>NC_143508.1:23887500-26387500 GCF_051622355.1 Phaseolus vulgaris
AAGTAAGAAGTTCCCTTGACATCTCTTCATCTGTAAAGAATTGTCGATGTGAAAACATAGAGACAAAAGGCTGATCTTTGAATAGGAAAAAGAGTGGATCCGCGGGGTCCCAAATGAATTGGCTTATTTGAAAAAAGCCCTGTTCTTTGGAAGATCTATCTCGTGTCTGGTACTGCATGGTTCCACCCTGCAAGAACTCTGAATCATTCTCTTGAAGCTCATCCTCTTCATCATAAATGATCCGCTTGTCCCGAAATGACCTAGCTCAATAGGGAAATCCCAATGAATTGGGCCTTTCAATACAATCAAATAGAAAGCCCCAAGGGCGCCATATTCTAGGAGCCCAAACGATGTGATTGAAAAAAATCCTCCTCTATCTGTTGCGGGTCGAGGACTCCTCCCCCTTCTTCAAACTCCGATTCATATTTTTCATAGAGAAATCTCTTATCAACGATAGAATAAGATCCATTTTGAATCCTATTTAAGGGATTCCTTGGTTCGGACCGAAGAAGCAATGTCACTCGATCCTTATCAAACTGACTGCAATCTTTTTCTGTACGTGAGGATCCCACCAGAGCGCCTTCTACTTCTAATAGGCCATGAACTAGATCAGAATTATTCTCAACGAGTCCATAAGATGTGATCCCATTTTTTTCATCAGGTCCGGGTAGAGACCAAAGGTCTTGAGCGACCGACCCGGCAGAACAACTCAAAAGGTAAAGAAGTATCGTTTATTTCTTCATACTCGTTCCAAGTTCGAAGTACCATTTGTACAAATAAGAATCCCCCCCGTCACATGATTTCTTCTTCATATAGATAGAGATAGGATCTATGGAGCAATTACTTAGAAGTACATTTTGAGAAACAGCCCTTCCTATCTGATAGAAAAGGATCCCATGATCCTGAACCGATCTTACCTGAGGTCGGAAATCTGAAGTTTGTCTATGAAGAACAGAGCTAATTATATTAGTGTCTATGATGGATTTCTTTTGTATAATACTAATCGATAGGGCCTCATTGTTAAGTGCTACAAGATCTCGTACATTTGAACCCATCGTTGTGGACCCGAATCCATTAGTATGGGACATTTTCTTTTCCAAGTGAAATCTCCTAGTATATGAAAGAGTGAAAAAGTGTTTTCGTTGTTGTGGAATAAGAAGCCTTCGTATCTTAATGCATGTATTGAATTGATTCGGAGCTATTAGAGCTGGATCTACTTTTTGGGGAATATGAGTCGAAGCAATAACAAGAATATTTCTAGTGGAACATCTTTCACAATCCCTGGAGAGATAGTTCACTAAAAGACCGAGGGATAAGTAATTCGACTCATTTACATCCAGATCATGAATGTTAGGAATCCATATTATGCAAGGAGACATTGCTTTTGCTAATTCGAAGTGAAAGGTGATATAAAATCGGTCTATTTTTGGCATCATATCCATAGTTAGCGTATTCATCATAGTTAGAAGCTCCAGCTCTATATCAAGGTCACGGTCGATATCGTCACTATCGTCACTATCATCAATAAGAAAACCCTTAGGCTTGTTATCCAGGAACTTGTTCAGAAATACTGTAATGAAAGGAACATAGGAGTTTTTCGCTAGGTATTTGACCAAATAGGATCGTCCAGTTCCTATAGAACCTATCACTAAAATACCCCTACTAGGGGGAGGTAAGGCTAAGCGGAGCGAAAAGGGTTTTCCATGAGATGGGAAATGAAAACTATTAGCCCTCCACAAGGTTTGTGAATAAGTAATTGTCTGATCATTAGCAAGGAATATATGTCTTTCTACTAAACAGGATGTATTGAATTCATAAATCATTAGATACTTTTTATGAATGTGAACTAAGTATCGTAAGTAAATTGCTCCCGGTTGTTCACTTATTTGATAACCAGAGTTATTCTTTGATAAAAGATCACTATGAGTAAGACTCAATAGAATTTGATCAATCCTTTTTTCTGTTGTTAAGGTAGAAAACTGAACCAAGAATTCTTTTTCTTTATCATCAATCGAATCAGTGTTCGAGACCCAGGATTCTATTTGATCATCAATCCAATCACCATTCACGTTTTTTATTTTTCTTATCAAGGAATAGATTGCTTTACTTGGATGAGTTAGATGTCTCGTATTTCTCGAAAAAGCGATTCGATTGATGGGATTTGGTATAATACTTATGAGATCGATGAGATTCCAAGATTTATTCTTAGAACGTATGGATTTGACCCCATAAGCGGGACCACCACCCCATAGCATGTTGCCACCAAAAGCAAAACTCCGTATTTCTTCTAGAGAATCTCCTAATTGTTCAGAGCAACTAGAAAGAGATTCTTTAACCAGAAAGAATTCAGTTCAGATGTAGGATACCTATCCAGAAGTTTTCGCAACTCAATCATGTATGATGGAATCATCAAAGATTTTACCTTTTTGAACTCTGTCTGTAACTCACTATAGACTCGAGAAACAAAGAGAAGATGTGTACGAACGAGATATCCAGCAACAAGGAGAAGGAAAAGGATTGAATAGAAGAACTCCTGAACATTTAGCGATCTCAGATGTGTCAATATCAATAGTAACTCATTATTTCGATGAGTCATTTCTTCGGACAAAAGAAGATTATGGAAACAATTACCCGGAATCTCACTTATCAGATTCCATTGTGGAAGACACAATGGAATCTGACGAATTCGCCATAATATATCTGACCCATGCATAATATCATGAAAAATGGATACAAATTTTTGGCTGCTACTTAGTATCGGCAATAGGTCTGAAAAAGTATCTAAAAATATGAAATTTAGATATTTGTACCCCGTCGAGGTAAGGAACCATGGTATATATGTTTGGAATAGATTCCATTTTGAGAGAGTTGAAAAAACACTATCTTGTTGAAAGGTTCTATACATCTGACCTTTCTCAAGGCATTTTTGTAGACAAGAACTCCGTTTTTTCCTTTTTTCGGATGGTAAATATTTATCAAAACATGGAGTGTGAATCCAACCCATATTTGAATTGAAATTGAGATAATGATACAAGTTCTTCCCTTCTGAATCAGGTATATTCATATCTGAAAGAGGTTGACAATAAGTTTTTTCAAAATGGACTATTTGTCCCTCTGTTAGAGGTGTTCCAGAAATGTCTGCGATCGAGTAAATAGCTCCACGAACGAATGGATCGTATCGAATTGGAAAATGGAAAGATTTGTAGAAGTTATACCCTTCGTCGCCACTTTGCGAAAAATCGTTAGGTATCAATATGTTAGATACCTGTAACTCGATTGGTGAAATAGTATCTCTCTTCAAAAAAGCATGTTTTTTTTTACCATCGCAAAAAGAAAAGATTTTGTTGCGAATGAACAAGATTTTGAGGAATTGTCCATACGTAAAATCATAATTATTGATACGGGCCTTTTCCACATAAAAAGGGAATCTTTTGTTACAATAGAAGCAAAAGTGATATTGATTATTCAAGAATCGAAGTTGATTTGCTTTATAAAAATAGTATATCAATGAACTTCTATGAAATGGTTTCACGGGATTCAGCCAATTGTCTGGATCGTGGGATATCATTGAGAAATAGGAATCTGTGTTATCAAAAGATTTCCTGCGATTCTTTCTAGTATGGAATGAGTCAATCATCCACTTTGGTATCTTATTGAACAAAAATGGTGATATTGTTCCTCCATTGATGAAGAATTTCGATTTTTGGGAAGTATCTTGGTCATCCAATAATAAGGGTTTCCTTTTTTTCAAATGAAAGATTTGAAGACCTATTGATTCTAATAACTGATTACAGAGTGGATCATTCGGACCTTTCAATTCATAGATGTGGATCTCGGACCTATGAATGGAGATACCCCCAAAACTCACAAAGAAAAAAGAAGGAAGTGAGTTAGACAAAAAGAGAAGAAACTTGGGCAAAAAAAGAAGTAACTTGGACAAAAATAAACAAAGTGACTTAGACAAATCTTTTTTGTCGATAACCTCAGACCAATCAATCGAATATTGATTAATATGTAATCGATTGAACACTACTTGAAGGCTATTCTGCTCTGAAATGAAATAGTCCAAATGTTCCTGGAAATTCTTGCTCCCATTGGACCATTTGTATCTATATGCATTAGGATCCCAATTCATAGATCTCTCCGTTCGAGAAATCAAAATAAGAGGATCGAACCATTTCTTCTGACTCTTTTTCAAATTTTAGAAATGTTGGTTGATCGTGTATTTCATTCTAGTTCAATGATTCAGAGTATCATTTCCTATTTGATACCTTTGAATTCCATATTCGAAGTTGCAATTGAATCGATTCAATACATTTCTTATGTAAACATGGGTGCTATATTGGATTTGAATTAGATTTCGGATCAATCTATATTGATTGACTGCCTCCATTATGTTGTTGCTAGCAAATACAACTATTTTAGGTTTTGGATCTTCCAAATTATTCCCGCAAGAGGTCTGGACCCATTTTTTTATGATCCTTCGATAAAAAGATTCATTCTGTTCATAAAAAAGAGGAGGTAGAACCAATAAAGAGTGCTTTTTCGATTCATCCCTTGAGTTTAATAACTCATTCAAGAAATGTTTTTGATCCAATCCGGAGGAATCAATAGAAAAATCAAATTCCTTATGACACACCAGATCCGGCTCGGTTATTGATAGAGAGAATAGATCTGCCATTTCTTGAAATAAATCTTCTGATTCAAAATCGTGGTGTAACGTGTATCTCCCCCTGTTCCGGTCATGGAATAGATGAAAGAAACCCCAAAATGGATTTTTGTTAAAGAATGAAATCTTATTGGAGCTGTCCAATTCATCCTTTGGAACCATATCACATCCTCGATAGGATGAAATAGGATGAATTGAGACGGTATTTTGTAAGTACATAATTATCTTGAATAAATTCACTATTTCTTTCTTTTCCGATCGCCTGGAAAGAGCAAGATGTTTCTTTTGTTCTTTTTTCAACAATTTCTGATCTCTAGTAGACCTATCAGTAGGATTCGAACCCAGATGAAGTTCTAACCATCTGTCAGAGAAAAAAGAACGAGTGGCTCTTGCAGGATTCCCAAGAAATTCTTCGATTTCTTCCGGAAGCAGATGATTATTCATCTGCTTCTCACGTTCCATGAATAGTCGGCACATTGAGGAATATCCAGAAAGGTTTTTAAGGAATCGCTCTGATTCTATCTCTGTTCGTTCCGTTTGAAGAAAGGAAGGATCCCAACAAAGAATCGATCTTTCTTTTAGTTGTTGAATCTCTCTTTGATTGATCAATGTGTGATATTTCGAATCCTCATTCCTAATGGAATCGAAAGAATCCTTGGATTGATCAGAAGATCCTTTCAATTGGCTAGAATCCGTTACTTGAATGAAACTAGATCTCGTGGAATCATATTGAAGATTTGATGATACATTCCGTACCTTGCTAAAAAACCGATCCTTGTTTCCCAACCACACATTGTCTAACCAAATCCAATTCTCTTGTGACATGTTCCTCAAAAAATCCGATTCGTGCGGACTCTTCCCCCAACTAACGAAGAGATCTTGACAGAATTGCCACATATGAAATTGAGCACAATTTTGCAAAGTAATAGCCCGCTTGTTTCTCAAGAAGAGATGCGAAACATACTCAATATCATTTGATTGATTAATTGACCCAGTCCCTTGTTGTTTGAAGAAACCCTCCACTTCCTTTGGTATTTTTTCACGAAAAGCAAACATCAGATAATAAATCCAGTCTTTCACTAAAATTTCAAATAGCTGTCCCGAATTCAAGTTGATTATGTTTCGCCTCTTTCTCGGGGAAAGACGATCAAAAAATTCCCAATCATAGTCCTTACGGATCGGATCATCCATATAATATACAAAAAGGAACTCCAGATATTTGATATCTTTCTCTTTGAATGAGATCTCAATTCCAGCGATGGTTTCATTAGATATCTTACAACTAGAATAGCTCTTTTTTCCTATCCAGTTCCTCCACCACCGCGAACCCCAGTTAAATTCAGGCATGATATACTTTTTAGTTATTGGGAGAACCCGAGTACTCTCTTTCGGATCCAGGAAAGAACTCTCAGAGATCTTTTTTCCTTTTGGAAGATACAGGAGTGGAACAATCAACCTATTGATATTGGAAGACTCAGATGATTCTTCCAATGTATCATTTTTGGGTCCAATGGAATTCATAGGTATAGGAAGAAGCCTTGTCAAATAGGGATTTTTTCTTTCGACCATTTTTCGATTGTTAATACGATATATAAGGACCGCTACTACAAAGAGTACTACATACTTGATCGTGAAATATCGATTGCTTGTTGAACCCTGTGAATTGCGTGAAAGTAGGATACTCCAAATTCGGGAGTCCAAGAGTTTTATAAAACTCTCTTGATGGAAAAAAATATGAATGAAAAAGCCCGCTGAATTGAATTGGGTCCATGAATCTAAGAAATAGCGAGAATTCTTGATTTCTTTCAATATCTCTCTCAATTCGAAAATCCAGGATTTGAATTGATGTCCTTTCTTCGAATCCTCCTAATTGCATTGATTTATCCGAAAGATTTCACTTCAATTGGAATTTGGTTATTCACCATGTACGAGGATTCCCGCTAAGCATCCATGGCTGAATGGTTAAAGCGCCCAACTCATAATTGGCGAATTCGTAGGTTCAATTCCTACTGGATGCACGCCAATGGGACCCTCCCTCCAAAAAGTCTATCGGATTTTTGTTCAAGAATGAAATCTTATTGGATCTGTCCAATTCATCCTTTGGAACCATATCACATCCTCGATAGGATGAAATAGGATGAATTGAGACGGTATTTTGTAAGTACATAATTATCTTGAATAAATTCACTATTTCTTTCTTTTCCGATCGCCTGGAAAGAGCAAGATGTTTCTTTTGTTCTTTTTTCAACAATTTCTGATCTCTAGTAGACCTATCAGTAGGATTCGAACCCAGATGAAGTTCTGACCATCTGTCAGAGAAAAAAGAACGAGTGGCTCTTGCAGGATTCCCAAGAAATTCTTCGATTTCTTCCGGAAGCAGATGATTATTCATTTGCTTCTCACGTTCCATGAATAGTCGGCACATTGAGGAATATCCAGAAAGGTTTTTAAGGAATCACTCTGATTCTATCTCTGTTCGTTCCGTTTGAAGAAAGGAAGGATCCCAACAAAGAATCGATCTTTCTTTTAGTTGTTGAATCTCTCTTTGATTGATCAATGTGTGATATTTCGAATCCTCATTCCTAATGGAATCGAAAGAATCCTTGGATTGATCAGAAGATCCTTTCAATTGGCTAGAATCCGTTACTTGAATGAAACTAGATCTCGTGGAATCATATTGAAGATTTGATGATACATTCCGTACCTTGCTAAAAAACCGATCCTTGTTTCCCAACCACACATTGTCTAACCAAATCCAATTCTCTTGTGACATGTTCCTCAAAAAATCCGATTCGTGCGGACTCTTCCCCCAACTAACGAAGAGATCTTGACGGAATTGCCACATATGAAATTGAGCACAATTTTGCAAAGTAATAGCCCGCTTGTTTCTCAAGAAGAGATGCGAAACATGCTCAATATCATTTGATTGAATAATTGACCAGTCCCTTGTTGTTTGAAGAAACCCTCCACTTCCTTTGGTATTTTTTCACGAAAAGCAAACATCAGATAATAAATCCAGTCTTTCACTAAGATTTCGAATAGTTGTCCCGAATTCAAGTTGATTATGTTTCGCCTCTTTCTCGGGGAAAGACGATCAAAAAATTCCCAATCATGGTCCATACGGATCGGATCATCCATATAATATACAAAAAGGAACTCCAGATATTTGATATCTTTCTCTTTGAATGAGATCTCAATTCCAGCGATGGTTTCATTAGATATCTTACAACTAGAATAGCTCTTTTTTCCTATCCAGTTCCTCCACCACCGCGAACCCCAGTTAAATTCAGGCATGATATACTTTTTAGTTATTGGGAGAACCCGAGTACTCTCTTTCGGATCCAGGAAAGAACTCTCAAAGATCGTTTTTCCTTTTGGAAGATACGGGAGTGGAACAATCAACCTATTGATATTGGAAGACTCAGATGATTCTTCCAATGTATCATTTTTGGGTCCAATGGAATTCATAGGTATAGGAAGAAGCCTTGTCAAATAGGGATTTTTTCTTTCGACCATTTTTCGATTGTTAATACGATATATAAGGACCGCTACTACAAAGAGTACTACATACTTGATCGTGAAATATCGATTGCTTGTTGAACCCTGTGAATTGCGTGAAAGTAGGATACTCCAAATTCGGGAGTCCAAGAGTTTTATAAAACTCTCTTGATGGAAAAAAATATGAATGAAAAAGCCCGCTGAATTGAATTGGGTCCATGAATCTATGTGATCCTGCCTGTTGACCGGAACGCTGGAAACCGCCTCGTCAAAGGATCGACGTGCGCACCGCTTCTCACTTGCGTTCCTCTCCGGGATCTACCTCAAGAACCTGCAAAGAAACAGAGCGGCGCCGCTGCGGCCGATCGCACTCCAACGCTCAAGTCAGTGACGGTATCACCAAAAACTAAGAGAACAAGAACCGTGCAAATCCTCTCTCACAGTCAGCTCTATCACTCGTAAGCGTAAAGTGTATAAACTGAACGTGCGTACCTCAGAAAGTTTGTTAAGAACTCTTATATACCTGGTAGCTTTCTCTCTCCTGGCAGTTACAGACTTGGACACGTGGCTCACATCCAACTGTACACGTGCCATCATCTGGAGGCTCCCTGACTTGGCACTGCTTCTACTCTCATTTTGGCTAAGTTACTTATGCATGGTACTGCCCAGTGCATAGCTAACTTAAGAGTGCGATCTCTACTGGAACTGGCGAGTTAGGGGCCTTCATACACCTTCCCTGTGGTCTCGCCGGCCGCCTTCACAATCTGCTTCTCCTTCATCTTCGGCGATGTGCTCGCTCTGGCGATCTCCAATGACTAGGTCGCCTGAATCTACATCTGGCGACTTCATCTTCAACCTGGCGATCGCCGATTCTGGTAAGCTGGAAATCGGAACACGCCAACATAACAACTGGCGACTACACGAGCCCCCCGACTTCCTTCCCTTCTGCCAACCTGGCGCCTTGTCAATACGCCTATACTATAGGAGGATGCCACGTCATCACACCCGACCACCAGGGCGGTACACAAGCCCCCCAGTCTTAAGCGAAGACTTGTCTAGCGAAAAGACTGAAAGAGCCTTCGTTAACACCGATCTACGTGGCACTGACGCAGAATTCCAAGCGGTTGTACCTTCTGCTGCTCTGACGCCCCACCAAACCCCTCACTCATCGTCTGACGCGTGGCTTCATCAACGGCTCTCTTCATTTGCCGTTTGCGCTTCCCAAAACCATTTCGAAAACCCTTAAACCCATTTCGCTCCACTGTTCCATCACTTTCTTCGTGCTTGCAAACGCTCTAACTTCCTTCTGCGAAAACTCTCAACGCTCTAGATCACCATCTTTCTCCATCGTCTTCCTGATCATCGAAAGGTAACTACTTTCCTTCATCTGCTGGTTTTCCTTGCATTTTCACCGATTTGCATCATCCTGTAACTGCTTGGTGCATACGCTGTGGGTTGTTTTTCCATTTCTCCTTCTGCGTAACTTAGGGCTTTGTCAATCGTCGCAACGAACCTACATTCGTTCGTTTTTCACCTTCCTTCTATGATCGAGTCAGCCTCTGTAACCCCCTGATCATTTTTCCTTTCTTCTTCCTTTGCAGCTGCTATCATGACTCGCACAAAGATTACCCCGAACCCTCCTCCTTCAGCACGAAACCTTCCTTCACAAGCACACGACTCAACACAAGTTCGTGGCGCTTCATCTTCGCAGGCTGAGAGGCCTGCGTCTTCCCAACCTGTCCTGGCCCAGGCGACTCCACCTAACGCTGGAGGAGCCCCCGTTCCCCTGCCAGACTTCAAAACTTTATACCCCTGGGCTAACTCAACCCTTCTGAAAGAGACATCCTTCGTGAACACTGCGGGAGCTGTCTTGCGGCTGACTAAGGGGGACGAGATCTACCAATCGTTTCACAAGGAGCACGACGAAAAGATGATGGTGCTGCCTTGCCCCGCCGACCTGCCCGTGTGTGCTGATGACAAAGTAAGCGCCGACGGGCCCTTCTGCTTTGTCTATACGACTCTGTTCAAGAAGGTCAGGCTCAGGTTCCCTTTCACCCGATTCGAGAGGGAACTTCTTACCGAGCTCAACATTGCTACCGCCCAGCTCCACCCCAACAGCTGGGCGTTTGTTCGAGCTTTTCAAGTAATGTGCGCCCACCTGGGGTTGCCCGCGTCGGTGGACGTGTTCTTATTCCTTTTCGAAGCCAAGCACCCAGGAGACCGCCTGTGGATCAGCTTGAACGCGATTGCTGGGAGATCCATTTTTACCATCTTCCAGCAATCGTACAAAGACTGGAAGGGGAAATTCGTCCAAGTACGTGCAAACGACAAGGACGCCTCCCTTCTCGATGGCTTCCCCTTGTACTGGGTGGACAAGGGGAAAAAGGAGTCCAAGAGCTGCTTCAGGAGGCCCAGAAGTCCTGATAGCATGGGAGCATTGGACAGAGACCTCTGTCTGTTCTGGAAGAAGGTGGCGGATGCCAATATAACTTTCCTCACCACCACCTTGATATGCTTCGAATTCTACGAAGATCAGCTAGAAATTCGAATAGGTTAGGACATTAAACTCTTGCTTTGATACTGCTTCTTGTTTAGCTATTTCTGGGCGTCTTATGCGTTATCCACAAGACTTTGGCTTTACTTTTTCTGCACATATCATCTACTTTGCTGTTTATTACCTTATGCACTTATCTGTTTTCCTTGAGTTAACCCATGCATTTTTGTCCCCTGCAGACAACATGTTGCCCAGGAACATGCTCGCCGAACTAAAGGCGCTCGCCCGAAACCACGGGTTGGCGACCGGTTCCCAAACGGTGCCCAACTCGGTGGTGGAGGCCGCCATTGTCCAAGGGCGATCACCACCCAAGGAACCCGCCCAACGCAAAAAATTGGTCCTTAAGAGACCTAAAAGGAAAGCCCCTCAAGTCATCCATGAGGAGGAAGAAGAGGATGACGAGGTCACCGAGGATGGCCTCGTTACGAAGAGGAAGAGGGTGGCACCTTCTTCACCACCTGCTCCACCCCCTCTTCCATCCTCAACACCACCATCAACGCCTGCTCCTCCTCCAACATCGCCAACACCACAGGATCCTTCCTCACCAGTCCAAGCGGTTCAACTGGCCACTGCGCCACCTGCAGCTGAGGCCCAAGAGCCAAATTTCCTGGAGGACCCCCCAAGCGCCTCTACGCCATACGTGTCAGCCGGAGGGGGCCCCCCTTCAAACACTTCAGCTGCAGAAAATGTTCCAATCGGGGATGAGGTTGCTCATACCTCTCCGATTCTGATTACCGAATCCCCGATTGCGTCGCCACGCCAGGAAGCAACTACTGAAGAACCTGCTAAGGAAGGTGGCGACGAGAACCCACAACAAGCCCACCTGGCGCCTCTCCAAGCAACAAACCTTCCCCTTGAGGTCACAAGGATGTGGGAACCTCTAACTGCCAAACTGAAAACCATAGCAGAGGATATCCCAGCGATCATAACCAGGGCTGTGGAAGGCTCAACCAGGAGGCTCCAAGACGACCTCTTCAACCTCAAAACCGAGAACAGCACCATGAAGATCGAGGTGGAGAAGTTGTCCTTCAGCCTGACGCTCGCAAAAATCAAACACTCCCGAGTGGAGGATGCAATGAATACCGAGCTCAGGCTGGCGCGCAAGGAGGCTACTGACCTTCGCCGCAAAGTTCACGAACTTGCCCAAGAGAAAGTCGAGCTGGAAAGCAAAATTGTGCCTCTTCGCGCCAAGGCGGTCGACCTGGAGGCTCTCATGAAAGCTGACGCCGCTAAGGTGCAAAAACTGGAGCAGAGGTCGATCGACCGAGAGAAACTTCTTGGGCAAGTTGAAAAGGCGAGGGACGACGCTATGGCTGATCTCGTCGAGGCCAACAAAGAGAAAGGAAAAGTGGCTGCTGAGTTGGCCCAAGCACAATCGGAATCCAAGAAGGTTACTGAAGACCTTCTCCAGGCTCAAGAGACCAACGAACAACTCAAAAAACAGGTTGAAGAGCTGGAGCAGCAGAATAAAGAGCTAAAAGAGCAAACTGAAGACCTCAAGAAGCGGATTGAGGAACTTCAGGGGCAAATTGAAGAACTCAAGCTAAATTCTACTCAGATTCTGGCTGCTGGATTCGAAGCTGCGCGGGAACAATTCGCTTGCCTATTCCCCGATCTGGATCTCAGCCTGGTGTCGCTGAACAACGAAGTAGTAGATGGAAAGGTCGTTCCTGCTGAAGACTAATCAACTCCACTTCATCTGCTACTTTTATGATTTCCCTTGTATATACCTTGTAATAAACTCGTGCATATGTGCTTTTAACAGATACTTATCTCAATGACAAAGTTTGGATATTCCCTCTCCTGACTTCTTTAAGCGCTTTAACCTTCTTTGCATGTTTAACTTTGTCGGATTTAACTTAACGATTTTGCAAATACGACTTTTGACTTAACTGCTTCGAACCGCTTCAAACTTAAGCAATAATCACTTTAAACAACTTATACTCTTAAGGCAACTAACCTTATTGGAAGAATACCTTTCAAGCAACGAACTGTAACTCAGTTATTGGCTCAAACACCGTCCCACTCGACCTGCTTCATCAAACAAGTCTTTTAACCTTCTCGCCGCTGTTTGAACTCTTCCCGATCGCCAAGAACTCTTGGTAACATCAGCTTTTCCTAGCCTCATGCTTTGGCAATTGTTTCTTTGCATGGGGGCAGAGACGCCTTTTGGGATCTCTCTTTACCCTCCTGGACTTCAGAACAAAGACCGGCTGACTAGGCGTTCTCTTCGAACCTACCTTAGCCACCTTCCAAACTTCTTCCACCCTCTGCGCCATACCTGAACTCCTTCGAGACGAGAAGGATTTTATCTTGCCTAAGCTCGCACGTAAGCGAGAAGGTCTTTAACTCGCCTGAACTCGCTCATCGGCGAGAAGGTCTTTATCTGGTGCCTCAACTTGCCCAGGGTGTACATCTCCCCCCCCCCTGGATGCACTGAGGGCCTTTCTCTTTCTCGCCTGCACTCGCTCGACGGCGAGGAGGTCTTTAACTGGCCTTAACTCGCTCGACGGCGAGAAGGACTTTATCTGGTGCCTCAACTTGCCCAGGGTGTACATCTCCTCCCCCCTGGATGCACTGAGGACCTTTCTCTTTCTCGCCTGCACTCGCTCAACGACGAGGAGGTCTTTAACTGGCCTTAACTCGCTCGACGACGAGAAGGACTTTATCTGGTGCCTCAACTTGCCCAGGGTGTACATCTCCTCCCCCCTGGATGCACTGAGGACCTTTCTCTTTCTCGCCTGCACTCGCTCGACGACGAGGAGGTCTTTAACTTGCCTCAAAACGCGTGAGGGCGTCGAGGTCTTTCATCTGGTGCCTCCGATCGCCGAGAGACGATGAGGACTTTAAAACTTTAACTGGTGCCTCCAATCGCCGAAAAACGATGAGGACTTAAAAACTTTAACTGATGCCTCCAATCGCCGAAAAACGATGAGGACTTAAAAACTTTAACTGAAAGCATGCGATATATCTTTTCTTGCCTTAAATCACTTACAAGTGACAAGGTCTTTCTTCAAAACTTTTGGGAAACAGCAAACATGCAACCAGAAAACGCCTTATACTTCGAAAACTCTTCTTTTATTGGGTGGCCTCATTAAAAACCCTCCTTAGGGAAAAAAGAGTGCCCCCTTGAAACTGTTTTAACAGAGACATTGTAATATAACCTTTGTGTTTGTCTTTACTTACAAAGCTTTTAACTATAGTACAACTTCAGGTGTGTGGCGTTCCAGGTGCGAGGGATCGCCCCTCCTTCCAGCGTCTCTAAGCGGTAGGCCCCGTTCCCGAGCGCCTCGGTTATTCTGAACGGTCCAGTCCACTTGGGTGACAGCTTATTCTCCATCTCGTACTGGTGGGCCTTCCTCATCACCAAGTCGCCTTCTCTAAACTGCCTTGGCATCACCTTTGAGTTGTATCTTCGTTCAACCCTTCTCTTCACAGCTTCAGCCTTCAACCTCGCCTCTTCCCTGACCTCATCCAGTAGATCCAGGTTCAGCCTTCTTTCTTCATTCGAGTCTTCCTCTACGAAGCTCTGGAATCTCGGCGAGCTCTCCTGGATCTCCACCGGAATCATGGCATCACACCCATAGACCAAGCTGAACGGGGTCTCATGGGTTCCTGACTGCTCGGTGGTGTGATACGCCCAGACTATACGGGGCACCTCCTCGGCCCAACTTCCCTTGGCTTTCTCAAGCCTTCTCTTCAAACCTCTCAACAACACCCGATTAGCTGACTCCACCTGGCCATTTGTCTGAGGGTGCTCAACGGATGCAAACACTTGTTGAATTCCCACCCCTTCGCAAAGTTTCTTCAACAGGTGGCTTGCAAACTGCGTCCCATTATCTGACACCAGGCGTTTAGGCACTCCAAACCGGCACACGATGTTCTTCCATACAAAACCTTCGATCTTGTGTGCGGTGATCTGGGCCACTGGTTCTGCTTCAATCCACTTGGTGAAATACTCAATCGCCACCACCAAGTACTTCATCTGCCTGATCGCCAGCGGGAAAGGTCCCAGGATGTCGATTCCCCAAGTATGAAACGGCCAAGGGCTATAGATCGACTTCAACTCCTCGGGAGGTGCCTTATGCCAATCGGCGTGCTGCTGGCATTGTTTACAACATTGGGCATATTTCTTGCAATCTTCTCTCATGGATGGCCAGTAGTAGCCGGCACGGAGAGTCCTCGCGGCCAGAGCTCGACCCCCGACGTGGCTTCCGCATATACCCTCGTGGAGCTCTGCCATGATCCTCGTGCACTTCTCGCCGTGTATACATTCCAGGAGCGGGTGAGTGAACCCAAACCTGTACAGATCGCCATCAATCAACGTATACTTGCTGGAATTTTTCTTTACCTTCCTAGCTTCTATCGGATCCAGCGGGAGGAGGCCATCTGCCAGGCACCGTTTGTATTGTGTTATCCAAGTGTCTGGCTCATGGGTGGTGCAGACCTGCATCACATCCACCTTCTCTCCTCGACATGCTCTAATTCTCGGCGATCAGCGCCTCATACTCTGCTTGATTGTTGCTTGCTTTGAAGGCAAATCTCAACGATTGTTCGATCAGCACGCCGTTGGGTCCTTCCAATATGACTCCAGCACCGCTGCCCTGCTGGTTCGACGATCCATCCACCGAAAGTACCCAACGAAAATCGTCTCCTTCAACCCGCGTCACCTCTGATGAGAGCTCAACCACGAAATTTGCAAAGATTTGCCCCTTGATCGGGCCTCGGGGCTCGTACTTAATATCAAACTCTGACAACTCTACCGCCCACTTCACCATCCTTCCCGCAACGTCGGGTTTCTTCAAGACCTTCTGGATGGGCAGGTCAGTCATCACCAGTATTGTGAAACTGTGGAAGTAGTGGCGCAACCTCCTCGCCGAAAACACCACAGCCAGCGCAGCCTTCTCCAGGGCCTGATATCTCGTTTCTGGGCCCTGCAACACCTTGTTCACAAAATAAATAGGCTTCTGAGCCTGATCTTGATCCTGGGCGAGCACCGCACTCACCGCCCTCTCGGTCACAGCAAAATACAACCTGAGAGGGATTCCCGCCAGCGGTTTGCACAGAACCGGCGGGCTCGCCAGATACTCCTTCAGTTTGACGAAAGCTTCCTCGCATTCTTTCGTCCAAGCAAACTTATTATTGCGTCGCAGACATTGAAAATAGGGATGCCCCTTTTCTCCGCTAGCTGACACGAAGCGAGATAGGGCTGCCATCCGACCTGTTAGCTGCTGGACTTCTTTCACTGTAGCCGGGCTCCTCATCGCCAAGATGGCGGCACACTTGTCTGGGTTGGCTTCTATTCCTCTTTCAATCAAGAGGAAACCCAAAAACTTTCCAGCCTCCACGCCGAAAATGCATTTCTCCGGATTGAGCTTTAACTTGAACTTGGCGATCGTCGTGAACAATTCTTCCAAGTCTGCAACGTGCTTGCTTTTCTCCTGCGAGGTCACGACCATGTCATCGACGTAGGCTTGCACGTTCCTTCCCAGCATCGGTGCAAGTACTCGATCCATCAGCCTCTGGTACGTGGCCCCCGCGTTCTTCAGCCCAAACGGCATCACCTTATAGCAATAACACGATCTCTCCGTCATGAAGGCTATCTTCTCTTCATCCATGGGATGCATCTTGATCTGATTATAGCCTGAGAAGGCATCCAGGAAACTCAGCAACTTGCACCCTGCAGCACTATCAACCAGGGCATCAATGCTTGGTAAAGGATACGAATCCTTCGGGCAAGCTTTGTTCAGGTCGGTGAAATCGACGCACATGCGCCATTTCCCGTTACTCTTCTTCACCAGCACGACATTTGCCAACCATTCAGGGTACTGGACTTCCCTGATGTGGCCTGCAGCGAGGAGTTTCTGTGTTTCGTCCCTGATCGCCTGCCTCCTCTCCTCGTTGAACTTTCTTCTCCTTTGTCGCACCGGTCTCACCATGTTGTCCATCGCCAGATGATGGCACAAGAAGTCGGGATCAATCCCGGGCATGTCCGAAGCGGACCATGCAAACGCGTCCAGATGCCGCTCAATCACCTTGGCGATCTGGTCCTGGAGATCGACCTCCAGAGATCTTCCTAGCTTGAAGATTTTTCCTCCGATCTCCTTTTCGAGCCACTGCTCGACAGGTTTAGGCCTGGATTCTCTGGCGATCACCGCCCTGGCGATTCCCTGTTCCCTTGCTTCCTCGGGGCGATTCCGCGCCTCTTCCTCCTCTAGGCCAGCATTCCTCTCCCCTAGCTCAGCGTCTGCCATCTCTACATCCCTTCCGGCGGCCTCCTCTGTTACCGGCGGTCTGGGCTTCACATAACTCACTGATCTTTTGTTTTTCAGGCTATTCTCATAGCACCTTTTCGCTTCTTTCTGATCAGACTTGATCGTGATCACCACCCCTTCCATGGACGATAACTTTACCTTCATGTGCCGAGTTGACGGAATGGCGCCTATCCTGTTAAGCGTGGGCCTTCCCAACAGGATGTTATACGCTGAGGGGGCGTTTACGATGAGGTACTTGATTTTCTCCGTCCTCGACCCAACCTCATCTGTAAACGTGGTTCTCAGCTCAATGTACCCCCTGACCTCCACCTGGTCACCAGCGAACCCATATAAGCACCCTCCATAGGGCCTTAGCTGGTCAAGGGGCAATTCCAGCTGCGTGAAAGTCGGCCAGAACATCACGTCTGCCGAGCTTCCTTGGTCCACCAGAACTCTGTGGACCTTCCTTCCCGCTGTAACCAATGAAATAACTATGGGATCGTTGTCATGAGGCACAACGTCCCGAAGATCCTGCTTTGTGAACGTAATGTCCACTTCCGGCGAGTGATCTTCAAACATGTCCACTGTCATCACCGATCGCGCATACTTTTTCCTCTGCGATGCGGTGCATCCACCACCTGAGAAACCCCCTGCAATGGTGTGGATCTCCCCGTGGATAGGCATCTCGTGTTGCTGGGCTTCTCCACCTACTGGCTGGGAACTCGACGCTCCCCCCGTCCTCCTGTCCAGCAGATAGTCATTTAGGAACCCGCTCTTAACCAGATCGTCGAGCTGGTATCCTAAAGACAAACACGAGTCCAAAGTGTGGCCAAAACACTGGTGGAACTCACACCAGGCGTCCGGCTTTGACCCCAGCACCTTGTCGCCCACCTTCTCAGGCGCTTTCAACCTAGCAGATATGTTAGGAATGGCGATCAGATCCGCTAATCCCATGACAAATTTGTGCTTAGGCGGGCGATTGTATTCCCGGCGTGCTGGTTGCTGGCGTGCTTGGCTTCTTCCCTTGTTTCTCTTATCGTAAGGGTGGCGAGTCCTTTGGTCTTTCCTGGCCGCCGCCGCCGTTTCCAGCACCCTCTGCGGCTGGATCCTGGTCTGGGCGCGTGGCCTGGCGGGAGCCACGCTGCCTCTTTTCTCGGCGACTTCACTCTCGTCGGCGATGTGAGCCACCGCAAGTCGCCTGACTTCAGCAAATGTCGCGGGGTGAGCCCTGATCAAGGCCTCGCAGAATGGTCCTGGCTGCACGCCCTTCTTGAATGCATAGACCAGCATTTCCTCATCCTTGGCCGGCGATCTGACCATCTGCGCCCCAAAGCGATTCAGGTAGTCTCTGAGGGACTCTCCCTGGTACTGCCTTATATCAAACAGATCATAAGACACCCTGGGCGGTGCCTTATTCACGATGTACTGCTCAACGAAGATCTTCGAGAACTGTTGAAAATTGGTTATGTGGCCGTTAGGCAGGCTCACAAACCACTCCATCGCCGTTCCCTGGAGCGTACTCACGAACATCTTGCAGTAGACGGCGTCTGACCCTCCCGACAGCATCATCTGCGTATGGAACGTGGTCAGATGAGCCTCTGGATCCTCCACGCCGGTAAAGACAGCCTTAACCGGAACCACGCTCGTGGGAATTGGCGTGTCGGTAATCGCCTGAACGAAAGGCATTAGGAAAACACGAGGTGGCGTCGACGGCGCCGCCTCTTCAACAAAAGAACGTCCTTGTTGCTCCTGAAGAGCTCGACGCAGCTCCTCAGTCACCTTGCTGAGCTCCTCGTTTCTGGCGCGAGAGGCGACCAGGTCCTCATGTATCCTCGCCTGCTCTACGCGCGAGGCTTCCACAGTTGCCTGCAACGAGCGCATCATCTCTGCCATCTGCGCCATGGTCATGGCGGCGTCGCCTTCAGCAGCGACAGGCGCCACGGGACTGGAACGATTGCTTCTCATTTTTCTCATTAACTTCAGCGAATCACAGGAATGCAGCGAACAACACTTCAGCCTCGATCGAATCAGCGATCAATCGGAGAAAAAAGCGCGAAACTTGCGCAAGAAAACTCAAGAACACCGTAAGCCTTCAAAGAAAACCACAGCTTCGCCAGAAACCACCGCTTCTCCGCGAACAATCCAAACAAGCGAAAGAACTCGAACCTCCACCAAACAGATCACGTGCAAACAGCGGGAAACCTTACTCCACCGATCGAAAAGCCAAACGAACGGCACAAAACGCAAATTCACCGAACGAAACTTAAGCAAACAGCGAACGATGGTTGCACCAGCACACAACCATGCAGAAAACTTCAAAAACTTCCAAGAACTCACGCTGTGGATGGGAGCAAGTTTTACACGGCCCCACGGTGGGCGCCTGATGATCCTGCCTGTTGACCGGAACGCTGGAAACCGCCTCGTCAAAGGATCGACGTGCGCACCGCTTCTTACTTCCGTTCCTCTCCGGGATCTACCTCAAGAACCTGCAAAGAAACAGAGCGGCGCCGCTGCGGCCGATCGCACTCCAACGCTCAAGTCAGTGACAGTATCACCAAAAACTAAGAGAACAAGAACCGTGCAAATCCTCTCTCACAGTCAGCTCTATCACTTGTAAGCGTAAAGTGTATAAACTGAACGTGCGTACCTCAGAAAGTTTGTTAAGAACTCTTATATACCTGGTAGCTTTCTCTCTCCTGGCAGTTACAGACTTGGACACGTGGCTCACATCCAACTGTACACGTGCCATCATCTGGAGGCTCCCTGACTTGGCGCTGCTTCTACTCTCATTTTGGCTAAGTTACTTATGCATGGTACTGCCCAGTGCATAGCTAACTTAGGAGTGCGATCTCTACTGGAACTAGCGAGTTAGGGGCCTTCATACACCTTCCCTGTGGTCTCGCCGGCCGCCTTCACAATCTGCTTCTCCTTCATCTTCGGCGATGTGCTCGCTCTGGCGATCTCCAATGACTAGGTCGCCTGAATCTACATCTGGCGACTTCATCTTCAACCTGGCGATCGCCGATTCTGGTAAGCTGGAAATCGGAACACGCCAACATAACAACTGGCGACTACACGAGCCCCCCGACTTCCTTCCCTTCTGCCAACCTGGCGCCTTGTCAATACGCCTATACTGTAGGAGGATGCCACGTCATCACACCCGACCACCAGGGCGGTACACTAAGAAATAACGAGAATTCTTGATTTCTTTCAATATCTCTCTCAATTCGAAAATCCAGGATTTGAATTGATGTCCTTTCTTCGAATCCTCCTAATTGCATTGATTTATCCGAAAGATTTCACTTCAATTGGAATTTGGTTATTCACCATGTACGAGGATTCCCGCTAAGCATCCATGGCTGAATGGTTAAAGCGCCCAACTCATAATTGGCGAATTCGTAGGTTCAATTCCTACTGGATGCACGCCAATGGGACCCTCCCTCCAAAAAGTCTATCGGATTTTTGTTCAAGAATGAAATCTTATTGGATCTGTCCAATTCATCCTTTGGAACCATATCACATCCTCGATAGGATGAAATAGGATGAATTGAGACGGTATTTTGTAAGTACATAATTATCTTGAATAAATTCACTATTTCTTTCTTTTCCGATCGCCTGGAAAGAGCAAGATGTTTCTTTTGTTCTTTTTTCAACAATTTCTGATCTCTAGTAGACCTATCAGTAGGATTCGAACCCAGATGAAGTTCTGACCATCTGTCAGAGAAAAAAGAACGAGTGGCTCTTGCAGGATTCCCAAGAAATTCTTCGATTTCTTCCGGAAGCAGATGATTATTCATTTGCTTCTCACGTTCCATGAATAGTCGGAACATTGAGGAATATCCAGAAAGGTTTTTAAGGAATCACTCTGATTCTATCTCTGTTCGTTCCGTTTGAAGAAAGGAAGGATCCCAACAAAGAATCGATCTTTCTTTTAGTTGTTGAATCTCTCTTTGATTGATCAATGTGTGATATTTCGAATCCTCATTCCTAATGGAATCGAAAGAATCCTTGGATTGATCAGAAGATCCTTTCAATTGGCTAGAATCCGTTACTTGAATGAAACTAGATCTCGTGGAATCATATTGAAGATTTGATGATACATTCCGTACCTTGCTAAAAAACCGATCCTTGTTTCCCAACCACACATTGTCTAACCAAATCCAATTCTCTTGTGACATGTTCCTCAAAAAATCCGATTCGTGCGGACTCTTCCCCCAACTAACGAAGAGATCTTGACGGAATTGCCACATATGAAATTGAGCACAATTTTGCAAAGTAATAGCCCGCTTGTTTCTCAAGAAGAGATGCGAAACATGCTCAATATCATTTGATTGAATAATTGACCAGTCCCTTGTTGTTTGAAGAAACCCTCCACTTCCTTTGGTATTTTTTCACGAAAAGCAAACATCAGATAATAAATCCAGTCTTTCACTAAGATTTCGAATAGCTGTCCCGAATTCAAGTTGATTATGTTTCGCCTCTTTCTCGGGGAAAGACGATCAAAAAATTCCCAATCATGGTCCTTACGGATCGGATCATCCATATAATATACAAAAAGGAACTCCAGATATTTGATATCTTTCTCTTTGAATGAGATCTCAATTCCAGCGATGGTTTCATTAGATATCTTACAACTAGAATAGCTCTTTTTTCCTATCCAGTTCCTCCACCACCGCGAACCCCAGTTAAATTCAGGCATGATATACTTTTTAGTTATTGGGAGAACCCGAGTACTCTCTTTCGGATCCAGGAAAGAACTCTCAGAGATCTTTTTTCCTTTTGGAAGATACAGGAGTGGAACAATCAACCTATTGATATTGGAAGACTCAGATGATTCTTCCAATGTATCATTTTTGGGTCCAATGGAATTCATAGGTATAGGAAGAAGCCTTGTCAAATAGGGATTTTTTTCTTTCGACCATTTTTCGATTGTTAATACGATATATAAGGACCGCTACTACAAAGAGTACTACATACTTGATCGTGAAATATCGATTGCTTGTTGAACCCTGTGAATTGCGTGAAAGTAGGATACTCCAAATTCGGGAGTCCAAGAGTTTTATAAAACTCTCTTGATGGAAAAAAATATGAATGAAAAAGCCCGCTGAATTGAATTGGGTCCATGAATCTAAGAAATAGCGAGAATTCTTGATTTCTTTCAATATCTCTCTCAATTCGAAAATCCAGGATTTGAATTGATGTCCTTTCTTCGAATCCTCCTAATTGCATTGATTTATCCGAAAGATTTCACTTCAATTGGAATTTGGTTATTCACCATGTACGAGGATTCCCGCTAAGCATCCATGGCTGAATGGTTAAAGCGCCCAACTCATAATTGGCGAATTCGTAGGTTCAATTCCTACTGGATGCACGCCAATGGGACCCTCCCTCCAAAAAGTCTATCGGATTTTTGTTCAAGAATGAAATCTTATTGGATCTGTCCAATTCATCCTTTGGAACCATATCACATCCTCGATAGGATGAAATAGGATGAATTGAGACGGTATTTTGTAAGTACATAATTATCTTGAATAAATTCACTATTTCTTTCTTTTCTGATCGCCTGGAAAGAGCAAGATGTTTCTTTTGTTCTTTTTTCAACAATTTCTGATCTCTAGTAGACCTATCAGTAGGATTCGAACCCAGATGAAGTTCTGACCATCTGTCAGAGAAAAAAGAACGAGTGGCTCTGTATCAATGGAATCTCATCATCCATACATAACGAATTGATGTGGTATATTCAAATCATAACATATGAACAGTAAAAACTAGTATTTTAATTGAGACTAGAACTCATAGGGAAGAAAATCTATTTATGAATGGAATAAAATATGCAGTATTTACAGACAAAAGTATTCGGTTATTGGGGAAAAATCAATATACTTTTAATGTCGAATCGGGATCAACTAGGACAGAAATAAAGCATTGGGTTGAACTCTTCTTTGATGTCAAAGTAATAGCTATGAATAGTCATCGACTCCCGGTAAAGGGTAGAAGAGTACGACCTATTATGGGACATACAATGCATTACAGACGTATAATCATTACGCTTCAACCGGGTTATTCTATTCCACCTCTTAAAAAGAAAAGAACTTAAATCAAAATACTTAATAGCATGGCGATACATTTATACAAAACTTCTACCCCAAGCACACGCAATGGAGCCGTAGACAGTCAAGTAAAATCCAATCCACGAAATCATTTGATCTATGGACAGCATCGTTGTGGTAAAGGCCGTAATGCCAGAGGAATAATTACCGCAGGGCATAGAGGGGTCATAAGCGTCTATACCGTCAAATTGATTTTCGACGGAATGAAAAAAACATATATGGTAGAATCGTAACCATAGAATATGACCCTAATCGAAATGCATCCATTTGTCTCATACACTACGGGGATGGTGAGAAAAAATATATTTTACACCCAGAGGGGCTATAATTGGAGATACCATTGTTTCTGGTACAGAAGTTCCTATAAAAATGGGAAATGCCCTACCTTTGAGTGCGGTTTGAACTATTGATTTACGTAATTGGAAGTAACCAACTAGGTTTACGGCGAAACCTAGAAATCGATCACTGATCCAATTGGAGTACCTCTACAGGATAGACCTCAACAGAAAACTGAAGAGTAACGGCAGCAAGTGATTGAGTTCAGTAGTTCCTCATATCAAATTATTGACTCTCGAGATATAGTAATATGGAGAAGACAAAATTGTTTCAAGCACCGACAGAACCGGAAGCACCCTTTGTTTCAAACAGGGGAGGGCGGGTTATTCACATTTCATTTGATGGTCAGAGGCGAATTGAAAGCTAAGCTGTGGTAATTCTAAGGATTCCCCCTGGGAAAAAGAGAGATGTCTCCTACGTTACCCGTACCATGTGGAAGTAGCGACGTAATTTCATAGAGTCATTCAGTCTGAATGCTACATGAAGAACATAAGCCAGATGAAGGAACGGGAAGACCTAGGATGTAGAAGATCATAACATGAGCGGCAGATTTGGATTCCTATATACCCACTCGTGCGGTACTTCATTGTGCGATATATAGAAGATCCATCTGTATAGATATCATCATCTACATCCAGAAAGCCGTATGCTTTGTAAGAAGCTTGTAAAGTTTGGGAAGAGGTTTTTATTGATCAAAAAGAAGAATCTACTTCAACCGATATGCCCTTAGGCACGGCCATACATAACATAGAAATCACACTCGGAAAGGGTGGACAATTAGCTAGAGTAGCTGGTGCTGTAGTGAAACTAATTGCAAAAGAGGGGAAATCGGCCACATTAAAATTACCTTCTGGGGAGGTCCGTTTGATATCCAAAAACTGCTCGGCAACAGTTGGACAAGTGGGAAATGTTGGGGTAAACCAGAAAAATTTAGGTAGAGCCGGATCTAAATGTTGGCTAGGTAAACGTCCTATAGTAAGAGGAGTAGTTATGAACCCTGTAGACCATCCGCATGGGGGTGGTGAAGGGAGGGCCCCAATTGGTAGAAAAAAACCCGCAACTCCTTGGGGTTTTCCTGCACTTGGAAGAAGAAGTAGAAAAAGGAAGAAATATAGTGATAATTTGATTCTTCGTCGTCGTACTAAATAGTAGAGAAAATAGAAATTGTTTCTTCGTCTTTACAAGAAAAAGGAGTAATTAACTGTGACGCGTTCACTAAAAAAAAATCCTTTTGTAGCGAATCATTTATTAAGAAAAATAAATAAGCTTAACACAAAAGCGGAAAAAGATATAATATTAACTTGGTCCAGAGCATCTACCATTATACCTACAATGATTGGCCATATTATTGCTATCCATAATGGAAAAGAACATTTACCTATTTATATAACAGATCGTATGGTAGGCCATAAATTAGGAGAATTTTCACCTACTCTAAACTTCCGAGGACATGCGAAAAATGATAATAGATCTCGTCGTTAACGTTCATTTTAACATCCATTTTGAAAGAGGAATGCATAAATCAATAAATATTACAAAATTGAATTATTAGGAAAATGAAGTTCAACTCATTTCTTTTAGAATTCATGAAATTCATGAAATAATGAATAATAATTGATCCGATCGGTCATCGGTAGTCGATGACGTCAGCATCAGAGAACCACGTGGACCACTCGCAAGGTGACACGTGGACCAGGTGGCAGAGAGGTTAGGGGGACGATCGCCAAGAGAGGTGATCGGTGGTCAGTAACCAAGTGACCACCAACAGATCAGGCGGTAGAGAGGTCGGGGGACAGATCATCCGGGATGGTGATCGGTGGTCAGTAGCCAAGTGGCCACCAACAGATCAGTTCTCAGACTAACGCCTGAAGGCAGAACGCGAGAAACAGATAAACACTGATTAGTCATCGGTGTATTGTCATCGGGGTCTCGTGTTACACGCAGTTAAACTGGGAATGAGGTTCCCAGCGAGAGCGTTACGCATGGACCTCGCTGAGGGAACTAGTAAACCAGCCAGTGCACGAGAGTGGCCTGAGGGAACTAGTAAACCAGCCAGTGGTTGGTGATTCCCTCAACCCATTACGTGCATGGCATCGTGAAGGGTAAGCTGTATACGCAGAGAGCAACGTTTGGTGAGTGTGCCTAGACCAGCCACACCCGACGTTCTCCCAAGAGTATGCGATCTGCCCAGATAAGAGAAACATCCTACGTTACTCCGCGAGGGCGTAACTTAGGCCCACAAAGAGAAGCGCTAGAGCCCTTCCAGTAAGTGACACGTGTGTGGTTAGATGTGGGTTGCAGGCCTCCACGTGTCATCATCTGAGAGGGGTGCGGTCCAGACAAAAGAGCACTCCGTACCACTAAAGGTACAGACAGGCGCAGCCAAGCGCAGACATGCGCAGACTCTCTCGCTCCCCATTGCTGATTCTGAAGGTACGCTTTCTCTGAAAAGCATAACAAGGTTCTGACACATGCCAGAAAAGTATAACAGAATTCTGTTATGCCCAGAAGCAGGGAAAGAGAGATAAAAGAGAGAAGAAGAGGGAGAGTGGGGGGAGGAGAAAAGAGAGAGACGAAAAACAGAGTGCAAGTTTTTTCTCACACACGCATTACTAGTTTCCAGTTTCTGGTGGTTCTGTTGGACTAACTTGATCGTCGGAGTGCAAACGGCCACTAGAGGCGCCGTCTGTGTGTTTTGCAGGTCACATTTGAAGGTTTCTGAGAGAAAGTTCGAAAGGGTGATTCTGCAGGAGAGGCAGTCGTGTAGACAGGGCAGAGAGTGCCACGAAGCGATTCCTCCACGTTCAAGTTGCCGGCGGGATCATTTGGCGCCCACCGTGGGGCCCGAGTGAATCATTGTCCCATATATACCACAGTTTTAAAGCTTACCAGAGTTTAATCAGTTTCTTTGATAGAGAAGGATGCCTAGAAACAGACAACCATCACCTGCGCCATCCGCTGACGAAGGAGCTGTGACAATGGCGCAGGTCCTGGAAATGGTGCGCACGCTGCAGGACAACGCTGCAGCGTCGAAAGTTGAACAAGAAAGGATGCAGACGGAGTTGGCCGCGTCGCAAAGCAGGAACGATGAGCTGAATCGTGTCAACGAAGAGTTGAGAAGGACGCTGCAGGCGCAGAGGGAGCACGTTGTTGACGAAAGGGTGTCTAGGCAACCCTCACCTCCAAGGGCATTTCCCATGCCATTCTCCCCTGAGATCATGGGAACCATGGTGCCTCCCAACCTGGTGGGGGTAAAAGCGTCGTTCAAAGGGGTAGAAGACCCGGAGGCGCATCTGACGGCATTCCACACCCAAATGATGCTGTCTGGGGGCTCAGACACTGTGTACTGCAAGATGTTCATGAGCACACTGAGCGGAATCGCCATGGAGTGGTTCGTGAGTTTACCAGAAGGGCATATCACGTCTTTCTCTCAGTTCTCGAAGCTCTTCACTAAACAATACATCGTCAACAAGGCACCCGCAGTGGTGTCCTACGATCTGTTCGACGTGCGCCAGTACCAAGGTGAGTCGCTGAAGGACTACCTCAACCGCTTTGGGGCACAAGTGGTTAGACTGCCCAGCAAAGATGAAGATATGCTGGTGCACGCGTTTAAGAAGGGAGTGCTGCCTGGCCCTTTCAGCGAGTCTCTCATCAGGAGCCATCCCAGCACCTTTGCAGAGATTCGACGACGTGCGGTAGCGCACATAGTGGCAGAAACAGAGGTTTCTGAGAAGAGGGGAAGTGTTGCACCACCCAGACCGCGTGGAGGGCAAGGAAAGCCACAGCAAGCAAGGGTGCATGAGGCCAAAGAGGGGAAGAAGGTGCGGGAAAAACCTCGTCCCTATGCACCAGGCAAAGACCAGAGCAAGGGGCGTGCAAGGGAGAATAACGCACCCCCAAGATACAACTTCATGGTGGGATTGGCGGATCTCATCGCCCTTCCTGCCGTAGCAGCAAGACTACGAGTACCAGAGAAGACAGATAAGGTACTTGGAAGGAAGAAGGATGAATGGTGTGAGTTTCATCAGGCCTTTGGCCATACACTTCATTCCTGTTTGGCGCTGGGACACCAACTGGCAGGGTTGGTGAAGTCTGGTTTTCTGGCAGATTACCTGCGTGAGCCACAGGGTGATCGCGCGTCAGGATCCCAAACTGGAGAGCAACAGCACGAAGTCCCTGTGCATGGGGAAGTGCAGACGATCGCTGGAGGCTTCTCTGGTGGGGGATGCACAGCTTCACAAAGAAGGAGATACACTCGATCTGTGATGGCGGTAGATGCAGTGAATGAGAGTCATTACCCTGAGGTGGACATTATCTTCAGGAAAGCTGACCTACGAGACGTTGTCCCGCACGACAACGACCCTGTGGTCATTTCTCTCATCACAGCAGGAAGACGGGTGCATAGAGTACTCGTAGATCAAGGAAGTTCGGCGGATGTCATGTTCTGGCCAACATTCAACAAGCTATAGTTGTCCCCTGATCAGTTAAGGCCGTATACTGGTTGTCTCTACGGTTTTGCAGGGGATCAGGTAGAAGTGCGGGGATACATCGAGCTGAGGACAACGTTCACTGACGGAACGACAGCCCGCACGGAAAAGATAAAGTACCTGGTGGTGAATGCCCCTTCTGCGTACAATGTCCTGTTGGGGAGGCCAACACTCAATAGACTGGGCGCAATACCATCGACAAGGCACATGAAGTTGTAGCTGCCGTCGATGGAAGGGACCGTGATAACCATCAAGTCGGATCAGGCTGAGGCAAGACGCTGTTATGAAAACAGCTTGAAGCAAAAAAGAAGTGTGTGCCATGTCACCACAAAACCACCACCAGGCGTGCGCGAAGAGCGATTGGCGGTCAGGGAGACACAAGGCGCTCAGAGGATGGAGAACGCTGCGGTGGGGGGCTCCCAGGTGGCCCAAGTTGAGGAAGAAGAGGAAGGCACGATCACTCCTCGCGAGTTAGGGATCGCGAGAGCGGTCATTGCCAGTGAGAGAAGGCCCCACCCAGCTGAAGGGTGGGTCGAAGTGGACATCAGGGGAAGAAAATTCAAGTTGGGGGGATCCCTCATTGAAGAAGAGCGAAGGCTGATCATGGGTGTGATTGAGAAGCACATGAATGCCTTTGCATGGTCAGCATCCGACATGCCAGGAATCGACCCCGATTTCCTCTGCCATCGTCTATCGATGGACCCCATGGTTCGACCGGTGCGACAGAGGAGAAGGAAATTCAACGAGGAGAAGAGGAAGGTGATCCACGACGAAGCGCAGAAGCTCCTTGTCGCAGGGCATATCAGAGAAATCCAGTACCCCGAGTGGCCAGCGAATGTGGTACTGGTGCAGAAGGCAAGCGGCAAGTGGAGAATGTGCGTGGACTTCACTGACCTCAACAAGGCGTGCCCCAAGGATTCTTACCCCCTACCCAGTATAGATGCTCTAGTTGATAGCGCCTCGGGGGGAAAGCTACTCAGCTTCTTGGACGCTTTCTCAGGGTATAACCAGATCAGGATGCACCCAATGGACGAATGCAAGACCGCGTTTATGACGGAACGGTCTTGCTATTGCTACAAGGTCATGCCATTTGGGTTGAAGAATGCGGGGGCTACCTACCAGAGGCTCATGGATAGGGTGCTCTCGCCCATGCTGGGAAGGAACGTACACGCCTATGTAGATGACATGGTGGTTACATCCCAAGAGAAGAAGCATCATGCAGCTGATCTGGAAGAGCTATTCACCACCATTGCCAAGTACAGGCTGAAGCTCAACCCTGAGAAATGCATATTCGGTGTGGAGGCTGGGAAGTTCTTGGGTTTCCTCTTAACAGAGTGGGGAATTGAAGCTAACCCGGAGAAGTGCGCAGCAATCGTGGCAATGAGGAGCCCAACGACGGTAAAGGAAGTGCAGCAGCTCACCGGTCGCTTGGCAGCCTTGTCCCGGTTTATGTCCGCTGGAGGGGAGAAAGGTCACCCATACTTCCAGTGTCTCAAGCGCAACAGCAGATTTCTCTGGACACAGGAGTGCGAGGAGGCCTTCATTAAGTTGAAGGGGTATCTGGCAAGCCCACCAGTCTTGCGAAAGCCCCAGGTAGGCATCCCTCTTCGTCTATACTTTGCTGTTACGGAGAGGGCAGTCAGTTCAGTCCTGGTGCAAGAGCAGGACCAGGCCCAGAGGTCTGTTTACTTCGTAAGTAAGGTGCTGCAAGGCCCTGAAACAAGGTACCAGGCCCTCGAGAAGGCGCTCTGGCGGTGGTATTCTCAGCCAGAAGACTCAGGCATTATTTCCACAGCTTCACAGTGGTGGTGATGACTGATCTGCCTATCCAGAATGTATTGAAGAAACCTGATGTGGCAGGAAGGATGGTCAAATGGGCAGTAGAATTGTCAGAATTTGACATTCAGTACGAGCCCCGAGGACCGATCAAGGGGCAGGTGTTCGCGGACTTTGTAGTCGAGCTATCATCAATCGCGACACCTGCAGAAGGGCTAGATTTCCGATGGGTGTTATCGGTGGATGGCTCCTCTAATCAGCAGGGAAGCGGCGCTGGAGTCATCCTGGAAGGACCAAACGGGGTACTGATCGAGCAGTCCCTCCGTTTTGCCTTCAAAGCTAGCAACAATCAGGCGGAGTATGAGGCCCTGATCGCAGGAATGTTGCTAGCAAGGGAAATGGGAACAAGAAATCTGCTGGCCAAGAGCGATTCGTTACTGGTCACTGGGCAGGTTACGGGGGAGTTCCAAGCAAAAGATCCCCAGATGGCAGCCTACCTGGGGTATGTGCAGCTCCTGAAGACGTCCTTCGCCGAGTTTGAGTTAGTGCACGTGCCAAGAGAGCAGAATGCCCGAGCAGACCTGCTTGCCAAGCTGGCCAGCTCAGGCAAGGGGGGGAAGCAGAGGACCGTCATTCAGGAGACCCTGAAGGTGCCGCGCGCGTTCGTATCAGACAACCAGGTGCTTCATGTATGCAAGTCAATGGAGCGTCTAACGATCGGTCATCGGTCGTTGACCCAAGAAACGCTAAGAGCACCGAGGGTGAGATCGCGACCCTCAAAGACCGATGAGTCGATGGGGGTTCATGCGGAGAAGGAACCCGACACCTGGATGACGCCATACCAGCTATACTTAGAAGATGGTGTACTCCCGCTCGATCTGGCAGAGGCAAAAAGAATAAAGAGGGGTTCAAGTAAGTTTACTCTTATAGATGGAAGCCTATTTAGATTCGGATTTTCTCACCCTGTGCAGATCTGTGTACACGGCGAGCAATGCACCAGACTAATGTCTAAGCTGCACGAGGGGGTGTGCGGAAGCCATGTAGGTGGTCGCGCTTTGGCAAGTAGAGTACTCCGCGCGGGGTACTACTGGCCAAAACTAAAGGAAGATTGCATAAGGTTTGCTCAGCGATGCAAACAATGTCAACTGCATGCAGATTGGCACAAGGCACCCCCTGAGGAGTTGAGGTCCATCCACAGCCCGTGGCCGTTCCATACATGGGGGATTGACATCCTAGGACCCTTTCCCCTGGCGACAAGGCAGATGAAGTTCCTCATTGTGGCCATTGAATATTTCACCAAGTGGGTGGAGGCAGAGCCAGTTGCACACATCACCGCACAGAAAGTCGAACACTTCGTCTGGAAGAACATTGTCTGCCGCTTCGGAATACCCAAGAGGCTGGTCTCCGACAATGGCACCCAGTTCACAAGTCATCAGCTGAGAAAGATGTGTGAAGAGTTAAAGATACAACAGGTTTTCGCTTCAGTGGAGCACCCACAAACAAATGGGCAGGTGGAGTCAGCAAATCGAGTGCTGCTCAGGGGGCTGAAGCGAAGACTAGACAAGGCCAAAGGAGGCTGGGCAGAGGAGGTCCCCAGGATTGTATGGTCTTATCACACCACCCCACAGTCCAGCACCCATGAGACACCCTTCAGCCTTGTCTATGGGACAGACGCCATGATTCCTGTGGAAATACAGGAGAGCTCCCCCAGATTCTTGAACTTCGTTGCTGAAGAGTCCAATGAAGAGCGTAAGGTGAATCTGGATCTGCTAGACGAAGTGCGGGAAGAGGTCAGAGTCAGTGCTGAAGCTGTGAAGAGAAGAGTGGAGCGGAGGCACAACTCTAAAGTGAGGCCCAGGCGTTTCCAGGAAGGTGATCTGGTGATGAGAAAGGCGCATCAGAATGACATGCAGAACAAGTTATCCCCAAAGTGGACAGGCCCATACAGAGTGGTGGAGACATTAGAGAACGGAGCCTATCGCCTGGAGACTTTGGAAGGAGGAGCAATCCCCAGAACATGGAACGCCACCCATTTAAAATTTTATTTCAGTTAAAGTTGTACAGTAATAGGCATTCTCGCGCTAAAAGACACATGTTTGTATGTGGTGGAAACAGCTGAACAGACAAGGGGGCACTCTTTTCCCTAAGGAGGGTTTTTAACGAGGCCACCCAATTAAAGAAAAATTCCAGCATATAAAGCGTGCTCAAGTATTAAAGTTAAAATCCTCCTTGCCCCAGGTGCAAGTGCAGGTGATTGGTTAGGCCCTACTTGCCCTAGGCGCAAGTACTGGCACCGGTCTAAGTCTTCCTCACCCCAGGTGTGAGCTCAAGCAGTTAAAGGTTTGAAAAGCCAGGGGTGCTAGTAAGACCAAGGGGGGGAAAGGAAAGGTTTTGACAAAACGTCCTTACCCACTTGGCATACACCAATATTGGCCCAGTAAGACTCTTAGTTAGAAACCCTTCTCACCCCAGGAGTGAGACAGGGAATGAGCGACTCAACCCGCCAAAGGGTGATGATCTTGGGGGAAGTAAAAGGGGTTAGCGAGAAACACTTTTCTTTCCCCAAGACGAGGCATCACTTTGAGTGATCGATGTCAAAGTCCTTTATGCACTTAGCGGTAGAGCGACAGAGAAAGCCAAGTAAAGACTAAAGAGCGATCACTGATGAGTTGTCGGTAATTGGCTAGTAGTGCAAAGCGGCGCACGAGGACTGTTAAACACCAAGCTGAGGGAATAGCCAGTCGTGATCAAGAGAAGCAGATCGTGCTAAGCCTAAGCTGGTTAACACTTAGTCGTGCGCAAAGAGTAAGAGAAGCAGATCACGCTAAGCCTAAGCTGGTTAACACTTAGTCGTGCGCGAAGTAAAAGACGAAGCTCAAGATCGCGCTAAGCCTAAGCTGGTTAACACTTAGTCATGTGCGAAAGGAAAGGTAAAGCCCAAGATCGCGCTGAACCTAAACTAGCTAACAGTTAGTCGCGCACATAAAGACAAGCGAAGTTCAAAGAAAATGCAAGGGAAGAAACTTATGCAACCAAAGAAGCTCATACAAATTGAGAGTTTACATTCATAGCCAAGTCTTATACAATTCCAAAGTGCGAAGAAAGAAAAACTGTACAGAAGCTAAATTTACAGAGAAAAGAAGGGTTTAAGGAGTAGGGGGAATGAGCTTTCCATCCACCACTTCATGGTAGATGCTGAACTGCGAGAGGTCCAGGTTCGGGAGAACGCATTTGATTTGCTCGAGTGCTAGCTCGAATCCGTCTCTAAGGGCATCAGCACCCACATTCATCAAATCGGCCTTCTCCACCTCCAGTTCCTGCTTTGAAGCCTCCGCAGCATCCCTCTCAGTGGTGACGGCAGCAAGGGAGGAGGCAGCCTCAGACAGTTTGCCCACCACCTCCTCGAGTCTTTTCTCCCCAGCAGCAGCTGCTTCTTTGGCGGACTCGAGCTCCCCCAATAGCTGAGTGTTCTGTTCGCGTAGGGAGGAAGTCTCGGCCTTAAGCTCCACCACCGCGCAGTCCAAGGAGCCAACAGCTTCCCCCATCAAGATCTCTGTCTTGATGGTCTCTTGGACCTGCGCTAGGTACTCCCTCCTAGCTTTCTCCACCATGCCCCACATCAACTCCACAGATCCTTGGGCAGCTTCAAAGTCACTTCGCAGTGACTCCTTGTCATGCTCAAGATCCTTCACCCTCTTCTCCAGGGCTAGTTGCTTGCGATGCTGGGTGGAAAACTCCAGAGAGAGCACCACCTGCTTGGCCAGGTGCATATCCACCTCATCACCACTCCACTCAACAAGCTCCCGGTTGCTTATGAGTTGTCGGACCAGGGTGATGACCCTGCTGAAGTTTTCGTGGTTGGCCCCAAAAGTGCTTGGGCACAAGCTGGACCCCCCACCTTCAGCAGTGGCGGTGGGGATTGGCAGTGGTGGTGGTGGACCCCCAGCAAGATGAGCAGGTGGACCAGGTGATTGGTCTGCTGGGGGGGAAGATGGCAGTTGGGAAGTTGGAGGCAACTGCTGGCCTGGAGAAGGAAGGTTGGTAGGCTCTGAGGCAGTTTGAGCGCAGGGAGGAGGGGAAGACCCTTCCTGATGGAGATCAAGCCCAAGAGAACATGGAGGCCACTCATCAAGCTCAAGAAGAGGTGGAGGCACAAATGGAGGACGCCCATGGAGGTCAAAGTCCACCTCAAAGGATTACAAGAAGCATGTTCAAAGCCTTGGGAGCTAGAGGACATTTATTTTCTCTTTTTGTAGTGTCTTTAGTTGAAGGTGCTTAGAGGGAAACCTTAGAAACCTCTTTTGTTATAGCATCTTTTAGGTTTTAGTTAGGAGCTTTAGGGGGGTGTATTAGTAGATAGGTGTAGGAGTAGAATAGGGGGTGCCAAAGTGAAGGAAAGGATCACACCTTCCTTGCCTTGCTTTTGAGCGCCGGTTCTAGCTTGTTTTGGAGGGAATTTTGTTTTGTTTTAGCTTTCAATTTTCAGCACCTTAGGCTATAAATAGAGGTGCCTTCCTTGTAAATTTCAGATTTGAATTCATCTAAAGAAACTATACTCAAAATTGGAGTGAGCATTTGGAGAGCTTTTGAGCTTCTACTCTAGTCTTATCTTGAAGGACCATGGTTTCCTCAAGTGGCGGCTTCCACACTCATCTAGGAGCATCCATACTTCTAGTGGCGTGAACATCCAACCTATCTTCCATCTTCATGAGCATTCTCTTCTCCTTCCTTTCTTCTCTTTCAATTACTCTTGTTGTTTTGTGTTCTTGAGCATTTTTTGGTTCGGCTGTCCTTAATTTTCCAGCACCTATGTTTTGGTTTTCTAAATTCTGTTCGGTACATTTTTTGTGGTTTAATTCTGTTCGGTCTTCTCTTTTATAATTCCTTTGTTGATTCAATTTGACAATATTTGGTTCATCCAAATGAGTTTGGGAATTGGTACTTGTATTGGTGAGTTCTTGACTTAGAACCATGATCCAACTTCTAAGAAAGTGCCTCTATATTTTCCAGCTCAAGGTGATTCCTCAAAGTGTCAAGAATCTTGTTCTATGTGGCTATTGGAATCACATCATGTGGTATCATGAGTCTTAGGTTCATTCTTGTTTAATTGTTGAGTTGTGTGCACTTTATTTCAAGAGCTCTTTTTAATTTCTTGCAATTTAAGTTTCTGTTTTAGAATTTTAATTGAGTATTATTGCTGTTTTTCTTTTGCTCCAAGTGTTTGTGGAAAGGTTTATGGCACTCATAATTCTTATGAGTATGGTTGCTCTTTTGGAATGGCATTATCCTTCCTAGAGTTTACCTTAAGCTTCCTTTCACTTGTTACAATTTGTGTTGTGTCTTTTAATTTTTGAATCATGTCAAGTTTTGTCTTAGTCATGTTATTCCATATATGTCATTACTTCTAGTAGTACTTTTATTGTTTTGATTGTTTCTTGCTTTGGTGTCATATAATTTTCTGAATTGATGTTGATCCTTTGTGCATTTTCTTTTTAGAATTGAGTTCATACTTCCTCTACTTCCACCACCTCAATCTCCCCAGGCTGGAGAGTTGAGGCCCCCTCAACTGCTGACCTTTTTCTTTGGCGGTGCACCAGAGGAGAGCCTGAGCTCTCCTCTTCAGTTGAAGCAGCAGTAGCAGCAGCGGTTGAAGCGGAAGCCCTCACCAGCCTCTTCCTTTTCTTCCCTAGCTCGGGGCCTTCAGCTGGCGCGACCGAGAGTGGAGGGGCTGCGATGGGCTCTGTTGTGGAAGAAGAGGAGCCAGTGCCCTTGGCTCCCCTACGTTTGGCAAGCTCCAGCAGGGCTAGCTTCCTATCTTTTCCCGTCATCGAGTCTGCATACATGGAAAAAGGAAAGGTTAGATGGCCAAGTTATGCAAGTAAGTTAAAGAACACATAAAAGTATGCATGAAAAAGTGCAGGTATCCGAAGAAGTGCAAGGAAGGCTACCTATATATTTTTTCAGAGCCACCACATCAAACTCATCTTTGATGAGGCGGGCGGAGTTGTACTTGGCCCCCAGGAGCAGCCCACATAGCTCGCGCTCGTAGGGGGCCATAGCTTCGAGGTCCCTGGATTTCTTGAACTCGACTCCAGGAACCCAGTAGAGGGGGTACCCCTCGAGCAGGCTTTGACTTTGAGGGGTAGCAGATATCATGTAGAATCTGCCCTTCCAGTCTTTGAAGGATTGCTGGTACAGGCCCAGGAGCACCCGTCCAGCAACCCCGTTCAGGCTCACCCAGGACCTGTCCCCAGGGTTCTTCGCTTCGAAGAAGTAAAGGAACACGTCCACGGAGGCGTTGTGCCCGAAATGACTGCAGAGGATTTGAAACGCCCGGATGAAGGCCCAGGCATTTGGATGGAGTTGGCAGGGCGCGACATTTAGCTCCATCATCAACTCCTTTTCGAAGAAAGTGAAAGGGAGGCGCAGCTTTAGTCTTTTGAAAATGGCGGAGTAGATGAAGACAAAGGGCACCCCATTGGTGGCCCTGTCATCTACGCAGATAGGCATCCCTTGAGGAGGGATGCGGATTTGAATGTTGAAGTCGTTTTCCCTGTCGATGGAGTAGGAAGGCTCATCAGGGTTGTGACTTAACAGGGACTTGAGATGGCCCTCGGGCAGTAGAGTGGAGGTTTCAGCGAGCAAGGCCAGGGGAGCCCATTGGTAGACCCTGGCATTATCGTGGTAGGAGGTAGCCACAGGCGGTGGTGGAGCTGGCGCACTCGCGGAAGGCTGTGCACCAGAAGAAGAAGCAATGACGCGCGCAGTTTGTTTCAAGCGGGCCATCGTGAGATAGCTGAAAATGGAGGAAAAACGAAAGGTCAGAATGAATGGGAGAAGGAGGAATGATGAATGTTTCGGTGAAAACAGAAAAGGGAAAGGAAAAGGAGATGCCCAGATGAAAAGAAGAAGAAGAAGAAGCAGAAGCCAGAGTAAGAGCCTGAAAAAACCCTAGCGTGGGTTCGAGAGAGGGAAATGAGGAAGATGAATGCATGATAACTAGAATGATAAATGCAATCGGTAAAGATGACCAAGAAGGGGCCAGGGAAAAGAAAAACCATACCTTTGAATGATCGCAAGAGCTTGGGAAGCAGAGAATTTGAAGAAAGATGGGTGCGCGGAAGAGAAGTTCGCAGAGAGTCTGGGAGTCGAATGAAGAAGATGAAGGAACAGTGGAAGGGCGCGCCAATTTGAATAAGAGAAGCGCTAGCGACGCACAACGCTGGCCGTTGATGGCGCCACGTGTCTCGAGATTAAGAGAGGGAGTCCAAACGTTAAAGAAGCAGCACGTGAGGTGGCACGTGAGGCGGCCCCACTTGCCACGTGGACTGAAGGCACGACCACTTAGTCTCTTCGTTGAGAACGAGTTCTCGACTCGAGACTGGGGGGCTTGTGATCCGATCGGTCATCGGTAGTCGATGACGTCAGCATCAGAGAACCACGTGGACCACTCACAAGGTGACACGTGGACCAGGTGGCAGAGAGGTCAGGGGGACGATCGCCAAGAGAGGTGATCGGTGGTCAGTAACCAAGTGACCACCAACAGATCAGGCGGTAGAGAGGTCGGGGGACAGATCATCCGGGATGGTGATCGGTGGTCAGTAGCCAAGTGGCCACCAACAGATCAGTTCTCAGACTAACGCCTGAAGGCAGAACGCGAGAAACAGATAAACACTGATCAGTCATCGGGGTATTGTCATCGGGGTCTCGTGTTACACGCAGTTAAACTGGGAATGAGGTTCCCAGCGAGAGCGTTACGCATGGACCTCGCATGTGCACACCTCAAGGAGTCATGCACGAGAGTGGCCTGAGGGAACTAGTAAACCAGCCAGTGGTTGGTGATTCCCTCAACCCATTACGTGCATGGCATAGTGAAGGGTAAGCTGTATACGCAGAGAGCAACGTTTGGTGAGTGTGCCTAGACCAGCCACACCCGACGTTCTCCCAAGAGTATGCGATCTGCCCAGATAAGAGAAACATCCTACGTTACTCCGCGAGGGCGTAACTTAGGCCCACAAAGAGAAGCGCTAGAGCCCTTCCAGTAAGTGACACGTGTGTGGTTAGATGTGGGTTGCAGGCCTTCACGTGTCATCATCTGAGAGGGGTGCGGTCCAGACAAAAGAGCACTCCGTACCACTATAAGGTACAGACAGGCGCAGCCAAGCGCAGACATGCGCAGACTCTCACGCTCCCCATTGCTGATTCTGAAGGTACGCTTTCTCTGAAAAGCATAACAGGGTTCTGACACATGCCAGAAAAGCATAACAGAATTCTGTTATGCCCAGAAGCAGGGAAAGAGAGATAAAAGAGAGAAGAAGAGGGAGAGTGGGGGGAGGAGAAAAGAGAGAGACGAAAAACAGAGTGCAAGTTTTTTCTCACACACACATTACTAGTTTCCAGTTTCTGGTGGTTCTGTTGGACTAACTTGATCGTCGGAGTGCAAACGGCCGCTAGAGGCGCCGTCTGTGTGTTTTGCAGGTCACATTTGAAGGTTTCTGAGAGAAAGTTCGAAAGGGTGATTCTGCAGGAGAGGCAGTCGTGTAGACAGGGCAGAGAGTGCCACGAAGCGATTCCTCCACGTTCGAGTTGTCGGCGGGATCAATAATAAAATTCTTTTTTCATTCAGAATTCAATCAATTCAATAAAATATTCAATTGATTTGTAAAAATAGACTCTTATGATAAAGAAGAACCTCTATACAGAAGAACCTGTATACAGAAGAACCTGTATACAGAAGCCTTGTCTTTTGGTCAAATAAAAAAAAAAAGGTTCATGTCTATTTACAACACAAAGTACAAATAGTAATTGATGTGATTTGTACATAAATAAAACATTATGATACTAGAACTATAATTTATATTTGCTTTAGTTGAATATCTTCTTTTATTCGATTTTTTGAATTGTTTATTTGACAATAGTCGATGCTAGTCACAATAGAAATTTCAACGAACTTAGTCAATGAGCTATAATGAGTTATAAAGATATATCTATAGATAAAAAAGACACAAATAAAAACATTTTATGTAAGGAGTATGTTGATTATATAAAAAGTAAGAGGCAGCCATATTTTTTGTTTACCATGGGGAAGGACACTATCGCCAACATAATAACCTATATACGAAATGCTGACATTAATAAAAAAGGAATGGTTAAATTACCTTTTACTAACATTACAGAAAAAATTGTAAAAATACTTTTACGAGAGGGTTTTGTTGAAAACATCAGAAAACATAGAGAAAACGACAAATATTTTTTAGTTTTAACTCTACGGTATAGAAGAAATAAAAAAGAATCGTATAAAAGTGTTTTAAATTTAAAACGAATAAGTACACCCGGTCTACGAATATATTACAATTATCAAAAAATCCCTCGAATTTTAGGGGGCATGGGGATTGTAATTTTTTCCACTTCTAGAGGTATAATGACAGATCGAGAGGCTCGATTAGAAAAAATTGGCGGCGAAGTTTTATGTTATATATGGTAATCTTTCTAATATGCGAATTCTATTAGAAACTTGTATCCATTTCATTTATGTAAAAAAAAAAGAGAAAAAAAATGCAAGTTTCTAATAGAACTTCATCTCTCATAGATATATATCTATTTGTATAGATCTATAGATTTGTGAATGTAAGAAGGGATTTAACTGGAATTGTAAAAAAGGGGGAATGGGAATTGACGAAGATTGAATTACTAAATGAATAACTTATCCATAAATCATTTGCCCGGGTTTTAAGGTTGATATAAAAGAAATGCAAATTGAATTTTTCTTTCTATTTTAGGCTAGGTTTCCAATACTTTATTATGGGCATACGTTAAGGAAAGAAAAAAAAGGAAGTCATTCAATTAAATGAAGATGTTTTTGAATCTCAACTTTATTTGATGAAAAAGGCCACTAATAGAAGTTAAAAATGTAAGGAACCCTTATTTTCTTCCAAAATTTGGGATTAACTAATTTAAGGAATGTCAAATATGAAAATAAATGCCTCGGTTCGTAAAATTTGTGAAAAATGTCGATTGATTCGAAGACGGGGACGAATTATAGTAATTTGTTTCAATCCAAAACATAAACAAAGACAAGGATAATATTTGAACAAACGGAAGCTTTCTAAAAAAAAATAGAATAGATAAAAAAATAGAGAAATTGAAAAAATTAAATCTATTATTCTATTTATTCTATCAAAATGAAAAATCCATTTTTTCAATATTATTGAGATTTAAACTTTTCAATTTGAATTAAAAAATTGTATTTGATATTTATCGAAATCAAATAAATAGAATGAATATATATATATATATATAATCGAATATTAAATTATAAAAGAATTAGAAAAGGATGCGTTTTTGACATGAAATGGATATCTCCATACCCTTTAGACTTTTTTTTTTTAATGAAATAATGAAATATGGCAAAATATATACCTAAAACAGGTTCGCATAAAAACGTACGTATTGGTTCGCGGAATCATACGCGTAAAATACCAAAAGGAATTATTCATGTTCAAGCTAGTTTCAACAATACTATTGTAACTATTACAGATGTACGAGGTCGGGTGATTTCTTGGTCCTCCGTTGGTACTTGTGGATTCAAGGGTACACGAAGGGGAACACCTTTTGCCGCTCAAACTGCAGCAGGAAATGCTATTCGAACAGTATCGGATCAAGGCATGCAACGAGCAGAAATCATGATCAAAGGGCCTGGTCTCGGAAGAGATGCAGCATTAAGGGCTATTCGTAGAAGTGGTATACTCTTAAATTTTATACGAGATGTAACTCCTATGCCACATAATGGATGTAGGTCTCCTAAAAAAAGACGTGTATAAAACTATAAATAAACATGAAAAATATTTCAAGAGAAATAAACAAGTCAAGAGTTTGATCAAAATAATAGATTATTATAGTTCAAGAGAAATTAAGAGTCTCTACTCGGACACTACAATGGAAATGTGTTGAATCAAGAATAGACAGTAAGCGTCTTTACTATGGACGCTTTATTCTGTCCCCACTTATGAAAGGTCAAGCCGATACAATAGGCATTGCAATCCGAAGAATTTTACTCGGAGAAATAGAGGGAACATGTATCACATGTGTAAAATCAGAGAAAATACCACATGAATATTCTACCATAATAGGTATTGAAGAATCAGTCCATGAAATTTTAATGAATTTGAAAGAAATTGTATTGAAAAGTAATATGTATGGAATACAAGACGCATCGATTTCTTTCAAAGGTCCTGGATATATAACCGCTCAAGACATCATTTTACCACCCTCGGTGGAAATCGTTGATAATAGACAACATATAGCCAACGTAACAGAACCTGTTCATTTGTGTATTGAATTAAAAATTGAGAGAAATCGGGGGTATCGTATAAAACACTAAAAAACTTTCAAGACGGAAGTTATGATATAGATGCTAGATTCATGCCTGTTCGAAATGTAAATTATAGTATTCATTCTTATGTCAATGGGAATGAAAAACAAGAGATACTTTTTCTCGAGATATGGACAAATGGAAACTCCTAAGGAAGCCCTTTATGAAGCCTCCCGAAATTTGATTGAGTTATTTATTCCCTTTTTACACGCAGAAGAAGATAACTTTCATTTAGAAAAAAATCAACACAAAGTTACTTTGCCCCTTTTTACTTTTCATGATATATTGGTTAAGGATAAACTAAGGAAAAATAAAAAAGAAATAGCATTGAAATCTATTTTTATAGACCAATTAGAATTACCTCCCAGGATCTATAATTGTCTAAAAAGATCCAATATTCACACATTATTAGAACTTTTGAGTAACAGTCAAGAAGACCTTCTGAAATTTGAACATTTTCACGTAGAAGATGGAAAATCTATATTGGACATTTTAAAAATACAAAAGTATTTTGCATGAAATTGCAATCTATTTACATAGGATTTTTTCAAATTTTTTTTTTCTAAACTAAACAAACAAAATATGTAATTTAAATATTTAGAACAAATCCAAATGTTCAGAATATATCTAAAACGGAATAGATGTATCTAGGGATTAGTCAGTTCACAAAGAATTATCCCTAGATATACAATACAGATGTCATGATATTTGATTGAAAAATGAATTAAAAATGAAACTAATATTCTATTCTAACTTTAAAAAAGACCTAACGTTAGGGATTTCTCAATAGGTAATGTTGCTCCAATACCTAACCAAAGGGCAACTACAGTACCAATCAAAAAGATGGTGGTTGCTACTGGACGGCGAAATGGATTTTGGAATTTATTAACATTCTCCAAAAAGGGTACTGTTAATAATCCCGTAGGTACCGAAACCATTAAAAGAACGCCCAATAACTTATTGGGCACTGTACGAAGTATTTGAAATACGGGAAAGAAATACCATTCTGGTAGTATTTCCAAAGGAGTTGCAAAAGGATCCGCGGGTTCCCCAATCATGGATGGTTCTAGAACCGCTAAGCCTACGTTACAGGCAATAGTACCTAGAATCACTACTGGAAAAATATATAAAAGATCATTAGGCCATGCGGGTTCTCCATAATAATTATGACCCATTCCCTTAGCCAATTTAGCTCTTAATACAGGATCATTCAAGTCAGGTTTTTTTGTTATTGGGATAGGTGAATTCTTATAGATCCATCCTCCGAAAGAACCGGATATGATAATTTTTCATCATCCGGCTCGAGCACTAATCAAATCTTTCAACTGTATCTATATAAAAAAATAGAAAAAAATGTATGTGTTATCCACACATATATGAAGATTCTAAGTAAGAAAAGAAACTCGATTTTCTTTTTCGAAAGTTACAATTTTTTGATTGAAAAAAAAAATTAAGTTCTTTTTAAGTAAACTTTAGTAAATGCTCAATACCCAAGTAGACTTCTCAAACTTTGCAATTGTTATCCTGTCAAAAAAAAAAGATTGATACTTTTTATGTACAAAGAATTTACTTGTTACTAATCAAACCTAACTCACGTTGTTCTTTAGATCAACTTTGTTCACTCCAATAGTATCAGAAATCGAATCAATGCATAGGAAATGAATGCGTTGTCATACTATATAGAATTCAGACTATATCACATAACTTTTTTGACTGGATCTTACGGAGCCTGTTGATGCAGAATAAAATTGAGTCTGATCATAGAAAAGATTCTCTTCAAGTAAAACCAGCCTACCCTCTCTGTAAGAGCCTTGCTTGGTGGTTGGAAAAAAGACACATTTAATTGTAAATTCTAATGTGGCAGATAAGATAAAGTCATATATCTGCGCGGCCAAATAAATAGTTCAAGTCACACACTCCCATAATCCATTTTTTGTTTTGAGAGTTCCCTTCAACTATTCATGTATGTAAAAAAAAAATTCAATTTTTGTTAAGTTGAAGAGAAATATCTAAATACATGTCTTATTTTGTTTTATAATCCATAATTGTAGCAATGAAATCAAATCCTCCCCAAAATAAAAAATGATTGTGATTACAAATATCTATGATCCATATTCACTATAAAGGACCAGAAATGCCTTGATTACGTATCATTGAAAAGTGCATTAACATAAATACAGCAGTAAGAAGAGGTAATACAAAAGTATGCAAACTATAAAAACGAGTTAAGGTAGATTGGCCCACACTGGAACTTCCGCGTAATAACTCTACCAAAGACGATCCTATTACAGGAATAGCTTCGGGTACGCCTGTTACAATTTTTACTGCCCAATAACCAATTTGATCCCAAGGTAAGGAATAACCAGTTACACCAAAAGATGCTGTTAATACAGCCAAAACTACACCCGTAACCCAAGTTAATTCGTGAGGTTTTTTAAAACCACCTGTAAGATATACACGAAATACGTGTAGAATCATCATTAAGACCATCATACTTGCCGACCATCGATGAACTGATCGGATTAACCAACCAAAATTAGCTTCAGTCATTATATATTGAACAGAAGCAAAAGCTTAAGTAACGGTTGGACGATAATAAAAAGTCATAGCAAATCCCGTTGCTACTTGGACTAAAAAACAAGTAAGTGTAATTCCTCCTAAACAATAAAATATGTTCACATGAGGCGGAACGTATTTACTGGTTATATCATCGGCAATCGCCTGAATTTCAAGACGTTCTTCGAACCAATCATAAACTTTATTGAGATAGGTAACCCAAAGGAACCCCCTCAGAGAACCGTATATGCGAATTTCACCTCGTACGGCTCAAACAAAAATACCCAAATATTGGTTGTAACAAAAACAGATATCTGTAATAGAAAGTTTGAAACTGCTTTATTTAATCCTATGATTCTAATTTTCTCTTACGATAATAAAAAATAGAAATCCGAAAGCTATTCTTTTTTGTTATAATGCCAAAATCTCAAGTCGGCACACTTGTCTTTATCGTAATCTTTTAAGGCCTCTTGAATATTCTATCATTTACTTCATTTTATTATTTGTATAATGTGTTTTTACTGCTGTCTTCTTTATTCTTTAATTTGTATAAGGATTCTCTTGTTAGGACGATATGAATCAATAAAAAAAAACCTCAGATTCATACTAGAACCACGATGATTAAAAAAACCCTTTCATCGAAGTCCAAAAATTCCCTGAGTAAGAATTGCTGGATCATCACTTCTTCAATCAATAGATATAATGCAAAAATGAAAGGAAAGATTTGTCCTTTGCTCAAAAGAAAGACAAACTCCAGAAGCTTGAAAGAATAAAAATTTTTCAATTCATTTTTACAACTCTTTGAAAAGGTTTTTAAGTCCAGTTGCGAGGTCTAAATATTTAGTATGAATCATAGTTTTCAGATTTTTAGAATCTATTTTCTATATTCCGTGCTCCAGATACTAGATTAAATATCTGACGGAATAAAACCATCTCTATCAAGATGACAGATTGATGTTCTGTACTTTCAATAGGACCAATTAAAACAAGTCACACACTCATATTCCGGAAATACAGAAACAAAGAAATTCTACGATCAAACTACCAAATCAAAATGGAATAGACTAACAAACAATAAGAAACCTAAATGCTTCACTTTCTATTGAAAAACTAATGACTCGATTTTTGTGAATCTAATTCATAGAAATTCCGTCCAATAAAATGGACGAATTATAAATCTCCAAAATAATAGATAGAAATATCGCAAATAGAGCCATTGCAACACCCATCAAAGGAGTAGTTCCCCACCCTGGGGCTACTTTACCATATTCTGAATTTAAAGGTTTCAATAAATTCCCTACAACAGTTCGTCTTGGACCGGATCTAGAATTATCATCAACGGTTTGCGTAGCCATAAATACTATTTTTTATTCATTTAGATCTGTTGACTTTGTATACCATTCCGCTGTAAATATAAGGATCTTATCTTATAGATCTATTGTGATCTAGAAACTTTAAAATTATAATAATGGAAACAGCAACCCTAATTGCCATCTCTATATCTAGTTTACTTGTAAGTTTTACTGGGTATGCCTTATATACTGCCTTTGGGCAACCCTCGCAACAACTAAGAGATCCATTTGAAGAACATGGGGACTAGTTGAAGTAATGCGCCCTCCCTATTGGGGGCTCATTACTTCAATTAAGATAATAAAAAATTATTTAACCTTTTTCGTCAGAACTTTAGGGGGTTCTCTAAAAAAAATAGCGAAAAAAATAATTCCTAAAGTTGAAACTAAGAGGAATGTGAAACCAAAGCTTCCATAGATTTGATCGTGGTTTACAATTATAGCTTTCATACCTGTTTCTTGGGGGGGGGGGGTGCTCTTTTAAAAAAAAAAGAGTAAATGCTAGGATTCAAATCAAGATTTATCAAGTTCTTTATGTGAAATTCAAAATTATAAAAAAGTAGAAAAGAACAAAAGAATGTTATACTACCTGTCTTCTTGTAGTTGGATCTCCAAGTTTTTGGAATGCTCCAAATTCTACTTGAGCATCTAAATCTGGGTCGATACCAGCAAAAACATCTCTGAACAAAGTTCTAGCACCATGCCAAATGTGCCCGAAAAAGAATAGCAGAGCAAATGAAGCATGCCCAAAAGTAAACCAACCCCTTGGACTGCTACGAAAAACACCATCTGATTTCAAAGTAGCACGATCTAATTCAAAAATTTCACCCAATTGAGCACGTCTAGCATATTTTTTCACAGTAGTGGGATCACTATAACTTATGCCATTAAGCTCACCAGCATAGAACTCAACAGTTACACCTACTTGTTCGACACTATATTTTGATTCTGCCCTTCGAAAAGGAACATCGGCTCTAACAATTCCGTCCCCATCTACTAAAACAACTGGAAATGTTTCAAAAAAAGTAGGCATACGATGTACAAAAAGCTCATGTCCCTCTTTATCTCGAAAAATGGGATGTCCTAACCAACCGACGGTTATTCCATCTCCATTGTCCATTGAACTCGCTCTAAATAACCCCCCTTTTGCTGGATTATTTCCGATGTAATCATAAAAAGCTAATTTTTCAGGAATTTTAGACCAAGCTTCTGTTAAATTTTGATTTTCGGCTAGTCCCGCACCAACTCTTCGATATATTTCTTGCTGGAAGTATCCCTGATCCCATTGATACCGAGTAGGACCAAATAATTCAATGGGGGTTGTTGCTGAACCATACCACATAGTTCCAGCAACGACAAAAGCTGCAAAAAAGACAGCAGCAATACTGCTAGAAAGGACAGTTTCAATATTTCCCATACGTAATCCTTTATATAGACGTTAGGGTGGACGCACACTAAGATGGAAAAGACCCGCTAATATGCCCAACGTTCCTGCCGCAATATGATGAGAAGCTACCCCCCCCCCCCCCCGGAACAAAAGGATCAAAACCTTCCACACCCCACGCGGGATTTACGGATTGTATCCTTCCAGTCAGTCCATAAGGATCAGACACCCATATTCCGGGACCATACAATCCTGTTACATGAAATGCGCCAAAACCAAAACAAGCTACTCCCGCAAGAAATAAATGAATTCCAAAAATTTTTGGCAAATCCAAAGAAGGTTTTCCAGTACGTTCATCACAAAAGATTTCTAGATCCCAATAAACCCAATGCCAAATAGCCTCTAAAAAGCACAAGCCTGAAAACACAATATGTGCTCCGGCCACACCTTCGTAACTCCAAATACCCGGATTCGTTATAGCCCCTCCTGTTATATTCCAACCGCCCCACGAATTAGTTATTCCTAAACGAGTCATGAAAGGAATAACGAACATACCCTGTCTCCACATTGGATCAAGAACAGGGTCAGAGGGATCAAAAACTGCTAATTCATATAGAGCCATCGAACCGGCCCAACCAGCAACTAGAGCTGTGTGCATTATATGAACAGAGAGCAAACGGCCCGGATCATTTAATACAACAGTATGAACACGATACCAAGGTAAACCCATGAAAAAATACCCCTTCAACAAAAAATAGACACTGTGTAACTTTATTACACTGGAAAAAAATTATTATAGCCTTTCAGTAGATTCTCTTGGAAAATGGAACAATCGTATTTGTAGAAATAAAAGAAACAGATTTATTCTATACCGGATAAGTAACAATACGCAATGGTGAGGAGACGAGAGGGGTTGACAACTTTCTGTATGAATATTTAAATAAGTAAATGCAGACATATTCACTTATCACCCCAATGACACTTTCGTAACAATTTAACTTTATTGAGTATTCTTTTTTCTAAAAAAAAAAGCAATATCAATCTAAAATAAAGTAAATCATTTTGAACACGATAAGCTAATTCTTACGTTTCCACACTAAAGTGAGATATATGACTTTATTATTTGTCCATTTTATGCCCATTGGTGTTCCAAGAGTACCCTTTCGAACCCCCGGGGACCGTGATGCATCTTGGGTTGATATATAGTGCGACTTGTCAGATATAGTAGATTATATGGAATTGACCCGTTTTCTCCCCCGATCGAGATATCCCCTCTTTCACCCCCAAAAGAGAATGACTCAATCATAAACATAAAAAAATGGGGAGCGTGAAGTGTAATGAAGTAAAATTCTATCGATTTTTTAATTTTTAGAGAAAATCTCCAAATTATTACTCGAAATTTTGAATAATTTATGGTTGGCTTAATTGGACCAAGAAAATCAAGTACTCAGGCTCTGTGTAGAAAAAACCAATTGGTAATATAGCTATGATCACTACTTCTATCATATCCATATATTCTATTTTACAGAAAACATTAATAAATTCAGAAAAGGAAGAAGTTCTAATAAAAAGACATAGTTTTGGAATATTTGTTCTATATGTGCAAATGCAAATCGGGTAGATCTTTACTCAGAGTAGAAAAGAAACCTAAAAGAATTGAAAAAGTCCATTCAGAAACAAGAAAATTACATTGTGATTGGGCTTCGATCTCGATGAAAGCAATACATCAATGAGAAGATAGTTCACTAAATTTAGTATATTATTCTTTTTTTTTAGTTCGAAGAAATCCATTAGAAAAAGAAAAAGATTCAAATCGACACATTGATTCCTTTTTTGCTTATATAATTTTTGATGAACTGTATGCATCAAAAGGTGCATGTACGGCTTTTAAGGAAAAAATGGAATCCTAATCAATCGACTTTATCGAGAAAGATTACTTTTTTTAGGTCAAGACGTTGATAGTGAAATATCGAATCAACTTATTAGTCTTATGATATATCTGAGCATAAAGAAAGAGAATAAAGATTTATATCTGTTTATAAACTCTCCGGGCGGTTGGGTAATACCTGGAATAGCTCTTTATGATACTATGCAATTTGTACAACCAGATGTACAGACAGTATGTTTGGGATTAGCTGCTTCAATGGGATCCTTTCTTTTGGCAGGAGGCACAATTACCAAACGTCTTGCATTTCCTCACGCTTGGCGCCAATGATTCTTTTCTTTGAAAATATATAGAATAGATATCTATATATATACACTATACCTTCGCCATAAAAACCAAAGTAATAATAGCATGGTATTTTGAATTCCATATGCAATTTGTTTAAATTATTGAATTATATATAGAAAGAGTAGTATGAAAAAGAGGGTATTTACCGTTTTATCTGATCGATAAGGAACCTAGTTTAATTTTAGTGTCGCAGACTTGTTTGTTTTTTTTTCATACCAGAAAGCTTTTAACAATTTTTATTTGAATCAGAAGAAAACATAACATATGAAAAAAAAAAAGAAACTTTTGGATTGTTGAATACCAAAATGATATAAAAAACAACGGAACCATCGTAGTATTTGAAAATAGATTCAAAAAGAAAAAAGAAAGTTGGTGATTCTATTGTTTATTATTTAAGGATCCGGATCCAAAAGACCTAGTAGATTTTGTACTTCTTTTTTCTTTGATAGAAAAAAATAAATTTGTAAATGTAGAAACAAAATTCATCGAATAAAATACTTTTAGGAAAAGATAAATTGCATAGGTGCAAAAGCCGTATGCATCAATACAAAATGCTTGTACGGTTATTGAATATTCTTTTTGCTTTTTTCTTATTTGGCTTTATTTTATCCCTTTTACCTTTATTTTGGGAATAAAGACAATCTTTACCAATATACCAACATAGGATAAAGAATTCTAAAAATATTTATCAAGATAAGGGAAATACTACTTAAGTGATATAATCAGGGTAATGATCCACCAACCTGCTAGTTCTTTTTATGAAGCTATATGATAGCACTTCCATAAAGAGCAGCCATACTCATATGAACAATGAGTGCTAGAATCCTTTTCACAAACACATGGTGTAACAAAAGAAAACAGCAAGAAAAATCAAAATAAATCCTAAAACAGAATGGTAAATAACTTGAATTAAAGAGCTCTTGAAAGTAAAGTGCAATACAACTCAACATTTAAGCAAGAAACAAGCCTAGACTCTAATACCACATGATGTGAATGTAACTACAAGAACACATGATTCTTGACATTCTTAAGAGCAACTTGAGCTGGATTTGAAAGGCACTTTACTTTAGAATTGGATCAATGTTCTAATTCAAGAACTCACCAAAACTTAGCACCAACCAAGACTCATATGGAAGTCCATGTATTGTCAAATGAAATCAAAACACAAGGAATGAAGAACAAGAAATAAAAACTGGACAGAATTGAAATAATAAACTACTGCACCGAACAGAAACTAGAAACAAAGCTGGAAAACAGAAAATCAAACGGTAGAAATGAAAAGAAACAACAAACAAAGCTAATCTACCGAATGGAATTGAAAGAACATGAAGGAAGAACACTTATAGAAGGAGTTTGCTGGATTTTGAGAATTGGAAGAAGCCATTCACGCCACTTGGAACCTTGAACCAAGATAAGTGATGAAGTGCCACCACTTGAAGCTCACCATAGATCACAAGATAAAGCAAAGAAGAAGAAGACTCAAAACTCACAATTTCTCTCCAAATTTGAGTATAGTCTCTCTACTATAAAATTTCAATCTGAATTGTACAAGCTAAGCACCTTTATTTATAGCCTAGAGGTGCTGAAAAATAGGTGGGAAATTTCAAATAAAACTCATTTGAAATTCCCACCAAAAACAAGTCACATGGGAAGTGTGACCTTTTTCTACTATCACACCTCCTAAAAACTACACCTACACCCCCTACTAAGTCACATGGACAAAGTGACTTTCTCTAATACATTCACACCTATTTATTTAATATCCACACCTCCTACAAGAGTCATTCAAATGATGCTCTTTTATTTAATGCTTGGCCTTGCCCCTCATGGTTTGGACTTGGGCTTCTTGGGCTTGGGCTTGGGCTTTGGGCTTGGGCCTCATCTTTTGCAAAGACTAATAAGAAGAACTTTAAATGCTTTGGCCCTTGTCCATTTCTTCTATTGATAACATCTTTTTTATTCTCATCAACACCATTCGTATCCGCTGGAGAGGGTCCTCCTTCAACCACCTCAATCATTAGAAGAAATGGAGAGGGCGCTCATAACTCGCCAATAATCATTACCGAGTCCCCCACGTCACCACCACGACAAGAAGCCCAACCTCAACAACCAATCCAAGAGGGCGGTGGTGAGAGCCAGCACTAGGCTCCTTCAGCGCCTCCACCAACAGCGGTTGCAAACCTTCCCCTCGCGGTCAAAGGAATCTGGGGGCCCTTCACAGCTAGGCTCAAAATGATGGCAGAGGACCTCCCCTCTATCATAACAAAAGCTGTGGAGAGCTCCAACAAGAAACTTCAGGATGATATCTCCACACTCGAAGAGGAGAATCGCCTGATAAGAATCGAGGTGGAGAAGTTGTCTTGCAACCTTATGATGGCGGAAATCGAACACTCGAGGGTGGAGGACGCCATGAGCACCGAGCTGAGGATGGCGCGTAAGGAGGCCTTCGATCTGCGCCAAAAGCTGCAACTCCTAGCTCAAGAGAAAATCGAGCTGGAGAGCAAGCTGGTTCTCTACCGTCTCAAGGTGGCTGACCTGGAGGCATCAATCAAAGCGGATGCAGCCAAGGTAGAGAACCTTGAGAAGAGGTCGGTCGATCGGGAGGTTCTCTTAGGAAAAGTTGAAAAAGAGAGGGATGACGTCGTGGCTGAGCTCGCCGAAACCAGAGAGGAGAATGCAAAGATCGCTGCAGAGCTGGCCCAGGCGCGGGAGGAAAACAAGAAGGTTGTTGAAGACCTCGCTCAGACTCGCAGGGAAACTGAAGAACTGAAGAAGCGAGCTGACGAGCTGAAGCAGCAAACCGAGGGGCTCAAGCAACAAAACGAAGAGCTTGAGCTGAGCTCCACCCAAGTCCTCGCCGCTGGGTTTGATGCCGCCCTGGAGCAATTTGCCTGCCAGTACCACGATCTGGACCTCTCCATGGTGTCAATATGCAACGAAGTAGTGGATGGGAAGATCGTTCCCTCTGAAGATTAGTTGCTTCCCTCCATCGCTTCTCTGCCTATTTGCTTTTGCACAAACTTTGTAATAACTTTCCTTTGTAATAACTTTGCCTATTTCGAACTGATACCACCCTATTATAAAATTTTCCTGCTTCTTCATATGATCTCTCTGTTTGCTTTGCTTCTTCTTGTAAAAATCGCTTAAACGAAATTGACTTAGCAATTCTGCGGGCGCAACTGTTTACTTACTGCTTCGAGCTCGACCAAACTACCAACTCTCGAACGATAGTATCCTAATAACTCGTGAATCTTAAGGCGACGAGCTTCAGCGTGAAACTACTCACTAAACAGCAAGTTTCAATCCAACTGATAGTTTAAGACATAGTTCACCTGATCTGCTCCATCAAAACGGGCCCTTACTCTTGCCATCGCTTGAGTTTCTTCTGATCGCCAAAGAGTCTTGGCGATACCAGCTTCCTCTTGCCTTCATAACTTGGCCATTTTCCCCTCATCTGGGGGTAGAGGCGCCTTTCGGATCCTTCTCTATCTTCCCTGAGCTTCAGAACAATAGGCCGGATAGCTAGGCGTTCTCTTCGAACCTACCTTAGCTATCCTTTAAACTTCTTCCACCCTCCACACCATACCTGAACTCGTTCGAGACGAGAAGGATTTTATCTTGCCTGAACTCGTTCGATGGCGAGAAGGTCTTTAACTCGCCTGAACTCGCTTGACGGTGAGAAGGTCTTTAACTCGCCTGAACTCGCTCGACGGCGAGAAGGTCTTTAACTCGCCTGAACTCGCTCGACAGCGAGAAGGTCTTCAACTGGTGCCTCTACATTTCCCCAGGGGCCACATCTTCTCTCCCCTAGAGGCACTGAGGACTTTTTACTGGTGCCTCTACATTGCCCCAGGGGCTACATCTTCTCTCCCCTGGAGGCACTGAGGACTTTTTGAACAACAAGCATGCAATCTAAAACACTTTAAACTTTGAAAAACTCTTCTTTATTGGGTGGCCTCATTAAAAACCCTCCTTAGGGAAAAAAGAGTGCCCCCTTCAAACTGTTTTAACAGAAAGCTTGCAAACTCTTCGTGTTTGTTTTTACTTACAAAGCCTTTAACTGTAATATAACTTGAGGTGCGCGGCGTTCCAAGTGCGAGGAATCGCCCCTCCTTCCAATGTTTCTAAGCGGTAGGCGCTGTTCCCGAGCGCATCGGTTATCCTAAACGGTCCCGTCCACTTAGGCGACAACTTGTTCTCCATCTCGTACTGGTGGGCCTTCCTCATCACTAGGTTGCCTTCTTTAAACTGCCTTGGCATCACCTTCGTTCGATCCTTCTTTTCACTGCCTCAGCTTTTACTCTCGCCTCCTCCCTGACCTCATCCAGCAAATCCAGATTCAACCTTCTTTCCTCATTCGAGTCTTCCGCTACAAATTTCTGGAATCTCGGCGAGCTCTCCTGGATTTCTACTGGAATCATTGCGTCGCATCCATAGAGCAAGCTAAACGGGGTCTCATGGGTTCCTGACTGCTCGGTGGTGTGGTAAGCCCAAACTATACGGGGTACCTCCTCAGCCCACGATCCCTTGGCTTTCTCTAATCTTCTCTTCAAGCCTCTCAGCAATACCCAATTAGCGGACTCTACTTGGCCATTTGTCTGAGGGTGCTCGACGGATGCAAATACTTGTTGAATTCCCACCCCTTTGCACAGCTTCTTCAACAGGTGACTTGCAAACTGAGTCCTGTTGTCTGACACCAGGCGCTTAGGCACACCAAACCGGCACACGATGTTCTTCCATACGAAGCTCTCGATCTTGTGTGCGGTGATCTGGGCCATTGGTTCTGCTTCGATCCACTTGGTGAAATATTCAATTGCCACCACCAAGTACTTCATCTGCCTGATCGCCAATGGAAAAGGTCCCAGAATGTCGATCCCCCATGTATGAAACGGCCAAGGGCTGTAAATCGACTTCAACTCCTCGGGAGGCGCCTTGTGCCAATCGGCGTGCTGCTGACATTGCTTGCAACACTGTGCATACTTCTTGCAGTCCTCCCTCATTGTTGGCCAGTAGTAGCCTGCACGGAGGGTTCTTGCGGCCAGAGCTCGACCCCCGACGTGACTTCCGCATATCCCTTCATGGAGCTCAGCCATGATTCTTATACATTTCTCTCCGTGCACACATTCCAGGAGTGGGCGTGTGAACCCAAACCTATACCACTCGCCATCAATCATTGTGAACTTGCTAGAATTCTTCTTTACCTTCCTAGCCTCCGTCGGATCTAGCGGGATAAGGCCATCTGCCAGGCATCGCTGGTACTGTGTTATCCACGTGTCTGGCTCATGCGTAGCGCAGACCTGCGTCATGTTCACCCTCTCTCCCCGACATGCTCTTATTCTCGGCGATCTCAAGGTCTCCTGAGTCAAAGACCTGTGACTCCTCGCCACTTTCTCCGTCGACTTGCTTATTTGAAGGACCAGGTGGTCTGCTACAAATGCTCTAGGCGTCTTCAGAGTTTCTTGGATCACCGTCCTCTGCCTACCCCCCTTTGCCCGAACTGGCGAGCTTAGCTAGCAAGTCAGCTCGGGCATTTTGCTCTCTGGGTACATGCACCACTTCAAAGGAGACAAAGGAACTCTTAAACTCCTGCACATACTCCAGGTAAGCCGCCATTTGTGGATCCTTGGCCTGAAACTCGCCTGTTACTTGTCCCGTGACCAGCAGCGAGTCACTCTTAGCCATCAGCACCCTAGCTCCCATCTCCTTGGCCAGCAAGATTCCGGCGATCAGCGCCTCGCAGAAAGGTCCCGGCATCACGCCCTTTTTGAAGGCGTAAACCAACATCTCTTCGTCCTTGGCCGGCGAGCGGACCATTTGCGCCCCAAAACGATTTAAGTAGTCCCTGAGGGACTCTCTCTGGTACTGCCTTATGTCGAACAGGTCATAAGACACCCGAGGCGGCGCCTTGTTCACTATGTACTGCTCGACGAAAAGCTTCGAAAACTGCTGGAAATTGGTTATGTGACCAGTAGGCAGGCTCACGAACCATTCCAGCGCTGTTCCCTGGAGCGTGCTCACAAACATCTTGCAATACACAGCATCCGAGCCTCCTGACAGCATCATCTACGTGTGGAACGTGGTGAGATGCGCCTCAGGATCCTCCACGCCGGTGAAAGTAGCCTTCACAGGTACCACACTCGCAGGGATGGGCGTGTCTGTGATCGCCTGAGCGAAAGGCATGGGGAAAACGCGAGGTGGCGACGACGGTGCGACCTCTTCAACGATTGGGCGCCCTCTCTGCTTCTGAAGAGCTTGGCGCAATTCCTCAGTCACTTTGCTGAGCTCTTCATTCCTGGCCTGAGAGGCGACCAGGTCCTCATGCATCCTTGCCTGCTCTATGCGCGAGGCTTCCACATTCGTCTGCAGCGCACGCATAATCTCCACCATCTGCGCCATAGTCATGGCGCCTTCAGCAGCAACTGGCGCAACTGGACTTGAACGGTTGCTTCTCATCTTTCTCATGAAAACTTAACAGATCACAATGAGCGACGAACAAAACCTCCTTCAGCAACGATCGGTCCAAGAGTCAATCGGTCAGAACTTCGCAAACCTCAAAGAACTTCAAGAACACAACCTCAACAGCAAAACCTTCGCAGAAACTCGCAACTTCACCGCAGACCACCGCTTTTCCACCAAAACCTCTAATTCACCGGTCGAAAATCCGAACGAACGTCGAAGCTTCGATCTCACCGATTAAAACTTGCGTAAACAGCGAAAAACCTCACCTCACCGATCAAGAACTTACACAAACGGTGAAAAGCACGAATCTACCGTAGAGAGCTTGAATGATCGGCGGAAAATGGTTGCACCAGCACACAACCACACAGAAACTGCAGGAATTTCCACGAACTCACGCTGTGGATGGGAACAGGTTTTACACGGCCTCACGATGGGCGCCTGATGATCCTGCCTGTTGACCAAGACGCAGGAGCCTTGCCTCGTCAGACCTAGATCGACTTTGCGCCGTGTTAGCCTCCGTCCTTCGCTATGATTCACCTCAAGAACTTGCAAAAAGACAGAACGACGCCGCTGCGGCCGATCGCGCTCCGACGCCCAAGTCAGCGGCTGAACCACCAAATACTAAGAGAAAACTCAAGAACTCTCAGGAACCGTGCGAAATTATCTCTCAGCGTACTCAAGTTCTCGCAAGCGTAAAGAAGTAATCTAAAACGCGTGTACCTCAGAAGTTCGTTAGAATCTCTTATATACCTGTGCACTTTCTCTCTCTTGACAGTTACACATCTGGACACGTGGCTCGCATCCAGCTGTACACGTGTCACCATCTGGAGCATCCTTGACTTGGGCGCCACTTCTTACTCTTCAGGCTTTTGGCTAAGTTACTCAGCGCATAGCTGTCTTGGAGCGTGATCTCTTCTGCGTGACGAGTACGGGTGCCTTCATACACACCTTCCCTGTGGTCTCGCCGGCCGCCTTCATGATCTACTTCACTTGCTTCATCGTGCATGTTCAGGTAAGCTGTTCCCCGACCTCAACCTCTGGCTAGCTAGGGAATGACCACCTGACGACTTCATCCTCTGCTTCGAAAGCCTGGAACAAACCTCCCTGATCCTTTCGCGATGTCCTCCTTTTGGCGATCTCTGATCACTTGGTCGTCTGGGTTCGCATCCGGCGACTTCATCACAAACCTGGTGACCGCTGGTTTAGGTAGGCTAGAGATCGGAGCACGCCAACTTAATAAATGGCGACTACACGAGCCCCCCCCCCCCCCCCCCCCCCCCCGACTTCCTTCCCTTCTGCCAGCCATGGGCCCTGCTCAACACGCCAACATAATAGCTTGCTGCCACGTCATCACTTCCGACTACCAGGGCGGTACAATTTATAAGCCTTAATTTTGTTAAAAAAAAAATCAAATTTACATCTCTTGTTGCTTACAATATATCTTTTATAAATAATTATTTCTTCAAATAATTATTTTCCTAAATTATTATGTTCTATATAATTATTATTTTAATATTTTTTGAGAAATTAGTTTTCAATCCATTTTTTTTAATTTTTTTTAAAAATAAAAAAATCATCAATTATCTTTCCTTCGTTTTTAAATAAAAACAAAAATAATAAAATCATGTTCAGAATGAAATTAAATTCTGAATCAATACAATAAACCGTACTATTTAAATAATTATTTAACGCAATATGCTTTATAAATTAGATATATGACACAGTACATTATTAGAAAAAAAATGACAAAAAAAATCTAAATATGTTATTTTAGTCAAAATTTATATGAAGGATAATTTCCCAATTAATTGAAATGTGTTTGGTTGCTTTTTTTCCTGCCGGTTGGCTCGCTTTGTAGGTTGACTCGAACGACAACCACTGTCCCTCCTATCTTCACCTTAGATTCGAACGATTGTGATCAAATAATCTCTTATCTGCAAAGACAAAGGGCGCCTTCACGGCTTTGCACTCCGACGCTCAAGTCAATATAAGGGCAAAGAAACACCAAGTGTATAAAGTAGTTTCAGTCTTAGAAACTGTGTACCTTGCTAGGGTTCTTAGCACCCTTTATATGGGTTGAAACTATGGTTTACCTTTGTGTTGTTACCCTTGTCTAGGGTTTCTTGGGGAACGTCCTTGCACTGCTATTTACAAAATCTTAGCGTATCTGGCACATAGAACTTCCCTTAACTGGAGTGCAACGACTAACTGAGTCGTCGCCTGGATACCAACTTGTGCACTAGCCTCTGGGGCCATCTATCGTGTAGGTTCCCTAAGTATTCACGTGCCATGCATGTAACTTCATTTCGAAACCCTAACCCTAATGGGCCTTAGTGCTTCCAGAAGTTATTCACTTGTGTCGCGCCTTAATGCGCTATACACACCACTTGCATGGATCCCTCATGACTTAGGCTTTCCTCGTATCTGATGCTTTTAACTGATAACTTAGTATATTTCTAGGGCCCACTTTATGTGGCCTAATACAACGTTCAGACCGTCGATGTCCGATCTCTCCCTCCGTTGGCGAGGTCCGATGTCGATCTCCAACATCGGGGTTTGTTCTACCGATGTCCGAAGACTGACCATTGTTAGAATATATGGCTTTAAATAGAGGGGGGGTGAATGGTTTAAAGAGGGATTTCAAACAAGTTTAAGCATTGAATGAAATTACTTTGAGAATATCTTGATAAAGAAATCAGTTTTTCAAAACACAAAGCTAATAGCACAGCACCAGCAAAACAATCGGTTGTTTCGCAGAAACAATCAGTTGTTTATACCAGTATACAAATATCAAAACTAAATTTAAAAAGTTAAGGGAGAGAGAGACTGCACACAGAGATTTATACTTGTTCACTCTAAACCCAGAGCTACATCCAGTCTTCTCAAAAACCACTGAGGAATTCCACTAAGCAATCAAACCTAGATCACTTACAACACAACCAAGAAAGTGACCTTGATCCCCTCAAGACACACATTTCTCTTGGCCAACACACCAACACTAAGAATGTTGATCTTGATCCCCTCAAGAACACATAGCACTTCTCAGCAAACACACAGAAGAAACTTGTTCAACAGAATACAAGGATTACACTTGTTACAAAAGCAAATCTGAAATCAATACAAGAATAAATCCTATCTCACACACTTTGATCAGTCTCAATCTCTAAGCAATCTCAACTCTTTGAAAAACTCAAAAACTTGTGTTAATTGTTACTCAAATATGTTTTTCTGAATATATTCAAAGATATTGTTTGTTATCAAATCTTAACAAACTTATTCATTGCATTTAAGAGATTGGTCAAAGCATTAAAGACTATAGCGTAATCAGTTAGAATCATTTAAAGCTCAGTCAAAGCGAAAACCACTTTTCTGTTATGGTACCAAAACAAACAATCAGTTGTTTCCTCGAATCAATCAGTTCTTTTGGTTTTAACAGCTCAACCATTTGAAAAACAATTTTCAATCTTTTCTCAAAACACCTAAGTATAAAATAATCGGTTGTTTCGACAAAACAATCGGTTGTTTTTCATTTAGTTTGAAAAACACTTTTCTTTTAAAAAGATTTAGAATGCCTATGCTTTGGATTCAATCAAGAGTGGATTACGTAAACAATCTACCCTAGATCCTATCTAAGACAGCTAAACAACAACAACCACAGCCAAGCCTTCAACATCCTTCAAAGGGTTTGGATTCTTCAAAGCTTGAACACCACTTGGTTCAAAAATCTCCCCCTATTTGATGAAGACAAATCCCTGGTGCTTGTGTTTGATCTGATTGAATTTGAAGCAGTACCTGCAAAAATAGCATATATACTATCCAATGCTTCTTACAACAGCAGGTCAGATTTTTATACATTCAAAGCATAAAACTTGATAAACAATCGGTTGTTTATTCGAAACAATCGGTTGTTTTTATCAGCAACAGCAGAAACCATATTTATATAAGAGATTTTAACATTTTTAAACAATTTCAGATAAGGATTCACAAGACCAATTAATTCTCCCCTTATTTGTCTTCACAAAAAGACTTTAACTGTAACAAAGCAGATTTAGGAGAGACTATTGAGATCAAGAATACCTAACTCATTTCTTAGGAAGAAGAACCTCTCCTTTGGTAGTGGTTTAGTGAAGATGTTAGCTAACTGTAGTTTGGTCTCCACAAACTTTACTTCACAGTTCCCATTGTTTACGTGATCCTTGATAAAATGATGCCTTATCTCAATATGTTTGGTCCTTGAATGTTGAATTTGATTCTTGGTAAGATTGATGGCACTTGTGTTATCACACATCAAAGGAACTTTACTGATCTTTAATCCAAAGTCTGCAAGTTGTTGTTTGAGCCATAGAATCTGTGCACAGCAGCTACCAACAGCTATATACTCAGCCTCAGCAGTAGAGAGAGCAACACATGCTTGCTTCTTGCTATGCCATGAGATTAGACTTGAGCCAAGGAGATGACAAGTCCCACTTGTGCTCTTCCTATCTAGCTTGCAACTTGCAAAGTCAGAATATGAATAACCAATTAAATGAATTGGAGAGTGAAAAGGATACCATAACCCAATAGATGATGTTCCTTTGAGATATTTCAGAATTCTTTTTGTAGCTTTGAAGTGTGACTCCTTAGGATTTGCTTGATATCTAGCACATAGACACACTGCAAACATGATGTCCGGCCTACTAGCTGTTAGATATAGCAAGGAGCCAATCAATCCTCTGTATTTGGTTTGATCTACATTCTTTCCAACAGAATTAATATCCATGTGGCATTGGAGTGCTTGCTTCTTTGCAACTCTCCATTTCAAATTTCTTAAGAATCTCTTTGCAATACTTTGATTGACATAGAAAGATCCCATCCTTTGTTTGCTTAACCTGCAATCCAAGAAAGAAAGACAATTCTCCCATCATAGACATTTCAAACTCACATTTCATTGCAGCCACAAATTCTTCACACAACCTATCTTATGTAGCACCAAAGATGATGTCAACAACATAGATTTGTACAAGAATTATTTCTGAATTTGACTTTTTGATGAAGAGAGTCTTGTCTACCATTCCCCTTTCATAACCATGAGATAGCAGAAAGTTGCTAAGCCTTTCATACCACTGCCTTGGAGCTTGCTTCAGTCCATACAAAGCTTTCTTCAACTTGAAGACATGGTTGGGATGCTTATGATCTTCAAAACCCGGTGGTTGATCCACATACACTTCCTCATTGATGTAGCCATTTAAGAAGGCACTCTTGACATCCATTTAGAAGAGTTTGAAACCACTCATACAAGCAAAAGCTAGCAGCAGCCTCACAGCTTCCAACCTAGCAACAGGAGCAAAGGTTTCACCATAATTTATGCCCTCCTCTTGATTGTAGCCCTTGGCAACTAGCCTTGCTTTGTTCCTTGTGAGCACGCCATCTTCATCTAACTTGTTCCTGAAAACCCATTTCGAACCAATAATGTTCATTTTATCAGTTCTAGGGACAAGAAACCATACCTCATTCCTTGTAAACTGATTCAATTCTTCATGCATAGCTTCAACCCATTTCTCATCCTTGAGAGCTTCATTAATTGACTTTGGCTAAATTTGAGAGACGAAGGCAGTGTGCCTGCAGAAGTTTGAGATGGAGCTACATGTGGAGACACCTTCCTTTATCTGCCCTATGATGTTTTCCACTGACAGATCTCTAGGAATTCTCCACTCTTTGGGCAGCTCACTCTGTTGCAGAATTTCAATCGGTTGTTTCTGCGAATCAACCGGTTGTTTTTCTGCACAGATTTCTAGCTTCTCCAAACTGATGCTCTGTTCATCCTCTTCAACTTTGGTCTTCGGGATTTGGATGTTTCTGTGATCTACCTCATCAAAGACAACGTGAACTGTTTCTTCTACAGTCATCAACCTCTTATTGTAGATTCTATATGCATGACTTGTGAGAGAATACCCTATGAAGATGCCAAGATTCGCTTTCTCATCAAACTTCCCCAAGTTTTCCTTTCCATTGTTGAGAACGAAACAACTGCAGCCAAAAACTCTGAGATGGTTGATGTTGGGCTTCCTTCCATTGAAGAGTTCATATGGAGTCTTCTTCAGTATAGGCCTAATAAGCACTCTATTCATCACATAACACGAAGTGCTCACTGCATCCGCCTAAAAGTACTTAGGAAGAGATGATTCACTAAGCATTGTCCTAGCTAGCTCTTCAAGAGACTTGTTCTTCCTCTCTACCATACCATTCTGTTGTGGAGTTCTTGGTGCAGAGAAATTGTGCAGGATCCCCATCTTCTCACAGAACTTGCTGAACTTCTTATTTTGGAATTCTCCTCCATGATCACTTCTAATAGAGCCTATGTTGCAGTTCTTTGTATTTTGTAACCTTCTTGCTAGCTTCTTGAATGCAGAAAAGGCATCACTCTTTGATTCCAAGAAAAGAGTCCAAGTGAACCTAGAAAAGTCATCAACAATAACAAGAGCATAATAATTTCCACCAAGAGTCATAGTTCTTGAGGGTCCAAAGAGATCCATGTGAAGAAGTTCAAGGGGTTTTAAAGAAGAAACAACATTTTTTATTTTGATCCTGCCGGTTGACCTAGCGCAAGAGCGTTGTCTCGTCACGATCTTCCTCACCAGCTTGACACCACGTGCCCTCCAAGTCCACAACACAGATAGCCTCTCTGAGAACCTGAAAAACACAAGGTGGCGCCTCTGCGGCCGGTGGCGCTCCGACGCTCAAGTCAGTGACAAGAACTCCCAAAAACTGAGAGAAAATATGCTCTGTAGGACCGTACTAAAGGCACACAACCCTAGCAGAATGAGCCGTAATGAAAAACGTACCTCTACAAATTCTGTTAAGTTTACCTTTATAGCTAGGTTTCTTCTCTCTCCAGGCCGTTATGCTTTTGGACGCGTGGCTCGCATCCAGACCTGCACGTGTCGTCATCTGGGCTGGGATAGCAGGTAGCGCCCAGCCCTACACGTGTCATCATCTGAGCTAGGACAACTTGAGCGCCATTTCTCTATTGCACCCAACCCTACACGTGTCATCATCTAGGTTGGAGTAATTGGTAGCATCCAACCCTACACGTGTCTTCATCTGGATTGGGGCAACTTGAACGTTATTTCTGTGTAGTAACCAGCCGCGCAGCTAAGTCCTCTACTCAAGGAGCAAGCTAGCACATAATGCGCTGTGAAACACCACCTGACAAGGCAAGTATCGGATGCAACAAAGTGCATCATCTCTGCGATATCGCTCGTCGCAAGTGGCACCCTCCTTATTGCCACGCCATGCATGTTCTAGCTAGGGAAACCTTGCCACCAACGAATGTCCACTCTGGGAATCCTGTCGCTGATTAGCAAGGTGTTCCCCGCCCCAACCCACTCGACCTTCATGCCCCATGCTGGCGCAACAATCATCTTACTGAACTTGTACGCTTGAAATTACTCTTCTGAGCCTCCAACAGCTTTAACTAAGTTTATTGGGAGATCCGGCGATGTGCTTCTTGTGGTGGTGTGTAAACCACAAGGCGATGGCACAAGAAATCGGGGTCGATTCCCGGCATATCTGAAGCAGCCCACGCAAACGCATCCAAGTGTCTACTTATCACCTTGGCGATTTGGTCTTGCGTCTTGCTATCCAGGGTTCGTCCCAACTTAAACACCTTACCGCTGATCTCCTTCTCGAGCCATTCCTCTACTGGCTGAGGTTTCCTTTCGCTGGCGATCAACGCCCTCGCGATACCGGTTTCTCTGGCCGTCTCCAAGCAGTTTCTTTCTTGCTCCCCGCTCTCTGGCCTCGCCTCTACATTCCCCATCGACACATCGCCCTCGGCGACCACCTCTAACGCCGTATCCGAAACTCGCCGGGATTCACGCTCTGGCTCCACGCCAGGGGGAGGCGTTGTGGTTACGTGGCACACAAACCTCTTGTTCTTAAGGCTGTTTTCGTAACACTTCTTCGCCTCCTTCTGGTCGGAGGAAGTAGTGATGATCATGCCCTCCATACACGGCAACTTGACCTTCATGTGCCTTGTCGAAGGCACAACTCCTGTTCTGTTGAGCGTTGGCCTTCCCAACAGTATGTTGTACACTGACGGGGCGTTTACAACAAGATACCTGATCTTCTCCGTTCGTGAGGCCAAGCCATCAGTGAAGGTCGTCCTCAACTCGATATACCCCCTCACCTCCACTTGGTCTCCGGCAAAACCGTACAAGCAGCCCCCATATGGTCTCAGTTGATCGGGGGACAGTTGTAACTTCTCAAAAGTCGGCCAAAACATCACATCTGCTGAACTTCCTTGGTCGACCAGCACCCGGTGGACAGTCCTTCCCGTCGTGACAAGCGAGATCACAATAGGGTCGTTGTCGTGAGGCACCACGTCCCTAAGGTCCCCCTTGGTGAACGTGATGTCCACGTCGGGTGAGTGATCCTCAAAGATTTCCATTGATATTACCGACATCGCGTACCTCTTACGTTGCTACGCGGTGCACCCCCCGCCGGAGAATCCGCCAGCTATGGTGTGGATCTCACCATGAATGGGCACCTGGTGCTGCTGCACTCCGCTGCCCGCTGGTTGAGATCCTGACGCTTGGTCCGCTTGCTTCTCCAGCAAATAATCCTTCAGGAAACCACATTTGACCAGCGCGGCGAGTTGGTGTCCCAGAGCGAAACACGAATTGATAGAGTGGCCAAAACTCTTGTGGAACTCGCACCATGCGTCTGGCTTTGGCCCCAAAATCTTCTCCGTCGTTTTCTCAGGCACTTTGAGCCTGGCAGCAATGTTTGGGATGGCGATCAAATCGGCCAAACCCATTACAAACTCATACCTTGGGGGGCGATTAGTCTCCCTGGGCCGCCCTGGCGCCGTACTCTTATTTTTCTTAGGGTCGTAAGGATGGCGCATCCTTTGATCCCCCTTTCCCGCCGCCGCCTCCATTACCCTCTGCGGCTGTACCCTTGCTTGGGCGCCCGGTTTGGCTGGTGCCATGTTTCCCCTCTTCTCGGTGACCTCGCTCTCGGTGGCAATGTGAGCCACAACACGTCGCCGAATTTCGGCAAACGTGGCGGGTTGGCTCCTGATGAGCGACTCACTAAAAGGCCCAGGTAACACACCCTTTTTGAAGGCATGCACGAACATCTCTTCGTCCTTTCCTGGCAAACGGACTATCTGAGCTCCGAATCTGTTCAGGAAATCCTTCAGGGACTCCCCTTCGTACTGCCTTATATCAAACAGGTCGTAAGACACCAAATGTGGCGCCTTGTTCACTATATACTGCTCAACAAACATCTTGGAAAACTGTTGAAAAGTGGTAATGTGGCCAGTAGGTATACTGACGAACCAGTCCAACGCCGTTCCGCTCAAAGTGCTCATGAACACCTTACAGTACACCGCGTTTGAGCCCCCTGAGAGCATCATTTGAGTATGAAATGCCGTGAGATGGGCTTCAGGGTCCTCCACCCCAGTGAAAGACGCTTTCACTGCCACAGTGTTAGCCGAGACCACCGAGTCCATGATCTCATGTGAAAATGGCATAGAAAGCTGCGCGGTGGGGATGGGGGTGCAGATTTGTCCCCAGCCGCACGCTCCTCCCACTCCTGAAGGGCTTTGCGCAGCTCTTCATTGATCCTGTTGAGCTCTTCGTTCCTTGCTTGCGAGGCCACCAGCGCCTCGTGCATCCTTTCCTGTTCAGAACGCGATGCAGCCACGTTCTCCTGCAACGTCCTCATCATGTCCATCACTTGTGTCATGGACACAGCATCTTCGTCTATTGATGGCGCGACTGAACTGGAGCGTGTTGTCCTCATCTTTCCTCAACAAACTCAGCAACTCCAAGAAGTCCAAACAAACGGTGAAATCTCCAGGAACCGACTACGATAGCAAGCGGTCGAACAGAAAACACCAAAAACACCACAAACACGAACTATGGTTGGGAATCACCTTTTATACGGCCCCACGGTGGGCGCCATATGATCCTGCCGGTTGACCTAGCGCAAGAGCGTTGCCTCGTCACGATCTTCCTCACCAGCTTGACACCACGTGCCCTCCAAGTCCACACCACAGATAGCCTCTCTGAGAACCTGAAAAACACAAGGTGGCGCCTCTGCGGTCGGTGGTGCTCCGACGCTCAAGTCAGTGACAAGAACACCCAAAAACTGAGAGAAAATATACTATGTAGGACCGTACTAAAGGCACACAACCCTAGGAGAATGAGCCGTAATGAAAGATGTACCATTATAGCTAGGCTTCTTCTCTCTCCAGGCCGTTATGCTTTTGGATGCGTGGCTCGCGTCCAGCCCTGCACGTTTCGTCATCTGGGCTGGGATAGCAGATAGCGCCCAGCCCTACACGTGTCATCATCTGAGCTAGGACAACTTGAGCGTCATTTCTCTATTGCACCCAACCCTACACGTGTCATCATCTAGGTTGGAGTAACTGGTAGCATCCAACCCTACATGTGTCGTCATCTGGATTGGGGCAACTTGAACGTTATTTCTGTGTAGTAACCAGCCGCGCAGCTAAGTCCTCTACTCAAGGAGCAAGCTAGCACACAATGCGCTGTGAAACACCACCTGACAAGGCGAGTATCGGATGCAACAAAGTGCATCATCTCTGCGATATCGCTCGTCGCAAGTGGCACCCTCCTTATTGCCACGCCATGCATGTTCTAGCTGGGGAAATCTTGCCACCAACGAATGTCCACTCTGGGAATCCTGTTGCTGATGAGCAAGGTGTTCCCCCCCAACCCACTCGACCTTCATGCCCCATGCTGGCGCAACAATCATCTTACTGAACTTATACGCTTGAAATTACTCTTCTGAGCCTCCAACAACTTTAACTAAGTTTACTGGGAGATCCGGCGATGTGCTTCTTGTGGTGCTGTGTAAACCACCCGATCTCCTAGCATTCCCCGACGATCTCTCACCATCTGATCTCCTAGCACTCTCATACGGCGACTGGGACGTAACTCTGGTGACCGCCGGTTACGCACACTAGAGATCGAAGAACGCCAATTCAGCGATCGGCGACTATGCTCACTTCTGAACCATTCATCTTTTCTAGGCTACGTGTTCCACTGAGCACGCCCAACCCGGGCACGCGCAAGACACGTCATCACACCCGATGACCTGGTCGGTACAGATTTTAAAAGAACTTTTCACTTGTTTCCCTTTTTGGCACGCTTCACAAATGTGATCCCTCTCAAACTTGAGCTTTGGTAGCCCAATCACAAGATCCCTTGAAATTAGCTTGTTCAAGTGATTCATGTGAATATGAGCAATTCTTCTATGCCAAAGCCAAGATTCATCTTGCTTGGATAGAAGATGATCCTGCCTGTTGACCAGAACGCAAGAGCCTTGCCTCGTCAAATCTGGATCGACTTCGCACCGTGCTAGCTTCCGTCCTTCGTCTTGATTCACCTCAAGAACCTGCAAAAGACAGAACGGCGCCGCTACGGCCGATCGCACTCCGACGCCCAAGTCAGCGACTAAACCACCAAAATACTAAGAGAAAACTAAGAACTTCAGGAACCGTGCAATATTCTCTCTTATGCAGGAAGCAACTCAGCGTGTAGCTGCCTTGGAGCGCGATCTCTTATGTGTGGCGAGTACGGGTGTCTTCATACACACCTTCCATGTGGTCTCGCCGGCCGCCATTATACTCTACTTTACTTACTTCAATTGTGCATGCTCGGGTAAGCTGTTCCCCGACCTCAACCTCTGGACAACTAGGGAATGACCATCTGACAACTTCATCCTTTGCTTCGAAAGCCTGGAATAAGCTTTCCTGATCCTTCAGCGATGTCCCCCTCTCGGCGATCTCCGATCACCTTGTCGCCTGGGTTCACACCCGGCGACTACTGATTTAGGTATGCTAAAGATCGGGGCACGCCAACTTAACGACTAACGATCGGGGCACGCCAACTTAACGACCACCGGTTTAGGTATGCTAAAGATCGGGGCACGCCAACTTAACGACTAACGATCACACGAACCCCCCGACGTTCTTCACTTCTGCCAGCCAGGTGTCCCGTTCAACACGCCTATTCTATTGCTTGCTACCACGTCATCAACTCTGACTACCTGGGCGGTACACAAGCGCCCCGGTCTTAAGCGAAGACTTGTCCAGCGAAAAGACTAAGAGGTCACGTCACTGCCGATCTACGTGGCGCTGGCACGGAATTCCAGACGTTCGTACCCTCTGCTTTTCTGATGCTCTACCAAACCCCTTTTTCCAATTGCTCGACACCTGGCTTTATCAACGGTCATCTTCAGCTGTCGTTTGCGCTTCCGAAAACGTTTGAAAAACCCTTAAACCCCTTCATTTCCACTGTTTCATCATCTTTCTGCATTCTCAAAACGCTCTGAGTTTTCTCTGCAAACCCACAACGCTCCTCAACTATCTCAATCTCCAACTCCCTTCAACGCTCATCTGATCATCGAAAGGTACCTCTTTTACTTCCTCTGTTGATATTTGCTGCATTTTAACCGATTCACATCATCCATTATCTGTCTGGTGCATACGCTGTGGGTTGTTTCCTCTTCTTCTTCCTTCTCGTAACTTAGGGTTTCGTCGTCCATTACATTCGTCACAACGAACTCCCGTTCGTTTGTTCTCCATTCTTCGTCCACAATCGAGTCGTTCTCTGTAACCTTTGTTCATCCTTTTTCCTTTTTCCTTTGCAGTTCCCGCGATGGCTCGTACGAAAACCACCGCAAACCCTCCTCCTTCATCACGAAACCCCTCCACCCCAAGCGCATAACTTACCCAGACTGAGAGGCCTGCAACCTCTCACTCCAATCTTGCTCAGGCAACTCCACCAGTCGCCGGAGGAGCCTCTGTTGCCGCACAAGACTACAAGAAGCTTTACCCGTGGGCCACCTCAGCTCTGTTGAAAGAAACCTCTTCCATAAACATAGAGTTGGGCCTGCACTGACTAAGGAAAGGGGACCAATCTGAGCTTTCATTCCATAAGGAGCACGACAGCAAAATGGTCGTGCTGCCCTGCCGCCCGGATGAACCAATCTGCGCTGACGATAAAGCAAACAACGGCGAGTTGTTCAGCTTCCTCTACGCGACATTCTTCAAGAAGGTGAAACTCCGACTTCCCTTCACTCGCTTTGAGAGGGAATTATTAACTGAGCTCGACATCGCCCCCGCCCAGCTTCATCCCAATAGCTGGGCGTTCATAAAGGCGTTTCAGATCATGTGCGCACACCTGGGATTGCCAGCCTCAGTCGACGTTTTCCTCTTCCTTTTCGAGGCCAAGAATCCAGGAGACCGCCTCTGGATTAGCCTGAACGGTATTGCTGGGAGGTCAATCCTCTCCATCTTCCAGCAATCTTACAAAGATTGGAAAGGAAAATTCGTGCAGGTGTGCGCCAACGACCAAGATCCTTCCCTGCTCGACGGCTTCCCCTTGTACTGGGTACACAAGGGGAGCAAAGACGCCAAAGAGAGCTTTAGGAGGCCCAGAAGTCCTGACTCCATGGGCGAGCTAGACAGAGATCTATGCCTCTTCTGGAAGAGAGTAGCAGCCGCCAACATTACCTTTCCCACTTCCTCAATAATCTCCTTCGAGTACCTCGAAGGCCAACTCGAAGCCCATATAGGTTAGCTTTTACCTCACTACTTAGGTTTTGTTCTACGTTGGGACTGATTTTACATCTCTATTATCCGCCATTGGGCATCCTGCTTGTTGCATACTGGTCTTGGCCTTAAGTTCATGTGCTACCTGTTTGCATCATTTGCACATATACTCGTATATCTTGCCTTTGCTTCTGCTTATTTGTCTACTTTTACCCTGTGCAGACTTCATGCTGGGCAAAGGTAAATTAGCTGAACTGAGGGCGCTCACCCGAACTCATAAGTTGGCGACGGGTTCCCAAACCGTGCCTAACTCGGTGGTGGAGATCGCCGCTGCCCAGGGCAGATAGCCTCCTCAAGGCCTAGCTCCTCCAGAGACACTGCCCGCCCCTCAACGAAAAAAGCTCATCTTGAGGAAACCAAAGAGGAAAACCCCTCAAGTGGTTCAAGAAGATGAGGATGAGGATGATGAGGCGACTGAGGACGGCCTTGTCACCAAAAGGAAAAGGGTGGCACCTTCTTCACCACCCGCTCTCCCAACACCAACACCGCCCTCTCCCACAGCTCCAACATCGCCTTCTCCCCCAGCTCTAACACCGCCGGTCCAAGCTACACCCTTGGCGGTCGCGCTTCCCGTGGTTGAAGGCAGCGAGCCCAACTTCATGGACAACCCTCCTAGCACCTCCACGCCGTTCGTATCTGCTGGAGAGGGTCCTCCTTCAACTGCCTCAATTGCTGAAGCCGCACCAGGTGGGGATGAAGGCGCCCACAACTCGCCGATACTCATAACCGAGTCCCCCACTTCACCACCACGCCAGGAAGCCCCCCTTGCTCAACCAACTCAAGAGGGTGGTGGTGAAAGTCAGCACCAGGCTCCTTCAGCACTTCCATCAACAGCAGCTGCAAGCCTTCCCCCCTTGGTCAAAGAAGTCTGGGGGCCCTTCACAGCTAAGCTAAAGATGATGGCAGAGGACCTCCCCTCAATCATAACAAAGGCTGTGAAGAGCTCCAACAAAAAGCTTCAGGACGAGATCTCAACACTCCAGGAGGAGAATCGCCTGATAAGGATCGAGGCGGAAAAGCTGTCTTGCAACCTGATGATGGCAGAGATCGATCACTCAAGGGTGGAGGATGCCATCAGTGCCGAGCTGAGGGTTGCGCGCAAGGAGGCCTCCGACCTGCGCCAGAAACTGCACCTCCTAGCTCAAGAGAAAATCGAGTTGGAGAGCAAGCTGGTTCCCTACAGGCTTAAGGTGGCCAACTTGGAGGCATCGATGAAAGCAGATGCAGCCAAGGTAGAGAATCTTGAAAAGAGGTCGGTTGATCGGGAGGTTCTCCTTGGAAAGGTCGAGAAGGAGAGGGACAACGCCGTGGACGAGCTCGCCAAAACTCGAGAGGAAAGCAAGAAAATCGCTGCAGAGCTGGCCCTGGCACGAGACGAAGGCAGGAAAGTTGATGAAGACCTCGCTCAGGCTTGTGAGGAAAAAGAAGAGCTGAAGAAACGAGTTGACGAGCTGAAACAGCAAACCGAGGGGCTCAAACAACAAACCGAAAAGCTGGAACTAAGCTCTGCCCAAGTCCTTGTCGCTGGATTGGACGCCGCCCTGGAGCAAGTCGCTTGGCAGTACCCTGAGCTCGACCTCTCCATGGTGTCGATATGCAATGAAGTGGTGGATGGGAATATCGTGCCTTTTGAAGATTAACCGTCTCCCTCCATCACTCATTTTCTAAGAATTAGTGCTTGTTTCTTTTTGCACAATCTTTTACTTGTAATTTTCTTTCCTTTGTATTTGAACTGATACCGCTTCTATCACAACTTCCTCCGCTTTCGTACCTGGTCTCTCTGTTTACTTTGCTTTTCCTTATAGAAACCGCTTTAAACAAATTAACTTAGCGATTTTGCGGGCTCAATCGTTTACTTACTGCTTCAAACTCGAGCAAACTATCAACTCTCAAACGATGGCATTTTAATAACTTGTGAACTTAAGGCAACGAACTCCTGCGTGAGACTACTTACTAAACAGCAAGTTTCAAACCAACTGATAGTTTAAGATATAGTTCACCTGATCTGCTCCATCGAAATGGGCCCTTACTCTTGCCATCGCCTGGACTTCTTCTGATCGCCATAGGGTCTTGGCAATGTAAGCTTCCTTTTGCCTCCATGACTTGGCTATTGTTCCCTCATCTGGGGGTAGAGGCGCCTTTCGGATCCTTCTCTACCTCCCTGGGTTTCAGAACAATAAGCCGGATGGCTAGGCGTTCTCTTTGAACCTACCTTAGCCATCCTTTAAACTTCTTCCACCCTTTACACCATACCTGAACTCGTTCAAGACGAGAAGGATTTTATCTTGCCTGAACTCGCTCGACGGCGAGAAGGTCTTTATCTTGCCTGAACTCGCTCGACGGCGAGAAGGTCTTTACCTTGCCTGAACTCGCTCGACGGCGAGAAGGTCTTTATCTTGCCTGAACTCCCTCGACGACGAGAAGGTCTTTATCTTGCCTAAACTCGCTCGACGGCGAGAAGGTCTTTATCTGGTGCCTCTACTTTGCCCAGGGATTACATCTCCTCTTCCCTGGATGCAGTGAGGACTTTTAACTTGCTCTCGCACAAAGTCGAGGAGGACTTTAATCTCTTTCTCGCCTCAAGACGCGCGAGGGCGTTGAGGTCTTTTAATCGTCGCTGGTGCCTCCGATCGCCGAAAGATGATGAGGACTTTAAAACTTTAGCTATGCCGCCGATCGCCGAAAAGCGATGGGGACTTTAAAACTTTAGCTGTGCTGCCGATCGCCGAAAAGCGATGGGGACTTTAAAACTTTAACTTACAAAGTGTGAGGAATCGCCCCTCCTTCCAATGTTCGTTTCTACTTACAAAGCTTTAACTGTGACATAACTTGAGGTGTGTGGCGTTCGAAGTGCGAGGAATCGCCTTCCTTCCAATGTCTCTAGGCGGTAGCCGCCGTTCCCGAGCGCCTCGGTTATTCTGAACGGTCCTGTCCACTTAGGCGACAACTTGTTTTCCATCTCGTATTGGTGGGCCTTCCTCATCACCAGGTCGCCCTCCTTAAACTGCCTTAGCATCACCTTCGAGTTGTATCTTCGTTCGATCCTCCTTTTCACCGCCTCAGCTTTTACTCTCGCCTCCTCCCTGCCCTCATCCAGCAAATCCAGATTCAACCTTCTTTCTTCATTCGAGTGTTCAGCTACAAAGTGCTGGAATCTCGGCGAGCTCTCCTGGATTACCACTGGAATCATTGCGTCGCATCCATGACCAGGCTAAACGGGGTCTCATGGGTTCCTGACTGCTCGGTGGTGTCGTACGCCCAGACTATGCGGGGTACCTCCTCAGCCCACGATCCCTTGGCTTTCTCCAGCCTTCTCTTCAAGCCTCTTAGCAACACCCGATTGGCGGACCCTACTTGGCCGTTTATCTGAGGGTGCTCGATGGATGCAAACACCTGCTGAATTCCCACCTCTTCGCACATCTTCTTCAGCAGATGACTTGCAAACTGAGTCCCGTTGTCGGACACCAGGCACTTAGGCACACCAAACCGGCATACGATGTTCTTCCATACAAAGCTCTTGATCTTGTGTGCGGTGATCTGGGCTACTGGTTCTGCTTCGATCCACTTGGTGAAATACTCAATTGCTACCACCAAGTATTTCATCTACCTGATCGCCAATGGGAAAGGTGCCAGGATATCAATTCCCCACGTATGGAACGGCCAAGGGCTGTAAATCGACTTTAACTCTTCTGGAGGCGCCCTGTGCCAATCGGCGTGCTGCTGACATTGCTTGCAACACTGTGCATACTTCTTGCAGTCCTCCCTCATTGTTGGCCAGTAGTAACCTGCACGGAGGGTTCTTGCGGCCAGAGCTCGACCCCCGACGTGACTTCCACATATCCCTTCATGGAGCTCGGCCATAATTCTTGTACATTTTTCTCCGTGCACACATTCCAGGAGTGGGTGTGTGAACCCAAACCTATACAACTCGCCATCAATCATTGTGAATTTGCTAGAGTTCTTCTTTATCTTCCTAGCCTCCATCGGATCCAGCGGGAGAATGCCATCTGCCAGGCAACGCTGGTACTGGGTTATCCATGTGTCTGGCTCATGCGTGGCACAGACCTGCGTCATGTTCACCCTCTCCCCCCGACATGCTCTTATTCTTGGCGACCTCAAGGTCTCCTGAGTCAAAGACCTGTGACACCTCGCCGTTTTCTCCGTTGACTTGCCTATTTGAAGAACTAGGTGATCTGCCACAAATGCCTTAGACGTCTTCAGGGTTTCTTGATCACCGTCCTCTGTCTACCCCCCTTGCCCGAACTGGCGAGCTTAGCTAGCAAGTCTGCTCGGGCATTCTGCTCTCTGGGCACATGCACTACTTCAAACGAGACAAAAGAACCCTTCAATTCCTGCACGTATTCTAAGTAAGCCGCCATTTGTGGATCCTTGGCCTGGAACTCGCTTGTTACTTGTCCCGTGACCAACAAGGAGTCACTCTTTGCCATCAGCAACCTAGCTCCCATCTCCTTGGCCAGCAAGATTCCGGCCATCAACGCCTCATACTCTGCTTGATTGTTGCTGGCTTTGAAGGAAAACCTCAGGGACTGTTCTATCAGCACGCCGTTGGGCCCTTCCAGGATGACTCCAGCACCGCTACCCTGCTGGTTCGACGATCCGTCCACCGATAGCACCCAACGAAAACCATCCCCTTCAACTCGTGCTGCCTCTGACGAGAGCTCGACCACGAAGTCGGCGAAAACTTGACCCTTGATCGGTCCTCGGGGCTCATACTTGATGTGGAACTCCGACAGCTCTATCGCCCATTTCACCATCCTTCCAGCTACATCAGGCTTCTTCAGGACCTTCTGGATGGGCAAGTCGGTCATCACCAGTATTGTAAAACTGTGAAAATAGTGGCGCAACCTCCTCGCCGAAAATACCACAGCCAGTGCAGCTTTTTCCAAGGCCTGATACCTCACCTCCGGGCCCTGCAACACCTTGCTGACGAAATAAATAGGCTTCTGAGCCTGGTCTTGGTCTTGGGCGAGCACCGCACTCACCGCCCTTTCAATCACAGCAAAATACAACCTGAGAGGGGTTCCCACTAGCGGTTTGCACAAAACCGGTGGGCTCGCCAAGTACTCTTTAAGCTTGACGAAGGCCTCTTCACACTCCTTCGTCCAAGCAAACTTATTGTTTTGCCTTAAACACTGGAAGTACGGATGGCCTTTCTCTCCACTAGCCGACACGAAATGAGACAGGGCGGCCATCCGACCTGTAAGCTGCTGCACCTCCTTCACGGTAGCCGGGCTCCTCATTGCTAAGATGGCAGCACACTTATCAGGATTTGCCTCTATTCCTCTTTCAGTTAAGAGGAATCCCAAGAACTTCCCTGCCTCCACGCCAAAAATGCACTTCTCAGGGTTCAGCTTCAACCTGAACTTGGCGATTGTGGTGAACAACTCCTCCACATACGCTTGCTCGTTCCTTCCCAGCATCGGTGCAAGTACCCTATCCATCAATCTTTGGTACGTGGCCCCGCGTAACTTGCTTGCTCGTTTCCGGCGAGGTCACGACCATATCATCCACATACGCTTGCTCATTCCTTCCCAGCATCGGTGCAAGTACCCTATCCATCAATCTTTGGTACGTGGCCCCGCGTTCTTCAGCCCAAAGGGCATCACCTTGTAGCTGTAGCACGATCTCTCGGTCATGAAGGCGGTCTTCTCTTCATCCATAGGATGCATCTTTATCTGGTTGTACCCCGAGAAGGCGTCCAGGAAACTCAACAACTTACACCCTGCAGCACTGTCGACCAGGGCATCTATACTTGGCAAAGGATACGAGTCCTTTGGGCAAGCCTTGTTCAGGTCAGTGAAGTCGACGCACATGCGCCACTTCCCATTGCTTTTCTTCACCAGCACGACATTGGCCAACCATTCAGGGTACTGAACTTCCCTGATATGGCCTGCGGCGAGGAGCTTCTGTGTTTCATCCCTGATCGCCTGCCTCCTTTCCTCATTAAACTTCATTCTTCTTTGCCGCACTGGTCTGACCTGGTTGTCCATTGCTAGGCGATGGCACAAGAAGTCGGGGTCGATTCCCGGCATGTCTGAAGCAGACCATGCAAATGCATCCAGATGTCGCTCTATCACTTTGGCGATCTGGTCTTGGAGTTCAGCCTCCAAAGATCTTCCCAGCTTGAAGACCTTTCCCCCGATCTCCCTTTCGAGCCACTCCTCGACGGGTTTGGGTCGGGTTTCCCTGGCGATCACCGCCCTGGCGATTCCCAGTTCCCTCGCTTCCTCTGGGCGGTTCCTCGCCTCTTCCTCCCGATCGGCGTTCTCCTCCCTTGCTTCAGCATTTACCATGACAATATCGCTAGCGAAGGTCGCCTCCACCAACGTCGACCCGGGCTTCACACCGGGAGGCGGGGTGGTCGTGATGTAACTTATTGACCTCTTATTCTTCAGGCTATTCTCATAGCACTTCTTCGCTTCCTTTTGGTCAGATTTAATGGTGATCACCACCCCCTCCATAGACGGCAACTTCACCTTCATGTGCCTGGTCGAGGGCACAACTCCTATTCTGTTGAGTGTTGGTCTTCCCAACAGAATGTTATATGCTGAGGGAGCATTCACGACGAGGTACTTGATTTTCTCCGTCCTCGAGCCCGCCTCATCCGTGAATGTAGTTCTTAACTCGATGTACCCCCTAACCTCCACCTGATCGCCAGCGAACCCATATAAGCACCCTCCATAGGGTCTCAGCTGGTCAAGGGGTAGTTGCAGCTGTGTGAAAGTCGGCCAGAACATCACATCTGCCGAGCTTCCTTGGTCCACCAGTACCCTGTGGACCTTCCTCCCCGCTGTGATAAGCGAGATAACTATAGGATCGTTGTCACGAGGCACAACGTCCCTGAGATCTTCTCTTGTGAACGTAATATCCACATCTGGCGAGTGGTCCTCGAACATGTCCACCGTCATCACAGACCTTGCATACTTCTTCCTCTGTGATGCGGTGCATCCGCCACCCGAGAAACCTCCTGCGATGGTGTGGATCTCTCCATGAGTGGGCATCTCATGCTGCTGAGCCTCACCACCCGCCGGCTGGGAGCTCGACGCGCCCCCCGTCCTCCTGTCCAGCAGGTAATCATTCAGGAAATCGATCTTGACCAGGTCGTCGAGCTGGTATCCCAGTGCCAAACACGAATCGACGGTGTGACCAAAACTCTGGTGGAATTCGCACCAGGCGTCTGGTTTTGGTCCTAACACCTTGTCGCCCACTTTCTCAGGTGCCTTGAGCCTGGCTGCTATGTTGGGGATGGCGATCAGATCCGCCAACCCCATGACAAACTTATGCTTTGGCGGGCGGTTGTACTCCCTGGGGCGCCCTGGGCCCCTGCCCTTATTTTTCTTTGGATCATAAGGATGGCGAGTCCTTTGATCCCTCTTGGCCGCTGCTGTCTCCGACACCCTCTGTGGCTGGATCCTGGTCTGGGCGCGTGGCCTAGCAGGGGCCACCCTTCCTCTCTTCTCGGCAACCTCACTTTCGTCGACGTTGTGGGCCACCGCAAGTCGCCTAACCTCAGCAAACGTGGCGGGGTGAGCCCTGATCAGCGCCTCACAGAAAGATCCCGGCAGCACGCCCTTTTTGAAGGCGTATACCAGCATCTCCTCGTCTTTTGCAGGCGAGCGGACCATCTGTGCTCCAAAACGATTCAGATAGTCCCTGAGGGACTCTCCCTGGTATTGCCTTATGTCGAACAGGTCGTAAGACACCCTAGGTGGCGCCTTGTTCACAATGTACTGCTCGACGAAAATCTTCGAAAACTGCTGGAAATTGGTTATGTGACCGGTAGGCAAGCTCACAAACCATTCCAGCGCTGTTCCCTGGAGCGTGCTCACAAACATTTTGCAATATATAGCATCCGAGCCTCCTGACAGAATCATCTGCGTGTGGAACGTGGTGAGATGTGCCTCAGGGTCCTCCACGCCGGTGAAAGTAGCCTTCACGGGTACCACGCTCGCAGGGATAGGCGTGTCTGTGATCGCCTGAGCAAATGGCATAGGGAAAATGCGAGGTGGCGACGACGGTGTGACCTCTTCAGCGACCGGGCCGCCTCTCTGCTCCTGAAGAGCTTGGCGCAACTCCTCAGTCACTTTGCTGAGCTCTTCATTCCTGGCCTGAGAGGCGACTAGGTCCTCATGCATTTTTGCCTGCTCTACGCGCGTGGCCTCCACATTCGCCTGTAGTGCACGCATGATCTCCATCATCTGCGCCATGGTCATGGCGCCTTCAGCGGCAACTGGCACAACTGGACTTGAACGGTTGCTTCTCATCTTTCTCATGAAAACTCAGCAAACCAAAGTTCGACGAACAAAATCTCCTTTAGCAACGATCGATCCAACAAACAACCGGTTAGAAATCCTCAAACTCCCTACAACCTCCGCAAACGCAACTGCAACAGCACGTCGATAGATTCGGACGTCGAAACCTTCACAGAAACTTGCAACTTCACCTCAGAACCACCACTTCTTCAGTAAACCCCCGATTCCCTAACCAGAAACGCAATCAAACAGAAACACACCGAACGACCGATCGAACACCGCGCGAACGGCAAGAAACTCCAAGGAAACCGATCGAAAGCTTGAACGAACGGTGGAAAACCTCACTCCGCCGATTAAAACTCAAACAAACGGTAGAAACCTCGAATTCACCAAACAAGACTCAAACGAACGGTGAAAAACACGAATTTACCGAACAACAACCTGAACAAACGGCGGAAAATGGTTGCACCAGCACACAACCACACAGAAACTACTGAAACTCCAAGAACTGACGTTGTGGATGGGGACAGGCTTTACACGGCCCCACGATGGGCGCCTGATGATCCTGCATGTTGACCAGAACGCAAGAGCCTTGCCTCATCAAATCTGGATCGACTTCGCACCGTGCTAGCTTCTGTCCTTTGCCTTGATTCACCTCAAGAACCTGCAAAAGACAGAACGGCGCCGCTGCGGCCGATCGCGCTCCGACGCCCAAGTCAGCGACTGAACCACCAAAATACTAAGAGAAAACTATGAACTTCAGGAACCGTGCAATATTCTCTCTCAGCGTACTCAAGTTCTCGCAAGCGTAAAGAAGTATTCTAAAACGCGCGTACCTCAGAAGTTCGTTAGGATCCCTTATATACCTGTGCGCTTTCTCTCTCCTGACAGTTACACATCTGGACACGTGGCTCGCATCGAGCTGTACACGTGTCACCATCTGGAGCATCCTTGACTTGGGCGTCACTTCTTACTCTTCAGGCTGTTCGACTAAGTTACTTATGCAGGAAGCAACTCAGCGTGTAGCTTCCTTGGAGCACGATCTCTTCTGTGTGGCGAGTACGGGTGTCTTCATACACACCTTCCCTGTGGTCTCGCCGTCCGCCATTATACTCTACTTTACTTACTTCACTTGTGCATGCTCGGGTAAGCTGTTCCCCGACCTCAACCTCTGGACAACTAGGGATTGACCATCTGACAACTTCATCCTTTGCTTCGAAAGCCTGGAACAAGCTTTCCTGATCCTTCGGCGATGTCCCCCTCTCGGCGATCTCCGATCACCTTGTCGCGTGGGTTCACACCATGCGACTACGACACAAACCTGGTGACCGCCGGTTTAGGTATGCTAGAGATCGGGGCACGCCAACTTAACGCCTGGCGATCACACGAACCCCCCGACGTTCTTCACTTCTGCTAGCCAGGTGTCCCGTTCAACATGCCTATACTATTGCTTGCTGCCACGTCATCAACTCCGACTACCTAGGCGGTACAGAAGACATCCAATTGAACATGGTGAAGAGATATCTAGAAGATACACATTATTTACTCTTTTACCTACCAACATTACCTCTTTTGTGTTGGGTAGACAGATTTCATATGTGTTTGACTTGAACATCACTTGATATCCCTTGTCACATAGTTGGCTAATGCTCAGCAGATTGTGCTTTAGACCTTCTACATAGAGCACATCATGGATGACCAATATGTCTTTGTCTCCTATGGATCCTCTCCCCCCTTTATTGTTGTCCCCATAGGTGACATGCCCTTCTTGCTTAAAGGAGATGCTCAGGAACTTTGATTTGTTCCCTGTCATGTGCTTGGAGCATCCACTGTCCAAGTACCATTGTTGCTTGCTCTCCTCCACGATTTCCTACAAAAAATATTTTCAAGTACAAAGATTTGGTCCCCTTATGAATGTGGGTCCATTTTGTTTATATTCATCAATTGAATCTTTATTGCACTTAGGAATCCACTTCATAAAGCCTTTAGGAACAACAAATTTTTTGATTTTACAGAACCTCACAGAATGACCTCTTTTCATGCAATAGAAGCATGTAACAATCGGTTGTTTCGATGGTCCAATCGGTTGTTTTTCTGGCATTTTCGAAAATGATTTTGAAAATCTATCTTGTTTATTTTGTGGATTAAAACCCAATCTAGCATTTCCAAAAACACAGTTTTGAGATGCTAACACACTCTCTAAGTTGGATTGACCTTTATAAAGCTTATCCACAGTTTTAACAAGATAGTGAACCTTATTTTCAAGATTTTCACAATTTTCACAAACAAGAGTATTACACTTGCAAGAGGAGTTTCTGTAAATGATTTCAAGGTTTTCAAAATCTGTTTTTGAATTATGTAATTCCTCTTCCAGTGATCTTACTCTGTTTTCAAGCCAGCTATTTTTTTCTTTTAACCGATTGTTCAAGAGGGCCAATCGGTTGGCTTCTTCATGCGTTTCTTGAAAGGCTTGAAGTAATTGACCATAATTTTCAGAGTTTGAGAAGTTAGATGAACTTACACTACTTGAGTCATCCTCCTTTCTGGCCATGAAGCAGAGGTTGAGGCTTTTCTTGTTTTACCTTCTTTTCCTTCTTGCTTGGCTTTTTGACCTTGCCTCCTTTGGTTCATTGTTTCCATGAGCAGCCTTGAGTGTGTTCCACATCTCTTTAGCAATTTTGCATTTTGACACCCTGAAAAACTCATTAGTATCAAGTGTAGAAGCTATTATGTTTTGAGTAGAACAATCAAGCTTGGCCATTTTACATTCATCATTGGTTCATTGTGACCAAGGTTTTTGATATGATTCCACTAGCCAAATAGAGATGATTCTTTGAGATTCTATGGAATCAACTTGAGTTGGAGATAGCTTAGGCACTTTTAATAGAATTGGATCAAGGTTCTATGTTTCAAGAACTCACCAAAACTTGCACCAAACACCAAACTCACATGGAAGTTCCATCTATTGTCAATTGAACCAATTAAAATGTGTATAAAAGCAAAAACACCGTTTAAAAAGCTCAAGAACATAATTGAACCGAACAAAACAGCTAGAAATGAAGAAGAAACAACTGGAAACAGCCAAGGAGAAAATGAACCGAAGCAAATTCAAAAACAAACTAAAATACCGAATGAAAATGCTAGAAAAGTAAACTAAGACATGTTTTAGAATCAAATGAGCTAGGAGATGAAAGAAAGAAGAACTTATGGAGATGGAGGACTTGGTTTGATGATCACGCCACTTGGATGGTGAAGGCTCCAAGATAAGTGAGCTAGTGCCGCCACTTGAGAGAACCGAATGCACTCAAGATAAGACAAGGTGATGGAGAAGACAAGTTCTCACAATTCTCTCTCAAATTGAGTAGAGTTTCTCTATTACCAATTTCAATTATGATTTTTACAAAGGCAAGCACCTTTATTTATAGCCTAAGAGGTGCTGAAATGAAAACCTAATTAAACTCAAATTACCCCCTAAATGACATAAAAGTGGCTCCAACTTAGAGCATGAGGAAGGTGTGACTTCCTTTCTTAGTTTGGCACCTCCCTATTACGTCTACACTCCTTTACTAAGCTCACACCCTCCAAGCTACCTATAATTTTCCTAAACTAAAAACCTAAAGATGCTTTTACAAAAGAGGTGTCTTATGTTTCCCTCTAAGCACCTTCTAACACAAAGATATTACAAAAAGAGAAAACAACCTTCCATTATTTCCTAATGCCTTGAATTGACTTCTTGTAAGCCTTTGAGGTGGGCTACCAACTCCTTGAGCGTCTAACACTTGAGCCTCTTCCTCTTCTTGTCCTTGAGTATTGGCCTCCATTTGGTCTTGATCTTGATCTCCATCAGTTTTGCAATGAAAGAACCATTCTTTTTAGACTTTGGAATGTAAGGGCCATTCTCAATTGAATCCCAAATTCCTTGATCAATAGATTCCACAAAGATTTTCATTCTGGCTTCCCAATACTTGTAATTCAATCCACAGAATAAAGGTGGTTTGTAGATTGAAGCACCTTCCTCAAAAGATTGTTTTCCAGCCATAGAAAAAAGGATTTTTGGATCAACTTGAATAACTTTCAAGAACCAAGCTCTTGATGCCAATTGTTAGAATATATGACTTAAACTAGAGGGGGGGTGAATGGTTTAAAGAGGGATTTCAAACAGTTTTAAGCCTTGAATGACATTACTTCGAGAATATCTTGATAAAGAAATCAGTTTTTTTAAAACACAAAGCTAATAGCACAGCACCAACAAAACAATCGGTTGTTTCGCAGAAACAATCGGTTCTTTATACTAGTATACAAATATCAAAACTAAATTTAAGGAGTTAATGGAGAGAGAGAATGCACACAGAGATTTATACTGGTTCACTCTAAACCGAAAGCTACATCCAGTCTTCTCAAAAACCACTGAGGAATTCCACTAAGCAATCAAACCTAGATCACTTACAACACAACCAAGAAAGTGACCTTGATCCCCTCAAGACAAACATTTCTCTTGGCCAACACACCAACACTAAGAATGTTGATCTTGATCCCCTCAAGAACACACAACACTTCTCAGCAAACACACAGAAGAAACTTGTTCAACAGATGACGACACGTGTAGGGTTGGATGCTACCAGTTACTCCAACCCAGATGATAACACGTGTAGGGTTGGATGCAATAGAGAAATGACGCTCAAGTTATCCTAGCTCAGATGATGACACGTGTAGGGCTGGGTACTACCTGCGACCCCAGCCCAGATGGTGACACGTGCAGGGTTGGATGCGAGCCACGCGTCCAAAGCGTAACTGCCTGGAGAAACAACCTAGCTATAAAGGTAAACTTAACAAAATTTGCAGAGGTACGTTTTTTATTATGGCTCATTGCTAGGGTTGTGTGCACTTTAGTACGGTTCTACAAAGTATATTTTTCTCTCAGTTTTTGGGTGTTCGTGTACTGACTTGAGCGTCGGAGCGCCACCAGCCGCAGAGGCGCCACCTTGTGTTTTTCAGGTTCTCAGAGAGGCTATTTGTGGTGTGACTTGAATGGCACGTGGCGTGAAGCTGGCGAGAAGGATCGTGACGAGGCAACGCTCTTGCGCTAGGTCAACTGGCAGGATCATCTGGCGCCCACCGTGGGGCCGCATAAAAGGTGATTCCCAACCACAGTTCGAGTTTGCTGAAGTTTTGGTGTTTTCTGTCCAACCGCTCGCTGTCGCAATCGGTTTTCGAAGTTCTCACCGTTCATTTGGAGTTTCTTTGAGTTGCTGAGTTTGTTGGGAAAGGATGAGGACAACGCGGTCTAGTTCAGTCGCGCCGTCAACAGATGAGGATGTTGTGTCCATGACGCAGGTCATGGATATGATGAGGACGCTGCAGGAGAACGTAGCTGCATCACGTTCTGAACAGGAAAGAATGCACGAGGCGCTGGTGGCCTCGCAAGCTAGGAATGAGGAGCTCAACAGGGTCAACGAGGAGCTGCGTAAAGCTCTTCAAGAACGGGAGGAGCGTGCGGTCGGGGACAGATCTGCACCACCATCCCCACCGCGCAGCTTTCCCATGCCATTTTCTCAAGAGATCATGGACTCGGTGGTCCCCGCCAATACGGTGGCGGTGAAGGCGTCTTTCACTGGTGTGGAGGACCCTGAGGCTCATCTCACGGCGTTTCACACCCAAATGATGCTCTCGGGGGGGTCGGACGCGGTCTACTGTAAGGTGTTCATGAGCAATCTTAGTGGAACAGCGCTGGACTGGTTCGTCAGTTTACCTACTGGCCACATTACCACATTTCAACAGTTTTCCAAGATGTTTGTTGAGCAGTATATAGTGAACAAGGCACCACCATTGGTGTCTTACAACCTGTTCGACGTGAGGCAGTACCAAGGGGAGTCCTTGAAGGATTTCCTGAACAGATTTGGAGCTTAGATAGTCCGCTTTCCAGGTAAAGACGAGGAAATGTTTGTACATGCCTTCAAGAAGGGTGTGTTGCCCGGACCCTTTAGTGAGTCGCTTATCAGGAGTCACCCCGCCACGTTTGCTGAAATTCGGCGACGTGTCGTGGCTCACATCGCCGCTGAAAGCGAAGTCTCCGAGAAAAGGGGAAACGTGGCCCAAGCTAAGCCGCGAGCCTAGACAAGGATGCGTCATCCTTATGACCCTAAGAAGAATAAGGGGAAGGGGCCGGGGCGGCCCAGAGAGACTAATCGCCCACCAAGATATGAGTTTGTGATGGGGTTGGCCGATCTGATCGCCATCCCGAATATTGCTGCCAGGCTCAAGGTGCCTGAGAAGACAACGGAAAAGGTTTTGGGTCCAAAACCAGACGCGTGTTGTGAGTTCCACAAGAGCTTTGGCCACTCTATCAACTCATGTTTGGCTTTGGGATACCAACTCGCCGAGTTGGTCAAGTGTGGATTCTTGAAAGATTACTTGCTGGAAAAGCAAGCGGGCCAATCAACAGGTCCCCAACCGGCGGGCAATGAAGGACAGCAGCATGAGGTGCCCATTCACGGTGAGATCCACACCATAGCTGGTGGATTCTCAGATGGATGGTGTACTGCATCGCAGGACAAGAAGTACGCAAGGTCGGTGATATCGGTGGAAGTTTTTGAGGATCACTCACCCGATGTGGACATCACATTCACTAAAGGAGACCTTAGGGAAGTTATGCCTCACGTCAACGACCCTATTATGATCTCGCTTGTCACGGCATAAAGAACTGTCCACTGGGTGCTGGTTGACCAAGGAAGCTAGGCAGATGTGATGTTTTGGCCGACTTTTGAAAAGTTACAACTATCCCCCGATCAACTGAGACCGTATGGGGGCTGCTTGTACGGTTTCGCCGGCGATCAAGTGGAGGTCAGGGGGTATATTGAGTTAAGGACGACGTTCACAGATGTTTGGCCTCACGAACAGAGAAGATCAGGTATCTTGTCGTGAACACTCTGTCGGCATACAACATACTGTTGGGAAGGCCAACGCTCAACAGGACAGGAGCTGTGCCTTCAACAAGGCACATGAAGGTCAAACTACCGTCTATGGAAGGTTTGATCATCACCATCTATTTTGACAAAAAGGAGGCGAAGAAGTGCTATGAAAACAGCCTCAAGAACAAGAGATCTGTATGCCACATAACCACAACGCCGCCCCCTGGCGTGGAGCCCGCACAGGATAACCGGCAAGTTGCAGATACAGTGTTGGAGGTGGCCGCTGAGGGCGATGTGCTGATGGAGGACATCGGGACGAGGTTCGAGGGCACTGCCCAGGTGGAGGGAGAGAAAAGCCGCCCGGTGACCGCCAGGGAGACGGGTGTCGCGAGGGCGGTGATCGCCAGCGAGAAGAAGCCTTAGGTGGTGGAGGAATGGCTTGAGAGGAAGATCAATGGCAAGACGTTCCAACTTGGAAAGGCCTTAGACAACGAGACATAAGACCAAATTGCCAAGGTGATAAGTAGACACCTGGATGCATTTGCTTGGTCCGCTTCAGACATGTCGGGAATCAACCCCGATTTCTTGTGCCATTGCTTAGCAATGGATCCCCAAGTCAGGCCCGTCCGCCAAAGAAGGAAAAAGTTCAACGAGGAAAAGAGGCAGGCGATCAAGGACGAGACGCAGAAACTCCTTGCAGCAGGCCACATCAGGGAGGTCCAGTACCCAGAATGGCCCGCAAACGTCGTTCTGGTCAAGAAGAGTAGCGGGAAATGGCGGATGTGTGTTGACTTCACAGACCTGAATAAGGCTTGTCCCAAGGATTCTTATCCTTTGCCAAGTGTAGACGCCCTGGTAGACAGTACATCAGGGTGCAAGTTGCTCAGTTTTCTGGATGCCTTCTCAGGATACAACCAAATCAAAATGCACCCCATGGATGAAGAAAAGACTGCCTTCATGACGGAAAGGTCATGCTATTGCTACAAGGTGATGCCCTTCGGGCTGAAGAATGCAGGGGCCACGTACCAAAGGCTAATGGACAAGGTGCTCGCCCCTATGCTCGGGAAGAATGTGCAGGCATATGTTGACAACATGGTCGTGACATCCCTGGAAAAGTTCGGGCACGTCGCCGATCTAGAAGAGTTATTCGTTACTGTACCGACCAAGTCATCAGGCGTGATGACGTGTCTTGCACGTGCTCGAGTGAGGCGTGCTCAATGGAACGCGTAGGCTAGAAAAGATGAATGCCTCGGAAGTGGGCATAGTCGTCGATCGCTGAATTGGTGTTCTCTGATGTCTAGTGTGCGTAACCGACGGTCACCAGAGTTGCGTCGCAGTCGCCGTATGAGAATGCTAGGAGATCGGGTGGTTTACACACCGCCACAAGGAGAACATCGCCAGGTCTCCCGGCGAACTTAGTTCAGGCTGTCGAAGGCTCAGAAGGGTAATTCCAATCGTGTAAGTTCAGTAAGACGATTGTGGCACCAGCTTGGGGCATGAAAGTCGAGTGGGTTGGGGGAAACACCTTGCACATCAGCGGCAGGATTCCCAGAGTGGACATTCCTTGGTGGCAAGGTTTCCCCAGCTAGAACATGCAAGGCGTAGCAGTAAGGAGGGTGCCATTCGCGACGAGCGATATCATAGAGATGATGCACCTTGTTGCATCCGATACTCGCCTTGTCGGGTGGTGTTTCACAGCGCATTACGTGCTAGGTTGCTCCTTGAGTTGAGGACATAGTTGTGCGGCTGGTTACTACAAAAAGAATGACGTTCAAGTTGCCCCAATCCAGATGATGACACGTGTAGGGTTGGATGTCACCAGTTACTCCAACCTAGATGATGACACGTGTAGGGTTGGGAGCGATGGAGAAATGATGCTCAAGTTGCCTTAGCTCAAATGACGAAACGTGTAGGGCTGGGCGCTACCTGCTATCCCAGCCCAGATGGCGACACGTGTAGGGCTGGATGCGAGCCACGCGTCCAAAAGCATAACAGCCTGGAGAGAGAAGAAACCTAGCTATTAAAGGAACCTTAACAGAATTTGCAGAGATACGTTTTCATTACGGCTAATACTGCTAGGGTTGTGTGCCTACAGTACGGTCCTACAGAGCATATTTTTCTCTTAGTTTTTTGGGTGTTCTTGTCACTGACTTGAGCGTCGGAGTGCCACCGGCCGCAGAGGCGCCACTGTTTGTTTTTCAGGTTCTCAGAGAGGCTATCTGCTGTGTGGGCTTGGAGGACACGTGGTGACAAGCTGGTGGGGAAGACGGTGACGAGGCAACGCTCTTGCGCTGAGTCAACCGGCAGGATCATCTGGCGCCCACCGTGGGGCCGTATAAAAGGTGATTCCCAACCATAGTTCGTGTTTGTGGTGTTTTGGTGTTTCCTGTTCGACTGCTCGCTGTCGCAGTCGATTCTTGGAGTTTTCATCGTTTGTTTGGAGTTCTTTGAACTGCTGAGTTTGCTGAGGAAGGATGAGGACAACACGCTCCAGTTCAGTTGCGCCATCAATAGATGAAGATGCTGTGTCTATGACGCAAGTGATGGACATGATGAGGACGCTGCAGGAGAACGTGGCTGCATCGCGTTCTGAACAGGAAAGGATGCATGAGGCGCTGGTGGCCTCGTGATGTGAATGCAACAACAAGAATACATGATTCTTTGACATTTTTAGGAGCAACTTGAGCTGGTCATAAATGGCACTTTACTTAGAATTGGATCAATGTTCTAATTCAAGAACTCACCAAGACTTTGCACCAACCAAAACTCATATGGAAGTCCATATATTGTCAAATGGAATCAAACAACAAAGAATGGAAGAACACAAATTGAAAACTGGACAGAATTGAAATACTAAGCTACTGAACCGAACAAAATCAAAGAAACAAAGCTGGAAACACAAAATTAAACGGTAGAAAATGAAGGAAAACACTAGGAATTAAAACTGTCGAATGGAAATTGAAGAAAAGGAAGAAGAAACACTTATAAAAGGAGTGTGCTGGATTTTGAGACTTGGAAGAACACTTCACGCCACTTGGTTCCTTGATCCAAGATAAGTGATGGAGTGCCGCCACTTGAAGGTCACCATTGCTCACAAGATAAGGCAAACGAAGAAGAAGACTCAAGACTCACAATTTCTCTCCAAATTTGAGTATAGTCTCTCTACTATAAAATTCCAATCTGAATTTTACAAAGGCAAGCACCTTATTTATAGTCTAAGAGGTGCTGAAAAATAGGTGGGAAAATTCAAATGAAACTCATTTGAAATTCCCACAAAAAACAAGTCACATGGGAGGTGTGACCTTTTTCTACTATGACACCTCCTAAAAACTACACCTACAACCCCCTACTAAGTCACATGGACAAAGTGACTCTCTCTAATACATTCACACCTATTTATTTAATATCCACACCTCCTACAAGAGTCATTCAAATGATGCTCTTTTATTTAATGTTTGGCCTTGTCCCTCATGGTTTGGACTTGGGCTTCTTGGGCTCGGGCTTTGGGTTTGGGCCTCATCTTTTGCAAAGACTAATAAGAAGAACTTTAAATGCTTTGGCCCATGTCCATTTCTTCTATTGATAGCATCATTTGGATTCTCATTGTACCGCCCTGGCAGTCGAAAGTGGTGACGTGCCATCCAGCTACAGTATAGGCGTGTTGACAAGGCGCCAGGTTGGCAAAAGGGGAGGAAGTCGGGGGGCTCGTGAAGTCGCCAGTTATTAAGTTGGCGTGTTCCGATCTCCAGCATACCAGAACCGGCGATCACCGGGTTAAAGATGAAGTCGCCAGATGTAAACCCAGGCGACCAAGTGATTGGAGATCGCCAGAGCAAGCACATCGCCAGAGATGAAGGTGGTGCAGATTATGAAGGCGGCCGGCGAGACCACAGGGAAGGTATACGAAGGCACCCTAACTCGCCAGTTCCAGTAGAGATTGCACTCCCAAGTTAGCTATGCACTGGGCAGTACCATGCATAAGTAACTTAGCCAAAAAGAGAGTCAGAAGCAGTGCCCAAGTAAAGGAGGCTCCAGATGATGGCACGTGTACGACTGGATGCGAGCCACGTGTCCAGGTCTGTAACTGCCAGGAGAGAGAAAGTAACCAGGTATTTAAGGGTTCCCCAACGAACTTCTGAGGTACGCACGTTCAGATTATACTCTTTACGCTTGCGAGTTCTTAAGCATACCGTGAGAGAGAACATTTCACGGTTCCTTGAGAGTTCTAGAGTGTTCTTGCTCTTAGTATTTGGTGGTTCGGTCACTGACTTGGGCGTTGGAGTGCGATCGGCCGCAGCGGCGCCGCTCTGTTCTTTTGCAGGTTCCTGAGGTGGATCTTGAAGAAGGACAGAGGTTTGTAGCGGTGCACACGTCGATCCTTTGACGAGGCAGGTTCCAACGTTCTGGTCAACAGGCAGGATCATCAGGCGCCCACCGTGGGGCCCTGTAAAACCTGTTCCCATCCACAGCGTGAGTTCTTGGAGGTTTTCCTAGTTTTCTGCGTGGTTGTGTGCTGGTGCAACCACTGTTCGCTGTTCGTTTGAGATTTGTTCAGTAATTTCGCGTTTCCCACCGTTCGTTCGGTGAAGTGAGGTTTTCTGCTGTTTACGCGAGGTTTGTTCGGTGAAGTTTGAGTTCATTGGCTCGTTGTGTTATCCGTAGGAGAAGCGGTGGTTTCTGGTAGAGTTGCAGGTTTCTTTGGAGGATTCGCGGTGTTCTTGAGTTTTTGCGAAGTTTTGCGAGGTTCTGACCGATTGATCACTGAATCAATCGTAGTTGAAGTAAGTGTTGTTCGCTGCATTCTGTGATTCGCCAAGTTTCATGAGAAAAATGAGAAGCAATCGTTCAAGTCCGGTTGCGCCCGTCGCTGTTGAAGGCGCCGCCGCCATGACCATGGCGCAGATGGCAGAGATGATGCGTTCGTTACAGGCAACTGTGGAAGCCTCGCGCATAGAACAGGCGAGAATGCACGAGGACCTGGTCGCCTCTCGCGCCAGGAATGATGAGCTTAGCAAGGTGACTAAGGAGCTGCGTCAAGCTCTTCAGGAGCAGCAAGGGCGTTCTACTGCTGAAGAGGTTGCGCCGTCGTTGCAACCTCGTGTTTTTCCTATGCCTTTCGCTCAGGCGATTACTGACACGCCTATTCTTGCGAGTGTGGTTCCTGTTAAGGCTGTTTTCACCGGCGTGGAGGATCCTGAGGCTCATCTCACCACGTTCCATACGCAGATGATGTTGTCAGGAGGATCAGATCCCGTATACTGCAAGATGTTCGTGAGCACACTCCAGGGAACGGCGCTGGAATGGTTTGTGAGCCTGCCTAATGGTCACATTACCAATTTCCAACAGTTCTCGAAGATTTTTGTCGAGCAGTATGTCGTGAATAAGGCACCGCCCAGGGTGTCTTATGATTTGTTTGATATAAGGCAATATCAAGGAGAGTCCCTCAGGGACTACCTAAATCGTTTTGGGGCGCAGATGGTCAGATCGCCGGCCAAAGATGAAGAAATGCTGGTCTACGCGTTTAAGAAGGGCGTGCTGCCGGGACCATTCTGCGAGGCATTGATCAGGGCTCACCCCGCCACGTTTGCTGAGGTTAGGCGACTTGCGGTGGCCCACATCCCCGACGAGAGCGAAGTCGCCGAGAAGAGAGGAAGCGTGGCTCCCGCTAGGCCACGCGCCCAGACCAGGATCCAGCCACAGAGGGTGCTGGAGACAGCGGCGGCCAGAAGGGATCAGAGGACACGCCATCCTTATGATCCAAGGAAGAACAAGGGTAGGGGCCAAGGACGCCAGCAACCAGCACGCCGGGAATACAATCGCCCGCCTAAGCACAAGTTTGTCATGGGTTTGGCGGACCTGATCGCCATTCCCAATATATCTGCTAGGTTGAAGGCGCCAGAAAAGGTGGGCGACAAGGTGCTGGGACCAAAGCCAGACGCCTGGTGTGAGTTTCACCAGGGCTTTGGCCATACAGTGGACTCATGTTTGGCATTAGGATACCAGCTCGACGATCTGGTTAAGAGCGGGTTCCTAAACGACTATTTGCTGGATAGAAGGATGGGGGGCGCGTCGAGCTCCCAACCAGCAGGTGCTGAGGCTCAGCAGCACGAGATGCCTACGCACGGAGAGATCCACACCATTGCAGGGGGTTTCTCAGGAGGTGGATGCACTGCATCATAGAGGAAGAGGTACGCGAGGTCTGTAATGACGGTGGATATGTTTGAAGACCACACGCCGGAAGTGGATATTACCTTCACCAAGCAAGATCTTAGGGATGTTGTGCCTCACGACAACGATCCCATAGTAATTTCGCTGATAACAGCAGGAAGAAAGGTCCACAGGGTGCTGGTAGACCAAGGAAGCTCGGCAGACGTGATGTTTTGGCCGACTTTCACGCAGCTGGAGTTGCCCCTTGACCAGCTGAGGCCCTATGGAGGGTGCTTGTATGGTTTTGCTGGTGACCAGGTGGAGGTCAGGGGGTACATAGAGTTGAGGACAACGTTTACAGATGTGGCGGGTTCAAGAACGGAAAAAATCAAATATCTTGTTGTAAACGCTCCTTTAGCATACAACATCCTGTTGGGAAGACCCACGCTCAACAGGATAGGTGCCATACCGTCAACTCGGCACATGAAGGTGAAGTTGCCATCTATGGAGGGGGTGGTGATCACCATCAAATCCGATCAGAAAGAAGCAAAGAAGTGCTATGAGAATAGCCTGAAAAACAAAAGATCGGTGAGTTACGTGACAACCACCCCGCCTCCCGGTATGAAGCCCAGGTCGACGGAAATAGAAGAGACCGCCGGAAGAGACGTGGAGATGGTGGATGCTGAGCTAGGGGAGGGGAACGTTGGTCTGGAGGAGGAAGAGGCCAGGGATCGCCCTGAGGAAGCGAGAGAACTGGGAATCGCCAGGGCGGTGATCGCCAGAGAGACCAGACCAAAACCCGTCGAGCAGTGGCTCGAGAGAGAAATCGGGGGAAAGATCTTCAAGCTAGGAAGATCCCTGGAGGATGAGCTCTAGGACCAGATCGCCAAGGTGATAGAATGGCATCTGGATGCGTTTGCATGGTCCGCTTCGGACATGCCCGGGATCGATCCCGACTTCTTGTGCCATCATCTGGCGATGGACAACTTGGTAAGACCAGTGCGACAAAGAAGAAGAAAGTTCAACGAGGAGAGAAGGCAGGCGATTAGGGACGAAACGCAGAAACTCCTCGCTGCAGTCCACATCAGGGAAGTCCAATACCCTGAATGGCTAGCAAATGTCGTGCTGGTGAAGAAGAGTAATGGGAAATGGCGCATGTGCGTCGATTTCACCGATCTGAATAAAGCTTGTCCGAAGGACTCATACCCTTTGCCAAGCATTGATGCCCTGGTGGAAAGTGCTGCACGGTGTAAGTTGTTGAGCTTCCTGGATGCCTTCTCGGGGTATAATCAGATCAAGATGCATCCCATGGATGAAGAGAAGACCGCCTTCATGACCGAGAGATCGTGCTACTGCTATAAGGTGATGCCGTTTGGGCTGAAGAACGCGAGGGCCACGTACCAGAGGTTGATGGATCGAGTACTTGCGCCGATGCTGGGAAGGAATGTGCAAGCGTACGTCGATGACATGGTCGTGACCTCGCCAGAGAAAGGCCAGCACATTGCAGACTTGGAAGAGTTGTTCACGACGATCGCCAAGTTCAAATTGAAGCTGAATCTAGAGAAATGCATTTTCGGCGTGGAGGCTGGAAAGTTTTTGGGTTTCCTCTTAACTGAAAGAGGCATAGAGGCCAACCCTGATAAGTGTGCCGCCATATTGGCGATGAGGAGCCCAGCTACGGTGAAGGAGGTTCAACAGCTAACAGGTCGGATGGCAGCCCTGTCTCGCTTCGTGTCAGCTAGCGGAGAAAAGGGCCATCCCTATTTTCAGTGCCTAAGGAGGAATAACTGTTGGGTTTAATAGTGCCAAAGTTCAAGAGGGGGGGTGAATTGACCTTTTAAAACTTCTTCGCAGAAACAGTGTTTAACCCAGTTTTACAGAAAATAAATCGATTTATGTAAGAATGAACAGATTTATTTCAGCACTGTTTTTGTTTGAAAAGCTTTTAATTCAGCAAGATTAATCACAAGATTATGCAGTGAGAATTTCCAGCAGCACACACTCAAATATCAGATTTGAAAAACAGTGAAACACAGAAACTGCAAGCTTCAATTTCAAGCAAGTGATTAAGGTTCAATTGATAGCATGCTAATTAATTGAGTGATCTTTGCAAACAAGCTGTTTCAGTGGCTTTTAACAGACTATGAATGTTCTTCTTGATGTTAAGCAATTTTCCAGAAATTAAGAACACTTAATCACAAAACAGCAAGCTTCAATTTTAAGCAATTGTCTAAGGTTCAATTAATGACGTTGACAGTTTTCTTGAGCAACCTATCACGATCAATCTGTTCCAGTGGCTTTTAGCAGATTTTATATGTTCTTATCAGATTAAAACAGCTTTTTCAGAAATCAAGAACAGTATGCACAGTGCCCAGAAAGAACAGATTTATTTCTTTGCTGCTTTATCAATTATGCAGAAACAAAATTGCAGAGTGAGGGAGAGAATGAACACAAACAATTATACTGGTTCACTCAACCTGAGCTACATCCAGTCTTCACCAACAACAGGTGGAATTCACTAACACACAGTACAATCAAGTACACTTCCCACTGTTCTTGAAACCTACAAGAACTTAGGTACTCTTGCTGAAAAAACCTATTTCAGCACTCATACATACACATCCACTCTCCAAGAACACCTATCAAGAAGAGGATTCAACCAAACTTTTACAAGTAATAAGAAGTGAAACGACTACACCTGATTGAGGTAACAAAGATCAGCCTTAAACCAGTAGGCAAGATTGCTAGAACAGTAGCTGCACCTCACACCAAGCTTTTGGAACCAAACCAAGAACAAGCACTTTTTGATTTTTGAAATCTTTGAAGAACAAATGCTAATCCTTGAAAACACTTAACTCTCTGCTGTCAAAACTTGTTTTTTGCAAATGTATAAACTGTTTGAATCGTTATTAAACTCAGAAACAAGTTTGTATTTTATAGAAAGCCAGCTTATAACAGAATTTTGAAAAACAGTTAAAGCTGTTATAAAATGAACAGATTGAAAATAAAATAAACTGATTTATTTTCAAAAGCAGTTAGAGAATCTATTAAGTGAGGAGACTTAGTCAACCATTCTGGTGCTGAGATAAAACTAAAAAACGTTTAAGTATGATATGGCACCAGAGGCAAAAAGAATCTATTCATTTACAGATGAACAGATTTATTTTTCAAAACAAAAACAGAGGAAGTTTAACTATTTGAAACTCAGTCGTTTTGAAAAGAAGAAGACTTAGTCAAAATACCTGATGCACAAAATCCAATTTTTACAAGACTTTAGCCAAGGCATCAGTGAAGAAAATGAATCTGTTTATTTAGAAAAGAACAAATTTATTTTTATGCAGTAAAACGTGTTTTTGTGTAAAACATGTGAAAAACAGTTTTAGAAAACTTATGCTTGTTCTTAACACATGGCCAGTGATTATGAGGTGAGTTACTCAGCAAAAAGCTACTCTTAGACAACCTCTAAGCACTAACTAAGACATTCTTAAAACAAAGCACAAAATACATAAATGTCTTCATCAAACACAACATACAAGTCTTCATCAAACACAATCTTGAAGGGGCAGCAACCATCTTCAACAATCTCCCCCTGTTTGATGGAGACAAATCCCCATAGCTAGCCTCATAGCTTTGTTGCTTTAAGCACTTGCACTGCACCAGATTTTAAACCAGAATTGCACCTGCACTGCACCAGATTTTAAACCAGAAAAAAACAGCAGTATTGCATAGCATATGAATAGGTTTAAAAGTGTAGAATTAACTCCCTGTTACAGCTAGCTTCACCTAGCATGGTGAGCTATTTTTCTCCCCCTTTGGATTCATCAAACAGCATATAAGCATAGGGAATACAGGGGTATAAAGCAGAAATTATAACCATAATAGTTCAGAAACAGAAAACCAAATTGTTCAACATTACAGAAACTTGAAAACTGATAAAGAAAGCATTAAAAGCATAAAACTACTGATCCTTGTAGTAAAGCTCTGCAAGCTGTGCCTGAACTCCTTCAATCTGATGATCAAGGTGTTGGAACCTTGCATGAGTAGCCTCAAAGTGTGCCCTTTGTTCTGCAGACATGACATCAAGACGGTACAGCACTTGCCTCTCAAACATAGACATTGGTTCTCCACGGTATTCTGGACTTTGATAGGCAACTATGGCATTTGCAGCAACTTCCTCATGTTCAGATTGGGTAGCAGGAGAGTCATCATCCATAGGAATAGCTTCATCCTCATCTTCATGTTCTGCTGGAGTGTCCTTCTCCTTGAGGACCACCCACTTGTTTTCAATCTTGTGGAAACCCATTTTGGTGAGAGTTGAAGTATCAATCTCACTTACAGCTTTGATAGGGTCATTTCTCTCATTTGTAACATCAATACCAAAGTAATCAATTAATTTGGAAACAAGAATAGCATAGGGAAACCTGTAATCAGCCAACCTTTTTTACTTGAGCATGTGTTCGTTGACAATGAACACCCAGTTTACCTTAATCTGGTTCATGATGCAATATAGGAGAATAAGATCCTCTTCATGTAGGACAGCATGGTTTGTTCCTCTTGGAATCAGTTGCCAAGCTATGATGTATGCAACTAGACGTGGAGTGAGGTTCAAATGCCCTGCATGGAATCTGTTTATGCTCTCTGTAGGATTCCTCGTGCAACTTTTGTAATATTGCAGCTTGTTGAATTCTGAAATTCCACTGGTGTTTCCTTTCCCTACTTTCAGTCCAGCATATTTTATTCCAGCCACAGAATTCCACACCTCACTTGTGATCTTCATCTTTGTCCCTTTCACATAAGAGACAACATTCTTCCCATCCAATGTGAGGTTAGTATAAAACACCTTAACCAAGTCATGATAGACATTACCCGTTAATTCCAGTATCTTTTTCAGTTTCTGGTGCTTCAACACAGCCCTTGTTTCTACCAGTTTTTCAGATTTCAGCCAGTTGAAATCCAGCACCTTGGGTATGTTGATCTGCTTCCTGCTTGTTTCATGAATGTAGGCATTGATGCCTTCTTCATTTCCAGCGAACCATCCTTCTAACACACCTTGAGAAGTGGTTTGCTTTCCCTTGCCTTTCTGTTTTTGTCTTGAAGACGAAGCCATGGTAACCTGAATTCTTTTCTTGATTTCAAATGGTGAGAATAGAAAGTGAATGGCCAATGTGGGTAGCAAGTATTCACACAGATTTATAGCAGAATAAATGGATTGATATGGCAGTTATGAGAAGATATGCATGAAGATTTTATGCTTCTGAATTTTGTGCAGAGTATCTTTGAAAATAAGCACCAAATCTTTAGGGTCACGATGCATACACTCAAATTCTTATTGAGCACCCAAACCATCAAATCGGTTACATAACCATGACCAAAACCGTCAAAGGTACAGAGGTTAATGCCCACTAAGTCAGTAAAGCAGTCAAAGATCAGAATTTCTCTTTCCTAGTCATCAATGCGTATCAGTGCAGAAAATAAACACATTTAATTGCGAATAAACAGATTTAATTTTTCACTGCTAGGTACAATTAACATTTATAATACCCAATTCATTAAGCAGAAAATTAAACCTATCTTTGGCTAATGGTTTTGTGAACAGATCAGCTAGTTGTAAATCAGTACCAATGAACTTAATATCACATGTTCCATTAGATATGTGTTCTCTTAGAAAATGATGCCTTATTTCAATGTGTTTGGTTCTTGAATGCATGACAGGATTTTTGGTTAAGTTGATTGCACTTGTATTATCACACAACAGAGGTATATGGTTAAGTAAGATACCAAAATCATTCAATTGTTGTCTTAGCCATATGGTTTGAGCACAGCAACTCCCTGCTGCAATGTATTCTGCTTCAGCAGTGGAAAGAGCTACACAAGCCTGCTTTTTGCATTGCCATGAGATCAAGCTTGATCCAAGCAAATGACAGGTTCCACTTGTGCTCTTCCTGTCAATTTTGCAACCTGCAAAATCTGAATCAGAATACCCAGTTAAGCTTAATGAAATGTTACCTGGATACCACAAGCCAACTTCTTTAGTTCCTTGCAAATACTTCAAAATCCTTTTGACAGCATTGTAGTGTGATTCTTTAGGAGCAGACTGAAACCTTGCACACATGCACACTGCAAACATGATATCTGGCCTGCTGGCAGTAAGATACAGCAGTGATCCTATGAGTCCTCTGTATTTGGTTTCATCAACAGAAATTCCAGCTTCATCATGATCCAAATGACAGCTTGTTGAGAAGGGTGTGCTGATTGGTTTACACTTGTCCATTTCAAATTTCTTCAGCAAATCCTTGCAATACTTTGCTTGACTCAAGAAAATGCCATCCTTGAGTTGTTTGACCTGCAAGCCTAGAAAATAGTTCAACTCACCCATCATTGACATTTCAAACTCACTCTTCATGACCTTCACGAAAGCTTCACACAATTCTCCATTGTTTGATCCAAAAATGATGTCATCCACATATACTTGGACTAGAATTGAGTCATCTCCTTTCTTCTTAATGAACAAGGTCTTATCTGATGTGCCTCTTTCATAGCCTTGAGAGGTGAGAAAATCACTTAACCTCTCATACCATTGCCTAGGAGCTTGCTTGAGTCCATAGAGAGCCTTTTGGAGTTTGAACACATATTCTGGATGTTGATGGTCTTCAAAACCTGGTGGTTGTGAAACAAATACTTCTTCATTTATATAACCATTTAGAAAGGCACTCTTCACGTCCATTTGAAATAGCTTGAACCCTTTGATGCATGAAAAGGCAAGCAGCAGTCTAACAGCTTCCAACCGAGCCACTGGTGCATATGTCTCATCATAGTCTATTCCTTCTTCTTGATTGTACCCTTTAGCTACAAGCCTAGCCTTGTTTCTGGTGATCACTCCATGCTCATCCATTTTGTTTCTAAATACCCATTTTGTTCCAATAACATTCATCTCAGGTATTCTAGGAACAAGAGTCCAGACCTCATTGAGAGCAAACTGATTCAGTTCCTCTTGCATAGCTAAAATCCAGTTACTGTCCTTGAGAGCTTCCTTCAAATTCTTGGGTTCAACTTGAGATACAAAAGCCATTGCTTCACAGAAATTGTTCAAGGATTTTCTAGTTGACACTCCTTTCTCAATGTTCCCAATGACATTATTAAGGGTTAAGTCTCTTGGGGTTTTCCACTCTTTTGGCAAACCTGCAGCTGCAGTAGATTCTTGTACAGTATGTGTATCAGCAGTATCAAAATGAATCGATTCATTTTGATTTAAAACAGATTTAAATTCATTACTGTCAGGTTCATCAGCAGCTTTAGATATACTATGATCAGTTTCATCAAACACAACATGCATTGATTCTTCTACTATAAGCAGCCTTTTATTGAAGACTCTATATGCATGACCATTCAAAGCATAACCAATGTGCACACCTTCATCAGATTTAGCATCAAACTTACCAAGATTTTCTTTGCCATTATTCAATACAAAACATTTACACCCAAATACTCTAAGGTGACTTACACTAGGTTTTCTGCCCTTATACAATTCATATGGGGTTTTCTTAAGAATTGGTCTTATTAAGGTTCTATTTAAGACATAACCAGCAGTATAAACAGCATCAGCCCAAAAATACTTAGGAAGCTTAGATTCATTTAACATAGTTCTAGCAAGTTCCTCTAGTGATCTATTTTTTCTTTCAACAACACCATTTTGTTGGGGTGTCCTAGGGGCTGAAAAGGTATGAGCTATCCCATGCTTCTCACAGAACCTCTCAAACTTAGCATTTTGAAACTCTCCCCCATGATCACTTCGAATTGATTTAATGCAGCAACCATTTTCATTTTCCAGAATTTTTGCTAATCTCTTAAAGGCAGAATAAGCATCATGTTTATGTGCAAGAAATAGAGTCCATGTAAATCTAGAGTAATCATCCACAACAACCAAAGCATACAAATTTCCAGCCAAGCTAGCAACTCTAGATGGACCAAATAAGTCCATATGCAACACATCCAATGGATTTTTTGTAGAGACAATATCCTTTAACTTGAAAGAGGATTTGATTTGTTTACCTTTCACACAAGCATCACAAAGCCTGTTATCCTGAAATTTAATGTTAGATAAACCAGAAACTAAATCTTTAGATTTCAATTTATTCAAGTGATTTGTGTGTATGTGAGCTAACCTCCTGTGCCACAACCAAGACTCATCACTTCTGGACAGCAAACACTCATTTGAAGAGTTAGTTTCCATGATATTCAACAAGTAAATGTTATTCACTCTCTTACCAGTAAACAGTGCCTTACTAGATGAATTACTTGAGATTGTGCAGCCACTTGACTCAAAATTCACTTTGTATCCTTTGTCACAAAGCTGACTTATGCTGAGAAGACTATGCTTAAGTCCTTCTACATACAGCACATTCTCAATGGTTGTTGAATTCCCTGTTCCAACAGTTCCTCTGCCCAAAATTCTCCCTCGGTTATTATCACCATAGGTCACATGTCCTTCTGCTTTGAGCTTTAAGCTGGTGAACTTTGTAAGATCTCCAGTCATATGCTTGGAACAGCCACTGTCCAAGTACCACTGGTTTTTCTTGCTTCCAACCTGCAAAACAGAATAAAAAATTTACAAATGGTACCCTTTTCAGTATAGGGTCCAGCACAGATTAACACCTTCTCTTTGGTAGCCATTTAGCTAAGTTCTTAGGCACAATATGTCTTCTAGCAATGCAAGACCTAGATGTATGACCAGATTTCATGCAGTAAAAACAGGTTACATGAGATGCCTTTTTGCCACTGTTAAAAGCTGAAAAAACTGATTTTGCTGGAACAAAAAAACTTGAAAGCTTTTTGACATTGGTTGTATTTCCAGGGGTATAACCAAGTCCATTCTTATTAAAAACAGCATTCTGTGATCCAAGGAGAGACTCAAGGTTTTCTCTTCCCTTGGTGAAATTGGAAAGGGTTTTCAGCAAATACTCCACTTGTTTTTCCAATTTTTTGCAGTTTTCACAGGATTTAATAGAGGCATGCAAGCAAGTCAGTTCAAGGCTTACCAAATCTGTTTTGGCCTTATGCAATTCTTCCTCAAGTGTTTTTACTTTAGGTGCAAGCACATTATTTACCTTTTGCAGCTTATTGCATATTACAGCTAGCCTATTGGCTTCCTCATGTGTTTCCTTGAAGGCAGCAAGCAAATCATCATAGTTATCAGAATCAGCAGAAAAATTACTTACTGATTCAGAGCTTGACTCCTCATCCTTCATCATGAAACACAGATTGTTCTCCTCATCTTCTGTTGAAGAACTGCTAGTTGAGGATACTTCATTTTCCTCCCATGAGATGTAGGCTCTTCTTCCTTTGTTCCTTTCAAACTTCTTGCTGGCAGATTTGTCCCTTGTTTGATTGTCTGGACAATCTGTTTTGATATGCCCTGTTTTGCCACATCCAAAGCAAGTATATTTAGAGGAATTTGAATCATTGTGTTTAGGATACCTTCTTTTTTGCTGGTTCCTGTTTTTGCTTTTCTTCCTCAGGAATTTGCTGAATCTTTTTGTAAGAAGGCTGATTGTATCATCATCTTCAGCATCTTCTTTTTCTTCCTTGATCTCATCCAATTCAGTTGCTTTCAGTGCAAGACCTTTGGGTTTTCTCTCTGTTGTTTCCTGCTCTTTAAGTCTTTTAAGCTCTAGCTCGTGCTCCATCAGCTTTCCAAACAATGCAGCAGTTTCCAATTTTGACAGGTCACGGCTTTCAGAGATAGCTGTCACCTTTGGTTGCCAGCTTCTGTCTAGGCACTTCAATATCTTTGTGTTGAGCTCCTCTCTGTCAAATTCTTTTCCCAAGCCAGTGAGGTGATTCACAATGTGGGTGAATCTCTTCTGCACATCAGCAATGCTCTCCTCGGGTTGCATTCTGAACAACTCATATTCTTGGATAAGTGCATGTTTCCTTGACCTTTTCACATCTTCAGTACCTTCATGAGTCACTTCTAAGACTTCCCACATCTCCTTAGCTGACTTACATTGAGATATCCTGAAGAACTCATCCATGGTCAATGCAGAGGTTATGATGTTCTTGGCCACAAGATCATGTTGAGCCTTCCTCCTTTCGGTCTCATTCCATTCTGATCTTGGCTTTTCAACTTGTTCATCCTTGACAACCTGCATTGGCACATAAGGTCCATTGACCACAGCTTCCCAAATTAATGCATCAATGGATTCCATAAAAATTCTCATTCTAACTTTCCAAAATGCATAATTCATTCCATTAAACATAGGTGGTCTATTAACAGCAGAACCTTCAGCAAAAAGCACATTGAACTCAGACATTATTACAAACAAACTTGATTAAAATACAAGTCCTAGCTCTTGATACCAATTGTTGGGTTTAATAGTGCCAAAGTTCAAGAGGGGGGGTGAATTGACCTTTTAAAACTTCTTCGCAGAAACAGTGTTTAACCCAGTTTTACAGAAAATAAATCGATTTATGTAAGAATGAACAGATTTATTTCAGCACTGTTTTTGTTTGAAAAGCTTTTAATTCAGCAAGATTAATCACAAGATTATGCAGTGAGAATTTCCAGCAGCACACACTCAAATATCAGATTTGAAAAACAGTGAAACACAGAAACTGCAAGCTTCAATTTCAAGCAAGTGATTAAGGTTCAATTGATAGCATGCTAATTAATTGAGTGATCTTTGCAAACAAGCTGTTTCAGTGGCTTTTAACAGACTATGAATGTTCTTCTTGATGTTAAGCAATTTTCCAGAAATTAAGAACACTTAATCACAAAACAGCAAGCTTCAATTTTAAGCAATTGTCTAAGGTTCAATTAATGACGTTGACAGTTTTCTTGAGCAACCTATCACGATCAATCTGTTCCAGTGGCTTTTAGCAGATTTTATATGTTCTTATCAGATTAAAACAGCTTTTTCAGAAATCAAGAACAGTATGCACAGTGCCCAGAAAGAACAGATTTATTTCTTTGCTGCTTTATCAATTATGCAGAAACAAAATTGCAGAGTGAGGGAGAGAATGAACACAAACAATTATACTGGTTCACTCAACCTGAGCTACATCCAGTCTTCACCAACAACAGGTGGAATTCACTAACACACAGTACAATCAAGTACACTTCCCACTGTTCTTGAAACCTACAAGAACTTAGGTACTCTTGCTGAAAAAACCTATTTCAGCACTCATACATACACATCCACTCTCCAAGAACACCTATCAAGAAGAGGATTCAACCAAACTTTTACAAGTAATAAGAAGTGAAACGACTACACCTGATTGAGGTAACAAAGATCAGCCTTAAACCAGTAGGGAAGATTGCTAGAACAGTAGCTGCACCTCACACCAAGCTTTTGGAACCAAACCAAGAACAAGCACTTTTTGATTTTTGAAATCTTTGAAGAACAAATGCTAATCCTTGAAAACACTTAACTCTCTGCTGTCAAAACTTGTTTTTGCAAATGTATAAACTGTTTGAATCGTTATTAAACTCAGAAACAAGTTTGTATTTTATAGAAAGCCAGCTTATAACAGAATTTTGAAAAACAGTTAAAGCTGTTATAAAATGAACAGATTGAAAATAAAATAAACTGATTTATTTTCAAAAGCAGTTAGAGAATCTATTAAGTGAGGAGACTTAGTCAACCATTCTGGTGCTGAGATAAAACTAAAAAACGTTTAAGTATGATATGGCACCAGAGGCAAAAAGAATCTATTCATTTACAGATGAACAGATTTATTTTTCAAAACGAAAACAGAGGAAGTTTAACTATTTGAAACTCAGTCGTTTTGAAAAGAAGAAGACTTAGTCAAAATACCTGATGCACAAAATCCAATTTTTACAAGACTTTAGCCAAGGCATCAGTGAAGAAAATGAATCTGTTTATTTAGAAAAGAACAAATTTATTTTTATGCAGTAAAACGTGTTTTTGTGTAAAACATGTGAAAAACAGTTTTAGAAAACTTATGCTTGTTCTTAACACATGGCCAGTGATTATGAGGTGAGTTACTCAGCAAAAAGCTACTCTTAGACAACCTCTAAGCACTAACTAAGACATTCTTAAAACAAAGCACAAAATACATAAATGTCTTCATCAAACACAACATACAAGTCTTCATCAAACACAATCTTGAAGGGGCAGCAACCATCTTCAACAATCTCCCCCTGTTTGATGGAGACAAATCCCCATAGCTAGCCTCATAGCTTTGTTGCTTTAAGCACTTGCACTGCACCAGATTTTAAACCAGAATTGCACCTGCACTGCACCAGATTTTAAACCAGAAAAAAACAGCAGTATTGCATAGCATATGAATAGGTTTAAAAGTGTAGAATTAACTCCCTGTTACAGCTAGCTTCACCTAGCATGGTGAGCTATTTTTCTCCCCCTTTGGATTCATCAAACAGCATATAAGCATAGGGAATACAGGGGTATAAAGCAGAAATTATAACCATAATAGTTCAGAAACAGAAAACCAAATTGTTCAACATTACAGAAACTTGAAAACTGATAAAGAAAGCATTAAAAGCATAAAACTACTGATCCTTGTAGTAAAGCTCTGCAAGCTGTGCCTGAACTCCTTCAATCTGATGATCAAGGTGTTGGAACCTTGCATGAGTAGCCTCAAAGTGTGCCCTTTGTTCTGCAGACATGACATCAAGACGGTACAGCACTTGCCTCTCAAACATAGACATTGGTTCTCCACGGTATTCTGGACTTTGATAGGCAACTATGGCATTTGCAGCAACTTCCTCATGTTCAGATTGGGTAGCAGGAGAGTCATCATCCATAGGAATAGCTTCATCCTCATCTTCATGTTCTGCTGGAGTGTCCTTCTCCTTGAGGACCACCCACTTGTTTTCAATCTTGTGGAAACCCATTTTGGTGAGAGTTGAAGTATCAATCTCACTTACAGCTTTGATAGGGTCATTTCTCTCATTTGTAACATCAATACCAAAGTAATCAATTAATTTGGAAACAAGAATAGCATAGGGAAACCTGTAATCAGCCAACCTTTTTTACTTGAGCATGTGTTCGTTGACAATGAACACCCAGTTTACCTTAATCTGGTTCATGATGCAATATAGGAGAATAAGATCCTCTTCATGTAGGACAGCATGGTTTGTTCCTCTTGGAATCAGTTGCCAAGCTATGATGTATGCAACTAGACGTGGAGTGAGGTTCAAATGCCCTGCATGGAATCTGTTTATGCTCTCTGTAGGATTCCTCGTGCAACTTTTGTAATATTGCAGCTTGTTGAATTCTGAAATTCCACTGGTGTTTCCTTTCCCTACTTTCAGTCCAGCATATTTTATTCCAGCCACAGAATTCCACACCTCACTTGTGATCTTCATCTTTGTCCCTTTCACATAAGAGACAACATTCTTCCCATCCAATGTGAGGTTAGTATAAAACACCTTAACCAAGTCATGATAGACATTACCCGTTAATTCCAGCATCTTTTTCAGTTTCTGGTGCTTCAACACAGCCCTTGTTTCTACCAGTTTTTCAGATTTCAGCCAGTTGAAATCCAGCACCTTGGGTATGTTGATCTGCTTCCTGCTTGTTTCATGAATGTAGGCATTGATGCCTTCTTCATTTCCAGCGAACCATCCTTCTAACACACCTTGAGAAGTGGTTTGCTTTCCCTTGCCTTTCTGTTTTTGTCTTGAAGACGAAGCCATGGTAACCTGAATTCTTTTCTTGATTTCAAATGGTGAGAATAGAAAGTGAATGGCCAATGTGGGTAGCAAGTATTCACACAGATTTATAGCAGAATAAATGGATTGATATGGCAGTTATGAGAAGATATGCATGAAGATTTTATGCTTCTGAATTTTGTGCAGAGTATCTTTGAAAATAAGCACCAAATCTTTAGGGTCACGATGCATACACTCAAATTCTTATTGAGCACCCAAACCATCAAATCGGTTACATAACCATGACCAAAACCGTCAAAGGTACAGAGGTTAATGCCCACTAAGTCAGTAAAGCAGTCAAAGATCAGAATTTCTCTTTCCTAGTCATCAATGCGTATCAGTGCAGAAAATAAACACATTTAATTGCGAATAAACAGATTTAATTTTTCACTGCTAGGTACAATTAACATTTATAATACCCAATTCATTAAGCAGAAAATTAAACCTATCTTTGGCTAATGGTTTTGTGAACAGATCAGCTAGTTGTAAATCAGTACCAATGAACTTAATATCACATGTTCCATTAGATATGTGTTCTCTTAGAAAATGATGCCTTATTTCAATGTGTTTGGTTCTTGAATGCATGACAGGATTTTTGGTTAAGTTGATTGCACTTGTATTATCACACAACAGAGGTATATGGTTAAGTAAGATACCAAAATCATTCAATTGTTGTCTTAGCCATATGGTTTGAGCACAGCAACTCCCTGCTGCAATGTATTCTGCTTCAGCAGTGGAAAGAGCTACACAAGCCTGCTTTTTGCATTGCCATGAGATCAAGCTTGATCCAAGCAAATGACAGGTTCCACTTGTGCTCTTCCTGTCAATTTTGCAACCTGCAAAATCTGAATCAGAATACCCAGTTAAGCTTAATGAAATGTTACCTGGATACCACAAGCCAACTTCTTTAGTTCCTTGCAAATACTTCAAAATCCTTTTGACAGCATTGTAGTGTGATTCTTTAGGAGCAGACTGAAACCTTGCACACATGCACACTGCAAACATGATATCTGGCCTGCTGGCAGTAAGATACAGCAGTGATCCTATGAGTCCTCTGTATTTGGTTTCATCAACAGAAATTCCAGCTTCATCATGATCCAAATGACAGCTTGTTGAGAAGGGTGTGCTGATTGGTTTACACTTGTCCATTTCAAATTTCTTCAGCAAATCCTTGCAATACTTTGCTTGACTCAAGAAAATGCCATCCTTGAGTTGTTTGACCTGCAAGCCTAGAAAATAGTTCAACTCACCCATCATTGACATTTCAAACTCACTCTTCATGACCTTCACGAAAGCTTCACACAATTCTCCATTGTTTGATCCAAAAATGATGTCATCCACATATACTTGGACTAGAATTGAGTCATCTCCTTTCTTCTTAATGAACAAGGTCTTATCTGATGTGCCTCTTTCATAGCCTTGAGAGGTGAGAAAATCACTTAACCTCTCATACCATTGCCTAGGAGCTTGCTTGAGTCCATAGAGAGCCTTTTGGAGTTTGAACACATATTCTGGATGTTGATGGTCTTCAAAACCTGGTGGTTGTGAAACAAATACTTCTTCATTTATATAACCATTTAGAAAGGCACTCTTCACGTCCATTTGAAATAGCTTGAACCCTTTGATGCATGAAAAGGCAAGCAGCAGTCTAACAGCTTCCAACCGAGCCACTGGTGCATATGTCTCATCATAGTCTATTCCTTCTTCTTGATTGTACCCTTTAGCTACAAGCCTAGCCTTGTTTCTGGTGATCACTCCATGCTCATCCATTTTGTTTCTAAATACCCATTTTGTTCCAATAACATTCATCTCAGGTATTCTAGGAACAAGAGTCCAGACCTCATTGAGAGCAAACTGATTCAGTTCCTCTTGCATAGCTAAAATCCAGTTACTGTCCTTGAGAGCTTCCTTCAAATTCTTGGGTTCAACTTGAGATACAAAAGCCATTGCTTCACAGAAATTGTTCAAGGATTTTCTAGTTGACACTCCTTTCTCAATGTTCCCAATGACATTATCAAGGGTTAAGTCTCTTGGGGTTTTCCACTCTTTTGGCAAACCTGCAGCTGCAGTAGATTCTTGTACAGTATGTGTATCAGCAGTATCAAAATGAATCGATTCATTTTGATTTAAAACAGATTTAAATTCATTACTGTCAGGTTCATCAGCAGCTTTAGATATACTATGATCAGTTTCATCAAACACAACATGCATTGATTCTTCTACTATAAGCAGCCTTTTATTGAAGACTCTATATGCATGACCATTCAAAGCATAACCAATGTGCACACCTTCATCAGATTTAGCATCAAACTTACCAAGATTTTCTTTGCCATTATTCAATACAAAACATTTACACCCAAATACTCTAAGGTGACTTACACTAGGTTTTCTGCCCTTATACAATTCATATGGGGTTTTCTTAAGAATTGGTCTTATTAAGGTTCTATTTAAGACATAACCAGCAGTATAAACAGCATCAGCCCAAAAATACTTAGGAAGCTTAGATTCATTTAACATAGTTCTAGCAAGTTCCTCTAGTGATCTATTTTTTCTTTCAACAACACCATTTTGTTGGGGTGTCCTAGGGGCTGAAAAGGTATGAGCTATCCCATGCTTCTCACAGAACCTCTCAAACTTAGCATTTTGAAACTCTCCCCCATGATCACTTCGAATTGATTTAATGCAGCAACCATTTTCATTTTCCAGAATTTTTGCTAATCTCTTAAAGGCAGAATAAGCATCATGTTTATGTGCAAGAAATAGAGTCCATGTAAATCTAGAGTAATCATCCACAACAACCAAAGCATACAAATTTCCAGCCAAGCTAGCAACTCTAGATGGACCAAATAAGTCCATATGCAACACATCCAATGGATTTTTTGTAGAGACAATATCCTTTAACTTGAAAGAGGATTTGATTTGTTTACCTTTCACACAAGCATCACAAAGCCTGTTATCCTGAAATTTAATGTTAGATAAACCAGAAACTAAATCTTTAGATTTCAATTTATTCAAGTGATTTGTGTGTATGTGAGCTAACCTCCTGTGCCACAACCAAGACTCATCACTTCTGGACAGCAAACACTCATTTGAAGAGTTAGTTTCCATGATATTCAACAAGTAAATGTTATTCACTCTCTTACCAGTAAACAGTGCCTTACTAGATGAATTACTTGAGATTGTGCAGCCACTTGACTCAAAATTCACTTTGTATCCTTTGTCACAAAGCTGACTTATGCTGAGAAGACTATGCTTAAGTCCTTCTACATACAGCACATTCTCAATGGTTGTTGAATTCCCTGTTCCAACAGTTCCTCTGCCCAAAATTCTCCCTCGGTTATTATCACCATAGGTCACATGTCCTTCTGCTTTGAGCTTTAAGCTGGTGAACTTTGTAAGATCTCCAGTCATATGCTTGGAACAGCCACTGTCCAAGTACCACTGGTTTTTCTTGCTTCCAACCTGCAAAACAGAATAAAAAATTTACAAATGGTACCCTTTTCAGTATAGGGTCCAGCACAGATTAACACCTTCTCTTTGGTAGCCATTTAGCTAAGTTCTTAGGCACAATATGTCTTCTAGCAATGCAAGACCTAGATGTATGACCAGATTTCATGCAGTAAAAACAGGTTACATGAGATGCCTTTTTGCCACTGTTAAAAGCTGAAAAAACTGATTTTGCTGGAACAAAAAAACTTGAAAGCTTTTTGACATTGGTTGTATTTCCAGGGGTATAACCAAGTCCATTCTTATTAAAAACAGCATTCTGTGATCCAAGGAGAGACTCAAGGTTTTCTCTTCCCTTGGTGAAATTGGAAAGGGTTTTCAGCAAATACTCCACTTGTTTTTCCAATTTTTTGCAGTTTTCACAGGATTTAATAGAGGCATGCAAGCAAGTCAGTTCAAGGCTTACCAAATCTGTTTTGGCCTTATGCAATTCTTCCTCAAGTGTTTTTACTTTAGGTGCAAGCACATTATTTACCTTTTGCAGCTTATTGCATATTACAGCTAGCCTATTGGCTTCCTCATGTGTTTCCTTGAAGGCAGCAAGCAAATCATCATAGTTATCAGAATCAGCAGAAAAATTACTTACTGATTCAGAGCTTGACTCCTCATCCTTCATCATGAAACACAGATTGTTCTCCTCATCTTCTGTTGAAGAACTGCTAGTTGAGGATACTTCATTTTCCTCCCATGAGATGTAGGCTCTTCTTCCTTTGTTCCTTTCAAACTTCTTGCTGGCAGATTTGTCCCTTGTTTGATTGTCTGGACAATCTGTTTTGATATGCCCTGTTTTGCCACATCCAAAGCAAGTATATTTAGAGGAATTTGAATCATTGTGTTTAGGATACCTTCTTTTTTGCTGGTTCCTGTTTTTGCTTTTCTTCCTCAGGAATTTGCTGAATCTTTTTGTAAGAAGGCTGATTGTATCATCATCTTCAGCATCTTCTTTTTCTTCCTTGATCTCATCCAATTCAGTTGCTTTCAGTGCAAGACCTTTGGGTTTTCTCTCTGTTGTTTCCTGCTCTTTAAGTCTTTTAAGCTCTAGCTCGTGCTCCATCAGCTTTCCAAACAATGCAGCAGTTTCCAATTTTGACAGGTCACGGCTTTCAGAGATAGCTGTCACCTTTGGTTGCCAGCTTCTGTCTAGGCACTTCAATATCTTTGTGTTGAGCTCCTCTCTGTCAAATTCTTTTCCCAAGCCAGTGAGGTGATTCACAATGTGGGTGAATCTCTTCTGCACATCAGCAATGCTCTCCTCGGGTTGCATTCTGAACAACTCATATTCTTGGATAAGTGCATGTTTCCTTGACCTTTTCACATCTTCAGTACCTTCATGAGTCACTTCTAAGACTTCCCACATCTCCTTAGCTGACTTACATTGAGATATCCTGAAGAACTCATCCATGGTCAATGCAGAGGTTATGATGTTCTTGGCCACAAGATCATGTTGAGCCTTCCTCCTTTCGGTCTCATTCCATTCTGATCTTGGCTTTTCAACTTGTTCATCCTTGACAACCTGCATTGGCACATAAGGTCCATTGACCACAGCTTCCCAAATTAATGCATCAATGGATTCCATAAAAATTCTCATTCTAACTTTCCAAAATGCATAATTCATTCCATTAAACATAGGTGGTCTATTAACAGCAGAACCTTCAGCAAAAAGCACATTGAACTCAGACATTATTACAAACAAACTTGATTAAAATACAAGTCCTAGCTCTTGATACCAATTGTTGGGTTTAATAGTGCCAAAGTTCAAGAGGGGGGGTGAATTGACCTTTTAAAACTTCTTCGCAGAAACAGTGTTTAACCCAGTTTTACAGAAAATAAATCGATTTATGTAAGAATGAACAGATTTATTTCAGCACTGTTTTTGTTTGAAAAGCTTTTAATTCAGCAAGATTAATCACAAGATTATGCAGTGAGAATTTCCAGCAGCACACACTCAAATATCAGATTTGAAAAACAGTGAAACACAGAAACTGCAAGCTTCAATTTCAAGCAAGTGATTAAGGTTCAATTGATAGCATGCTAATTAATTGAGTGATCTTTGCAAACAAGCTGTTTCAGTGGCTTTTAACAGACTATGAATGTTCTTCTTGATGTTAAGCAATTTTCCAGAAATTAAGAACACTTAATCACAAAACAGCAAGCTTCAATTTTAAGCAATTGTCTAAGGTTCAATTAATGACGTTGACAGTTTTCTTGAGCAACCTATCACGATCAATCTGTTCCAGTGGCTTTTAGCAGATTTTATATGTTCTTATCAGATTAAAACAGCTTTTTCAAAAATCAAGAACAGTATGCACAGTGCCCAGAAAGAACAGATTTATTTACAATTGAACAGATTTATTTCTTTGCTGTTTTATCAATTATGCAGAAACAAAATTGCAGAGTGAGGGAGAGAATGAACACAAACAATTATACTGGGTCACTCAACCTGAGCTACATCCAGTCTTCACCAACAACAGGTGGAATTCACTAACACACAGTACAATCAAGTACACTTCCCACTGTTCTTGAAACCTACAAGAACTTAGGTACTCTTGCTGAAAAAACCTATTTCAGCACTCATACACACACATCCACTCTCCAAGAACACCTATCAAGAAGAGGATTCAACCAAACTTTTACAAGTAATAAGAAGTGAAACGACTACACCTGATTGAGGTAACAAAGATCAGCCTTAAACCAGTAGGCAAGATTGCTAGAACAGTAGCTGCACCTCACACCAAGCTTTTGGAACCAAACCAAGAACAAGCACTTTTTGATTTTTGAAATCTTTGAAGAACAAATGCTAATCCTTGAAAACACTTAACTCTCTGCTGTCAAAACTTGTTTTTTGCAAATGTATAAACTGTTTGAATCGTTATTAAACTCAGAAACAAGTTTGTATTTTATAGAAAGCCAGCTTATAACAGAATTTTGAAAAACAGTTAAAGCTGTTATAAAATGAACAGATTGAAAATAAAATAAACTGATTTATTTTCAAAAGCAGTTAGAGAATCTATTAAGTGAGGAGACTTAGTCAACCATTCTGGTGCTGAGATAAAACTAAAAAACGTTTAAGTATGATATGGCACCAGAGGCAAAAAGAATCTATTCATTTACAGATGAACAGATTTATTTTTCAAAACGAAAACAGAGGAAGTTTAACTATTTGAAACTCAGTCGTTTTGAAAAGAAGAAGACTTAGTCAAAATACCTGATGCACAAAATCCAATTTTTACAAGACTTTAGCCAAGGCATCAGTGAAGAAAATGAATCTGTTTATTTAGAAAAGAACAGATTTATTTTTATGCAGTAAAACGTGTTTTTGTGTAAAACATGTGAAAAACAGTTTTAGAAAACTTATGCTTGTTCTTAACACATGGCCAGTGATTATGAGGTGAGTTACTCAGCAAAAAGCTACTCTTAGACAACCTCTAAGCACTAACTAAGACATTCTTAAAACAAAGCACAAAATACATAAATGTCTTCATCAAACACAACATACAAGTCTTCATCAAACACAATCTTGAAGGGGCAGCAACCATCTTCAACAATAACAAGTTTGCTTGGACGAAGGAGTGCGAGAAAGCCTTCGTCAAGCTGAAGGAATATCTGGCGAGCCCGCCGGTTCTATGTAAACCGCTGCTGGGAACCCCTCTCAGGTTGTATTTTGCTGTAACTGAGAGGGCGGTGAGTGCGGTGCTCGCCCAGGATCAAGATCAGGCTCAGAAGCCTATTTATTTTGTTAGTAAGGTGTTGGAGGGCCCCGAAACGAGATATCAGGCCCTGGAAAAGGCTGCGCTGGATGTGGTATTTTCGGCGAAGAGGTTGCGCCACTATTTCCACAGCTTCACGATTCTGGTGATGACTGACTTGCCCATCCAGAAGGTGTTGAAGAAGCCTGACGTCGCTGGGAGAATGGTGAAGTGGGCAGTCGAACTGTCAGAGTTTGATATTAAGTATGAGCCCCGAGGCCCGATCAAGGGGCAAATCTTTGCAGATTTCGTGGTTGAGCTCTCATCTGAGGCGACACGAGTTGAAGGGGACGACTTCCGTTGGGTGCTCTCGGTGGATGGATCGTCGAACCAGCAGGGTAGCGGTGCTGGAGTCATCTTGGAAGGACCCAACGGCGTGTTGATCGAACAATCTTTGAGGTTTGCCTTCAAAGCCAGCAACAATCAAGCGGAATATGAGGCGCTGATCGCCGGGATTTTGCTGGCCAAAGAGATGGGAGCCAGGGTGTTGATGGCTAAGAGTGACTCGCTGCTAGTCACGGGACAAGTAACAGGCGAGTTCCAGGATAAAGATCCACAAATGGCGGCTTACTTGGAGTATGTGCTGGAATTGAAGAGTTCCTTTGCCTCTTTTGAAGTGGTGCATGTGCCCAGAGAGCAGAATGCCCGAGCTAACTTGCTGGCAAAGCTCGCCAGTTCAGGCAAGGGGGGTAGGCAGAGGACGGTGATTCAAGAAACTCTGAAGACGCCGAGGGCATTTGTAGGAGATCACCTGGTTCTTCAGATAAGCAGGTCGACGGAAAAAGTGGCAAGAAGTCACAAGTCTTTAACGCAAGAAACGTTGAGATCGCCGAGAATTAGAGCGTGTTGGGGAGAGAGGGTGAACATGACACAGGTCTGTGCTACCCATGAGCCAGACACTTGGATAACACAGTACAAGCGGTGCCTGGCAGATGGCCTTCTCCCGCTGGATCCGACAGAGGCTAGGAAGGTAAAGAAAAATTCTAGCAAGTACACATTGATTGATGGCGATCTGTACAGGTTTGGGTTCACTCACCCACTCCTGGAATGCGTACATGGCGAGAAGTGCACGAGAATCATGGCAGAGCTCCACGAAGGAATATGCGGAAACCACGTCGGGGGTCGAGCTCTGGCCGCGAGGACTCTACGTGCAGGTTACTACTGGCCATCGATGAGAGAAGACTGCAAGAAGTATGCCCAATGTTGCAAACAATGCCAACAGCACGCCGATTGGCACAAGGCGCCTCCCGAGGAGTTGAAGTCGATCTACAGCCCTTGGCCGTTTCATACTTGGGGAATCGACATCCTAGGACCATTCCCGCTGGCGATCAGGCAGATGAAGTACTTGGTGGTGGCGATTGAGTATTTCACCAAGTGGATCGAAGCAGAACCAGTGGCCCAGATCACCGCACACAAGATCGAAGGTTTCGTGTGGAAGAATATTGTGTGCCGGTTTGGAGTGCCCAAGCGCCTGGTGTCGGACAATGGGACTCAGTTTGCAAGCCACTTGTTGAAGAAGCTGTGCGAAGGGGTGGGAATTCAACAAGTGTTTGCATCCGTCGAGCACCCTCAGACAAATGGCCAAGTAGAGTCAGCTAATCGGGTGTTGCTGAGAGGTTTGAAGAGAAGACTAGAGAAAGCCAAAGGAAGCTGGGCTGAGGAGGTACCCCGTATAGTCTGGGCGTACCACACCACCGAGCAGTCAGGAACCCACGAGACCCCGTTCAGCTTGGTCTATGGGTGTGATGCAATGATTCCAGTAGAGATCCAGGAGAACTCGCCGAGATTCCAGAACTTCGTAGAGGAAGACTCGAATGAAGAGAGAAGGTTGAACCTGGATCTACTGGATGAGGTCAGGGAAGAGGCGAGATTGAAGGCTGAAGCGGTGAAGAGAAGGATTGAACGAAGATACAACTCGAAGGTGATGCCAAGACAGTTTAGAGAAGGCGACCTGGTGATGAGGAAAGCCCACCAGTACGAGATGGAGAATAAACTGTCGCCCAAGTGGACGGGGCCGTTCAGAATAACCGAGGCGCTCAGGAACGGCGCCTACCGCTTGGAGACATTGGAAGGAGGGGCGATTCCTCGCACTTGGAACGCCACGCACCTGAAGTTGTATTACAGTTAAGAAGCCTTGTAAGTAAAGACAAACACGAAGTTATATTACAATGTCTCTGTTAAAACAGTTTGAAGGGGGCACTCTTTTTTCCCTAAGGAGGGTTTTTAATGAGGCCACCCAATAAAGATAAGTTTTCAAAGTACAAGTTGTTTTAGATTGCGTGCCTGTTGTTTTCAGAAAGTTTTGAAGAAAGACCTTGTCACTTGTATGTGGCTTAAGGCAAGTTAAAGATATATTGCATGCTTTCTAAAATGTTTTAAGTCCTCATCGTCTTTCGGCGATCGGAGGCACCAGTTAAAGTTTTAAGTCCTCATCGTCTTTCGGCGATCGGAGGCACCAGCTAAAGTTAAAGTCCTCATCGTCTTTCGGCGATTGGAGGCACCAACTAAAAGACCTCAACGCCCTCGCGCGTCCTGAGGCGAGTTAAAGACCTCCTCGCCGTCGAGCGAGTGCAGGCGAGGAAGAGCGAAAAGTCCTCAGTGTTTCTGGGGGCGAGGAGATGTAACCCCTGGGGCAATGTAGAGGCACCAGTGAAAAGTCCTCAGTGTTTCTGGGGGCGAGGAGATGTAACCCCTGGGGCAATGTACAGGCACCAGTGAAAAGTCCTCAGTGTTTCTGGGGGCAAGGAGATGTAACCCCTAGGGCAATGTAGAGGCACCAGTGAAAAGTCCTCAGTGTTTCCGGGGGCGAGAAGATGTAACCCCCGGGGCAATGTAGAGGCAAGTAAAAGACCTTCTCGCCGATGAGCGAGTTCAGGCAAGGTAAAATCCTTCTCGTCTCGAACGAGTTCAGGTGTGGTGTTCAGGGTGGACGAAGTTTGGAAGGTGGTTAAGGTAGGTTCGAAGAGAACACCTAGCCACCCGGTCTTTTGTTCTGAAGTTCAGGAAGGTAGAGAAGGATCCGAAAGGCACCTCTACCCCAGATAAAGAACAATGGCCAAGGTATGAAGCCAGAAAGAAGCTGATATCGCCAAGAGTTTTTGGCGACCAGAAAAAGTCCAAACAGGGGCGAGAAAGTTAAAAGCCTGTTTTGATGAAGCAGATCGGGAGAAGCAATGCTTTAAGCCAGTAGTGGAGTTAAAGTTCGTTGCTTGAAGAGTAATTTTGCGCTGAGGTTAATTACCTTAAGATTACAAGTTGTTAAAGCGATTGTTATTCGAAGTTGAAATGGTTCGAAACAGTTAAGTACAAGATCGTGCCTACGAAATTACTAAGTCATTTCTCTGAAGTAAATTGCACAAGGGAAGCTAAAGCAGCCAAAGAAGTCACAAGAGGAAATGCAAAGGTAATTTCATTAAGTAAATATCAAGTTCAGAACACGTATACAGAAAAAGAAGATATGAAGTTTATTACAAATTATATGCAAAGAGAAGGCATAAAGGCAGTGGATGAAAGGAATTGATCAGTCTTCGACGGGAACCACCTTCCCATCCACCACCTCGTTGTTTAGGGACACCATGCTGAGATCCAGATCGGGGAACAAGCATGCAAACTGTTCCCGTGCAGCCTCGAATCCAGCAGCCAGAATTTGGGCAGAACTCAGATTAAGTTCTTCAATCTGTTTCTGGAGTTCTTCAGTTTGTTCCTTCAGCCCCTTATTCTGCTGCTCCAGCTCTTCGACTTGCTTCTTGAGTTTTTCGTTGGTTTCTTGAGCTTGGAGAAGGTCTTCAGCAACCTTCTTGGATTCTGCTTGCACCTTGCCCAGTTCAGCAGCTATCTCCCCTTTTGCCTTGTTGGCTTCGGCAAGCTCAGCCATGGCGTCATCCCTCGCTTTCTCCACCTTTCCAAGGAAGACCTCTCGGTCGGCTGACCTTTGCTCCAATTTCTTCACCTTGGCGGTGTCAGTTTTTATGAGAGCCTCCAGGTCCGCCACCTTGACGCGATAAGGCACGATCTTGCTCTCCAGCTCGATTTTTTCTTGAGCCAAGAGTTGTACCTTATGGCGGAGGTCGGTAGCTTCCTTGCGCGCCAACCGGAGCTCAGTGCTCATCGCATCTTCTACTCGGGAGTGTTCAACCTCCGCGAGTGTCAGATTGAAGGACAACTTCTCCACCTCAACGCTCATAGTGCTATTCTCAGTTCGAAGGTTGAAGAGGTCGTCCTGGAGCTTCCTGGTGGAGCTCTCCACAGCTCTAGAGATAATGGTGGGGAAGTCTTCTACCATCATCTTCAGTTTAGCAGAGAAAGGCTCCCACATCCTCTTAACCTCGGTGGAGAGACCTGCCTGTGGAGGCGCCGGTTGGGCCTGTTGTTGGCTCTCGCCGCCACCTTCTTTAGTAGGTTGATCAGCAGGTGCTTCTTGGCGAGGAGGCGACGTCGGGGACTCAGTAATTAAGATTGGAGAGTCATGAGCAACTTCATCCCCGATTGGCGCAACATCTGCGGCTGAGGCATTGGAAGGAGGACCCCCTCCAACTGTTGCACAAGGTGTGGAGGCGCTCGGGGGGTCCTCCATGAAGTTTGGCTCGGGGGCCTCAACCGCAGGTGGCACAGATGCCAATGGAATGGCTTGGACTAGTGAAGCAGGAGCTAGAGGAGGTGGCAATGATGGAGGAGGAGCAGGCGTAGACGGCGGCGTTGATGTTGGAAGAGGGGGTGGAGCAGGTGGAGAAGAAGGTGCCACCCTCTTCCTCTTCGTGATCAGTCCATCTTCTGTTACCTCGTCGTCTTCCTCTTCCTCCTCATGGACTACTTGGGGAGCTTTCCTCTTGGGTTTCCTGAGGACAAGCTTCTTTCTTTGGTTGGCGGGTTGGGCCTCAGAGGAAGTCGGGCCCCTGGGTGGCGATCTGCCTTGAGCAGCGGCGATCTCCACCACAGAGTTTGGCACGGTTTGTGAACCCGATGCCAACCTGTGGGTTCGGGCAAGCGCCCTCAGTTCAGCGAGCTTGCCCTGGCCCAACATATTATCTGCATAGAGCAAAAATGCAAGGGTTAGTTCGGAGGGAAAATGAATGCATAAGGCAATACGCAACAAAGCAGATAAAGGGTGCAGAAAAATAAAACCAAAGTCTTGCGCACAACGCACAAGACGCCCAGAAACAGTTAACAGGAGTAAGTATTAGAACAAGAATTTAAACGTTCTAACCTATTCGAATTTCGAGTTGGTCCTCGAAGAACTCGAAGCAGATAAGTGTGGTGGTGAGGAAGGTGATGTTGGCGTCTGCCACACTCTTCCAGAAAAAACAGAGATCTCTGTCAAAAGCGCCCATGCTATCAGGACTTCTGGGTCTCCTGAAGCAGCTTTTGGACTCTTTGTTCCCTTTGTTTACCCAGTACAAGGGGAAACCGTCGAGCAAGGAAGCGTCCTTGTCGTTGGGGCGTATCTGGACGAACTTTCCCTTCCAGTCTTTATAGGATTGCTGGAAGATGGAGAGGATCGACCTCCCAGCAATCCCATTCAAGCTTACCTACAGGCGGTCTCCTGGGTGCTTGGCTTCGAAGAGAAATAAGAAGACATCTACAGATGCTGGCAACCCCAGATGGTCGCACATGACTTGGAACGCCCGCACAAACGCCCAACTGTTGGGATGAAGCTCGGCGGCGGCGATGTTGAGCTCGGTGAGAAGCTCCCTCTCAAAACGGGTGAAGGGAAACCTGAGTTTCACCTTCTTGAACAGGGTTGTGTAGACAAAGCAGAAGGGTCCACCGTTGTTTGCCTTGTCGTCAGCGCAAACTGGCAGGCCAGGGGGGCAAGGTAGCACTGTCATCTTCTCGTCGTGCTCCTTGTGGAATGATTGGTGAGGTTCACCCCCCTTCGTCAGTCGCAGAACTGCCCCAGCAGTGTTCACAGAAGATGTTTCCCCCAACAGGGTCGAGTTGGCCCAGGGATATAGTTTTTTGAAGTCTGGTGGGGGAACGGAGGCTCCTTCGGTGACAGGCGGAGTAGCCTGGGCCAGGTTGGGGCGGGAAGGTGCAGGCCTCTCAGCCCGAGAAGACGAAGCGCCGCGTGCTCGCGGTGGGTCGTGTGCTCGTGAGGAAGGGTTTTGTGATGAAGGAGGAGGATTTGGGGTGATCTTTGAGCGAGTCATTGTTGAAGCTGCAAAGGAAGAAGAAAAGGAAAAACGATCAGGGTTCACAGAGGCTGACTCGATCATGGAAGAAAGGTGAAAAACGAACGAACGTAGGTTCGTTGTGACGTTGACAGAGCCCTAAGTTACGAAGAAGGAGAAATCGCAAAAACAACCCACAACGTATGCACCAGACAGTTAGAGGATGATGCGAATCGGTTAAAATGCAGGAAAAACCAGTAGAAGAAGGAAAGGAAGTACCTTTTTATAATCAGGAAGGCGATGAACAATGTTGGTGATTCAGAATGTTGAAGAACGCTGAGAGCTCTTTTTGCAGAAGAGAGTTGGAGCGTTTGAGGATACGAAGAAAAGTGATGGAACAGTGGAGCGAAAATGGGTTTAAGGGTTTTTCAAAATGGGTTTGGGAAGCGCAAACGTTAACTGAAGGTAACCGTTGATGAAGCCACGTGTCGAACGATGGGGAATGTTTGGTGGAGCGTCAGAGGAGCAGAAAGTGCAACCGCTTGGAATTCTGCACCAGTGCCACGTAGATGACGTGACTCTTTTAGTCTTTTCGCTAGACAAGTCTTCGCTTAAGACTGGGGGGCTTGTGTACCGCCCTGGCAGTCGGAAGTGGTGACGTGCCATCCAGCTACAGTATAGGCGTGTTGACAAGGCGCCAGGTTGGCAGAAGGGGAGGAAGTCGGGGGGCTCGTGAAGTCGCCAGTTATTAAGTTGGCGTGTTCCGATCTCCAGCATACCAGAACCGGCGATCACCGGGTTAAAGATGAAGTCGCTAGATGTAAACCTAGGCGACCAAGTGATTGGAGATCGCCAGAGCAAGCACATCGCCAGAGATGAAGGTGGTGCAGATTATGAAGGCGGCCGGCGAGACCACAGGGAAGGTATACGAAGGCACCCTAACTCGCCAGTTCCAGTAGAGATTGCACTCCCAAGTTAGCTATGCACTGGGCAGTACCATGCATAAGTAACTTAGCCAAAAAGAGAGTCAGAAGCAGTGCCCAAGTAAAGGAGGCTCCAGATGATGGCACGTGTACGACTGGATGCGAGCCACGTGTCCAGGTCTGTAACTGCCAGGAGAGAGAAAATAACCAGGTATTTAAGGGTTCCCCAACGAACTTCTGAGGTACGCACGTTCAGATTATACTCTTTACGCTTGCGAGTTCTTAAGCATACTGTGAGAGAGAACATTGCACGGTTCCTTGAGAGTTCTAGAGTGTTCTTGCTCTTAGTATTTGGTGGTTCGGTCACTGACTTGGGCGTTGGAGTGCGATCGGCCGCAGCGGCGCCGCTCTGTTCTTTTGCAGGTTCTTGAGGTGGATCTTGAAGAAGGACGGAGGTTTGTAGCGGTGCACACGTCGATCCTTTGACGAGGCAGGTTCCAACGTTCTGGTCAACAGGCAAGATCACTCATCATACTCCCCAAGTTGGAGAGAATTCGTCCACGAATTCAGTACTCCTGCATAAAACAAAGTCAGTTTGCTATTAGATAAGAGAATACAAGAAGAAATAGGCAAACATGACTTATCACTTTGAAATGGTGGGAGTTCATAAAAAGATGTTCTATACACAGACCATGTTGGAAAAGATTGTTTAAAAATGATTTTATTTGGAAAACTAGAATGTATGAAAAAATCATCCTTAACATTCTTTATCCAATATGGTGTATAAGTAGGAACCTTGGGTAATGAAAAAGACAAAGAAGAAGAATACCTTGTAGGCGTAGCGCGAGTCAACAAAAGTGATTTAGTTGAGAAGGTATTAAGACTCGGTTTATTATGTACTTCATTTTCTTTTTCATTTTCTTTTTGAGTTTCTTTGAGATTGGTCCTATATGCTAGACGATTTGGTAAAGAAACCCCGGGCATGAAGTCTATTTGGTGTTCAATCCCTCTTAGAGGTGGTAAGCCTTTAGGAGGGTCTTGAATCACATCTTCATAGTCCTTTACCAAATTGTCCAAACATGTGGGACTATCCTTAGCTGACTCACATGCAATAGTCCTAGGAATAGCTAAAAAAATAGGCTTTTGAGTAACTATTACCCTTTTAACTTGTTGTGTGGACATGAGAAGGCTTCTCTTGGAACTTTTTATATCATTTTCTTTCTCTTTCTTTTCTCTCATTTTAACTTGGTCCTCATGTACTTCCTTTGGAGAGAGAGACTTAAGAATGACTTTGTGCCCATGGAAGTTAAAAGACATTTTGTTGGTAAAGCGATCATGAAAAACTTTTCTATCAAATTGCCATGACCTACCTAAAAGAATATGTGTGGCTTCCATTGAGACAACATCACACAAGACCTCATCTTTATATTTACCAATAGAAAATGTAATGAGGACTTGCTTGTTAACAACAATCTCACCTACCTCACTTAACCATTGTAATTTGTAGGGCTTGGCATGAGAGATGGTAGGTAATCCAAGTTTGTCTACCACTGTTGTGCTTGCCACATTCGCACAACTCCCCCATCCACAATCAAAGAGCATACTCTATCACTAATAAGACACCTTGAATGAAAAATATTTCTCTTTGAGTTTCATCAAAAGGTTTTAAAACTTGTCCAAGCATGCGTCTTATTACTAATAGGTCACCCTCATGTGGGCTTTCACTTTCACTCTCACTTGGAGATCTAGAAGGTGAGGAATGTCTAGAAGATTCGGACCCATGATCACTACTATCTACCCCATCATGCATATACATAGCTCGTTTAGAAGGGCAATTAGAAGCAATATGTCCATAGCTTAAGCATTTAAAACACTTCTTACTAGACGATTTAGGTGGTGATTTAGGCCTAGAATTGGAAGTGGAAGGCTTAGACTCTCTAGGTTTGAAAGTAGAGTCCTTAGAAGGGATATTTGAAAAAGAGTTATTTTTATTTTTCCAAGAAGAGTGGTAGTAGTTATCCTTAGAAGAATTTTTGAAAGCATTTTTCCTTGCAAGTTGATTTTCAATTTTGCTAGCAAGGTGCACCACATTTTCCAAAGAAGAATATTCTTGTAACTCTACCACGTCTTGAATGTCCCTTCGAAGGCCACTCACAAACCTAGCTATCTTAGCTTCCTCACTCTCATCCATATTAAGTCGAATTAAAAGCGTGTCTAGTTGTTTAAAGTAATCATCCACACTTAGCGTGCCTTGATGAAACCGTTGGAGTCTGAACATTAGGTCTTTCCTAAAGTGTGGGGGTACGAATCTAGCGCGTAAACATGCTTTCAAATCGTTCCAAGAGACCACGGGCGGCCTCTTGTGTAGGTCAATGTCCATGAGGTATTGATGCCACCATTGCATGGCATAGTCCAAAATTCTAAAGAAGCTAACTTAACCCTATGCTCATCCCTAACCCTATTTACATCAAACATTTAGTCAACCTTAGCCTCCCATCCTAAGTATACATTGGGATCACTTTCACCACTAAAACTAGGAAGTTTTACATTAGGAGAACAAGGGCCAGCCACATGTTGGCGCCTCTCTTCATGGTGATGATGTCTTGGCCTTGGATTGTCTTCATAATAACCATGAGAAGAATGGGAGTGCCTTGAAGAATGCCGAATAGGAGGAGGAGTTCTTCTCTCACGGTTTTGATGCATTTCTTCTCGGTTTAACTCCAAACTTTGGAGCCGTGCTTCCATCTTCCTTATCACCTCAAGAGAGTGAGCATTGGATCGCTTGGAATTCTTTAAGTCTTCATAAAGGGCTGCCTTTTGGGGTGAGCACGGTTTGGAAGACTCTCCACTAGAAAAATGAGCCATGAGCAGAAAATACAAAAAACAGAAAACAAACAGTGAAAGAAACTTGTTAGACAAATAAAAGTGAGATATAGGTTGCTGGAAAATGCCCAAGAAAGTACTCAAGCCACTCCAAGAAAGTATGTTGTCCTCAACCAAGCCTTTCTTGTAGAATGGAGGAGCTTCAAATGAAATAATGCCACAGCAAACCAACTTACTTAAGAACAAGTCTCCACACAACTTTAAGAAGAACAAAAAAGACAAACAAGAAAAGGTATAAACAAGAAAAGCTAAACCAAAAACAGAGAGCAATGTATAACAAACTAGAAAGAATATGAATGAAAGACAAGCAAGAAAATAAGGAACTCAATGAATAAAGAGGGCACACAAAAAGAGTCCTAAAGAAAAGTGTTAGAGTAGATTGAAGAAAACAGAAAACAAGCTACTGGAAAATATTTTTTTTTATGCAAACTGTGCTATGTTTACAGATTTAACTGTACTGATTGAAAGCGAACTGGAATGTTAAAAATTAACCACAAAAACTTCAATGTCTCAACTCAATAATGGCACTGGAATTAGGTAAAAACAGTAAGCCAATTGAGAGAAATAAATTTTTCAAAATCGCTGTCAGATTACCGTATTTTTTTCGGCAGAATTGTACACTTTGCGTATTTTATTTATCATTTTTTGTGTACTTGGAAATTTTGAGTAATTATTTTTTATATGCTTTTGTAACACTTTGAAGTATGTAAATCCAAATTTTCACAAATTTCCCATGAGCCAATTAATTGCAGTAAATTGAAAACAGTAGCACGTTTGTAAGAAAACAGAGGAGCCTATTTAGGAATGAAAAACAGTATGATGAACTAACAAAGACATAATGGAAAGTATGTAAAGGAACTTGTATAGAATGAGAATACAAGCATGAACTCAAATCTAAAAATGAAAATGCACAAAGGATCAAGCAATAAACTCAAAAACAGAAAGTAAACCAAAGCAAGAAACAATCAAAGCAATAAAAGTACTACAAGAAGTAATGACAATTATGGAATAACATGACTAAGACAAAACTTGACATGATTACAAAATTAAAAGACATATAACAAGATATAACAGCAAGAGAAAATTAAGGTCAGCTCTAGGAAGGAGATTGCCATTCCCAAAGAGCAGCCATACTCATATGAACAATGAGTGCTAGAATCCTTTTCACAAACACATGGTGTAACAAAAGAAAACAACAAGAAACTCAAAATAAATCCTAAAACAGAATGGTAAACAACTTGAAATAAAGAGCTCTTGAAATGTAAAGTGCAAGACAACTTAAATGATGTGAATTTAAGCAAAAACAAGCCTAGGCTCTGATACCAAATGATGTGAATGCAACAACAAGAATACATGATTCTTTGACATTCTTAGGAGCAACTTGAGCTGGTCATAAATGGCACTTTACTTAGAATTGGATCAATGTTCTAATTCAAGAACTCACCAAGACTTTGCACCAAGATAAGTGATGGAGTGCCGCCACTTGAAGCTCACCATTGCTCACAAGATAAGGCAAAGGAAGAAGAAGACTCAAGACTCACAATTTTTCACCAAATTTGAGTATAGTCTCTCTACTATAATATTCCAATCTGAATTTTACAAAGGCAAGCACCTTATTTATAGCCTAAGAGGTGCTGAAAAATAGGTGGGAAAATTCAAATGAAACTCATTTGAAATTCCCACCAAAAACAAGTCACATGGGAGGTGTGACCTTTTTCTACTATGACACCTCCTAAAAACTACACCTACACCCCCTACTAAGTCACATGGACAAAGTGACTCTCTCTAATACATTCACACCTATTTATTTAATATCCACACCTCCTACAAGAGTCATTCAAATGATGCTCTTTTATTTAATGCTTGGCCTTGTCCCTCATGGTTTGGACTTGGGATTCTTGGGCTTGGGCCTTCTTGGGCTTGGGCTTTGGGCTTGGGCCTTATCTTTTGCAAAGACTAATACGAAGAACTTTAAATGCTTTGGCCCTTGTCCATTTCTTCTATTGATCATTTGGATTCTCATCACCTCGCAAGCAAGGAACGAAGAGCTCAACAGGATCAACGAAGAGCTGCGCAAAGCCTTTCAGGAGCGGGAGGAGCGTGCGGCTGGGGACAGATCTGCACCCCCATCCCCACCACGCAGCTTTCCTATGTCGTTTTCCCAAGAGATCATGGACTCGGTGGTCCCGGCTAACACAGTGGTAGTGAAAGCGTCTTTCACTGGGGTGGAGGACCCTGAAGCCCATCTCACGGCGTTTCATACTCAGATGATGCTCTCAGGGGGCTCAGACGCGGTGTATTGTAAAGTGTTCATGAGCACTTTGAGTGGAACGGCGTTGGACTGGTTCGTCAGTATACCCACTAGCCACATTACCACGTTCCAACAGTTTTCCAAGATGTTTGTTGAGCAGTACATAGTGAACAAGACGCCACCTTTGGTGTCTTACGACTTGTTTGATATAAGGCAGTACCAAGGGAGTCCCTGAAGGATTTCCTGAACAGGTTCGGAGCTCGGATAGTCCGTTTGCCAGGAAAGGACGAAGAGATGTTCGTGCACGCCTTCAAAAAGGGCGTGTTACTTGGGCCTTTTAGTGAGTCGCTCATCAGGAGCCACCCCGCCACGTTTGCTGAAATTCGGCGACGTGCTGTGGCTCACATCGCCACCGAAAGCGAGGTCACCGAGAAGAGGGGAAACGTGGCCTCAACCAAACCGCGCGCCCAAGCACGGGTACAACCGCAGAGGGTAATGGAGGAGGCGGCCGGAAAGAGGGATCAAAGGACGCGCCACCCTTACGACCCCAAGAAAAATAAGAGCAAGGGGCCAGGGCGCCCCAGGGAGGGTAATCGCCCCCCAAGGTATGAGTTTGTAATGGGTTTGGCTGATTTGATCGCCATCCCAAACATTGCTGCCAGGCTCAAAGTGCCTGAGAAAACGACGGAGAAGATTTTGGGACCAAAGCCAGACGCATGGTGCGAGTTCCACAAGAGTTTTGGCCACTCTATCAACTCGTGTTTGGCTCTAGGACACCAGCTCGCCAAGCTGGTCAAATGTGGTTTCCTAAAGGATTACTTGCTAGAGAAGCAAGCGGACCAAGCGTCAGAGTCTCAACCGGCAAGCAGTGGAGGGCAACAACACGAGGTGCCCATTCACGGCGAGATCCACACCATAGCTGGGGGATTCTCTAGCGGGGGCTGTACAGCGTCGCAACGAAAGAGGTACACGAGGTCGGTAATGTCAGTGGAAATCTTTGAGGATCACTCGCCCAACGTGGACATCACGTTCACCAAGGGGGACCTCAGGGACGTGGTGCCTCACGACAACGACCCTATTGTGATCTCGCATGTCACAGCGGGAAAGAGCGTCCACTGGGTGCTGGTCGACCAAGGAAGCTCAGCAGATGTGATGTTTTGGCCAACTTTTGAGAAGTTACAGTTGTCCCCTGATCAGCTAAGACCATATGGGGGCTGCTTGTACGGTTTTGCCGGCGACCAAGTGGAGGTGAGGGGGTATATCGAGCTGAGGACGACCTTCACTGACGGCTTGGCCTCACGAACAGAGAAGATCAGGTATCTTGTTGTAAACGTCCCGTCAGCGTACAACATACTGCTGGGAAGGCCAACGCTCAACAGAACAGGAGCTGTGCCTTCGACAAGGCACATGAAGGTCAAGCTGCCGTCTATGGAGGGCATGATCATCACTGTTTGCTTCGACCAGAAGGAGGCGAAGAAGTGTTACGAAAACAACCTCAAGAACAAGAGGTCTGTGTGCCACGTAACCACAACGCCTCCCACTGGCGTGGAGCCGGAGCGCAAACCCCGGCGAGCTTCGGAGTCGGTGTTAGAGGTGGTCGCCGAGGGCGATGTGCCGATGGGGAGTGTAGAGGCGAGGCCGGAGAGCGGGAAGGGAGAGAGAAACTGCTCGGAGATCGCCAGAGAAACCGGTATCGCGAGAGTGCTGATCGCAAGCGAAAGGAAACCTCAGCCAGTAGAGGAATGGCTCGAGAAGGAGATCAGCGGCAAGGTGTTTAAGTTGGGAAGGACCCTGGATAGCAAGACGCAAGACTAAATCGCCAAGGTGATAAGTAGACACTTGGATGCGTTCGCGTGGGCTGCTTCAGATATGCCAGGAATCGATCCCGATTTTTTGTGCCATCGTTTGGCAATGGACCCCCAGATCAGGCCCATCCGCCAAAGAAGAAGAAAGTTCAGCGAGGAGAAGAGGCAGGCGATCAAAGAAGAGACACAGAAACTCCTTGCAGCAGGCCACGTCAGGGAAATCCAATATCCAGAATGACTCGCTAATGTTGTCCTGGTCAAGAAGAGCAGCGGAAAATGGCGGATGTGCGTTGACTTTACGGACCTGAACAAAGCCTGTCCGAAGGACTCTTACCCTTTGCCAAGCATAGACGCCCTGGTAGACAGTGCATCAGGGTGCAAGCTGCTCAGTTTTCTGGATGCCTTCTCGGGGTACAACCAAATCAAAATGCACCCCATGGACGAAGAGAAGACCGCGTTCATGACGGAAAGGTCGTGTTATTGTTACAGGGTAATGCCCTTTGGGGTGAAGAATGCAGGGGCCACTTACCAAAGGCTGATGGACAAGCTGCTCGCACCCATGCTCGGAAGGAATGTGCAGGCATACGTCGACGACATGGTCGTGACATCCCTGGAGAAAGAAAAGCACGTCGCAGACCTGGAAGAGTTGTTCATCATGATAGCCAGGTACAAGCTAAAACTGAATCCTGAAAAGTGTGTTTTTGGTGTAGAAGTAGGGAAATTTCTGGGGTTTCTCCTGTCAGAGAGGGGAATTGAGGCTAACCCCAAGAAGTGCGCCGCCATTTTGGCAATGAGGAGCCCCACCAATGTGAAGGAGGTGCAGCAACTCACAGGGCGGATGGCCGCCCTGTCCCGATTCGTATCGGCAAGCGGAGAGAAGAGCCACCCATAATTCCAATGTTTGAAGAGGAACAACAGGTTTGTTTGGACAAAGGAGTGTGAGGAGGCCTTCATAAAGCTCAAGGAATATTTGGCGAGCCCTCCAGTTCTGTGCAAGCCCCAACTCATGACACCGCTCAGGCTGTACTTTGCCATAACTGAGAGGGCAATCAGCGCAGTGCTGGTGTAAGATCAGGATCAAATCCAAAGGCCTATATATTTCGTTAGCAAGGTGCTGCAAGGACCGGAGGTGAGGTACCAGGCCCTAGAAAAGGCAACATTGGCGGTTGTATTCTCGGCGAGGAGATTGCGCCATTACTTCCAGAGCTTCACGGTACTGGTAATGACCGATCTGCCAATCCAGAAGGTTTTGAAGAAGCCCGATGTGGCTGGAAGGATGGTAAAGTGGGCAGTCGAGCTTTCAGAGTTCGACATCAGATATGAACCCCGGGGGTCGATCAAAGGGCAAGTTTTCGCTGATTTCGTGGTCGAGTTGTCCTCCGAGGTGGCACAGAACGCCGAGGGTGACTTTCGTTGGGTACTCTCAACTGATGGGTCGTCCAACCAGCTGGGCAGCGAGGTTGGGGTCATTTTGGAAGGTCCCAACGGAGTGTTGATAGAGCAGTCATTGAGGTTCGCTTTCAAAGCAAGCAACAACCAAGCAGAGTATGAGGCTTTGATCGCCGGAATCCTGTTGGCTAAGGAAATGGGGGCGAGAGTGCTGATGGCCAAGAGCGACTCGCTGTTGGTCACAGGACAGGTAACTGGCGAGTTCCAAGCCAAGGACCCGCAGATGGCAGCCTACTTGGAGTACGTGCAAGAGCTAAGAAGATCTTTCACTTCGTTTGAAGTGGTGCACGTGCCAAGAGAACAGAATGCCCGAGCTAACTTGCTAGCGAAGCTTACCAGTTCGGGCAAGGGGGGCAGGCAGAGGACTGTCATTCAAGAAACCTTGAAAGCGCCTCGAGCATTTGTGGCAGATCATCAGGTTCTCCATGTTTGTAGATCAATGGAAAGACCGACGAGAAGTCATAGATCCCTAACGCAGGAAACTCTGAGGATGTCGAGGGTCAGAGCGCGCCCAGCGGAAGAGGCAAGATCGATGCAGGTTTGCGCTGTCCACGAACCAGACACGTGGATGACGCCTTACCAACGTTATTTAGCGGATGGTGTGCTTCCAGTTGACTCAACTGAGGCCAGAAAAATAAAGAAGAGCTCCAGCAAGTTTACCCTTATTGACGGCGAGCTGTACAGGTTTGAATTCACACACCCTCTTCTTGTATGCATATGCGGAGAGAAGTGCACGAGGATTATGGCTGAGCTCCATGAGGGAATTTGCGGGAGCCACATTGGAGGTCGTTCGTTGGCGACAAGGACTATCTGTGCAGGCTATTACTGGCCCACGATGAGAGAAGATTGCAAGAGATACGCCCAACGCTGCAAGCAATGCCAGCAGCACGCCGATTGGCACAAGGCACCCCCAGAAGAGCTGAAGTCAATTTACAGCCCCTGGCCGTTTCATACTTGGGGAATTGACATTCTGGGACCCTTCCCATTGGCGGTCAGGCAGATGAAGTACTTGGTAGTGGCGATCTAATACTTCACCAAGTGGATCGAAGCGGAGCCAGTGGCCTAGATCACCACACACAAGATCGAGAGCTTTGTATGGAAGAACATAGTGGGCCGGTTCGGTGTGCCTAAACGCCTGGTGTTAGACAACGGGACGCAGTTTGCAAGTCACCTCTTGAAAAAGTGGTGCGAAGAGGTGGGAATACAAGAGGTGTTTGCATCCGTCGAGCACCCACAGACGAATGGCCAGGTGGAGTCTGCCAATCGGGTGTTGCTTAGAGGTTTAAAGAGAAGATTAGAAAAAGCTAAGGGATCGTGGGCTAAAGAGGTACCCCGCATAGTTTGGGCATACCATACCACTGAGCAGTCAGGAACCCACGAGACCTCGTTTAGTTTGGTTTATGGATGTGATGCGATGATTCCAGTCGAAATCCAGGAAAGCTTGCCGAGATTCCAGAACTTTGTGGCGGAAGACTCGAACGAAGAAAGAAGAATGAATCTGGATTTACTGGATGAGGTCAGGGAGGAGGCGAGAGTGAAGGCCAAAGCAGTAAAGAGAAGAATTGAGAGAAGGTACAACTCTAAGGTAATGTCAAGGAAGTTTAGAAGCGGCGATCTGGTGATGAGGAAGGCCCATCAGTATGAGATGCAGAACAAGTTATCGCCTAAGTGGACGGGACCGTTCAGAATAACCGAGGTGCTCGGGAATGGCGGCTACCGCTTGGAGACGTTAGAAGGAGGGGCGATTCCTCGCACTTGGAACGCCACACATCTCAAGTTGTATTACAGTTAAAGCCTTGTAAGTAAAGAGGAACATGAGGAGATTGGAATAGTTTCTGTTAAAACAATTTCAAGGGGGCACTCTTTTTTCCCCAAGGAGGGTTTTTAATGAGGCCACCTAATAAAGAAGAGTTTTTCAAGTTTAAAGCTTCTAAGTTTGCATGCTTATTTCTTTTAAAGTTTTAGAAAAAGGACCTTATCACTCGTACCTGATCTAGGGCAACATTAAAGTCATATTGTATGCTTCAATAGTTAAAAGTTTTAAAGTCCCATCGTTTTTCGGCGATCGGTGGCAATAGTTAAAGATTTTGAAGTTCCCGTCGTTTTCGGCGATCGGTGGCAGTAGTTAAAAGTTTTAGAGACCTCATCGTCTTTCGGCGATCGGAGGTACCAGTAGTGCAGAAGCCCTCAGCACTCTCGTGTATTTTGAGGCAAGAGAAGAAGTCCTCCTCGCCCTTGAGCGAGTGCAGGCGAGAAAGAAAAGAAGTCCTCCTCACCTTTGAGCGAGTGAAGACAAGATTAAAAGTCCTCAGTGCATCCAGGGGGGGAGGAGATGTACACCCTGGGCAAGTTGAGGCACTAGAGAAAGTCCTTCTCACCTCAGAGTGAGTTCAGGCAAGATGAAACTGAAAATTCAGGGGTGTTCGTGACCTTAAACGGTGGGAAGGGAAGGTCGATGGAAAATGCCTTCTGCCCTTTAAGTGAAACATCAATATTGACCCAGTAAGACCAGATAAAGCTTCCACGCTTGCGGGCGGTGTGAAGATAGATAAAATCCTTCTCGTCTTGAATGAGTTCAGGTACGGCGTGAAGGGTGGAAGAAGATAAAGGATAACTGAGGTAGGTTCGAAGAGAACACCTCGCTATCCAGATCATTGTTCTAAAACTCAAGAGGTAGAGAAGGATCCGAAAGGCGCCTTTACCCCCAGATGAGGGAACAAGGATCAAGTTATACAAAGAAGAAGGTAACATCGCCAGAACCCCATGGCGTGAAGGTTGAGACATTGAAGGGGTTGTACGGCGAGTGCCAGACTAGAAGAGTTCCAGGCAACGGCGGAAGTAAGAGGCACTTCACTTGGCAGATCAGGTAAACTGTATTTTAATACTAGTTTGAGTTAAAACCTGCTACCTAGTAAGTGATTTTATGTTAAGGTTTGCTACCCTAAGTTCACAAGTTTTATTGAATGCCATTGCCGAAGAGTTGATAGCTGCTCAAATTTACTTTAAGGTAACAGCCCGCTAAGATTGTCATAAGGTTAGCAATTTACTCGAGTTAGAAGCGGTATGTGAAGGGTTAAGTTCAAGTATTTCTGAGTTCATGCAGTCGAGTAAGTTTCGCTAGTTATGTTAGTTAAACCAGTTGATTGCGTAGCAGATAAATTAAAAGATTATATATGCATATATGTGCAAATGAGCATCGAACAGTTCGAACAGAATGAAAAATATTATAGACCAAGGTAAAGCATAAAAGTTTTCAAAGAGATAAGTCGATCGGGGGCACGATTTTGCCGTCCACCACCTCGTTGTACACCGAGAACTCAGAAAGATCGAGGTCAGAATATTTGCAAGCAAACTGCTCCAGAGCAATGCCAAAGCCGGAAGTTAGAACCTGGGAAGCCTCAAGCTGAAGCTCGTCGATCTTCGTATTGAACCCACTGTTCTCTTCACGAACCCGGGTGACTTCAAGCTCGAGCTCGTTGGCCTTCTTCTTGATCCTGGTGTTCTCCTCGCGAATTCGAGCTAGCTCAGCAGCAGTTTCACTGAGTTCCTTGGAGGCCTTATCCCGATCTTGCTCAACCTTTCCCATAAGGGTCTCTCTCTCGATTGACCTCTTTTCCAGGTTGGCCATCTTCTGAGCGTCAGTCTTCTTTGCCTCCTCCAGCGCGGCAATTTTCTCCCTCAGAGGGACGATCTTGCTCTCCAGCTCGACAGCGTCTTGGAGTTTGTCATGAAGCTTCTTGCGCAACTCTTTGTTATCTTGCCGCACGCTCTGGAGCTCGTCCTTGAGGGCGTTTTCAACTCGCAAAAACTCCAAGCCTTGCATCATCATATCGCACTTGGACTTTTCGGCTTCAGCTTTCGCGGTGCTCGCCACCTCCTGGTTGATCCGATTGTCGAGCTCAAACTTCTCCAAGGAGTCTTTGAGCCCTTCGCCGACGATTTGGGGAAGACAATCGTCAACCATGGCACTTAGGCGCACGGTGAAGGACTTCAAAGCTTCTTGAAGAGCGGCTGGGAGGCCTGAGGTTGCTGGTGGAGGCGAATGTTGGTGTTCACCACCACCCTCGCAAGGTTGGACGGTGGGGGGAGCTTCGAGGCGTGGTGGTGAGGCAGGAAGCTTCGAGGCGGCTTGTGAGGAGGCTTGCGTGTCAGCAAGTTGCTCAGGAGCAGCCTCAGCAACTGAAGCGTTCGAAACGAGAACGTCCTCAGCGGACTCGAATGGTGTGGAGGCGCTGGGGGGTCCTCGATGAAGTTTGGAGCGGAGCTCCCAATTGCTGAGGGCTCGGTAGCCGCCACCCTTGTCCTTTTGCAGATTAGCCCGTCCTCGGTGCTTTCATCCGCCTCTTCGTCAGATACTACCCTGGGGGCTTTCCTTTTGGCCTTCTGAAGAGGTAGTTTTTTGTGTAGGGGGGCTGGAATAGCGGCGGCAGCGGGTGGACCAACTGGTGGGGATTGGCCCTGGGCGGCGGCGATCTCCGCAACGGAGTTCGGGATCGTTTGAGAGCCCACCGCGAGTTTGTGGGATCGGGCGATCGCCCTCAATTCAGCCAGTTTTCCTTTGCCCAACATTGCGTCTGCACAAGGTAAAAATAGATGACTAACCCATGTCGAAGCAGAACATGCAAGTATATACATACAAATATGACATAAGCGAATAGCACATGGATGAATGATCAAGGCCAATAAAGAATAATGGAATGCCGAAGACAGAATGATAAAAATGCTAAGTCAGTTTTAACGCGAAGTGAGAGTTTTGGTGTTGGGAAAGGGGCTAACCTATGTACATTTCGAGTTGGTCCTCAAGGAATTCGAAGGAGATTATCTAAGCAGTGGGAAAGGTGATGTTGGCAGAAGCCACACTCTTCCAGAAGAGACAAAGGTCTTTGTCCCGCTCCCCCATGTTGGCAGGACTTCTTGGTCTCCTGAAGTTGTCTTTGGGGTCCTTGTGCCCCTTGTTTACCCAATACAAGGGGAAGCCATCAAGCAGTGAAGGGTCTTGATCGTTCTGGCACACCTTGACGAACTTCTCCTTCCAATCTTTGTAGGATTGCTGGAAGATGGAGAGGACTGACCTCCCAGCAATCCCGTTCAGGCAGACCCAGGGGCGATCTCCAGGATTCTTTGCCTCGAACAAAAAGAGGAAGACATCCACCGAAGCTGGTAGTCCCAAGTGTGTGCAAAGGATCTGGAACGCCTTCACGAATGCCCATCTGTTGGGATGGAGCTGGGCGGGGGCGATGTTGAGCTCGGTCAACAGCTCCCTCTCGAAGCGAGTGCAAGGAAACCTAAGTTTCACCTTCTTGAAGAGCGTGGCGTAGATGAAGTAGAACAACTCGTCGTTGCTCCTCTTATCGTCCACACAGATTGGCTCTCCAGGGAGGCAAGGCAACACTGTCACTTTGCTATCGTGCTCCTTGTGAAATGAGAGGTCAGATGGATCCCCTTTCCTCAGTCGATGTACCCGCACATCAGTATTTATCGAGGATGTTTCCTTCAGTAGAATCTGGGAGGCCCAAGGGTAGAGCTTTTTGTAGTCTTGAAAAGGAGGGCAGACTCCCCTTGTGGTGGAGTTGGAGGGAGAAGAAACCTAGCTATAAAGGTAACCTGAACAGAATTTGCAGAGGTACGTTTTCATTACGGCTGATACTGCTAGGGTTGTGTGCCTACAGTACTGTCCCGATTCGTATCAGCCAGTTGAGAGAAGGGCCACCCATACTTCCAGTGCTTGAAGAGGAATAACAGGTTTGTCTGGACGAAGGAGTGTGAAGAAGCCTTCATAAAGCTTAAAGAATACTGGGCGAGCACGCCAGTTCTATGCAAACCTCAAGCAGCAACGCCACTCAGGCTGTATTTTGCCATAACTGAGAGGGCAATAAGCGCGGTGCTCGTCTAGGATCCAGATCAGGTCCAGAAACCCATCTATTTTGTTAGCAAGGTGCTGCAAGGCCCAGAAGTGAGGTATCAGGCCTTAGAAAAGGTGGCGCTGGAGGTTGTATTTTCGGCGAGGAGGCTGCGCCATTACTTCCAGAGCTTTACGGTGTTGGTAATGACTGACTTACCCATCCAGAAGGTTTTGAAGAAACCGGATGTAGTTGGGAAGATGGTGAAGCGGGCGGTGGAACTGTCGGAATTCAACATCAAGTGTGAGCCCCAGGGACCGATCAAGGGGCAAATCTTCACCGATTTTGTGGTCGAGCTGTCTTCCGGAACAGCGCAAAACGCCAAGGATGACTTTCGTTGGGTGCTCTCGGTGGATGGGTCGTCTAACCAGCTTGGTAGCGGGGCTGGGGTTACTTTGGAGGGACCCAATAGGGTGTTGATAGAGCAATCACTAAGGTTCGCTTTTAAAGCAAGCAACAATCAAGCAGAGTATGACGCTTTGATCGCCGGTATTCTGTTGGCAAAGGAGATGGGGGCAAAGGTGCTGATGGCCAAAAGTGATTCGCTGTTGGTCACTGGGCAGGTAACTGGTGAGTTCCAAGCCAATGATCCGCAGATGGCAGCGTACCTGGAGTACGTGCAAGAGTTAAGGAGATCCTTTGTTTTGTTCGAAGTGGTGCACGTGCCAAGAGAGCAGAATGCCCGAGCAGACTTGCTAGCCAAGCTCGCCAGTTCGGGCAAGGGGGGCAGACAGAGGACCGTTATTCAAGAAACTTTGAAGACCCCTTGGGCTTTCGTCGCAGATCACCAGGTCTTTCACGTTTGCAGATCGATGGAAAGGACGACAAGGAGCCATAGATCTCTAACACAGGAGACCTTGAGGACGCCGAGGGTCAGAGCCCGCCCAACGGAAGAGGTAAAAACGATGCAAGTTTGCGCTATCCACGAACTAGATACGTGGATAATGTCGTACCAGCGCTACTTGGCAGATGGCGTGCTCCCAATGGACTCAACAGAGGCCAGAAAGATAAAGAAGAGCTCCAGCAATTTTACCCTCATCGACGGCGAGCTGTACAGGTTCAGATTTACACACCCTCTTCTTGTATGCGTACACGGAGAGAAGTGCACGAGAATTATGGCCGAGCTCCACGAAGGGATTTGTGGGAGCCACATTGGAGGTCGAGCACTGGCGACGAGGACTGTCCGCGCAGGTTATTACTGGCCCACAATAAGGGAAGATTGCAAGAGATATGCCCAGCGTTGCAAGCAATGCCAGCAGCACGCCGATTGGCACAAGGCGCCCCCAGAAGAGTTGAAGTCAATCTACAGCCCCTGGCCGTTCCACACGTGGGGAATCGATATTCTGGGACCTTTCCCGTTGGCAATCAGGCAAATGAAGTATCTGGTTGTGGCGATCGAGTACTTCACGAAATGCATTGAGGCAGAACCATTAGCCCAGATCACCGCGCACAGAATCCAGAGTTTCGTGTGGAAGAATATTGTGTGTCGTTTTGGCGTACCCAAGCGTCTAGTATCAGACAATGGGACTCAATTCGCAAGCCACCTGGTGAAGAAGCTGTGCGAGGACATTGGGACACAACAGGTGTTTGCTTCCGTGGAACACCCGCAAACGAATGGGCAAATGGAGTCCGCTAATCGGGTTTTGCTGAGAGGCTTGAAGAGGAAGTTGGAAAAGGCCAAGGGGTCTTGGGTCGAGGAGGTTCCTCGCATAGTGTGGGCATATCATACCATTGAGCAATCGGGAACCCATGAAACCCCGTTTAGGTTAGTGTATGGATGCGAAGCGATGATTCCAGTCGAAATCCAGGAAAGCTCGTCGAGATTCCAGAACTTTGTGGCAGAAAACTCGAACGAAGAAAGAAGAATGAACTTGGATTTACTGGATGAGGTCAGGGAGGAAGCACGGGTGAAGGCCGAAGCAGTAAAGAGAAGAGTTGAGTGTAAGTACAACTCCAAGATAAAGCCGAGGCAGTTCAGAGATGGCGACCTGGTGATGAGGAAGGCCCACCAGTACGAGATGGAGAACAAATTGTCACCCAAGTGGACAGCACCGTTCAGAATAACCGAAGCACTCGGGAACGGCGCATACCGCTTGGAGACGCTGGAAGGAGGGGCGATTCCTTGCACTTGAGCAAGTGTAGGCGAAAAAAGATTAAAAAGACCTCCTCGCCTCGAGCGAGTGTAGGCGAGAAAGAAATTTAAAAAGACCTCCTCGCCTCGAGTGAGTGTAGGCGAGAAAGATTAAAGCCCTCCTCGCCCTGAGCGAGTACAGGCAAGAGCAGATCATAAGACCTCTTTGCATAAGCAAATTGAGGCAAGTTGAAAGCCCTCAACGCACCCAAGGGGGGAGGAGATGTAACCCCTGGGCAAGTCGAGGCATCAGAAAAAGTCCTTCTCACCCTCGAGTGAGTTCAGGCAAGATGAAGCTGAAAAGTCAGGGGTGTTAATAATCTTAAGTATGGGAAAGGAGGGTTGGAGAAAAAACTCCTTTCCCCTTGAGCGAAATACCAATATTGACCTAGTAAGACCAGCTAAATTAGAAGTTAAAGGGTGGTTGGGGGAAGTTCGCAGAGGACACCTCACCACCTAAATCATTGTTCTAAACTCAGGGAGGTATAGAAGGATCCGAAAGGCGGCTCTACCCCCAGATGAGGGAACAATGATTTAAGCTATCTCAGGTTAAGAACTCGGGGAAGGTAGAGGGAGATCCGGAAGGCAACCCTCTTTCCAGATGAGCAAAGGTGGAGCCATGTGATGGCCCCGCAGGGGACATTTGCAGTTAAAGGAAAACGGCATTGCCGAAAACCCATGGCTTGGGTTTGAAATAGAAAGAACATTACGCGGCGAGAGCCAGATCAGCGAAGTTCTAGACGATAACATAGAAATTCGCTTGTCCTTTGGCAGAGCGGGCGAATGGGATTGCAGATATTAAGATCGACCCACGCCCTTATTGCCAAGTAAGTGGTTTCGCATTAAACGTTATTGCTACAGAGTAACCGTTTTGCTTAAGTTAAGTTGATTTCCAGAGAATTAAGCCCCAGTTTGTGTTAAGTTAATCGGGCTGAGTAAAAACCAGCCAATCAAGCTAGTTGATCGCACAACAGATAAAACTAGAAGACCATAGATATATATACACACATGAATATCAGACAGTTTGAGCAGAACAAAAGTCATTACATGGAAATCAAAGTTAACTACAAGAGGTTTCAAGGTGATAGAATTGAAGTGGCAGATGGGGGCAGTTAAGTGGGAGGCATGATTTTGCCATCCACCTCTTCATTGTACACTGAAAACTCAGAGAGGTCGAGATCGGGGAATTTGCAAGCAAACTGCTCCAAAGCCGCTCCAAAGCCGGATGTAAGAACTTGGGCAGCCTCAAGCTGAAGCTCGTCGATCTTTGTCTTGAACTCGTTGTTCTCTTCACGAACCCGGGTGATTTCAAGTTGAAGCTCGTCGATCTTTTGCATAAACCCGTTGTTCTCCTCACAAACTCGGGCAAGCTCGGTAGCTGTCTCACTCAAATCTTTGACTGCCTTATCCCGATCTTGCTTGACCTTGCCCAAAAGAGTTTCCCGCTCGGTCAACCTTTTCTCCAGTTTGGACATTTGCTCCACGTCGGACCTTCGGGCCTCCTCCAGCTCCGCGATTCGCTTCCTTATAGGAACGATTTTGCTCTCCAGCTCAACGGCGTCCTGAAGCTTGTCGTGCAGCTTCTTGCGCAGTTCTTTCTTGTCCTTATGCAAGCTTCGGAGCTCTTTGTTGAGAGTGTTCTCAACCCGCGAGAACTCTAGGCCTTGCATCATCATGTCGCACTTGATTTTCTCGGCCTCGGCTCTCGCGGTGCTTGCCACCTCCTGATGGATGCGGCAATCGAGCTCAAGTTTCTCCAAGGAGCCCTTCAGCCCTTCGGCTATGATTTGAGGGAGGCATTCGTCGGCCATGGCGTGTAGGCGCACGTTGAAAGTTCTCAAGGCTTCTTGGAGGGAAGCTGGGAGGCCCGGTGTTGGAGGAGGAGGTGGGGGTTGGTGCTCACCACCACCCTCGCAAGGTTGGATGGCAAGGGGAGTCTCGAGGCGTGGTGGTGAGGCGGGAAGTTCTTCAGCGGCTTGAGAAGAGGCTTGCGTATCGACAAGTTGTTCAGGCACAGCTTCAGCAACTGAGGCGTTTGAAGCAAGAACGTCCCCAGCGGACTCGAACGGCGTGGAGGCGCTGGGGGGGTTCTCGACGAAGTCCGGGGCGGCGCTCTCAGTTGTTGGGGTCTCGATCGTAACTCTCCTCTTTCAGTAGCTTGCTCTTCGTCCGACACCACCCTGGGGGCTTTCCTCTTAGCCTTTTTGAGTGGTAGTTTCTTACACTGGAGGGCTGGAAGAGCAGCGACAGCGGGTGGGCCGACTGGCGGAGATTGGCCTTGGGCAGCGGCGATCTCTGCAACAGAGTTCAGAACAGTTTGGGAGACCGCCGCAAGGTTGTGGAGCTTGGCTATAGAGCGTAGCTCAGCCATCCTATCCTTCCCCAGCATCATATCTGCATAAGGAGGCCGACAGTTACCAACCAGCACAAAAGTTCGGCAGTTAACAATGCACAGGAAGATAAGCAGTGTAAGACAATGCATTATGAAAGTTAAAACCATACGCAAACCAAAACAACAACATCAAAGTGAAGACAGGGCGATGCAAGTGTAAACTTGGGGAACTCAAGGACTTAAGGACAAACCTATGTGAACATCCAGCTGGCCTTCGTGAAACTCGTAGGCGATGATGGAGGAAGTGGGCAGAGTCACGTTGGAAGAGGCAACTCTTTTCCAAAAGTTGCACAAGTCCTTGTCGAGCTCCCCCATTTTTTCTGGCTCCCTGGCCTTCCTGAAGATCGACTCTTTCTTTCCCTTGTTCACCCAGTACAAGGGAAACCCGTCGAGGAGGGAGGGGTCTCGGTCATTGCAGCAAACGCGAACGAATTTTCCCTTCCAGTCCTTATAAGATAGCTGGAAGATGGAAAGGATAGACCTCCTGGCAACCCCGTTGAGGCTAACCCATAAACGATCACCCGGGTTCTTGGCCTCGAACAGATAGAGGAACACGTCCACTGAGGTTGGATGTCCCAAGTGCGCGCAAGTGATTTGGTAGGCCTGGACGAACGCCCAACTGTTGGGATGAAGCTGGGCGGGGGCTATGTCGAGTTCAGTCAGGAGCTCCCTCTCGAAGCGGGTGAAGGGGAATCGGAGCTTGACTTTCTTGAACATTGTTGCGTAGATGAAGCAGAAGGGGCCGCTGTCGCTCCACTGGTTATCAGTGCAGATAGGCTCACCAGGAAGAAAAGGATGCACAGATCGTGTTCCTTGCTGAAAGAAAGCTGAGTTTGGTCACCTTTCTTGAGACGGAGGATATCGCGGTCGGAGTTGATGGATGAAGTCTCACCCAGCAGGGTTGCGGAGGCCCACAGATATAGTTGCTTGTAGTTGGGAAGGGGCCTCACAGCAACGCTGGTGTGAGGTGGGTTTGGCTGCGCTTGGTTGGGTCGAGAAGGCGCGGGTCTCATGACCTGGCTTGAAGGGACGTCAGGGTCCCTTGGGGGGTCGCGGGAAGAGGAAGGGTTTGCCCTACGGGTGTTCGCCGGAGGGTTGCGAGGAGATGGAGGAGGGTTTGGTGTAATTTTGGAGCGAGGCATCGAAGAAGCTGCAAGAAGACGAAAAGGGAAGATATGAGAGTTCGTAAGCAGAGAGACTCGATAGAAGAGAAGGATATAGAAGAACAAGGGGGGGCTCACAGAGAAAAGGTCCAGAAACCCTAAACGCAGAAAAGGAAAAGAAAAACAGAGAAAACATCCCACAACGTATGCACCAGACAGTTAATGGATGATGCGAACCGATTAAAATGCAACAAATATCAGTGGGAGTGACAAAAAAATTACCTTTTGATGATCAGAAAAGTGTTTGTCAAGAAGGAGATCGAGGGAGTCGAAGCGCTCGCTGGGGTGTTTCGAGAGTTTGGAGTAAGGAAGAAGATGATGAAACAATGAAGTGGCGCGAAGTGTTTAAAAGTTGAAGAATCCCGAACGTTGCGAGAAGCGCAAGCTACACAGAATTATGGTCGTTGATGCGTCCACGTGTCGAGCGATCGAAAGGGGTTTGTGAAGTGTCAAATCGATGAACAGAATGAGCGCCAAAGCGCAAGGCCACGTAGGTCGCCGAAATTTTAACTGTATAGCCTTTTCGCTGAACAAGTCGCAACTCAAGACTGGGGGGCTTGTGTACCGACCAGGTCATCGGTTGTGATGACGTGCCTGGCACGTGACCATGTGGGGCGTGCTCAGCAGAACACGTGGGCAAGTGAGAATCGAATGGTTCAGGAATGAGCATAGTCGCCGATTCATAGAACTGGCGTTCTATAATGAACGTGGCCGGATGTCGCCGGGTTTGTGTGTCATCGATGTGTTAGATAATGGGAGATCAGGTGGTCTGACGTCGCCGCGAGGAGCACATCGCCGGATCTCCCAGTAAACTCAGTTGAAGCTGCTAGAGGCTCAGAAGGGTGAGTTAAAGCGTATAATTTCAGTAAGATGATTGTTGTGCCAACATAGGGCATGAAGGTCGTGTGGGTTGAAGGGAACAGCTTGCCCATCAGCGACAGGATTTCCAGAGTGGACATTCGTTGGTGGGAAGGTTTCCTCAGCTAGAACATGCACGGCGCAGCGTTGAGGAAGGTGCCACTAGCGACAAGCGATATCACAGGGATGGCACACTTTGCTGCACCCGATACTCACCGTGTCAGGTGGCGTTCTAGGGCATATTCCGTGCTAGCTTGCTCCTCGAGCAGAGGACTTAGCCGCGCGGCTGGTCACTACATAGAAATAATGTTCAAGTTGCCCCAACCCAGATGACGACACGTGTAGGGTTGGATGCTACCTGTTACTCCAACCCAGATGATAACACGTGTAGGGTTGGATGCAATAGAGAAATGACGCTCAGGTTATCCTAGCTCAGATGATGACACGTGTAGGGCTGGGTACTACCTGCGACCCCAGCCCAGATGGTGACACGTGCAGGGTTGGATGCGAGCCACGCGTTCAAAGCGTAACTGCCTGGAGAGAGAAAAAACCTAGCTATAAAGGTAAACTTAATAGAATTTGCAGAGGTACGTTTTTATTACGGCTCATTGCTAGGGTTGTGTGCACTTTAGTACGGTTCTACAGAGTATATTTTTCTCTCAGTTTTTGGGTGTTCGTGTCACTGACTTGAGCGTCGGAGCGCCATCGGCAGCAAAGGTGCCACCTTGTGTTTTTCAGGTTCTAAGAGAGGCTATTTGTGGTGTGACTTGAAGAGCACGTGGCGTGAAGCTGGTGAGAAGGATCGTGACGAGGCAACGCTATTGCGCTAGGTCAACCGGCAGGATCAGTTTGTGTTAAGGACATGATGTTGGAGATGGATGAAGCTCATATCTACCTTGCATTGGTGTGTTTGATGTAGTCTTTAGCTAGTTTGCTTTGAAGGTTGCAATGTGTCTTAGATGATCCTCTATTTTAGGTTTATGTGTATTCAAGGTTTACTTTTGCTGCATGACCCATCCTAGATGCCAAATCAATGTAGTAAGATCAAGCTCATGATGTGGTTAAATGGTTTTGGAAAAGCTTTTTAAAGTTTTCTTAAAAGATTTGATTCAGTACAAAAATTAATCTATTTTCTTGAGAAACAACAGGTTTATTTTTGCTCTGTTGAAAGGCTTTTCGAAATTCAGTTAGGGCACCAAAGGTAAAGCTCAGTCTGTTATTTCAGTTAAGCTGAGCTTGTAGTTTTTTTAACATTTAACCTGTTGTTTTTAGAATCAATCTGTTGTTTTTAAAACTGCTCTGAAACTGTTTTTTGAAAAGTGGTTAGAAACTGTTCTCTATAAAATAAAATGCCCTTCTCACGTGAAGGAATGCTAAGCAATCACAGTTTCAACAGAGATAAAACATTTCGTGTGCGAGGAAGAGGATTAAAAAGGTTTTGCAAAGGTTTTTCAAAAGAAATATACATGTGGGCTTGTTCTTGAAGAACCTTGTGTTGGATGAAGGTGTTGGTACTGTCTTGGAGCAAATAGAACAACTGGTTTATGTTCTTGCAACACAATTTCAGGTGTAATCTTTCCCTTACTCATTCTTGTAATAGGTATAAGTGTTAGTCACTCTTGATAGGGTTTCTTGGAGTGCAAGGTGTGTTGGAATAGTGTTTTTCAGCATTGTTTGTTGAAGTTCTTGAAGGGTTCAAGAGCTGTTGTGTATGCTGTAATTGTTTGTATCTGTTTTAGTGGATTCCACCTTGGAGTAAGGTGAACTGGACGTAGCTCTTGATGAGTGAACCAGTATAAAAACTCTCTTGTCTTTCTCTTCTCATCCCTGCACTTATTTCTGGTTTTGCTTAATTCTGTCAAGAACGAAATCTGTTCATTTGAAATCAAATCTGTTAATTTTGGGCTTAATAAAAATTGTTCTTCTTAATCTGGAAAAGTTCTCTAATCATAAACAAAACTAAGTTTGTAATTGAATTAAGAACCAACAAGTTTCTTCATAAAAATCATGTAAAAGATTCATTGTCTATAAAGCTTTGTGTTGAATAAATTGGATTGTTCTTTTGGCATAGTGTGTGTTCTTCAATACTGTTAAAAGTGAACGAATCTGATTTAGCTATTTTTCACTATCTGATCTTAATCCCAATCTGGTGTTTGAGTATTTCTTGCTGTTTTAATTGTTGTTATTTCATTGTGCTTGAGTCATTTTAATTTTTGAATCCATACATGTTTTGTCAAGTCATGTTTCTCCTAATTTCTGTGGTTACTGGAAAATTCTGAAATTCTGGATTTAAGTAGTTTGAGGTGTTATAAAATATTTAAAAAAATAAGTATAGCAAAATTAAATATACAAAAAAAATGATAAATGAAATACGTACAATGTGCAATACTGACACGGAAAATACGGTAAAGTGGCAGTGATTTTAGAAAATTTATCACAATTAATTGGCTCACTGTTTTTGAGTGATTTCAGTGCCAATTTTTAGATAACATCTTGAATTTACAGTGGTTTAATTTTCAGATTCCAGTTTGCATTATACAGTTCCAGTAAAAAATTTTAAGTCACACACAGTTTTTAGACAAATTCCAGTAGCATTGTTTTGGTTTTTCTCATCTATTCTAGTACTCTTCTTTAGGTTTCTTTTGTGTGCTAGCCTTTCATTGTGTGCCTTATTTTTTCTTGCTTGTCTTTTATTTCATATTCTATACCAGTTTTTTCATCTCTTTTAATTCTGTTTTGGTTTAGCTTCTTTTGCTTATACTTTTTCTTGCTTGTCTTTCTTGCTTCCTCTAAGTTTTGTGGTGAATTGTTCTTGAGTAAGTGTGGTTGTTTTGGCATATTTCACTTGAAGCTCATCCAATCCATAAGAGAGGCTTGGTTAAGGACATAAATAATTTCTTGGAGTGGTTTGAGTACATTCTTTTGGCCTTTTCCAGCAAGCTTTACTTTGCTTTATTTTTGCTAACAACCTTCTTTAATTGTTTGCTCTTTGTGTTTTGTGCTTTCTATTATCATGGCTAATCTTTCTAGTGGTGAATCATCTAAACCTCACTCACCTCAAAAGGCAGCTCTCATTGAAGACTTAAAGGATGCTAGACAATCAAATGCACAATATCTTGAGGTGATAAGACAAATGGAGGCAATGCTCCAAGGCTTAGAGATGGCCCGTGAAGATGATCATCAAAACTGAGAGAAAAGACATCATCATCCTCATAGGAATTTCTCCAGGACTTCTCACAACTCTTATGGATATCATGAAGGCAACAAACGGAGGAGGCACCATACTCATGAAGAAAGGCGTCAATATATGGCTATACCTTATTTACCTTGTGTAAAATTGGCTAGTTTTAGTGGTGAGGGAGATCCTAATGTATTTGGGGTGGGAAGCAAGGTTGATCAAATATTCCTTGTACATGGGGTCTTAGATGATCAAAGGTTTAGACTAGCTTCTTTAGAATTCTTAGACTGTGCCATGCAATGGTGGCATCAAACTCTCATGGGTATTGGGCTAAACAAGAGGCCGACCGTGGTCTCTTGGAATGATTTAAAAGCTTGCTTACGTGATAGATTTGTTCCTCCAAAATTTAGGAAAGACCTATTGTTGAAACTCCAAAGGTTTCATTAAGGCACGCTAAGCCTGGATGATTATTTTAAAGAACTTGACACACTTTTAATTAAAGTTGATATGAATGGGAGCGAAGAAGCTAAAATGGCTAGATTTGTTAGTGGTCTTAGAAGGGACATCCAAGATGTGGTAGAGCTTCAAAAATATTCTTCTTTACAAACTTTAGTTCACCTTGCTAGCAAAGTTGAATCTCAAATTGCAAGGAAAAATGCTTTTAAAAATTCTTCTCATGATGGCTACTACCACTCTTCTTGGAAAAACAAAAATAAATCTTTTTCAAAGTTTCCTTCTAAAGACTCTACTTTCAAACCTAGAGATTCTAAGCCTTCCACTTTGAATTCCACGCCTAAGTCACCAACTAAAATGTCTAGTAAGAAATGTTTTAAATGCTTAGGCTATGGACATATTGCTTCTAATTGCCCTTCTAAACGAAATATGTATATGCATGATGGGGTAGTGGTTAGTGAGCATGAGTCCGAAAAGTCTAGACATTCTTCACCTTCTAGATCCCCAAGTGAGCATGAGAGTGAAAGTCCACATGAAGGTGACCTATTAGTGATAAGACGAATGCTTGGACAAGTTTTGAAACCCTTTGATGAAAGTCAAAGAGAAAATATATTTCTTACAAGATGTCTTATTAATGATAGGTTATGTTCTTTAATTGTGGATGGGGGAAGTTGTGCTAATGTGGCAAGCACAAGAGTGGTAGATAAGCTTGGATTGTCTACTATCTCTCATGCAAAGCCCTACAAACTACAATGGTTAAGTGAGGTAGGTGAGATTATTGTTAACAAACAAGTCCTACTTGCATTTTGTATTGGTAAATATAAATATGAGGTCTTGTGTGATGTTGTACCAATGGAAGCCACACATATTCTTTTAGGTAGGCCATGGCAATTTGATAGAAATGTTTTTCATGATGGCTTTACCAACAAAATTTCTTTTAACTTCCATGGACACAAGGTCATACTTGAGTCTCTCTCTCCAAAGGAAGTCCATGAGGACCAAGTTAAAATGAGAGAAAAGAGAGAGAGAGAACATGATAAAAAAAAGTTCCAAGAGAAGTCTTCTCATGTCCACACAACAAGTCAAAAAGGTAATAGTTGCTCAAAAGCCTATCTTTTTAGCTATTCCTAGGATTATTGATTGTGAGTTGGCTAAGGATAGTCCCACGTGTTTGGATAAATTGGTAAAGGAATATGAAGACATGTTTCAAGATCCTCCTAAAGGCTTACCACCTCTAAGAGGGATTGAACATCAAATCGACTTCATGCCCGGGGTTTCTTTACCAAATCGTCCAGCATATAGGATCAATCCCAAAGAGGCTAAAGAAATTCAAGAATGTAGCGTCCCATATCCGGGCGTTGACTAAGTCAAGGTCAAAGTCAACGACTGGAGAGTCAAAGTCAACGCAAGGCGTCGCCTAGGTGGAGAGACTCCAAGTGCCAGCATCGCCAAGAGGAAGCGTCGCCAAGACAAGGCGTCGCCTAGGTGAAGGCGTCGCCCAACCAGGGCGTCGCCAGATCAAACAGTGCTAAAGCAAGGCAATCACAGTGTGGTTCCCCGATACCCATGGGTAGGAAAGACCATGGAGGGAGCGACGCCGTGGGAAGGCCTCAGGTCCCGATAGCTCGGGGGAGCGATAAAGAGAAGGAAAAGGTGGCTTCAAGGCCATAGTGATAGCATCAGTGTAGGGCAGCCTGACTCGTGAAGTACCCCTGCCGCCCCAGAGACGCCTTCGGGACAGACACGACCCAAGAGGAAGGTCACGCCCAGGGTAACTGGGTGCAGGGTACGAGAGGAAGGCAGATACGCTCTCAGAGTAAGTGACTAGATGATTGGGGGCATGAGTTGGCACCCAAAAAGTCACCCCTAGCGCAGTAGCACTCCCAAGCAGGAGGACTCACACGTAGAAACGTCCCCAGGTGGGCAGAAACGCCCCCAGATGGGGTCACGGCGTCGTGAGGCCCTCCACGTGTACAACAGCCATGTCAGAATGGAAACACCCTTTAGTCAGGTGCCAGGTAATTAAAGTCATTCAATACAGTTTCCCTTTCGAGCATTCAGGTACTATAATGGCTCCCAAGCGTTTCAACGTCTTAAATGCGCTACGTTTTCTAAATTAAATACGCTGATTGAGTGCGTTACATTTGTAATTAAAGGCGCTTTAAGGCGCTTTAATGCTTGGGTAGTTTAAATAGTGCGGAGAATGTTGGAAACAGGGTTGGAACTTTTGGCAAATTTACCAGAACTCTCTAGTTGCTTGCTCGTGCTTCAAGGTTACGGACAAGGGACTGGGGAATATCTTTGCCCGAGAGAGAGAACACAAACACACGATACACAGTTATTTTTTACCACCTTCAGAGTGCCATACGCGGTGCTCAGAGACGGAGGTGAACAGTTTTGGTGTTTCTTGCTGGCTGACTTGAGCGTCGGAGTGCAAACGGCCGCTAGGGCGCCTCTTTGTCCTCTTTTTTGCAGGATTCCACAGATAACCAGTGGGAAGGAGACCCTAGCTGACGGTTGAGGTCGCGCACGAAGACGTCCCGGTCAACCGGATGGAACATTTGGCGCCCACCGTGGGGCCGATATAAAACGTCAGTCCCATCACAAGTTCGAGAAAATCTACGAAGTCGCAGTAACGTTGGAGGAGGTTGGAGTGACAATGGCCCCCACCAGACGAAGCACAGCACGTGCAGCCCCAGCAGAACTATCTATGCAACAGGTCCTGGAGATAATGAGGGGGCTGCAGCAGGACATGGCGGAGTCGAAAATGGAACAGGAACGCATGCAGGCAGATCACGACGCCTCGCATGAGCGGAATGAAGAGCTCCACTGTGTAAATGAGGAGTTGCGCCAGGGCCTGAGAAATGATCAGAGGCGGCCTGGACATGACGAGATGGAGAACCATTCCCCACCAAGGGAGTTTTCCAGTCCTTTCTCGCAGGAGATCCTAGACGCAGTGATCCCGAACACGTTCGCGGGGCCCAAGGTGATCTTCACCGGGATGGAGGACCCAGAGACGCACCTTGCTGCATTTCACACACAGATGGTCCTGGTAGGCGGTTCTGACGCTGCCAAGTGCAAGCTCTTTATGAGCACCCTGACCGGGATGGCTATGGACTGGTTCATTAGCCTTCCAGAGGGTCATATCACATCTTTCCGCCAATTGTCGCGATTGTTCAGGGAACAATACTTAGCAAACAAGGCCCCGCCGCCAGTCTCTTACGACCTGTTTGATGTGAAGCAGTATCAAGGGGAGACCCTGAAGGAGTATATCAATCGCTTCGGGGCCCAGGTCGTGAAGGTTGGTACGACAGAGGAGCCTATGATTGTGTACGCATTTGTGAAAGGCGTATGCCCCGGTCCTTTTGGAGAATCCATCATCCGCAACCGCCCTAGGACTTTCGCTAAACTACGGCGTAGGGCGGTAGAACATATTGCTTCTGAAGGGGAGGTGTGTGTGAAGCGCACCAGCGTCGTGCCCTCACGCCCGAGGGGACCGGCGCGAGCTCAACCCGTCAGGGTCAATGAGACCACGACGGGAAGAAAGAAGCCAGAGGCGAGACGCCCCTACGAGGCCAGAAAGCCCCAGCCCCGGGGTCCAGCAAGAGGCGATCGCCGGCCAGAGAAAGAGCGAGACCGGCGAGGTACAACTTCGTGGTTGAGTTGAAGGATTTGATCGTCGTGCCTAATATAGCTGAGAGGCTAAGGCGACTGGTGAAGACCGACAAGGTGTTAGGGCCTCGTAAAGACTCTTGGTACGAATTCCACGAGGCTTTCGGGCACCACATTGATAATTGCCTGTCGTTGGGCTACCAGTTAGATGAGCTGGTGAGGACTGGGTTTTTGAAGGACTATGTCGCAGAGCCCACAACGACCGCCACCTTGCCGCCGCCGGCGGAAGAACCAGCACACGAGATGCCTGTGCTTGGCGAGGTCCACACCATTGCTGGAGGTTTTTCCGGCGGGGGACCCACCGCCTCCCAGCGGAAGAAATACGCGAGGGGGGTAAATTCAATCGAAGAGAGGCTCTCGGGGGAGCCATGGGAGTCGGTTTTCGTGTTCACAAGAAGAGACCTCCGAGATGTGGTACCACACGACAACGACCCCGTTGTCATCTCAGTCGTCACAGCCGGAAGGAAGGTACACAGAGTGCTTGTCGACCAAGGAAGTTCGGCAGACGTCATGTTTTTGTCGACCTTTAATAAGTTACGGATGTCCCCCGATCTGTTGAGTCCCTATACTGGGTGCCTGTATGGGTTCAGGGATAACTAGGTGGAAGTCCGGGGGTACCTGGAATTGAGGACTACGTTCACAAACGGAGAGGCCTCCCGTACCGAAAGCATCTGGTACCTTGTCGTGAACGCCAACTCTGCCTACAATATTTTGCTGGGCAGACCGGTGTTAAACCGCCTGAACGCGGTGTCCTCCACACGTCACATGAAAATGAAGCTGTCGGACCTCAATGGCCAGGTGATAGTCATCAGGTCAGACCAGGAGGAGGCAAGGAAATGCTATGAGAACAACCTGAAAACGAAGAGAGGCATGTTCATGGTGTATGAACGTCCGCCGAGCGCGGACACGACGATGATTGAGGCGACGCCCGCTGGGTTGACGCCTAAAGAGGCCATAGCAGAAAGGGCGATGCCCGAAGCAGATGCGCTTATGGAGGAAGGCCCTGACGACGCGGCGCCCGTGGTCGAGGCGACGCCCGTCGAAGATGATGGCAGGGAACAGCTCGCGGCTAACGCCGTAGAAAGGGAGATTGGCGGCAAGACTTTCAAGTTAGGAAGTTCGCTGAGCCCAGAAGAACAGGAAGGGGTGGCAGAAGTGATTTCACGCCACCTGGATGCCTTCGCATGGTCCGCCTCGGATATGCCACGCATTGATCCCGATTTCCTGTGTCACCACCTCAGCATGGACGCCACGGTCCGTCCCGTGTGTCAGAGAAGGAGAAAGTTCAATGAGGAACAACAGCAGGTGGTGAAAGACGAAACGCGGAAGCTGTTGAGTGCTGGCCACATCAGGGAGATTCAATACCCTGAGTGGCTCGCCAACGTCGTCTTGGTGAAAAAGGCGAACGGAAAGTGGAGGATGTGTGTTGACTTCACGGACCTGAACAAGGCATGCCCAAAGGACTCGTATCTGCTGCCCAGCATCGACGCCTTGGTAGACAATGCGTTCGGCAGCAAGGTGCTGAGTTTCCGGGACGCCTTTTTCGGGGTACAACCAAATCAAGATGCACCCAAGAGACGAGAGCAAGACTGCATTCATGACTGAGACCTGCAGTTACTGCTATAAGGTGATGCCTTTTGGGCTTAAAAATGCGGGCGCCACGTACCAAAGGTTAATGGACAAGGTCCTGGCGCCAATGCTCGGGAGGAATGTGTACGCCTATGTAGACGACATGGTGGTGGCGTCGCAGAATAGGGCGCAGCACATGGCGGACCTGGAGGAGTTGCTCGTCACAATATCCAAGTACCGCCTCAAGTTAAACCCGGAGAAGTGTGTTTTCGGGGTAGAGGCCGGTAAGTTCTTGGGTTTTATGCTCACAGAGTGGGGGATAGAGGCGAACCCCGACAAATGTGCGGCGATTATCGCCATGCAGAGCCCGACGTCGGTAAAGGAGGTGCAACAGCTGACAGGGCGGATGGCGGTGCTCTTGAGGTTTGTTTCCGCCGGAGGAGAGAAGGGGCACCCATATTTCCAGTGCCTCAAGAGAAACAGTCGCTTTGCATGGACTGAGGAATGCGAAGCGGCTTTCATTAAGCTAAAGGAGTACCTGGCGACGCCACCGGTCCTCTGCAAGCCGGTAACAGGCGTGCCCCTCCGGTTATATTTTACTGTAACGGAGCGGGCCATCAGTTCTGTGTTAGTCCAGGAGCAGGACCGGAGTCAGAAGCCCATCTATTTCGTAAGCAAGGCGTTACAGGGAGCTGAGACGAGGTACCAAGCGCTAGAGAAGGCGGCGCTAGCGGTAGTATTTTCTGCCAGGAGGCTCCGTCATTACTTCCACAGCTTTACGGTGGTGGTGATGACCAACCTCCCTATACAGAAAGTGCTGCAGAATCCTGATGTGGCGGGAAGAATGGTGCGCTGGGCGGTAGAACTGTCAGAATTCGACATCCAGTATGAGCCTAGAGGATCCATCAAAGGGCAGGTGTACGCAGATTTTATAGCGGAACTGTCGCCCGGAGGTGAGCAAGAGGTGGAGGTGAGTTCGCAGTGGCTGCTCTCGGTTGATGGCTCTTCCAACCAACAAGGGAGCGGTGCGGGAATAGTCTTGGAGGGACCCGACGGCATACTGATCGAGCAGGCCCTGCGTTTCACCTTCAAGGCAAGTAACAATCAGGCAGAATATGAAGCCCTGATAGCAGGAATGCTCCTGGCCAAGGAGATGGGCGCACAGAACCTCCTGGTGAAGAGCGACTCCCAGCTGATTACGGGGCAGGTGTCGGGTGAGTTCCAGGCGAAGGACCCACAGATGGCGGCGTATCTGAAATACGTCCAGTTGTTGAAGGGAGCATTCAACGCTCTTGAGCTGATACATGTCCCGAGGGAGCAGAATGCCAGAGCTGACCTGCTTGCAAAGCTGGCCAGCTTAGGCAAGGGGGGTAGACAGAGGACAGTGATCCAAGAGACTCTCAAAGCTCCGCGTAGATTCGTGGAAGACAACAGGGTGGATGTTCTCCAGATTTATACATCAAGGGGAAGGCCGAGGAGTCATTGCTCTTTGACCCAAGATACGCAGAGGGCGCCCCGCATCAGCATGTACGCGGGCGTGCCCGATGGAGAGCAGATGCAGGTATGCGTTTTGGCCAAGGGAGACACCTGGATGACGCCATACAAGCGATACCTGGCGGATGGGGCTCTCCCAGTGGAGCCTGAAGAGGGTAAAAAAGTCAAAAGAAATGCTGCAAGATATACTTTGGTGGATGGGGTGCTGTTCAGGCACGGTTTCACTCACCCTATCCTAACATGCGTCAGCGGCGACGAGTGCACCAGGATAATGGCGGAGCTACACGAAGGCATCTGCGGGAGCCACGAAGGCACCTGCCTGAGCCATTGCAGGAACTGCAAAGGAAAGAAAAGGGAGGAAATGAGGATAGCAAAAGAATGACTCGATCGAAGACGAAGAAGACAGAACGAACGACTGAGAGTACACTGGGGAAGACGCTATCAAGAACGAAGATCTAAGTTACGAGAAAAAAGAGAAACAACCCACAACGTATGCTCCAGACAGTTAATGAGTGATGCAAACCGATTAAAATGCAACAAATATCAGTAGAAGGAGTAAAAGAGTTACCTTTTGATAATCGGATGAGTGTTGAAAGAAGTTGAAGATTGAGACGTAGGTTTCGCAGTTTGTAGAGGGAGCTTGAAGATGAAGAAAGATAATGAAACAGTGAATAGCGCGAAGGGTTTAAGGGTTTCGAACGTTGTAGGAAGCGTAAACGACAGTGAACAATGGCCGTTGATGGGTCCACGTGCGGAACGATCGATGGAGTTGATGAAATGTCAAGTCAGTGAACAGTTTTAGCGCCAACGTGCAAAGCCACGTAAGCCGCAGGATTTAAACCTCTTTAGTCTCCTCGCTGAACAAGTCGCAGCTCGAGACTGGGGGGCTTGTGTACCGACCAGGTCATCGGGTGTGATGACGTGTCTTGCACGTGCTCGGGTGGGGCGTGCTCAGTGGAACACGCAGACTAGAAAAGATGAATGGTTCAAAGGTGGGCATAGTCGTCGATCGCTGAATTGGTGTTCTCCGATCTCTAGTGTGCGTAACCGGCGGTCACCAGAGTTACGTCACAGTCGCCGTATGAGAGTGCTAGGAGATCAGATGATCAGAGATCGCCGAAGAATGCTAGGAGATCGGGTGGTTTACACGCCGCCGCAAGGAGCACATCGTCGGGTCTCCCAGTAAGCTTAGTTAAAGTTGTTGAAGGCTCGGAAGGGTAATTTCAAGCGTGTAAGTTCAGTAAGACGATTGTTGCACCAGCATGAGGCATGAGGGTCGAGTGGGTTGGAGGGAACACCTTGCTCATCAGCGACAGGATTCCCAGAATGGACATTCATTGGTGGCAAGATTTCCCCAGCTAGAACATGCACGGCGCAGCAATAAGAAAGGTGTCGCTTGCGACGAGCGGTATCACAGAGATGATGCACTTTGTTGCATCCGATACTCGCCTTGTCAGGTGGTGTTTCACAGCGCATTGTGCGCTAGCTTGCTCCTTGAGTAGAAGGCTTAGCTGTGCGGCTGGTTACTACACAAAAATAACGTTCAAGTTGCCCCAATCCAGATGACGACACGTGTAGGGTCGGATGTCACCAGTTACTCCAACCTAGATGATGACATGTGTAGGGTTGGGTGCAATAGAGAAATGACGCTCAAGTTGTCCTAATTCAGATGGCGACACGTGTAGGGCTGGGCGCTACCTGCTATCCCAGCCCAAATGGCGACACGTGCAGGGCTGGATGCGAGCCACGCGTCCAAAAGCATAACGGCCTGGAGAGAGAAGAAACCTAGCTATAAAGGTAACCTTAACAGAATTTGCAGAGGTACATTTTTCATACGGCTCATTCTGCTAGGGTTGTGTGCCTTTAGTACGGTCCTACAGAGCATATTTTCTCTTAGTTTCTTGGGTGTTCTTGTCACTGACTTGAGCGTCGGAGCGCCACCGGCCGCAGAGGCGCCACTGTGTGTTTTTCAAGTTCTCAGAGAGGCTATCCGCTGTGTGGACTTGGAGGGCACGTGGTGACAAGCTGGTGAGGAAGACTATGACGAGGCAATGCTCTTGCGCTAAGTCAACCGGCAGGATCAATAAGTGATATTGTTTTGGAGATGCATCGCATAGTTCGTGATGAGAATCAAATAAAGGAGGCTTTTATTAATGGAGGAAGGGGACATCCACCCTCACATTTGAAGTTCTTCCTTCTAGTCTTCTCAAAATTAAAAGAAGACATAAAATAAAGATGAGGCCCAAGCCCAAAGCCCAAGCCCAAGCCCAAGCCCAACAAGGCCAAAGCCCAAAGAGCCCAAGTCCATCCCATGAGGGGCAATGCCAAGCTTTGAAATACTCTTGTATGGTTTTAGGAGGTGTGGTTATTAAATAAAGGAGTGTGAAAATGTAAAATAAAGTCACATTACCCATGTGACTTAGGAGAGTGGTGTAGGTGTAGTTTTTGGGAGGTGTCATAGTAGAAAAAGGTCACACCTCCCATGTGACTTGTTTTTGGTGGGAATTTCAAATGAGTTTATTTGAAATTTCCCACCTATTTTTCAGCACCTTAGGCTATAAATAGAGGTGCTTCCTTTGTAAAATTCAGATTTGAATTTATCTAAAGAAACTATACTCAAAATTGGAGTGAGCATTGGAGAGCTTTTGAGCCTTCTTCTCTAGTCTTATCTTGAAGGATCCTGGTTTCCTCAAGTGGCGGCTTGCACACTCATCTAGGAGCATCCATACTTCTAGTGGCGTGATCATCCAACCATTCTTCCATCCTCATGAGCATTCTCTTCTCCTTCCTTTCTTATCTTGTTAATTTCCTTGACTTAGCTTGTTTCCTAGTTGTTTTGGTTCGGTAATTTCAGCTTGTTTTGTGTAGCTATGGTTCATTTGTGGTCTTGGCTGTTTTTCATCTTTTCTTCTTCAATTCCAACAATTTGATTCGGTTCCTTACTGTTTTGTGTTGTTAATTAGTGTTTTTGCCTTTCCTCTATCTCTTTTGGTTCAATTTGACAATATGTGGAACATCCAAATGAGTTTGGGATTTGGTACTAGTTTTTGGTGAGTTCTTGTCTTAGAACAATGATCCAACTCTAAGAAAAGTGCCTCAATAATGTCCAGCTCAAGGTGATTCCTAAGAATGTCAAGAATCATTCTCCATATGGCTAGTGGAATCACATCATGTGGTACATCAGTTCGTCTAAAAGGAGTTGTGATTGTTAGAAATGTAGGTCTAAACAAGAGAGGGGGTGAACTGTTTTTGAAATATTTTCACAATTACTGGATAAGAATGAAGGTAAATGCAGAATTACAGATAAAGCAATCAGATTAGCCAAGAAACAAAATATATTTAACCTGATTCTAGAAAAATAATCGGTTGTTTATGCAAATCAATCGATTCTTCTTACTAACACTTTAACAAAATACAGTTGAAAGAGATTTAAAAGCAGGAGAGAGAGATTTACACATAATGTTTTTATACTAGTTCAATCATAACCTGAGCTACATCCAGTTTCAGAACAACCTCTGAATAATCCACAATGTAATCAACATCAAAAGAGTCCATTTTGATACCTTCAAGACTACACACCCTCTTTGATGCACCACCACCACACAATCAGAACACCCTCTGACTTTACAGTATTCAAACGTAGACAAAAATAGAAGAATGAATACAACATATTACACCTGATACATGAAGGAAAACACAACTATTTCACTCTTTTGACCAAGGCAAAAATGTACCGTCCAGGTCTCGACCGTTAACCGTTGACCAAAGTAAATGTGGGACCCCCGAAGGAGGGGCCCACGAGGAGGGTTCAGTTGGTTAGGAAGGAGTCTCGTCAGGCTCACGTGTAAGAGGATCGAGGAGGTGTCGTCTTGGAGGAAAGGTGAGTAGTCCTCGACCCTCGGCACCCGAAGAGAAAGGCGAGTCAGAAAGGTGTGAAAGCCACATCCTAGCTATCAGTGTAGAGAAGCCCAGACCACAGAGACCATGCATAAAGGTGTAGGGAAACGACAATACGCCCCACCGCGAGAGAACCACTGGAGTCGATACGACTCGGTAGAGTCTCGTTCCAGGAGCGATCGACATGCATGGGACGTGAGGGGGCAGTGCACGCTCAGTATGGATGATCCCTCTGATATTGGGCATATGAGTTGATGCCTGAGTGATCATCCCGCGCCAGTTGCACTTCGAAAGGGCAGCCTCACTCACTGGAGTCAACCTTGGCTTAGGTTACGATGACGTGAGGGCCTGCCTACAGTGATGCTTGAGTTAGAGGCAACCACATGGCAGAAGCGCTTAAGTCAAAGGTATATAGGCCTTTTTGAAAGGCTTAGAGAGGTACGTTTTACACGTTTTCACACTTTACAAACAAGTAATCGGAAAGCGAGAGAGAATTCAGTTAGGATTCAGTTATGCGCTTCCTTGAGCAGGACGTTTGAAGTGTTCTGAGTCGGAGGTGCAATGGTGTTTTCTGCCATTACTGACTTGAGCGTCGAAGTGCAACCGACCGTGATCCGATCGGTCATCGGTAGTCGATGACGTCAGCAGCAGAGAACCACGTGGACCACTCGCAGGGTGACACGTGGACCAGGTGGCAGAGAGGTCAAGGAGACAATCGCCAAGAGCGGTGATCGGTGGTCAGAGACCAAGTGACCACCGACAGATCAGGCGGAAGAGAGGTCGGGGGACAGATCATCCAGAATGGTGATCGGTGGTCAGTAGCCAAGTGGCCATCAACAGACCAGTTCTCAGACTAACGCCTGAAGGCAGAACGCGAGAAGCAAATAAACACTGATCAGTCATCGGGTGTATTGTCATCGGGGTCTCGTGTTACACGCAGTTAAACTGGGACTGAGGTTCCCAGCGAGAGCGTTACGCTTGGATCTCGCATGAGCACACCTCAGGGAATCATGCACGAGAGTGGCCTGAGGGAACTAGTAAACCAGTCAGTGATTGGTGATTCCCTCAACCCATTACGTGCATGGCATCGTGAAGGGTGAGTCACTTACGCAGAGAGCAACACTTGGTGAGTGTGCCTAGACCAGCCACACCCGACGTTCTCCTAAGAGTATGCGATTTACCCAGATGAGAGAAAATATCCTAAGTTACTCCGCAAGGGCGTAACTTAGACACACAAAGAGAAGCGCTAGAGCCCTTCCAGTAAATGACACGTGTGTGGTTAGATGTGAGTTGCAGGCCTCCACGTGTCACCATCTGAGAGGGGTGCGGTCCAGACAAAAGTGCACTCCGTACCATTAAGGGTACAGACAGGCGCAGCCAAGCGCAGAGACGCGCAGACATGCACAGACTCTCACGCTCCCACTGCTGATTCTGAAGGTACACTTTCTCTGAAAAGCATCACAGGGTTCTGACATGTGCCAGAAAAGCATAACAGAATTCTGTTATGCCCAGAAGCAGGGAAAGAGAGATAAAGGGAGAGAATCAGGGTGAGAGTGGGGGAGGAGAAAAAACAGAGAGCAAGAGTTTTTCACACACACTACTAGTTTTCTGATCTTTGGTGGTTCTGTGGACTAACTTGATCGTTGGAGTGCAAACGGCCGCAAGAGGCGCCGTCTGTGTGTTTTGCAGGTCACGTTTGAAGACATCTGAGAGAAGGTTCTGAGGGTGACTGTGCAGAGAACGCAGTCGCGTAAACGAGGCAAAGAGTGCCGTGAAGCGATTGCTCCACGTTCGAGTTGCCGGCAGGATCATTTGGCGCCCACCGTGGGGCACGAGTGAATCGTTGTCCCATATATACCCCAGTTTTAAAGCTTACCAGAGTTTGATCAGTTTCTTTGATAGAGAAAGATGCCTAGAAACAGACAACCATCACCTGCGCCATCTGCTGACGAAGGAGTTGTCACAATGACGCAGGTCCTGGAAATGGTGCGCACGCTGCAGGATAACGCCGCAGCGTCAAAAGTTGAACAAGAGAGGATGCAGGCGGAGTTGGCCGCGTCGCAGAGCAGGAACGACGAGCTGAATCACGTCAACGAAGAGTTGAGAAGGACGTTGCACGCGCAGAGGGAACACGTGGTTGACGAAAGAATGTCTAGGCAGCCCTCGCCTCCAAGAGCATTCCCCATGCCATTCTCCCCTGAGATCATGGGAACCATGGTGCCTCCCAACCTGGTGGGGGTGAAGGCATCGTTCAAAGGGGTAGAAGACCCGGAGGCGCATCTGACGGCGTTCCACACCCAGATGATGCTGTCTGGGGGCTCAGACGCTGTGTACTGCAAAATGTTCATGAGCACATTGAGCGGAATCGCCATAGAGTGGTTCGTGAGTTTACCAGAAGGGCATATCACGTCTTTCTCTCAGTTTTCGAAGCTTTTCACCGAGCAATACATCGTCAACAAGGCACCTGCTGTGGTGTCATACGACTTGTTCGACGTGCGCCAGTACCAAGGTGAGTCGCTGAAAGACTACCTCAACCGCTTTGGAGCAGGAGTGGTTAGACTGCCCAACAAAGATGAAGATATGCTGGTGCACGCATTTAAGAAGGGAGTGCTTCCTGGCCCTTTCAGCGAGTCTCTCATCAGGAACCATCCCAGCACCTTCGCAGAGATCCGACGGCGTGCGGTGGCGCACATAGTGGCAGAAACAGAGGTGTCTGAGAAGAGGGGAAGTGCTGCACCACCAAGACCGCGTGGAGGGCAAGGAAAGCCACAGCAAGCAAGGGTGCATGAGGCCAAGGAGGGGAAGAAGGTGCGGGAAAAACCTCGTCCCTATGCACCAGGCAAAGACCAGAGCAGGGGGCGCGCAAGGGAGAATAGCGCACCCCCGAGATAGAACTTCATGGTGGGATTGGCGGATCTCATCGCCCTTCCTGCTGTAGCAGCAAGACTACGAGTGCCAGAGAAGACAGATAAAGTACTTGGAAGGAAGAAGAATGAATGGTGTGAGTTTCACCAGGCCTTTGGCCATACACTTCACTCCTGTTTGGCACTGGGACACCAACTGGCAGAGTTGGTGAAGTCTGGTTTTCTAGCAGATTACCTGCGTGAGCCGCAGGGTGATCGCGCGTCAGGATCCCAGACTGGAGAACAGTAGCATGAAGTCCCTGTGCATGGGGAAGTGCAGACGATCGCAGGAGGCTTCTCTGGTGGGGGATGCACAACTGCATAGAGAAGGAGATACGCTCGATCGGTGATGGCGGTAGATGCGGTAAATGAGAGTCATTACCCTGAAGTGGACATTATCTTCAGGAAAGCTGATCTACGGGACGTTGTCCCGCACGACAACGACCCAGTGGTCATTTCTCTCATCGCAGCGGGAAGACGAGTGCATAGAGTACTCGTAGATCAAGGAAGCTCGGCAGACGTCATGTTCTGGCCAACATTCAACAAGTTACAGTTGTCCCCTGATCAGCTGAGGCCATATACCGGGTGTCTCTACGGTTTTGCCGGAGACCAGGTGGAAGTGCGGGGATACATTGAGCTGAGGACAACGTTCACTGACGAAACGACAGCCCGCACTGAAAAGATAAAGTACCTGGTGGTGAACGCCCCTTCTGCGTATAACATTTTGTTGGGTAGGCCAACGCTCAATAGGTTGGGCGCAATACCATCGATGAGGCACATGAAGTTGAAGCTGCCGTCGATGGAGGGGACCGTGATAACCATCAAGCCGGATCAGGCTGAGGCAAGACGCTGTTATGAGAACAGCTTGAAGCAAAAGAGAAGTGTGTGCCACGTCACCACGAAACCACCACCAGGCGCGCGCGAAGAACGATCGGCGGTCAGGGAGATACATGGCGCTCAAAGGATGGAGGATGCTGCGGTGGGGGGCTCCCAGGTAGCCCAAGTTGAAGAAGAAGAGGGAGGCGCGATCACTCCTCGCGAGTCAGGGATCGCGAGGGCGGTCATCGCCAATGAGAGAAGGCCCCACCCAGCTGAAGGATGGGTTGAAGTGGACATCGGGGGAAGAAAGTTCAAGCTAGGGGGATCCCTCGTTGAAGAAGAGCGAAGGCTGGTCATGGGTGTGATTGAGAAGCACATGAATGCCTTTGCATGGTCAGCATCCGACATGCCAGGAATCGATCCCGATTTCCTCTGCCATCGTCTGTCGATGGACCCTATGGTTCGACCTGTGCGACAGAGACGAAGGAAATTCAACGAGGAGAAGAGGAAGGTGATCCACGACAAAGCGCAGAAGCTCCTTGCCGCAAGGCACATCAGAGAAATCCAGTACCCCGAGTGGCTAGCGAATGTGGTACTGGTTCAGAAGGCAAGCGGCAAGTGGAGAATGTGCGTGGACTTCACTGACCTCAACAAGGCGTGCCCCAAGGATTCTTACCCCTTACCCAGTATAGATGCTCTGGTTGATAGCGCATCGGGGGGAAAGCTACTCAGCTTCTTGGACGCTTTCTCGGGGTACAACCAGATCAGGATGCACCCCATGGATGAGTGCAAGACTGCGTTTATGACGGAACGGTCTTGCTACTGCTACAAGGTCATGCCATTCGGGTTAAAGAATGCGGGGGCTACCTACCAGCGGCTCATGGATAGGGTGCTCTCGCCTATGCTGGGAAGGAACGTACACGCCTATGTAGATGACATGGTGGTTACTTCCCAAGAGAGGAAGCATCATGCAGCTGATCTGGAAGAGCTATTCACCACCATTGCCAAGTACAGGCTAAAGCTCAACCCTGAGAAATGCATTTTTGGTGTGGAGGCTGGGAAGTTCTTGGGTTTCCTCTTAACAGAGCGGGGAATCGAAGCTAACCCAGAGAAGTGTGCGGCGATCGTGGCGATGAGGAGCCCAACGACGGTGAAGGAAGTGCAGCAGCTCACCGGTCGCTTGGCGGCTTTGTCCCGGTTTATGTCCGCTGGAGGGGAGAAAGGTCACCCATACTTCCAATGTCTCAAACGCAACAGCAGATTCCTCTGGACGCAGGAGTGCGAGGAGGCCTTCATCAAGTTAAAGGGGTATCTGGCGAGCCCACCAGTCTTGCGAAAACCTCAGGTAGGCATCCCTCTTCATCTATACTTTGCTGTGACGGAGAAAGCAGTCAGCTCAGTCCTGGTGCAAGAGCAAGACCAGACCCAGAGGCCTGTTTACTTCGTGAGTAAGGTGCTGCAAGGCCCTGAAACAAGGTACCAGGCCCTCGAGAAGGCTGCTCTGGCGGTGGTGTTTTCAGCCAGAAGACTCAGGCATTACTTCCACAGCTTCACAGTGGTAGTGATGACTGATCTGCCTATCCAAAACGTACTGAAGAAACCTGATGTAGCAGGAAGGATGGTCAAATGGGCGGTGGAATTGTCAGAATTTGACATCCAGTACGAGCCCCGAGGACCGATCAAGGGGCAGGTGTTCGCGGACTTTGTCGTCGAGCTGTCGTCGATCGCGACACCTGCGGAAGGATTAGACTTCCGATGGGTATTATCGGTGGATGGCTCCTCTAATCAGCAGGGGAGCGGCGCGGGAGTCATCCTGGAGGGACCAAACGGGGTACTGATCGAGCAGTCCCTCCGCTTTGCCTTCAAAGCTAGCAACAATCAGGCGGAGTATGAAGCCCTGATCGCAGGAATGTTGTTAGCAAGAGAAATGGGGGCAAGAAATCTGCTGGCCAAAAGCGACTCTTTGCTGGTCACCGGGCAGGTTACAGGGGAGTTCCAAGCAAAAGATCCCCAGATGGCAGCCTACCTGGAGTATGTGCGGCTCCTGAAGACGTCCTTCGCCGAGTTTGAATTAGTGCACGTGCCAAGAGAGCAAAATGCCAGAGCAGACCTGCTTGCCAAGCTGGCCAGCTCAGGCAAAGGGGGGAAGCAGAGGACCGTCATTCAGGAGACCCTGATGGTGCCACGCGCGTTCGTGTCAGACAACCAGGTACTTCATGTATACAAGTCAATGGAGCGTCTAACGATCGGTCATCGGTCGTTGACCCATGAAACGCTCAGAGCACCGAGGGTGAGATCGCGACCGTCAAAGACCGATGAGTCGATGGAGGTCCAGGCGGGGAAGGAACCCGACACCTGGATAACGCCATACCAGCTATACTTAGAGGATGGTGTACTCCCGCTCGATGCGGCAGAGGCCAAAAGGATAAATAGGAGTTCAAGTAAGTTCACTCTTATAGATGGAAACCTCTTTAGATATGGATTTTCTCACCCTGTGCAGATCTGTGTGCACGGCGAGCAATGCACCAGACTCATGTCTGAGCTGCACGAGGGGGTGTGCGGAAGCCACGTAGGTGGTCGCGCTTTGGGAAGTAGAGTACTCCGCGCGGGGTACTACTGGCCAAAGCTGAAGGAAGACTACATAAGGTTTGCTCAGCGTTGCAAACAGTGTCAATTGCATGCAGACCGGCACAAGGCACCCCCTGAGGAGTTGAGGTCCATCCATAGCCCGTGGCCATTCCATACATGGGGGATTGACATCCTAGGACCCTTTCCCCTGGCGGTGAGGCAGATGAAGTTCCTCATCGTGGCCATCGAGTATTTCACCAAGTGGGTGGAGGCAGAGCCAGTCGCACACATCACCGCACAGAAAGTCGAGCACTTCGTCTGGAAGAACATTGTCTGCCGCTTCGGAATACCCAAGAGGCTGGTTTCCGACAATGGCACCCAGTTCACAAGTCATCAGTTGAGGAAGATGTGTGAAGAGTTAAAGATACAACAGGTTTTCGCCTCAGTGGAACACCCACAAACCAATGGGCAGGTGGAGTCAGCAAATCGAGTACTGCTCAGGGGGCTGAAGCGAAGACTAGACAAGGCCAAAGGAGGCTGGGCAGAGGAGGTCCCCAGAATTGTATGGTCTTATCACACCACCCCACAGTCCAGTACCCATGAGACACCCTTCAGCCTTGTCTATGGGACAGACGCCATGATTCTTGTGGAGATACAGGAGAGTTCCCCAGATTCTTGAACTTCGTTGCTGAAGAGTCCAATGAAGAGCGTAAGGTGAATCTGGACCTGCTAGACGAAGTGCGAGAAGAGGCCAGAGTCAGTGCTGAAGCTGTGAAGAGAAGAGTAGAGCGGAGGCACAACTCTAAAGTGAGGCCCAAGCGCTTCCAGGAAGGTGATCTGGTGATGAGAAAGGCGCATCAGAGCGACATGCAGAACAAGTTGTCCCCAAAGTGGACAGGCCCGTACAGAGTGGTGGAGACATTGGAGAACGGAGCCTATCGCCTAGAGACTTTGGAGGGAGGAGCAATCCCCAGAACGTGGAACGCCACCCATTTAAAATTTTATTTCAGTTAAAATTGTACAGTAATGGCGTTCTCGCGCTAAAAAGATACATGCTTTGTATGTGGTGGAAACAGTTGGATAGACAAGGGGGCACTCTTTTTCCCTGAGGAGGGTTTTTAACGAGGCCACCCAATTTAAGAAAAATTTCCAGCATATCAAGTGTGCTCAAGTATTAAAGTTAAAGTCCTCCTTGCCCCAGGTGCAAGTGCAGGTGATTGGTTAGGCCCTACTTGCCCTAGGCGCAAGTACTGGCACCGATCCAAGTCTTCCTCACCCCAGGTGTGAGCGCAAGCAGTTAAAGGTTTGAAAAGCCAGGGGTGCTAGTAAGACCAAGGGAGGGAAAGGAAAGGTTTTGACAAAATGTCCTTACCCGCTTGGCATGCACCAATATTGGCCCAGTAAAGCTCTTAGTCCGAAACCCTTCTCACCCCAGGAGTGAGGCAGGGAATGAACGACCCAACGCCCCGAAGGGTGATGACCTTAGGGAAAGTAAGAGGGGTTTGCGAGAAACACTTTTATTTCCCCAAAGCAAGGCATCACCTCGAGCGATCAATGCCAAGGTTCTCTATGCCCTTAGCGCTAGAGCGACAGAGAAGCTAGGTGAAGATCGAGGAACGATCACTGATGAGTTGTCAGTGATTGGTTAGTGGTGTAAAGCAGCGCACGAGGACTGTCAAACACCAAGCTAAGGGAATAGCCAGTCGTGATCAAGTAGAAGCGAAAGAATAAGAGAAGCAGATCGCGCTAAGCCTAAGCTGGTTAACACTTAGTCGTGCGCAAAGTGAAAGACAAAGCTCAAGATCGCGCTAAGCCTAAGCTGGTTAACACTTAGTCGTGTGCGAAAGGAAAGATAAAGCCCAAGATCGCGCTGAACCTAAGCTAGCTAACAGTTAGTCGCGCGCATAAAGATAAGTGAAGCTCAAAGAAAATACAAGGGAAGAAACTTATGCAAGAAAAGAAGCATTGAGAGTTTGTATTCACAGTCAAGTCTTATACAAATTTTGGAGTAATAAGAAAATTGTGCAGAAGTTAAATTTACAGAGAAGAGAAAAGATTAAGGGGCAGGAGGGATGAGCTTTCCATCTACCACTTCATGATAGATGCTGAACTGCGAGAGGTCCAGGTCCGGGAGAACGCATCTGATTTGCTCGAGTACTAGCTCGAATCCATCAGTAAGGGCATCAGCACCCACATTCATCAAATCAGCATTCTCCGCCTCCAGTTTCTGCTTTGAGGCCTCCGCAGCATCCCTCTCAGTGGTAACGGCAGCAAGAGAGGAGGCAGCTTCAGACAGTTTGCCCACCACCTCCTAAAGCCTCTTCTCCCCAACAGCAGCTGCTTCTTTGGTGGACTCGAGCTCCCCCACTAATTGAGAATTGAGTTGGCGTAGGGAGGAGGTCTCGGCCCGCAGCTCCACCACCGTGCAGTCCAAAGAGCTAGCAGCTTGCCCCATCAAGATCTCCGTCTTGATGGTTTCTTGGACCTGCGCTAGGTACTCCCTCCTAGCTTTCTCCACCATGCCCCGCATCAACTCTACAGATTCTTGGGCAGCTTCGAAGTCACTTCGCAGTGACTCCTTGTCGTGCTCAAGATCCTTCACCCTCTTCTCCAGGGCCAGTTGCTTGCGATGCTGGGTGGAAAATTCCAGAGAGAGTACTACCTGCTTGGCCAGGTGCATATCCACCTCATCACCACTCCACTTGACAAGCTCCCGGTTGCTTATGAGTTGTCGAACCAGGGAGATGACCCTGCTGAAGTTTTCGTGGTTGGCCCCAGAAGTGCTTGGGCGCGAGCTGGACCCCCCACCTTCAGCAGTGGCGGTGGGGATTGGCAGTGGTGGTGGTGGACCCCCAGCAGGATGAGCAGGTGGACCAGGTGATTGGCCTGCTGGGGGGAAGGTGGCAGTTGAGAAGTTGGAGGCAACTGCTGGCCTGGAGAAGGAAGACTGGTGGGCTCTGAGGCAGGTTGAGCACAGGGAGGTGGGGGAGACCCTTCCTCTACTTCCACTACCTCGATCTCTCCAGGCTGGAGAGACGAAGCCCCCTCAACCGCTGGCTTCTTCCTCTGACGGTGTATAAGAGGAGAGCCAGAGCTCTCCTCTTCAGTTGAGGCGACGGTAGCAGCAGCAACAAGTGAAGTGGAAGCCTTCACCAGCCTCTTCCTTTTCTTTCCTTGCTCGGGGCCTTCAGCTGGCGCAACCGAGAGTGGAGGGGCTGCGATGGGCTCAGTTGTAGAAGAGGAGGACCCAGTGCCCTTGGTTCCCCGACGCTTGGCAAGCTCCAGCAAGGCCAGCCTCCTGTCTTTCCCCGTCATTGAGTCTGCATAGACGAGAAAAGGAAGGGTTAGTTGGCCAAGTTATGCAAGTAAGTCAAAAAGCACATAAAAACATGCATGAGAAGAGACAAGTGTCCTAAAATGTGCAAGAAGAGCTACCTATATATTTTTTCAGAGCCACCACATCAAATTCATCCTTGATGAGGCGAGTGGAGTTGTATTTGGCCCCCAGGAGCAGCCCACATAGCTCGCGTTCGTACGGGGCCATAGCTTCGAGGTCCCTGGATTTCTTGAATTCAACTCCAGGAACCCAGTAGAGGGGGTATCCCTCGAGCAAACTTGGACTTTGGGGGGTAGCAGATATCATGTAGAATCTGCCCTTCCAGTCTTTGAAGGATTGCTGGTACAGGCCCAGGAGCACCCACCAGCAACCCCGTTCAGGCTAACCCAGGACCTGTCCCCAGGGTTCTTCGCTTCGAAGAAGTAGAGGAACACGTCCACGGAGGCGTTGTGCCCGAAATAACTGCAGAGGATCTGAAATGCCCGGATGAAGGCCCAGGCATTTGGATGGAGTTGGCAAGGCGCGACGTTTAACTCCATCATCAGCTCCTTTTCGAAGAAGGTGAAAGGGAGGCGCAGCTTCAACCTCTTGAAAATAGCGGAGTAGATGAAGACGAAGGGCACCCCATTGGTGGCCCTGTCATCCGCGCAGATGGGCATTTCCCGAGGAGGAATGCGAATTTGGATATTGAAGTCATTCTCCCTGTCGATGGCGCAGGAAGGGTCATCAGGATTGTGGCTCAGCAAGGACTTGAGGTGGCCCTGGGGCAGTAGAGTGGAGGTTTCAGCGAGCAACGCCAGGGAGGCCCATTCGTAGACCCTGGCGTTGTCATGAAAGGAAGTAGCAACAGGCGGTGGTGGAGCTGGCGAACTTGCGGAAGGCTGTGCACCAGAGGGTGAGGCGACAATACGCGCAGTTTGTTTCAAGCGAGCCATCGCGAGATAGCTGCAAATGGAGGAAAAACGAAAGTCAGAATGAATGGAAGAAGAGGGAATGATGAATGTTTCGGTGAAAACAGAAAGGGGAAAGGATGCCCAGGTGAAGAGAGGAAGAAGAAGAAGCAGAAGCCAGAGTGAGAGCGTGAAAAAACCCTAGCGCGGGTTCGAGAGAGGGAAATAGAGAAGATGAATGCATGATAACCAGAATGATAAATGCAATCGGTAAAGATGACCAAAAAGAGGGCCAGGGAGAAGAAAAACCATACCTTTGGATGATCGCAAGAGATGTGGCAGCAGAGAATTTAAGGAAAGAAAGGTGCACAGAGGAAAAGTTCGCAGAGAGTCTGGGAGTCGAATGAAGAAGATGGAGGAACAGTAAAGGAGCGCGCCAATTTGAATAAGAGAAGCGCTAGCGACGCACAACGCTGGCCGTCGATGGGGCCACGTGTCGCGAGATTAAGAGAGGAAGTCCAAACGTTAAAGAAGCAGCACGTGAGGCGGCCCCACTTGCCACGTGGACTGAAGGCACGATCACTTAGTCTCTTCGCTGAGAACGAGTTCTCGACTCGAGACTGGGGGGCTTGTGATCCGATCGGTCATCGGTAGTCGATGACGTCAGCAGCAGAGAACCACGTGGACCACTCGCCAAGAGCGGTGATCGGTGGTCAGTGACCAAGTGACCACCGACAGATCAGGCGGAAGAGAGGTCGGGGGACAGATCATCCAGAATGGTGATCGGTGGTCAGTAGCCAAGTGGCCATCAACAGACCAGTTCTCAGACTAACGCCTGAAGGCAGAACGCGAGAAGCAAATAAACACCGATCAGTCATCGGGTGTATTGTCATCGGGGTCTCGTGTTACACGCAGTTAAACTGGGACTGAGGTTCCCAGCGAGAGCGTTACGCATGGATCTCGCATGAGCACACCTCAGGGAATCATGCACGAGAGTGGCCTGAGGGAACTAGTAAACCAGTCAGTGATTGGTGATTCCCTCAACCCATTACGTGCATGGCATCGTGAAGGGTGAGTCGCTTACGCAGAGAGCAACATTTGGTGAGTGTGCCTAGACCAGCCACACCCGACGTTCTCCTAAGAGTATGCGATTTACCCAGATGAGAGAAAATATCCTAAGTTACTCCGCAAAGGCGTAACTTAGACACACAAAGAGAAGCGTTAGAGCTCTTCCAGTAAATGACACGTGTGTGGTTAGATGTGAGTTGCAGGCCTCCACGTGTCACCATCTGAGAGGGGTGCGGTCCAGACAAAAATGCACTCCGTACCATTAAGGGTACAGACAGGCGCAGCCAAGCGCAGAGACGCGCAGACATGCACAGACTCTCACGCTCCCACTGCTGATTCTGAAGGTACACTTTCTCTGAAAAGCATCACAGGGTTCTGACATGTGCCAGAAAAGCATAACAGAATTCTGTTATGCCCAGAAGCAGGGAAAGAGACATAAAGGGAGAGAATCAGGGTGAGAGTGGGGGAGGAGAAAAAACAGAGAGCAAGAGTTTTTCACACACACTACTAGTTTTCTGATCTTTGGTGGTTCTGTGGACTAACTTGATCGTCGGAGTGCAAACGGCCGCTAGAGGCGCCGTCTGTGTGTTTTGCAGGTCACGTTTGAAGACATCTGAGAGAAGGTTCTGAGGGTGACTCTGCAGAGAACGCAGTCGCGTAAACGAGGCAAAGAGTGCCGTGAAGCGATTGCTCCACGTTCGAGTTGCCGGCAGGATCAGACCGCGAGGGCGCCCTTTTGTCTCTTTGTTTCAGGTATTCACGGCGGCGAAGGGTGAAAAGTGGAATGAAGAGCTGTGTCACGCAAACGACGAGTTGCGCCACGGGATGTGCATCCACCCTAGGAATCATGAAGAAGAGGATCGCGAGTGCTTCACACCACCCAAGGAGTTCCCTATGCCCTTTTCGCAGTCCATTATGGAAGCGGTGATACCACCCACGTTCGTCGGCCCGAAGGTTACGTTCATTGGGATGGAAGATCCAGAGGCACACCTCACTGCGTTCCATACGCAGATGATGCTTGTCGGCGATTCTGACGCCGTGAGGTGCAAGTTATTCATGAGCACGCTGGTAGGAATGGCAATGGACTGGTTCATCAACCTTCCAGACGGCCACGTGACATCATTTACGCAACTATAACAGCTGTTTAGGGAGCAATATATCGCGAACCGGGGTCCTCCACCAGTGTCGTATGATCTCTTCGACATGAAGCAGTATTAGGGGGAGACATTGAAGGAGTACATCAACCCCTTTGGGGCACAGGTGGTGAAGGTTGGCACCACCGAGGAGCCGATGATAGTGTATGCATTTAGGAAGGGGATCTGTCCTGGGCCTTTTTGCGAGTCGCTCATCAGAAACTGCCCCAGAACTTTCGCATAAATCAGGCATCGCGCGGTGGCGCACATCGCAACACATGGAGAGGTATGCGAGAAACGTGCAAGTGTTGTGCCTGCACGCCCTAGAGCACCGTCGCGCGAACAACCCGCAAGGGTGAATGAAAGGTGGCTTTTTATAATGAAGAACAAGATCATTCGCCTTCACATTTAAAGTTTTTCTTGTTAATCTTTGCAAAAGATAAAGCCCAAGCCCAAGCCCAAGCCCAAGCCCAAGAAGGCCAAAGCCCACAAAAGCCCAAAAACCATCCCATGAAGGGCAAGGCCAAGTTTTAAATAATTTAGAAAGGTGCTTAGAGGGAAACATTAGAAACCTCTATTGTTAAAGCATCTTTTAGTCTTTAGTTAAGAGTCTTAGGGGGGGTGTATTAGTAGATAGGTGTAGGAGTAAATAAGGAGGTGCCAAAGTGAGAGAAAGGATCACACCTTCCTCATGCATAGGATTAGGCGCCGGATTTGAGTAAGTTTAGGAGGGAATTTTGAATACTCTTAGCTTTGTTTTTCAGCACCTTAGGCTATAAATAGAGGTGCTCTCCTTGTATTTTTGAGATTTGAATTCATCTAAAGAAACTATACTCAAAATTGGAGTGAGCATTTGAGAGCTTTTGAGCTTCTACTCTAGTCTTATCTTGAAGGACCATGGTTTCCTCAAGTGGCGGCTTCCACACTCATCTAGGAGCATCCATACTTCTAGTGGCGTGATCATCCAACCTATCTTCCATCTTCATGAGCATTCTCTTCTCCTTTCTTTCTTCTCTTTCAATTACTCTTGTTGTCTTGTGTTCTTGAGCATGTTTTGGTTCGGCTATTCCATTTTCCAGCACATGTGTTCTGTTTTTTGTTTTTCAATTCCTTTTATGTTCGGTTCTTATGTGTTCTTGCATAATTCTGTTCGGTCAATTCATTTTATGTCTCCTTTGTTGATTCAATTTGACAATATTTGGTTCAACCAAATGAGTTTGGGAATTGGTACTTGTTATTGGTGAGTTCTTGACTTAGAACCATGATCCAACTTCTAAGAAAGTGCCTCTATATTTTCCAGCTCAAGGTGATTCCTCAAAGTGTCAAGAATCTTGTTCTATGTGGCTATTGGAATCACATCATGTGGTATCATGAGTCTTAGGTTCATTCTTGTTAATTGTTGAGTTGTGTGCACTTTAATTTCAAGAGCTCTTTATTTTTCTTGCAATTTAAGTTTCTGTTTTAGATTTTTAATTGAGTATTCTTGCTGTTTTTCTTTTGCTCCAAGTGTTTGTGGAAAGGTTTATGGCACTCATAATTCTTATGAGTATGGTTGCTCTTTTGGAATGGCATTATCCTTCCTAGAGTATACCTTAAGCTTCCTTTCACTTGTTACAATTTGTGTTGTGTCTTTTAATTTTTGAATCATGTCAAGTTTTGTCTTAGTCATGTTTTTCCATATATGTCATTACTTCTAGTAGTACTTTTATTGTTTTGATTGTTTCTTGCTTTGGTGTCCTATAATTTTCTGAATTGATGTTGATCCTTTGTCCATTTTCTTTTTAGAATTGAGTTCATACTTGTATTCTAGACCTATACAAGTTCCAATACATCATTTTCTATTATGTCTTTGCTAGTTCATCATTCTGTTTTTTTATTCCTATTAGGATTCCTCTGTTTCTGAAAAGAGTGCTTACTGTTTTTCCTTATTGCAACTGATTTACGTACTGTAAAATTCTGAAATTCTGGATTTGAGATATTCAAAGTGTTAGAAAAGAATAGAAAAAAGAATCATTCAAAAATATGAAGTGCACAAAAAATGATAAATAAAATAAAAAAAGTGTACATTCCTGCCGAAAAAAATACGGTAATCTGGCAGTGATTTTAAAAAATTTATTTCTCTCAATTGGCTTACTGTTTTTAATTGATTCCAGTGCCATTTTTGAATTAACATCTTGAAGTTTCTGTGGTATAAATTTCATAATCCAGTTCGCTCTACAACGTTCCAGTTAAATCAGTGAATATCAAGCACAGTTTGCATTTTAAAAAAAAAAAATTTCCAGTAGCTAAATTTTTTTGTTTTCTTCATCTACTCTAGAGCTTTTCCTTAAGTATTCTTTTGTGTGCCTACTTTTCTCATTGAGTTCTTTATTTTCTTGATTGTCTTTCATTCTTACTCTTTGAGTTTGTCTTACATATAGTTTTCCTTTTGCAATTACCTTTCCTTGCTTATACCTTTTCTTGTTTGTCTTTATTGTTTCTTTGGTTTTGTGGTGGTTTGCTCTTAAGATTGGTGTGCTTGCTTTGGCATATTTCATTTGAGGATTCCAAGGCCTCAAGATCAGATTGGTGCAAGAACATTATTTCTTTGAGAGTGATATCTTTTCAGCCTTAGTTCATTTCGGCAGTTTCATTGCCAAAAAGCTCACTGTTTTTGCTAATTTTTAATTTGTTTGCTGTTTTTGTGTGTTTGCTGTTTTTAATTACAAATGGCTGGATTTTCAAGTGATGCATCCTACAAGCAGAATTCTCCTTCCAAAGCTTCAATTCTTGGTGAATTACATGAAGCTCAAAGAACAATTAGACGGTTGGAGGAGAAAATGCTAAAGATGGAGGTACAACAAGCTAGACCATCTCCTTCTATCCATGATGGACATCATTCTCATAGACCATCTTCTAGAGCTTCTTCAAATGATGTTGGCCTTGAAGATGAGCATAGGAGAAGGAGACCTCCACCCCAAGTCCATGGACAAAGACATCATCACCAAGGGGAAAGAATTCACTACGGCAATGGTTTCTACCATGATGCAAAGTCCAAGCTTCCTTCGGTCAAACTACCTTGTTTTAATGGTTCTAGTGATCCAAATGTGTATTTAGATTGGGAGGCTAAGTGTGAACAAATTTTTGAGATCCATGAGATCCAAGATGAGCATAAGCTCAAGCTAGCCACCCTAGAGTTTAGTGATTATGCCATGAAATGGTGGCATGGGATTGTAAAGGACATTATCTATCACAAGGGTCCTCCCGTGGACTCTTGGAACTCTTTAAAGGATCATATGCGCGCTAGATTTGTGGCCCCACATTTTAGGAAAGACCTCATGTTGAGACTCCAACGGTTTCAACAAAGCACGCTAAATGTGGATGAATATTATAAAGAGCTAGAAACGCCTGTGCTTAAAATTGAATTAGAGGAAAGTGAGGAAGCTATGATTGTTAGGTTTGTGAGTGGTCTTAGGAAGGATATTCAAGACTTTGTTGAGTTACAAGAGTATTCATCATTGGGCTCTTTAGTTCATCTTGCAATGAAGGTGGAAGCCCAACTTGCTAAGAAAAACTCTTTAAAAAATGCTTCCAATGATGGATACTACTCCAAGTCTTGGAGAACCAAAAATTCTTTTTCTAAACATCCTTCCAAAGATTCTTCTTTCAAACCCAAGGATCCTACGCCATCTACTTCTAGGCCTAAATCCCCAATTAAATCGTCTAGTCAAAAGTGTTTTAAATGTTTGGGATATGGTCACATTGCTGCTAATTGCCCTTCTAAAAGAAGTATGTACATGCATGAAGGCATTGTAGTTAGTGAGCATGATTCCACTTCACCTAGGCATTCTTCACCTTCTAGACCATCAAGTGAAAATGAGAGTGAAAGTCCTTGTGAAGGTGACTTATTGATGGTAAGACGTATGTTGGGCACAATTCCAAAATCTTTGAATGATACTCAAAGAGAAAATATTTTTCACACCCGATGTCTTATCAACAACAAGTTATGTTCCTTGATTATTGATGGGGGAAGTTGCACTAATGTGGCTAGTACAAGAGTTGTGGAGAAGTTAGCCTTACCCACTATCTCTCATACCAAGCCCTACAAATTACAATGGCTTAGTGAAGTAGGTGAAATCATGGTGAATAAACAAGTCCTCATTAACTTCGCTATAGGAAAGTATAAAGATGAGGTTTTATGTGATGTTGTGCCCATGGAAGCTTCTCATCTTCTTTTAGGAAGGCCTTGGCAATATGATAGACATGTTTTACATGATGGCCTATCCAATACAATGTCTTTTTCCTTCCTAGGGCGCAAGGTTATATTAAAACCCCTCTCTCCCAAAGAGGTTCATGAGGACCAAATAAAAATGAAAAATAAAAGAGAAAATGAGAAAGAAAAAGAAGTAAGTACTACACCGAGTCAGACCATTTTCTCCTCTAAATCCATCATGTTGACTCGTGCTATACCTCAAATGGACCCTCCAAGGTCTTCTTCTTCTTTATCTTTTTCATTACCCAAGGTTCCTATTTCAACACCACCTTGGTTAAAATATGTTAGGGATGATTTTTTCATACCTCTTAATGGGTTTCACCATTTAAGAGGTCTTTTTCCAAAAAATATCATCATTCCCAAACAAATTTTTCCAACTTGGTTGATTCATAGGACCTCCCTTTCTGCAATCCCTTTGATTCCCTCTACTAAGTCATGTATTCCTTTTTCTTACTCTTTTGATTGTAAAAGTACATTGACTTTGTTATATGCAGGGATTCAGAATTCGTGGGCGAATTCTCTCCAACTCGGGGAGTATGATGAGAATCAACTAAAGGTGGCTTTTTATAATGAAGAACAAGATCATTCGCCTTCACATTTAAAGTTTTTCTTGTTAATCTTTGCAAAAGATAAAGCCCAAGCCCAAGCCCAAGCCCAAGCCCAAGAAGGCCAAAGCCCACAAAAGCCCAAAGACCATCCCATGAAGGGCAAGGCCAAGTTTTAAATAATTTAGAAAGGTGCTTAGAGGGAAACATTAGAAACCTCTATTGTTAAAGCATCTTTTAGTCTTTAGTTAAGAGTCTTAGGGGGGGTGTATTAGTAGATAGGTGTAGGAGTAAATAAGGAGGTGCCAAAGTGAGAGAAAGGATCACACCTTCCTCATGCATAGGATTAGGCGCCGGATTTGAGTAAGTTTAGGAGGGAATTTTGAATTCTCTTAGCTTTGTTTTTCAGCACCTTAGGCTATAAATAGAGGTGCTCTCCTTGTATTTTTGAGATTTGAATTCATCTAAAGAAACTATACTCAAAATTGGAGTGAGCATTTGAGAGCTTTTGAGCTTCTACTCTAGTCTTATCTTGAAGGACCATGGTTTCCTCAAGTGGCGGCTTCCACACTCATCTAGGAGCATCCATACTTCTAGTGGCGTGATCATCCAACCTATCTTCCATCTTCATGAGCATTCTCTTCTCCTTTCTTTCTTCTCTTTCAATTACTCTTGTTGTCTTGTGTTCTTGAGCATGTTTTGGTTCGGCTATTCCATTTTCCAGCACATGTGTTCTGTTTTTTGTTTTTCAATTCCTTTTATGTTCGGTTCTTATGTGTTCTTGCATAATTCTGTTCGGTCAATTCATTTTATGTCTCCTTTGTTGATTCAATTTGACAATATTTGGTTCAACCAAATGAGTTTGGGAATTGGTACTTGTTATTGGTGAGTTCTTGACTTAGAACCATGATCCAACTTCTAAGAAAGTGCCTCTATATTTTCCAGCTCAAGGTGATTCCTCAAAGTGTCAAGAATCTTGTTCTATGTGGCTATTGGAATCACATCACTTTTTGCGAGTCGCTCATCAGAAACTGCCCCAGAACTTTCGCATAAATCAGACATCGCGCGGTGGAGCACATCACAACACATGGAGAGGTATGCGAGAAACGTGCAAGTGTTGTGCCTGCACGCCCTAGAGCACCGTCGCGCGAACAACCCGCAAGGGTGAATGAGGCCGCGACAGGGAAGAGAGCCCAAGAAAGGAAGCTCAGATGAGAACAGGGCAGTAAGGAACGACTTTGTGGTGGAGCTGAAGGGCCTCATTGTTGTTCCCTGTTGAACCAAGTGGTGTTCAAGCTTTGAAGAATCCAAATCCTTTGAAGGATGTTGAAGCCTCTGCTGTGCTTGGTGTTGTTGTGCTGGTTCAGCTTAGTTCTGGGGTAGCTTATATGTTGTAATCCACCATTTGATTAAATCTAAAGCATTAGCAATCTCAATCGTTGTGAAAGTAAAATGTTTTCAAACTAAGTTAAAACAACCGATTATTTTGTTGAAACAACGATTGTTTGTACTTAGGTGTTTTGAGAAAAAAATTGAAAACTATTTTTAAAATGGTTGAACTGTTAAGTACCAAAACAACCAATTCATTCGAGGAAACAACCGATTGTTTGTTTTGGGACCATAACAGAAAAACTATTTTATGTTTGACAGAGCTTTAAATGTTTTAACTGCTTACGCTCCAGTCATTAAATGATTTGACCAATCTTTTAATGCAATTTAAGAGTTTGTTAAGATTTGATAACAAACTACATCTTTGAATAAATTTAGAAAAACAAATTACACAATATATCTTTGACAAGTTTTTGCTAAGAGTTTTTGAGTTTTTCAAAGAGCTAAGATTGCTAAGAGTATGTGATTGATCAAAGTTGTGGAATAGGATTCTGCTTGTATTAATTTCAGATTATCTTTTGTAACAAGTGTAATCCTTGTATTCTCTGTAAAGACAAGTTTCGTTTCTGTGTTTGCTAAGATTGGCTGTCTGATCTTGAGGGGATCAAGATCAGCAATCTTAGTGTAGGTGTGTTGACCAAGGAGAGTGTGTTTCTTGAGGTGTTCAAGGTCATTCTTTTGGTTGTTGTGTAAGTGATCAAGGTGTGGTTGCTTAGTGGATTTCCTCAGGGTTCTGAGAAGACTGGGTGTAGCTCTGGATTTGGAGTGAACCAGTATAAACAACTTTGTACAATCTCTCTATCCCTATCTCTTTAAATTCAGTTTTGTCATTTGATAACTGGTATAAACAACCGATTGTTTCGGTAAAACAACCGATTGTTTTTCCAGTGTTGTGCTTTTGCTTTATGTTTTGAAAAACTGAATTCTTAATCAAGATTTTATTGAAGTATTTTCATTCTAGGCTTAAAAGTTTACGAAAATCTTTCTTAAACAATTCACTCCCCTCTCGTTTAAGACCATACATTCTAACAATTGGCATCAAGAGCTTGGTTCTTGAAAGTTATTCAAGTTGATCAAAAATCTTTTTTCTATGGCTGGAAAACTATCTTTTGAGGAAGGTGCTTCAATCTACAAACCACCTTTATTCTGTGGATTGAATTATAAGTTTTGGGAAACAAGAATGAAAATCTTTATTGAATATATTGATCAAAGAATTTGGGATTCAATTGAGAATGGTCCTTCCATTCCAAAGTTCAAAAAGGATAATTCTTTCATTGCAAAACCTTTGTCCAAATGGAAAAATGATGAATGTAAGATGGCCCAGTTTGATCGATCTGCTCAAAACATTATAGCTTATGCACTAGATACTAATGAATTTTTCAGGATATCAAAGTGCAAAACTGCCAAGGATATGTGGGAGACTCTCAAGGCTGCTCATGAACCAAAGAAAGCAATGACAAAGAGTCAAGCAAGAAGGAAAAAAAGGCAAAATAAGAAAAGCCTCAATCTTTGCTTCATGGCCAGAAGGGAGGATGACTCAAGTAGTGTAAGTTCATCAAACTCCTCAAACTCTAAAAATTATGGTCAATTGCTTCAAGCCTTTCAAGAAACACATGAAGAAGCCAACCGATTGGCTCTCTTGAACAATCGGTTGATAGAAAAGAACAGCTGGCTTGAAAATAGAGTAAAGGCACTGGAAGAGGATTTAGAAAATTCAAAAACAGATTTTCAAAATCTGGAAATCATTTACAAAAACTCCTCTTGCAAGTGTGATACTCTAGTTTCTGAATATTGTGAAAATCTAGAAAAGAAGGTCCACTATCTTGTTAAAACTGTGGATAAGCTTTCTAAAGGCCAATCCAATTTTGAGAGTGTTCTAGCATCTCAAAACTGTGTTTTTGGAAAATCTGGATTGGGTTTTAATCCACAAAACAAACAAGATAGATTTTCAAAATCTTTTTCGAAAATGCCAGAAAAACAATCGATTGGATCATCGAAACAACCGATTGTTACATGCTTCTATTGCATGAAAAGAGGCCATTCTGTGAGGTTCTGTAAAATCAGAAAACATGTTGTTCCTAAAGGACTTATGAAGTGGATTCCTAAGGGAAATAAAGCTTTAATTGATGAGTATAAACCAGATGGACCCACATTCATAAGGGGACCAAATCTTTGTACTTGAAAATTTCTTTTGTAGGAAATCTTGGAGGAGAGCAAGCAACTATGGTACTTGGATAGTGGATGCTCCAAGCATATGACAGGGGACAAATCAAAGTTCATGAGTATCTCCTTCAAGCAAGAGGGACATGTCACCTATGGAGACAACAATAAAGGAAGAATTCTCTGGAGAGGATCCATAGGAGATGAGAACATCTTGGTAATCCATGATGTACTTTTTGTTGATGGCCTAAAGCATAATCTGCTGAGCATTAGCCAACTATGTGACAAGGGGTATCAAGTAATGTTCAAGACAAACACATGTGAAATCTGTCTACCCAACATCAAAGAGGTAATGTTGGTAGGTGATCCGGTCGGTGGTCGGTTGGCGGTGACATCAGCAGTAGATAGCCACGTGGACCGTTCTTAGTGGCACGCGTGGGTCAGGGAAGCTGATGTGTGGTGTGTCATTGAGAGGGTTACCCAGGGGTGATTGGTGTTAAGGGGGTGGTCGGTTGTCAGAAGGAATGCACGATCATCATTTAGATGAGACGATCGGTCGTCGCGCCACGCACAGGCAAGCTAGGAGCGAGAGGCAATTCCCAACAAGAGTGTTGCGTATGAGTCTTGATGAGAGTCAAGTAAAGGAGGTTTTTATTAATGAAGGAAGAGGCAATTCACCATCACACTTGAAGTTCTTCCTTCTAGTCTTCTCAAAATTTAAAGAAGACATAAAATAAAGAGAGGCCCAAGCCCAAAGCCCAAGCCCAGGCCCAAGTCCATCCTATGAAGCGCAAGGCCAAGTTTTAAATAATAAAGAATATTTTTTGAAGGTGCTTAGAGGGAAACATTAGAAACCTCTATTGTTAAAGCATCTTTTAGTCTTTAGTTAAGAGTCTTAGGGGGGTGTGTTAGTAGATAGGTGTAGGAGTAAATAAGGAGGTGCCAAAGTGAGAGAAGGGATCACACCTTCCTCATGCTTTGTTTTAGGCGCAAATTCTAGAAGCTTTTTAGGAGGGAGTTTTTGAATTTGTGTAGCTTACATTTCAGCACCTTAGGCTATAAATAGAGGTGCTCTCTTTGTAAATGGGAGATTTGAATTTATCTAAAGAAACTATACTCAAAATTGGAGTGAGCATTTGGAGAGCTTTTGAGCCTTCTTCTCTAGTCTTATCTTGAAGGATCCATGGTGTCCTCAAGTGGCGGCAACACTCTCATCTAGGAGCATCCACACTTCTAGTGGCGAGATCATCCATCATTCATCCATCTTCATGAGCTATTCTTCTCTCCTTCCTTTCTTCTTTGTTAATTCCTAGTTCTAGCTTGTTGTCTTGTTGTTTTGGTTCGGCTGTTCTTGTTTTTCCAGCACCTATTTTTCTGTTCTTTGCCTTTAATTTCACTTTATTCGGTGCAGTTTGCTTATCATCCTTTTCTGTTCGGTGTGTTTTAATTTTATCTCTCTTTGTTGGTTCAATTTGACAATATGTGGAACATCCAAGTGAGTTTGGGATTTGGTACTAGTTTTTGGTGAGTTCTTGTCTTAGAACAATGATCCAACTCTAAGAAAAGTGCCTCAATAATGTCCAGCTCAAGGTGATTCCTAAGAATGTCAAGAATCATTCTCTATATGGCTAGTGGAATCACATCATGTCTTGTACGGCAGAGTTGTGAAAGAAGGAGAAGATCAGGTGCTTCATAGTACTGCGCACGAGAGTGGCCTAAGGGAGCTAGCAGCCAGTCCCTGGTTGGTGCTCTCTAACCCATAACGTGCATGGAGCAATGCAGGTGATGGAGATCAAGCTCAAGAGGACATGGAGGCCAATCAACAAGATCAAGAGGAGGTGGAGGCACAAATAGAAGACGCCCATGGAGGTCAAAGTCCACCTCAAAGGATTACAAGAAGCATGTTCAAAGCTTTGGGAGCTAGAGGACATTTATTTTCTCTTTTTGTAATTTCTTTAGTTGAAGGTGCTTAGAGGGAAACATTAGAAACCTCTTTTGTTTTAGCATCTTTTAGGCTTTAGTTAGGAGCTTTAGGGGGGTGTATTAGTAGATAGGTGTAGGAGTAGAATAGGAGGTTCCAAAGTGAAGGAAAGAGTCACACCTTCCTCATGCATGGAATAGGCGCCGGTTCTAAAATGTTTTAGGAGGGAATTTTGAAATTGTTTAGCTTGCATTTTCAGCACCTTAGGCTATAAATAGAGGTGCTCTCCTTGTAATATTCAGATTGGAATTAATCTAAGAAAACTCTACTCAAATTTTGAGTGAACTTTGGAGAGCTTTGAGCCTTCTTCTCTAGTCTTATCTTGATGGATCAATGGAGTCCTCAAGTGGCGGCATCACTCTTATCTAGGAGCATTCCACACTTCTAGTGGCGAGATCATCCATCCTCATTCCATCTTCATGAGCATTTCTTCTCTCCTTCCTTTCTCCTCTTTCATTTGTTTTTGTTAGCTTGTGTTCTTGAGTTTGTTTTGGTGTTCTTGCTGTTTTTATGAGTATTTTGGTTTGGCAGTTTTATAATTCTGTCCATTCATCTTGTTCCTTTGCTTTTCTTACTCTTTTGTTCGGTTCAATTTGACTAAAATTGGTTCATCCAAATGAGTTTGGGATTTGGTACTAGTTTTTGGTGAGTTCTTGTCTTAGAACAATGATCCAACTCTAAGAAAAGTGCCTCTATAATGTCCAACTCAAGGTGATTCCTAAGAAGGTCAAGAACCTTTCTCTATATGGCTAGTGGAATCACATCATGTGGTATCATGAGTCTTAGGTTTATTCTTGTTTAATTGTTGAGTTGTGTGCACTTTATTTCAAGAGCACTTTAATTTTCTTGCAATTTAAGTTTCTGTTTTAGGAATTAATTGAGTTTTCTTGCTGTTTTTCTTTTATACCAAGTGTTTGTGAAAAGGTTTATCGCACTCATTCTTCTTATGAGTATGGTTGCTCTTTTGGAATGGCATTATCCTTCCTAGAGTTTACCTTAAGCTTCCTTTCACTTGTTAAAATTTGTGATGTGTCTTTTAATTTTGTAATAATGTCAAGTTTTGTTTTAGTCATGTTATTCCATAATTGTCATTACTTCTAGTAGTACTTTTCTTGTTTTGATTGTTTCTTGCTTTAGTGTCTATAATTTTCTGAATTGATATTGATCCTTTGTGCATTTTCTTTTTAGAATTGAGTTCATACTTGTATTCTAGACCTATACAAGTTCCAATACATCATTTTCTATTATGTCTTTGCTAGTTCATCATCCTGTTTTTTATTCCTATTAGGATTCCTCTGTTTCTGAAAAAAGTGCTTACTGTTTTTCCTTATTTCAATTGATTTACTAACTGGAAAATTCTGATATTCTGGATTTGAGATATTCAAAGTGTTAGAAAAGAATAGAAAAAAGAATCATTCAAAAATACGAAGTACACAAAAAATGATAAATAAAATAAAAAAAGTGTACATTTCTGCCGAAAAAAATACGGTAATCTGGCAGCGATTTTGAAAAATTTATTTCTCTCAATTGGCTTACTCTTTTTAATTTATTCCAGTGCCATTATTGAGTTAACATCTTGAAGTTTCTGTGGTTTAAATTTCATAATCCAGTTCGCTGTACATCATTCCAGTTAAATCGGTGAATATCAAGCACAGTTTGCATTTTTTTTTAAAAAATAAAAAATAAAATTCCAGTAGCTAATTTTTTTTGTTTTCTTCATCTACTCTAGTGCTTTTCCTTAAGTATTCTTTTGTGTGCCTACTTTCTCATTGAGTTCTTTATTTTCTTGATTGTCTTTCTTTCTTACTCTTTGAGTTTGTCTTACATATAGTATTCCTTTTGCAATTACCTTTCCTTGCTTATACCTTTTCTTGTTTGTCTTTATTGTTTCTTTGGTTTTGTGGTGGTTGCTTTTGAGATTGGTGTGTTTGCTTTGACATATTTCATTTGAGGATTCCAAGGCCTCAAGATCAGATTGGTGCAAGAACATTATTTCTTTGAGAGTGATCTCTTTTTTTCAGCCTCATTTCACTTCGGCAGTTTCATTGCCAAAGCTCACTGTTTTTGCTAAGTTTTAACTTGTTTGCTGTTTTTAATTACAAATGGCTGGATTTTCAAGTGATGCATCCTACAAGCAGAATTCTCCTTCCAAAGCTTCAATTCTTGGTGAATTACATGAAGCTCAAAGAACAATTAGACGGTTGGAGGAGAAAATGCAAAAGATGGAGGTCCAACAAGCTAGACCATCTCCTTCTATCCATGATGGACATCATTCTCATAGACCATCTTCAAGAGCTTCTTCAAATGATGTTGGCCGTGAAGATGAGCATAGGAGAAGGAGACCTCCACCCCAAGTCCATGGACAAAGACATCATCACCAAGGGGAAAGAATTCACTACGGCAATGGCTTCTATCATGATGCAAAGTCCAAGCTTCCTTCGGTCAAGCTACCTTGTTTTAATGGTTCTAGTGATCCAAATGTATATTTAGATTGGGAGGCTAAGTGTGAACAAATTTTTGAGATCCATGAGATCCAAGATGAGCATAAGCTCAAGCTAGCCACCCTAGAGTTAAGTGATTATGCCATGAAATGGTGGCATGGAATTGTAAAGGACATTATCTATCACAAGGGTCCTCCCGTAGACTCTTGGAACTCTTTAAAGGATCATATGCGCGCTAGGTTTGTGCCCCCACATTTTAGGAAAGACCTCATGTTGAGACTCCAACGGTTTCAACAAGGCACGCTAAATGTGGATGAATATTATAAGGAGCTTGAGACGCTTGTGCTTAAAATTGAATTAGAAAAAAGTGAAGAAGCCATGGTTGCTAGGTTTGTAAGTGGTCTTAGGAAGGATATTCAAGACATTGTTGAGTTACAAGAGTATTCATCATTGGGCTCTTTAGTTCATCTTGCAATGAAGGTGGAAGCCCAACTTGCTAAGAAAAACTCTTTTAAAAATGCTTCCAATGATGGATACTACTCTAAGTCTTGGAGAAACAAAACTTCTTTTTCTAAACATCCTTCCAAAGATTCTTCTTTCAAACCCAAGGAATCTAAGCCATCTACTTCTAGACCTAAGTCTTCTACTAGAACATCTAATACTAAATGCTTTAAATGTATGGGTTATGGTCATATTGCTGCAAATTGTCCTTCCAAACGAAGTATGCACATGCATGAGGGCATTGTAGTTAGTGAGCATGATTCGGATTCTCCAAAGCATTCATTGAATTCTCATGCATCTAGTGAGGAAGAGAGCGAATGTCCACTTGAAGGGGACTTGTTAGTTGTGAGAAAACTTCTTGGACAAGTTTCACAACCTTTTGATGAAAGTCAAAGGGAAAATATTTTCCATACAAGATGTCTTATTCAAAACAACATTTGTTCCTTGATAGTGGATGGGGGTAGTTGTGCAAATGTGGCTAGTACAAGAGTAGTAGATAAGCTTGGATTGCCTACTATCTCTCATACAAAGCCCTACAAATTACAATGGCTTAGGGAAGTAGGAGAAATAATTGTTAATAAACAAGTCCTCATCCATTTCTCCATTGGAAAATACAAAGATGAGGTATTATGTGATGTTGTGCCCATGGAAGCCACTCATGTTCTTTTGGGAAGGCCTTGGCAATTTGATAGAAAAGTTTTACATGATGGCTTTACCAACAAACTATCTTTTGAATTCCATGGTCACAAGGTTACTTTAAAATCTCTCTCTCCAAGAGAAGTCCATGAGGACCAAGTTATTATGAAGAAAAAGAGGGAGAGTGAAAAAGATAAAAAAGATAAAAAAAAGATAAGAGTTCTAAGCCTACACTCCTTGTGTCTAGGCGTGACATTGAAAGGGAAATAGTGGCTCATCATCCTCTTTTCTTAGCCATCCCTAGAACTCTTAGAGTAGAATCACTTGTTGATAGTCCTCATTGCTTGGAAAATTTGGTAGAAGAGTTCCAAGATGTGTTTCAAGATCCTCCAAATGGACTTCCACCTTTGAGAGGGATTGAGCACCAAATTGATTTGATATCGGGCTCTTCTTTACCAAATCGTCCAGCATATAGGACCAATCCAAGTGAAACCAAGGAAATTCGCCAACAAGTTGAGGCTTTAATTGAGAAAGGGTGGGTGCAAGATAGCATGAGTCCTTGTGCTATGCCTATCATCTTAGTGCCAAAAAAGGATGGCACATGGCGAATGTGTTCGGATTGTAGGGCCATAAATAACATAACCATTAAGTATAGGCATCCCATACCTAGACTAGATGATTTGTTGGATGAATTACATGGTTCTAAAATCTTTTCAAAGATTGATCTTAAAAGCGGCTACAATCAAATCCGTATGAAACCGGGTGATGAATGGAAAACGGCTTTTAAGACCAACTTTGGTTTATATGAGTGGTTAGTTATGCCTTTTGGTTTAACTAATGCACCAAGTACCTTCATGCGCCTCATGCATCATGTTCTTAGACCTTTCATTGGTAAGTTTGTTGTGGTTTACTTTGATGACATTCTCATTTATAGCTTATCTTTGAATGACCATAGGTTGCATGTTAGGCAAGTTTTAGAAACCCTTAGGAAGGAACATTTGTATGCTAACCTTGCTAAATGTATGTTTGCTCTTGATCATATAGAATTCCTAGGGTTTGTTGTGAGTTGTAAAGGGGTCCATGTGGACAATACAAAGGTGGTGGCCATTCAAAATTGGCCTACACCGAAATCTTTAAATGAGGTCCGAAGTTTTCATGGGCTTGCTTCTTTCTATAGAAGATTTGTCCCAAACTTTGGTACCATTGCCGCACCACTCAATGACATAGTGAAAAAGGATGTGGTCTTTCATTGGGGAGAAGCACAACAAAATGCTTTTGATACTTTGAAAGAAAAATTGACTAATGCTCCCATCTTGACCCTTCCTAATTTCACTAAGACATTTGAGATTGAGTGTGATGCTTCAAGTATAGGTATTGGGGCTATTCTCCTTCAAGAGGGCCACCCCATAGCCTATTTTAGTGAGAAATTGAAGGGAAGTCATCTCAACTATTCCACCTATGATAAGGAATTATATGCACTTGTTAGGGCTTTGTTTACTTGGCAACACTATCTTTTTCCCAAAGAGTTTGTGATACATAGTGATCATGAATCTCTTAAATATTTGAAAAGCCAAAACAAACTTAACAAGAGGCATGCTAAGTGGGTGGAATTCATTGAGCAATTTCCTTATGTGATCAAACACAAGCAAGGCAAAATAAATATTGTGGCGGATGCTCTTTCTAGAAGATACACCTTGCTAAATCTTTTAACCTCTCAATATCTTGGTTTTGATCACATTAAGGAACTTTATCATGATGACATTGATTTTTCTCTCCTCTATCAAAAGTGTCTTAAGGGAGGACACAAAGATTTTTTTATTCAAGATGGCTTTCTTTTTAAGGGAAAACGTCTTTGTGTTCCCCAATGCTCTATTAGATTATCTCTTGTTAGAGAAGCTCATGAGGGGGGTTTAATGGGACATTTTGGGGTTGCTAAAACTTTGGATGTGTTGCATGAACATTTCTTTTGGCCTCATATGCATAAACATGTTCATAGTTTGTGTGATAAATGCATAGCTTGCCGCAAAGCTAAGTCTAAAATGCATCCCCATGGTCTTTATTAATGGAGATCAAGCCCAAGAGGACATGGAGGCCAATCAACAAGATCAAGACGAGGTGGAGGCACAAATAGAAGACGCCCATGGAGGTCAAAGTCCACCTCAAAGGATTACAAGAAGCATGTTCAAAGCTTTGGGAGCTAGAGGACATTTATTTTCTCTTTTTGTAATTTCTTTAGTTGAAGGTGCTTAGAGGGAAACATTAGAAACCTCTTTTGTTTTAGCATCTTTTAGTCTTTAGTTAGGAGTCTTAGGGGGGTGTGTTAGTAGATAGGTGTAGGAGTAGAAAAGGAGGTGCCAAAGTGAAGGAAGAGGTCACACCTTCCTCATGCTTTGTTTTAGGCGCAAATTCTAGAAGCTTTTTTGGGAGGGAGTTTTTTTGAATTTGTGTAGCTTATATTTCAGCACCTTAGGCTATAATAGAGGTGCTCTCTTTGTATTTTTCAGATTGGAATTAATCTAAGAAAACTCTACTCAAATTTTGAGTGAACTTTGGAGAGCTTTTGGAGCCTTCTTCTCTAGTCTTATCTTGATGGATCAATGGAGTCCTCAAGTGGCGGCATCACTCTTATCTAGGAGCATTCCACACTTCTAGTGGCGAGATCATCCAACATTCTTCCATCTTCATGAGCACTCTCTTCTCCTTCCTTTCTTCTCTTTCAATTGTTCATGTTGTTTTGTGTTCTTGAGTTTTTTGGTTCGGTTTTTCTGTTTTTCCAGCACCTATGATCTGTTCTTGCCTTTTAATTTCAATTCTGTTCGGTTCCTTTTAGTTTCTCTTCTTTTTTGGTTCAATTTGACTAAAATTGGTTCATCTAAATGAGTTTGGGATTTGGTACTAGTTTTTGGTGAGTTCTTGTCTTAGAACAAATGATCCAACTCTAAGAAAAGTGCCTCTATAATGTCCAACTCAAGGTGATTCCTAAGAAGGTCAAGAACCTTTCTCTATATGGCTAGTGGAATCACATCATTTATACTCCTCTTCCTATCCCTTCGATGCCTTGGGTAGATATATCTATGGATTTCATCTTAGGCTTACCCAAGACATCAAAGGGAAAGGACTCCATTTTTGTGGTAGTGGATCGTTTTTCAAAGATGGCTCACTTTATTCCTTGCCACAAAGTGGATGATGCATGCCACATTGCAAACCTCTTCTTCCAAGAAGTGGTTCGCTTGCATGGGATTCCTTGGTCTATAGTGTCCGATAGAGATCCTAAGTTCTTGAGTCACTTTTGGAAGACCTTGTGGGGCAAGCTTGGAACTAAGCTTTTATTTTCTACCACTTGCCACCCACAAACTGATGGCCAAACCGAGGTGGTGAATAGAACTTTGGGACAACTATTGAGATGCTTTATTTCAGAGAATCCTAGAGTGTGGGAGAATTTACTACCCCATGTTGAGTTTGCATATAACCGAGTAGTAAATTCTACCACCTCCCATTCTCCTTTTGAGGTGGTCTATGGGTTTAATCCCCTAACACCTCTTGATCTTCTTCCTATTCCCCTTCTTGGAGATGTCTTGTGCAAAGATGGGGATGAAAAGGCTTCTTTTGTGAAAACTTTGCATAAAGACATCAAGAAGAGAATTGAGAAGAAGGTTGGCAAGTTTGCTGAACTTGCCAATAAAAGGAGAAAAGCATTGTTGTTTGATGAGGGCGATTGGGTTTGGCTTCACTTGAGGAAGGATCGTTTTCCTACTCAAAGGAAGTCCAAACTAATGCCTCGAGGGGATGGACCTTTCCAAGTCCTCAAGAGGATTAATGACAATGCTTATGAGTTAGATATGCCTGATACATTCTTAGGTAGTCATACTTTTAATGTCAGCGATCTAACTCCTTTTTCTGTAGGTCTCCAGAATTCGTGGTCGAATTCTCTCCAACTCGGGGAGTATGATGGAGATCAAGCTCAAGAGCACATGGAGGCCAATCAACAAGATCAAGACGAGGTGGAGGCACAAATAGAAGACGCCCATGGAGGTCAAAGTCCACCTCAAAGGATTACAAGAAGCATGTTCGAAGCTTTAGGAGCTAGAGGACATTTATTTTCTCTTTTTGTAATTTCTTTAGTTGAAGGTGCTTAGAGGGAAACATTAGAAACCTCTTTTGTTTTAGCATCTTTTAGGCTTTAATTAGGAGCTTTAGGGGGGTGTATTAGTAGATAGGTGTAGGAGTAGAATAGGAGGTGCCAAAGTGAAGGAAAGAGTCACACCTTCCTCATGCATGGAATAGGCGCTGGTTCTAGAATGTTTTAGGAGGGAATTTTGAAATTGTTTAGCTTGCATTTTCAGCACCTTAGGCTATAATAGAGGTGCTCTCCTTGTAAAATTCAGATTGGAATTAATCTAAGAAAACTCTACTCAAATTTTGAGTGAACTTTGGAGAGCTTTGAGCCTTCTTCTCTAGTCTTATCTTGATGGATCAATGGAGTCCTCAAGTGGCGGCATCACTCTTATCTAGGAGCATTCCACACTTCTAGTGGCGAGATCATCCATCCTCCTTCCATCTTCATGAGCATTTCTTCTCTCCTTCCTTTCTCTTCTTTCATTTGTTTTTGTTAGCTTGTGTTCTTGAGTTTGTTTTGGTGTTCTTGCTATTTTTATGAGTATTTTGGTTTGACAGTTTTATAATTCTGTCCATTCATCTTGTTCCTTTGCTTTTCTTACTCTTTTGTTCGGTTCAATTTGACTAAAATTGGTTCATCCAAATGAGTTTGCAATTTGGTACTAGTTTTTGGTGAGTTCTTGTCTTAGAACAATGATCAAACTCTAAGAAAAGTGCCTCTATAATGTCCAACTCAAGGTGATTCCTAAGAAGGTCAAGAACCTTTCTCTATATGGCTAGTGGAATCACATCAGCAGGGGTGATCACGGTGGGACAGTAGGTAACACCTGGTACGTGCACTAGCCAGGCCATACCTAGTATTCACACTGAGGTTGTACGAGACATCCAGCGAGAGAAGCATGCGAAGTTACTTCGCATTTGACTAACGTAGGCGCGCCGCAGGATATATTAAGGCACCTCACGCTCATGCAGAGGTAAGATTTCATTCGTACAAGTTACCCGTTAACACAGAGAGAGAGAGAGAATCACAGAGTGCACACGAGTCTCCCAGAGATTCATCGTACTTAGTTCTTTGGTGGTTTTGTGTAGCTGACTTGAGCGTCGGAGTGCAATCGGCGGCTAGAGGCGCCGTTTGTTGTGTTTCGCAGGCACGCTTGGGGTTCTTTGCGGGAGGCACAAGTTTGACGTGGCGAGTTCTTTGACAATGAAGTCCCCGACAAGATCATTTGGCGCCCACCGTGGGGCCCGTGTGAATTTGTGATCCCATCCACCTTGCTGCTAAGTTTCGTCGTTTGTTCTTGAGATTCTTACTGAGAAAATGAGGAAGACAAGGCAAACTTCACCCGCGCCAACAGCTGAAGAGGGAGCTGTGACAATGGCGCAAGTCTTGGAAATGATGCGAGCTCTGCAAGATGATGTGGCGGCATCAAGAATGGAGCAAGAAAGGATACAAGCAGATTTCACTGCATCCCAGGGAAGGAATGAAGAGCTGGATCGCGTTAACGAAGAATTGCGCAAGACTTTGCAGGCGCAGAAGGAGCGAGTGGCAGAAGAGAAAGTGGCGCCGCCACCGTCTCCCCCCAGGACTTTCCCCATGCCATTCTCATCTGAGATCATGGGTGTAGTGGTGCCACCAGGCTTGGTGGGGGTGAAAGCCTCGTTTACAGGGGTGGAGGACCCAAAAACGCATCTGACAGCGTTTCACACCCAGATGACGCTTTCTGGGAGCTCAGACGCGGTGTACTGCAAACTATTCATGAGCACATTGAGTGGGATCGCTTTGGAGTGGTTCGTGAGCCTACCAGATGGCCACATCACTTCGTTTCAGCAGTTCTCGAAGCTGTTCATGGAGCAGTAAATCGTCAACAGGGCACCCCCAGTGGTGTCGTACGACCTGTTCGACGTGCGCCAGAACCAGGGCGAGTCCCTCCGGGACTACCTTAGCCGTTTTGGGGCTCAGGTGGTGAGGCTGCCCAGGAAAGATGAGGATATGCTGGTGCATGCGTTCAAGAAAGGGGTTCTGGCGGGCCCTTTCAGTGAATCTTTGATCAGGAACCGCCCCAGCACCTTCGCGGAGATTAGGCGTCGTGTTGTGGCGCACATTGTGGCAGAAACAGTTGTTTCTGAAAAGAGGGAAAGCGCGATCCCGACCAAATCATGCGCAGGCTCGAGTAGGTCTCAGCAGCCAATGAGGGTGCACGAGGCCAAAGAAGGAAAGGGGGCCCAGGGAAAGCCCCGCCCTTATGAACCTAGGACTGACCAGGGCAGGGGGCGCGCGAGGGAGAGCAACGCGCCCCCCAGATTTGACTTTGTGGTGGAATTGGCGGAGCTGATCGCCATTCCAGCCATAGCGGCACGTCTGCGAGCACCGGAGAAGACCCACAAGGTGCTGGGACGAAAAAAGAATGTGTGGTGTGAGTTTCACCAGGCTTATGGCCACTCACTCCACACTTGCTTGGCGTTAGGTCATCAACTCGCGGAGTTGGTTAAAAGTGGTTTCCTGAGCGATTACTTGCGGGAGAAGCAAGGTGATCGGGCGTCGGGACCACCAGCGGAGGATCCGCAGCACGAAGTGGCGGTGCACGGGGAGGTGCACACGATTGCGAGAGGCTTCTCTGGAGAAGGATGTACGGCCTCTCAGAGGAAGAGGTACGCACGCTTGGTGATGGCGGTCGATTCGGTGGAAGAGGATCGCTCCCCCGACGTTGACATCACCTTCACCAAGGAGGATCTCCAGGATGTTGTGCCATACGACAACGATCCTATTGTTATCTCCCTCGTCACGGCAGGGAGAAAAGTGCACAGGGTCCTTGTAGGCCAAGGAAGCTCGGCGGACGTGATGTTCTGGCCGACGTTCAACAAGCTACAACTGCCCCTCGATCATCTAAGGCCATACCCGGGGTGCTTATATGGTTTTGCAAGGGACCAAGTGGAGGTGCGAGGCTACATCGAGCTGAGAACCATGTTTACCGATGGGGCCGGGTCTCGCACCGAGAAGATCAAGTACCTAGTGGTGAATGCCCCATCTGCCTACAACGTACTGTTGGGAAGACCGACTCTCAACAGGTTGGGTGCCGTACCATCGACGAGGCACATGACTGGCTAATGTGGTACTGGTGAAGAAGTCAAATGGTAAGTGGAGGATGTGCGTGGACTTCACCGATCTAAACAAGGCATGCCCAAAGGACTCCTATCCCCTACCCAGCATAGACGCCTTGGTGGATAGCGCGTCGGGATGCCAACTTATGAGTTTCCTGGATGCATTCTCAGGCTATAATCAGATCGGGATGCATCTGATGGACGAGTGCAAGACTGCGTTCATGACCGAGCGGTCTTGTTACTGTTACAAGGTAATACCCTTCGGGCTGAAGAACGCGAGAGCCACCTATCAGAGGTTGATGGATAGGGTGCTCTCACCGATGCTAGGAAGGAATGTATAGGCTTACGTCGATGACATGGTGGTAACCTCTCGAGAGAAGGAGCAGCATGTCACTAATCTGGAGGAATTGTTTGCAACAATCACTAAATACAGGTTGAAGCGCAACCCAGAGAAGTGTATTTTTGGCGTGGAAGCGGGAAAGTCTTTACGCTTCCTCCTAACAGAGCGGGGGATTGAGGCGATCCCCGAGAAGTGTGCGGCGATCATGGCAATGAGGAGCCCAGCGTCGGGGAAGGAGGTGCAGCAACTCACCGATCAGTTGGCGGCATTGTCGCGATTTATTTCCGCTGGAGGAGAGAAGGGTCATCCTTACTTCCAGTGTCTCAAACGGAACAGTAGGTTCGTTTGGACTAAGGAGTGTGAGGAGGCTTTCATTAAGCTAAAAGGGTATCTGGCAAGCCCACCAGTGTTGTGCAAGCCACTGGAGGGCACCCCTCTCCGTTTGTACTTTGTTGTAACGAAAAGAGCGGTCAGTTCAGTTTTGGTTCAAGAGCAAGACCAGGTCCAGAGACCTATTTATTTTGTGAGTAAGGTGCTCCAGGGTCCTGAGGTAAGGTATCAGGCCCTGGAGAAGGCAGCTCTGGCGGTGGTGTTCTCAGCAAAGAGGCTCCGCCATTACTTTCACAGCTTCACGGTTGTAATGATGACCGATCTTCCCATCCAGAAGGTGCTCAAGAAGCCAGACGTAGCCGGGAGGATGGTGAAGTGGGCCGTAGAGCTATCTGAGTTCGACATAAGGTACGAGCCCCGAGGACCGATCAAGGGGCATGTGTTTGTGGACTTCGTCGTCGAGTTGTCATCGGGCGCTGCACCTTCGGAGGGCCTGGATTTTCGCTGGGTCTTATCAGTGGATGGCTCCTCCAATCAACAGGGAAGTTGCACTGGAGTCATCCTGGAAGGACCAAACGGAGTGCTGATCGAGCAGTCTCTGTGATGGAAACCAAGTAGAGGATGCTCAAGGCCATGAAGCCCAAGCCCAACAAGGGGCCCAAGCCCATCAAGGGGTCCAAGCCCAACAAGGGGCCCAAGCCCAACGAATTACTAGGAGCATGGCAAGAGCTTTATGACAAGAGTATAATAAAATGGCTCTTCTTATTTCTTTTGTTGAATAGGGGTGTGAATGTAATAAAAAGGTGTAAGTAGTAAGGGAGTCTAGGGGGGAGTGTAGATAGGAACCTAGGGGGTGCCAATCTAGGAAGGAAAGTCACACTTCCTTCATTGTCTAGATTGGCGCCGAATTTCATTGCATTTGTGTGCCATTTAGCTTGCATTTTCAGCAGCTCTAGGCTATAAATAAAGGTGCTTAGCTTGTACAATTCATATTGGAATTTTATAGTAGAGAGACTATACTCAATTTTGGAGAGAATTTGTGAGTTTTGAGTCTTCCTCTTCTTTGCCTTATCTTGTGAGCTATGGTGAGCTTCAAGTGGTGGCACTCCATCACTTATCTTGGTTCAAGGTTCCAAGTGGCGTGAATGGCTTCTTCCAATCCTCAAAATCCAGCACGCATCTTCTTCTATAAGTGTTCTTCTTCCCTTTTCTTCAATTTTCCATTCGGTTGTCTTGATTCCTAGAGTTTAGTTCTTTTTCTACCGTTTAATTTTGTGTTTCCAGCATTGTGTTCTTAATTCTGTTTTGGTTCAGTAGCTATCTTTTAAATTTTGTCCAGTTTTAATTCTTGTTCTTCTTTCCTTTTGTTTTGATTCAATTTGACAATACATGCACTTCCATATGAGTCTTGGTTGGTGCTTAGTTTTGGTGAGTTCTTGAATTTAGAACATTGATCCAATTCTAAAGTAAAGTGCCTTTCAAATCCAGCTCAAGTTGTTCCTAAGAATGTCAAGAATTACGAGGCCTTGATCGTCGGTATGTTGCTAGCAAGGGAGATGGGAGCAAGGAGTTTGTTGGCCAAGACCGACTCCCTGTTGGTCACCAGGCAGGTAACGGGGGAGTTCCAGGCCAAAGACCCACAGATGGCTGCATACCTCGAGTATGTGCACACCTTGAAGATGTCCTTTGCAGAGTTTGAGTTGGTCCACGTACCAAGAGAGCAGAATGCCAGAGCTGACTTGCTCGCTAAGCTAGCCAGCTCAAGCAAGGGGGGCAGGCAGAGGACCGTCATCCAAGAGACCTTGAAGGTACCTCGTGCGTTCGTAACGGACAACCAAGTACTTCAAGTGTGCAAGTCAAGGGAGCACATAGCGATCGGTCATCGGTCTCTAACTCAAGAAACTTTGAGAGCGCCTAGGCTGAGAGCGCGACCAATAAGAGCCGATGAGGAGATGGAGGTTTGCGTTGTAGGAAGAACTGACACGTGGATAACGCTGTACCAGCGATATTTGGCAGATGGGGTGCTCCCACTGGACCTGTCGGAGGTGAAAAGGGTAAAGAAGAGGTCGAGTAAGTTTACCCTTATCGATGGAGACCTCTTTAAGTTTGGATTCACCCATCCAGTGTTGGTGTGCATGCACGGAGAGTAGTGCACGAGGATCATGTCAGAGCTCCACGAGGGAGTGTGTGGAAGCCACGTCAGTGGTCGCGCCTTGGCACGTAGAGTTCTCCGCGCAGGGTACTACTGGCCAACGCTGAAAGAAGACTGCGTGGGGTATGCCCAACATTGCAAGCAGTGCCAGCAACACGCAGATTGGCACAAGGCGCCCCCTGAAGAGCTAAGGTCGATTTATAGCCCATGGCCGTTCCACACCTGGGGAATTGACATCCTGGGACCCTTTCCCTTAGCAGTGAGGAAGATGAAGTTTCTGATCGTCGCCATAGAGTATTTCACGAAGTGGGTGGAGGCAGAGCCGGTCGCGCAAATCACCGCTCATAAGGTCCAACAGTTTGTGTGGAAGAACATTGTGTGCCGTTTCGGAGTGCCCAAGCGTTTGGTCTCCGAAAATGGTACCCAGTTTACGAGTCACCAACTGAAGAACCTGTGCGAAGAAATAGGAATACAGCAGGTTCTCAAGCACGACCTTCTCGGTAATCAGAGTGGCGTTGGCAGATTCAGCGTCCTTGAGCTTTTGGTCTTTTGCTGAGAGAACCTCCACCATGTTTGCAAGCTGTTGACACAGAAAGGTATTCTCGGTCTCGAGCTGAAGGGTCCTTCCCGTTGTCTCCAGCAGATCAGCATCAAGAGCGGCGATGGCTTCCCCCATCAGCATCTTCGTCTTGATGGTCTCCTGGATTTGTAGGGCACGTCCTTTCTTGGCCTCCTCCAACATGTCCTTCAGCATGCTGTTAGTATTTTGAAAAGCCTCGTAGTCGCTTTGGAGCAATTCCTTCTGGTTGAGCAGCTCGTTCATCTTACCTTCCAGCTTCTCAAGACGGCGATGCTGCGTGGAGAACTCGAGGGAAAGCACCATCTGACGGGCCAGATGGAGATCCACTTCGCTGGCACTCCACTTGACTAGCTTGCGTCCTTGAATCAGCTGCTTAGTCAGGCGAAGGACTCCAGAGAGCCCCTCAGCGCTTGACCCCGATGCTTGAAGGGAGCTCTCACCACCACCCTCGGTTGTGGTTGCAGAATCTTAAGGGCATGGAGAGGTGGGAGGACGAGAGGTCCCCTCTGAGCGTGCCACCCCGCTCCCAGTTGCTTGAGGCGGTGGGAGTGGTCCGGCAGGGAGCGGGGAAGGAAGAGGAGGTGGAGAAGGAGGGCGTGCAGGGGAGGCCTGAGCCTGAGGGGTTGGGATGGCGTTTTCCTCAGGTACCTCGGTTCCCCTTTTTCTTCGTTGGACCAAGGGGGACCCCAAACTCTCCTCGTCGATGGTCACGACGGTGGGGGGAGCCTTCACCAACCGTTTCCTCTTCTTATCACCCCTAGTCTCGAGGCCTTCAGCTGGCACGACCGAGATGGGGAAAGCGGGAATGGGTTCGACGGTCGTCTCTGCCCCAGAGGACGACCCGGCAACTCGTCGGCTTTTGGCGAGCTCGATCAGTTGTTGTCGGCGTTCCCTCGTGGAAGTCATATCTGCACCAGGTAAGCATAACAAGAGGTTAGTGCGCAAGAAGCTGAGAAGCAAATAAAACAAAGCGCAGGCAGGCGATTAGCATATGCAAATGAATGAGTATGGCAAGCAAGCACGAGGCGCATGTTCAAAAAAAAAAAACATAATAGTAAGTCAGAGAGAAGATAAGAGGGCAAACCAATGTATTTCTTGAGCATCTCTGCATCAAACTCGTGCTTGATGAGGGTGGAGGAGCCAAACTTGGTGCCCAAGCTCGAAAGAAGGCCACACAGCTCGCGCTTGTATGGCGCCATGGCCTACAAACCCCGAGGTTTCCTGAATTCTACCTTGGGAACCCAGTAGAGGGGAAAGCCCTCGAGTAGGGTTGGGCTGTGCTCGTTGGAGGTGATCATATAGAACCTACCCTTCCAATCCTTGAAGGATTGTTGGTATAGGCCCAAGATCACCCTCCCTGAGACACCATTCAGGCTTACCCACGACCTGTCACCAGGGTTCTTGGCCTCGAAGAAATGGAGGAAGACGTTGGTCGATGGAGGGTGCCCGAAATGGTTGCATAGGATTTCGAACGCCCGGATGAATGCCCAAGCGTTCGGGTGGAGTTGACACGGAGCCACGTTCAGCTCGGTGAGGAGATCCTTCTCGAAGAAGGTGAAAGGGAGTCAGAGACGCAGCCTCTTGAAGATGGCTGAGTAGATGAAGGTGAAAGGGAGTCAGAGACGCAGCCTCTTCCAAGCGGTTGTACCTTCTGCTTCTCTGACGCTCCACCAAACCCCTCGCCCATCACTCGACACGTGGCTTCACCAACGGTTACCTTTAGTTACCGTTTGCGCTTCCCAAACCCATTTCGAAAAAACTCTTAAACCCATTTTCACTCCACACTGTTCCATCACCTTTCTTCGTATTCACAAACGCTCTAACTTCCTCCTGCAAAAACTCTCAGCGCTCTCCAACATTCTGAATTACCATCATCCTTCATCGTCTTCCTGATCATCAAAAGGTACCTACTTTCCTTCTTCTGCTGGTTTTTCTTGCATTTTAACCGATTCGCATCATCCTGTAACTGTCTGGTGCATACGCTGTGGGTTGCTTTTTCCATTTCTCCTTCTACGTAACTTAGGGCTTCGTCAATCGTCGCAACGAACCTTCGTTCGTTCGCTTTTCACCCTTCTCCCACGATCGAGTCAGCCTCTGCGAACCCTGATCATTTTTCCTTTTCTTCTTCCTTTGCAGCTTCGAGAATGACCCGCTCAAAGATCACCCCGAATCCTCCTCCTTCATCGCGACACCCCTCTTCTCAAGCACTCATCCCACCGCGAGCAAGCGGTGCTTCATCTTCCCAGGCTGAGAGGCCTGCACCTTCCCGCCCCAACCTGGCCCAGGCGACTCCACCTATCGCCGGAGGAGCCCCCGTTCCCTTGCCAGACTTCAAAAAACTCTACCCCTGGGCCAACTCGACCCTGTTGAGGGAAACGTCTTCCGTGAACACTGCTGGAGCAGTCTTGCGATTGACTAAGGGGGATGAGCCTCACCAAACATTTCATAAGGAGCACGATGAAAAGATGATAGTGCTACCTTGCCCCCCCGATCTGCCCTTTTGTGTCGACGATAAGGTGAGCGCTGACGGGCCCTTCTGCTTCATCTACACAACGCTATTCAAGAAGGTGAAACTGAAGTTTCCCTTTACCCGTTTCGAGAGGGAACTCCTCACTGAGCTCAACATCGCCGCCGCCCAGCTTCATCCCAACAGCTGGGCGTTTGTGCGAACATTCCAAGTGATGTGCGACCATCTGGGGTTGCCCGCATCCGTAGACGTATTTTTGTTTCTCTTTGAAGCCAAGCACCCAGGAGACCGCCTGTGGGTTAGCTTAAATGGGATCGCTGGGAGGTCGATGTTCTCCATCTTCCAGCAATCCTATAAAGACTGGAAAGGGAAGTTCGTCCAAGTGCGCCCTAACGACAAAGACGCCTCCCTACTCGACGGCTTCCCCTTGTACTGGTTGGACAAGGGGAAAAAAGAGTCCAAGAGCTGCTTCAGGAGACCCAGAAGTGCTGATAGCATGGGAGCGTTGGACAGAGATCTCTGCCTCTTTTGGAAAAGGGTGGCGGATGCCAACATCACTTTCTTCACCACCACCTTGATCTGCTTCGAATTCTACGAGGACCAACTTGAAATTCGAATAGGTTAGAACACTTAAACTGTTGTTTTAGTACTGCTTCTGTTTAACTGTTTCTGAGCGTCCTGTGCGTTACGCGCAAGACTTTGGTTTTATTTAAGCCCACCGATCATCTGCTTTGGTTTTTATTTAAACCCTAAACCCTAAACCCTAAACCCTAAACCCCCCAAGCGCCTCCACGCCATATGTATCAGCTGGAGGGGGTCGGTCCTCCTTCTAACGCCTCAGCCGCAGATGTCGCTCCAATCGGGGATGAGGTTGCCCACACCTCTCCGATTCTGATCACCGAGTCCCCGACGTCGCCACCACGAGCAGAAGCACCCACTGAAGAACCAACTAAAGAAGGTGGCGACGGAAACCAACAACAGGCCCCACCAGCGCCTCTCCAAGCAGCAAACCTCCCTCTTGAGGTCACGAGGATGTGGGAGCCTTTATCTGCTAAGCTGAAGACGATAGCAGAAGACCTTCCCGCCATCATAACTAGGGCGGTGCAGAGCTCCACCAGGAAGCTCCAGGACGACCTCTTCAACCTTAAAACAGAGAACAGCACCATGAAGGTTGAGGTGGAGAAGTTGTCCTTCAACTTGACACTCGCGGAGATTGAAGACTCCCGAGTAGAAGACGCAATGAGCACCGAGCTCAGATTGGCGCGCAAGGAGGCCACTGATCTCCGCCATAAGGTGCAGCAACTGGCTCAAGAAAAGATCGAACTGGAGAGCAAGATTGTGCCTTATCGCGTCAAGGTGGCTGACCTGGAGGCTCTCATAAAAACTGACGCCGCCAAGGTGAAGAAATTGGAGCAAAGGTCAGCCGACCGAGAGACCCTCCTTGGAAAGGTGGAAAAGGCGAGGGATGACGCCATGGCTGAGCTCGCCGAAGCCAACAAGGAAAAAGGGGAGCTGGCTGCCGAATTGGGACAAGCGCAAGCAGAATCCAAGAAGGTTGCTGAAGACCTTCTCCAGGCCCAAGAAACCAATGAACAACTCAAGAAGCAAGTTGAAGAGCTGGAGCAGCAGAATAAGGAGCTGAAAGAACAAACTGAAGGTCTCAAGAGACGGATTGAGGAACTTCAGAAGCAGATTGAAGAACTCAAGCTGAATTCTGCTCAAATTCTAGCTGCTGGATTCGAAGCTGCGCGGGAACAATTTGCCTGCTTGTTCCCCGACCTGGACCTCAACATGGTGTCTCTTGATAACGAGGTAGTGGATGGAAAAGTGGTTCCCGCTGAAGACTAATCAATTCTCTCCATCTGCTACCTTCGTGCCTTTCCCTTGTATATAATTCTGTAATAAACTCGTATTTTCTTGTACATGTATTTTTGAGCTGATACTTTACTTAACGAAATTACTTTTGCATTTCTTCTTATAACCTCTTCGTCTACCTTTAACTTTCCTTGCGTGATTTACTTCAAAGAAATAACTTAGTAATCTCGTAGGCACGATCTTGTACCTAGCCGTTTCGAACCATCTCAACTTCGAATAATAATCACATTTAACAACTCGTAAACTTAAGGCAATGAACCTTAGCGTAAAACGATACTTCAAGCAATGGACTTTAACTCAACCCCTGGCTTTATAACGTCGCTACACCCAATCTGCTTCATTAAAACGGGTCTTTGACTTCTCGCCATTGCTTGAACGTTTCCTGGTCGCCAGAGACTCTTGGCAACACCAGCTTCTTCCTGCCTTCACAACTTGGCCATTGCTCTTTCATCTGGGGGTAGAGGCGCCTTTCGGATCCTTCTCTACCTCCTTGTGCTTTAGAGCAAGAGACCGGGTGGCCAGGCGTTCTCTTTGAACCTACCTTAGCCACCCTCAGAACTTCTTCCACCCTCTACACCATACCTGAACTCGTTCGAGACGAGAAGGATTTTATCTTGCCTGCACTCGCTCATAGGCGAGAAGGTCTTTAACTCGCCTGAACTCGCTCATAGGCGAGAAGGTCTTTAACTCGCCTGAACTCGCTCATAGGCGAGAAGGTCTTTAACTCGCCTGAACTCGCTCATAGGCGAGAAGGTCTTTAACTCGTGCCTCTACATTGCCCCAGGGATTACATCTTCTCGCCCCCAGAAACACTGAGGACTTTTCACTGGTGCCTCTACACTGCCCCAGGGGTTACATCTTCTCGCCCCCAGAAACACCGAGGACTTTTACTGGTGCCTCTACATTGCCCCAGGGGTTACATCTTCTCGCCCCCAGAAACACTGAGGACTTTTACTGGTGCCTCTACATTGCCCCAGGGGTTACATCTTCTCGCCCCCAGAAACACTGAGGACTTTAGCTTTAACTGGCGCCTCCAATCGCCGAAAGACGATGAGGGCTTAAAACTTTTTTAGAAAGCATGCAATATATCTTTACTTGCCTTAAATCACGTATAAGTGACAAGGTCTTTCTTCAAAACTTTTTGGAAAACAGCAAGCATGCAATCTGAAAACGCCTTATACTTCGAAAACTCTTCTTTTATTGGGTGGCCTCATTAAAAACCCTCCTTAGGGAAAAAAGAGTGCCCCCTTCAAACTGTTTTATCAGAGACATTGTAATATAACTTTTGTGTTTGTCTTTACTTACAAAGCTCTTAACTATAGTACAACTTCAGGTGCGTGGCGTTCCAGGTGCGAGGAATCGCCCCTCCTTCCAGCGTCTCTAAGCGGTAGGCGCCGTTCCCGAGCGCCTCGGTTATTCTGAACGGTCCCGTCCACTTAGGCGACAGCTTATTCTCCATCTCGTACTGGTGGGCTTTCCTCATCACCAGGTCGCCTTCTCTGAACTGCCTTGGCATCACCTTCGAGTTGTACCTTCGTTCAATCCTTCTTTTCACCGCCTCAGCTTTCAATCTCGCCTCTTCCCTGACCTCATCCAGTAGATCCAGGTTCAGTCTTCTCTCTTCATTCGAGTCTTCCTCTACAAAGTTCTGGAATCTCGGCGAACTTTCCTGGATCTCCACTGGAATCATTGCATCACACCCATAGACCAAGCTGAACGGGGTCTCATGGGTTCCTGACTGTTCGGTGGTGTGGTACGCCCAGACTATACGGGGTACCTCCTCAGCCCAGCTTCCTTTGGCTTTCTCTAGCCTTCTCTTCAAACCTCTCAGCAACACCCGATTAGCTCACTCCACCTGGCCATTCGTCTGAGGGTGCTCGACGGATGCAAACACTTGTTGAATTCCTACCCCTTCGCGCAGCTTCTTCAACAAGTGGCTTGCAAACTGAGTCCCATTGTCTGATACCAGGCGCTTGCGCACTCCAAACCGGCACACAATATTCTTCCATACGAAACCTTCGATCTTGTGTGCGGTGATCTGAGCCACTGGCTCTGCTTCGATCCACTTGGTGAAATACTCAATCGCCACCACCAAGTACTTCATCTGCCTGATCGCCAGCGGGAAAGGTCCCAGGATGTCGATTCCCCAAGTGTGAAACGGCCAAGGGCTGTAGATCGACTTCAACTCTTTGGGAGGCGCCTTGTGCCAATCGGCGTGCTGTTGGCATTGTTTGCAACATTGGGCATACTTCTTGCAGTCTTCTCTCATCGATGGCCAATAATACCCTGCACGGAGAGTCCTTGCGGCCAGAGCTCGACCCCCGACGTGGCTTCCGCATATACCTTCGTGGAGCTCTGCCATGATTCTCGTGCACTTCTCGCCATGTATACATTCCAGGAGCGGGTGAGTGAACCCAAACCTGTACAGATCGCCATCAATCAGGGTTACTTGCTAGAATTCTTCTTTACCTTCCTAGCCTCAGTCGGATCCAGTGGGAGAAGGCCATCTGCCAGGCACCGCTTGTACTGTGTTATCCAAGTGTCTGGCTCATGGGTAGCGCAGACCTGCATCACGTTCACCTTCTCTCCCCGACATGCTCTAATTCTCGGCGATCTCAGAGTTTCTTGCGTCAGGGACTTATGGCTTCTCGCTGCTTTCTCCGTCGACTTGCTTATCTGAAGGACCAGGTGATCTGCCACAAATGCTCTCGGCGTCTTCAGAGTTTCTTGAATCACCGTCCTCTGCCTACCCCCCTTGCCTGAACTAGCGAGCTTAGCTAGCAAGTCAGCTTGGGCATTCTGCTCTCTGGGCACATGCACTACTTCAAAGGAGGCAAAGGAACTCTTCAACTCCTGCACATATTCCAGATAGGCCGCCATTTGTGGATCTTTAGCCTGGAACTCGCCTGTTACTTGCCCTGTGACTAGCAGCGAGTCACTCTTGGCCATCAGCACCCTAGCTCCCATCTCCTTGGCCAGCAAAATTCCGGCGATCAGCGCCTCATACTCTGCTTGATTGTTACTGGCTTTGAAGGCAAATCTCAAAGATTGCTCGATCAGCACGCCATTGGGCCCTTCTAAAATGACTCCAGCACCGCTACCCTGTTGGTTCGACGATCCATCCACCGAGAGTACCCAACGGAAGCCGTCCCCCTCAACTCGTGTCGCCTCAGACGAGAGCTCGACCACGAAATCTGCAAAGATTTGCCCCTTGATCGGGCCTCGGGGCTCACACTTGATGTCAAACTCTGACAGCTCCACTTCCCATTTAACCATCCTTCCCGCAACGTCGGGCTTCTTCAAAACTTTCTGGATGGGCAGGTCAGTCATCACCAGTATGGTGAAACTATGGAAATAGTGGCGCAACCTCCTCGCCGAAAACACCACAGCCAGCGCAGCCTTCTCCAGGGCCTGATATCTTGTTTTGGGGCCTTGCAACACCTTACTAACAAAATAAATAGGCTTTTGTGCCTGATCTTGGTCTTGGGCGAGCACCGCACTCACCGCCCTCTCAGTTACAGCAAAATACAACCTGAGAGGGATCCCCACCAGCGGTTTGCACAAAACCGGCGGGCTCGCCAGATACTCCTTCAGCTTGACGAAGGCTTCCTCGCACTCCTTCGTCCAGGCAAACTTGTTATTGCGCCTCAAGCATTGAAAATAGGGATGTCCCTTCTCTCCGCTAGCTGACACGAAGCGAGACAGGGCTGCCATCCGACCTGTTAGCTGTTGAACCTCCTTCACTGTAGCTGGGCTCCTCATCGCCAAGATGGCGGCACACTTATCAGGGTTGGCCTCTATGCCTCTTTCAGTTAAGAGGAAACCCAAAAACTTCCCAGCTTCCACGCCGAAAATGCATTTCTCTGGATTCAGCTTCAATCTGAACTTGGCGATCGTTGTGAACAATTCCTCCAAGTCGGCAACGTGCTTGCTCTTTTCCGGCGAGGTCACGACCATGTCATCGACGTACGCTTGCACGTTCCTTCCCAGCATCGGTGCAAGTACTCGATCCATCAGCCTCTGGTACGTGGCCCCCGCGTTCTTCAGCCCAAACGGCATCATCTTATAGCAATAGCACGATCTCTCCGTCATGAAGGCTGTCTTCTCTTCATCCATGGGATGAATCTTGATCTGATTATACCCCGAGAAGGCATCCAGGAAACTCAGCAACTTACACCCTGCAGCACTGTCCACCAGGGCGTCTATACTTGGTAAAGGATACGAGTCCTTTGGGCAAGCTTTGTTTAGGTCAGTGAAATCGACGCACATGCGCCATTTCCCATTACTCTTCTTCACCAGCACGACATTCGCCAGCCATTCAGGGTACTGAACCTCCCTGATGTGGCCTGCAGCGAGGAGCTTCTGTGTTTCATCTCTAATCGCCTGCCTCCTCTCCTCGTTGAACTTTCTTCTTCTTTGTCGCACTGGTCTCACCAAGTTGTCCATCGCCAGATGATGGCACAAGAAGTCGGGATCAATCCCGGGCATGTCCGAAGCGGACCATGCAAACGCGTCCAGATGCCGCTCAATCACCTTGGCGATCTGGTCCTGGAGCTCGACCTCCAGAGATCTTCCCAGCTTGAAGATCTTTCCCCCGATCTCTTTCTCGAGCCACTGCTCGACAGGTTTTGGCCTGGATTCTCTGGCGATCACCGCCCTGGCGATTCCCTGCTCTCTCGCTTCCTCAGGACGATTTCGCGCCTCTTCCTCCTCCAGACCAGCGTTCCCCTCCCCCAGCTTAGCGTCCACCATCTCCACGTCCCTTCCGGCGGTCTCTTCTGTTACCGTCGATCTGGGCTTCACACCGGGAGGTGGGGTGGTCGTTACATAACTGACTGATCTCTTGTTTTTCAGGCTACTCTCATAGCACTTTTTCGCTTCTTTCTAATCAGACTTGATCGTGATCACCACCCCCTCCATAGACGGCAACTTCACCTTCATGTGCCGAGTCGACGGTATAGCGCCTATCCTGTTAAGCGTGGGCCTTCCCAACAGGATGTTGTATGCTGAAGGAGCGTTTACAATGAGGTACTTGATTTTCTCCGTCCTCGAACCAGCCTCATCTGTAAACGTGGTTCTCAACTCAATGTACCCCCTGACCTCCACCTGGTCACCAGCGAACCCATACAGGCACCCTCCATAGGGCCTTAGCTGGTCAAGGGGCAACTCCAGCTGCGTGAAAGTCGGCCAGAACATCACGTCTGTCGAGCTTCCCTGGTCCACCAGAACTCTGTGGACCTTCCTTCCCGCTGTAATCAACGAAATGACTATGGGATCGTTGTCATGGGGCACAACGTCCCGAAGATCCTGCTTGGTGAACGTAATGTCCACCTCCGGCGAGTGATCTTCAAACATATCCACTGTCATCACCGACCGCGCGTACTTCTTCCTCTGCGATGCGGTGCATCCACCACCTGAGAAGCCTCTTGCAATGGTGTGGATTTCCCCGTGGATAGGCATCTCGTGTTGCTGGGCTTCTCCACCTGCTGGCTGGGAACTCGACGCTCCCCCCGTCCTCCTGTCCAGCAGATAGTCATTTAGGAACCCGCTCTTAACCAGATCATCGAGCTGATACCCTAAGGACAAACACGAGTCCAAAGTGTGGCCAAAGCCCTGGTGAAACTCACACCAGGCGTCTGGCTTTGGTCCCAGCACCTTGTCGCCCACCTTCTCAGGCGCTTTCAACCTAGCAGATATATTGGGAATGGCGATCAGGTCCGCCAATCCCATAACAAACTTGTGCTTAGACGGGCGATTGTATTCCCGGCGTGCTGGTTGCTGGCGTCCCTGGCCCCTCCCCTTGTTCCTCCTATCATAAGGATGGCGAGTCCTCTGGTCCTTCCTGGCCGCCGCCGCTGTCTCCAGCACCCTTTGCGGCTGGATCCTGGTCTGGGCGCGTGGCCTAGCGGGAGCCACGCTCCCTCTCTTCTCGGCGACCTCACTCTCGTCGGCGATGTGAGCCACCGCAAGTCGCCTGACCTCAGCAAACGTTGCAGGGTGAGCCCTGATCAAGGCCTCGCAGAATGGTCCTGGCAGCACGCCCTTCTTGAATGCATAGACCAGCATTTCTTCATCTTTAGCCGACGATCTGACCATCTGCGCTCCAAAACGATTCAGGTAGTCTCTGAGGGACTCTCCCTGGTACTGCCTTATATCAAACAAATCATAAGACACCCTGGGCGCTGCCTTGTTCACGATGTACTGCTCGACGAAAACCTTCGAGAACTGCTGAAAATTGGTTATGTGACCGTTAGGTAGGCTCACAAACCACTCCAACGCCGTTCCCTGGAGCGTGCTCACGAACATCTTGCAATACACGGCGTCTGACCCTCCCGACAGCATCATCTGTGTATGGAACGTGGTTAGATGAGCCTCTGGATCCTCCACGCCGGTAAAGACAGCCTTGACAGGGACCACGCTCGTAGGAATAGGCGTGTCAGTGATCGCCTGAGCGAAAGGCATAGGAAAAACACGAGGTGGCGACGACGGCGCGACCTCTTCAGCAATAGGACGCCCTTACTGCTCCTGAAGAGCTTGACGCAACTCCTCAGTCACCTTGGTAAGCTCATCATTCCTGGCCCGAGAGGCGGCCAGGTCCTCATGCATTCGCGCCTGCTCTATGCGCGAGGCTTCCACAGTCGCCTGCAACGAGCGCATAATATCTACCATCTGCGCCATGGTCATGGCGGCGTCGCCTTCAGCAGCGACAGGCGCCACGGGGCTTGAACGATTGCTTCTCAATTTTCTCATGAACTTAGCGAATCACAGAATGCAGCGAACAACACTTACTTCAGCTACGATCGATTCAGCGATCAATCGGAAGGAACTCTGCGAAACTCCACAAGAAAACTCAAGAACACCGCAAACCTTCAAAGAAACTTGCAATTCCACCAGAAACCACCGCTTCTTCCACGAAAAAATCGAACAAATCGAAGAGCTCAAACTCCACCGAACAAATCACGCGTAAACAGCAGAAAACCTCACTTCACCGAACAAAACCTCAATCGAACGGTGGAAAACGTGAGAAGCACTGAACAAAAGCTAGATGAACAGCGAACAACGGTTGCACCGGCACACAACCACACAGAAAGCTACGAAAACCTCCAAGACTCTCGCTGCGGATGGGAACAAGTTTTACACGGCCCCACGGTGGGCGCCTGATGATCCTGCCTGTTGACCAGAACGTAGGAGCTTGCCTCGTCTAAGGATCGACTTGCGCACCGCTTCAAACGTCCGTCCTTCTCCAAGATCCACCTCAAGAACCTGCAAAAGAACAGAGCGGCGCCCCTGCGGCCGATCGCACTCCAACGCCCAAGTCAGTGACCGAACCACCAAATACTGAGAGCAAGAACGCTCAAGAAATCTCAAGGAACCGTGCAATGTTCTCTCTCACAGTGTGCTCTATAACTCGCAAGCGTAAAGAGTATAATCTGAACGTGCGTACCTCGAAAGTTCGTTGAGAACTCTTATATACCTGGTCACTTTCTCTCTCTTGGCAGTTACAGACTTAGACACGTGGCTCACATCCAACTGTACACGTGCCATCATCTGGAGCCTCCTTGACTTGGGCGCTGCTTCTACTCTCATTTTGCTAAGTTACTTATGCATGGTACTACCCAGTGCATAGCTAACTTGGGAGCGCGATCTCTACTGGAATTCGCGATTTAGGGTGCCTTCGTACACCTTCCCTGTGGTCTCGCCGGCCGCCTTCATAATCTGCACCACCTTCATCTCTGGCGATGTGCTTGCTCTGGCGATCTCCGATCACTAGGTCGCCTGAGTTTACATCTGGCGACTTCATCTTTAACCCGGTGATCGCCGATTCTGGTATGCTGGAGATCGGAACACGCCAACTTAATAACTGGCGACTTCACGAGCCCCCCGACTTCCTTCCCTTCTGCCAACCTGGCGCCTTGTCAACACGCCTATACTGTAGCTGGATGCCACGTCATCACTTCCGACTACCAGGGCGGTACAGGTAATGAAAAAGATAAGGAAGGAAAACACCTTGGATGTGAAAGTATAAGACCCATGTCAACTTGGTCTTCTTTGTCTTTTTCATTTTTACTTGTGGTAGGTGGGTGAGTGAGGTCTTGTTTTACCTTGTTTAGCTTTAAGATTTGCTTTTGTGGACAATGAAGAGCTATGTGCCCAAAACCTAAACATTTAAAACATTTTGGTAGTTGACTTAGGAGTAGAAGGATTTGTAGTAGAAACTTTTTTTGGAAACAAGGTTTGTTTGGAAAAATTGGAAGGAGAATTTTGAGTAGAAATTCTGTTGGCATCCTTCCTAGAAGAGTTGTAGAAATCATCATCATGAGTATTTTTGAAAGTTGTTTTCAAAAGATAGGATTCCACCTTGATGGCTTTGCGAAACACTTTCTTTAAAGAGTACTCATTTAATTCTACAAATTCTCTAATATCTCTTCTCAAACCACGTACAAACCATTTTATCTTTGACTCTTCATTAGCATGTATATTCATTTTAGTCAAAGTTGTTTCAAAATCTTTAAAGTATTCATCTACCATCCTATGTCCTTGAGGAAGCCTTTGGAACTTCAACAAGTGTTCCTTCCTAGAAGGAGGAACAAACCTCGCGCGCATACACTCTTTCAAAGCATTCCAAGAAACCACGAGAGGTTTCTTGCGATATATAATGTCCATTACAATTTTATGCCACCATTCTTTGGCATAGCCCAAAAAGGATGAAGAAACTACCCTAAGTTTATTGTCATCTTGGACCTTATACACATGAAAATAATGGTCAACCTTAGCCTCCCAATCTAAATACACATTAGGATCACTATCACCATTAAAACTAGGGACTTTGGCACAAGAAATGTTGAACACTTGGTGATATCTTTGGTCACGGTTATAGCTCTCTTCATGAGAATGATGGTGAGGCTTCCTTCTTCTATGTTCCTCTTCACGGCCAAAGTCATTTGAAGAACCTCTAGATGAAGGCCTATGTGAATGATGCCCACTATTGATAGAGTGAGATGGCCTAGCTTGTTGCACCTCCATCTTTTGCAATTTTTCTTCCAAACGCCTAATGGTGCGTTGAGCTTCATGCAATTCTCCAAGGACCGAAGCTTTGGAAGGAGAATGTTGTTTGTAAGATGCACCACTTGAATAGCCAGCCATTTGCAAATGAAAACAGCAAACACACAAAAACAGCAAACAAGTCAAGAAACAAAGTTAGCAAAAAAAAAAAAATGAATTTGGCACCCAAATTGCCGAAGTAAATTTGGCCAGAAAAAGAGGTCACTCTCAAAGAAATAATGTCCTTGCACCAATCTGATCTTGAGGTCTTGGAATCCTCAAATGAAATATGTCAAAGCAAGGCACACCAATCTCAAAGCCAACCACAACAAAACCAATGAAGCAATAAAGACAAACAAGAAAAAGTATAAGCAATGAAAGGCTAGAACAAAAGGAATACTAGATGTTTGACAAACTCAAAGATTAATGAACAAAAGACAAGCAAGAAAAATAAGGAACTCAATGAGAAAGTAGGCACACAAAAGAATACTTAAAGAAAAGCACTAGAGTAGATGAAGAAAACAAAAATTAGCTACTGGAAATATTTTTTTTTATGCAAACTGTGCGTGATGTTCACTGATTTAACTGGAATGATATAGAACGAACTGGATTATGAAATTTTAACCACACAAACTTCAAGATCTTAGCTCAAAAATGGCACTGGAATCACTTAAAAACAGAAAGCCAAGTAATTGAGATAAATTTTTCAAAATCGCTGCCAGATTACCGTATTTTTTTCGGCAGAATTGTACACTTTTTGTATTTTATTTATCATTTTTTGTGTACTTTGAATTTTTGAGTACTTCTTTTTTCTACTCTTTTCTAACACTTTGAAGAACACAAATCCAGAATTTCAGAATTTTCCAGTGAGTAAATCAATTGCAATAAGGAAAAACAGTAAGCACATTTTCAGAAAACAGGGGAATCCTAATAGGAATGAAAAACAGAATTATGAACTAGCAAAGACATAATGGAAAATGATGTATAGGAACTTGTATAGGTCTAGAATACAAGCATAAACTCAAACTAAAACAGAAAATGCACAAAGGATCAAATATCAAACTCAGAAAATTATATGACACCAAAGCAAGAAACAACAAATTCAATAAAAGTACTACAAGAAGTGATGACAATTATGGAAAAAACAAGACTAAGACAAAACTTGTATGGATACAAAAAGGAAAATACTCAAACATATGATAGGCAATATAAAGAAAACAGCAATAAAACTCAAATAAGCCTAAAAACAGAACCGTAAATTGCAAGAAATTAAAGAGCTCTTGAAATTAAAGTGCAACACAACTCAAAAATTAAACAAGAACACACCTAAACTCTTGACACCACATGATGTGATTCCACTAGCACGCTTTGAATGATTCTTGACATTCTTAGGAATCATCTTGAGTTGGTTATGAGATAGACACTTTATCATAGAATTGGATCAAGGTTCTATGAACAAGAACTCACCAAAACTAGTGCCAAAACACAAACTCATATGGAAGTTCCAATTATTGTCAAATTGAACTGATTAGAATGGAACAAAAGATAAGAAAACTGAATTAGAAGTGCTGGAAATTAAAAGGCACCGAACCAAAATCAAAATAGAAGAAGAACAGCAGCTTGAAAATGAAAAATGCCGAACCAAAAGACAAGGAACACAAGCTAATACATGGATATAACAAGAGAAGGAAGGAAGGAAAAGAGAAAGCTCATGAAGATGGAGGAATGGTTGGATGATCATGCCACTAGGAGGATGGAGACTCCAAGATAAGTGTGCAAGCCGCCACTTGAGGTAACCATGGAACCTTCAAGATAAGACTAGTGAAGAAGGCACAAAGCTCTCCAATGCTCTCTCAAAAATTGAGTATAGTTTCTCTAATCAAAATTCAAATCTCAATTTTACAAGCTAAGCACCTTTATTTATAGCCTAGAGGTGCTGAAAAATAGGTGGGAAAATTCAAATAAACTCATTTGAAATTCCCACCAAAAACAAGTCACATGGGAGGTGTGACCTTTTTCTACTATGACACCTCCTAAAAACTACACCTACACCACTCTCCTAAGTCATATGGACAATGTGACTTTATTTTACATTTTCACACTCCTTTATTTAATAACCACACCTCCTAAAACTATACAAGAGTATTTCAAAGCTTGGCCTTGCCCCTCATGGGATGGACTTGGGCTCTTTGGGCTTCGTCCTTCTTGGGCTTGGGCTTGGGCTTTGGGCTTGGGCTTGGGCTTTGGGCTTGGGCCTCATCTTTATTTTATGTCTTCTTTTAATTTTGAGAAGACTAGAAGGAAGAACTTCAAATGTGAGGGTGGATGTCCTCTTCCTCCATTAATAAAAACCTCCTTTATTTGATTCTCATCAGTTATTCAGATTCTGACTTTGCAGGATAGAAAGAGCACAAGTGGCACTTGTCACCTTCTTGGCTCAAGCCTAATCTCATGGCATAGCAAGAAGCAAGCATGTGTTGCTCTCTCTACTGCTGAGGCTGAATATATAGCTGCTGGAAGCTGTTGTGCACAGATTCTATGGCTCAAGCAACAACTTGCAGATTTTGGTTTACAAATCAGCAAGGTTCCCTTAATGTGTGATAACATAAGTGCCATCAATCTTACCAAAAATCAGATTCAGCACTCAAGGACCAAACATATTGAGATAAGGCATAATTTCATTAGGGATCATGTAAACAATGGGAACTGTTCCGGCCGGTTGACCTGGGACGTCTTTGTGCACAACCTTGCCCGTCAGCTAGGGACGCCTTCCCTCTGGCTACCTGTGGATACCTGCAAAAAAGGACAAAAGGGCGCCCTAGCAGCCGTTTGCATTCCGACGCTCAAGTCAGCTAGCAAGAAACACCAAAAACTTTGCACCTCCGTATCGGAGCACCGTGAATGGCACTCGGAAGGTGGTAAACGAAACTGTGTATTGTGTATCTTTTCTCCTTCTGGCAAACAACCTTTCTTTAGTCCCTTGTGCGTAGCCTCAAGACTCGAGCAAGCAACTAGAGTGTATTCTGGGAAAATTTGCCAAAAGTTCGAACCCCGTTTCCAACATCCCAGGTTTTATTTAAACGCCCCTAGCATTTAAAGCGTCTTAAGGCGCATTTAATTATGAAACGTTCAGCGCCTTTTAAGACGTTTAAACCGCCTGAAGCATTTAAAGTACCTTAAAACGCTCGAAACGTAAACTTTAATATAGCTTTAATTACCTTATACCTGACAAGTGGATGTTTCTGTTCTGACCTGGCTGTTATTACACGTGGAGGGCCTCACAGCATCGTGACCCAACATGGGGGTATTTCGTCGTGTGAGTCCTCCTTCCTTGGCGCGAGGGGTGACTTTTTTGGGTGCCAGCTCATGCCCCCAAGCCTCTAGTCACTCGCTTTGAGAGCGTATCTACCTTCCTCTCGTACCCTGCACCTGGTTACCCCTGGGCGTGACCCTCTCATGAGTCGTATCTTTCCCAAGGGCCTCTCTGGGGCGACATGGGCACTTCACGAGTCAGATTGCTCTCCACTGGCGTTAGTACTATGGCCTTGAAGCCACCTTTCTCTTCCCTTTATTGCTATCCCAGGTTATCGGGGTTCGAGGCCTTCCCATGGCGTCACTCCCTCCATGGTCTTTCCTACCCATGGGTATCGGGGAGCAACGCTGTGGATGCCTTGCTCTGGGGACATTTTACCTTGGCGACGCCCTACCTTGGCGACGCCTTGACTTGGCAACGTCTTATCTGGGCGACTCTTCCTCTCGGCGATGCTTGCACTTGGCGTCGCCTCACCTAGGCGACGCCTTATGTTGACTTTGACCTTGACGCTGACTTTGACCTTGACTTTGCCAACGCCCGGGTACGGGACGGTACACAAGCCCCCTAGTCTTAAGCTGATGACTTGTTTTTAGCAAAAAGACTAAGGCCTCGCCCACGCCATCCACGTGGCATCCTGGTGACGTGTCATTCTTGCTGATGTGACACTCCTCAAACTATTGACGTGACATTCTCTGAACCATTGAGGTGCTCTTAATGGGTGATTGGACATCCTCTGAAACGGGGAAAGCAATACTTTTTGGGGCCACGATTAATCGCTTGCCACGTGGTTCATCACGCGGTCAGTCTCAAAAGCCTTTTGCGCTCCCAGTGAGCGCCTAATCCTACGACACGTGGCATCATCGCACGGTCACCATCTGTTGCCTGTCGCGCTCATCGCAACGTTTAAGTTACCCAAACTCCGCGCTCGAAACCACTGTTTCATCCACTCTCTCTGCATTCCCGCACTGTTCATCTCCTTCGAGCTCTTTCTCTGCAATCCCTGCTCTCTCCTTCGTGCTTCCATTCCTTCCCTACTTCGACACTCAAAGGTATGATTTTTTCTGCCCTTGCTGACTCTTCTTCTTCATTGCATTGCATTGTTGTGTATGAACTGCCTGGGACTGTTTATTTTCTTGTGTTCTCGTGATGTTTGTGTGTTTCTTCGTTCCCCATCGTTCTTCTTTTCTTACGTGGGTAGGGTTTCCCTAGGGTTCCTCCTATTTTCCCCTTTTTCTTCTTCGAACCCCCTTTTCGCTGAACCCTTTCTTTTTTCTTCACTCTTCAGCTTTCGATCAGATGGCGCGAGATAAAGCCATTGTCGATCCTCCGCCCCCCGTGTCCCCCTACAAAGAGGAGAATGGATGGGCCTCCAGTGATCTCCTCGCGGAGTGCTCTACATTGACCTCCATCACAGACGTGGAGGCCCACAGGGGAGACCCCGCGGTTTACAATTTCAATGCTTTCCACAAAACCCACGATTCCCACGTCCTAGTATGCCGTGTGAAACCGGGGGAACCTGTTTGCGTGGACTCGAGGGCCACCAGGGGAAGTCCCTTCTTCTTCCTCTACCTACACCACAACCAAGAGAGTGACCTTGATCCCCTCATGACACACACTCTTCTTAGCTAACACGCCAACACTAAGATTGCTGATCTTGATCCCCTCAAGAACACACACCCAATCTCAGCAAACACAAAAACGAAACTTGTTTAGCAGAGTACAAGGATTACACTTATACAGAAGATAATCTGAAATCAATACAAGAAGAATCCTATTCCACACACTTTGATCAAATCACAAACTCTAAGCAGCTCTTTGAAAAACTCAAAAACTCTATTAAAAAATCTTCTCTTCTTTACAAATCTGTTTTTCTGAATTATTCAAAGATGTTGTTTGTTATCAAATCTTAACAAACTCTTTAATTGCATTTAATGATTGGTCAAAGCATTTAATGACTGGAGCGTAAGCAGTTAAATCATTTAAAGCTCAGTCAGAGACAAAATAGTTTTTCTGTTATGGTACCAAAACAAACAATCGGTTGTTTCCTCGAATCAATCGGTTGTTTTGGTTTTAACAACTCAACCATTTGAAAAACAGTTTTCAATCTTTTCTAAAAACATCTAAGTATAAACAATCGGTTGTTTCGACAAAACAATCGGTTGTTTTTAACTTAGTTTGAAAAACATTTTTCTTTCAAAATGATTGAGAATGCCTATGCTTTAGGTTTCCCTTGTTGATTCTAAGACTAGAGAACTTGAGACCAGCAACAGCAGCCCATACCTCATGAGTTATCTCCATTTCTACACCTTTCACATGAGAAATTAGATTGTTTCCCTCAAACTTGAGATTTGTGTAGAACACCCTTACCAAATCTGAGTAAATGTTTCCTTTCATCTCCAGGAACTTTCTGAGAGATTGATCTTTGAGCAGCCTCCTTACATTAACAAGATTTTGACTTTTCAGCCAATCAAAGCACACAACCTTGGGGTTGTTTATCTTTTTGATACTTGTTTCATACCTATACATCTCAATAAGATCATTGTTTCAAGAAAGCCAGCCTTCTAGCCTTCCTTCAGATCTTACACCTCTGGTTTTGACTATCTTTGAGGTGGGAGGAGTTGATTCCATGATGGCATAAAAGAAAACAGAGAAAAGCTCACTTCACAGATTTTGCAAGAGATGTTGCAATTGGTTGTTCTTGTGGAAGAGATCAGCTGCAACAGATTTTATAGCAGTAAAAGAATCAAAAGCATTCAATGACATGAGTGGGTACCAGATTTTCAGAGAGAGAGGACTTGACCCTGCCCTGCACAGAAAACATCAGAAAAAGCTGAAAATCACATGGTCTTCACATGTGATCTTTTACTAGTCATTAAGGCTCTTAAATTTCCAAGATTTTGGAATATATTCTTTTATGACTGTTGTAACTTCTCTCTGAACATGAACAACTTTCAACACAGGTTCTTTGACCAAGATTCTCTCTTTGAATTGATCTGCAACGGATAGAAATTCAAAAGAGCAATTAAATTGATTTCTTCACAGTGCTATCAGACTCAAAACAATCGGTATCGGTTGTTTTTCTGCAGCAGTTAAACTGATTTTGAATTTCAATCATGAGCAGAAAGAGTTCAAAGCAAATGACATTGACCATTTTAAAGAAGATTTTTAATCATGAGAAAGAACTTTAAAGCAGAAATTAAGAACAGAGAAAGGAAAGTCTTATCCTTATGTTATTTCTTCAATGAGCCATGTGCTTTATGATCAAGAAGCCTCTTCTCACTGTTAAGGGCTTTTGGATAGATGCAGAGCATTGATTCAACTTCAATGATGGTCTTTTTCTTCAAAGTACTTGATCACATGACTTAATTCCTGCACAATTATGAGTTCAAGCAACAAGATTTGGTCCCTTCACAAATGTGGGTCCAATAGATTTCTTTTTCTCATTTGGCACCTCACATCCTTTCGGAATCCATTTCATGTAGCCTCTAGGAACAGAGAATTTTCTTATTTTGCAGAATCTAACCGAATGGCCCTTTTTCATGCAATAAAAGCATGTAACAACCGGTTGTGTTTACTGGCTTTCTTGAAATTTTTTTTGAAAACTTATCTTGTTGGCTCTGTGGATTGAAACCTAAACCAGCCTTTCTTAAAACACAGCTTTGAGATGCCAAGACATTCTCAAAGTTAGATTTCCCCTTTGAAAGCTTGTCCACAATTTCAACAAGATAATGAACCTTTTTCTCAAGATTTTCACAATTTTCGCAAATGAGAGTCACACTTGCAAGAATTTCCCCTTTGAAAGCTTGTCCACAGTTTCAACAAGATAATGAACATTTTTCTCAAGATTTTCACAATTTTTACAAATGAGAGTGTCACACTTGCAATAAGCATTTTTTAAATGTGATCCTGCCGGCAACTCGAACGGGAAGGAATCGCTTTGTAACACTCTCTGCCCTGTCTACGCGACTGCGTCTTCTGCAGAATCACCCTCAGGACCTTCACTTGCTGTTCCAAACGTGACCTGCAAAACACACAGACGGAGCCTCTAGCGGCCGTTTGCACTCCGACGATCAAGTTAGTCCAACAGAACCACCAGAAACTGGAAACTAGTAATGTGTGTGTGAAAAACTCTTGCACTCTGTTTTTCGTCTCTCTTTTTTCTCCCTTCCCCCCACTCTTCCCTGATTCTCTCCTTTATCTCTCTTTCTCTGCTTCTGGGCATAACAGAATTTTGTTATGCTTTTCTGGCATGTGTCAGAACCCTGTTATGCTTTTCAGAGAAAGCGTACCTTCAGAATCAGCAGTGGGGAGCGTGAGGGTCTGCGCATGTCTGCGCGTCTCTGCGCTTGGCTGCGCCTGTCTGTACCTTTAGTGGTACGGAGTGCTCTTTTGTCTGGACCGCACCCCTCTCAGATGATGACACGTGGAGGCCTGCAACTCACATCTAACCACACACGTGTCACTTACTGGAAGGGCTCTAGCGCTTCTCTTTGTGTGCCTAAGTTACGCCCTTGCGGAGTAACTTAGGATGTTTCTCTTATCTGGGTAAATCGCATACTCTTAGGAAAACGTCGGGTGTGGCTGGTCTAGGCACACTCACCAAACGTTGCTCTCTGCGTAGGCGACTTACCCTTCACAATGCCACGCACGCAATGGGTTGAGGGAATCACCAATCACTGATTGGCTTACTAGTTCCCTCAGGCCACTATCGTGCATGATTCCCTGAGGTGTGCTCATGCGAGGTCCATGCGTAACGCTCTCGCTGGGAACCTCAGTCCCAGTTTAACTGCGTGTAACACGAGACCCCGATGACAATACACCCGATGACTGATCAGTGTTTATTCGCTTATCGCGCTCTGCCTCCAGGCGCGAGTCTGGGAACTGGTCTGCTGGTGGCCACTTGGCTTCTGACCACCGATCACCATTCTGGGTGATCTGTTCCCCGACCTCTCTGCCGCCTGATCTGTCGGTGGTAACTTGGTTACTGACCACCGATCACCTCTCTTGGCGATCGTCCCCCCGACCTCTCTGCCACCTGGTCCACGTGTCACCCTTCGAGTGGTCCACGTGGTTCTCTGCTGCTGACGTCATCGACTACCGATGACCGATCGGATCACAAGCCCCCCAGTCTCGAGTCGAGAACTCGTTCTCAGCGAAGAGACTAAGTGGTCGTGCCCTCAGTCCACGTGGCAAGTGGGGCCGCCTCACGTGCCACCTCACATGCTGCTTCTTTAACGTTTGGACTTCCTCTCTTGATCTCGCGACACGTGGCCCCATCGACGGCTAGCGCTGTGCGTCGCCAGCGCTTCCCTTATTCAAATTGGCGCGCTCCTTTACTGTTCTTTCATCTTCTTCATTCGACTCCCAGACTCTCTGCGAACCTTCCTCTGCGCACCTTTCTCTCCTCAAATTCTCTGCTGCCAAATCTCTTGCGATCACCCAAAGGTATGGTTTTTCTTCTCCCTGGCCCCTTTTTGGTCATCTTTACCGATTGCATTTATCATTCTGGTTATCATGCATTCATCTACTCTATTTTCCTCTCTCGAACCCGCGCTAGGGTTTTTTCATGCTCTTACTCTGGCTTCTGCTTCTTCTTCTCCTTCTTTTCATCTGGGCATCTCCTTCTCCTTTCCCTTTTCTGTTTTCACTGAAATTCATCATTCCTTCTTCTCCCATTCATTCTGACCTTTTCGTTTTTCCTCCATTTGCAGCTATCTCACGATGGCTCGCTTGAAACAAACTGCGCGCATCATTGCTTCTTCTTCTGGTGCACAGCCTTCCGCGAGTGCGCCAGCTCCACCACCGCCTGTGGCTACCTCCTACCACGACAATGCCAGGGTCTACCAATGGGCTCCCCTGGCATTGCTCGCTGAAACCTCCACCCTACTGCCTGAGGGCCATCTCAAGTCCCTGCTAAGTCGCAATCCTGACGAGCCTTCCTGCTCCATCGACAGGGAGAATGACTTCAACATTCAAATTCGCATTCCTCCTCGAGGAATGCCCATCTGCGCGGATGACAGGGCCACCAATGGGGTGCCCTTTGTCTTCATCTACTCCGCTATCTTCAAGAGGTTGAAGCTGCGCCTCCCTTTCACCTTCTTTGAAAAGGAGCTGATGATGGAGTTAAACATCGCGCCTTGTCAGCTCCATCCAAATGCCTGGGCCTTCATCCAAGCGTTTCAAATCCTCTGCAGTCATTTCGGGCACAACGCCTCCGTGGACGTGTTCCTTTACTTCTTCGAAGCGAAGAACCCTGGGGACAGGTCCTGGGTTAGCCTGAACGGGGTTGCTGGGCAGGTGCTCCTGGGCCTGTACCAGCAATCCTTCAAAGACTGGAAGGGCAGATTCTACATGATATCTGCTACCCCTCAAAGTCCAAGTCTGCTCGAGGGATACCCCCTCTACTGGGTTCCTGGAGTTGAATTCAAGAAGTCCAGGGACCTCGAAGCTATGGCCCCCTACGAGCGCGAGCTGTGTGGGCTGCTCCTGGGGGCCAAGTACAACTCCGCCCGCCTCATCAAAGATGAATTTGATGTGGTGGCTGTGAAAAAATATATAGGTAGCCCTCCTTGCACTTCTTCGGATACCTGCACTTTTTCATGCATACTTTTATGTGTTCTTTAACTTACTTGCATATCTTGGTCATCTAACCCTTCCTTTTTCCATGTATGCAGACTCGATGACGGGGAAAGACAGGAAACTGGCCCTGCTGGAGCTTGCCAAACATAGGGGAGCCAAGGGCACTGGTTCCTCTTCTTCTACAACTGAGCCCATTGCGGCCCCTCCACTCTCGGTCGCGCCAGCTGAAGGCCCCGAGCCAGGGAAGAAAAGGAAAAGGCTGGTGAAAGCTTCCGCCTCTTCTACTGCTGCTGCTGCTGCTTCAACTGAAGAGGAGAGCTCAGGCTCTCCTCTTGTTCACCGCCAAAGGAAGAGAGCAGCGGTTGAAGGGGCCTCATCTCTCCAGCCTGGCGAGGTTGAGGTAGTGGAAGTGGAGGAAGGGTCTTCCCCACCTCCCTGTGCTCAACCTGCCTCAGAGCCCTCCAGTCTTCCTTCTCCAGGCCAGCAGTTGCCTCCAACTTCCCAACTGCCATCTTCCCCCCCAGCAGGCCAATCACCTGGTCCACCTGCTCATCTTGCTGGGGGTCCACCACCACCACTGCCAATCCCCACCGCCACTGCTGAAGGTGGGGGGTCCAGCTTGCGCCCAAGCACTTCTGGGGCCAACCACGAAAACTTCAGCAGGGTCATCACCCTGGTCCGACAACTCATAAGCAACCGGGAGCTTGTCGAGTGGAGTGGTGACGAGGTGGATATGCACCTAGCCAAGCAGGTAGTGCTCTCTCTGGAGTTTTCCACCCAGCATCGCAAGCAACTAGCCCTGGAGAAGAGGGTGAAGGATCTTGAGCACGACAAGGAGTCACTGCGAAGTGACTTCGAAGCTGCCCAAGGATCTGTGGAGTTGATGCGGGGCATGGTGGAGAAAGCTAGGAGGGAGTACCTAGCGCAGGTCCAAGAGACCATCAAGACAGAGATCTTGATGGGGCAAGCTGTTAGCTCCTTGGACTGCACGGTGGTGGAGCTTAAGGCCTAGACTTCCTCCCTGCGCCAACAGAACACTCAGCTATTGGGGGAGCTCGAGTCCGCCAAAGAAGCAGCTGCTGCTGGGGAGAAAAGACTTTAGGAGGTGGTGGGCAAACTGTCTGAAACTGCCTCCTCCCTTGCTGCCGTCACCACTGAGAGGGATGCTGCGGAGGCTTCAAAGCAAGAACTGGAGGTGGAGAAGGCTGATTTGATGAACGTGGGTGCTGATGCCCTTACAGACGGATTCGAGCTAGCACTCGAGCAAATCAAATGCGTTCTCCCAGACCTGGACCTCTCGTAGTCCAGCATCTACCATGAAGTGGTGGATGGAAAGCTCATCCCCCCTGCCCCTTAAACTTTTCTCTTCTCTGTAAATTTAACTTCTGCACAATTTTCTTATTACTCTGAAATTTGTATAAGACTTGACTGTGAATACAAACTCTCAATGCTTCTTTTGTTGCATAAGTTTCTTCCCTTGTATATTCTTTGATCTTCACTTATCTTTATGTGCGCGACTAACTGTTAGCTAGCTTAGGTTCAGCGCGATCTTGGGCTTTACCTTTCCTTTCGCACACGACTAAGTGTTAATCAGCTTAGGCTTAGCGCGATCTTGAGCTTCGTCTTTCACTTTGCACACGACTAAGTGTTTAACCAGCTTAGGCTTAGCGCGATCTGCTTCTCTTATTCTTTCACTTCTACTTGATCACGACTGGCTATTCCCTCAGCTTAGTGTTTAACAGTCCTCGTGCGCTGCTTTGCACCACTAGCCAATCGCTGACGACTCATCAGTGATCGTTCTTTAGTCTTTACTTAGCTTCTCTATCGCTCTAGCGCTAAGTGCATAGAGGACTTCGACATCGATCGCTCAAGGTGATGCCTCGTCTTGGGGAAAGAAAAGTGTTTCTCGCTAACCCCTCTTACTTTCCCCAAGGTCATCACCCTTTGGCGGGTTGAGTCGCTCATTCCCTGCCTCACTCCTGGGGTGAGAAGGGTTTCAGACTAAGAGTCTTACTGGGCCAATATTGGTGTATGCCAAGTGGGTAAGGACGTTTTGTCAAAACCTTTCCTTTCCCTCCCTTGGTCTTACTAGCACCCCTGGCTTTTCAAACCTTTAACTGCTTGCGCTCACACCTGGGGTGAGGAAGACTTAGATCGGTGCCAGTACTTGCGCCTAGGGCAAGTAGGGCCTAACCAATCACCTGCACTTGCACCTGGGGCAAGGAGGATTTTAACTTTAATACATGAGCACGCTTTATATGCTGGAATTTTTTCTTTAATTGGGTGGCCTCGTTAAAAACCCTCCTTAGGGAAAAGAGTGCCCCCTTGTCTGTTCAACTGTTTCCACCACATACAAACATGTGTCTTTTATGTTCTGGGGATTGCTCCTCCTTCCAAAGTCTCTAGGCGATAGGCTCCGTTCTCTAATGTCTCCACCACTCTGTACGGGCCTGTCCACTTTGGGGATAACTTGTTCAGCATGTCATTCTGATGCGCCTTTCTCATCACCAGATCACCTTCCTGGAAACGCCTGGGCCTCACTTTAGAGTTGTGCCTCCGCTCTACTCTTCTCTTCACAACTTCAGCACTGACTCTGGCCTCTTCCCGCACTTCGTCTAGCAGATCCGGATTCACCTTACGCTCTTCATTGGACTCTTCAGCAACGAAGTTCAAGAATCTGGGGGAGCTCTCCTGTATTTCCACAGGAATCATGGCGTCTGTCCCATAGACAAGGCTGAAGGGTGTCTCATGAGTGCTGGACTGTGGGGTGGTGTGATAAGACCATACAATTCTGGGGACCTCCTCTGCCTAGCCTCCTTTGGCCTTGTCTAGTCTTCGCTTCAGCCCCCTGAGCAGCACTCGATTTGCTGACTCCACCTGGCCATTTGTTTGTGGGTGCTCCACTGAAGCGAAAACCTGTTGTATCTTTAACTCTTCACACATCTTTCTCAGCTGATGACTTGTGAACTGGGTGCCATTGTCGGAAACCAGCCTCTTGGGTATTCCGAAGCGGCAGACAATGTTCTTCCAGACGAAGTGTTCGACTTTCTGTGCGGTGATGTGTGCAACTGGCTCTGCCTCCACCCACTTGGTGAAATATTCAATGGCCACAATGAGGAACTTCATCTGCCTTGTCGCCAGGGGAAAGGGTCCTAGGATGTCAATCCCCCATGTATGGAATGGCCACGGGCTATGGATGGACCTCAACTCCTCAGGGGGTGCCTTGTGCCAATCTGCATGCAGTTGACATTGTTTGCATCGCTGAGCAAACCTTATGCAATCTTCCTTCAGTTTTGGCCAGTAGTACCCCGCGCGGAGTACTCTACTTGCCAAAGCGTGACCACCTACATGGCTTCCGCACACCCCCTCGTGCAGCTCAGACATGAGTCTGGTGCATTGCTCGCCGTGTACACAGATCTGCACAGGGTGAGAAAATCCAAATCTAAATAGGCTTCCATCTATAAGAGTAAACTTACTTGAACCCCTCTTTATTCTTTTTGCCTCTGCCAGATCGAGCGGGAGTACACCATCTTCTAAGTATAGCTGGTATGGCGTCATCCAGGTGTCGGGTTCCTTCTCCGCATGAACCTCCATCGACTCATCGGTCTTTGAGGGTCGCGATCTCACCCTCGGTGCTCTTAGCGTTTCTTGGGTCAACGACCGATGACCGATCGTTAGACGCTCCATTGACTTGCATACGTGAAGCACCTGGTTGTCTGATACGAACGCGCGCGGCAAGCTTGGCAAGCAGGTCTGCTCGGGCATTCTGCTCTCTTGGCACGTGCACTAACTCAAACTCGGCGAAGGACGTCTTCAGGAGCTGCACATACTCCAGGTAGGCTGCCATCTGGGGATCCTTTGCTTGGAACTCCCCGGTAACCTGCCCGGTGACCAGTAACGAATCGCTCTTGGCCAGCAGATTTCTTGCTCCCATTTCTCTTGCTAACAACATTCCTGCGATCAGGGCCTCATACTCCGCCTGATTGTTGCTAGCTTTGAAGGCAAAGCGGAGGGACTGCTCGATTAGTACCCCATTTGGTCCTTCCAGGATGACTCCCGCGCCGCTTCCCTGCTGATTAGAGGAGCCATCCACCGATAACACCCATCGGAAATTTAGCCCTTCTGTAGGTGTCGCGATTGATGATAGCTCGACTACGAAGTCCGCGAACACCTGCCCCTTGATCGGTCCTCGGGGCTCGTACTGAATATCAAATTCTGACAATTCTACTGCCCATTTGACCATCCTGCCTGCTACATCAGGTTTCTTCAATACGTTCTGGATAGGCAGATCAGTCATCACGACCACTGTGAAGCTGTGGAAGTAATGCCTGAGTCTTCTGGCTGAAAACACCACCGCCAGAGCAGCCTTCTCGAGGGCCTGGTACCTTGTTTTAGGGCCTTGCAGCACCTTACTCACGAAGTAAACAGGCCTCTGGGCCTGGTCCTGCTCTTGCACCAGGACTGAACTGACTGCCCTCTCCGTAACAGCAAAGTATAGACGAAAAGGGATGCCTACCTGGGGCTTTCGCAAGACTGGTGGGTTCGCCAGGTACCCCTTTAACTTGACGAAAGCCTCCTCGCACTCCTGTGTCCAGAGAAATCTGCTGTTGCATTTGAGACACTGGAAGTATGGGTGACCTTTCTCCCCTCCAGCGGACAGAAATCGGGACAGAGCTGCCAAGCGACCGGTGAGCTGCTGCACCTCCTTCACCGTCGTTGGGCTCCTCATTGCCACGATCGCCGCACACTTCTCCGGGTTAGCTTCGATTCCCCGCTCTGTCAAGAGGAAACCCAAGAACTTCCCAGCCTCCACACCGAATATGCATTTCTCAGGGTTGAGCTTCAGCCTGTACTTGGCAATGGTGGTGAATAGCTCTTCCAGATCAGCTGCATGATGCTTCTTCTCTTGGGACGTGACCACCATGTCATCTACATAGGTGTGTACGTTCCTTCCCAGCATGGGCGAGAGCACCCTATCCATGAGCCGCTGGTAGGTAGCCCCCGCATTCTTTAACCCAAATGGCATGACCTTGTAGCAATAGCAAGACCGTTCCGTCATAAACGCGGTCTTGCATTCGTCCATTGGGTGCATCCTGATCTGGTTATACCCTGAGAAAGCGTCCAAGAAGCTGAGTAGCTTTCCCCCCGAGGCGCTATCAACTAGAGCATCTATACTGGGTAAGGGGTAAGAATCCTTGGGGCACGCCTTGTTGAGGTCAGTGAAGTCCACACACATTCTCCACTTGCCACTTGCCTTTCGAACCAGTACCACATTCGCTAGCCACTCGGGGTACTGGATTTCTCTGATGTGCCCTGCGGCAAGGAGCTTCTGCGCTTCGTCGTGGATCACCTTCCTCTTTTCCTCGTTGAATTTCCTTCGCCTCTGTCGCACGGGTCGAACCATGGGGTCCATCGACAGACGATGGCAGAGGAAGTCGGGGTCGATTCCTGGCATGTCGGATGCTGACCATGCGAAGGCATTCATGTGCTTCGCAATCACACCCATGATCAGCCTTCGCTCTTCTTTAACGAGGGATCCCCCTAACTTGAACTTTCTTCCCGCGACGTCCACTTCGACCCAACCTTCAGCTGGGTGGGGCCTTCTCTCACTGGCGATGACCGCCCTCGCGATCCCTGACTCGCGAGGAGTGATCGCGCCTTCCTCTTCTTCTTCAACTTGGGCTACCTGGGAGCCCCCCACCGCAGCGTCCTCCATCCTCTGAGCGCCTTGTGTCTCCCTGACCGCCAATCGCTCTTCGCGCACGCCTGGTGGTGGTTTTGTGGTGACGTGGCACACACTTCTCTTTTGCTTCAAGCTGTTCTCATAACAGCGTCTTGCTTCAGCCTGATCCGACTTGATGGTTATCACGGTCCCCTCCATCGACGGCAGCTTCAACTTCATATGCCTCGTCGATGGTATTGCGCCCAGTCTATTGAGTGTGGGCCTACCCAACAAAACGTTGTACGCGGAAGGGGCATTCACCACTAGGTACTTTATCTTTTCAGTGCGGGCTGTTGTTCCGTCAGTGAACGTGGTCCTCAGCTCGATGTATCCCCGCACCTCTACCTGATCCCCTGCAAAACCGTAGAGACAACCAATATACGGTCTTAACTGATCAGGGGACAACTGTAGCTTGTTGAATGTTGGCCAGAACATGACATCCGTCGAGCTTCCTTGATCTACGAGTACTCTATGCACCCGTCTTCCTGCCGTGATGAGAGAAATGACCACAGGGTCGTTGTCGTGCGGGACAACGTCCCGTAGGTCAGCTTTCCTGAAGATAATGTCCACCTCAGGGTAATGACTCTCATTCACTGCATCTACCGCCATCACCGATCGAGTATATCTCCTTCTTTGTGAAGCTGTGCATCCCCCACCAGAGAAGCCTCCAGCGATCGTCTGCACTTCCCCATGCACAGGGACTTCATGTTGTTGCTCTCCAGCTCGGGATCCTGACGCGCGATCACCCTGCGGCTCACGCAGGTAATCTGCTAGAAAACCAGACTTCACCAACTCTGCCAGTTGGTGTCCCAGCGCCAAACAGGAATGAAGTGTATGGCCAAAGGCCTGATGAAACTCACACCATTCATTCTTCTTCCTTCCAAGTACCTTATCTGTCTTCTCTGGTACTCGTAGTCTTGCTGCTACGGCAGGAAGGGCGATGAGATATGCCAATCCCACCATGAAGTTGTATCTCGGGGGTGCGTTATTCTCCCTTGCACGCCCCTTGCTCTGGTCTTTGCCTGGTGCATAGGGACGAGGTTTTTCCCGCACCTTCTTCCCTTCTTTGGCCTCATGCACCCTTGCTTACTGTGGCTTTCCTTGCCCTCCACGCGGTCTGGGTGGTGCAGCACTTCCCCTCTTCTCTGAAACCTCTGTTTCTGCCACTATGTGCGCCACCGCACGTCGTCGAATCTCTGCAAAGGTGCTGGGATGGCTCCTGATGAGAGACTCGCTGAAAGGGCCAGGCAACACACCCTTCTTAAACGCGTGCACCAGCATATCTTCATCTTTGCTGGGCAGTCTAACCACTTGTGCTCCAAAGCGGTTGAGGTAGTCTTTCAGCGACTCACCCTGGTACTAGCGCACGTCGAACAGATCGTAGGACACCACTGCAGGTGCCTTGTTGACGATGTATTGCTCAGTGAAGAGCTTCGAGAACTGAGAGAAAGACGTGATGTGTCCTTCTGGTAGGCTTACGAACCACTCCATGGCGATTCCGCTGAGCGTACTCATAAACATTTTGCAGTAGACAGCGTCTGAACCCCCAGACAACATCATCTGGGTGTGGAATGCCGTCAGATGCGCTTCCGGGTCTTTTACCCCCTTGAACGATGCCTTGACCCCCACCAGGTTGGGAGGCACCATGGTTCCCATGATCTCAGGGGAGAATGGCAAGGGGAACGCTCTTGGAGGTGAGGGCATCCTAGACACCCTTTCGTCAACCACGTGTTCCCTCTACGCTTGCAGCGTCCTTCTCAACTCCTCATTGACACGATTCAGCTCGTCGTTACTGTTCTGCGATGCAGCTAACTCCGTCTGCATCCTCTCTTGTTCAACCTTTGACGCTGCGGCATTATCCTGCAGCGTGCGCACCATTTCCAGGACCTGCGCCATTGTCACAGCTCCTTCGTCAGTGGATGGCGCAGGTGATGGCTGTCTGTTTCTAGGCATCTTTCTCTATCAAGGAAACTGGCAAAACTCTGGTAAGCTTCAAAACTGTGGTATATGTGGGACGACGATTCACTCGGGCCCCACGGTGGGCGCCAAATGATCCTGCCGGCAACTCGAACGGGGAGGAATCGCTTTGTAACACTCTCTGCCCTGTCTACGCGACTGCGTCTTCTGCAAAATCACCCTCAGGACCTTCTCTTGCTGTTCCAAACGTGACCTGCAAAACACACAGACGGCGCCTCTAGCGGCCGTTTGCACTCCGACGATCAAGTTAGTCCAACAGAACCACCAGAAACTGGAAACTAGTAATGTGTGTGTGAAAAACTCTTGCACTCTGTTTTTCGTCTCTCTTTTTTCTCCCTTCCCCCCACTCTTCCCTGATTCTCTCCTTTATCTCTCTTTCTCTGCTTCTGGGCATAACAGAATTCTGTTATGCTTTTCTGGCATGTGTCAGAACCCTGTTATGCTTTTCAGAGAAAGCGTACCTTCAGAATCAGCAGTGGGGAGCGTGAGGGTCTGCGCATGTCTGCGCGTCTCTGCGCTTGGTTGCGCCTGTCTGTACCTTCAGTGGTACGGAGTGCTCTTTTGTCTGGACCGCACCCCTCTCAGATGATGACACGTGGAGGCCTGCAACTCACATCTAACCACACACGTGTCACTTACTGGAAGGGCTCTAGCGCTTCTCTTTGTGTGCCTAAGTTACGCCCTTGCGGAGTAACTTAGGATGTTTCTCTTATCTGGGTAAATCGCATACTCTTAGGAAAACGTCGGGTGTGGCTGGTCTAGGCACACTCACCAAACGTTGCTCTCTGCGTAGGCGACTTACCCCTCACGATGCCACGCACGCAATGGGTTGAGGGAATCACCAATCACTGATTGGCTTACTAGTTCCCTCAGGCCACTCTCGTGCATGATTCCCTGAGGTGTGCTCATGCGAGGTCCATGCGTAACGCTCTCGCTGGGAACCTCAGTCCCAGTTTAACTGCGTGTAACACGAGACCCCGATGACAATACACCCGATGACTGATCAGTGTTTATTCGCTTATCGCGTTCTGCCTCCAGGCGCGAGTCTGGGAACTGGTCTGCTGGTGGCCACTTGGCTTCTGACCACCGATCACCATTCTGGGTGATCTGTCCCCCGACCTCTCTGCCGCCTGATCTGTCGGTGGTAACTTGGTTACTGACCACCGATCACCTCTCTTGGCGATCGTCCCCCCGACCTCTCTGCCACCTGGTCCACGTGTCACCCTTCGAGTGGTCCACGTGGTTCTCTGCTGCTGACGTCATCGACTACCGATGACCGATCGGATCAAAATGATTTTCCAGATTTTTGAACTCATTTTTAGATTTTTCAATCTCATCTTCAAGTGATTTCACTCTCTTTTCTAGCCAGCTGTTAAGTTCTTTCAATCGGTTGTTTACTATAATTTTGTTCATTTAAAGAAGCGCATGAACTAACCTCACTTGAGCTGCAAGACTCATCATCATTTTCAACAACCAAGCAGATGTTTGCTTTTTCATCTTCACTTGATGAAGAACTTAATGATGACACCTCATTTTCATCCCAAGCTATGTAGGCTCTCTTTGTCTTGCCTTTCTTTTCCTTGTAGCTAGGCTTTTTCTCCTTACTCTTGTTTGGACAATCTGCCTTTATATGACATTGCTCACCACAACCAAAACAAGTATAGTTATTGGAATTAAAATCATTGGATTTCTTGTTTCCATACCTATCTGTATCGCCCTGGTAGTCGGAAGTGATGACGTGGCAGTAAGCTATTATGTAGGTGTGTTGAGCAAGGCCCATGGCTGGCAGAAGGGAAGGAAGTCGGGGAGCTCATGTGGTCGCCAGTTATTAAGTTGGCGTGCTCTGATCTCTAGCATACCTAAACCGGCGGTCACCGGGTTTGAGATGAAGTTGCCGGATGCGAACCCAGACGACCTAGTGGTTAGAGATCGCCAAAACAAGGACATCGCCGAAGATGAAGTCTTCAAATAGTCATTTCCTAGTTAGCCAGAGGTTGAGGTCGGGAAACAGCTTACCTGAACATACACAGTGAAGCAAGTGAAGTAGATCATGAAGGCGGCCAGCGAGACCACAGGGAAGGTGTGTACGAAGGCACCCGAACTCGCCACGCAGAAGAGATCACGCTCCAAGGCAGCTATGCGCTGAGTTGTTTCACGCGTAAGTAACTTAGCCAAAAGCCTAAAGAATAAGAAGTGGCGCCCAAGTCAAGGATGCTCCAGATGGTGACACGTGTACAGCTAGATGCGAGCCACGTGTCCAGATGTGTAACTGTCAGGAGAGAGAAAGTGCGCAGGTATATAAGAGATTCTAACGAACTTCTCAAGAGCTCAGCCAAGTGACTGAGGAATTGCGCCAAGCTCTTCAGGAGCAGAGAGGGCGCCCAGTCGTTGAAGAGGTCGCGCCGTCGTCGCCACCTCGCGTTTTCCCCATGCCTTTTGCTCAGGCGATCACAGACACGCCTATCCCTGCGAGTGTGGTACCCGTGAAGGTTGCTTTCACCGGCGTGGAGGATCTTGAGGCACATCTCACCACGTTCCACACGCAGATGATGCTGTCAGGAGGCTCGGATGCTGTGTATTGCAAGATGTTTGTGAGCACGCTCCAGGGAACAGCGCTGGAATGGTTTGTGAGCCTGCCTACTGGCCACATAACCAATTTCCAACAGTTTTCGAGGCTTTTCGTCGAGCAGTACATAGTGAACAAGGCGCCGCCTCGGGTGTCTTATGACCTGTTCGACATAAGGCAGTACCAGGGAGAGTCCCTCAGGGACTACTTAAATCGTTTTGGGGCGCAGATGGTCCGCTCGCCGGCCAAGGACGAAGAGATGTTGGTCTACGCCTTCAAAAGGGGCGTGCTGTCGGTTAGGCGACTTGCGGTGGCCCACATCACCGATGAGAGCGAGGTCGCCGAGAAGAGAGGGAGCGTGGCCCCCGCCAGGCCACGTGCCCAGACCAGGATCCAGCCACAAAGAGTGCTGGACGCAGCAGCGGCCAAGAGGGATCAAAGGACCCGCCATCCTTATGATCCAAGAAAAAACAAGAGCAGGGGCCTAGGGCGCCCCAGGAAGTACAACCGCCCGCCAAAGCATAAGTTTGTCATGGGGCTGGCGGACCTGATCGCCATCCCCAATATAGCAGCCAAGCTCAAGGCGCCTGAGAAGGTGGGCGACAAGGTGTTGGGACCAAAGCCAAACGCCTGGTGCGAATTCCACCAGGGCTTTGGCCACACCATGGACTCATGTTTGGCGTTAGGATACCAGCTCGACGACCTGGTCAAGAGCGGGTTCCTAAATGACTACCTGTTGGACAGAAGGACGGGGGGCGCGTCGAGGACCCAGCTGGCGGATGGTGAGGCTCAGCAGCACGAGATGCCCACTCACGGAGAGATCCACACCATCGCGGGAGGTTTCTCGGGTGGTGGATGCACCGCGTCGCAGAGGAAGAAATATGCGAGGTCCGTGATGACAGTGGACATGTTCGAGGACCACTCGCCAGATGTGGACATCACGTTCACAAGGGAAGATCTCAGGGACGTTGTGCCTCATGACAACGATCCAATAGTCATCTCGCTTGTCACGGCGGGAAGGAAGGTCCATAGAGTGCTGGTGGACCAAGGAAGCTCGATAGATGTGATGTTCTGGCCGACTTTCACACAGTTGCACTTGCCCCTTGACCAGCTGAGGCCCTATGGAGGGTGCTTGTATGGTTTCGTTGGCGATCAGGTGGAGGTCAGGGGGTATATAGAGTTAAGAACTACATTCACAGATGAGGTGGGCTCGAGAACGGAGAAAATCAAGTACCTCGTCGTGAATGCTCCCTCAGCATATAACATTCTGTTGGGCAGACCAACGCTCAACAGAATAGGAGCTGTGCCTTCAACCAGGCACATGAAGGTGAAGTTGCCATCGATGGAAGGGGTGGTGATCACCATCAAATCTGACCAGAAGGAAGCGAAGAAGTGCTATGAGAATAGCCTGAAAAACAAGAGGTCAGTGAGTTACATCACAACGACGTCGCCTCCCGATGTGAAGCCCAAGCCAGCAGAGTGGCGAGTTGTTGGTGCGGCGATGGAGGTGGCCACCGGAGGCGACGTCGCCATGATGGATGCTGAGGCTGAGGGAGAGAACGCAGAGCGGGAAGAAGAGGCGAGGAACCGCCCAGAGGAAGCGAGAGAGCTGGGAATCGCCAGGGCGGTGATCGTCAGGGCGGTGATCGCCAGGGAAGCTAGACCCAAACCCGTCGAGGAATGGCTCGAGAGGGAGATCGGGGAAAAGGTCTTCAAGTTGGGAAGATCCTTGGAGGCTGAGCTCCAAGACCAAATCGCCAAGGTGATAGAGCGGCATCTGGATGCTTTCGCATGGTCTGCTTCAGATATGCCAGGAATTGACCCCGACTTCTTGTGCCACCATCTAGCAATGGACAACCAGGTCAGACCAGTGCGACAGAGAAGAAGGAAGTTCAACGAGGAGAGAAGGCAGGCGATCAGGGATGAAACCCAGAAGCTCCTTGCTGCAGGCCATATCAGGGAAGTCCAGTACCCTGAGTGGCTGGCCAATGTCTTGCTGGTGAAGAAAAGCAATGGGAAGTGGCGCATGTGCGTCGATTTCACTGACCTGAACAAGGCTTGCCCAAAGGATTCGTATCCTCTGCCAAGCATAGACGCCCTGGTGGACAGTGCTGCAGGGTGTAAGTTGCTGAGTTTCCTGGACGCCTTCTCGGGGTACAACCAGATAAAGATGCATCCCATGGATGAAGAGAAGACCGCCTTCATGACCGAGAGATCGTGCTACTGCTACAAGGTGATGCCCTTTGGGCTGAAGAACGCGGGGGCCACGTACCAGAGGTTGATGGATCGGGTACTTGCACCGATGCTGGGGAGGAATGTGCAAGCGTACGTAGATGACATGGTCGTGACCTCGCCGGAGAAGAGCAAGCACGTCGCGGACTTGGAGGAGTTGTTCACCACAATCGCCAAGTTCAGATTAAAGCTGAACCCCGAGAAGTGCATTTTTGGCGTAGAGGCGGGAAAGTTCCTGGGATTTCTCTTAACTGAAAGAGGAATAGAAGCCAATCCTGATAAGTGTGCTGCCATTTTGGCGATGAGGAGCCCGGCTACCGTGAAGGAGGTGCAGCAACTTACAGGTTGGATGGCCGCCCTGTCTTGTTTCGTATTAGCCAGCGGAGAGAAGGGCCATCCGTACTTTCAGTGTTTAAGGCGAAACAACAAGTTTGCCTGGACGAAGGAGTGTGAAGAGGCCTTCGTTAAGCTTAAAGAGTACCTGGCGAGCCTGCCGGTTTTGTGCAAACCGCTGGTGGGAACCCCCCTCAGGTTGTATTTTGCTGTAACTGAGAGGGCGGTAAGTGCGGTGCTCGCCCAAGACCAGGACCAGGCTCAGAAGCCTATTTATTTCGTTAGCAAAGTGCTGCAGGGCCCGGAGGTGAGGTATCAGGCCTTGGAGAAAGCCGCGCTGGCTGTGGTATTTTTGGCGAGGAGGTTGTGCCACTATTTTCACAGTTTTACAATACTGGTGATGACCGACTTGCCCATCCAGAAGGTTCTGAAGAAGCCCGATGTAGCTGGGAGGATGGTGAAGTGGGCGGTGGAGCTGTCGGAGTTCGATATCAAGTATGAACCCCGAGGTCCGATCAAGGGGCAGTTTTTCGCTGATTTCGTGGTCGAACTCTCTTCGGAAGCAGCACGAGTTGAGGGGGATGATTTCCGTTGGGTGCTCTCAGTGGACGGATCATAGAACCAGCAGGGTAGCGGAGCTGGAGTCATCTTGGAAGGGCCCAACGGCGTGTTGATTGAGCAATCCCTGAGGTTTGCCTTCAAAGCCAGCAACAATCAAGCAGAGTATGAGGCGCTGATCGCTGGAATCTTGCTGGCCAAGGAGATGGGAGCTAGGGTGCTGATGGCTAAGAGTGACTCACTGCTGGTCACGGGACAAGTAACAGGCGAGTTCCAGGCCAAGGATCCACAAATGGCGGCTTACCTGGACTATGTGCAGGAGTTGAAGAGTTCCTTTGTCTCCTTTGAAGTGGTGCATGTGCCCAGAGAGCAGAATGCCCGAGCTGACTTGCTAGCTAAGCTCGCCAGTTCGGGCAAGGGGGGTAGGCAGAGGACGGTGATCCAAGAAACTCTGAAGACGCCTAGAGCATTTGTGGCAGATCACCTGGTTCTTCAAATAAGCAAGTCGACGGAGAAAGCGGCGAGGAGTCACAGGTCTCTGACTCAGGAGACCTTGAGATCGCCGAGAATAAGAGCATGTCGGGGAGAGAGGGTGAACATGACGCAGGTCTGCGCTACGCATGAGCCAGACACGTGGATAACGCAGTACCAGCGATGCCTGGCAGATGGCCTTCTCCCGCTAGATCCGACGGAGGATAGGAAAATAAAGAAGAATTCTAGCAAGTTCACAATGATTGATGGCGAGTTGTATAGGTTTGGGTTCACGCACCCCCTCCTAGAATGTGTGCACGGAGAGAAATGTACAAGAATCATGGCCGAGCTCCATGAAGGGATCTGCGGAAGTCACGTCGCGGGTCGAGCTCTGGCCGCAAGAACCCTCCGTGCAGGTTACTATTGGCCTACAATGAGAGAATACTGCAAGAAGTACGCACAGTGTTGCAAGCAATGTCAACAGCACGCCGATTGGCACAAGGCGCCTACCGAGGAGTTGAAGTCGATTTACAGCCCTTGGCCGTTTCATACATGGGGGATCGACATTCTGGGACCTTTTCCATTGGCGATCAGGGAGATGAAGTACTTGGTGGTGGCAATTGAATATTTCACCAAGTGGATCGAAGCAGAACCAGTGGCCCAGATCACCGCACACAAGATCGAGAGCTTCGTGTGGAAGAACATCGTGTGCCGGTTTGGTGTCCCTAAGCGCCTGGTGTCGGACAACGGGACTCAGTTTGCAAGTCACCTGTTGAAGAAGCTGTGCGAAGGGGTGGGAATTCAAAAGGTATTTGCATCTGTCGAGCACCCTCAGACAAATGGCCAAGTAGAGTCTGCCAATCGGGTATTGCTAAGAGGCTTGAAGAGAAGGCTAGAGAAAGCCAAGGGATCGTGGGCCGAGGAGGTACCCCGTATAGTTTGGGCGTACCACACCACCGAGCAATCAGGAACCCATGAGACCCCATTCAGCTTGGTCTATGGATGCGACGCAATGATTCCAGTGGAAATCCAGGAGAGCTCGCCGAGATTCCAGAACTTTGTAGCGGAAGACTCGGATGAGGAAAGAAGGCTGAATTTGGATTTGCTGGATGAGGTCAGGGAGGAGGCGAGAGTAAAAGCTGAGGCAGTGAAAAGAAGGATTGAACGAAGGTATAACTCGAAGGTGATGCCAAGGCAGTTTAAAGAAGGCGACCTGGTGATGAGGAAGGCCCACCGTTGTCGCCTAAGTGGACGGGACCGTTCAGGATAACCGAGGCGTTCGGGAACGGCGCCTACCGCTTAGAAACGTTGGAAGGAGGGGCGATTCCTCGCATTTGGAACGCCACGCACCTCAAGTTATATTACAGTTAAAAGCTTTGTAAGTAAAAACAAACACGAAGAGTTGGCAAGCTTTCTGTTAAAACAGTTTGAAGGGGGCACTCTTTTTTCCCTAAGGAGGGTTTTTAATGAGGCCACCCGATAAAGAAGAGTTTTTCAAAGTTTAAAGTGTTTTAGATTGCATGCTTATCGTTATTACGAAAGTTTGTCACTCGTATGTGATTTAAGGCGAGTTGAAGTTATGTTGCATGTTTTCTAAAAGTTATAAAAGTCCCCATCGCCTTTGGGCGATCGGCGGCAGTAGTTAAAGTTTTAAAGTCCCCATCGTCTTTCGGCGATCGGAGGCACCAACAACGTTTTAAAGACCTCCTCGCCATCGAGCGAGTGCAAGCGAGAAAGAGAAAAAGTCCTCAGTGCCTCCCGGGGAGAGAAGATGTAGCCCCTGGGGCAACGTAGAGGCACCAGTGAAAAGTCCTAAGTGCCTCCCGGGGAGAGAAGATGTAGCCCCTGGGGCAATGTAGAGGCACCAGTAAAAAGTCCTCAGTGCCTCCCGGGGAGAGAAGATGTAGCCCCTGGGGCAATGTAGAGGCACGAGATAAAAGACCTTCTCGCCGTCGAGCGAGTTCAGGCGAGTTAAAGACCTTCTCGCCGTCGAGCGAGTTCAGGCAAGATAAAATCCTTCTCGTCTCGAACGAGTTCAGGTACGGTGTGAAGGGTGGAAGAAGTTTAAAGGATAGCTAAGGTAGGTTCGAAGAGAACGCCTAGCTATCCGGCTTACTGTTTTGAAACTCAGGGAAGGTAGAGAGGGGTCCGAAAGGCGCCTCTACCATCAGATGAGGGAACAATGGCCAAGTTATGAAAGCAAGAGGAAGCCGGTATCGCCAAGACTCTTTGGCGATCAGAAGAAATTCAAGCGATGGCAAGAGTAAAAGGCCCGTGTTGATGGAGCAGATCAGGTGAACTGTGTCTTAAACTACCAGTTGGATTAAAGCTTGCTGTTTAGTAAGTAGTTTCACGCTGAAGTTCATTACCTTAAGTTCACAAGTTATTAGAATGCTATCGTTCGAAAGTTGATAGTTTAAAGCAGTAAGTGAACAGTTGCGCTCGCAGAATTGCTAAGTCAATTTCGTTTAAGCGATTTTTACAAGGAAAAGCAAGGCAAACAAGAGAAATCGTATGAAGAAGCAGGAAAATCTATGACAAAAGTGGCATCAGTTCAAATACAAAGAAAGAGTTATTACAAGGTTTGTACAAAGCAAATAGGCAAATAAGTGATGGAGGGAAGCAGCTAATCTTCAGAAGGAACGATCTTCCCATCCACCACTTCGTTGCATATTGACACCATGGAGAGGTCAAAATCGGGATACTGGCAGGAAAATTGCTCCAGGGCGGCGTCAAACCCAGCGGCGAGGACTTGGGCGGAGCTCAGCTCAAGATCTTCATTTTGTTGCTTGAGCCCCTCGGTTTGCTGCTTCAACTCGTCAGCTCGCTTCTTCAGTTCCTCAGTTTCCCTGCGAATTTGAGCGAGGTCTTCAGCAACCTTCTTGTTTTCCTCCCGCGCCTGGGCCAGCTCTGCAGCGATCTTTGCATTCTCCTCCCTGGATTCGGCTAGCTCAGCCACGGCGTCATCCCTCTCCTTCTCAACTTTTCCTAAGAGAACCTCCCGATCAACCGACCTCTTCTCAAGGTTCTCTAACTTGGCTGCATCCGCTTTGATTGATGCCTCCAGGTCAGCCACCTTGAGATGGTAGGGAACAAGCTTGCTCTCCAGCTCGATTTTCTCTTGAGCTAGGAGGTGCAACTTCTGGCGCAGATCGGTGGCCTCCTTACGCACCACCCTCAGCTCGGTGCTCATGGCGTCCTCCACCCTTGAGTGTTCGATTTCCGCCATCATAAGGTTGCAAGATAACTTCTCCGCCTCGATTCTTATCAGGCGATTCTGCTCTTCGAGTGTGGAGATATCGTCCTGAAGTTTTGATGAGAATCAAATAAAGGAGGCTTTTATTAATGGAGGAAGAGGACATCCACCCTCACATTTGAAGTTCTTCCTTCTAGTCTTCTCAAAATTAAAAGAAGAAATAAAATAAAGATGAGGCCCAAGCCCAAAGCCCAAGCCCAAGCCCAAGAAGGCCAAAGCCCAAAGAGCCCAAGTCCATCCCATGAGGGGCAAGGCCAAGCTTTGAAATACTCTTGTATAGTTTTAGGAGGTTTGGTTATTAAATAAAGGTGTGTGAAAATGTAAAATAAAGTCACATTGTCCATGTGACTTAGGAGAGTGGTGTAGGTGTAGTTTTTGGGAGGTGTCATAGTAGAAAAAGGTCACACCTCCCATGTGACTTGTTTTTGGTGGGAATTTCAAATGAGTTTATTTGAAATTTCCCACCTATTTTTCAGCACCTTAGGCTATAAATAGAGGTGCTTCCTTTGTAAAATTCAGATTTGAATTCATCTAAAGAAACTATACTCAAAATTGGAGTGAGCATTTGGAGAGCTTTTGAGCTTCTACTCTAGTCTTATCTTGAAGGACCATGGTTTCCTCAAGTGGCGGCTTCCACACTCATCTAGGAGCATCCATACTTCTAGTGGCGTGATCATCCAACCTATCTTCCATCTTCATGAGCATTCTCTTCTCCTTCCTTTCTTCTCTTTCAATTACTCTTGTTGTCTTGTGTTCTTGAGCATTTTTTGGTTCGGCTGTCCTTAATTTTCCAGCACCTATGTTTTGGTTTTCTAAATTCTGTTCGGTACATTTGTTTGTGTTTTAATTCTGTTCGGTCTTCTCTTTTATAATTCCTTTGTTGATTCAATTTGACAATATTTGGTTCATCCAAATGAGTTTGGGAATTGGTACTTGTTTTGGTGAGTTCTTGACTTAGAACCATGATCCAACTTCTAAGAAAGTGCCTCTTTATTTTCCAGCTCAAGGTGATTCCTCAAAGTGTCAAGAATCTTGTTCTATGTGGCTATTGGAATCACATCAAGTTTCTTGTTGGAGCTCTCCACAGCCTTTGATATGATAGAGGGGAGGTCCTCTGCCATCATTTTGAGCCTAGCTGTGAAGGGGCCCCAGATTCCTTTGACCGCGAGGGGAAGGTTTGCAACCGCTGTTGGTGGAGGCGCTGAAGGAGCCTGGTGCTGGCTCTTACCACCGCCCTCTTGGATTGGTTATTGAGTTTGAGCTTCTTGGCGTGGTGGTGATGTGGGGGACTCGGTGATGATTATTGGCGAGTTATGAGCACCTTCATCCCCACCTGGCGCAGCTTCGGCGATTGAGGCAGTTGAAGGAGGACCCTCTCCAGCGGATACGAACGGCGTGGAGGCGCTCGGAGGGTTCTCCATGAAGTTGGGCTCGTTAGCCTCAACCGCGGGAAGTGCAGCCGCCAAAGGTACTGCTTGGACTGGCAGTGTTGGAGCTGGGGGAGAAGGCGGTGTTGGTGTTGGAGCTGGGGGAGAAGGCGATGTTGGTGTTGGAAGGGAAGGTGGGGCAGGTGGTGAAGAAGGTGCCACCCTTCTCCTTTTGGTGATAAGACCATCCTCTGTTGCCTCATCGTCCGCTTCTTCATCTTCTTGGACCACTTGAGGAGTTTTCCTCTTTGGTTTCCTCAAGATGAGTTTCTTTCGTTGAGGAGCGGGCAGTGCCTCTGGAGGAGTTGGGCCTTGAGGGGGTGACCTGCCCTGAGCGGCGGCGATCTCCACCACCGAGTTTGGCACGGTTTGAGAACCCGATGCCAATTTGTGGGTTCGGGCGAGCGCCCTCAGTTCAGCTAGCTTACCTTTTGCCCAGCATGAGATCTGCACAGTGCAGAAGTATACAAGTAAGCTCAAAGGCAAAGTAAAGTATATAAGTACATGTGCAAACAAGACAAGTAAATGGCGCAGGAAATAAAAACCAGGTCTAGTGTGCGACCATCAAGACGCCCAATAACAGGTAACAGAGATGCAGCAGAAGATGAAACCTAAAGGTCGGAGTAAGTGCTAACCTATGTGAGCTTCGAGTTGGCTCTCGAGGAACTCGAAGGTGATTATTGAAGAGGTGGGGAAGGTGATGTTAGCAGCTGCCACGCTTTTCCAGAAGAGGCATAGGTCCTTGTCCAACTAGCCCATGTTGTCGGGGCTTCTTGGCCTTCTAAAGCTTCCTTTGGAGTCCTTATTTCCCTTGTTTACCCAGTACAAGGGAAAGCCGTCGAGCAGCGAAGGGTCTTGGTCATTCTGACGCACTTGGACGAATTTTCCCTTCCAATCTTTGTAAGATTGCTGGAAGATCGAAAGGATCGACCTCCCAGCAATTCCGTTCAGGCTCACCCAAAGGCGATCTCCAGGATTTTTGGCCTCGAAAAGGAAAAGAAATACATCTACCGAGGCCGGTAGTCCCAAGTACGCGCACATAATTTGAAACACCCGCACGAAGGCCCAGCTGTTGGGATGAAGCTGGGCGGCGGCGATGTCGAGCTCAGTTAGGAGTTCCCGTTCAAAACGGGTGAGGGGAAACCTGAGTTTCACCTTCTTGAAGAGGGTAGTATACACGAAGCAAAACAGCTCGCCGTCGTTCCCCTTGTCATCTGCGCAGATCGGCACGTCAGGAGGGCAAGACAGCACCATCAGTTTATCATCATGCTCCTTGTGGAACGAGAGGTTGGGCTCGTCCCCTTTCTTCAACCGTAGCACCGCCAGTGCAGAGTTCACTGAAGAAGTCTCCTTCAGCAGAGTTGAGGTGGCCCATGGGTATAGTTTCTTGTAGTCTGGAGAGGGGATGGAGGCTCCTCCGGCGACTGGTGGAGTTGCCTGAGCAAGGTTGGGGCGAGAGGTTGCAGGCCTCTCAGCCTGGGAAGAGGGAGCACCAAGTGCTCGCGGTGGGTTTTGCGCTTGGGATGGAGGGTTTCGCGACGAAAGACGAGGATTCGCGGTGGTCTTTGTACGAGCCATCGCGGGAACTGCAAAGGAAAAAGGAAGATAAAGATGAGCGAAGGTCGTAGAGGTTGACATGATTGTGAACGAAGGATGAAAAACGAACGAACGAAAGTTCGTTGTGATGAAAGAAATGGAAGACGAAGCCCTAAGTTACGAAAAGGGAGAAGAAGAAGAAACAACCCACAACGTATGCACCAGACAGGTAATGGATGATGCGAATCGGTTAAAATGCAGCAAACATCAACAGAAGAAGTAAAAGAGGTACCTTTGATGATCAGATAAATGTTGAAGGGGGTTGGGGATCGAGAGAGTCGAAAAGCGTCGTGGGTTTGCAAAAGAAGACTCAGAGCGTTTCGAAGGCAGGAAGATGATGAAACAGTAAAAATGAAATGGGTTTAAGGGTTTTTCAAACGATTTTTGGAAGCGTAAACGACAGCTAAAGATGACCGTTGATGAAGCCACGTGTCGAGCGATTGGAAATGTGTTTGGTGGAGCGTCAGGAAAGCAGAAAGTACGAACGTTTGGAATTCTACGCCAGCGCCACGTAGATCGGTAGTGACGTGACTTCTCTAGTCTTTTCGCTGGACAAGTCTTCGCTTAAGACTGGGGGGCTTGTGTACCGCCCTGGTAGTCGGAAGTGATGACGTGGCAGCAAGCTATTATGTAGGCGTGTTGAGCAGGGCCCATGGCTGGCAGAAGGGAAGGAAGTCGGGGGGCTCGTGTGGTCGCCAGTTATTAAGTTGGCGTGCTCCGATCTCTAGCATACCTAAACCGGCGGTCACCGGGTTTGAGATGAAGTCGCCGGATGCGAACCCAGACGACCTAGTGGTTAGAGATCGCCGAAACAAGGACATCGCCGAAGATGAAGTCGTCAGATAGTCATTTCCTAGTTAGCCAGAGGTTGAGGTCGGGAAACAGCTTACCTGAACATACACGGTGAAGCAAGTGAAGTAGATCATGAAGGCGGCCGGCGAGACCATGGGGAAGGTGTGTACGAAGGCACCCTAACTCGCCACGCAGAAGAGATCACGCTCCAAGGCAGCTATGCGCTGAGTTGTTTCACGCGTAAGTAACTTAGCCAAAAGCCTGAAGAATAAGAAGTGGCGCCCAAGTCAAGGATGCTCCAGATGGTGACACATGTACAGCTGGATGCGAGCCACGTGTCCAGATGTGTAACTCTCAGGAGAGAGAAAGTGCGCAGGTATATAAGAGATTCTAACGAACTTCTGAGGTACGCACGTTTAGATTACTTCTTTACGCTTGCGAGAACTTGAGTACGCTGAGAGAGAATTTTGCATGGTTCCTTAGAGTTCTTGAGTTTTCTCTTAGTATTTGGTGGTTCAGTCGCTGACTTGGGCGTCGGAGCGTGATCGGTCGGAGCGTGATCGGCCGCAGCGGCGCCGTTCTGTCTTTTGTAGGTTCTTGAGGCGAATCAAAGCGAAGGACCGAAGCTAACACGGCGCAGGAGTCGATCCAGATTTGACGAGGCAAGGCTCCAACGTCTTGGTCAACAGGCAGGATCACTATCTTTGTTGTTGTCTTTGTTGCGGTTTCTTTTCAAGAATTTGCTGAACTTTCTTGACAGCAAGATAAGGTTTTCCTCATCACTATCATCACTATCATCATTAGATTCCTGTTTTCCTTTGTGCTTGGAAGCTTTTAAGGCTATGCTCCTTGTGTGCTTGTCTTCACTTTCTTGAACATTGAGTCTATTCATCTCTAACTCATGTTCCCTAAGCTTACCAAACAAAGAAGCCACACTTAATGATGTTAGATCTTTAGTTCGGAAATAGCAGTTACCTTGGGTTGCCATGCTCTATCACGACATTTCAAGATCTTGATGTTCAGCTCTTCCTTTTCAAAGATCTTGTCAAGGCTCATGAGATGAATGATGATGTGCGTGAATCTTTTCTGCACCTCAACAATTGTTTCACCTTTAAGCATTCTGAACATCTCATACTCTTGGATTAGAGCATGCTTCCTAGCTCTCTTCACCTCATTTGTACCTTCATGAGTGACTTCCAAGGTTTCCCACATTTCTTTTGATGATTTCCATTGAGAGACCTTGAAAAACTCATCAGAATTTAAAGCAGAGGTTATAATATTTTTGGCAATGCAATCGAATTTGGCCTTTTTGCTTTCTGAATCAGTCCATTGAGACCATGGCTTTTCAATGACAGGTCCATCTTTTTCAAACTTTGGGACAAAAGGACCATTTTCAATTGCTTCCCAAATTCCTTTGTCAAGTGATTCCATAAAGATTTTCATTCTTACTTTCCAAAATTGGTAGTTCAAACCACAAAACAGAGGTGGTCTGTTAATTGAAGCACCTTCCCCAAAAGGTAGTCTATCAGCCATTTTAAAAAAACGTTTTAGGATCAACTTGAATAACTTTCAAGAACCAAGCTCTTGATGCCAATTGTTAGAATGGATGACTTTAAACTAGAGGGGGGGGTGTGAATTGTTTAAAGAGGGTTTTCGCAAACTTTTAAGTCAAGAATGAAATTCTCTCAAGAAAACAATTGATAAAGAATTCAGTTTGCCAAAAGAGCAATCAAAAACTGCAGTACCAGAAAAACAATCGGTTGTTTCACAGAAACAATCGGTTGTTTATACCAGCAAACAACAAACAAAATTGAATTTAAAGAGTTAGAGATAGAGATTGCACACAGATGTTTATACTGGTTCACTCCAAATCCAGAGCTACATCCAGTCTTCTAAAAAAACCTCTGAGGAAATCCACTATGCAATCACACCTTGATCACTTACACCACAACCAAGAGAGTGACCTTGATCCCCTCAAGACACACTCTTCTTAGCCAACACACCAACACTAAGATTGTTGATCTTGATCCCCTCAAGAACACACATCAAATCTCAACAAACACAGAAACGAAACTTGTTCAGCAGAGTACAAGGATTACACTTGTTACAGAAGATAATCTGAAATCAATACAAGAAGAATCCTATTCCACACACTTTGATCAAATCACAAACTCTAAGCAATCTCAGCTCTTTGAAAAACTTAAAAACTCAATTAAAAAATCTTCTGTTCTTCACAAATCTGTTTTTCTGAATTTATTCAAAGATGTTGTTTGTTATCAAATCTTAACAAACTCTTTAATTACATTTAATGATTGGGCAAAGCATTTAAAGACTGGAGCGTAAGCAGTTAAATCATTTAAAGCTCAGTTAAGGACAAAATAGTTTTTCTGTTATGGTACCAAAACAAACAATCGGTTGTTTCCTCGAATCAATCGGTTGTTTCCTCGAATCAATCGGTTGTTTCCTCGAATCAATCGGTTGTTTTGGTTTTAACAACTCAACCATTTGAAAAACAGTTTTCAATCTTTTCTAAAAACATCTAAGTATAAACAATCGGTTGTTTCGACAAAACAATCGGTTGTTTTTAACTTAGTTTGAAAAACATTTTTCTTTCAAAAAGATTGAGAATGCCTATGCTTTTTAGATTCAATCAAGGGGTGGATTACTATACTCAAACTACCCCAGACCCTAACTAAAACAGCACAGCAATAGCAAGCATAGCCAAGACTTCAACATCCTTCAAAGGGTTTGGATTCTTCAAAGCTTGAACACCACTTGGTTCAACAGAAGTATGATTCCCTAAGGAACATCCCTCTTGCGTATTAACTTCAGGATCGAACAGCATGGCTCACCAGCTAAGAAGGGTCGATCACTCAAGTAGAAACACCAAGATGGGAGAAATGGCTCCTTAGGGGACCCCCCCCCCCCTGTGTAATTACTCGAGGGTCGAACAGTATGGATCACCAGTTAAGTCCACCCTTACCTTCATGATGCAGGATCAATATCAGGAGGACACACTTCTCCCTTGTGGGTAAGCCAAAGTAAAGAACAGTGTGATTCACTGGGATTACTAGCGGGTTATTCCCGTCGATCCAAGGAAGGTAGGGGCAAGATCAACAAATTGCCCTACGTCGCGAAAAGAAGATCAAGAACAGCAAGAGGGTTTACCCCCAAACAAAGGCCGAACTAGTTAAGGGATTTGCGTGCACAAGACAAAACACACAAAGTCGAAACGTGCTATCTAAAGAGTGAACCTATGTCAAAGGCGCTATTACTTGAAGTCAATACAAGCAAAGGCAAAAAGACGCAAATCAAAGCAAATGAAACAAAAAATTAAACAAAAGATAAATACTAATAGGGTATATGTACAGGGCACTACAGATGGTAGATTGTTCTTCTAATAAGACAGTTACAGGTAGTTACTCCCTAAGCACGAGTTGCCCGTCAACGACGCACTTGGACTCACCGAAAGGGGTAAGATTCACCTCAGGATGCACACAGGCAAACTGAGCAATGGCGTCTTGAAACCCCTCATCGTAAGCGTCGACGACATCATTTGTGAGCTCCTCCTCTGTCTTTCTGAAGGACTCAATTTTTTCAGCCAGCTCACCCTCAACTTGTCCCAGCAAGACCTCGCGCTGAGTCCCCCTTTCCTCCAGCTTTGCCATCTTCCCCTTCATCTCTGCAACCAGCACCTCCAGCTCGATCACGTTGGTACGAAGGGGCAAGATCTTCGCCTCTAGCTGGACCGCCTCCTGACTCTTATCCCGGAGAGCTTTCTTGGCTTTTTTCTCAACTTGGCGAAGGCTTCCCAGCTTAACATACATTCCACTCTCGCGATTGGAAACATCTCTTCCTCAAGCTTCGCCATCCTAGCCTTGAGATCCTTGACCTCTTAGGCCCTATTCAACGTGAGGTTGGATGTGACCAGGAAGTCCCCTAGGCCGTTAAACACACAATCTTGAGTGAAGTTTCTGCTCAAGCTTTCCATCACCTCCTTGTCTTGGAAGCGATCGAAAAGCCGTTGAAGCAGCAGGGAAAGCTGAGAGGTGGAGGGCGTCTCTCCTCCACTCTCAAGAGCAACAACTTGGAGTGGGGAAGAGGCGCTCAGGGGATGGTCTTTCAAGGCCAGGGTCCCGCCAGATGCAGAAGTCGAAGGCGCCACGATCTCGCTCGCCCTTGGTCGTTTAAAGACGAGACCGGTGCACGTATATTTGTCATCAGACTCGATAACCACCACCCCTCCTAGCTCAACAACGACAGGGGCTGAATTGATGGGTTGGGGAACAGGTGTAGCTGAGGTTTTGGGGGCTATGGGTGTGGAAGGACCCGCCCCGACGGCAGCCGCCCTTCGTTTTGCTAGCAGGTCAGACAACTTCTTCTTGTTGTCATTATTGAAGCCCATGTTTACACATAAACAACAAGTCAACATGGAAATTTATAGAGGCAAGGTGAGAATGCAAGCGAAATTAGAATAAAAGAAGAAGTATGGGAACCAGGGCATACCAATATATGTCTTAAGACTTTTTGGGCTAAACTCATGCTTGAGCAGCTCCAAAGTGCTGAAAGGAGTAGAGAGTCCCGAGAGGAACTCGGATACCTCCCGCTCTTGAGGATTTAGGTCCTCAAGACTTCTGCTCTTTAAAGGATGGGTTTCTCCGTCCAATACAAGGGAAACCCATTGAGGAAAGTGGGGTCCCTCCGATTGCTCCTGATTTTGAAGAAGTTCTTCTTGAACCCCTTATATGATTGTTGGAAGAGCATTTAGAGCACCCTCCCAGCCACCCCATTGAAACTGACCCACAATTTCTTCCCAGGGTCCTTAACTTCGAAGAAGAAAAGAAAGGTGTCTACAGACAGCGTAAGGCCGACGCTATAGTAGAGGATGATGAAAGCCCTTACGAATGCCCAACTGTTGGGATGTAGTTGGGCAAGGGCCACGTTCACCTCGGTCAGAAGTGTGCGTTTCAAGGGAGTAAGGGGTAAACGAAGCCTCAGCCTTCGAAAAATGGTGGAATAAATGAAGTAGAAGGTGCCCTCCGGATCAGAAGCTTCATCAAAACATACTGGTTCTGATGTGAATGTAACAACAAGAATACATGATTCTGTTCCGTCCGGTTGACCTAGGACGTTTTCGTGCGCGACCTCAACCGTCAGCTAGGGACTCCTTCCCACTGGTTGCCTGTGGATTCCTGCAAAGAAGGACAAAAGGGCGCCCTAGCAGCCGTTTGCACTCCGACGCTCAAGTCAGCCAGCAAGAAACACCAAAAACTATGCACCTTCGTATCGGAGCACCGCGTATGGCACTCTGAAGGTGGTGAAAAGGAAACTGTGTCTAGTGTATATTTTCTCCTTCTGGCCAAGATCCTTCCCTAGTCCCTTATGCAAAACCTTAAGGCTTGAGCAAGCAACTAGAGTGTTTCTGGAGAATTAGCCGAAAGTTCAAACCTTGTTTCCAACATTCTCAGCGCTATTTAAACTACCCAAGCATTTAAAGCGCCTTAAAGCGCTTTTAATCATAAAACGTAACGCCCTCAATTAGCACGTCTAATTAGAAAACGTAGCGCATTTAAGACGTTGAAACGCTTGAGAGCCTTTATAGTACCTTAAACGCTCAAAACAGAAACTGTATTAAATGACTTTAATTACCTGGTACCTGACTAAATGGTGCTTCTATTCTGACCTGGCTGTCGTACACGTGGAGGGCCTCACAGCGCCATGACTCCATCTTGGGACGTTTTTGCGTGTGAGTCCTCCTGCTTGGGAGTGCTACTGCGCAAGGGGTGACTTTTTTGGGTGCCAATTCATGCCCCCAATCATCTAGTCACTCACTTTGAAAGAGTATCTGCCTTCCTCTCGTACCCTGCACCTGGCTACCCTGGGTGTGACCCTCCCCTTGAGTCGTATCTGTACCAAAGGCGTCTCTGGGGCGGCAGGGATACTTCACGAGTCAGGCTGCCCTACACTGGTGCTATCACTATGGCCTTGAAGCCACCTTTTCCTTCTCTTTATCACTACACCGGATTATCGGGACCTGAGGCCTTCCCACGGCGTCGCTCCCTCCATGGTCTTTCCTACCCATGGGTATCGGGGACCGCACTATGATTGCCTTGACTTAATGATATTTGATCTTGGCGACGCCCTGGTTGGGCGACGCCTTCACCTAGGCGACGCCTTGCCTTGGCGACGCTTCCTCTTGGCGATGCTGGCACTTGGCGTCTCTTTACCTAGGGCGATGCCTTGTGTGGACCTTGACTCCAGGCGTTGACTTTGACCTTGACTTTGTCAACGCCCGGATATGGGACGATACAGATTCTTTGACATTCTTAGGAGCAACTTGAGCTGGTCATAAATGGCACTTTACTTAGAATTGGATCAATGTTCTAATTCAAGAACTCACCAAGACTTTGCACCAACCAAAACTCATATGGAAGTCCATATATTGTCAAATGGAATCAAACAACAAAGAATGGAAGAACACAAATTGAAAACTGGACAGAATTGAAATACTAAGCTACTGAACCGAACAGAATCAAAGAAACAAAGCTGGAAACACAAAATTAAACAGTAGAAAATGAAGGAAAACACTAGGAATTAAAACTGCCGAATGGAAATTGAAGAAAAGGAAGAAGAAACACTTATAGAAGGTGTGTGCTGGATTTTGAGACTGGATTTTGAGACTTGGAAGAACACTTCACGCCACTTGGTTCCTTGATCCAAGATAAGTGATGGAGTGCCGCCACTTGAAGCTCACCATTGCTCACAAGATAAGGCAAAGGAAGAAGAAGACTCAAGACTCACAATTTCTCTCCAAATTTGAGTATAGTCTCTCTACTATAAAATTCCAATCTGGATTGTGAAGGACCTAAGCCCTCCTTTTATAGGAGCAAGGGCTGGTCATTTACATAGCTTATTCCCTAAGCTACCCAAAAAGCTCCTAAGATCACACCCCCCTTACTAAGCTCACTCCCCAAGCTTCTAGAATTTTCTAAACTAAAGCCTAAAGATGCTTGTACAAAAGAGGTTTCTAATGTTTCCCTCTAAGCACCTTTCTAAACACTATTCTATATTATTTACAATTTAAAAGAAACTATAAAGAGAGATATTTAATTGAAGCCCATTCTTGAAAGCTTGTAGACTTCTTTGGCGTTAGGCTTGATCCTCTATTTATTTTATGTCTTCTTTCAATTTTGAGAAGACTAGAAGGAAGAACTTCAAATGTGAAGGTGAATGACCTCTTCCTTCATTAATAAAAGCCTCCTTTATTTGATTCTCATCATACTCCTCGAGTTGGAGAGAATTCGTCCACGAATTCTAAATCCCTGCATAGAACAAAGTCAGTTTATTGTGACAATTAAAAGGGGAAGAAAAAGGCAAACATGACTTAGCTTTTGTAAACAATGGGATTGCAGAAAAGGAGGTTCTAGAAATTTACCAAGTTGGACAAATTTGTTTGGGAATGATGATATCTTTTGGAAAAAGGCCGCTTAAATGGTGACAACCATTAGGAGGTATGAAAAAATCATTCCTAACATTTTTTAACCAAGATGGTGGTGCAGTAAGAACCTTTGGTAATGACAAAGATAAGGAAGGAAAACACCTTGGATGTGGAAGGATAAAACCCATGTCAATTTGGCCTTCTTTGTCTTTTTCATTTTCACGTGTGGTAGGTGGGTGAATTAGGTCTTGTTTTACCAAACAAAGCGTCAAATGAAAACGTTAATTTGAGGGTACAATTTTGTTGTCTACCACTTCATGGCAAATTGAGAACTGGGAGAGGTCCAAGTCGGGGTAAGTACAAGCGAACTGCTCCAAGGCCGCGCCGAACCCGAAAGTCAGAACGTTTGCGGCGCTGAGGTCGAGTTCTTCAATTTGCTTCTTCAGCTTTTCGTTCTCCTCAAGCGCCTGGGCAAGCTTTGCTGCAGACTCGTTCAGCTCCTTATCTTTCTCGCTCAGTTCCTTGGCCTTTTGATCCTTGTCAGCTTCGATTTTACCCAGCAGATCCTCCCTCTCAATTGACTTGGCCTCGAGCTCATCCGCGTAGGCCTTTTTAGCCTTGAAAGTCTCCTCCAGGTCTGCAATCTTCTCCTGCTGATGCACGAGTCTGCCCTCGAGTTCGGTGACCTCTAAGAGTTTGACGTTGAGCATTTTGTCTAGTTCAGCGCTATTTTTACGTTCGCTCCGCAACTCGTCCTTCAGAGCATTCTCTAACCGCGAAAACTCCAATCCTCGCATCGTAAGATCACGCTTAAGTTGTTGGACTTGGTCATTCGCAGCGCCGGTTTCGGATTCATACTGGCTCAAGGAGTCCCTTAAAGCCTCGCCCATCATCTGGTAAAGGCGTTTCTCTACGCACTCAGTAGTCATAGCGCTAAGGTAAGCGGCGTGGGCTTTCAAGACCTCCTCGACAGGGGCTGGAAGAGCAGGGATTGGGAGAGGAGTCGAGGGTTGGTTCTCGCTGCCACCTTCATAAGTGTGGACGACCAGGGAAACATCAGGACGTGGCGGCGATACGTCTGGCTCCACTACAGGCCGGGGAGACCATTGAATGTCCACAGCCTGCTCCAGAACGCCTCCAGCAGCTGAAGTGTTCGATGGTAGAGCATCCCCAGCACTCTCAAAGGATGTGGAGACGCTAGGGGGATTCTCTGCGTAATCTGGGCCTGTACTCTCGATTGCGGGCAGCTCGGTGACGGTTGCCCTGTTCCTTTTACAGATAAGTCCATCTTCAGTGCTCTCGTCATCCTTCTCATCTGACACCATTGTGGGATTCTTCCTCTTGGCCCTCTTTGGTGGCAGTTTCTTTCTCGCAGGGGCAGGAGGGGCGATAAGGGAAGATGAGCCCACGAGAGGAAGCTCGCCTCGAGCAACGGCGGCTTTCGCTACAGAATTCGGGACAATTTGAGAACCCGCGGCGAGTTTGTGGCGTTTGACTATAGAACGCAATCTGGCCATATGATCTTTCCCCAACATTATATCTGCACGAAGTGATCAATGTTCACAAATCAATCCAGTTACAGATACAGGTAATTAGCAATACAAGAGTGAGCGCAAGACAGTGTAATACGAACAAGTTTGATAAAGAAGTAAAGCAGACTTGGCACAGGAAGAAAAATCCAGATAGAGTGGAGGGACAAACCTATGTAAAAGTCTAGTTGATCCTCATAGAATTCGAACTTGATGATTGAGGGGGTGGGTAAGGTAGTATTGGTGGAGGCAACTTCTTTCCAGAAGTTTCACAAGTCTCTATCGAGCTCCCCCATCTTCTCTGGACTCCTAGCTCTCCGAAAATGATCCTGGGAATCCTTTTTTCCCTTGTCAACCCAGTACAAGGGGAACCCATCAAGAAGTGTGGGATTCTGATCATTACAGCAAACACGAACGAACTTACCCTTCCAATCCTTATAAGATTGTTGGAAGATGGAAAGGATGGATCTCCCAGCAATCCCATTGAAGCTTACCCATAGGCGATCCCCTGGGTTTTTAGCCTCAAACAGAAACAAGAACACATCTACAGAGGCTGGATGGCCTAGGTGCGCACAAACAATTTGGTATGCCCTGACAAACGCCCAGCCGTTGGGATGCAGCTGGGCAGGGGCAATATCAAGCTCGGTCAGGAGCTCCCTCTCAAAGCGAGTAAAGGGGAACTTGAGCTTAACCTTCTTAAACACGGTTGCATAGACAAAGCAGACAGATTGGCCATCGTTGCCATCGTTATCAGTACAGACAGGTTCCCCGGGAGGACAAGGACGAATAACAACCTTGTCGTCATGCTCCTTATGGAAGGTGAGGTGGGTCTTATCTCTCAAGCGAAGAATATCGGCCTCAGAGTTAATCGAGGAAGTCTCGTTCAGCAGAGTAGGAGGAGCCCATGGGTACAACAGTTTGTAATCAGGAATGGGGCGTGCGGTGGTACTAGTTTGTGGGGGAGTTGATTGCGATAGGTTAGGACGAGAGGGCGCAGGCCTCTAAGCCCGGTTTGAAAGGATGGCAGGATCCCTAGGTGGGTTACGAGATGTGGAGGGGTTTCCTGACGAAGGTTGTTTGCGAGATTTTGGAGGAGGGTTTTGAGAGGGGGCAGGTGTGGCCCCTATACGAGCCATCGAAAACTGCAGGAAAGACGAAAGGAGAGTAAGAAAAGGAAAGTGGAGGGTCGATAAAAAGAATGATTCGATTCGAAAACAGGAAGGGAAATCAGCATGAACAAAGGGGGTCACAGAAAGGGAAAGAAAAACCTAAAACGCAGGAAAAAGCAAAACAGAGAACAAACAGCCCACAACGTATGCTTCAAGCAATTAAGGGATGACGCAAGCCGATTAAAATGCGGTGAGCACCAACGAAAGTGATAAAAGGTTTACCTTTTTGATGATCGAAAGAGCGCGCGAGGAAATGATGATTAGGGAGACGAAGCGTTGATGATATGGTCGTGACTTCCCTAGAAAAGAGCAAGCACATCTCAGATCTTGAGGAGTTGTTTACCACGATTGCCAAGTATAAATTGAAGCTAAATCCCGAGAAGTGCATTTTTGGCGTGGAGGCGGGGAAATTCCTGGGTTTCCTCTTGACTGAGAGGGGAATTGAAGTAAATCCTGATAAGTGTGCTGCCATCTTGGTGATGAGAAGCCCGACTACCGTGAAGGAGGTGCAGCAGCTTACAGGTCGGATGGCCGCCCTATCTCGTTTCGTGTCAGCTAGTGGAGAGAAAGGCCATCTGTATTTCCAGTGCTTAAAACGAAACAATAGGTTTGTCTGGACGAAGGAGTGTGAAGAGGCTTTCGTGAAGCATAAGGAGTATCTGGCGAGCCCGCCGGTTCTGTGCAAGCCTTTGGTGGGAACGCCTCTCAGGTTGTATTTTGCTGTAACTGAGAGGGCGGTGAGTGCGGTGCTCGCCCAAGATCAAGATCAGATCCACAAACCTATTTATTTCGTTAGCAAGGTGTTACAAGGCCTAGAAGTAAGGTATCAAGCCTTGGAGAAAGCTGCGCTGGCAGTTGTATTCTCGGCGAGGAGGTTGCGCCACTATTTTCAAAGCTTTACGGTGCTGGTGATGAACGACTTGCCTATCCAGAAAGTTTTAAAGAAGCCTGATGTAGCTGGGAGGATGGTAAAGTGGGCAGTGGAGCTGTCGGAGTTCGACATCAAATATGAACCCCGAGGACCGATCAAGGGGCAGATTTTCGCTGATTTTATGGTCAAGCTTTCTTCAGAGGCAGCGCAAGTTGAGGGGGACGATTTTCGTTGGGTGCTTTCGGTAGATGAATCGTCTAACCAGCAGGGCAGCGGTGCTGGAGTCATTCTGGAAGGGCCCAATGGCGTGCTGATAGAACAGTCCCTGAGATTTGCCTTCAAAGCCAGCAACAATCAAGCAGAATATGAGGCGTTGGTTGCAGGTATCTTGTTGGCTAAGGAGATGGGAGCTAAGGTGTTGGTGGCCAAGAGTGACTCGTTGTTGGTCACGGGGCAAGTAACAGGCGAGTTCCAGGCCAAGGACCCATAAATGGCGGCTTACTTGGAGTATGTGCAGGAGTTGAAGGGTTCCTTTGCCTTGTTTGAGGTGGTGCATGTACCCAGGGAGCAAAATGCCCGAGCTGACTTGCTAGCCAAGCTCGCCAGTTCGGGCAAGGAGGGTAGGCAGAGGACCGTTATTCAAGAAACTTTGAAGACACCTAGAGCGTTTGTGGCAGATCACCAGGTCCTTCAGATAAGTAAGTCGACGGAGAGAGTGGCGAGGAGTCACAGGTCCTTGACCCAGGAGACCTTGAGAACACCAAGGATAAGAGCATGTCCAGGGGAAAGGGTGAACATGGCGCAGGTCTGCGCTACGCATAGGCCAGACACGTGGATAACGCAATACCAGCGCTGCCTGGCAGATGGCGTTCTCCCGCTGGATCCAACGGAGGCTAGGAAGATAAAGAAGAACTCTAGCAAGGTCACCCTGATCGATGGCGAGCTGTTCAGGTTTGGGTTTACACACTCACTCCTAGTATGTGTGCACAGAGAGAAATGCACAAGAATTATGGCCGAGCTCCATGAGGGTATATGTGGGAGTCACATCGGGGGTCGAGCTCTGGCTGCAAGAGCTCTCCGTGCAGGTTATTACTGGCCAACGATGAGGGAAGATTGCAAGAAGTATGTTCAATGTTGCAAGCAATGCCAGCAGCACGTCGATTGGCACAAGGCACCCCCAGAAGAGCTGAAGTCAATTTACAGCCCCTGGCCGTTTCATACTTGGGGAATTGACATTCTGGGGCCCTTCCCATTGGCGGTCAGGCAGATGAAGTACTTGGTAGCGGCGATTGAATACTTCACCAAGTGGATCGAAGCGGAGCCAGTGGCCCAGATCACCGCACACAAGATCGAGAGCTTTGTATGGAAGAACATCGTGTGCCGGTTTGGTGTGCCTAAACGCTTGAAGTCAGACAATGGGACTCAGTTTGCAAGTCACCTGTTGAAAAAGCTGTGTGAAGAGGTGGGAATACAACAGGTGTTTGCATCCGTCGAGCACCCACAGACGAATGGCCAAGTGGAGTCAGCCAATCGGGTGTTGCTGAGAGGTTTAAAGAGAAGACTAGAGAAAGCTAAGGGGTCGTGGGCTGAAGAGGTACCCCGCATAGTTTGGGCGTACCATACCACTGAGCAGTCAAGAACCCACGAAACCCCGTTTAGCCTGGTTTATGGATGTGATGCGATGATTCCAGTCGAAATCCAGGAAAGCTCGTCGAGATTCCAGAACTTTGTGGCGAAAGACTCGAACGAAGAAAGAAGAATGAATCTGGATTTGCTGGATGAGGTCAGGGAGGACGCGAGAGTGAAGGCCGAAGCAGTAAAGAGAAGGATTGAGCGAAGGTATAACTCTAAGGTAATGCCAAGGCATTTTAGAAGTGGCGACCTGGTGATGAGGAAGGCCCATCAGTACGAGATGGAGAACAAGTTATCGCCTAAGTGGACGGGACCGTTCAGAATAACCGAGGTGCTCAGGAACGGCGCCTATCGCTTAGAGACATTAGAAGGAGGGGCGATTCCTCGCACTTGGAACGCCACACATCTCAAATTTTATTACAGTTAAAGCCTTGTAAGTAGAGACGAACATGAAGAGATTTAAATAGTTTCTGTTAAAACAGTTTCAAGGGAGCACTCTTTTTTCCGTAAGGAGGGTTTTTAATGAGGCCACCCAATAAAGAAGAGTTTTCAAGTTTAAAGTTTCTAAGATTGCATGCTTACTGTTTTTAAAGTTTTTAGAAAAAAGACCTTATCACTTGTACGTGATCTAAGGCAACAGTAAAGTTATATTGCATGCTTTCTAGTAAAGTTTTAAGTCCCCATTGTTTTTCAACGATCGACGGCAATAGTTAAAAGTTTTAAAGACCTCATCGTCTTTCGGCGATCGGAGGCACCAGTAATGTTTAAAGCCCTCAACGCTCTCGTGCGTCTTGAGGCGAGAGAAGAAGTCCTCCTCGCCTTTGAGCGAGTGCAGGCGAGAAAGAGGAGAAGCCCTCCTCGCCTTTGAGCGAGTGCAAGCAAGAAGAGATTGAAAGGCCTCTTTGCATAAGCAGATTGAGGCAAGATTAAATGTCCTTAGTGCATCCAGGGGGGAGGAGATGTACACCCTGGGCAAGTTGAGGCACCAGAGAAAGTCCTTCTCACCTTAGAGTGAGTTCAGGCAAGATGAAACTGAAAAGTCAGGGGTGTTCATGACCTTAAACGGCGGGAAGGGAAGGTTGATGGAAAACGCCTTTTCCCCTTTAAGTGAAACATCAATGTTGACCCAGTAAGACCAGATAAAGCTTCCACTCTTGTGAAGATAGATAAAATCCTTCTCGTCTTGAGCGAGTTCAGGTACGGCGTGACGGGTGGAAGAAGTCAAAGGATAACTGAGATAGGTTCGCAGAGAATACCTCACTATCCAGATCATTGTTCTAAAACTCAGGGAGCTAGAGAAGGATCCGAAAGGCGCCTCTGCCCCCAGATGAGGGAACAATGATCAAGTTATGCAAAAGAGGGTAACATCGCCAGAACCCTATGGCGTGAAGGTTGAGATAGTGAGGGGGTTGTATGGTGAGTACCAAATCGGAGGAATTTCCGGCGATGACAGGAGAAGTGTGAACTTCACTTGGCAGATCAGGTAAGCTGTGTTTAGAATATTAGATTGAGTTAAAACCTGCTGCCTAGCAAGTGATTTTGCGATAAGGTTTGTTATCTTAAGTATAAGTATAAGTCATCACCGATAATTGATGGTGGCTCAAATTTACTTTGAGTTAACAGTTTGTTAAGTGTGTTATAAGATTAACAGCTTGCTCGAGTTAAGGCAATGGGTGGAGGTTTACAGTTCAAGTAATGCTGAATTAATTCAGTTGAGTAAGTTTCACCAGTTATGTTGGTCAACCACACAGCAAATAGAGGCAAAGGCGTATAAGGTGAAATAGAAAGACAATGTTTAAACAATAGAAGTTATATAAGCAGTGCCAATTGAAGTTTATACACAGATCGGTCATTACAAACAGAAGGTTCTAAAAAGGAGGCGATGGATGGAGGCGGCTAATCTTCAGAAGGAACGACCTTGCCATCCACCACCTCGTTACAAATCGACAACATGGAAAGGTCGAGCTCAGGATATTGGCATGACATTTGCTCCAGAGCAGCGTCGAACCCAGAGGCGAGGATTTGAGCAGCACTCTACTCGAGCTCATATATTTGGTTCTTCAGTTCTTCCTTCTCCTCATGAGCTCGAGCAAGTTCTTCAGTAGCTTTCTTACTCTCACCCCGAGCTTGGGCAAGCTCTGCAGCAACCTTTATGGCTTCCTCACGAGCTTGGGAGAGCTCAGCGAGAGCCTTATCCCTGTCTGCCTCGACCTTCCCCAAGAGGACCTCCCTATCTGCTGATCTTTTTTCAATTTTCTCCACCCTGGAATTGTGCAGCCTTCAAATCTGCCACCTTGACCCTAAATGGGACCAATATGCTCTCCAAGTCAATTTTCTCTTGGAGTTGGGTGTGCATTTTTCGGCGCAGATTAGAGGCTTCCTTGCGTGTGTTCCTTAGCTCAGCGTCCAATGCATCCTCCAGCCTTGAATGTTCAATCTCCTTCATCAGAAGATTGCAAGTGAGCTTTTCAGCCTCAGCCCTTATTATGAGATTTGACTCCTTGAGCTTGAAGTTTTCCTCTTGGAGCCTCTTGAGCGAATTCGTTGCAGCTCTTGTTACAAGCGAAGGGAAACCTTCCGCCATGGCCTTTAGCTGAGCTGCGAAAGGTCACAAGGTCTCCTTGAAGGAATCTGGGAGACTTGAGGTTGATGCTGGAGGTGCTGGTGGAGTTTGATGTTGGCTTTCACCACCACCCTCTTGAGCTTGTACAACAAGGGGGGCTTCCAAGCGTGGTGGTGAGGCAGGAACTTCTGTTATAGGCATTGGAGAAGCCTGAGCACCTTCATCTTCTCCTAGTGCGGCCCCAGCAATGGATGTGGTCGAAGGAGGACCCTCTCCAACAGATACAAATGGTGTAGAGGCGCTCGGAGGGTTCTCTGCATAATTAGGGCTGCTGCTTTCGATCACTATGGGCGCAGCGGCCAGTGGTGCTGCTTGGACTGGTTCTAGCGGAGCTGGAGGTGATGGCGGCGTTGGTGTTGGGAGTGCAGGTGGTGTAAAGGTGGTTACCCTTTTCCTCTTGGTGATGAGACCATCCTCGGTGTCTTCATCGTCGTCTTCTTCCTCTGACACCACCTGAGGGGTCTTCCTCTTTGGTCTCTTCAATGCCAGTTTTTTCCTTTCTGGGGCGGGTAGGGCCCCAGAAGGAGTTGGACCTCGGGGAGGAGTTTTTCCTTGGGCAGCGGCGATCTCCACAACCGAGTTGGGCACAGTTTGGGAGCCCGCCGCAAGTTTGTGGGATCGGGCGATCGCCCTCAATTCTGCCAGCTTTCCTTTTCCCAACATTACGTCTGCACAAGGTTAAAAATAGATGAGTATGCCCCAGAGCAGAAGCAGAACATACAAGTATATACATACATAAATGACATGAGCAAATAGCACATGGATGAATGATTAAGACCAGTACAGAACAAACAGAATGCCAAAGACGGAATGGTATAAATGCTAAGACAGTTTCAACACAAAATGAGAGTCTTGGTGTTGGGGTAAGGGCTAACCTATGTACATTTCAAGTTGGCCCTCGAGGAATTCGAAGGAGATTATTGGAGCAGTGGGGAAGGTGATGTTGGCAGAAGCCACACTTTTCCAGAAGAGACAAAGGTCTTTGTCCAAATCCCCCATGTTGTCAGGACTTCTTGCTCTCCTGAAGTTGTCCCTGGAATCCTTTTTCCCCTTGTTTACCCAATACAAGGGGAAGCCATCAAGCAACGAAGGGTCTTGGTCGTTCTGGCACACCTTGACGAATTTCCCCTTCTAGTCTTTGTAGGATTGCTGGAAGATGGAGAGGATTGACCTCCCAGCAATTCCATTCAAGCTGACCCAGAGGTGATCTCCAGGATTCTTTGCCTCAAATAGAAAAAGGAAGACATCAACTGAAACCGGCAACCCCAAGTGCGCGCAGAGGATTTGAAACGCCCTCACGAATGCCCAGCTGTTGGGATGGAGCTGGGCAGGGGCGATGTCGAGCTCGGTCAACAGCTCCCTCTCGAAATGAGTGAAAGGAAACCTAAGTTTCACTTTCTTAAACAGCGTGGCGTAGACGAAGCAGAACGACTCGTCGTTGTTCCCCTTATCGTCCGCACAAATTGGTTCTCCAGGGAGGCAAGGCAGCACCCTTACATTGTCATCATGCTCCTTGTGAAATGAAAGGTTGGGTCGATCCCCTTTCTTCAGACGAAGCACCCCCACCTCAGTATTTATCGACGAGGTTTCCTTCAGTAGAGTTGAGGAGGCACAAGGGTAGAACTCTTGGTAGTCCCGTGGAGGAAGGGAGACTCCCCCGGCTTGTGGTGGAGTTGCTTGGGTAAGGTTGGCACGAGAAGAGGCAGGCCTCTCTGCCTGTGTGGAAGGAGCACCAGAGGCTCGTGGGGGGTTGCGTGTTGGTGGAGGGTTTGTCCCAGGGATAACCCTACGAGTTTTGGGAGGAGGGTTTCGCGATGAGGAAGGAGGATTAGCGGTGGACTTTGTGTGAGCCATCGCAGGAACTGCAAAGGAGAAAAAAGGGAAGAAATGAGGATAACAAGAGAATGACTTGATTGAGGACGAAGAAGATAGAACGAACGAGTGAGAGTTCACTCGCCACTTAAGGGGTCGCGCTCCAAGGAAAGCCGTGCACCGAGTTACTCCCTGTATGGATAACTTGGTCGAATGGCAATAAGAGTAGAAGTGACGCTCAAGTTGTGGAAGCTTCAGATGGTGACACGTGTACAGCTGGATGTGAGCCACGCGTCTAGAGGTGTAATCGTCAGGAGAGAGAAAAAGCTCAGGTATATAAGGAGCACTTAACAGACTTTTGAGGTACGCTTTCAGAACACTTTTCAGTACACTAAGATTCACTACGCACGGTTCCTTGAGTTGAGATATTCTCTCTGAGTTTTTGGTGATTCTTCCACTGACTTGGGCGTCGGAGCACGATCGGCCGCAGTGACGCCACTTTGTTTTCTTCAGGTTCTTGCGAGGAATTAAGACGTGAAGAGCAAAAGCTAACGTGGTGCGAAGCTGATCCAAAGGAGAGATCTTTGACGTGGCAAGACTCTTGCACTCAAGTCAACCGGCAGGATCATATGTCAATTGTGTTGTTTGGACAATCTATTCATGATGTTAGCTGTATTTTAACTTATAAAATAATCAAAATGCTCTTCTTGAAAAAACGAAAACTCTCATTCTTTTCTCCCAAAGATGTATTTTCTGCATAAGAACCATGAATTTTAACCTGTAATTTAATAAAATAATTATTTTTTAAAATTAATCTATATTTTTTATTTTTTATTGAAATATTAATTCTGGAAAATACAAACCCATTTTATTATTATTTTTATTTTATTCAATTAAAAATTTATCTTTTAGAAACACTTTAAAAGATTAACACTATATATTACTTTTAATAGCGTGTTTATTTTATTTATAGTAACATTTATATAAAAAAAATGTTACCAAAACTTATGTATGGTAACATTTAAGTAAATGTAACTGGAAAAATGTTACTAAAAATACAAGTGGTTTTTTTTTATCATTCCATCTGCTCTTTAGTCTAATATATATATTTATGTATTCCTTTTTAACTAAAAGTACTCACCATTCGTGGTGTTTTTATCTATTGGGACATGATAATTGGAAAAGGAGCAATGTTTGTAACTCTTAGAAGTTTTTTCTTACTTTGGCTGCTTGTGCAACTTTCAACAAGTCATGTTTCTGGAAAAAAAACAACAAGCTATGCTGGTGGAAAAAAAACAATTGTGATTATCACAAATAAATTACAAGGAGGTCGAGACCTGTTCGTTCACTGTCAATCTGCTGACGATGATATTGGTGTGCAACATCTTCATCCTAATGCTTCTTTTTCGTGGAGTTTCAGAATTAACTTCTTTGTATCAACATTGTTCCATTGTTCATTTCAATGGGAATCCGTCTTGCATAAGTTTGTTATTTACAAAGCAAGGACGGATGCCGATAAATGTATGTTATGCAATTGGATAGTCAAAGAAGATGGACCATGTTTGGTTGATCCTGGAAGCAAAGATGATTGCTATAGTTGGGATAGTTTAGAAGAAAGATAGATCCCTTTCTAATCCTAATTTCTATTAATAGAACAATCATAAATAAAACTTCTTTATTATTCATGATTTTGCTTGGTTATATTTTAAAGTTAAATTCTAATTTGTAATTTTAGTTTTCTTGCAGTATAATTTTGTTTAAGGATTTAAATTTTCGTGATTCCTGAAAAGAATAGTGTGTTGCTAATAATTCTATGATTAAGATATTTATGTAAATATTAAAAAAAATTAATTTTAATGAAGATTTATTGTGAGGAATTATTATAACTTCCGTAGAGATACGTGTTTTTTTTTTGGAATTTATTAAACCTCTAATAAGTTTAGGTGATTTTACAACAAAATTCATTCATTTTCCACTTTACTTTTTTACACATTTATTTTCGGAGACAACTTTTAACAATTTTAGAGAGAAAGCTCATATCACATTTAATTAGTTGTAAGCACACATATAATTATATAAATCACTTTTCCTATTTTCATTTCTTAATCTTCTTATTTTATCTTCATTTCTTAATCTTGTTTCGGAGACATTTCCATCATCCTATTTCATCTTTCAAACTTGGTATCTAACAGGTATTTTCCTATTTATTAATGATGCATATGTTAAAACACTCTCTCCTATTTGTCTCATAATAATCTTTAATTTCTAGTAGTTTTTGCTGTTTAATTTTCAAACTTACATCATATATAAATATAAATGTTTAACTGAAAATGAATAAATTTGTAAAAGTAAAGGATTTGATTTTTATTAATTATTATTATTATTACTACATGTGACTGCGAACACAGTAAAGTAGAACAAAGACATGGTGGTGTTAAAATGAAAGTGGAGAGGGAACCACAGTACAAATGGAAGGATATTTTAAATTAGTAATAATAATTTCAACTACTCTATAGTTTTGTTGAAAATCCTATTTCATCTAAACAATTTTTTAAAATAAGTTTACTTGTTTGTATATTTGCATATAGGAATTAAAAGGGATTGGAATGAGACTGAGATATATAATTTATTTTTTCAGTTTTTAAAAATAAGTTTTTAAGACTAAACCTATACTAATTTTATTATATACAAGGATTAAATTATTGAAGAGGAACTAAATCTAAAAAGTATAATATTATTTAGTGAATAAAATAATTTTTACAAGTGAATAAAACATATTTTAAAACCACTAACAACATATTTTAAAACCACTGATGTTAGATTTTCGTACTTTTTACTGCAGTTTGTTTTAAATTATTAATAAATTAAAAGCAAAATAGATATATATTTTAAAATAATTACTAATTTTATCATACTATAATTGGATTATATAAAAATATTTGCACTAAAAAAAATAAAATATCAAACAAATAATTGTTTTATTATATAAAGAAAATAAAATATCAAACAAATAATTGTTTCATTATATAAACCAGATTATTACAATCCAGTGTGACATATTTTTTTTTCACATAGATCCTCTTGTATTTTTTTTTCTTTGGTGTAACACTAGGGAGTAATAGGCTGGTGTTAGAACCAATCAAAGGCTTTTTGGTTGTGGAGAGATAACGAGGTTGCTAGTGTTTAAATAATATTGTACTCTTATATGGATTTGTTTTTCTTATAAGGATTGAAGTAACGTTTAATACTCTATTTTATTACATTATTCTTAGCCGATAATTTTTTCAGGAAGCTTGTGACGAGGTATGAGCCACCGCAGACCCCTTATTGTCTCAGAGTATTTGATACACTGATTAGTTGAAAACCAACTTGTGAGGGCAAATACTTGTAGGTGACCAAGCATTACCTGTAAAATGTTCCAAATGTTTAAGATAGCCCTTTTAGAGATGATGTACGTGTTAGAAAAAACTCTTAAGAAATTGACAAAAATTTGGTTTAATTATAGTACCACCATACATTAGTTTCTTTACTTACATGAAAGTTAATGGATTGATTGGAAACAGGACTGCTTGTAACTCCTAAAGCAAGAATGCGTAACGATATTTATAGCCATATATTGATGAATAATACCACGCTCTCACAAATCACTAATGATGGTAAAAGGTAAAAGCAAAGAAAAACACACTATATAGTGTCTAAAAAAAGCAATCTAGATTTCTTAATTAAAGATGTAAGTATGCATCAAATCTCCAAATCCAAAACCTTAGTTCAAATCAAAGCACCATAAAGTAAGTATGCATCATAAACGAAAAATCAGAAACAGAAATCAGTAAACCTGTGAGGGTTAAAAAACTTCAATAAGAAAATCTATAGGAGAAGAACTAAAACTGATCCTGCTGTTTCAACAAAATCTTAATCTGTTATCCAACTAATTCCAGAAATTTTCATTTCATTAAGAACAATAAATAGGATGATAAACATAGACAATTCTCATTCTCAAAAAGTAATTTTCATATAAACATTTTAAAATGAAGCGATCCAAAATCAAATAAAAATAAAAATGAAAATCAAATAAAAAACAAAAAATCCTACTTAATTCTAAGTACAACTTTAAGTCTATAATACTGAAGATTAAACTCAAGTAACTATGTTTATCAATCACGTATCAATAACAAAGAGAATACAATGAGAGTGAACTAGCAAGATGAACTAAAAACGGAGTGAGAAAGAGAAAGAGGAAGGAGAATTTTCTTAAAATTTTATCAATTCACTCTAGAATATTAAAAAAAATTATCTTTTAATTTTTTTCCCCAAGAAACTCTGTATGAAAAACTTAAAAAATTCTGTAACTTCCTAAATTCTTTTAATATACAAACTTAAATAAATAAAAGAGAAGTAAATTTGGTAATAATTTCTTGTAAATTATTATTGATAGCAAAAGTTATAAATATTTTATAAGGATTTTTAAAAAAAATAAATTAGTAAAGTATATATTTTTCTAATAGTCTTAATTTATTTTTTGAAAGTTGAAAATTATATGTCAATTGTGTTGTTTGGACAATTCATTCATGAAGTTAGCTGTATTTTAACTTATAAAATAATGAAATTTTTCTTCTTGAAAAAACGAAAACTCTCACTCTTTTCTCTCAAACATGTTTTTTCTGGAGAAAATCCATGAATTTGAACATGTAATTTAATTTATTTTTAAATTAATCTATATTTATTAATTTTTTTAGTGAAATACTAACTTTGGAAAATACAAACTCATGTAATTATTATTTTTATTTTATTTAATTAAAAAGAGTTATCTTTTAGTGACATTTTTAAAAAGATTTTAAATTTATTTATTGTAACATTTATGTACAAAATGTTACAAGTGTTTATTTTATTTATAGTAACATTTATATAAAAAAAATGTTACTAAAACTAACATTTAAGTAAATATATATGGAAAAATGTTAATAAAAATACAAGTGGTTTTTTTTTATCATTCTATCTGCTCTTTATCTTGGTTATATATATATATATATATATATATATTCTTTTTAAACTAAAATCTTTGATCACTCGTGGTGTGTTCATCTCTTGGAATATGATAATTGAAAAAGGAGCAATGTCTGACTGTTTGTACAATCTTAAACAAGTCACGCTTCTAAACAAATAACAACTGTGATTGTCACAAATGAATTACAAGAAGGTTGAGACTTGTTCCTTCACTGCAAATCTAGTGACGATGATCTTGGTGTGCAACGTATTCATCCTAATACTTCTTTTCAATGGAGATTCGAAATTAACTTCTTTAGAACAACATTTGATATGAGTTTCAATGGGAATCTATCTTGCATAAGTTTGATATTTACATAAGAAACAGGGATTTCAATAAATGTTACTTCTGCAGTTGGATAGTCAAGAAGATGGACCATATTAGATTTTTGCTAGAGGAAAAAATTATTGCTATCGTTGGAATAATTTAGAAGAAAGATAACTTATACTAATTTCTACTAATAGAACAGTCAAAAATAAAACTTCTTTTCTTTTCATGATTTTGGTTGGTTATATTTTAAAGTTAAATTCTAATTTGTACTTTTAGTTTTCTTATAGTATAATTTTGTTTAAAGATTTATTTTTTCAAGTGATTTCCCAAAAAAAATAATGCGTTGCTAATAATTCTATGAACCTCTATTTGATATTTATATAGGTTACATATTTATAAATTATGAACAAATAACTTTTCTTAAGAAGGTTTTTCACGCATTAAATTTTCTTTCACCGTTTACATGCACAAGTTCATGCATTAAATGTATATAAATGTTGTTGTTGTTGTTATTATTATTATTATTATTATTATTATTATTATTATTATTATTATTATTATTATTATTATTATTATTATTATTGTTGTTATTATTATTATTATTATTATTATTATTATTATTATTATTATTATTATTATTATTATTATTATTATTATTATTATTATTATTATTATTATTATTATTATTATTATTATTATTATTATTATTATTATTATTATTATTATTATTATTATTATTATTATTATTATTATTATTATTATTATTATTATTATTATTATTATTATTATTATTATTATTATTATTATTATTATTATTATTATTATTATTATTATTATTATTATTATTATTATTATTATTATTATTATTATTATTATTATTATTATTATTATTATTATTATTATTATTATTATTATTATTATTATTATTATTATTATTATTATTATTATTATTATTATTATTATTATTATTATTATTATTATTATTATTATTATTATTATTATTATTATTATTATTATTATTATTATTATTATTATTATTATTATTATTATTATTATTATTATTATTATTATTATTATTATTATTATTATTATTATTATTATTATTATTATTATTATTATTATTATTATTATTATTATTATTATTATTATTATTATTATTATTATTATTATTATTATTATTATTATTATTATTATTATTATTATTATTATTATTATTATTATTATTATTATTATTATTATTATTATTATTATTATTATTATTATTATTATTATTATTATTATTATTATTATTATTATTATTATTATTATTATTATTATTATTATTATTATTATTATTATTATTATTATTATTATTATTATTATTATTATTATTATTATTATTATTATTATTATTATTATTATTATTATTATTATTATTATTATTATTATTATTATTATTATTATTATTATTATTATTATTATTATTATTATTATTATTATTATTATTATTATTATTATTATTATTATTATTATTATTATTATTATTATTATTATTATTATTATTATTATTATTATTATTATTATTATTATTATTATTATTATTATTATTATTATTATTATTATTATTATTATTATTATTATTATTATTATTATTATTATTATTATTATTATTATTATTATTATTATTATTATTATTATTATTATTATTATTATTATTATTATTATTATTATTATTATTATTATTATTATTATTATTATTATTATTATTATTATTATTATTATTATTATTATTATTATTATTATTATTATTATTATTATTATTATTATTATTATTATTATTATTATTATTATTATTATTATTATTATTATTATTATTATTATTATTATTATTATTATTATTATTATTATTATTATTATTATTATTATTATTATTATTATTATTATTATTATTATTATTATTATTATTATTATTATTATTATTATTATTATTATTATTATTATTATTATTATTATTATTATTATTATTATTATTATTATTATTATTATTATTATTATTATTATTATTATTATTATTATTATTATTATTATTATTATTATTCATAAGACAAGTTTTATTTTATTTTAAACTTGAATGAAAATATTTTAAGATATATTAGAAGTTAAGGGTATTAATCTTTACAAGAAGCATATTTTTCGGACTCTATCAGAGTTGTTCCCGCCGGTTGACCGGGATCGTCTTCGCGCGTGGCTTGTCCTCGCAAGCTAGGGCACCTTCGTTATGCTCCGTCCGTGATACCTGAAAAGGGGCGCCCTCGCGGCCGTTTGCACTCCGACGATCAAGTCAGCTAGCGAGAAACATCAAAGGTGAAACACCCTCTGAAGGTGGTCGAAAAATAACTGCGCTGGAATACTAAAACTGGGTTGCCCTAATTGTCTTGTGCTCACAGTGGGTGCGCAGCAAAAGCAACTAGGGTTTGTATTCTGTGTAAACTGCGAGAATTAGGTCAAAACTCGGATCCCCCTTCAAATGCCCCAAGGTCCCTTTTTATACATCTCTCATGTTTAAAGCGCGTTAAAGCGCATTGAAAGCGTATAAAAATATTCCTTGGAAAGTTTGAATCTTAACGGAATTAACGCGTACCTTGGCAAACTTTCACTGAAACCTTTAATGAGCACGTGCGCATCGTCACGTGTCCTTCTGCCTTGATCGTTACTCTGTGCGGAGGGCCTCACAGCGCCGTAACCCTACTTAGAGTTAATCCATTGTGTGAGTCCTCCTTCCTTGAAGTGCATCTGGCGCGTGGGGTGACTTTCTGGGTGTCAACTCATGCGCCCCAACCTCTAGTCACTCACCTTGGGGGTGTATCTACCTCTCTCTCGTACCATGCACGTGGTTCTCCCCTGGCGTGGCCTCCTCATGGGTCGTATCTGTCTCAGGGTTTCTCAGCGGCGGTGTGGGTATTTCACGAGTCAGGTTATCCCCTACTGGTACTAGAACTTATGGCTTTGAAGCCACCTTTTTCTTCTCTTCATTACTGTTCTGAGCCATCGGAGCCCGAGACTTTCTCACGGTGTTGCCCCCTCCATGGTCTTTCCTACCCATGGGTATCGGGGGGTAACACCGTCGATGTCTTAACTTGACTATTTCTTAACTTGGTGACGCCTTAACTTGGCGACGCCTTAGTCTGGCGACGCCTTTCTTGGGCGACGCCTTTGCGAGGCGACGCCCTTCTTAGGCGATGCCCTAAACGGTCCCACCATGTATTGACTTTGACTTTGACTGCCGGTATTCTGTTGGCAAAGGAGATGGGGGCAAAGGTGCTGATGGCCAAGAGTGATTCGCTGTTGGTCACTGGGCAGGTAACTGGCGAGTTCCAAGCCAAAGATCCGCAGATGGCAGCCTACCTGGAGTACATGCAGGAGTTAAGGAGATCCTTTGTTTTGTTTGAAGTGGTGCACGTGCTAAGAGAGCAGAATGCCCGAGCTGGCTTGCTAGCCAAGCTCGCCAGTTCGGGCAAGGGGGGCAGACAGAGAATCGTTATTCAAGAAACATTGAAGACCCCTCGGGCTTTTGTCGCAGACGATCAGGTCCTTCACGTTTGAAGATTGATGGAAAGGACGGCAAGGAGCCATAGATCTCTAACACAGGAGATCTTGAGGACGCCGAGGGTCAGAGCGCGCCAAGCGGAAGAGGTAAAAACGATGCAAGTTTGCGCTATCCACGAACCAGATACGTGGATAACGCCATACTAGCGCTACTTGGCAAATGGCGTGCTCCCAATGGACTCAACAGACGCCAGAAAGATAAAGAAGAGCTCCAGCAAGTTTACCCTCATCGACGGCGAGCTCTACAGGTTCGGATTTAGACACCCTCTTCTTGTATGCGTACACAGAGAGAAGTGCACGAGAATTATGGCCGAGCTCCATGAAGGGATTTGTGGGAGCCACATTGGGGGTCGAGCTATGGCGACAAGGACTGTCCGGGCAGGTTATTACTGGCCCACAATGAGGGAAGATTGTAAGAGATATGCCAAGCGTTGCAAGCAATGCCAGCAGCACGCCGATTGGCACAAGGCACCCCCTGAAGAGTTAAAGTCAATCTACAGCCCCTGGCCGTTCCACACGTGGGGAATCGACATTTTGGGGCCCTTCCCGTTGGCGATCAGGCAAATGAAGTATTTGGTTGTGGCGATCGAGTACTTCACGAAATGGATTGAGGCAGAACCAGTGGCCCAGATCACCGTGCACAAAATCCAGAGTTTCGTGTGGAAGAATATTGTGTGTCGTTTTGGTGTGCCCAAGCGTTTAGTATCAGACAATGGGACTCCGTTCGCAAGTCACCTGTTGAAGAAGCTGTGCGAGGACATCGGGACACAACAGGTGTTTGCTTCCGTGGAACACCCGCAAACAAATGGGCAAGTGGAGTCCGCTAATCGGGTTCTGCTGAGGGGCTTGAAGAGGAGGTTGGAAAAGGCCAAGGGGTCTTGGGCTGAAGAAGTTCCCCGCATAGTGTGGGCATATCATACCACTGAGCAATCGGGAACCCATGAAACCCCGTTTAGCTTAGTGTATGGATGCGAGGCAATGATTCCAGTCGAAATCCAGGAAAGCTCGCCAAGATTCCAGAACTTCGTGGCGGAAGACTCGAACGAAGAAAGGAGAATGAACTTGGATTTGTTGGACGAGGTCAGGGAGGAAGCACGGGTGAAGGCTGAGGCAGTAAAGAGAAGAGTTGAGCGTAAGTACAACTCCAGAATAAAGCCGAGGCGATTCAGAGATGGCGACTTGGTGATGAGGAAGGCCCACCAGTACGAGATGGAGAACAAGTTATCACCCAAATGGTCAGGACCATTTAGAATAACCGAAGCACTCGGAAACGGCGCCTACCGCTTGGAGACGCTGGAAGGAGGGGCGATTCCTCGATTTGTGCTCGCACTTGGAACGCCACCCATCTCAAGTTTTATTACAGTTAAGGCATTGTAAGTAGTAACTAACTCGAACAGTTTAAGATGTTTCGGTTTAAACAATTTTTCAAGGGGGCACTCTTTTTCCCTAAGGAGGGTTTTAATGAGGCTACCCAATAAAGAAGGTTTCGAAGTTTATCGAAGTTTCCCAGTTGTTAAGTTTGCATGCTCATCGTTTTTTTTTTGTAAGTTTTCGCAAAAGGACTTTATCGCCCTTGTGTAGTTTTAAACGATGGTGAATCCAAGTCGCATGCATCCTGTACAAGATTTTCAAAGTATGAAGTTTTTAAGTCCTCGACGCCACATGGGGACCGGAGGCACAAAAATAAAGTTTTCAAGTCCTCACCGCCCCCAGCGATCGGAGGCACAAGCATAAAACTTTCTGACCGCCCTTAGGCGAGAAAGAGATCAAAAAGACCTCCTCGCCTCGAGCGAGAGTAGGCGAGAAAGAGATCAAAAAGACCTCCTCGCCTCGAGCGAGTGTAGGCGAGAAAGAGATCAAAAAGACCTCCTCGCCTCGAGCGAGTGTAGGTGAGAAAAGATTAAAGCCCTCCTCTCCCTGAACGAGTACAGGCAAGAGCAGAGCGTTATTGCCAAGTAAGTGATTTCGCGTTAAACGTTATTGCTACAAACTAACCGTTTGTTTAAGTTAAGTTGATTTCCAGAGAATTAAGCGTCAGTTTGTGTTAAGTTAATTGGGTTGAGTAAAAACCAACCAGTCAAGCCAGGTGATCGCACAACAGATAAACTAGAAAACCATATATATATATGCACATGAATATTAGACAGTTTGAGCAGAATGAAAGTCATTACATAGAAATCAAGTTAAATACAAGAGGTTACAAGGTGATAGAATTGAAGTGACAGATGGGGGCAGTTAAGTTGGAGGCATGATCTTGCCATCCACCACTTCATTGTACACTGAAAACTCAGAGAGGTCGAGATCGGGGAATTTGCAAGCAAACTGCTCCAAAGCTGCTCCAAAGCCGGAAGTAAGAACTTGGGCAGCCTCAAGCTGAAGCTCGTCGATCTTTGTCTTGAACTCGTTGTTCTCTTCACTAACCCGGGTGATTTCAAGTTGAAGCTCGTCGACTTTTTGCTTGAACCCGCTGTTCTCCTCATGAACTCGGGCAAGCTCGGTAGCTGTCTCACTCAAATCTTTGGCTGCCTTATCCCAATCTTGCTCGACCTTGCCCAAAAGAGTTTCCCGCTCGGTCGACCTTTTATCCAGTTTGGACATTTGCTCTGCGTCGGACCTTCGGGCCTCTTCCAGCTCCGCGATTCGCTTTCTCATAGGGACGATTTTACTCTCCAGCTCAATGGCGTCCTGAAGCTTGTCGTGCAGCTTCTTGCGCAGTTCTTTCTTGTCCTTACGCAAGCTTCGGAGCTCTCCGTTGAGGGCGTTTTTTATGAGAATCACCTAAAGGTGGCTTTTTATAATGAAGAACAAGATCATTCGCCTTCACATTTAAAGTTTTTCTTGTTAATCTTTGCAAAAGATAAAGCCCAGGCCCAAGCCCAAGAAGGCCAAAGCCCACAAAAGCCCAAAGTCCATCCCATGAAGGGCAAGGCCAAGTATTAAATAAATATTGTTTAGAAAGGTGCTTAGAGGGAAACATTAAAAACCTCTATTGTTAAAGCATCTTTTAGTCTTTAGTTAGGAGTCTTAGGGGGGGTGTGTTAGTAGATAGGTGTAGGAGTAAATAAGGAGGTGCCAAAGTGAGAGAAGGGATCACACCTTCCTCATGTCTTGGTTTAGGCGCCACTTGCATTTGAATTTAGGGGGGAATTTTGAAATTGTGTAGCTTGCATTTCAGCACCTTAGGACTATAAATATAGGTGCTCCCTTTGTATTTTTCAGAATTGAAATTGGAGTAAAGAAACTATACTCAATTTTTGAGTGAGCATTGGAGAGCTTTTGAGCCTTCTTCTCTAGTCTTATCTTGAAGGATCCATGGTGTCCTCAAGTAGCGGCAACACACTCATCTAGGAGCAACCAACCTTCTAGTGGCGTGATCACTCACCTTCTCTTCCATCTCCATAAGCTTTTCTCTTCTCCTTCCTTCCTACTCTTTCAACTGTTCATGTTTAGCTTGTGTTCTTGAGTTTTGGTTTGGTTATCTTTCATTTTCCAGCAGCTGTTCTTATTCTTTTTTGTTTTGGTTCGGTGCATTTTAATTTCCAGCACTTCTAATTCAGTTTGCTTATCTTTTGTTCCATTTTGTTCGGTTCAATTTGACTATAATTGGAACTTCCATATGAGTTTGGAATTGGTGCTAGTTTTTGGAGAGTTCTTGACTTAGAACAATGATCCAATTCTAAGAAAAAGTGCCTAACTATTGTCCAACTCAAGTTGATTCCTAAGAAGGTCAAAAACCTTTCTCTATGTGGCTATTGGAATCACATCAGTTTTCGACCCGCGAGAACTCTAGGCCCTGTAGCATCATGTCGCATTTGACTTTCTCGGCCTCGGCTTTCGCGGTGCTTGCGACCTCTTGATGGATGCGGCAATCGAGCTCAAGTTTCTCCAAGGAGCCTTTTAGCCCTTCGGCGACGATCTGAGGAAGGCATTCGTTGGCCATGGCGTGTAGGCGCACGTTGAAAGATTTCAAGGCTTCTTGGAGAGAAGCTGGGAGGCCTGGTGTTGGAGGAGGAGGTGGGGGTTGGTGCTGCACCAACCTCACAAGGTTGGATGGCGAGGGGAGCCTCGAGGCGTGGTGGTGAGGCTGGTAGTTCTGTTGCTGCCTGGGATGAAGCTTGTGTATCGGCAAGTTGTTCAGGCGCAGCTTCAGCAGCCGAGGTGTTGGAGGCGAGAACGTCCCTAGCGGACTCGAAGGGCGTGGAGGCACTGGGGGGATTCTCGGCGTAGTCAAGAGCGGCGACCTCAGCTGCTGGTAGCTCAGTTGCAACTCCTCTTTTCCTCTTGCAGATCAGCCCGTCCTCGGTGCTCTCATCTGCTTCGTCGTCCGATACAACCCTGGGGGCCTTCCTCTTAGTCCTTTTGGGTGGCAGTTTCTTCCGCTCTGGGGCAGGGAGAGCAACAACGTTGGACGGGCCAACTGGTGGAGACTGGCCTTGGGCAGCGGCGATCTCTGCGACGGAGTTTGGGAGCCCGCCGCAAGGTTGTGGAGCTTGCTATAGAGCATAGCTCAGCCATCCTATCCTTCCCCAGCATCACATCTGCATAAAGAGGCCAACAGTTACCAACCAGTACAAAGATTCAGCAGTTAATAGTGCACGGGAAGATAAGCAGTGTAAGACAATGCATGGGAAAAGCTAAAACCATACGCAAGTCAGAACAACAACATCAAACTAAAGACAGGGTGATGCAAGTTTGAACTAGGGGAACTCAAGGACTTAAGGACAAACCTATGTGAACATCCAGCTGGCCTTCGAGAAACTCGTAGGCGATGATCGAGGAAGTAGGCAGAGTCACGTTGGAAGAGGCAACTCTTTTCCTGAAGTTGCATAAGTCCTTGTCGAGCTCCCCCATTTTTTCTGGCTCTCTGGCCTTCCTGAAGCTCGAATCTTTCTTTCCCTTGTTCACCCAATACAAGGGGAACCCGTCGAGGAGGGAGGGGTCTCGATCGTTGCAGAGAACGCGCACAAATTTCCCCTTCCAGTCCTTATAAGATTGCTGGAAGATGGAGAGGATAGACCTCCCAGCGACCCCATTGAGGCTAACCCATAGACGATCGCCCAGGTTCTTGGCCTCGAACAGGTAGAGGAACACGTCTACTGAAGCCGGATGTCCCAAGTGTGCGCAAATGATTTAGTAGGCCCGGACGAATGCCCAGGTGTTGGGATGAAGCTGGGCGGGGGCTATATCAAGCTCGGTCTAGAGCTCCCTCTCGAAGCGGGTGAAGGGGAATCGGAGTTTGTTTTTCTTGAACATTATAGCGTAGATGAAGCAAAAGGAGCCGCCGTCGCTCCCCTGGTCATCGGTGCAAATCGGCTCTCCAGGAGGACAAGGATGCACCGATACCTTGTCTTCGTGTTCCTTGCTAAAAGAAAGGTGAGTTTGGTCACCTTTCTTAAGGCGGAGGATATCACGATCGGAGTTGATGGATGAAGTCTCACCCAGCAGGGTTGTAGAGGCCCAAGGATATAGTTGCTTGTAGTTGGGAAGGGGCCTCGCAGCTGCGCTGTTGTGAGGTGGGTTTGGCTGCGCTTGGTTGGGTCGAGAAGTTGCGGGTCTCACGACCTGACTCTAAGGGACGTTAGGATCCCTTGTGGGGTCGCGGGAGGAGGAAGGGTTTGCCCTACGAGTGTTCGCCGGAGGGTTGCGGGGAGATGGAGGAGGGTTTGGTGTAATTTTAGAGCGAGCCATCGGAGAAGCTGCAAGAAGACGAAAAAGGGAAGAGATGAGAGTTCGTAAAGCAGAGAGACTCAACAGAAGAGAAGGAGATAGAAGAACGAGGGGGGGCTCGCAGAAAAAAGGTTTAGAAACCTTAAACGCAGAAAAGAAAAAGCAAAGTAGAGAAAACATCCCACAACGTATGCACCAGATAGTTAATGGATGATGTAAACCGATTAAAATGCAGCAAATATCAGTGGGAGCGATAAAAAAGTTACCTTTTGATGATTAGAAATTTGTTTAGCAAGATGGAGATTGAGGGAGTCGAAGCGCTCGCTGAGGTGTTTCGAGAGTTTGGAATAAGGAAGAAGATAATGAAACAGTGAAGTGGCGCGAAGTGTTTAAAGGTTTTGAAGAATCCCGAACGTTGCGAGAACCGCAAGCGACACGGAATTATGGTCGTTGATACGTCCACGTGTCGAGCGATCGAAGGGGTTTGGTGAAGTGTCAAATCGATGAACAGAATGAGCGCCAACGCGCAAGGCCATGTAGGTCGCTGGAAATTTAACCCTAAAGCCTTTTCGCTGAACAAGTCGCAGCTCAAGGCTGGGGGGCTTGTGTACCGACCAGGTCATCGGTTGTGATGACGTGCCTGGCACGTGACCGTGTGGGGCGTGCTCAGCAGAACACGTGGACAAGTGAGAAACGAATGGTTCAGGAGTGAGCATAGTCGCCGATTCATGGAACTGGCGTTCTATAGTGAACATGGTCGGTTGTCGCCGGGTTTGTGTGTCATCGACGTGACAGATAATGGGAGATCAGGTGGTCTGACATCGCCACAAGAAGCACATCGCCGCATCTCCCAGTAAGCTTAGTTGAAGCTGCTGGAGGCTTAGAAGAGTACGTTCAGGCGCGCAAGTTCAGTAAGACGATTGTTACGACAACATGGGGCGTGAAGGTTGAGTGGGTTGAAGGGAACAACTTGCCCATCAGTGGCAGGATTTCCAGAGTGGACATTCGCTGGTGGCAAGGTTTCCTCAGCTAGAACATGTATGGCGTAGCGATAAGGAAGGAGCCATTTGCGACAAGCGATATCACAGAGACGGTGCACTTTGCCGCATCCGATACTCGCATTGTCAGGTGATGTCCCGGAGTGTGTTACGTGCTAGATTACTCCTTGAATAGGAGAGTTAGCCGCGCGAATGGTTACTACACAGAAATAGCGCTCAAGTTACCCCACCCCAGATGACGACACGTGTAGGGTTAGGTGCTACCTGTTACCCCAACCCAGATGATGACACGTGTAGGGTTGGATGCAATATAGAAGTGACGCTCGAGTTATCCTCGCTCAGATGATGACATGTGTAGGGCTGAGTACTACCGGTAACCCCAGCCCAGATGGTGACACGTGCAGGGTTGGATGCGAGCTACGCGTCCAAAGCGTAACTGTCTGGAGAGAGAAAAAACTAGCTATAAAGGTAAACTTAACAGAATTTGCAGAGGTACGTTTTTCATTACGGCTCATTGCTAGGGTTGTGTGCACTTTAGTACGGTTCTACAGAGTATATTTTTCTCTCAGTTTTTGGGTGTTCTTTTTACTGACTTGAGCGTCGGAGCGCCACCGGCCGCAGAGGTGCCATCTTGTGTTTTCAGGTTCTCAGAGAGACTATTTGTGGTGTGGACTTGAAGGGCACGTGGTGTCAAGCTGGTGAGGAGGATCGTGACGAGGCAACGCTCTTGCGGTAGGTCAACCGGCAGGATCAAAAGGCGTGTATGAGAAGAAAAATTTGCCCCCTTCATATGATAGAAAAAGAAAGCTTAGAGAAGAAATGAAAGAGTTTGTTAGAATAGGAAGAAAATTTGTAGACAAATAAAAAGAATATGCTAGAAGAGAAAGAGAGGAGAACGAAAGGAAAGATAGAGAAGAGAAAGAAAAGAGAGAAAAAGTGATGATAGAAAAGGAAAGAATATAAAAGTCTTTGTCCGGAGCTGAACCAAATATTGATAACATATTACCTTCTATAAACAAACCTTGTGAGGAAGTTCTTAAAGAAATATTTGTGTCTGGAATTAAACAAGATAGAAAAGACAAATGAAGGTTTGATTGAAAAAGAAGAAGAAGAAACCCATAAAGAAAAGTCTCATATGACACTCATTGCAAGCACAATATAGAAGAATCCTTAAAGGGGGGTTGCAATACTTTGAACTATTTTTTTCTAATTATATAATGCTCATTCTTTTTCAAAAAAATCTCCAAAAACAACACTTTGTGGTGTTGTTGCCTAGCTTGGGCAATAAACAACAGAAAGTGAACAAAAATATTTTTCAAAAAGGTCCTATGTTTTTCTTTCAAAATTTTATAAAAATAAACGACTTTATTTCTATTTTCTTTTTCTTTTCTTTTAATTTTCTTTTAATAAAGAAAATGATCTCATATTTGTTTAATGTCCATTGTAGATTGATATTTGATCCAGGAGAAAAATAAAAAATAAACATAAGTTGTTATCATTCAACATCATTTAGGATATGAGGACATATCCTTTTCAAGAGGGAGGATCTGATGGAGGACCATCCGAAAGGACACATATTAGGCCCTTAAATAGGGTCATGGCTAGAATAATGGAAGAAGAACAAAAAGCAGAAGGACATATTTGTAGAACATGGGAGATTTGATGTTTCAAATCTGTACCGTCCTAGTAGTCGGAAGTGATGACGTGGCAGCAAGCTATTATGCAGGCGTGTTGAGTGGGGCCCATGGCTGGCAGAAGGGAAGGGAGTCGGGGGGCTCGTGTGGTCGCCAGTTATTAAGTTGGCGTGCTCCGATCTCTAGCATACCTAAACCGGCGGTCACCGAATTTGAGATGAAGTCGTCGGACGCGAACCCAGACGACCTCGTGGTTAGAGATCGCCGAAACAAGGACATCGTCGAAGATGAAGTCAGATAGTCATTTCCTAGCTAGCCAGAGGATGAGGTCGGGAGACAGCTTACTTGAACATACACGGTGAAGCAGGTAGAGTAGATCATGAAGGCGGCCGACGAGACCACAGGGAAGGTGTATACGAAGATACCCGATCTCGCCACTCAGAAGAGATCACGCTCCAAGGCAGCTATGCACTAAGTTGTGTCATGCATAAGTGACTTAGCCAAAAGCCTGAAGAGTAAGAAGTGGCGCCCAAGTCAAGGATGCTCCAGATGGTGACACGCATACAGCTGGATGCGAGCCACGTGTCCAGATGTGTAACTGTCTGGAGAGAGAAAATGCGCAGGTATATAAGAGATTCTAACGAACTTCTGAGGTATGCACGTTTAGATTGCTTCTTTAAGCTTGCGAGTCTTGAGTACGCTGAGAGAGAATTTTGCACGGTTCCTTAGAGTTCTTGAGTTTTCTCTTAGTATTTGGTGGTTCAGTCGTTGACTTGGGCGTCGGAGCGTGATCGGCCGCAGCGGCGCCGTTCTGTCTTTTGCAGGTTCTCGAGGCGAATCACGGCGAAGGACGGAGGCTAACACGGCGCAGAAGTCGATCCAGATTTGACGAGGCAAGGTTCTTGCGTCCCGGTCAACAGGCAGGATCATCAGGCGCCCACCGTGGGGCCGTGTAAAACCTATTCCCATCCACAGCATGAGTTCTTGGAAGTTTCTGCAGTTTCTGTGTGGTTGTGTGCTGGTGCAACCATTTTCCGCCGTTCATCTAAGCTTTGTTCGGTAGTTTCGTGTTTTCCACCGTTCGTTTGAGTTCTTGTTTTGTGAGGTGAGGTTTTTCGCTGCTTACGCGAGTTTTAATCGGTGAGATCTAAGTTTCGCCGCTCGTTCGGATTTTCGTGGAAGAAGCCGTGGTTTGTGGTGGAGTCGTGAGTTTCTGTGAAGGTTTGCTATTGAAGGTTGTGTTCTTGAAGCTCTGACCGATTGATCGCTGAATCGATCGTCGCTAAAGAAGGTGTTGTTCGTCGCTCTTTGAGATCTGTCAAGTTTTCATGAGAAAGATGAGAAGCAACCGTTCAAGTCCGGTTGCGCCAGTCGCTGCTGAAGGCGCCATGACTATGGCGCAGATGGTGGAAATCATGCGTGCGTTGCAGACGAATGTGGAAGCCTTACGCATAGAGCAGGCAAAGATGCATGAGAACCTGGTCGCCTCTCAGGCCAGGAATGAAGAGCTTAGCAGAGTGACTGAGGAATTGCGCCAAGCTCTTCAGGAGCAGCGAGGGCGCCCAGTCGCTGAAGAGGTCGCGCCGTCAACGCCGCCTCGCGTTTTCCCCATGCCTTTCGCTCGGGCGATTACGGACACGCCTATCCCTACGAGTGTGGTACCCGTGAAGGCTGTTTTTACCGGTGTGGAGGATCCTGAGGCACATCTCACCACGTTCCACACGCAGATGATACTGTCAGGAGGATCGAATGCTGTGTATTGCAAGATGTTTGTGAGCACACTCCAGGGGACGGTGCTAGAATGGTTTGTGAGCCTGCCTACAGGCCACATAACCAATTTCGAGCAGTTTTCGAAGATCTTTGTCGAGCAGTACATAGTGAACAAGGCGCCGCCTAGGGTGTCTTATGATCTGTTCGACATAAGGCAGTACCAGGGAGAGTCCCTCAGGGACTACTTGAATCGTTTTGGGGCGCAGATGGTCCTCTCGCCGGCCAAGGACGAAGAGATGTTGGTCTACGCATTCAAGAAGGGCGTGCTGCCGGGACCCTTCTGCGAGGCGTTGATCAGGGCTCACCCCGCCACGTTTGCTGAGGTTAGGCGACTTGCGGTGGCCCACATCGCCGATGAAAGTGAGGTCGCCGAGAAGAGGGGAAGCGTGGCCCCCGCTAGGCCACGTGCCCAGACCAGGATCCAGCCACAGAGGGTGCTGGAGACAGTGGCAGCCAAGAGGGATCAGAGGACTCGCCATCCTTATGATCCAAGGAAAAACAAGGGTAGGGGCCCGGGGCGCCCTCAACTAGCACGTCGGGAGTAGAATCGCCCGCCGAAGCATAAGTTTGTCATGGGGTTGGTGGACCTGATCGCCATTCCTAATATAGCAGCCAGGCTGAAGGCGCCCGAGAAGGTGGGCGACAAGGTGTTGGGACCACAGCCAGACGCCTGGTGCGAATTCCACCAGGGCTTTGGCCACACCGTGGACTCATGTTTGGCTTTAGGATACCAGATCGACGACCTGGTCAAGAGCGGGTTCCTAAATGATTACTTGCTGGATAGAAGGACGGGGGGCGTGTCGAGCTCCCAGCCCGCAGGTGGTGAGGCTCAGCAGCACGAGATGCCTACTCATGGAGAGATCCACACCATTGCAGGAGGTTTCTCGGGTGGTGGATGCACCGCGTCACAGAGGAAGAAGTATGCGAGGTCTGTGATGACGGTGGACATGTTCGAGGACCACTCACCAGACGTGGACATCACGTTCACAAGGGAAGATCTCAGGGACGTTGTGCCTCATGACAACGATTCAATAGTCATCTCGCTTGTTACGGCGAGAAGGAAGGTCCACAGAGTACTGGTGGACCAAGGAAGCTCGGCAAATGTGATGTTCTGGCCGACTTTCACACAGTTGCAGTTGCCCCTTGACCAGTTGAGGCCCTATGGAGGGTGTTTGTATGGTTTCGCTGGCGATCAGGTGGAGGTCAGGGGGTATATAGAGTTGAGAACTACCTTCACGGATGAGGCGGGCTCAAGAACGGAGAAAATCAAGTACCTCGTCGTGAACGCTCCCTCAGCATATAACATTCTGTTGGGAAGACCAACACTCAACAGAATAGGAGCTGTGCCTTCGACCAGGCACATGAAGGTGAAGTTGCCATCGATGGAGGGGGTGGTGATCACCATCAAATCTGACCAGAAAGAAGCGAAGAAGTGCTATGAGAATAGCCTGAAGAACAAGAGGTCAGTGAGTTACATCACAACGACGCCGCCTCCCGGTGTGAAGCCCAAGCCAACAGAGTGGCGGGTTGTTGGTGCAGCGATGGAGGTGGCCGTCGGGGGAGACGTCGCCATGATGGATGCTGGGGCTGAGGGAGAGAACGCCGAGCGGGAAGAAGAGGCGAGGAACCGCCCTGAGGAAGCGAGGGAGCTGGGAATCACCAGAGCGGTGATCGCCAGGGAAGCTAGACCAAAACCCGTCGAGGAATGGCTCGAAAGGGAGATCGGGGGAAAGGTCTTCAAGTTGGGAAGATCCTTGGAGGCTGAGCTCCAAGACCAGATTGCCAAGGTGATAGAGCGGCATCTGGATGCTTTCGCATGGTCTGCTTCAGACATGCCGGGAATTGACCCCGACTTCTTGTGCCATCATCTAGCAATGGACAACCAGGTCAGACCAGTGCGACAGAGAAGAAGGAAATTCAACGAGGAGAGAAGACAGGCGATCAGGGATGAAACCCAGAAGCTCCTCGCTGCAGGCCATATCAGGGAGGTCCAGTACCCTGAGTGGCTAGCCAATGTCGTGCTGGTGAAGAAGAGCAATGGCAAATGGCACATGTGCGTCGATTTCACTGATCTGAACAAGGCTTGCCCAAAGGATTCGTATCCTTTGCCAAGCATAGACGCCCTGGTTGACAGTGCTGCAGGGTGTAAGTTGCTGAGTTTCCTGGATGCCTTCTCGGGGTACAACCAGATAAAGATGCATCCCATGGACGAAGAGAAGACCGCCTTCATGATCGAGAGATCGTGCTACTGCTACAAGGTGATGCCTTTTGGTCTGAAGAACGCCGGGGCCACGTACCAGAGGTTGATGGATCGGGTACTTGCACCAATGCTGGGAAGGAATGTGCAAGCATACGTGGATGACATGGTCGTGACCTCGCCGGAGAAGAGCAAGCACGTTGCGGACTTGGAGGAGTTGTTCGCTACGATCGCCAAGTTCAGGTTAAAGCTAAATCCCGAGAAGTGCATCTTTGGCGTGGAGGCGGGAAAGTTCTTGGGATTTCTCTTGACTGAAAGAGGAATAGAAGCCAACCCTGACAAGTGTGCTGCCATCTTGGCGATGAGGAGCCCGGCTACCATGAAGGAAGTGCAGCAACTTACAGGTCGGATGGCCGCCCTGTCTCATTTCGTGTCAGCCAGCGGGGAGAAGGGCCATCCGTATTTTTAGTGTTTAAGGCGAAACAACAAGTTTGCCTGGACGAAGGAGTGTGAAGAGGCCTTCGTCAAGCTTAAAGAGTACCTAGCGAGCCCGCCGGTTTTGTGCAAACCACTGGTGGGAACCCCTCTCAGGTTGTATTTTGTTGTGACTGAGAGGGTGGTGAGTGTGGTGCTCGCCCAAGACCAAGATCAGGCCCAAAAGCCTATTTATTTTGTCAGCAAGGTGCTGCAGGGCCCCGAAGTGAGATATCAGGCCTTGGAGAAAGCTGCACTGGCAGTGGTTTTTTCGGCAAGAAGGTTACGCCGCTATTTCCACAGCTTCACAATACTGGTGATGACCGACTTGCCCATCCAGAAGGTTCTGAAGAAGCCCGATGTAGCTGGGAGGATGGTGAAGTGGGCGGTGGAGCTGTCGGAGTTCGATATCAAGTATGAGCCCCGAGGTCCGATTAAGGGGCAGATTTTCGCAGATTTCGTGGTCGAGCTCTCGTCAGAAGCAACACGAGTTGAGGGGGATGACTTTCGTTGGGTGCTTTCGGTGGACGGATCGTCGAACCAGCAGGGTAGCGGTGCTGGAGTCATCTTGGAAGGGCCCAACGGTGTGCTGATTGAGCAGTCCCTGAGGTTTGCCTTCAAGGCCAGCAAAAACCAAGCAGAGTATGAGGCGCTGATCGCCGGAATCTTGCTGGCCAAGGAGATGGGAGCCAGGGTGCTAATGGCTAAGAGTGACTTGCTGTTAGTCACGGGACAAGTAACAGGCGAGTTCCAGGCCAAGGATCCACAAATGGCGGCTTACCTGGAGTATGTACAGGAGTTGAAGAGTTCCTTTGTCTCCTTTGAAGTGGTGCATGTGCCCAGAGAGCAGAATGCCCGAGCTGACTTGCTAGCTAAGCTCGCCAGTTCAGGCAAGGGGGGTAGGCAGAGGACGGTGATCCAAGAAACTCTGAAGACACCTAGAGCATTTGTGGCAGATCACCTGGTTCTTCAGATAAGCAAATCGACGGAGAAAGCGGCGAGGAGTCACAGGTCTTTAACCCAGGAGACCTTGAGATCGCCGAGAATAAGAGTATGTCGGGAGGAGAAGGTAAACGTGGCACAGGTTTGCACTACTCATGAGCCAGACACCTGGGTAACACAGTACAAGCGATGCCTGGCAGATGGCCTTCTCCCGTTAGATCCGACGGAGGCTAGGAAGATAAAGAAGAATTCTAGCAAGTTCACAATGATTGACGGCGAGTTGTATAGGTTTGGGTTCACACACCCACTCCTGGAATGTGTGCACGGAGAGAAATGTACAAGAATCATGGCCGAGCTCCATGAAGGGATATGTGGAAGCCACGTCGGGGGTCGAGCTCTGGCCGCAAGAACCCTCCGTGCAGGTTACTATTGGCCTACAATGAGGGAGGACTGCAAGAAGTATGCACAGTGTTAAAAGCAATGTTAGTAGCACGCCGATTGGCACAAGGCGCCTCCCGAGGAGTTGAAGTCGATTTACAGCCCTTGGCCGTTCCATACATGGGGGATCGACATTCTGGGACCTTTTCCGTTGGCGATCAGGCAGATACTTGGTGGTGGCAATTGAATATTTCACCAAGTGGATCGAAGCAGAACCAGTGGCCCAGATCACCACGCACAAGATCGAGAGCTTTGTGTGGAAGAACATTGTGTGCCGGTTTGGTGTGCCCAAGCGCCTGGTGTCAGATAACGGAACTCAGTTTGCAAGCCACCTGTTGAAGAAGCTGTGCGAAGGGGTGGGAATTCAACAAGTATTTGCATCCGTCGAGCACCCTCAGACGAATGGCCAAGTAGAGTCAGCCAATCGGGTATTGCTGAGAAGTTTGAAGAGAAGGCTAGAGAAAGCCAAAGGAAGTTGGGCTGAGGAGGTACCCCGTATAGTTTGGGCGTACCACACCACCGAGCAGTCATGAACCCATGAGACCCCGTTTAGCCTGGTCTATGGATGCGACGCGATGATTCCAGTGGAAATCCAAGAGAGCTCGCCGAGATTCCAGAACTTTGTAGCGGAAGACTCGAATGAGGAAAGAAGGCTGAATCTGGATTTGCTGGATAAGGTCAGGGAGGAGGCGAGAGTAAAGGCTGAGGCAGTGAAAAGAAGGATTGAACGAAGGTATAACTCGAAGGTGATGCCAAGGCAGTTTAAAGAAGGCGACCTGGTGATGAGGAAGGCCCACCAGTACGAGATGGAGAACAAGTTGTCGCCTAAGTGGACGGTACCGTTCAGGATAACCGAGGCGCTCGGGAACGGCGCCTACCGTTTAGAAACGTTGCAAGGAGGGGCGATTCCTCGCACTTGGAACGCCACGCACCTCAAGTTATATTACAGTTAAAAGCTTTGTAAGTAAAAACAAACACGAAGAGTTTGCAAGCTTTCTGTTAAAATAGTTTGAAGGGGGCACTCTTTTTTCCCTAAGGAGGGTTTTTAATGAGGCCACCCAATAAAGAAGAGTTTTCGAAGTTTAAAGTGTTTTAGATTGAATGCTTGTTGTTATTGCGAAAGTTTTGGAAAGAAGTGATTTAAGGCGAGTTTTGAAGTTATGTCGCACGCTTTCTAAAAAGTTTCTAAGTCCCCATCGTTTTTCGGCGATTGGCGGCATCAGTTAAAGTTAAAAGTCTTCATCGTCTTTTGGCGATCGGAGGCACCGGCAATGTTTAAAAGACCTCAACGCCCTCGCGTGTCCTGAGGCGAGAAAGAGACAAAGACCTCCTCGCCGTCGAGCGAGTGCAGGCGAGAAAGAGTAAGAAGTCCTTAGTGCTTCCAGGGGAGAGAAGATGTAGCCTCTGGGGCAATGTAGAGGCACCAGTAAAAAGTCCTCAGTGCTTCCAGGGGAGAGAAGATGTAACCTCTAGGGCAATGTAGAGGCACCAGTAAAAAGTCCTCAGTGTTTCCAGGGGAGAGAAGATGTAGCCCCTGGGGCAATGTAGAGGCACGAGTTAAAGACCTTCTCGCCAATAAGCGAGTTCAGGCGAGTTAAAAACCTTCTCGCCGATGAGCGAGTTCAGGCGAGTTAAGGACCTTCTCGCTGACGAGCGAGTTCAGGCAAGATAAAATCCTTCTCGTCTCGAACGAGTTCAGGTACGGTGTGGAGGGTGGAAGAAGTTTAAAGGATAGCTAAGGTAGGTTCGAAGAGAACACTTAGCTATCCGGCTTACTGTTCTGAAAGTCAGGGAAGGTAGAGAAGGATCCGAAAGGCGCCTCTACCCCCAGATGAGGGAACAATGGCCAAGTTACAAAGGCAAGAGGAAGCTTGTATCGCCAAGGCTCTTTGGCGATCAAAGGAAATTCGAGCGATGGCAAGAGTTAAAGCTCGTTTCGATGGAGCAGATCAGGTGAACTATGCCTTAAACTATCAGTTGGGTTAAAACGTGCTGTTTGGCAAATAGTTTTACGCTGAAGCTCGACTGCCTTAAAGCTCACAAGTTGTTAGAATGATATCGTCCGAAAGTTGATAGTTTGAAGCAGTTAGTAAACAGTTGCGCTCGCAGAATTGCTAAGTCAATTTCGTTTAAGCGATTTGTACAAGAAGAGATAAAGCTAACAGGGAGATTATGTAAAGAAGCAGAAAACTTCATAACAAAGTGGTATCAGTTCAAAATACATATACCAAAAAGAGGAAAGTTATTACAAGTAAGTGTGTGAAAGAGAGAAAACAGAGGAATAAGTGATGAAGGGAAGCAGCTAATCTTCAGAAGGAACGATCTTCCCATCCACCACTTCGTTGTTTAGTGACACCATGGAGAGGTCCAGATCATGGTACTGGCAGGCCAATTGCTCCAGGGCGGCCTCGAACCCAGCAGCGAGGATTTGGGCGGAGCTCAGCTCGAGCTCTTCAGTTTGCTTTTTGAGCCCCTCGGTCTGCTGTTCCAACTCATCAGCTCGTTTCTTTAGTTCTTCAGTTGTCTTACGAGCTTGAAGGAGGTCTTCAGTAACCTTCTTGTTTTCCGCCTGCGCCTGGGCCAGCTCTGCGGCGATCCTTTCATTCTCCTTTTTGGCCTCGGCGAGCTTAACCACGGTGTCATCCCTTTCTTTCTCGACTTTTCCTAAGAGGACCTCCCGATCTACTGACCTCTTCTCAAGGTTTTCTACCTTGGCTGCATTTGCTTTGATCGACGCCTCCAGGCTAGCCACCTTGAGACGGTAGGGGACCTGTTTGCTCTCCAGCTCAATTTTCTCTTGAGCTAGGAGGTGCACCTTATGGCGCAGATCGGTGGCCTCCTTACGCGCCACCCTCAGCTCCGTGCTCATGGCGTCCTCCACTCTCGAATGGTCGATCTCTGCCAGCATAAGGTTGCAAGACAACTTCTCCGCCTCGATCCTTATTAGGCGATTCTCCTCTTGGAGCACGAAGATGTCGTCCTGAAGTTTCTTGCTGGAGCTCTCCACAGCTTTTGATATGATGGAGGGGAGGTCCTCTGCCATCATTCTGAGTTTGGCCGTGAAGGGTTCCCAGATCCCCTTAACCGCAAGGGGAAGGTTTGCAACCACTGTTTGTGGAGGCGCTGAAGGAGCCTGGTGCTGGCTCTCACCACCGCCCTCTTGGATTGGTTGTTGAATTGGAGCTTTTTGGCGTGGTGGTGACGAGGGGGACTCGGTGATGATGATTGGCGAGTTGTGAGCACCTTCATCCCCACCTGGCGCGGCTTCGGCGATTGAGGCAGTTAAAGGAGGACCCTCTCCAGCGGATATGAATGGCGTGGAGGCGCTCGGAGGGTTCTCCATGAAGTTGGGCTCAGTAGCCTCAACCGCGGGAAATGAAGCCGCCAAAGGTACTGCTTGAACTGGCGGTGTTGCAGCTGGGGGAGAAGGCGGTGTTGGAGCTGGTGGAGAAGACGGTGTTGGTGTTGGAAGAGGAGGTGGAGCAGGTGGTGAAGAAGGTGCCACCCTTCTCCTTTTGGTGATGAGGCCATCCTCAGTTGCCTCATCGTCTTCTTCTTCATCCTCATGGACCACCTGAGGAGCTTTCCTCTTTAGCTTCCTTAAGCGAGTTTCTTGCGTTCTTGAGCGGGCAACGCTTCTGAATGGGTTTGGCCTGGAGGGGGCGATCTGCCCTGAGTGGCGGCGATCTCCGCCACTGAGTTGGGCACAGTTTGGGAGCCCGACGCCAATCCGTGGGCTCGGGCGAGCGCCCTCAATTCAGCTAACTTGCCTTTGCCCAGCATGAGATCTGCATAATGCAAAAGTACACAGGTAAGCTCAAAGACAAAGGTAAAACATATGAGTAAGTGTGCAAATAAGACAAACAAATGGTGTAGGAAATAAAGACCAAGTCTAGTGCGCAACAAACAGGACGCCCAGTAATAGATAACAGAAGTGCAACATAGGGCAAAGACTTAAATGTTGAGGTAAGCACTAACCTATGCGAGCCTCGAGTTGGTCCTCGAAGAATTCGAAGGAGATGAGAGAAGAGGTGAGAAAGGTGATGTTAGCGGCTGCCACGCTCTTCCAGAAGAGGCATAAGTCCTTGTCCAACTCGCCCATGCTGTCGGGGCTTCTTGGCTTTCTGAAGCTTCCCTTGGAGTCTTTATTTCCCTTGTTTACCCAATACAAGGGAAAGCCGTCGAGCAGCGAAGCGTCCTGGTCATTTTGGCGTACTTGGACGAATTTTCCTTTCCAATCCTTGTAAGATTGCTGGAAGATAGAAAGGATCGACCTCCCAGCAATTCCATTCAGGCTCACCCAAAGGCGATCTCCAAGATTCTTGGCCTCGAACAGGAAGAGGAACACATCTACCGAGGCCGGTAGTCCCAAATGCGCGCACAAGATTTGAAACGCCCGCACGAATGCCCAGCTGTTGGGATGGAGCTGGGCGGCGGCAATGTCAAGCTCGGTTAAGAGTTCCCGTTCGAAACGGGTAAGGGAAACCTAAGTTTCACCTTCTTAAAGAGGGTGGTATACACAAAGCAGAACAACTCGACGTTGTTCCCTTTGTCATCTGCGCAGACTGGCACGTCGGGGGGGCAAGGCAGCACCGTCAGTTTGTCATCGTGCTCCTTGTGGAACGAAAGGTTGGGCTCGTCCCCTTTCTTTAATCGAAGCACCGCCAGAGCAGAGTTTACTGAGGAAGTCTCCTTCAGCAAAGTTGAGGTGGCCCATGAGTATAGCTTCTTGTAGTCTGGAGAGGCGATGGAGGCTCCTCCGGCGACCGGTGGAGTACCCTGAGCGAGGTTGGGGCGAGAGGTTGCAGGCCTCTCAGCCTGGGAAGAGGGAGCACCAGGTGCTCGCGGTGGGTTATGAGCTTGAGATGGAGGGGGTCATGACGAAGGAGGAGGATTCGCGGTGGTCTTTGTTCGAGCCATCGCGGGAACTGCAAAGGAAAAAGGAAAAGAAAGGTGAGCGAAGGTTGCAGGGGTCGACTTGATCGTGAACGAAGGATGAAAAAACGAACGAACGAAAGTTCGTTGTGATGGAAGAAATGGAAGACGAAGCCCTAAGTTGCGAATCGGTTAAAGTGCAGCAAATATCAACAGAGGAAGTAAAAGGAGTACCTTTCGATGATCAGACAAACGCTGAAGGAAGTTGGGGATTGAGACAGTTGAAGAGCGTCGTAGGTTCGCAGAGGAAACTCAAAGCGTTGAAGAGGCAAAGAGATGATGGAACAGTAGAAATGAAATGGGTTTAAGGGTTTTTCAAACGATTTTCGGAAGAGTAAGCGACAGCTAAAGGTGACCGTTGATGAAGCCACGTGTCGAGCGATTGGTAAAGTGTTTGGTGGAGCGTCAAGAAAGCAGAAAGTACGAACGTTTGGAATTCTGCGCCAGCGCCACGTAGATCGGTAGTGACGTGACTTCTTTAGTCTTTTCGCTGGACAAGTCTTCGCTTAAGACTGGGGGGCTTGTGTACCGTCCTGGTAGTCGGAAGTGATGACGTGGCAGCAAGCTATTATGCAGGCGTGTTGAGCGGGGCCCATGGCTGGCAGAAGGGAAGGGAGTCGGGGGGCTCGTGTGGTCGCCAGTTATTAAGTTGGCGTGCTCCAATCTCTAGCATACCTAAACCGGCGGTCACCGAGTTTGAGATGAAGTCGCTGGATGCGAACCAAGACGACCTCGTGGTTAGAGATCGCCGAAACAAGGACATCGCTGAAGATGAAGTCAGATAGTCATTTCCTAGCTAGCCAGAGGATGAGGTCGGGAGACAACTTACTTGAACATACACGGTGAAGCAGGTAGAGTAGATCATGAAGGCGGCCGGCGAGACCACATGGAAGGTGTATACGAAGGTACCCGATCTCGCCACTCAGAAGAGATCACACTCCAAGGCAGCTATGCACTAAGTTGTGTCATGCATAAGTGACTTAGCCAAAATCCTGAAGAGTAAGAAGTGGCGCCCAAGTCAAGGATGCTCCAGATGGTGACACGTGTACAGCTGGATGCGAGCCACGTGTCCAGATGTGTAACTGTCTGGAGAGAGAAAATGCGCAGGTATATAAGAGATTCTAACGAACTTCTGAGGTACGCACGTTTAGATTGCTTCTTTACTCTTGCGAGTCTTGAGTACGCTGAGAGAGAATTTTGCACGGTTCCTTAGAGTTCTTGAGTTTTCTCTTAGTATTTGGTGGTTCAGTCGCTGACTTGGGCGTCGGAGCGTGATCGGCCGCAGCGGCGCCGTTCTGTCTTTTGCAGGTTCTCGAGGCGAATCACGGCGAAGGACGGAGGCTAACACGGCGCAGAAGTCGATCCAGATTTGACGAGGCAAGGTTCTTGCGTCCCGGTCAACAGGCAGGATCAAAATCCATGATAAAGGTTGCAGCTGTGCTGCTTTTTGTTTTGGGTTTAGTCTAGGGTGTTTAGAATCTTTGTAAGATCTTTCTTAGTCCCTTGCACAAGCTTGCTCAAATCTATTTTGAAAGAGAAAAGTGATTTTCTAAGCAAAGAGAAAAACAACTGGTTGAATTATTGAAATAATCGGTTCTTTGTCACTTGGCTTGTTAGAAGGTTTTAAAACTGTTTTTGACTTGGTTAAGTAACTGCCTAACTAATTCAACCGGTTAAATAGACTTTTCAACCGGTTGATTGTGACATTTCATAACAGCTTTTTGAAAACCTGTTAATTTGTTTTGGATGTGAATCAAAACTATTTTGGCTAATGTACCGCCCTGGTAGTCGGAAGTGATGACGTGGCATCCAGCTACAGTATAGGCGTGTTGACAAGGCGCCAGGTTGGCAGAAGGGAAGGAAGTCGGGGGGCTCGTGAAGTCGCCAGTTATTAAGTTGGCGTGTTCCGATCTCCAGCATACCAGAACCGGCGATCACTCGGTTAAAGATGAAGTCGCCAGATGTAAACTCAGGCGACCTAGTGATTGGAGATCGCCAGAGCAAGCACATCGCCAGAGATGAAGGTGGTGCAGATTATGAAGACGGCCGGCGAGACCACAGGGAAGGTGTACGAAGGCACCCTAACTCGCCAATTCCAGTAGAGATCGCACTCCCAAGATTAGCTATGCACTGGGCAGTACCATGCATAAGTAACTTAGCAAAATGAGAGTAGAAGCAGCGCCCAAGTCAAGGAGGCTCCAGATGAAGGCACGTGTACGACTAGATGCGAGCCACGTGTCCAAGTCTGTAACTGCCAGGAGAGAGAAAGTAACCAGGTATATAAGAGTTCTCAACGAACTTTCTGAGGTACGCACGTTCAGATTATACTCTTTACGCTTGCGAGTTCTAGAGCACACTGTGAGAGAGAATTTGCGCGGTTCCTGTTCTCTTAGTATTTGGTGATTCGGTCACTGACTTGGGCGTTGGAGTGCGATCGGCCGCAGCGGCGCCGTTCTGTTCCTTTGCAGGTTCTTGAGGTGGATCTCGAAGAAGAACGGAGGTTTGAAGCGGTGCGCACGTCGATCCTTTGACGAGGCAGTTTCCAGCGTTCCGGTCAACAGGCAGGATCAGCTAATAAATGCTGCCTAGAACGGCTAGTTTTGTGTGCTATAAATATATCCTTTCTTTCAAAACAAAATACAGAAGTTTTATATCAAACATAGTGAGATTGAGATTGATGTGAAAGAAGTTTTTCAAAAGTTTTGCAAGATTGTTATTTAGCAGTGCACTGGTTCAAGGTCTGATCATAGAAGCTTTCTGATTCATGTAAACTCAGGTGTATTATGTTCCTTTCATGATTCTTGTAATTTATCTTTCATAAACTTGTAAGTGTGTGTGAAATCATGTAAAGTCGGAGGTTGTTCTGGCTAGAGGTGTGTGTTTGCAAAGAGGGTGAGTGGTTATTGTGGTTTCAAGATCACCTCTTTGTGGTTGTGTATGTTGTAATCTGTGAGTGATTACTAGTGGAACCCAATGGTTGTTTTGGGAACTGGATGTAGATCAGGGTTGAGTGAACCAGTATAAAATTAGCTGAGTAAATCTCTTTTTCTCTCTCACTCCTTATAACTGTTTGTTTTAATTCTGCTTTTGTTGCTTCTATAAACAACCGGTTAAAACAAAGTTTCAGCGATTGAAATTCTGCAAACAGTTTCTTAACCATTGTTTGATTGCTTTCCTTGATTGCTTTATCTGTGAATTGTGTTAAAGCTTCATTCCTATTCTATCTTTGCGAAAATCTTTGATAAACTGTTCCTACCGGTTGACTCGATTGCCTTCATACATCTACGACGATCACACGCCCAATTCTCTCTGCCTTTGTTCGTGCTTTCCTTCGATAAAACACCTGAACCTGCAAAAGACAAAGGGGCGCCCTAGAGGTCGTTTGCACTCCGACACTCAAGTCAATACTGGGGCTAGGAAACACCAAAACTCTTAGCTCGTAAAAGCCCTGTGTAAACTGTGTATCGCGTAAAATATTGCGTACCTTGTTAGGTTTATTACTTCCCTTTATATACTCTAGGATTTCCGTTGTTTCTGCCACCCTCATTTAGGGTTTCTGAGGGTATGCCTTAGCGCCGCTATCACCCACTCTTAGGGCAATCTAGCGCGTAAGGCTCCCTTACTGGAGTGCAACCTCTGATGGGATGACCACCTGGGTACCAACTTGTGCACCTAATCTCTCGGGTCATCCGTCTTGGGAGTGCCCTAGCTGTTCACGTGCCATGCATGCAGCCTACCCCTGGAACGTAACCCTCATGGGGCTCAGCACTTCCAGTGGTTCTTTACTTGTGTTGTGCCTGAATGCGCTATTCCCACCACACGCATGGACTCTTCGTGATCTAGGCTTCTCCCTATTGATAACTGGTGTGTTGTTTTGGATCCACCTCTCGTGGCCCAACTCCGTTGTTTGAGTCACTGATGCCCGATGTCACATCACCCTCGCTCTGTTGTCGAGGACACATCAGCACATCCTGGTGATCGACGCTTGACCACTCTTCGACACCTTGGCTCACGTCGCTCGCGAGACACTGGCCCTTGCCACTTGTGGGACCTAGCTTACATGGCCCACCACTACTAGCAGTCAACGACGTCCGAGGACTAGTCGGTACATAAACAATTCACCCCCCCCTCTTGTTTCAGCCATTAATTCTTACAATTGGCATCAAGAGCGAGGTTCATGAAAAATATTCAAGTTCTGTTTTTCTGAAAACTGTTTTAATGGCTAGCAAGTTTTCTTTTGGGGAAGGTGCCTCTTTAAACAAACCACCTTTGTTTTGTGGTGAAAATTATAACCTTTGGTGTATAAGAATGAAATTCTTTATTGATTCATTAGATAAAGAAATCTGTAATGTTATTTCAAATAATGTTGCTTCATTTAAAGATCACCTTGATTGTATAGCTAAGAACATAATTGTCTTTGCTCTTGATTGTGATGAACTTCTCAAAGTTTCAGATTTTACCTCAGCCAAAGAAATGTGGGATACTCTTGAGAGAATTCACAAGAACTCAAGGAGTGCTTGTATGGACAAGAATGAGTCCTCTGCTGAATCATCTTCTCCAGAATTCAAGATGGAGATTTGTCTTATGACAATAGTGTTAGAATAGATGGCTTTAAACTAGAGGGGGGGTGAATTGTTTAAAGAGAATTTTCTTAAAGTTTTAAAACAAGAATGAATTTATCTCAGGAAACAATTGATTCAGAAATTCAGTTCGCCAAAACAGCAAGCAAAAGCTGTAGAACTAGAAAAACAATCGGTTGTTTATACCAGCAAACAACAAATAAAACTGAATTTAAAGAGTTAGAGATAGAGAGATTGTACACAGTTGTTTATACTGGTTCACTCCAAACCCAGAGCTACATCCAGTCTTCTCAGAAACCCGGAGGAAATCCACTAAGCAACCACACCTTGATCACTTACACAACAACCAAGAGAATGACCTTGAACACCTCAAGAAACACACTCTCCTTGGTCAACACACCTATACCAAGATTGCTAATCTTGATCCCCTCAAGAACACACAACCAATCTTAGCAAACACAGAAACGAAACTTGTCTTTACAGAGAGTACAAGGATTACACTTGTTACAGAAGATAATCTGAAATCAATACAAGCAGAATCCTATTCCACAACTTTGATCAATCACACACTCTTAGCAATCTCAACTCTCTGAAAAACTCAAAAACTCTTAGTGAAAACTTGTCAAAGATTGATTGTCAAATCTGTTTTTCTGAATTTATTCAATGATGTAGTTTGTTATCAAATCTTAACAAACTCTTAAATTGCATTAAAAGATTGGTCAAAGCATTTAATGACTGGAGCGTAAGCAGTTAAATCATTTAAAGCTCAGTCAAAGAGAAAACAGATTTTCTGTTATGGTCCCAAAACAAACAATCGGTTGTTTCCTCGAATCAATCGGTTGTTTTGGTACTTAACAGTTCAACCATTTTAAAAATAGTTTTCAATCTTTTTCTTAAAACATCTAAGTATAAACAATCGGTTGTTTCGACAAAACAATCGGTTGTTTTAACTAAGTTTTAAAACATTTTACTTTCACAAAGATTGAGATGCTTATGCTTTAGATTTAATCAAAGGGTGGATTGCAACATTCAAACTACCCCAGAACTAAGCTAAACCAGCACAACAGCAACAAGCACAACAGAGGCTTCAACATCCTTCAAAGGATTTGGATTCTTCAAAGCTTGAACACCACTTGGTTTAACAATCTCCCCCTATTTGATGAAGACAAATCCCTTATACTTGTGTTGTACCTGATTAAATTTGAAGCAGTTTCTGTAATAGAACTTTGAACATAGCATAGAACTTCTGATATTTGTTAGCACAAATAAACAGTAATAAACTTCATAACTAAATATCAGAAAAATATTACACATCCCAAACTGTTTAAACAACAATAAAAAGAAACTTAAACACAGCAGAAACACATCATATATTGTTAGGTCTATTAGTGTTTAAGTTCAAGAGGGGAGGGGTGAATTGAGCTTATAAAATTTTCGCAAGATCACACAATTTTCAGTATACCAGAGACAAAAAGAACAGATTGATTTTACATGAAACAGATTGATTCTTCAGAGCAGTCTAGCACAATTTGACTTTGTTCAAATTAAAATTGTAATCAGCAGAGAGCTATAACAGAATCAGATTAATTTGATTTTATAAGTATGAAGAATACAGCTATGCCAAAAAATCAATCAACTTCATTCAACACAAGGTTTTAATGAGAATGAATCTTCCTCAGGTTTTAATGAATAGACAATTTGTTTTTCAAATCAATTAAAACAGTATATACAACTGCCTTGTTTGAGATTAGAAAGCTTTAAGAACTCAGGAAGAACAGTTCTTATTTAAACCCAGAATTAACATATTCAATTTCAAAAGAACAGATTTAGTTCTTGACAGAATTAAGCAACACCAGAAATCAGTGCAGGGATGAGAAGAAAAGGCACACAAGTTTTTATACTGGTTCACTCGTACAGAGCTACATCCAGTCTCACCTTACCCCAAGGTGGAATCCACTAAAAAACAGTACCAATTACTTACAAACACAGCAGTTCTTGAACACTACAAGAACAACACAAACAATGCTGAAAAACCCTATTTCAGCACATCTTGCACTCCAAGAAACCCTATCAAAGAGTGACTAACACTTACACCTTTACAAAACAAAATAAAGGGAAGATTACACCTGAAAAGAAGATGCAAGAACTCAAAACCAGTACTTCAATTTGTTGCAGAACTGCACCAGCACCTTCACCAAGATCAAAGGTTTCCTAGAACAAGCACACTTGAAAATCTCTTTGGAAAACCTTTCAAAAATCTTTCAATCCTTCTTCTCACATGGACATTGTTTGATCTTTGTCAAAAACGTAATTGCTTAGCACACTCTCATGTGAGAGAGACTTTTCTTTATATAGAAAACAGTTTCTAACTTCTTTTCAAAAACCAGTTGAAAAGCAGTTATGAAAACAACATATTCATTTTTGAACTTAACAGATTTATTTTGTGAAAAATCGCCAACTCAGCTAACTGAAATAACTGTATGAGTTGTACCTTTGGTGCCCTAACTAACTTGTAAAAAACCTTTCAACTGACCAAAGGGCAAACCGATTCTTTCATAGTGAAACAAATTAAGTGAAGGCAAATAGGCCAGCTCAGCTTTAACTGAAATAACGAACTGAGGTTTGCCTGTGGTGCCCTAACAGAGTTTTAGAAGAGCCTTTTAACAGAGAAGAAATAAACCGATTCTTTCTCCATAAAACAGATTCATTTTTGTACTGATTTAAGACTTGTAAAAACACTTTCAAAAAACTTTTCAAAAACCATTTAACCACTTAATGTGCTTGATCTAGACTTGGTTAGGCAGCAAGGATAGGTCACATAGAAAAAGGCAATCATACACAAATACAAGCCTAATTACAAATGAATCTAAAAGCCTATTACAATCTTCAAAGCACTCAAGCCATTTTCTTCATCAAACACACATCAAGCCTTGGTAGGGAAGAAGCTTCCTCCAACTTCAACAATCTCCCCCTGTTTGATGGAGACAAATTCCCTTTGCTTTGCACAGCTTTGAAGAAAGATCATGACCAAATATGTACAGTACTATATACCAGAAAAATACACAGGTGTCAAGGCAGAACAAACAGATTTAGAATTGATGTACCTGCAGATTTAACATCTGAATCATATCAGCAACCTCTGTGAATATCATCTGCAGAACCTATACCAGGCAATTCTTCTCCCCCTTTGGATTCATCAAACAGAATGGGAGCACAGGATACCAAAGAACAATAATAGCCATACATAACAGTTCAAATAAAACCAACATAGAGGTTCATTACAAACCACAAATCAGCTAAAAAACTAGTGCAGAATAAAAACAATACAGATTAATCCCAAATTGTTCAACAACATATAAAAGATAAAGACATAGAAATAGGATCACTTGTTGTTGTAATAGAGCTCAACTAGCTGCACTTGAACTCCTTCAAGTTGGTCATCCAAGTGTTGAAACCTGGCGTAAGTCATTTCATAGTGTGCTTTATGCTCATCTGTGAGTGTGTCCAGCCTGCTTAGCACCTGTCTTTCAAACATAGACAGTGGTTCACCTCTGTACTCAGGTTCCTCATATGCAACCATTGCATTTTGACTTGTAGCAGCAATATCTTCATGTCCAGCAGAGCGTACTGGTGATGCATCCATATTCTGCACTCCATCAGCATTTTCTTCTTCATTTTCAGCCCTGTTTGCAGCATTCCTCCTAAACACCCAGCTGTCATCCTCCTTTTGAAAGCCCATCTTGAGAAGAGTGGAGTTGTCTATCTCACTTGCTGCCTTAATTGTGTCATTTCTTTCATTTGTAGTGTCAACTTCAAAGTAATCAATTAGCTTTGACACAAAAATTGCATATGGAAAGCAATAGTCTGGTAACCTTGTGGATTTGAGCATATGCTCTACCATAGTACTCACCCAATTTACCTTGAGTTGATTCATGATGCAGTACAGCAAAATGAAGTCCTCTTCATGGAGAGTTGCATGATTACTTCCTCTTGGAGTAAGCTGCCAAGCAATGATGTAGGCAAGGAGTCTTGGAATGATTGTGAGATTTCCAGCATGAAATCTAGCCACTGGTTCAGCATGATTCCTCACACAACTTCTGTAAAACTGCATCTTGTTGAATCCCTGAATTCCAGCAGTGTTACCTTTGCTTACCTTCATTCCAGAGTACTTGATTCCTCCCACATTGCTCCATATTTCTCTTGTAATCTTCAGCTTCACACCTTTCACATGGGAGACCAGATTTTTGCCATCTTGAACAAAGTTGTTGTAGAATACTCTCACCAAATCTGGATAGACATTTCCAGTCATTTCTAGGAAGTTCTTCAGCTTTTGATGCTTGAGCAAGATTTTTGCTGCAGACAGATTTTCTTCTCTCAGCCAAGTAAATTCCAGCACTTTGGGCGCATTGACTTGCTTCCTGCTGGTCTCATGGATGTACCTTGTCATTGCTTCAGAATCTCCAGCAAACCATTTCTCTAGAATACCTTGGTTGCTGCTGGATTGCTCCTTGGATTTCTTCTTTCTGTGTGATGAGGATGCCATGCTCAATCTGTTTTTCCCTGCACCAGTTTATTAATATACAATTCTAAAAAAAACATTACAGATTATCACTCAAAACAGAAGCAAAACCTGTGGTGAAGCAGTGTGCACCTGGACAGCTTATAGTACACGTGAGAAGGTGTGAGAGAAAAGCTAAATTGTGCTAGGTTTATATAGGATCATTAAACCAAATTTGAAAAACCCAGATTTTAACTCAGGGCAATTTGATCAGATTTTGGAAATTATGAATTTTGAAGAAAAATCAAATCCCTCAGATATGCTACAGATTTTATTCCAATGGTGCAACAGGTTCAGGTGTGGATTCACGTAAGAATATCTTGGAACCTAATTTTGGCACATTAAATCTGTTGCATCTACACAAAATCCAATTAGTTAGGATACCCACACATTAATTTGCATAGACCTGCTGGTCAATAACCGTAAAAGCAGTCAACAATAAAGTGGGATAGAGAATAACTGAAATAACTGTCTGAGTTGTACCTTTGGTGCCCTAACTAACTTGTAAAAAACCTTTCAACTGACCAAAGGGCAAACCGATTCTTTCATAGTGAAACAGATTAAGTGAAGGCAAATAGGCCAGCTCAGCTTTAACTGAAATAACGAACTGAGCTTTGCCTGTGGTGCCCTAACAGAGTTTTAGAAGAGCCTTTTAATAGAGAAGAAATAAACCGATTCTTTCTCCATAAAACAGATTCATTTGTGTACTGATTTAAGACTTGTAAAAACACTTTCAAAAAACTTTTCAAAAACCATTTAACCACTTCATGTGCTTGATCTAGACTTGGTTAGGCAGCAAGGATAGGTCACATAGCAAAAGGCAATCATACACAAATACAAGCCTAATTACAAATGAATCTAAAAGCCTATTACAATCCTCAAAGCACTCAAGCCATTTTCTTCATCAAACACACATCAAGCCTTGGTAGGGAAGAAGCTTCCTCCAGCTTCAACATATATCTCCCCCTATTTGTCTTCACAAATAGACAAAGAGAAGAGATAAAAACAAGATATTGTTTTGATTACATCAGAATTAAAGCAGTAGTAGCAGAAAGAAAGAAATTTAAAAACCAGATATAACAGCCAAAAAAACAATCGATTGTTCCGATAACTAATCGGTTCTTTTGCCTTCATTCTTCTTCATCAGCAAACTGAAGATCAAAGATTTGGTTCTGGACAGCTTCAATCTGTTCATCCAGAGTCATAAATCTTGCATCCATGTTGTCAAACCTGGTGTTAATCCTTTGGAAATTACTAACACAGAGATCATGGAGGCTCCTTTGATTTTCAGCAAAGCTATCAAGCCTATTCACCATGAATCTTTCAAAAGAAGACATGGTTTGCATCCTTTCTCCTTGATTTCCAGCATCTTGATACTCTTCAGGTGGTTCTTCATGTTGAACATCCATATCAGCAGGTTCATCTTGTTCAAGATTAGTAGCACCACTAGATGAGGCACCATGATCACCATCCTTGCTTATCCATTTTCCACCTACTTTTGTAAAACCCATTTTGCTGGGTGATCCATTGTTCAACTCTTGAGTTGACTTGACCAACTCAGATGTTTCATCTTCAAGGTTTACTTCAATATAGAGTAGAAATTTAGATACCAAAACAGTATATGGATAATGATAATCACCTAACCTCATGGCTTTTTGCATGTGCTCTTTGATGATGTGGATCCTATTGATTTTAATTTTCTTGGTGATGCAGAAGATATACACCAGATCTTCTTCAGTTAGAACAGAATGATTACTCCCCCTTGGAGTTAGAATCTAAGCTACAATGAGAGCAAGCAATCTCTCATCAAGCTTCAAACCTCCAACCGAGCATGTAGTTACTTGAGCATGTTGATTCTTCAAGAAACTCTTGTAGAATTGGATTTTGTTAAAATCCTCCACCACTCCAAGGTTTCCCTTGTTGATTCTAAGACCAGAGAACTTGAGACCAGCAACAACAGTCCATACTTCATGAGTTATCTCCATTTCTACACCCTTCACATGAGAAACTATATTGTTTCCCTCAAACTTTAGGTTTGTGTAGAACACCCTCACCAAATCTGGATATATGTTTCCCTTCATCTCCAGGAACTTTCTGAGAGATTGATCCTTGAGCAGCCTTCTCACATTATCAAGCTTTTGACTTTTCAGCCAATCAAAGCATACAACCTTGTGGTTGTTTATCTTCTTGATACTTGTTTCATACCCATACTTCTCAATAAGATCATTGTCTCCAGAAAACCAGCCTTCTAGCCTTCCTCCAGACCTAACAACCTTGGTTTTGACTCTTTTTGAGGTGGGAAGAGTTGATTCCATAATGGCAGAGAAGAAAACAGAGAAGAACTCACTTCACAGATTTTTGCAAGAGATCTTGCAAGAGATGTTGCAATTGGTTGTTCTTGTGGAAGAGATCAGCTGCACCAGTTTTTATAGCAGAAAAAAGAATCAATTAGCATTCAATTCTATTCAGTGGGTACCTGATTTTCAGAGAGAGAGGACTTGACTCTGGTCTGCACAGAAAACGTTAGAAAAAGCTGAGAATCACATGGTCTTCACATGTGATCTTTGACTAGTCATTAAGGCTCTTGAATTTCCAAGATTTTGGAATATTTTCCTTTATGACTGTTGTAACTTCTCTCTGAACATAATGAGCTTTCAACACAGATTCTTTGACCAAGATTCTCTCTTTGAATTGATCTGCAACAGATAGAAATTTAAAATAGCAATTAAAGCAATTTCTTCATAATGCTGTCAGACCCAAAACTATCGGTTGTTTTTCTGTAGTAGTTAAAAACTGTTTTTTAATTTTAACCATGAGCAGAAGGATTTCAAAGCAGATTACATTGATCAATATAAAAAGATTGTTTAACCATGAGAAAGAACTTTGAAACAGAAATTAAAAAACAAATAAAGGAAAGTCTTATCCTCATTTTAATTCTTCAATGAGTCATGTGCTTTATGATCAAGAAGCCTCTTTTCACTGTTGAGGTCCTTTGCATATCATTGATTCAGCTTCAATGATTGTCTTTTTCTTCAAAAACTTGATCAGATGACTCAATCCCTCCTTTTTCTTTAGTTTTCCCGCATAAAAGATTTCAAGCAGCAAGATTTGGTCCCCTTACATATTTGGGTCCGTTTGACTTTTCTTTGCAGTTAGAAACTTCACATCTCTTAGGAATCCATTTCATAAAACCTCTTGGAACAGAATATTTCCTTATTTTATAGAACCTAACAGAGTGGCCTTTCTTCATACAGTAAAAGCATGTAACAACCGGTTGTTTCGTTTTAACAATCGGTTGTTTTTCTGATTTTCTTCAAAAACTTTTTGAAAACTTATCTTGCTTGTTCTGTGGATTAAAGCCTAAACCAGCCTTTCCAAAAATACAGCTTTGAGATGCCAAGACATTCTCAAAGTTAGATTTCCCCTTTGAAAGCTTGTCCACAGTTTCAAAAAGATAGTGAACCTTTTTCTCAAGATTTTCACAATTTTCGCAAATGAGAGTATTACACTTGCAAGAAGCATTTTTGAAATGGTTTTCCAATTTTTCAAAATCAGTTTTTGCTTTTTCCAGATCTTCTTCAAGTGATTTAACTCTCTTTTCAAGCCAACTGTTAAGATCTTTCAATCGGTTGTTTGAAAGAACCAATCTATTAGCTTCATCATGTGTTTCTTGAAAAGCTTCATGTAATTCAGTGTAATTTTGTTAAGCTACCAAGCATATGTTTGCTTTCTCATCTTCACTTGATGAAGAACTTGATGATGACACCTCATTTTCATCCCAAGCTATGTAGGCTCCTTTTGTCTTGCCTTTCTTCTCTTTGAAGCTATACTTTTTCTCTTTGCTCTTGTTTGGACAACCCTGCTCACCACAACTAAAACAAGTATAGTTATTGTTCCGTCCGGTTGACCGGGACGTCTTCGTGCGCGACCTCAACCGTCAGCTAAGGACTCCTTCCCACTGATTGCCTGTGAATTCCTGCAAAAAAGAGGACAAAGAGGCGCCCTAGCGGCCGTTTGCACTCCGACGCTCAAGTCAGCCAGCAAGAAACACCAAAACTGTCCACCCACGTATCTGAGCACCGCGTATGGCACTCTGAAGGTGGTAAAAGAAACTGTGTATATGTGTGTGTGTGTTGTCCCCTTCAGGCAAAAATATTCTCCAGTCACTTGTACGTAATCCTCAAGCATGGGCAAGCAACCAGAGAGTTTCTCCTAAATTTGTCGAAGGTTCCAACCCTTTTTCCGACATTCCCAGCGCTATTTAAATTGCCCTAGCATTTAAAGCGCCTTAAAGCGCTTTTAATCTCAAACGTAACGCACTCATTAAAGCGCTTAATTACGAAACGTAGCGCATTTAAGACGTTGAAACGCTCGGGAGCCCTAATAGTACCTGAATGCTTGAAAGGGAAACTGTATTGAATATCTTTAATTACCTGGCACCTGACTAGAGGGTGTTTCTATTCTGGCATGGCTGTCGTACACGTGGAGGGCCTCACGACGCCATGACCCCATCTGGGGGCGTTTCTGCCCACCTGGGGACGTCTCTACGTGTGAGCCCTCCTGCTTGGGAGTGCTACTGCGCTAGGGGTGGCTTTTTGGGTGCCAACTCATGCCCCCAAGTATCTAGCCACTTACTCTGAGAGCGTATCTGCCTTCCTCTCGCACCCTGCACCCGGTTATCCTGGGCGTGACCTTCCTCTTGGGTCGTATCTGTCCCGAAGGAGTCTCTGGGGCGGCAGGGGTACTTCACGAGTCAGGCTGCCCTTTACTGGTACTATCACTATGGCCTTGAAGCCACCTTTTCCTTCTCTTTATCACTTTCCCGAGATATCGGGTCCTGAGGCTTTCCCACGGCGTCGCTCCCTCCATGGTCTTTCCTACCCATGGGTATCGGGGAACCACACCGTGATTGCCTTGCTTTTACCCTGTTTAATCTGGCGACGCCCTCACCTGGGCGACGCCTTCACCTAGGCGACGCCTTCACCTAGGCGACGCCTTCGCCTAGGCGACGCCTCCTCTTGGCGTCTCTACATCTGGGCGACACCTCGAGCTGACTTTGACTTTCCAGTCGTTGACTTTGACCTTGACTTAGTCAACGCCCTGATACGGGACGGTACACAAGCCCCCCAGTCTTAAGCCGAAGACTTGTCTTCAGCGCAAAGACTAAAGCCTTGCCCCCGCCATCCACGTGCCTTCCTGATGACGTGCCATTCTCTGCTGACTCAGCAAATTTTCGAATTACTGACGCGATATTATCTGAACCACAGGGGTATTCTTAATGACCGATTGGACATTCCCTACAATGGGGATGATTACGCCTTTTGGGCTACCCTTTATCGCCCGCCACGTGGCCCATCGCGTGGCCCTCCTTTAGAGACCTTTGCGCTTCCCCTGGGCAATCGACCTTCTGACGCGTGGCTCGATCCTGCGGCCCTCAATTTGCGCCTCTTGGGTTACGAAATGTAACGTTTAAGTTACCCCAAACCCCGCGCTCACCCTACTGTTACATTCATTCGCTCTGCAACTCCGCACTGTTCATCGCCTTCGAAAACCTTTTTTCTCTGCGACTGCGATTCTCTCCTTCCTGTGCCTTCTGCTACCTCCATTCCAATAGCAAAGGTATGATCTCGGATACCCACGACCTTTCCCCTTCGTCGCATTAGATTGATTTATTGAACTGCCTGGGACTGTTGTTATTCACGTATTACTGCATTTCTCCGCTTCTTCTTCCTCCCCTGATTTTTCTCGCGTGGGTGACGCTTCCTGGGGTTCTTTCCCCTTCTTGCAATGGTTAAACTTGCTAAACCCTTTTTCCTCTCTTCTTTCTCCAGCTATCTATTTTCACCATGACGCGCGCGAAAGCGAAGCCTGATTCTTCCCCTATGACTCCCAAATCCAACTACAAAGCCTTCTACCCCTGGGCCTCCGATGAGCTCCTGAGTGAATGCACCAGCCTGACTTCTTTCCAGGACCTGGAAGCTCACCGGGGGGATCCCCATTTGTACAGCTTTAACGCCTTCTGCCGCACACACGACGCCCACATATCCGTCCGTCCCGGCAGGCCTGGGGAACCTGTTTGTTTGGACGACAGACCTAGGAAGGGGACACCCTTCTTCTTCATGTATCAGACCGTGTTCAAGCGCGTAGGAGTGCGTCTCCCGTTCACTCCCTTCGAACGGGAGCTTCTTACTGAAATCAACACTGCCCCCGCCCAGCTTCATCCCAATAGCTGGGCATTTGTGAGGGGCTTTCAAATTCTTTGTGGATACCTGGGCATTCCTCCTTCCGTAGATGTCTTCCTGCATTTTTTTGAGGTGAAAAAACAGGGGAAAAGCTTTTGGGTAAGCTTTTCCGGGATCGCTGGCAGGATCCTCCTCTCCCTCTTCCAGAATTCTTACAAGAACTGGAAAGGGAAGTTCTTCAGGGTGTGCTGCGCCAAGCATGATCCCACAGCTTTGGATGGCTTCCCCCTTTACTGGACGGAACGCCCCAAATTGCTCAGGGCCAAAACCCTGGAAGAGCTATCCCCCGCCGATAGGGAGGTAAGCAAAGCCTTGGCGGGGTTGGGGATCGTCTTTGATACCTTGAAGCTGGTCGCTAGCGAGTACAATGCCCACGCCCTGACCACCTATTTTGGTAAGGGGCTCTCCCCTCATCTTTTGTGCTATAAACAGCCTGCTATCGATCGTTTGTTTCCCCATACTATTATGCTTGTTTTACACTTGTACCATGTTACTTGCATTTCACGTCTCTTCGCGTATCGTGAATTCGCGTAGCTGTTTTAGTACTAACCCTTGCTGTTTGGTCTGCCTTGGTGTAGGATCGGTGATGGGCGTTTCCAAAAGAATGATGTTGGCGAAAGCACTGAAGGAGGCTCGTGCCGCCAAGGCAGGCGCCTCCTCCAGCCCTACTGCCAATCCGATTCTCCCGCCGGCTCCGACACCGCCGCCGCCAATCACTGCTGAGGGTGCTTCTAGCCCATCTCCGACGTCTCCACCTGGCTCTGACGTGCTTCCAACTCCCAACTCTCCTTCGCTTATCGCCGCTGTGCCCCTAGCTGCGGCCTCGTCACCGGCTCCAACCCCCCTCGACAAAGGAAAAAGGGTTTTGGAGATTCTGTCAGATGATGAGGAAACAGAAGGCGTGGCACCCTTCAAGAGGAGAAAATCCGCGCGGGTTCCTCTTTTGGCAGGGACGCCGCCGCAGGGAGGGAACCCCTTTATGGACAACCCTCCAAGCGCAACCTCACTCCCTCCTATGATTCTCCAAGAGGAAAGGAGCGAAGGTGCTGAATCTGCTCTGCCTCTGCCGCCGCCAGAAACCACTGCTTCCCCGGCTCCCGATGCTGCCGCCCCCGACCTCATTGCCATCCCCCCTCCAATCATGCATCTGATGAGGGGTTTCAGTGGCGGGACTATGCCGGAAGGTACCGACAGGAGGGAAGGTATGCCTTTCTATCTGGGGGCCTTCTTGGCGGTGGCCCTTGAATGGCGCTCCCAGGCCAGAAATGCTGTCTTGCAAACCCAAACCCTCAAGGCCTTGGAAACGAAAGCAACCACCCTGGAGGAGGAGATGAAGGCCCTGGGACGCCAGAACGAGGCTTATTGTTCCTCTCTGAACCAAGCACAAGAGTCCAGGGCAGAAGCTGAGAGGAAATTGGCAGAGGCCTTGGAGCTCCAGGCTGACTTCTACGCTCGTGAAGTTTCTCTCCAAGTGCAGCTGGCGGGTCTTCAGGAAGTGGTCAAAGCGGATGCAGAAACTCACAAAGACCTGAAGGACCGTTGCTGTGAACAGGCTGCCAAGGTGGAGCGGATGGAGGAGGAAATGGCCACGCAGGCCAAAGCTATGGACCTTCTCCGAGTTGACTACGACAAACTGCAGGTCGAGGTTAGCCGGCTTTGCGTGGAGAAAGAGGCTCTGGAGAAACAGGTGGCCTCTGGAGACGCCGCCATTGAGGAACTGGAGAAGGAGAAAAAGTCCCTTATCCAGGAGATGGCGGGCACCTTCGAGGAGGGGTTCCAAGAGGCCCTGTCCCAGGCGTCCTGCGAGAATCCTGGCGTCAACCTTTCAAACTGCGACCCCACACACCACGTAGTCGACGGGAAGGTCGTGCCCATGGATTTGAACGACTGAACTGCTGCCCCTCATCCGCCACCTTCCTCTTCGAGCTTAACTCTTCATTCTTTACCTTCGCTTTTTGATTTTATCTGCCAAAACTTGTAATTCTTTGAACTATCCGCACTCTTGTTACTGACTTAGGACATTCGCACGGTTGTCTTTATTTCTTTTTCACATACGGTTCTGCCTATGCGATCTCGTTCTCATCTTTTCCCTTCATACGCTTCAATTATTTTATCCGTGTTCTGCCCGTTTCTCACACTTCGTTGGGCGGTTTGGTATGATTGGGTAAGGTCGCCCGCCAACCCTTACACCCATGGAGAGGCTCACTAAGTGATGCCGTATCGTCCACGGGACGTCTCTGATACCGAAAGGTTCTTTCTTTGATCTTTTAACGCTCGGCGCCCACGCCTAAGGAGAGGCCTGCTAAAGCAGCACCGTATCGTCCCCGGGTGTCTAAAACGCTGAGTGCTGTGGGGTTTTTGTTCCCTCCATGGTCTTTCCTGCCCATAGGTATCGGGGAACACCCTGCCAGTGACCCGCTGGCGTTCGGCGGTTTCGCCTCCCTCCACAGTCTTTCCTACCTGTGGGCATCGGGGAGGCGACGCCTGTGACTAACTTTGCTTTTCTTTGCTTTCGTCTCCCTCCACAGTCTTTCCTACCTGTGGGTATCGGGGAGGCGACGCCTGTCGGTATTTGGGTTGGCGACGCCCGCGACATCTCGTCTGTCGTCGCCCTTTACGTCCTTCCTGGCAACGCCTCGGGCGTTACCTTTACTTCGTTATTGACCTTAATCCTTGCCTTGGTCAACGCCTGATAACAGCGAAGAGCCCAAGGCTTTGCCTGTGCCATCCACGTGGCGCTCCTTGTATAGCTGATGGGACCTTCTGTCATTCGACTTGATCCACGTGGCGCTGCTTGTATGGTTGATGGGGTGTCTAGTCATTCCATTTTCTAACTCCTGCTGTACCCCTGGCTCACTTTCGACGGCGGATCGTACCACTGGATATTCTGTTGACGGGACATTTTCTGATTTAAACCAGAGGTGCCAGCATCATCCTTTCATCTTCCACCACGTGTATCAATCGTGCGGTGCATCCATTCACGTCGTTTGGCGCTCTAACCGCTTTATTTAATTCTTCAAGCTCTGGAACTATCTTCATCGTTTTCTCACTTCTCATAACCTACTTGCGTTCTTTCTTCTTGCACCCTTTCTTCTCTGTTGAAGGGCTGTTCTAACCTTCGCTCCCCTCGCTCAACCCTTGCATTTCTAGCCATCCTGATCTTGCTAAAGAATGTCTTCTCACGATGCTTCCCCCAGGGTCCGTCCCAAAGACTTGTACCCTTGGGCCTCGAGCGAACTTCTTGATGAGTGTTCATGCTTGCTCTCCACCAGGGCCGTACGAGAACACAAAGGGGAGTTGTGATCTTACGACCACCGGGCCTTCGCGAGGAGGCACGATGACGACATCGCTGTGCTCCCATGCACTCTGGGGGAGCCAGTGTGTGGCGACGAACGGGACAACAACGGGGTCCCTTTCTTTTACTTTTACCAGGTGGTGTTCAAGACCATCGGGGTGCGCTTACCCTTCTCCTGGTTCGAGAAGGAACTGCTGACGGAGATCAACGTGGCTCCAGCCCAGCTATACCCCAACAGCTGGGCCTTTGTCAAGGCCTTCGATGTCCTCTTTGGGTTTCTGGGTTGTGCACCCTCGGTTGACCTCTTTCTTCACTTTTTTGAGGTGAAGAGACAGAGACACAACCTCTGGGTAACTCTCAGCAATGTACCCGGAAGAGTTCTCTTCACGCCCTTCCAAAGCTCGTTCACGGGGTGGAAAGGCCGGTTCTTCAAGATCTGTTGTACTGATCTTGTTCCCGACGCCCTCGATGGGTTTCCGTTGTACTGGGTGAGAGAGGAAAAGGTCCTCAAAGTCAAACCCCTCAAGAATCTGGCTCCAAGTGATCAAATAGCTTGCCGGATTCTTGCTGAGGCGGGAGGTTTTGACTCTGCTACGGTGATCAGCTTGGAGTTCAACGCTAGGACTCTTGAGAAGTACATAAGTAAGAACCACTGCCTTAGGCAACTTCGGCCTTCGTTACTTTCTAAATGTGCCTGTCTTTCTTCACTGTGTCTCTAATACATCTGTTCCCTTTGTGCAGGTTCGAAAATAAGCCAAGAAAAGAGGACACGACTTACTCGAGCACTGCGGGCTGGGAAAGGGGCTTCGCCTTCCTCCAGTGATGACTCTGATGAGCGCTGAGAAGTGGCTTGTTTGTGTTTTTGCATTTTGTACTGAACATTGCTTGTAACAACAATTTTCCAATATCATAACTCTTTACAATGCCACTTTACTTTTCATATGCCTCATATACCGCGTGACTTCCTTTCGTCTCGTTCTGCCAACGATGCATGCTTTTACTTGGGCGACGCCTTCTTTCTGGGCGACGCCAAGGCCTAGGCGACGCCTTCTTCCTTGGCGACGCCATGGCCTATGCGGCGCATCACATTACTTCTAACAAGGGAAAATAATGGCTGAAAACCAAAGCACTTCTTTTTCTCAACTGGTTATTCCATTCATTAGGGTGACCTCATTAAAAAACCCCCAAAAGGGAAAAAGAGCGTCCCCTTCAACTAAACTGTTACATGCTGCTTACATAAATCAACTGAAATAAAATTTTAAGTTGGCTGCATTCCAACTGCGCGGGATAGGGCCCCCATCTAAAGTCTCCAGGTTGTACGAACCGTTGCCCTTAGCCTCAGTAACTCTGAAGGGCCCGGTCCACTTGGGAGACAACTTATTCTCCAACTCGTAAGGGTGAGATTTCCTCATCACCAGGTCGCCCACCTGAAACTGTCGTGGCTTTACTTTAGAGCTATATTGCCGCTCCACTCTTCTCTTCATCGCTTCTGCTTTTACTCTAGCTTCTTCCCTGGCCTCTTCTAGTAGATCTAGGTTTACCCGTCTCTCCTCGTTAGACTCCTCCACCACAAAGTTTTGAAAACGCGGTGAGCTTTCGTGTATTTCTACTGGAATCATCGCGTCTGACCCGTACACCAAACTGAACGGCGTCTCCATAGTAGAGGATTGGGGCGTGGTGTGGTATGCCCACACAATCCTTGGCACCTCTTCCGCCCACGCCCCTTTGGCCTTCTCTAACCTTCTTTTTAACCCCCTCAGCAGAACTCTGTTTGCTGACTCTACTTGTCCATTGGTCTGGGGGTGTTCGACCGACGCGAACACTTGCTTGATTCCCACTTCAGCGCACAGATTTCTCAACTGCTGACTGGCGAACTGGGTCCCGTTGTCAGATATCAGGCACCTGGGTACGCCAAAGCGACACACGATGTTTCTCCACACAAAATGCTGTACCTTATGCGTAGTGATTTGTGCCACGGGTTCTGCCTCTATCCACTTAGTGAAGTATTCGATGGCGACAATCAGATACTTCATCTGCCTGATTGCCAGTGGGAAAGGGCCCAGGATGTCAATACCCCATGTGTGGAAAGGCCACGGGCTGTATATGGACCGCAACTCTTCAGGCGGCGCCTTGTGCCAGTCGGCATGCTTTTGGCATTGCCTACACCGTTGGGCGTGCCGTGCGCAATCTTCTTTCACTGTTGGCCAGAAGAACCCTGCGCGTATTACCTTGGAGGCTAAGGATCTTCCTCCTACATGGCTTCCGCAGATGCCTTCGTGTAGCTCTGCCATTATCCTGGTGCACTCATCGCCACTGACGCATGTTAGGATAGGGTGAGTGAAACCGTGCCTGAACAACGCCCCATCCACCAAGGTATATCTTACGGCGTTCCTTTTGATTTTCTTACCCTCTTTAGGGTCCACTGGAAGGGCCCCATCCGCCAGGTACCGTTTATAAGGCGTCATCCAGGTGTCTCCCGTGGACAGGACACAAACCTGCATCTGCTCTTCCTCAGACACACCCGCGTACATACTGATGCGGGGCGCCCTCTGTGTATCTTGGGTTTATGAGGAATGACTCCTCGGCCTTCCCCTTGATGCATAAATCTGGAGGACATCCACCCTGTTGTCTTCCACGAATCGACGCGGAGCTTTGAGGGTCTCCTAGATCACTGTCCTCTGTCTACCCCCCTTGCCTGAGCTGGCCAGCTTTGCAAGCAGGTCAGCTCTGGCATTCTGCTCCCTCGGGACGTGTATCAACTCAAGAGCGTTGAACGCCCCTCTCAACAACTGGACGTATTTGAGATACGCCGCCATCTGTGGGTCCTTCGCCTGGAACCCACCCGACACCTGCCCCGTGACCAACTAGGAGTCGCTCTTCACCAGGAGGTTCTGTGCGCCCATCTCTTTGGCCAAGAGCATTCTTGCAATCAAGGCTTCGTATTCTGCTTGGTTGTTACTTGCCTTGAAGGCAAAACGCAAGGCCTGCTCGATTAGTATGCCGTCGGGTCCTTCCAGCACTATTCCCGCACCACTCCCTTGCTGGTTTGAGGAACCATCGACCGAGAGCAGCCACTGTGAACCCGCTTCCACTTCTTGCTCACCTCCGGGCGAAAGTTCTGCTACAAAATCCGCATACACCTGCCCCTTAATGGATCCTCTAGGCTCGTACTGTATGTCGAATTCCGACAGTTCCACAGCCCAGCGTACCATTCTTCCTGCCACATCGGGCTTCTGCAGCACCTTCTGTATGGGGAGGTTGGTCATTACCACCACCGTGAAACTGTGAAAGTAATGACGGAGCCTCCTAGCCGAGAACACTACCGCCAGTGCCGCCTTCTCCAGCGCCTGGTACCTTGTCTCGGCTCCCTGTAAGATGGGCTTCTGACTCTGGCTCTGCTCTTGTACCAACACAGAACTGATGGCCCTATCTGTTACAGTAAAATACAAACGGAGGGGCACGCCCGTTACCGGTTTGCAGAGAACCGGAGGCGTCGCCAGGTACTCCTTCAGTTTAACGAAAGCCGCTTCGCATTCCTCAGTCCATGCAAAGCGACTGTTTCTCTTGAGGCACTGGAGGTACAGGTGCCCCTTTTCTCCTCCAGCGGAAACAAACCTCGAGAGCGCCGCCATCCGCCCTGTCAACTGTTGAACCTCCTTTACCGATGTCGGGCTCCGCATGGCAATAATGGCCGCACATTTGTCGGGGTTCGCTTCTATACCCCTCTCGGTGAGCAGAAAACCCAAGAATTTACCGGCCTCTGCCCCAAAAACACACTTCTCGGGGTTCAACTTGAGGCGGTACTTGGATATCGTGTTGAACAATTCCTCCAAGTCTGCCATGTGCTGTATCCTGTTCTGCGACGCCACCACCATGTCGTCCACATAGGCGTATACATTCCTCCCGAGCATTGGCGCCAAGACCTTATCCATTAACCTCTGGTACGTGGCGCCCGCATTTTTGAGTCCGAAAGGCATCACCTTATAGAAATAACTGCATGTTTCAGTCATGAACGCAGTTTTGCTCTCGTCCCTGGGGTGCATCTTGATTTGGTTGTAACCTGAGAAGGCGTCCAGCAAGCTTAACACTTTGCTGCCAGACGCGCTGTCCACTAGGGCGTCAATGCTGGGCAGCGGATAGGAATCCTTCGGGCACGCCTTATTCAGGTCCGTGAAGTCAACGCACATTCTCCATTTCCCGTTTGCCTTCTTCACCAGAACGACATTGGCGAGCCACTCAGGGTACTGAATCTCCCTAATGTGGCCAGCACGCAGCAGCTTCTGCGTTTCGTCTTTCACCACCTGTTGTCGCTCCTCATTGAATTTCCTCCTTCTCTGACGCACGGGGCGAACCGTGGCGTCCATGCTGAGGTGGTGGCACAGAAAATCGGGGTCGATGCCCGGCATGTCCGAGGCGGACCACGCGAAGGCATCCATGTGGCGCGAAATCACTTCCGCCACCCCTTCCCGTTCTTCTGGGTTTAGCGAGCTTCCTAACTTGAAAGCTTTGCCGCCAATCTCCTTCTCTAGGATGTTGGTCGCGGGTTGCTCCCTATTATCATCATCGGCGGGCGCCGCTTCTTCTACGGGCGCCGCCTCCTCCACGTGCGCTTCCTCCATTGGCGCATCTGCTTCGGGCGTCGCCCTTTCTGCTATGGCCTCTTCGGGGGTCTGCCTAGCGGGCGTCGCCTCGATCATCGTTGCGTCCGCGATCGGTGGACGCTCGTACACCATGAAAACGCCTCTCTTCGTCTTAAGGCTGTTTTCGTAGCATTTTCTTGCCTCCTCTTGGTCTGATCTGATGACTATCACCCGGCCACTGAGGTCCGGTAGCTTCATCTTCGTGTGCCGGGTGGAGGATATTGCACTCAGACGGTTTAGCGCTGGTCTGCCCAGCAAAATGTTATAGGCAGAATTGGCGTTAACGACGAGGTACCGAATGCTCTCTGTTCGGGAGGCCTCTCCATCCGTGAACGTAGTCCTCAACTCCAGGTACCCCCGGACCTCTATCTGGTTATCCCCGAACCCATACAAACATCCCGTATAGAACTCAGTAGATCGGGGAACAGCCGTAACTTATTAAAAGTCGACAGAAACATGACGTCTGCCGAGCTTCCTTGATCAACAAGCACTCGGTGGACCTTTCTCCCAGCCGTGACGACCGAGATGACAACGGGATCGTTGTCATGGGGCACCACATCTCGGAGATCCCTTCTTGTGAACACAATATCTGACTCCCAGGGCTCCCCCGAGAGCCTCTCTTCGATTGAATTTACCCCCCTCGCGTATTTCTTCCGCTGGGAGGCGGTGGGTCGTCCGCCGGAAAAACCTCCAGCAATGGTGTGGACCTCGCCAAGCACAGGCATCTCGTGTGCTGGCTCATCCGCCGGCGACGGCAGGGTGGCGGTCGTGGTGGACTCTGCGACATAATCTTTCAAAAACCCAGTCCTTACCAGCTCATCTAGCTGGTAGCCCAACGACAGGCAATTATCAATTTGGTGCCCGAAAGCCTCGTGAAATTCGCACCAAGAGTCTTTACGGGGCCCTAGCACCTTGTCGGTCTTCGCCGGTCGCCTCAGCCTCTCGGCTACGTTGGGCACGGCGATCAAATCCTTCAACTCGACTACGAAGTTGTACCTCGCCGGTCTTGCTCTTTCTCTGGTGGGGCGTTCGCCTCCTGCGGGGCCCCGAGGCTGGGGCTTTCTGGCCTCGTAGGGGCGTCTCGCCTCTGGCTTCTTTCTCCCCGTCATGGTCTCATTGACTCTGACGGGTTGAACTCGCGCCGGTCCCCTTGGGCGTGAGGGCACGGTACTAGTGCGCTTCACACATACCTCCCCTTCCGAAGCGATATGCTCCACCGCCCTACGCCGTAATTCTGCGAAAGTCCTAGGGCGATTGCGGATAATAGATTCTCCAAAGGGCCCTGGGCATACGCCTTTCACAAATGCGTACACGATCATAGGCTCCTCTGTCGTACCAACTTTCACGACCTGGGCCCCGAAGCGATTGATATACTCCTTCAGGGTCTCCCCCTGATACTGCTTCACGTCAAACAGGTCGTAGGAGACCGGCGGCGGGGCCTGGTTGGCCAAATACTGTTCTCTGAATAACCGCGACAACTGGCGGAAAGATGTGATATGGCCCTCGGGAAGGCTGATGAACCAGTCCATAGCCATCCCGGTCAGGGTGCTCATGAAGAGCTTGCACTTGGCGGCATCAGAGCCGCCTATCAGGACCATCTGCGTGTGGAACGCCGCGAGGTGCGTCTCCGGGTCCTCCATCCCAGTGAAAATTGCCTTGGGTCCCGCGAACGTGTTCGGGATTGCTGCGTCTAGGATCTCCTGCGAGAACGGAGTGGAAAACTCCCTTGGTGGGGAGTGATTCTCCATCTCGTCATGCCCAGGCCGCCTCCTATCGTTTCTCAGGCCCTGGCGCAACTCCTCATTCACACGGTGGAGCTCTTCGTTGCGCTCATGCGAGGCGTCAAGATCTGCCTGCATGCGCTCCTGCTCCATCTTCGAATCCGCCATGTCCTGCTGCAACCCCCTCATTATTTCCAGGACCTGCTGCATGGATAGGTCTGCGGGGGCTGCGCGCGCTGATCTTCGTCTGGTGGGGGCCATTGTCACTCTAACCTCCTTCAGCACTACCGTAACCTGGTAGATTTTCACGAACTTGTGTGATGGGACTGATGTTTTATATCTGCCCCACGGTGGGCGCCAAATGTTCCGTCCGGTTGACCGGGACGTCTTCGTGCGCGACCTCAACCGTCAGCTAAGGACTCCTTCCCACTGATTGCCTGTGAATTCCTGCAAAAAAGAGGACAAAGAGGCGCCCTAGCGGCCGTTTGCACTCTGACGCTCAAGTCAGCCAGCAAGAAACACCAAAACTGTCCACCCACGTATCTGAGCACCGCGTATGGCACTCTGAAGGTTGTAAAAGAAACTGTGTATATGTGTGTGTGTGTTGTCCCCTTCAGGCAAAAATATTCTCCAGTCACTTGTACGTAATCCTCAAGCACGGGCAAGCAACCAGAGAGTTTCTCCTAAATTTGTCGAAGGTTCCAACCCTTTTTCCGACATTCCCAGCGCTATTTAAACTGCCCTAGCATTTAAAGCGCCTTAAAGCGCTTTTAATCTCAAACGTAACGCACTCATTAAAGCGCTTAATTACGAAACGTAGCGCATTTAAGACATTGAAACGCTCGGGAGCCCTAATAGTACCTGAATGCTTGAAAGGGAAACTGTATTGAATATCTTTAATTACCTGGCACCTGACTAGAGGGTGTTTCTATTCTGGCATGGCTGTCGTACACGTGGAGGGCCTCACGACGCCATGACCCCATCTGGGGGCGTTTCTGCCCACCTGGGGACGTCTCTACGTGTGAGCCCTCCTGCTTGGGAGTGCTACTGCGCTAGGGGTGGCTTTTTGGGTGCCAACTCATGCCCCCAAGTATCTAGCCACTTACTCTGAGAGCGTATCTGCCTTCCTCTCGCACCCTGCACCCGGTTATCCTGGGCGTGACCTTCCTCTTGGGTCGTATCTGTCCCGAAGGCGTCTCTGGGGCGGCAGGGGTACTTCACGAGTCAGGCTGCCCTTTACTGGTACTATCACTATGGCCTTGAAGCCACCTTTTCCTTCTCTTTATCACTTTCCCGAGATATCGGGTCCTGAGGCTTTCCCACGGCGTCGCTCCCTCCATGGTCTTTCCTACCCATGGGTATCGGGGAACCACACCGTGATTGCCTTGCTTTTACCCTGTTTAATCTGGCGACGCCCTCACCTGGGCGACGCCTTCACCTAGGCGACGCCTTCACCTAGGCGACGCCTTCGCCTAGGCGACGCCTCCTCTTGGCGTCTCTACATCTGGGCGACACCTCGAGCTGACTTTGACTTTCCAGTCGTTGACTTTGACCTTGACTTAGTCAACACCCTGATACGGGACGGTACAGTTATTGTATCGTCCCGTCCCCGGGCGTTGACAAAAGTCAAAGTCAAAAGTCAACGTATGGTGCGGCCCCTCAGGGGACCCAAGGAAGAAAGTCAACGAATTGACCACTTGAGGCGTCGCCAAGTTAGGGCGTCGCCAGGATAAGGCGTCGCCAGGTGTAGGCGTCGCCAGGATGAGGCATCGCCAGGTGTAGGCGTCGCTGAGATGAGGCGTCGCCAGGTTAGGGTGCCGCTAGGATAAGGCGTCGCCAAGTTAAGACATCGACGGTGTAGCCCCCCGATACCCATGGGTAGGAAAGATCGTGGAGGGGGTGACACCACGAGAGGCCTCAATACCTCAGAACAGTAATAAAGAGAACAGAAAGGTGGCTTCAAGGCCATAGTTCTAATACTAGTAGGGGGTAACCTGACTCACGAAGAACCCACGCCACCACTGGGAGACCCTGGGACAGATACGACCCATGAGAGGGCCACGCCCAGGGGAGAACCACGTGCATGGTACGAGAAAAAGGTAGATACGCTCCCAGGGCAACTGATTAGAGGCTGGGGCGCATGAGTTGGCACCCAGAAAATCACCCCTTTGCGCAAATGCACTCCAAGAAGAGGGACTTACACGATGAATTACCCCTAAGTTGGGTTACGACGCTGTAAGGCCCTCCATGAAGCGTAACGATCAAGTTAGAAGAACACGTGGTAATAAGCGCTGAAAACATCTAGGCTTTCCTAAAAGTTCGCTAAGGTACGCGTTAATTCAGTTAAGATTCGAACTTTTCAAGGGATATTTTTATACGCTTTTGTACCGATCAGGTAGTCGGAAGTGATGACGTGGCAGCAAGCGATAATATAGGCGTGTTGAGCGGAACACTTGGCTGACAGAAGGGAAGCACATCGGGAAGTTTGTGTAGTCGCCAATTGTTAGCTTGGCGTTCTCCGATCTCTGGTGTGTATAACCGGCGGTCACCAGGCTCGCGTCATAGTCACCATATGTGAGTTTTAGGCGACCAAGTGGTTAGAGACCGCCGAAAGGGGCACACCGCCGAAAGATCAAAAAGGCTTGCTTAAGGCTTCCAAGGGGTACTAGTATGAAGGACGAAGTTATCAGATGATCATTCCCTAGCCAGAGGTCGAGGCAAGGGAACAGTTTTCCAGAACATGCACGATGTGCAAGTGAAGCAGATTGTGATAGCGGCAGGCGAGACCACAGAGAAGGTGTGCATGGTGACACCCCGTACTCGCCACTTAGAAGAGATCGCGCTCCAAGGAAGCTACGCACCGAGTTACTCCTTGCACGGGTAACTTAGTCGAATAGCTTGAAGAGTAGAGATGACGCTCAAGTAGAAGGAGGCTCCAGATGGTGACACGTGTACAGCTGGATGCGAGCCACGTGTCCAGAGGTGTAACCGTCAGGAGAGAGAAAGTGCTCAGGTATATAAGGAACTCTAACGAACTTCTGAGGTACGCGCGTTTAGAACACTTCTTTACGCTTTTGAGAACACTTGAGTACGCTGAGAGAACATTTGCACGGTTCCTTGAGTTTAGCTTTTCTCTCCTAGTATTTGGTGATTCCGTCACTGACTTGAGTGTCGGAGCGCGATCGGCCGCAGCGGCGTCATTGTGTGTCTTTGTTTTCTTCAGGTTCTCGCGAAGAATTGAGACGTGGAGATCGAAGGCTAGCGTGGTGCGAAGCTGATCGAGAGAAGATACCTTTGACGTGGCAAGACTCTTGCACTGGAGTCAACCGGCTGGATCATCAGGCGCCCACCGTGGCGCCGTGTAAAGCGTGTTCCCATCCACAGCGTGAGATCTTGAAGTTTCTGAGATTTTTGTATGGTTGTGTGCTGGTGCGACCATTTTCGGCGTTTTCCACCGTTCGTTTGAGGTTTCATTCGGCGTTTTTCACCGTTCGTTCGAAGTTTTGATCGGTAGTTTGAGGTTTTCCACCGTTTGTTCGAGTTTTGTTCGGCGAATTGAAGTTTTCCTCCGTTCGTTTGAGTTCTTGTTCGATGAGTTGAGGTTTTTCACCGTTTGTGCGAGTTTCAATCGGTGAAATCGAAGTTTTACCGTTCGTTCGAGTTTCTGACCGGTGAATCGGGAGTTCTGGAGGAGAAGCGGTAGTTTCATGTCAAGGTTGCAAGTTTCTGTGGAGGTTTTTGCTGTTGTGATTGCGTTCTTGGAAGTTCTTTGGAATTTACGAAGTTTTGACCGATTGATTGTTGGATCGATCATTTCGCTGGTGAAGGTTTTTGTTCCGTCCGGTTGACCTGGGACGTCTTCGTGCGCGACCTCAACCGTCAGCTAGGGACTCCTTCCCACTAGTTACTTGTGGATTCCTACAAAGAAGGACAAAAGGGCGCCCTAGCGGCCGTTGCACTCCGACGCTCAAGTCAGCCAGCAAGAAACACAAAAAATTATGCACCTCCGTATCGGAGCACCGCGTATGGCACTCTGAAGGTGGTAAAAAAGAAACTGTGTCTAGTGTATCTTTTCTCGTTCAAGCCAAAATCCTTCCCCAGTCCCTTGTGCGTAACCTCAAGGCTCGAGCAAGCAACTAGAGTGTTTCTGGAAAATTAGCCAAAAGTTCCAACCCTGTTTCCAACATTCTCGGCGCTATTTAAACTACCCAAGCATTTAAAGCGCCTTAAAGCGCTTTTAATCATAAAACGTAACGCACTTAATTTACGCGTCTAATTAGAAAACGTAGCACATTTAAGACGTTGAAACGCTTGAGAGCCTTTATAGTACCCTAAACGCTCGAACCAGAAACTGTATTAAATGACTTTAATTACCTGGTACCTGACTAAATGGTGTTTCTATTCTGACCTGGCTGTCGTACACATGGCTCTCCTTCCTCCCTTACTTCGACAACAAAGGTATGATTTTTGCACATCCCGACTCTTCTCCTTCGTCGCATTGCATAGTTTATTGAACTGCCTGGGACTGTTTACGTTTATGCATTACTGTGTTCTTCCGCTTCTCCTTTCTTCTCTGTTCCCTTCTCCCTCTTTCTGGGTTTTCTCGCGTGGGTGGTATTTCCTGGGGTTTTACCCCCTTGTCTGTCTTGGCATCACATTGTTTAAAACCTTTTTCCTTTTTCTTTCTCCAGCTATTTATTCACACCATGACGCGCCCGAACTCCAGTCTGGTTCTCCCCCCAAGACCCCCAAGTCTAATTATAAAGTCTTCTATACATGGGCCCCCGACGAGCTTTTGAATGAGTGCACCAGCCTGACATCCTTTCAGGACCTGGAGAATCATCGTGGGGACCCCCACTTGTATAACTTTAATGCTTTCTACCGCACTCATGACGCGCACATCTCCGTTCGTCCCGGCCGACCGGGGGAACCTGTGTGTGTGGATGACAGACCTAGAAAGGGGAGTCCCTTCTTCTTCATGTACCAGACGGTGTTTAAACGCGTCGGGGTGCGCCTCCCATTTACGCCCTTTGAGAGGGAACTCCTCACCGAGATTAACACAGCCCCCGCCCAACTCCATCCCAACAGCTGGGCATTTGTGAGGGGTTTTCAAATTCTCTGCGGGCACATGGGCATCCTTCCTTCCGTGGATGTTTTCTTGCATTTCTTCGAAGTGAAGAAACAGGGGAAAAGCTTTTGGGTAAGCTTCTCCGGGATCGCGGGCAGGATCATCCTCTCCCTCTTCCAGAACTCCTATAAAAATTGGAAAGGAAAATTCTTTAGGGTGTGCAGCGCCAAGCACGACCCCACAGCCTTAGACGACTTCCCCTGTACTGGACGGAGCACCCTAAGCTGCTCAGGGCCAAAGTCCTGGATGAGCTATCCCCTGCTGACAGGGAGGTATGCAAGGCCTTGGCTGGCCTGGGGATCGTCTTCGATACATTAAAGCTTATCGCGAGCGAATACAACGCTCACGCCCTGACCACATATTTTGGTAGGGAGACCCTCCCCTTACCATCTTTTGTTATCTGTACCTTGCTACCAGATGTTTGTTCCTCTGGCCTCTTTCACCTGTTTTCCATTGTACCATGTGATTCGCGTCTCACGTTTCTACGCGTTTTGTGATTTTGCATAATTGCTTTGGCTTTGACTTCTGCTGCTTGGTTTATTTGAATGTAGGATCGGTGATGGGCGCCTCCAAAAGGATGATGCTGGCGAAATCGATAAAGGACGCTCGTGCTGCCAAAGCGGGCGCCTCTTCCGCCCCTGCTGCTGACCCGAACCCCCCATCAACCCTGCCTCTGCCACCACCGACCACTACCGAAGCTCCACTAGGCTCATCTTCACCGTCCCCTCAAAGCCCTAAGGCGCTTCAGACTCCCGGCTCTCCACTGCCCATTGCCGCCGTTCCTCTGGCCGTGGCCTCATCGCCAGCCCCAACCCCCATCGACAAAGGGAAACGGGTCTTGGAGATCATATCCGACGATGAAGACTCGGACGGCGTGGCACCCTTCAAAAGGAGGAAATCTGCAAGGGTTCCCCTCCTACCAGTGGCGTCGCCCTAAGGAGAGGATTCTTTCAGGGACAACCCTCCAAGTGCTACCTCCCTTCCCCCCATAACCGTCCAAGAGGATATAGGCGAAGGCGCCGAGTCTGCTCCACCTACGCCACCGGCAGAGGTCTCTGCTTCTCCTGCCCCCGTCGCTGCCGCCCCTGATCTTATCGCCATCCCTCCTCCAATTATGCATCTGATGAGGGGCTTCAGTGGTGGAACAATGCCAGAGGGCTCCGACAGGAAGGAGGGCATGCCTTTCTACTTGGGGGCCTTCTTGGCGGTGGCCCTTGAATGGCGCGCCCAGGCCAGAAACGTTGCTTTGCAAACCCAAACCCTCCAGGCCTTGGAAACAAGGGTAGCTGCCCTGGAGGAGGAAAGGAAGATTCTGGGATGCCAAAACGAAACTTACCAAACCACCCTGAAGCAGGCGCAAAAGTCCAAAGCAGAGGCTGAAAAACAACTGGCAGAGGCAGTGGAGCTCCAGGCCGACTTCTACGCTCGGGAAGTCGCCCTCAAAGTTCAGGTAACGAGCCTTCAAGACATAATCGAAGCTTACGTAGAAGTTCAAAAGGACTTGAAGGACCGCTGCTGTGAGCAAGCTGACGGAATGGAGCGGATGGAGGGGGAAATGGCTACCCAGGCCAAAGCTATGGGCCTTCTCCAGGTTGACTACGACAAACTGCAGGTCGAGGTCAGCCGACTCCGTGTGGAGAAGGAGGCTTTGGAGAAGCGGGTAGCTTCTGGGGACGCCACCATTGAGGAGCTAGAGAAGGACAAAAAGACCCTCATCCAGGACATGGCGGGCACTTTCAAGGAGGGATTCCAGGAGGCTCTGGCCCAAGCTGTCTGCATGAATCCGGGGATCGACATTTCCAACTGCGATTCCACTCACCATATTGTCGATGGAAAAGTCGTGCCCTTGGAACTGGACGATTGAACCGCCACCCTCGACCATCACTTTATGCCTTTACACTTGTTTTAACCTTCTTTGATAAACTTGTAATTCTTTGAATTGTCTGCACTTTCGTTACAACTTTGGGTTTTTGCATGATTACTTTCGTGCCATTGCGATATAGAATTCCGCCTGTGTGATTTTGTACCGTCCCGTACCCGGGCGTTGACTAGGTCCAGGTCAAAGTCAACACCAGGGGTCAAAGTCAACACAAGGCGTTGCCTAGGTGAAGAGACGCTAAGTGCCAGCGTCGTCAAGGCAAGGCGTCGCCTGGGTGAAGGCGTCGCCCAACCAGGGCGTCGCCAGATCAAACATTACTAAAACAAGGCAATCACAGTGTGGTTCCCCGATACCCATGGGTAGGAAAGACCATGGAGGGAGCGACGCCGTGGGAAGGCCTCAGGTCCGGATAACCCGGGGCAGTGATAAAGAGAAGGAAAATGTGGCTTCAAGGCCATAGTGATAGCACCAGTGTAGGGCAGCCTGACTCGTGAAGTACCCCTGCCGCCCCAGAGACGCCTTTGGGACAGATACTACTCAAGAGGAAGGTCACGCCCAGGGTAGTCGGGTGCAGGGTACGAGAGGAAGGCAGATACGCTCTCAGAGTAAGTGACTAGATGATTGGGGGCATGAGTTGGCACTCAAAAAGTCACCCCTTGTGCAGTAGCACTCCCAGGCAGGAGGACTCACACGTAGAAACGTCCCCAGCTGGGCAGAAACGCCCCCAGATGGGGTCATGGCGTCGTGAGGCCCTCCACGTGTACGACAGCCAGGTCAGAATAGAAACACCATTTAGTCAGGTACCAGGTAATTAAAGTCATTTAGCACAGTTTCTGTTTTAAGCGTTTAAAGTACTATAATGGCTCTCAAGCGTTTCAACGTCTTAAATGCGCTACGTTTTCTAATTAGACGCCTTAATTGAGCGCGTTATGTTTGTGATTAAAAGCGCTTTAAGGCGCTTTAAATGCTTGGGTAGTTTAAATAGCGCTGAGAATGTTGGAAACAGGGTTCAAAATTTTGGCAAATTTTCCAGAGACACTCTAATTGCTTGCTCGAGCCTTGAGGTTACGCACAAGGGACTAGGGAAAGATTGTTTGCCAGAACGAGAATATACACACAATACACAGTTCTTTTTACCACCTTCGGAGTGCCATACGCGGTGCTCAGATACGGTGGTGCACAGTTTTGGTGTTTCTTGCTGGCTGACTTGAGCGTCGGAGTGCAAACGGCCGCTAGAGCGCCCTTTTGTCCTCTTTTTGCAGGAATCCACAGGTAACCAGTGGGAAGGAGTCCCTAGCTGACAGTTGAGGTCGCGCACGAAGACGTCCCAGTCAACCGGACGGAACATTTGGCGCCCACCGTGGGGCCGATATAAAACATCAGTCCCATCACAAGTTCGAGAAAATCTACAAAGTTACAGTAACGTTGGAGGAGGTTGGAGTGACAATGGCCCCCACCAGATGAAGTACAGCACGCGCAGCCCCAGCAGAACTATCCATGCAACAGGTCCTGGAGATAATGAGGGGGCTGCAGCAGGATATGGCGGAGTCGAAGCTGGAACAGGAACGCATGCAGGCAGATCTCGAAGCCTCGCATGAGAGGAATGAGGAGCTCCACCGCGTGAATGAGGAGTTGCGCCGGGGCCTGAGAAATGATCAGGGGCGACATGGACATGACGAGATGGAGAACCATTCCCCACCAAGGAATTTTTCCACTCCCTTCTCGCAGGAGATTCTAGATGCAGTGATCCCGAACACGTTCGCAGGGCCCAAGGTGATCTTCACCGGGATGGAGGACCCAGAGACGCACCTTGCTGCATTTCACACACAGATGGTCCTGGTAGGCGGTTATGACGCTGCTAAGTGCAAGCTCTTTATGAGCACCCTGACTGGGATGGCTATGGACTGGTTCATCAGCCTCCCGGATGGTCATATCACATCTTTCCGCCAATTGTCACGATTGTTCAGGGAACAATATTTAGCAAACAAGGCCCCGCCGCCGGTCTCCTACGATTTGTTTGATGTGAAGCAATATCAAGGGGAGACCCTGAAGGAATACATCAATCGCTTTGGGGCCCAGGTCGTGAAAGTTGGTACGACAGAGGAGCCTATGATCGTGTACGCGTTCGTGAAAGGCATATGCCCCGGTCCTTTTGGAGAATCCATCATTCGCAACCGCCCTAGGACTTTCGCTGAGCTACGACGTCGGGCGGTAGAACATATTGCTTCTGAAGGGGAGGTGTGCGTGAAGCGCACCAGCGTTGTACCCTCACGCCCGAGGGGACCGGTGCGAGCTCAACCCGCCAGGGTCAATGAGACCACGACGGGAAGAAAGAAACTAGAGGCGAGACGCCCCTACGAGGCCAGAAAGCCCCAGCCCCGGGGTCCAGCGGGAGGCGATCGCCCGGCTAGAGAAAGAGCGAGACCGGCAAGGTACAACTTTGTGGTGGAGCTAAAAGACCTGATCGCCGTGCCTAATACAGCTGAGAGGCTGAGGCGACCGGCGAAAACTGACAAGGTGTTAGGGCCTCGCAAAGACTCTTGGTGCGAGTTCCATGAGGCTTTCGGGCACCACATTGATAATTGCCTGTCGTTGGGTTACCAGCTAGATGAGCTGGTGAGAACTGGGTTTTTTAAGGATTATGTCGCGGAACCCACAACGACCGCCACCTTGCCACCGCCGGCGGAAGAACCAGCACACGAGACGCCGGTTCTCGGCGAGGTTCATACCATAGCTGGAGGTTTTTCCGGCAGGGGACCCACCGCCTCCCAGCGAAAGAAATACGCGAGGGGGGTCAACTCGATTGAAGAAAGGATCTTGGGTGAGCCGTGGGAGTCGGACCTCGTATTCACAAGAGGGGATCACCGAGATGTGGTACCCCACGACAACGACCCCGTCGTCATCTCAGTTGTCACAGCCGGAAGAAAGGTGCACAGAGTGCTTGTCGACTAGGGAAGTTCGGCAGACGTCATGTTCTTGTCGACATTTAATAAGTTACGGTTGTCCCCCGACCTGTTGAGGCCCTACATGGGGTGCCTGTATGGGTTTGCGGATAACCAGGTGGAAATCCGAGGTTACCTGGAGTTGAGGACTACGTTCACGGGTGGAGAGGCCTCGCGTACCGAAAGCATCCGGTACCTGGTCGTGAACGCCAACTTCGCCTACAATATTTTGCTGCGCAGGCCGGCGTTAAACCGTTTGAACGCGGTGTCCTCCACACGCCACATGAAGATGAAGCTGTCGGACCTCAGTGGCAAGGTGATAGTCATCAAGTCAGACCAGGAGGAGGCAAGGAAATGCTATGAGAACAGCCTGAAAACGAAGAGAGGCGTGTTCATGGTATATGAACGTCCACCGAGCGCGGACACGACGATGATTGAGGCGACGCCCGCTGGGTCGACGCCTAATGAGGGCATACCGGCGAGGGCGACGCCCGAAGCAGATACACCCATGGAGGAAGGCCCTGACGACGCGACGCCCGTGAAAGAGGCGGTGCCCGTCGAGGATGATAGCAGGGAACAGCCAGCGGCTAACGCCGTAGAGAAAGAGATTGGCGGCAAGACATTCAAGTTAGGAAGTCCGCCGAGCCCAGAAGAACAGGAAGGGGTGGCAGGAGTGATTTCGCGCCACCTAGATGCCTTCGCATGGTCCGCCTCGGATATTCCCGGCATCGACCCCGATTTCCTGTGTCACCACCTCAACATGGACGCCACGGTCCGCCCCGTGCGCTAATGAAGGAGAAAGTTCAATGAGGAGCGACAGCAGGTGGTGAAGGACGAAACGCAAAAGCTGTTGAGGACTGGCCACATCAGGGAGATCCAATACCCTGAGTGGCTTGTTAATGTCGTCTTGGTGAAAAAGGCGAATGGAAAGTGGAGGATGTGTGTGGACTTCACAGACTTGAATAAGGCGTGCCCAAAGGACTCGTACCCGTTGCACAGCATCGACGCCTTGGTAGACAGTGCGTCCGGCAGCAAGGTGCTGAGTTTCCTGGATGCCTTCTCAGGGTACAACCAGATCAAGATGCACCCAAGAGATGAGAACAAAACTGCATTCATGACTGAGACCTGCAGTTACTGTTATAAGGTGATGCCTTTCGGGCTGAAAAACGCGGGCGCCACGTACCAGAGGTTAATGGACAAGGTCCTGGCGCCCATCCTCGGGAGGAATGTGTACGCCTATGTAGACGACATGGTGGTGGCGTCGCAGGATAGGGCGCAGCACATGGCGGATCTGGAGGAGTTGTTCGTCACGATATCCAAGTACCGCCTCAAGTTAAACCCTGAGAAGTGTGTTTTCGGGGTAGAGGCCAGTAAGTTCTTGGGTTTTATGCTCACAAAGAGGGGGATAGAGGCGAACCCCGACAAATGCGCAGCGATTATCGCCATGCGAAGCCCGACGTCGGTAAAGGAAGTACAACAGATGACAGGGCGGATGGCGACGCTTTCAAGGTTTGTTTCCGCCGGGGGAGAGAAGGGGCATCCATATTTCCAGTGCCTCAAGAGAAACAGTCGCTTTGCATGGACTGACGAATGCGAAGCGGCTTTCATTAAGTTAAAGGAGTACCTGGCGACGCCACCGGTCCTCTGCAAACCGGTAACAGGCGTGCCCCTCCGGTTATATTTTACTGTAACGGAGCGGCTATCAGTTCTGTGTTAGTCCAGGAGCAGGACCAGAGTCTAAAGCCCATCTATTTTGTAAGCAAGGCATTACAAGGAGCTGAGACGAGATACCAAGCGCTGGAGAAGGCAGCGCTAGCGATAGTGTTTTCTGCCAGGAGGCTCCGTCATTACTTCCACAGCTTCACGGTGGTGGTGATGACAAACCTCCCTATACAGAAGGTTCTGCAGAAGCCTGACGTGGCGGGAAGAATGGTGCGCTGGGCGGTGGAACTGTCAGAATTCGACATCCAGTATGAGCCTGGAGGATCCATCAAAGGGCAGGTATACGCAGATTTTATAGCGGAACTTTCGCCCGGAGGTGAGCAAGAGGTGGAAGTGGGCTCGCAGTGGCTGCTCTCGGTTGATGGCTCTTCCAACCAACAAGGGAGCGGTGCGAGAATAGTCTTGGAGGGACCCAACGGCATACTGATTGAGCAAGCTCTGCGTTTCGCCTTTAAGGCAAGTAACAATCAGGCGGAGTATGAAGCCCTAACAGCAGGAATGCTCCTGGCCAAGGAGATGGGCGCGCAGAACCTCCTGGTGAAAAACGACTCCCAGCTGATTACGGGGCAGGTGTCGGGTGAGTTCCAGGCGAAGGACCCACAGATGGCGGCATATCTGAAATACGTCCAGTTGTTGAAGGGAGCATTCAACGCTCTTGAGCTGATACATGTCCCAAGGGAGCAAAATGCCAGAGCTGACCTGCTTGCAAAGCTGGCCAGCTCAGGCAAGGGGGGTAGACAGAGGACAGTGATCCAAGAGACTCTCAAAGCTCCGCGTAGATTCGTGGAAGACAACAGGGTGGATGTCCTCCAGATTTATACAACAAGGGGAAGGCCGAGGAGTCATCGCTCTTTGACCCAAGATACGCAGAGGGTGCCCCGCATCAGCATGTACGCGGATGTGCCCGAGGGAGAGCAAATGCAGGTATGTGTTTTAACCGAGGGAGACACCTGGATGACGCCCTACAAGCGATACCTGGCGGATGGGGCTCTCCCAGTGGAGCCTGAAGAGGGTAAGAAGGTCAAAAGAAATGCCGCAAGATATACTTTGGTGGATGGGGTGTTGTTCAGGCACGGTTTCACTCACCCTATCCTAACGTGTGTAAGTGGCAACGAGTGCACCAGGATAATGGCGGAGCTACACGAAGGCATCTGCGGGAGCCACGTAGGGGGAAGGTCCCTAGCCTCCAAGGTAATACGCGCAGGCTTCTTCTGGCCAACAGTAAAAGAGGACTGCGCGCGACACGCTCAGCGTTGCAGGCAATGCCAAAAGCACGCCGACTGGCACAAGGCGCCGCCAGAAGAATTGCGATCCATATACAGCCCGTGGCCTTTCCATACATGGGGAATCGACATCCTGGGCCCGTTCCCATTAGCAATCAGGCAGATGAAGTATTTGATCGTCGCCATCGAATACTTCACCAAGTAGATAGAGGCAGAGCCCGTAGCACAGATCACTGCGCACAAGGTACAGCATTTTGTGTGGAAGAACATTGTGTGCCGCTTTGGCGTACCTAGGCGCTTGATATCCGATAACGGGACCCAGTTTGCCAGTCAGCAGTTGAGAAATCTGTGAGCTGAGATAGGAATCAAACAAGTGTTCGCATCAGTTGAACACCCCCAGACCAACGGACAAGTGGAGTCAGCAAACAGAGTTATGCTGAGGGGGTTAAAGAGAAGGTCAGAGAAAGCCAAAGGGGCGTTGGCGGAAGAGGTACCAAGGATCGTATGGGCATACCACACCACGCCCCAATCCTCTACCATGCAGACGCCTTTCAGTTTGGTGTACGGGTCGGACGCGATGATTCCGGTAGAAATACATGAAAGCTCACCACGTTTCCAAAACTTTGTGGTGGAGGAATCCAATGAAGAAAGGCGGGTAAACCTGGATCTACTAGACGAGGCCAGGGAAGAAGCCAGAATAAAAGCTGAAGCGATGAAGAGAAGAGTAGAGCGGCAATACAGCTCTAAGGTAAAGCCGCGGCAGTTTCAGATTGGTGACCTAGTTATGAGGAAGGCTCATCCATACGAGTTGGAGAATAAGCTGTCTCCTAAGTGGACCAGACCCTTCAGAATTACCGAGGCTAAGGGCAACGAGTGGTATAACCTAGAGACCTTGGAGGGGGTCCCATCCCACGCAGCTGGAATGCAGCCAACTTAAAACTTTATTTTAGTTGACTTATGTAAGCAGCCATGTAACAATTTAGTTGAAGGGGACACTCTTTTTCCCTCTCGGGGGTTTTTTAATGAGGTCACCCAAATAAAAGAAAAAACCAGTTTGAGAAAAGTGCCTTGGTTTTCAGCCTTTATCTTTCTCCGTTTGAAGTAATGTGAGGCGTCGCCAAGAAAGAAGGCGTCGCCAAGGTGAAGGCGTCGCCAAGGGAGAAGGCGTCGCCTAGGTGAAGGCGTCGCCCGGAGAGAAGGTGTCGCCTGAATGCAGGCGCCGTTGAGGAACATGACGAAGGAAAAGCGCACAATATGCAAAACGTATGCAAAGTAAAGCGGCGTTGCAAAAATCAAGTATGGTATAGAAAAGTTGATGTTACAAGCAATGTTCGATACAAATGGGCGTAAGGCGGTTAGGGCAAATATTACAACTCATGCAATACACAAATGAGCCACTTCTCAGTGGCCATCGGAGTCAGCACTGGAGGAAGACGAGGCCCTGATCCCAGTCCGCAGAGCTCGGGTGAGTCGTGTCCTCCTCTCTTGGTTTATTTTCGAACCTGCACCAAGGGAGGTAAATGTGTCAGAGACACCATGAAGCAAGACATGCACAGTTAGAAAGCGATAAAGGCGGAAGTCTCTAGGGCAGTGACTCATACCTATATACTTTTCGAGAGTTCCAGCGCTGAACTCCAAGCTGATCAAAGTAGCGGAGTCAAAACTTCCCGCTTCAGCAAGAATCCGGCAAGCTATTTGATCACTTGGAGCCAGCTTCTTGAAGGGTTCGGTTTTGAGGGCCCTCGCCTCTCTCACCCAATACAGTGGAAAACCATCCAGGGCATCGGGAACAAGGTCAGTGCAGTAGATCTTGAAGAACCGGCCTTTCCACCTGGTGAACGTGTTTTGGAAGGGTGTTAGGAGAACTCTCCCGGGAACGTTACTGAGAGTTACCCAGAGGTTGTGCCTCTGCCTCTTCACCTCAAAGAAGTGAAGAAAGAGGTCAACCGAGGGCGCACAACCCAGAAACCCGAAGAGGATGTCAAAGGCTTTGACAAAGGCCCAGCTGTTGGGGTATAACTGGGCCGGAGCGGCATTGATATCCGTCAGCAGTTCCTTCTCGAACCGGGAGAAGGGCAGACGCACGCCGATGGTCTTCAAAACCACCTGGTAAAAGTAGAAGAAGGGGACCCTTTCGTTGGCTCGTTCGTCTCCACATACTGGCTCCCCTAGAGTGCAAGGGAGCACAGCAATGTCGTCGTCATGCCTCATCGCGAAGGCCCAGTGATCATAGGAACATGAATCCCCTTTGTGTTCCCTTATGGCCCTGGTGGCGAGTAAGCATGAACATTCGTCAAGAAGCTCACTCGAAGCCCAAGGGTACAGGTCCTTGGGACTGACCCTGGGGGAGGTAGCATGAGAGGACATTCTTTAACAAGATCCGGGATTGTCAAAGGCGCATGGCCCGCCGGTAACGCAAGAGTCGAGCGATGGGAGCGAACGCTGGAAAAACCCTTCGTGAGAAGAGAAAAGGTGCAAGAAGAGAAAGTGTAAGTAGATTACGAAGAGTGCAGAAATGATGAGAACAGTTTCAGAGTTTGAAGAGTTAAATAAAGCGATTAGAGCGCCAAACGACGCGAATGGATGCACCGCACGATCGAGCCACGTGGCAGCAGATGGAAGGGTGGCCCTGGCATCCCTGGTTAAACTCAGAACACGTCGTATCGACAGAATGCCCAGTGGTACGATGCGCCGTCGAAAGTGGGTCAGGGGCGCAGTAGGAGTCAGGATCAATTCGAATGACTGAACGTCCCATCAGCCATACAAAGAGCGCCACGTGGATCAAGTCGAATGACTGAACGTCCCATCAGCCATACAAGAAGCGCCACGTGGATGGCACGGGAGAACCTTGGGCTCTTCGCTGTCCCCAGGCGTCGACCAAGGCCAAGGTCAAAGTAAATGTCAAGGTAAAGACGACGCCCAAGGCGACGCCAGCGTGAGACGCCCGAGGGATCGCCTGGAAGGACATAAAGGGTGACGCCAGCATAAGACGTCGCCAACCAAAATATCAGCGAGGTTGCCTCCCCGATACCCACAGGTAGGAAAGACTGTGGAGGGAGACGAGACCGCCAAAACGCCAGCGAATCACTGACAGGGCGTTCCCCGATACCTATGGGAAGGAAAGACCATGGAAGGAACGACCCCCCCCCCCTCAGATCACTCGACGTTTTATACACGCGGGGACGATACGGCGCTGCTATGGCAGGCCTCTCCTTGGACGTGGGCGTCGAGCGTTAAGGGTCAAGGAAAGGACTGTTTGGGTGGTAGAGAAACCCCGTGGACGATACGGCTCCACTAGGTGAGCCACTCCATGGGCGTGGGCACTGGCGCGTGACCTTTCCCGAGCATACAAGGCCGCACAACGAAGTAAAAGAAGCGGGTATAGTACAAGCAAAACAACAGAAGCACGCGAAGGCAAAGAGTGAGAATAAAATCACACAGGTAGAATTCAATGTCGCGAGGACACGAAAGTAATCATAACACAATCCCAGAGTTGTAGCAAGAGTGCAGATGATTCAAAGAATTACAAATTTATCAGAGAAGGTTAAAACAAGTATAAAGGAATGGGCTGATGATCGAGGGTGGCGGCTCAATCGTCTATCTACAAAGGCACGACCTTTCCATCAACAATGTGGTGAGTGGAATCGCAGCTGGAAATGTCGATCCCCGGGTTCGTGCAGACTGCTTGAGCCAGAGCTTCTTGGAATCCCTCCTCGAAAGTACCCGCCATCTCCTGGATGAGGGTCTTCTTGTCCTTCTCTAGTTCTCCAATGATGGTGTCCCCGGAAGCCACCTGCTTCTCCAAAGCCTCCTTCTCCACGCGGAGTCGGTTGACCTCGATTTGCAGTTTGTCGTAATCCGCCCGGAGAAGGCCCATAGCTTGGGTCTGGGACGCCATTTCCCCTTCCATCCGCTCCATTGCGCCAGTTTCTTCACAGCAGCGGGCCTTCAAGTCCTTTTGCACTTTTTCGTAAGCTTCAACTATGTTTTGAAGGCTCGTCACCTGAACTTTGAGGGCGACTTCCCGAGCGTAGAAGTCAGTCTGGAGCTCCAACGCCTCTGCCAGTTGTCCCTCAGCTTCTGCTTTGGACTCTTGCGCCTGCTTCAGGGATGTTTGGTAAGCTTCGTTCTGGCATCCCAGGGTTTTCTTTTCCTCCTCCAGAGCAGTTACCCTTGTTTCCAAGGCCTGGAGAGTTTGAGCTTGCAGGACAGCATTCCTGGCCTGGGCGCGCCATTCAAGGGCCACCGCCAAGAAGGCCCCCAAGTAGAAAGGCATGCCTTCCTTCCTTTCGGTGCCCTCTGGCATAGTTCTGCCACTGAAGCCCCTCATCAGATGCATGATTGGAGGAGGGATGGCGATGAGATCGGGGGCGGCAGCGGCAACGACGGGAGCAGGGGAAGCAGAGACTTCTACCGGTGGCGGGGGCGGGGCAGACTCGGCACCTTCGCCCCCTTCCTCTTGGACTGTTGTGGGTGGAAGTGAGGTCGCGCTTGGAGGGTCATCCATGAAGGGATTCCCTCCCTGGGGCGACGCCTCTAGCAGAAGAGGAACCCGCGCAGATTTTCTCCTCTTGAAGGGTGCCACACCTTCCGAGTCCTCATCATCCGATAAAATCTCCAAGACCCGTTTCCCTTTGTCAAGGGGGGTTGGAGCCGGCGACGAGGCCGCGGCTAGGGGAACGGCGGCGATGGACAGAGGAGAGCTGGGAGTCTAAAGTGCCTCGGGGTTATGTGGAGATGACGGAGACGAGCTTAGGGGGGCTTCGGCGGTGATCGGAGGTGGCGGTGACAGAGTTGGTGGGGGGATCGAATCAGCAGCAGGGGCGGAGGAGGCGCCTGCCTTGGCGGCACGAGCCTCCTTCATTGCTTTCGCCAGCATCATCCTTTTAGAGGCGTCCATCACCGATCCTACATCAAAACAGACCAAACAGCAGAAATTAGGGCCAAAGCAACTATACAAAATTACAAAGCGCATAGATGCGTGAGATGCAAGTAACATGGCACCATGGGAAACAGGGGAGGAAGCAGTGGGAACAAACATCCGGTAGCAGGGTGTTCACAGCAAAGGGGACGAGGGAAAAGTCTCCTTACCAAAGTCTGTTGTCAGGGCGTGAGCATTGTATTCGCTAGCAACAAGCTTCAAAGTGTCAAAAACGATCCCCAGCCCAGCCAAGGCCTTGCTTACCTCCCTGTCAGCAGAAGATAGCTCTTCCAGGGCTTTGGCCCTAAGCAGCTTAGGGCGCTCCGTCCAATAGAGAGGAAAGCCATCCAAGGTTGTGGGGTCGTGCTTGGCGCTGCACACTCTAAAGAATTTCCCTTTCCAGTTCTTGTAAGAGTTTTGGAAGAGGGAGAGGAAGATCCTACCCGCGATCCCGGAAAAGCTTACCCAGAAGCTTTTCCCCTGCTTCTTCACTTCGAAGAAATGCAGGAAAACGTCCACGGAGGGAACCCCTTACGAATGCCCAGCTGTTGGGGTGAAGCTGGGCGGGGGCGGTATTGATTTCGGTGAGCAGTTCCCGTTCAAAGGGGGTGAATGGGAGGCGCACCCCTACGCGTTTAAACACCGTCTGGTACATGAAGAAGAAAGGGTTCCCCTTTCTAGGTCTGTCGTCCACGCAGACAGGTTCCCCAGGCCTGCCGGGACGGACGGATATGTGGGCGTCGTGAGTGCGGCAGAAAGCGTTAAAGTTATACAAATGGGGATCCCCACGGTGAGCTTCCAGGTCCTGGAAGGTAGTCAGGCTGGTACACTCGTTCAAGAGCTCGTCGGGGGCCCATGGGTAGTAGGCTTTGTAGTTGGACTTGGGGGTCTTGGGGGAGGAATCAGGCTCCGCGTTCGTGCGCGTCATGGTGTAAATAAATAGCTGGAGAAAGAAGAGAGGAAAAAGGTTTTAACAAGTGTAGCCATGACAGGAAGGGGAGTGAACCCCAGGAAACATCACCCACGCGAGAAAACCCAGAAAGAAGGAGAAGGGAACAAAGAAGGAAGGAGAAGCGGAAGAATGCAGTAATGCATGAATGTCAACAGTCCCAGGCAGTTCAATAAATCATACAATGCGACGAAAGGGAAGAGTCGTGAGTATTCGAAAATCATACCTTTGCTGTCAAAGTGAAGGCGGAAGAAGAGCACAGGAAGGAGAGAACAGCAATTGCAGAGAAAAGGGGTTTGAAGACGACGAACAGTGCAGAGACGCAGAGGGAATGAATGTAACAGTGGGGTGAGCGTGGGGTTTGGGGGTAACTTGAACGTTACCTTTGCAACCCAAGAGGCGCTAACTAAGAGCCGTGAGATCGTACCACGTGTCAAAGGATCAATCGCCCAAGGGAAACGCAAGGGTCTCTAGAGGCTGGCCGTGCGATGGGCTACGTGGCGCGCGATCAAGGGTAGCCCCAAAAGGTGTTATTCTCCCCGTTTCAGACGATGTCCAATCAGTCATTAAGAGCGCTCCTATGGTTCAGAGAGTGTCACGTCAATAATTCGAGAATTGTTGAGTCAGCAGGGAGCGACACGTCATCAGGGTGGCACATGGACGGCGTGGGCGAGGCCTTAGTCTTTACGCTGAAAACAAGTCTTCGGCTTAAGACTGGGGGGCTTGTGTACCGTCCCATACCCGGGCGTTGACTAAGTCAAGGTCAAAGTCAACACCAGGGGTCAAAGTCAACACAAGGCGTTGCCTAGGTGAGGAGACGCTAAGTGCCAGCGTCGTCCAGGAGAGGCGTCGCCTAGGTGAAGGCGTCGCCCAACCAGGGCGTCGCCAGATCAAACATTACTAAAGTAAGGCAATCACAGTGTGGTTCTCCGATACCCATGGGTAGGAAAGACTGTGGAGGGAGCAACGCCGTGGGAAGGCCTCAGGTCCCGATAACAGGGTGGACTTGAGAGCTCGTGCCTCCCTCACCCAATACAGTGGGAACCCATCCAGGGCGGAAGGCACGATATCAGAACAGCAGATCTTGAAAAACCTACCCTTCCACCCCGTGAAGGAGCTTTGGAAGGGAGTCAGGAGTACCCTACCAGGAATGTTGCTGAGGGTCACCCAGAGGTTGTTCCTTTGACGTTTCACCTCGAAAAAGTGAAGAAAGATATCAACCGAGGGCGCACACCCCAGGAACCCGAATAGTACGTCAAAGGCCTTAACAAAAGCCCAGCTGTTGGGATACAGTTGGGCTGGTGCAGCGTTGATCTCTGTTAGAAGTTCCCTCTCGAACCTGGAGAAGGGCAGACGTATGCCAACGATCTGGAACACCACCTGATAGAAGTAAAAGAAAGGAATCCCGCCGTTGGCGCGTTCGTCCCCACACACCGGCTCCCCCAGGGTGCAAGGGAGCACGGTGATGTCATCGTCATGCCGAAGGCACGGTGGTTATAAGAGCACGACTCTCCTTTGTGTTTCCTGATGGCCAGGGTGGAAAGAAGGCACGAGCACTCATCCAGAAGCTCGCTTGAAGCCCAGGGATACAGATCTTTATGGTTAACCCTGGGGGAAGGAAGGTGAGAAGACATGAGGAACAGTGTCGGAAAGAGAGTTGGAGGGTCGAAAGAAGATGGTTCGCTGGAAAGGCGGGGTAATACGTTGGTTAGAAAGGACACCAGAGTGGCTCTTTAAGAGGAGGAAGATGGCGTAAGAATTTCGCGAAAGCACAGAGATGATGAAGGCAGTTTCAAGATTTTGAAGAATTAAATATTACGGTTAGAGCGCCAAACGACGCGAATGGGTAAACCATGCAACTAAGCCACGTGGCAGAAAATGAGAGGATAGTCCTAGCACCACTGGTTAACACTTAGAAAACGTCGTATCGACAGAATGCTCAAGGGTACGACATGCCGTCGAGAATGGATCAGAGACTCAGGAGGTGTCAGAACCTATTCAAGTGGGGGAACGTCCCATCAGCCATACGAAAAGCGCCACGTGGACGGCACGGGCGAGACATCGAGGGCGTCGCTCATACAAGAGGGTGTCGCCGAGAGAGGTGGCGTCGCCAAGGGAGAGGGCGTTACCAAGAGAAAGCGTAGCCAAAGTAGAAGGTATTACCATTGTGAAACGTTTTAAGGCGTCGTCAATACAAGTATCAACAGCTCCACCTCCCCGATACCCACAGGTAGGAAAGACTGTGGAGGGAGACGAAATCGAAGGAGTCAAAGCTAATCACTAGCGGCGTCGCCTCCCCGATACCCGCAGGTAGGAAAGACTGCGGCGGGAGGCGAGATCGCCAAAGGCTATGTGAATTGCTGGCAGGGTCGTTCCCCGATACCCATGGGGAGGAAAGACCGTGGAGGGAACGACCCCTGGAGGGCTTGGAGCGCCCCTAGCGACTGGCGTTTTTTAGACACCCTGAGGACGATACGGCGCTACGGTAGCAGACCTCTCCTCATGCGTGGGCGCTAGGCACTGAGAATCAGGGGACAGGCCGCTTAGGAGTTGGAGACACCCCACGGATGATACGGCGCCGTTAGGCAAGCCTCTCCGTGGGCATGGGCATTGGTGTATGGCTTTATCCCGAAAGTTTGGGGCCTGGAGTAAGCCTCAACTTTTGCGCTACAATAACGACAAAGCCACTGACGCCTTCATGAAGCAGAGGCCTCATAGATACGAAGGCGGAACAAGCTACAAAGGAACGCGATGGGGGGCAAAGCAATCGGAAAACGTGGAAATGAGAAAGGAAGGTAAAATCACACAAACAGAATTTGATAACGCAAAGGCACGAATTAGTCATGCAAAATCCAAAGTTCCGACAAAGTGCATAGAAGTTACAAGTTTATCACAGAATGGAAAAAATAACTATAAAGCTCGAAAGGTAAAGGTGGCGGGTGGGAGACGGCGGCTCAGTCATCCAAGTCGAAGGGCACGACCTTCCCCTCGACGACATGGTGTGTGGGGTCGCAGTTTGAAATATTGATGCCAGGGTTCTCGCAGGACGCCTGAGCCAGAGCCTCTTGGAAGCCCTCTTCAAACGCGCCTGCCATCTCCCCAGTCAGTCCCTGGACCTCCCCTTCTAGTTCCACAACCCTAGCGTCCTTGGATGTCAACTGTTTGTCCAGGAATTCCTTCTCCACGCGGAGCTTGTTAGCCTCGGCTTGGAGAAGGCTCAAGGCTTCGACCTTCGCAGCCAAGGCGTTCTCTCTCTCGCTTAACTTCTGCCTCCAAGCAGCGTCCAGTTCTTCAAGCTTTTTCCGCTGTGCTTCGGAGGCAAGAGCCGCCTCTTGCAGGCCAAGGCTTTGGATTTGGTAGGAAGTGAGCTAGGCTAGCTGACCGACATGCGCCTGTTCAAGTTCGCACGCGTACGCCTCGACCCCCTCCCTGCCCTCGTGGGCCAGTTTTAACAAGGATTGGGAAGCTTCCTCCTTGAGCACCCAGTTTTGTTTCTCCTCCTTCAACGCTCCCACTTCCTGTCTCAGTTTGCGGAGAGCTTCCCTCCCCTTAATAGCGCTTCGAGCCTGGGTGCGCCACTTGAGAGCCACCGCCAGGAATGCCCCCATATAGTAAGGCATGCCTCCCCCCTTGTGAGGATCAGTCGGCGACATCCCCTCAGTGAAACCCTGCGTCAACTCCCTATGGATGGGGCGAGGAATTCGGGGCTTTCGAGAAGTCGAAGTTGGAGCTGATGCAGGAGGGGCAAAGCCAGAAGCCTCAGCTGTGTCACGAAGCGGTAATGGAAAGGGCGGGGGAACTGAATCAATCCTTTCCTCTCGTTCCTCGTGGGCAGGTGGAGGTGGAGGTGATGTGGCACTTGGAGGATTGTCCCTGAGAGAACTCCCACCACCGGGAGACACGACTGTCAAGACAGGAACGCCCATAGCCCTCCTCTTACTGGAAACCAAGGCGACGCCCGAATCTTCACTGTCAGAATCTACCACCAGCACCCTCTTCCCTTTGTTGGGGCGTGCTGGGGCAAGGGTCGACGCCATGGCCAGTGGTACCGCAGCAATGGGAGAGGGAGAGGCGGACGGAGGAGGAGTCGGCAGGGAAGCGACGGTTGGCACGACAGGGGTAACCGCGTCTCCACCCTCTTTGGCTGACCTTGCCTTCTTCAGGAATTTGGCAAGGGCGAGTCGCCTCGACGAAGTCATCACTGAACCTGCAGCAGCGAGAATAATAGAGCACAGATCAATTCAGATATAGCAGAATGGGAGTATTTATAGCTAAACGCATGCAGATAACCATAGGGTTTCAAGCGGAGCAAGCAAGTTCGTATAACCGCTACAGTTCATGCAAGATAAACAAGCAAGAGCGGATACCGAAGTAGGTGGAGAGTCCGTGGGCATTGAACTCATTGGCGATGAGCCTGGCAGTATCAAAGACTACCCCAAGCCCCGCCAAGGCTTTGCACACGTCCCGATCAGCGGGAGCAAGCTGGTCCAAGGCCAAGGCCTTCATTGTTATGGGCTTGTCCGTCCAGTATAAAGGAAAGCCGTCCAGGGCGGTAGGATCGTGCTTGGTTGCACGTATTTTGAAAAACTTCCCTTTCCACCCTTTGAATGAATTCTGGAAAAGCGTGAGGATGATGCGCCTGGCGACGCCAGAGAAGCTCATCCACAGGCTTTTCCCTTGTTTCTTTACCTGGAAAAAATGAAGAAAAACGTCCACGGAAGGAGGGACACCCAGATATCCGCAAAGAATTTGAAACCCTCTTACGAAAGCCCAACTGTTGGGGTGAAGCTGGGCGGGGGTGGTGTTGATCTCGGTGAGCAGCTTCCTCTCGAAGGAAGTGAGAGGTAGACGCAGGCCCACCCTTTTGAGCACCATTTGATAAAGGAAGAAGAAGGGGTTCCCTCCAGTGTCCCTTGAGTCCCCACAAACGGGTACCCCGGGTTTCACCCGGCATACCAAGACATGGGAGTCGTGAGTTTTATGGAAGGCATTGAAGTTGTAAAGCGCGGGGTCCCCCCTGTGGGCCTCCACGTCTTCAATAGAGTTTAGGGTGGAGCATTCGCCGAGGAGATCGTCGGGGGCCCAGTCATACTCATCTTTGTAGTAAGACCTAGGGAGCGGAGGAGGCACGCTGGTGTTAGTTTTCGCCATGGATGCAAGAGCTGAAGAGCAAAAGAGAAAAAGAGAAAAAGAAAGGGTTCAGAGAAAAAGGGTTTGGAGGAGAAAAGGAGAAAAATGGAGGAATCCTAGGTGAACCCTACCCACACGAGAGAAAGGAGGAACGAGAGGAACGAAGAAGCACAAGAACGACATCCAAAAAATACAGTAACAGAAACAGTCCCAGGCAGTTCATGCAGTAAAGGGAATCATAAAGGAGAGGAAAAACCTTACCTTTGGGGATCGAAGGATGTGGAGAGCGGAAGCACGAAAGAGCAAGGGTCGCGAGAGAGGAAATTCGAAGAAGATGAACAGTGAGGAAAGGCAGAGAAAGTGGATGTAACAGTGGTTTCAAGTGCGGGGTTTTGGTAACTTAAACGTTACACCTGCAACTCAAGGGGCGTTAATTGGGGACCGTTTGATTGCGCTGCGTGTCAAGGGATTGGGCGCTCAGGGGAAGCGCAAGAGGCTCTTAGGGATGACCACGTGATGAACCACGTGGCACACGATTAAGCGTGGCCCAAAAGGTGTTGTTTTCCCGTTTCAGAGCATGTCCAATCAGCCATTAAGAACACCCCAAGGGTTCAGAGAGTTTCACGTCAATGTTTTCAAGGTTGCCAAGTCAGAAAGAATGACACATCACCAGGTGCCACGTAGATGGCGTGGGCGAGGCCTTAGTCTTTTCGATGAAGACAAGTCATCAGCTTAAGACTGGGGGGCTTGTGTACCGTCCCGTACCCGGGCGTTGACGAAGTCAAGGTCAAAGTCAGCGTCGAAGTCAAAGTCAACGTAAGGCGTCGCCCAGGTGGGGGTGACGCCAAGCGCAGGCGTCGCCAAGAGGAAGCGTCGCCAACAGAAAGGATCGCCAAGATAAGGCGTCGCCAGGATAAGGCGTCGCCTAGCAGGGTGTCGCCAAGGTGGAATAACACAAAAGCAAGGTGACCACAGCGCCATTGCCCGACACCCATGGGTAGGAAAGACCATGGAGGGGGCGACGCCGTGGGAAGGCCTCAGACCCCTGATAACCAGGGAATAGTGATAAGAGAAGGAAAAGGTGGCTTCAAGGCCATAGTGACAGCACCAGTGTAGGGCAGCCCGACTCGTGAAGTACCCCTGCCGCCCCAAAGACGCCTTTGGGACAGATACGACTCAAGGGGAGGGTCACGCCCAGGGTAGCCAGGTGCAGGGTACGAGAGGAAGGCAGATACGCTCGCAAAGTGAGTGACTAGATGATTGGGGCATGAGTTGGCACCCCAAAAAAGTCACCCCTTGCGCAGTAGCACTCCCAAGCAGGAGGACTCACATGTAGAAACGTCCCCCGATGGGTAGAAACGTCCCCAGATGGGGTCATGGCGTTGTGAGGCCCTCCACCTGTGCGACAGCCAGGTCAGAATAGAAACACCCTTCAGTCAGGTACCAGGTAATTAAAGTTATTCAATACAGTTTCTGTTTCGAGCGTTTCAGGTACTATAAAGGCTCCCAAGCGTTTCAACGTCTTCAATGCGCTACGTTTTCTAATTAGACGCGTTAATTAAGCGCGTTACGTTTTGTGATTAAAAGCGCTTTAAGGCGCTTTAAATGCTTGGGCAGTTTAAATAGCGCTGAGAAGGTGGGAAACAGGGTTCGAACTTTTGGCAAATTTCCCAGAAACTCTCTAGTTGCTTGCTCGAGCCTTGAGGTTACGCACAAGGGACTAGGGAAAGATTTTTGCTATAAGGAGAAATAGACACTAAACAAAGTTTCCTTTTACCACCTTCAGAGTGTCATACGCGGTGCTCCGATACGGAGGTGCATAGTTTTTGGTGTTTCTTGCTGGCTGACTTGAGCGTCGGAGTGCAAACGGCCGCTAGGGCGCCCTTTGTCCTTCTTTGCAGGATTACACAGGTAACCAGTGGGAAGGAGTCCCTAGCTGACGGTTGAGGTCGCGCACGAAGACGTCCCAGGTCAACCGGACGGAACATCCCTCTTCACACAGGTATGCACATAAATAATCTCAATATCATCTCTCCTAGTATGACAGGGTTAACTCATATAACAGGTGAAGTTAGTTATCTTTCAAACAACTTACTCATTCATATGAGCTTCCTTCGACTCTCACCACCTGAAAAACTTCATCTATATGATTTCATTATCTCGGGAAAGTTAGGATATCTCCTTCTAAATGAATCCCTAGTCAATGCACATCCTAAAAATTCTTAACAGGATATTTTCTTTCCTGAAAATATTATGTCTTGATTAAAATTCATATTCTAAATATCACAATATCTAAAATCATACAATTACGTCATACCAAAGCGTAGAATTTCAAACCACACAAAATTTCATCAAATAATCACATAAATATCTAATTAAAGGATTTTTCAATTAAATATACATAAAATAAATGTCTACATAATTTATAATTAGAAACTATACAAAAAGAAATAAACCAACCTTTTATTCAACCCATAATTTTACAAATCTACACATTACATTGATAGTCCCTGCTCAGCATTATACAAGCAATCTCATTGACTCAATTAGCTATTATGTCAATCTAGACACACACACACACAAACATAGACACACATTCACACACACACACACATATATAATTTCTAAACCAAAATAATTTAAAATCAAACAACCAATTCTCATCAAACATTTCATTTGAATTAATTCAACAAACTATTCAAATACATTCATTAACTCATTCAGATTAAGAGTAATTAACCTGCTCCACAGAGTCCTGATAAAAAATCCAACTATATCATTAGGACCCTAAGCTAAAAGAGTCACCTACAAAGCCTATACAGAGACAAACCCAACAATTTCAAAATTTGAGTCAAAGAGAAGAGCAAAAATGAACTTACTCTATTAAAGATTCTGATCGGACAATCTTGTAATATTCACAGCCAGAAGTCTGATGGCAGACTCCGATCGTCAAAATGTTGAGCGAGGAGGTGAGAATCTTAAAGAGAAGGCAGAGGAAAGGAAAAATGAGTTTTTAGAGAAATAATGGTTCTTTTAAAATGAAACCTGAATAATTGAATTTCTATTTATATACTCTTTTAACTTTAATAATAAAATATTCAAGTGTCATTTTAATTGTATCACTTCTACTCTAAGACTATTTTTCTCACTCCTTACATCTTCAATTAGTCTATCCTTACTATTTGAGAGCATGTACACTCATCAATTATATTTGCTTCCATATTTAAGATAACAATAATAACTTTTGTTTTCAATGATATACATAATAATTTAAAATATTTAAAAAGGTTGCTAATAATAAGAATATGCTGTTAAATATTATTTTAAAAACTCCTAGTAAAACTTTCTATATAAAAATGTTAATATATAAACAAAGGAAACTAGCACATTCATATATTATATGAAAAAATGGATTAAAATATTTTAATAACTAATAATAATGATACTTATTTCTCATGTATTCCTATAACTTTATTTATTAATGTGATCATTCAATTTTTATAACAAGTAGTTAATTGATAGATTAAATAGTTGCAAGTTACAAAAATAGGATTTTTAATGTGATAAAAAATTATATTATAATATATTATTCATCATCATTTACTTATTTTTCATATTTTCCAAGGGTTAGTGAGTTATTAATTAAAGTTTAGAAATCGCGCTCTCAACTTTTTCTCAGTATTCATTAATTTATTTATGTTCTTACAACAAGGACCCAAAATACTGAAACTAGGTTGACAAGACTCGACTTTACACAAATAATTCTACTCTTGGGCCGGATTCTCTTAATATCTTCTTGGGCTCATGTTTTGGACTCCTCTTGGTTAGGTGCTTTCGGCTTCTCCCTCAGCAGGTGCTCTCGGTTTCTCCCTCAACAGGTGCTCTCGGCTTCTCCCTCAGCAGGTGCTCTCGGCTTCTCCCTCAGCAGGTGCTCTCAGCTTCTCCCTCACACAGGTTGGGGGTGGTACCTGCAAGGCGCTCCGATGCCAAAGTCAGAAATAGTTTCAAATATCATCAGACAATATTCACTCTTACTTACCTCTCATGTTGATCTCCTATTTATAGAGTTTCCTTAATGGGCTTTTTACTTTACCTTTGGACTTTCTTTCTACACCATTTTATTATTTACGCACCCCCTAACATGGGTTTCTTATGTAATTTGGGCCTTGCTATATATATATATATATATATATTGCTTTATTCTTTTATTGTATAACCTCTCGGTTTTCGGCTTAAAGCCTATTAGCGCAACACTTACGTATAACCTCTCGGTTATATTTAGTATTTTGCTCTCGGCTTAACCTCTCGGTTTTAGCCTACCAGTACACTGGCCCCCTAAGCATAAAGAATTTAATATATATTTTTTAAGAAATAAAAAAAAATTTGTCTAAAATTATGGTTTTTGAGATATGATTTGATGTATTTTAAATGCCTTGTTTACTGTGTTTTGCTTTCTCAGACTGAATGATTTGACATTAAGAGTCTTTGAACCCTTAGATGATTAATTTTTTGAACGGCTTGAAAGGGTTGTGACCTTTCAGTATCTAGGGTTCGTTTTTCTTATAAATAGGCCATGTATTCAAGCTGTTATCATTTTCTACAGTTTGTATTGTTAGCGGAGACCTAGGACGTTTGAAGTCTTCTTCTTTCAAAGGTAACAATGTCTAATTCGAAATCTTCTTCTAGTTTAGATGATCTGAGTGATTTTTCAAGCGCTGGTGGTGAATCCACTGGTCGAGTAGTACGAGGAGAACAAGATCTTGAATCGAAGTCTTCATCTGCTACCCTTTCTTGTATGAAAGACTCAAATGATGTCGTTACCACAGCTGTTGCCGAAAGAGTTAGAATGGTTTCTCCAAAGAAGATACTTCGTCCAGGTTACAACTGGGTTAATCCTAAGGTCCGAGACTTCTTCTCTCGGTATCGCTCTGCTAATGAGCTTCGTAATTTTGTTTCTAATTCTCAGATTTATTATTCTGATTTTGAGAATGATATAATTTCCTTTCGGCGTGTGGGTGATGTTGATAATGTCTGTCATGGTCGAGAGGGTGATAGCAACGAATTTTTTTATTTTTATGCTTGCTTTTTTAGGGACCTCCATATTCGATTGCCTTTAAACGATTTTCAAATGGGCGTTCTTAACATTCTTAATATTGCTCCTACCCAGCTTCATCCTAATGGTTGGGCATTGATCCTGCCGGTTGACCAAAACGCAAGAATCTTGCCACGTCAAAGGTATCTCCCTCTGGATCGGCTTTGCACCCCGCTGGCTTCCGTCCTTCACACCTCGATTCTCCTCAAGAACCTGAAAAAGACAGAGTGGCGCCGCTGCGGCCGATCGTGCTTCGACGCTCAAGTCAGTGACAGAATCACCAAAACTCTAAGAGATAAAAGCTAAAACTCAAGGAACCGTGCAAAATCTCTCTCAGCGTACTCAAGTGTTCTCAGAGAGTAAAGAAGTGTTCTGAACGCGCGTACCTCAAAATCTGTTAAGAGTTCCTTATATACCTGTGCATTTTCTCTCTCCTGACGGTTACACCTCTGTACACGTGTCACCATCTAGAACGTCTTCTGCTTGAGCGCCATTTCTACTCTTCAGGCTGTTCGACTAAGTTACTCAGGTGAGGAGCAACTCGGGGCATAGCTGCCTTGGAGCGCGATCTCTTCTAATGGCGAGCACGGGGTGTCACCATGCACACCTTCTCTTTGGTCTCGACTGCCGCTATCACGATCTGCATTACTTGCTCATCGTGCATATTCTGGTAAACTGTTCCCTGGCCTCAACCTCCGGCTAGGGAATGGTCATCTGATAACTTCATCCTTCGTACTCGTGCCCTTTGAAAGCCTTGAACAAGCTTTCCTGATTTTTCGGCGATGTCCCCTCTCGGCGATCTCTGACCACTTGGTCGTCTAAGCTCGCAGACGGCGACTACGACACAAGCCTGGTGACCGCCGGTTTAGATATGCTAGAGATCGGAGCACGCCAACTTAACGATTGGCGACTACACAAACTTCCCGATGTCCTTCCCTTCTGTCAGCTAGGTGCTCCGTTCAACACGCCTATATTTTCGCTTGCTGCCACGTCATCACTCCCGACTACCGCGTCGGTACACAAGCCCCCCAGTCTTAAGCGAAGACTTGTCCAGCGAAAAGACAAAGAGGTCACATCACCGTCGATCTACGTGGCGCTGGAGCGAATTTCGAGCGTCCGTACCCTCTGCTTTCCTGACGCTCCACCAAACCCCTTTTTCTAATCACTCGACACGTGGCTTCATCGACGGTCTTCTTCAGCTGTCGTTTGCGTTTCCGAAAACGTTCGAAAAACCCTTAAACTCCTTGCACTTCCACTGTTCCATCATATTTCTGCACTCTCAAACGTTCTAAGTTTTTCTCTGCGAACCCACGAAGCTTCTCAACACTCTCAATCTCCAACTCTCTTCAACGCTCATCCGATCACAAAAAGGTACCTCTTTTACTTCTTCTATTGATATTTGCTGCATTTTAACCGATTCGCATCATCCATTATCTGTCTGGAGCATATGTTGTGAGCTTCTTTTTTTTTCTTTTCTCCTTCTCTCGTAGCTTAGGGCTTCGTTCTTCATCACGTTCATCCCAGCGAACTCTTCTTCGTTCGCTCTGTCTTCTTCGTTCTCAATCGAGTCATTCTGTTGGCTTTGTTTCATCCCTTTCATTTTCCTTTGCAGTTCCTGCGATGGCTCACACAAAATCCACCGCGAACCCTTCTTCTTCGTCGCGAAACCCTCCACCCCAAGCGCGTAGGGTTGCTCCTGGGGCAAATCCTCCACCAGCGCGCAATCCACCACGAGCCTCTGATGCTCCTTCTAACCAGGCTGAGAGGCCTGCAACTTCTCACGCCAACCCCGCTCAGGCAACTCCGCCGGTCGCCGGAGGGGCCTCCCTACCTCCAAAAGACTACAAGGAACTCTACCCTTGGGCCACCTCAACTTTTTTAAAAGAAACTTCTTCAATAAACACGGAGTTGGGCGTGCACCGATTAAGGAAAGGGGACCAATCCGAGCTCACATTCCATAAGGAGCACAACAGCAAAGTGGCCGTGATGCCCTACTTCCCGGGTGAACCGATTTGCGCGGATGATAAAGGGAACAACGACGAGTCGTTCTGTTTTATCTACGCCACCTTCTTCAAGAAAGTGAAGCTCAGGCTTCCTTTTACCCGCTTCGAGAGAGAGCTACTAACAGAGCTCAACATCGCCCTCACCCAGCTTCATCCCAACAGCTGGGCGTTCCAAATCATGTGTGCCCACTTGGGGCTGCCAGCTTCAGTTGACGTTTTCCTGTTTCTGTTTGAGGCTAAGAATCCCGGAGATCGCCTCTGGGTTAGCATAAACGGGATTGCTGGGAGGTCAATCCTCTCGATCTTCCAGCAATCTTACAAAGACTGGAAAGGAAAGTTCGTCAAGGTGCGCCCAAACGAGCAAGACCCTTCCCTGCTCGACGGCTTCCCCTTGTACTGGGTACACAAGGGGAACAAAGACTCCAAAGAAAGCTTCAGGAGGCCAAGGAGCCCCGACAACATGGGGGAGTTGGACAAGGATCTCTGCATTTTCTGGAAGAGCGTAGCAGCCGCCAACATCACTTTCCCCACCGCCTCAATAATCTCCTTCGAGTTCCTCGAGGGCCAACTTGAAGCTCACATAGGTTAGCCCTTACCTCGACACCAAGGCCTTCGCTTTGTGTTGGAATTAACTTCGCATTTCTACCATCTATCATTTGGCGTTCTGTTTGTTGTGTACTGGTCTTGATCTTTAATCCATGTGCTACTTGCTTGCGTTATTTCTGCGTGCATATGCTTTTATAACCTGTTTCTGCTTTGGGGCCTACTCATCTGTTTTCTACCCCGTGCAGACCTCATGTTGGGAAAAGGCAAACTGGTTGAACTGAGGGCGATCGCCCGATCTCACAAGTTGGCGGCGGGCTCCCATACCGTGCCCAACTCGGTGGTGGAGATCGCCGTTGCTCAGGGAAAAACTCCCCCCTGAGGTGCAACCTCTTCCGGGGTACTACCCGCCCCTCAACGAAAAAAACTGATCTAGAGGAAGCCAAAAAGAAAAACTCCCCAAGTGGTACAAGAGGATGAAGAGGATGAAGAGACCACCGATGATGGCCTCGTTACCAAGAGGACAAGGGTGGCTCCCTCTTCGCCACCTGCACTCCCAACTCCAACACCGCCTTCACCCCCAGCTCCAACACCGCCTTCACCTCCAGCTCCAACACCGCCAGTCCAAGCAACACCCTTGGCTGTCGCGCCCCCTGTGGTTGAAAGCAGCGACCCCAACTTCATTGAGAATCCTCCAAGCGCCTTCACGCCATTTGTATCTGCTAGAGAGGGTCCTCCTTCAACCACCTCTATCGCTGGGGCTGCACCAGGAGGAGATGAAGGTGGCCATAACTCGCCAATCTTGATAACTGAGTCTCCGACTTCACCACCACGCCAGGTAACCCCCCTCGCCCTTCAAACTCAAGAGGGTGGTGGTGAAAGTCAGCACCGAGCTCCTCCAGCACCTCCACCAACAACAACTTCGAACTTTCCCCCCTCCATCAAAGATATCTGGGGACCCTTCACAGCCAAACTGAAGATGATGGCAGAGGATCTCCCCTCGATTATAACGAAGGCTGTGAAGAACACGAGCAAGAAGCTTCAAGATGAGAATGCGGCGCTCAAGGAGTCAAACCGCCTGATAAGGATGGAGGCAGAGAAGCTTTCTTGCAATCTGATGATGGCGAAAATTGACCATTCAAGGCTGGAGGACGCCATGGATGCTGAACTAAGAGGCGCGCGCAAGGAGGCCTCCGATCTGCGCCAAAAACTGCACCTCCAGGCTCAAGAGAAAATCGAGTTGGAGAGTAAGCTTGTACCTTACAGGCTCAAGGTGGCCAACTTGGAGGCTGCAATGAAAGCAGATGCGACCAAGGTGGAAAACCTTGAAAAGAGGTCGGTAGATCGGGAGGTCCTCCTTGGAAAGGTCGAGAAGGAGAGGGACGACACCAAGGCTGAGCTCGCCAAAACTCAAGAGGAAAACGCAAAGATTGCTGCAGAGCTGGCCCAGGGTTTATTTTGTTTGTTATTTATTAGATATTACGTTATGCTTGTTATTTTCGGTTTAACATTGAATGTTATCACAAAACCTCTCGGTTTCAACTTCTCGGTTGCATAAACGTTTCGGTCTTACTCTGTCAGTGTGAACCTGATGTGATTCCACTAGCCATATAGAGAAAGGTTCTTGACCTTCTTAGGAATCACCTTGAGTTGGACATTATAGAGGCACTTTTCTTAGAGTTGGATCATTGTTCTAAGACAAGAACTCACCAAAAACTAGTACCAAATCCCAAACTCATTTGGATGAACCAATTGTAGTCAAATTGAACTGAACAAATGAGCAAGAAAAGCAAAGGAACAAGATGAATGGACAGAAATATAAAACTGCCGAACCAAAAACTCATAAAAACAGCAAGAACATCTAACCAAAACTCAAGAACACAAGCTAACACAAACAATAGAAAGAGGAGAAAGGAAGGAGAGAAGAAATGCTCATGAAGATGGAAGGAGGATGGATGATCTCGCCACTAGAAGTGTGGAATGCTCCTAGATGAGAGTGATGCCGCCACTTGAGGACTCCATTGATCCATCAAGATAAGACTAGAGAAGAAGGCTCAAAGCTCTCCAAAGTTCACTCAAAATTTGAGTAGAGTTTTCTTAGATTAATTCCAATCTGAATTTTACAAAGGAAGCACCTCTATTTATAGCCTAAGGTGCAGAAAAATAGGTGGGAAATTTCAAATAAACTCATTTGAAATTCCCACCAAAAACAAGTCACATGGGAGGTGTGACCTTTTTCTACTATGACACCTCCCAAAAACTACACCCACACCACTCTCCTAAGTCACATGGGTAATGTGACTTTATTTTACATTTTCACACTCCTTTATTTAATAACCACACCTCCTAAAACTATACAAGAGTATTTCAAAGCTTGGCCTTGCCCCTCATGGGATGGACTTGGGCTCTTTGGGCTTTGGCCTTCTTGGGCTTGGGCTTGGGCTTTGGGCTTGGGCCTCATCTTTATTTTATGTCTTCTTTTAATTTTGAGAAGACTAGAAGGAAGAACTTCAAATGTGAGGGTGGATGTCCTCTTCCTCCATTAATAAAAGCCTCCTTTATTTGATTCTCATCATACTCCTCGAGTTGGAGAGAATTCGTCCACGAATTCTGAATCCCTGCATATAACAAAGTCAGTTTAGTTTTACAATTAAAAGTGGAAGAAAAATGTAAACATGACTTAGCATTTGTAAATAATGGGATTTCAGAAAAAGAGGTTCTATAAATCGACCAAGTTGGAAAAATTTGTTTGGGAATGATGTGATGTTTTGGAAAAAGACCTCTTAAATGGTGACAACCATTAGGAGGTATGAACAAATTATCCCTAACAGTTTTTAACCAAGATGGTGGTGAAATAGGAACCTTGGGTAAGGAAAAAGATAAGGAAGGAAAACACCTTGGAGGTGAAAGGATTAGATCCATGTCAACTTGGCCTTCTTTGTCTTTTTCTTTTTTACTTGTGGTAGGTGGGTGAGGTAGGTCTTGTTTTACCTTTTTCATCATTAAGATTTGCTTTTGTGGACAATGAAGAGCTATGTGCCCAAAACCTAAACATTTAAAACATTTGATATTTGAAGGTTGGGTAGGTGACTTAGGATTAGAAGGATTTGTAGTAGAAACTTTCTTTGGAAACATGGTTTGTTTGGAAAAATTGGAAGGACAATTTTGAGTAGACATTTTGTTGGCATCCTTCCTAGAAGAGTTGTAGAAATTATAATCATGAGTATTTTTGAAAGTTGTTTTCAAAAGATAGGATTCTACCTTGATGGCTTGGCGAAACACTTTCTATAAAGAAGAGTACTCATTTAATTCTACAATTTCTCTAATATCTCTTCTCAAACCACGTACAAACCATTTTAGCTTTGACTCTTCATTAGCATGCATATTCATTTTAGTCAAAGTTGTTCAAAATCTTTAATGTATTCTTCTACCATCCTATGTCCTTGAGGAAGCCTTTGGAACTTCAACAAGTGTTCCTTCCTAGAAGGAGGAACAAACCTCGCGCGCATACACTCTTTCAAAGCATTCCAAGAAACCACGGGAGGTTTCTTGCGATATATAATGTCCATTACAATTTTATGCCACCATTCTTTGGCATAGCCCAAAAAGGATGAAGAAACTATCCTAAGTTTATCGTCATCTTGGACCCTATACACATGAAAATAATGGTCAACCTTAGTCTCCCAATCTAAATACACATTAGGATCACTATCACCATTAAAACTAGAGACTTTTTTACAAGCAATGTTGAACACTTGGTGATATCTTTGGTCACGGTTATAGCTCTCTTCATGAGAATGATGGTGATGCCTCCTTCTTCTATGTTCTTCTTCACCGAGGACTGAAGCTTTGGAAGGAGAATGTTGTTTGTAAGATGCACCACTTGAATAGCCAGCCATTTTGCAAATAAAAAACAGCAAACACACAAAAACAGCAAACAAGTTAAGAAACAAAATTAGCAAAAACAATGAGCTTGGCAATGAAATTGCCGAAGTGAATGGAGGCAGAAAAAAGAGGTCACTCTCAAAGAAATAATGTCCTTGCACCAATCTGATCTTGAGGCCTTGGAATCCTCAAATGAAAGATGTCAAAGCAAGCACACCAATCTCAAAAGCAACCACCACAAAACCAATGAAACAATAAAGACAAACAAGAAAAGGTATAAGCAAAGAAAGGTAATTGCAAAAGGAATACTATATGTAAGACAAACTCAAAGATTAATGAATGAAAGACAAGCAAGAAAATAAAGAACTCAATGAAGAAAGAAGGCACACCAAAAGAGTCCTAGAGAAAAGTACTAGAGTAGATTTAAGAAACAAAAAAACAAGCTACTGGAAAATATTTTTTTTTATGCAAACTGTCCTATGTTTACAGATTTAACTGGAACGATTGAAAGCGAACTGGAATGTGAAAAATTAACCTCAGAAACTTCAATGTCTCAAATCAATAATGGCACTGGAACGAAGTAAAAACAGTAAGCCAATTGAGAGAAATAAATTTTTAAAAATCGCTGCCAGATTACCGTATTCTTTTCGGCAGAATTGTACACTTTTTTTATTTTATTTATCATTTTTTGTGTACTTTGAATTTTTGAATGATTCTTTTTCTACTCTTTTCTAACACTTTGAATATCACAAATCCAGAATTTCAGAATTTTCCAGTGAGTAAATCAATTGCAATAAGGAAAAACAGTAAGCACTTTTTTTCAGAAACAGAGGAATCCTAATAGGAACAAAAAACATAATTATGAACTAGCAAAGACATAATGGAAAATGATGTATTGGAACTTGTATAGGTCTAGAATACAAGTATGAACTCAATTCTTAAAAGAAAATGCACAAAGGATCAATATCAATTCAGAAAATTATATGACACTAAAGCAAGAAACAATCAAAAACAATAAAAGTACTACTAGAAGTAATGACAATTATGGAATAACATGACTAAAACAAAACTTGACATGATTACAAAATTAAAAGACATATGACAAAAAATAACAACAACTGAAAGGAAGCTTAAGGTAAACTCTAGGAAGGAGAACGCCATTCCAAAAGAGCAACCATACTCATGAATAATGAGTGCCATAAACCTTTTCACAAGCACTTGGTGTAACAAAAGAAAAACAGCAAGAAAACTCAATTAACACCTAAAACAGAAACTTAAATTGCAAGAAAATTAAAGAGCTCTTGAAATTAAAGTGCACACAACTCAACAATTAAACAAGAAGAACCTAAGACTCATGATACCACATGACGTGATTCCACTAGCCATATAGAGAAAGGTTCTTGACCTTCTTAGGAATCACCTTGAGTTGGACATTATAGAGGCACTTTTCTTAGAGTTGGATCATTGTTCTAAGACAAGAACTCACCTAAAACTAGTACCAAATCCCAAACTCATTTGGATGAACCAATTGTAGTCAAATTGAACCGAACAAATGAGCAAGAAAAGCAAAGGAACAAGATGAATGGACAGAAATATAAAACTGCCGAACCAAAAACTCATAAAAACAGCAAGAACATCTAACCAAAACTCAAGAACACAAGCTAACACAAACAATAGAAAGAGGAGAAAGGAAGGAGAGAAGAAATGCTCATGAAGATGGAAGGAGGATGGATGATCTCGCCACTAGAAGTGTGGAATGCTCCTAGATGAGAGTGATGCCGCCACTTGAGGACTCCATTGATCCATCAAGATAAGACTAGAGAAGAAGGCTCAAAGCTCTCCAAAGTTCACTCAAAATTTGAGTAGAGTTTTCTTAGATTAATTCCAATCTGAATTTTACAAAGGAAGCACCTCTATTTATAGCCTAAGGTGCAGAAAAATAGGTGGGAAATTTCAAATAAAATCATTTGAAATTCCCACCAAAAACAAGTCACATGGGAGGTGTGACCTTTTTCTACTATGACACCTCCCAAAAACTACACCTACACCACTCTCCTAAGTCACATGGGTAATGTGACTTTATTTTACATTTTCACACTCCTTTATTTAATAACCACACCTCCTAAAACTATACAAGAGTATTTCAAAGCTTGGCCTTGCCCCTCATGGGATGGACTTGGGCTCTTTGGGCTTTGGCCTTCTTGGGCTTGGGCTTGGGCTTTGGGCTTGGGCCTCATCTTTATTTTATGTCTTCTTTTAATTTTGAGAAGACTAGAAGGAAGAACTTCAAATGTGAGGGTGGATGTCCTCTTCCTCCATTAATAAAAGCCTCCTTTATTTGATTCTCATCATACTCCTCGAGTTGGAGAGAATTCGTCCACGAATTCTGAATCCCTGCATATAACAAAGTCAGTTTAGTTTTACAATTAAAAGTGGAAGAAAAATGTAAACATGACTTAGCATTTGTAAATAATGGGATTTCAGAAAAAGAGGTTCTATAAATCGACCAAGTTGGAAAAATTTGTTTGGGAATGATGTGATGTTTTGGAAAAAGACCTCTTAAATGGTGACAACCATTAGGAGGTATGAACAAATTATCCCTAACAGTTTTTAACCAAGATGGTGGTGAAATAGGAACCTTGGGTAAGGAAAAAGATAAGGAAGGAAAACACCTTGGAGGTGAAAGGATTAGATCCATGTCAACTTGGCCTTCTTTGTCTTTTTCTTTTTTACTTGTGGTAGGTGGGTGAGGTAGGTCTTGTTTTACCTTTTTCATCATTAAGATTTGCTTTTGTGGACAATGAAGAGCTATGTGCCCAAAACCTAAACATTTAAAACATTTGATATTTGAAGGTTGGGTAGGTGACTTAGGATTAGAAGGATTTGTAGTAGAAACTTTCTTTGGAAACATGGTTTGTTTGGAAAAATTGGAAGGACAATTTTGAGTAGACATTTTGTTGGCATCCTTCCTAGAAGAGTTGTAGAAATTATAATCATGAGTATTTTTGAAAGTTGTTTTCAAAAGATAGGATTCTACCTTGATGGCTTGGCGAAACACTTTCTATAAAGAAGAGTACTCATTTAATTCTACAATTTCTCTAATATCTCTTCTCAAACCACGTACAAACCATTTTAGCTTTGACTCTTCATTAGCATGCATATTCATTTTAGTCAAAGTTGTTCAAAATCTTTAATGTATTCTTCTACCATCCTATGTCCTTGAGGAAGCCTTTGGAACTTCAACAAGTGTTCCTTCCTAGAAGGAGGAACAAACCTCGCGCGCATACACTCTTTCAAAGCATTCCAAGAAACCACGGGAGGTTTCTTGCGATATATAATGTCCATTACAATTTTATGCCACCATTCTTTGGCATAGCCCAAAAAGGATGAAGAAACTATCCTAAGTTTATCGTCATCTTGGACCCTATACACATGAAAATAATGGTCAACCTTAGTCTCCCAATCTAAATACACATTAGGATCACTATCACCATTAAAACTAGAGACTTTTTTACAAGCAATGTTGAACACTTGGTGATATCTTTGGTCACGGTTATAGCTCTCTTCATGAGAATGATGGTGATGCCTCCTTCTTCTATGTTCTTCTTCACCGAGGACTGAAGCTTTGGAAGGAGAATGTTGTTTGTAAGATGCACCACTTGAATAGCCAGCCATTTTGCAAATAAAAAACAGCAAACACACAAAAACAGCAAACAAGTTAAGAAACAAAATTAGCAAAAACAATGAGCTTGGCAATGAAATTGCCGAAGTGAATGGAGGCAGAAAAAAGAGGTCACTCTCAAAGAAATAATGTCCTTGCACCAATCTGATCTTGAGGCCTTGGAATCCTCAAATGAAAGATGTCAAAGCAAGCACACCAATCTCAAAAGCAACCACCACAAAACCAATGAAACAATAAAGACAAACAAGAAAAGGTATAAGCAAAGAAAGGTAATTGCAAAAGGAATACTATATGTAAGACAAACTCAAAGATTAATGAATGAAAGACAAGCAAGAAAATAAAGAACTCAATGAAGAAAGAAGGCACACCAAAAGAGTCCTAGAGAAAAGTACTAGAGTAGATTTAAGAAACAAAAAAACAAGCTACTGGAAAATATTTTTTTTTATGCAAACTGTCCTATGTTTACAGATTTAACTGGAACGATTGAAAGCGAACTGGAATGTGAAAAATTAACCTCAGAAACTTCAATGTCTCAAATCAATAATGGCACTGGAACGAAGTAAAAACAGTAAGCCAATTGAGAGAAATAAATTTTTAAAAATCGCTGCCAGATTACCGTATTCTTTTCGGCAGAATTGTACACTTTTTTTATTTTATTTATCATTTTTTGTGTACTTTGAATTTTTGAATGATTCTTTTTCTACTCTTTTCTAACACTTTGAATATCACAAATCCAGAATTTCAGAATTTTCCAGTGAGTAAATCAATTGCAATAAGGAAAAACAGTAAGCACTTTTTTTCAGAAACAGAGGAATCCTAATAGGAACAAAAAACATAATTATGAACTAGCAAAGACATAATGGAAAATGATGTATTGGAACTTGTATAGGTCTAGAATACAAGTATGAACTCAATTCTTAAAAGAAAATGCACAAAGGATCAATATCAATTCAGAAAATTATATGACACTAAAGCAAGAAACAATCAAAAACAATAAAAGTACTACTAGAAGTAATGACAATTATGGAATAACATGACTAAAACAAAACTTGACATGATTACAAAATTAAAAGACATATGACAAAAAATAACAACAACTGAAAGGAAGCTTAAGGTAAACTCTAGGAAGGAGAACGCCATTCCAAAAGAGCAACCATACTCATGAATAATGAGTGCCATAAACCTTTTCACAAGCACTTGGTGTAACAAAAGAAAAACAGCAAGAAAACTCAATTAACACCTAAAACAGAAACTTAAATTGCAAGAAAATTAAAGAGCTCTTGAAATTAAAGTGCACACAACTCAACAATTAAACAAGAAGAACCTAAGACTCATGATACCACATGACGTGATTCCACTAGCCATATAGAGAAAGGTTCTTGACCTTCTTAGGAATCACCTTGAGTTGGACATTATAGAGGCACTTTTCTTAGAGTTGGATCATTGTTCTAAGACAAGAACTCACCTAAAACTAGTACCAAATCCCAAACTCATTTGGATGAACCAATTGTAGTCAAATTGAACCGAACAAATGAGCAAGAAAAGCAAAGGAACAAGATGAATGGACAGAAATATAAAACTGCCGAACCAAAAACTCATAAAAACAGCAAGAACATCTAACCAAAACTCAAGAACACAAGCTAACACAAACAATAGAAAGAGGAGAAAGGAAGGAGAGAAGAAATGCTCATGAAGATGGAAGGAGGATGGATGATCTCGCCACTAGAAGTGTGGAATGCTCCTAGATGAGAGTGATGCCGCCACTTGAGGACTCCATTGATCCATCAAGATAAGACTAGAGAAGAAGGCTCAAAGCTCTCCAAAGTTCACTCAAAATTTGAGTAGAGTTTTCTTAGATTAATTCCAATCTGAATTTTACAAAGGAAGCACCTCTATTTATAGCCTAAGGTGCAGAAAAATAGGTGGGAAATTTCAAATAAAATCATTTGAAATTCCCACCAAAAACAAGTCACATGGGAGGTGTGACCTTTTTCTACTATGACACCTCCCAAAAACTACACCTACACCACTCTCCTAAGTCACATGGGTAATGTGACTTTATTTTACATTTTCACACTCCTTTATTTAATAACCACACCTCCTAAAACTATACAAGAGTATTTCAAAGCTTGGCCTTGCCCCTCATGGGATGGACTTGGGCTCTTTGGGCTTTGGCCTTCTTGGGCTTGGGCTTGGGCTTTGGGCTTGGGCCTCATCTTTATTTTATGTCTTCTTTTAATTTTGAGAAGACTAGAAGGAAGAACTTCAAATGTGAGGGTGGATGTCCTCTTCCTCCATTAATAAAAGCCTCCTTTATTTGATTCTCATCAGAACCTCTCGGTTATTTAATTTACATGCTTTAACTATAATATTTTGGTTAAGAATTTTTTAAGTAATGTTCTCAATGTCTATAACCTTAAAGTAATAAGATTACTTTTTCAGTTTTTGTCATCTCAAAGTAAATAAGATTACCTTTCGATTTTTGTGACCTCAAAGCAAGAAGACTAGCTTTCGGTTTTTGTGACCTCAAAGCAAGAAGATTATCTTTCGGTTTTTTATCTTTATAGCGTTCTAAACGGAGGATTTTTCGTTCGAAGTGCAAAGAATTCTTTCGGTTTCAAATGCTTTCACTTCAGGTAAAATAATCGTTGACTATTAATGCCGAAAACGCAAGTCATGAATGTGTGTTACATTAAAATAAATTAGATTAAGATTTACCTAACAGGGTAATAGGCCGAATATTGAAGCCGAAAACGGGAGATAAAAATATCTTTGATTGCAAAAATAAATCAAAATTTAAATCCCAAGGAAGTTGTTTTATTTCGGTTAACTAAAAATCAATACTAAAACCGAAAAGTGTAATTGGAGCCATTAACTATATTGGGTTGTCTAAAAATGCAACCTTCATTCATATTTGCTGCCATTAAAATTATCAATTAGTAAACCATTCGGTTATATTAAAACATTTTATATATCTTGATATTATGCATTCATAGTTTAATTGAATTTTATTTAAATGCTTGAAACGTTGTTTGTGAATAAATCCTATTTGGATCTTTCGGTGTGTGAAACCTAAAGGCATAAAATTATTAATGATCTCGGTACAGGGATCTTTCGGTTGGGTTTTGAAAGCATAACGTCAATGGTTACGTAATTAATGTTTCTGGTTCTTTGTTTTCGGTTTTAGCTAATAAAATAATGTGTATTTTTTATCTTTGATTTTATTTTTGCCATTTAGTATAAATTCATGATGAGACTGATGTTATTATTGGAAAACGGAAAATTGATTTAATATATAGTCAATTAACACTTTGAATTGTTTAAAGTATCAAGTTATTAAGCCATCACTTCACTTGTTAAGGTTGAATAGTTTTATGATACTGATACACGAATGTGCTAGACCTTTCGGTTTTGTAGCAAAATCTTTCGGTTTAGTATGAATTATGAATTTATTGCTTTGGGCCTTGCGGTTTTGAAGGCATAAAAATCGTGCATTTGTTGATTTGGACCTTTCGGTTTTCATTTGAGATGAAAGTGTCTAAGATCGAAAGTTATAAGGGAACATTCTGACGGGAGGGATTTCATCTGATTTGAAAGCTTTCAAGACCGAAAGAAGTATATTTATATGTTTATTTGGGAGGGATTTCACCTGAAGTGAAAGCATCCAAGCCCAAAAGAGTTATGCGAATATTTTTTCGGGAGGGATTTCACCTGAAGTGAAAGCATCCAAGCCCAAAAGAATTATGTAAATATGTTTTCGGGAGGGATTTCACCTGAAGTGAAAGCATCCAAGCCCAAAAGAATTATGTAAATATGTTTTTGGGAGGGATTTCACCTGAAGTGAAAGCATCCAAGCCCAAAAGAATTATGTAAATATGTTTTCGGGAGGGATTTCACCTGAAGTGAAAGCATCCAAGGCCAAAAAAAAAAAGAATGAAGGTTAACAAGATGAATTGTTACTTGGGAATGCTTCTTCATTATATGATAAGTATGTACACAAAAGTCTTCTTTTTACATCTATTTTAACTGAAATAGAACTTTAGATGACTCGCATTCCACGTTCTCGGTATCACTTTCTCTTCCAAAGTTTCTAATCTATAGGCTCCATTTTGCAAGTTTTCTAACACCCTGAAAGGACCTTCCCAGTTGGATGCCAGCTTTCCATGTCGTGGATCCTTTCGAGCTTCAGTTCGCATTCTCCATACCAAATCACCTTCTTTAAAAGCTCTAAATTTTACCTTTGCATTAAATCTCTTCATCGCCCTTCGCTTTACTGCTGTTTCTTTTACTTTTGCTCTTACTCTAAGTTCTTCAATAAGATCAAGATCAGTCCTCAAACATTCATTGTTGATATTCCAATCTTCCATTTGTCTTCTTAATGTTGGTTTGTTAACTTCTACTGGTAACATTGCATTTGTTCCATAAGTAAGATTGACGGTGTTTCACCAGTTGACGTTTGTGGTGTGCATCGATACGCCCATAATATCTCTGGTAACTTCTCGGCCCACAAACCTTTAGCACTCCCCAGCCTCTTTTTTAATTGTCCAAGAATAACTTTGTTTGCAACTTCAGCCTGTCCATTCGTTTGCGGATGTTCAACTGAAGTGGTTGTGGACTTGATTCCCAAATCTGCATAAAATTCCATAAGTTTTTTGTCAATGAATTTTCGGCCATTGTGACTTACAATAGTGTGTGGGATTCCGAATCGACATATTATATTTTTCCATACAAACGTTTGAACTTGCTGAGCCGTTATCTTAGTCAATGCTTCTGCTTCTATCCATTTTGTAAAGTAGTCTACAGCTACTATCATGAATTTGGTTTGACCACGTCCAAGCGGGAACGGACCAAGTATATCAATTCCCCACTTTGCAAATGGCCATGGAGATATGATTTCTTGCAACTCCCGTGCAGGTATATGATTCAAACTTCCAAACTCTTGACATTTTTTACATGTTTTAACATAAATTTCACAATCATCTCGGATTGTTGGCCAATTATAACCAGCTCTGCAGACTTTTGTTATCATTGTTCGGGCTCCACAATGCAGTCCACAAATTCCTTCATGAAGTTCTTTGCTTACATATTCAGCTTGTTCTTTGGTCAGACATTTTAATAGGGGCATAGATTATCCTCTTTTGTACAACTCGTCACCAATTAAAATGAAACTAGCTACTTTCTTTGCTGTTTTTGCATCCGGCTCAACACCTTGCTCCTGACCCTTTATGACTTCTATGTATGTTTTTATCCAGTCGTCTTTGGATGTCACAATATTGAAGCATTCGTCTAGGCTGACTGTCGGATGACTGAGGGTTTGTTGTATGACTGAATTATGTTGCATTTGTCGTTGTTGGCTTGCTAATTTAGATAGCGAGTATGCTTTCATGTTTAATTCTCTTGGAATGTATTTCATCTCGGCCTTGGTAAAACATTGCATAATATTTAACACTTTATGATAATATCTCATTAATAAAGGGTCTTTTACCTGATACTCCCCGTGCACCTGTCCTACTGACAGCTGTGAGTTAGTTTTGCAAACGACATTTTCAACTCCCATGTCTCTGGCCAATAATAACCCTGCAACAAGAGCTTCATATTCGGCCTGGTTGTTGGATGTTTTGAACTCAAATCTTAGCGCCATCTCCACTTGGAAGTTATCTGGTCCTTCAAGTACTATTCCTGCTCCGCTTCCTCTTTTGCTTGACGCGCCATCTACATACAAGGTCCACTTGTTCTGTTGTGTTGTTGTCGGCATTTGAATAATAAAATCTGCAAGGGATTGGGCTTTAATTGGTCCTCTTGGTTCGTACTTGATTCCATATTCTGAAAGCTCCATCGACCATGTCACCATTCGACCTGCAAGTTCTGGTTTTTTCAAAATTTTAGATATTGGATAATATGTTCTCACAATTATCTGATGATTATGAAAATATGGTCGAAGATGCCTCACAGCATACACCAGTGTTAAGGCAAATTTTTCAACCTTGGGATATCTGGTTTCGGCATTTTGAAGGGATCTACTTACAAAATATATTGGTTTTTGCTCTGGGTTTTCTTGGATCAAGGCAGCTCCTATGGCTTCATTTGAAGTTGCTAGGTAAACTATGATAGGTTGAGTTGGCACAGGTTTCACTAAGATTGGGGGTTCGGCCACCATACTTTTGAGTTGAGATAAAGCTTGCTCACATGGTTCACTCCACACAGAGGTTTCGGATTTTTTCAGCAAGTTTACTATCGGTTTGGTTTTTTCGGCCAATACTGGCTGAAATCTTGATAATGAGTTCAGTTTTCCTACCAGCCGTTGTACTTCTTTTAGGTTTTTCGGTCTTCCCATCTGCATTATTGCCTCACATTTATCGGGATTTGCCTCAATTCCTCTGTTTGTTAACATGAATCCTAAGAATTTTCCTCCTTTTACACCGAAAATGCACTTTTCTGGATTGAAACGAATGTTGTACTTTCTTATTTGTGCAAACACTTCTTCAAGATCGTGCAGATGTTTCTGTATTTCACTTGATTTAACAACCATGTCATCAACGTAAACTTCCAAGTTTTTTCCAATCTATTCTTTAAACACTTTGTCCATCAATCTTTGGTATGTTGCTCCAGCATTTTTCAAACCGAAAGGCATGACTTTATAGCAACATCAGTGATGAAAGCCATTTTCGGGATATCAGGTTCATACATCTGTATTTGATTATACCCTGAATAAGCATCAAGAAAACTCATCATCGCTTGGCCAGACGCCCCATCAACTAATCGGTCTATGTTGGGCAGTGGATATGTGTCTTTTGGGCATGCTTTGTTCAAGTCTGTGTAGTCTGTACACATTCTCCATTTTCCATTCGGTTTCTTGACAAGTACCACATTAGACAGCCATGTAGTATACTTAGCTTCTCGGATAAAACCAGCTTGTATTAACTTTTCGGTTTCCTCAATTGTTGCCTTTCGTCTCTCTTCCCCTAACTTTCTTCGTTTTTGAGATACCGGCCTTGCTTCTCGGCAAACAGACAACTTGTGACACATTACTTCTGGATCAATCCCAGGAATATCAGACGGTTGCCAAGCAAACAAATCCTTATTGTTACGCAACACTGTGATGAGTTTGCTCAGTAATTCATCAGGCATACTTCCACTTATGTAAGTGCATTGTTTGTCGTCTTGGCCTAACACCACCGCTGTTGTTTCTTCTTTCGGCTCCAACCTTTCCTAATTTAATCTAGGATCTAAATCCACCATGGCTACCATTTTTTCAATACTTCTATCCATCTTCAAATTCATTTTTAAACCTGTCGCATAACACTCTCGAGCATCTTTTTGATTGACATAAATTGTTGTTATCTCCCCCTTTTCTATCAGGAATTTCATGGCTAAGTGTGGTGTTGATACGATTGCCCCTAACTTGTTTAAAGAAGACCGTCCTAACAGCACGTTGTATGACGTGGATGCATCCACTACCAGATATCGGATTTTAATTTTTTTAATTTTGCTGCCTCTTCCAAATGTTGTTATTAGATCAACATACCCTTTGGTGCTAACTCTTTCACCCGAGAAGCCAATGATTTGCTCTCGGAAAGGCACTATGTCTTCTTCTCTCAAATGTAACCTCTTGAACGTATCCCAAAACAAGATATCAACTGAACTCCCTTGATCAACCAAGGTCTTCATGACAACATATTCGACTATTTCCATCGTTATCACCATAGGATCATCATGATCTGGATCAATTTCTTGAAAGTCTTCGTCTGTGCAGAGCATCGGTGGTAAAGTTCTTGTTTTCAAAACATGATTAACAGTTCTGATACTTCTCCAATGTTGTTTTATTGCTAACAAAGATTCCTTTCCAGAGAAACCACCTGAGATTGTATTTATAAACCCCCTGACCGGCCTTCCTAAACTTCGCTCCCTGCTTCGTCTTACTGACTTTGTGTTTTGATAAACTCTACCACTTCTTTCCTCTAGTCTTCCGACCCTTCTATCATCTCTTTTTTCTACTCGCTTATTTTCTCTCCTTTCAAACCTTTCCACCCTTCTTTCTCCTATCTCTTCCCTTCTCACTCCTCTCTCAGGGCTTAACTATACTCTTGTATTTCCACCTCGGATAAAACGTTTTAACTGCCCCGCATGAATCAACTCTTCTATTCTGTCTTTCAACCCAATGCATTCTTCTGTATGATGGCCATGATTTTTATGATATTCACAATGTTTGGTGCGATCTGCTCTCTCCGGTGTTCTTGCTTTTCTCGGTGATGGTATTATTTCTGCTGCCATGGCTTCCTGTAAAACTCTTGCTCTATTTGTATTTAGAGGTGTGTACTGTTGGAATTTTCGACTCTTAAACTCTTCTCGGGCTCTTCTTGCCACAGATACATTTTCTCTTTCTATCACCCTCTTCTCACCTCCATCAACCCTCACTTGGTTTCAAAACTCCCTCAGTTCTTCCATCTGCATAAATTTTGATGCCCGTTGCCTTAGTTCATCGAGATTGATCGCGGGTTTTTTACAAAGGCTATCGGCAAATGGTCCCGGTTTTAGTGCTGTTATCATGTGATGCATGGTGACCTCTGGGCTGAGATTTCGAATTCCCAGGGCAACCTTTCCAAAGCGTTCCATGAACATTCTTAACGACTCTCCCTTCTCTTGTCTTATGTTTACTAAGGCAATCGACGTTAAATGATGAGGGCGACTAGTTGCAAACTGAGCGCCGAACTTTTCCACCAACGTATCAAAACAATTTATACTCAAAGGTGGGAGGCGTGTGAACCAACTTAACGCTGCTCCTTTCAGGGTTGTAGGGAATACTCTACACATAACAACATCATTCCATGTATACAAGCTGATTTGAGTAGTATATATTGCAATATGTTCATCAGGGTCCGTACTTCCATCATATTTGTCAATGGTCAAATTTTTCCAATTGTCAGGTAACGGAGTATCAAGTATATCATCATAGAACGCATGTTTTCTGGAAGATGTCCCTGCAAAAGCCCCAGAGTTTTCAAGCAATCTTCTCTTGGTTTGGGAAATTTCGTTGTGATATAGCCTTTCATTCATTTGTACCCTAGGCTGATCGGTTTCGAAGGATGAATTCAAAATTGTTTCCTCTTGTAACTTTCTCCTCATATGTGCGTTTTCAACTCTCAACATACTCAACTCTTCTTTATTATTCTTTTTTAGTGTCTCAAATTCTTTTTGTAGTTGTACCAACATTGCCATTGGCATATTAATATTGTCTGCATGCTCTCCACCTTGTTCTTCTCTTTGATTCATCTTGTCTCCAACCTTTTTCAGCTATCTCTCGGCCCCACGGTGGGCGCCAAAATGTTCTTACAACAAGGACCCAGAATACTGAAACTAGGTTGACAAGACTCGACTTTACACAAATATTCTACTCTTGGGCCGGATTCTCTTAATTTCTTCTTGGGCTCATGTTTTGGACTCTTCTTGGTTAGGTGCTTTCGGCTTCTCCCTCAGCAGGTGCTCTCGGTTTCTCCATCAACAGGTGCTCTCGGCTTCTCCCTCAGCAGGTGTTCTCGGCTTCTCCCTCAGCAGGTGCTCTCGGCTTCTCCCTCACACAGGTTGGGGGTGGTACCTGCAAGGCGCTCCGATGCCAAGGTCAGAAATAGTTTCAAATATCATCAGACAATATTCACTCTTACTTACCTCTCATGTTGATCTCCTATTTATAGAGTTTCCTTAATGGGCTTTTTACTTTACCTTTGGACTTTCTTTCTACACCATTTTATTATTTACGCACCCCCTAACATGGGTTTCTTATGTAATTTGGGCCTTGCTATATATATATATTGCTTTATTCTTTTATTGTATAACCTCTCGGTTTTCGGCTTAAAGCCTATTAGCACAACACTTACGTATAACCTCTCGGTTATATTTAGTATTTTGCTCTCGGCTTAACCTCTCGGTTTTAGCCTACCAGTAAAATTTACAAAGCTAATCTTAACTTGTGATATTTAAGCAAAATCTCTTAAATCTAATCTTTAAATTATTATTCTTAAATAAAAGCATTTATCTTAAATTTAGACCTATTCAAATTTAACCAAAGGAATACTCAATCAGAAACAAATTCGTAAACACACGGCAACTTGAAAATTATTATTACATTCTCAAGTGGAATTTTGTGCATCACATAAATTTGAGTTTCCCTTGCAAACATCAACATACACCTGTCAAGTTGATTACATAAATTTGCATGTGAATCTCATTTTACATTTTTCGTTTGGAGTTAAATTTCATTACATTTTGAAATCATTTGATAAATTTTGTTCTTCCATAAGGGATGACACAACAGTGAGATTTAGTAGTTGAATAAATTATTTTTTTATTCGACTTTTTTTTTTAAATCTCAAAGTTTTGATTCTCGATTAAGAGTGTATATATAAAAATAAATACTTCGATATCAAGTATTAATTAAGTATCCGAATACTATTAATTAAGAGTACAATTTTATAATTATGTTTTTGAGCCTTTGGTGCATTTTAATTTTTAGATTTGAGTTCATACTTGTGTGCTAGATCCATACAAGTTCCTATACATCCATTTTATTGTGTCTTTGAAGTTTATTAGTACTGTTTTTTTTATTCCATATTAGGTTTCTTGAAATTGTGCTGGCTGAGTTTGTTTATGAAAATTAATTTCGTTGAAGAAAAATTGTGAAACTATGGATTTGAATAGATTGAAGTGTTAGAAGAAAAGTTAAACAAAATTCAAAATACAGAAAAAATGATAAATAAAATACAAACAGTGTGCAATCTGGCGTGAACAAAAATAGTGAAGTGACAATAGATTTGAAAATTTTATCACAATTAACTGGCACATTGTTTTGGTGTGATTCCAACGCCAAAATTGAGCTAAGATCTTGAATTATCTGTGGTTTAAATTTCAAATTCAAATTTGAATGTTCCAACTCAGCATAAATTGTTTAAGTCATGCATTTTATACCTCAAAATTTCAGTAGAACTGTTTTGGTTTTATTAATCCAATTCTAGTGACATTCTTTAGGTTCAATTTGTGTGCCACCTTTTGTTGAGTGTCTTATTTTGTTTGTTTGTCATATTCATTCAATTACTCTTTCAAGTTGTGTCATATACCTACTCTTTTTGTTGTAGTCCAATTGTAAATTGATTTTTTTTTGTTGCTTTAAATTTTGTTGACCTCTTTCTTGGTGGGAGAAATTTAAGGTGTCTTGAAAAGTTTGGAGCTAACATCTTTGGTGAGAGATTTATCACTTAAATAGGTGCAAATTTAAATACTACAAGTTGAATATCCTTAAGAGGTATAGCAAGAGCACAACAATAAATTTTGGTACAAAGTCTACACAAAGAGGGAGTGCAAATAGAAAAAGTACCAAAAAAAAAAGAAGTGCATACAATAGGATTTACTTAAAGTTGTTGCTCCCAATTTTTCATTGTATTTGTTGATCAAGAGTGATCAAGTGCTTTGAAGAATTCAAATTGTGCTTTGAAGAATCCAAATCCTATGTGTTTGATGCAAGGCTGTGTTGTTGCTGTGTTTTGGGAGGGATCTGGGTAGCTTTATTTGTAATCCACTCCTTTGTTGAATCTAAAGCTAATGTGTTTTAAATCCTTTTTGAAATAAAGTGTTTTTCCAATTAAGTGAAAAATAACATGTTGTTTTGATGAATCAACTGGTTGTTTTACTCTTAGGAGTTTTTGAAAAGGTTGAAAACTGTTTAAGTTTGGTTGACTTAACTTCCAAACCAAACAATCGGTTGTTTCGTGGTTTCAACTAATTGTGTTTTTGAAAATCCTAATAGAATTCTATTTTGGTGGTTGAATGTGCTTTAAATGATTTCCAACTGAATACGCTCCTTCATTAAATGCTTTGACCAATCTTTGGAAAATATAAATAGTTTGTTTATGTTTTCAAACAAGCAAGAGAAACAAATTTGAGTTTTTCAGTTGTGAAAGAGTTGATTCAAGATTTGAACATTCATATCAAAGCTTTGGGTTTTCTAAGAGAGTGGAATAGGATTGCATTTGTATTGATTTCAGATTGTTCTGTAAACAAGTGTAATCTCTTCTCAACCTTCTGTATTTCTGGTGTTGTGTTGCCAAAGAGTGTTGTGTGCTCTTGAGGTGGTCAAGATCAATACTCTTGGTGTGTGATTTGCCAAAGTGAGTGTGTTTCTTGAAGGGTTGAAGGTCACTACTTTGGTGGATTGTGTGTTGTAATCTGGTTTGATTACTTAGTGGATTACCCAGTGGTTTTTTGGGGACTGAATGTAGCTCTTGGTTTAAGGGTGAACCAGTATAAAATGTTGGTGTATCTTTCTCTTACCCTTAAACTCATTTAAATTATGTTTTAAGTTTTACTGGTATAAACAATCAATTGTTTCGCAGAAACAACCGATTGTTTTTCTGTTGCATTGTTGTTTTATTGCTTTTGTTCCTGGTTAACCTGATTTCTGTTCTGGATTCATACAAGGGATTGTTTCGCAGAAACAACCGATTGTTTTTCTGTTGCATTGTTGTTTTATTGCTTTCGTTCCTGGTTAACCTGATTTCTGTTCTGGATTCATACAAGGAATTTTGTTAAACTTTAAAAATATTTCAAAAACCTCCTTTAAACAATTCACCCCCCTCTCGTTTAAGGTCATATATTCTAACAGTATTTTCTTTGAGTTGTAATTGTGTTAAACCTTGAACAATTAGTGGATTAATTGCGCATTAGACGGTGACTGTGTCTTCAATGGTTCTAAGTGCCTAAAAGCCTCACCTTAGGATACGTCTAGTTTAAAGCTTTTTAGTTAGCAATTTTTTCCATTGCGTTTTTTTATTATTGCTTTGCATTTTGTTTTCTTGCATAAAATAGTGTTTTCATTCTTGATTGTGCTCTAAGTGAATTACTTAGAGAAATGTTTGGGAAAGTTTTGAGAGATAGAAACTGGCTAGGAAAGACTTGGTACTTAAGTGATCCACCTCTCTTTCCTGGGAATCTACCTACATTACTCCACTTATCTTTCTTATAGTAATTACTTTTAACACATAACTTTAACATGTCTTTTCATTCTTCTAGTCCAAATGAAAGTGATCGAAAGCCTACCAAAACTCGTTTAAAACAATTAGCTAGAGACTTTCAAGCACTATCATATAGACAATTGCAACATGAGACCCTACTAAAAGAAAGGGATGCTCATTTTGCTAAAATAGAAGAAAAGTTACAACTTGTTAAAGAAAAGGGTGAATACACCACAAAATCAAAAAGATCTTCAAAAACATCTAACTCTAGGTTAAATGATTCATATGATGAAAAAAATTCTTAGAATGCATGAGTATTATCAACCTTAACCTAGGAGAGTTAGAAAGGAAAGAAAAGAAAGGCCAAGGGAGGTTAGGGTAGAGCTACCTCATTTCTATGGAAAAGAAAATGTAGAAACATATCTAGATTGGGAGATGAAGGTAGAACAAGTGTTTGCTTGCAACCATGTGAGTGAAGAGAGAAAAGTACCCTTAGCCACCCTAAGTTTTCAAGGTAATGCTATGTATTGGTGGACTGCCCTTGAGCGAGATAGGCGTCTTTATAAGGACCCGCCCATAGAGTATTGGAATGATCTTAGGGGAGCCTTAAGATGCCGCCATATTCCCTCCTATTATAATAGGGAGTTAATGGACAAGCTCCAAAGAGTCCAACAAAAGACTATGAGTGTAGAGAAATATAGGCAGAAAGTGGAATTATATATGATGAGAGACTCAATTAGGGAATATGATCCCACCACCATAGCAAGATTTTTAAGTGGGCTAAACCTTGAAATTAGCGATAGAGTTGAACTTTTGCCCTACTGGGACTTGAATGATTTAATCCAACTTTGTATCAAAGTTGAACAACAAAATTTGAGAAAGGATCAAGTCGTAGGGAAAGCTCATACTCTAACTCTTATCCTAAATGGGAGTATAAAAGGGAGGAAACCTTACCAAAGGAAAAATCAAGAGAAACTCCCAAGAGAATAGAAAAAGATGTGCTAACCCCACCAACCCTCAGTAGAGATGTCAAATGCTTCAAATGTTATGGTAGAGGCCATGTAAAAGCCCAATGTCCAAATTAGAGAATTATGTTTCTAAGAGGGATAGATGAATATAGCAGCCACGAAGATGAACCTAGCAGGGTATAAGAAAAAGAAGATAGTGAGGGAGCATATCCATGTGAGGGGGAGTTAATGATGATCCGAAGAACCCTTAACAATCAATCTAGAGTGAACCTAGAGACACAAAGAGAGAACATTTTCCATACAAGATGTAAAGTTTTAGAAAATGTTTGTTCTCTCATTGTGAACAGTGGATCTTGCTGCAACTGTTGTAGCGCTAGAATGGTTGAGAAGCTAAATCTACAATTAATACCTCATCCTAAACCTTATAAACTTCAATGGATAAATGAAGATGGGGAATTAACTGTAGATAAGCAAGTGAAAGTCGAGTTCTCTGTGGCAAACTATAAAGATAAAGTTTTATGTGATGTAGTTCCCATGAAAGCTTGTCATATTTTGTTGGGTAGACCTTGGCAATTTGATAAGAAAACTATGCACAATGGTCTTACCAATGAGATTACTTCCACCCACAAAGAAAAAAAGTTTGTATTTTGTCCCTTGTCACATTCACAAGTGGTAAAAGATCAAGTACAAATGAAGCAAAAGAGGGAGGAAGAGAAAAAAAAAACTAATAGAAAAAGCCCTTAGGGAAAAAGAGGCGTGGGAAAAGAGTGTTCCTTCCCACAAGATTATTCAGAAGGAAGAAAAAATTGAAAAGATACTTCTTTCTGAACAACCTTCCGACCTCCTGCTTTGTAAAGGAACACTTGCATGCACTGTTACACTTACTAAGACTTGTATTCTACCTCCTCAAATAAAATAACTTTTAAAAGAATTTGATGACATATTCTCTAAGGAAGGCCCTATTGGACATCCCCCTTTTAGAGGAATAGAACATCAAATAGATTTAGTTCCGGGAGCCAGTCTACCCAATAGACCATCTTATAGAACTAATCCTGAAGAAACTAAGGAGATAGAATCACAAGTACAAGATTTGTTGGAGAAGGGTTGGGTTAAAAAGAGTCTAAGTCCTTGTGTTGTACCTGTCTTGTTGGTGCCAAAAAAAGATGGCAAGTGGAAAATTTGTTGTCACTGTAGAGCTATCAATAACATCACCATCAAGTATAGGCATCTAATTCCGAGACTAAATGATATGCTTGATGAGTTGCATGGGCCCACCATATTTTCTAAAATTGATCTTAAAAGTGGCTATCACCAAATAAAAATTAAAGAAGGTGATAAGTAGAAAATCGCTTTTAAAACCAAATTTGGACTATATGAGTGGTCAGTGATGCCTTTTGGACTCACTAATGCACCTAACACATTTATGAGGCTAATGAATAATATCTTAAGGGATTGTATAGGTAAATATGTAGTAGTTTATTTTGATGACATATAAGTGTATAACCAAAGCCTAGATTCTCACCTAAGTCACCTTAGGAAAGTTCTCCTAGTGCTTAGAAGGAATAGCTTGTTTGCTAATAGTGATAAATGTACTTTTTGTGTTGATAGTGTAGTATTTTTAGGTTTTATAGTTAATAAAAATGGGGTACATGTTGACCTCAAAAAAATAAAAGCCATCCAAGAAGGGCCAATTACCCAAAATGTAGGAGAGGTTAGGAGTTTTCATGGTCTAACAAGCTTTTATAGAAGATTTGTGCCTAACTTCTCAAGTCTAGCTTCACCACTCAATGAGTCAGTGAAGAAAGACGCTCCATTTTGTTGGACCGAGAAGCAAGATCAAGGCTTCAAGAAGCTAAAAGCTCAACTCACTAATGCACCCATTCTAGCCTTACCAAATTTTGCAAAAACTTTTGAGCTAGAGTGTGATGCATCGGGAGTAGGCATAGGTGTAGTGTTGTTGCAAGGTGGACACCCAATTGCTTATTTCAGTGAAAAACTTCATGGTGCCACCCTCAACTACCCCACCTATGATAAAGAGCTCTATGCACTTGTGAGGGCCTTAAAGACTTGGGAGTACTATCTAGTTTCTAAAGAATTTGTCATTCATAGTGATCATGAGTCTTTAAAATATTTGAAGGGTCAACATAAGTTGAACAAACGTCATGCAAAATGGATGGAATTTCTTGAACAATTTCCATAGTGTTATCAAATACAAGAAGAGCGGTACAAACATTGTGGCTAATGCTCTCTGAAGGAGACATGTTTTTTTTTTTCAAAACTTAGAGCCCAAAATTTTTGGATTTGAAAACATAACTGAACTTTACAAAGAAGATCATGATTTTGCATCCATCTTTGCTAAATGTGAACATAGAGCACAAGGAGGATTTTATGTTTCTGAGGGGTATCTTTTTAAAGAAGGAAAACTCTGCATACCCCAAGGAACACATCGAAAACTTCTTGTAAAATAATCTAATGAAAGAGGTCTCATAGGCCATTTTGGAGTTGATAAAACTTTAGAGCTTTTAAAAGGAAAATTCTTTTGGCCACATATAAGAAAAGTCGTTCAGAGACATTGTTTAAGAGGCATATCATGTTTAAAAACTAAATCTAAAACAATGCCTCATGGATTATATACTCCTTTACCTTTTGCAAGTGCTCCATGGGAAGACATCAGCATGGATTTTATTTTAGGACTTCCTAGGACCGCAAGAGGTTTTGATTCCATTTTTGTGGTTGTGGATAGGTTTAGTAAAATGGCACACTTTACTCCCTGCCACAAGGTGGATGATGCTAATAATATTTCTAAACTCTTCTTTGGAAAAGTGGTAAGACTTCATGGTCTACCTAGAAGCATAGTTTCTGATAGAGATCTAGAATTTATAAGTCATTTTTTAGAACCCTTTGGGAAAGGCTTGGAACTAAACTGAAATTCTCAACTTCTTGTCATCCTCAAACGGATGGTCAAACGGAAGTTGTAAATCAATCTCTTTCTACTATGCTTAAGGAAGTCATGAAAGGCAACCATAGATCTTGGGATGAGTATCTTCCCCATATTGAGTTTGCATACAATAGAGTAGTCCATAAAACTAGTAATATTTCTCCATTTCAAGCTGTCTATGGGTTTAATCCTCTCATGCCTTTAGATTTGTTGCCACTTCCTAATCCACAAGAGTTTGTGCATAAGGAATGAGTAACAAAAGCTGAATTTGTTAAGAAAATGCATGAGAGGATTAAAGAACAAATACAACAACAAATAGAAAAATATGTAAAACATAGCAATAAGGGGAAGCAAGGGATAATCTTTGAAGAAAGAGATTTGGTTTGGCTTCATCTTAGGAAAGATAGATTTCCAACTAAGAGGAAGTCCAAACTTAGTCCCCGGGGTGATGGACCTTTCCAAATCCTCAAGAGAAAAAATAATAATGCATATAAGCTTGACTTGCCTGAGGAGTACGGAGTACATAATACTTTTAATGTCATTGATTTAACTCCTTTTTATAGGTAGTAATGAAGAAGAGGCAGAAACATTGGATTTGAGGAAAACTCCTCTTCAAGAAGGAGGGAATGATGGAAGAGGCCCTAGGACAAGCCCAAATGCAAGACCAACAAAGAGAAGATCCGGGCCTACCACTAGAGCTAAGGCCAATAAGATTCAGGAAGACTGGAATACTGCTACTGATGACAGAGAAACCTTTTTATACATGTTTAAAATACCATACCATAACTCTAGTGTATAGTAGAATTTATTTTCTTGTTAAAATTAGATTATGAACTTTATTTGTAATGTTTTTACATTGAAGTTTGGTACCTAAACACCAACCTAGATTAAATTAGGGTTTCTAAAACACCTAATTTAATATAGGCCAATCATGAGAAGGCCCATTAGGAAGTGCACATTCAAAGCTTCATCATGCCTTCCATGTGCTTCATTTAAGCGCCAACTTCAAGCTATGTTTCGTTTGAAATTCCCTCCAATTCTCTCGTTCAAATCCACCCCTCACTTGCTATATAATGAGGTGCTTGGGTCATGTAAATTCAAGATTAATGGATGAGTGAATTACTGTCAAATTATTGTTCCAATCTCACTCTTGTCTCTACCTCTTTAGGATAGACACTTAATCTTCAAATTTCCACCAAACCAAGTGATTAGGCCCCACCTATCACTCTCGATACCTTACCTTCACCTTCAAGGAATTCACAAGATCTACGTGAGCTCCTTGTCCGCTACAATTCATGAAGCTTCCGCACCTCTCCACCAAGAAAACCAATCGGAATGAAGGCACAACTTCATCCCTAATGTCGTACTCCAATCGTCAAACTGATGAGCGAGGAAGTTAGAATCTTAGAGAAAAGACAGAGAGAAAGAAAATGGAGTTTTTAGAGAGATCATGGTAAACCTAAATAACTGAATTCTTAGTTATATGCTTTTTAAGTTTAATAATAAAATATTCAGGTGTTATTTTAATTATATCACTACTATTCTAAAACTATTTTTCTCGATCACGTTTAATGAAGAGTAGACTAATTCTTCAAATTTCGAGGATTTTTCTTCAAATAGAGTTTAACACAAAATTTTCATTTTATTCTTAACACTTTCTCAACAAATTTCGTATTTATAATGATTAAAAAATTGTTCCGTCCGGTTGACCGAGAGGTCTTCGTGCGCGACCTCAACCGTCAGCTAGGGTCTCCTTCCCACTGGTTACCTGTGAAATCCTGCAAAAAAGAGGACAAGGAGGCGCCCTAGCGGCCGTTTGCACTCCGACGCTCAAGTCAGCCAGCAAGAAACACCAAAACTGTTCACCTCCGTCTCTGAGCACCGCGTATGGCACTCTGAAGGTGGTAAAAAATAACTGTGTATTGTGTGTGTGTTCTCTCCTTCAGGCGAAGATATTCCCAGTCACTTGTACGTAACCTTGAAGCACGGGCAAGCAACCAGAGAGTTCTCGTAAATTTGCCAAAAGTTCCAACCCTCTTTCCAACATTCTCCGCGCTATTTAAACTACCCAAGCATTTAAAGCGCCTTAAAGCGCCTTTAATTACAAATGTAACGCACTCAATCAACGTATTTAATTAGAAAACGTAGCGCATTTAAGACGTTGAAACGCTTGGGAGCCATTATAGTACCTGAATGCTCGAAAGGGAAATTGTATTGAATAACTTTAATTACCTGGCACCTGACTAAAGGGTGTTTCTATTCTGGCATGGCTGTCGTACACGTGGAGGTCCTCACGACGCCGTGACCACATCTGGGGGCGTTTCTGCCCATCTGGGGACGTTTCTACGCGTGAGTCCTCCTCCTCGAGAGTGCTACTGCGCTAGGGGTGACTTTTTGGGTGCCAACTCATGCCCCCAATCATCTAGTCACTTACTTTGAGAGCGTATCTGCCTTCCTCTCGTACCCTGCACCCGGTTGCCTTGGGCGTGACCTTCCTCTTGAGTCGTATCTGTCCCCAAGGCGTCTCTGGGGCGGTAGGGGTACTTCACGAGTCAGGCTGCCCTCCACTGATGCTATCACTATGGCCTTGAAGCCACCTTTCCTTTCTCTTTATCGCTGCCCCGGGCTATCGGGACCTGAGGCCTTCCCACAACGTCGCTCCCTCCATGGTCTTTCCTACCCATGGGTATCGGGGAACCACACCGTGATTGCCTTGCTTTAGCACTGTTTGATCTGGCGACGCCCTGGTTGGGCGACGCCATCACCTAGGCGACGCCTTGTCTTGGCGACGCTTCCTCTTGACGATGCTGGCACTTGGCGTCTCTCCACCTAGGCGACGCCTTGCGTTGACCTTGACTCTCCAGTCGCTGACTTTGACCTTGACTTAGTCAACGCCCGGATACGGGACGGTACAAAAATATTATTGAATTTAACTTAATAAAAATAATTAAGGTTATTATTATTAAACTCGTTAATATCGTATGCATGATTTCTCCGTATTTAGAAGGTAAAGCCCAATTTATCATAAAAGTTGTCAGAGCATTTGACTTTTCAAACAAAATGCACTATTTAACAAAAATGTCATCCAAGCATTTGATGTGAGGTTTACCTTTTGTATAAAAGTAACATTGTTTATTTCAACAACAAAAAAAGTGTTTTTAGGTTAAGAAATAGAAAAAAAATGTATAATTATGAATTCACTTTAAGAATTTTAGTATTGGAATGAATTATTGTAGAGTATGTAGATCGTAACACTACAAACATTCTACATTTAAAATAAGTAAATTATTTAATTATATATCATACGCCTAAGTTGAATACTGAAAAAAATAATTGATATGTAAAGAAACATAGTCCTATTATTCATTTTGTTTTTCTCGTATGCTGTTTTTATTTTATTCCTTCTGTTCGGTAGAATTTTACTATTACTTTACACATATATTCATTATGATGATTATTAATTTCAGATGGATATATATATATATATATATATATATATATATATATTTATTGTGATGTCCAATTTATTTAATGATTATATGCATAGTGTTTTTTAAGATTTATTTTCTGTAAATTATAAGTGTAAAAGATTTCACACAGTTAATAAAATGATAAATATAATTTCGATGTAATTATTATCAAAATTAATAAACATATCATAGTATTTATATTCTGAATATATATATATATATATATTATTTTATTTTTATTTCTTTTCGATGTAGTTTTGATTAAAAGAAATAATTATAAAAACTGGTGCTATATATTAACCGATTTGATAAAATAATTAACTAATAAAACATTTTGTATTTTTGTAATTTTAAATGCATATATATTTATTATGATATCCTGAGTAAGGTGAACCTGGAGGTCCAAGAAAGGTTTGAACAGAAATTCTCAAATAAGGAAGGGTCAGGTTAGATTAGATAACATATAGAGTTCCTCACCTTAAATATAGAGCACAATTTTTTTTTTGATAAATAAATATATTTTTAGAAGAAAAAAGATTAAAGAAGTTGTATGGGCGTGTGAAGATCACAAAATTCCTGGTCACTAAAACTTCAATTTTATTAAAATTGACTAGTATAGTCTGAAATTGGACTTTATCAAAGTTTTAATTTGTTTTCGGAAATTAGGAAAATGGTGGAAAGGGAACAAATGCATCTTTTTTTTATGTTTAATTCCTAAGAAAGACAATCCTTTGTGTTTGGAAGACTACAAAACAATTTTATTGGTAGGATGCACATATAAAGTTGTGTCTAAGCTCTTATCCAAAAGATTACAGATTGTCTTACACAAAATTATGGACATTAAACAATGAACTTGTTTAGAGGGAAGGGGTATGTTGGATAGCGTTCTTATGACTAATGAAATTCTAGATGAGGTGAAAAGAACAAAGAAGCGGTGCATTGTAGTAAAAGTTAATTTTGAAAAGGCATATGATTCTATTAATGAGGATTTTATGTGTTATATGATGGAGATGTTAGGTTTTTCTAATACATGGTGATCTTGCCGGTTGACCTGAGTGCAAGAGTCTTGCCACGTCAAAGGTTTCTCCCTTTGGATCAGCTTCGCACCATGTTAGCCTCTGATCTTCACGCCTCAATTCCTCGCAAGAACCTGATGAAAACAGAGTGACGCCACTGCGGCCGATCGCGCTTCGACGCTCAAGTCAGTGACGGAATCACCAAAAACTAAGAGAGAAAATCTAAACTCAAGGAACCGTGCGCAGTGAATCTCTGTGTACTCGAAAGTATTCTCAAAGCGTACTGAAATGTTCTGAAAACGTACCTCAAAGTCTGTTAAGAGTTCCTTATATACCTGAGCACTTTCTCTCTCCTGACGGTTATACTTCTGGACACGTGGCTCGCATCCAGCTGTACACGTGTCGCCATCTGGAGCCCCGTTCTACTTGAGCGTCACCTCTACTCTTCAAGCTATTCGACTAAGTTACCCATGCAAGGAGTAACTTGGTGCACAGCTTCCTTTGGAGCGCGATCCTTTAAGTGGCGAGTACGGTGTGTCACCATGCACACCTTCTCTGTGGTCTTGCCTGCCGCTATCACGATCTGCTTCACTTGCACATCATGCATGTTCTGGGAAACTGTTCCCTTGCCTCGACCTCTGGCTAGGGAGTGTTTATCTGATAACCTCATCCTTCACTGTTGTCTGACAAGCATATCACTCATTTCCCATACTAGTACCCCTTGGAAACCTTAAATAAGCTCTTCTGACCTTTCGGCGATGTGCCCCTTTAGGCGGTCTCTAACCACTTGATCGCCTAAAACTCACATACGGCGACTATGACGGAAGCCTGGTGACCGCCGGTTATACATACTAGAGATCGGAGAACGCCAAGTCAACAATTGGCGACTACACAGACTTCCCAATGTACTTCCCTTCTGTCAGCCAGGTGTCCCGTTCAACACGCCTATATTATCGCTTGCTGCCACGTCATCACTTTCGATTACCTGATCGATACACATGGATAAATTGGATTAGAAACTACTCATAATTTGAAGGTATCTATTATCGTTAATGGCAATCCAACTGAAAAATTTAAAATGGAAAAGGGTTTAAGATAAGGGGACCATTAACATGTTTTCTCTTAATTGTCGTGGAAGGGTTAACAAGATTCGTGAGACACGCTGAGAGAAATGATATGCTTGAAGGAATTAGGGTGGTCATAAATGAAATACATATTAATATGTTTCAGTTTGCTTCAGTTTGAGGACGACACTATTCATATGCAAAGGAGGTTTAGAAAATATTGTGGTCCTTAAAAGTATTCTCAAATGCTTCGAATTAGCGTCCGGTTTAAAAATTAATTTCCACAAATCATATATAGGAGGGCTAGGTGTTCAAGAATCCTGGTTATCTACATATTTAGATATCTTTATTTTCATAATTTTGAAATTACCTTTAATTTATTTAGGAATTACTATATGAGGAAACCATATAAAGAAGGAATTTTGGAAAGGAATGGTATAAAGAATAAAGAAACGACTCTCAAAATGGAAAGCTAAACATATTTCTTTTACTAGTAGAATCACTTTGATAAAATCTGTTGATGGAAGCTTCCTTCGAGAGCGTCAACGAAAGACTTAACAAAGAACTTGAAATTTTTCCAAAGTTTCAAGAATGAAACTTGAGAGGTACTTTCCCAGGGAAGGTCCCTTGGTATGCGAACCTAGAAGAATAATACTCCAATTTTAAAACATTCAATAGAACAAGAAAACTATCTCTAAGCCAATTTAATTTTCATTCAACTCAAAAGTGACTTTACAAAGGGGGTAGGTATCTTATTTATACATGTAGAGGCCTTTTCATTTAATCTCCCAAGAAATGTGATACAAAATTCACAAAGTTTACAACTGCACCTTATTTTCATGTTGGTTTTGACTCCATGTTCCTTGAGCCTTGAACTAGTCGTGAGCCTCTCCATTTGAGTTGTCTTTGCCCACTTATTTTTTATACAATAAAATTCTAAGTCCTATACATTTCTTCTACTATATTTTTCACATATTTACAAGGCTAAGAAGAGGGAGAAAATGACTCTTTAAAATGTAGATTCTTTTCTTGAGACTTCATCTTTTCCATTCTCTTAGCTCAAAAAGTGGTGACTTGGATGGGTTTACATCAAACCCTCTATCATGAAAAAGATTTGTCCTCGGATCTTATTGATGCGTAAGGACTGCCACCTTTGATTCTTTTATTTTCGTGTTGTTTCCTCTAGGGTAAAATAATAAACATAAAATAAAAGTGGGATAAATATCTTTATTAAAAGAAAACTAAGAAAATTGTTTCTAAAAGAAGATGTATCAAAACAACACCCTTTTATTATTTTTGCAAAAACTTTGAGAAAAACTATGGATAATTGTTTTAGAAACATAGTTTTTTTTTCACTTTGTTTTTGTTGTTGCTTTGTGCCATGTAACAGGAAGTGTTGGATTTGTGCCTTCATGACCAAATTCTTTGATTGAATTTTGGAGAGGATTGGCAGAAGCTTCAATGGAGGAGGCGTGCAAGGAGGCTCACATGGAGCTTGCGGTTTCCTTGGAGGTGCATGCTAAGTATGGAGAGTGATAGGTGAGGCCTAATCATTTGGGCTAGGTAGAGAGCTGAAGACTAAAGTGTCTATCCTAAAGAGACAAGACAAGAAGGAGATTTGGCTCAATATTTTGGCAAATATTTCACTCATTCATTAATCTTGAAAATACATCAACCAAACACCTTTTTATATAGCATGAGAGGGCTGGATTTGAACAAGTAGAAATGGTGGGAAAATTAAAATGAAATGGGTTTGAATTTGGCGCCTAAAATGAGCTGACATGGAAGGTGTTACATGGTGTGTAACATGTGTTCATTTTTAGGTCTAATGGGCTGACCTAAGTTAATTAGGAGTTTTCTAGAAACCCTAATTTAACCTAGGTTGGTCTTTAAATGCCTAAATTCAACCTAATTACAATTAGAAAAATATTACTAGTAAAATTCCTATTCTACTTTTGACAAAAAAATAAATTCTACTACAATATTTAAACTAGGATCTTGGCTTCTTCAAACATGTAGAGAAATGTTTCTCTGCCATCAGTAGCAACATCCTAGTCCTCTTGTATCTTCTTTACCATAGACCTAGTTGTGGGGCCTGATCTTCTAGTTGTGGGGCTTGTGCTTGGGCCTCTTCCATCATCCCCTCCCTCTTGAAGAGGATTTGTCCTCAAATCCAATGCTTCTGCCTCTTCATCTTTACTACCTACAAAAGGGCTTAAATCCATAGCATTGAAAGTAGTATGTACTCCATGTTCTTTTGGTAGGTCTATTTGATATGTATTATTATTGATTCTTTTGAGGACTTGGAAAGGACCATCTCCTCGGGGGACTAAGTTTTGAATTTCCTTTTAGTAGGGAATTTATCCTTCCTAAGGTGAAGCCAAACCCAATCTCCTTCCTTAAAAATTAACTCTCTCTTCCCCTTATTGCTATGTTTCAAGTATTTATTTGTTTGTTGTTGTATTTGATCCTTAATCTTCTCATGCATTTTCTTAACAAATTCAACCTTTGTTACTCCTTCCTTATGCACAAATTCTTGTGGATTAGGTAGAGGTAACAAATTCAAAGGAGTAAGAGGATTCAATCCATACCCAACTTCAAATGGAGAAATATTAGTAGTTTTATGAACTACCCTATTATATGCAAATTCAATATGGGGAAGGTACTCATCCCTAGATTTGTGGTTGCCTCTCATGATTTCCCTAAGCATAGTAGAAAAAGATATATTTACAACTTCATTTTGACCATTCGTTTGAGGATGACAAGAACTTGAAAATTTCAACTTAGTTATAAGCTTTTCCCAAAGAATCCTCCAAAAATGGCCTACAAATTTTGGATCTCTATCTGAAACTATGCTTTTAGGTAAACCATGAAGTATTACCACTTCTCTAAACAAGAGCCTAGAGATATTGTTAGTGCCATCTTGTTAAACCTATCCACAACCATAAAAATGGAATCAAAACCTCTTGCAGTTCTAGGAAGTCCTAATATAAAATCCATGCTTATGTCTTTCCATGGAGCACTTGCAAAAAGGTAAATGAGTATATAGTTCATGAGACATTGCCTTAGATTTAGCTTTTAAGCAAGAAATGCATCTATGACAATGTCTTTGGACATCTTTTCTCATGTGTAGCCAAAAGAATTTTCCTTTTAAAAGCTCTAGAATTTTATCAACTCCAAAATGGCTCATGAGTCCTCCTTCATGAGATTCTTTAAGAAGTTTTTTATGTGTTCCTTTACAAAGCAGGAGGCCTGAAGGTTGTTCAGAAAGAAGTATATTTTTAATTTTATTTTCAATTTTTCTTCTTTCTGAATGACCTTGTGGGAAGGAACACTTTTCTCCCACACCTCAGATTGGTCTGTAAGGACTTTCTCTTGAGTTTTTATTTCTATTTTTACATTTTCTTCACTCTCACTAGTTTCTTCTTCTTGGCTACTATTTTCATCTTTGACCCTTAAATTACCCTTACGAAGACATTTAAAACACTGAATTTCTCTAGTTTGAGTGTGTGAGATGTGCTCATTTTTTGATAAGTTTTGGGAAGGTTCTAGAGATGTTTCTTTTATATGCTTTTCCCCCCTTTGGAACTCATCCTTTTCATAAGGTACAAAGTATGAACTTTGTTTTTAACGTGATTCTTTTTTCAAAAATTGTTTTCAACTTTAATACAAAGTTGAATAAGTCATTTAAATCTCTATAAGGTAAAAGTTCAACTCTATTTCTTATCTCAAGTTTGAGACCACTTAAAAACCTAGATATGGTGGTACTATTTTCTTCCCTAACCCCTGCCCTTATGATATATAACCCCATCTTTTGCCAGTATTCTTCTATACTCAGATTTTTTTGATGAAGTCTTTGGAGCTTGCCCATCCACTTCCTATTATAGTATGAGGGAACATGGCAACGTCTCAAGGCTCCCCTAAGGTCATTCCAATATGTAATGAGAGGGTTCTTGTGGAAATGTCTCTCTCTTTCTAGGGCAGTCCACCAATACATTGCATTAGATTGAAAGCTTAAGATGGCTAAGGGTACATTCCTTTCGTCATTAACATGATGGCAAGCAAAATGTTGTTCTACTTTCATTTCCCATTCTAAGTAAGTCTCAACATTTTCCTTCCCATAAAAATAAGGTAGGTATACCCTAGTCTCTTTTGGGGTTTCCCTTCTAGTTCTTCTAGGTGGAGGTTGATAATATTCATTAACTCTAAGACTCTCTTCAGCATGTGAGTAACTCAACCTAGAACTAGATGCATGTGAAGATCTTTTTATTTTTTTGATGTATTCATCCTTTTCTTTAACAAGTTTCAACTCTTCTTTTAATGTAGCCAAATAAGAATCCCTTTCTTTTTTATCTTTTTTAAGTTGGGCCTCATGTTGCAATTGTCTATGATAGTGATTGAAAGTCTCTGGCTAATTGTTTTAAAAGTGATTTTGTAAACTTTCTATCACTTTCACTTGGACTAGAAGAATGAGAAGACATGTTGAAAGTTATGTGTTAAAAGTAAGTTACCACAATAAAGATAGGTGGAGTAATGTAGGTAGATTCCCAGGAAAGGGAGGTGGATCACTTGGATCACTTAAGTACCAAGCCTTTCCTAGCCAGATTCTATCCTCCAAGACTTTCACAAACCTTTCTCTAAGTAATTTACTTAGAGCACAATCAAGAATGAAAACATAATTTTATGCAAGAAAACAAGAATGCAAAAACAATTAAACACAATTGAAATAAATTCTAACTAGAAAACTTTAAACTAGTCAAAATCCTAATGCTGAGGCTTCTTGGCACTTAGAACCTCAAAGACAAACTCACCATCTAATTGTGCCATTAATCCACTAATTTTTCAAGGCTTAACAAAATACAAGCCAAAGAAAATACAATGACAATTGAAACAACAAATTTTTGAAGTACCAAAAATTTTAAATCCTAATCTACGCATTCCTTCTTTTTGCACTCCCTCTTTGTGTATATTTTGGTACAAACTTGTTGTTGTCCCCTTGTTAAGCCTCTTAAGGATATTCAAATTTGAGTATTCAAATCTTCACCTATTTGAGTGATAAGGATTCTCACCGAAAATTGTTAGCTCCAAACTCAACACGGCACTTTTGAAATACTTTCACCAAGAAAGAGATCAACAAAATTTTAAAGCAACAAAAGTTTCAATTTAAAATTGGACTACATCAAAGAGAGTAGATACATGACAAAACTTGAAAGAGTATTGAATGAAAATGACAAGCAAACAAAATAAGGAACTCAATAAAAGGTGGCAGACAAATTGAACCTAAAGAATGGTACTAGATTTGGATTAAGAAAACCAAAACAACACTACTGAAAATTTGAGGTGTAAAAATGCGTGACTTAAAAAAATTAAGCTGAGCTGGATAATTCAAATTTGAATTTGAAATTTAAACCACAGAAAGTTCAAGATCTTAACTCAAATTTGGCGCTGGAATTACCCCAAAATGATGCACAAATTAATTGTGATAAGTTTTTCAAATCTACTGCCACTTCACCGTTTTTTTTCGTGCCAAAATTGCACACTAATTGTATTTGATTTATCATTTTTTTATATTTTGAATTTTAACAAAACTGAATTGGATTCAAAAATTAAAATGACTATAACACAATTAATTTGCACCGATTAAAACAACAAGAAAGACTCAATTAAAGCAAAAAACAAAACAACAAACACAAAACTCCATGGAATCCTAATCAAATTTGCACATGGATTGCTCAAACACAATTGAACAAGATGCACTAATTGGAATTTCCAAACAGCAACACCAAATTAAAAACATCAAGACAATTAAGGAATCGATGAACAACACGGAATCAAGAACAACACAAAAATAAAAATAAAACAATGAACACTTAGCTCTTGAAGAACCATGACTCATGATACCAAAGAACGTATTTGTGCCTTCATGACCGAATTCTTTGATTGAATTTTGGAGAGGATTGGCGGAAGCTTCAATGTAGGAGGCGTGCAAGGAAGCTCACATGGAGCTTGCGGTTTCCTTGGAGGTGCATGCTAAGTATGGAGAGTGATAGGCAAGGCCTAATCATTTGGGCTAGGTGGAGAGTTGAAGACTAAAGTGTCTATCCTAAAAAGGCAAGACAAGAGTGAGAATTAGCACAATATTTTGGCAACAATTTTACATTCATTAATCTTGAAAATACATGAGCCAAAGACCTTTTTATATAGAATGAGAGGGTTGGATTTGAACAAATAGAAATGGTGGAAAATTCAAATGAAATGGGTTTGAATTTGACACCTAAAATGAGGTCACATGGAAGCTGTGACATGGTGTGTAACATGTGCTCATTTTTAGGTCTAATGGGCCGACCTAGGTTAATTAGGAGTTTTATAGAAACCCTAATTTAACCTAGGTTGATCTTTAGATTTCTAAATTCAACCTAATTATAATTAGAAAAATATTACAAGTAAAATTCCTATTCTACTTTTGACAAGAAAATAAATTCTACTACAATATTTAAACTAGGATCGTGGCTTCTTCAAACATATAGAGAAATGTTTCTCTGCCATCAGTAGCAGCATCCCAGTCCTCTCGTATCTTCTTTACCATAGACCTAGTTGTGGGCCATGATCTTCTAGTTGTTAGGCTTGTGCTTGAGCCTCTTCCATCAGGAAGACAAACTGATGTTTTTAAAAGTTTTTAGAATAAGAGTTAGCATCATGATTTAATTGAAAAGAAAACTTCAAAGTATTACAATCCCTCTTTAAGTATTTTGTCTCAAATATACTTTTAGGGGGTGTTGTAAGAGACTCCTCTTCCTTTCTAGATTTCTCCTCTTCTTTTCCTTCTCTCTCTTTCTTCTCTTTTCTCTCTCTTTTGTTTCTCTGTTTTTCTCTATTTTTTTCTCTCTATTTTTCTCTTTTTCTTCTTATTAAGAGTCTGTACTTTTTCTCTAAACTCATTTTCTCTTCTTACAAATTCTTTTTCTCCTACTATTTATTTGATTACTATTATTACAAACTCTGTCATTTCTTCTTGAATCCTTTTATTTTTCTCATGTGAAGGCATACCAAATTTTCTTCTTGTTCTTGTCATTGAGTTGCTCGCCGGTTGAATCCAATCACCAGCTCTAACTCCGTCTGTCTCTTGTTCTCTAGAACGTAGCTCTACTGAAACAGAGGGGGCCCTGCCTGTTGATTGCACTCTGACGATCAAGTCAATACAGGGCTTATAAGAAACAAGAAGTATTAAGTTTCAGTCTTAGAAACAGTGTACCTTTACCTGGGATCTCAAGTCCCTTTTATAGACTACCTCTAGGCTACCTCTTCTAACAACCTTCTCACACAAGAATCTTATCTCAAGTGAAAGCATGTTCAATGGGAGAAGAGTCTATTACAATGCACACAATCTTAGCGTTGCAACTGCACATAATCTTATCTATTTGCAGTGCATAAAGTCTTAACAGAATAACCACCGGGGTACCGAATCATGTACCAACATCAGGGGTCCAATCTGTTTGACGTAGGCATTCATGCCCTTATGTATCATGCGTGCAACCTATTCTACCAAACCCTAGCGTTCTTGGGCTTAGGCTTATAGAGAATGTTTTACTTGTACTAGACCCGAATGCGCTAAACACACCCCTGGGCCCATTAACACTATTCGTTGACCGATCAGGCCTTATACACAAAGGATTATATTAAGTATATGAATGGGAGTCAATACACACACCCCTGGGCCCATCCACTCGACCCGACGATCGAGCTTACTTGTTTAACGCGGGCGCTGATGTCTGACCACCGAGCATTGAGCTCTACGCGCTCTGGTCCAATACATTTCTCATACATGCCTTCAATTCATACCAATTCAAAATTTCGTATTTTCTACCCATCCTTATATCATTTTGCCTTTGCTTCCACCAAGACATGACATGTTCTTGAAAAATTAGGGTAGCCATAGATAATCTTCTAAATTCATTTACTTGGTGGTATTGAAAAAGTTTCTCAACCTTCATCTCCCATTCTAATATTCTTTAACAATTTTATTTCCATAAAAAGAAGGGAGATCTACTTTATGCTTTATAGAATGAAGATGATTTCTAGGCTTTCGATGATGTTTAAGGGGTGGGGGATAAGAATTATTATAGCAAGGATTACTATATACCCCTTCTTCACTTTGGGAACAGGGGTCAGGACCATAATTTTGTTTGTGATTAAACCCCTTATGATACAAACCACCTTGACAAGTAAATGACTAAGGACACAATAGATACTTCACAATTAGGTAAGTCATCTCAGCATACAGGACGAGGCCCCACCAAACCTCAAGAGAGCCTCAGCGGAAGAAGAACTAGACATAAACTAGAATATCAGATGTTCTTCCTTCTAGTATTTTCACAAGACAAGTTTATGTAAATAAATTGGGCTCACTTTGGGGGTCCAAATAGAAGAATAAGCTAGAGTAGGGTTCACTTACCAGAAATTGGGGTCTACTTATCATAAATTGGGCTTGTGTCAAACCCACCTTTCAAGAAAAGTGCATCCAGGTTTAGGGTTTTTTTACCTACCTTTTAGAAGGTTTCTCACAAATGAGACCCCTACCCTTCTAACTCTTGCTCCCCAAGTCTCTCTTATATAAAGGGTGACTTGCCTCGTGCATTTTTGTCTCCTAAATTGTTCTTGGGTCCATCATCCATAAGCTTTTCTTACTCTTTCTCTTTTCCTTCTTTATTTGTGCCATTATTCCTTTCCATTTCAGGTTCTTTAATGTTCTTATCAATTTGGTCATCTTTATACCTTTTGTTCTCTTAAAATTCCGCACTTTATCATCATCACCATATAATTGTGTTTTCTCTTTTGCTATCTAGAAGATAACCTTCACACTTATTTAACCACTTGGTTAAGTTCGTGTTCAGTGGCAATCTTCTTTGAGCCTATCACCATAATTGCTAAATCAAAAACCATAAACAAAGTGCAACCCATAAAAATGCACAATCCTAAAATCAACTCACATCACCTTATCATGTTTTCTCTTAGTCATATCTTGATTCCTTATGATTTGAGCAAACATTCTTCTTATTTTATCCATCTTTCTATCTTTTTATTTGGAACTTTCTTTAAGTCTCCTAACTTCTTCTCTTAGATTGACTTCTTTCCTACCATGAACACTAGATGAATGCCTTGAATGATCACTCATTGTTGAATAGAAAAACTTAAAGGTTTTTCACAAAACTTTTGAATTCAACAAGAGTGATAAATATTTTTCACAAAAGGTTTTAAGGATTGTAGAAGTTCCTACAAGGTTAAAAAGTAAAAGTTTTTCTAAGTTCACTTCCAGGAAAGAGAGGAGAGTCACTAAGACTAATTAAGTATCAGGTCTTTCCTAGCCAGAGTTTCCTTAGATAGCTTTCACTAGTTTTCCATAGAAAAACTTCACAAAAAGAATTCCTAATTTGTCTTTGTGTGCAAAGGTCCTAGAAGATCAAAGAAAGGTCTACTAATTTGTGTCGTCCTAAGACTGATTTTTCCTATTCGTCACAGAGACTTAAAAAGAAATTAAAGAATTAAGATGGGTAAAAAATTATATATAAAGAAAGTAGTTAAATCTATTTGTCTTCATAAGTGAAAGTGCAAGTGACACTTTGAGTCCCTTGACACACTTTCACAACTACAACGCTTAAGCTATTACAAAGTTTCAATGGGATTGCACCAAGGGAATTTTCCTAGAAATATTAAAAAGCAAAATAAAAGATATACACAAAGGTTTTGTGACAAGAAATATGATTTTAACAAGTAAATTTATTATTTCTCTCCTTCCTTGTGTGTTTGCACTCCACTTGACCTTATATTTCCAAGTCTTGATAAGAATGTTCTTCAATTGGTTCTTCACCAACACACCTAAGATGCCACCTTAGGGAGAGGTAAGTTTCACCCAAAACTTAGGGAAAAGTAAGTGTAAAGTCTTTTTGGACTCCAAGAAGAGTATAAAACACTAAAAGCAATAAAAGCACAATTTGAAAAAGATAGACATCAAATGATAGATTGCATGACAATACTCAAAGAGACTTGAAATAAATTAAGTAGCAACAAATAAGCACAATTTGATGGCTAGCACTTCAAAGAGAATCCTAACATTGGAGCTAAAATTGATTAGGAAAAAAAAAACAAAAACTAGATTTGCATTCTGACAGTGTTGATTCCAAAATATATGTAAATTTTTATAGATTGAAATTTGTTCCCAAATTTTAACCACAATTCCTTAACACAATAAGGAATTCAGTCTTAAATATTTCATATCAAAAGATGCATTGAGCTAACTGAAACAAATCAAAAACCAAGAGCAATGCGAAGCTTCTCTCCAAATTCATCATTAATGAATATCCAGGCTTTTACGATTTATCACATTTTTTCTACTTTGGTTTTAGATAAACCTTTTTAACACAAGATCACTAACACATTGTAGTTATTAGATATACCTAATTTGGATGTTTATTTATTTAACAATAAATTTTCCAATCCATAACAAATTCATAGAATCATGTTAGTGAGAAAAAACCTAAAGAGTCTAATGAAATGGAACAAAACTTCAAGTTACAATGGAATTTTGTAATAAGATGCTTACTAGTGATCTAATAGTAAACTCGCATACAAGAGAAATTAAGAAAAACAATTTTACAAATACATGACATACACATTGTAAAAGTTTGACAACTTCTATGGAAATTCAAGACATGTAAAGACTAAACATGACTTCTAGACAAAACATGGAGCTTACAAAATGTAACCATTAAAGGCTTTGTTTCAACCTTCGATAAGGATGATGACTTCTAAGAAACCTCTGACACTGAAGATATACTGTCTTCCTTTCGTGTTTCAATTGTTGAGAAGCGGTCTCTTCTTCGCATTTTGTATATGCTTTATGACCCTTAATACTATACCCTGATAAGTTACCATAAGCCAGAAAGTCATTGATGGTGCAAAATAACATGGCATGCATCTTGAAAGTTTCGTTAGCAAATTCGTCAAATACTTCAAAACCCTGATCCCACATTAACTACAAATCTTCAATTAGGGGACTTAGATAAACATCTATGTCATTCTGGCTATTTTGGACCGGATATCATCATAGACAACATCATGTATTTTCGCTCATGCAAAATCCAGGAGGTAAGTTGTAAATAACTAGTAAAACATGCCATGAACTGTGATTCGTACTCATATTACCAAACAGATTCATTCCGTCTATAGTTAAGCCAAGTCAGATATTTCTTGATTCTTTGCCAAACTCTGGAAACTCATCATCAAATTTCTTCCATTGAATAGAATCACTTGAATGTCGGTACATGCCATCACATTTCCTCTCATTTGCATGCCATCTAAGATTCTTAGCATCGTTTGGGTTTGCAAACAAACGCTTCATCATTGGAATGATGGGAAGATACCATAAAACCTTCATTGGGGGTCCATGTTTTTCTATCTCTTCAATAGTATCATCATCTTTTTCTTTCAACTTATAACGTGATAACCCACACCTCAGACAACTTTTCAACAATTTAAAATCTTTCCTGTATAATATACAATCATTAGGACATGCATGTATCTTTTTATACTCCATAGCCATTGGATAAAGAATCTTTTTGGCCTCAAAATTACAATTAGGTAGAGTATTTCCCTCTGGAAGCATATCCTTCAACAACTTGAGCAATTTCGTGAAGCTTTTATCAGTCTATCCATTTATTGCCTTCAAATTCATCAATCTTAACATCATCGACAACCGTGTGAAGTTAGTTGATCCAGGATACAATGGAGTCTCTACATCGCTTGACATACTTCCATATCCATGTGCTTCTTCAAAAGACTCAGCTCCCACATCACGAATCATGTCCTCTAATCGATCATCATCTACACCATCATGTACTTCATCATCCATGGTGGACCCCACATATTCTTCAATTACGAAAATCGTGGTAAATTTAATAATTCACCATGCCATGTCCAAGTTGTATAAGAACGAAGAAATCCATCACATAGAAGGTGCTCCCTGATTATCTTAACATCTAGTATCCTTTCATTCAAACAGTTAACGCACGGACACCTGATCTTTTCTCCATCATGACCACTATTATTACATTACGCAAATTGTATAAATCCTTCTACTCCTCTTTCGTACTCATCACTTATGCAAACAAAATTAATCCAATTTATGTCCATTATATTTTGGAATAGTCATTCAGGTGTTTTCTAATGAGTGTTCTATCTCACACGTTTGCCGAAGGTCGAACACCCCTGAACTCAATACCAGAACATATCAATTGTCGAGGGTCGAACACCCTCGGACTCAATACCAACACGTTAATTTTATTCTAAACTAACAACTAACATAATATAAATTATTAATAAATACTAAATAATATAAATTTAAAAAAATAAAAATTATAATAAATTAAAAATAAACAAATTCACAACATTAAAAAAAATTCAAAAAAATGTAAAACACCACCAACCTTGTGTGTGAAGACAACGTTGGTGAAAAGTGGCATGGGACCGACACCAATAACGGCGCCAACAACGACGGAGCAAAGGCAATGAGATACAGAAGAAGCGCGAAGACAATGAAACAGTACTTCGAACAATGCAAGAGAACAAACAAAGTAAGAGAAACAAAAAGATTTATAAATCATTTTTGAATAAGAAACAGAGCTCGAACGAACTTACAATGACACACAATGAAGCTCGTAGAAGAAGAGAGAAACAAAAGAGCAGGAACAGAGCAAACGTGAAGCAAAAGAAGAGAAAGAAATATGAAAGGGTAAGTGGCACGCTTTAGATTAAGGTAAACAATGATTTAAGAATGCGACTATTCGAAATAGCCGCATCCATAAATCAAGCGCTTTGATTTAAGAATGCGACTATTACGAAAAACCCCATTCATAAATAAAATCACCTTATTTATGAATGTGGCTATTACAAATAGCCACATTCATAAATGAACTTGATTTAAAAAATGTCACTGCGTTTTGAAAGACCGTGTCTGACCGTAAAAACAATTTAATAAAAAGTAATTGTTTTTACATTTTGCTCTAGTGAGAGGTTCAAGTTTCATATATGAAATGATGTCATTTCTATTTACATTATTGATGGTAGAATTGTGATTTTTTGGAAGGGTCATCTATTGTAACAATTTCGAATTTTTGTATAGAGTTATGGTTGGATATTTATGAATCTATTTTGCATGATTAGATGGAGTTTTTTTTATGTGGTTGTATTGGGCAGGAGTTTGGCCCTTGGTTTTGGGCTGGTAGTAGCTCGATTCTCGGTTTTGACTGAGGTCAGCTGTTAACCATAAAAGATAGGGACATGTAGTTAAAATAGAATTTTGGCCTGCGGTTCAGCACCTGAAGATCACTGGTGCCTGTTCTTGCCGGTTGACTCGCTTCGCCGGTTGGCTCCAACAGTAGCCTTGAGCCCTTCTATCTCCGCTTGAGAATCGTGCCTTCTTTATCAAGAAACCTCTCACCTGCAAAGACAAAGGGGCACCCTAGCGGTCATTTGCACTCCGACGCTCAAGTCAATATTAGGGCAAAGAAACACCAAGAGTGTATATTAGCTTCAGTCTTAGAAACTGTGTACCTTGCTAGGGTTTCTTGGCACCCTTTATATAGGCTGAAACTAGGGTTTACCCTTGTCTAGGGTTCCTTGGGGAACGTCCTTGCGCCTCTATTTACAAAATCTTAGCGTATCTAGCACATAGAACTTCCCTTAACTAGAGTGCAACGAATAACAGAGTGGCCGCTTGGGTACCAACTTGTGCACCTAATCTCTAGCGCCATCTGCTTTGTGGGTGCCCTAAGTATTCATGTGGCTTGCATGCAACTTTCCCTAGTAACCCTAACCCTAATGGGCCTTAACGCTTCCCAGGATTGTTCATACATGTTGCGCCTTCATTCGCTATACACACCACGTGCATGGATCCTTCGTGACCTAGGCTGCCCACATATCTCATGTCTTAACCGTAAACTTAGCATAATTATAGGGCCCCCCTTACGTGGCCCACTACAATGTTCAGACCACCGATGTCCGATCTCTCCCTCTACTGGCGAGGTCCGATGTCGATCTCCAACATCGGGGTCTATGACTACAATGTTTGAAGACTAACCAATTCCTTGGTAAGTGCGTCTGGGCCCACCTTAATTGGCCCCCTTCCATTACCAAGCATCGATGCACTATGTCTGAGGTCAGTCTTTGGGTCGATGACCGAGGACTAGTCGGGACAGTGCCCGTGGCAGGTGGTTTTTGTGTTAGAGATAAAAGATTAATGTGCGTAGTATATTTTTAGTTAAGAGTTTATTCTCTCAAGCGAGAAACTGTTGCATGTGCGGTTATAAAAGGGGCCTAAGACCCAGGTAAAAGTACGTTGTTTTTGCATACTAAACTGAGAATTGTTACTTTTTGTCAGCCCTTACTGACTTGAGTGTTGGAGTGCAATCAACAGGTAGGGCACCCTCTGTCACAACAGAGTCACATTTTAGTTCAACAGAGAGACATAAGTCAATAATCAACTACGACAGATCCAAGAGAAGGCGTTCAACCTAGCCAACCGACGGGAGAGTCAACCGGCGAGAACATTTGGCGCCCATCGCGGGGCTCGCTAAATCCTGATCCCATTCACATTCGTGTTTGAGTTCTCAAACGGAGATGCAAAATACTAGACAAGTGCCATCAGAACCAGAAGAAGGTGAGGCTCCCACACTACAACAGCTTATGGAGACAATAAGAAATCTCCAAGAGGCTAATGAACGGTCCAGAAAGGAGCCAAAAAGTGTCACGAGAGTAGTCTGAAGAATCGAGGGAAGACTTACACAATCGCATAGTCAAGGTGCTCAGGAATGGAGCGTATAGACTAGACAACCTGGAGACCATTCCTCGAGGTGGAGTGTGGCAAATGTCAAGTTGTATTTCAGCTAAGATATTCTTTCTTAATGCTTTCTTTTTGAACAATTTGTGATAAATTTGTTCTTGGAAGATGATGCATTTAGCTTTGTTGATTAGCACATGGTAAGTCGACCTAGCTCGGCATAAGTACGAGCATAGGCGCTCTGTGGGATTGATTTGCTTAAGCACAGCACAAGTAAGTCAATCTAGCTCGATGTCAGTACGACCACTCAAGTATGGGCACCCCGGGAGTAAAGGATTACCTTTTGTCAAGTAAGACAAGAGGGCTTGTGTACTGGACATGAGTGCTCGGTTCTCGGCTATTGGGCCCAAAGGGTGGGTCACGAGTTTGGCCTAGATGTTGGTCAACCCAGAAAAGGTAATTAAGATAAAATATATAATTGTTATTATCATATTATTTTAAAGATAAAATATAAAGAGATATTTTATCTGTTGTGATATTATTCTGAAGATAAAAGATAGAGAGATATTTTATTTGTTGTGATATTATGTTTTATCTATTGTGATATTATATTTTATTTGTTGTGATATTATTTTGAAGATAAAATATAAAGAGATATTTTATCTGTTGTGATATTAGTCTAAAGATAAAAGATATAATTACTATTGTTTAAATCTGTTATCATATTATGTTCCGTCCGGTTGAACTGGGACGTCTTCGTGCGCGACCTCAACCGTCAGCTAGGGACTCCTTCCCACTGGTTACCTGTGGATTCCTGCAAAGAAGGTCAAAAGGGCGCCCTAGCGGCCGTTTGCACTCCGACGCTCAAGTCAGCCAGCAAGAAACACCAAAAACTATGCACCTCCATATCGGAGCACCGCGTATGGCACTCTGAAGGTGGTCAAAAAGAAACTGTGTCTAGTGTATCTTTTCTCGTTCTGGCCCAAAATCCTTCCCTAGTCCCTTGTGCGTAACCTCAAGGCTCGAGCAAGCAACTAAAGTGTTTCTGGAAAATTAGCCAAAAGTTCAAACCCCGTTCCCAACATCCTCGGCGCTATTTAAACTACCCAAGCATTTAAAGCGCCTTAAAGCGCTTTTAATCATAAAACGTAACGCGTCTAATTAGAAAACGTAGCGCATTTAAGACGTTGAAACGCTTGAGAGCCTTTATAGTACCTTAAACGCTCGAAACAGAAACTGTATTAAATGACTTTAATTACCTGGTACCAGACTAAATGGTGTTTCTATTCTGGCCTGGCTGTCGTACACGTGGAGGGCCTCACAGAGCCATGACCCCATCTGGGGACGTTTCTGCCCATTTGGGGACATTTCTACGTGTGAGTCCTACTGCTTGGGAGTGCTACTGCGCAAGGGGTGACTTTTTGGGTGCCAACTCATGCCCCCAATCATCTAGTCACTCACTTTGAGAGCGTATCTGCCTTCCTCTCGTACCCTGCACCTGGCTAACCTGGGCGTGACCCTCCCCTTGAGTCGTATCTGTCCCAAAGGCGTCTCTGGGGCGGCAGGGGTACTTCACGAGTCAGGCTGCCCTACACTGGTGCTATCACTATGGCCTTAAAGCCACCTTTTCCTTCTCTTTATCACTACCCCTGATTGTCGGGACCTGAGGCCTTCCCACGGCGTCGCTCCCTCCATGGTCTTTCCTACCCATGGGTATCGGGGAACCGCGCTGTGACTGCCTTGACTTAATGATATTCGATCTTGGTGACGCCCTGGTTGGGCGACGCCTCCACCTAGGTGACGCCTCGACTTGGCGACGCTTCCTCTTGGCGACGCTGGTACTTGGCGTCTCTTCACCTAGGCGATGCCTTGTGTTGACTTTGACTCTTGGCGTTGACTTTGACCTTGACTTTGTCAACGCCCGGATACGGGACGGTACACAAGCCCCCCAGTCTTAAGCTGAAGACTTGTCTTCAGCGCAAAGACTAAGGCCTCGCCCACGCCGTCCACATGCCACCCTGATGACGTGTCATTCCCTGCTGACTCAACAATTCTCAAATTATTGACGTGACACTCTCTGAACCATAGGGGCGCTCTTAATGGCTGATTGGGCATCCTCTGAAGCGGGGAAAATAACACCTTTTGGGGCTACGCTTAATCGTGCGCCACGTGGCTTATCACACGGCCAGCCTCTAGAGTCTCTTGCGCTCCCCTTGGGCGCTTAATCCTTTGACACAAGGCACGATCTCTCGGCTCCTGATTAGCGCCTCTTGGGTTGCAAATGTAACGTTCAAGTTACCCTAAACCCCGCGCTCACACCACTGTTACATCCATTCTCTCTGCATCTCCGCACTGTTCCTCGCCTTCAAACCCTTTCCCTGCAACTCCTTCTCTTTCCTTCGTGCTCTCCTTCCTCCCTTACTTCGACAACAAAGGTATGATTTTTGCACATCCCGACTCTTCTCCTTCGTCGCATTGCATAGTTTATTGAACTGCCTGGGACTGTTTACGTTTATGCATTATTGTGTTCTTCCGCTTCTCCTTTCTTCTCTGTTCCCTTCTCCTTCTTTCTGGGTTTTCTCGCGTGGGTGGTATTTCCTGGGGTTTTACCCCCTTGTCTGTCTTGGCATCACTTTGTTAAAAACCTTTTTCCTCTCTTCTTTCTCCAGCTATTTATTCACACCATGACGCGCCCGAACTCCCAGTCTGGTTCTCCCCCCAAGACCCCCAAGTCCAATTATGAAGTCTTCTATACATGGGCCCCCGACGAGCTTTTGAACGAGTGCACCAGCCTGACATCCTTTCAGGACCTGGAGAATCATCGTGGGGATCCCCACTTGTATAACTTTAATGCTTTCTGCTGCACTCATGACGCGCACATCTCCGTTCGTCCCGGCCGACCGGGGGAACCTGTGTGTGTGGATGACAGACCTAGAAAGGGGAGTTCCTTCTTCTTCATGTACCAGACGGTGTTTAAACGCGTCGGGGTGCGCCTCCCATTCACGCCCTTTGAGAGGGAACTCCTCACCGAGATTAACACAGCCCCCACCCAGCTCCATCCCAACAGCTGGGCATTTGTAAGGGGTTTTCAAATTCTCTGCGGGCACCTGGGCATCCTTCCTTCCGTGGATGTTTTCTTGCATTTCTTCGAAGTGAAGAAACAGGGGAAAAGCTTTTGGGTAAGCTTATCCGGGATCGCGGGCAGAATCATCCTCTCCCTCTTCCAGAACTCCTATAAAAACTAGAAAGGAAAATTCTTTAGGGTGTGTAGCGCCAAGCACGACCCCACAGCCTTAGACGGCTTTCCCCTGTACTGGACGGAGCACCCTATGCTGCTCAGGGCCAAAGCCCTGGATGAGCTATCCCCTGCTGACAGGGAGGTATGCAAGGCCTTGGCTGGCCTGGGGATCGTCATTGATACATTGAAGCTTATCGCGAGCGAATACAACGCTCACGCCCTGACCACATATTTTGGTAGGGAGACCCTCCCCTTACCATCTTTTGTTATCTGTACCTTGCTACAAGAAGTTTGTTCCTCTGGCCTCTTTCACCTGTTTTCCATTGTACCATGTGATTCGCGTCTCACGTTTCTACGCGTTTTGTGATTTTGCATAATTGCTTTGGCTTTGACTTCTGCTGCTTGGTTTATTTGAATGTAGGATCGGTGATGGGCGCCTCCAAAAGGATGATGCTGGCGAAAGCGATAAAGGACGCTCGTGCTGCCAAAGCGGGCGCCTCTTCCGCCCCTGCTGCTGACCCGAACCCCCCATCAACCCTGCCTCTGCCACCACTGACCACTACCGAAGCTCCACTAGGCTCATCTTCATCGTCCCCTCATAGCCCTGAGGCGCTTCAGACTCCCGGCTCTCCTCTGCCCATTGTCGCCGTTCCTCTGGTCGTGGCCTCATCGCCGGCCCCAACCCCCCTCGACAAAGGGAAACGGGTCTTGGAGATCATATCCGACGATGAAGACTCAGATGGCGTGGCACCCTTCAAGAGGAGGAAATCTGCAAGCCCTCCTACCAGCGGCGTCGCCCCAGGGAGAGGATTCTTGCAGGGACAACCCTCCAAGCACTACCTCCCTTCCCCCCATAACCGTCCAAGAGGATATAGGCGTCGAGTCTGCTCCACCTCCGCCACCGGCAGAGGTCTATGCTTCTCTTGCCCCCATCGCTGCCGCCCCCGATCTTATCGCCATCCCTCCTCCAATTATGCATCTGATGAGGGGCTTCAGTGGTGGAACAATGCCAGAGGGCTCCGACAGGAAGGAGGGCATGCCTTTCTACTTGGGGGCCTTCTTGGCGGTGGCCCTTGAATGGCGCGCCCAGGCTAGAAACGCTGCTTTGCAAACCCAAACCCTCCAGGCCTTGGAAACAAGGGTAGCTGCCTTGGAGGAGGAAAGGAAGATTCTGGGATGCCAAAACGAAACTTACCAAACCACCTTGAAGCAGGCGCAAGAGTCCAAAGCAGAGGCTGAAAAACAGCTGGCAGAGGCGGTGGAGCTCCAAGCCGACTTCTACGCTCGGGAAGTCGCCCTCAAAGTTCAGGTAACGAGCCTTCAAGACATAGTAGAAGCTTACGAAGAAGTTCAAAAGGACTTGAAGGACCGCTGCTGTGAGCAAGCTGACGGAATGGAGCGGATGGATGGGGGAAATGGCTACCCAGGCCAAAGCTATGGGCCTTCTCCAGGTTGACTACGACAAACTGCAGGTCGGGGTCAGCCGACTCCGTGTTGAGAAGGAGGCTTTGGAGAAGCAGGTAGCTTCTGGGGACGCCACCATTGAGGAGCTAGAGAAGGACAAAAAGACCCTCATCCAGGACATGGCAGGCACTTTCGAGGAGGGATTCCAGGAGGCTCTGGCCCAAGTTGTCTGCATGAATCCGGGGATCGACATTTCCAACTGCGATTCCACTCACCACATTGTCGATGGAAAAGTCGTGCCCCTGGAACTGGACGATTGAACCGCCACCCTCGACCATCACTTTATGCCTTTACACTTGTTTTAACCTTCTTTGATAAACTTGTAATTCTGTGAATTGTCTGCATTTTCATTACAACTTTGGGTTTTTGCATGATTACTTTCGTGCCATTGCGATACAGAATTCCGCCTGCGTGATTTTACTTTCGTCCTTTGCCTTCGCGTGCTTCGGTTGTTTTGCCTGTACTATACCCGTTTCTTTCACTGCGTTGGGCGGCCTTGTATGTCCGGGGAAGGTCACGCGTCGATGCCCACGCCCATGGAGAGGCTTGCCTAATGGGGCCGTATCGTCCACGGGGTGTCTCTAACACCAAAGCGATTTGTCCCTTGATTCTTAGCGCCCGGCGCCCACGCCTAAGGAGAGGCCTGCTACAACAGCGCCGTATCGTCCCAGGGTGTCTAAAAACGCCGAGTGCTCTGGAAGGGGGGGGGGTCGTTCCCTCCATGGTCTTTCCTTCCCATAGGTATCGGGGAACAACCCTGCCAGTGATTCGTTGGCGTTTGGCGATCTCGTCTCCCTCCACAGTCTTCCCTACCTGTGGGTATCGGGGAGGTGACGCCACTAAACTAGCTTTGCCCTCTTCGATTTTGTCTCCCTCCACAGTCTTTCCTACCGGTGGGTATCGGGGAGGCGACGCCGTTAGTAACTAGTTTCGACTTCTTTGATTTCGTCTCCCTCCACAGTCTTTCCTACCTGTGGCTGGAGGCGGCACTGCTGATACTTGGGTTGGCGACGCCCGCAACGTCTCATGCTGGCGTCGCCCTTTGCGCCTTTCCTGGCGACGCCTCGGGCGTTACCTTTACCTTGGCATTGACTTTGACCTTGGCCCTGGTCGACGCCTGAGGATAGCGAAGAGCTCAAGGTTTCGCCTGTGCCATCCATGTGGCGCTTCTTGCATGGATGATGGGACGTTCAGTCACTCGACTTGGTCCTGACTCCTACTGTGCCCCTCACCCACTCTCGACGGCACATCGTACCCTTGGGCATTCTATCGATACGACGTTTTCTGAGTTTAACCAGTGGTGCCAGGGCCATCCTTTCATCCTCTGCCACGTGGCTCGATCGTGCGGTGCATCCATTCGTGTCGTTTAACGCTATAACTACAATACTTCCTTTTGCGTCGTTTGGCGCTCTAAACGCAATATTTAATTCTTCAAAACTTTGAAACTGTCCTCATCATTTCTGCGCTTTTCGTAACCTACTTGCACCCTTTCTCTTCTCGCGAAGAGTTCTTCTAGTGTTCGTTCCCACCAGCGTTTTACCCTTGCGTTACCAGTGGGCCACACGCCTTCAAACCTCCCCGATTCTGTTCAAGAATGTCTTCTCGTGCTACTCCCCCAAGGTCAACCCCAAGGACCTATATACTTGGGCTTCGAGCGAGCTTCTTGACGAATGCTCATGCTTACTCTCCACCAGGGCCATAAGGGAACACAAAGGGGATTCATGCTCCTATAATCACCGTGCCTTCGCGAGGAGGCACGACGACGACATTGTTGTGCTCCCTTGCTCTCTAGGGGAGCCAGTATGTGGAGACGAACGGGCCAACGACGGGGTCCCCTTCTTTTACTTCTATCAGGTGGTTTTCAAAACCATCGGCGTGCACCTGCCCTTCTCCAGGTTTGAGAAGGAACTGCTGACGGAGATCAATGCCGCTTCGGCCCAGTTATATCCCAACAGCTGGGCTTTTGTCAAGGCCTTTGACATCCTTTTCGGGTTTCTGGGTTGTGCACCCTCGGTTGACATCTTTCTTCACTTCTTTGAGGTGAAGAGGCAAAGGAACAACCTCTGGGTAACTCTCAGTAACGTTCCTGGCAGAGTTCTCATGACCCCCTTCCAAAACTCATTTACTGGGTGGAAAGGCCGGTTCTTGAAGGTCTGCTGCTCTGATCTCGTTCCCTCCGCCCTGGACGGTTTTCCACTGTACTGGGTGAGGGAGACGAGGGCCCTCAAATCCAAACCCTTCAAGAAGCTTGCCCCGAATGACCAGGTGGTTTGTCAAATTCTCGCTGAGGCGGGAGGTTTTGACTCCGCCACCTTGATCAGTTTGGAGTTCAACGCTGGAACTCTCGAGAAGTATATAGGTATGAGTCATTGCCCTAGAAACTTCCGCCTTTATCGTTCTCTATCTGGGTGTGTTTTGCTTCATGGTGTCTCTGACACGTTCATCTTCCTTGGTGCAGGTTCGAAAATAAACCAAGAGCGGAGGACGCGACTTACCCGAGCTCTGCGGACTGAGAGCGGGGCTTCGTCTTCTTCCCGTGCTGACTTCGATGGCCACTGAAGAGTGGTTATTTTCGTGTTTTTGTATGAGTTGTACTGTTTGCCCTATTCGTGTTACTGCCATTTGTATCGAACATTGCTTGTAAAATCAACTTTACTATACCACACTTGATTTCTGCAACGCCGCTTTACCTTTGCATACATCGCATTTTTTCTCCGTCACGTTTCTTAGCGGCGCCTGCGCTTGGGCGACGCCTTTCTTCTTGGCGACGCCTTCTTTACTAGCGACGCCTCTTGCTACTTCAAACGGGGAAAGATAAAGACTGAAAACCAAGGCAAGGTTCTTTTCTCAAACTTGTTTTTCTTTTATTTGGGTGACCTCATTAAAAAACCCCGGAAAGGGAAAAAGAGCGTCCCCTTTAACAAGACTGTTACATAGCTGCTTTGCATAAGTCAACTAAAATAAAACTTCAGGTTGGCTGCATTCCAACTGCGCGGTATGGAACCTCCTTCCAAGGTCTCTAGGTTGTACGAACCGTTGCCCTTAGCCTCAGTAACTCTAAAGGGTCCGGTCCACTTGGGAGATAGCTTATTCTCCAGCTCGTATGGGTGGGCTTTCCTCATAACTAGGTCGCCAATCTGAAACTGTCGCGGCTTTACCTTGGAGCTATATTGCCGCTCTACTCTTCTCTTCACCGCTTCAGCTTTTATTCTGGCTTCTTCTAGTAGATCCAGGTTTACCCGCCTTTCTTCGTTAGATTCTTCCACCACAAAGTTTTGAAAACGTGGTGAGCTTTCATGTATCTCTACCGGGATCATCGCGTCTGACCCATACACCAAACTGAAAGGCGTCTCCATGGTAGAAGATTGGGGCGTGGTGTGGTATGCCCATACGATCCTTGGAACTTCCTCCGCCCACGCCCCTTTGGCCTTCTTTAACCTTCTCTTTAACCCCCTCAGCAAAACTCTGTTTGCTGACTCCACTTGCCCGTTGGTCTGGGGGTGTTCGACTGATGCGAACACTTGCTGAATTCTTCTTTATCTTCCTAGCCTCCGTCGGATTCAGCGGGAGGAGGCCATCCGCCAGGCATCGTTTGTACTGTGTTACCCAGGTGTCTGGCTCGTGGGTAGCGCAGACCTGTGCCACGTTCGCCTTCTCTCCCCGACATGCCCTTATTCTTGGCGACCTCAAGGTCTCTTGAGTCAAAGACCTGTGGCTCCTCGCCGCTTTCTCCGCCGATTTACTTATATGAAGAACCAGGTGATCTGCCACAAATGCTCTAGGCGTCTTCAGAGTTTCTTGAATCACCGTCCTCTGCCTACCCCCCTTGCCGGAACTGGCGAGCTTAGCTAGCAAGTCAGCTCAGGCATTCTGCTCTCTAGGCACATGCACCACTTCGAAGGAGGCAAAGGAGCTCTTCAATTCCCGTACATACTCCAGGTAAGCCGCCATTTGTGGATCTTTAGCCTGGAACTCGCCTGTTACTTGTCCCGTGACCAACAGCGAGTCACTCTTAGCCATCAACACCCTAGCTCCCATCTCCTTGGCCAGCAAGATACCAGCGATCAGCGCCTCATACTCTGCTTGGTTGTTGCTGGCTTTGAAGGCAAACCTCAGGGACTGTTCAATCAGCACCCCGTTGGGCCCTTCCAAGATGACTCCAGCACCGCTACCCTGCTGGTTCGACGATCCGTCCACTGAAAGCACCCAACGAAAGTCATCCCCCTCAACTTGTGTCGCTTCTGACGAGAGCTCGACCACGAAATCTGCGATGATCTGCCCCTTAATCGGACCTCGGGGCTCATACTTAATATCAAACTCCGACAGCTCCACCGCCCACTTCACCATTCTCCCAGCGACGTCGGGCTTCTTCAGGACCTTCTGGATGGGCAAGTCGGTCATCACCAATATTGTGAAACTATGAAAATAGTGGCGTAACCTTCTTGCCGAAAAGACTACTGCCAGTGCAGCTTTCTCCAAGGCCTGATATCTTACTTCGGGGCCCTGCAGCACCTTGCTGACAAAATAAATAGGCTTTTGAGCCTGATCTTGGTCTTGGGCGAGCACCGCACTCACCGCCCTCTCCGTCACAGCAAAATACAACCTGAGAGGGGTCCGCATCAGCGGTTTGCACAAAACCGGCGGGCTCGCTAGGTACTCTTTAAGCTTGACGAAGGCTTCTTCACACTCCTTCGTCCAGGTAAATTTGTTATTCCGCCTTAAACACTGGAAATATGGATGGCCCTTCTCTCCGCTAGCCGACACGAAGCGAGACAGGGCGGCCATCCGACCCGTGAGCTGCTGCACCTCCTTCACGGTCGTGGGGCTCCTCATCGCCAAGATGGCGGCACACTTATCAGGGTTGGCTTCTATTCCTCTCTCAGTTAAGAGGAACCCCAAGAACTTCCCAGCCTCCACGCCAAAGATGCACTTCTCGGGATTCAGCTTTAACCTGAACTTGGAGATCGTAGTAAACAACTCCTCCAAGTCCTCCACGTGCTTGCTCTTCTCCGGCGAGGTCACGACCATGTCATCTACGTAGGCTTGCACATTCCTTCCCAACATTGGTGCAAGTACTCGATCCATCAACCTCTGGTACGTGGCCCCCGCATTCTTCAGCCCAAATGGCATCACCTTGTAGCAGTAGCACGTTCTCTCGGTCATGAAGGCAGTCTTCTCTTTGTCCATGGGATGCATCTTGATCTGGTTATACCCCGAGAAGGCATCCAGGAAACTCAACAACTTACACCTTGCAGCACTGTCCACCAGGGCATCTATGCTTGGCAAAGGATACGAATCCTTTGGGCAGGCCTTGTTCAGATCAGTGAAGTCGACGCACATGCGCCACTTCCCATTGCTCTTCTTCACCAGCACGACGTTGGCCAACCACTAAGGGTACTGAACCTCCCTGATATGGCCTGCAGCGAGGAGCTTCTGGGTTTCGTCCCTAATCGCCTGTCTCCTCTCCTCATTGAACTTCCTTCTCCTCTGTCGTACTGGCCTCACCTGGCTGTCCATCGCCAAATGATGGCACAAGAAGTCGAGGTCGATCCCGGGCATGTCCGAAGCGGACCATGCGAACGCATCCAGATGCCACTCTATCACCTTGGCGATCTGGTCCTGGAGCTCAGCCTCCAGAGATCTTCCCAGCTTGAAGATCTTTCCCCCGATTTCCCTTTCGAGCCACTGCTCGACGGGTTTTGGTCTGGTTTCTCTGGCGATCACCGCCCTGGCGATTCCCAGCTCCCTCGCATCCTCAGGGCGATTCCTCGCCCCTTCTTCCTCCAGACCGGCGTTCCCCTCCCCCAGCTCAGCATCCATCATCACCACGTCGCTTCCGGCAGTCTCCTCTATTACCGTCGGCCTGGGCTTCACACCGGGAGGCGGGGTGGTTGTCACGTAACTCACGGACCTCTTATTCTTCAGGCTATTCTCATAGCACTTCTTTGCTTCTTTCTGGTCGGATTTAATGGTGATCACCACCCCAACCATAGACGGCAGCTTCACCTTCATGTGCCGGGTCGAAGGTATAACGCCTATTCTGTTGAGCGTGGGTCTTCCCAGCAGAATGTTGTATGCTGAAGGAGCGTTCACGACAAGGTACTTGATTTTCTCTGTTCTCGAACCCGCCTCATCTGTGAACGTAGTCCTCAACTCAATGTAACCCCTGACCTCCACCTGGTCGCCAGCGAAACCGTACAAACACCCTCCATAGGGCCTCAGCTGGTCAAGGGGTAGCTCCAACTGCGTGAAAGTCGGCCAGAACATCACGTCTGCCGAACTTCCTTGGTCGACCAGAACCCTGTGGACCTTCCTTCCGGCTGTAATCAGCAAGATGACTATGGGGTCGTTGTCATGAGGCACTACGTCCCGAAGATCTTGCTTTGTGAATGTAATGTCCACATCCGGCGAGTGGTCCTCAAACATATCCACCGTCATCACAGACCTCGCATACTTCTTCCTCTGCGATGCGGTGCATCCACCACCCGAGAAACCTCCTGCAATGGTGTGGATTTCCCCGTAGGTAGGCATCTCGTGCTGCTGAGCCTCACCACCTGCTGGATGGGAGCTCGACGCGCCCCCTGTCCTTCTATCCAGCAAGTAATCATTCAGGAACCCGCTCTTGACCAGGTCGTCGAGCTGGTATCCTAAAGCCAAACATGAGTCGATGGTGTGGCCAAAGCCCTGGTGGAACTCACACCAGGCGTCTGGCTTTGGTCCCAACACCTTGTCGCCCACCTTCTCGGGCGCCTTCAGCCGAGCTGATATATTGGGAATGGCGATCAGGTCCGCCAATCCCATGAGAAACTTGTGCTTTGGCGGGCGATTGTACTCCCGGCGTGCTGGTTGAGGGCGCCCCGGGCCCCTGCCCTTGTTCTTCCTTGGATCATAAGGATGGCGAGTCCTCTGATCCCTTTTGGCCGTCGCTGTCTCCAGCACCCTCTGTGGCTGGATCCTGGTCTGGGCACGTGGCCTAGCGGGGGCCACGCTTCCTCTCTTCTCGGCGACCTCACTTTCATCGGCGATGTGGGCCACCGCAAGTCGCCTAACCTCAGCAAACGTGGCAGGGTGAGCCCTAATCAACGCCTCACAGAAGGGTCCCGGCAGCACGCCCTTCTTGAATGCGTATACCAGCATCTCTTCGTCCTTGGCCGGCGAGCGGACCATCTACGCCCCAAAACGATTCAAGTAGTCCCTGAGGGACTCTCCATGGTACTACCTGATGTCGAAAAGATCATAGGACACCCTGGGCGGCGCCTTGTTTACTATATACTGCTCGACGAAGATCTTCGAAAACTGTTGGAAGTTGGTTATGTGACCTGTAGGCAGGCTCACAAACCACTCCAGCGTCGTTCCCTGGAGCGTGCTCACAAACATCTTGCAGTACACGGCATCCGACCCTCCTGACAGCATCATCTGCGTGTGGAAGGTGGTGAGATGTGCCTCAGGATCCTCCACGCCGGTAAAAACAGCCTTCACGGGTACCACACTCGCAGGGATTGGCGTGTCCGTAATCGCCTGAGCGAAAGGCATAGGGATAACGCGAGGCGGCGTTGACGGCGCGACCTCTTCAGCGACTGGACGCCCTCGCTGCTCGTCACCGAGATAGCGATACCAAGAACAGGTATCACTAGAACAAAGCATCGCCAGAAGTAGGCGTTGCAGCCAGATAATCAATCAGAAGTCAAGTTTAGAGCAAGATAACAGGTATGTTCATCATAAGTTAAAATCCAATTTATCGAAGTTTCCCAGTTATTGAGTTTGCATGATTGTCATTTTAAGTTTTCGAAGAAAAGACTTTGTCGTCCTTGTATAATTTAGGGCAGATTCAGATCGCATGCATTCAGTCCAAAGTTTTAAGTCTTCATCGCCACTCGGTGATCGGAGGCACTAGTATAAAGTTTTTTAAGTCCTCATCGCCGCTTGGCGATCGGAGGCAAAGATCAAGTTTTAGGTCCTCATCGTTACTCGGCGATTGGAGGCACAAATTAAGTTTTTAAGTCCTCATCGCCACCTAGCGATCGGAGGCACAAGTATAAAGTTTTTAAGTCCTCATCGCCACCTAGCGATTGAAGGCACAAGTATAAAGTTTTTAAGTCCTTTTCGCCACCTGGCAATCGGAGGTGAAAGTTAAGTTTTAAGTCCTACTCGCCTAGAACGAGTATAGGCGAGAACAGAATAAAAAGTCCTACTCGCCTAGAGCGAGTATAGGCGAGAACAGATCAGAAGTCCTACTCACCTAGAACGAGTTTAGGCGAGAACAGATTAAGAAGTCCTACTCGCCAAGAACGAGTATAGGCGAGAGTTCAGAGCAAGATGACAGATATGTCCAGTTTGAGTTAAAATCCGGGCGCCTAGTCCTTGAGCAGGGGTTAAGGGATTCCTTCGAGACGCCCCCTCCTCAAGTATGAATAGCTAGCCCCGGGCAAGTTGAGGCACCAGAGAAAGTCCTCCTCACCCTTGAGTGAGTTCAGGCAAGATGAAAAGTCCTCAGTGCATCCAGGCAGACCCCTGGGCAAGTTGAGGCACCAGAGAAAGTCCTCCTCACCCTCGAGTGAGTTCAGGCAAGATGAGATTAAAAGTCCTCAGTGCATCCAGGCAGACCCCTGAGCAAGTTGAGGCACCAGATAAAGTCCTTCTCGCCGTCGAGCGAGTTCAGGCAAGAACAGAGTACAAGACCTCTTTGCTTAAGCAAATTGAGGCAAGTTCGAAAGTCCTCAGTGCAGAACCAGGCCAACAAAGTCTTAGGCGACGACCTAGAAATACACATGTCACTTGGCAGATCAGGCAAGGGAGATGTCAGATACTAAAAATGACTCCCGCCTACTGCTCAGTAAGTAATTTCGTGTCAAATGTTATTGCTATAAACTAACCGTTTGTTCAAGATAAGTTGATTTCCAGGAAATTAAGCATTAGTTTGTGCTCAGTTAATTGGGTTGAGAGAAACCAACCAAGTTATCTGGTGATCGCACAACAGATAAGTTATCAGGGTGTAAGAAGTCACAGGGTGGCTGAGGTAGGTCCGTAAAAGACACCTCACTACCCAGATCAAGTTGTTTCAGATTAAAGGCTCAGGGAAGGCAGAGGGGGGTCCGTTAAAGGCAGCTCTCCTCCCAGAATGAGCAGAATTGATAGCTCAAGGTATGAGCCCGCTCCCCAGAGGACGTCTTAGCAGATAAAAAGGAAAATAGCATCCAAAGAAGCCCACGACTTTGTGATTAAAGCTCGAAAGAAGAAGTACACGGCGAGAATTAAGTTAGCAGAGTTTGAGGCGATGACATAGGAGTGCGCATGTCACTTGGCAGATCAGGCGAGCTAGATTTCAGATACTAAGACTGACCCACGTCTACTGCCCAGTAAGTGATTTTGCGTTAAATGTTATTGTTATAAACTAATAGTTTGTCCAGTTAAGTTGATTTTCACAGAGCTAAGCACCAGTTGGCGCTAAGTCGATTTCTTTAAAGCAAGAGTTAGTCAATTATATCAGATGATTACACAGCAGATAAAAGCGAAACCATGCGCACATTTATATGTATTGAAGAAGAAAATGGAACAGTGAACTTCTTAGTCTTTTTGCTGAAAACAAGTTATCAGCTCAAGACTGGGGGCTTGTGTACCGACCAGGTCATCGGGTGTGATGACGTGGACAAGAGAAAGGTAGGTGGTCAAGAAGTCAACGTAGTCGCCGTATGTAGAAGCGGCGTTCTGCAGTATAAATAATCGGTTATCGCCGAGATGTGTCACAACCGAGATGGATCACCGCCCATCGCCCAAGAGAAGCATCGCGCAGAAGTAAGACGTCGTCGAGTAAGACGTCGCCGAGTGTAGACATCGCCCCAAAGTAAGACATCGCCCTAAAGTTGGGTGGCGGCACTGTGGGACCCTCTGCACAGAATAAATGATCGAGTCAAAGGGGCACGTGGCAATGCCCACATGCTCATTAAAGACGACTGGCCGCGCTCAAGTTAGAGCCCAAGTGGCTGCAAGGTTATACATTGGACTCCAGATAAGGGAAGTCCATGGGCCGGATACTCTAAGATCCTAAAGATAGCGGCGCAAGGACCTTCTCCAAGGAACCCTAGATAATAGCAAGCAACGCAGAGGTAAACCCTAGTTTTCACCTATATAAAGGGCACGAAGAGCCCTAGTAAGGTACGCTTTCATAATTACACAGAACACTAGACCCTAGTTGTTCTTGATGGCGCACCCAGCTGTGACCACAAGGCAATTAGGGCAACACAGTTTAGCCACACAGTTTCAGTCATTGAGACAATCATACAGTCTCTAGTCACTTTGGTGTTTCTCGCTAACTGACTTGATCGTCGGAGTGCAAATGGCCGCGAGGGCGCCCCTTTGTTCTTCTTTTTCAGGTACTCAAAGACAAGACAGAACGAAGGTGCTCCAGCTCGTGAGGACAAGCCACTCATAAAGACGACCCAGGTGAACCGGCCGAAACAATCACATAAGGAAATTGTTCAATAAACTCCACCCACTTAGAATGTCTCTTATTAAGCTTGCTTTGGCTTTTCAAATATTTAAGGGACTCATGATCACTATGGATCACAAATTCCTTTGGAAAAAGATAATGTTGCCAATTTTGCAAAGTTCGAACAAGAGCATAAAGTTCTTTATCATAAGTGGAGTAATTGATATGACTCCTTTTGAGTTTCTCACTAAAATAAGCTATGGGGTGGCCCTCTTGAAGGAGGACAACCCCAATGCCTATATTGGAGGCATCACATTCTATTTCAAATGTTTTAGTAAAGTTATGAAGGCTAAGATGGGGGCTTTAGTCAATCTTTCCTTCAAAGTTATAAAAGCTTTTTCTTGCTCTTGGCCCCACTTAAAAACCACATCCTTCTTTACTATAGCATTTAATGGTGCGGCAATTGTACTAAAGTCTTTCACAAACCTCCTATAAAAACTAGCAAGTCCATGAAAGCTTCGTACCTCATTTACATTGGTGGGTGTAGGCCAATGTTGTATTGCTGCAACTTTCGTTTTATCTACATGCACCCCTTTATAACTTACTACAAACCCTAGGAAGTCTATATGATCTAATGCAAAGAAACATTTAGCATGATTAGCATATAACTTCTCCTTCCTAAGAGTTTCTAATACTTTCCTAACATTTGACTCACAATCTTCTAAAGATAAGCTATATATAAGAATATCATCAAAATAAACTACTACAAACTTGCCAATGAGAACTCTTAATACATGATGCATGAGTCACATGAAGGTACTAGGAGCATTAGTCAAGCTAAAAGGCATGACTAACCACTCGTATAAGCCAAATTTAGTCTTAAAAGCGGTTTTCCATTCATAACCTTGTTTAATTCGAATTTGATTACAACCACTCTTAAGATCAATTTTGGAAAATATTATAGACCGATACAATTCATCCAACAAGTCGTCTAACCTAGGGATGTGATGCCTATACTTGATGGTAATGTTATATATAGCGCGACAATCCATACACATCCTTCATGTCCCATCTTTTTTAGGGACAAGTATGACAGGCATAGCACATGGGCTCATGCTATCTTGTACCCACCCCTTAGCAATTAAACCCTCAACTTGTTCTTGAATTTCTTTAGCCTCTTTGGGATTGGTCCTATATGTTGGACGATTTGGTAAAGAAACCTCGGGCATGAAGTCGATTTGATGTTCAATCCCTCTTAGAGGTGGTAAGCCTTTAGGAGGATCTTGAAACATGTCTTCATATTCCTTTACCAATTTATCCAAACACGTGGGACTATCCTTAGCCAACTCATAATCAATAATCCTAGGAATAGCTAAAAAGATAGGCTTTTGAGCAACTATTACCTTTTTGACTTGTTGTGTGGACATGAGAAGACTTCTCTTGGAAAATTTTTTATCATGTTCTTTCTCTCTCTTTTCTCTTATTTTAACTTGGTCCTTATGGACTTCCTTTGGAGAGAGAGACTTAAGTATGACCTTGTGTCCATGGAAGTTAAAAGAAATTTGTTGGTAAAGCCATCATGAAAAACTTTTCTATGAAATTGCCATGGCCTACCTAAAAGAATATGTGTGGCTTCCATTGGTACATCATCACACAAGACCTCATCTTTATATTTACCAATAGAAAATGCAATGAGGACTTGTTTGTTAACAATAATCTCACCTACCTCACTTAACCATTGTAGTTTGTAGGGCTTTGCATGAGAGATAGTAGACAATCCAAGCTTATCTACCACTCTTGTGCTTGCCACATTAGCACAACTTCCCCCATCCACAATTAAAGAACATAACCTATCATTAATAAGACATCTTGTATGATATTTTCTCTTTGACTTTCATCAAAGGGTTTCAAAACTTGTCCAAGCATTCGTCTTATCACTAATAGGTCACCTTCATGTGGACTTTCACTCTCATGCTCACTTGGGGATCTAGAAGGTGAGGAATGTCTAGAGTTTTCGGACTCATGCTCACTAACCACTACCCCATCATGCATATACATATTTCGTTTAGAAGAGCAATTAGAAGTTGTTCCCGTCGATTGACCGAGGACGTCTTCGTGCGTGGCTTCTACCCGTGAGCTGGGGCACCTTCGTCTTCAACTCAGATCTCCGCCTTCCTTCGCCGTGAGAACCTGAAAAGAAGTGAACAAAGGGGTGCCCTCGCGGCCGTTTGCACTCCGACGATCAAGTCAGCAAGCATGAAACATCAAAAGAACACACCTCCGTATCGGAGCACTGTGAACGGATACTCTTAAGGCGGTCGAATAACTGAGTAACTAATTTCTCTCTAATTGCCTGTGCATATTGCGGGTCCGCGAGCAAGCAACTAGAGTGAGTCAAACTGAGTCTGGGATCCCTGTCTCGAATTCCTAAAGCCCCTTTTAAACGTCTGAAGCATTTAAAGCGTCTTAAAGCGCATTTAAAGCGTTTAAAAACGTTTAATGCGTTTAAAACGTTCAAAGCATTTAAAGCGTTTAAAGTGCTTTAAAGCGTTCAAAACGTAAACTGAATAGAAACGTACCTTAGCAAACTTTCAGGGAAACTTATACACCTTGATGTTGAAGTACTTACTGCCATGTGTTCTTCTGACTTGATCGTTATTCTACGTGGAGGGCCTTTCAGCACCGTAACCCAACTTAGGGACATTCCATCGTGTAAGTCCTCCTTCCTCGAAGTGCATCTGGCCCAGGGGGTGACATTCTGGGTGCCAACTCATGCCCCTAGCCTCTAGTCACTAGTCCTGGGAGTGTATCTACCTTCCTCTCGTACCACGCACATGGTTCGCCTCTGGGCATGGCCCTTTCATGGATCGTATCTATCCCAGGGGTCTCCCAGAGGTGGCGTGGGTACTTCATGAGTCAGGTTAACCCCTACTGGTACTAGAACTATGGCCTTGGACCCACCTTTCTCTTACTGTTCTCAGGTACTGGGGCTCGAGGCCTCCTCGTCCGTACCTTGGCCCTTTGTGGTGTCGCCCCCTCTACGGTCTTTCCTACCTGTGGTTATCGGGGAGTGACACCGTCGACGCCTTAACCTGGCGACGCCTCAACCTGGCGACGCCTCACTAGGGCGACGCCTCACCCGGGGGACGCCTCATCCTAGCGACACCTCATCCTGGCAACGCCTTAAGCGATCAACCCATTGACTTTCTTCCCTGGCCCCCTTGATGGGTCCCACCATATGTCTGACTTTGGCCTTGACTTTGACTTTGGTCAACGCCCGAGGACGGGACGGTGCACAAGCCCTCCAGTCTTGAGCTGACAACTTGTTCTCAGCGAAAAGACTAAGGCCTCGCCCTATCATCCACGTGGCATTCTGATGACGTGACATTCTCTGAGCGGCTGACGCGACATTCTCTGGCTGAAGATGTGACGCTTCAAGTTACGCTTTAATCTCTTGACTCGTTGCCCAATCGCACGACCACAACTTAACACCCTTCGCGCTCCTCAAGTTAATGTTATATCTTTCAAAAACGCGCGCTCCAAATTACTGTTTCATCACTTCTTCGCATTCTACTCACTGTTCATCTTCTCCAACTTTCTCTGCAATCCTTCTTCGCACTTCCAATCTCCACCAAACCCGATACTCAAAAAGGTATTATTTTTCTCCTTCGATGCCCCTTCTCTTTAACTTTTGTACAGATATAACTGCCTGGGTCTGTTTATTTCCTTTGCGTTTGCGTTCTTCTTCCCCATTTCTCTGTTTCTCTTTTTTTGAACTTCTCGCGCGGGTAAGGGTTTTCTTAGGGTTTCTTTCCCCTTTACGCCTTAACCCCATTCACTGAACCTTTCTTCTTCTTCATTCTTCAGCTTTCTCAATGGCGCGTACTAAAATGACGGCCAATCCTCCAACCCCAAAGGTCAACTATAGGGCCCTTTACCCTTGGGCTCCCGACGAGCTGCTCGCTGAGTGCTCTAGTCTGACCACCATGAAGGCTTGGAGGGACCATATCGAAGGATCAGGGGTCTATCAGCATCGTGCCTTCGCCAGGAGGCACAATGAAGATATAGTTGTGCTTCCCTGTACTCCAAGCGAGCCTATTTGTGGGGATGAGAGGGCCAACAATGGAGTTCCCTTCTTTTTCTTTTACCATACCGTGTTCAAGCGCAATGGAGTTGCCCTCACGGAGATCAACGTCGCCCCAGCCAACTACACCCCAATAGCTGGGCTTTCATCAAGGCGTTCGGCATCTTGTGCGGGTATTTTGGCCAGTCACCCTTAGTCGATATCTTCCTCCATTTCTTTGAGGTGAAGAAACAGGGGAAGAGCTTGTGGGTGAGCCTGAGCGGCATTGCTGGGAGGGTCATCCTTTCCCTTTTCCAACAATCATACAAAGGCTGGAATGGGAAGTTCTTCAAGGTGTGCTGCTCCAAGTATGACCACGCAGCCTTGGACAGATTTCCCCTATACTGGGTGGAGGAGGTCAAGCTGACAAAACCCAAATCCTTAGACGAGCTACCCTCGATTGATCGAGAGGTTTGCCAAATCTTGGCCAGTATGGGGGTCCTTGACACCTCTATCCCGATAAGTCGCGAGTACGATGCTGAGGCTCTCGCTAACTACATAAGTACGAGAGTCACCCCTTATAACCTCTTATTCTCTGCTTCTTCTTGTTTTTTGCTTAACGTATGATTTATCTGCTTTGCTTGTGTGGTAATTTAGCTCGTGTCTAACCTCTACTGTGTTTATCTTCTTGGTGCAGATTCAAAAATGGACAAACAAAGACGATTAAAGCTTGCCCAAATTTTGAAGTCTAAAGGCGAGGCCTCATCAAAGGGGGTTGGGGATTCCATACCTCCAAGCTCTGAAACCGTTCCTACCTCCTCTAACCTTCGCCCCCCAACACCCACCTTCAACGACATCTCCTCCAACCCTTCCTTCTCCAAACCATCCCCCAAGCTCGCCACCCCCCATCGCAGCCATTCCACTTGCTTTGGCTGAGACTCCTACTGAACCAGCCCCCCTTGATAAAGGCAAATCGGTGGTGGTGGTGCCTTCTGAAGACAAGGAAGACTCTGCTGAAGGGCAAGTCTTCAAAAGAAGAAGGACTACCCGGGCGACACCTCAGATTGCTACCTCCACCACTTCTTCCTCCCACGGGGCTGAGTCTTTTAGGGAGAACCCTCCAAGCGCCACTCCCCCCCTCAACCAATGGCCTTGGAGGGTGGGCCTGAAACTGAACCCACCTCAGCTCCACCACCTGTTCCAGAACTTCCTCCTCCAATCCAAGACTCGCTGAGGGGTTACCTAGAGAAGATGTCTCCACGCGGCCAAGCTGAAGGGCCCAAGAAGGAAGGCATGTTTTATTACATGGACGCTTTCATGGCCTGTGCCAGCACCTGGCGCGAGCAGGCAAAAGCCAAAGCCATCAAAGCCTCCACCCTTCAATCGTTAGAGAAAGAGGTCGCCTCTCTGAAAGAGGAGAAGGAGCGCCTGGCACAACACTAGGCCCGTAAAGAGGTGGCGTATAAAGACTCGCTGAAGATAGCCCAGAAGGCCAGGGAAGAAGCCAGTAAAAGGCTGCATGAGGCGGGGCAAGCTCATGTTGAGCTTCTCAACCAGGTCGTCCCTCTCCGTGTCAAAGTCGCAGATCTTGAGGAGGCAGCAAGGGCTTCCGAGGCGCAGCAGAAAAAACTCGAGGACCAGTGCGTTAACCGAGAGCAAACACTGGGAAAGACTGAGGCTGCGCTCGAGGCCAAGACCAACGATTGCACCCTGCTCACCACCGAAAACACCACTCTTCAGGCCAAGGTTCAAGAGTTGATTGCAGCTTTGGCTGCCAAAGACCAAGAGATGACTTCTCAAGCAGAAAACTTCAAGGCGACGGAGGAAAAGCTAAACGAGGAGGCTGCGACGGGGTTCGCTGATGGGTTTGCTGAGGTCGTTGTTCAAGCGGCTTGCGCGAACCCTGGCATCAACTTCTCCGAGTGCAGCCCCTTCAACGAAGTGGTCGACGGTAAAATAGTACCCCTGGAGGATCCTGAAGAGTAGCATTTCTTTTGTATCTTGACAAACACTTAACATGTATATAATTGCCTTTGATTTTAACTTGACTTCGTAGCTGTTGTGAACTCTATCTGTTACATATCTTGAATATAGGACATATTTGCAACGATCTCACTCTCTCATGCTTTCTTTCCTGCCTTTACCGCTTCGATAACTTGTGCTCTTTATGCTTCTTCTTCTTGCTCTTCGAATTTCTCTTTCTTTTTCGACTTGCAAAAATTTCAACTTGCTCTTCACTTTCTTAAGCCCCAAGGCGCTTACTGCCAAAGGTATTGCTAGCTTTGTCATCGCTTAGGATGAGAAGGGGTCTCATTTCTTTCCTGACTTCGGCGTCGCTCAAGGGCGAGAAGGATTTATCTGTTCTCTGGGGCCTCGACATCGCTCGAGGGCGAGGAGGACTTATCTGTTCTTCTGGGCCTCGACATCATTCGAGGGCGAGGAGGACTCATCTTACATGTACTAGGTGTCCATGCTCGAGGAGAGACCTGCTAACGCGAGGTCGTATCGTCCTCAGCATGTCTAAACACTAGGGACAAAAGTCGCGCTTTGGTTCCCACGCCCGTGGAGAGGCCTATTACAGCAGTGCCGTATCACCCACGGGGTGTCTAAACACCAAGGCAACTTAGTCCTTATCTCTGCGCGCTTGGTGCCCACGCCTAAGGAGAGACCTGCCCGGGGGTAGTGCCGTTTCGTCCTCAGGGTGTCTGAAAACACCAAGGCGATTAGTGTTCTCGGTGCCCACGCCCAGGGAGAGGCGTGTTGGAAACATCGCCGTATCGTCCCTGGTGTGTCCAAACACCAAGATGACCAGGGATTTTGGTGATTACGCCCAAGGAGAAGGTTTCCCGAAGGATGACGCTTCTCCTTAACTGCGTGTACTTGCACCAAGTGATCTGGTTCTCCACTGCTCCGAAACTTCTCACTGTCTGACGCCCACGCTCGAAGGAAACGCCCCCCGCCACTTCCTTGTGAGGTGTCTAAACATCAGACACCGGGGCTAGCTATTCCTACCTGAGGAGGGGGCGCCCCGAAGGAATCCCTTAACCTCTGCTCAGGGACTAGACTCCCGGATTTTAACATATACGGGGCGTACCTTTTGACTTGACGCCCGTGCATGAGCGTGTGCTCCTGTTACTTTCCTCGATTTCGACGCCCGCTCCCTTATCTGGCGATGCCTTCACCTGGCTATGCCTGCACCTGGCGACGCCTACGCCTGGCGACGCCTTGAGCCTTTGTTTTTTGTTTCTTAATCTTTGCTCTTACATTGTGTGTGATCCTGCCTGTTGACCGGAGCGCTGGAGAATGCCTCGTCAAAGGATCGACGTGCGCGCCGCTTCTCACTTCCGTTCCTCCTCTGGATCTATCTCAAGAACCTGCAAAGAAACGACACGGCGCCGCTGCGGCCGATCGCACTCCGACGCTCAAGTCAGTGACGGTATCACCAAATACTAAGAACTGGAACCGTGCAAACTCTCTCTCACAAACAGCTCTGTCACTCGCAAGCGTAAAGTGTATGAACTGAACGCGCGTACCTTAGAAAATCTGTTAAGAACTCTTATATACCTGGTGGTTTTCTCTCTCCTGGCAGTTACAGACTTGGACACGTGGCTCGTATCCAACTGTACACGTGCCATCATCTGGAGGCTCCCTGACTTGGCGCTGCTTCTACTCTCATTTTGGCTAAGTTACCTATGCATGGTACTGCCCAGTGCATAGCTAACTCAAGAGTGCGATCCCTACTGAAACTGGCGAGTTAGGGTCTTCATACACCTTCCCTGTGGTCTCGCCGGCCGCCTTCATAATCTGCTTCTCCTTTATCTTCGGCGATGTGCTTGTTCTGGCGATCTCCGACTGCCTGGTCGCCTGAGTCCGCGTCTGGCGACTTCATCCTCAACCTGGCGATCGCCTATTCTGGTAAGCTGGAGATCGGAACACGCCAACTTAACAATCGGCGACTACACGTGCCTCCCGACTTCCTTCCCAACTGCCAACCTGGCGCCTTGTCAACACGCCTACACTGTAGCAGGGTGCCACGTCATCGCACCCGACCACCAGGGCGGTACACAAGCCCCCTAGTCTTAAGCGAAGACTTGTCTAGCAAAAAGACTGAAAAAGCCTTCGTTAACACCGGTCTACGTGGCATGGACGCAGAATTCCAAGCGATAGTACTTTCTGCTGCTCTGACGCTCCACCAAACCCTTCGCGCATCGTTCGACACGTGGCTCTCATCAACGGCTATCTTCATCTGCCGTTAGCGCTTCCCAAAACCATTTCGAAAACCCTTAAACCCCTTACGCTCCTACTGTTCCATCACTTTCTTCACACTTGCATACGCTCTCATTTCCTTCTGCGAAAACTCTCGACGTTCCTCGACGCTCTAGATCACCACCTCCCTTCAACGTTCTCCTGATCATCGAAAGGTAACTACTTTCCTTCATCTGCTGGGTTTCCTTGCATTTTCACCGATTTGCATCATCCTGTAACTGTCTGGTGCATACGCTGTGGGCTGTTTTTCCATTTCTCCTTCTGCGTAACTTAGGGCTTTTTCGATCGTCGCAACGAACTCGCATTCGTTCGTCTTTCACCTTCCTTCTATGATCGAGTCAGCCTTTGTAACCCTCCTGATTATTTTTTTTTTCTTCTTTCTCCTTCGTTTGCAGTTGCTATCATGACTCGCACGAAGATCACCCCGAACCCCCCTCCATCAGCGCGAAACCCTTCTTCACAAGCGCACGACCCACCCCAAGTTCGTGGCGCTTCCTCTTCGCAGGCTGAGAGGCCTGCATCTTCCCAAGCTGCTCTGGCCCAGGCGACTCCACCAAACGCTGGAGGAGCCCCCATCCCTCTGCCAGACTTCAAGGCTTTATACCCATGGGCTAACCCAACCCTCTTAAAGGAAACCTCGTCGGTGAACACTGCGGGAGCAATTCTGCGTTTGACAAAGGGGGACGAGGCCTATCAATCGTTTCATAAGGAGCACGATGAGAGGATGATGGTGCTGCCTTGCCCCGCCGCCCTGCCAGGGTGCGCTGATGACAAAGTGAGCGCCGACGGCCCCTTTTGCTTCGTTTACACAACTTTCTTCAAGAAAGTCAAACTCAGATTTCCCCTCACCCGATTCGAGAGGGAACTCTTGACCGAGCTCAACATTGCTGCCGCCCAGCTTCACCCCAACAGCTGGGCGTTTGTTCGAGCCTTCGAAATAACGTGCGCCCACCTGGGGTTGCCCGCGTCGGTGGACGTGTTTCTGTTCCTGTTTGAGGCCAAACACCCAGGAGACCGCCTGTGGGTCAGCCTGAATGCCATTGCTGGGAGATCCATTTTTACCATCTTCCAGCAATCATACAAAGATTGGAAGGGGAAGTTCATCCAGGTTCGCGCAAACGATAACGACACTTCCCTTCTCGACGGCTTCCCCTTGTACTGGGTGGACAAGGGGAAAAAGGAGTCTAAGAGCTGCTTCAGGAGGCCCAGAAGTCCTGATAGCATGGGAGCTTTGGACCGAGACCTTTGCCTATTCTGGAAGAGGGTGGCAGATGCCAACATAACATTCTTGACCCCCACCCTGATCTCCTTCGAGTTCTTTGAGGACCAGTTGGAATTCCAAATAGGTTAGGACGCTACACTTTTGTCTCGACATTGCTTCTGATATTGTTTTTGGGCGTCTTGTTCGCACAAGACTTTGGTTTTATCTTTTCTGCATATGCCTGTTTTTGCTGTCTCATTGTCTTGTACACTTACCCCTTTCTCCTTTGAGCTAACTTATGCACTTTCATTTCATGCAGACACCATGTTGGGTAAGAACATGCTCGCCGACTTAAAGGCGCTCGCCCGCAACCACGGGTTGGCGACCGGTTCCCAGACGGTGCCCAACTCGGCGGTCGAGAAGGCCATCATTCATGGGCGATCACCGCCCAAGGAGCCCACCCAACGCAAGAAGCTGGTCCTTAAGAGGCCCAAGCGGAAAGCCCCCCAAGTCGTCCAAGAGGAGGAAGAGGACGACGAGGTCACAGAGGATGGCCTTGTCACGAAAAGGAAGAGGATGGCACCATCTTCTCCACCTCCTCAACCCCCTCTTCCAACCTCACCACCCCCATCAACGCCTGCTCCTCCTCCCTCATCGCCAACACCACAAGCCCCTTCACCACCAGTCCAAGCAGTTCCATTGGCCACTGCACCACCTGCAACTGAGGCCCCAGAGCCAAATTTCTTGGAGGACCCCCCGAGCGCCTCTACACCACATATATCAGCAGGAGGGGGCCCTCCTTCCAACACTTCAGCCGCAGGAATCGTTCCAATCGAGGATGAGGTCGCTCACACCTCTCCAATCCTAATCACCGAGTCCCCGATTGCGTCGCCACGCCAGGAAACAACCACTGAAAATATTGCTAAGGAAGGTGGCGACGAGAACCCTCAACAAGCCCCCCTGGCGCCTCTCCAAGCCGCAAACCTTTCCCTCGAGGTCACGAGGATGTGGGAACCTCTGACTGCTAAACTGAAAAACATAGCGGAGGACATCCCATCGATTATAACGAGGGCTGTGGAGAGCTCCACCAGGAGGCTTCAAGACGATCTCTACAACCTCAAGACCGAAAACAGCAAAATAAAGGTTGAGGTGGAGAAGGTGGCCTTCAGCCTAACGCTCGCGGAAATGGAACATTCCCGAGTAGAGGATGCCCTAAGTACCGAGCTTAGGCTTGCGCGTAAGGAAGCTGCTGACCTTCGCCGCAAAGTCCATGAACTTGCCCAAGAAAAAGTTGAACTTGAAAGCAAAATCGTGCCTCTGCGCACCAAGGCGAGCGACCTGGAAGCTCACATTCAAGCTAACGCCGATAAGGTACAAAAACTGGAGCAAAGGTCAATCGACCGTGAAAAACTACTTGGGCAAGTAGAAAAAGCAAGGGATGACGCCATGGCTGATCTCACCGAGGCGAACAAGGAAAAAGAAAAGATGACTGCCGAGTTGACCCGAGCTCAAGCGGAATCCGAGAAGGTTGCCGACGACCTTCTTCATGCTCAAGAGACCAACAAACAACTCCGAAAACAGGTCGAAGAGCTGGAGCAACAGAACAAGGAGCTTAAGCAACAGGTTGAAGAATTTCAAAGGCAAATTGAAGAACTTAAGCTAAGCTCCGCTCAGATTCTGGTTGCTGGATTTGATGCCGCTCGGGAACAATTCGCATGCCTATTCCCTGATCTCGACCTCAGCATGGTGTCGTTAAACAATGAAGTAGTAGATGGAAAGGTCGTTCCCGCCGAAGGCTCAACCAATTCCACCCCATCTGCTTCTTTATAAATTCACTTGTGTTTACCTTGTAAAAACTCTTGCATATGTGTTTTGAACAGTTACTTATTTCAATAGCGAAACTTGGATATTCTTTCTTCTGACTTCCTTTGAGCGCTTTCACCTTCTTTGTATGTTTAACTTTGCCGAGTTTAACTTAGCGATTTTGCAAACACGACCTTTGGCGTAACTGCTTCGAGCCGATTCAAACTTAAGCAACGATCGCTTTAAACAACTTGTACCCTTGAGGCACTAACCTGATCATAAGAAAAGTGTCCAAGCAACGAACTGTAACTCAATCGCGGTTCAAACAACGTCCCCTTCGACCTGCTTTATCAAACAAGTCTTTCAACCCTCTCGCCGTCGCTTGAACTTTTCCCGATCGCCAAAACCTCTTGGTAACACCAGCTTTTCCCAGCCTCGTGCTTTGGAAGTCATTTCTTTATCTGGGCAGAAATGCCCTTTGGGATCTTCCTTTACTCCCCTGAACTTCAGAACTGAAGACCGGCTGGCTAGGCGTTCTCTTCGAACCTACCTTAGCCACCTTTCAAGCTTCTTCCGCCCTCTTCGCCATACCTGAACTCGTTCAAGACGAGAAGGATTTTATCTTGCCTATACCCGCATATAAGCGAGAAGGTCTTTAACTCACCTGAGCTCGCACAACGGCGAGAAGGACTTTATTTGATGCCTCAACTTGCCCAGGGTGTATATCTCCTCCCCCTGGATGCACTGAGGATCTTTTCTTTCTCTCGCCTGCGCTCGCTCAACGGCGAGGAGGTCTTTAATTGGCCTTGGCTCGCACAACGGCGATAAGGACTTTATCCGGTGCCTCAACTTGCTCAGGGTGTACATCGTTGCCCCGGGAGTTACATCTTCTCGCTCCCAGAAACACGGAGGACTTTTCCTCTTTCTCGCCTGCACTCGCTCGACGGCGAGGAGGTCTTTCGTCTGGTGCCTCCGATCGCCAATAAACGATGAGGACTTAAAACTTAACTGGTGCCTCCGATCGCCGAAAAACGATGAGGACTTTAAAAACTTAACTGGTGCCTCTAATCGCCGAAAAACGATGAGGACTTTAAAACTTAACTGGTGCCTCTAATCGCCGAAAAACGATGAGGACTTTAAAAACTTAACTGGTGCCTCTAATCGCCGAAAAACGATGAGGACTTTAAAACTTTTTTAGAAAGCACACGATATACATATTTTCTTGCCTCAAATCATGTACAAATGACAAGGTCTTTCTTCAAACTTTCGAAAATAGCACACATGCGATCTGGAAACACCTTATACTTCGAAAACTCTTCTTTTATTGGGCGGCCTCATTAAAAACCCTCCTTAGGGAAAAAAGAGTGCCCCCTTGAAACTGTTTTAACAGAGACATTGCAATATAACATTTGTGTTTGTCTTTACTTACAAAGCTCTTAACTATAGTACAACTTCAGGTGTGTGGCGTTCCAGGTACGAGGGATCGCCCCTCCTTCCAGCGTCTCTAAGCGGTAAGCTCCGTTCCCGAGTGCCTCGGTTATTCTGAACGGTCCAGTCCACTTGGGTGATAGTTTATTCTCCATCTCGTACTGGTGGGCCTTCCTCATCACCAGATCGCCTTCTCTAAACTGCCTTGGCATCACCTTAGAATTGTACCTTCGCTCGACCCTTCTTTTCACCGCCTCAGCCTTCAGCCTTGCCTCCTCCCTGACTTCGTCCAGCAGATCCAGGTTCAGCCTTCTCTCTTCATTCGAGTCTTCCTCTACGAAGTTCTGGAATCTCGGCGAGCTTTCCTGGATCTCCACCAGAATCATGGCGTCACACCCATAGACCAAGCTAAACGGGGTCTCATGGGTTCCGGACTGCTCGGTGGTGTGGTACGCCCAGACTATACGGGGCACCTCCTCAGCCCAACTTCCCTTGGCTTTCTCAAGCCTTCTCTTCAAACCTCTCAACAACACCCGATTAGCTGATTCCACCTGGCCATTCGTCTGAGGGTGCTCGACGGATGCAAACACTTGCTGAATTCCAACCCCTTCACAAAGCTTCTTCAACAGATGGCTTGCAAACTGAGTCCCATTATCTGACACCAGGCGCTTAGGCATTCCAAACCGGCACACGATGTTCTTCCATACAAAGCCTTCGATCTTGTGTGCGGTGATCTGGGCCACTGGTTCTGCTTCAATCCACTTGGTGAAGTACTCAATCGCCACTACCAAGTACTTCATCTGCCTGATCGCCAGTGGAAAGGGTCCCAGGATGTCGATTCCCCAAGTATGAAACGGCCAAGGGCTATAGATCGACTTTAACTCCTCGGGAGGTGCCTTATGCCAATCGGCGTGCTGCTGGCACTGTTTACAGCATTGGGCATACTTCTTGCAATCTTCTCTCATGGATGGCCAATAGTAGCCTGCACGGAGAGTCCTCGCGGCCAGAGCTCGACCCCCGATGTGACTTCCACATATTCCTTCGTGGAGCTCTGCCATAATTCTCGTGCACTTCTCGCCGTGTATACATTCCAGGAGTGGGTGAGTGAACCCAAACCTGTACAGATCGCCATCAATCAATGTATACTTGCTGGAATTTTTCTTTACCTTCCTAGCTTCTGCTGGATCTAGCGGGAGGAGGCCATCTGCCAGGCACCGCTTGTACTGCGTTATCCAAGTGTCTGGCTCATTGGTGGCGCAGACCTGCATCACATCCACCTTCTCTCCTCGACAAGCTCTAACTTTCGGCGATCTCAGAGTTTCTTGCGTCAAAGACTTGTGGCTTCTCGCTGCTCTCTCCGTCGACCTGCTTATCTGAAGGACCAGGTGATCTGCTACAAATGCCCTCGGCGTCTTCAGAGTTTCTTGAATCACTGTCCTCTGCCTACCCCCCTTGCCTGAACTGGCAAGCTTAGCAAGCAAGTCAGCTCGGGCATTCTGTTCTCGGGGCACATGCACCACTTCAAAAGAGGCAAAGGAACTCTTCAATTCCTGCACATACGCCAAGTAAGCCGCCATTTGTGGATCTTTAGCCTGGAACTCGCCTGTTACTTGCCCTGTGACTAGCAGCGAGTCACTCTTAGCCATCAGCACTCTGGCTCCCATCTCCTTGGCCAGCAGAATCCCGGCGATTAGCGCCTCATACTCTGCTTGATTGTTGCTGGCTTTGAAGGCGAATCTCAACGATTGTTCGATCAGCACGCCGTTGGGTCCTTCCAATATTACTCCAGCACCGCTACCCTGCTGGTTCGATGATCCATCCACCGAGAGTACCCAACGGAAGTCGTCACCTTCAACCCGCGTTGCCTCTGATGAGAGCTCGACTACAAAATCTGCAAAGATTTGCCCCTTGATCGGGCCTCGGGGCTCATATTTAATGTCAAATTCTGACAACTCCACTGCCCACTTCACCATTCTACCCGCGACGTCAGGTTTCTTCAAGACCTTCTGGATGGGCAGGTCAGTCATCACCAGTATTGTGAAGCTGTGGAAGTAGTGGCGCAACCTCCTTGCCGAAAACACCACAGCCAGCGCAGCCTTTTCCAGGGCCTGATATCTCGTTTCTGGGCCCTGCAGCACCTTGCTCACAAAATAAATAGGCTTCTGAGCCTGATCCTGGTCCTGGGCGAGCACCGCACTCACCGCCCTCTCAGTCACCGCGAAATACAACCTGAGAGGGATTCCCGCCAGTGGTTTGCACAGAACCGGCGGGCTCGCCAGATATTCCTTCAGCTTGACGAAAGCTTCCTCGCATTCTTTCGTCCAAGCGAACTTGTTATTGCGCCGCAGACATTGGAAATAGGGATGTCCCTTTTCTCCGCTCGCTGACACGAAGCGAGATAGGGCTGCCATCCGACCTGTCAGCTGCTGGACTTCTTTCACTGTAGCCGGGCTTCTCATCGTCAAGATGGCGGCACACTTGTCCGGGTTGGCTTCTATTCCTCTTTCAGTCAAGAGAAAACCCAAAAATTTTCCAGCCTCCACGTCGAAAATGCATTTCTCCGGGTTAAGCTTCAACTTGAACTTGGCGATCGTCGTGAACAACTCTTCCAAGTCTGCAACGTGCTTGCTTTTCTCCTGCGAGGTCACGACCATGTCATCGACGTAAGCTTGCACGTTCCTTCCCAGCATTGGTGCAAGTACTCGATCCATCAGCCTCTGGTACGTGGCCCCCGCGTTCTTCAGCCCAAACGGCATCACCTTATAGCAGTAGCACGACCTCTCCGTCATGAAGGCTGTTTTCTCTTCATCCATGGGATGCATCTTGATCTGATTATAGCCCGAGAAGGCATCCAGGAAACTCAGCAGCTTGCACCCTGCAGCACTATCAACCAGGGCATCAATGCTTGGTAAAGGATACGAATCCTTCGGGCAAGCCTTATTCAGATCGGTGAAATCGACGCACATGCGCCATTTCCCGTTGCTCTTCTTCACACGTTCGCCAACCATTCAGGGTACTGGACTTCCCTGATGTGGCCTGCAGCGAGGAGTTTCTGGGTCTCGTCCTTGATCGCCTGCCTCCTCTCTTCATTAAATTTCCTTCTCCTTTGTCGCACCGGTCTCACCATGTTGTCCATTGCCAGATGATGGCACAAGAAGTCGGGATCGATCCCGGGCATGTCCGAAGCGGACCAAGCAAACGCGTCCAGATGCCGCTCAATCACCTTGGCGATCTGGTCCTGGAGATCGACCTCCAGAGATCTTCCGAGCTTGAAAACTTTCCCCCCGATCTCCTTCTTGAGCCACTGCTCGACGGGTTTGGGCCTGGATTCTCTGGCGATCACCGCCTTGGCGATTCCCAGTTCTCTCGCTTCCTCGGGGCGATTCCGCGCCTCTTCCTCCTCCAGGCCAGCCTCTCTCTCCCCCAGCTCAGCGTCTACCATCTCTACATCCCTTCCAGCGGCCTCCTCTGTTACCGGCGGTCTGGGCTTCACACCGGGAGGTGGGGTGGTTGTAACATAGCTCACTGATCTTTTATTTTTCAGGCTATTTTCATAGCACTTTTTCGCTTCTTTCTGATCAGACTTTATCGTGATCACCACCCCTTCCATGGACGGCAGCTTCACCTTCATGTGCCGAGTCGATGGAATTGCGCCTATCCTGTTAAGAGTGGGCCTTCCCAACAGGATGTTATATGCTGAAGGGGCGTTTACGATGAGGTACTTGATTTTCTCCGTCCTCGACCCAGCCTCATCGGTAAACGTGGTTCTCAGCTCAATGTACCCCCTGACCTCCACCTGGTCGCCAGCGAACCCATACAAGCACCCTCCATAGGGCCTCAGCTGGTCAAGGGGCAATTCCAGCTGCGTGAAAGTCGGCCAGAACATCACGTCTGCCGAGCTTCCTTGGTCCACCAGAACTCGGTGGAGCTTCCTCCCCGCCGTGATCAACGAAATGACAATGGGATCGTTGTCATGAGGCACAACGTCCCGAAGATCCTGCTTGGTGAACGTAATGTCCACTTCCGGCGAGTGATCTTCAAACATGTCCACTGACATCACCGATCGCGCATACTTTTTCCTCTGCGATGCGGTGCATCCACCACCTGAGAAACCCCCTGCAATGGTGTGGATTTCCCCATGGATAGGCATCTCGTGTTGTTGGGCTTCTCCAGCTGCAGGCTGGGAACTCGACGCTCCTCCGGTCCTTCTGTCCAGCAGATAGTCGTTTAGGAACCCGCTCTTAACCAGATCGTCGAGCTGGTATCCTAAAGACAAACACGAGTCCAGGTTGTGGCCAAAGCACTGGTGAAACTCGCACCAAACGTCCGGCTTTGACCCCAGCACCTTGTCGCCCACCTTCTCGGGCGCCTTCAACCTAGCAGATATGTTAGGGATAGCGATCAGGTCCGCTAGTCCCATGACGAATTTGTGCTTAGGCGGGCGATTGTATTCCCGGCGTGCTGGTTGTTGGCGTGCTAGCGGTTGGCGCGCTTGGCTCCTTCCCTTATTTCTCCTATCGTAAGGATAGCGAGTCCTTTGGTCTTTTATGGCCGCCGCTGCCGTTTCCAGCACCCTCTGTGGCTGGATCCTGGTCTGGGCGCGTGGCCTGGCGGGAGCCACGCTGCCTCTCTTCTCGGCGACCTCACTTTCGTCGGCGATGTGGGCCACCGCAAGTCGCCTGACTTCAGCAAACGTCGCTGGATGAGCCCTGATCAAGGCCTCGCAGAATAGCCCTGGCTGCACGCCCTTCTTGAAGGCATAGACCAGCATTTCTTCATCCTTGGCTGGCGACCTGACCATCTGCGCGCCAAAGCGATTGAGGTAGTCTCTGAGGGACTCCCCATGGTACTGCCTTATATCAAACAGATCATAGGACACCCTCGGCGGTGCCTTGTTCACAATATACTGCTCGACAAAGATTTTCGAGAATTGTTGAAAATTAGTTATGTGGCCATTAGGCAGGCTCACAAACCACTCCATCGCCGTTCCCTGGAGCGTGCTCACGAACATCTTACAGTAGACGGCGTCCGACCCTCCTGACAGCATCATCTGTGTGTGGAACGTGGTCAGATGAGCCTCTGGATCCTCCACGCCAGTAAAAACAGCTTTAACCGGAACCACGCTCGTGGGAATTGGCGTGTCGGTAATCGCCTGAATGAAAGGCATTGGGAAAACACGAGGTGGCGTCGACGGTGTCACCTCTTCAGCTGAAGAACGACCCTGCTGCTCCTGAAGAGCTCGACGCAGCTCCTCAGCTACCTTGCTGAGCTCCTCGTTCCTGGCGTGAGAGGCGACCAGGTCTTCTTGTATCCTTGCCTGCTCGACGCGCGAGGCTTCCACAGTGGCCTGCAACGAGCGCATCATTTCTGCCATCTGCGCCATGGTCATGGCGGCGTCGCCTTCAGCAGCGACGGGAGCCACGGGACTGGAACGATTGCTTCTCATCTTTCTCATTAACTTCAGCGAACCACAGAAATACAGCAAATAACACTTCAACCTCGAACGAATCAGCGATCGATCGGAGAAGACTCAAGAAACTGTGCAAGAACCCAAGAACACCGCAAACCTTCGCAAAAAACCACCAAAGAACTCGAACTTCCACCAGACAGATTGCGCGCAAGCAACAAAAGACCTCACTCCACCGATTGAAAGACAAACGAACGGCACAAAACACAAGCTCACCGAACGAAACTCAAAGAAACTGCAAACGACGGTTGCACCAGCACACAACCGCGCAGAAAACCTCGAAAACTTCCACGAACTCACGCTGTGGATGGGAGCACGTTTTACACGGCCCCACGGTGGGCGCCTGATGATCCTGCCTGTTGACCGGAGCGCTGGAGAATGCCTCGTCAAAGGATCGACGTGCGCGCCGCTTCTCACTTCCGTTCCTCCTCTGGATCTATCTCAAGAACCTGCAAAGAAACGACACGGCGCCGCTGCGGCCGATCGCACTCCGACGCTCAAGTCAGTGACGGTATCACCAAATACTAAGAACTGGAACCGTGCAAACTCTCTCTCACAAACAGCTCTGTCACTCGCAAGCGTAAAGTGTATGAACTGAACGCGCGTACCTTAGAAAATCTGTTAAGAACTCTTATATACCTGGTGGTTTTCTCTCTCCTGGCAGTTACAGACTTGGACACGTGGCTCGTATCCAACTGTACACGTGCCATCATCTGGAGGCTCCCTGACTTGGCGCTGCTTCTACTCTCATTTTGGCTAAGTTACCTATGCATGGTACTGCCCAGTGCATAGCTAACTCAGGAGTGCGATCCCTACTGAAACTGGCGAGTTAGGGTCTTCATACACCTTCCCTGTGGTCTCGCCGGCCGCCTTCATAATCTGCTTCTCCTTTATCTTCGGCGATGTGCTTGTTCTGGCGATCTCCGACTGCTTGGTCGCCTGAGTCTGCGTCTGGCGACTTCATCCTCAACCTGGCGATCGCCTATTCTGGTAAGCTGGAGATCGGAACACGCCAACTTAACAATCGGCGACTACACGTGCCTCCCGACTTCCTTCCCAACTGCCAACCTAGCGCCTTGTCAACACGCCTACACTGTAGCAGGGTGCCACGTCATCGCACCCGACCACCAGGGCGGTACAGTGTGAGAGGGAAAAACTGAGACAAAGTTTTCTTGAACTTCTTTTTTTTACTTGGGTGACCTCATTAAAAAAACCCCGAGAGGGAAAAAGAGTGTCCCCTTTACAACTGTGTGCTTTCTAGTGCCTTTCAACTGAAATAAAATTTTAAATTGGCTGCATTCCAACTGCGTGGGATGGGGCCTCCTTCTAGAGTTTCTAGCTTGTATGAACCATTTCCCTTGGCTTCGGTTATTCTGAAGGGTCCGGTCCACTTGGAAGACAATTTGTTCTCCAACTCATAAGGATGAGCCTTCCTCATCACCAGGTCACCAACTTGGAATTGCCGCGGCTTCACCTTAGAGCTGTACTGATGCTCCACTCTTCTCTTTACGACTTCAACCTTTATCCTTGCCTCGTCTCTGGCCTCGTCTATTAGGTCTAGAAGTGGCTTGTCCTCGCGGGCTAGGGCACCTTCGTTTTGCTTCGTCTGTGAGTACCTGAAAAGAAGTGAACAAAGGGGCGCCCTCGCGGTCGTTTGCACTCCGACGATCAAGTCAGCTAGTGAGAAACATCAAAAACTGCACTGAATGACTGAAATTGTGTTGCCCTAATTGCCTTGTGCTCACAATGGGTGCGCAGCGGAAACAACTAGGGTTTGTGCTTTGTGTAACTATCAAAATTAGGTCAAAACTCGGATCCCTTTCAAGTGCTCCCAAGGTCCCTCTTTATACATCTCTCATCATTAAAGCGCATTGAAAGCGTATAAAAACATTCCTTGGAATATACGAATCTTAACTTACTTAATGCGTACCTTGGCAAACTTACCCTGAAACCTTTAATGAGCACGTGGGCATTGCCACGTGCCCCTCTGACTTGATCGTTATTCTGTGCAGAGGGTCCCACAGCGCCGCCGCCCAACTTAGGGTTTTTCCATCGTGTGAGCCCTCTTCTCTGCGAAGTGCTTCTGTCACGTGGGTTGACTTTTTGGGAGCCGACTCGTGCCCCCTAATCACTAGTCACTCGCCCTGGGGGAGTATCTACCTTTCTCTCGTATCATGCACGTGATTCTCCCCTGGTCATGGCCCTCTCATGGGTCGTATCTGTCCCAGGTTCTCCCAGCAGTGGCGTGGATACTTCACGAGTTAGGTTTATCCCCTTCTGGTACTAGAACCTATGGCCTTGAAGCCACCTTTCTCTTCTTCTTGCTATTGTTCTGAACTGTCGAGGCCCGATGTCTTTCTTGGGCGATGCCCCTCTCAGGCGACGTCCTTGCTTGGGCGATGTCTTTGCTTAGGCAACGTCTTTCTCTTGGCGATGTTTCTTCTTGGGCGATGCCTCGAGCGGTCGACCTGTTGACTTTTCTTCCCTGGGTCCCTTGAGGGATCCCACCACGTGTTTAATCTTGACTTCTGGTCAACGCCCGGGGACGGGATGGTACACAAGCCCCCCAGTCTTGAGTTGACACTTGTTTCAGCGAAAAGACTAAGGCCTCGCCTCTGTTGCCCTCGCGGGGTTTTGATGACGTGTCACTCCCTGACCGGTTGACGTGGCATTTTCTGCGCCGCCGGCGCGGCGTACCCTCAAGGATTCTGACGATGTGATATTCTCTGAGCGAGAAAGGTGACACTTCAGTTCGCACCTTAATCTCGTGACACGTGGCCCAATCGTAAGGCGCTTTAACGTTCTTTAGTGCTTCAACTGTAACGCTTGAATCTTTGAAAACCCCGTACCTTAACTCACTGACTTTACTTCTTTCGCATCTTTCTTGCACTATTCATCTTCTTCTCAAGAACTCCCCCTACGTTCTTTCTTTGCCAACCCTTTCCTCCTACTCTGCTGCTGAACCCTTCTTCTTTGGTCTTTAGCTTCTTCATAGATAGCACGTACTAAAATGTCTGTCAATCCTCCTTTCCCCAGAGTCAACCATAAAGATCTTTACGCGTGGGCTTCGCGCGACCTCCTTGACGAGTGCTCGAGTCTACTCTCCGCCAGGGCCTGGAGGGAACACGTGGGGGACCCGAGCACCTATGACCACCGTGCCTTCGCGAAGAGGCACGATGACAATATCGCTGTGCTTCCTTGCCCCCTAGGAGAGCCGGTGTGTAGGGACGAACGGGCCAACAATGGGGTCCCCTTCTTCTACTTTTATCAGGTGGTCTTTAAGAGCGTTGGCGTGCGCCTACCTTTCTCCAGGTTCGAGAGGGAACTATTGACGGAGCTCAATGCTGCCCCAGCTCAGCTGTACCCTAACAGCTGGGCTTTCGTCAAAGCCTTCGACATACTATTTGGTTTCCTGGGACGCGCACCTTCCGTGGATATCTTTCTTCACTTCTTTGATGTGAAAAGGCAAAGGAACAATCTTTGGGTGACCCTCAGCAATGTTCCCGGCAGGGTTCTCCTAAACCCCTTTCAGCACTCCTTCACAGGGTGGAAGGGCAAGTTCTTTAAGATTTGTTGTTCCGACCTCGTGCCCTCTGCCCTTGACGGCTTTCCACTGTACTGGGTGAAGGAGACGAGAGCCCTGAAGTCCAGACCTCTCAAAAGGTTGCCTTCGAACGACCAGGAAGTTTGTCAGATTTTGGCTGGCGCGGGGGTTTTGACTCGGCCGCCTTGATAAGTCTGGAGTACAATGCTGAGGCCTTGGAGAAATACATATGTATGGGAGATTCTTGCACGATTTATCTTGTGGTGCCTTAGTTCGTGCCCGTTTTTCACCATGCTCGTCTCTCTTTGGTGCAGGTTCGAAGATAAGCCGACAACAAAGGTCACTGCTGGCCCAGGCGTTGAGGTCTGAAGATGGGGCTTCATCATCGTCCCGCTTAGACTCTGGAGGCCACTGAAGGGTGGCCTGATTCCTTTTTTCATACGAGCATTGGGCGCGTACATGATTGCCCCTTGTAGTTATCATGGACTTTTATCTGTAACCGTAACTCTTGCTATACACTTTGGTTTATGTTTAAGTGCTGCCCATTTTGTTTTTAAATGCTTGCGTCGGTCTCTGCTTTCCTCATTATTTTATGCGCGTTACCTTTGATATTTCCCCCCCATCGTGTTTGATCTTAACTCTTTAGGTAGCACGTGTTCTCCTTCCTTGCACTTTGCTCTTTCTTTTTGGGTCATGCTCGTCTCTCTTTGGTGCAGGTTCGAAGATAAGCCGACAACAAAGGTCACTGCTGGCCCAGGCGTTGAGGTCTGAAGATGGGGCTTCATCATCGTCCCGCTTAGACTCTGGAGGCCACTGAAGGGTGGCCTGATTTCTTTTTTCATACGAGCATTGGGCGCGTACATGATTGCCCCTTGTAGTTATCATGGACTTTTATCTGTAACCGTAACTCTTGCTATACACTTTGGTTTATGTTTAAGTGCTGCCCATTTTGTTTTTAAATGCTTGCGTCGGTCTCTGCTTTCCTCGTTATTTTATGCGCGTTACCTTTGATATTTCCCCCCCATCGTGTTTGATCTTAACTCTTTAGGTAGCACGTGTTCTCCTTCCTTGCACTTTGCTCTTTCTTTTTGGGTCATGGTGTGCCCTCCCTTACTTCTGCACTCATAGCCTTGCTTGGCCTTCATGCCTTCGAGGGGTGTTTACGCGTTCGAACTTCCTCGCCCAAACTTTTAATAGTTTGAATTCTGGGTTTTCTGAGGAAAACGACGATTTGTTTTCCGCGGCGATGTTAGATCACCCGATTTCTTATCTTGGCGGCGATGCACCTTGGCGATGCCCGCTTGCGTGTGTCGGTGGACGCCACCTCCACAAATGGCGATTATGTGCGCTTCTCGTCCGTGTCGCCACACTTGACGACCCGACCGGTATGTGGGCTGTGATTCGTCCAACGTGGAGATTAAATCAATACTTCGGCGATCTAAGTGCCTTTGCACGCTAATGCCCACGCCAGTTACTGATTTGACACTTCACCAACCTCCCCCCGTTAATTGACACGTGGACACATCAACAACCATCGTTTCATGTCGCTTGCGCTCCTTGTAACGTTCGAAACTCTAAAAATTCTTGCGCCACTTCACTGTTCCATTATCTTTTTCTTCGTTTCCAAACTTTCGAAACGCTCTAGCAAATGCTTCGACTCCCCCAATCACCATTCCTCTGCACGCTCCTTCGATCATCAAAAGGTAACCTTTTTATCATTTTCACTGGTACTTATCGCATTAAATTCGGTTCGCATCATCCATTAACTGCTTGGAGCATACGTTATGAGCTGCTTGTTCTCTGTTTTGCTTTTTTCTGCTTTTTGGGTTTTCCTCTTCCCTTCTGTGAGCCCCCTTCGTTCATGCTGTTTTCCTTTTCCGTCTTTCAGTCGAGTCATTCTGTTTATCAACCCTTCGCTTTTCCCCCTTTCATTTTCTTTTCGACTTCTTTGCAGTTTTCCCGATGGCTCGTATAGGGGCCACACCAAAACTCCCTGCCCCCTCTCGAAACCCTCCTCCAAAGTCACGCAAACAACCTCCACCAGGAAACCCATCTACACCTCGTAACCTACCTAGGGACCCGACCGTCCCTTCAAACCGGGCACAGAGACCTGCGCTCTCTCGACTCGATCAACTGCAACCAACCCCTCCATAAACCAGCACCGCCACACGCCCTGCTCCTGACTACAAACTGTTGTATCCATGGGCTCCTCCAGCCTTGCTGAACGAGACTTCCTCGATCAACACTGAGGCCGATGTTCTCCGTTTGAGAGATAAGACCCATCTTACCTTTCATAAGGAGCATGATGACAAGGTGGCCATCCGTCCTTGTCTTCCTGGGGAACCTGTCTGTACTGATAATGACGGCAACATCGGCCACCCCTCCTGCTTCATCTATGCAACCGTGTTTAAGAAGGTTAAGCTCAGGTTCCCTTTTACTCACTTTGAGAGGGAGCTCCTGACCGAGCTTGATATTGCCCCTGCTCAGCTGCATCCCAACGGCTGGGCGTTTGTCAGGGCATTCCAAATTATCTGCGCGCAGTTAGGCCACCCAGCCTCCGTAGATGTATTCCTGTTTCTGTTCGAGGCCAAAAACCTGGGGGATCGCCTGTGGGTGAGTTTTAATGGGATTGCTGGGAGATCCATCCTTTCAATCTTCCAGCAATCTTACAAGGACTGGAAAGGCAGGTTTGTCCTTGTTTGCTGCAATGATCAAGATCCTACCCTCCTTGATGGGTTCCCCTTGTACTGGGTTAACAAGGGAAACAAAGACTCCAAAGACAATTTCCGGAAGGCCAGGAGTCCAGAGAAGATGGGGGGGCTCGACAAAGACCTGTGCAACTTCTAGAAAGAAGTTGTTGTACCGTCCCATACCTGGGCGTTGACGAAGTCAAGGTCAAAGTTAGCGTCGAGGTCAAAGTCAACGTAAGGCGTCGCCCAGGTGGGGGTGATGCCAAGCGCAGGCGTCGCCAAGAGGAAGCGTCGCCAAGAGGAAGCATCGCCAAGATAAGGTGTCGCCTAGCAAGGCGTCGCCAAGATAAGGCGTCGCCTAGCAAGGTGTCGCCAAGGTGGAATGACACAAAAGCAAGGTGACCACAGCGCTGCTCCCCGACACCCATGGGTAGGAAAGTCCATGGAGGGTGCGACGCCGTGGGAAGGCCTCAGACTCCTGATAACCAGGGAATAGTGATAAAGAGAAGAGAAAGGTGGCTTCAAGGCCACAGAAATAGCGCCAGTATAGAGCAACCTGACTCGTGAAGTGCCCCTGCCATCCAGAAACGCCCTTGGGATAGATACGACCCAGGAGAGAGGTCATGGCCGGGGGCAGCCGGGCACAGGGCACGAGAGGAAGGTAGATACGCTCTCACAGTGAGTGACTAGAGGCTTGGGGGCATGAGTTGGCACCCAAAAAGTCACCTCTTGCGCAGTTGCACTCCCAGGTAGGGGGGCTCACGTGAGGAAACACCCTCAGATAGGGTAACGGTGCTGTGAGGTCCTCCACGTGTACAGCAGCCAAGTCAGAATGGAAACGCCACGTTGTCAGGTACAAGGTAATTAAGGTTATTTAATACAGTTTTCCGTTTAGAGCGTTTAAGGTACTATAAATGCTCCCGAGCGTTTCGAACGTCTTAAATGCGCTGAGCGTTTTTATAATTAAATGCGCTTCAAGGCGCTTTGAATGCGTGAAGAGCTTAAATAGCGCTTTGAATGTTGGGAACGGGGTTCGAACTTTTGGCTAATTTTCCAGAAACACTCTAGTTGCTTGCTCGAGCCTCGAGGTTTTGCACAAGGGACTAGGGAAGAATTTTGTCCAGAACGAGAAAATACACACTAGACACAATTCTCCTTTTTACAACCTTCAGAGTGCCATACGCGGTGCTCCGATACGGAGGTGCATAGTTTTTGGTGTTTCTTGCTGGCTGACTTGAGCGTCAGAGTACAAACGGCCGCTAGGGCGCCCTTTTTGTCCGTCTTTGCAGGTTTCCACAGATTGCCGGAGGGAAGGTGTCCCTAGCTGACGGGCAAGGTTGCACACAAAGACGTCCCAGGTCAACCGGACGGGACATTTGGCGCCCACCGTGGGGCCGATATAAAACATCAGTCCCATCACAAATTTGAGGAGATTTTTCGAGTTACAGTAATGTTGGAAGAGGTTTGAGAAAACAGTGAAGAATGGCCACCACGAGACGAGGTAATGCACGCGCTACAGGCGAGGAGATGTCGATGCAGCGAGTCATCGAGATAATGCGACGGCTGCAAGACGATATGGCAGAATCGAAGTTGGAACATGAGCTCATGCAGGCGGATCTCGAAGCCTCGCATGCGAGGAACGAAGAGCTCCGTCGGGTGAATGAAGAGCTGCGCCAAGGTTTGAGGAACAACCCGGGGCAACGTGAACCAGATGAGATGGAACGTCTCACCCCGCCGAGGGAGTTCACCACTCCCTTCTCGCAAGAAATCTTAGACGCAGCGATCCCCAACACGTTCGCGGGGCCTAAGGCAATTTTCACCAGAGTGGAGGATCCTGAGGTGTGTTGAAGCTGGAGGAAGCTTCTTCCCTACCAAGGCTTGATGTGTGTTTGATGAAGAAAATGGCTTGAGTGCTTTGAAGATTGTAATAGGTTTTTAGATTCATTTGTAATTAGGCTTGTAAGTGTGTATGATTGCCTTTTGCTGTGTAACCTATCCTAGATGCCTAACCAAGTCTAGATCAAGCACATGATGTGGTTAAATGGTTTTTGAAAAGCTTTTTAAAATGTTTTTAACAGTTTTAAAACAGTACACAAATAAATCTGTTTTATGGAGAAAGAATCTGTTTATTTCTTCTCTGTTAAAAGGCTTTTCTAAATTTCTGTTAAGGCACCAAGGGAAAGCTCAGTTCGTTATTTCAGTTAAGCTGAGCTGGCCTGTGTGTTATACTTTAATCTGTTTTACTGTGAAAGAACAGGTTTATTCTTTGGTGTGCTGAAAGGTTTTTCACAAGTTAGTTAGAGCACCAAAGGTACCACTCAGACAGTTATTTCTGTTAAGCTGAGTTGGCAGTTTTCACAAAATAAATCTGTTAAGTTCAAAAATGAATCTGTTGTTTTCTTAACTACTTTTCAACTGTTTTTTGAAAAGAGGTTAGAAACTATTTTCTATATAAAGAAAAGTCTCTCTCACATGAATTAGTGCTGAGGAATTACGCTTTTGACAGAGATCAAACAATTTCCATGTGAGAAGAAGGATTGAAAGAGTTTTTGAAAGGTTTTCCAAAGAGATTTTCAAGTGTGCTTGTTCTAGGAAACTGTACCGCCCTGGTAGTCGGAAGTGATGACATGGCATCTAGCTACAGTATAGGCGTGTTGACAAGGCGCAAGGTTGGCAGAAGGGAAGGAAGTCGGGGGGCTCGTGAAGTCGCCAGTTATTAAGTTGGCGTGTTCCGATCTCCAGCATACCAGAACCGGCGATCACCGGGTTAAAGATGAAGTCGCCAGATGTAAACTCAGGCGACCTAGTGATTGGAGATCGCCAGAGCAAGCACATCGCCAGAGATGAAGGTGGTGCAGATTATGAAGGCGGCCAGCGAGACCACAGGGAAGGTGTACGAAGGCACCCTAACTCGCCAGTTCCAGTAGAGATCGCGCTCTCAAGTTAGCTATGCACTGGGCAGTACCATGCATAAGTAACTTAGCAAAATGAGAGTAGAAGCAGCGCCCAAGTCAAGGAGGCTCCAGATGAAGGCACGTGTACGACTAGATGCGAGCCACGTGTCCAAGTCTGTAACTGCCAGGAGGGAGAAAGTAACCAGGTATATAAGAGTTCTCAACGAACTTTCTGAGGTACGCGCATTCAGATTATACTCTTTACGCTTGCGAGTTATAGAGCTTACTGTGAGAGAGAATTTGCACGGTTCCTGTTCTCTTAGTATTTGGTGATTTGGTCACTGACTTGGGCGTTGGAGTGCGATCGGCCGCAGCGGCGCCGTTCTGTTCCTTTGCAGGTTCTTGAGGTGGATCTCGAAGAAGAACGGAGGTTTGAAGCGGTGCGCACGTCGATCCTTTGACGAGGCAGTTTCCAGCGTTCCGGTCAACAGGCAGGATCATCACGCGCCCACCGTGGGGCCGTGTAAAACTTGCTCCCATCCACAGCGTGAGTTCTTGAAGGTTTTCGAAGTTTTCTGCGTGGTTGTGTGCTGGTGCAACCATCGTTCGCTGTTTGCTTGAAATTTGTTTGGTGAATTCGCGTTTTATACCGTTCGTTTGGGTTTTCGATCGGTGAAGGGAGGTTTTCCTGCTGTTTACGCGTAATTTGTTCGGTGGAGTTGAGTTCTTTCGCTCGATTAATTATCCGTGGGAAGAGCAGTGGTTTCTGGTAGAGTTGCAGGTTTCTTTGGAGGTTGCAGTGTTCTTGAATTTTCTTGCGGAGTTTCGCACAGTTTTTTCCGATTGATCGCTAAATCGATCGTAGCTGAAGTAAGTGTTGTTCGCTGCATTCTGTGATTCACTAAGTTCATGAGAAAAATGAGAAGCAATCGTTCAAGCCCCGTGGCGCCTGTCGCTGCTGAAGGCGACGCCGCCATGACCATGGCGCAGATGGTAGATATTATGCGCTCGTTGCAGGCGACTGTGGAAGCTTCGCGCATAGAGCAGGCGCGAATGCATGAGGACCTGGCCGCCTCTTGGGCCAGGAATGATGAGCTTACCAAGGTGACTGAGGAGATGCGCCAAGCTCTTCAGGAGCAGCAAGGGCGTCCTATTGCTGAAGATGTCGCGCCGTCGTCGCCACCTCGTGTTTTTCCTATGCCTTTCGCTCAGGCGATCACTGACACGCCTATTCCTACGAGCGTGGTCCCTGTCAAGGCTGTCTTTACCGGCATGGAGGATCTAGAGGCTCATCTAACCACGTTCCATACACAGATGATGCTGTCGGGAGGGTTAGACGCCGTGTATTGCAAGATGTTCGTGAGCACGCTCCAGGGAACGGCGTTGGAGTGGTTTGTGAGCCTACCTAACGGTCACATAACCAATTTTCAGCAGTTCTCGAAGGTTTTCGTCGAGCAATACATCGTGAACAAGGCACCGCCCAGGGTGTCTTATGATTTGTTTGATATAAGACAGTACCAGGGAGAGTCCCTCAGAGACTACCTGAATCGCTTTGCAGCGCAGATGGTCAGATCGCCGGCTAAAGATGAAGAAATGCTGGTCTATGCATTCAAGAAGGGCGTGCTGCCAGGACCATTCTGCGAGGCCTTGATCAGGGCTCACCCTGCAACGTTTGCTGAGGTCAGGCGACTTGCGGTGGCTCACATCGCCGACGAGAGTGAGGTCGCCGAGAAGAGAGGGAGCGTGGCTCCCGCTAGGCCACGCGCCCAGACCAGGATCCAGCCGCAAAGGGTGCTGGAGACAGCGGCGGCGGCCAGGAAGGACCAGAGGACTCGCCATCCTTATGATAGGAGGAACAAGGGGAGGGGCCAGGGACGCCAGCAACTAGCACGCCGGGAATACAATCGCCCGCCTAAGCACAAGTTTGTTATGGGATTGGCGGACCTGATCGCCATTCCCAATATATCCGCTAGGTTGAAAGCGCCTAAGAAGGAGGACGGGGGGAGCGTCGAGTTCCCAGCCAGCGGGTGGAGAAGCCCAGCAACACGAGATGCCTATCCACGGGGAAATCCACACCATTGCAGGAGGCTTCTCGGGTGGTGGATGCACCGCATCGCAGAGGAAGAAGTACGCGCGGTCGGTGATGACAGTGGATATGTTTGAAGATCACTCGCCGGAGGTGGACATTACGTTCACCAAGCAGGATCTTCGGGACGTTGTGCCCCATGACAACGATCCCATAGTCATTTTGTTGATTACGGCGGGAAGGAAGGTCCATAGAGTTCTGGTGGACCAGGGAAGCTCGGCAGACGTGATGTTCTGGCCGACTTTCACGCAGCTGGAGTTGCCCCTTGACCAGCTAAGGCCCTATGGAGGGTGCCTGTATGGGTTCGCTGGTGACCAGGTGGAGGTCAGGGGGTACATTGAGTTGAGAACCACGTTTACAGATGAGGCTGGTTCGAGGACGGAGAAAATCAAGTACCTCATTGTAAACGCTCCTTCAGCATACAACATCCTGTTGGGGAGGCCCACGCTTAACAGGATAGGCGCTATACCGTCGACTCGGCACATGAAGGTGAAGTTGCCGTCTATGGAGGGGGTGGTGATCACTATCAAGTCTGATCAGAAAGAAGCAAAAAAGTGCTATGAGAATAGCCTGAAAAACAAGAGATCAGTGAGTTATGTAACAACCACCCCACCTCCCGGTGTGAAGCCCAGATCGACGGTAACAGAAGAGACCGCCGGAAGGGACGTGGAGATGGTGGACGCTGAGCTGGGGGAGGGGAACGCTGGTCTGGAGGAGGAAGAGGTGCGGAATCGCCCTGAGGAAGCGAGAGAGCAGGGAATCGCCAGGGCGGTGATCGCCAGAGAATCCAGGCCAAAACCTGTCGAGCAGTGGCTCGAGAAAGAGATCGGGGGAAAGATCTTCAAGCTGGGAAGATCTCTAGAGGTCGAGCTCCAGGACCAGATCGCCAAGGTGATTGAGCGGCATCTGGACGCGTTTGCATGGTCCGCTTCGGACATGCCCGGGATTGATCCCGACTTCTTGTGCCATCATCTGGCGATGGACAACTTGGTGAGACCAGTGCGACAAAGAAGAAGAAAGTTCAACGAGGAGAGGAGGCAGGCGATTAGAGATGAAACACAGAAGCTCCTCGCTGCAGGCCACATCAGGGAGGTTCAGTACCCTGAATGGCTGGCAAATGTCATGCTGGTAAAGAAAAGCAATGGCAAATGGCGCATGTGCGTCGATTTCACTGACCTGAACAAAGCTTGCCCAAAGGATTCGTATCCTTTACCGAGTATAGACGCCCTGGTGGACAGTGCTGCAGGGTGTAAGTTGCTGAGTTTCCTGGATGCCTTCTCGGGGTATAATCAGATCAAGATGCATCCCATGGATGAAGAGAAGACAGCCTTCATGACGGAGAGATTGTGCTATTGCTATAAGGTGATGCCGTTTGGGCTGAAGAACGCGGGGGCCACGTACCAGAGGCTGATGGATCGAGTACTTGCACCGATGCTGGGAAGGAACGTGCAAGCGTACGTCGATGACATGGTCGTGACCTCGCCGGAAAAGAGCAAGCACGTTGCCGACTTGGAGGAATTGTTCACAACGATCGCCAAGTTCAGATTGAAGCTGAATCCAGAGAAATGCATTTTTGGCGTGGAAGCTGGGAAGTTTTTGGGTTTCCTCTTGACTGAAAGAGGCATAGAGGCCAACCCTGATAAGTGCGCCGTCATCTTGGCGATGAGGAGCCCAGCTACGGTGAAGGAGGTTCAACAGCTAAACGGTCGGATTGCAGCCCTGTCTCGCTTCGTGTCAGCTAGCGGAGAGAAGGGACATCCCTATTTTCAGTGCTTGAGGCGCAATAACAAGTTTGCCTGGACGAAGGAGTGCGAGGAAGCCTTCGTCAAGCTGAAGGAGTATCTGGCGAGCCCGCCGGTTTTGTGCAAACCGCTGGTGGGAATCCCTCTCAGGTTGTATTTTGCTGTAACTGAGAGGGCGGTGAGTGCGGTGCTCGCCCAAGACCAAGATCAGGCTCAGAAGCCTATTTATTTTGTTAGTAAGGTGTTGCAGGGCCCCGAAACGAGATATCAGGCCCTGGAGAAGGCTGCGCTGGCTGTGGTGTTTTCGGCGAGGAGGTTGCGCCACTATTTCCATAGTTTCACCATACTGGTGATGACTGACCTGCCCATCCAGAAAGTTTTGAAGAAGCCCAACGTTGCGGGAAGGATGGTGAAATGGGCAGTGGAGCTGTCAGAGTTTGACATCAAGTATGAGCCCCGAGGCCCGATCAAGGGGCAAATCTTTGCAGATTTCGTGGTCGAGCTCTCGTCTGAGGCGACACGAGTTGAGGGGGACGGTTTCCGTTGGGTACTCTCGGTGGATGGATCGTCGAACCAGCAGGGTAGCGGTGTTGGAGTCATTTTAGAAGGGCCCAATGGCGTGCTGATCGAGCAATCTTTGAGATTTGCCTTCAAAGCCAGTAACAATCAAGCAGAGTATGAGGCGCTGATCGCCGGAATTTTGCTGGCCAAGGAGATGGGAGCTAGGGTGCTGATGGCTAAGAGTGACTCGCTGCTAGTCACAAGGCAAGTAACAGGCGAGTTCCAGGCTAAAGATCCACAAATGGCGGCCTATCTGGAATATGTGCAGGAGTTGAAGAGTTCCTTTGCGTCCTTTGAAGTAGTGCATGTGCCCAGAGAGCAGAATGCCCGAGCTGACTTGCTAGCTAAGCTCGCCAGTTCAGGCAAGGGGGGTAGGCAGAGGACGGTGATTCAAGAAACTCTGAAGGCGCCGAGAGCATTTGTGGCAGATCACCCGGTCCTTCAGATAAGCAAGTCGACGGAGAAAGCAGCGAGAAGCCATAAGTCCCTGACGCAAGAAACTCTGAGATCGCCGAGAATTAGAGCATGTCGGGGAGAGAAGGTAAACGTGATGCAGGTCTGCGCTACCCATGAGCCAGACACTTGGATAACACAATACAAGCGGTGCCTGGCAGATGGCCTTCTCCCACTGGATCCGACTGAGGCTAGGAAGGTAAAGAAGAATTCTAGCAAGTACACCCTGATTGATGGCGATCTGTACAGGTTTGGGTTCACTCACCCGCTCCTGGAATGTATACATGGCGAGAAGTGCACGAGAATCATGGCGGAGCTCCACGAAGGTATATGCGGAAGCCACGTCGGGGGTCGAGCTCTGGCCGTGAGGACTCTCCGTGCAGGCTACTACTGGCCAACGATGAGAGAAGACTGCAAGAAGTATGCGCAATGTTGCAAACAGTGCCAACAGCACGCCGATTGGCACAAGGCGCCTCCTGAGGAGTTGAAGTCGATCTACAGCCCTTGGCCGTTTCATACCTGGGGAATCGACATCCTGGGACCTTTTCCGCTGGCGATCAGGCAGATGAAGTACTTGGTGGTGGCGATTGAATATTTCACCAAGTGGATCGAAGCAGAACCAGTGGCCCAGATCACCGCACACAAGATCGAAGGTTTCGTGTGGAAGAACATCGTGTGCCGGTTTGGAGTGCCTAAGCGCTTGGTGTCGGACTATGGGACTCAGTTTGCAAGCCACTTGTTGAAGAAGCTGTGCGAAGGGGTAGGAATTCAACAAGTGTTTGCATCCGTCGAGCACCCTCAGACGAATGGCCAGGTGGAGTCAGCTAATCGGGTGTTGCTGAGAGGTTTGAAGAGAAGGCTAGAGAAAGCCAAAGGAAGCTGGGCTGAGGAGGTACCCCGTATAGTCTGGGCGTACCACACCACCGAACAGTCAGGAACCCATGAGACCCCGTTCAGCTTGGTCTATGGGTGTGATGCAATGATTCCAGTGGAGATCCAGGAAAGTTCGCCGAGATTCCAGAACTTTGTAGAGGAAGACTCGAATGAAGAGAGAAGGCTGAACCTGGACCTACTGGATGAGGTCAGGGAAGAGGCGAGACTGAAAGCTGAAGCGGTGAAGAGAAGGATTGAACGAAGGTACAACTCGAAGGTGATGCCAAGGCAATTTAGAGAAGGCGACCTGGTGATGAGAAAAGCCCACCAGTACGAGATGGAGAATAAGTTGTCACCCAAGTGGACTGGACCGTTCAGAATAACCGAGGCGCTCGGGAACGACGCCTACCGCTTAGAGACATTGGAAGGAGGGGCTATTCCTCGCACCTGGAACGCCACGCACCTGAAGTTGTATTACAGTTGAGAACTTTGTAAGTAAAGATAAACACAAAGTTACATTACAATGTCTCTGTTAAAACAGTTTGAAGGGGGCACTCTTTTTTCCCTAAGAAGGGTTTTTAATGAGGCCACCCAATAAAGAGAAGTTTTCAAAGCACAAGTTGTTTAAGATTGCGTGCCTATTGTTTTCAGAAAAGTTTTGAAGAAAGACCTTGTCACTTGTACGTGACTCAAGGCGAGTTAAAGATATATTGCATGCTTTCTGAAAAGTTTTTAAGTCCTTATCGTTTTTCGGCGATTGGAGGCATCAGTTAAAGTTTTTAAGTCCTCATCGTCTTTCGGCGATCGGAGGCACCAGTTAAAAGACCTCAACGCCCTCGCGCGTCCTGAGGCAAGTTAAAGACCTCCTCGTCGCTGAGCGAGTGCAGGTAAGGAAGAGCGAAAAGTCCTCAGTGTTTCTGGGGGCGAGAAGATGTAACCCCTGGGGCAATGTAGAGGCAAGTAAAAGACCTCCTCGCCGTCGAGCGAGTGCAGGCGAGAAAGAGTAAAAGTCCTCAGTGTTTCTGGGGGCGAGAAGATGTAACCCCTGGGGCAATGTAGAGGCACTAGTAAAAGTCCTCAGTGTTTCTGGGGGCGAGAAGATGTAACCCCTAGGGCAATGTAGAGGCACCAGTAAAAGTCCTCAGTGTTTCTGGGGGGGGAGGAGATGTAACCCCTGGGGCAATGTAGAGGCACGAGTTAAAGACCTTCTCGCCTATGAGCGAGTTCAGGCGAGTTAAAGACCTTCTCGCCTATGAGCGAGTTCAGGCGAGTTAAAGACCTTCTCGCCTATGAGCGAGTTCAGGCAAGATAAAATCCTTCTCGTCTCGAACGAGTTCAGGTATGGTGTAGAGGGTGGAAGAAGTTCTGAGGGTGGCTAAGGTAGGTTCGAAGAGAACGCCTAACCACCCGGTCTCTTGCTCTGAAGCACAAGGAGGTAGAGAAGGATCCGAAAGGCGCCTCTACCCCCAGATGAAAGAGCAATGGCCAAGGTGTGAAGGCAGGAAGAAGCTGGTGTCGCCAAGAGTCTCTGACGACCAGGAAACGTTCAAGCATGGCGAGAAGTCAAAGACGCGTTTGATGAAGCAGATCGGGTGTAACGACGTCATAAAGCCAGGGGTTGAGTTAAAGTCCATTGCTTGAAGTATCATTTTACGCTAAGGTTTATTGCCTTAAGTTTACGAGTTGATAAATGTGATTATTATTCGAAGTTGAGATGGTTCGAAACAGCTCAGTACAAGGTCGTGCCTACGAGATTACTAAGTTATTTCTTTGAAGTAAATCACGCAAGGAAAGTTAAAGGTAGACGAAGGGGTTACAAGAAGAAATGCAAAAGTAATTTCGTTAAGTAAAGTATCAGCTCAAAAATACATGTACAAGAAAATACGAGTTTATTACAGAATTATATACAAGAGAAAGGCACGAAGGTAGCAGATGGAGAGAATCGATTAGTCTTCAGCGGGAACCACTTTTCCATCCACTACCTCGTTATCAAGAGACACCATGCTGAGGTCCAGGTCGGGGAACAAGCAGGCAAATTGTTCCCGCGCAGCTTCGAATTTAGCAGCCAGAATTTGAGCAGAATTCAGCTTGAGTTCTTCAATCTGCTTCTGAAGTTCCTCAATCCGTTTCTTGAGATCTTCAGTCTGTTCTTTCAGCTCCTAATTCTGCTGCTCCAGCTCTTCAACTTGCTTCTTGAGTTGTTCATTGGTTTCTTGAGCCTGGAGAAGGTCTTCAGCAACCTTCTTGGATTCTGCTTGCGCTTGTCCCAATTCGGCAGCGAGCTCCCCTTTTTCCTTGTTGGCTTCAGCGAGCTCAGCCATGGCGTCATCCCTCGCCTTTTCCACCTTTCCAAGGAGGGTCTCTCGGTCGGCTGACCTTTGCTCATATTTCTTCACCTTGGCGGCGTCAGTTTTTATGAGAGCCTCCAGGTCAGCCACCCTGACGCGATAAGGCACAATCTTGCTCTCCAGTTCAATCTTTTCTTGAGCCAGTTGCTGCACCTTATGGCGGAGATCAGTGGCCTCCTTGCGCGCCAATCTGAGCTCGGTATTCATTGCGTCTTCTACTCGAGAGTGTTCAATCTCCGCGAGCGTCAAGTTGAAGGACAACTTCTCCACCTCAACCTTCATGGTGTTGTTCTCTGTCTTAAGGTTGAAGAGGTCGTCCTGGAGCTTCCGGGTGGAGCTCTGCACCGCCCTGGTTATGATGGCGGGAATGTCTTCTGCTATCGTCTTTAGCTTAGCAGATAGAGGCTCCCACATCCTCGTGACCTCAAGAGGGAGGTTTGCGGCTTGGAGAGGCGCTGGTGGGGCCTGTTGTTGGTTTCCGTCGCCACCTTCTTTAGTTGGTTCTTCAGTGGGTACTTCTGCTCGTGGTGGCGACGTCGGGGACTCGGTGATCAAAATCGGAGAGGTGTGGGCAACCTCATCCCCGATTGGAGCGGCATCTGCAGCTGAGGCGTTAGAAGGAGGACCCCCTCCAGCTGATACATATGGCGTGGAGGCGCTTGGGGGGTCCTCCAAGAAATTGTCTTCGGCGGCCTCGACCGCGGGTGGCGCAGTTGCCAACGGAATGGCTTGGACTGGGGAAGCGGGAGCTGGTGGAGATGGCATTGTTGGAGGTGGAGCAGGCGTGGATGGCGGTGTTGAGATTGGAAGAGGGGGTGGGGCAGGTGGTGAAGAAGGTGCCACCCTCTTCCTCTTTGTAACGAGGCCATCTTCGATGACCTCGTCATCTTCTTCCTCCTACTCGTGGACTATCTGGGGAGCTTTCCTCTTAGCCCGTTTGAGGACGAGCTTCTTACGTTGGGCGGCGGGCTGGACATCGGAGGGAGCTGGGCCCTTAGGTGGCGATCGACCCTGGGCCACGGCGATCTCCACCACCGAATTCGGTACTGTTTGAGAGCCCGTCGCCAGCCCGTGGATTCGGGCGAGCGCCCTCAATTCAGCAAGCATACCCTTGCCCAACATGTTATCTGCATAGAACGAAAATGCATGGGTTAACTCAGAGAGAAAATAAGTGCATAAGGCAGTATGCAGCAAAGCAGATGATCGGTGCAGAAAAATAAAACCAAAGTCTTGCGCATAACGCACAAGACGCCCAGAAACAGTTAAACAGAAGCAGTATTAAAACAACAGTTTAAATGTTCTAACCTATTCGGATTTCGAGTTGGTCCTCGTAGAATTCGAAGCAGATCAGGGTGGTGGTAAGGAAAGTGATGTTGGCATCCGCCACCCTTTTCCAGAAAAGGCAGAGATCTCTGTCCAACGCTCCCATGCTATCAGGACTTCTGGGTCTCCTGAAGCAGCTCTTGGACTCTTTCTTCCCCTTGTCCACCCAGTACAAGGGGAAGCCGTCGAGTAGGGAGGCGTCCTTGTTGTTAGGGCGCACTTGGACAAACTTCCCTTTCCAGTCTTTATAGGATTGCTGAAAGATGGCGAAGATTGACCTCCCAGCAATCGCATTCAAGCTAACCCACAGGCGGTCTCCTGGGTGCTTGGCTTCGAAGAGAAATAGAAATACGTCTACGGATGCGGGCAACCCCAGATGGTCGCACATCACTCGGAACGCTCGCACAAACGCCCAGCTGTTGGGATGGAGCTGGGCGGCGGCGATGTTGAGCTCGGTAAGGAGCTCCCTTTCGAAACGGGTGAAAGGGAACTTGAGCTTCACCTTCTTGAATAAGGTTGTGTAGACGAAGCAGAAGGGCCCGTCAGCGCTCACCTTATCATCGGCACAAACGGGCAGATCGGGGGGGCAAGGTAGCACTACCATCTTTTCATCGTGCTCCTTATGAAATGTTTGGTGAGGCTCATCCCCCTTTGTCAATCGCAAGACTGCTCCAGCAGTGTTCACGGAAGACGTTTCCCTCAACAGGGTCGAGTTGGCCCAGGGGTAGAGTTTTTTGAAGTCTGGCAGGGGAACGGGGGCTCCTCCGGCGATAGGTGGAGTCGCCTGGGCCAGGTTGGGGCGGGAAGGTGCAGGCCTCTCAGCCTGGGAAGATGAAGCACCGCGTGCTCGCGGTGGGATGAGTGCTTGAGAAGAGGGGTGTCGCGATGAAGGAGGAGGATTCGGGGTGATCTTTGAGCGGGTCATTCTCGAAGCTGCAAAGGAAGAAGAAAAGGAAAAATGATCAGGGTTCGCAGAGGCTGGCTCGATCGTGGGAGAAGGGTGAAAAGCGAACGAACGAAGGTTCGTTGCGACGATTGACGAAGCCCTAAGTTACGCAGAAGGAGAAATGGAAAAAGCAACCCACAGCGTATGCACCAGACATTTACAGGATGATGCGAAACGGTTAAAATGCAAGAAAAACCAGTAGAAGAAGGAAAGTAGGTACCTTTTGATGATCAGGAAGACGACGAAGGATGATGGTGATTCAGAATGTTGGAGAGCGCTGAGAGTTTTTTGCAGGAGGAAGTTAGAGCATTTGTGAATATGAAGAAAAGTGATGGAACAGTGTGGAGTGAAATGGGTTTAAGAGTTTTTTCGAAATGGGTTTGGGAAGCGCAAACGGTAACTGAAGGTAACCGTTGATGAAGCCACGTGTCGAACGATGGGTGAGGGGTTTGGTGCAGTGTCAGAGAAGCAGAAGGTACAACCGCTTGGAATTCTGCGTCAGTGCCACGTAGACCGGTGTTGACGTGACTCCTCTAGTCTTTTCGCTGGACAAGTCTTCGCTTAAGACTGGGGGGCTTGTGTACCACCCTGGTAGTCGGAAGTGATGACGTGGCATCCAGCTACAGTATAGGCGTGTTGACAAGGCGCCAGGTTGGCAGAAGGGAAAGAAGTCGGGGGGCTCGTGAAGTCGCCAGTTATTAAGTTGGCGTGTTCCGATCTCCAGCATACCAAAACCGGCGATCACCGGGTTAAAGATGAAGTCGCCAGATGTAAACTCAGGCGACCTAGTGATTGGAGATCGCCAGAGCAAGCACATCGCCAGAGATGAAGGTGGTGCAGATTATGAAGGCGGCCGGCGAGACCACAGGGAAGGTGTACGAAGGCACCCTAACTCGCCAGTTCCAGTAGAGATCGCGCTCCCAAGTTAGCTATGCACTGGGCAGTACCATGCATAAGTAACTTAGCAAAATGAGAGTAGAAGCAGCGCCCAAGTCAAGGAGGCTCCAGATGAAGGCACGTGTATGACTAGATGCGAGCCACGTGTCCAAGTTTGTAACTGCCAGGAGGGAGAAAGTAACTAGGTATATAAGAGTTCTCAACGAACTTTCTGAGGTACGCGCGTTCAGATTATACTCTTTACGCTTGCGAGTTATAGAGCTTACTGTGAGAGAGAATTTGCACGGTTCCTGTTCTCTTAGTATTTGGTGATTCGGTCACTGACTTGGGCGTTGGAGTGCAATCGGCCGCAGCGGCGCCGTTCTGTTCCTTTGCAGGTTCTTGAGGTGGATCTCGAAGAAGAACGGAGGTTTGAAGCGGTGCGCACGTCGATCCTTTGACGAGGCAGTTTCCAGCGTTCCGGTCAACAGGCAGGATCAGAAACCTTGAATCTTGGTGAAGGTGCTGGTGCAGTTCTGCAGCAAACTGAACTACTGGTTTTGAGTTCTTGCAGCTTCTTTTCAGGTGTAATCTTTCCTTTATTCTGCTTTGTAAAGGTGTAAGTGTTAGTCACTCCTTGATAGGGTTTCTTGGAGTGCAAGGTGTGCTGAAATAGGGTTTTTCAGCATTGTGTGTGTTGTTCTTGTAGTGTTCAAGAACTGCTGGTTTTGTAAGTGATTGGTACTGTTTTTAGTGAATTCCACCTTGGGGTAAGGTGAGACTGGATGTAGCTCTGTATGAGTGAACCAGTATAAAAACGTGTGTATCTTGTATTCTCATCCCTGCACTCTTTTCTGGTTTTTGCTTAATTCTGTCAAGAACTAAATATGTTCTTTTTAAATTGAATCTGTTAATTCTGGGTTAAGTGAAAACTGTTCTTCCTGATTTGTTGAAGTTTTCTGATCATAAACAAGGTTGCTGCATATAATGGTTTAAGTGAATTGTGAACAAACTGATCATTCATTAAAACCTGAGAAAGGATCATACTTTTTGAAATCTTGTGTTGTGTAGCTTTTGATTGATTTCTAAGCATAGCTGTATCCTTCATCCTCACAATATTAAGCTGATCTGGTTCTGTTATATTTCTTGTTGAACACAATTTTACATTGAACAAAATTCAAATTGTGCCAAGACTGCTCTGAAGAATCAATCTGTTTCATGTAAAAACAATCTGTTCTTTTTGCCTCAGGAATACTGAAAAATTGTGTGTTCTTGCGAAAATTTTATAAGCTCAATTCACCCCTCCCCTCTTGAACTTAGACACTAATAGACCCAACAATTGGTATCAAGAGTTAGGGCTTGTATTTTGCTCAAGTGTGTGTATGATGTCTGAGTTTAAAATGCCTTTTGCTGAAGGTGCATCTATTAATAGACCTCCTATGTTTGGTGGTGTTAACTATGCTTTCTGGAAAATCAGGATGAAGATCTTTATGGAATCTATTGACATGGGAATCTGGGATGCAGTGGTCAGTGGACCTTTTATACCTATGCAGGTTGTCAAAGATGAAACAATAAAGAAGCCTTGGTCTGAATGGAGTGAAACTGAGAAGAAGAAGGCCCAATATGATTCTTTAGCCAAGAATATCATCACCTCTGCACTGAATATGGATGAGTTCTTTAGAGTCTCTCAATGTAACTCAGCAAAGGAGATGTGGGATGTACTAGAGGTGACTCATGAAGGAACTGATGATGTGAAACGGGAAAGGAAGCACTCACTAATTCAGGAGTATGAGCTGTTCAGAATGCAATCTGAAGAAAGTATTGCAGATGTGCAGAAACGATTTACACACATTGTAAATCACCTCACTGGCCTTGGTAAAGTCTTTGACAAGAAGAGCTTAACATTAAGGTATTAAAATGTCTTGATAGGAGCTGGCAGCCTAAGGTAACAGCAATATCAGAATCCAGAGATTTATCCAAGATGTCCACTGCTGCACTTTTTGGAAAGCTGATAGAACATGAAATTGAGCTGAAAAGATTGAAAGAACAAGAAACAGTGGAAAAGAAGGCCAAAGGAATTGCTCTGAAAACTACCATAGAACATGATACAAGTGAGGAAGAAGGTGATCCAGAACATGATGAGACTGTGAGTCTGCTCACCAGGAAATTTAGCAGATTTCTTAGAAAGAAAAACCGTGACAGAACTCAGCAGAGAAAGAGGTATTCCAAACAACCTATTGATTCAAATTCTTCCAATTACACGTGCTTTGGATGTGGTAAACCAGGTCATATAAAAGCTGACTGTCCAAACAATCAAAGTAAAGAAAAATCAGCAAGCAAGAGGAGTGACAAAGGGAAAGGTAGAAGAGCATATATCTCATGGAAAGAAAATGATGTATCCTCATCTAGTAATTCTTCAACTGAAAGTGAAGAAGCAAATCTTTGCTTCATGGTGAATGATGAGGGATCCAACTCTGATTCAGTAAGTAATTTCTCCACTGATTCTGAAAATTATGATCAACTGCTATTAGCCTTTAAGGAAACACATGATGAAGCAAACAGGTTGGCTATAATGTGCAACAGATTGAATAGAGTAAATAGGGTACTTGAACCAAAGGTTAAAGCTCTTGAAGAAGAACTGCACAAAGCTAAAACTGAATTAATTAGTCTTGAATTGACATGTTTACATGCATCAATTAAAACTTGTGATAATTGCAAAAAGCTGGAAAAACAGGTTGAGTATTTGTTGAAAACGCTTTCAAATTTCACTAAGGGAAGAGAAAATCTTGAAACCTTATTAGGTTCACAGAATGTTGTTTTCAATAAAAATGGTTTAGGATATAATCCTGAAATGAAAGGTAATGTGAAAAAGCTGTCCAGTTTCTTTGTTCCTTCCAAAACAGGTTTTTCCTCCTTTAGTAATTCAAAAACAATGCATACTGCAACATGTTTTTATTGTATGAAATCTGGTCATGTATCTAGAACATGTAAGGCTAGGAGATATCTTGTTCCTAAAGGATTGGCCAAATGGCTTCCTAAGGAAAGGTGTTAATCATGCTGGACCCTAGACTAAAGGGGTACCATATGTGCTAAATCTACTTTGTTGCAGAAAAACAGCAGGAGAAACCAGTGGTATCTAGACAGTGGCTGCTCAAAGCACATGACTGGTGATGTGACTCAGTTCATAAATCTGAAACTCAAAGCTGAAGGGCATGTCACATATGGAGATGACAATAGAGGAAAAATTCTTGGAAGAGGAGATGTTGGTACTAAAGACTCAACTACTATTGAGAATGTCCTATATGTTGAAGGGCTAAAACATAGTCTTCTAAGCATTAGCCAGCTGTGTGACAAGGGATACAAGGTCAATTTCGAAGCAAATACTTGTACAATTTCAAATGAAAATTCTGGTAAGGTGCTGTTCACTGGAAAAAGGGTAAACAACATTTATCTCCTAGACATTATAAAGAGCTGTTCTGAAAATGAGTGTTTGCTATCTAAAAATGATGAGCCTTAGACACTAATAGACCCAACAAGGTGCACCTCACTGCGTTCCACACGCAGATGGTGTTAGTAGGAGGTTCAGACGCTGCAAGATGCAAGCTCTTCATGAGCACTTTAACTGGGATGGCGATGGATTGGTTTATTAGCCTTCCTAACGGCCATATCACCTCCTTCCAGCAGTTGTCACAGCTGTTCAGAGAGCAATACCTGGCGAACAGGGCCCCGCCGCCACTTTCCTACGACATATTTGACATGAAGCAATACCAAGGAGAGAGTTTGAAAGAATACATCAACCGCTTCGGGGCCCAAGTGGTGAAAACCGGTACCTCGGAAGAGCCCATGATTCTGTATGCCTTCAGGAAGGGCGTGAGTCCCGGCCCCTTTTGCGAGTCTATTATACGCAATCGCCCAAGGACTTTCGCCGAAATACGGCGTCGCGCGGTGGAGCATATCGCTTCCGAGGGAGAGGTGTGTGAAAAACGCACCAGCGTCGTGCCCTCACGCCCAAGGGTACAGACGCAGAGTCAGCCCGTCAGGGCCAACGAGACCACGACGGGAAAAAAAAAGCAGAGGGGAGACGCCCCTACGAGACCAGAAAACCCCAGCCCCCGCCCCGGGGCTCAGCAGGAGGCGATCGTCCTGTCAGGAGAGGGCCAGACCGGCGAGGTACAACTTCGCGGTGGAGTTGAAGGACCTGATAGCCGTTCCTAATATAGCTGAGAGGTTGAGGTGACCGACGAAGACTGACAAGGTATTGGGGCCACGAAAAGACTCTTGGTGTGAGTTCCACGAAGCTTTTGGTCATCACATCGACAACTGCCTGTCGTTGGGGTATTAGCTAGACGAGCTTGTGAGAAGCGGTTTCCTGAAGGATTATGTTGCAGAACCCGCCGAGACACCCACCCTGCCGGCGCCCACAGAAGAACAGGCGCACGAGATGCCCGTGCTCGGCGAGGTCCATACCATCGCTGGAGGCTTATCTGGTGGCGGACCCACCGCGTCCCAGCGAAAGAAATACGCGAGGGGGGTCAACTCAATTGAAGAGAGAATCTCGGGTGAGCCATGGGAGTCGGACCTCGTGTTCACGAGAGGGGACCTCCGAGACGTTGTACCCCACGACAACGACCCCGTAGTCATTTCAGTCGTCACAGCGGGCCATAAGGTACACAGGGTCCTTGTCGACCAAGGGAGCTCCGCGGACGTCATGTTTTTGTCGACGTTCAACAAGCTGCGTTTGTCCCCTGACCTTCTGAGGCCCTACACAGGCTGCCTATATGGGTTCGCAGACAACCAAGTGGAAGTCCGAGGCTACTTGGAGCTGAGGACGACATTCACAGATGGAGAAGCCTCGCGCACCGAAAGCATACGATACTTGGTCGTAAACGCCAATTCCGCCTACAACATCCTGTTGGGGAGACCAGCGCTGAATAGGCTGAACACGGTATCCTCCACGCGTCATATGAAGATGAAGCTGCCAGACCTCAGCGGCAAGGTAATAGTTATCAAGTCGGACCAGGAGGAGGCGCGGAAGTGTTATGAAAACAGCCTAAAATCGAGAAAGAGCGTGTTCATGGTGTTTGAGCGTCCGCCAAGTGTTGACGTGACAATGATAGAGGCAACGCCCTCCGAGTCAACGCCTGTTGAGGCCACGCCCGTGGGGGCGACGCCCGAAGCAGACACACTCATGGAGGAGGGTCCCGACCGCACGGCGCCAGCGGAAGAGGCGACGCCCATTCAGGATAACAGCAGGGACCAACAAGCGACTAACGTGGTGGATAAGAACATTGGCGGCAAGACGTTTAAACTAGGGCGTCTGCTGAGCCAAGAAGAGCAGGAGGCGGTGGCAGAGGTGATCTCACGCCATTTGGACGCCTTCCCGTGGTCTGCCTCGGACATGCCCGGCATCGACCCTGATTTCTTATGTCATCACCTCAGCATGGACGCCACGGTTCACCCCGTGCGCCAAAGGAGGAGAAAATTCAATGAAGAGAGACAGCTGGTGGTACGCGAAGAAACGCACAAGCTGCTGAGGGCTGGCAGGGAGATCCAATACCCCGAGTGGCTAGCCAAAGTCGTCCTGGTAAAGAAGGCGAATGGGAAGTGGAGGATGTGCGTGGACTTCACTGACCTAAACAAGGCGTGCCCGAAGGACTCGTACCCACTGGCCAGCATCGACGCGTTGGTAGACAGCGCCTTCGGCTGCAAGGTGCTAAGTTTCCAGGATGCGTTCTCGGGGTACAACCAGATTAAAATGCACCCGAGAGATGAAAGCAAAACCGCATTCATGACGGAAACTAGCAGTTACTGTTACAAGGTGATGCCTTTCAGCTTGAAGAATGCGGGTGCCACCTACCAAAGGCTGATGGACAAGGTTCTAGCACCCATGTTAGGAAGAAACGTATACGCCTACGTGGATGATATGGTAGTGGCGTCGACGGATAAGGCACAGCATGTGGCGGACCTGGAGGAGTTATTCATCACTATATCCAAGTACCGCCTCAAACTAAACCCTGAGAAGTATGCCTTTGGGGTAGAGGCCGGGAGGTTCCTAGGTTTCATGCTCACGGAGAGGGGAATAGAAGCGAATCCTAACAAGTGCACAGCGATCATCGCCATGCGTAGCCTGACGTCAGTAAAAGAAGTACAACAGCTGACGGGGCGGATGGCGGCGCTCTCGAGGTTTGTTTCTGCCGGACGGGAGAAGGGGCACCCATATTTCCATGGACGGACGAATGCGAAACGGCTTTCATCAAGCTAAAAGAATACCTGGCGGCACCACCGGTCCTCTGCAAACCAGTAGAAGGCGTGCCCCTCCGGCTGTACTTCACGGTGACGGAACGAGCTATCAGCTTTGTGTTAGTCCAAGAGCAGGACCAGATTCAAAGACCTATCTACTTCGTAAGCAAGGCCCTACAAGGCGCGGAGACGAGGTACCAGGCGTTGGAGAAGGCAGCGCTGGCGATGGTGTTTTCCGCCAGGAGGCTTCGTCATTACTTCCACAGCTTCACGGTGGTAGTGATGACGAACCTCCCTATACAGAAGGTACTACAGAAGCCCGATGTAGCTGGAAGGATGGTGCGCTGGGCGGTGGAGCTTTCAGAATTCGACATCTAGTATGAGCCTAGAGGGTCCATCAAAGGGCAGGTATACGTAGATTTCGTGGCAGAACTCTCGCCCGGGGGCGAACAGGAGGTGGAGGCAGGCTCACAGTGGTCGCTCTCAGCGGATGGCTCTTCCAATCAGCAAGGAAGTGGTACGGGAATAGTCTTGGAAGGACTAGACGGTGTACTGATCGAGCAGGCCCTGCGCTTCGCTTTCAAAGCCAGTAATAATCAGGCTGAGTACGAAGCCCTGATTGCAGGAATGCTTTTAGCCAAAGAAATGGGCGCGCAGAACCTATTAGTGAAGAGTGACTCTCAACTGGTTACGGGGCAAGTGTTGGGTGAGTTCCAGGCGAAAGACCCGCAGATGGCGGCATATTTAAGGTACGTCGAATCGCTAAAGGGAGCCTTTAGTGCTCTTGAGCTGGTGCATGTCCCAAGGGAGCAGAATGCCAGAGCTGACCTGCTCGCCAAGCTGGCCAGCTCAGGCAAGGGGGCAGGCAGAGGGCTGTAATCCAAGAGACGCTTAAGGCTCCGAGGAAATTCATAGAGGATAACAGGGTGGATGTCCTCCACATAAGCACCGCGAGAGGAAGGCCAAGGAGTCATCGTTCCTTGACTCAGGATACGTTGAAAGCGCCTCGCATTAGCGTATACACGGACACGCCCGAAGGAGGGATGCGAGCGCAGATACATGTTTTAGTCGAAGGAGACACCTGGATGACGCCATACAGGCGGTACCTAGCGGATGGGGTTCTCCCAGTGGAGCCTGAAGAAGGTAAGAAGGTTAAGAGAAATGCTGCGAGGTACACCCTGGTAGACGGAGTGTTATTCAGGCACGGTTTCACTCACCCTATCTTAACATGCGTAAGCGGCGACGAGTGTACCAGAATAATGACGGAGCTCCACGAAGGCATTTGTGGGAGCCATGTGGGCGGAAGGTCCCTAGCTTCTAAGGTAGTGCGCGCAGGTTTTTATTGGCCAACAGTAAAGGAAGATTGCGTGCGACACGCCTAGTGTTGTAAGCAATGCCAAAAACACGCAGACTGGCACAAGGCGCCGCCAGAGGAGCTGCGATCCATATACAGCCCATGGCCTTTCCATACCTGGGGGATCGACATCCTAGGTCCGTTTCCGCTGGCGATAAGGCAGATGAAATTCTTGATCGTCACCATCGAGTACTTCACCAAGTGGATAGAGGCGGAGCCCGTGGCCCAGATCACCGCGCACAAAGTCCAACACTTTGTGTGGAAGAATATTGTGTGCCGTTTCGGCGTACCTAGGTGGCTGATATCCGATAACGGAACCCAGTTCGCCAGTCAGCAGTTGAGAAACCTGTGTGTTGAGGTAGGCATCAAGCAGGTGTTCGCATCAGTTGAACACCCCCAGACTAATGGGCAGGTAGAGTCAGCAAACAGAGTTTTGCTGAGGGGGCTAAAGAGAAGGCTAGAAAAGGTAAAAGGAGAGTGGGCAGAGGAAGTGCCAAGGATCGTGTGGGCATACCACACCACGCCCCAATCTTCCACCATGGAGACGCCTTTCAGCTTAGTGTATGGGTCGGACACGATGATCCCAGTTGAAATTCACAAAAGCTCCCCACGTTTCCAAAATTTCGTGGCGAAAGAATCCAACGAAGAAAGGAGGGTGAACCTGGACCTACTGGACGAAGCCAGGGTGGAAGCCAAAATAAATGCCGAAGCAGTAAAGAGAAGGGTAGAGCGACAATATAGCTCTAAGGTAAAGCCGCGACAGTTTCAGATTGGAGACCTAGTTATGAGGAATGCTCATCCATACGAGCTGGAGAATAAGCTGTCTCCCAAGTGGACCGGACCCATCAAAATTACCGAAACTAAGGGCAACGGTTCGTACAACCTAGAGACATTGTGATGTGATTCCACTAGCCATATAGAGAAAGGTTCTTGACCTTCTTAGGAATCACCTTGAGTTGGACATTATAGAGGCACTTTTCTTAGAGTTGGATCATTTGTTCTAAGACAAGAACTCACCAAAAACTAGTACCAAATCCCAAACTCATTTGGATGAACCAATTTTAGTCAAATTGAACCAAAAAAGAGGAGAAACTAAAAGGAACCGAACAGAATTGAAATTAAAAGGCAAGAACAGAACATAGGTGCTGGAAAAACAGAAAAACAGAACCAAAAAACTCAAGAACACAAGACAACATGAACAATTGAAAGAGAAGAAAGGAAGGAGAAGAGAGTGCTTATGAAGATGGAAGAATGTTGGATGATCTCGCCACTAGAAGTGTGGAATGCTCCTAGATGAGAGTGATGCCGCCACTTGAGGACTCCAATGATCCATCAAGATAAGACTAGAGAAGAAGGCTCCAAAAGCTCTCCAAAGTTCACTCAAAATTTGAGTAGAGTTTTCTTAGATTAATTCCAATCTGAATTTTACAAAGGAAGCACCTCTATTTATAGCCTAAGGTGCTGAAAAAATAGGTGGGAAATTTCAAATAAACTCATTTGAAATTCCCACCAAAAACAAGTCACATGGGAGGTGTGACCTTTTTCTACTATGACACCTCCCAAAAACTACACCTACACCTATCTACTAATACACCCCCCTCATAAAGCTCCTAACTAAAGCCTAAAAGATGCTAAAACAAAAGAGGTTTCTAATGTTTCCCTCTAAGCACCTTCAACTAAAGAAATTACAAAAAGAGAAAATAAATGTCCTCTAGCTCCCAAAGCTTTGAACATGCTTCTTGTAATCCTTTGAGGTGGACTTTGACCTCCATGGGCGTCCTCCATTTGTGCCTCCACCTCTTCTTGATCTTGTTGATTGGCCTCCATGTCCTCTTGAGCTTGATCTCCATCACATTGGAGGGGGGTCCCATCTCGCGCAGCTGGAATGCAGCCAACTTAAAATTTTATTTTAGTTGACTTATGTAAGCAGCCATGTAACAATTTAGTTTAAGGGGACACTCTTTTTCCCTCTCGGGGGTTTTTTAACGAGGTCACCCAAATAAAAAAGGAAAAGAAATTCGAGGAAAAACCTTTGTCTTGGTTTCAGTCTTTATCTTTTTCCCTTTCGAAGTGACGACAGGCATCGCCAAGCACACGCGTCGTCAAGAAAGAAGGCGTCGCCAAAAAAGAAGGCGTCGCCAAGAAGCGCAGAGCGCCGCCAAGAAAGGGGACAGTGGAAAAATGCGCAGTGCATGAAGCGTGTGCAAATGTAAAACAGCGTTAAAGAAATCAAGCATGGCACAGTGGAGTCAAATTTACATGTATGCTCGAAAGGAACGGGAGCAAGGTGAATAGGGTAGACATCACAGGCCCAGTGCTCATACAGAAAAAAGAAAAAATACAACGAGCCACTCTCAGCCCTTCGAACCTTGGCAGGGAGGAGGACGACGCTTCAGTCTCAGCCCTCAACGCCTGGGTGAGCTGTGACCTCCGCTGGGGGTTTATCTTTGACCCTGCACCAAGGGAAACAAGAGCAGTGAGGGCACCATGAGTTAGACCACGTAGAGATCTAATGAAGGTAAAAAGCGGAAGTTACTGAGATAGCCACTCGTACATATGTACTTCTCTAGGGTTCCGGCGTTGAACTCCAAACTGATCAGGGTGGCGGAGTCAAAACCCCCCGCCTCAGCCAGAATCCGACACGCAACCTGGTCGTTCGGGCTTAGTTTCTTGAAGGGTTTGGACTTGAGAGCTCGTGCCTCTCTCACCCAGTACAGCGGAAACCCATCCAGGGCGGAAGGCACGACTTCAGAACAGCAGATCTTGAAAAACCTACCCTTCCACCCCGTGAAGGAGCTTTGGAAGGGAGTCAGGAGAACCCTACCAGGAACGTTGCTGAGGGTCACCCAGAGGTTGTTCCTTTGACGTTTCACCTCGAAAAAATGAAGGAAGATATCAACCGAGGGCGCACACCCCAGGAACCCAAACAGTACGTCGAAGGCCTTAACAAAAGCCCAGCTGTTGGGATACAGTTGGGCTGGTGCAGCGTTGATCTCCATCAGAAGTTCCCTCTCGAACCTGGAAAAGGGCAGACGTACGCCAATGCTCTAGAACACCACCTGATAGATATAAAAGAAAGGAATCCCGTCGTTGGAACGCCACCCCGGGCGTCGACCTGAGCCAAAGTCAGAACGGTTTAGCCGCCCCGAACGTCGCCCGTGGAAGGTGCAGATGGTGTTGCCACCATGAGACATCGAGGGTGTCGCCAATACAAGAGGGCGTCGCCGAGAGAGGTGGCGTCGCCAAGAGAGAGGGCGTCACCAAGAGAAAGCGTAGTCAAAGTAGAAGGTATTACCATTGTGAAACGTTTAAAGGTGTCGTCAATACAACTATCAGCAGCTTCACCTCCCCGATACCCACAGGTAGGAAAGACTCTGGAGGGAGATGAAATCGAAGGAGTCAAAGCTAATCACTAGCGGCGTCGCCTCCCCGATACCCGCAGGTAGGAAAGACTGCGGAGGGAGGCGAGATCGCTAAAGGCTGAGTGAATTGCTGGCAGGGTCGTTCCCCGATACCCATGGGGAGGAAAGACCGTGGAGGGAACGACCCCTGGAGGGCTTTGAGCTTACCCAGCGACTAGCGTTTTTAGACACCCTAAGGACGATACGGCGCTGCGGTAGCAGGCCTCTCCTCAGGCGTGGGCGCCGGGCACCGAGAATCAGGGGACAGGCCGCTTAGGTGTTTGAGGCACCCCACGAACGATACGGCGCCGTTAGGCAAGCCTCTCCGTGAGCGTGGGCATTGATGTGCGGCCTTATCCCGAACGTTTGAGGCCTGGAGTACGTCTCAACTTTTGCGTTGCGGCAACGGCAAAGCCACGAACGCCTTCACGAGGCAAAGGCCTCATAGATACAAAGGCGGAACAAGCTACGAATGAACGCGATGGGGGCAAAGCAATCGGAGCACGGGGAAATGAGAAAGGAAGGTAAAATCATACAAACAGAATTTGATAACGCAAAGGCACGAATTTGTCATGCAAAATCCAAAGTTCCGACAAAAGTGCAAAGGAGTTACAAGTTTATCACAGAGTGGCAAAAATAACTATAAACCTCGAAAGGTAAAGGTGGCGGGTGAGAGGCGGCGATTCAGTCATCCAAGTCGAAGGGCACGACCTTCCCGTCGACGACATGGTGTGTGGGGTCGCAGTTTGAAATATTGATGCCAGGGTTCTCGCTGGACGCCTGAGTCAGAGCCTCTTGGAAGCCCTCTTCAAACGCGTCCGCCATCTCCCCAGTCAGTCCTTGGACCTCCCCTTCTAGTTCCGCAACCCTAGAGTCCTTGGATGTCAACTGTTTATCCAGGAATTCCTTCTCCACGCGGAGCTTGTTAGCCTCGGCTTGGAGAAGGCTCAAGGCTTCGACCTTCGCAGCCAAGGCGTTCTCTCTCTCGCTTAACTTCTGCCTCCAAGAAGCGTCCAGTTCTTCAAATTTTTTTCGCTGTACTTCGGAGGCAAGAGCCGCCTCTTGGAGGCCAATGCTTTGGATTTGGTAGGAAGTGAGCTGGGCCAGCTGATCGACATGCGCCTGTTCAAGTTCGCGCGCGTACGCCTCGGCCCCCTCCCTGCCCTCGTGGGCCAGTTTTAGCAAGGATTGGGAAGCTTCCTCCTTGAGCCCCCAGTTTTGTTTCTCCTCCTTCAGCGCTCCCACTTCTTGTCTCAGTTTGCGGAGAGCCTCCCTCCCTCTTGATAGCGCCTCGAGCCTGGGTGCGCCACTTGAGTGCCACCACCAGGAATGCCCCCATATAATAAGGCATGCCTCCCCCCTTGTGAGGATCAGTCGGCGACATTCCTTCAGTGAAACCCTGCGTCAACTCCCTGTGGATGGGGCGAGGAATTCGGGGCTTTCGAGAAGTCGAAGCTGGAACTGATGCAGGAGGGGCAGAGCCAGAGGCCTCAGCTGCGTCATGAAGCGGTAACGGCGAGGGCAGGGAAACTGGATCAATCCTTTCCTCTCGTTCCTCGTGGGCTGGTGGAGGTGGAGGGGATGTGGCGCTTGGAGGATTGTCCCTGAGAGAACTCCCACCACCGCGAGACGCGACTGTCAAGACAGGGACGCCCGTAGCCCTCTCTTACTGGAAACCAAGGCGACGCCCGAATCTTCATTGTCAGAATCTACCACCAGCACCCTCTTCCCTTTGTTGGGGCGTGCTGGGGCAGGAGTTGACGCCATGGCCAATGGTACCGCGGAAATGGGAGAAGGAGAGGCGGACGGAGGAGGAGTCGGCAGGGAAGCAACGGTTGGCACGGCAGGGATGACCGCATCTCCACCCTCTTTGGCTGACCTTGCCTTCTTCAGGAATTTGGCAAGGGCGAGTCGCCTCGACGAAGTCATCACTGAACCTGCAGCAACGAGAATAACAGAGCAAAGACCAATTCAGATATAGCAGAATGGTTGTATTTGTAGCTAAGCGCATGCAGATAACCATAGGGTTTCAAGCGGAGCAAGCGAGTTCGTATAACCACGACAGTTCATGCAGTATAAACAAGCAGGGGCGGATACCGAAGTAAGTGGAGAGTCCGTGGGCATTGAACTCATTGGCGATGAGCTTGGCAGTATCAAAGACTACCCCAAGCCCCGCCAAGGCTTTGCACACGTCCCGATCAGCGGGAGCAAATTGGTCCAAGGCCAGGGCCTTCATTGTTATGGGCTTGTCCTTCCAGTATAGAGGAAAGTCGTCTAGGGCGGTAGGATCGTGCTTGGTTGCACGAATTTTGAAAAACTTCCCTTTCCACCCTTTGAATGAGTTCTGGAAGAGCGTGAGGATGATGCGCCCGGCGACGCCAGAGAAGCTCATCCATAGGCTCTTCCCTTGTTTCTTTACCTCGAAAAAATGAAGAAAAACGTCCACGGAAGAAGGGACACCCAGATATCCGCAAAGAATTTGAATCGCCCCTACGAAAGCCCAGCTGTTGGGGTGGAGCTGGGCGGGGGCGGTGTTGATCTCTGTGAGCAGTTCCCTCTCGAAGGAAGTGAGAGGTAGACGCAGGCCCACTCTTTTGAGTACCATTTGGTAAAGGAAGAAGAAGGGGTTTCCTCTAGTGTCCCTTGAGTCCCCACAAACGGGTACCCCGGGTTTCACCCGGCATACCAAGACGTGGGAGTCGTGAGTTTTATGGAAGGCGTTGAAGTTGTAAAGCGCGGGGTCCCCCCTGTGGGCCTCCACATCATCAATGGAGTTTAGGGTGGAGCATTCGTCGAGGAGATCGTCGGGGGCCCAGTCATACTCCTCTTTATAGTAAGACCTAGGGAGCGGAGGAGGCGCGTTGGTCTTAGTTTTCGCCATTGATGCAAGAGCTGAAGAGCAAAAGAGAAAAAGAAAGGGTTCAGAGGAAAGGGTTTTGGAGGAAAAAAGGGGAAAAAATGGAGGAATCCTAGGTGAACCCTACCCACACGAGAGAAAAGAGGAACGAGAGGAACGAAGAAGCACCACAACGACATCGAAAGAAATGCAGCAACAAAAACAGTCCCAGGCAGTTCATGCAGTAAAGGGAATCGTCAAGGAGAGGAAAAACCGTACCTTTGGGGATCGAAGGGTGTGGAGAGCGGAAGCACGAAAGAGCAGGGGTCGCGAGAGAAGAAATTCGAAGAAGATGAACAGTGAGGAAAGGCAGAGAAAGTGGATGTAACAGTGGTTTCAAGCGCGGGGTTTGGGTAACTCAAACGTTACACTTGCAACTCAAGGGGCGTTAATTGGGGACTGTTTGATTCCGTCGCGTGTCAAGGGATTGGGCGCTCAAGGGGAGCGCAAGAGGCCCTTAGGGATGACCGCGTGATGAACCACGTGGCACGCGATTAAGCGTGGCCCAAAAAGTGTTGTTTTCCCGTTTCAGAGGATGTCCAATCAGCCATTAAGAACACCCCAAGGGTTCAGAGAGTGTCACGTCAATGTTTTCAAGGTGGCCACGTCAGAAAGAATGACACATCACCGGGTGCCACGTGGATGGCGTGGGCAAGGCCTTAGTCTTTTCGCTGAAGACAAGTCATCATCTTAAGACTGGGGGGCTTGTGTACCATCTCATACCCGGGCGTTGACGAAGTCAAGGTCAAAGTCAGCGTCGAGGTCAAAGTCAACGTAAGGTGTCGCCCAGGTGGGGGTGACGCCAAGCACAGGCGTCGCCAAGAGGAAGCGTTGCCAAGAGGAAGCGTCACCAAGAGGAAGCATCGCCAAGATAAGGTGTCGCCTAGCAAGGCGTCGCCAAGATAAGGCGTCGCCTAGCAGGGTGTCGCCAAGGTGGAATGACACAAAAGCAAGGTGACCACAGCACTGCTCCCCGACACCCATGGGTAGGAAAGACCATGGAGGGGGCGACGCCGTGGGAAGGCCTCAGACCCCTGATAACCAGGGAACAGTGATAAAGAGAAGAGAAAGGTGGCTTCAAGGCCACAGAAATAGCGCCAGTATAGAGCAACCTGACTCGTGAAGTGCCCCTGCCATCCAGAAACGCCCTTGGGATAGATACGACCCAGGAGAGAGGTCATGCCCGGGGGCAGCCGGGCACAGGGCACGAGAGGAAGGTAGATACGCTCTCACAGTGAGTGACTAGAGGCTTGGGGGCATGAGTTGGCACCCAAAAAGTCACCCCTTGCGCAGTTGCACTCCCAGGTAGGAGGGCTAACGCGAGGAAACACCCTCAGATAGGGTAACAGTGCTGTGAGGTCCTCCACGTGTACAGCAGCCAAGTCAGAATGGAAACGCCACGTTGTCAGGTACAAGGTAATTAAGGTTATTTAATACAGTTTTCCGTTTCGAGCGTTTCGAACGTCTTAAATGCGCTGAGCGTTTTTACAATTAAATGTGCTTTAAGGCGCTTTGAATGCGTGAGGAGCTTAAATAGCGCTTTGAATGTTGGGAACAGGGTTCGAACTTTTGGCTAATTTTCCAGAAACACTCTAGTTTCTTGCTTGAGCCTCGAGGTTTTGCACAAGGGACTAGGGAAGAATTTTGGCCAGAACGAGAAAATACACACTAGACACAATTCTCCTTTTTACCACCTTCAGAGTGCCATACGCGGTGCTCCGATACGGAGGTGCATAGTTTTTGGTGTTTCTTGCTGGCTGACTTGAGCGTCGGAGTGCAAACAGCCGCTAGGGCGCCCTTTTTGTCCTTCTTTGCAGGTTTCCACAGATTGCCGGAGGGAAGGTGTCCCTAGCTGACGGGCAAGGTTGCGCACAAAGACGGCCCAGGTCAACCGGACGGAACAGTTGCCTCTACCAATACTACCTTGGCCACCCCCTCAATCATCAAGTTCGAATTTGAGGAGAGTCAACTAGACTTTTACATAGGTCTGCCCTCCTTTTTTTATCCTAATTTCCCTTCCTGCGCTAAGTCTGCCTTGTTCTTTATCAGATTTATTTGTGTTACACTGTCCTGCATTTATTCTTGGCTGCTTGATCTTCGCGTTACTAACTGTTCGAACTGGGGTGATTTGCAAACATTGATCTCTCTTTGCAGATACCATGTTGGGGAAAGATCATATAGCCAGGCTGCGCTCCATGGTCAAACGTCATAAACTCGCAGCGGGCTCTCAAACCGTCCCGAACTCCACTGCAGAGGCCGCTGTTGTTCGGGGCGAGCTCCCTCCAGTGGGCCCGCCTTCCCTCGTTACCCTTCCTGCCTCTGAGAGGAATAAACTACCGCCAAAGAGGGCCAAGAGGAAGATTCCCACAGTGGTGTCGGATGAAGAGGAGGACGAGAGTACTAAAGATGGGCTTGTTTGCAAAAGGAATAGAGTGACCACAACTGAGCCACCAGCGGTTGAAGGCATGGGCCCAAACTATGTAGATAATCCCCCCAGCGCCTCCACACCTTTTGAGAGCGCAGGGGATGCTCTCCCATCGAACAACTCAACTGCTGGGGGCGCTCAAGAGCAAGTTGTGGGTGCTCAATTATCCCACCAACCTACAGTGGAGTCACCTGATGTTTCCCTCGCCGTCCAATCTCATGAGGGTGGTTGGGAGAACCAACCCTCAACGCCTCCTCCAATCCCTGTTCTTCCAGCCCTTGTTGAGGAGGTTTTGAAGGCCCACGCCGCTCACCTTAGCACCATGACTACTGAGTGCGTAGAGAAACGTATTCGCAAGATGATGGGTGAGGCTCTAAGGGACTACTTAAGCCAGTATGAATTCGAAGTCGGTGCTGCGAAGGCCCAAGTCCAAAAACTTAAGTGTGATATTACGATGCGGGGACTGGAGTTTTCGCGGCTAGAGAACGCCCTGAGGGAGGAGCTGCGGAGTGAACGCAAAAATAGCACTGAGTTACGCAAAAAGCTCAATGACAAACTTGTTCCGTCCGGTTGACCGGGACGTCTTCGCGCGCGACCTCAACCGTCAGCTAGGGACTCCTTCCCACTGGTTGCCTGTGGATTCCTGCAAAAAAGAGGACAAAGGGGCGCCCTAGCGGCCGTGTGCACTCCGACGCTCAAGTCAGCCAGGAAGAAACACCAAAACTGTCCACCTACGTGTCTGAGCACCGCGTATGGCACTCTGAAGGTGGTAAAAGAACTGTGTATATGTGTGTGTGTGCTGTCTCCTTCAGGCAAAAATATTCTCCAGTCACTTGTGCGTAACCTTGAAGCACGAGCAAGCAACTAGAGAGTTCTCTGGTAAATTTGCCGAAAGTTCCAACCCTCTTTCCAACATTCTCCGCGCTATTTAAACTACCCAAGCATTTAAAGCGCCTTAAAGCGCTTTTAATCACAAACGTAACACACTCATTAAAGCGTTTTAATTAGAAAACGTAGCGCATTTAAGTCGTTGAAACGCTTGGGAGCCATTATAGTACCTGAATGCTCGAAAGGGAAACTGTATTGAATGACTCTTAATTACCTGGCACCTGACTAAAGGGTGTTTCCATTCTGACATGGCTGTTGTACACGTGGAGGGCCTCACGACGCCGTGACCCCATCTGGGGGCGTTTCTGCCCATCTGGGGACGTTTCTACGTGTGAGTCCTCCTGCTTGGGAGTGCTAATGCGCTAGGGGTGACTTTTTGGGTGCCAACTCATGCCCCCAAGTATCTAGCCACTTACTTTGAGAGCGTATCTGCCTCCTTTTCGTACCCTGCACCCGCTTACCCTGGGCGTGACCTTCCTCTTGGGTCGTATCTGTCCCGAAGGCGTCTCTGGGGTGGCAGGGGTACTTCACGAGTCAGGCTGCCCTACCTTGATGTTATCACTATGGCCTTGAAGCCACCTTTTCTTTCTCTTTATCACTTTCCCGAGATATCGGGACCTGAGGCCTTCCCACGGTGCCGCTCCCTCCATGGTCTTTCCTACCCATGGGTATCGGGGAACCGCGCTGTGATTGCCTTGTTTCTACACTGTTTGATCTGGCGACGCCTTCACCTAGGCGACGCCTTGCCTTGGCGACGCTTCCTCTCGGCGATGCTGGCACTTGGCGTCTCCACACCTAGGCGAAGCCTTGTGTTGACTTTGGCTCTCAGCCGTTGACGTTGACCTTGACTTAGTCAACGCCCGGATACGGGACGGTACACAAGCCCCCCAGTCTTAAGCTGAAGACTTGTCTTCAGCGTCAAGACTAAAGCCTCGCCCACGCCGTCCACGTGCCATCCGGATGACGTGTCATTCTCTGCTGACTCAGCGATTCTTCGAGTTACTGACTTGACATTTTCTGAACCATAGGGGTATTCTTAATGACTGATTGGACATCCCCTGAAATGAGGAGGATAATACCTTTTGGGCTACCCTTGATCGCGCGCCACGTGGCCCATCGCGCGGCCATTCTCCAGGGACCTTTGCGTTTCCCTTGGGTAACTGATCCCCGCGTGGCACGATCCCACGGCCCTAGGTTAGCGCCTCTCGAGTTGCGAAATGTAACGTTTAAGTTACTCCAAACCCCGCGCTCACCCTACTGTTACATTCATTCACTCTGCAACTCCGCACTGTTCATCGCCTTCGAAACCCCTTTTCTCTGCAATCGCGATTCTCTCCTTGTTGCGCTCGTCTACTGCCTCCATTCCAATAACAAAGGTACGATCTCGAGTATTCACGACTCTTCCCTTTCGTCGCATTATAGGATTCATTGAACTGCTTGGGACTGTTGTTATTCTCGTTGTTACTGCATTTCTCCGCTTCTTCTTCCTCCTCTGATTTTTCTCGTGTGGGTGACGCTTCCTGGGATTCTTTCCCCTTCTTGCCATGGCTAAACTTGCTAAACCCTTTTTCCTCTCTTCTTTCTCCAGCTATCTATTTTTACCATGACGCGCGCGCACGCGGAGCCTGATTCTTCTCCCACGACCCCCAAGTCCAACTACAAAGCCTTCTACCCCTGGGCCCCCGACGAGCTCCTGAGTGAATGCACCAGCCTGACTTCCTTCCAGGACCTGGAAGCTCACCGGGGGGATCCCCATTTGTACAACTTTAACGCCTTCTGCCGCACCCACGACGCCCACATATCCGTCCGTCCCGGCAGGCCTGGGGAACCTGTTTGTTTGGACGACAGACCTAGAAAGGGGAAACCTTTCTTCTTCATGTACCAGACCGTGTTCAAACGTGTAGGAGTGCGTCTCCCGTTCACTCCCTTCGAACGGGAGCTTCTTACTGAAATCAACACTGCCTCCGCCCAGCTCCATCCTAACAGCTGGGCATTCGTGAGGGGCTTTCAAATTCTTTGTGGATACCTGGGCATTCCTCCTTCTGTAGATGTCTTCTTGCATTTCTTTGAGGTGAAAAAGCAGGGGAAAAGCTTCTGGGTAAGCTTTTCCGGGATCGCAGGCAGGATCCTCCTCTCCCTCTTCCAGAATTCTTATAAGAACTGGAAAGGGAAGTTCTTCAGGGTGTGCAGCGCCAAGCACGATCCCACAGCTTTGGATGGCTTCCCCCTTTACTGGACGGAGCGCCCTAAATTGCTCAGGGCCAAAACCCTGGAAGAGCTATCTCCCGCCGATAGGGAGGTAAGCAAAGCCTTGGCGGGGTTGGGGATCGTCTTTGATACCTTGAAGCTGGTCGCTAGCGAGTACAATGCTCACGCCCTGACCACCTATTTTGGTAAGGGGCTCTCCCCTCATCTTTCTTGCTGTGAACAGCCTGCCATCGAGTGTTTGTTTCCCCATACTATTATGCTCGTTTTACGCTGTACAATGTTACTTGCATTTCACGTCTCCTCATGTATTGTGAATTCGCATAGCTGCTTTAGTATTAACCCTTGCCGTTTGGCCTGTCTTGATGTAGGATCGGTGATGGGCGCTTCCAAGAGAATGATGCTGGCGAAGGCAATGAAGGAGGCATGCGCCGCCAGGGCGGGCGCCTCCTCCACCCCTGCTGCCGATCCTGTTCCCCCACCGACCCTGTCACCGCCACCTCCCATTACTGCTGAAGCTCCCTCTAACCCGTCTCTGTCATCTCCACCTGGCCCTGAAGCGCTTCCAACTCCCAACTCTCCTCCGCCTATCGCCGCCGTTCCCCTAGCTGCAGCCTCGTCACCGGCTCCAACCCCTCTTGACAAGGGAAAAAGGGTTTTAGAGATTCTATCAGATGATGAGGACTCAGAAGGCGTGGCACCCTTCAGAAGAAGAAAATCCGCGCGGGTTCCTCTTCTGGTAGAGACGTCGCCGCAGGGAGGGAACCCCTTCATGGACAACCCTCCGAGTGCAACCTCACTCCCTCCCCTAACACTCCAAGAGGAAAGGGGCGAAGGCGCCGAGTCTGCCCCGCCTCCGCCGCCGCCAGAAACCACTGCTTCCCCGGCTCCCGACGCTGCCGCCCCCGATTTCATCGCCATCCCTCCTCCAATCATGCATCTGAAGAGGGGTTTCAGTGGCGGGACTATGCCAGAGGGTACCGACAGGAGGGAAGGCATGCCTTTCTACTTGGGGGCCTTCTTGGCGGTGGCTCTTGAATGGCGCTCCCAGGCCAGAAACGCGGTCTTGCAAGCTCAAACTCTCCAGGCCTTGGAAACAAAGGCAACTACCCTGGAAGAGGAAATGAGGACCCTGGGACGCCAGAACGAAGCCTATCAAACTTCTCTGAAACAAATACAAGAGTCCAAAGCAGAAACAGAGAGGCAACTGGCAGAGGCATTGGAGCTCCAGGCTGGCTTCTACACTCGGGAAGTTGCTCTCCAAGTACAGGTAACGGGTCTTCAGGAATTGGTCAAAGCGGATGCAGAAACTCAAAAGGACCTGAAGGACCGTTGCTGCGAACAGGATGCCAAGATGGAGCGGATGGAGGGGGAAATGGCCACCCAGACCAAAGCTATGGACCTTCTCCGAGCTGACTACGACAAACTACAGGTCGAGGTTAGCCGGCTTCGCGTGGAGAAAGAGGCTCTGGAGAAGCAGGTGACCTCTGGAGATGCCGCCATTGAGGAGCTGGAGAAGGAGAAAAAGTCTCTTATCCAGGAGATGGCGAGTACTTTCGAGGAGGGGTTCCAAGAGGCCCTGACCCAGGCGTCCTGCGAGAATCCTGGCATCAACCTTTCGAACTGCGACCCCACACACCACGTCGTCGACGGGAAGGTCGTGCCCATGGACTTGGATGACTAAACCGCTGCCTCTCACCCGCCACCTTCCCCTTCGAGCTTAACTCCTGATCCTGCCTGTTGACCGGAACGCTGGAAACTGCCTCGTCAAAGGATCGACGTGCGCACCGCTTCTCACCTCCGTTCCTCTTCGGGATCTATCTCAAGAACCTGCAAAGAAACAGTACGGTGCCGCTGCGGCTGATCGCACTCCAACGCTCAAGTCAGTGACGGTATCACCAAATACTAAGAGAACAAGAACCGTGCAAATCCTCTCTCACAGTCAGCTCTATCACTCGCAAGCGTAAAGTGTATAAACTGAACGTGCGTACCTCAGAAAGTTTGTTAAGAACTCTTATATACCTGGTAGCTTTCTCTCTCCTGGCAGTTACAGACTTGGACACGTGGCTCGCATCCAACTGTACACGTGCCATCATCTGGAGGATCCCTTACTTGGCGCTGCTTCTACTCTCATTTTGGCTAAGTTACTTATGCATGGTACTGCTCAGTGCATAGCTAACTCGGGAGTGCGATCTCTACTGGAACTGGCGAGTTAGGGGTCTTCATACACCTTCCCTGTGGTGTCGCCGGCGGCCTTCATAATCTGCTTCTCCTTCATCTTCGGCGATGTGCTTGCTCTGGCGATCTCCAATGACTAGGTCGCCTGAATCTACATCTGGCGACTTCATCTTTAACCTGGCGATCGCCTATTCTGGTAAGCTGGAAATCGGAACACGCCAAGATAACAACTGGCGACTACACGAGCCCCCCGACTTCCTTCCCTTCTGCCAACCTGGCGCCTTGTCAACACGCCTATACTGTAGTAGGATGCCACGTCATCACACCCGACCACCAGGGCGGTACACAAGCCCCCCAGTCTTAAGCGAAGACTTGTCTAGCGAAAAGACTGAAAGAGCCTACGTTAACACCGACCTACGTGGCACTGACGCAGAATTCCAAGCGGTTGTACCTTCTGCTGCTCTGACGCTCCACCAAACCCCTCACTCATCGCTCGACACGTGGCTTCATCAACGGCTCTCTTCATTTGCCGTTTGCGCTTCCTAAACCCATTTTGAAAAACCCTTAAACCCATTTCGCTCCACTGTTCCATCACTTTCTTCGTGCCTGCAAACGCTCTAACTTCTTTCTGTGAAAACTCTCAACGCTCCCCAACGCTCTAGATCACCATCTTCAACCATCATCTTCCTGATCATCAAAAGGTACCTACTTTCCTTCATCTGCTGGTTTTTCTTGCATTTTCACCGATTCGCATCATCCTGTAACTGCCTGGTGCATACGCTGTGGGTTCTTTTTCCATTTATTCTTCTGCGTAACTTAGGGCTTCGTCAATCGTCGCAACGAACCTACGTCCGTTCGTCTTGCACCTTCCTTCTATGATCGAGTCAGCCTTTGTAACCCCCTGATCATTTTTCCTTTCTTCTTCCTTTGCAGCTGCTATCATGACTCGCACCAAGATTACCCCGAACCCTCCTCCTTCAGCACGAAACCTTCCTTTACAAGCACACGACCCAACACCAGTTCGTGGCGCTTCATCTTCGCAGGCTGAGAGGCCTGCGTCTTCCCAACCTGTCCTGGCCCAGGCGACTCCACCTAACGCTGGAGGAGCCCCCATTCCCCTGCCTGACTTCAAAACTTTGTATCCCTGGGCCAACTCGACCCTTCTGAGGGAGACATCCTCTGTGAACACTGCGGGAGCAGTTTTGCGGCTGACTAAGGGGGACGAGATCTATCAATCGTTTCACAAGGAGCACGACGAGAAGATGATGGTACTGCCTTGCCCCGCCGATCTGCCCGTGTGTGCTGATGACAAAGTAAGCGCCGACGGGCCCTTATGTTTTGTCTATACGACTCTATTCAAGAAGGTCAAGCTCAGGTTCCCTTTCACCCGATTCGAGAGGGAACTTCTCACCGAGCTCAACATTGCTGCCGCCCAGCTTCACCCCAACAGCTGGGCGTTTGTTCGAGCTTTTCAAGTAATGTGCGCCCACCTGGGGTTGCCCGCGTCGGTGGACGTGTTTTTGTTCCTTTTCGAAGCCAAGCACCCAGGAGACCGCCTGTGGGTCAGCTTGAACGCGATTGCTGGGAGGTCCATCTTTACCATCTTCCAGCAATCGTACAAAGACTGGAAGGGGAAGTTCGTCCAAGTATGTGCGAACGACAAGGACGCCTCCCTTCTCGATGGCTTCCCCTTGTACTGGGTGGACAAGGGGAAGAAGGAATCCAAGAGCAGCTTCAGGAGGCCCAAAAGTCCTGACAGCATGGGAGCATTGGACAGAGACCTCTGTCTCTTCTGGAAGAAGGTGGCGGACGCCAATATATCATTCCTTACCACCACCTTGATATGCTTCGAATTCTACGAAGATCAGCTAGAAATTCGAATAGGTTAGGACATTAAACTCTTGTTTTGATACTACTTCTTGTTTAGCTGTTTCTGGGCGTCTTGTGCGTTATGCACAAGACTTTGGTTTTACCTTTCCTGCACATATCATCTGCTTTGCTGTTTATTACCTTATGCACTCATCTATTTTTCTTGAGTTAACCCATGCATCTTCGTTCCATCCAGACGACATGTTGCCCAGAAACATGCTCGCTGAACTGAAGGCGCTCGCCCGAAACCACGGGTTGGCGACCGGTTCCCAAACGGTGCCCAACTCGGTGGTGGAGGCCGCCATTGTCCAAGGGCGATCACCACCCAAGGAACCCGCCCAACGCAAAAAATTGGTCCTTAAGAGACCTAAAAGGAAAGCCCATCAAGTCATCCCTGAGGAGGAAGAAGAGGATGACGAGGTCACCGAGGATGGCCTCGTTACGAAGAGGAAGAGGGTGGCACCTTCTTCACCACCTGCTCCACCCCCTCTTCCATCCTCAACACCACCATCGACGCCTGCTCCTCCTCCATCATCGCCAATACCACAGGCTCCTTCCTCACCAGTCCAAACGGTTCCACTGGCCACTGCGCCACCTGCAGCTGAGGCTCAAGAGCCAAATTTCCTGGAGGACCCACCAAGTGCCTCTACGCCATATGTGTCAGCTGGAGGGGGCCCCCCTTCAAACGCTTCAGCTGCAGAAAATGCTCCAATCGGGGATGAGGTTGCTCATACCTCTCCGATTCTGATTACCGAATCCCCGATTGCGTCGCCACGCCAGGAAGCAACTACTGAAGAACCTGCTAAGGAGGGTGGCGACGAGAACCCACAACAAGCCCACCTGGTGCCTCTCCAAGCAGCAAACCTTCCCCTTGAGGTCATAAGGATGTGGGAGCCTCTAACTGCCAAGCTGAAAACCATAGCAGAGGATATACCAGCGATCATAACCAGGGCTGTGGAAGGCTCAACCAGAAGGCTCCAGGACGACCTCTTCAACCTCAAAACCGAAAACAGCACCATGAGGATCGAGGTGGAGAAGTTGTCCTTCAGCCTGACGCTCGCAGAAATCGAACACTCCCGAGTGGAGGATGCAATGAATACCGAGCTCAGGCTGGCGCGCAAGGAGGCTACTGACCTTCGCCGCAAAGTTCACGAACTTGCCCAAGAGAAAGTCGAGCTGGAAAGCAAAATTGTGCCTCTTCGCGCCAAGGCGGTCGACCTGGAGGCTCTCATGAAAGCTGACATCACTAAGGTGCAAAAACTGGAGCAGAGGTCGATCGACCGAGAGAAACTACTTGGGCAAGTAGAAAAGGCGAGGGACGACGCCATGGCTGATCTCGTCGAGGCCAACAAAGAGAAGGGAAAGGTGGCTGCTGAGTTGGCCCAAGCACAATCGGAATCCAAGAAGGTTACTGAAGACCTTCTCCAGGCTCAAGAGACCAACGAACAACTTAAAAAACAGGTTGATGAGCTGGAGCAGCAGAATAAAGAGCTAAAAGAGCAAACTGAAGACCTCAAGAAGCGGATTGAGGAACTTCAGGGGCAAATCGAAGAACTCAAGCTAAACTCTGCTCAGATTCTGGCTGCTGGATTCGAAGCTGCGCGGGAACAATTCGCTTGCCTATTCCCCGACCTGGATCTCAGCCTGGTGTCACTGAACAATGAAGTAGTAGATGGAAAAGTCGTTCCTGCTGAAGACTAATCAACTCCTCTCCATCTGCTACTTTTATGATTTCCCTTGTATTATTCTGTAATAAACTCGTGTATATGTGCCTTTAGCAGATACTTATCTTAATGACAACGTTTGGATATTCCCTCTCCTGACTTCTTTAAGCGCTTTAACCTTCTTTGCATGTTTAACTTTATCGGATTTAACTTAATGATTTTGCAAACACGACTTTTGACTTAACTGCTTCAAACCACTTCAAACTTAAGCAATAATCACCTTAACCAACTTGTACTCTTAAGGCAACTAACCTTATCGTAAGAATACCCCTCAAGCAACGAACTGTAACTCAGTTATTGGCTCAAACACCGTCCCACTCGACCTGCTTCATCAAACAAGTCTTTTAACCTTCTTGCCGCTGTTTGGACTCTTCCCGATCGCCAAGAACTCTTGGTAATATCAGCTTCTTTCTGGCCTCATGCTTTGGCAATAGTTTCTTTATCTGGGGGCAGAAACGCCTTTTGGGATCCTTCTTTGCCTCCCTGAACTTCAGAACAAAGACCGGCTGACTAGGCGTTCTCTTCGAACCTACCTTAGCCACCTTCCAAACTTCTTCCACCCTCTGCGCCATACCTGAACTCGTTCGAGACGAGAAGGATTTTATCTTGCCTAAGCTCGCATGTAAGCGAGAAGGTCTTTAACTCGCCTGAACTCGCTCATCGGCGAGAAGGTCTTTAACTCGCCTGAACTCGCTCATCGGCGAGAAGGTCTTTATCTTGCCTGAACTCGCTCAACGTCGAGAAGGACTTTATCTTGCCTCTACATTGCCCCAGGGGTTACATCTTCTCGCCCCCAGAAACACGGAGGACCTTTACTGGTGCCTCTGTATTGCCCCAGGGGTTACATCTTCTCGCCCCCAGAAACACGGAGGACTTTTACTCTTCCTCGCCTGCACCCGCTCGACGGCGAGGAGGTCTTTAACTTGCCTAAACTCGCTGGACGGCGAGAAGGACTTTATCTGGTGCCCCAACTTGCCCAGGGTGTACATCTCCTCCCCCCTGGATGCACTGAGGACCTTTTCTCTTTCTCGCCTGCACTCGCTCGACGGCGAGGAGGTCTTTTCTTGCCTCAAAACGCGCGAGGGCGTCGAGGTCTTTCATCTGGTGCCTCCGATCGCCGAAAAACGATGAGGACTTAAAACTTTTAACTGGTGCCTCCAATCGCCGAAAAACGATGAGGACTTAAAAACTTTAACTGAAAGCATGCGATATATCTTTTTTTGCCTTAAATCACTTACAAGTGACAAGGTCTTTCTTCAAAACTTTTGGAAAACAGCAAACATGCAACCAGAAAACGCCTTATACTTCGAAAACTCTTCTTTTATTGGGTGGCCTCATTAAAAACCCTCCTTAGGGAAAAAAGAGTGCCCCCTTGAAACTGTTTCATCAGAGACATTGTAATATAACATTTGTGTTTGTCTTTACTTACAAAGCTTTTAACTATAGTACAACTTCAGGTGTGTGGCGTTCCAGGTGCGAGGAATCGCCCCTCCTTCCAGCGTCTCTAAGCGGTAGGCTCCGTTCTCGAGCGCCTCGGTTACTCTGAACGGTCCAATCCACTTGGGTGACAGTTTATTCTCCATCTCGTACTGGTGGGCCTTCCTCATCACCAAGTCGCCCTCTCTAAACTGCCTTGGCATCACCTTCGAGTTGTATCTTCGTTCGACCCTTCTCTTCACGGCTTCAGCCTTCAACCTCGCCTCTTCTCTGACCTCATCCAGCAGATCTAGGTTCAGCCTTCTCTCTTCATTCGAGTCTTCCTCTACGAAGTTCTGGAATCTCAGCGAGCTCTCCTGGATCTCCACCGGAATCATGGCATCACACCCATAGACCAAGCTGAACGGGGTCTCATGGGTTCCTGACTGCTCGGTGGTGTGGTACGCCCAAACTATACGGGGCACCTCCTCAGCCCAACTTCCCTTGGCTTTCTCAAGCCTTCTCTTCAAACCTCTCAACAACACCCGATTAGCTGACTCCACCTGGCCATTTGTCTGAGGGTGCTCGACGGATGCAAACACTTGTTGAATTCCCACCCCTTCGCAAAGCTTCTTCAACAGGTGGCTTGCAAACTGCGTCCCATTATCTGACACCAGGCGTTTAGGCACTCCAAACCGGCACACGATGTTCTTCCATACAAAACCTTCGATCTTGTGTGCGGTGATCTGGGCCACTGGTTCTGCTTCAATCCACTTGGTGAAATACTCAATCGCCACCACCAAGTACTTCATCTGCCTGATCGCCAGCGGGAAAGGTCCCAGGATGTCGATTCCCCAAGTATGAAACGGCCAAGGGCTATAGATCGACTTCAACTCCTCGGGAGGTGCCTTATGCCAATCGGCGTGCTGCTGGCATTGTTTACAACATTGGGCATATTTCTTGCAATCTTCTCTCATGGATGGCCAGTAGTAGCCTGCACGGAGAGTCCTCGCGGCCAGAGCTCGACCCCCGACGTGGCTTCCGCATATACCTTCGTGGAGCTCCGCCATGATTCTCGTGCACTTCTCGCCGTGTACACATTCCAGGAGCGGGTGAGTGAACCCAAACCTGTACAGATCGCCATCAATCAACGTGTACTTGCTGGAATTTTTCTTTACCTTCCTAGCTTCTGTTGGATCCAGTGGGAGGAGGCCATCTGCCAAGCACCGCTTGTACTGTGTTATCCAAGTGTCTGGCTCATGGGTGGCGCAGACCTGCATCACGTCCACCTTCTCTCCTCGACATGCTCTAATTCTCGGTGATATCAGAGTTTCTTGCGTCAAGGACTTATGGCTTCTCGCTGCTCTCTCCGTCGACTTGCTTATCTGAAGGACCAGGTGATCTGCTACAAATGCCCTTGGCGTCTTCAGAGTTTCTTGAATCACCGTCCTCTGCCTACCCCCCTTGCCTGAGCTGGCGAGCTTAGCAAGCAAGTCAGCTCGGGCATTCTGCTCTCTGGGCACATGTACTACTTCAAAGGAGGCAAAGGAACTCTTCAATTCCTGCACATACGCCAAGTAAGCCGCCATTTGTGGATCTTTAGCCTGGAACTCGCCTGTTACTTGCCCCGTGACTAGCAGCGAGTCACTCTTAGCCATCAGCACCCTAGCTCCCATCTCCTTGGCCAGCAAAATTCCGGCGATCAGCGCCTCATACTCTGCTTGATTGTTGCTGGCTTTGAAGGCGAACCTCAGAGATTGTTCGATCAGCACGCCGTTGGGTCCTTCCAATATGACTCCAGCACCGCTGCCCTGCTGGTTCGACGATCCATCCACCGAAAGTACCCAACGGAAATCGTCCCCTTCAACCCGCGTCGCATCTGATGAGAGCTCAACCACGAAATCTGCAAAGATTTGCCCCTTGATCGGGCCTCGGGGTTCGTACTTAATATCAAACTCTGACAACTCTACCGCCCAATTCACCATCCTTCCCGCAACGTCGGGTTTCTTCAAGACCTTCTGGATGGGCAGGTCAGTCATCACCAGTATTGTGAAACTGTGGAAGTAGTGGCGCAACCTCCTCGCCGAAAACACCACAGCCAGCGCAGCCTTCTCCAGGGCCTGATATCTCGTTTCTGGGCCCTGCAACACCTTGCTCACAAAATAAATAGGCTTCTGAGCCTGATCTTGATCCTGGGCGAGCACCGCACTAACCGCCCTCTCAGTCACAGCAAAATACAACCTGAGAGGGATTCCCGCCAGCGGTTTGCACAGAACCGGCGGGCTCGCCAGATACTCCTTCAGTTTGACGAAAGCTTCCTCGCACTCTTTCGTCCAAGCAAACTTATTATTGCGCCGCAGACATTGAAAATAGGGATGCCCCTTTTCTCCGCTAGCTGACACGAAGCGAGATAGGGCTGCCATCCGACCTGTTAGCTGTTGGACTTCTTTCACCGTAGCTGGGCTCCTCATCGCCAAGATGGCGGCACACTTGTCTGGGTTGGCTTCTATCCCTCTTTCAGTCAAGAGGAAACCCAAAAACTTTCCAGCCTCCACGCCGAAAATGCATTTCTCCGGATTAAGCTTTAACTTGAACTTGGCGATCGTCGTGAACAATTCTTCCAAGTCTGCCACGTGCTTGTTTTTTTCCTGCGAGGTCACGACCATGTCATCGACGTAAGCTTGCAAGTACTCGATCCATCAGCCTCTGGTACGTGGCCCCCGCGTTCTTCAGCCCAAACGGCATCACCTTATAGCAGTAGCACGATCTCTCCGTCATGAAGGCTGTTTTCTCTTCATCCATGGGATGCATCTTGATCTGATTATATCCCGAGAAGGCATCCAGGAAACTCAGCAACTTACACCCTGCAGCACTATCAACCAGGGCATCTATGCTCGGTAAAGGATACGAATCCTTTGGGCAAGCTTTGTTCAGGTCGGTGAAATCGACGCACATGCGCCATTTCCCGTTACTCTTCTTCACCAGCACGACATTTGCCAACCATTCAGGGTACTGGACTTCCCTGATATGGCCTGCAGCGAGGAGTTTCTGTGTTTCGTCCCTGATCGCCTGCCTCCTCTCCTCGTTGAATTTTCTTCTCCTTTGTCGCACCGGTCTCACCAAATTGTCCATCGCCAGATGATGGCACAAGAAGTCGGGATCAATCCCGGGCATGTCCGAAGCGGACCATGCAAACGCGTCCAGATGCCGCTCAATCACCTTGGCGATCTGGTCCTGGAGATCGACCTCCAGAGATCTTCCTAGCTTGAAGATTTTTCCTCCGATCTCCTTTTCGAGCCACTGCTCGACAGGTTTAGGCCTGGATTCTCTGGCGATCACCGCCCTGGCGATTCCCTGTTCCCTTGCTTCCTCGGGGCGATTCCGCGCCTCTTCCTCCTCCAGGCCAGCATTCCTCTCCCTTAGCTCAGCGTCTACCATCTCCACATCTCTTCCGGCGGCCTCCTCTGCTACCGTCGATCTGGGCTTCACACCGGGAGGTGGGGTGGTTGTTACATAACTCACTGATCTTTTGTTTTTCAGGCTATTCTCATAGCACCTTTTCGCTTCTTTCTGATCAGACTTGATCGTGATCACCACCCCTTCCATGGATGGCAACTTTACCTTCATGTGCCGAGTCGACGGGATGGCGCCTATCCTGTTAAGCGTGGGCCTTCCCAACAGGATGTTATACGCTGAAGGGGCGTTTACGATGAGGTACTTGATTTTCTCCGTCCTCGACCCAGCCTCATCGGTAAACGTGGTTCTCAGCTCAATGTACCCCCTGACCTCCACTTGGTCACCAGCGAACCCATATAAGCACCCTCCATAGGGCCTTAGCTGGTCAAGGGGCAACTCCAGCTGCGTGAAAGTCGGCCAGAACATCACGTCTGCCGAGCTTCCTTGGTCCACCAGAACTCTGTGGACCTTCCTTCCCGCTGTAACCAACGAAATAACTATGGGATCGTTGTCATGAGGCACAACGTCCCGAAGATCCTGCTTGGTGAACGTATTGTCCACTTCCGGCGAGTGATCTTCAAACATGTCCACTGTCATCACCGATCGCGCGTACTTTTTCCTCTGCGATGCGGTGCATCCACCACCTGAGAAACCCCCTGCAATGGTGTGGATCTCCCCGTGGATAGGCATCTCGTGTTGCTGGGCTTCTCCACCTGCTGGCTGGGAACTCGACGCTCCCCCCGTCCTTCTGTCCAGCAGATAGTCATTTAGGAAACCGCTCTTAACCAGATCGTCGAGCTGGTATCCCAAGGACAGACACGAGTCCAGAGTGTGGCCAAAACATTGGTGGAACTCACACCAGGCGTCCGGCTTCGACCCCAGCACCTTGTCGCCCACCTTCTCAGGCGCTTTCAACCTAGCAGATATGTTAGGAATGACGATCAGGTCCGCTAGTCCCATGACAAATTTGTGCTTAGGCGGGCGATTGTATTCCCGGCGTGCTGGTTGCTGGCGCCCCTGGCTCCTTCCCTTGTTCCTTCTGTCGTAAGGATGGCGAGTCCTTTGGTCCTTTCTGGCCGCCGCCGCCGTTTCCAGCACCCTCTGCGGCTGGATCCTGGTCTGGGCGCGTGGCCTGGCAGGAGCCACGCTGCCTCTTTTCTCGGCGACTTCACTCTCGTCGGCGATGTGAGCCACCGCAAGTCGCCTGACTTCAGCAAACGTCGCCGGGTGAGCCTGATCAAGGCCTCGCAGAATGGTCCTGGCTGCACGCCCTTCTTGAATGCATAGACCAGCATTTCTTCATCCTTGGCCGGCGATCTGACCATCTGCGCCCCAAAGCGGTTCAGGTAGTCTCTGAGGGACTCTCCCTGGTACTGCCTTATATCAAACAGATCATAAGACACCCTGGGCGGTGCCTTATTCACGATGTACTGCTCAACGAAGATCTTCGAGAACTGTTGAAAATTGGTTATGTGGCCATTAGGCAGGCTCACAAACCACTCCATCGCCGTTCCCTGGAGCGTACTCACGAACATCTTGCAGTAGACGGCGTCTGACCCTCCCGACAGCATCATCTGCGTATGGAACGTGGTCAGATGAGCCTCTGGATCCTCCACGCCGGTAAAGACAGCCTTAACCGGAACCACGCTCGTGGGAATTGGCGTGTCGGTAATCGCCTGAACGAAAGGCATTGGGAAAACACGAGGTGGCGTCGACGGCGCCACCTCTTCAACAGAAGAACGTCCTTGCTGCTCCTGAAGAGCTCGACGCAGCTCCTCAGTCACCTTGTAGAGCTCCTCGTTTCTGGCGCGAGAGGCGACCAGGTCCTCATGTATTCTCGCCTGCTCTACGCGCGAGGCTTCCACAGTTGCCTGCAACGAGCGCATCATCTCTGCCATCTGCGCCATGGTCATGGCGGCGTCGCCTTCAGCAGCGACAGGCGCCATGGGACTTGAACGATTGCTTCTCATTTTTCTCATTAATTTCAGCGAAACACAGGAATGCAGCGAACAACACTTCAGCCACGATCGAATCAGCGATCAATCGGAGAAAATAGCGCGAAACTTGCGCAAGAAACTCAAGAACACCGTAAGCCTTCAAAGAAAACCACAACTTCGCCAGAAACCACGGTGGGCGCCTGATGATCCTGCCTGTTGACCGGAACGCTGGAAATTGCCTCGTCAAAGGATCGACGTGCACACCGCTTCTCCGCGAACAACCAAACAAGCGAAAGAACTCGAACTTCCACCAAACAGATCACGCGCAAACAGCAGGAAACCTCACTCCACCGATCGAAAGGCCAAACGAATGGTACAAAACGCAAATTCACCGAACGAAACTCAAAGAAACAGCGAACGATGGTTGCACCAGCACACAACCACACAGAAAACTTCGAAAACCTCCAAGAACTCACGTTGTGGATGGGAGCAAGTTTTACACGGCCCCACGGTGGGCGCCTGATGATCCTGCCTGTTGACCGGAACGCTGGAAACGGCCTCGTCAAAGGATCGACGTGCGCACCGCTTCTCACCTCCGTTCCTCTTCGGGATCTATCTCAAGAACCTGCAAAGAAACAGTACGGCGCCTCTGCGGCCGATCGCACTCCAACGCTCAAGTCAGTGACGGTATCACCAAATACTAAGAGAACAAGAACCGTGCAAATCCTCTCTCACAGTCAGCTCTATCACTCGCAAGCGTAAAGTGTATAAACTGAACGTGCGTACCTCAGAAAGTTTGTTAAAAACTCTTATATACCTGGTAGCTTTCTCTCTCCTGGTAGTTACAGACTTGGACACGTGGCTCGCATCCAACTGTACACGTGCCATCATCTGGAGGATCCCTGACTTGGCGCTGCTTCTACTCTCATTTTGGCTAAGTTACTTATGCATGGTACTGCTCAGTGCATAGCTAACTTGGGAGTGCGATCTCTACTGGAACTGGCGAGTTAGGGGTCTTCATACACCTTCCCTGTGGTCTCGCCGGCCGCCTTCATAATCTGCTTCTCCTTCATCTTCGGCGATGTGCTTGCTCTGGCGATCTCCAATGACTAGGTCGCCTGAATCTACATCTGGCGACTTCATCTTTAACCTGGCGATCGCCTATTCTGGTAAGCTGGAAATCGGAACACGCCAAGATAACAACTGGCGACTACACGAGCCCCCCGACTTCCTTCCCTTCTGCCAACCTGGCGCCTTGTCAACACGCCTATACTGTAGTAGGATGCCACGTCATCACACCCGACCACCAGGGCGGTACAACTCCTTTATTCTTTACCTTCGTTTTTTGATTTTATCTGTTAAAACTTGTAATTCTTTGAACTATCCGTACTCTTGTTACTGATTTGGGATGTTTGTATGATTGCCTTTATGTTCTTGCCACATACGATTCTGCTTATGCGATCTCATTCTCATCTTTTCCCTTCACGCGCTTCAATTATTTTATCTGTGTTCTGCCCATTTCTTTCACTTCGTTGGGCGGTTTTGTATGATCGGGAAAGGTTGCACGTCAACCCTCACGCCCATGGAGAGGCTCACTTAGTGACGCAGCATCGTCCACGGGACGTCTCTGATACCGAAAGGTCCTTTCTTTGATCCTTAACGTTCGGCGCCCACACCTAAGGAGAGGCCTGCTACAGCAGCACCGTATCGTCCCCGGGTGTCTAAAACGCTGAATGCTATGGGGGGGTCTGTTCCCTCCATGGTCTTTCCTTCCAATAGGTATCGGGGAACGCCCTGCCAATGATTCGCTAGCGTTTGGCGGTCTTATCTCCCTCCACAGTCTTTCCTACCTGTGGGTATCGGGGAGGCGACGCCTATGACTAACCTTGCCTTCTTTGATTTCGTCTCCCTCCGCAGTCTTTCCTACCTGTGGGTATCAGGGAGGCGACGCCAGTGACTAACTATGCTTTCTTTGATTTCGTCTCCCTCCGCAGTCTTTCCTACCTGTGGGTATCGGGGAGGCGACGCCTGTTGGTATTTGGGTTGGCGACGCCCGCGACGTCTCGCACTGTCGTCGCCCTTTACGTCCTTCCAGGCGACGCCTCAGGCGTTACCTTTACTTCGACATTGACTTTAACTCTTGCCTTGGTCAACGCCTGATAACAGCGAAGAGCTCAAGGTTTTGTCTGTGCCATCCGCGTGGCACCTCCTGTATGGCTGATGGGACGTCCTGTCATTCGACTTGATCCACGTGGCGCTGCTTGTATGGTTGATGGGGCATCTAGTCATTCCATTTTCCGACTCCTGCTGTACCCCTGACTCGCTCTCGACGGTGCATCGTACCACTGGATATTCTGCTGATACGACGTTTTCTGATTTAATCCAGTGGTGCCAGCGTCATCCTTTCATCTTCTGCCACGTGTATCAATCGTGCGGTGCATCCATTCACGTCGTTTGGCGCTCTAACCGCTTTATTTAACTCTTCAAACTCTGGAACCATCCTCATCATTTCTCACTCTTCGTAACCTACTTGCATTCTTTCTTCTTGCACCCTTTCGTTTCTTACGAAGGGTCGTTCCAGCCTTCGTTTCCCTCACTCAACTCTTGCGTTTCTGACAGTCCCGATAGTGTTACAGAATGTCTTCTCACGCTGCTTCCTCCAGGGTTCGTCCCAAAGATTTGTACCCTTGGGCTTCGAGTGAACTTCTTGATGAGTGTTCATGCTTGCTTTCTACCAGGGCCATAAGGGAGCACAAAGGGGATTCCTCCTATGACCACCGAGCCTTTGCGAGGAGGCATGACGACGACATCGCTGTGCTCCCTTGCACTCTAGGGGAGCCAGTATGTGGAGATGAACGGGCCAACGAAGGGGTCCCTTTCTTTTACTTTTACCAGGTGGTGTTCAAGACCATCGAAGTGCGCTTACCCTTTTCTTGGTTCGAGAAGGAACTGCTGACAGAGATCAACGTGGCTCCGGCCCAGTTGTATCCTAACAGCTGGGCCTTTGTCAAAGCCTTCGACATTCTCTTCGGGTTTCTGGGTTGTGCACCCTCGGTTGACCTCTTTCTTCACTTCTTTGAGGTGAAGAGGCAGAGACACAACCTCTGGGTAACTCTCAGTAATGTACCCGGGAGAGTTCTCTTCACACCCTTCCAGAGCTCGTTCACCGGGTGGAAAGGCCGGTTCTTCAAGATCTGTCGTACTGACCTTGTCCCCGACGCTCTGGATGGGTTTCCGCTGTACTGGGTGAGAGAGGAAAAGGTCCTCAAAGCCAAACCCCTCAAGAATCTGGCTCCAAGTGATCAAATAGCTTGCCGGATTCTTGCTGAGGCGGGAGGTTTTGACTCTGCTACGGTGATCAGCCTGGAGTTCAACGCTGGGACTCTTGAGAAGTACATATGTAAGAACCACTGCCTCAGGAAACTCGACCTTCGTTACTTTCTAACTGTGCCTGTCTTTCTTCATGGTGCCTCTAACGCGTCTTTTCCCTTGGTGCAGGTGCGAAACTAAACCAAGAAAAGAGGACACGACTTACTCGAGCGCTGCGGGCTGGAAAAGGGGCTTCGCCTTCCTCCAGTGATGACTCTGATGAGCGCTGAGAAATGGCTTGTTCGTGTTTTTGCATGATTTGTAGCGTTTATGTCGTTTGTACTGCTCCCATTGTATTGAACATTGCTTGTAACAACAACTTTTTAATGTCATACTTGATTTTTGTAACGCTACTTTACTTTGCATATGCTTCATGTACTGCGCGCTTTCTTTTCGTCTCGTTCTTCCAACGATGCATGCCTTCACTTCACTTGGGCGACGCCTGCTCAGGGCGACGCCCTTATCTAGGTGACGCCTTCTTTCTGGGCGACGCCATGACCTGGGCGACGCCTTCTTCCTTGGCGACGCCATGGCCTAGGCGGCGCATCATATTACTTCTAACAAGGAAAGATAAAGGCTGAAAACCAAGGCACTTCTTTTTCTCAACTGGTTTTTCCTTTTATTAGGGTGACCTCGTTAAAAACCCCCGAAAGGGAAAAAGAGTGTCCCCTTCAACTAAATTGTTACATATTGCTTACATAAGTCAACTGAAATAAAATTTTAAGTTGGCTGCATTCCAACTGCGCGGGATAGTGCCTCCATCTATGGTCTCCAGGTTGTACGAACCATTGCCCTTAGCCTCAGTAACCCTGAAGGGCCCGGTCCACTTGGGAGACAGCTTATTCTCCAACTCGTATGGGTGGGCTTTCCTCATCACTAGGTCGCCCACCTGAAACTGTCGCGGCTTTACCTTAGAGCTATATTGCCGCTCTACCCTTCTCTTCATCGCTTCAGCTTTTATTCTAGCCTCTTCCCTGACCTCTTCTAGCAGATCGAGGTTTACCCGCCTCTCTTCATTGGACTCCTCCACCACAAAGTTTTGAAAACGTGGTGAGCTTATATGTATTTCTACTGGAATCATTGCGTCCGACCCGTACACCAAACTGAAAGGCGTCTCCATAGTAGAGGATTGGGGCGTGGTGTGATATGCCCATACAATCCTTGGCACCTCTTCCGCCCACGCCCCTTTGGCTTTCTCTAACCTTCTTTTTAACCCCCTCAGCAGAACTCTGTTCGCCGACTCTACTTGCCCATTGGTCTGGGGGTGTTCGACCGACGCGAACACTTGTTTGATTCCTACTTCAGCACACAAATTTCTCAACTGCTGACTGGCAAACTGGGTCCCGTTGTCAGATATCAGGCGCCTAGGTACGCCAAAGCGACACACAATGTTTCTCCACACGAAATGTTGTACCTTATGCACAGTGATCTGTGCCACGGGCTTTGCCTCTATCCACTTAGTGAAGTATTCGATGGTGACGATCAGATACTTCATCTGCCTGATTGCCAGTGGGAAAAGGCCCAGGATGTCAATCCCCCATGTATGAAAAGGCCACGGGCTGTATATGGACCGCAACTCTTCTGGCGGCGCCTTGTGCCAGTCGGCGTGCTTTTGGCATTGCTTACACCACTGGGCGCGCCGTGCGCCATCCTCTTTCACTGTTGGCCAGAAGAAACCTGCGCGTATTACCTTGGAGGCTAAGGATCTTCCTCCTACATGGCTTCCGCAGATGCCCTCGTGTAGCTCCGCCATTATCCTGGTGCACTCATCGCCACTGACGCATGTTAGGATAGGGTGAGTGAAGCCGTGCCTGAACAGCACCCCATCCACCAAAGTATATCTTGCGGCATTTCTTTTAACTTTTTTACCTTCTTCAGGGTCCACTGGAAGAGCCCCATCCTCCAGGTATCGTTTATAGGGCGTCATCCAGGTGTCTCCCTGGGACAAAACACAGACCTGCATCTGCTCTTCTTCAGGCACACCCGCGTATATGCTGATGCAGGGCGCCCTCTGCGTATCTTGGGTCAAAGAGGAATGACTCCTCGGCCTTCCCCTTGATGTATAAATCTGGAGGACATCCACCCTGTTGTCTTCCACGAAACGACGCGGAGCTTTGAGAGTTTCCTGGATCACTGTCCTCTGTCTACCCCCCTTGCCTGAGCTGGCCAGCTTTGCGAGCAGGTCAGCTCTGGCATTCTGCTCCCTCGGGACGTGTATCAACTCAAGAGCGTTGAACGCCCCCCTCAACAAATGGACGTATTTTAGATACGCCGCCATCTGTGGGTCCTTCGCCTGGAACTCACCCGACACTTGCCCCGTAATCAACTGAGAGTCGCTCTTCACCAGGAGGTTCTGTGCGCCCATCTCCTTGGCCAAGAGCATTCCTGCTATCAGGGCTTCATATTCTGCCTGATTGTTACTTGCCTTGAAGGCGAAACGCAAGGCCTGCTCGATCAGTATGCCGTCGGGTCCCTCCAAGACTATTCCTGCACCGCTCCCTTGTTGGTTTGAAGAGCCATCAACCGAGAGCAGCCACTGTGAACTCGTTTCCACCTCTTGCTCACCTCCGGGCGAAAGTTCTGCTACAAAATCTGCGTACACCTGCCCTTTGATGGATCCTCTAGGCTCGTACTGGATGTCGAATTCTGATAGTTCCACTGCCCAGCGTACCATTCTTCCTGCCACATCGGGTTTCTGCAGCACTTTCTGTATAGGGAGATTGGTCATCACCACCACCGTGAAACTGTGGAAGTAATGACGGAGCCTCCTAGCAGAGAACACTACCGCCAGCGCCGCCTTCTCTAGTGCTTGGTACCTCGTCTCAGCCCCCTGTAAGGCCTTGCTTACGAAGTAGATGGGCTTCTGACTCTGGTCCTGCTCTTGGACCAACACAGAGCTGATGGCCCGCTCCGTTACAGTAAAATACAACCGGAGGGGCACGCCCGTTACCGGCTTGCAGAGGACCGGTGGCGTCGCCAGGTACTCCTTCAACTTAATGAAAGCCGCTTCGCATTCATCAGTCCATGAAAAGCGACTATTTCTCTTGAGGCACTGGAAGTACGGGTGCCCCTTTTCTCCTCCGGCGGAAACAAACCTCGAGAGCGCCGCCATCCGCCCTGTCAACTGTTGCACCTCCTTTACCGATGTCGGGCTCCGCATGGCGATAATAGCCGCACATTTGTCGGGGTTCGCCTGTATCCCCCTCTCGGTGAGCAAAAAACCCAAGAACTTACCGGCCTCTACCCCAAAAACACACTTCTCGGGGTTCAACTTGAGGCGGTACTTGGATATTGTGTGGAACAGCTCCTCCAGGTCTGCCATGTGTTGCACCCTATTTTGCGACGCCACCACCATGTCGTCTACATAAGCGTACACATTCCTCCCAAGCATTGGCGCCAGGACCTTGTCCATTAGCCTCTGGTACGTGGCGCCCGCATTTTTCAGCCCGAAGGGCATCACCTTATAGCAATAACTGCATGTCTCGGTCATGAATGCAGTCTTGCTCTCGTCTCATGGGTGCATCTTGATTTGGTTGTACCCTGAAAAGGCGTCCAGGAAACTTAGTACCTTGCTACCGGACGCACTGTCTACTAAGGCGTCGATGCTGGGCAGCGGATACGAGTCCTTTGGGCATGCCTTATTCAGGTCCGTGAAGTCAACACACATCCTCCACTTTCCGTTCGCCTTTTTCACCAAGACGACGTTGGCGAGCCACTCAGGGTACTGAATCTCCCTGATGTGGCCAGCGCTCAGCAGCTTCTGCGTTTCATCTTTCACCACCTGTTGTCGTTCCTCATTGAACTTTCTCCTTCTCTGACGCACGGGGCGGACCGTGGCGTCCATGCTGAGGTGGTGACACAGGAAATCGGGGTCGATGCCTGGCATATCCGAGGCGGACCATGCGAAGGCATCCAGGTGGCGTGAAATCACTCCTGCCACCCCTTCCTGTTCTTCGGGGCTTAGCGAACTTCCTAACTTGAAAGTTTTGCCGCCAATCTCCCTTTCTATGGCGTTAGCTGCAGGCTGCTCCCTGCTATCATCTTCGACGGGCGCCGCCTCTTCTACGGGCGCCACGTCGTCAGGGCCTTTCTCCATCGGCACATCTGCTTCGGGCATCGCCCTCTCTGCCGTGGCCTCTTCAGGCGTCGACCCAGCGGGCATCGCCTCAATCATCGTCGCGTCCGCGCTCGGCGGACGTTCATACACCATGAATACGCCTCTCTTCGTTTTCAGGCTGTTTTCATAGCATTTCCTCGCCTCCTCCTGGTCTGACCTGATGACTATCACCCGGCCACTGAGGTCCGGCAGCTTCATCTTCATGTGACGGGTGGAGGACACCGCGCTCAGACGGTTTAACGCCGGTCAGCCCAGCAAAATATTGTAGGCAGAATTAGCGTTCACGACGAGGTACCGGATGCTCTCGGTGCGGGAGGCCTCTCCGTCTGTGAACGTAGTTCTCAACTCCAGGTACCCTCGGACTTCTACCTGGTTATCTCCGAACCCATACAGGCACCCAGTATAGGGACTCAACAGATCAAGGGACAGCCGTAACTTATTAAAGGTCGACAGAAACATGACGTCTGCCGAGCTGCCTTGATCAACGAGCACTCTGTGGACCTTCCTTCCAGCTGTGACGACTGAGATGACAACGGGGTCGTTGTCGTGGGGTACCACATCCCGGAGGTCTCTTCTCGTGAACACAATATCTGACTCCCAAGGCTCCCCCGAGAGCCTCTCTTCGACTGAATTCACCCCCCTCGCGTATTTCTTCCGCTGGGAGGCGGTGGGTCCTCCGCCGAAAAAACCTCCAGCAATTGATGGAGATCAAGCCCAAGAGAACATGGAGGCCACTCATCAAGCTCAAGAAGAGGTGGAGGCACAAATGGAGGATGCCCATGGAGGTCAAAGTCCACCTCAAAGGATTACAAGAAGCATGTTCAAAGCCTTGGGAGCAAGAGGACATTTATTTTCTCTTTTGTTATAGCATCTTTTAGGTTTTAAATAGGACCTTTAGGGGGGTGTATTAGTAGATAGGTGTAGGTGTAGTTTTTGGGAGGTGTCATAGTAGAAAAAGGTCACACCTCCCATGTGACTTGTTTTTGGTGGGAATTTCAAATGAGTTTATTTGAAATTTCCCACCTATTTTTCAGCACCTTAGGCTATAAATAGAGGTGCTTCCTTTGTAAAATTCAGATTTGATTTTATCTAAAGAAACTATACTCAAAATTGGAGTGAGCATTTGGAGAGCTTTGAGCTTCTTCTCTAGTCTTATCTTGAAGGACCATGGTTTCCTCAAGTGGCGGCTTCCACACTCATCTAGGAGCATCCATTCTTCTAGTGGCGTGATCATCCAACCATTCCTCCATCTTCATGAGCATTCTCTTCTCCTTCCTTTCTTCTTCTTCAATTTGTTCTTGTTGCCTTGAGTTTTGAGTTGTTTTTGTTTCGGTTCCTATAATTTTCCAGCACCTTTATTCTGTTTAGTTTTTAAATTCTGTTCGGTTCTTTTGTTTTAAGTTCAATTCTGTTCGGTTTATTCTTTTCCTTCTCCTTTGTTGATTCAATTTGACAATATTTGGTTCATCCAAATGAGTTTGGGATTTGGTACTTGTTTTGGTGAGTTCTTGATCTTAGAACCATGATCCAACTTCTAAGAAAGTGCCTCTACATTTTCCAGCTCAAGGTGATTCCTCAAAGTGTCAAGAATCTTGTTCTATGTGGCTATTGGAATCACATCATGTGGTATCATGAGTCTTAGGTTCATTCTTGTTTAATTGTTGAGTTGTGTGCACTTTTATTTCAAGAGCTCTTTAATTTCTTGCAATTTAAGTTTCTGTTTTAGAATTTTAATTGAGTTTTCTTGCTGTTTTTCTTTTGCTCCAAGTGTTTGTGGAAAGGTTTATGGCACTCATAATTCTTATGAGTATGGTTGCTCTTTTGGAATGGCATTATCCTTCCTAGAGTTTACCTTAAGCTTCCTTTCATTTGTTACAATTTGTGTTGTGTCTTTTAATTTTTGAATCATGTCAAGTTGTGTCTTAGTCATGTTATTCCATATATGTCATTACTTCTAGTAGTACTTTTTTTGTTTTGATTGGTGTGCTTGCTTTGACATATTTCATTTGAGGATTCCAAGGCCTCAAGATCAGATTGGTGCAAGAACATTATTTCTTTGAGAGTGATATCTTTTCAGCCTTAAATTCACTTCGGCAGTTTCAATTGGAAAGCTCACTGTTTTTGCTAATTTTTAACTTGTTTGCTGTTTTGTGTGTTTGCTGTTTTTTAATTACAAATGGCTGGATCTTCAAGTGATGCATCCTCCAAGCAGAATTCTCCTTCCAAAGCTTCAATTCTTGGTGAATTACATGAAGCTCAAAGAACAATTAGAAGGTTGGAAGAGAAATTGCAAAAGATGGAGGTCAAACAAACTAGACCATCTCCTTCTATCCATGATGGACATCATTCTCATAGACCATCTTCAAGAGCTTCTTCAAATGATGTTGGCCGTGAAGATGAGCATAGGAGAAGGAGACCTCCACCCCAAGTCCATGGACAAAGACATCATCACCAAGGGGAAAGAATTCACTACGGCAATGGCTTCTACCATGATGCAAAGTCCAAGCTTCCTTCGGTCAAACTACCTTGTTTTAATGGTTCTAGTGATCCAAATGTGTATTTAGATTGGGAGGCTAAGTGTGAACAAATTTTTGAGATCCATGAGATCCAAGATGAGCATAAGCTCAAGCTAGCCACCCTAGAGTTTAGTGATTATGCCATGAAATGGTGGCATGGGATTGTAAAGGACATTATCTATCACAAGGGTCCTCCCGTGGACTCTTGGAACTCTTTAAAGGATCATATGCGCGCTAGGTTTGTGCCCCCACATTTTAGGAAAGACCTCATGTTGAGACTCCAACGGTTTCAACAAGGCACGCTAAATGTGGATGAATATTATAAGGAGCTTGAGACGCTTGTGCTTAAAATTGAATTAGAAGAAAGTGAAGAAGCCATGGTTGCTAGGTTTGTGAGTGGTCTTAGGAAGGATATCCAAGACATTGTTGAGTTACAAGAGTATTCATCATTGGGCTCTTTAGTTCATCTTGCAATGAAGGTGGAAGCCCAACTTGCTAAGAAAAACTCTTTTAAAAATGCTTCCAATAATGGATACTACTCCAAGTCTTGGAGAAACAAAACTTTTTTTTCAAAACATCCTTCCAAAGATTCTTCTTTCAAACCCAAGGAATCTAAGCCATCAACATCTAGACCTAAGTCTCCCACTAGAACATCTAACACTAAATGCTTTAAATGTATGGGTTATGGTCATATTGCTGCAAATTGTCCTTCAAAACGAAGTATGTACATGCATGAGGGCATTGTAGTTAGTGAGCATGATTTGGATTCTTCAAAGCATTCATTGCATTCTCATGCATCTAGTGAGGAAGAGAGTGAATGTCCACTTGAAGGGGACTTGTTAGTTGTGAGAAGACTTCTTGGACAAGTTTCACAACCTTTTGATGAAAGTCAAAGGGAAAATATTTTCCATACAAGATGTCTTATTCAAAACAACATTTGTTCCTTGATAGTGGATGGGGGTAGTTGTGCAAATGTGGCTAGTACAAGAGTAGTAGATAAGCTTGGATTGCCTACTATCTCTCATACAAAGCCCTACAAATTACAATGGCTTAGTGAAGTAGGAGAAATAATTGTTAATAAACAAGTCCTCATCCATTTCTCCATTGGAAAATACAAAGATGAGGTATTATGTGATGTTGTGCCCATGGAAGCCACTCATGTTCTTTTGGGAAGGCCTTGGCAATTTGATAGAAAAGTTTTACATGATGGCTTTACCAACAAATTATCTTTTGAATTCCATGGTCACAAGGTTACTTTAAAATCTCTCTCTCCAAGAGAAGTCCATGAGGACCAAGTTATCATGAAGAAAAAGAGGGAGAGTGAAAAAGATAAAAAAGATAAAAAAGATAAGAGTTCTAAGCCTACACTCCTTGTGTCTAGGCGTGACATTGAAAGGGAAATAGTGGCTCATCATCCTCTTTTTTTAGCCATCCCTAGAACTCTTAGCATAGAAACACTTGTTGATAGTCCTCATTGCTTGGAAAATTTGGTAGAAGAGTTCAAAGATGTGTTTCAAGATCCTCCAAATGGCCTTCCACCTTTGAGAGGGATTGAGCACCAAATTGATTTGATACCGGGCTCTTCTTTACCAAATCGTCCCGCATATAGGACCAATCCAAGTGAAACCAAGGAAATTCGCCAACAAGTTGAGGCTTTGATTGAAAAAGGGTGGGTGCAAGATAGCATGAGTCCTTGTGCTATGCCTATCATCTTAGTGCCAAAAAAGGATGGCACATGGCGAATGTGTTCGGATTGTAGGGCCATAAATAACATAACCATTAAGTATAGGCATCCCATACCTAGATTAGATGATTTGTTGGATGAATTACATGGTTCAAAAATCTTTTCAAAGATTGATCTTAAAAGCGGCTACAATCAAATCCGTATCAAACCGGGTGATGAATGGAAGACGGCTTTTAAGACCAACTTTGGTTTATATGAGTGGTTAGTTATGCCTTTTGGTTTAACTAATGCACCAAGTACCTTCATGCGCCTCATGCATCATGTTCTTAGACCTTTCATTGGTAAGTTTGTTGTGGTTTACTTTGATGACATTCTCATTTATAGCTTATCTTTGAATGACCATAGGTTGCATGTTAGGCAAGTTTTGGAAACCCTTAGGAAGGAACATTTGTATGCTAACCTTGCTAAATGTATGTTTGCTCTTGATCATATAGAATTCCTAGGGTTTGTTGTGAGTTGTAAAGGGGTCCATGTGGACAAAACCAAGGTGGTGGCCATTCAAAAGTGGCCTACACCGAAATCTTTGAATGAGGTCCGAAGTTTTCATGGGCTTGCTTCTTTCTATAGAAGATTTGTCCCAAACTTTGGTACCATTGCCGCACCACTCAATGACGTAGTGAAAAAGGATGTGGTCTTTCATTGGGGAGAAGCACAACAAAATGCTTTTGATACTTTGAAAGAAAAATTGACTAATGCTCCCATCTTGGCCCTTCCTAATTTCACTAAGACATTTGAGATTGAGTGTGATGCTTCAAGCATAGGTATTGGGGCTGTTCTCCTTCAAGAGGGCCACCCCATAGCCTATTTTAGTGAGAAATTGAAGGGAAGTCATCTCAACTATTCCACCTATGATAAGGAATTATATGCACTTGTTAGGGCTTTGTTTACTTGGCAACACTATCTTTTTCCCAAAGAGTTTGTGATACATAGTGATCATGAATCTCTTAAATATTTGAAAAGCCAAAACAAACTTAACAAGAGGCATGCTAAGTGGGTGGAATTCATTGAGCAATTTCCTTATGTGATCAAACACAAGCAAGGCAAAATAAATATTGTGGCGGATGCTCTTTCTAGAAGATACACCTTGCTAAATCTTTTAACCTCTCAATATCTTGGTTTTGATCACATTAAGGAACTTTATCATGATGACCTTGATTTTTCTCTCCTCTATCAAGAGTGTCTTAAGGGAGGACACAAAGATTTTTTTATTCAAGATGGCTTTCTTTTTAAAGGAAAACGTCTTTGTGTTCCCCAATGCTCTATTAGATTATCTCTTGTTAGAGAAGCTCATGAGGGGGGCTTAATGGGACATTTTGGGGTTGCTAAAACTTTGGATGTGTTGCATGAACATTTCTTTTGGCCTCATATGCATAAACATGTTCATAGTTTGTGTGATAAATGCATAGCTTGCCGCAAAGCTAAATCTAAAATGCATCCCCATGGTCTTTATACTCCTCTTCCTATCCCTTCAATGCCTTGGGTAGATATATCTATGGATTTCATCTTAGGCTTACCCAAGACATCAAAGGGAAAGGACTCCATTTTTGTGGTAGTGGATCGTTTTTCAAAAATGGCTCACTTTATTCCTTGCCACAAAGTGGATGATGCATGCCACATTGCAAACCTCTTCTTCCAAGAAGTGGTTCGCTTGCATGGGATTCCTAGGTCTATAGTGTCCGATAGAGATCCTAAGTTCTTGAGTCACTTTTGGAAGACCTTGTGGGGCAAGCTTGGAACTAAGCTTTTATTTTCTACCACTTGCCACCCACAAACCGATGGTCAAACCGAGGTGGTAAATAGAACTTTGGGACAACTATTGAGATGCTTTATTTCGGGGAATCCTAGAGTGTGGGAGAATTTACTACCCCATGTTGAGTTTGCATATAACCGAGTAGTAAATTCTACCACCTCCCATTCTCCTTTTGAGGTGGTCTATGGGTTTAATCCCCTAACACCTCTTGATCTTCTTCCTATTCCCCTTATTGACGATGTCTTGTGCAAAGATGGGGATGAAAAGGCTTCTTTTGTGAAAACTTTGCATAAAGACATCAAGAAGAGAATTGAGAAGAAGGTTGGCAAGTATGCTGAACTTGCCAATAAGAGGAGAAAAGCATTGTTGTTTGATGAGGGCGATTGGGTTTGGCTTCACTTGAGGAAGGATCGTTTTCCTACTCAAAGGAAGTCCAAACTAATGCCTCGAGGGGATGGACCTTTCCAAGTCCTCAAGAGGATTAATGACAATGCTTATGAGTTAGATATGCCTGATACATTCTTAGGTAGTCATACTTTTAATGTCAGCGATCTAACTCCTTTTTCTGTAGGTCTCCAGAATTCGTGGTCGAATTCTCTCCAACTCGGGGAGTATGATGGAGATCAAGCCCAAGAGAACATGGAGGCCACTCATCAAGCTCAAGAAGAGGTGGAGGCACAAATGGAGGATGCCCATGGAGGTCAAAGTCCACCTCAAAGGATTACAAGAAGCATGTTCAAAGCCTTGGGAGCAAGAGGACATTTATTTTCTCTTTTTGTAGTGTCTTTAGTTGAAGGTGCTTAGAGGGAAACCTTAGAAACCTCTTTTGTTATAGCATCTTTTAGGTTTTAAATAGGACCTTTAGGGGGGTGTATTAGTAGATAGGTGTAGGTGTAGTTTTTGGGAGGTGTCATAGTAGAAAAAGGTCACACCTCCCATGTGACTTGTTTTTGGTGGGAATTTCAAATGAGTTTATTTGAAATTTCCCACCTATTTTTCAGCACCTTAGGCTATAAATAGAGGTGCTTCCTTTGTAAAATTCAGATTTGATTTTATCTAAAGAAACTATACTCAAAATTGGAGTGAGCATTTGGAGAGCTTTGAGCTTCTTCTCTAGTCTTATCTTGAAGGACCATGGTTTCCTCAAGTGGCGGCTTCCACACTCATCTAGGAGCATCCATTCTTCTAGTGGCGTGATCATCCAACCATTCCTCCATCTTCATGAGCATTCTCTTCTCCTTCCTTTCTTCTTCTTCAATTTGTTCTTGTTGCCTTGAGTTTTGAGTTGTTTTTGTTTCGGTTCCTATAATTTTCCAGCACCTTTATTCTGTTTAGTTTTTAAATTCTGTTCGGTTCTTTTGTTTTAAGTTCAATTCTGTTCGGTTTATTCTTTTCCTTCTCCTTTGTTGATTCAATTTGACAATATTTGGTTCATCCAAATGAGTTTGGGATTTGGTACTTGTTTTGGTGAGTTCTTGATCTTAGAACCATGATCCAACTTCTAAGAAAGTGCCTCTACATTTTCCAGCTCAAGGTGATTCCTCAAAGTGTCAAGAATCTTGTTCTATGTGGCTATTGGAATCACATCAGCAATGGTGTGGACCTCGCCAAGCACAGGCATCTCGTGTGCTGGCTCATCTGCCGGCGGCGACAAGGTGGCGGTCGTTGTGGAATCTGCGACATAATCTTTCAAAAACCCAGTCCTCACCAGCTCGTCTAGCTGGTAGCCCAATGACAGGCAATTATCAATTTGGTGCCCGAAAGCCTCGTGGAATTCGCACCAAGAGTCTTTACGGGGCCCTAACACTTTGTCGGTCTTCGCCGGTCGCCTCAGCCTCTCAGCTATGTTGGGCACGGCGATCAAATCCTTCAACTCAACCACGAAGTTGTACCTCGCCGGTCTTGCTCTTTCTCTGGCGGGGCGTTCGCCTTCCGCTGGGCCCCGGGGCTGAGGCTTTCTGGCCTCGTAGGGGCGTCTCGCCTCTGGCTTCTTCCTCCCCGTCGTGGTCTCATTGACTCTGACGGGTTGAACTCGCGCCGGTCCCCTCGGGCGTGAGGGCACGGCGCTGGTGCGCTTCACACATACCTCCCCTTCCGAAGCAATATGCTCTACCGCCCTGTGCCGTAATTCGGCGAAAGTCCTAGGGCGATTGCGGATAATGGACTCTCCGAAGGGGCCGGGGCACACGCCTTTCACAAATGCGTACACGATCATAGGCTCCTCTTTTGTGCCAACCTTCACGACCTGGGCCCCGAAGCGATTGATATACTCCTTCAGGGTCTCCCCCTGGTACTGCTTCACATCGAATAGGTCGTAGGAGACCGGCGGCGGGGCCTTGTTGGCTAAGTACTGTTCTCGGAACAATCGCGACAATTGGCGGAAAGATGTGATATGACCTTCTGGGAGGCTAATGAACCAATCCATAGCCATCCCGGTCAGGGTGCTCATGAAGAGCTTGCACTTGGCAGCATCAGAACCGCCTATCAGGACCATCTGCGTGTGAAATGCAGCCAGGTGCGTCTCTGGGTCCTCCATCCCGGTGAAGATCACCTTGGGTCCCGCGAACGTGTTCGGGATCGCTGCGTCTAGGATCTCCTGTGAGAAAGGAGTGGAAAACTCCCTTGGTGGGGAATGATTCTCCATCTCGTCATGCCCAGGCCGCCTCCTATCGTTTCTCAGGCCCTGGCGCAACTCCTCATTCACCCGGTGGAGCTCTTCGTTCCGCTCATGCGAGGCATCGAGGTCTGCCTGCATGCGTTCTTGTTCCAGTTTCGAATCCGCCATGTCCTGCTGCAGCCCCCTCATTATCTCCAGGACCTGTTGCATGGATAGGTCTGTTGGGGCTGCGCGTGCTGCTCTTCGTCTGGTGGGGGCCATTGTCACTCCAACCTCCTTCAACGTTACTGTAACTTGGTAAACTTTCTCGAGCTTGTGATGGGACTGATGTTTTATATCTGCCCCACGGTGGGCGCCAAATGTTCCGTCCGGTTCACCGGGACGTCTTCGCGCGCGACCTCAACCGTCAGCTAGGGACTCCTTCCCACTGGTTGCCTGTGGATTCCTGCAAAAAAGAGGACAAAGGGGCGCCCTAGCGGCCGTGTGCACTCCGACGCTCAAGTCAGCCAGGAAGAAACACCAAAACTGTCCACCTACGTGTCTGAGCACCGCGTATGGCACTCTGAAGGTGGTAAAAGAACTGTGTATATGTGTGTGTGTGCTGTCTCCTTCAGGCAAAAATATTCTCCAGTCACTTGTGCGTAACCTTGAAGCACGAGCAAGCAACTAGAGAGTTCTCTGGTAAATTTGCCGAAAGTTCCAACCCTCTTTCCAACATTCTCCGCGCTATTTAAACTACCCAAGCATTTAAAGCGCCTTAAAGCGCTTTTAATCACAAACGTAACGCACTCATTAAAGCGTTTTAATTAGAAAACGTAGCGCATTTAAGTCGTTGAAACGCTTGGGAGCCATTATAGTACCTGAATGCTCGAAAGGGAAACTGTATTGAATGACTCTTAATTACCTGGCACCTGACTAAAGGGTGTTTCCATTCTGACATGGCTGTTGTACACGTGGAGGGCCTCACGACGCCGTGACCCCATCTGGGGGCGTTTCTGCCCATCTGGGGACGTTTCTACGTGTGAGTCCTCCTGCTTGGGAGTGTTAATGCGCTAGGGGTGACTTTTTGGGTGCCAACTCATGCCCCCAAGTATCTAGCCACTTACTTTGAGAGCGTATCTGCCTCCTTTTCGTACCCTGCACCCGCTTACCCTGGGCGTGACCTTCCTCTTGGGTCGTATCTGTCTCGAAGGCGTCTCTGGGGTGGCAGGGGTACTTCACGAGTCAGGCTGCCCTACCTTGATGTTATCACTATGGCCTTGAAGCCACCTTTTCTTTCTCTTTATCACTTTCCCGAGATATCGGGACCTGAGGCCTTCCCACGGTGCCGCTCCCTCCATGGTCTTTCCTACCCATGGGTATCGGGGAACCGCGCTGTGATTGCCTTGTTTCTACACTGTTTGATCTGGCGACGCCTTCACCTAGGCGACGCCTTGCCTTGGCGACGCCTTGCCTTGGCGACGCTTCCTCTCGGCGATGCTGGTACTTGGCGTCTCCACACCTAGGCGAAGCCTTGTGTTGACTTTGACTCTCAGCCGTTGAAGTTGACCTTGACTTAGTCAACGCCCGGATACAGGACGGTACAAAACTTTTAGAGGCCATTGATCTCGAAAGCAGGCTCGTGCCTCAGCGGGAGAAAATAGCTGACCTGGAGGAGATCCTCAAGGTTAACAAGGCCTACGTGGATAAGCTCGAGGCCAGGTCAATCGAGAGGGAGGACCTGCTGGGCAAAGTTGAAGCCGACAGTGATGGAGATCAAGCTCAAGAGGACATGGAGGCCAATCAATAAGATCAAGAAGAGGTGGAGGCACAAATGGAGGACGCCCATGGAGGTCAAAGTCCACCTCAAAGGATTACAAGAAGCATGTTCAAAGCTTTGGGAGCTAAAGGACATTTATTTTCTCTTTTTGTAATTTCTTTAGTTGAAGGTGCTTAGAGGGAAACATTAGAAACCTCTTTTGTTTTAGCATCTTTTAGGCTTTAGTTAGGAGCTTTAGGAGGGGGGGTGTATTAGTAGATAGGTGTAGGTGTAGTTTTTGGGAGGTGTCATAGTAGAAAAAGGTCACACCTCCCATGTGACTTGTTTTTGGTGGGAATTTCAAATGAGTTTATTTGAAATTTCCCACCTATTTTTCAGCACCTTAGGCTATAAATAGAGGTGCTTCCTTTGTAAAATTCAAATTGGAATTAATCTAAGAAAACTCTACTCAAATTTTGAGTGAACTTTGGAGAGCTTTTGGAGCCTTCTTCTCTAGTCTTATCTTGATGGATCAATGGAGTCCTCAAGTGGCGGCATCACTCTTATCTAGGAGCATTCCACACTTCTAGTGGCGAGATCATCCAACATTCTTCCATCTTCATGAGCACTCTCTTCTCCTTCCTTTCTTCTCTTTCAATTGTTCTTGTTGTCTTGTGTTCTTGAGTTTTTTTGGTTTGGTTTTTCTGTTTTTCCAGCACCTATGTTCTGTTCTTGCCTTTTAATTTCAATTCTGTTGTTCCTTTTAGTTTCTCTTCTTTTTTGGTTCAATTTGACTAAAATTGGTTCATCCAAATGAGTTTGGGATTTGGTACTAGTTTTTGGTGAGTTCTTGTCTTAGAACAAATGATCCAACTCTAAGAAAAGTGCCTCTATAATGTCCAACTCAAGGTGATTCCTAAGAAGGTCAAGAATCATTCTCTATATGGCTAGTGGAATCACATCAGACAGGGATCAAAAAGCCAAGGAACTGAGCGAGAAGGGCAGGGAGTTGAACGAGTCTGCAGCAAAGCTTGCCGGGGCGCTTGAGGAGAACGAAAAGCTGAAGAAACAAATCGAAGAGCTCGACCTTAGCACCGCGAATGTTCTGGCTTCTGGGTTTGGTGCGGCTTTGAAGCAGTTTGCTTGTGCTTACCCTGACTTGGACCTTTTTCAGTTCTCGGTTTGCCATGAAGTGGTAGATGGCAAAATTGTACCCTCAGATTAACATTTCCACTTGCCGTTCTGTTTGAAACATTCTGATAACTAACTTTTGTTTATGTGCGATGAATTTGTTTGAAGTGACTTTCTTCTCACCCGAACTGCTCAGATTCTTGCACATGCCTTTGCCTTTATCTGTTGTATAGTTATCTGATCTTTTTGTCTTAAAGAGATGGACTTAGCACCAGTCGGTGCTTAATTCTGTGAAAATCAACTTAACTGAAAAACCGTTAGCTCGTAGCCATAGCATTTAATGTAAGATTACTTACGGGACAGTAGACTAAGGTCAATCTTGTTATCTGAAATATTGTTCGCCTGAACCGCCAAGTGTTTTGCACGTTTCTGCGCCACCGTTTTCTTTCAATTGAAATACCTTTGCTTGAACTTTGAACTTTGAATTGTTCGCGCCTGAACTCGCTCAAGGCGAGGAGGACTTTCTTTGGCGCCTCTCCTTTGCCCAGGGGTTGCATCTATTCTTCCTCCCCTGGATGCGCTGGGGACTTTGCACTCTGTTCTTGCCTGAACTCACTCGAGGCGAGGAGGTCTTTCTCTGGTGCCTCTACTTTGCCCAGGGATTACATCTCCTCTCTCCCCTGGATGCACTGAGGACTTTGCACTTCGTTCTTGCCTGAACTCGCTCGAGGCGAGGAGGTCTTTCTCTGGTGCCTCTACTTTGCCCAGGGATTACATCTCCTCTCTCCCTTGGATGCACTGAGGACTTTGCACTTCGTTCTTGCCTGAGCTCGCTCGAGGCGAGGAGGTCTTTCTCTGGTGCCTCTACTTTGCCCAGGGGTTACATCTCCTCTCTCCTCTGGATGCACTGAGGACTTTGCACTTCGTTTTTACCTGAACTCGCTCGAGGTGAGGAGGTCTTTCTCTAGTGCCTCTACTTTGCCCAGGGGTTACATCTCCTCTCTCCCCTGGATGCACTGAGGACTTTGCACTCTGTTCTCGCCGAGCGGTGATGAGAACTAAAAACTTTATACTTGTGGCTCCAATCGCCGGTCGGCGATGAAGGCTTAGAACTTTATACTCGTGCTTCAGATCGCCAGACGGCGACGAGGACTTAGAACTTTATACTCGTGCCTCAGATCGCCAGACAACGACGAGGACTTAGAACTTTATACACCTGCCTCAGATCGCCAGAAGGCGACGAGGACTTAAAACTTTATTCTTTAAAACTTGTATTTGATGTGTACGATCTGAATTACACAAAGGCTATGAAATCTCTTTCCAAAACTTTAAAACCAATAGCATGTGAACTTAATGAATCTTGGAAACTTAAAAAAGAAACCTTCTTTATTGGGTGACCTCGTTAAAAAACTCTCTTTAGGGAAAAAGAGTGCCCCCTTGAAAAAACCGTTCTAACTGAAACTACTTTAAACTGTACAAGCTAATCGCTACTTACAATGCTTTTAACTGTAATAAAACTTGAGATGGGTGGCGTTCCAAGTGCGAGGCATCGCCCCTCCTTCCAGTGTCTCCAGGCGGTAGGCGCCGTTCCCGAGTGCTTCGGTTATTCTAAACGGTCCTGTCCACTTGGGCGACAATTTGTTCTGCATCTCGTACTGGTGGGCCTTCCTCATCACCAGGTCGCCATCTCTGAATTGCCTTGGTTTCATTCTGGAGTTGTACTTGCGTTCAACTCTTCTCTTTACTGCTTCAGCCCTCACCCTCGCTTCTTCCCTGACCTCATCCAACAAATCCAGGTTCATTCTCCTTTTTGTGTTAGAGTCTTCTGTCATGAAGTTCTGGAATCTCGGCGAGCTTTCCTGGATTTCGACTGGGATCATCGCATCGCACCCATAAACCAAGCTAAACGGGGTTTCATGGGTTCCCGATTGCTCAGTGGTATGCAATGCTCATACTATACAGGGAACCTCTTCCGCCCAAGACCCCTTTGCCTTCTCCAACCTCCTCTTCAAGCCTCTCAACAACACCCGATTAGCTGACTCCACTTGCCCATTTGTTTGTGGGTGCTCCACAGAAGCAAACACCTGTTGTGTCCCAATATCCTCGCACAGCTTCTTCAACAGGTGAATCGCAAACTGAGTCCCGTTATCTGATACCAGGCGTTTGGGCACACCAAAACGACACACGATGTTCTTCCACACGAAACTCTGAATCTTGTGCGCGGTGATTTAGGCCACTGGTTCTGCTTCGATCCACTTCATGAAGTATTCGATTGCCACGACCAAATACTTCATTTGCCTGATCGCCAACGGAAAAGGTCCCAGAATATCGATTGCCCACGTATGGAACGGCCAGGGGCAGTAGATTGACTTTAGCTCTTCTGGGGGGCCTTGTGCCAATCAGCGTGTTGCTGGCATTGCTTGCAACGCAGGGCGTATCTTTTGCAATCTTCCCTCATGGTTGGCCAATAATAACCTGCACGGAGAGTTCTTGTTGCCAGGGCTCGACCTCTGATGTGACTTCCACAAATCCCCTCACGGACCTCAGCCATAATTCTCATGCACTTTTCTCCATGCTCGCATACTAAAAGGGGGTGTGTAAACCCAAACCTGTACAGCTCACCATCGATTAGGGTGAACTTGCTTGAGTTCTTTTTTACCTTCCTGGCCTCCGTCGGATCCACTGGGAGAACGCTATCCGCCATGTAGCGCTGGTATGGTGTTATCCATGTATCTGGTTCGTGGATAGCGCAAATTTGTGTCATCCTCGCCTCTCCTACTGGGTGCGCTCTAACTCTTGGCATCCTCAAAGTCTCTTGAGTTAAAGATATGTGACTCCTCGCCATCCCTTCCATCGACTTACAAACTTGAAGAACCTGGTGGTCTACTACGAATGCTCGAGGTGTCTTCAGAGTTTCCTGTATAACGGTCCTTTGCCTGCCCCCCTTGCCTGAACTGGCGACCTTGGCTAGCAAGTCAACTCGGGCATTATGCTCCCTTGGTACGTGCACCACCTCGAACAAAGCAAAAGACCTCCTCAGCTCCTGCACATACTCCAGGTAAGCTGCCATTTGCGGATCCTTGGCCTGGAACTCGCCGGTCACCTGCCCAGTGATTAGCAAGGAGTCACTCTTGGCCATCAGCACTTTTGCCCCCATCTCTTTTGCCAACAAAATACCAGCGATCAATGCCTCATACTCCGCTTGATTATTGCTGGCTTTGAAGGCAAACCTCAGAGATTGTTCTATTAACACACCGTTGGGCCCTTCCAAAATAACTCCAGCCCCGCTACCCAACTGGTTGGACAACCCATCTACCGAGAGTACCCAACAATCGTCGCTCCCGGCGCTCTGCGCTGTTTCAGAAGATAGCTCAACCACAAAGTCAGCGAAGATTTCCCCCTTGATCAGTCCTCGGGGCTCATACCTGATGTCAAATTCTGACAACTCCACCGCCCATTTTACCATCCTCCCAGCTACATCCGGTTTCTTTAGAACCTTTTGGATGGGCAAGTCAGTTATCACCCATACTGCGAAGCTTTGGAAGTAATGACGTAGCCTTCTTGCCGAGAACACAACTGCCAGTGCCGCTTTCTCCAAGGCTTGATATCTCACTTCTGGGCCCTGCAACACCTTGCTGACAAAATAGACAGGTCTCTGGATTTGATCCTGGTCTTGGACGAGCACCGCACTCAGGACCCTTTCGGTGACGGTAAAGTATATCCTGAGGGGTGTTCCTACTTGAGGTTTCCACAGAACCAGCAAGCTCGCCAGGTACTCCTTGAGCTTCACGAAAGCCTCCTCACATTCCCTCGTCCAGACAAACCTGTTATTTCTTTTTAAACACTGGAAATACGGGTGGCCTCTTTCTCCACTAGCAGACACGAATCGCGACAGTGCGGCCACCCGACCTGTAAGCTGTTGCACCTCCTTAACAGTTGCGGGGCTCCTCATTGGTAAGATGGCATCACACTTATCAGGATTTGCTTCGATTCCTCTTTCAGTTAAGAGGAAACCTAAAAACTTCCCTGCTTCTACTCTGAAAATGCACTTCTCGGGGTTCAGCTTCAGTTTGTACTTGGCTATTGTAACGAACAACTCTTCTAGATCAGCAACGTGCCGATTTTTCTCCAATGATGTCTCAACCATGTCGTCGATATAAGCTTGCACGTTCCTCCCTAGCATGGGTGCAAGCACCTTATCCATCAGCCTCTGATACGTGGCTCCCGCATTCTTCAATCCAAAGGGCATCACCCTGTAGCAGTAGCACGACCTTTCCGTCATGAAGGCGGTCTTTTCTTCATCCATGGGATGCATCTTAATTTGATTGTACCCCGAGAAGGCGTCTAGGAAGCTTAACAGCTTGCACCCTGATGCGCTGTCCACCAGGGCATCTATGCTTGGCAAAGGATAGGAATCTTTTGGGCATGCTTTGTTTAGATCCATGAAATCGACGCACATTCGCCATTTCCCGTTGCTCTTCTTCACCAACACCACGTTTGCGAGCCATTCTGGATACTGTATCTCCTTGATGTGGCCCGCGGCGAGGAGTTTCTGTGTTTCCTCTCTGATCGCCTGTCTCCTTTCTTCATTGAACTTCCTTCTTCGTTGTCGGACTGGCTTGACTTGGGGGTCCATTGCCAAACGATGGGACAAGAAATCAGGATTGATTCCCGGCATATCTGAGGCGGACCACGCAAACGCATCCAGATGTTTACTTATTACCTTGGCGATCTGGTTTTGCGTCTCGTCGTCCAAGGTCTTTCCCAGTTTAAATGTTTTCCCGCCAATCTCCTTCTCGAGCCAATCCTTGACCGGCTGGGGCCTCCTTTCACTCGCGATGATCGCCTTCGCGATTCCCGACACCCTGCCGGCCTCCGGGCGGTTCTCTTCTCTCTCCATCTGAGCGGCGTCCTCGACATCTGACATCACCGTATCCTCTTCGGCAACCACTTCAATTGTCGTACCCGCTCTAGGGGGTGGCGTTGTGCTTACGTGGCACACTGATCGCTTATTCTTGAGGCTGTTTTCGTAGCACTTCTTTGCCTCCTTTTGATCAGAGCGGATGGTGATGGCCACCCCCTCCATTGAAGGTAGCTTGGCCTTCATGTGTCTAGTGGAGGGCACAACTCCGATCCTGTTAAGTGTTGGTCTTCCTAACAGGATGTTGTATGCTGAAGGAGCGTTCACAACCAGGTATCTGATCTTCTCTGTTCGCGAGGCCGCCCCATCTGTGAATGTCGTTCTTAACTCAATGTACCCCCTGACCTCCACCTGGTCGCCAGCAAATCCGTATAGGCAACCCCCATACGGCCTCAGCTGATCTGTGGACAGCTGCAACTTTTCAAAGGTCGGCCAAAACATCACATCCGTCGAACTTCCTTGGTCGACTAACGCTCGATGGACCATCCTTCCCGCCGTGACAAACGAGATCACAATGGGATCGTTGTCGTGGGGCATAACATCCCTGAGGTCTTATTTGGTAAACGTAATGTCCACATCGGACGAGTGATCCTCAAAAACCTCTACTGAAATTACGGACCATGCGTACTTCTTACGTTGTGACGCGGTACACCCACCCTCCGAGAATCCACCAGCTATGGTGTGAATCTCGCCGTGAACGGGCACCTCGTGCTGCTGTCCCTCGCCGCTCGCTGGTTGTGAACCTGACGATTGCCCTGTCTGCTTCTCCGCCAGATAGTCCTTTAGGAAGCCACTCTTTACGGGGTCGTCCAATTGGTAACCCAACGCCAAACAGTTGTTAATGTGATGTCTGAACGCCTCGTGGAATTTGCACCATGATTCCTTGTGCAGTCCCAGCACCTTGTCAGATTTTACCGGTGGCCTCAACCTGTCGGCTATGTTGGGCACCGCGATGAGATCTTTGAGTTCCATCATAAAGTTGTGTCTTAGTGGCCTACTTCCTTCTCTCCTCCCTTCTGCTCGACCCCTGGGTTGGGTTCTCCTTGTTTCGTAGGTGCGCTTCCTATCTGGGTTCTTTCTTTCTGTGGTAGCTTCGTGAACCCTAGCGGGTTGCTTGCGTATCTGCGCCCTTGGTCGTGCAGGTGCAGCGGGCATGCACTTCTCGTATGTCTCGCCCTCTGAGGCAATGTGCTCCAACGCTTGTCGCCTCACTTCAGCAAAGGTCTTGGGAAGCTTGCAGTTAAGCGACTTACCGAAAGACCCGGGTCGCACCCCGTTCCTGAATGCGTATACAATCATGGGTTCATACGTGGTACCCACCTTCACCACCTGCGCTCCAAAGGGGCTTATGTATTCCTTCAAGGTCTCACCTTGGAATTGTTTCACGTCGAAAAGGTCGTACGAAACTGGGGCTGGGGCTGGGGCCCTGTTGGCTAAATACTGTTCTCTGAACAGTCGCGAGAGCTGGGCGAAAGACATGATGTGGCCCTCTGGAAGGCTGATGAACCAATCCATAGCCATTCCCGTCAACGTGCTCATGAAAAGCTTGCACCTCGCAGCGTCAAAACCGCCTACCAACAACATCTATCGCCTACTAACAACATCTATCTGTGGAACGCCGTGAGGTGTGCCTCAGGATCCTCCACCCCTGTGAAGGTCACCTTGGGCCCCGTGACGTACTGGGTATCGCCGTCTCCAGGATTGCCTACGAGAATGGTGTTGTGAATTCTCTAGGTCGGGATGCAGCCTCAGGCTCATCTCCACCGCGCCATCCACGGCGCAACTCCTCGTTGGTACGATGGAGTTCATCGTTTCTTGCTTGAGAGGCTACAAGATCCGCTCGCATGCGCTTTTGCTCCACTTTCGAGGTCGTCATTGCGTCCTGCAGCCCTTGCATCATGCCCATGAGTTGTTGCATGGTCATTTCTTCACTCCTAGCGCGTGTTGGTCTCGTGGTCATGACTTTCTGGAAATTTTCTTGACTTGTCTAGGTCTTAAGAACTGGGACTGAGAATCCTGTGTGGTGGGACTGACGTTTTAGATCGGCCCCACGGTGGGCGCTAAATGTTCCGGCCAGCTGACCGGGATCGCCTCCGTACGTGGCTTGTCCTCGCGGGCTAGGGCACCTTCGTTTTGCTTCGTCTGTGAGTACTTGAAAAGAAGTGAACAAAGGGGCGCCCTCGCGGCCGTTTGCACTCCGACGATCAAGTCAGCTAGCGAGAAACATCAAAAACTGCACTTAATGAATGAAATTGTGTTGCCCTAATTGCCTTGTGCTCACAGTGGGTGCGCAGCGGAAACAACTAAGGTTTGTGCTTTGTGTAACTATCAGAATTAGGTCTAAACTCGGATCCCTTTCAAGTGCTCCCAAGGTCCCTCTTTATACATCTCTCATCATTAAAGCGCATTGAAAGCGTATAAAAACATTCCTTGGAATATACGAATCTTAACTTACTTAACACGTACCTTGGCAAACTTACCCTAAAACCTTTAATGAGCACGTGGGCATTGCCACGTGCCCCTCTGACTTGATCGTTATTCTGTGGAGAGGGTCCCACAGCGCTGCCATCTAGCTTAGGGTTAGTCTATCGTGTGAGCCCTCTTCTCTGCGAAGTGCTTCTGTCACGTGGGTTGACTTTTTGGGTGCCGACTCGTGCGCCCTAATCACTAGTCACTCGCCCCGGGGGTGTATCTACCTTTCTCTTGTATCATGCACGTGGTTCTCCCCTAGTCATGGCCCTCTCATGGGTCGTATCTGTCCCAGGGTCTCCCAGCAGTGGCGTGGATACTTCACGAGTCAGGTTTATCCCCTTCTGGTACTAGAACCTATGGCCTTGAAGCCACCTTTCTCTTCTTCTTGCTACTGTTCTGAACTGTCGAGGCCCAATGTCTTTTTTGGGCGATGCCCCTCTTAGGTGACGTCCTTGCTTGGGCGATGTCTTTACTTAGGCGACGTCTTTCTCTTGGCGATGTCTCTTCTTGGGTGATGCCTCGAGCGGTCGACCTGTTGACTTTTCTTCCCTGGGTCCCTTGAGGGATCCCACCACGTGTTTAATCTTGACTTCTGGTCAACGCCCGGGGACGGGACGGTACATCACCTTTCTTTCTTCGTTGGATTCTTCTGCCACAAAGCTTAGGAAATGCGGGGAACTCTCGTGGATCTCCACTGGGATCATAGCGTCTGACCCATATACTAGGTTGAAAGGAGTCTCCATGGTGGAAGATTGAGGCGTGGTGTGGTAAGCCCACACGATCCTTGGTACTTCTTCTGCCCACGCCCTTTAGCTTTCTTAAGCCTTCACTTCAATCCCCTCGGAAAAATTCTATTTGCTGACTCTACCTGCCCATTCGTCTGGGGTGTTCGACTGATGCAAACACTTGCTTGATTCCTACCTCTGCACATAGCTTCCCCAACTATTGGTTCGCAAACTGAGTGCCATTATCTGAGATGAGATGCCTTGGCACCCCTAAACGACACACAATGTTCTTCCAAACAAAGTGATGTACCTTATGCGCAGTGATCTGTGCCACTGGTTCTGCCTCTATCCACTTCGTGAAGTACTCGATGGCGACTATCAAATACTTCACCTGCCTTATCGCCAGAGGGAAAGGCCACGGGATATAAATCGACCTCAGCTCTTCTGGAGGCACCTTGTGCCAGTCAGCATGCATCTGACACTGCTTGCATCGCTGGGCGTATCTCACACAGTCTTCTCTCACTGATAGCCAATAAAACCCCGCGCGAATCACATTGGAAACTAGTGATCTTCCCCCTACGTGGCTTCCACAAATCCCCTCGTGGAGTTCTGACATGATCCTCGTACACTCGTCGCCACTCACACATGTCAGGATTGGGTGCGTGAACCCATGCCTAAATAGCACTCCATCAATGAGAGTGTACCTTGCAGAGTTTTTCTTTATCCTCTTTCCCTCTCCAGGCTCTGCTGGGAGAGTCCCATCTGCAATGTATCGCCTATAAGGTGTCATCCACGTATCCCCTTCTTCTAAGGCACACACCTGCACACGCTACTCTTCCTCGGGCGAGGCCGCATAGGCGCTGATGCGGGGTGTCCTCACCATATCTTGAGTCAGAGAGCGATGGCTCCTTGGATTTCCTCTCGCTGCGCTAATGTGAAGAATGTCCACCGTATTGCTTGCCTTGAAGGCGAAGCGTAGGGCTTGTTCGATCAACACCCCGTTAGGCCCCTCTAAAACTATTCCCCCGCCGCTTCCTTGTTGATTGGAGGACCCATCCATTGAGAGCATCCACTGTGATCCTAACTCCACCTCTCGAAAGGCACCTCCTGGTGAGAGCTCTGCGACGAAATCTGCGTAGACTTGCCCTTTAATGGATCCCCTGGGTTCGTACTGGATATCAAACTCTGACAGCTCCACCGCACAGCGAACCATCCTTCCAGCTACATCTGGCTTCTGAAGTACTTTCTGAATGGGGAGGTTCGTCATCACCACTACTGTGAAGCTGTGAAAATAGTGGCGGAGCCTCCTGGCCGAGAACACTACTGCCAACGCTGCCTTCTCCAACGAATGGTACCTCGACTCCAGGCCTTGCAAAGCCTTGCTTACAAAGTAGATGGACCTCTGCACTTGATCCTGCTCCTGGACCAGCACAGAACTGATAGTCCACTCAGTCACATCGACGTACAAACGAAGGGGGACACCTGCCCGTGGCTTGCAAAGCACCGGCGGCGTCGCCAAGTACTCCTTTAACTTGAGGAATGCTGCTTCGCACTCATTCGTCCACGCAAAACGGCTATTCCTCTTGAGGCACTGAAAGTAGGGGTGGCCCTTCTCACCTCCAGCAAACACGAACCTTGACAAAGCTATCATCCGCCCAGTCAGTTTCTACACTTCTTTCACTGAGGTTGGGATCCTCATGGCAATGATGGCTGCCCACTTATCAGGGTTCACCTCTATTCCCCTTTCCGTGAGCATAAAGCCTAAGAACTTACCCGCCTCAACCCCGAAGACGCACTTCTCGGGGTTCAACTTGAGGCGGTACTTTGATATGGTGACAAACAACTCTTCCAGATCCGCTGTGTGCCGCCCCTTGTCCTGCGAGGTCACCACCATGTCGTCTATGTAGGCTTGCACGTTCCTTCCCAGCATGGGTGCAAGGACCTTGTCCATTAGTCTCTGGTAGGTGGCGCCTGCGTTCTTCAGCCCAAACGGCATCACCTTGTAATAGTAACTGCACGTCTCCGTCATGAACGTCGTTTTGCTCTCATCCCTTGAAAGCATTTTTATCTGATTGTACCCCGAAAATGCGTCTAAGAAGCTCAGCATCTTGCACCCTAAGGCGCTATCCACCAATGCATCGACGCTAGGTAAGGGGTACGAATCTTTAGGGCACGCCTTGTTTAAGTCCGTGAAGTCGACGCACATTCTCCACTTTCCATTCGCCTTCTTCACCAAGACGATGTTGGCCAGCCACTCAGGGTATTGTATCTCCCTGATGTGCCCAACTCTTAGCAATATGCATTCCGTCCTTTACGATGAGGCTCCTTTTTTTGTTGAACTTCCTCCTCCTCTGTCGTACAGGGCGAACCTTGGCGTCCATGGTGAGGTGGTGGCACAAAAAATCTGGGTCGATTTCTGGCATGTCTGAGGCGGTCCATGCGAATGCATCTAAGTGGCGCGAGATCACTACTGCCACTTCGTCTTGTTCTTCCTGGCTCAACAAACGCCCCAGCTTGAATATCTTGCCACCAATCTGCCTCTCCACCACGTTGTCTACTGGTTAGGGTCGCCTATCTCGCACGCTCTCTGCACGAGACTCGTTTTTGCAATCTTCTCCTATAGGCGTCGCCTCATCGACTTCTCCCATGGGCGAGTCCCCTCGGATACCTCTTTCATGGGCGAGACCTCCCCGTGTGTTTTTTCTAAGCGCGCATCTTCCCTTGGTGTCGCCTCCGCGGGTGAGGCCTCGACAGGCGTCGCCTTCACAGATGTCGCCTCTTCTAAGGACTCCACCTCCACCGGCGTAGCTGAGATGGGCGATTGTTCAAGCACCATGAACACACCTTTCTTTGTCTTTAAGCTATTTTCATAGCATTTCCGGGCCTTCACTTGATCAGATTTGATCACAATGACCATGCCACTAAGATCTGGAAACTTCATCTTCATGTGGCATGTGGAGGCCACCGCCCTTAGTCTATTTAGCGCTGGCCTTCGCAACAGGATGTTGCAGGCTGAATTAGCATTCACGACTAGATACCGAATGCTCTCGGTACGCGACATCGTTCCATCAGTAAACGTCGTCCTCAGCTCCAGATAGACACGCTCCTCAACTTGGTCCCATATGAACCCATACAAGCATCCAGTGTAGGGCCTCAGCAAGTCAGGGGACAACTGCAACTTATTGAACGTCGACCAAAACATGACATCTGCAGAACTGCCCTGGTCGACGAGAACCCTATGCACCTTTCTCCCAGCTGTGACAACCGAAATGACCACGGGGTCATTGTCATGTGGGACAACATCTTGTAGGTCAGCCCTTGTGAACACAAGGACTGACTACCACTGATCATCTGAACCCTCCTCAACAACTGAGTTCACTGCCCTCACATACTTCTTGCGTTGAGAGGCAGTGGGTCCTCCTCAAGAAAAGCCACCAAAGATGGTGTGCACTTCTCCATGGATCGGCATTTCATGCGCTTGATCCTCCTCTGGCACTGCTAGAGCTGCGGTCGTAGCAGACCTAGCAAGATAATCCTTTATAAAGCCATTCTTCACGAGCTCATCCAACTGATGGCCCAGCGCCAAGCAGTTGTTGATATGGTGCCCAAACGCCTCGTGGAACTCGCACCACGAGTCTTCATGAGGTCCCAGCACCTTGTCAGACTTCACTGGTGGCCTCAACCTGTCAGTTATGTTGGGCACAACAATGAGATCCTTCAGCTCCATCACGAAATTGTGCCTTAACGACCTATTTCCCTTCCTCACTTGCCTGTTCCCCTCTGTTGCCCCCTTGCCTGAGGCCTCCTCGCCTCGTATGGGCACTTCCTGTCTTGATTCTTCCTTCCCGTTGTGGCCTCGTTGACCCTGGCGGGTTGCGCACGCGACTGCGCTCTTGGGCGTGCGGGTGCGATACTTGTGAGCTTCTCGCACACCTCGCCCTCAGAGGCGATGTGTTCCACCGCGCGACGCCTTATCTCAGCAAAGGTCTTGGGGCGGCTTCATATGATCGATTCACAGAAGGGTCCAGGGCACATTCCTTTCCTGAATGCGTAGACAATCATAGGCTCCTCTGTGGTACCAACCTTCACCACCTGCTCTCCAAAGCGATTGATTTATTCCTTGAGGGTCTCACCCTCATACTGCTTTACATCGAACAAGTCGTACGAGACCGGTGGTGGAGCCCTGTTTGCTAGCTACTGCTCCTTGAACAGCTGTGAAAGCTGTGCGAAGGAGGAGATATGGCCATTCGAAAGGCTAATGAACCAGTCCATGGCCATCCCAGTCAAAGTGCTCATGAAGAGCTTGCATCTTACGGCATCGGAGCCGCCTACCAGCATCATTTGCGTGTGGAACGCAGTGAGATGTGTTTCGGGGTCCTCCATCCCCGTGAAGGTTACCTTGGGCCCCACGAATGTGTTGGGGATCACCGTCTCCAAAATCGGCTGCGAGAACGGCGCAGAGAACTCCCTAGGTGTTGTGGGACCCTCGGGCTCATCCACGTCGCGTAGCCCTGAGTTGTCGCGCCATTCGCGCTGCAACTACTCATTCATGCGACAGAGCTCCTCATTTCTCGCCTGAGACATCGTGAGATCCGCCTGCATGCGCTCTTGCTCAGCCTTCGATGCTGCCATTGCCTCTTATAGTCCCTGCATCATATCCATGACCTACTGCATGGTCATCTCTTCGCTCTCAGTGCGTGTCGAACCTTGCCTCGTGGTCCTCATCTTCTGCGGTTCCTTGAAACTTCTTCTAACTGTTGCGGCGGTTTTGACAAACTCTTTGGTGGAAACGAATGAAAATGTTGGAAACTCGAACTGAACAGGCTGATCTCTAAAACTGCGACTGCAAATCCTTTCACACTTGCGGTGGGAGCTGATGTTTTAATTCGGGCACCACGGTGGGCGCCAAATGTTCCCGCCGATTGACCGGGAACGTCTTTGTGCGTGGCTTCTACCCGCGAGCTAGGGCACCTTCGTCTTCAACTCATATCTCCTCCTTCCTCCGCCGTGAGAACCTGAAAAAAAGTGAACAAAGGGGCGCCCTCGCGGCCGTTTGCACTCCGACGATCAAATCAGCAAGCAGGAAACATCAAAAGAACACACCTACGTATCGGAGCATCGTGAACGAATGCTCTAAAGGCGGTCGAATAACTGAGTAACTAATTTCTCTCTAATTGCTTGTGCGTACTGCGGGTCCGCAAGCAAGCAACTAGAGTGTGTCAAACTGAGTCTGGGATCCTTGTCTCAAACGCCTAAAGCCCCTTTTAAACGTCTGAAGCAGTTAAAACGTCTTAAAGCGCATTTAAAGTGTTTAAAAACGTTCAACGCGTTTAAAACGTTCAAAGAATTTAAAGCGTTTAAAGTGCTTTAAAGCGTTCAAAACGTAAACTGAATAAAAACGTACCTTAGCAAACTTTCAGGGAAACTTATACACCTTGATGTTTCAGTAGTTACTGCCATGTGTTCTTCTGACTTGATCGCTATTCTACGTGGAGGGCCTTTTAGCGCCGTAACCCAACTTAGGGACATTCCATCGTGTAAGTCCTCCTTCCTCAAAGTGCATCTGGACCAGGGGGTGACATTCTGGGTGCCAACTCATGCCCCCCAGCCTCTAGTCACTCGTCCTAGGAGTGTATCTACCTTTCTCTCGTACCACGCACATGGTTCGCCCTTGGGCATGGCCCTCTCATGGGTCGTATCTATCCAAGGGGTATCCCAGAGGTGGCATGGGTACTTCACGAGTCAGGTTACCCCCTACTAGTACTAGAATTACGGCCTTGGAGCCACCTTTCTCTTACTGTTCTAAGGTACCGGGGCCCAAGGCCTCCTCGTCCGTACCTTGGCCCCTTGTGGTGTCGCCCCCTCTACGGTCTTTCCTACCCGTGGGTATCGGGGAGTAACACCGTCGACGCCTTAACCTGGCGACGCCTCACCCGGGAGACGCCTCATCCTGGCGACACCTCATCCTGGCGATGCCTCAAGCGGTCAACCCGTTGACTTTCTTCCCTGGGCCCCCTTGATGGGTCCCACCATATGTGTGACTTTGGCCTTGACTTTGACTTTGGTCAACGCCCGAGGACGGGACGGTACAGAAGCAATATGTCCATAGCCTAAGCATTTAAAACATTTCTTACTAGATGTTTTAGTTGGTGACTTAGGCGTGGAATTGGAAGTGGAAGGCTTAGAATCTCTAGGTTTTAAAGTAGAGTCTTTAGAAGGAAACTTTGAAAAAGATTTATTTTTGTTTATCCAAGAAGAGTGGTAGTAGCCATCATGAGAAGAATTTTTAAAAGCATTTTTCCTTGCAATTTGAGATTCAACTTTGCTAGCAAGGTGAACTAAAGTTTGTAAAGAAGAATATTCTTGAAGCTCTACCACATCTTGGATGTCCCTTCTAAGACCACTAACAAATCTAGCCATTTTAGCTTCTTCACTCTCATTCATATCAACTTTAATTAAAAGCGTGTCAAGTTCTTTAAAATAATCATCCACACTTAGCGTGCCTTAACGAAACTGATCCTACCTGTTGACCAGAACGCTGGAGCTTGCCTCATCAAACTTGGATCGACGTGTGCGCCGCTTCAACCTCCGTCCTTCGTCGCGATCCACCTCAAAAACCTGCAAAAGAATAGAGCGGCGCCGCTGCGGCCGATCGCACTCCAACGCCCAAGTCAGTGACTGAACCACCAATTACTAAGAGTAACACTCAAGAACTCTCTCAAGGAACCGTGAACCAGTTCTCTCTCAGTATTCTCTAGAACTCGCAAGCGTAAAGAAGACAATCTGAACGTGCGTACCTCAGAAGTTCGTTGGGAAACCCTTATATACCTGGACACTTTCTCTCTCCTGGCAGTTACAGACCTGGACACGTGGCTCGCATCCAACTGTACACGTGCCATCATTTGGAGCCTCCTTGACTTGGGCGCTACTTCTGACTCTCATTTGGCTAAGTTACTTATGCATGGTACTACCCAGTGCATAGTTGTCCTGGAGTGCGATCTCTACTGGATTGGCGAGCTAGGGTGCCTTCGTATACACCTTCCCTGTGGTCTCGCCGGCCGCCTTCATAATCTGCACTTCCTTCATCTTCGGCGATGTGCTTGCTCCGGCGATCCCTAATCACTTGGTCGCCTGGGTTTACATCTGGCGACTTCATCTTCAACCCGGTGATCGGAGCACGCCAACTTAATAACTGGAGATCGGAGATCGGAGCACGCCAACTTAATAACTGGCGACTACACGATCCTCCCGACCTCCTTCCCTTCTGCCAACCTGGCGTCTCATCAACACGCCTATACAATAGCTTGATGCCACGTCATCACTTCCGACTACCAGGGCGGTACAGAAACCTTTGGAGTTTCAACAATAGGTCTTTCCTAAAGTGTGGAGGAACATATCTATCATGTAAGCAAGCTTTTAAATCGTTCCAAGAAACCACGGTCGACCTCTTGTTTAGCCCATTGTCCATGAGAGTTCGATGCCACCATTGCATGGCATAGTCTAAGAATTCTAAAGAAGCTAGTCTAACCCTTTGATCGTCTAAGACCCCATGTACAATGAGAGCTGCCTTTTGAGGTGAGTAAGGTTTAAATGATTTGCCACTAGAAAGATTAGCCATGATAATAGAAAGCACAAAACACAAAGAGCAAACAATTAAAGAAGGTTGTTAGCAAAAATATAGCAAAGTAAAGCTTGCTGGAAAAGGCCAAAAGAATGTACTCAAACCACTCCGAGAAATTATTTATGTCCTTACTCAAGAACAATTCACCACAAAACTTAGAGGAAGCAAGAAAGACAAGCAAGAAAAAGTATAAGCAAAAGAAGCTAAACCAAAACAGAATTAAAAGAGATGAAAAAACTGGAATAGAATATGAAATAAAAGACAAGCAAGAAAAAATAAGGCACACAAGGAAAGGCTAGCACACAAAAGAAACCTAAAGAAGAGTACTAGAATAGATGAGAAAAACCGAAAACAGTGTTACTGGAATTTGTGTAAAAACTGTGCGTGACTTAAAAAATTTAACTGGAACTGTATAATGCAAACTAGAATCTGAAAATTAAACCACTGTAAATTCAAGATGTTATATAAAAATTGGCACTAGAATCACTCAAAAACAGTAAGCCAATTAATTGTGATAAATTTTCTAAAATCACTGCCACTTTACCGTATTTTCCGTTCTAGGGTTGCACATTGTATGTATTTCATTTATCATTTTTTTTTATATTTAATTTTGCTATAATTCTTTTTTTAAATCTTTTATAACACCTCAAACTACTTAAATCCAGAATTTCATAATTTTCCAGTAACCACAGAAATTAGGAGAAACATGACTTGACAAAACATGTATGGATTCAAAAATTAAAATGACTCAAGCACAATGAAGTAACAACAATTAAAACAGCAAGAAATACTCAAATAAAGCAAAAAAAGAATCACTTAACACAAAAACAGAATTAAAGTGTCCAGCAACTCAAAAAAAATTTGCACACAACCTAAGCTCTAGATACCACATGATGTGAGTTGGATTGACACTAGACAAGAAACAACATATTAAGGAGGCTTAAGGACAATTGAATGGAGGATAATGCCATCCAAATGAAGAGTCAAACTCATAAGAATCTTGAGTGTCATGTCCTTAACACAAACATATGGCGGAATTGAAAAGGAAAGCAAGAACAACTCAAGAACACAAGTAGAAACACAATTAATTCAGGTAATGGTTAAAACCAAACAGAATTGAATCATGAATTAATCCTACCGAATGAAATCAACAAAGGAACAAGATGCACCGAATAGAAACTTAAGACAGCACATAGAACAAGAACAAACGGTAGAAATTGAAGAACAAGTTAAACTACCGATTGGAAATGGAAATGGAGATGAAAGGAATAAGACTTAGATGGATGAAGATCAGTTGGAATGAAGTTGGAGATGAACACACCACTTGGTGATGGAAGCTCCAATATGAGTGTATGGTTGCCGCCATTTGTAGCCCTCCAAAAGCACACAAGATAAGACTAGGAAAGGAGATCAAATCTCACAAAGCTCTTTCTCAATTTGAGTAGAGTTTCTTTTCATCAATTGTCAAATTCTCAATTTACAAGAGCTAGCCTCTCTATTTATAGTAGAAGAGGGCTGAAATGAAAAGCTAATCAAATTCAAAAGTTCCCTCCAAATGCAAATGAATTTCGGCGCCTATCTAGTCATGATGCAAGTGTGACCAACTTTCTATTTTCGGCACCTCCTAAAGTGTTTCTACACCCTCCCCTAAGCTATTCACACTCTTTATTTAATATCCATACCTCCTAAACTATACAAGAGAAATTACAAGAGTCATCAAATGATGCTCTGCACCCAATGCTCTAGCCATGCTCCTAGTGATCCTTTGGGCTTGTGCCCCCTCTTGGGCCTGGGCTACTTAGGCTTGGGTTTGAGATGCCTCCTCTACTTGGTTTCCATCAAAGATTGGACGAGGTATGCACAGCAGTGCAAACAGTGCCAACAACACGCTGTGATGAGAATCAAATAAAGGAGGCTTTTATTAATGGAGGAAGAGGACATCCACCCTCACATTTGAAGTTCTTCCTTCTAGTCTTCTCAAAATTAAAAGAAGACATAAAATAAAGATGAGGCCCAAGCCCAAGCCCAAGAAGGCCAAAGCCCAAAGAGCCCAAGTCCATCCCATGAGGGGCAAGGCCAAGCTTTGAAATACTCTTGTATAGTTTTAGGAGGTGTGGTTATTAAATAAAGGTGTGTGAAAATGTAAAATAAAGTCACATTGTCCATGTGACTTAGGAGAGTGGTGTAGGTATAGTTTTTGGGAGGTGTCATAGTAGAAAAAGGTCACACCTCCCATGTGACTTGTTTTTGGTGGGAATTTCAAATGAGTTTATTTGAAATTTCCCACCTATTTTTCAGCACCTTAGGCTATAAATAGAGGTGCTTCCTTTGTAAAATTCAGATTTGAATTTTATCTAAAGAAACTATACTCAAAATTGGAGTGAGCATTTTGAGAGCTTTGAGCTTCTTCTCTAGTCTTATCTTGAAGGACCATGGTTTCCTCAAGTGGCGGCTTCCACACTCATCTAGGAGCATCCATTCTTCTAGTGGCGTGATCATCCAACCATTCCTCCATCTTCATGAGCATTCTCTTCTCCTTCCTTTCTTCTTCTTCAATTTGTTCTTATTGCCTTGAGTTTTGAGTTGTTTTTGTTTCGGTTCCTTTAATTTTCCAGCACCTATTTTCTGTTTAGTTTTTAAATTCTGTTCGGTTCTTTTGTTTTGAAGTTCAATTCTGTTCGGTTTGTTCTTTTCCTTCTCCTTTGTTGATTCAATTTGACAATATTTGGTTCATCCAAATGAGTTTGGGATTTGGTACTTGTTTTGGTGAGTTCTTGATCTTAGAACTATGATCCAACTTCTAAGAAAGTGCCTCTACATTTTCCAGCTCAAGGTGATTCCTCAAAGTGTCAAGAATCTTGTTCTATGTGGCTATTGGAATCACATCATGTGGTATCATGAGTCTTAGGTTCATTCTTGTTTAATTGTTGAGTTGTGTGCACTTTATTTCAAGAGCTCTTTTTAATTTCTTGCAATTTAAGTTTCTGTTTTAGAATTTTAATTGAGTATTCTTGCTGTTTTTTTTCTTTTGCTCCAAGTGTTTGTGGAAAGGTTTATGGCACTCATAATTCTTATGAGTATGGTTGCTCTTTTGGAATGGCATTATCCTTCCTAGAGTTTACCTTAAGCTTCCTTTCACTTGTTACAATTTGTGTTGTGTCTTTTAATTTTTGAATCATGTCAAGTTGTGTCTTAGTCATGTTATTCCATATATGTCATTACTTCTAGTAGTACTTTTATTGTTTTGATTGTTTCTTGCTTTGGTGTCATATAATTTTCTGAATTGATGTTGATCCTTTGTGCATTTTCTTTTTAGAATTGAGTTCATACTTGTATTCTAGACCTATACAAGTTCCACTACATCATTTTCTATTATGTCTTTGCTAGTTCATCATCCTGTTTTTTATTCCTATTAGGATTCCTCTGTTTCTGAAAAAAGTGCTTACTGTTTTTCCTTATTGCAACTGATTTACGTACTGTAAAATTCTGAAATTCTGGATTTAAGATATTCAAAGTGTTAGAAAAGAATAGAAAAAAGAATCATTCAAAAATATGAAGTACACAAAAAATGATAAATAAAATAAAAAAAGTGTACATTTCTGCCGAAAAAAATACGGTAATCTGGCAGCGATTTTGAAAAATTTATTTCTCTCAATTGGCTTACTGTTTTTAATTGATTCCAGTGCCATTTTTGAGTTAACATCTTGAAGTTTCTTTGGTATAAATTTCATAATCCAGTTCGCTCTATAACGTTCCAGTTAAATCAGTGAATATCAAACACAGTTTGCATTAAAAAAAAATTTCCAGTAGCTAAATTTTTTTGTTTTCTTCATCTACTCTAGTGCTTTTCCTTAGGTATTCTTTTGTGTGCCTACTTTTCTCATTGAGTTCTTTATTTTCTTGATTGTCTTTCATTCTTACTCTTTGAGTTTGTCTTACATATAGTATTCCTTTTGCAATTACCTTTTCCTTGCTTATACCTTTTCTTGTTTGTCTTTATTGTTTCTTTGGTTTTGTGGTGGTTTGCTCTTAAGATTGGTGTGCTTGCTTTGACATATTTCATTTGAGGATTCCAAGGCCTCAAGATCAGATTGGAGCAAGAACATTATTTCTTTGAGAGTGATATCTTTTTCAGCCTTAGTTCACTTCGGCAGTTTCATTACAGCTCACTGTTTTTGCTAATTTTTAACTTGTTTGCTGTTTTTGTGTGTTTGCTGTTTTTTATTTGCAAAATGGCTGGCTATTCAAGTGGTGCATCTTACAAACAGCATTCTCCTTCCAAAGCTTCAGTCCTTGGTGAAGAAGAACATAGAAGAAGGAGGCATCACCATCATTCTCATGAAGAGAGCTATAACCGTGACCAAAGATATCACCAAGTGTTCAACATTGCTTGTAAAAAAGTCCCTAGTTTTAATGGTGATAGTGATCCTAATGTGTATTTAGAATGGGAGACTAAGGTTGACCATTATTTTCATGTGTATAAGGTCCAAGATGACCAAAAACTTAGATTAGTTTCTTTATCCTTTTTGGGCTATGCCAAAGAATGGTGGGATAAAATTGCAATGGACATTATATATCGCAAGAAACCTCCCGTGGTTTCTTGGAATGCTTTGAAAGAGTGTATGCGCGCGAGGTTTGTTCCTCCTTCTAGGAAGGAACACTTGTTGAAGTTCCAAAGGCTTCCTCAAGGACATAGGATGGTAGATGAATACTTTAAAGATTTTGAAACAACTTTGACTAAAATGAATATGCATGCTAATGAAGAGTCAAAGATTAAATGGTTTGTACGTGGTTTGAAAAGAGATATTAGAGATTTTGTAGAATTAAAAGAATATTCTTCTTTAAAGAGCGTGTTTCGCAAAGCCATCAAGGTAGAATCATATCTTTTGAACAAAACTTTCAAAAATACTCATGATGATGATTTCTACAACTCTTCTAGGAAGGATGCAAACAAAATTTCTCCTTCCAATTTTTCCAAACAAACCATGTTTCCAAACAAAGTTTCTACTACAAATCTTTCTACTCCTAAGTCACCTACCAAAACTTCAAATATCAAATGTTTTAAATGTTTAGGTTTTGGGCACATAGCTCTTCATTGTCCACAAAAGCAAATCTTAAAGATCAACAAGGTAAAACAAGACCTAACTCACCCACCTACCACAAGTAAACAAGAAAAAGACAAAGAAGGCCAAGTTGACATGGGTCTTATCCTTTCACCTCCAAGGTGTTTTCCTTCCTTATCTTTTTCATTACCCAAGGTTCCTATTTCACCACCATCTTGGTTAAAAAATGTTAGGGATGATTTTTTCATACCTCCTAATGGTTGTCACCATTTAAGAGGTCTTTTTCCAAAACATCACATCATTCCCAAACAAATTTTTCCAACTTGGTCGATTTATAGAACCTCCTTTTCTGAAATCCCATTATTTACAAATGCTAAGTCATGTTTACATTTTTCTTCAACTTTTAATTGTAAAACTAAACTGACTTTGTTATATGCAGGGATTCAGAATTCGTGGACGAATTCTCTCCAACTCGAGGAGTATGATGAGAATCAAATAAAGGAGGCTTTTATTAATGGAGGAAGAGGACATCCACCCTCACATTTGAAGTTCTTCCTTCTAGTCTTCTCAAAATTAAAAGAAGACATAAAATAAAGATGAGGCCCAAGCCCAAGCCCAAGAAGGCCAAAGCCCAAAGAGCCCAAGTCCATCCCATGAGGGGCAAGGCCAAGCTTTGAAATAATCTTGTATAGTTTTAGGAGGTGTGGTTATTAAATAAAGGTGTGTGAAAATGTAAAATAAAGTCACATTGTCCATGTGACTTAGGAGAGTGGTGTAGGTATAGTTTTTGGGAGGTGTCATAGTAGAAAAAGGTCACACCTCCCATGTGACTTGTTTTTGGTGGGAATTTCAAATGAGTTTATTTGAAATTTCCCACCTATTTTTCAGCACCTTAGGCTATAAATAGAGGTGCTTCCTTTGTAAAATTCAGATTTGAATTTTATCTAAAGAAACTATACTCAAAATTGGAGTGAGCATTTTGAGAGCTTTGAGCTTCTTCTCTAGTCTTATCTTGAAGGACCATGGTTTCCTCAAGTGGCGGCTTCCACACTCATCTAGGAGCATCCATTCTTCTAGTGGCGTGATCATCCAACCATTCCTCCATCTTCATGAGCATTCTCTTCTCCTTCCTTTCTTCTTCTTCAATTTGTTCTTATTGCCTTGAGTTTTGAGTTGTTTTTGTTTCGGTTCCTTTAATTTTCCAGCACCTATTTTCTGTTTAGTTTTTAAATTCTGTTCGGTTCTTTTGTTTTGAAGTTCAATTCTGTTCGGTTTGTTCTTTTCCTTCTCCTTTGTTGATTCAATTTGACAATATTTGGTTCATCCAAATGAGTTTGGGATTTGGTACTTGTTTTGGTGAGTTCTTGATCTTAGAACTATGATCCAACTTCTAAGAAAGTGCCTCTACATTTTCCAGCTCAAGGTGATTCCTCAAAGTGTCAAGAATCTTGTTCTATGTGGCTATTGGAATCACATCACGCTGACTGGCACAAGGCGCCTCCAGAAGAGCTGAGGTCGATCTATAGCCCATGGCCATTTCATACTTGAGGGATCGACATTCTGGGCCCTTTTCCTTTGGCAATACGACAGATGAAGTACCTTGTGGTTGCCATAGAATATTTCACAAAGTGGATAGAGGTTGAGCCAGTAGTGTAGATCACGACCCACAAGATCCAACACTTTGTGTGGAAAAACATAGTGTGCCGCTTCGAAATCCCAAAACGGTTGATGTCAAATAATAGTACCTAGTTTGCAAGCTAGCAATTGGGTAAGTTATGTACAGAGTTGGGGGTAAAGCAGATGTTCGCATCTGTCAAACACCCCCAGACGAACGGGCAGGTCGAGTCTGCCAACCAAGTTCTGCTCATAGGTCTGAAGAGAAGGCTAGATAAAGCCAAAGGGAACTGGGCAGAAGAAGTTCCTAGAATTGGGTGGGCTTACCACACTACTCCCCAGTCCACAACCAAAGAAACACCCTTCAGCTTGGTGTACGGTTCGGACGCGATGATTGCAGTGGAAATCTAGGAGAACTTGCCTTGTTTTCAAAACTTCGTAGTTGAAGAATCCAACGAAGAGAGAAAGGTGAACCTGGACCTACTGGACGAAGTAAGGGAGGAAGCGCGAATTAAAGCCGAAGCCTTGAAAAGAAGGATGGAGTACAAATACAACTCCAAGTTAAGACCTCGGCAGTTCCAGGTCGTCGACCTGGTGATGCGAAAGGCCAACTCGTACCAGCTAGAGAACAAGTTGTCCCCCAAGTGGACTGGTCCTTTCAGAGTGACAGAAGTCCTTGGGAATGGAGCGTATAGGCTCGAGACATTAGAAGGTGGGGCAATCCCTCGCACTTGGAACGCGACCCACCTCATGTTTTATTTCATTTAAGTTTTTTGTATTGTACACAGTTTTAGGTGACACTCTTTTTCCCTTGTTAGGGTTTTTTAACGAGCCCACCCAGTAAAATTTCAGTTATTCAGTTAAGAAATACGTTGTCCAGTACAGTTAATGAACCTCTCCCTTGAAGTGATACGCTAAGGTCGGGAATAGTATGGTTCCTCAATGAACCTCCCTCTTGCGTAAGTTCACCAAGGCTGAGAATAGTATGGTTCGACAAGTTAATGAACCTCTCTGTTGAAGTGATACGCCAAGGTCGAGAATAGTATGGTTCCTGAGTGAATCTCCCTCTTGTGTGAGTTCACCAAGGCTGAGAATAGTATGGTTCGACTAGTTAATGAACCCCTTCCTTGAGGTGATACGCCAAGAACGGGAATACTATGGTTTCTCAGTGAACTTCCCTCTTACGTAAGTTCACCAAGGCTTAGGATAGTAGGGTTCGACAGTTAAAGACTTGTCCCTTGGCATTTTACAGCAAGGTTGCGGTCACTTGTTCAGACCTGTCCCTTGACTTCGTACATCAAGGTTGCGATTAGTATAAACCTCCCTTGCCCCATGGGCGAGGACGAGGTCGGGTGCGAATCGTTCACTTGGGTTAGAAACACCAAGGTTGGGAATAGTATGGTTCCTCAGTGAGCCTCCCTCTTGCGTGTGAACGCCAAGGTCGAACAGTATGGTTCAAAGGTCAGATTCTCTATTGCCCTCACGAAGCAAGGTCGAGGATAGTGCGGTTCTCCAATGTTACTAACAAGGCATGACCAATGACCTAAAGAAGACAGAGAAGAGTTTAGCAGGGAGACCTTCCCCTCACTTTGCACAAGAAAGATCAATAACAATAATCCTTGAGCGACAAAGGTTAAGCTTGTTAAGGGACCTACGCACGTATTACCAGTGCCTTGAAGACAATAGAGGGCAAGTAAGGTATAGAAGTTAAAGCATGTTACCTAAGAGGCGAACCTATGTCAGAAGCGTTGTTAGTCAAAATTGATGCAAGTAAAGGCAGCAAAATGATCAAGACAAAGGCAGTTGAAGAAAAAGCAGATGCTAAGAAACGTTTATATAATATTTACAAAAGTACGAGTCATCAAGAAGACAAAATTACAAGCTAGCAACTCTCTAAGCACAGTTGCCCACCAACAACACATTTGGACTCATCAAAAGGAGAAAGATCCACCTCATGATGAATGCAGAAAACTGAGTTATAGCATCTTGGAACCCCTCACCATAAGCATCGACATCATCGTTGTTGAGCTCCTCTTCCGTCTTCTTGAAGAGCTCGATCTTTTCAGCCAGCTCCCCTTCCACCTGCCCTAGACGGACTTCCCGTTGGGTGGCCCTCTCCTCTAGTTTTTCCATCTTGGTTTGCATTCCCTCAACCTTCTCCTCCAGGTTGACCACCTTAGGCAAGATCTTCGCTTCCAATTGGACGGCTTCTTAAGACTTCTCAAAGAGAAGCCTCTTGTCCTCCTTTTCGGATTGACGAAGACTCCCCAGCTCCGCATACATAGCGGTTTCGCGGTTAGAGAAGGCTTTGGTTTTGAGGGCTAACTCCTCCTCCAGCTTCATCATCCTAGCCCGCAAGTCTTGTGCTTCTTGCACCTTACTCAGCGACAAGTTGGACGCGACAAGGAAGTCTCCAAGGCCTTAGGCCACGCGGGCTTGAAGAAGGTTGCTATCCAAACTTTCCACCATCTCTTTGTCTTGGAAGTGCTTAAGGGCTTCTTGGAGAAGAGCAGGGAGCTCAGGAGTGGGAGACGGTTGATGATCTTCGGGAGCACTCTCCCCCCCGTCTTCAATCACGACAAGGTCACGAGAGGAAGAGGTGCTTGGAGGATTGTCCATGAAGGTGGGAGTGAGGCCGCTAGACGTAGAATGTGAGGGCGCCATGGCATCATCCGACCTGTGCCTTTTGAAGACAAGGTCAGATCCAGTCTCCTCGCCCTTCGAGCCAGTCTCCACCACCACCCCCTTTCGCTTGTCAATACGGGTTGGTTCAGTCGAATCGGGGGCAGAAGTAGTTGGGGAGGAGCGTTTGAAGTTCCCTTGCCAGCAGCAGCAACCCTCCGCTTGGCGAGCAGCTCGGGCAACTTCTTTTTCTTATCTGCATTAATGGTCATGTCTGCACAAAAACATCAACAAGGCATAAGAAGATGGCTCCACACCACAGGAAGTTAATAAACAATGAATAGATAAAAGACAAGAATGGTAAAAGTACCAATATAGTTCTTAATAGCTTTGGCGCAAAATTCAAGCTTGATCAACTTGGCGGTGTCAAACACCACTCCCAAGCCTGGGAGTAGTTGACACATCTCACGATCTGGCGGAGTTAGGTCCTCCAGACTCCTTGTCTTTTTTAGTCCAGGCTTATCCACCCAGGGAACCCATCAATGAGGGTGGGGCCGTGGATGCTACAACAGATCTTCAAGAACTTCTTCTTGGATGCTGGAAAAGGGCCAAGAGGGGCCTCCCCGCCAACCCGTTGAAGCTCAGCCATAACTTCTTTCCCAGGTTCTTGGCCTCGAAAAAATAGAGGAAGACATTGACGGAAGGAGGATGCCCCAGGTAGTTGCAGAGGATCGTGAAGGCTCACACAAACGCCCAACTGTTGGCATGCAGTTGGGTCGGGACCACGTTGACCTCGGTAAGTAGAGCGCGCTCAAACCCCGTGAAAGGAAGGTGGAGTTTGAGCTGCTTGAAAACTGTGGTGTACATGAAGAAGAAAGGCTCGTTGGGATCCACCCGATCATCAGCGCACACAGGGACCCCTTTCCTGCAAGGGAGGACCTTCAGGTATACGTCAAGCTCTTTCCTGAAGACATGAAATTTCTCCTGGGATTCGCTTTGTTTATATGTATGAATGTCTTCACGGCTGTTCACCTGAGAGGTCTCAGCAGGAGGGCTTTAGGAGCCCAGTGGTAAAGGGCTTTGTAGTTAACAAGGGGTGGAGGGTTTGATGTTGTTTTCGTTCTGGCCATCTCGTGAAAAGCTAAAAAAAGAGAAGAGAAAGGAAGAAAATGAGGGTTCAAAAGAAGACGAAGACGCGACCCAGAAAGCCCAGAAAAACAGAGATGCGAAGCGTAAAACAGGGGAAATGAAAGTGCAGAAAAACTAAAATGCAGAAAACGTAAACAGTCTCAGAACAGTTATAGCATGTTATAGGCAGCGGAATCATAAAGCAAGAGCAATCGGTGAGTAAAAATCATACCTTTGAATGAGTTGAGGTTTGAAGGTTTGAGTTTTGGAAGCAGAAGAGAGAGTGTTTCGAAGAAATGCTTGAGAGAAATGTTTGCTTAAGTGAAAGTAATGAAACAATGAAGAAAGTGTAAGTGTTTAAAGGTTTGAACAGTATCCGAAGAAGCACAAGCGCCAACAAGCGATAGCCGTTGATCTTGCCACGTGGTCGCTGATTTAAAAAGTGTGGTGAGACATCATTTCGGTGTACTGTTCACGTCCTGTTACCCAGTGCCACGTAGGTCACCCAACGCGATAACTTAGTCTCTTCATTGAAACAAGTTACAACTCGAAACTGGGGGCCTGTGTCCCGACCAGTCCTCGGTCATCGACTCCAGTCACTGACTTCAGACATCGCACACTGGTACCTGATGGTAAAGGTGGGCCCCTGGTACGCCCATCAGCGTGATGGTTGTTGAACCAAGTGGTGTTCAAGCTTTGAAGAATTCAAACCCTTTGAAGGATGTTGAAGGCTTGGTTGTGCTTGTTGTTGCTGAACTGTCTTAGATACGATATGGGGTAGATTGTTTATGTAATCCACTCTTGATTGAATCCAAAGCATAGGCATTCTCAATCTTTTTAAAAGAAAAGTGTTTTTCAAACGAAGTGAAAAACAACCGATTGTTTTGTCGAAACAACCGATTGTTTTATACTTAGGTGTTTTGAGAAAAGATTGTAAACTATTTTTCAAATGGTTGAGCTGTTAAAACCAAAACAACCGATTGGTGAAACCTTTGCTCCTGTTGCTAGGTTGGAAGCTATGAGGCTGCTGCTGGCTTTTGCTTGTATGAGTGGTTTCAAAGTCTTCCAAATGGATGTCAAGAGTGCCTTCTTAAATGGCTACATCAATGAGGAAGTGTATGTGGATAAACCACCGGGTTTTGAAGATCATAAGCATCCCAACCATGTCTTCAAGTTGAAGAAAGCTTTGTATGGACTGAAGCAAGCTCCAAGGCAATGGTATGAGAGGCTTAGCAACTTTCTGCTATCTAGGGGAATGGTAGACAAGACTCTCTTCATCAAAAAGTCAAATTCAGAAATAATTCTTGTACAAATCTATGTTGATGACATCATCTTTGGTGCTACACAAGATAGGTTGTGTGAAGAATTTGTGGCTGCAATGAAAGGTGAGTTTGAAATGTCTATGATGGGAGAATTTTCTTTCTTTCTTGGATTGCAGGTTAAGCAAACAAAGGATGGGATCTTTCTATGTCAATCAAAGTATTGCAAAGAGATTCTCAAGAAATTTGAAATGGAGAGTTGCAAAGGAGCAAGCACTCCAATGCCATCAAGCTGCTACATGGATATTGATTCTGCTGGAAAGAATGTAGATCAAACCAAATACAGAGGATTGATTGGCTCCTTGCTATATCTAACAGCTAGTAGGCTGGACATCATGTTTGCAGTGTGTCTATGTGCTAGATATCAAGCAAATCCTAAGGAGTCACACTTCAAAGCTGCAAAAAGAATTCTGAAATATCTCAAAGGAACATCATCTATTGGGTTATGGTATCCTTCTCACTCTCCAATTCATTTAATTGGTTATTCAGATTCTAACTTTGCAGGTTGCAAGCTAGATAGGAAGAGCACAAGTGGGACTTGTCATCTCCTTGGCTCAAGTCTAATCTCATGGCATAGCAAGAAGCAAGCATGTGTTGCTCTCTCTACTGTTGAGGCTGAGTATATAGCTGTTGGTAGCTGCTGTGCACAGATTTTATGGCTCAAACAACAACTTGCAGACTTTGGATTAAAGCTCAGCAAAGTTCCTTTGATGTGTGATAACACAAGTGCCATCAAGGACCAAACATATTGAGATAAGGCATCATTTTATCAGGGATCATGTAAACAATGGGAACTGTGAAGTAAAGTTTGTGGAGACCAAACTGCAGTTAGCTGACATCTTCACTAAACCACTACCAAAGGAGAGGTTCTTCTTCCTAAGAAATGAGTTAGGTATTCTTGATCTCAATAGTCTCTCCTAAATCTGCTTTGTTACAGTTAAAGTCTTTTTGTGAAGACAAATAGGGGGAGAATTAATTGGTCTTGTGAATCCTTATCTGAAATTGTTTAAAAATGTTAAAATCTCTTATATAAATATGGTTTCTGCTGTTGCTGATAGAAACAACCGATTGTTTCGAATAAACAACCGATTGTTTCGAATAAACAACCGATTGTTTATCAAGTTTTATGCTTTGAATGTATAAAATTCTGACCTGCTGCTGTAAGAAGCATTGGATAGTATATATGCTACTTTTGCAGGTACTGCTTCAGATTCAATCAGATCAAACACAAGCACCAGGGATTTGTCTTCATCAAATAGGGGGAGATTGTTGAACCAAGTGGTGTTCAAGCTTTGAAGAATCCAAACCTTTTGAAGGATGTTGAAGGTTTGGCTGTGCTTGCTGTTGTTGAGCTGTCTTAGATAGGATCTGGGGTAGATTGTTTATGTAATCCACTCTTGATTGAATCCAAAGCATAGGCATTCTCAATCTTTTTAAAGGAAAAGTGTTTTTTACACTAAGTGAAAAACAACCGATTGTTTTGTCGAAATAACCGATTGTTTTATACTTAGGTGTTTTGAGAAAAGATTGAAAATTGTTTTTCAAATGGTTTATCTGTTAAAACCAAAACAACCGATTGATTCGAGGAAACAACCGATTGTTTGTTTTGGTACCATAATAGAAAAGTGGTTTTTGCTTTGACTGAGCTTTAAATGATTCTAACTGATTACGCTCCAGTCTTTAATGCTTTGACCAATCTTTTAAATGCAATGAATAAGTTTGTTAAGATTTGATAACAAACAATATCTTTGAATATATTCAGAAAAACATATTTGAGTAACAATTAACACAAGCTTTTGAGTTTTCCAAAGAGTTGAGATTGCTTAGAGATTGAGATTGATCAAAGTGTGTGAGATAGAATTTCTTCTTGTATTGATTTCATATTTGCTTTTGTAACAAGTGTAATCCTTGTATTCTGTTGAACAAGTTTCTTCTATGTGTTTGCTGAGAAGTGCTATGTGTTCTTGAGGGGATCAAGATCAGCATTCTTAGTGTTGGTGTGTTGGCCAAGAGAAGTGTGTGTCTTGAGGGGATCAAGGTCACTTTCTTGGTTGTGTTGTAAGTGATCTAGGTTTGATTGCTTAGTGGAATTCCTCAGTGGTTTCTGAGAAGACTGGATGTAGCTCTGGGTTTAGAGTGAACCAGTATAAATCTCTGTGTGCATTCTCTCTCTCCTTTAACTTTTTAAATTTAGTTTTGATATTTGTATACTGGCATAAACAACCGATTGTTTCTGCGAAACAACCAATTGTTTTGCTGGTGTTGTGCTATTAGCTTTGTGTTTTGAAAAACTGATTTCTTTATCAAGATATTCTCGAAGTAATTTCATTCAAGGCTTAAAATTGTTTGAAATCTCTCTTTAAACCATTCATCCCCTCTCTATTTAAAGCCATATATTCTAACAATGGTCAGTCTTCGGACATCGGTACAACAGACCCCGATGTTGGAGATCGACATCGGACCTCGCCAACGGAGGGAGAGATCGGACATCGACGGTCTGAACGTTGTATTAGGCCACTTAAAGTGGGCCCTAGAAATATACTAAGTTATCAGTTAAAAGCATCAGATACGAGGAAAGCCTAAGTCATGAGGGATCCATGCAAGTGGTGTGTATAGCGTATTAAGGCGCGGCACAAGTGAATAACTTCTGGAAGCACTGAGGCCCATTAGGGTTAGGGTTTCGAAAGGAAGTTACATGCATGGCACGTGAATACTTAGGGCACCCACACGACAGATGGCCCCAGAGGCTAGTGCACAAGTTGGTATCCAGGCGACCACTTAGTTAGTCGTTGCACTCCAGTTAAGGGAAGTTCTATGTGCCAGATACGCTAAGATTTTGTAAATAGCGGTGCAAGGACGTTCCCCAAGAAACCCTAGACAAGGGTAACAACACAAAGGTAAACCATAGTTTCAACCTATATAAAGGGTGCTAAGAACCCTAGCAAGGTACACAATTTCTAAGACTGAAACTACTTTATACACTTGGTGTTTCTTTGCCTTTATATTGACTTGAACGTCGGAGTGCAAAGCCGTGAAAGTCCCCTTTGTCTTTGCAGATAAGAGATTCTTTGATCACAATCGTTCGAATCTAAGGTGAAGATAGGAGGGACAGTGGTTGTCGTTCGAGTCAACCTACGAAGCGAGCCAACCGGCAGGAAAAAAAAGCAACCAAACACATTTCAATTAATTGGGAAATTCTCCTTCATATAAATTTTGACTAAAATAACATATTTAGGTTTTTTTTGTCATTTTTTTTCCAATAATGTACTGTGTCATATATCTAATTTATAAAGCATATTGCGTTAAATAATTATTTAAATAGTACGGTTTATTGTAGTGATTCAGAATTTAATTTCATTCTGAACATGATTTTATTATTTTTGTTTATATTTAAAAATAATTGATGATTTTTTATTTTTGAAAAAATAAAAAAAAAATGGATTGAAAACTAATTTCTCAAAAAATATTAAAATAATAATTATATAGAACATAATAATTTAGGAAAATAATTATTTGAAGAAATAATTATTTATAAAAGATATATTGTAAGCAACAAGAGATGTAAATACGAATTTTTTTTTAACAAAATTAAGGCTTATAAATTTTGAATAATTTATCTTTGAAAATTTGATTTGAAAATTTCATAAAGAAAAGAAAATAAAAAATTATGAAAAATATTTCATATAATTTAAATTATTAATTTTTTTAATACTAAATATAATGATTAAAATATTTATAACTGTAATAAATATTTTTTAAAATAAAATATTCATAAAAAAGTAATAATTTATAAAATTAACTTTTAAATAAACATTTCTTAATATAATTAGTTTTCTAAATTTTTATTTTTAAATATACTTATTTTTCTAAAATATTATTTATTAATATAAGTACCTTTAAAATTTTACTTTTTAAAATATACATTTTCTACAAATTTATTTAAAATATTTGTTTTTCAAGATATTATTTTTAAATTGTTTTTCCTTCATTTTTATATAAAAATAATAATATCAAGTTCAAAATGGAACCAAATACTGAATTACTATTTGAATAATAATTAAAAAAGTATGATATTTGAATAAATATTTGATATAATATAATAGTAGAAGAAGTAAATAGTCAAAATATGCTATTTTGGTAAAATTTTATGATTAAGATGTTTGATCAAATATGATGTTAAAAATTGATATGAAAATTAACATTCCACCTCAAAGGCAATATATATTATCATCTAACAAATGAAATAAAACGTATAATTTTAAAAGTTAGGAAACTATAAGATATCATAATTAAAAAATGAAAATACCAATGGGATATATTATAAAGAAAAATAAAAGTGCAACTCCACATAAAAAGCAACCAAAAGCATGAATGGTACCTGATCCTGCCAGTTGACTTAGTGCAAGAGCGTTGCCTCGTCACAGTCTTCCTCACCAGCTTGTCACCACGTGCCCTCCAAGTCCGCACAGCAGATAGCCTCTCTGAGAACCTGAAAAACACACAGTGGTACCTCTGCGGCCGGTGGCGCTCCGACGCTCAAGTCAGTGACAAGAACCCCAAAAAACTAAGAGAAAATAGGCTCTGTAGGACCGTACTAAAGGCACACAACCCTAGCAGAATGAGCCGTAATGAAAAACGTACCTCTGCAAATTCTGTTAAGGTTACCTTTATAGCTAGGTTTCTTCTCTCTCCAGGCCGTTATGCTTTTGGACGCATGGCTCGCATCCAGCCCTGCACGTGTCGCCATCTGGGCTGGGATAGCAGGTAGCGCCCAGCCCTACACGTGTCGTCATCTAAGCTAGGACAACTTGAGCGTCATTTCTCTATTGCACCTAACCCTACACGTGTCTTTATCTAGGTTGGAGTAACTGGTGACATCCAACCCTACACGTGTCGTCATCTGGATTGGGGCAACTTGAACGTTATTTCTGTGTAGTAACCAGCCGCACAGCTAAGTCCTCTACTCAAGGGGCAAGCTAGCGCACAATGCGCTGTGAAACATCACCTGACAAGGCGAGTATCGGATGCAACAAAGTGCATCATCTCTGTGATATCGCTCGTCGTAAGCGGCACCCTTCTTATTGCTACGTCGTGCATGTTCTAGCTGGGGAAACCTTGCCACCAACGAATGTCCACTCTGGGAATCCTGTCATCGATGAGCAAGGTGTTCCCCCCAACCCATTCGACCTTCATGCCCTATGCTGGCGCAAAAATCATCTTGCTGAACTTATACGCTTGAAATTACTCTTCTGAGCCTCCAACAGCTTTAACTAAGTTTACCGAGGGATCCGGCGATGTGCTTCTTGTGGCGGTGTGCAAACCACCCGATCTCCTAGCATTCCCCGGCGATCTCTCACCATCTGATCTCCTAGCACTCCCATACGGCGACTGTGACGTAACTCTGGTGACCGCCGGTTGCGCACACTAGAGATCGGAGAACGCCAATTCTGCGTTCGGCAACTATGCTCACTTCTGAGCCATTCATCTCTTCTAGCCTACGTGTTCCACTGAGCACGCCCCACCGGGGCACGCGCAAGACACTTCATCACACCCGATGACCTGGTCGGTACACAAGCCCCCCAGTCTCGAGCTGCGACTTGTTCAGCGAGGAGACTAAAGAGGTTTAAATCCGGCGGCTTACGTGGCTTTGCGCGTTGGCGCTAAAACTGTCTACTGACTTGACATTTCACCATTTCCTTCGATCATTCGACACGTGGACCCATCGACGGCCATTGTTCGCTGTCGTTTGCGCTTCCTACAACGTTCGAAACCCTTAAACCCTTCGCGTTATTCACTGTTTCATTATCTTTCTTCATCTTCAAGCATTTTGAACTCTCTCTCTGCGAACTACGAAACCTACGTCCCCTTCAATCTTCAATTTCCTTCAACACTCATCCGATCATCAAAAGGTAACTCTTTTACTCCTTCTACTGATATTTGCTGCATTTTAATCGGTTTGTATCATCCATTAACTGTCTGGAGCATACGTTGTGGGTTGTTTCTCTTTTTTCTCGTAACTTAGAGTTCCGTTCTCGATAGCGTCTTCCCCAGCGAACTCTCACTCGTTCATTCTGCCTTCTTCGTCTTCGATCGAGTCATTCTCTTGCTATCCTCATTTCCTCCATTTTCTTTCCTTTGCAGTTCCTGCGATGGCTCAGACAAAGTCCACCGCTAACCCTCCTTCCTCATCGCGAAACCCTCCTCCCAATACTCGTAGGGTTACCACTGGGACAAACCCTCCACCAACACGCAACCCCCCACGAGCCTCTGGTGCTCCTTCCTCACAGGCTTAGAGGCCTGCCTCATCCCATGCGAATCTTACCCAGGCAACTCCACCACAGGCCGGGGGAGTCTCCCTTCCTTCATAAGACTACAAAGAGCTCTACCCTTGGGCCTCCCTGATTCTACTGAAGGAAATTTCATCGATAAATACTGAGGTAGGGGTACATCGACTGAGGAAAGGGGATCAATCTGACCTTTCATTTCACAAGGAGCACGACAGCAAAGTGACAGTGCTGCCTTGCCTCCCTGGAGAACCGATCTGTGTGGACGATAGGAGGAGCAATGGCGAGTTGTTCTGCTTCATCTACGCCACACTGTTTAAGAAAGTGAAACTTAGGTTTCCTTTCACTCGCTTCGAGAGGGAGCTGTTAACCGAGATCAACATCGTCCCTGCCCAGCTCCATCCCAACAGCTGGGCATTCGTGAGGGCGTTCCAAATCCTTTGCGCGCACTTGGGGCTACCAGCTTCGGTGGAAGTCTTCCTCTGTTTATTCGAGGCAAAGAATCCTGGAGATCGCCCCTGGGTCAGCCTGAATGGGATTGTTGGGAGGTCAATCCTCTCCATCTTCCAGCAATCCTACAAATACTGGAAGGGGAAGTTCGTCAAGGTGTGCCAGAACGATCAAGACCCTTCACTGCTTGATGGCTTCCCCTTGTATTGGGTAAACAAGGCGCACAAGGACTCCAAAGACAACTTCAGGAGACCAAGAAGTTCTGACAACATGGGGGAGCTGGACAAAGACCTTTGTCTCTTCTGGAAGAGTGTGGCTTCTGCCAACATCACCTTCCCCACTGCTCAGATAATCTCCTTTGAATTCCTTGAGGACCAACTCGAAATGTACATAGGTTAGCCCCTTTCCCAACACCAAAACTCTCACTTCGCGTTAAAACTGACTTAGCATTTTTACCATTCTGTCTCTGGCATTCCATTATTCTGTATTGGCCTTGATCATTCATCCATGTGCTATTCGCTTATGTTATCTCTGTATGTATATACTTGCATGTTATGCTTCCGCTTTGGTTACTCATCTATTTTTACCTTGTGCAGACGCAATGTTGGGCAAAGGAAAACTGGCTGAAATGAGGGCGATCGCCCGATCCCACAAACTCGCGGTGGGCTCTCAAATGATCCCGAACTCTGTTTGCGGAGATCGCCGCCACCGAGGGCCAATCCCCACCAGTTGGTCCACCCACTGTTGCCGCTCTTCCAGCCCCCCAACGCAAAAAACTACCTCTTAGGAAGACATAAAGGAAAGCCCCCAGGGTAGTATCTGACGAAGAGGCGGATGAAAGCACCAAGGACAGGCTAATCTGCAAAAGGCAAAGGGTGGCGGTGACCGAGCCCCCAGCAATTGAGAGCGCCGCTCCAAACTTTATCGAGAACCCCCCAGTGCCTCCACACCATTCGAGTCCGCTGGGGATGTTCTTGTTTCAAACGCTTCAGTTGCTGAGGCCGCTCCTGAGCAACTTGCTGATACGCAAGCCTCCTCACAAGCTGCCGAGAAGCTGCCTGCCTCACCACCACGCCTCGAAGCTCCCCCCGCCGTCCAACCTTGTGAGGGTGGTGGTGAACACCAACCTTCGCCTCCACTAGCAACCTCAAGCCTCCCAGCCGCTCTTCAAGAAGCTTTGAAGTCCTTCACCGTGCGCCTAAGTGCCATGGTTGACAATTGTCTTCCCCAAATCGTCGGCGAAGGGCTCAAGGACTCCTTGGAGAAGTTTGAGCTCGACAATCGGATCAACCAGGAGGTGGCAAGCACCGCGAAAGCTGAAGCCGAAAAGGCCAAGTGCGATATGATGATGCAAGGCTTGGAGTTTTCGCGAGTTGAAAACGCCCTCAAGGACGAGCTCCAGAGCGTGCGGCAAGACAACAAAGAGCTGCGCAAGAAGCTTCATGACAAACTCCAAGGCGCCGTCGAGCTGGAGAGCAAGATCGTCCCTCTGAGGGAAAAAATTGCCGCGCTGGAGGAGGCAAAGAAGACTGACGCTAAGAAGATGGCCAACCTGGAGAAGAGGTCAATCGAGAGAGAGACCCTTCTGGGAAAGGTTGAGCAAGATCGGGATAAGGCCTCCCAGGAACTTAGTGAAACTGCTGCTGAGCTTGCTCGAGTTCGCGAGGAGAACAGCGGGCTCAAGAAGAAGGCCAACGAGCTCGAGCTTGAAGTCACCCAGGTTCGTGAAGAAAACAGTGGGTTCAAGACGAAGATCGACGAGCTTCTGCTTGAGGCTGCCCAGGTTCTAACTTCCGGCTTTGGCGTTGCTTTAGAGCAGTTTGCTTGCAAATATCCTGACCTCGATCTTTCTGAGTTCTCAGTGTACAACGAGGTGGTGGACGACAAGATCGTGCCCCCGATTGACTTATCTCCTTGAAAACTCTTATGCTTTACCATGGTCTGTAATAATTTTCATTTTGTTCGAACTGTTCGATGCTCGTGTGCACATATATGCATATATATATATATGTATATATATATATATAATCTTCTAATTTTTCTGTTGCGTAATCAATTGGTTTAACTGGATGGTTCTTTCTTAACCTAACGTACTTTGCACCAACCGGTACTTAACTTTCTGCAAACCATTTAGCACCCAGAACTTCTCTTGCCCGACCCGCCAAGGGCCAAAGGCGTCTCTCAATCGTCGCTTAGAACTTCGCAGACGCGGCCTCCGCTGTGCGATTCTCTTTCTGTTCCAATCTCAAACCATGGGCTTCTAGCGACGTCATCTTCCCTTTAACTGAAAGCGTCCCTTGCGAGACCACCTTCTGATTTCATCTTTGCTCACCTGGTAGGAGAGCCGTCTTTCGAATCGCTCTTTGCCTCCATTTGCTGTGGGGTTAACTAACATAACTGGCGAAACTTACTCAACTGCATGAACTCAGCAATACTTGAACTTAACCCTTCACATACTGCTTTTAACTCGAGCAAATTGTTAACCTTATAACAAACTTAGCGAACTGTTAACTCAAAGTAAATTTGAGCAGCTATCAACTCTTCGGCGATGGCATTCAATAAAACTTGTGAACTTAAGGTAACAAATCTTAACATAAAATCACTTACTAGGCAGCAGGTTTTAACTCAAACTAGTATTAAAATACAGTTCACCTGATCTGCCAAGTGAAGTGCCCCCTACTTCTATCATCGCCTGGAACTCTTCTGATCTGGCACTCGCCGTACAATCCCTTCACTGTCTCAACCTTCACGCCATAGGGTTCCGGCGATGTTACCTTTCTTCTTTGCATAACTTGATCATTGTTCCCTCATCTAGGGGTAAAGGCGCCTTTCGGATCCTTCTCTACCTCCCCGAGTTTTAGAACAATGATCTGGATAGTGAGGTGTTCTCTTCGAACCTACCTCCGTTATCCTTTATCTTCTTCCACCCTTCACGCCGTACCTGAACTCGTTCAAGACGAGAAGGATTTTATCTATCTTCACACCGCCTGCAAGCGTGGAAGCTTTATCTGGTCTTACTGGGTCAATATTGATGTTTCTCTTAAAGGGGAAAAGGCGTTTTCCATCGACCTTCCCTTCCCGCCGTTTAAGGTCACGAACACCCCTGACTTTTCAGTTTCATCTTGCCTGAACTCACTCTGAGGTGAGAAGGACTTTCTCTGGTGCCTCAACTTGCACAGGGTGTACATCTCCTCCCCCCTGGATGCACTGAGGACTTTTAATCTTGCCTCAATCTGCTTATGCAAAGAGGTCTTTCAATCTGTTCTTGCCTTCACTCGCTCAAAGGCGAGGAGGACTTCTTCTCTTTCTCGCCTGCACTCGCTCAAGGACAAGGAGGACTTCTTCTTTTGCCTCAAAATGCACGATAGCGCTGAGGGCTTTTTACACTACTGGTACCTCCGATCGCCGAAAGACGATGAGGTCTCTAAAACTTTTAACTACTGCCACCGATCACCGAAAAACGACGGGGACTTCAAAACCTTTAACTATAGCCACCGATCGCCGAAAAACGACTGGGAATTCAAAACTTTTAACTTTTAGGCATGCAATACAACTTTACTGTTGCCCTAGATCACGTACAAGTGATAAGGTCTTTTTTCTAAAACTTTCAAAACAATAAGCATGCAAACTTAGAAGCTTTAAACTTGAAAAACTCTTCTTTATTGGGTGGCCTCATTAAAAACCCTCCTTAGGGAAAAAAGAGTGCCCCCTTGAAGTTGTTTTAACAGAAACTATTCAAACCTCTTCATGTTCGTCTTTACTTACAAGGCTTTAACTGTAATACAATTTGAGATGTGTGGCATTCCAAGTGCGAGGAATCGCCCCTCGTTCTAACGTCTCCAAGCGGTAGGCGCCGTTCCCGAGCACCTCGGTTATTCTGAACGGTCCCGTCCACTTAGGCGATAACTTGTTCTGCATCTCGTACTGATGGGCCTTCCTCATCACCAGATCGCCACTTCTAAACTGCCTTGACATTACCTTAGAGTTATACCTTCGCTCAATCCTTCTCTTTACTGCTTCGTCCTTCACTCTCGCCTCCTCCCTAACCTCATCCAGCAAATCCAGATTCATTATTCTTTCTTCGTTCGAGTCTTCCGCCACAAAGTTTTGAAATCTCAGCGAGCTTTCTTGGATTTCGACTGGAATCATCGCATCACATCCATAAACCAAACTAAACGGGATCTCGTGGGTTCCTGACTGCTCAGTGGTATGGTACGCCCAAACTATGCGGGGTACCTCTTCAGCCCACGACCCCTTAGCTTTCTCTAGTCTTCTCTTTAAACCTTTCAGCAACACCCGATTGGCAGACTCCACTTGGCCATTCGTCTGTTGGTGCTCGACGGATGCGAACACCTGTTGTATTCCCACCTCTTCGCACAGCTTTTTCAACAGGTGACTCGCAAACTGAGTCGCATTGTCTGACACCAGTCGTTTAAGCACACCAAACCGGCACACTATGTTCTTCCATACAAAGCTCTCAACCTTGTGTGTGGTGATCTGGGCCACTGGCTCCGCTTCGATCCACTTGGTGAAGTATTCAATCGCCACTACCAAGTACTTCATCTGCCTGACCGCCAATGGGAAGGGTCCCGGAATGTCAATTCCCCAAGTATGAAATGGCCAGGGGCTGTAAATTGACTTCAGTTCTTCTGGGGGTGCCTTGTGCCAATCGGCGTGCTGCTGGCATTGCTTGCAACGCTGGGCGTATCTCTTGCAATCTTCTCTCATCGTGGGCCAGTAATAGCCTGCACGGATAGTCCTTGTCGCCAGCGATCGACCTCCAATGTGGCTCCTGCAAATTCCCTCATGGAGCTCAGCCATAATCCTCATGCACTTCTCTCCGTGTATACATACAAGAAGAGGGTGTGTAAATCCAAACCTGTACAGCTCGCCGTCAATAAGGGTAAACTTGTTGGAGCTCTTCTTTATTTTTTTGGCCTCAGTTGAGTCAACTGGAAGCACACCATCCGCTAAATAACGTTGGTATGGCGTTATCCACGTGTCTGGTTCGTGGACAGCACAAACCTGCATCGATCTTGCCCCTTCCGCTGGGCGCGCTCTGACCCTCGGCACCTTCAGAGTTTCTTGCGTTAGGGATCTATGACTTATCGCCGGTCTTTCCATTGATCTACAAACATGGAGAACTTGGTGGTCTGCCACGAATGCTCGAGGCGCTTTCAAAGTTTCTTGAATGACAGTCCTCTGCCTGCCCCCCTTGCCCGAACTGGCGAGCTTGGCTAGCAAGTCAGCTCGGGCATTCTGTTCTCTTGGCACGTGCACCACTTCAAATGAACTAAAAAATCTTCTTAGCTCTTGCACGTACTCCAAGTAGGCTGCCATCTGCGGGTCCTTGGCTTGGAACTCGCCAGTTACTTGTCCGGTGACCAACAGCGAATCGCTCTTGGCCATCAGCACTCTCGCCCCCATTTCCTTAGCCAGCAGGATTCCGGCGATTAAAGCCTCATACTCTGCTTGGTTGTTGCTTGCTTTGAAAGCAAACCTCAATGATTGCTCTATCAACACTCCGTTGGGCCCTTCCAAAATGACCCCAGCCCCGCTGCCCAGCTGGTTGGACGACCCATCAACTGAGAGTACCCAGCGAAAGTCACCCTCGGCGTTCCGTGCCACCTCGGAGGACAACTCGACCACGAAATCGGCGAAGACTTGCCCTTTGATCGATCCCCGGGGTTCATATTTGATGTCGAACTCCGAAAGCTCGACTGCCCACTTCACCATCCTTCCAGCCACATCGGGCTTCTTCAAAACCTTCTGGATTGGCAGATCAGTCATCACCAGTACCCTGAAGCTCTGGAAGTAATGGCGCAATCTCCTCGCCGAGAATACAACCGCCAATGCTGCCTTTTCTAGGGCCTGGTACCTTACCTCTGGGCCTTGCAGCACCTTGCTAACGAAATATATAGGCCTTTGGATCTGATCCTGATCCTGCACTAGCACTGTGCTGATCGCCCTCTTAGTTATGGCAAAGTACAGCCTGGGCGGTGTTATGTCTTGAGGCTTGCACAGAACTGGAGGGCTCGCCAAATATTGCTTGAGCTTTACGAAGGCCTCCTCACACTCCTTTGTCCAAACAAACCTGTTCTTCCTTTTCAAACATTGGAAGTATGGGTGGCCCTTCTCTCCGCTTGCCGATACGAATCGGGACAGGGCAACCATCTTCCCCGTGAGTTGCTGCACCTCCTTCACATTGGCGGGGCTCCTCATTTCCAAAATGGCGGTGCACTTCTCGGGGTTAGCCTCAATTCCCCTCTCTGACAGGAGAAACCCCAGAAATTTCCCTGCTTCTACACCAAAAACGCACTTTTCAGGATTCAGTTTTAGCTTGTACCTGGCTATCGTGATGAATAACTCTTCCAAGTCTGCGACGTGCTTGTCTTTCTCCAGGGACGTCACGACCATGTCGTCGACGTATGCCTGCACATTTCTTCCAAGCATGGGTGCGAGCACCTTGTCCATCAACCTTTGGTATGTGGCCCCTGCATTCTTCAACCCGAAGGGCATTACCCTGTAGCAATAACATGACCTTTCCGTCATGAAGGCGGTCTTCTCTTCATCCATGGGGTACATTTTGATTTGGTTGTACCCCGAGAAGGCATCCAGAAAACTGAGCAGCTTGCACCCTGATGCACTGTCTACCAGGGTGTCTATGCTCGGCAAAGGGTGTACCGTCCTGGTAGTCGGAAGTGATGACGTGGCATCGAGCTGTTACGTAGGCGTGTTGAGAAGGGCCCATGGCTGGCAGAAGGGAAGAAAGTCGGGGGGCTCGTGTGGTCGCCAATTATTAAGTTGGCGTGCCCCGGTCTCTAGCATACCTAAACCGGCGGTCACCGATTTAGGATGAAGTCGCCAGATGCGAACCCACGACCACCTCGTGGTTAGAGATCGTCGAAACAAGGACATCGCCGAAGATGAAGTCAGATAGTCATTTCCTAGCTAGCCAGAGGATGAGGTCAGGAGACAGCTTACTTGAACATACACGGTGAAGCAGGTAGAGTAGATCATGAAGGCGGCTGGTGAGACCACAGGGAAGGTGTATACGAAGGTACCCGATCTCGCCACTCAGAAGAGATCACGCTCCAAGGCAGCTATGCACTAAGTTGTGTCATGCATAACTAACTTAGCCAAAAGCCTGTAGAGTAAGAAGTGGCGCCCAAGTCCAGGATGCTCCAGATGGTGACACGCGTACAGCTGGATGCGAGCCACGTGTCCAGATGTGTAACTGTCTGGAGAGAGAAAATGTGCAGGTATATAAGAGATTCTAACGAACTTCTGAGGTATGCACGTTTAGATTGCTTCTTTACGCTTGCGAGTCTTGAGTACGCTGGGAGAGAATTTTGCACGGTTCCTTGGAGTTCTTGAGTTTTCTCTTAGTATTTGGTGGTTCAGTCGCTGACTTGGGCGTCGGAGCGTGATCGGCCGCAGCGGCGCCGTTTTGTCTTTTGCAGGTTCTCGAGGCGAATCACGGCGAAGGACGGAGGCTAACACGGCGCAAAAGTCGATCCAGATTTGACGAGGCAAGGTTCTTGCGTCCCGGTCAACAGGCAGGATCATCAGGCGCCCACCGTGGGGCCGTGTAAAACCTGTTCCCATCCACAGCGTGAGTTCTTGGAAGTTTCTGCAGTTTCTGTGTGGTTGTGTGCTGGTGCAACCATTTTCCGCTGATTCATCTAAGCTTTGTTTGGTAGTTTCGTGTTTTCCACCGTTCGTTTGAGTTCTTGTTCTGTGAGGTGAGGTTTTTCGCTGCTTACGCGAGTTTTAATCGGTGAGATCTAAGTTTCGCCGCTCGTTCGGATTTTCGTGGAAGTAGCGGTGGTTTGTGGTGGACTCGTGAGTTTCTGTGAAGGTTTGTTGTTGAGGTTGTGTTCTTGAAGCTCTGACCGATTGATCGCTGAATCGATCGTCGCTGAAGAAGGTGTTGTTCATCGCTCTTTGCGATCTGTCAAGTTTTCATGAGAAAGATGAGAAGCAACCGTTCAAGTCCGGTTGCGCCAGTCGCTGCTGAAGGCGCCATGACTATGGCGCAGATGGTGGAAATCATGCGTGCGTTGCAGGCGAATGTGGAAGCCTCACGCATAGAGCAGGCCAAGATGCATGAGGACCTGGTCGCCTCTCAGGCCAGGAATGAAGAGCTTAGCAGAGTGACTGAGGAATTGCGCCAAGCTCTTCAAGAGCAGCGAGGGCGCCCAGTCGCTGAAGAGGTCGCGCCGTCAACACCGCCTCGCGTTTTCCCCATGCCTTTCGCTCAGGCGATTACGGACACTCCTATCCCTGCGAGTGTGGTACCCGTGAAAGCTGTTTTTACCGGCGTGGAGGATCCTGAGGCACATCTCACCACGTTCCACACGCAGATGATGCTGTCAGGAGGATCGGATGCTGTGTATTGCAAGATGTTTGTGAGCACACTCCAGGGGACGGTGCTGGAATGGTTTGTGAGCCTGCCTACAGGCCACATAACCGATTTCCAGCAGTTTTCGAAGATCTTTGTCGAGCAGTACATAGTGAACAAGGCGCCACCTAGGGTGTCTTATGATCTGTTCGACATAAGGCAGTACTAGGGAGAGTCCCTCAGGGACTACTTGAATCGTTTTGGGGCGCAGATGGTCCGCTCGCCGGCCAAGGACGAAGAGATGTTGGTTTACGCATTCAAGAAGGGCATGCTGCCGGGACCCTTCTGCGAGGCGTTGATCAGGGCTCACCCCGCCACGTTTGCTGAGGTTAGGCGACTTGCGGTGGCCCACATCGCCGATGAAAGTGAGGTCGCCGAGAAGAGGGGAAGCGTGGCCCCCGCTAGGCCACGTGCCCAGACCAGGATCCAGCCACAGAGGGTGCTGGAGACAGCGGCAGCCAAGAGGGATCAGAGGACTCGCCATCCTTATGATCCAAGGAAAAACAAGGGTAGGGGCCCGGGGCGCCCTCAACTACCACGTCGGGAGTACAATCGCCCGCCGAAGCATAAGTTTGTCATGGGGTTGGCGGACCTGATCGCCATTCCTAATATAGCAGCCAGGCTGAAGGCGCCCGAGAAGGTGGGCGACAAGGTGTTGGGACCAAAGCCAGACGCCTGGTGCGAATTCCACCAGGGCTTTGGCCACACCGTGGACTCATGTTTGGCTTTAGGATACCAGCTCGACGACCTGGTCAAGAGCGGGTTCCTAAATGATTACTTGCTGGATAGAAGGACGGGGGGCGCGTCGAGCTCCCAGCCTGCAGGTGGTGAGGCTCAGCAACACGAGATGCCTACTCACGGAGAGATCCACACCATTGCAGGAGGTTTCTCGGGTGGTGGATGCACCGCGTCACAGAGGAAGAAGTATGCGAGGTCTGTGATGACGGTGGACATGTTCGAAGACCACTCACCAGACGTGGACATCACGTTCACAAGGGAAGATCTCAGGGACATTGTGCCTCATGACAACGATCCAATAGTCATCTCGCTTGTTACGGCGGGAAGGAAGGTCCACAGAGTACTGGTGGACCAAGGAAGCTCGGCAGATGTGATGTTCTGGCCGACTTTCACACAGTTGCAGTTGCCTTTTGACCAGCTGAGGCCCTATGGAGGGTGTTTGTATGGTTTCGCTGGTGATCAGGTGGAGGTCAGGGGGTATATAGAATTGAGAACTACCTTCACGGATGAGGCGGGCTCAAGAATGGAAAAAATCAAGTACCTCGTCGTGAACGCTCCCTCAGCATATAACCTTCAGTTGGGAAGACCAACACTCAACAGAATAGGAGCTGTGCCTTCGACCAGGCACATGAAGGTGAAGTGGCCATCGATGGAAGGGGTGGTGATCACCATCAAATCTGACCAGAAAGAAGCGAAGAAGTGCTATGAGAATAGCCTGAAGAACAAGAGGTCAGTGAGTTACATCACAATGACGCCGCCTCCCGGTGTGAAGCCCAAGCCAACAAAGTGGCGGGTTGTTGGTCCAGCGATGGAGGTGGCCGCCGGGGGAGACGTCGCCATGATGGATGCTGGGGCTGAGGGAGAGAACGCCGAGCGGGAAGAAGAGGCGAGGAACCGCCCTGAGGAAGCGAGGGAGCTGGGAATCGCCAGAGCGGTGATCGCCAGGGAAGCTAGACCAAAACCCGTCGAGGAATGGCTCGAAAGGGAGATCGGGGGAAAGGTCTTCAAGTTGGGAAGATCCTTGGAGGCTGAGCTCCAAGACCAGATTGCCAAGGTGATAGAGCGGCATCTGGATGCTTTCGCATGGTCTGCTTTAGACATGCCGGGAATTGACCCCGACTTCTTGTGCCATCATCTAGCAATGGACAACCAGGTCAGACCAGTGCGACAGAGAAGAAGGAAATTCAACGAGGAGAGAAGACAGGCGATCAGGGATGAAACCCAGAAGCTCCTCGCTGCAGGCCATATTAGGGAGGTCCAGTATCCTGACTGGCTAGCCAATGTCGTGCTGGTGAGGAAGAGCAATGGCAAATGGCGCATGTGCGTCGATTTCACTGATCTAAACAAGGCTTACCCAAAGGATTCGTATCCTTTGCCAAGCATAGACACCCTGGTTGACAGTGCTGCAGGGTGTAAGTTGCTGAGTTTCCTGGATGCCTTCTCGGGGTACAACCAGATAAAGATGCATCCCATGGATGAAGAGAAGATCGCCTTCATGACCGAGAGATCGTGCTACTGCTACAAGGTGATGCCTTTTGGTCTGAAGAACGCCGGGGCCACGTACCAGAGGTTGATGGATCGGGTACTTGCACCAATGCTGGGAAGGAATGTGCAAGCATACGTGGATGACATGGTCGTGACCTCGCCGGAGAAGAGCAAGCACGTTGCGGACTTGGAGGAGTTGTTCACTACGATCGCCAAGTTCAGGTTAAAGCTGAATCCCGAGAAGTGCATCTTCGGCGTGGAGGCGGGGAAGTTCTTGGGATTTCTCTTGACTGAAAGAGGAATAGAAGCCAATCCTGGTAAGTGTGCTGCCATCTTGGCGATGAGGAGCCCGACTACCGTGAAGGAAGTGCAGCAACTTACAGGTCGGATGGCCACCCTGTCTCGTTTCGTGTCAGCTAGCGGAGAGAAGGGTCATCCGTATTTTCAGTGTTTAAGGCGAAACAACAAGTTTGCCTGGACGAAGGAGTGTGAAGAGGCCTTCGTCAAGCTTAAAGAGTACCTGGCGAGCCCGTCGGTTTTGTGCAAACCACTGGTGAGAACCCCTCTCAGGTTGTATTTTGCTGTGACTGAGAGGGCGATGAGTGCGGTGCTCGCCCAAGACCAAGATCTGGCCCAAAAGCTTATTTATTTTGTCAGCAAGGTGCTGCAGGGCCCCGAAGTGAGATATCAGGCCTTGGAGAAAGCTTTATTGGCAGTGGTTTTTTCGGCGAGAAGGTTACGCCACTATTTCCACAGCTTCACAATACTGGTGATGACCGACTTGCCCATCCAGAAGGTTCTGAAGAAGCCCGATGTAGCTGGGAGGATGGTGAAGTGGGCGGTGGAGCTGTCGGAGTTCGATATCAAGTATGAGCCCCGAGGTCCGATTAAGGGGCAGATTTTCGCAGATTTCGTGGTCGAGCTCTCGTCAGAAGCAACACGAGTTGAGGGGGATGACTTTCGTTGGGTACTTTCGGTGGACGGATCGTCGAACCAGCAGGGTAGCGGTGTTGGAGTCATCTTGGAAGGGCCCAACGGTGTGCTGATTGAGCAGTCCCTGAGGTTTGCCTTCAAGGCCAACAACAACCAAGCAGAGTATGAGGCGCTGATCGCCGGAATCTTGCTGGCCAAGGAGATGGGAGCCAGGGTGCTAATGGCTAAGAGTGACTCGCTGTTAGTCACGGGACAAGTAACAGGCGAGTTCCAGGCAAAGGATCCATAAATGGCGGCTTACCTGGAGTATGTACAGGAGTTGAAGAGTTCCTTTGTCTCCTTTGAAGTGGTGCATGTGGCCAGAGAGCAGAATGCCCGAGCTGACTTGCTAGCTAAGCTCGCCAGTTCAGGCAAGGGGGGTAGGCAGAAGACGGTGATCCAAGAAACTCTGAAGACACCCAGAGCATTTGTGGCAGATCACCTGGTTCTTCAGATAAGCAAATCGACGGAGAAAGCGGCGAGGAGTCACAGGTCTTTAACCCAGGAGACCTTGAGATCGCCGAGAATAAGAGTATGTCGGAAGGAGAAGGTAAACGTGGTACAGGTCTGCACTACTCGTGAGCCAGACACCTGGGTAACATAGTACAAGCGATGCCTGGCAAATGGCCTTCTCCCGTTAGATCCGACGGAGGCTGGGAAGATAAAGAAGAATTCTAGCAAGTTCACAATGATTGACGGCGAGTTGTATAGGTTTGGGTTCACACACCCACTCCTGGAATGTGTGCACAGAGAGAAATGTACAAGAATCATGGCCGAGCTCCATGAAGGGATATGTGGAAGCCACGTCGGGGGTCGAGCTCTGGCCGCAAGAACCCTCCGTGCAGGTTACTATTGGCCTACAATAAGGGACGACTGCAAGAAGTATGCACAGTGTTGCAAGCAATGTCAGCAGCACGCCAATTGGCACAAGGCAACTCCCGAGGAGTTGAAGTCGATTTACAGCCCTTGGTCGTTCTATACATGGGGGATCGACATTCTGGGACCTTTTCCGTTAACAATCAGGCAGATGAAGTACTTGGTGGTGGCAATTGAATATTTCACCAAGTGGATCGAAGCAGAACCAGTGGCCCAGATCACCGCACACAAGATCGAGAGCTTTGTGTGGAAGAACATCGTGTGCCGGTTTGGTGTGCCCAAGCACCTGGTGTCAGATAACGGAACTCAGTTTGCAAGCCACCTGTTGAAGAAGCTGTGCGAAGGGGTGGGAATCCAACAAGTATTTGCATCCGTCGAGCACCCTCAGACGAATGGCCAAGTAGAGTCAGCCAATCGGGTATTGCTGAGAGGTTTGAAGAGAAGGCTAGAGAAAGCCAAAGGAAGTTGGGCTGAAGAGGTACCCCGTATAGTTTGGGCGTACCACACCACCGAGCAGTCAGGAACCCATGAGACCCCGTTTAGCCTGGTCTATGGATGCGACGCGATGATTCCAGTGGAAATCCAAGAGAGCTCGCCGAGATTCCAGAACTTTGTGGTGGAAGACTTGAATGAGGAAAGAAGGCTGAATCTGGATTTGCTGGATGAGGTCAGGGAGGAGGCGAGAGTAAAGGCTGAGGCAGTGAAAAGAAGGATTGAACGAAGGTATAACTCGAAGGTGAAGCCAAGGCAGTTTAAAGAAGGCGACCTGGTGATGAGGAAGGCCCACTAGTACGAGATGGAGAACAAGTTGTTGCCTAAGTGGACGGGACCGTTCAGGATAACCGAGGCGCTCGGGAACGGCGCCTACCGCTTAGAAACGTTGGAAGGAGGGGCGATTCATCGCACTTGGAACGCCACGCACCTCAAGTTATATTACAGTTAAAAGCTTTGTAAGTAAAAACAAACACGAAGAGTTTGCAAGCTTTCTGTTAAAAGAGTTCGAAGGGGGCACTCTTTTTTCCCTAAGGAGGGTTTTTAATGAGGCCACCCAATAAAGAAGAGTTTTCGAAGTTTAAAGTGTTTTAGATTGCATGCTTGTTGTTATTGCGAAAGTTTTGGAAAGGGGTGATTTAAGGCGAGTTTTGAAGTTATGTCGCATGCATCAGTTTTTCGGCGATTGGCGGCATCAGTTAAAGTTAAAAGTCCTCATCATCTTTTGGCGATCGGAGGCACCGGTGATGTTTAAAAGACCTCAACGCCCTCGCGCGTCCTGAGGCGAGAAAGAGACAAAGACCTCCTCGCCGTCGAGCGAGTGCAGGCGAGAAAGAGTAAAAAGTCCTCAGTGCTTCCAGGGGAGAGAAGATGTAACCTCTGGGGCAATGTAGAGGCACCAGTAAAAAGTCCTCAGTGCTTCCAGGGGAGAGAAGATGTAACCTCTGGGGCAATGTAGAGGCACCAGTAAAAAGTCCTCAGTGTTTCCAGGGAAGAGAAGATGTAGCCCCTGGGCAATGTAGAGGCACGAGTTAAAGACCTTCTCGCCGACGAGCGAGTTCAGGCGAGTTAAAGACCTTCTCGCCGATGAGCGAGTTCAGGCGAGTTAAAGACCTTCTCGCCGTCAAGCGAGTTCAGGCAAGATAAAATCCTTCTCGTCTCGAACGAGTTCAGGTACGGTGTGGAGGGTGGAAGAAGTTTGAAGGATAGCTAAGGTAGGTTCGAAGAGAACACTTAGCTATCCGGCTTACTGTTCTGAAAGTCGGGAAAGGTAGAAAAGGATCCGAAAGGCGCCTCTACCCCCAGATGAGGGAACAATGGCCAAGTTACGAAGGCAAGAGGAAGCTGGTATCGCCAAGACTCTTTGGCGATCAGAAGAAATTCAAGTGATGGCAAGAGTTAGGGCCCGTTTCGATGGAGCGGATCAGGTGAACTGTGCCTTAAGCTATCAGTTGGGTTAAAACGTGCTGTTTTAGCAAATAGTTTTACGTTGAAGCTCGACTGCCTTAAAGTTCACAAGTTAGTAGAATGATATCGTCCGAAAATTGATAGTTTGAAGCAGTTAGTAAAACGGTTGCGCTCGCAGAATTACTAAGTCAATTTCGTTTAAGTGATTTTTTACAAGGAAAAGCAAGGCAAATAGAGAGATTGTAAGAAGAAGCAGAAAACTTCATAACACAGTGGTATCAGTTCAAAATACATATACCAAAAAGAGGAAAGTTATTACAAGTAAGTGTGTGAAAGAGAGAAAACAGAGGAATAAGTGATGGAGGGAAGCAGCTAATCTTCAGAAGGAACGATCTTCCCATCCACCACTTCGTTGTTTAGTGAGACCATGGAGTGGTCCAGATCAGGGTACTGGCAGGCAAATTGCTCCAGGGCGGCGTCAAACCCAGCAGCAAGGATTTGGGCGGAGCTCAGCTCGAGCTCTTCAGTTTGCTTTTTGACCACGGTGTCATCCCTCTCTTTCTCGACTTTTCCTAAGAGGACCTCCCGATCTACTGACCTCTTCTCAAGGTTTTCCACCTTGGCTGCATATGCTTTGATCGACGCCTCCAGGCTAGCCACCTTGAGACGGTAGGGGACCAGTTTGCTCTCCAGCTCAATTTTCTCTTGAGCTAGGAGGTGCACCTTATGGCGCAGATCGGTGGCCTCCTTGCGTGCCACCCTCAGCTCCGTGCTCATGGCGTCCTCCACTCTCGAATGGTCGATCTCTGCCAGCATAAGGTTGCAAGACAACTTCTTCGCCTCGATCCTTATTAGGCGATTCTCCTCTTGGAGCACGGAGATGTCGTCCTGAAGTTTCTTGCTGGAGCTCTCCACAGCTTTTGATATGATGGAGGGGAGGTCCTCTGCCATCATTCTGAGTTTGGCCGTGAAGGGTTCCCAGATCCCCTTAACCGCAAGGGGAAGGTTTGCAACCGCTGTTTGTGGAGGCGCTGAAGGAGCCTGGTGCTGGCTCTCACCACCGCCCTCTTGGATTGGTTGTTGAATTGGAGCTTCTTGGCGTGGTGGTGACGAGGGGGACTCGGTGATGATGATTGGCGAGTTGTGAGCACCTTCATCCCCACCTGGCGCGACTTCGGCGATTGAGGCAGTTGAAGGAGGACCCTCTCCAGCGGATATGAATGGCGTGGAGGCGCTCGGAGGGTTCTCCAGGAAGTTGGGCTCAGTAGCCTCAACCGCAGGAAATGCAGCCGCCAAAGGTACTGCTTGAACTGGCGGTGTTGCAGCTGGGGGAGAAGGCGGTGTTGGAGCTGGTGGAGAAGACGGTGTTGGTGTTGGAAGAGGAGGTGGAGCAGGTGGTGAAGAAGGTGCCACCCTTCTCCTTTTGGTGATGAGGCCATCCTCAGTTGCCTCATCGTCTTCTTCTTCATCCTCATGGACCACCTGAGGAGTTTTCCTCTTTGGCTTCCTTAAGACGAGTTTCTTGCGTTGTTGAGTAGGCAACGCTTCTGAATGGGTTTGGCCTGGAGGGGGCGATCTGCCCTGAGCAGCGGCGATCTCCGCCACTGAGTTGGGCACAGTTTGGGAGCCCGACGCCAATCCGTGGGCTCGGGCGAGCGCCCTCAATTCAGCTAACTTGCCTTTGCCCAGCATGAGATCTTCATAATGCAAAAGTACACAGGTAAGCTCAAAGACAAAGGTAAAACATATGAGTAAGTGTGCAAATAAGACAAACAAATGGTGCAGGAAGTAAAGACCAAGTCTAGTGCGCAACAGACAGGACGCCCAGTAATAGATAACAGAAGTGCAACATGGGGCAAAGACTTAAACGTTGAGGTAAGCACTAACCTATGCGAGCCTCGAGTTGGTCCTCGAAGAACTCGAAGGAGATGAGCGCAGAGGTGAGAAAGGTGATATTAGCGGCTGCCACGCTCTTCCAGGAGAGGCATAAGTCCTTGTCCAACTCGCCCATGCTGTCGGGGCTTCTTGGCTTTCTGAAGCTTCCCACGGAGTCTTTATTTCCCTTGTTTACCCAGTACAAGGGAAAGCCGTCGAGCAGCGAAGCGTCCTGGTCATTTTGGCGTACTTGGACGAATTTTCCTTTCCAATCCTTGTAAGATTGTTGGAAGATAGAAAGGATCGACCTCCCAGCAATTCCGTTCAGGCTCACCCAAAGGCGATCTCCAGGATTCTTGGCCTCGAACAGGAAGAGGAACACATCTACCGAGGCCGGTAGTCCCAAATGCGCGCACAAGATTTGAAACGCCCGCACGAATGCCCAGCTGTTGGGATGGAGCTGGGCGGCGGCGATGTCAAGCTCGGTTAAGAGTTCCCGTTCGAAACGGGTAAGGGGAAACCTAAGTTTCACCTTCTTGAAGAGGGTGGTATACACAAAGCAGAACAACTCGCCGTTGTTCCCTTTGTCATCTGCGCAGACTGGCACGTCGAGGGGGCAAGGCAGCACCGTTAGTTTGTCATCGTGCTCCTTGTGGAACGAAAGGTTGGGCTCGTCCCCTTTCTTCAATCGAAGCACCGCCAGAGCAGAGTTTACTGAGGAAGTCTCCTTCAACAAAGTTGAGGTGGCCCATGGGTATAGCTTCTTGTAGTCTGGAGAGGCGATGGAGGCTCCTCCGGCGACTGGTGGAGTAGCCTGAGCGAGGTTGGGGCGAGAGGTTGCAGGCCTCTCAGCCTGGGAAGAGGGAGCACCAGGTGCTCGCGGTGGGTTATGAGCTTGAGATGGAGGGGGTCGTGACGAAGGAGGAGGATTCGCGGTGGTCTTTGTTCGAGCCATCGCGGGAACTGCAAAGGAAAAAAGAAAAGAAAGGTGAGCGAAGGTTGCAGGGGTCGACTTGATTGTGAATGAAGGATGAAAAACGAACGAACGAAGGTTCGTTGTGATGAAAGAAATGGAAGGCGGAGCCCTAAGTTACGAAAGGGGAGAAGAAGAAGAAACAACCCACAGCGTATGCACCAGACAGTTAATGGATGATGCGAATCGGTTAAAATGCAGCAAACATCAACAGAAGAAGTAAAAGAAGTACCTTTCGATAATCAGACAAACGCTGAAGGGAGTTGGGGATTGAGAGGAGTTGAAGAGCGTCGTGGGTTTGCAGAGGAAGTTCAGAGCGTTTGAGAAGGTAAAGAGATGATGGAACAGTAGAAATGAAATGGGTTTAAGGGTTTTTCAAACGATTTTTGGAAGCGTAAACGACAACTAAAGATGACCGTTGATGAAGCCACGTGTCAAGCGATTGGAAAGGTGTTTGGTGGAGCATCAAGAAAGCAGAAAGTGCAAACGTTTGGAATTCTGCGCCAGCACCACGTAGATCGATAGTGACGTGACTTCTCTAGTCTTTTCGCTGGATAAGTCTTCGCTTAAGACTGGTGGGCTTGTGTACCGTCCTGGTAGTCGGAAGTAATGACGTGGCATCGAGCTGTTACGTAGGCGTGTTGAGAAGGGCCCATGGCTGGCAGAAGGGAAGAAAGTTGGGGGGCTCGTGTGGTCGCCAGTTATTAAGTTGGCGTGCCCCGGTCTCTAGCATACCTAAACCGGCGGTCACCGGTTTAGGATGAAGTCGCCAGATGCGAACCCACGACCACCTCGTGGTTAGAGATCGCCGAAACAAGGACATCGCCAAAGACGAAGTCAGATAGTCATTTCCTAGCTAGCCAGAGGATGAAGTCGGGAGACAGCTTACTTGAACATACACGGTGAAGCAGGTAGAGTAGATCATGAAGGCGGCCGGTGAGACCACAGGGAAGGTGTATACGAAGGTACCCGATCTCGCCACTCAGAAGAGATCACGCTCCAAGGCAGCTATGCACTAAGTTGTGTCATGCATAAGTAACTTAGCCAAAAGCCTGTAGAGTAAGAAGTGGCGCCCAAGTCCAGGATGCTCCAGATGGTGACACACGTACAGCTGGATGCGAGCCACGTGTCCAGATGTGTAACTGTCTGGAGAGAGAAAATGTGCAGGTATATAAGAGATTCTAACGAACTTCTGAGGTACGCACGTTTAGATTGCTTCTTTACGCTTGCGAGTCTTGAGTACGCTGGGAGAGAATTTTGCAAGGTTCCTTAGAGTTCTTGAGTTTTCTCTTAGTATTTGGTGGTTCAGTCGCTGACTTGGGCGTCGAAGCGTGATCGGCCGCAGCGGCGCCGTTTTGTCTTTTGCAGGTTCTCGAGGCGAATCACGGCGAAGGACGGAGGCTAACACGGCGCAGAAGTCGATCCAGATTTGACGAGGCAAGGTTCTTGCGTCCTGGTCAACAGGCAGGATCAAAGGGTAAGTTCGGGCAGACCTTGTTCAGGTATGTAAAGTCAACACACATCCGCCATTTTCCACTGCTCTTCTTGACCAGGACAACATTAGCGAGCCATTCTGGATATTGGATTTCCTTTATGTGGCCTGCTGCAAGGAGTTTCTGTGTCTCTTCTTTGATCGCCTGTCTCTTCATTGAACTTTCTTCTTCTTTGGCGGATGGGCCTGACTTGGGGGTCCATTGCTAAACGATGGCACAAGAAATCGGGATCGATTCCCGGCATATCTGAAGCAGCCCACGCAAACGCATCCAAGTGTCTGCTTATCACCTTGGCGATTGGTCTTGTGTCTTGCTATACAGGGTTCTTCCCAACTTAAACACCTTACCGCTGATCTCCTTCTCGAGTCATTCCTCTACTGGTTGAGGTTTCCTCTCGCTGGCGATCAGCGCCCTCACGATACCGGTTTCTTTGGCGGTCTCCGAGCAGTTTCTTTCTCCCTCCCAGCTCTCTGATCTCGCCTCTACATTCCCCATTGGCACATCGCCCTCGGCGACCACCTCTAACGCCGTATCCGAAACTCGCTGGGATTCGCGCTCCGGCTCCACGCCAGGGGGAAGCGTTGTGGTTACGTGGCACACAGACCTCTTGTTCTTAAGGCTATTTTCGTAACACTTCTTCGCCTCCTTCTGGTCGGAGCAAATGGTGATGATCATGCCCTCCATAGACGGCAGCTTGACCTTCATGTGCCTTGTCGAAGGCACAGCTCCTGTTCTGTTGAGCGTTGGCCTTCCTAACAGCATGTTGTACGCTGACGGGGCGTTTACAACAAGTGACTTGATCTTCTCCGTTCGTGAGGCCAAGCCGTCAGTGAAGGTCGTCCTCAACTCGATATACCCCCTTACCTCCACTTGGTCTCCGGAAAAACTGTACAAGCAACCCCCATATGGTCTCAGTTCATCGGGGGACAGTTGTAACTTCTCAAAAGTTGGCCAAAACATCACATCTGCTGAACTTCCTTGGTCGACCAGCACCCAGTGGACAGTCCTTCCCGCCGTGACAAGCGAGATCACAATAGGGTCGTTGTCGTGAGGTACCACGTCCCTGAGATCCCCCTTGGTGAACGTGATGTCCACGTCGGGCGAGTGATCCTCAAAGATTTCTACTGACATTACCGACCTCGCATACCTCTTACGTCGCGACGCAGTGCACCCCCCGCCGGAGAATCCGCTAGCTATGGTATGGATCTCGCCGTGAACGGGCACCTCGTGTTGTTGCCCTCCACTGCTCGTCGTTTGAGACACTGACGCTTGGTCCGCTTGCTTCTCTAGCAAGTAATCCTTCAGGAAACCACATTTGAAAGCTCGGGGAGATGGTATCCCAGAGCTAAACACGAGTTGATAGAATGGCCAAAACTCTTATGGAACTCGCACCATGCGTCTGGCTTTGGCCCCAAAACCTTCTCCGTCGTTTTCTCAGACACTTTGAGCCTGGCAGCAATGTTTGGGATGGCGATCAAATCAGCCAAACCCATTACAAACTCATACCTCGGGGGGCAATTACTCTCCTTGGGGCGCCCTGGTCCCTTGTTGTTACTTTTCTTAGGGTCGTAAGGATGGCGCGTCCTTTGATCCCTCTTTCCCGTCGCCGCCTCCATTACCCTCTGCGGTTGTACCCTTGCTTGGGCACGCGGTTTAGTTGGGGCCACGTTTCCCCTCTTCTCGGTGACCTCGCTCTCGACGACGATGTGAGCCACAGCACGTCGCCGGATTTCAGCAAATGTGGCGGGGTGGCTCCTGATGAGCGACTCACTAAAAGGCCCAGGTAACACGCCCTTTTTGAAGGCGTGCACGAACATCTCTTTGTCCTTTCCTGGCAAACGGACTATCTGAGCTCCGAATCTGTTCAGGGACTCCCCTTGGTACTGCCTTATATCAAACAGGTTGTAAGACACCAAAGGTGGCGCCTTGTTCACTATATAATGCTCAACAAACATCTTGGAAAACTGTTGAAAGGTGGTGATGTGACCAGTAGGTATACTGACGAACCAGTCCAACGTCGTTCCGCTCAAAGTGCTCATGAACATCTTACAGTACACCGCGTCTGAGCCCCCTGAGAGCATCATCTGAGTATGAAACGCCGTGAGATGGGCTTCAGGGTCCTCCACCCCAGTGAAAGACGCTTTCACTGCCACAGTGTTAGCCGAGACCACCGAGTCCATGATCTCTTGGGAAAATGGCATAGGAAAACTGCGCGGTGGGGATGGGGGTGCAGATCTGTCCCCAGCCGCACGCTTCTCCCACTCCTGAAGGGCTTTGCGCAACTCTTTGTTGACCCTGTTGAGCTCTTCGTTCCTTCTTTGCGAGGCCACCAGCGCCTCGTGCATCCTTTCCTGTTCAGAACGCGATGCGGCGACGTTCTCCTGCAGCGTCCTCATCATGTCCATCACTTGTGTCATAGACACAACATCTTCGTCTGTTGATGGCACAACTGAACTGGAGCGTGTTGTCCTCATCCTTCCTCAGCAAACTCAGAAACTCAAAGAACTCCAGAAAAACGGTGAAAACTCCAGGAATCGACTGCGATAGCGAGCAGTCGAACAGAAAACACCAAAAACACCACAAACACGAACTATGGTGGGGAATCACCTTTTACACGGCCCTACGGTGGGCGCCAGATGATCCTGCCGGTTGACTTAGTGCAAGAGTGTTGCCTCGTCACAGTCTTCCTCACCAGCTTGTCACCACGTGCCCTCCAAGTCCACACAGCAGATAGCCTCTCTAAGAACCTGAAAAACACAGTGGCGCCTCTGCGGCCGGTGGCGCTTCGACGCTCAAGTCAGTGACAAGAACCCCAAAAAACTAAGAGAAAATAGGCTCTGTAGGACCGTACTAAAGGCACACAACCCTAGCAGAATGAGCCGTAATGAAAAACGTACCTCTGCAAATTCTGCTAAGGTTACCTTTATAGCTAGGTTTCTTCTCTCTCCAGGCCGTTATGCTTTTGGACGCGTGGCTCGCATCCAGCCCTGCACGTGTCGCCATCTGGGCTGGGATAGCAGGTAGCGCCCAGCCCTACACATGTCCTCATCTAAGCTAGGACAACTTGAGCGTCATTTCTCTATTGCACCCAACCCTACACGTGTCTTTATCTAGGTTGGAGTAACTGGTGACATCCAACCCTACACGTGTCGTCATCTGGATTGGGGCAACTTGAACGTTATTTCTGTGTAGTAACCAGCCGCACAGCTAAGTCCTCTACTTAAGGGGCAAGCTAGCGCACAATGCGTTGTGAAACGTCACCTGACAAGGCGAGTATCAGATGCAACAAAGTGCATCATCTCTGTGATATCGCTCGTCGCAAGCGGCACCCTTCTTATTGCTACGCCGTGCATGCTCTAGCTGGGGAAACCTTGCCACCAACGAATGTCCACTCTGGGAATCCTGTCGTCGATGAGCAAGGTGTTCCCCCCAACCCATTCGACCTTCATGCCCCATGCTGGCGCAACAATCATCTTGCTGAACTTATACGCTTGAAATTACTCTTCTGAGCCTCCAACATCTTTAACTAAGTTTACTGGGATAGCAGGTAGCGCCCAGCCCTACACATGTCGTCATCTAAGCTAGGACAACTTGAGCGTCATTTCTCTATTGCACCCAACCCTACACGTGTCTTTATCTAGGTTGGAGTAACCGGTGACATCCAACCCTACACGTGTCGTCATCTGGATTGGGGCAACTTGAACGTTATTTCTGTGTAGTAACCAGCCGCACAGCTAAGTCCTCTACTTAAGGGGCAAGCTAGCGCACAATGCGCTGTGAAACGTCACCTGACAAGGCGAGTATCAGATGCAACAAAGTGCATCATCTCTGTGATATCGCTCGTCGCAAGCGGCACCCTTCTTATTGCTACGCCTTGCATGCTCTAGCTGGGGAAACCTTGCCACCAACGAATGTCCACTCTGGGAATCCTGTCGTCGATGAGCAAGGTGTTCCCCCCAACCCATTCGACCTTCATGCCCCATGCTGGCGCAACAATCATCTTGCTGAACTTATACGCTTGAAATTACTCTTCTGAGCCTCCAACAGCTTTAACTAAGTTTACTGAGGGATCTGGGCTGGGATAGCAGGTAGCGCCCAGCCCTACACATGTCGTCATCTAAGCTAGGACAACTTGAGCGTCATTTCTCTATTGCACCCAACCCTACACGTGTCTTTATCTAGGTTGGAGTAACCGGTGATATCCAACCCTACACGTGTCGTCATCTGGATTGGGGCAACTTGAACGTTATTTCTGTGTAGTAACCAGCCGCACAGCTAAGTCCTCTACTTAAGGGGCAAGCTAGCGCACAATGCGCTGTGAAACGTCACCTGACAAGGCGAGTATCAGATGCAACAAAGTGCATCATCTCTGTGATATCGCTCGTCGCAAGCGGCACCCTTCTTATTGCTACGCCGTGCATGCTCTAGCTGGGGAAACCTTGCCACCAACGAATGTCCACTCTGGGAATCCTGTCGTCGATGAGCAAGGTGTTCCCCCCACCCATTCGACCTTCATGCCCCATGCTGGCGCAACAATCATCTTGCTGAACTTATACGCTTGAAATTACTCTTCTGAGCCTCCAACAGCTTTAACTAAGTTTACTGAGGGATCTGGGCTGGGATAGCAGGTAGCGCCCAGCCCTACACATGTCGTCATCTAAGCTAGGACAACTTGAGCGTCATTTCTCTATTGCACCCAACCCTACACGTGTCTTTATCTAGGTTGGAGTAACCGGTGACATCCAACCCTACACGTGTCGTCATCTGGATTGGGGCAACTTGAACGTTATTTCTGTGTAGTAACCAGCCGCACAGCTAAGTCCTCTACTTAAGGGGCAAGCTAGCGCACAATGCGCTGTGAAACGTCACCTGACAAGGCGAGTATCAGATGCAACAAAGTGCATCATCTCTGTGATATCGCTCGTCGCAAGCGGCACCCTTCTTATTGCTACGCCATGCATGCTCTAGCTGGGGAAACCTTGCCACCAACGAATGTCAACTCTGGGAATCCTGTCGTCGATGAGCAAGGTGTTCCCCCCAACCCATTCGACCTTCATGCCCCATGCTGGGGCAACAATCATCTTGCTGAACTTATACGCTTGAAATTACTCTTCTGAGCCTCCAACAGCTTTAACTAAGTTTACTGAGGGATCCGGCGATGTGCTTCTTGTAGCGGTGTGCAAACCACCTGATCTCCTAGCATTCCTCGGCGATCTCTCACCATCTGATCTCCTAGCACTCCCATACGGCGACTGTGACGTAACTCTGGTGACCGCCGATTGCGCACACTAGAGATCGGAGAACGCCAATTCTGCGTTCGGCGACTATGCTCACTTCTGAACCATTCATCTCTTCTAGCCTACGTGTTCCACTGAGCACGCCCCACCCAGACACGCGCAAGACACGTCATCACACCCGATGACCTGGTCGGTACAGTACCTTTAAATTTTATTAACAATTGTTTTATTAAAAGTAATTAGGATTCAGAATTCCATGTAGAATCAAACTCGTTCTTCTTCTTAACTGTACCAATTGTAGCAGTTAAGATTTCCAGGAAAATACATACATGGACCTTCTTCTTTTACTATCCAACTGCATACATTACAAATGAATTCATCCCTTCTTGCTTTATAAATATCAAAGTTGTGCAAGACACCATTTCATTGAAAGATACAATGGAACAATGTTGTTTGAAAGAGGTTAACTCTAAATCTCCATCTAAAACTTCCACTCGCATGAAACTGCTGCACACCAAGATCACTCTCTGAAGATTTTCAATGAAACAAGAGGTCATGACCTCCTTCTAAACCATTTTGCACAATTACAGTTGTTTTAGAGTCCAAAACAACACTGCTTGAAGGTTGCATAAGCAGCCAAAATAAGAAAACAGTTCTAACCCTTATAAACAACATTGCACCTTTTCCCACAATCATACCCTAAGGAAACACACAACACAGAGATATTCTTAAATATATTAGAGGAAGATGAATTATTATTTACAAAATCAACACGCTAATGTTTATTCATTAAATATTTCTTAAATTAATATATTATTAATTAAATTATTTTTATAATAATATTTATTAATTAAATAGGTAATAGATTAATGGTTATTAATTATATATACCATTTTTAATTAAATAATCATTCCCTTAATATTTAATAATAATAAATAATACAATAAAATATATTAATATCAATATATTTTATTGCATACCGACAAACTCAAACATATTACCAACATAATATTAATATTCCTTACCTACCAGGGGATGAGTATAAGAATCTTATAGATCACACATAATTCATCCATTAAATAAATATTATTAATGAGTTTTTAGTTATTATAACATTTATCTCTATTACTGATAAAAAAAATAACATTTATTATCTATCGCTTCAAAACTTTCAATAATTTTTTATTGATAACGTGTTATTTTCCGATAATAAATATCCATCAATATATTGAATTTCCGATAATGAATATATTGAATTTTGGCTTTTACACTTAACAGGAAATTCATTAACGATCATTTTATTGATAATGTGTTATTTTTCGATAATAAATATCCATCAATAATTTCAGTCTTATTGCATTATTTACAAATTTAAAGTTTTTTTTCATTTTTCTTATAACATTATTATTATTAAGAAAAAACGTAGACACATAGTCAGATGATACCTATATCTTTGCTATTAATAACATCTCATGGTAAAGAATTTAATTAGCTTGATGGAGTAAATTTAACTTTTTTTTGGCTCACGAGTTTATAAAATATTTATTTTTACTGTGAAAATACTAGTATGATGATTGAAAAGCAACCAAACACATCTCAATTAATTTCGGAAATTCTCCTTCATATACATTTTGACTAAAATAACATATTTAGGTTTTTTTTGTCATTTTTTCCAATAATGTACTGTGTCAAATATCTACCTTAAAAAGCATATTGTGTTAAATAATTGTTTAAATAGTAAGGTTTATTGTAGTGATTCAGAATTTAATTTCATTATGAACATGATTTTATTACTATTTTTTATTTAAAAGTAAAAGAAAGAGAACTGATAAATTTTTCTTTTTTAAAAAAAAAAAAATCGATTGAAAACTAATTTCTCAAAAAGATAAATTAAAAAACAAGTATATAGAACATAATAATTTAGAAATAACAGATGTAAATACGATTTATTTTTTAACAAAATTAAGGCTTATAAATTTTGAATAATTTATTTTTGAAATTTTGGTTCGAAAATATCATAGAAGAAAGAAAATAAAAATTCTAAAAAATATTGAAAAATGTTTCATATAATTTAAATTATTAATTTGTTAATACTAAGTATAATGATTAAAATATTTATAAGTGTAATAATTATTTTAGTAAATAAACATTCATAAAAAAGTAATAATTTTTAATTAAAATTGACATGTTTTTAACACTACCTATGTTTTATCCATATTATTATTTGTTAGAATATATGGCCTTAAACAAGAAGGGGAGTGAATTGTTTATGAAAGATTTTCGCAAACTTTAAAGGTATAATGAAGTTCAATGCAGAATCACAGATACAGAAATCCAGAAAGCAATTAAACAAAATTGTTTAAGTTGATTATCAGAAAATCAACCAGTTGTTTTTGCGATTCAACCGGTTGTTTTTATCAGCAGAGTTAAAAACAACTTAAAAGCATAATTTAAATGAGTTCAGGACAAGAAAAAAGCACATAAGCAATTTATACTGGTTTACTCTTATACCAAGAGCTACATCCAGTCCCCAGAAACCACTAGGTATCTACTATACAATCAAAATCCATATTACAAATACACCACCAAAGAAGTGACCTTGAACATCTCAAGTCACACACTTCCTTTGACACACAATCACCACAGAAATCAGAACACCCTCTGATTCTGCACTTACACAACAGTATTCAGAAATACAAGAGATACAGAAAGGATTAAACCTAATGAAGATCAAATCAAAAGATTACAACAATCATATTCCACTTCTTTGAGAAAACCCAAAAGCTTGGATGCAAATCTTGAAAACTCAAATTTGTTTTCTCACTTTCACAAATGTCTAAACTGTTCTTTTTTTCTCTTTAGGAGCATATAACAACCTCTTTAAATACTCCAAAGGTTTGTTAAACACATTTAAAGCAGGAGCCTATTCAGTTAGAAAACATTTAAAGCTGATTTGCAAACTTAACAGAAATTCTGTTATGGGTTTTCAAAAAACAATCGGTTGAATTTTCAAAATAACCGATTGAATTGGTTTGACAGCAAAGTCAACCAAGTCAAACAACTTCAAACCTTTTTCAAAAACCACTAAGTATCAAACAATCGATTGAAACGATAAAACAACTCATTGTTTTTCCACTTCTTTATAAAACAATCTTTTTCAAAAAGGTTTTGATTCCAAACAGTTTTAGATTCAAACAAAGAGTGGATTACACATTGATCCTGCCTGTTGACCAGAACGCTGGAGCATTGCCTCGTCAAACCTGGATCGACTTCTGCGTCGTGTTAGCCTCCGCCCTTCACCGCGATCCACCTCAAGAACCTGCGAAAGACAGAATGGCGACGCTGCGGCCAATCACGCTCCGACGCCCAAGTCAGTGACTGAACCACCAATTACTAAGGGAAAAACTCAAGAACTCTAAGGAACCGTGCCAAGTTCTCTCTCAGTGTACTCCCGTTCTCACAGTTGTAAAGAAGTAATCTAAACGCGTGTGCGTACCTCAGAAGTTCGTTAGGATTCCTTATATACCTGGGCACTTTCTCTCTCCTGGCAGTTACACATCTGGACACGTGGCTCGCATCCAGCTGTACACGTGCCTTCATCTGGAGCATCCTTGACTTGGGCGCTACTTCTTACTCTTCAGGTTTTTTGGCTAAGTTACTTATGCATGATACAACTCAGTGCATAGCTGCCTTGGAGCGTGATCTCTTCTGGGTGGCGAGTTCGGGTGCCTTCATACACACCTTCCCTGTGGTCTCGCCGGCCGCCTTGATGATCTACCCTACCTGCTTCACCGTATATGTTCAAGTAAGCTGTCTCCCGACCTCATCCTCTGGCCAGCTGGGAAATGACTAACTGCCTTCATCTTCGGCGATGTCCTTGTTTCGGCGATCTCTAATTATTTGGTCGCCTGGGTTCACATCTGGCGACTTCATCTTCAACCCGATGACCGCCGGTTTAGGTATGCTGGAGATCGGAGCACGCCAACTTAACAACTGGCGACTATACGAACCCCCCGACTTCCTTCCCTTCTGCCAGCCAAGTGTCCCATCCAACACGCCTATATAATAGCTCGATGCCACGTCATCACTTCCGACTACCAGGGCGGTACACAAGCCCCCCAATCTTAAGCGAAGACTTGTCCAGCGAAAAGACTAAAGAAGTCACGTCACTACCGATCTACGTGGCGCAGGCGCAGAATTCCAAACGTTCGTACTTTCTGCTTTCCTGACGCTCCACCAAACATTCTCCCAATCGCTCGACACGTGGCTTCATCAACGGTCATCTTTAGTTGTCGTTTACGCTTCCAAAAATCATTTGAAAAACCCTTAAACCCATTTCACTTCTACTGTTCCATCACCTCTTTGCCTTCTCAAACGCTCTGAGTTTCTTCTGCAAAAACCCACGACGCTCTTCAACCTTCTGAATCCTCAACTTCCTTCAGCGTTCTTCTGATCATCGAAAGGTACTCCCTTTACTTCTTCTGTTGAGTTTTCCTGCATTTTAACCGATTCACATCATCCATTAACTGCCTGGTGCATACGCTGTGGGTTGTTTCTTCTGCTTCTCCCTTCTCGTAACTTAGGGCTTCGTCTCCATTACACTGAACTTTCGTTCGTTCGTTTTTCATCCTTCTTTCACAATCGAGTCAGCCTCTGCAACCTTCGCTCACCTTTCCCTTTCTTTTTCCTTTGCAGTTTCCGCGATGGCTCGTTCAAAGATCACCCCGAATCCTCCTCCCTCGACACGAAACCCTCCATCTCAAGCTCATAACCCACCGCGAACACCTGGTGCTTCCTCCTCCCAGGCTGAGAGGCCTGCAACCTCTCATCCCAACCTTGCTCAGGCAACTCCACCCATCGCCGGAGGTGCCTCCATTCCTTCCCCAGACTACAAGAAGCTATACCCATGGGCCACCTCGACTTTGCTGAAGGAGACTTCTTCAGTAAACTCTCCCCTGGCGGTGCTTCGATTGAAGAAAGGGGACGAGCCCAACCTTTCATTTCACAAGGAGCATGACGACAAGCTGATGGTGCTACCTTGCCCCCCCGACGTGCCAATTTGTGCAGACGACAAAGGGAACAACGGCGAGTTGTTCTGCTTTGTGTACACCACCTTATTCAAGAAGGTGAAACCTAGGTTTCCCTTTACTCGTTTCGAAAGGGAGCTACTAACCGAGCTCGATATCGCCGCCGCCCAGCTCCATCCCAACAGCTGGGCATTCGTGCGGGCGTTCCAAATTGTGTGCGCACATCTGGGACTACCAGCCTCAGTTGACGTGTTCCTTTTCCTGTTCGAGGCCAAGAACCCTGGAGATCGCCTTTGGGTGAGCCTGAACGGAATTGCTGGGAGGTCGATCCTCTCTATCTTCCAGCAATCTTACAAGGACTGGAAAGGCAAATTTGTCCAAGTGCGCCAAAACGACCAGGACGTTTCGCTGCTCGACGGTTTTCCCTTGTACTGGGTAAACAAGGGAAACAAAGACTCCAAGGGAAGCTTCAGGAAGCCAAGAAGCCCTGACCACATGGGCGCTTTGGACAAGGACCTGTGCCTCTTCTGGAAGAGCGTGGCAGCCGCGAATATTACCTTTCTTACCTCCGCAATCATCTCCTTTGAGTTCTTCGAGGGCCAACTCGAGGCTCGCATAGGTTAGAGCTTACCTTAACATCTAAGTCATTGCCCTGTGCTGCACCTCTGTTAACTGTTGTTGGGCGTCTTGTCTGTTGTGCACAAGACTTGGTTTTTATTCTCTGCATCACTTGTTTGCCTCATTTGCATATCTACCCATGTATTTATCTTTCTCTTTGAGTTGACCTGTATACCTTGGTATTATGCAGATCTCATGTTGGGCAAAGGGAAACTGGCTGAATTGAGGGCGCTCGCCCGAGCCCATGGGTTGGCGTCGGGCTCCCAGACTGTGCCCAACTCAGTGGTGGAGATCGCCGCTGCCCAGGGCAGATCGCCCCCTAAGCGCCCAGCTCCTTCAGAGGCCCTGCCCGCCCAACAACGCAAAAAACTCATCCTTAGGAAGCCAAAGAGGAAAACCCCTCAGGTGATCCATGAGGATGAAGAAGAAGACGACGAGGCAACTGAGGATGGCCTCATCACCAAAAGAAGAAGGGTGGCGCCTTCTTCAGCACCTGCTCCACCTCCTCCTCCAACATCGACACCGTCCTCACCACTAGCTCCCCTTCCAACACCTCATTCTCCCCCAACTGCAACACCGCCGGTTCAAGCAGTTCCTTTGGCGGCTGCACTTCCCGTGGTTGAGGCTACTGAGCCCAACTTCATGGAGAACCCCCCGAGCGCCTCCACGCCATTTGTATCTGCTGGAGGGGGTCCTCCTTCAACCGCCTCAATCGCCGAAACTGCGGCAGGTGGGGATGAAGGTGCTCACAACTCCCCCATCATCATTATCGAGTCCCCCTCGTCGCCACCACGCCAAGAAGCTCCAACTCCCCAACCAATTCAAGAAGGTGGTGGCGAGAACCAGCACCAGGCTCCCCCAGTGCTTCCACGAGCAAACCTTTCCCTTGTGGTCAAAGGGGTGTGGGAACCCTTCTCAGCAAAACTCAAGATGATGGCAGAGGATTTCCCCTCCATCATATCAAAAGCTGTGGAGAGTTCCAGCAAGAAACTTCAGGATGACATCTCCGTGCTCTAGGAGGAGAATCGCCTAATAAGGATCAAGGCGGAGAAGTTGTCCTGCAACCTTATGTTGGCGGAGATCGACCATTCGCGGGTGGAGGATGCTATGAGCACCGAGCTGCGGGTGGCGCGCAAGGAAGCCACCGATCTACGCCATAGGGTGCACCTCTTAGCTCAAGAGAAAATTGAGCTGGAGAGCAAGCTGGTTCCCTATCGCCTCAAGGTGGCTGACTTGGAGGCGTCGATTAAAGCAGATGCCGCCAAGGTAGAAAGCCTTGAGAAGAGGTCCGTAGATCGGGAGGTCCTCTTGGGGAAAACCGAAAAAGAGAGGGACGAAACCATGGCTAAGCTTGCTGAGGCCAAAAAGGAAAACAAAGGGATCGCCGCAGAGCTGGCCCAAGTGCAGGCTTCATGATCTGCCCTGTGGTCTCGCCGGCCGCCTTCATGATCTGCCCTACCTGTTTCACCGTATATGTTCAAGTAAGCTGTCTCCCGACCTCATCCTCTGGCCAGCTGGGAAATGACTAACTGCCTTCATCTTCGGCGATGTCCTTGTTTCGGCGATCTCTAATTACTTGGTCGCCTGGGTTCACATCTGGCGACTTCATCTTCAACCCGATGACCGCCGGTTTAGGTATGCTGGAGATCGGAGCACGCCAACTTAACTACTGGCGACTATACGAACCCCCCGATTCCTTCCCTTCTGCCAGCCAGGTGTCCCATCCAACACGCCTATATAATAGCTCGATGCCACGTCATCACTTCCGACTACCAGGGCGGTACACACATTAATCTACCTAGTCCCACCCACACAAGCAGCAACTTCAGTCTTCCATCAAACACCATGGATTTGGAGACATCAAAGCTTCAAGATCATCCTTGATCAACATTATCATCATAATCATTTTCATAATTGTGTGTATAATTAAAAAAAAATGTTATAAATAAATAAAAATTGACTTGGAATATTTTTAATATATGATTATTTTTTAACTCTAGCTTAGTCCATGCATGATGAGGTTCCTACGAATGATATGAATGCACTCATTGCCTATGAATAACCAATGTATCATGGTGAGCCTCTGTCCAGCTTTGAGACACTCTTTACATGATGGATACACTGTCAGCAGACTAAAAAGCTTATTTTGAAATGACTCAAGCCCGGTTCCAGAATGTGGATCATCAAATTGAAAGAGTTCAGGAGCAGCTGGCTGAGCTTTATTACAGGGACAAATGATGATTCCTCTACACATTTGAGCTTTTATTTCTACACTATGTTTAAATTCACTGGACTGTTTTCTATGCTCTTTGTCTTAAGTTTACTGCACTATTCTATTTATGTTGGTTATGGACTGTAAAAGTGCTTAAGAACTTAAAACATTATTTGTCTCTTTATGCATGGTTGATTTATAGTTATTATTTGTTTGTGCATTGACTCTGTTTGATGAACACAAATGGGGAGAAGTAAGTGTATGTATGCTTTGATGAAAGGTATATGGTACTGTTTCTTTTATGCCACAAACTTTGACCAAAATGCAGCAATAGCAACTCAGATTACTAAGATTAGCCTTGTTACTCTCTTCAAAGCATGGTTATTTGTCTCCATCAAACAGGGGAGATTGTTGGAGATCTTGAAGATTTTGCTCAACTTATGTGAAGAGTGTTTGATGAAGAACATAAGCTTGGGGATGTATAGGTTATTTTCTTATGTAGGATAGTATTGCTTAAGTGGCCTTTTGCATTTTTATAAAACTCCATATACCATAGTCATGGTAAGGATCTCAGGCACAAGGGTCTTTTAAAAGGTGTTTAAAAAATTTGTTCAAGTTTTTCAAAACTGATTTTACTGCACTAAAATTTCAATGTGTTGTTTGGTAAAACAATTGATTTAATTGTACTGCACCAAAACTGTTTTATTTTCACAATTCTCTTTTGTCTCCAATATTCATTTTTGTTAACATATTCTGTTTTTAACTAACCAAAGATTGGTTATGTTACCATCAAGTGCTTTCAAAAAAATACAAACTGATCTTTTAAGCATTAACCTGTTGTTTTATAACAATTTTGAAAACTATTTTGAGAAAGTTGTTTTGATTTGAGTCCTATAAAAGGATATTTGTATCACAATTCAAATCATCCCTTGCAATACAAATTACTTATTGTTTTCAAGAGTTTTCTACGAAGTTCTCAAGTGAGTTATGTTTTTCAAAATTTTTGAAAGTTCTTGTGTTCTCTTTTACATTAACTGGGGATTTGAAGTTCCATTAAAGTGTTGCAACTGTGCAGATCCAGTTTTGAGTCTCTAAAGTTTGGATAACAAGGTGTTTTCTTTCCTTAAACTCTTTTCTGTGTAAGGTGTATTCATTTATTTATTGATAGTGTTTCTTGAAGTAGAAAGTTGCTGAAATTGTGTTTTTCAGCTTGTATCCTTGGTTCTTGAAGGGTTCAAGAACTGGCTTGTATGTAATATTCTGTAAAGATTGTTGTGTTTTTAATGGAATCCATCTTGGTGTGAGATGAGAGTGGATGTAACTCAAGATTGAGTGAACCATTATAAATCTTTGTGTGTTATTCTTCTTTCATAAATCACAACCTCTAAGACTGAGGAATTTGAAGAACTATAATAATTGAATCGGTTGTTTTTTAATTGAATTTGTTGTTTTACTACAATATTGGTTTGGTTTATATTCTGATTTCAAGATTCTGGAAAGAATTTAATGAAACTTAAAAATTGCAAGGTAGTCTTGATCTTTGACAGATTCATACTTAAAATCAAGTCATCAAAAACCAAGTCTCTTATCAAAACAATAAATTGCAGAACTTATTAATCTAGCATTTAAAAAGAAAATCATTTCTCTTAAGTAAACTGTAAAACTACTCTCAAATTAAATATTTGTTTTTAATGCTTCTGTTTTAAATCAAAAATTAAAAAAGAAAACTTGGTCTTAGTTGATTCGGTTTTGGTTTCAAGATCTTGCTTATCAAACTAAACTTAAATCTTTGACAATTCACTGTCTTTTAGAAATATCTTTGAATACTGTTTTTAATATTCATTATGTATAAGGATAAGAACAACTTAAAATAGAATTCTTAAGTCGGGAATATAATCTGCTAGTTCTGAAACTAACCTATTGTTATTTATGGATTGCACCCTAAATAAGAAATTCAATCTATTTTTCTTCAAATAAATTTGTTCTTTTACTGACAGGATCTCTTAAGGCTTACATTTGCGAAAATAATTCAAAGTACAATTCACCCGCTCTCTTGAATTTAGACTCCCACATTAAACCCTAGGCCAGTCATTAAACCTAATTAGGTCACATGATGCACACTTGATCATGCTTATCTTGTGACTTCATTTAGGTGCCTATTTACAAACCAATTTACATTTGAATTTCCCACCTTTTTTTTCTTGTAAATGACTTATAACTGTCATTTTGTTGTCAAATTAAAATGATTCTAATGTAGACTTGTCTAATGCTAGATAGATGATAGTATAATTGTGGCCAAATGACCCCAAGTCGTGTCCCAACGAATCCAATAGTAAAATAAAAAAATCAGTGTTTAGAATCTATCTGTGAGCAATAAAAAGTTAGCAATAACAATAATAATAAAAAAGGGGTTGAAATAATTGTGCAGAAAATATAAAAGATATTAAAAAAGCAAATAAAAAGCAGTTGATCCCCAAGTTCTTCAATTCTTCATAGGTTCTCTAAAAATTAATCCCTTCTCAATCCTCCAACAGAGCTAAACTAGATTGAACATGTGCCAATATGATTCAACTAAAACTTACCAGTAAAGCATGCGTCTACTAGTTTAATCAGTACCCACTTTGTTCCATACGTATACTCCATGGGAATGCTTATCTCCTCTCTCTTGAATTATGCGCCTACGAAATTAATTAGAACAATGTGAACTAACTAAGAAACCAAAGTTTAAGATAAGGAAGACTTTCAATCATGCGTTCAAGTAAAACCTCTCACAAAAACTAGTTTTCGAAGAGATTAAACAATTAAAACAACTACTATAGAGAATTAAAAATCAAAAATTTTATTGAACAAAACCTTAGAACTCAACGGGGAATTACAAAGGAATTAACCAAAAAGGTTTAGCCTTTCATGAAATGGCAAAAGAATTATAAAGAACAAAAGAAACTAAGAAAACCCTATGAAGCTCCCCCTTTCTCCTTTATGCTTGTGTTCCTTTATAGACTTTTCTGCTCCAAGGATCTCGAGAAAATATTGTAGTTTAGATTTTCTTAACAGTTTCCAACTTTCCAAAATTCTTATATTTTGCAGAAGATTTGCTTCCAATTATGTTTATGAGATATTGTATATTTTATTTTCTCTTTCTTCTCCTCAAAATTTGTTTTTTGTTTTGATTCAAGAAGCAACTTAGACTTTTGCATGTTTGGCCCATTCACAGAGGTAAACGCTTCCTTCAGACCCTTTACTCTAAAAACACAAAATTAACAAAAATAATAGTTAAGGCCCAAATAAATCCAGTTATATGAATATTAATTAAAATAATGGATTTTTTTTATTATTATAGTCCAATAATCCATGATTAAAGCTATTGAGTGTGAATAAATATATGCTCATCAATGACGGGCCCTTAAACTTATAAATTGGGGTGCTTGGTTCATGTTTAGAAAGATCAATTCTGCTACAAAATTGCTAGCCTAAGCAGTCCCTTGCCTAAAACTCTCCAGGATAGACATCTTTGGTCTTCTTCTTCATCTCTTTAAATGATATAGCCGAACCAATCAATCTCCCTACACTTCATGCACCTACAAATCCTTGATCCATTACTTCCGTTAAGCTTAAGCAAATTTCATTCAAAAACTCAAGAAAATATGAAATTGATTTGTCAATAATATAAACAATTTTTAAATATCATTCTTACATTCTATATATAACATATAATATATTTACTAATACAAGATTACTACATACTATATAAAAATAAATTACTTCAAAATCATATCTAAAGAATAATTAATTTAGTCTCAATTTCATACCTTACAAATAATAAATAATTTTTAAAATTTATTAAAAATATATTTAAAATTTTGGATAAGTTTTAATATAGACATAATGTAATATAAAATATTTATTTATTATGAATGAGTTTATTTTAATACTTTTAGATAATATTTTGGATCAAATACTTATTTTTTTTAATAATGTCCAAGTTATTATGAATATGAATAGTTTCAAAATAATAATATAATAATTTAATTTACATATATTATAAGACTACTACTTATTTTTTTATAATGTTAGATTTATCATTAATATAAATAATTTTATGCATATCATTCTTACATTTAATATACAAGAATAATTTCATATGATTCTTACATTTCATATACAATAATAATTTAATATATTTACTGTTCTCGCCGGTTGACTTCAGTAGAAAGTTCCGCTTTGAACCTGTCTCTTCTAGATTCTGTTATGCGTCTTCTCTTTGCACTAAAACGTGGCTTTGTTGGGACAGAGAGGGCTCTACCTGTTGATTACACTCCGACGATCAAGTCAATGAGAGCTTACGAAAATAAGATAAGTATTAAGTTTCAGTCTAGTATTCAGAAACAGCGTACCTTTACCTAGGGTCTCAAGCCTCTTTTATAGCTTACTCGTTTTAAAACTTTCACTTACGATTATGTAATCTCAACATAAAGTATAAAATAATAATAGAAAACCACCTGCTCATGGGCACCACTTATCTTCAGGTGCTAACAATAGGAAAACATTCTGTTCATGGGCACCTTCACTTATGGTGCTACAACAGAAGAGAATCTTACGCACCTTTATTCTCGGGTGCTTTCTACTTATTAACAACTTTATCTTTTCAATTAACAACTTTATGCACATGTTTATTCAGTTAACAACCACAAATATATTAACACATACACTTATCTATTAACATATATATATATATATATATATATATATATTTAACTAACAATCAATATATGACAAAACTTTATTATTTTAATTATTCTTCATCGGGCTTACTAATATGACTGGACCAAACTCATTACCCACCCTTTGGGCCCAATAGCCGAGTTGACCTACCCACATACCTAGACGAGGTCCTGAGATCCCAAGCACTCCTGGCCGTTACACACGCCCCCAGGCACGAGCTGAACTTGGCTAAGCGAAAAGGCTTTTCGAGTGCCTTAGTGGCTGAAATGACCACACTCAATCCCAAGTGTACATGTGGCACCTCCATCAACGGTGGGAAAGCATTACCGCTTGACATTCCCCTTCGAAATTCCCACTCCAATTCCACTATTCCATTTCCCCAAAATCTCTAAAACCCTCTCCTTTTGTCTTCTTCCTCACGCAATCTTTCACTCTTCAAAAAAACTCCTTGTATTCTTAAAACTTCTTCCCAGAGCTTTCCTCTTCCTCTTGCGCCATCAAGATCTTCTACAACAAAGAAAACTTCTTTTATTAACTCGCTTATCGCAATAGGTATTTCCTTTTTACCATTCTCCATCATTGTACATTCATCTTGTCGATCATACTGCCTGGGCTCATCATCAAACATTTACATTATTATTCATATTGCTTGAGCTGCGAAAGCTTTAAGTTTAATAAAGTTGAGCGACACTTGGCCGAGAAGACCAAGGAGGTTGCAAACCAGGTCCAAGAGGCTACTACAGAAAGGAGCAAACTCTTGGATGAGGTGAACAAACTCAAAGGAGAGCTAGCTAAAAAAGATTAAGAGTTGGCCAAAGAAATTGATGCATGCAAGCAAGATGCCGCCCAAGCCTACCTTGTAGGATTTGAGGCGGCCATCAAACAAGCGTCAGGACTCTACCCTGACATTGACTATTCTTAACTCGGTCCGGGTAAAACCGTGGTCGATGGATGGTTAACTAAGGGATGATGATGTGAGTTGATTTTAGGATTGTTCATTTGTATGGTGACACTTTACTTAGATTTAGATTTTAAGACAATTATAGGTGAGAACCTAAGAAAAATCCCCATTGGACATTAACTTAACCAAGTGGTTAAGTATATGTGAAGGTTCATTTCACAAAGGCAAAGGAAAAACACAATTCAAAGGTGTGAATGATGACAAATATGGTGCGAAAATTTAACAAACACTAGGTGAGCAAGAATATGGATCGAATTGAAAACAAGGAAGCAAAAACAATTAATAAGACTAGAAAACCGAATTGACACAATCAAAATGGAATGTATTAATGGAAGAGAATATGAAAGAAGAACTTATGAAAGTGGAGCTAGGATGAGACACGCCACATGATGGGATGGAATCACCAAGATGAGAGCATGGGAGGCCGTCACTCTAGAGCTCATTTCTCACAAGATAAGACCAAGTTTAGGAGGAGATACACTCACTCACAAATCACACAAAAATTGTGCAGAATTTCTTTACCCTAATTTCAACTTGTCCATACATGAGGTAGGCCTCCCTATTTATAGATTTAAGAGCCTTGGAAAAGAAGAAAATAGGGTAGAATGGGAAAGGAAGAAGTGGTGCGGTTTTAGGGTTTGACTTTGGTCAAAACTACACCATCCTACACATTCTAGAAACTTGGGTTTCCTTTCTACCCTAATGGACTTCTTATGGGCCCATTCTTATGTCTTCACCTACTAATTACGCTATATAAACCTATTCTTGCTTATTCTACTATTTGGACCCCACATGTGAGCCCAACTTATTTACAACATTTTCTAATTATTAAAAAGACTAGCAAAGAACTTTAGGTGCTTTGGTCCTTGTCCAATTCTCCCTCTGGTGAGGTATCTTCTTTAACATGACTTTTCTTTGTGTATTTGAACATCCTTGGTCAAATCCTTGTGGGCTTGGTTTGCATCAGATGAGTAATCTTATCTTTCAATCGTCGATAATCTCTTAATATTTGAACAATGTAAAGTTTTTTATTTATCAACACTTTTACCTCATGCATGATAACTGTGACTTTCCTTGCCAATGTATGTCTCACTATTTAACTTAGTAAACTTCTACTAGCTTAAGCTAGGGCATGCCTTGTTATTTAACTTAGTAAACTTCGACTAGCCTAAGTATAACAACTATTGATAACATATCAATTTAACACTTAGGCTAACTTTCTAAGTTTAAGTAATAACAAGAATTCAATACACAAACTAAGCATGAGAAGTCTTGGGGTTCTCAAAGAACTAACCTTTTGATCAACTATACCCCATAGCTACAACGAGCCAATGCTCATTCTCGAAGGATATAGGTGCATTTCACAAACGTGGGCAAGGATCAAATACCTTAACCTCGCGCATACTCGTATAACTGCACCTTTCTAAGCTTGGTCCTCATCCTATGCCAAGAACGATTCATTTATCTGTTAGGGTATCTATACTTGGATACTCACTCATACCTGAGTTAACCCAAATTGATTGTAAACATAAGCAAACCGTTCCATTGCACATTACTTAATCATTCCACAAAGCGCCTGAACTTGGGTGATCGCTCGGACATCGAGTTAGGTTGTCTTACCTTGCCTTGAGCCAAACAACTTTAGTCATAGCAAATCAAGTTGTAGAGCCCCTGAACTCGGGTGGTCATACTTGACACCGAGCTAGGTCGTCTTACCTGACAATAGATACTCAATTATCACATAGGGCGCCTACTCGGATAATCTAACCGAGACAGGTCATCTTACCTGAGAATGGATAATCAATTTACACACAGGGCGCCTACTCGGATAATCTTACTGGGACAGGTCATTTTATCTGTAAGTAGATAATTAACTTACACACAGGGTTCCTACTCGGATAATCTTACAGAGACAGGTCATATTATCTGTCAATAAATAACCAACTTATACACAGGGCGCCTACTCGGATAGTCTTACCGAGACAGGTCGTCTTATCTGTCAACAGATAACCAACTTATACACAGGGCGCCTACTCGGATAACCTTATCGAGACAAGTCGTCTTATCATGTGCTAACTCTAAACAAATAAACAAACTAATGCACCATCTTTCAAGAACAAACTTAGCATTAGATGGCCCCGTTAAAAAAACCTCTTAAGGGACAAAGAGCATCACCATAAACATCACATTGTTCAGAAGGAAAGCATTAAACCAAGATATTTTAACTGAAATAAAACTTGAGATTTGTCGCGTTCCACGTTCGAGGAATGGGTCCCCCTTCTTGAGTTTCTAGCTTGTACGCCCCATTCCCGAGCACCTCGACTACACAAAATGGGTCAGTCTACTTCGGAGATAACTTGTTCTCTAGCTGGTAGGGGTGGGCCTTTCGCATCACCAAGTCGACAACCTGGAACTGCCAAGGTCTCGTCTTGGTCTTTTGCCTTAACTCCACCCTTCTCTTTAGAGACTCTGAGTTAATGCGGGCATGTTCCCGTATTTCATCTAGCAAATCCAAGTTCACCTTCCTTCCTTCGTTAGAATCTTCAATAACGAAGTTTTGGAATCGAGGAGAGCTTTCTTGGATCTCTACTGGTATCATGGCATCTGATCCATATACCAAACTGAAAGGTGTCTCCTTGGTTGTTGACTGAGGTGTGGTGTGATAAGCCCATAGAATCCGAGAAACTTCTTCTGACCAAATTCCTTTGGCCTTCTCTAACCTCCTCTTCAACCCTCTCAGCAAGACTCTATTGGCTGACTCTACCTGGCCATTTGTCTGAGGATGTTCTACTGAGGCGAATATCTGCTTTATGCTAAGCTTCGAGCACAACTTACACAACTGTTGACTAGAAAATTGGGTTTCGTTCTCAAACACTAGGTGTCTAGGAATCCCAAAACGGCATACAATATTCTTCCACACAAAACGCTGCACCTTGTGAGCAGTTATTTGTGCAACTGGCTCAACTTCAATCCACTTGGTGAAGTATTCAATGGCCATTATGAGATACTTCATCTGACGTATTGCCAAGGGGAAAGGACGTAGGATGTTTATTCCCCAGGTATGGAAAGGCCACGGGCTATAAATTGACCGCAACTCCTCGGCTAGTTCGTGATGCCAATCAGCATGCTTCTGAAACTGCTCACATCGTTGTTCATGCTTTACGCAATCCTCCTTCACAGTCGGCCAATAATACACAGCTCGAACAACCTTCAACGAAAGAGCTCTTTCTCTGATATGGCTTCCACAAATGCCTCCATGAAGCTCCTCCTTGATACGGGTGCACTGATCCCCACTTATGCAAGTGAGGATTAGGTGGGTTTAACCATGACGAAAAAACTTGCCATCTATCAAAGTATACTTTCCCGCATTCCTCTTAACTACCTTGTCCTCTATAGGTTCTGCAGGAAGCAACCCATCAACTAGGTAACGCGGGTAAGGGGTTATCCAAGTCTCTATGGTGTCAACCTGTAAGACCTCAAGAAACTCATCTCCTAACAACCCGTAGGTGGTTACCCTAGGAACCTTCAAGGACCGATGCCTTCTTCCTTTATACATATCATTCTTACATTTCATATACAACAATAATTTAATATCATTCTTACATTTCATATACAAAAATAATTTAATATATTTCCTGTTCTCGCCAGTTGACTTAAGTGGAAAGCTCCGCTTCTAACCTGTCTCCTCTAGATTTTGTTCTATGCCTTCTTTTGGCACTAAAACATGGCTTTGTTGGGACAGAGAGGGATCTACCTGTTGATCACACTCCGAGGATCAAGTCAATGAGAGCTTATGAAGATAAGATAAGTATTCAGTTTCAGTCTAGTATTCAGAAACAACATACCTTTACCTGGGGTCTCAAGCCCCTTTTATATCTAACTCGTTTAACAACTTTCATTTACGAGAATGTAATCTCAACTGAAAGCATAAAATAATAACAGAAAAGAACCTGCTCACGGGCACCACTTATCTTCAAGTGCTAACAGCAGGAAAATATTTTGTTCATGGGCACATCCTAAAACTTCTTAACACGATATTTTCTTTCTTGAAAATATTATGTCTTGATTAAAATTCATATTCTAATATCACAATATCCAAAACCATACAATTACGTCATACCAAAGCGTAGAATTTCAAACCACACAAAATTTCATCAAATAATCACATAAATATCTAATTAAAGGATTTTTCTATTAAATATACATAAAATAAATGTCTACATAATTTATAATTAGAAACTATACAAAAAAAAAATAAACCAACATTTTAGTCAACCCATAATTTTACAAATCTACACATTACATTGACAGTTCCTGCTCAGCATTATACAAGCAATCTCATTGACTCAATTAGCTATTATGTCAATCTAGACACACAGACACACAGACGCACACACACACGCATGCACGCACGCACGCACACACACACACAGACACACACACACAAACACACACACACACATAAACACACACACACACACAATTTCTAAACCAAAATCATTTAAAATCAAACAACCAATTCTCATCAAACATTTCATTTGAAATAATTCAACAAACTATTAAAATACATTCATTAACTCATTTAGCTTAAGAGTAATTAACTTGCACCACAGAGTCCTAATAAAAAATCCAACTATATCATTAGGACCCTAAGCTAAAAGAGTCACCTGCAAAGCCTATACAGAGACAAACCCAACAACTTCAAAATTTGAGTCAAAGAGAAGAGCAAAAATGAACTTACTCTATTAAAGATTCTGATCGGACAGTCTTCTAATATTCACAGCCAGAAGTCTGATGGCAGACTCCGATCGTCAAAATGTTGAGCGAGGAGGTCAGAATCTTAAAGAGAAGGCATAGGAAAGGAAAAACCAGTTTTTAGATAAATGATGGTACTTTTAAAATGAAACCTGAATAATTGAATTTCTATTTATATACTCTTTTAACTTTAATAATAAAATATTCAAGTGTCATTTTAATTGTATCACTTCTACTCTAAGACTATTTTTCTCGCTCCTTACATCTTCAATTAGTCTATCCTTACTATTTGAGAGCATGTACACTCATCAATTATATTTGCTTCCATATTTAAAATAACAATAATAACTTTTGTTTTCAATGATATACATAATAATTTAAAATATTTAAAAAGGTTGCTAATAATAAGAATATGCTGTTAAATATTATTGTACCGCCCTGGTGGTCGGGTATGATGACGTGGCATCCTGCTACAGTGAAGGCGTGTTGACAAGGCGCCAGGTTGGCAAGAAGGGAAGGAAGTCGGGAGGCACGTGTAGTCGCCAGCTGTTAAGTTGGCGTGTTCTGACTTCCAGTTTACCAGAATAGGCGATCGCCAGGTTAAAGATCAAGTCGCCAGATGCAGACCCAGGCGACCAAGCAGTCGGAGATCGCCAGAACAAGCACATCGCCGAAGATGGAGGAGAAGCAGATTATGAAGGCGGCCGGCGAGACCACAGGGAAGGTGTATGAAGGCCCTAACTCGCCAGTTCCAGTAGAGATCGCACTCCTAAGTTAGCTATGCACTGGGCAGTACCATGCATAAGTAACTTAGCCAAAATGAGAGCAGAAGCGGCGCCAAGTCAGGGAGCCTCCAGATGATGGCACGTGTACAGTTGGATGCGAGCCACGTGTCCAAGTCTGTAACTGCCAGGAGAGAGAAAACCACCAGGTATATAAGAGTTCTTAACAGATTTTCTGAGGTACGCACGTTCAGTTCATACACTTTACGTTTGCGAGTGATAGAGCTGATTGTGAGAGGATTTGCACGGTTCTAGTTCTTAGTATTTGGTGATACCGTCACTGACTTGAGCGTCAGAGTGCGATCGGCCGCAGCGGCGCCGTGTCGTTTCTTTGCAGGTTCTTGAAGTAGATCCAGGGAAGGAACGAAGGTGATAAGCGGTGCGCACGTCGATCCTTTGACGAGGCATTCTCCAGCGTTCCGGTCAACAGGCAGGATCATCAGGCGCCCACCGTGGGGCCGTGTAAAACTTGCTCCCATCCACAGCGTGAGTTCGTGGAAGTTTTCGAGGTTTTCTGCGCGGTTGTGTGCTGGTGCAACCGTCGTTCGCAGTTTCTTTGAGTTTCGTTCGGTGAATTTGCATTTTGTACCGTTTGTTTGGCTTTCAATCGGTGGAGTGAGGTCTTTTGTTGCTTGCGCGCAATCTGTTTGGTGGAAGTTCGAGTTCTTTTGTGGTTTTCTGCGAAGGTTTGCGGTGTTCTTGAGTTCTTGCGCAGTTTCTTGAGTTTTCTCCGATTGATCGCTGATTCAATCGTGGTTGAAGTGTTGTTTGCTGTATTCCTGTGGTTCGCTGAAGTTAATGAGAAAGATGAGAAGCAATCGTTCCAGTCCCGTGGCTCCTGTCGCTGCTGAAGGCGACGCCGCCATGACCATGGCGCAGATGGCAGAGATGATGCGCTCGTTGCAGGCAACTGTGGAAGCCTCGCGTGTAGAGCAGGCGAGGATACATGAGGACCTGGTCGCCTCTCGCGCCAAGAACGAGGAGCTCAGCAAGGTAACTGAGGAGCTGCGTCGAGCTCTTCAGCAGCAGCAGGGACGTTCTTTCGCTGAAGAGGTGGCACCGTCGACGCCACCTCGTGTTTTCCCAATGCCTTTTGTTCAGGCGATTACCGACACGCCTATTCCCACGAGCGTGGTTCCGGTTAAAGCTGTTTTTACCGGCGTGGAGGATCCAGAGGCTCATCTGACCACGTTCCACACGCAGATGATGTTGTCGGGAGGGTCAGACGCCGTCTACTGCAAGATGTTCGTGAGCACGCTCCAGGGAACGGCGATGGAGTGGTTTGTGAGCCTGCCTAACGGCCACATAACAAATTTTCAACAATTCTCGAAAATCTTTGTCGAGCAGTACATTGTGAATAAGGCACCGCCCAGGGTGTCCTATGATTTGTTTGATATAAGGCAGTACCATGGGGAGTCCCTCAGAGACTACCTCAATCGCTTCGGAGCGCAGATGGTCAGATCGCCGGCCAAGGATGAAGAAATGCTGGTCTATGCCTTCAAGAAGGGCGTGCAGCCAGGGCCATTTTGCGAGGCCTTGATCAGGGCTCATCCAGCGACGTTTGCTGAAGTCAGGCGACTTGCGGTGGCCCACATCGCCGACGAGAGTGAAGTCGCCGAGAAGAGAGGCAGCATGGCTCCCGCCAGGCCACGCGCCCAGACCAGGATCCAGCCGCAGAGGGTGCTGGAAACGGCGGCGGCGGCCAGAAAAGACCAAAGGACTCGCTATCCTTACGATAGGAGAAATAAGGGAAGAAGCCAAGTGCGCCAACAACCAGCACGCCGGGAGTACAATCGCCCGCCTAAGCACAAATTTGTCATGGGACTAGCGGACCTGATCGCTATCCCTAACATATCTGCTAGGTTGAAGGCGCCTGAGAAGGTGGGCGACAAGGTGCTGGGGTCAAAGCCGGACGCCTGGTGCGAGTTCCACCAGTGCTTTGGCCACAACCTGGACTCGTGTTTGTCTTTAGGATACCAGCTCGACGATCTGGTTAAGAGCGGGTTCCTAAATGACTATCTGCTGGATAGAAGGACGGGGGGAGCGTCGAGTTCCCAGCCAGCAGGTGGAGAAGCCCAGCAACACGAGATGCCTATCCACGGGGAGATCCACACCATTGGAGGGGGTTTCTCAGGTGGTGGATGCACCGCATCGCAGAGGAAAAAGTATGCGCGATCGGTGATGGCAGTGGACATGTTTGAAGATCACTCGCCGGAAGTGGACATTACGTTCACAAAGCAGGATCTTCGGGACGTTGTGCCTCATGACAACGATCCCATAGTTATTTCGTTGATCACGGCGGGAAGGAAGGTCCACAGAGTTCTGGTGGACCAAGGAAGCTCGGCAGACGTGATGTTCTGGCCAACTTTCACACAGCTGGAATTGCCCCTTGACCAGCTAAGGCCCTATGGAGGGTGCTTGTATGGGTTCGCTGGCGACCAGGTGGAGGTCAGGGGGTACATTGAGCTGAGAACCACGCTTACAGATGAGGCTGGGTCGAGGACGGAGAAAATCAAGTACCTCATCGTAAACGCCCCTTCAGCATATAACATCCTGTTGGGAAGGCCTACTCTTAACAGGATAGGTGCCATTCCGTCGACTCGGCACATGAAGGTGAAGTTGCCGTCGATGGAAGGGGTGGTGATCACGATAAAGTCTGATCAGAAAGAAGCGAAAAGGTGCTATGAGAATAGCCTGAAAAACAAAAGATCAGTGAGCTATGTAACAACCACCCCGCCTCCCGGTGTGAAGCCCAGACCGCCGGTAACAGAGGAGACCGCCGGAAGGGATGTAGAGATGGTAGATGCTGAGCTGGGGGAGAGGAATGCTGGCCTGGAGGAAGAAGAGGCGCGGAATCGCCCCGAGGAAGCAAGGGAACAGGGAATCGCCAGGGCGGTGATCGCCAGAGAATCCAGGCCCAAACCTGTCGAGCAGTGGCTCGAAAAGGAGATCGGAGGGAAAGTTTTCAAGCTCGGAAGATCTGTGGAGGTCGATCTCCAGGACCAGATCGCCAAGGTGATTGAGCGGCATCTGGACGCGTTTGCTTGGTCCGCTTCGGACATGCCCGGGATCGATCCCGACTTCTTGTGCCATCATCTGGCGATGGACAACATGGTGAGACCAGTGCGACAAAGGAGAAGAAAATTCAACGAGGAGAGGAGGCAGGCGATCAGGGACGAAACACAGAAACTCCTCGCTGCAGGCCACATCAGGGAAGTCCAGTACCCTGAATGGTTGGCAAATGTCGTACTGGTGAAGAAGAGCAACGGGAAATGGCGCATGTGCGTCGATTTCACCGATCTGAATAAAGCATGCCCAAAGGATTCGTATCCTTTACCAAGCATTGATGCCCTGGTTGATAGTGCTGCAGGGTGCAAGCTGCTGAGTTTCCTGGATGCCTTCTCGGGCTATAATCAGATCAAGATGCATCCCATGGATGAAGAGAAAACAGCCTTCATGACGGAGAGGTCGTGCTACTGCTATAAGGTGATGCCGTTTGGGCTGAAGAACGCGGGGCCACATACCAGAGGTTGATGGATCGAGTACTTGCACCGATGCTGGGAAGGAACGTGCAAGCTTACGTCGATGACATGGTCGTGACCTCGCAGGAAAAGAGCAAGCACGTTGCAGACTTGGAAGAATTGTTCACGACGATCGCCAAGTTCAAGTTAAAGCTCAACCCGGAGAAATGCATTTTCGGCGTGGAGGCTGGAAAGTTTTTGGGTTTTCTCTTGACTGAAAGATGAATAGAAGCTAACCCGGACAAGTGTGCTGCCATCTTGGTGATGAGAAGCCCAGCTACGGTGAAAGAAGTCCAGCAGCTAACAGGTCGGATGGCAGCCCTATCTCGCTTCGTGTCAGCTAGCGGAGAAAAGGGGCATCCCTATTTTCAGTGTCTGCGGCGCAATAACAAGTTCGCTTGGACGAAAGAGTGTGAGGAAGCTTTCGTCAAGCTGAAGGAGTATCTGGCGAGCCCGCCGGTTCTGTGCAAACCGCTGGCGGGAATCCCTCTCAGGTTGTACTTCGATGTGACTGAGAGGGCGGTGAGTGCGGTGCTCGCCCAGGATCAAGATCAGGCTCAGAAGCCTATTTATTTTGTGAGCAAGGTGTTGCAGGGCCCAGAAACGAGATATCAGGCCCTGGAGAAGGCTGCGCTGGCTGTGGTGTTTTCGGCGAGGAGGTTGCGCCACTACTTCCACAGCTTCACAATACTGGTGATGACTGACCTGCCCATCCAGAAGGTCTTGAAGAAACCTGACGTTGCGGGGAGAATGGTGAAGTGGGCAGTGGAGTTGTCAGAGTTTGACATTAAATATGAGCCTCGAGGCCCGATCAAGGGGCAAATCTTTGCAGATTTTGTGGTTGAGCTCTCATCGGAGGCGACGCGGGTTGAGGGAGACAATTTTCGTTGGGTGCTTTCGGTGGATGGATCGTCGAACCAGCAGGGCAGCGGTGCTGGAGTCATATTGGAAGGACCCAACGGCGTGCTGATCGAACAATCGTTGAGATTTGCTTTCAAAGCCAGCAACAATCAAGCAGAGTATGAGGCGCTGATCGCCGGGATTCTGCTGGCCAAGGAGATGGGAGCTAGGGTGCTGATGGCTAAGAGTGACTCGCTGCTAGTCACAGGGCAAGTAACAGGCTAAAGATCCACAAATGGCGGCTTACTTGGCGTATGTGCAGGAATTGAAGAGTTCCTTTGCCTCTTTTGAAGTAGTACATGTGCCCCGAGAGCAGAATGCCCGAGCTGACTTGCTTGCTAAGCTCGCCAGCTCAGGCAAGGGGGGTAGGCAGAGGACGGTGATTCAAGAAACTCTGAAGACGCCAAGAGCATTTGTAGCAGATCACCTGGTCCTTCAGATAAGCAGGTCGACGGAGAGAGCAGCGAGAAGCCATAAGTCTTTGACGCAAGAAACTCTGAGATCGCCGAGAATCAGAGCATGTCGAGGAGAGAAGGTGGACGTGATGCAGGTCTGCGCCACCCATGAGCCAGACACTTGGATAACGCAATACAAGCGGTGCTTGGCAGATGGCCTCCTCCCGCTGGATCCAACAGAAGCTAGGAAGGTAAAGAAAAATTCTAGCAAGTACACATTGATTGAAGGCGATCTGTACAGGTTTGGGTTCACTCACCCACTCCTGGAATGCATACACGGCGAGAAGTGCACGAGAATTATGGCAGAGCTCCACGAAGGTATATGTGGAAGCCACGTCGGGGGTCGAGCTCTGGCCGCGAGGACTCTCCGTGTAGGCTACTATTGGCCATCCATGAGAGAATATTGAAAGAAATATGCCCAGTGCTGCAAACAATGTCAGCAGCACGCCGATTGCCACAAGGCACCTCCCGAGGAGTTGAAGTCGATCTATAGCCCTTGGCCGTTTCATACTTGGGGAATCGACATCCTGGGACCTTTCCCGCTGGCGATCAGGCAGATGAAGTACTTGGTGGTAGCGATTGAGTATTTCACCAAGTGGATCGAAGCAGAACCAGTGGCCCAGATCACCGCACACAAGATCGAAGGTTTTGTATGGAAGAACATCGTGTGCCGGTTTGGAGTGCCTAAGCGCCTGGTGTCGGATAATGGGACTCAGTTTGCAAGCCACCTGTTGAAGAAGCTTTCTGAAGGGGTTGGAATTCAACAAGTGTTTGCATCCGTCGAGCACCCTCAGACGAATGGCCAGGTGGAATCAGCTAATCGGGTGTTGTTGAGAGGTTTGAAGAGAAGGCTTGAGAAAGCCAAGGGAAGTTGGGCTGAGGAGGTGCCCCGTATAGTCTGGGCGTACCACACCACCGAGCAGTCAGGAACCCATGAGACCCCGTTTAGCTTGGTCTATGGGTGTGACGCCATGATTCCAGTAGAGATCCAGGAGAGCTCGCCGAGATTCCAGAACTTCGTAGAGGAAGATTCGAATGAAGAGAGAAGGCTAAACCTGGATCTGCTGGATGAGGTCAGGGAAGAGGCGAGGCTGAAGGCTGAGGCGGTGAAGAGGAGGATCGAGCGAAGGTACAACTCTAAGGTGATGCCAAGGCAGTTTAGAGAGGGCGATCTGGTGATGAGGAAGGCCCACCAGTACGAGATGGAGAATAAATTGTCACCCAAGTGGACTGGACCGTTCAGAATAACCGAGGCGCTCGGGAACAGGGCCTACCGCTTAGAAACGCTGGAAGGAGGGGCGATCCCTCGTACCTGGAACGCCACACACCTGAAGTTGTACTATAGTTAAGAGCTTTGTAAGTAAAGACAAACACAAATGTTATATTACAATGTCTCTGTTAAAACAGTTTCAAGGGGGCACTCTTTTTTCCCTAAGGAGGGTTTTTAATGAGGCCACCCAATAAAAGAAGAGTTTTCGAAGTATAAGGTGTTTTCAGATTGCATGTGTGATATTTTCAAAAGTTTTGGAGAAAGACCTTGTCATTTGTACATGATTTAAGGCAAGAAAAGATATATCGCGTGCTTTCTAAAGAGTTTTAAGTCCTCATCGTTTTTCGGCGATTGGAGGCACCAGTTAAGTTTTAAGTCCTCATCGTTTTTCGGCGATTGGAGGCACCAGTTAAGTTTTCAAAGTCCTCATCGTCCTTCGGCGATCGGAGGCACCAGATGAAAGACCTCAACGCTCTCGCGCGTCCTGAGGCTAGTAAAAGACCTCCTCGCCGTCGAGCGAGTGCAGGCGAGAAAGAGAAAAAGTCCTCCGTGTTTCTGGGAGCGAGAAGATGTAACTCCTGGGGCAATGTCGAGGCAAGTTAAAAGACCTCCTCGCCGTTGAGCGAGCGCAGGCGAGAAAGAGAAAAAGTCCTCCGTGTTTCTGGGAGCGAGAAGATGTAACTCCTGGGGCAATGTCGAGGCAAGTTAAAAGACCTCCTCGCCGTCGAGCGGGTGCAGGCAAGAAAGAGAAAGGTCCTCAGTGCATCCAGGGGGGAGGAGATGTACACCCTGGGCAAGTTGAGGCACCAGATAAAGTCCTTATCGCCGTTGTGCGAGCTAAGGCCAGTTAAAGACCTCCTCGCCGCCAAGCGAGTGCAGGCGAGAGAAAGAAAAGGTCCTCAGTGCATCCAGGGGGGAGGAGATGTACACCCTGGGCAAGTTGAGGCACCAGATAAAGTCCTTCTCGCCGTTGAGCGAGTTCAGGCGAGTTAAAAGACCTTCTCGCTTATGTGCGAGCATAGGCAAGATAAAATCCTTCTCGTCTCAAACGAGTTCAGGTATGGCGCAAAGGGTGGAAGAAGCTTGAAAGGTGGCTAAGGTAGGTTCGAATAGAACGCCTAGTCAGCCGGTTTTTTGCTCTGAAGTTCAGGGGGGCAAGAGAAGATCCCAAAGGGCGTTTCTACCCCAGATGAAGAAACGATTGCCAAAGCATGAAGCTAGGAAAGGCTGATGGTACCAAGAGTTCTTGGCGATCGGGGAAAGTTCAAACGACGGCGAGAAGGTTGAAAGACTTGTTTGATAAAGCAGGTCAAGTGGGACGTTGCTTGAGCCAATGATTGAGTTACAGTTCGTTGTTCGAAGGGTATTCTTGCGATAAGGTTAGTTGCCTTAAGAATACAAGTTGTTTAAAGTGATTATTGCTCAAGTTTGAATTGGCTCGAGGCAGTTAAGTCAAAAGTCGTATTCGCAAAATTGTTAAGATAAATCCGACAAAGTTAAACATACAAAGAAGGCTAGAGCGCTTAAAAGGAGTCAGGGGAGAGAATATCCAAGTTTTGCGATTGAAGTAAGTATCTGTTCAAAAAACATATGCACGAGTTTTATTACAAGGTATATGCAAGCGAAATTATAAAGTAGCAGATGAGGTGGAGTGGATTAGTCTTCAGCAGGAACGACCTTTCCATCTACTACTTCGTTGTTCAACGACACCATGCTGAGGTCGAGATCGGGGAATAGGCATGCGAATTGTTCCCGAGCGGCTTCGAATCCAGCAGCCAGAATCTGAGCAGAGTTTAGCTTAAGTTCTTCAAATTGCCCTTGAAGTTCTTCAACCTGTTTCTTGAGCTCTTTGTTCTGTTGCTCCTGCTCTTCAACCTGTTTTCGGAGTTGTTCGTTGGTCTCTTGAGCATGGAGAAGGTCGTCAGTAACCTTCTTGGATTCTGTTTGAGCTTGGGCCAACTCAGCAGCCATCTTTCCTTTCTCCTTGTTTGCCTCGGCGAGATCAGCCATGGCGTCGTCCCTCGCTTTTTCTACTTGCCCAAGTAGCTTCTCGCGGTCGATCGACCTCTGCTCCAGTTTTTGCACCCTGGCGGCGTCAGCTTGAATGTGAGCCTCCAGGTCGCTCGCCTTGGTGCGCAGAGGCACGATTTTGCTTTCTAGGTCAACTTTCTCTTGGGCAAGGTCATGGACTTTGCGGCGAAGGTCAACAGCTTCCTTGCGCGCCAGCCTGAGCTCGGTGTTGAGGGCATCCTCCACTCGGGTGTGATCAAGTTCTGCGAGCGTCAGGCTGAATGACATCTTCTCCACCTCGACCTTCATAGTGCTATTTTCAGTCTTGAGGTGGTAGAGATCGTCTTGAAGCCTCCTGGTGGAGCTCTCCACAGCCCTCGTTATGATCGATGGGATATCCTCTGCTATGGTTTTGAGTTTGGCGGTCAGAGGTTCCCACATCCTTGTAACTTCGAGGGAAAGGTTCGCTGCTTGGAGAGGCGCCAGGGGGGCTTGTTGAGGGTTCTCGCCGCCACCTTCCTTAGCAATATCTTCAGTGGTTGCTTCATGGTGTGGCGACGCAATCGGGGATTCGGTAATCAGGATTGGAGAGGTGTGAGCAACCTCATCCCCGATTGAAACGTTTTCTGCAGCTGAAGTGTTTGAAGGGGGGCCCCCTTCTGCTGACACGTACGGCGTAGAGGCGCTTGGGGGGTCCTCCAGAAAATTTGGCTCTTGAGCCTCAGCTGCTGGTGGCGCAGTGGCCAGTGGAGTCGCCTGGACTGGTGATGAAGGGGCTTGTGGTGTTGGCGATGAGGGAGGAGGAGCAGGTGTTGATGGTGGTGTTGAAGCTGGAAGAGGGGGTGGGGCAGGTGGTGAAGATGGTGCCACCCTTTTCCTCTTTGTAACGAGGCCATCCTCAGTGACCTCGTCGTCCTCTTCCTCCTCCTCTTGGATGACTTGGGGGGCTTTTCGCTTAGGCCTCTTAAGGACCAGTTTCTTGCGCTGGGTGGGTTCCATGGGCGGTGATCGCCCATGAACGATGGCCTTCTCGACCGCCGAGTTGGGCACCGTTTGGGAACCGGTCGCCAACCCGTGGTTTCGGGCGAGCGCCTTTAAGTCGGCGAGCATGTTTTTACCCAACATATTGTCTGCATGAAACAAAAATGCATGAGTTAGCTCAGAGAAGAAAACGACAAGTGTATGAGGTAATAAAACAGCAAAAAAGGTAGTATATGCAGAAAAGGTAAAACCAAAGTCTTGTGCGTATTGCACAAGACGCCCAGAAGCAGTATCAGAAGCAGTATCAAAGCAACAGTTTGGATGTCCTAACCTATTTGGAATTCTAGCTGGTCCTCAAAGAATTCGAAGGAGATCAAGGTGGGGGTCAGGAATGTTATGTTGGCATCCGACACCCTCTTCCAGAATAGACAGAGGTCTCTGTCCAAAGCTCCCATGCTATCAGGACTTCTGGGCCTCCTGAAGCAGCTCTTGGACTCCTTTTTCCCCTTGTCCACCCAGTACAAGGGGAAGCCATCGAGAAGGGAGGTGTCTTTATCGTTTGCGCGCACTTGGATGAACTTCCCCTTCCAGTCTTTGTACGATTGCTGGAAGATGGTAAAAATGGATCTCCCAGCAATTGCATTCAGGCTGACCCACAGGCGGTCTCCTGGGTGCTTGGCCTCAAAAAGAAACAAAAACACGTCCACCGACGCGGGCAACCCCAGGTGGTCGCATGTTATTTGAAAGGCTCGAACAAACGCCCAGCTGTTGGGGTGAAGCTGGGCGGCGGCAATGTTGAGCTCGGTCAAAAGTTCCCTCTCGAATCGGGTGAGAGGGAACCTGAGCTTGACCTTCTTGAAGAAAGTTGTATAGACAAAGCAGAAGGGCCCGTCGGCGCTTACTTTGTCATCAGCACACACTGGCAGAGCGGCGGGGCAAGGCAGCACCATCATCCTCTCGTCGTGCTCCTTGTGAAACGATTGATAGGCCTCGTCCCCCTTAGTCAACCGCAAAACTGCTCCCGCAGTGTTCACCGACGAGGTCTCCTTCAGAAGGGTTGGGGTGGCCCAAGGATATAATGTTTTGAAGTCTGGCAGAGGGACGGGGGCTCCTCCAGCGTTAGGTGGAGTCGCCTAGGCCAGAGCAGTTTGGGAAGATGCAGGCCTCTCAGCCTGCGAAGAGGAAGCGCCACGAACTTGTGTTGAGTCGTGTGCTTGTGAAGGAGGGTTTCGTGCTGATGGAGGGGGGTTCGGGGTAATCTTGGTGCGAGTCATGATGGCAGCTGCAAAGGAAGAAGAAAGGAAAAATGATCAGGAGGGTTACGAAGGCTGACTCGGTCATGGAAGGAAGGTGAAACGACGAACGAATGTGAGTTCGTTGCGACGATCGACAAAGCCCTAAGTTACGCAGAAGGAGAAATGGAAAAACAACCCACAGCGTATGCACCAGGCAGTTACAGGATGATGCAAATCGGTGAAAATGCAAGGAGGACCAGCAGATGAAGGAAAGTAATTACCTTTCGATGATCAGGAAGACGAGGGAGGAAGATGGTGATCTGGAGCGTTGAAGAGCGTTGAGAGTTTTCGCAGAGAGAAGTTAGAGCGTTTGCAACACGAGGAAAGTGATGGAACAGTGGAACGAAATGGGTTTAAGGGTTTTCAAAATGGGTTTAGGAAGCGCAAACGGCAAATGAAGAGAGCCGTTGATGAAGCCACGTGTCGAGCGATGGGTGAAGGGTTTGGTGGAGCGTCAGAGCAGCAGAAAGTACAATCGCTTGGAATTCTGCGTCAGTGCCACGTAGACCGGTGTTAACGAAGGCTCTTTCAGTCTTTTCGCTAGACAAGTCTTCGCTTAAGACTGGGGGGCTTGTGTACCGCCCTGGTGGTCGGGTATGATGACGTGGCATCCTGCTACAGTGAAGGCGTGTTGACAAGGCGCCAGGTTGGCAAGAAGGGAAGGAAGTCGGGAGGCACGTGTAGTCGCCAGCTGTTAAGTTGGCGTGTTCCGACTTCCAGTTTACCAGAATAGGCGATCGCCAGGTTAAAGATCAAGTCGCCAGATGCAGACCCAAGCGACCAAGCAGTCGGAGATCGCCAGAACAAGCACATCGCCGAAGATGGAGGAGAAGCAGATTATGAAGGCGGCCGGCGAGACCACAGGGAAGGTGTATGAAGGCCCTAACTCGCCAGTTCCAGTAGAGATCGCACTCCTAAGTTAGCTATGCACTGGGCATTACCATGCATAAGTAACTTAGCCAAAATGAGAGCAGAAGCGGCGCCAAGTCAGGGAGCCTCCAGATGATGGCACGTGTACAGTTGGATGCGAGCCACGTGTCCAAGTCTGTAACTGCCAGGAGAGAGAAAACCACCAGGTATATAAGAGTTCTTAACAGACTTTCTGAGGTACGCACGTTCAGTTCATACACTTTACGCTTGCGAGTGATAGAGCTGATTGTGAGAGGATTTGCACGGTTCTAGTTCTTAGTATTTGGTGATACCGTCACTGACTTGAGCGTCGGAGTGCGATCGGCCGCAGCGGCGTCGTGTCGTTTCTTTGCAGGTTCTTGAAGTAGATCCAGGGAAGGAACGAAGGTGATAAGCGGTGCGCACGTCGATCCTTTGACGAGACATTCTCCAGCGTTCCGGTCAACAGGCAGGATCAATTATTTTAAAAACTCCTACTAAAACTTTTTATATAAAAATGTTAATATGTAAACAAAGGAAACTAGTACATTCATATATTATATGAAAAATATGAAAAAATGGATTAAAATATTTTAATAACTAATAATAATGATACTTATTTCTCATGTATTCCGATAACTTTATTTATTCATGTAATCATTCAATTTTTATAACAAGTAGTTAATTGATAGATTGAATAGTTGCAAGTTACAAAAATAGGATTTTTAATGTGATAAAAAATTATATTATAATATATTATTCATCATCATTTACTTATTTTTCATATTTTCCAAGGGTTAGTGAGTTATTAATTAAAGTTTAGAAATCGCGCTCTCAACTTTTTCTCAGTATTCATTAATTTATTTACAAAGCTAATCTTAACTTGTGATATTTAAGCAAAATCTCTGAAATCTAATCTTTAAATTATTATTCTTAAATAAAAGCATTTATCTTAAATTTAGACCTATTCAAATTTAACCAAAGGAATACTCAATCAGAAACAAATTCGTAAAAACACGGCAACTTGAAAATTATTATTACATCAAGTGGAATTTTGTGCATCACATAAATTTGACTTTCCCTTGCAAACATCGACATACACCTGTCAAGTTGATTACATAAATTTGCATGTGAATCTCATTTTACATTTTTCGTTTGGAGTTAAATTTCATTACATTTTAAATCATTTGATAAATTTTGTTCTTTCATAAGGGATGACACAGTGAGATTCAGTAGTTGAATAATTTATTTTTTTATTCGACTTTTTTTTTTAAATCTCAAGTTTTGATTCTCGATTAAGAGTGTATATATAAAAATAAATACTTCGATATCAAGTATCAATTAAGTATCCGAATACTATAATTATTATAATAATAATGTGTTTTTATTTAGTTTTTGTACTTATTTATAATATATTGATAAAAAAATTTAGTGTTGAATTAGATTAACGTATGTTTATAATTAGTTATTGCGTTACTTAATTGTTAATTATAATATATTCGGTCGATATCAACACGTTCTAGACTATTCGATCCTAACAGTAATAATTTATTATAATATTTAATTTTAACACATAAAATGTGGAAATTAATTAAATTTGGATTTGTAAAGAGTTATTAAAACAGTAATTTAACTAATATTTATAAATTATATTAACTGAATATATAGGGAGAGAAAACTTAAATCGATAAGCTTTATTAATTCATATTTTTTTTTCAAATTGCTACCATGTAACTACAGATTCTAGGATGACAAAATAAATGACCACCAAAATGGGAATCACGTACAATAGCTAAGTTCTTATTTAAATATAGACAATATTCTTGAAAAACTTTACTTTATAATAATTTAATTAATTAAGTTGAAAAATCACTATGGATCATCCGTACATGTTACTCTTGCAAAAAAAAATTGTAACAGTTCGTACATATCATAATTAAGAAAGAAAATGTAAGCTCAATTGTGACTATCAAACGTGGTATAGCCGTCTATTGTGTTGACTTTTCGCACCATTTGCGGAGATTAAGGGAATTAAATTAAGCTTCTGTACTAAAGACATTTTTCCGGTCAAATCAAGTATCTGTGTATTGGATTTTGTTCCATCTTAATTTGAAAGAGACATTGAAAACAATAGTTTATACCTTTGTAAAAGGAATATCATTATAAAAACAATATTAAGAAAATTGACCTTTTAGTTGTGATTTTATTTTTTATCTAAAAAAAATATAGAAATATATAAATGAAAGAAGTATTTAGGTTGCTTTAGTCGGTGTAAAAAAACTTCAAATATGTATAAAACAAAACAAAAATAGCAATCGTTCCATAGTCTTCTTTTCTATTCAAAGTATATATTTTAAGAATAATACCTTGCTGGAAAATTTTAAAAGATTCCTTTATATTTTTGTTTGAAATTGATGTTTTCTTTACTTTTTTTTTAATTTTCTTTCAAGATATCTGTTTCCTTTTTTTTTTCTTTATGTAATAGATATCTCAATATAAAGGTATTTTGGCGTAAATAAATTGATAGATTGATAAAATAAATAAATAAATAAATATTGTAATTTTTTCTGATAAAAAAAATAATATCGTTATTAATCTTAATTTTTTTTTGAAATTTTAATATTTTTTTACGTGAATCGATCTCATATAGGTCTAAGTTATCATAATATATTATTAATGTTTAATTATTTTACTATTTAGCTTCGAGAGGTCAAAATATTAAGAATATTATGAACAAATTATGTGTAACATCCTTATTTTTACCCATATTTGCTAATATATTATGCATGCAATATTTAATTAATAAACATAAACTTTCTCATATTTGTATCTATAAAAGATATCCCTCTTCATAGAGATTTAATATATACACAAAAGTCTACAAATAAAACATTCAAAATAAAATATTTGTTGCTCTGACTGCTCATTGAGGAGCTCTGTCACCTGCAACTTCATTTACTCCCGTGTAAATTAACACGATCATAAAAAATTTAAAGAAAACAAACACAACAAAACGGGGTAAGCTAGCTATTTTTGAGAATTCTAATATAAATTTGATTTTTAAAAACACACATCACAATTATCATACACATTAGTCTTGTCAGATATCTACTGACTCACATACTCAGACACTCGATTGTACTTTCGGAAGACTTGTGTATTGAAATTAACATCCAGAGACTTGCACTTGTCATACTACTCACTGTGAATCCACACATTCATGTGCATAATCAATCTCAACATCTCATCATCTCATATGTCAAGGTAAATCCATTTGATTTGCTCTGATCAGATCTTTAAACCTTAAACTCAGTCAAATGATCCTCTTTCGACTCTCACCAACTGAATAACTTCATCTATGTGATTCCATTATATTAGTAGAGTCAGGATTGTCTCATTCACAGGACACTCACAATTCAATACACCTTAATAACAATCTCAACACGATATTTCCTTTCCTGGAAATAGTATGTCTTGATCACACTTTCACCTCATTACATACATAATTTAACACATCAATGCACCATTCAATCACATCATATTTTAAACTTTCTAAACAATCCAAATATATCTCAAAATTCACTTAAACACATAACTAAGTTCTAAATATATGCTCTCTAAATCAATCATCATCTAAAATCAAATAACCACTTCTCATGAAACATCTCATTTAAGTAATTCAACGAAATATTCAAAAACAATTCAACTCCTTTATATTATCATTCAAACACTTTTAATTCTCAATCACAAACACTTTCAACAACTTATTCACCTTAAATTCAATATAAAATATTTAAATTCAACCATTTCAGTCAATATATTACTTTACTCTTCAAAAGAGACAATCCTACAAGCAAAAATTTGAATTGGTGACCACGTCACCCAATCCAGATATTCTAACCTAAGGTTCTATTTTTTTTTAAAAAAAATTAGCTTACCTTACCAGAACTTGAGCAGATGCTCAATGAGAGCTCTAACCTATCAAAAGCTCAAAGGTAGCCTAACCTACGCCATAGAGTCCTGATAAAAAATCTAACTATACCTGAGCTAACAGAGACTATTTTTGAAGATAAAAGCATCACATGCAAGCTTAATGTAACAACACTTTTTTAAAAACAAAAACAGAAGCCCCTGCATGCATTTTTTTCTTCTCTCTCTCTCCATATTCTCTTCTCTCCCTCACTCTTAATTTCTCTCCCAATCTTCATCTATTTTAGAATCTGATCATACCACGCTGTAGCTGAGGAGTTAAGGAACATTTCCACCCGATCAGATTTTCAAACAGAGTAAGTTCATTTTTACTCTAAATATCCTTTGTTCTCTATTTTTCCTTAGGATTTAGTCATCAATCTTGGTGGGGTCAGTTGAGAAGTTTAATCCTCTCAACTTATTCTATTATATACTGAATTTTTATTCTGTTTTGATAGTTTGCATTAGGCCCGTAAATCTTGAAGCTTATCCAAACGGTGGGGAATAAAATTCTAAAAGTTGCTTGGAAAGCAAGAAATTAGGTAAGGGAAGCTAAATTTAATTTTTAATAGCACCCTAGGATAAAAGATCTGAATGCGGAAGGGACGTGGTTCCAATATTCAATTTTTCTTGCAGGGATGTTGTGTGTTTATATATTGGGTTGTTTGTTTATATATTATTTAAATTTGTAAAAATATTATATTTTGATGGTTTAATATTTAAGTGTTGTTTTTTTTATGTTAATTACACTTTTGAATGTTGTGGATCGTATTTGGAATGATATTGTATGATGAAATGGTGTGGAATTGAATTCATACATTTGGGATAATGTATGGACCGATGTTTGTTGTGTATTAAGTATTTATGCCTATGTGGTAACAGAGATCTCCGACCTTCACTGATGATCTATGTCACATAGACTAAGATATCTGGTGGTGAGAAGCTGATGGTGGAGTTCATGAACACTATGACATATGAGATGCACGACTTGGGTTGTATTGAACTTACCCTAATCCTTTCTGTTGGATTCAATGGTAATCTTTGGATCAGGTGTTAGTCTCTGGTAGGACTTACTTAATACGGGTCTTCCGGAAGACGTTGTTTGTTGAATATTCTCGATGTGTAGATCCATGTGATTGTTTTGTTGTTGAGATTTGAAGAAAATTGAATAATTTGAGAAATTGATCATGTAATTTGGTTTTCTCTTTGGATTTAAGTGTGTATATTATAAAATTCTATTTTCACTAGCTTACACTTACTTTTCTTGTTGTGTTTGAACTGCGATGACTGTACTATGTACACGAGCAGATGACCATACAAGTGCAGGAGAGCCTTAGAGGTTTCAGAGTCTTATTTTGAGCTGTGGATATGTAAATATTTGTATTTCTATAAATCCTAATCATGTATTAGGAATGTTTTGAAAAACTCCAAGTTTGTATAAAAATTGGTAGAACTTTTATTGTAATAGTTATATGTAAATTATGGGGTGTTTCATTTAATGGTATCAGAGCGATTCATCCTTAGGATAACCTGAGGGTAGTGGATTTATTCTGTTTAGGGTTTAGGGTTTAATGGCAAGGTAAATCCAGATGGAGCAGACCAGTGGGTGAGAGACATAGAAAGAATATTTGAAGCTACTCAATGCCTTGAAGAGAGAAAGTTATCTTATGCCATCTATATGCTTATTGAAGAAGTTGAGTTCTGGTGGATAGGCATGAAGCAAATGATGGAATACAAAGGAGAAGATGCCACTTGGGAGAACTTTAAAGTAAGATTCCTGGAGGAGTACTTTCCTGATAGTGTCAGGTATGCAAAAGAAATTGAATTCATGCAGCTAGAACAAGGAAATCTTTCACTCACTGAATATGCTACTAGGTTAAAACACCTAGCTAGATTCTACACCCAGACCATGACTGAGGTTTGGAGATGCAGAAAATTTGAGTTTGGGTTAAAGCAAGAACTTAAACAAGTGGTGATTCCTATGTCCATTAGAGATTTCCGTGCTCTAGTGGAGAAAGCAAAAGTAGTGGAGAGTTTGAAAAATAGTAGCAGACTTGCTAAGCCTCAAGTGGGAGGACCTTCCACGTGGAGTTGCGCTCAAGTCATAGGTGACACGTGGCAGTAACACTGAAACCCAAGGTATATAAGCTTTTCTGAAAGCTTAGTGAGGTACGTTGTACATTCTGACATTCTTACACACACTTGAGTCATTTGCGAGCTTACACACTGTACGCACGAGTGATTTGAGCACCAGAGAGAAGTTTGTTAGAATACAGTTACGCGCCTTCAGAGCACCACAGTTACAGTGTTCCGATACGGAGGTGGATGGTGTTTTCTGCCTACTGACTTGAGCGTCGGAGTGCAAACGGCCGCTAGGGCACCCTTTGTTCTTCTTTATTTCAGCTACTCACGACGGTGTAGGGTGAAGATCTGGAATCAAGACCAAGGGAGTCTTTGATACGCGAGTTGCAGCTACGCACTAACCACAATCTGGTCAACCGGCAGGAACATTCTTCTTAATTTGGTCATCTTTATGCCTTTTGTTGTCTTAAAATTTCGCACATTATCATCATCACCATATAATTGTGTTTTCTCTTTTGCTATGTAGAAGATAACCTTCACACTTATTTAACCACTTGGTTAAGTTGGTGTCCAATAGCAATCTTCTTTGAGCCTATCACCATAATTGCAAAATCAAAAACCATAAACAAAGTGCAACCCATAAAAATGCACAATCCTAAAATCAACTCACATCACCTTATCATGTTTTCTCTTAGTCATATCTTGATTCCTTATGATTTGAGCAAAAATTCTTCTTATTTTATCCATCTTTCTATCTTTTTATTTGGAACTTTCTTTAAGTCTCCTAACCTCTTCTCTTAGATTGGCTTCTTTCCTACCATGAACACTAGACGAATGCCTTGAATGATCACTCATTGTTGAATAGAAAAGCTTGAAGGTTTTTCACAAAACTTTTGAATTCAACAAGAGTGATAAAAGATTTTTCACAAAAGGTTTTAAGGATTTAAGAAGTTCCTACAAGGTTAAAAAGTAAAAGTTTTTCTAAGTTCACTCCTGGAAAGAGAGGTGAGTCACTAAGACTACTTAAGTATCAGGTCTTTCCTAGCTAGAGTTTCCTTAGATAGCTTTCAATAGTTTTCCATAGAAGAACTTCACAAAAAAAATTCCTAATTTGTCTTTGTGCGCAAAGGTCCTAGAGGATCAAAGAAAGGTCTATTAATTTGTGTAGTCCTAAGACCGTTTTTTCCTATTCGTCACAGAGACTTTAAAACAAATAAAATAAATTAAAGAATAACGATGGGTAAAAAATTATATATAAAGAAAGTAGTTAAATCTATTCGTCTTCATAAGTGAAAGTGCAAGTGACACTTTGAGTCCCTTGACACACTTTCACAACTACAACGCTTAAGCTATTACAGAGTTTCAATGGGATTGCACCAAGGGCATTTTCCTAGAAATATAAAAAAGTAAAATAAAAGATATACACAAAGGTTCTGTGATAAGAAATATGATTTTAACAAGTAAATTTAGTATTTCTCTCATTCCTTGTGTGTTTGCACTCCACCTGAGCTTATATTTCCAAGTCTTGATGAGAATGTTCTTCAATTGGTTCTTCACCAACACACCTAAGATGCCACCTTAGGGAGAGGTAAGTTTCACCCAAAACTTAAGGAAAAGTAAGTGTAAAGTCTTTTTGGACTTCAAGAAGAGTACAAATTAAATTAAATACTCAAAGAGACTTGAAATAAATTAAATAGCAACAAATAAGCACAATTTGATGGCTATCACTTCAAAGAGAATCCTAACATTGGAGCTAAAATTGATTATAAAAACAAGCAAACAAAAAAAAACTAGATTTGCATTCTGACAGTGTTGATTCCAAAATTTATGTAAACTTTTATAGATCGAAATTTGTTCACAAATTTTAAACACAATTGCTTAACACAACAAGGAATATAGTCTTAAATATTTCAAATCAAAAGATGCATTGAGCTAACTGAAACAAATCAAAAACCAAGACCAATGTGAAGCTTCTCTCCAAATTCATCATTAATGAACATCCAGGCTTTTACGATTTATCACATTTTTTCTACTTCGGTTTTAGATGCACCTTTTTAACACAAGATCACTAACACATTGTACTTATTAGATATAAGTAATTTGGATGTTTATTTATTTAACAAAAAATTTTCCAATCCATAACAAATTCATAGAATCATGTCAGTGAGAAAAAACCTAAAGAGTCTAATGAAATGGAACAAAACTTCAAGTTACAATGGAATTTTGTAATAAGATGCTTACTAGTGATCTAATAGTAAACTCGCATACAAGAGAAATTAAGAAAAACAATTTTACAAACGCATGACATACACATTGTAAAAGTTTGACTACTTCTATGGAAATTCAAGACATGTAAAGACTAAACATGACTTCTAGACAAAACATGATCCCACATTAACTTCAAATCTTTAATTAGGGGACCTAGATAAACATCTATGTCATTCTGGCTATTTTGGATTGGACATCATCATAGACAACATCATTTATTTTTGCTTCATGCAAAATCCAAGAGGTAAGTTGTAAATAACTAGTAAAACAGGCCATGAACTGTGATTCGTACTTGTTCCTGCTGGTTGACTCGATTGCCTTCGTACTTCAACGACGATCACACGCCCAATTCTCTCTGCCTAGGCTCGTGCTTTCCTTCGATCGAACACCCTGTACCTGCAAAGACAAAGGTGTTGAATCAAGTGGTGTTCAAGTTTTGAAGAATCCAAATCCTTTGAAGGATGTTGAAGCCTTGGCTGTGCTTGATATTGCTGTGCTGGTTTAGCTTAGTTTTGGTGTAGTTTATATGTTGCAATCCACCCTTTGATTAAATCTAAAGCATTGGCATTCTCAATCTTTGTGAAAGTAAAATGTTTTCAAACTAAGTTAAAACAACCGATTGTTTTGTCGAAACAACCGATTGTTTATACTTAGGTGTTTTAAGGAAAAAATTGAAAACTGTTTTTAAATGGTTGAACTGTTAAGTACCAAAACAACCGATTGATTCGAGGAAACAACCGATTTTTTGTTTTGGGACCATAACAGAAAAACTGTTTTCTGTTTGACTAAGCTTTAAATGATTTAACTGCTTACGCTCCAGTCATTAAATGCTTTGACCAATCTTTTAATGCAATTTAAGAGTTTGTTAAGATTTGATAACAAACTACATCTTTGAATATATTCAGAAAAACAGATTTGAGATTTAAAAATAAAAGAATCTTTGACAAGTTTTTCCAAAGAGTATGAGTTTTTCAAAGAGCTGAGATTGCTAAGAGTTTGTGATTGATCAAAGTGTATGGAATAGGATTCTGCTTGTATTGATTTCATATTATCTTCTGTAACAAGTGATCCTGCCTATTGACCGGAGCGCTGGAGAATGCCTCGTCAAAGGATCGACGTGCGCGCCGCTTCTCACCTCCGTTCCTCCTCTGGATCTATCTCAAGAACCTGCAAAGAAACGATACGGCGCCGTTGCGGCCGATCGCAGTCCGACGCTCAAGTCAGTGACGGTATCACCAAATACTAAGAACTGGAACCGTGCAAATCTCTCTCACAAACAGCTCTGTCACTCGCAAGCGTAAAGTGTATGAACTGAACGTGCGTACCTTAGAAAATCTGTTAGGAACTCTTATATACCTGGTGGTTTTCTCTCTCCTGGCAGTTACAGACTTGGACACGTGGCCTGCATCCAACTGCACACGTGTCATCATCCGGAGGCTCCCTGACTTGGCGCCACTTCTATTCTCATTCTGGCTAAGTTACCTACGCATGGTACTGCCCAGCGCATAGCTAACTCAGGAGTGCGATCTCTACTGAAACTGGCGAGTTTGGGCCTTCATACACCTTCCCTGTGGTCTCGCCGGCCGCCTTCATAATCTGCGATCTCCTTCGTCTTCGGCGATGTGCTTATTCATCTGGCGATCGCCTGTTCTGGCAAGCTGGGGATCGGAACACGCCAACTTAACAATCGGCGACTACACGTGCCTCCCGACTTCCTTCCTAACTGCCAACCTGGCGCCTTGTCAACGCGCCTATACTGTAGCAGGATGCCACGTCGTCGCACCCGACCACCAGGGCGGTACACAAGCCCCCCAGTCTTAAGCGAAGACTTGTCTAGCGAAAAGACTGAAAAAGCCTTCGTTAACACCGGTCTACGTGGCATGGACGCAGAATTCCAAGCGATAGTACTTTCTGCTGCTCTGACGCTCCACCAAACCCTTCGCGCATCGTTTGACACGTGGCTTCATCAACGGCTCTCTTCGTCTGTCGTTAGCGCTTCCAAACTTATTTCGAAAACCCTTAAACCCCTTACGCTCCTACTGTTCCATCACCTTCCTCACACTTGCGTACGCTCTTATTTCCTTCTGCGAAAAACTCTCGACATTCCTCGACGCTCCAGATCACCACCTCCTTTCAACGTTCTCCTGATCATCGAAAGGTAACTACTTTCCTTCATCTGGTGGGTTTCCTTGCATTTTCACCGATTTGCATCATCCTGTAACTGTCTGGTGCATACGCTGTGGGCTGTTTTCCATTTCTCCTTCTGCGTAACTTAGGGCTCTGTCGATCGTCGCAACGAACTCACATTCGTTCGTCTTTCACCTTCCCTCCCTGATCGAGTCAGCCTTTGTAACCCTCCTGATTATTTTTCCTTTCTTCTTCGTTTGCAGTTTGCTATCATGTCTCGCACGAAGATCACCCCGAACCCCCCTCCATCAGCGCGAAACCCTCCTCCACAAGCACACGACCCGATGCAAGTTCGTGGTGCTCCCTCTTCGCAGGCTGTGAGGCCTGCGTCTTCTCAAACCGCGCTGGCCCAGGCGACTCCCCCAAACGCTGGAGGAGCCCCCATCCCTCCGCCAGACTTCAAGGTTTTATACTCATGGGCTAGCTCAACCCTCTTAAAGGAAACGTCGTCGGTGAACACTGCGGGAGCGGTTCTGCGATTGACCAAAGGGGACGAGGCCCACCAATCGTTCCACAAGGAGCACGATGAGAGAATGATGGTGCTGCCTTGCCCCGCCACTCTGCCAGTGTGCGCCGATGATAAAGTGAGCGCCGACGGGCCCTTCTGCTTCGTCTACACCACTTTCTTCAAGAAGGTCAAACTCAGGTTCCCTCTCACTCGATTTGAGAGGGAACTCTTAACCGAGCTCAACATCGCTGCCGCCCAGCTTCACCCCAACAACTGGGCGTTTGTCCGAGCTTTCGAGATAACGTGCGCCCACCTGGGGTTGCCCGCGTCAGTGGACGTATTTTTATTTCTGTTTGAGGCCAAACACCCAGGAGATCGCCTGTGGGTCAGCCTGAACGCCATTGCTGGGAGATCCATTTTCACCATCTTCCAGCAGTCGTACAAGGATTGGAAGGGGAAGTTCATCCAGGTTCGCGCAAACGACAAAGACCCTTCCCTCCTCGACGGTTTCCCCTTGTACTGGGTGGACAAGGGGAAAAAGGAGTCCAAGAGCTGCTTCAGGAGGCCCAGAAGTCCTGATAGCATGGGAGCTTTGGACAGAGACCTTTGTCTCTTCTGGAAGAGGGTGGCAGATGCCCACATAACATTCTTGACCCCCACCCTGATTTCCTTCGAGTTCTTTGAGGACCAGTTGGAATTTCAAATAGGTTAGGACACTACATCTTTGTCTTGACATTGCTTCTGATATTGTTTCTGGGCGTCTTGTGCGATACACACAAGACTTTGGTTTTATCTTTTCTGCATATGCCTGCTTTTGCTGTCTTATTGTCTTGTACACTTACCCCTTTCTCCTTTGAGCTAACTTATGCATTTTCATTTCATGTAGACACCATGTTGGGTAAGAATATGCTCGCTGATTTGAAGGCGCTCGCCCGCACCCACGGGTTGGCGAGCGGTTCCCAGACGGTGCCCAACTCGGCGGTCGAGAAGGCCATCATTCATGGGCGATCACCGCCTAAGGAGCCCTCTCAGCGAAAGAAACTGGTCCTGAAGAGGCCAAAACGGAAGGCCCCCCAAGTTGTCCAAGAGGATGAGGAAGAGGACGACGAGGTCACTGAGGATGGCCTCGTTACAAAGAGGAAAAGGGTGGCGTCACCTTCTGCACCTGCCCCGCCCCCTCTTCCAGCTTCAACACCACCGTCAACACCTGCCCCTCCTCCCTCATCGCCAACACCACGAGCCCCTTCACCACCAGTCCAAGCAGTTCCATTGGCCACTGCGCCACCTGCAACTGAGGCCCCGGAGCCAAACTTCTTAGAGGACCCCCCGAGCGCCTCTACACCGCATATATCAGCAGGGGGGGCCCTCCTTCCAACACCTCAGCTGCAGGAATCGTTCCAATCGGGGATGAGGTCGCCGACACCTCTCCAATCCTAATCACCGAGTCCCCGATTGCGTCGCCGCGCCAGGAAGCAAACACCGAAAATGTTGCTAAGGAAGGCGGCGACGAGAATCCTCAACAAGCCCCGCTGGCGCCTCTCCAAGCTGCAAATCTTTCCCTCGAGGTCACGAGGATGTGGGAACCTCTGACTGCTAAACTCAAAACCATTGCAGAGGATATCCCATCAATCATAACGAGAGCTGTGGAGAGCTCCACCAGGCGGCTACAGGATGACATCTACAACCTCAAGACCGAGAACAGCACAATGAAGGTCGAGGTGGAGAAGGTGTCATTCAGCCTGACGCTCGCGGAAATGGAACATTCTCGAGTGGAGGATGCCCTAAACACCGAGCTTAGGCTTGCGCGCAAGGAAGCTGTTGACCTTCGCCGCAAAGTCCATGAACTTGCCCAAGAAAAAGTCGAACTTGAAAGCAGAATCGTGCCTCTACGCACCAAGGCGAGCGACCTGGAGGCTCAAATTCAAGCCAATGCCGATAAGGTACAGAAGCTGGAGCAAAGGTCGATCGACCGCGAGAAGCTACTTGGGCAAGTAGAGAAAGCAAGAGATGACGCCATGGCTGATCTCTCTGAGGCAAACAAAGAGAAGGTGAAGATGGTTGCCGAGTTGGCCCAGGCTCAAACAGAATCTAAGAAGGTGGCTGACGACCTTCTTCAAGCTCAAGAGACCAACAAACAACTCCAAAAACAGGTCGAAGAGCTGGAGCAGCAGAACAAGGAGCTTAAGCAGCATGTTGAGGGATTTCAACAGCAAATCGAAGAATTTCAAAAGCAAATTGAAGAACTCAAGCTAAGCTCCGCTCAGATTCTGGTTGCTGGGTTTGATGCCGCTCGAGAACAGTTTGCATGCCTCTTCCCTGATCTTGACCTTAGCATGGTGTCGTTAGACAACGAAGTAGTAGATGGGAAGGTCGTTCCCGCCGAAGGCTCAACCAATTCTACCCCATCTGCTTCTTTATGAATTCACTTGTATTTACCTTGTAAAAACTCTTGCACATGTATTTTGAACAGCTACTTATTTCAATAGCGAAATTTGGATATGTCTTCTGACTTCTCTTGAGCGCTTTACTTTCTTTGTATGCCTAACTCTGCTATGTTTAACTTAGCGATTTTGCAAACATGACCTTTGGCGTAACTTCTTCGAGCCGATTCAAACTTAAGCAATAATCACTTTAAACAACTTGTACTCTTGAGGCACTAACCTTATCATAAGAATACCTTCCAAGCAACGAACTGTAACTCAATCATTGGTTCAAACAACGTCCCGCTCGACCTGCTTTATCAAACAAGTCTTTCAATCTTTTCCCGATCGCCAAGACCTCTTGGCAACACCAACTTTTCCCAGCCTCATGCTTTGGCAATCGTTTCTTTATCTGGGGTAGAAACGCCCTTTGGGATCTTCCTTTGCCCCCTTGAACTTCAGAGCAAAAGACCGGCTGACTAGGCGTTCTCTTCGAACCTACCTTAGCCACCTTTCAAGCTTCTTCCACCCTCTTCGCCATACCTGAACTCGTTCAAGACGAGAAGGATTTTATCTTGCCTACGCTCGCATGTAAGCGAGAAGGTCTTTAACTCGCCTGAACTCGCTTATCGGCGAGAAGGACTTTTTACTCGCCTGAACTCGCTTATCGGCGAGAAGGACTTTTTACTCGCCTGAACTCGCTCATCGGCGAGAAGGTCTTTAAATGGCCTTAACTCGCTCAACGGCGAGAAGGACTTTATCTGGTGCCTCAACTTGCCCAGGGTGTACATCTCCTCCCCCCTGGATGCACTGAGGACCTTTCTTTCTCTCGCCTGCACTCGCTTGACGGCGAGGAGGTCTTTTAACTTGCCTCAACATTGCCCCAGGAGTTACATCTTCTCGCTCCCAAAAACACGGAGGACTTTTTCTCTTTCTCGCCTGCACTCGCTCAACGGCGAGGAGGTCTTTTAACTTGCCTCAACATTGCCCCAGGAGTTACATCTTCTCGCTCCCAGAAACACGGAGGACTTTTTCTCTTTCTCGCCTGCACTCGCTCAACGGCGAGGAGGTCTTTTAACTTGCCTCAAAACGCGCGAGGGCGTTGAGGTCTTCCATCTGGTGCCTCCGATCGCCGAAAGACGATGAGGACTTAAAACTTAACTGGTGCCTCCAATCGCCGAAAGACGATGAGGACTTAAAAACTTAACTGGTGCCTCCAATCGCCGAAAGACGATGAGGACTTTATACTTTTTAGAAAGCATGCGATATATCTTTTCTTGCCTCAAATCATGTACAAATGACAAGGTCTTTTTTTTTTCAAAACTTTCTAAAATAACACACATGCAATCTGGAAACACCTTATACTTCGAAAACTCTTCTTTTATTGGGTGGCCTCATTAAAAAACCCTCCTTAGGGAAAAAGAGTGCCCCCTTGAAACTGTTTTAACAGAGACATTGCAATATAACATTTGTGTTTGTCTTTACTTACAAAACTCTTAACTATGGTACAACTTCAGGTGTGTGGCGTTCCAGGTACGAGGGATCGCTCCTCCTTCCAGCGTCTCTAAGCGGTAGGCTCCGTTCCCGAGTGCCTCAGTTATTCTGAACGGTCCAGTCCACTTGGGTGAGAGTTTATTCTCCATCTCGTACTGGTGGGCCTTCCTCATCACCAGATCGCCTTCTCTAAACTGCCTTGGCATCACCTTAGAGTTGTACCTTCGCTCGACCCTTCTTTTCACCGCCTCAGCCTTCAGCCTTGCCTCCTCCCTGACCTCATCCAGCAGATCCAGGTTCAGCCTTCTCTCTTCATTCGAGTCTTCCTCTACAAAGTTCTGGAATCTCGGCGAGCTCTCCTGAATCTCGACTGGAATCATGGCATCACACCCATAGACCAAGCTAAACGGGGTCTCATGGGTTCCTGACTGCTCGGTGGTGTGGTACGCCCAGACTATACGGGGTACCTCCTCAGCCCAACTTCCCTTGGCTTTCTCGAGCCTTCTCTTCAAACCTCTCAGCAACACCCGATTAGCTGATTCCACCTGGCCATTTGTTTGAGGGTGCTCGACGGATGCAAACACTTGCTGAATTCCCACCCCTTCGCAGAGCTTTTTCAACAGGTGGCTTGCAAACTGCGTCCCATTATCTGATACCAGGCGTTTAGGCACTCCAAACCGGCACACGATGTTCTTCCATACAAAACCTTCGATCTTGTGCGCGGTGATCTGGGCCACTGGTTCTGCTTCAATCCACTTGGTAAAATACTCAATCGCCACCACCAAGTACTTCATCTGCCTGATCGCCAGTGGAAAAGGTCCCAGGATGTCGATTCCCCAAGTATGAAATGGCCAAGGGCTATAGATCGACTTCAACTCCTCGGGAGGTGCCTTGTGCCAATCGGCGTGCTGCTGGCATTGTTTGCAGCACTGGGCATACTTCTTGCAATCTTCTCTCATGGATGGCCAATAGTAGCCTGCACGGAGAGTCCTCGCGGCCAGAGCTCGACCCCCGACGTGACTTCCACATATTCCTTCGTGGAGCTCTGCCATAATTCTCGTGCACTTCTCGCCGTGTATACATTCCAGGAGCGGGTGAGTGAACCCAAACCTGTACAGATCGCCATCAACCAGTGTATACTTGCTGGAATTCTTCTTTACCTTCCTAGCTTCTGTTGGATCTAACGGGAGGAGGCCATCCGCCAGGCATCGCTTGTACTGTGTTATCCACGTGTTTGGCTCATGGGTGGCGCAGACCTGCATCACGTCCACCCTCTCTCCTCGACAAGCTCTGACTCTCGGCGATCTCAGAGTTTCTTGCGTCAAAGACTTATGGCTTCTCGCTGCCTTCTCCGTCGACTTGCTTATCTGAAGGACCAGGTGATCTGCTACGAATGCCCTCGGCGTCTTCAGTGTTTCTTGGATCACTGTCCTCTGCCTACCCCCCTTGCCTGAGCTGGCGAGCTTAGCAAGCAAGTCAGCTCGGGCATTCTGTTCTCGGGGCACATGCACCACTTCAAAAGAGGCAAAGGAACTCTTCAATTCCTGCACATACGCCAAGTAAGCCGCCATTTGTGGATCTTTGGCCTGGAACTCGCCTGTTACTTGCCCTGTGACCAGCAGCGAGTCACTTTTAGCCATCAGCACTCTGGCTCCCATTTCCTTAGCCAGCAGAATCCCGACGATCAGCGCCTCATACTCTGCTTGATTGTTGCTGGCTTTGAAGGCGAATCTCAGCGATTGTTCGATCAGCACGCCGTTGGGTCCTTCCAATATGACTCCAGCACCGCTACCCTGCTGGTTTGACGATCCATCCACCGAGAGCACCCAACGGAAATCGTCTCCTTCAACCCGCGTCGCCTCTAAAGAGAGCTCAACTATGAAATCAGCGAAGACTTGCCCCTTGATCGGGCCTCGGGGCTCATATTTAATGTCAAATTCTGACAATTCGACTGCCCACTTCACCATTCTTCCTGCGACGTCAGGTTTCTTCAAGACCTTCTGGATGGGCAGGTCAGTCATCACCAGTATTGTGAAACTGTGGAAGTAGTGGCGCAACCTCCTCGCCGAAAACACCACAGCCAATGCAGCCTTCTCCAGGGCCTGATATCTCGTTTCCGGGCCCTGCAACACTTTACTCACGAAATAAATAGGCTTCTGAGCCTGATCCTGGTCCTGGGCGAGCACCGCACTCACCGCCCTCTCAGTCACAGCAAAATACAACCTGAGAGGGATTCCCGCCAGTGGTTTGCACAGAACCGGCGGGCTCGCCAAATATTTCTTCAGCTCGACGAAAGCTTCCTCGCACTCTTTCGTCCAAACGAACTTGTTATTGCGCCGCAGACACTGGAAATAGGGATGTCCCTTTTCTCCGCTCGCTGACACGAAGCGGGATAGGGCCGCCATCCGACCCGTCAGCTGCTGGACTTCTTTCACTGTAGTCGGGCTTCTCATCGCCAAGATGGCGGCACACTTGTCCGGGTTGGCCTCTATTCCTCTTTCAGTTAAAAGAAAACCCAAGAACTTCCCAGCCTCCACGCCGAAAATGCACTTCTCCGGGTTGAGCTTCAACTTAAACTTGGCGATCGTCGTGAACAATTCTTCCAAGTCTGCAACGTGCTTGCCTTTCTCCTGCGAGGTCACGACCATGTCATCGACGTAAGCTTGCACGTTCCTTCCCAGCATTGGTGCAAGTACTCGGTCCATCAGCCTCTGGTACGTGGCCCCCGCATTCTTCAGCCCAAACGGCATCACCTTATAGCAGTAGCACGACCTCTCCGTCATGAAGGCTGTTTTTTCTTCATCCATGGGATGCATCTTGATCTGATTATAGCCCGAGAAGGCGTCCAGGAAACTCAGCAGCTTGCACCCTGCAGCATTATCGACCAGGGCATCAATGCTTGGTAAAGGATACGAATCCTTTGGGCAAGCCTTATTCAGGTCGGTGAAATCGACGCACATGCGCCATTTCCCGTTGCTCTTCTTCACCAGCACGACATTCGCCAACCACTCAGGGTACTGGACTTCCCTGATGTGGCCTGCAGCGAGGAGTTTCTGGGTCTCATCCTTGATCGCCTGCCTCCTCTCTTCATTAAATTTCCTCCTTTTTTGCCGCACCGGTCTCACCATGTTGTCCATCGCCAGATGATGGCACAAGAAGTCGGGATCGATCCCGGGCATGTCCGAAGCGGACCAGGCAAACGCGTCCAGATGCCGTTCAATCACCTTGGCGATCTGGTCCTGGAGATCGACCTCCAGAGATCTTCCGAGCTTGAAAACTTTCCCCCCGATCTCCTTCTCGAGCCACTGCTCGACGGGCTTGGGCCTTGATTCTCTGGCGATCACCGCCTTGGCAATTCCGAGTTCCCTTGCTACCTCCGGGCGATTCCGCGCCTCTTCCTCCTCCAGGGCAGCATTCCTCTCCCCCAGCTCAGCATCTACCATCTCTATGTCCCTTCCGGCGGTTTCCTCCATTATCGGCGGTCTGGGCTTCACACCGGGCGGTGGGGTGGTTGTGACATAGCTCACTGATCTTTTATTTTTCAGGCTATTCTCATAGCACTTTTTCGCTTCCTTCTGATCAGACTTTATCGTGATTACCACCCCTTCCATGGACGGCAGCTTCACCTTCATGTGCCGAGTCGATGGAATTGCGCCTATCCTGTTAAGGGTGGGCCTTCCCAGCAGGATGTTATAGGCTGAAGGGGCGTTTACGATGAGGTACTTGATTTTCTCCGTCCTCGACCCAGCCTCATCGGTAAACGTGGTTCTCAGCTCAATGTACCCCCTGACTTCCACCTGGTCGCCAGCGAACCCATACAAGCACCCTCCATAGGGCCTTAGCTGGTCAAGGGGCAATTCTAGCTGCGTGAAAGTCGGCCAGAACATCACGTCTGCCGAACTTCCTTGGTCCACCAGAACTCGGTGAACCTTCCTCCCCGCCGTGATCAACGAAATAACAATGGGATCGTTGTCGTGAGGCACAACGTCCCGAAGATCCTGCTTGGTGAACGTAATGTCCACGTCGGGCGAGTGATCTTCAAACATGTCCACCGACATCGCCGATCGCGCGTACTTTTTCCTCTGCGATGCGGTGCATCCACCACCTGAGAAACCCCCTGCAATGGTGTGGATCTCCCCACGGATAGGCATCTCATGTTGCTGGGCTTCTCCACCTGCCGGCTGGGAACTCGACGCCCCTCCGGTCCTTCTGTCCAGCAGATAGTCGTTTAGGAACCCGCTCTTGACCAGATCGTCGAGCTGGTATCCTAAAGACAAACACGAATCCAGGTTGTGGCCAAAGCACTGGTGAAACTCGCACCAGACGTCCGGCTTCGACCCTAGCACCTTGTCGCCCACCTTCTCGGGCGCCTTCAACCTAGCAGATATGTTAGGGATAGCGATCAGGTCCGCTAGTCCCATGACGAATTTGTGCTTAGGTGGGCGATTGTATTCCCGGCGTGCTGGTTGTTGGCGTGCTGGCGGTTGGCGCGCTTGGCTTCTTCCTTTATTTCTCCTATCGTAAGGATAGCGAGTCCTTTGGTCCTTTCTGACCGCCGCTGCCGTTTCCAGCACCCTCTGCGGCTGGATCCTGGTCTGGGCGCGTGGCCTGGCGGGAGCCACGCTGCCTCTCTTCTCGGCGACTTCACTCTCGTCGGCGATATGGGCCACCGCAAGTCGCCTAACTTCAGCAAACGTCGCTGGATGAGCCCTGATCAGGGCCTCGCAGAATGGCCCTGGCTGCACGCCCTTCTTGAAGGCATAAACTAGCATTTCTTCATCCTTGGCCGGCGATCTGACCATCTGCGCTCCGAAGCGATTGAGGTAGTCTCTGAGGGACTCCCCATGGTACTGCCTTATATCAAACAGGTCATAGGACACCCTGGGCGGTGCCTTGTTCACAATATACTGCTCGACAAAGATTTTCGAGAATTGCTGAAAATTAGTTATGTGGCCATTAGGCAGGCTCACAAACCACTCCATCGCCGTTCCCTGGAGCGTGCTCACGAACATCTTACAATAGACAGCATCCGACCCTCCTGACAGCATCATCTGTGTGTGGAACGTGGTCAGATGAGCCTCTGGATCTTCCACGCCAGTAAAAACGGCTTTAACCGGGACCACGCTCGTGGGAATTGGCGTGTCGGTAATCGCCTGAATGAAAGGCATTGGGAAAACACGAGGCGGCGTCGACGGTGCCACCTCTTCAGCGGAAGAACGAACCTGCTGCTCCTGAAGAGCTCGACGTAGCTCCTCAGCTACCTTGCTGAGCTCCTCGTTCCTGGCGCGAGAGGCGACCAGGTCTTCATGTATCCTTGCCTGCTCGACGCGCGAGGCTTCTACAGTCGCCTGCAAAGAGCGCATCATTTCTGCCATCTGTGCCATGGTCATGGCGGCGTCGCCTTCAGCTGCGACGGGAGCCACGGGACTGGAACGATTGCTCCTCATCTTTCTCATCAACTTCAGCGAACCACAGAAATACAGCAAAAAACACTTCAACCACGAACGAACCAGCGATCAATCGGGGAAAACTCAAGAAACTGCGCAAGAACCCAAAAACACCGCAAACCTTCGCAGAAAACCACCAAAGAACTCGAACCTCCACCAGACAGATTGCGCGCAAGCAACAAAACACCTCACTCCACCGATTGAGAGACAAACAAACGGCACAAACACAAACTCACCGAACGAAACTCAAAGAAACTGCCAACGACGGTTGCACCAGCACACAACCGCGCAGAAAACCTCGAAAAACTCCACGAACTCACGCTGTGGATGGGAGCACGTTTTACACGGCCCCACGGTGGGCGCCTGATGATCCTGCCTGTTGACCGGAGCGCTGGAGAATGCCTCGTCAAAGGATCGACGTGCGCGCCGCTTCTCACCTCCGTTCCTCCTCTGGATCTATCTCAAGAACCTGCAAAGAAACGATACGGCGCCGTTGCGGCCGATCGCACTCCGACGCTCAAGTCAGTGACGGTATCACCAAATACTAAGAACTGGAACCGTGCAAATCTCTCTCACAAACAGCTCTGTCACTCGCAAGCGTAAAGTGTATGAACTGAACGTGCGTACCTTAGAAAATCTGTTAGGAACTCTTATATACCTGGTGGTTTTCTCTCTCCTGGCAGTTACAGACTTGGACACGTGGCCTGCATCCAACTGCACACGAGTCATCATCCGGAGGCTCCCTGACTTGGCGCCACTTCTATTCTCATTCTGGCTAAGTTACCTACGCATGGTACTGCCCAGCGCATAGCTAACTCAGGAGTGCGATCTCTACTGAAACTGGCGAGTTTGGGCCTTCATACACCTTCCCTGTGGTCTCGCCGGCCGCCTTCATAATCTGCGATCTCCTTCGTCTTCGGCGATGTGCTTATTCATCTGGCGATCGCCTGTTCTGGCAAGCTGGGGATCGGAACACGCCAACTTAACAATCGGCGACTACACGTGCCTCCCGACTTCCTTCCTAACTGCCAACCTGGCGCCTTGTCAACGCGCCTATACTGTAGCAGGATGCCACGTCGTCGCACCCGACCACCAGGGCGGTACAACAAGTGTAATCCTTGTACTCTGTTGAACAAGTATTCGTTTCTGTGTTTGCTGAGATTGGTTGTGTGTTCTTGAGGGGATCAAGACCAGAAATCTTAGTGTTGGTGTGTTGACTAAGGAGAGTGTGTTTCTTGAGGTGTTCAAGGTCATTCTCTTGGTTGTTGTGTAAGTGATCAAGGTGTGATTGCTTAGTGGATTTCCTCAGGGTTCTGAGAAGACTGGATGTAGCTCTGGGTTTGGAGTGAACCAGTATAAACAACTGTGTACAATCTCTCTATCTCTAACTCTTTAAATTCAGTTTATTTTTGTTGTTTACTGGTATAAACAACCGATTATTTCTACGAAACAACCGATTGTTTTTCTGGTACTACAACTTTTGATTGCTGTTTTGGTGAACTGAATTTCTGAATCAATTGTTTCCTGAGATAAATTCATTCTAGTTTTGAAAAGTTTGCGAAAACCCTCTTTAAAAAATTCACCCCCCTCTAGTTTAAAGCCATCTTTTCTAACAAAAGGGACACCCTAGAGGTCGTTTGCACTCCGATGCTCAAGTCAATACTGTTAGAATGGATGACTTTAAACTAGAGGGGGGGGGGGTGAATGGTTTAAAGAGGGATTTCAAAAACTTTTAAGTCAAGAATGAAATTATCTCAAGAAACAGTTGATAAGGAATCCAGTTTGCCAAATCACAAAGCTAAAAGCACAACACCAGAAAAACAATCGGTTTTTTATACCAGTATACAAATATCAAAACTGAATTTAAAGAGTTAAGGGAGAGAGAGAATGCACACAGAGATTTATACTGGTTCACTCTAAACCCAGAGCTACATCCAGTCTTCTCAGAAACCACTGAGGAATTCCACTAAGCAATCAAACCTAGATCACTTACAACACAACCCAGAAAGTGACCTTGATCCCCTCAAGACACACACTTCTCTTGGCCAACACACCAACACTAAGAATGCTGATCTTGATCCCCTCAAGAACACACAACACTTCTCAGATAACACACAGAAGAAACTTGTTCAACAGATACAAGGATTACACTTGTTACAGAAGCAAATCTGAAATCAATACAAGCAGAAATCCTATCTCACACTCTTTGATCAATCTTAATCTCTAAGCGATCTCAACTCTTTGAAAAACTCAAATTTGTTCTTGTAAAACCCAAATTTGTTTTACTGAATATATTCAAAGATGTTTGTTGTCAAATGTTAACAAACTTATTCATTGCATTTAAAGATTGGTCAAAGCATTAAAGACTGGAGCGTAATCAGTTAAAACATTTAAAGCTTAGACAAAGCTTAAAACAGTTTTTCTGTTATGGTACCAACACCAACAATCGGTTGTTTCCACGAATCAATCGGTTGTTTTAGTTTTAACAGCTCAACCATTTGAAAAATAGTTTTCAACCTTTTCTAGAAACACCTAAGTATAAAACAATCGGTTGTTTCGACAAAACAATCGGTTGTTTTTCACTATGTTTGAAAAACACTTTTCTTTTAAAAGATGGAGAATGCCTATGCTTTGGATTCAATCAAGAGTGGATTACGTAAACAATCTACCCCAGATCCTATCTAAGACAGCTCAACAACAGCAAGCACAACCAAGCCTTCAACATCTTTCAAAGGGTTTGGATTCTTCAAAGCTTGAACACCACTTGGTTTAACAATCTCCCCCTATTTGATGAAGATAAATACCTTATGCTTGTGTTGTACCTAATTGAATCGGAAGCAGTTCCTGCAAAGCACAGTTTTAAGCAAAAACACATAACTTCTGATATTTGGTTAGCACAGAAACAAATTTAGAGCTTCAGAATATAATATCAGAGTAAAGATCAAATAACAAACAAATATAGGAGCAAACACCTATAAGGTTTCACTCATCCAAACTGTTTTTGCAGAATAAGGAAAGAAAACTTAAACACAACATATATCTCCCCCTATTTGTCTTCACAAATAGACAAAAAGAAGAGATAAACAAGATAATTGTTCTCAATACATCAAGCTAAAAATAGCAAAAGCAGAAACATAGAAACCTGATGCAACCACTAAAAACAATCGGTTGTTTCGATACATCAACCGGTTGTTTTTCTTCATTCATCATCATCAGCATATTAATGATCAAAGATTTGGTTCTGTACTACCTCAACATGTTCATCTAGAGTCATGAAACGTGCATCCATGCTATCAAAACTGTTATCAATCCTCTGGAAATTGCTTGTACACAGATCATGGAGATTTCTTTGATTCTCCGCAAAGCTATCAAGCCTATTCATCATGAGTTTTTCAAAAGAAGACATGGATTGCATTCTTTCTTCTTGATTTCCAGCACCAGCAGTAGGTCCAACATCTTGATGTGCTTCAGGTAGATCTTCATGTTGAAAATCCATATATGCAGCATGTTCATCTTGTTCATGATCAGCAGCAGCACTAGATGAGGCACCAAAGTCACCATCTTTGCTAATCCATTTGCCACCTACTTTGGTAAAACTCATTTTGCTGAGTGATCCATTGTTCAACTCTTGAGTTGACTTGACCAACTCAGATGTTTCATCCTCTAGATTCACTTCAAAATAGAGCAGAAACTTAGAAATCAAAACAACATATGGATAATGATAGTCACTTAACCTCATTGCCTTTTGCATGTGCCCTTTGATGACGTGTATCCAATCAATTCTGATCTTCTTCATAATGCAGAAGATGTACACCAGACCCTCTTCAGTAAGCACTGAGTGATTGCTCCCCCTTGGAGTTAGAATCCAAGTGACAATGAGGGCTAACAACCTGTTCCGCCCGGTTGACCTGGGTCGTCTTTACGAGCGACTTGTGCTCACGAGCTAGAGCACCTTCGTTTTCTCTTGTATATGAGTACCTGAAAAAAGAAGAACAAAGGGGCGCCCTCGCGGCTGTTTGCACTCCGACGATCAAGTCAGCTAGCGAGAAACACCAAAGTGACTGGAAAACTGTATGATTATCTCAAGAACTGGAAATGTGTGGCTAAACTGTGTTGCCCTAATTGCCTTGTGCTCACAGCTGGGTGCACCGTCAAGAACAACTAGGGTTTAATGTTCTGAGTAACTTTATGAGAACTAGATTAAAGCATGTAAACTGTGAAAAGCGTACCTTACTAGGGTTCTTCGTGCCCTTTATATAGGTGAAAACCAGGGTTTACCTTTGTGTTGCTATTATTATCTAGGGTTCCTTGGAGAAGGTCCTTGCGCCGCTATCCTTAGGATCTTAGCGTATCTGGCCCATGGGCTTCCCTTTTCTAGAGTGCAATGAATCATCTTGCGACTATTTGGGCTCTACCTTAGGTACTGTATTTCCCGCGCCATCATACTATTTGAGTCCCCTAATCAATCACGTGTCATGCATGCAGCCTTCCTTGGAGATCTTTAATGAGCACGTGGGCATTGTCACGTGCCCCCTTTGACTTGATCGTTTACTCTGTGCGGAGGGTCCCACAGCGCCGCCACCCAACTTAGGGTTATTCCATCGTGTGGGCCCTCTTCTCTACTAAATGCTTCTGTCACGCGGGTTGACTTACCTTGGCGATAACCGACTATGTTGACTTCTGGGCCAGCTACCTTTCTTTTGTCCACGTCATCATACCTGATGACCTGGTCGGTACACAAGCCCCCCAGTCTTGAGCTGATAACTTGTGTTCAGCAAAAAGACTAAGGCCTCACCCTGCAGGCCCCGCGGCGTTCTGATCATGTGTCGCCTCCTGACCGATTGACGTGACATTCTCTGCGTCGCCGGCGTAGTGTACGCTTAAGGACTCTGACGACGTGATATTCTTTGAGCGAGAAAAGTGACACTTCAGTTTGCGCCTTAACTTCGCGACACGTGGCCCAGTCGTAGAACGTTTGCTTTAATTGCAGCGCTCGGATCTTTGAAAAACCTCGTACCTGAACTTTCTGCCTTTACCTCTTCTGTATCTTTCTTGCACTATTCATCTTTTCTCAAGAACTTCCCCTGTGTTCTTTCTTTGCCTTCTTCTTCTTCCTCTATCCTACTACTGAGCCCTTCCCCTTTGGTTTTTAGCTCCTTCACCGATAGCACGTGCTAAAATGCCTGCCAACCCTGCTTCTTCCAGAGCGGCTCATAAAGATCTTTACCCTTGGGCTTCGAGTGAACTCCTTGACGAGTATTCTTGCTTACTTTCTACTAGGGCGGGAGAAGCGTGTTCCTATAACCGTCGTGCCTTCGCAAAGAGGCATGATGATGACATCGTCGTGCTCCCTTGTTCCATAGGGGAGCCGGTGTGCGGGGATGAACGATCCAACAATGGGGTTCCCTTTTTCTATTTTTACCAAATAGTCTTTAAGTGCGTCCGCGTACGCCTTCCCTTCTCCAGGTTCGAGAGGGAGCTGTTAACAAAGATGAACACTGCCTCAGCCCAACTGTATCCTAACAGTTAGGCCTTCGTGAAGGCCTTTGACATCCTGTTTGGCTTTCTTGGATGTGCACCCTCCGTAGATATTTTCCTTCACTTCTTCGAGGTGAAGAGGTAGAGAAACAACCTATGGGTAACTCTTAGTAACATTCCTGGCAAGATTCTCTTGACCCCTTTCCAGCAAACCTTCAGAGAGTGGAAAGGTAGATTCTTCAAGGTGTGTTGTTCCAGTCTTGTGCCTTCTGCTCTAGACGGCTTCCCTTTGTATTGGACAAAGGACGCCGAGCCTTGAAAGCTAGGACTCTCAAGAAGCTGTCCCCAAGGGATCAGGAGGCTTGCAAGATCCTGGCGGGTGCTGGATGTCTCGACGCGGCTGCCTTGATAAGTTTAGAGTACAACGCCGAGCTTTTGGGAAAATACATATGTGCGTGAGGCTTTCCTTATAACCCTCATTCTTTCTGTTCTTGCTGGACCTTTGTGGGATTTGCTCAGAAGTACTTTGCTTCGTGTCTGTCTCTTACTGTATTTACTCCTTTCCCCTTTTTTTTTTCTTTTTATACGTAGGTTCGAAGATAAATGATCATCAGAGAGCATTGCTGACTCCGGCTTTGAGGTTCGGAGACAGGGCTTCTTCGTCGCATTGCTCGAACTCTGGGGGCCACTGATGAGTGACATGTTCTTGCTTCCCGTGTAGACATTAGGATGTGTGTAGGCCTATATTTTCATCTTGCACCTGTTATAAACTCCGTCTGTAACCCTAACGCTGACTTTACGTTTTTCATCACGCTGAATGTTGTCCGACCTATACTTGCATGCTTACGTTCCTTGCCATGCGGCGCGCGTTACTCCCGATATTCCCTTCGTTATGTTTGGTGTGACCTTATTTCTTAAATACCTTACTCATGGCCCTGCCCGGCCTTCATTTTTTTGTGAGGGATGCCTGCTCATTTGAGCTTTCTTACTTGAACCTTCGGCGTTTTCGCCCTGAGCTTATTGGGATAGTTAGCGATGTGCTGCTTGTAGCGACGTCAGACCGCCTGGTCTTTTATCTGGCGATGACACTGCCGGCGATCGCTCACATGGCAAACCGCCTCCTACACGACCGGCGATCATACGCAGTTCTCGATCATGTCATCGCCCTTGATGACTCGACTGATATGCGGGCTGTGATTCTTCTACCGAGGAGGATAAGTTAAACCCCGACGATCTACGTGGCTTCGCGCGCTAACGCTCACGCTGGCAACTGATTTGACACTTCACCAACCCCTCCCCATCAACTGACACGTGGACTCATCGATGGTCATTATCTTGTGTCGTTTGCGCTTCTCGTAACATTCAAAACTCTAAAAATTCTCGCACCACTACACTGTTTTATCATCTTTCTTCTTCACCTTCAAACTTTCTATACGCTCTGGTGAACGCTTGTAAACGCTTTGACTCCTTAATCATCGTTTCTCCGCACGCTCCTTCGATCATCAAAAGGTGACCTTTTTACTACTCTCGCTAGTGTTCATCGCATTTTAATCGGCTTGCATCATCCATTAACTGCTTGGAGCATACGTTGTGGGCTGCTTGTTTTCTATCTTACGTTTTTCTGCGTTTTAGGTTTTTCCTTTTCCTCTCCGCGACCTCCTTTGTTCATGCTGTTTTCCTTTTCCGTCTTTCAATCGAGTCATTCCGTTTATCAACCCTCTGTTTTTCCCTTTTTCATTTCCTTGTTGTCTTCCCTGCAGTTTCTCGATGGCTCGTGCGGGGGCTACACCAAACAACCCTGCCCCCTCTCGAAACCCTCCTCCAAAGTCACGTAAACAACCTTCTTCAAGAAACCCCTCCACATCTCACAACCCACCTAGAGATCCCGCTATCCTTTCAAACCGGGCTCAGAGGCCTGCGCCCTCTCAACCTAACCAACTGCAATCAACCTCCCCACAAGCCAACGCCACTGTACGCCCTACTTCTGACTATAAACTGTTGTACCCAAGGGCTCCTCCAGCCTTGCTGAATGAGACTTCCTCGATCAATACTGAGGCCACCATTCACTGTTTGAGAGATAAGACCCATCTTACCTTTCATAAGGAGCACGACGACAAGGTCGCCATTCGTCCTTGTCCTCCTGGGGAACCTGTCTGTACTGATAATGATGGCAACGATGGCCACCCTTTCTGCTTCATCTACGCAACCGTATTCAAGAAGGTTAGGCTCAGGTTCCCTTTCACTCGTTTCGAGAGGGAGCTCCTAACCGAGCTTGATATTGCCCCTGCCCAGCTGCACCCCAACGGCTGGGCGTTTATCACAGCGTACCAAATTGTCTGTGCCCGCCTAGGCCATCCTGCCTCCGTAGATGTGTTCTTATTTCTGTTCGAGGCTAAAAACCCAGGGGATCACCTATGGGTAAGCCTCAATGGAATTGCCGAGAGGTCCATCCTCTCAATCTTCCAGCAATCTTATAAGGACTGGAAGGGTAAGTTTGTCCGTGTTTGCTGCAATGACCGGGGTCTTGGACTTCTTGACGGGTTCCCCTTGTACTGGGTTAACAAGGGAAAGAAAGATTCTAAGGATCATTTTCGGAAAGCTAGGAGTCCAGAGAGGATGGGGGAGCTTGACTTGTGCAACTTCTGGAAAGAAGTTGCCTCCACCAATACCACCTTGTCCACCCCCTCAATCATCAAGTTCGAATTCTATGAGGATCAACTAGACTTTTACATAGGTCTGCCCTTCTGTTCTATTTGGATTTCTCTTCCTATGCCAAGTCCACTTTGCCCTTTATCACACTTATCTGCATTACACTGTCCCTCGTTTATTCTTGGCTGCTTGGTCCCTGTATTACCGATTACCTGAAACTGGATTGATTTGTAAACACTGATCTCTTTGTGCAGATACCATGCTGGGAAAAGATCATATGGCCAGGCTACGCTCCTTAGCCAAGCGTCACAATCTCGCAGCGGGTTCTCAGACTGTCTCGAATTCTATCGCGGAAGCTGCCGTTGCTCGGGGCGAGCTCCCTCCTACGGGCTCACCTTCCCTCGTCGCCCCTCCTGCCCCTGTAAGAAAGAAACTGCCACCAAAGAGGGCCAAGAGGAAAATCCCCACAGTGGTGTTGGACGAAGGGGAGCACGAGAGTACTGAAGGTGGGCTTGTCTGTAAAAGGAACAGGGCGACCACCGCCGAGCCGCCAGCAATCGAAAGTGCCGGTCCAGATTACGCGAAGAACCCCCCTAGTGCCTCCACACCCTTTGAGAGCGCTGGGGACACTCTGCCGTCAAATACTTCAGCTGTTGAAGGCATTCCGATTCAGGCTGTGGATGTTCAATCGTCCCCCCAACCTGTAGTGGAGGCAAACGTATCGCCGCCGCGTCCCGATGCTTCCTTGATCGTTCACTCCTATGAGGGTGGTGGCGAGAACTAACCCTCAACCCCTCTCCCAATTCCTTCTCTTCCAGCCCCTGTTGAGGAGGTTTTGAAAGCCCACGCCGCTTACCTCAGTGCTATGACTACTGAGTGTGTAGAGAAGCGCATGCACCAGATGATGGGCGAGGCTGTAAAGGACTCCTTAAACCAGTATGAATCCGAAGCCGGTGCTGTGAAGGACCAAGTCCAACAACTTAAGCGTGACCTCACGATGCGGGGGTTGGAATTTTCGCGGTTAGAGAACGCTCTGAAGGACAAGCTGCAGAATGAACGCAAAAATGGCGCTGAGCTACACAAGAAGCTCAATGACAAACTCTTAGAGGTCGCTGAACTCGAAAGCAGGCTCGTGCCTCAGCAGGAACAGATAGCGGACCTGGAGGAGGCTCTCGAGGCAAAAAAGGCCTACGTGAATGAGCTCGAATCCAAGTCGATTGAGAGGGAGGACCTACTGGGCAAGATCGAAGCCGAGAAAAACCAAAAGTCCAAGGAACTGAGCGAGAAAGATAAGGAGCTGAATGAGTCTGCAGCAAAGCTTGCCCATGCGCTCGAGGAGAATGAAAAACTGAAGAAACAAATTGAAGAACTCGACCTCAGTGCTGCAAACGTCCTGACTTCCGGGTTTGGTGCGGCCTTGGAGCAATTCGCTTGCGTTTATCCCGACTTGGACCTCTCTCAGTTCTCGATTTGCCATGAAGTGGTAGACGGCAAAATTGCACCTTCAGATTAACCATCCCATTTGCCGTTAAAACACCCTGAAAGACTTATATTCGCCCTTGGTTTATGTGTAACGAATCTATTTGCAACGACTTTCTCTTTATTCAAAACTGCTTTAATATACGCGCATGACCTCGCCTTTATCTGTCACGTAATTGTCTGATCCGATATAACCGACTGACTTTGCTTTAAAGAAATCGGCTTAGCGCCAATGGGCAATAACGTGGGTCAGTCTTAGTATCTGAAATCTAGCTTGCCTGATCTGCCAAGTGCCATGCGCCTTTCTATGTTATCACAAAGTCGCAGGCTTCTTTGGATGCTATTTTCCTTTTTATCTGCCAAGGCGTCCTCTGGGGAGCGGCTTCATATCTTGAACTATCAATCTGGGAGGAGAGCTGCCTTTAACGGACCCCCCTCTGTTATCCCTGAGCTTTTAATCCGAAACGACTTGTGAGGTGTCTTTTACGGACCTACCTCAGCCATCCTGTGACTTCTTGCGCCCTGATAACTTATCTGTTTTGCGATCACCTGATAACCTGGTTGGTTTCTCTCAACCCAATTAACTTAGCACAAACTGGTGCTTAATTTCCTGGAAATCAACTTATCTCGAACAAACGGTTAGTCTATAGCAATAACATTTGACACGACATTACATACTGAGCAGTAGGCCGGAGCCATCTTTAGTATTTGAAATCTCGCTTGCCTGATCTGCTAAGCGACATGCGTGTTCTGTTCTTTCCTGCACCTGTTCTAGGCGAGGAGAATTTATCTTATAACTATTTAAGTGACCTCGGCTTCGCTCGAGGGCGAGGAGGTTTTTCTCTGGTGCCTCAACTTGCCCAGGGTCTGCCAAGATGCACTGAGGACCTTTAATCTCATCTTGCCTGAACTCACTCGAGGCTGAGGAGGACTTTCTCTGGTGCCTCAACTTGCCCAGGGGCTGCCTGGATGCATTGAGGACCTTTAATCTCATCTTGCCTGAACTCACTCGAGGGTGAGGAGGACTTTCTCTGGTGCCTCAACTTGCCCAGAGGTCTGCCTGGATGCACTGAGGACCTTTAATATCATCTTGCCTGAACTCACTCGAGGGTGAGGAGGACTTTCTCTGGTACCTCAACTTGCCCAGGGGTCTGCCTGGATGCACTGAGGACCTTTAATCTCATCTTGCCTGAACTCACTCGAGGGTGAAGAGGACTTTCTCTGGTGCCTCAACTTGCCCAGGGGTCTGCCTGGATGCACTGAGGACCTTTAATCTCATCTTCCCTGAACTCACTCGAGGGTGAGGAGTACTTTCTCTGGTGCCTCAACTTGCCCAGGGGTTTGCCTGGATGCACTGAGGACCTTTAATGTCATCTGGTACCGGGGCTAGCTATTCATACTTGAGGAGAGGGCGTCCCGAAGGAATCCCTTAACCCCTGCTCAAGGACTAGGCGCCCGGGTTTTAACTGTTATCTGGTACCGGGGCTAGTTATTCATACTTGTGGAGGGGGCGTCCCGAAGGAATCCCTTAACCCCTGCTCAAGGACTAGGAGCCCAGGTTTTAACTGTTATCAGAACTCTCGCCTATACTCGCTACAGGCGAGTAGGACTTCTTAATCTGTTCTCGCCTATACTCGTTCTAGGCGAGTAGGACTTTTAGTTTGACTTTCACCTCCGATCGCCAGGTGACGATGAGGGTTTGAAAATTTTAACTTTCACATTTGCACTAAACTATGTAGAGGCGACAAGGGCTCTCTGCAAATACTTAAAAAGATAAGCGTGCATTTAAATAACTCTGGGAACTTTGATAAACTTTCAAAACTTTTATTAGGTGGCCTCATTAAAAAACCCTTTTCGGGGAAAAAGAGTGCCCCCTTGAAAATGTTTTAACTGTAATAAAACTTGAGATGGGTGGCGTTCCAAGTGCGAGGAATCGCCCCTCCTTCCATTGTCTCTAGACGGTAAGCGCTGTTTCCGAGTGCTTCGGTTATTCTGAATGGTCCCGTCCACTTGGGCGACAACTTATTTTGCATCTCGTATTGGTGGGCCTTCCTCATTACCAGGTCGCCGTCTCTGAATCGTCTTGACTTCATCCGGGAGTTGTACTTACGTTCCACTCTTCTTTTTACTGCTTCGGTTTTTACCCTCGCCTCTTCCCTGACTTCATCCAGCAAATCCAAATTCATTCTTCTTTCGGCGTTCGAGTCTTCCGCTACAAAGTTCTGGAATCTTGGCGAGTTTTCCTGGATTTCGACTGGGATCATGGCGTCGCATCCATATACCAAGCTAAACGGGGTTTCGTGTGTTCCCGATTGTTCGGTAGTATGATATGCCCATACTATGCGAGGGACTTCCTCCGCCCAAGGCCCCTTGGCTTTCTCCAACCTCCTCTTCAGTCCTCTGAGCAAAACCCGATTGGCCGACTCTACTTGTCCATTCGTTTGTAGGTGTTCCACAGAGGCAAACACCTGTTGCGTCCCAATATCCTCACACAGTTTCTTCAATAAGTGACTCGCGAATTGGGTCCCATTATCTGATACCAAACGCTTTGGTACACCAAAACGACACACGATGTTCTTCCATACGAAATTCTGAATCTTGTGTGCGGTAATCTGGGCTACTGGTTCCGCTTCAATCCATTTCGTGAAGTACTCGATTGCTACGACCAAGTACTTCATTTGCCTGACCGCCAACGGGAAGGGCCCCAGAATATCGATTCCCCACGTATGAAACGGCCAGGGGCTATAGATCGACTTTAGCTCTTCTGGAGGCGCCTTGTGTCAATCAGCATGTTGTTGACATTGTTTGCAACGTTGTGCGTATTCCTTGCAATCTTCTCTCATGGTCGGCCAATAATAGCCCGCGCGGAGGGTTCTCGTTGCCAGGGCTCGACCTCCGATGTGGCTTTCGCAGATTCCCTCGTGGAGTTCAGTCATAATTCTTACGCACTTCTCTCCATGCACACATACTAATAGGGGGTGTGTAAATCCGAACCTGTATAGCTCCCCATCGATCAAGGTGAACTTGCTGGAGCTCTTCTTTATCTTTCTGGCCTCTGTTGGATCCACTGGGAGGACGCCGTCTGCTATGTACTGCTGGTATGGTGTTATCCATGTATCTGGTTGGTAAATGGTGCAAACTCGCGTTGTCTTCGCTTCCTCCACTGGGTGCGCCCTGACTCTCAGCGCTCTCAAGGTTTCCTGAGTTAATGATCGATGACCCCTTACTATCCTTTCCGTTGATTTGCAAACTTGAAGGACCTGGTGATCTGCTGCGAATGCCCGAGGTGTCTTTAGAGTTTCTTGTATAACAGTCCTCTTCCTGCCCCCCTTGCCCGAACTGGCGAGCTTGGCAAGCAAGTCAGCTCGGGCATTCTGCTCCTTTGGCACGTGCACGACTTCGAACAGGGAAAAAGAACTTCTTAGCTCCTGTACATACTCTAGGTAGGCCGCCATTTGTGGATCCTTGGCCTGGAATTCGCCGGTCACCTACCCGGTGATCAGCAGAGAGTCGCTCTTGGCCATCAATGCCTTTGCCCCCATTTCCTTTGCTAATAGAATACCAGCAATCAATGCTTCGTATTCTGCCTGATTATTGCTGGCTTTGAAGGCGAATCTCAGGGATTGTTCTATTAATACACCGTTGGGTCCTTCCAGAATGACTCCAGCCCCACTACCTAGCTGATTGGACGATCCATCAACCGAGAGTATCCACCGATCGTCGTTTCCGGCACTACGTGTTATTTTGGCGGACAGCTCGACCACAAAGTCGGCAAAGATTTGCCCCTTGATCGGACCTCGGGGTTCATACCTGATGTCGGACTTGGACAACTCCACTGCCCATTTTACCATCCTCCCGGCCACATCTGGTTTCTTTAGGACCTTTTGGATGGGCAAGTCAGTCATCACCCATATCGCGAAACTCTGGAAGTAATGTCGTAGTCTCCTCGCCGAAAACACGACCGCCAGGGCCGCCTTCTCCAAGGCTTGGTATCTCACCTCTGGACCTTGCAACACTTTACTGACAAAATAGATAGGTTTCTGAGTTTGGTCTTGCTCTTGGACGAGCATTGCACTCAATGCCCTTTCGGTGATGGCGAAGTATAGCTTGAGGGGCTCTCCTACTTGAGGTTTGCACAGAACCGACGGGCTCGCCAAGTACTCCTTGAGCTTTACGAAGGCTTTTTCACACTCTCTCGTCCAGACAAACCTGTTATTCCTCTTCAAACACTGGAAATATGGGTGGCCCCTCTCCCCACTGGCGGATACGAATCGTGACAGAGCGGCCATCCGACCTGTAAGCTGTTGTACCTCCTTGATAGTGGCAGGGCTTCTCATCGCCAGGATGGCAGCACACTTGTCAGGGTTCGCTTCGATTCCTCTTTCGGTTAAGAGGAAACCCAGGAACTTCCCCGCTTCTACGCCGAAGATGCACTTCTCAGGGTTTAGCTTCAGCCTGTACTTGGCTATTGTAGCGAATAGTTCTTCTAGATCGGCGACATGCCGATTCTTCTCCGGGGATGTCACGACCATTTCTTCGACATAAGCTTGGACGTTCCTCCCTAGCATGGGTGTGAGCACTTTATCCATTAGCCTCTGATACGTAGCTCCCGCATTCTTCAAACCAAAGGGCATCACCTTGTAACAATAGCACGAACTTTCCATCATGAAGGCAGTTTTTTCCTCGTCCATGGGGTGCATCTTTATTTGGTTGTACCCCGAGAAGGCATCCAGGAAGCTTAACGGTTTGCACCCCGCAGCATTGTCTACCAAGGCGTCTATGCTGGGCAAAGGGTAGGAATCCTTTGGGCATGCCTTGTTTAGATCTGTGAAATTGACGCACATTCGCAATCTCCCGTTGCTCTTCTTTACCAACACAACATTAGCAAGCCATTCCGGATACTGCACTTCCTTGATGTGACCTGCGGATAGGAGTTTATGTGTTTCCTCCCTAATCGCCTGTCTTCTTTCTTCATTGAACTTCCTCCTTCTTTGACGGACCGACTTGACTTGGGGGTCCATTGCCAACCGATGGGACAAGAGGTCGGGGTCAATCCCTGGCATATCTGAGGCGGACCATGCAAATGCATCTAGATGTCTACTTATTACCTTAGCGATTTGATCCCGCGTTTCGTTGTCTAGGGTTTTTCCCAGCTTTAATGTCTTTTCGCTGATCTCCTGTGTGAGCCACTCCTTGACCGGCTGGGGCCTCCTCTCACTGGCGATGACCGCCTTTGCGATTCCTGACTCCCTGGTGGCCCCCAGGCGGTCGCCTTCTTCCTCTATCTCCGCGATGTTCGCCGCATCTGGCATCGCCGCATCCCCACCAGCGATTACTTGGAGCGTTGTGCCTACTCGCCGGTCCTCCTGGCCGAGACCTGCACCAGGGGGTGGCGTTGTGCTTACATGGTACACTGATCACCTATTTTTGAGGCTGTTTTCATAGCACTTCTTTGCCTCCTTTTGATCGGAGCGGATGGTGATGACCACCCCTTCCATTGAAGGCAGTTTAACCTTCATATGCCTGGTGAAGGGCACAACTCCTATCCTGTTGAGCGTTGGCCTTCCTAGCAGGACGTTGTATGCCGAGGGGGCATTCACAACTAGGTATCTGATCTTCTCCGTTCACGACATCGCCCCGTCTGTGAATGTCGTTCTTAACTCGATGTACCCCCTGGCCTCCACTTGGTCACCAACAATACCGTATAGGCAGCCCTCATATGGCCTCAGATGGTCTGGGGACAACTGTAACTTTTCGAACGTTGGCATGAACATCACATCTGCCGAGCTGCCTTGATCGACCAGTGCTCGATGAACCATCCTTCCCGCCGTGATAAGTGAGATCACGATGGGATCGTTGTCGTGAGGCACATAATCCCTGAGGTCTTCTTTGGTGAATGTGATGTCCACATCGGGCGTATGGTCCTTGATCCTGCCGACAACTCGAACGTGGAGGAATCGCTTTGTAGCACTCTCTGTCCCGTCTACGCGACTGCGTTCTCTGCAGAATCACCTTCAGAACCTTCTCTTGGATCTCCAAACGTGACCTGCAAAACACACAGACGACGCCTCTAGCGGCCGTTTGCACTCCGACGATCAAGTTAGGCCACAGAACCACCAAATGAGAAAAACTAGTAGCGTGTGTGAAAAACTCTTGCTCTCTTTTTTTCTCGTCCCCCTCAATCTCTCCCTGATTCTCTTTTATGTCTCTCCCTCTGTTTCTGGGCCTAAAAGAATTCTGTTATGCTTTTTTGGCATGTGTCAGAACCCTGTTATGCTTTTCTGAGACAATGTACCTCCAGAATCAGTAGAGTGAGAACGTGAGAGAATGTGCGTGTCTGCGCGTCTCTGCGCTTGGCTGCGCCTGTCTGTACCCTTAGTGGTACGGAGTGCACTTTTATCTGGTCCGCACCCCTCTCAGATGATGACACGTGGAGGCCTGCAACTCACATCTAACCACACAGGTGTCACTTACTGGAAGGGCTCTAGCGCTTCTCTTTGTGTGCCTAAGTTACGCCCTTGCGGAATAACTTAGGATATTTCTCCCATCTGGGTAAATCGCATACTCTTAGGAGAACGCCAGGTGTGGCTGGTCTAGGCACACTCACCAAACGTTGCTCTCTGTGTAAACGGCTTACCCTTCACGGTGTCACGCACGTAATGGGTTGAGGGAATCACCAATCACTGACTGGTTTACTAGTTCCCTCAGGCCACTCTCGTGCATGATTCCCTGAGATGTGCTCATGCGAGGTCCATGTGTAACGCTCTCGCTGGGAACCTCAGTCCCAGTTTAACTGCGTGTAACACGAGACCCCGATGACTGATCAGTTCTCTATTGCTTCTCGCGTTCTGCCCCTAGGCGTTCGTATGGGAACCGGTCTGTTGGTGGCCACTCGGTTACTGACCACAGATCACCGTTCTGGGTGATCTGTCCCCTGACCTCTCTGCCGACTGATCTGTCGGTAGTCACTTGGTTACGGACCCCCCGATCACCACTCTTGGCGATCGTCTCCCTGATCTCTCTGTCACCTGGTCCACGTGTCACCCTGCGAGTGGTCCACGGGGTCCTCTGCTGCTGACGTCATCGACTACCGATGACAGGTCGAACCTTAGGGTCCATCGACAGACGATGGCAAAGGAAATCGGGGTTGATTCCTGGCATGTCGGACGCTGACCATGCAAAGGCACCCATGTGCTTCTCGATCACACCAACGATCAGCTTTCGCTCTTCTTCAACGAGGGATCCCCTCAATTTGAACTTTTTCCCCCTGATGTCCACTTCGACCCATCCTTCAGCTGGGTGGGGCCTTCTCTCACTGGCGATGACCGCCCTCGCGATCCCTGACTCGCGAGGAGCGATCGCGCCTTCCTCTTCTTCTTCAACTTGGGCTACCTGGCAGCCCCCTGCCGCAGCGTTCTCCATCCTCTGAGCGCCCTGTGTCTCCCTAACCACCGATCGCTCTTCGCGCACACCTGGTGGTGGTGTCGTGGTGACGTGGCATACACTTCTCTTCTGCTTCAGGCTGTTCTCATAACAACGTCTTACCTCAGCCTGATCCGACTTGATGGTTATTACGGTCCCCTCCATCGACGACAGCTTCAACTTCATGTGCCTCGTTGATGGTATTGCGCCCAACCTATTGAGTGTTGGCCTCCCCAACAAGACGTTGTACGCAGAAGGGGCGTTCACCACCAAGTACTTTATCCTTTCGGTGCAGGCTGTCGTCCCATCAGTGAACGTTGTCCTCAGCTCAATGTATCCCCGCACCTCTACCTGATCTCCTGCGAAACCGTAAAGACACCCGGTATACGGCCTCAGTTGATCAGGGGACAACTGCAACTTGTTAAACGTCGGCCAGAACATGACGTCTGCCGAGCTTCCTTGATCTACGAGCACTCGGTGCACTCGTCTTCCAGCCGTGATGAGGGAGATGACCACAGGGTCGTTGTCGTGTGGGACAACGTCCCGTAGATCAGCTTTCCTGAAGACAATATCTACTTCAGGGTAATGGCTCTCATTTACCGCATCTACCGCCATAACCGACCGAGCGTACCTCCTTCTCTGTGACGCTGTGCATCCCCCACCAGAGAAGCCTCCTGCGATTGTTTGCACCTCCCCGTGCACAGGGACTTCATGCTGCTGTTCTCCAGCCTGGGATCCCGACGCGCGATCACCCTGCGGCTCACGCAGGTAATCTGCTAGGAACCCAGACTTCACCAACTCTGCCAGTTGGTGTCCCAACGCCAAACAGGAGTGAAGTGTGTGGCCAAAGGCCTGGTGAAACTCACACCACTCATTCTTCTTTCTACCAAGTACCTTATCAGTCTTCTCCGGTACGCGTAGTCTTGCAGCTACAACAGGAAGGGCGATGAGATCCGCCAATCCCACCATGAAATTGTATCTTGGGGGCGCATTGTTCTCCCTCGCACGCCCTCTGCCCTGGTCTTTGCCTGGTGCGTAGGGATGAGGTTTTTCCCGCACCTTTTTCCCCTCCTTGGCCTCATGCACCCTTGCTTGCTGCGGTTTCCCTTGCCCTCCACGCGGTCTTGGTGGTGCAGCACTCCCTCTTTTCTCAGAAACCTCCGTTTCTGCCACTATGTGCGCCACCGCGCGACGCCGGATCTCTGCAAAGGTGCTGGGATGGCTCCTGATGAGAGACTCGATGAAGGGGCCAGGCAGCACTCCCTTCTTGAACGCGTGCACCAGCATATCTTCATCTTTGCTGGGCAGTCTAACCACTTGTGCTCCAAAGCGGTTGAGGTAGTCCTTCAGTGACTCGCCTTGGTACTGACGCACGTCGAACAAATCGTATGACACCACTGCAGGTGCTTTGTTGACGATGTACTGCTCAATGAAAAGCTTTGAAAACTGAGGGAAAGACGTGATATGTCCTTCTGGTAAGCTCACGAACCACTCCATGGCGATTCCGCTTAGTGTGCTCATGAACATTTTGCAGTACACCGCGTCTGAGCCCCCAGACAACATCATCTGGGTGTGGAACGCCGTCAGATGCGCCTCCGGGTCTTCTACCCCTGTGAACGACGCCTTTACCCCCACTAGGTTGGGAGGCACCATGGTTCCCATGATTTCAGGGGAGAATGGCATGGGGAACGCTCTTGGGGGCGATGGCTGCCTCGACATCCTTTCGTCAACCGCGTGTTCCCTCTGCGCCTGCAGCGTCCTCCTCAACTCTTCATTGACGCGATTCAGCTCGTCGTTCCTACTCTGCGACGCAGCTAACTCCGTCTGCATTCTTTCTTGTTCAACTCTCGACGCTGTGGCGTTATCCTGCAGCGTGTGCACCATCTCCAGGACCTGCGCCATTGTCACAGCTCCTTCGTCAGCGGATGGCGCAGGTGATGGTTGTCTATTTCTTGGCATCTTTCCCTAGTGAAGAACTTGGTAAAACCTTGGTAAGCTTCAAAAACTGTGGTGTATATGGGACCACGATTCACTCGAGCCCCACGGTGGGAGCCAAATGATCCTGCCGACAACTCGAACGTGGAGGAATCGCTTTGTAGCACTCTCTGTCCCGTCTACGCGACTGCGTTCTCTGCAGAATCACCTTCAGAACCTTCTCTTGGATCTCCAAACGTGACCTGCAAAACACACAGACGACGCCTCTAGCGGCCGTTTGCACTCCGACGATCAAGTTAGGCCACAGAACCACCAAATGAGAAAAACTAGTAGCGTGTGTGAAAAACTCTTGCTCTCTTTTTTTCTCGTCCCCCTCAATCTCTCCCTGATTCTCTTTTATGTCTCTCCCTCTGTTTCTGGGCCTAAAAGAATTCTGTTATGCTTTTTTGGCATGTGTCAGAACCCTGTTATGCTTTTCTGAGACAATGTACCTCCAGAATCAGTAGAGTGAGAACGTGAGAGAATGTGCGTGTCTGCGCGTCTCTGCGCTTGGCTGCGCCTGTCTGTACCCTTAGTGGTACGGAGTGCACTTTTATCTGGTCCGCACCCCTCTCAGATGATGACACGTGGAGGCCTGCAACTCACATCTAACCACACAGGTGTCACTTACTGGAAGGGCTCTAGCGCTTCTCTTTGTGTGCCTAAGTTACGCCCTTGCGGAATAACTTAGGATATTTCTCCCATCTGGGTAAATCGCATACTCTTAGGAGAACGCCAGGTGTGGCTGGTCTAGGCACACTCACCAAACGTTGCTCTCTGTGTAAACGGCTTACCCTTCACGGTGTCACGCACGTAATGGGTTGAGGGAATCACCAATCACTGACTGGTTTACTAGTTCCCTCAGGCCACTCTCGTGCATGATTCCCTGAGATGTGCTCATGCGAGGTCCATGTGTAACGCTCTCGCTGGGAACCTCAGTCCCAGTTTAACTGCGTGTAACACGAGACCCCGATGACTGATCAGTTCTCTATTGCTTCTCGCGTTCTGCCCCTAGGCGTTCGTATGGGAACCGGTCTGTTGGTGGCCACTCGGTTACTGACCACAGATCACCGTTCTGGGTGATCTGTCCCCTGACCTCTCTGCCGACTGATCTGTCGGTAGTCACTTGGTTACGGACCCCCCGATCACCACTCTTGGCGATCGTCTCCCTGATCTCTCTGTCACCTGGTCCACGTGTCACCCTGCGAGTGGTCCACGGGGTCCTCTGCTGCTGACGTCATCGACTACCGATGACCGATTGGATCAGTCCTCAAAAGCCTCCACTAACGTTACGGACCTAGCATACTTCTTGCGTTGCGATGCCGTACATCCGCCGCCCGAGAACCCACCCGCTATGGTGTGGACCTCGCCGTGGATGGGCACCTCGTGCTGCTGTCCCTCACCGCTCGCCGGTTGTGGAACCGACGACTGTCTTGCCTGCTTCTCCACCAAGTAGTCCTTCAGGAAACCATTCTTCACGAGTTCATCTAATTGGTGACCCAACGCTAAACAATTGCTAATACGATGTCCAAATGCTTCGTGGAACTCGCACCACAATTCCTTGTGGGGTCCCAGCATTCTGCCGGACTTCTCCGGTGGTCTCAGCCTGTCGGCTATGTTAGGAACCGCTATCAGATCTTTGAGTTCCATTACGAAGTTGTGTCTCAGTGGCATGTTCCCTTCTCTTCTCTCATCTGCCCTAGGCCGGGTTCTCCTTGGCTTGTAGACGCGCTTCCTGTCCAAATGTTTCCTCTCTATGGCGGCTTGGTGAATCCTGTGCCTTGGGCCGCGCGGGCGGCTTGGGGCACTTCTCGTATGCCTCATCTTCCGAGGCAATGTGTTCTACCGCTCGTTGCCTTATTTCAGCGAAAGTTTTTGGGCGACTGCAGTTGAGCGTTTTGCTAAAAGATCCGGGCCATACCCCCTTCCTGAATGCATACACGATCGTGGGTTCTTCCGAGGTGCCTACTTTCACCATTTGTGCCCCGAAACGGCTTATGTATTCCTTCAGGGTTTCGCCTGGGAACTGCTTGACGTCGAAGAGATCATATGAGACTGGGGCAGGAGTTCTGTTGGCTAGATACTGCTCCCTGAATAGTTTTGAGAGTTGGGTGAAGGACGTGACGTGGCCCTCTGAAAGGCTGGTGAACCAATCCATAGCTATCCCCGTCAAGGTGCTCATGAAAAGCTTGCACTTCACGGCGTCTGAACCGCCTACCAACAACATCTGTGTGTGGAACGCCGTGAGGTGTGCCTCGAGGTCCTCCGCCCCTGTAAAGGTCGCTTTGGGTCTCGTGAACGTGTTGGGAATCGCTGTCTCCAGAATTGCCTGTGAAAACGGTGGTTATGAATTCCCTGGGTGGGGATGCAGCCTCAGGCTCGTCTCTGCCACGCCATCCACGGCGTAGTTCTTCGTTGGCGTGGTGGAGCTCATCGTTTCTTGCTTGAGAGGCCGCCAGATCTGCCTGCATGCGCTCCTGCTCCACCTTCGAGGCTGCCATTGCGTCCTACATGCGCTCCTGCTCTACCTTTGAGGCTGCCACTGCGTCCTGCAACCCTTGCACCATACCCATGAGTTGTTGCAGGGTCATCTCTTCGCTCCTGGCGCGTGCTGGTCGGGTGGTCATGACTCTTTAGAGATCCTCTCGGTTTATCTGGGTTTTGAAACTAGAATTGAAGACTTGTGTGGTGGAACCGATGTTTATATCGGCCCCACGGTGGGCGCCAGATGTTCCGGCCGGTTGACCTGAGTCGTCTTTACGAGCGGCTTGTGCTCACGAGCTAGAGCACCTTCGTTTTCTCTTGTATATGAGTACCTGAAAAAAGAAGAACAAAGGGGCGCCCTCGCGGCCTTTTGCACTCCGACGATCAAGTCTGCTAGCGAGAAATACCAAAGTGACTGGAAAACTGTATGATTATCTCAAGAACTGGAAATGTGTGGCTAAACTGTGTTGCCCTAATTGCCTTGTGCTCACAGCTGGGTGCGCCGTCAAGAACAACTAGGGTTTAATGTTCTGAGTAACTTTATGAGAACTAGATTAAAGCATGTAAACTGTGAAAAGCGTACCTTACTAGGGTTCTTCGTGCCCTTTATATAGGTGAAAACCAGGGTTTACCTTTGTGTTGCTGTTATTATCTAGGGTTCCTTGGAGAAGGTCCTTGCGCCGCTATCCTTAGGATCTTAGCGTATCTGGCCCATGGACTTCCCTTATCTGGAGTGCAATGAATCACCTTGCGGCTATTTGGGGTCTAACTTAGGTACTGTATTTCCCGCGCCATCATACTATTTGAGTCCCCTAATCAATCACGTGTCATGCATGCAACCTTCCTTGGAGATCTTTAATGAGCACGTGGGCACTGTCACGTGCCCCCTTTGACTTGATCGTTTACTCTGTGCGGAGGGTCCCATAGCGCCGGCACCCAACTTAGGGTTATTCCATCGTGTGGGCCCTCTTCTCTACTAAATGCTTCTGTCACGCGGGTTCACTTACCTTGGCGATGACCGACTATGTTGACTTCTAGGCCAACTACCTTTCTTTTGTCCACGTCATCACACCTGATGACCTGGTTGGTACAAAACCTTTCATCAAGCCTTAAGCCACCAACCGAACAAGTCCTAACTTGTGCATTTTGGTTCTTCAAGCAGCTTTTGTAGTATTGAACTTTGTTGAAGTCCTCCACTACTCCAAGGTTTCCCTTGTTAATTATGAAACCTAAGTACTTTAGGCCAGCTGCAGCAGTCCACACTTCATGGGTTATCTCCATATCTACACCTTTTACATGAGAAACAAGGTTGTTTCCTTCAAACTTGAGATTTGTGTAGAAAACCCTTATTAAATCTGGGTAGATGTTCCCCTTCATCTCCAAGAACTTTCTGAGAGATTGATCTTTGAGCAACCTCCCTACATTATCTAGCTTTTGGCTTTTCAGCCAATCAAAGCACACAACCTTGGGGTTGTTTATCACTTTGGTGCTAGTTTCAAACCTATATCTCTCAATTAGATCATTGTCACCAGAAAACCATCCTTCTAGCCTTCCTCCAGACCTTACAGCTCTAGTTTTGACTCTCTTTGAGGTGGGAGGTGTTGATTCCATGATGGCAGAGATGAAAAGCAGAGAAAAGCTCACTCACAGATTTTGCAAGAGATGTTGTAATTGGTTGTTCTTGTGGAAGATCAGCTGCAACAGTTTTTATAGCACAAACAGAATCATAAAGCATTTACTAACATAAGTGGGTATCGGATTTTCAGAGAGAGAGGACTTGACCCTGCCCTACACAGAAAACGTCAGAAAAAGCTGAAAATCACATGGTCTTCACATGTGATCTTCGACTAGTCATTAAGGCTATTGAATTTCCAAGATTTTGGAATATATTCCTTTGTGACTGTTTGTAACTTCTCTCTAAACATGATCAGCTTTCAACACAGGTTCATTGACCAAGGATTCTTTCTTTGAATTGATCTGCAATGAATAGAAATTCAAAAAGGGATTAAATTGATTTTTTCACTGTGCTGACAGACTAAAAAACAATCGGTTGTTTCGAGAAAACAATCGGTTGTTTTTCTACAGTAGTAAACTCATTTGGAATTTTTAAGCATGAGCAAAAATAAACCGAAGGAGATGAAATTGAACACTTTAAAGAGGTTATACGAACATATAAAAGAACTTAAAACAGAAATTAATAACAAAGATAAGGAATGTCTCATCCTTTGTGTTGTTCTTTCAATGAGCCATGTGCTTTGAGATCAAGAAGCTTTAATTTGACTATTGAGGGCTTGTGGACAGATATATAACATTGATTCAGCTTCAATGCTGGTCTGTTCCTTCCAAGAACTTGATCAGATGACTCAGTCCTTCACACTTCTTTAGATTTCCTGCACAAGCATGAGTTCAAGAAACAAGATTTGGTCCCTTCACAAATGTGGGTCAAATAGGTTTCTTTTTCTCATTTGGAACCTCACATCCTTTAGGAATCCATTTCATGTAGCCTCTAGGAACATAGAACTTTCTTATTTTGCAGAATCTAACCGAATGGCCCTTCTTCATTCAATAAAATCATGTAACAATTGGTTGTTTCGATTTAACAATCGGTTGTTTCACTGGCTTTCTTAATTTTTTTTTTGAAAACTTATCTTGTTGGTTCTGTGGATTGAAACCTAAACCAGCCTTTCCAAAAACACAACTCTGCGATGCCAAGACATTCTCAAAGTTAGATTTCCCTTTTGAAAGCTTGTCCACAGTGTCAACAAGATAATGAACCTTTTTCTCAAGATTTTCACAATTTTTGCAAATGAGAGTGTCACACTTGCAAGAGGTTTTTTTTGAAATGATTTTCCAGGTTTTTGAAATCATCTTTTGATTTTTCAATCTCATCTTCAAGTGATTTCACTCTCTTTTCCAGCCAGCTGTTAAGTTCTTTCAATCGGTTGTTTGAAAGTACCAATCGATTAACTTCATCGTGAGTTTCTTGGAAAGCTTCAAGCAATTCACTATAATTTTGTTCTTTTAAAGAAGCACATGAACTTACCTCACTTGAGCTACATGATTCATCATCTTCTTCAGCAATCAAGCAGATGTTTGCTTTCTCATCTTCACTTGATGAAGAACTTGATGATGATACCTCATTTTCATCCCAAGCTATGTAGGCTCTCTTTGTTTTCCCTTTCTTGTCTTTGTGGCTAGAGTTCTTCTCCTTGCTTTTGTTTGGGCAATCTGCCTTTATGTGACCTTGCTCACCACAGCCAAAACAGGTATAGTTATTTGAATTAAAATCATTTGATTTCTTGTTTCCATACCTATCTTTGTTGTTGTCCTTGTTGCGGTTCCTCTTCAAGAATTTGCTAAACTTTCTTGACAGCAAGCTAAGGTTTTCCTCATCACTATCATCACTGGATTCTTGTTTGTCTTTGTGCTTGGAAGCTTTTAAGGTTATGCTCTTTACGTGCTTGTCTTCGCTTTCTTGAAAATTGAGTCGATTCATCTCTAACTCATGTTCCCTAAGCTTGCCAAACAAAGAAGCCATACTCAAGGATGTTAGATCTTTAGATTCGGAAATAGCAGTTACCTTGGGTTGCCATGCTCTATCAAGACATTTCAAGATCTTGATGTTTAGCTCTTCCTTTTCAAAGGTCTTGTCAAGGCTCATGAGATAATTAATGATGTGCGTGAATCTTTTCTGCACCTCAGCAATTGTTTCACCTTTGAGCATTCTGAACATCCCATACTGTTGGATTAGAGTATGCTTCCTAGCTCTCTTTACCTCATTTGTACCTTCATGAGTTACTTCCAAGGTCTCCCACATTTCTTTTGATGATTTGCATTGAGAGACCCTAAAAAAATCATCTGAATTTAAAGCAGAGGTTATTATATTTTTGGCAATGCAATCGAATTTGGCCTTCTTGCTTTCTGAATAAGTCCATTGAGACCAAGGCTTTTCAATGACAAATCCATCTATTTCAAACTTTGGGATAAAAGGACCATTTTCAATTGCATCCCAAATTCCTTTGTCAAGTGATTCCATAAAGATTTTCATTCTCACTTTCCAAAATTGGTAGTTCAAACCACAAAACAGAGGTGGTCTGTTGATTGAAACACCTTCCCCAAAAGGTAGTCTATCAACCATTTAAAAAACAGTTTTAGGATCAACTTGAATAACTTTCAAGAACCAAGCTCTTGATGCCAATTGTTAGAATGGATGGCTTTAAACTAGAGGGGGGTGAATAGTTTAAAGAGGGATTTCAAAAACTTTTAAGTCAAGAATGAAATTATCTCAAGAAACAGTTGATAAGGAATCCAGTTTGCCAAATCACAAAGCTAAAAGCACAGCACCAGAAAAACAATCGGTTAATCGCAGAAACAATCGATTGTTTATACCAGTATACAAATATCAAAACTGAATTTAAAGAGTTAAGGGAGAAAGAGAATGCACACAGAGATTTATACTGGTTCACTCTAAACCCAGAGCTACATTTAGTCTTCTCAGAAACCAATGAGGAATTCCACTAAGCAATCAAACCTAGATCACTTACAACACCATAAAGAAAGTGACCTTGATGCCCTCAAGACACACACTTCTCTTGGCCAACACACCAACACTAAGAATGCTGATCTTGATCCCTTCAAGAACACACAACACTTCTCAGCAAACACACAGAAGAAACTTGTTCAACAAATACAAGAATTACACTTGTTACAGAAGTAAATCTGAAATCAATACAAGCAGAAATCCTATGTCACACTCTTTGATCAATCTCAATCTCTAAGCAATCTCAACTATTTGAAAAACTCAAAGTTGTTCTTGTAAAACCCAAATCTATTTTACTGAATATATTCAAAGATGTTTGTTATCAAATCTTAACTGATCCGGTCGGTCATTGGTAGTCGATGACGTCAGCAGCAGATAACCACGTGGACCACTTGCAGGGTGACACATGGATCAGGTGGCAGAGAAATCAGGGAGGAGATCACCCAGAACGGTGATCGGTGGTCAGGAACCGAGTGGCCACCGACAGATCAGTTCCAAGATAAACACCTGGGGGGAGAACGCGAGAAGCAATAGAGCACCGATCAGTTATCGGGTGCATGGTCATCGGGGTTTCGTGTTACACGCAGTTAAACTAGGACTGAGATTCCCAGCGAGAGCGTTACGCATGGACCTCGCATGATCATATCTCAGAGAAAGAGGAGCTGCTCGCTGGTAGAATCGTGCACGAGAGTGGCCTGAGGGAGTTAGTAAACCGGTCAGTGATTGGTGACTCTCTTAACCCATTACGTGCATGACATCGTGAAGGGGAAATCGTTTATGCAGAGAGCAATGCTTGGTGAGTGTGCCTAGTCCAGCCACACCTGGAGTTCTCTTGGGAGTGTGTGATTCACCCAGATGGAAGAAACGCGCTAAGTTACTCCGCAAGGGAATAACTTAGGCGCACAAAGAGATGCGCTAGAGCCCTTCAGGTAGTGGCACGTGTACGGTTAGATGTGAGTTGCATGCCTCCACGTGTCACCATCTGAGAGAGGCGCGGCCAAGATAAAGGTGCACTCCGCGTCGTGAAAGGTACACACCCACGTTTTTACTCATTTTGGTACGTTTTCGCACAATAGCGTAACAGAATTCTGACACACGCAGAGGATAGCGTAACAGAATTCTGTTAGGAACAAATCCAAGGTGAGGCTCAGGCGTTTCCAGGAAGGTGATCTGGTGATGAGAAAGGCGCATCAGAATGAGATGGAAAACAAGTTGTCTCCAAAGTGGACAGGTCCATACAGAGTGGTTGAGGCATCGGAGAATGAAGCTTATCGGCAGGAAACTCTGGATGGAGGAGCAATCCCCAGAGCGTGGAACGCACCCACTTGAAATTTTATTTCAGTTAAGTTGTAAAGTAGTTGCATTCTCGCGCTAAGGACACACTCAGTGTATATACTGAAAACAGTTGAACAGATAAGGGGACACTTTTTTCCCTAAGGAGGGTTTTTAACGAGGCCACCCAATGAAAAGATTTTCAGCATATCAAGTGTGCGAGAGTTTTCAAGTTAAAATCCTCCTCGCCCTAGGTGCGAGTGCAAGTGATCGGTTAGGCCTTATTCGCCCTAGGCGCGAGTTTGGGCGCTAATCTAAGTCCTTTTCACCCCAGGTGTGAGTGCAGGCGACTAGGGTTTGAAAAGCCAGGGGTGCTAGTAAGACTAAGAGAGGGAAAGGAAGGATTTCGACAAATGTCCTTACCCACTTGGCATATACCAATGTTGGCCCAGTAAAGCTCTTAGTTTAAACCCTTCTCACCCCAGGAGTGAGGCAGGGAAAGAACGACCCGATCCGCCCAAGGTTGATGACCTTGGGGAAGGTAAGAGGGGCTATCGAGAAACACTCTTCTTCCCCCAAAACAAGGCATCACCTCTGACGATTGATGTCAAAGTCCTCTATGCACTTAGCTCTAGAGCGACAGAGAAGCAAGGTGAAGACCGAAGAATGATGACTGATGAGTTGTTGGTGGATATGCTAGTGGGTAGTGCCTTGTCGGAGGAAGCTTTTCCAAACAAGTTCTTACACAACAAGCCGAAGCAGACAGACTATGCCTAGTCAGTCATCTAGTACGAAATTGTGCATAAGAACTGTTAAAGACAAAGCTAAGGGAGTTGGTAGTTGTGATCAAGGTAGAGGCCAAGATCAAAGAGTACAGATCGCGCTAAACCTAAGCTAGTTAACAGTTAGTTGTGTGCAAAAAGAAAGATGATGCTTAAGAAGATACGAGAGAAGAAACATATAGCTGAAGCAAGTATATATTCACACCAAGGTCTATACAAGTTTCAAGTACAAGAATTGTGCAGAAATATGAAATTACGAGAAGAAAACTCAAGAAGGAGGAATGAGCTTGCCATCTACCACTTTGTGGTAGATGCTGAACTGCGTAACGTCCAAATATGGAAGAACGCAACGAATCTGCTCGAATGCCAGCTCGAACCCATCAGCAAGGGCGTCAGCACCCACGTTCATAAATTCGGCGTTCTCAGCTTCGACCTCTTGCTTTGAAGTCTCCAAGGCGTTCTTCTCAGTGGTGAGGGATGCAATGGAAGAGGCAGCTTCTTCCAATTTGCCCTTTGCTTCGGCAAGCTCGACCTTCACTACAGAGAGCTCGCTCAGTGCCTTCTCAAGTTTCTTCCCCCCATCAGTGGCCTCCTCCTAGGTAGACTTGAGATCCCCCGCTAGTTGTGAGTTCAGTTGGCGTAGGGAGGAAGTCTCAGCCTCCAGGTTGATTATCTTGCTCCTCAGCTCCACCACTTCGCTGTCCAGAGTATTGACAGCTTGCCCCATCAATATCTCAGTCTTGATGGTCTCCTGGACCTGCGATAGGTACTCTTTCCTGGATTTTTCCACCGTATCCCTCATCAGGGCTATGGACCCTTGGCCAGCCTCAAAGTCACTCTGCAGTGACTCCTTGTCGTGCTCAAGCTCCTTGACCCTCTTCTCCAGGACCAGTTGCTTGCGGTGCTGGGTGGAAAACTCTAGGGAAAGCACTATCTGTTTGGCCAAGAGCATGTCCACCTCTTGCCCACTCCATTCGAGAAGCTCCTGGCTGCGTATGAAATGTCGAACCAAGGCAATGACTCGATTGAAGTTTTCATTGCTAGCACCAGAGCTACTTGGCTGCGAGCTGGCCTCACCACCTTCAGCAGTAGCAGCAGAGGTTGGCGGTGGTGGTGATGCAGGAAGTCTTGGGAAACCCCCCGAGTGGGCATAATCACTCCCAGCAGGTGGAGTGGGTTGACCAATAGCTTGGCCCGCTGGGGGTGGGGGTGGAAGTGATGTTGGAGACGGAAGTTGGGGCGTTGGAGATGGTAGGCACTGAGGGGAGCAGGAGGAAGTTGGTGCTGGGGCAGGTTGAGTAGGAGAAGGTGGGGGTGAACCCTCCTCGATCTGCACCACTTCGATTTCCCCAGGCCTAAGGGATGAAGCCCCCCCAACCTCTTGGTGTTTCCTCTTGCGATGTATAAGAGGAGAGCCAAAACTCTCCTCCTCGGTTGAGGGGGTAGGAGCAGCAGCGGCCGCAACAGTTGCGGGAAAGGCCTTTGCTAGCCTTCTTCTCTTCTTCTCTGGCTCGGGGCCTTCAGCTGGCGCGACCGAGAGAGGTGGAGCCGCGATGGGCTTGGTGGTAGAGGAGGAAGAAGTCATGTAGTGCCCTCCTCCTATCTTTCCCTGAAGTCATGTCTACATCAAGGGTAAAAAGAAGAGTTAGATGGCATAATTATGCAAGTGGATAAATTTTATGCAAGTATGCATGAGAGTGTGCAAGTATTCTAAGAGGTGCAAGAAGAAAAGTCATACCTTTAGATGATCGCGGAAGATCTTGAGGTAGAAAGCTTGAAGAAAGTTGGGCGCGCAGAGAGGAGATTTGAAGTAAGTCTGAGAGTTGGAGTATTGAAGAAGATAATGAAACAGTGAAGGCGCACGCCTATTTGAATGAGGGAAACATTAGCGACACTCCACGCTGGCCGTTGATGCGTCCACGTGTCGCGAGATTAAGGGAGGAAATCATAACGTTAAAAGGCAACACGTGAGGTGGCACGTGATGTGGCCCCACTTGCCACGTGGACCGAGGGCGCGACCACTTAGTCTCTTCGCTGAGAACGAGTTCACAGCTCGAGACTGGGGGGATTGTGATCCGGTCGGTCATCGGTAGTCGATGACGTCAGCAGCAGATAACAACGTGGACCACTCGCAGGGTGACACGTGGATCAGGTGGCAGAGAAATCAGGGAGGAGATATCGGTGGTCAGGAACCGAGTGGCCACCGACAGATCAGTTCCAAGATAAACACCTGGGGGGAGAACGCGAGAAGCAATAGAGCACCGATCAGTCATCGGGTGCATGGTCATCGGGGTTTCGTGTTACACGCAGTTAAACTAGGACTGAGATTCCCAGCGAGAGCGTTACGCATGGACCTCGCATGATCATATCTCAGAGAAAGAGGAGCTGCTCGCCGGTAGAATCATGCACGAGAGTGGCCTGAGGGAGTTAGTAAACCAGTCAGTGATTGGTGACTCTCTTAACCCATTACATGCATGACATCGTGAAGGGGAAATCGTTTATGCAGAGAGCAATGCTTGGTGAGTGTGCCTAGTCCAGCCACACCTGGCGTTCTCCTGGGAGTGTGCGATTCACCAAGATGGAAGAAACGCGCTAAGTTACTCCGCAAGGGAATAACTTAGGCGCACAAAGAGATGTGCTAGAGCCCTCCACGTGTCACCATCTGAGAGAGGCGCGACTAAGATAAAGGTGCACTCCGCGTCGTGAAAGGTACACACCCACGTTTTTACTCATTTTGGTACGTTTTCGCACAATAGCGTAACAGAATTCTGACACACGTAGAGGATAGCGTAACAGAATTCTGTTAGGCACAGAAACAGAGAGAGAGAAAAAAAGAGAATCAGAGAGAGATTCAGTGACATTTTTTGTTGGCGGTTCTGTGACCTAACTTGAGCGTCGGAGTGCAAACGGCCGCTTGAGGCGCCGTCTGTGTGTTTTGCAGGTTGAGTTTGAAGATCCCGGAGAAGGTTCTAAGAGCATTCTTGCGGATAGCACAGTTGCATAGGCGGGGTAAGGAAGCGACAAAGCAATTCCTCCACGCTTGAGTTGACGACAGGATCATTAACAAACTTATTCATTGCATTTAAAGATTTGTCAAAGCATTAAAGACTGGAGCGTAATCAGTTAAAACATTTAAAGCTTAGTCAAAGCTTAAAATAGTTTTTCTGTTATGGTACCAAAACAAACAATCGGTTGTTTCCACGAATCAATCGGTTGTTTTAGTTTTAACAGCTTAACCATTTGAAAAACAGTTTTCAATATTTTCTAAAAACACCTAAGTATAAAACAATCGGTTGTTTCGACAAAACAATCGGTTGTTTTTCACTTAGTTTAAAATACACTTTTCTTTTAAAAGATTGAGAATGTCTATGCTTTGGATTCAATCAAGAGTGGATTACATAAACAATCTACCCCAGATCCTATCTAAGATAGCTCAGCAACAACAAGCACAACCAAGCCTTCAACATCCTTCAAAGGGTTTGGATTCTTCAAAGGTTGAACACTACTTGGTTCAACAAATACTGGGGCTAGGAAACACCAAAACTCTTAGTCGTAAAAGTTGTGTGTGTATCGCGTAAATGTTGCGTAACTTGTTAGGTTTGATCCTGCCTGTTGACCAGAACGCGAGAGCCTTGCCTCGTCAAAGGTAGCTTCCTCTGGATCGACTTTGCACCGTGTTAGCTCCCGTCCTTCACCTTGATTCACCTCAAAAACCTGCAAAAGACAGAATGGCGCCGCTGCGGCCGATCGCGCTCCGACGCTTAAGTCAGCGACTGAACCACCAAAATACTAAGAGGAAAACTAAGAACTTCAGGAACCGTGCAATGTTCTCTCTCAGCGTACTCAAGTTCTCGCAAGCGTAAAAGAAGTATTCTAAAACGCGCGTACCTCAGAAGTTCATTAGGATCCCTTATATATCTGTGCGCTTTCTCTCTCCTGACAGTTACACATCTGGACACGTGGCTCGCATCCAGCTGTACACGTGTCACCATCTGGAGCATCCTCTGCTTGAGCGTCACTTCTTACTCCTCAGGCTGTTCGACTAAGTTACCTATGCAGGAAGCAACTCAGCGTATAGCTGCCTTGGAGCGCGATCTCTTCAGTGTGGCGAGTACGAGTGTCATCACATACACCTTCCCTGTGGTCTCGCCGGCCGCCATTATATTCTACTTCACTTACTTCACTGTGCATGTTTGGGTAAGCTGTTCCCTGACCTCAACCTCTGGCCAGCTAGGGAATGACCATCTGACAACTTCATCCTTCGCCTCGAAAGCCTGGAACAAGCTTTCCTAATCTTTCGGCGATGTCCTCCTCTAGGCGATCTCCGATCGCATTGTCGCCTGGGTTCACATCCGGCGACCACGATACAAACTTGGTGACCGTCGATTTAGGTATGCTAGAGATCAGGGCACGCCAACTTAACGACTGGCGACTACACGAGCCCCCCGACTTCCTTCCCTTCTGCCAGCCAGGTGTCCCGTTCAACACGCCTATATTATAGCTTGCTGCCATATCATCAATTTCGACTACCTGGGCGGTACAGGTTTCTTACTACCATTTATATAGTCTAAGGTTTCTGCTGTTTCCGCTACCCGCATTTAGGGTTTCTGAGGGTATGCCTTAGCGTCGTTATCATCCAATATTAGGGCAATCTAGCGCGTAAGACTCCCTTACTGGAGTGCAACCTCTGACGGGATGACCACCTGGGTACCAACTTGTGCACCTAATTTATGGGGCCATCCGTCCAAGGAGTGCTCTAGCTGTACACGTGCCATGCATGCCGCCTACCCCTAGTATGTAACCCTAATGGGCCTTAGCGCTTCCAGTGGTTATTTACTTGTGTTGCGCCTAAATGCGCTATTCACACCACATGCATGGTCCCCTCGTGATCTAGGCTTCCCCCTACTGATAACTGGTGTGTTGTCTGGGATCCACCTCTCGTGGCCCAACTCTGCTGTTTGAGTCACCGATGTCCGATGTCACATCGCCCTCACTCTGTTGCCGATGACACATCAGCACATCCTGGTGATCGACATCTGACCACTCTTGGCACCTTGGCTCGCGTCGCTCGTGAGACACTGGCCTGTGCCGCTTGTGGAACCCAGCTTACGTGGCCCACCATTACTAGCAGTCAATGACGTCCGAGGACTTGTCGGTACAGTACTCATATTACCAAATGGATTCATTCCGTCTATAGCTAAACCAAGTCAGATATTTCTTAATTCTTTACCAAACTCTGGAAACTCATCATGAATAGAATCAGTTGAATGTCAGTACATGCCATCACATTTCCTCTCATTTGCATGCCATCTAAGATTCTTAGCATTGTTTGGGTTTGCAAACAAACGCTTCATCCTTCGAATGATGGGAAGATACCACATAATCTTCATTGGGGATCCATGCTTTTCTATCTCTTCAATAGTATCATCATCTTTTTGTTTCAACTTATAACGTGATAACCCACACCTCGGACAACTTTTCAACAATTCAAAATCTTTCCTGTATAATATACAATCATTAGGACATGCATGTATCTTTTTATACTCCATACCCATTGGACAAAGAATATTTTTGGCCTCATAATTAAGATTAGGTAGAGTATTTCCCTCTGGAAGCATATCCTTCAACAACTGAAGCAATTCTGTGAAGCTTTTATCAGTCCATCCATTTATTGTCTTCATATTCATCAATCTTAACATCGTCGACAATCGTCTGAAGTTAGTTGATCCAAGATACAATGGAGTCTCTACATTGCTTGATATACTTCCATATCCATGTGCTTCTTCAAAAGACTCAGCTTCCCCATCACGAATCATATCCTCCAATCGATCATCATCTACATCATCATGTACTTCATCATCGATGGTGGACCCCACATATTCTTCCGGTGTGGTCATCCAAACTAGCACATGGTAAGATGACCTAGCTTGGAGTAAATGTAGCTATCCGAGCAGGCGCTCTGTTAGATGAATTATTCTGGAACAGATGTAGTAGGACAACCCGACTCGAGGTCAAGTGTAGTCAAAGCTCATCGTCCAACCAAGCCTGAGCTTATATTGTCCCGATTAAGTTGAAGTGATAGGCTGCTTAACCGACTACAAGCGTGTCGATCATCAAAAGGTACCCGAGATGGCACATGGTAAGACGACCTGTCTCAGTAAGATTATTCGAGTAGGTGCCATGTGTGTAAAGTGATTACTAGCGGCAGATAAAATGACCTTCCTTGGGAAGTCGCCGTGTGGGATGAGTGAAGTTTCATAGATGAACCATCCAGTTTAGCGCATGGTAGGTCGAGCAAACTCAAGGTGTTAGTAGTCACTGAAGTTTAGGCGCTCTGCAGGATGAGTAAAGTTACATAAATAAATCATCCAGTTTAGCGCATGGTAAATCGGGCTAACTCAAGGTGTGAGTAGTCACCTGAGTTTAGGCGCTCTACGGGATGAGTAAAGTTGCATAGATGAATCATCCAGTTTAGCGCATGGTAAGTCAAGCTAATTCAGTGTATGAGTAATCACCCGAGTTTAGGCGCTTTGCGGGATGTGTAACAGTTGCACAAACAAATCACTTGATCCAATACAGAATAAGTTGGGCAAACTCGGTGTGTAAGTAAACACCCAAGTCTAGGTGCTCTGTCGGGTAAGTGAAGTTGCATAGATAAGTCGGCCTAACTTGGTGTGTGAGTAAATACCCGAGTATAGGCGCTGTGTGGGATGAGCAAGTTGCGCAGGTGAATCATCTGGTTTATTGCAGGATAAGTCGGGCTAACTCAATGTTGCTAGTTACCTGAGTTAAGGCGCTCTGCAAGGATCATTTTAAGTTGCATAGTTCAATTGACCAATCGCACGCCGTTAAGTGTTTTGCAGAGGACTACAATGACGAGGTCACGCGACCGCAAAGCAAGTCGGGCTCAATATGCTAAAAGAATGACCGCACCCAAAAGGGCACAATTATCCGAGCATGCACTACGTGAAGCATTACTTGGCGAGATCAAGGTAGAATACATTTGGATAATTCAAATTAGTACACTGGCCTGTAGGGGCGAGAGAAAATGGTTCGGCAAAAGGTAAGTCGAACTTCCTCAGTAAGATTCCGAGTAGGATTCCTGTGAGTAAATTGATTATGTATTGACAGGTAAGTCGACCTTCCTCGGTAAGAGTTTGAGTAGGCGTCCTGTGAGTAAATTGATTCTATGTTGACAGGTAACTCGACCTTCCTCGGTAAGATTCCGAGTAGGCGCCCTGTGAGTAAATTGTTTATACGTTGACAGGTAAGACGACCTAACTCGGTGTTCACCGAGCTAGGCACCCTGCAAATAAGCATTGTGACTAAGTTGTGTAAACGCATAGTAAGTTGGGCTAGTACGTTGAAAGAACGATCAACCTCAGAAAGGTGCAGTTATCCGAGTACGCACTATGTGAAGCAATGCTTGGCAAGGTATGTGACCCTTGCCTAAGTTTGTGGAATACATTTGTATATACACTGAGTTTGAGCATTAGCTCGTAGTGGCTACGAGGTATAGTCCAACGAAAGGTTAGTTCGTCGTTAAAGTTGAATCCTTGTTATCTTTGTTATTTCATTATGGAAAAAGTTAGTGCAAGTGGTAAGTTATTTGTATGCGTAGTTGTTATAATTAAGCGCATGTGCATTAGTATAAGTTACTATACTTAAGCTAATCGAGATTTATTATGGCATGCATTTGCAACGTTTTCAAGGCATCCATATGTGACAAAGTAATTGAAGTAAAGTAAGATAAGTTACTAGTAAATGATGAAGAGTTCGAAGGGTCTAAGCAGTTAATATTTACAGATAATTAAGTACCCCGATTACTCATCCCTTAGTTGGCCATCAACCACAGTTTTACATGGGCCAAGTTTGCGAGATACACCTATGCAGGTAAAGAGTGAGCATGGGTTTGCCATAGCTAGGTGTGTGTGGTTCGTCAAAAGGTTAGTTCTTTAGGAACCCCATGGTTTTTCATGCATAGATTGAGCATTGATTTCTTGTTTTGCTTTATACTCAAGATGTAAGGATGAGTTAGCAAAAGTGACGAGTCATCCATATTTACAATAGTTGTTATGCTTAAGCTAGTCGAGGTTTACTAAGATAAGTAACAAGACATGCATTGGCTTAAGCTAGTTGAGGTTTACTGAGTTATCATCTACCCACTGAGAAATCGTCGTGTTAGTGTCCAAAGCACTCAAAAGCCTCTTCGCTTAGACAAGCTCAGCTCGAGCCTAGGGGGCTTGTGTACTGGGCAGGATTTTGGCCCTTGGTTTTGGGCTGGTAGTAGCTCTCTGATGAGAATCTAAAAGATGCTATTAATAGGAAGAATAGACAAAGGCCAAAACATCTAAAGTTCTTCTTATTAGTCTTTTCAAAAGATAAGGCCCAAGCTCAAGAAGCCCAAGCCCAACTATAAGGAGCAAGGGCAAGGCTTTAGGAGATGAGCATCATTGGATGTCACTATTTGTAATTTCCTTTTGTGTAATTTTTAGTAGAACTTTAAAAGGAAGGTGTAGATAAGGGGTGCTAATGTACAAAAGAAAGTCACACCTTCCATGTGACATAAAGAGTAGGTGTAGATATAGTTTTAGGAGGTGCCAAATAAAGAAACCAAGTCACATCTCCGATGTGAAGTCACACCTTCCATGTGACTTGTTTTTTGGTGGCAATATCAAATGAGTTTCATTTGAATTTTCCCACCTAAATTTCAGCACCCTCACACTATAAATAGAGGTATCATGCTCATGTAAATTGAGAATTAGAAATTGAAGAAAGGAAACCCTACTCAAATTGAGAGAGAATTGTGAGAGATTTGATCTCCTTCACTAAGTTTTATCTTGTGAGCTTTTGGAGGGCTTCAAGTGGCGGCAACTAGCACTCATCTTGGACCTTTCACAATCCAAGTGGCGTGTCCATCTCCTTCAAGTCTTCATCCAATTAAGTTCCTTCTTCCTTCCATCTCCATTTCAATTTCGAATCATGTTTTTAGCAATTCCAATCGGTAGTTTGTTTTTTGGTGTTGTTCTTTAATTTCCACCGATTATTCTTGTTCTTCTTGTCTTCTACTTTCAATTCTGCACTTGTAGCTTAATTTGATTTGGTAATTGTGTTCCAAATTCATTGTGTTTGTTCGGTTCATTGTGGAATGACACTCAATCTTGAGTTTGGTTCATCTATTAGAAGGCTTTGTACTTCAATGATGATTCCTTAAGTTCCTCCACTTGTTCCTAATTTTTGTCCTTGTTTAAAACACTTAATTGTTGTCTTTCTTCACATATATTTTTGTTTCCATATGCTGAAAAGTGTTTATGCTTGATTCAACTCACATCATGTGGTATCTATAGCTATGGTTGTGTGCAAATTTTTTTTGAGTTGATTGACACTTTAATTCTGTTTTTTGTGTTAGCTATTCTGTTTTTGCTTTCTTTAAATCTTTCTTGCTGTTTTTAATTGGTACAATTTATTGTGTTTGAGTCATTTTTCTTTTTGAATCCATATATGTTTTGTCATGTCTTGTTTCTCCTATAATGTCATCACTTTTTTGTAGTGCTTTTTTTTTGGCTAATTTTGGTTATTTGATTTTTCCTTGAGTGCAGTTTTCTTTTTCTGTTTTTGTATCCTTTGGTGCATTTTATTTTTAGTTTTGAGTTCATGCTTGTGTATTAGATCTATACAAGTTCATATACATCAATTCTTTCGTGTTTTTGAAGTTTCTTAATTCTGTTTTTTTTTTCTTAATTCCAACATAGGTTTCTCTGTTTTCCAGTTTTTTGTGCTGACTGTAATTGCTTATGAAAACTAATTCTATTGGAGAAAAAATTTGAAACTCTGGATTTTAGTATTTTGAAGTGTTATAAAAGAGTGAAAAAAATAAGTGTATCAAAATTTAAAGTACAAAAAAAATGATAAATCAAATACGTACAGAGTGCAAAAATATGACTGGAAAAACAATGAGTGACAGTGATTTTCAAAAATTTATCACAATTAATTTGCGGATTATTTTTGTGTGATTCCAGTGCCTATTTTGAGATAACATCTTGAATTTCCAGTGGTTTAAATTTCAAATTCCAGTGTGCTTTATCCAGTTCCAGTTAAATCTTTAAAGTCATGCACATTTTATTCAAATATTCCAGTAGCACTGTTTTTTGGTTTTCTTCATCTATTCTGGTACTATTCTTTAGGATTCCTTTGTGTGCTAGCTTTTAATTGAGTGACTTATTTTTCTTGCTTGTCTTTTTCCTTTCATAATCTTCTCCAAGTTTTGTTATATCTTTTATTCTGTTTGGGTTTAGCTATTTCTTGTTTACACCTTGTTTTGGCTTGTATTTTCTTGTTTCCTCAAGTTTTGTGGTGACTTGTTCTTTGAGTAAGTGTATTTTGCTTTAGCATATTTCACTTGAAGCTCATCTAATCCACAAGGAAACCTGGTTAAGGACAGAATATATTTTCTTGGAGTGGTTTGAGTGAATTTTTTTTGCCTATTACAACAAGCTTTCTTTTGCTTTATTTGCTAACAAGTTTTCTTTAATTGTTTTCTCTTTGTGTTTTGTGTTTCTTTGTTATCATGGCTAATCTTTCTAGTGGAGAATCTTCTAAGCCTCATTCACCTCAAAAAGCATACCTCATTGGTGAAATTGAAGGATGCTAAACAAACAATTTCACAAAAGAATGAGGTGATACATCAAATGGAGGCAAGACTCCAAAGATTGGAGATGAACAATGAAGATACTCACCAATACCGTGAGAGAAGACATCATCATCATCATAGGCATGCTTCAAGGACTTCTCAAAGTTCTTATGGACACTATGAAGAAAGGCGCCAAAATGTGGCTAAGCCTTATTTGCCTTATGTAAAATTACCTAGCTTTAGCGGTGAGGGGATCTTAATGTGTATTTGGGATGGGAGGCCAAAGTTGACCAATTTTTTCATGTACATGAGGTCCTTGAAGAGCAAAGGGTTAGGTTAGATTCTTTAGAGTTCATGGACTATGCCATGCAATGGTGGCACAAAACTCTTATGGACATTGGGCTAAACAAGAGGCCACCCGTGGTCTCTTGGGATGATTTAAAAGCATGTATGCGCGCTAGATTTGTTCCTCCACACTTTAGGAAAGACCTTTTGTTGAAGCTCCAAAGGCTTCATCAAGGCACGCTTAGTGTGGATAATTATTTTAAAGAACTTGACACGCTTTTAATCAAAGTTGATATGCATGAAAGTGATGAAGCTAAAATGGCTAGATTTGTTAGTGGTCTTAGAAGGGAAATCCAAGATGTGGTAGAGCTTCATGAGTATTCTTTTTTAGAAACTTTGGTTCACCTTGCCATCAAGGTAGAATCTCAAATTGCAAGGAAAAATTATTTTAAAAATTCTCATAATGATGGCTATTACCACTCTTCTTGCAAAACCGAAAATAAATCTTTTTCAAAATTTCCTTCTAAAGACTCTACTTTCAAACCTAGAGATTCTAAGCCTTCCCCCTCTACTCCCAAATCACCATCTAAATCTTCTAGTAAAAAGTGTTTTAAATGTTTAGGTTATGGTCATATAGCGGCCGATTGTCCAACCAATAGAACCATGATGATTAAGGAGGGTGAAGTTGTAAGTGAACATAGTGATAACTCTTTTAGGTCTAACTCCCCTTCTCCTTCAAAAGTCCCTAGTGATAATGAATGTGAAATACCATGTGGAAGTGACTTATTGATGATAACATGAATGTTGGGAATAATTCCTAAACAATGTTTTTTTTCCTTCCAAGGGCGCAAGGTTACTTTAAAACCCCTCTCTCCCCAAGAGGTTCATGAGGACCAAATAAAAATGAAAATTAAAAGAGAAAATGAAAAAGAAAATGAAGTACATGATAAAACGAGTCACAATACCTTATCAACTAAATCCATTTTATTGACTCTTGCTACGCCTAAAAGGTATTCTTCTACTTTGTCTTTTTCATTCTCCAAGATTCCTACTTCCACACCATATTGGATAAAGACTGCTAAGGATGACTTTTTCAAACCTCCTATTTTTCCAAATAATATCATTCCTAAACAAACTTTTCCAACATGGTCTGTGTACAGGACATCTTTTTTTGAATTCCCAACCATTCAAAGTGCTAAGTCAAGTTTGCCTATTTCTTCTTGTATTCTCTTATCCAATTGCAAACTGACTTTATTTTATGCAGGAGTACTAAATTTGTGGACGAATTCTCTCCAACTTGGGGGGTATGATGAGAATCAAAAAGATATTATTAATAGGAGGAAAGGACAAGGGCCAAAACATCTAAAGTTCTTCTTATTAGTCTTTTCAAAAGATGAGGTCCAAGTCGAAGAAGTCCAAGCCCAAGAAGGCCAAGCCGAAGAAGCCGAAGCCCAACCATGAGAAGCAAGGCCAAGGCTTTAGGAGATGAGCATCATCGGATGTCTCTATTTGTAATTTCCTTTTGTGTAATTTTTACTAGAACTTTAAAAGGAAGGTGTAGATAAGGGGTGCTAATGTACAAAAGAAAGTCACACCTTCCATGTGACATAAAAAGTAGGTGTAGATATAGTTTTAGGAGGTGCCAAATAAAGAATCTAAGTCACACCTCCCATGTGAAGTCACACCTTCCATGTGACTTGTTTTTGGTGGCAATATCAAATGAGTTTCAGTTGAATTTTCCCACCTTTAATTTCAGCACCCTCACACTATAAATAGAGGTGCCATGCTCATGTAAATTGTGAATTAGAAGTTGAAGAAAGGAAACCCTACTCAAATTGAGAAAGAGTTGTGAGAGATTTGATCTCCTTCAGTAAGTCTTATCTTGTGAGCTTTTGGAGGGCTTCAAGTGGCGACAACTAGCACCATCTTGGACGAACTTTCACAATCCAAGTGGCGTGTCCATCTCCTTCAAGTCTTCATCGAATTAAGTGTTGAAGGAATCCAAATCCTTTGAACGATGTTGAAGTCTCTGTGGTGCTTGATGTTGCTATGTTGGTTTAGCTTAGTTCTGGGGTAGTTTAAATGTTGTAATCCACCCTTTGATTAAATCTAAAGCATAAGCATCTCAATCTTTGTGAAAGTAAAATGTTTTCAAACTAAGTTAAAACAACCGATTGTTTTGTCGAAACAACCGATTGTTTATACTTAGGTGTTCTGAGAAAAAGATTAAAAACTATTTTTAAAATGGTTGAACTGTTAAGTACCAAAACAAACGATTGATTCGAGGAAACAACCGATTGTTTGTTTTGGGACCATAACAGAAATTTTTTTTTCTCTTTGACTGAGCTTTAAATGTTTTAACTGCTTACGCTTCAGTCATTAAATGCTTTGACCAATCTTTTAATGCAATTTAAGAGTTTGTTAAGATTTGATAACAAACTACATCTTTGAATAAATTCAGAAAAATAGATTTGACAATTAATCTTTAACAAGTTTTTGCTAAGAGTTTTTGAGTTTTTCAAAGAGCTGAGATTGCTAAGAGTGTACCCAGAACTATTATAATATTAAAATAATGAGAGAGAAAGTGAAAAGGGAAAAATGGAGAAGGAGGAAGATGGTGAACGGAGGGTTTGAAGAAGATGAAGAGGTGAGTGATTGATGCGTTTTCTGAGGGGTGGAGCTCTCTTTATATAGGGAGTGGGTCCAAGGGTCCGTTGCAACTTCTAGACCCACGTGCTTCCGTCCAACATTGCAACTGCGGCGGCAACGTTCTAAAATCCCGAAGGACCAGGCACTGCGTGCGCGGAAGTGGAGCAACGTTCTCCAACTTTCGAAGGGCAAGGTAGTGCTTTCCCGGTCATGCGGCTACGATCCAGGGTGGAGAGGGCAACGAGCGCGAATATCTCCGTAAGTTCCAGTCTCTACTGCACTTCCGAGATCTCCTCCAGCGGAATCGAAAAGCTAGGGTTTTCCACGCACAATCTGATTTCCGTTTCACACACTCTGTTTTTCGTTTTTGTTTTGCTATATTAGGTTCTGTTTTACAACAATGTTAAAGGCAAATACATGTGAAATCTGTCTACCCAACACCAAAGAGGTAATGTTGGTAGGTAAGAGAGTTAATATGTATCTTCTAGATATCTCTTCACCATGTTCAATTGGATGTCTTTTATCCAAGCAAGATGAATCTTGACTTTGGCATAGAAGAATTGCTCATATTCACATGAATCATTTGAGCAAGCTTATTTCAAAAGATCTTGTGATTGGGTTGCCAAAACTCAAGTTTGAGAGGGATCACATTTGTGAAGCTTGCCAAAAAGGGAAACAAGTGAAAAGTTCTTTCAAAATTAAAAATGTTGTTTCATCTTTGAGACCTCTTGAACTTCTTCACATGGATCTCTTTGGACCCTAAAAAACTAGGAGTCTTGGTGGAAATTATTATGCTCTTGTTATTGTTGATGACTTTTCTAGGTACACTTGGACTCTTTTCTTGGAATCAAAGAGTGATGCCTTTGCTGCATTCAAAAAGATAGCAAGAAGACTACAAAACACAAAGAACAACAACATAGGTTCTATTAGGAGTGATCATGGAGGAGAATTTCAGAATGAGAAGTTTAGCAAATTCTGTGAGAAATTGAGAATTCTGCACAATTTCTCTGCTCCAAGAACACCACAGCAGAATGGAGTGGTAGAAAGGAAGAACAGGTCTCTTAAAGAGCTTGCAAGGACAATGCTTAGTGTATCATCACTTCCTAAGTATTTTTGGGCAGATGCAGTGAGCACCTCATGCTATGTGATGAATAGGGTGCTTATAAGGCCCATTTTGAAGAAAACTCCATATGAACTTTTCAATGGAAGGAAGCCCAACATCAGTCACCTCAAAGTCTTTGGCTGCAGTTGTTTCGTTTTCAACAATGGAAAGAAAACTTGGGAAAGTTTGATGAGAAAGCGGATCTTGGTATCTTCGTTGGTTATTCACTCACAAGTCATGCATATAGAGTATACAACAAGAGGTTGATGACTGTAGAAGAATTAGTTCACGTTGTCTTTGATAAGGTAGAGCGCAGAATCAATCAAATCCCAAAGACCAGTGCTGAAGAAGATGAACAAAGCATCAGTTTGGAGAAGCTGGAAATCTGTGCAGAAAAACAACCGGTTGATTCGTAGAAACAACCGATTGAAATTCTGCAACAGAGCGAGCTGCCCAAGGAGTGGAAGATTCCTAGATATCTGTCAGTGGATAACATCATAGGGCAGATAAAGGAAGGTGTCTCCACACGTAGCTCCATCTCAAACTTCTGCTGGCACACAACTTTTGTCTCTCAAATTGAACCAAAGTCAATTGAGGAAGCTCTCAAGGATGAGAAGTGGGTTGAAGCTATGCATGAATAGCTGAATCAGTTTGCAAGGAATGAGGTATGGTTTCTTGTCCCTAAAACTAATGAAATGAATATTATTGGTTCGAAATGGGTTTTCAGGAACAAGCTAGATGAGGATGGTGTGATCACAAGGAACAAAGCAAGGCTAGTTGCCAAAGGCTACAATCAAGAAGAGGGCATAGATTATGGAGAGACCTTGGCTCCTGCTGGCCTTTGCATGTATGAGTGGTTTTAAACTCTTCCAAATGGATGTCAAGAGTGCCTTCTTGAATGGCTACATCAATGAGGAAGTCTATGTAGATCAACCATCGGGCTTTGAAGATCATAAGTATCCCAACCATGTCTTCTGTACCGACCAGGTAGTCGGGAGTGATGACGTGGCAGCAAGCGATGATATAGGCGTGTTGAACGGAACATCTGGCTGATAGAAGGGAAGGAAATCGGGAAGTTTGTGTAGTCGCCAATCGTTAAGTTGGCGTGCTCCGATCTCTAGCATATCTAAGCCGGCGGTCACCAGGCTTGTGTCGTAGTTGCCGTATGCGAGCCTAGGCGACCAAGTGATCAAAGATCGCCGAGAGGGGGACATCGCCGAAAGATCAGGAAGGCTTGTTCGAGGCTTCCAAAGTGCACGAGTACGAAGGATGAAGTTATCACATGATCATTCCCTAGCCAGAGGTTGAGGCTAGGGAACAGTTTACCAGAACATACACGATGAGCAAGTAATGCAGATCGTGATAGTGGCAGGCGAGACCACAGTGAAGGTGTGCATGGTGACACCCCGTGCTCGCCATTAGAAGAGATCGCGTTCCAAGGCAGCTATGCACCGAGTTGCTTCTCACCTGAGTAACTTAGTCGCACAGCCTGAAGAGTAGAAGTGGCGCTCAAGCAGAAGACGTTCCAGATGGTGACACGTGTACAGCTGGATGCAAGCCACGTGTCCAGAGGTGTAATCGTCAGGAGAGAGAAAATGCACAGGTATATAAGGAACTCTTAACAGATTCTGAGGTACGCACGTTTAGAACACTTCTTTACGCTTTGAGAACACTTAAGTACGCTGAAAGAGATTTTGCACGGTTCCTTGAGTTTTTAGCTTTTCTCTCTTAGAGTTTTGGTGATTCCGTCACTGACTTGAGCGTCGGAGCGCGATCGGCCGCAGCGGCGCCACTCTGTCTTTGCAGGTTCTTGAGGAGAATCGAGGTGCGAAGGACGGAAGCTAGCATGGTGCAAAGTCGATCCAGAGGGAGGTACCTTTGACGTGGCAAGGCTTTTGCGCTCTGGTCAACCGGCAGGATCATCAGGCGCCCACCGTGGGGCCGTGTAAAACCTGTCCCTATCCACACGTGAGTTCTTGAAGTTTCTGTGTGGTTGTGTGCTGGTGTAACCATTTTCCACCGTTCGTTCGAGCTTTGTTCGGTGAATTCGAGTTTTCCGCCGTTCGTTTCGGTTTTAATCGGTAGTTTGAAGTTTTCCGCCGTTCATTCGAGCTTTCGATTGGATTCTTGAAGTTTCTTGCTGCTTGCGCGGTTTACAATCGGTTGATTCGAAGTTTTTCCCGTTTGTTCGCGTTTCTGATCGGTGAATCGGGAGTTTTGCTGAAGAAGCGGAAGGTTCGTGGTGAGAGCACAGGCTTGGTGAAGGTTTCAACGTCCGAATTTGTCGGCGTGCTGTTGAGGTTGCGCTCTTGGAAGTTCTTGGGAGTTTGAGAGTTTCTGACCGATTGATTGCTGGATTGATCGTTTGCCGGTGAAGGTTTTGTTCGCTGAAGTTTGGTTCGCTAAGTTTTCATGAGAAAAATGAGAAGCAACCGCTCAAGTCCCGTTGTGCCAGTTCCTGCAGAAGGCACCATGACTATGGCGCAGATGATGGAGATCATGCGTGCACTGCAGGCGAATGTGGAGGCATCACGCATAGAGCAGGCGAAGATGCATGAAGACCTGGTCGCCTCTCAAGCCAGGAATGAAGAGCTCAGCAAGGTGACTGAGGAATTGCGTCAAGCCCTTCAGGAGCAGAGAGGACGCCCAGTTGTTGAAGAGGTCACGTCGTCGTCGCCGCCGGGCGTTTTCCATATGCTGTTTGCTCAGGCGATCACAGACACGCCTATCCCTGCGAGCGCAGTACCTGTGAAAGCTTCTTTCACCGGTGTGGAGGACCCTGAGGCACATCTCACCACGTTCCACACGCAGCTGATGTTGTCAGGGGGCTCGGATGGTGTATATTGCAAAATGTTTGTGAGCACGCTCTAGGGAACAGCGCTGGAATGGTTTGTGAGCTTGCCTACAGATCACATAACCAACTTTCAGCAGTTTTCGAAGCTTTTCGTCGAGCAGTACATTGTGAACAAGGCGCCACCTAGGGTGTCTTATGACCTGTTCGACATAAGGCAATACCAGGGAGAGTCCCTCAGGGACTATTTGAATCGTTTTGGAGCACAGATGGTCCGCTCGCCTGCCAAAGACGAGGAGATGCTGGTATACGCCTTCAAAAAGGGCGTGCTGCCGGGACCTTTCTGTGAGGCGCTGATTAGGGCTTACCCCGCCACGTTTGCTGAGGTTAGGCGACTTGCGGTGGCCCACATCGCCGATGAGAGTGAGGTCGCCGAGAAGAGAGGGAGCGTGGCCCCTGCTAGGCCACGTGCCCAGACTAGAATCCAGCCGCAGAGGGTGCTGGAGACGATGGCGGCCAAGAAGGATCAAAGGACTCGCCATCCTTATGATCCAAGAAAAAATAAGGGAAGGGGCCCAGGGCGCCCCAGGGAGTACAATCGCCCACCAAAGTACAAGTTTGTCATGGGGTTGGCGGATCTGATCGCCATTCCCAACATAGCGGCCAGGCTTAAGGCGCCGGAGAAAGTGGGCGACAAGGTGTTAGGACCAAAACCAAACGCCTGGTGTGAGTTCCACCAGAGTTTTGGTCACACAATGGATTCGTGTTTAGCCCTGGGATACCAGCTCGACGATCTGGTCAAGAGCGGGTTTCTGAACAATTACCTGCTGGACAAGAGGACAGGAGGTGCGTCGAGCTCCCAGCCGGCGGGTGGTGAGGCTCAGCAGCACGAGATGCCCACTCATGGCGAGATCCACACCATCGCTGGAGGATTCTCGGGTTGTGGATGCACTGCGTCACAGAGGAAGAAATACGCAAGGTCTGTGATGACGATGGATATGTTTGAGGACCACTCGCCAGATGTGGACATCACGTTCACAAAGGAGGATCTTCGGGACGTTGTGCCTCACGACAACGATCCCATAGTTATCTCGCTTGTCACGACGGGGAGGAAGGTCCACCAGGTACTGGTGGACCAAGGGAGCTCGGCGGATGTAATGTTCTGGCCGACTTTCGCACAGTTGCAACTACCCCTTGACCAGCTAAGACCCTATGGAGGGTGCTTGTATGGGTTCGCTGGCGATCAGGTGGAGGTCAGGGGGTACATCGAGCTAAGAACAACGTTCACGAATGAGGTGGCCTCGAGGACGGAGAAAATCAAGTACCTCGTTGTGAATGCCCCCTCAGCGTATAACATTCTGTTGGGGAGACCAACCCTCAACAGAATAGGAGTTGTGCCCTCAACTAGGCACATGAAGGTTAAGTTACCATCGATGGAGGGGGTGGTGATCACCATCAGATCTGACCAGAAGGAGGCGAAGAAGTGCTATGAGAATAGCCTAAAAAATAAGAGGTCAGTAAGTTACATAACCACGACGCCGCCTCCCGGTGTGAAGCCCAGGCCAACAGAATGGCAAGTTGTTGATGCGGCGATGGAAGTGGCCGCCGAAGGCGATATCACCATGGCGGATGCTGAGGTTGAGGGAGAGAGCGTCGGACAAGAGGAAGAAGCGAGGAATCGCCTAGAGGAAGCGAGGGAGTTGGGAATCGCCAAGGCGGTGATCGCCAGGGAAACCAGACCCAAACCCGTCGAGGAGTGGCTCGAAAGGGAGATCGGGGGAAAGGTCTTCAAGCTGGGAAGATCTTTGGAGGCTGAGCTCCAAGACCAGATCGCCAAGGTGATAAAACGACATCTGGATGCTTTTGCATGGTCTGCTTCAGACATGCCGGGAATTGACCCCGATTTCTTGTGTCACCATTTGGCAATGGACACACAAGTCAGACCAGTGTGGCAGAGAAGAAGGAAGTTTAACGAGGAAAGGAGGCAGGCGATTAGGGATGAAACACAGAAGCTCCTCGCCGCAGGCCATATCAGGGAGGTCCAGTACCCTGAATGGTTGGCCAATGTCGTGCTGGTGAAGAAGAGCAATGGGAAGTGGCGTATGTGCGTCGACTTCATTGACCTGAACAAGGCTTGCCCAAAGGATTCGTATCCTTTGCCAAGCATAGATGCTCTGGTCGACAATGCAGCAGGGTGCAAGTTGCTGAGTTTTCTGGACGCCTTCTCGGGGTATAATCAGATAAGGATGCATCCTATGGATGAGGAGAAAACTGCCTTCATGACTGAGAGGTCGTGCTACTGCTACAAGGTGATGCCCTTTGGGTTGAAGAATGCGGGGACCACGTACCAAAGATTGATGGATAAGGTACTTGCACCAATGCTGGGAAGGAATGTGCAAGCGTACGTAGATGATATGGTCGTGACCTCGCCAGAAAAGAGCTAGCACGTCTCGGATCTGGAGGAGTTGTTCACCACGATTACCAAGTTCAGATTAAAGTTAAACTCCGAGAAGTGCATTTTCGGCATGGAGGCAGGGAAATTCTTGGGTTTCCTTTTGACTGAAAGAGGAATAGAGGCAAATCCTGATAAGTGTGCTGCCATTTTGGCGATGAGGAGCCCGGCTACCGTGAAGGAGGTGCAGCAACTTACAGGTCGGATGGCTGCCCTGTCTCGTTTCGTGTCAGCTAGTGGAGAGAAGGGCCATCCGTATTTCCAATGTCTGAGGCGAAACAACAAGTTTGTCTGGTCGAAGGAGTGTGAAGAAGCCTTCGTGAAGCTTAAAGAGTACTTGGCGAGCCCGCCGGTTTTGTGTAAACCCCTAGTAGGAATCCCCCTCAGGTTGTATTTTGCTGTGACTGAGAGGGCGGTGAGTGCGGTGCTCGCCCAAGATCAAGACCAGGCTCAGAAGCCTATTTATTTCGTCAGCAAGGTGTTGCAAGGCCCAGAGGTGAGGTACTAGGCCTTGGAGAAAGCTGCACTGGCTGTAGTATTTTCGGCGAGGAGGTTGCGCCACTATTTTTACAGTTTTACAGTGCTGGTGATGACCGACTTGCCCATCCAGAAAGTCCTGAAGAAGCCTGATGTAGCTGGGAGAATGGTGAAGTGGGCGGTAGAGCTGTCGGAGTTCGACATCAAGTATGAGCCCCGAGGTCCCATCAAGGGGCAGATTTTCGCCAATTTTGTGGTCGAGCTCTCGTCAGAAGCAGCGCGAGTTGAAGGGGATGACTTTCGTTGGGTGCTCTCGGTGGACGGGTCGTCGAACCAACAAGGTAGCGGTGCTGGAGTCATTCTAGAAGGGCCCAACGGCGTGCTAATAGAACAGTCCTTGAGGTTTGCCTTCAAAGCCAGCAACAATCAAGCAGAGTATGAAGTGTTGATCGCCGGAATCTTGCTGGCCAAGGAGATGGGGGCTAGGGTGCTGATGGCTAAGAGTGACTCGTTATTAGTCACGGGACAAGTAATAGGCGAGTTCCAGGTCAAGGATCCACAGATGGCGGCTGACTTGGAGTATGTGCAGGAATTGAAGAGTTCCTTTGTCTCATTTGAAGTGGTGCTTGTGCCCAGAGAGCAGAATGCCCGAGCATACTTGCTAGCCAAGCTCGCCAGTTCGGGCAAGGGGGGTAGGCAGAGGACAGTGATCCAAGAATCTCTGAAGACGCCTAGAGCATTTGTGGCAGACTACCTTGTTCTTCAGATAAGCAAGTCGACGGAGAAAGCGGCGAGAAGTCACAGGTCCTTGACCCAGGAGACTTTAAGATCACCGAGAATAAAAGCATGTCGGGGGGAGAGGGTGAACATGACGCAGGTCTGCGCTACGCATGAGCCAGACACATGGATAACACAGTACCAGCGCTGCCTGCCAGATGGCCTTCTCCCGCTAGATCCAACGGAGGCTAGGAAGATAAAGAAGAACTCCATCAAGTTCACCATGATAGATTGCAAGCTGTATAGGTTTGGGTTTACACACCCACTCCTAGAATGTGTGCACGGAGAAAAATGCACTAGAATCATGGCCGAGCTCCATGAGGGGATATGTGGAAGTCACGTCGGGGGTCGAGCTCTGGCTGCAAGAACTCTCCGTGCAGGTTATTACTGGCCAACAATGAGGGAGGACTGCAAGAAGTATGCACAGTGCTGCAAGCAATGTCAGCAGCACGCCGATTGGCACAAGGCGCCTCCAGAAGAGTTAAAGTCAATTTACAACCCTTGGCCGTTTCATACGTGGGGAATTGACATCCTGGGACCTTTCCCATTGGCGATCAGGCAGATGAAGTACTTGGTGGTGGCAATTGAATACTTCACCAAGTGGATCGAAGCAGAACCAGTAGCCCAGATCACCGCACACAAGATTGAGAGCTTTGTATGGAAGAACATCGTGTGCCGGTTTGGTGTGCCTAAGCGCCTGGTGTCAGACAATGGGACTCAGTTTGCAAGTCACCTACTGAAGAAGCTGTGCGAAGAGGTGGGAATTCAGCAGGTGTTTGCATCCGTCGAGCACCCTCAGACAAATGGCCAAGTAGAGTCCACCACTCGGGTGTTGCTAAGAGGCTTGAAGAGAAGGCTAGAGAAAGCCAAGGGATCGTGGGCTGAAGAGGTACCCCGCATAGTTTGGGCATACCACACCACCGAGCAGTCAGGAACCCACGAGACCCCGTTCAGCTTGGTCTATGGATGTGATGCAATGATTCCAGTGGAAATCCAAGAGAGCTCGCCGAGGTTTCAGAATTTCGTGGCAGAAGATTCGAACGAAGAAAGAAGGTTAAATCTAGATTTACTGGATGAGGTCAGGGAGGAGGCAAGGGTAAAGGTTGAGGCAGTGAAAAGGAGGATTGAACGAAGGTATAACTCGAAGGTAATGCCAAGGCAATTTAGAGAGGGCGACCTGGTGATGAGGAAGGCTCACCAGTACGAGATGAAAAACAAGTTATCGCCTAAGTGGACAGGACCGTTCAGAATAACCGAGGCGCTCGGGAACGGCGCCTACCGCTTAGAGACATTGGAAGGAGGGGCGATTCCTCGCACTTGGAACACCACACACCTCAAGTTATATTACAGTTAAAGCTTTGTAAGTAAAAACGAACATGAAGAGATTTGCAAGCTTTCTGTCAAAACAGTTTGAAGGGGGCACTCTTTTTTCCCTAAGCAGGGTTTTTAATGAGGCCACCCAATAAAGAAGAGTTTTCAAAGAGTTTAAAGCTTCTAAGATTGCATGCTTGTTGTTTCGAAAATTTTAGGAAAAAGACCTTATCACTCGTACGTGATTCAAGGCAAGTTTAAAGTTATCCTACATGCTTTCTAAGGAAGAGTTTTAAAGTCCCATCGCTTTTTAGCGATGGGCGGCATCAGAAAAAGTTTTAAAGTCCCCAACGCTTTTCGGCGATTGGCGGCATCAGTTAAAGTTTTAAAGTCCTCATCGTCTTTCGGCGATCAGAGGCACCAGCGACGACTAAAGACCTCAGCGCTCTCGTGCGTTTGGAGGCAAGAAAAGAAAAGACCTCCTCGCCCTCAAGCGAGTGCAGGCGAGAAAGAGTAAAAGACCTCCTCGCCCTCGAGCGAGTGCAGGCGAGAAAGTGAAAAAGTCCTCAGTGCATCCAGGGGAGAGGAGATGTACACCCTGGGCAAGTTGAGGCACCAGATAAAGTCCTTCTCGCCGTTGAGCGAGTTCAGGCAAGATAAAGTCCTTCTCGCCGTGGAGCGAGTTCAGGCCAGATAAAGTCCTTCTCGCCGTCGAGCGAGTTCAGGCAAGATAAAGACCTTCTCGCCGTCGAGCGAGTTCAGGCGAGAAAAATTCCTTCTCACCTCAGAGTGAGTTCAGGCAAGATGAACTGAAAAGTTAGGGGTGTTCGTGACCTTAAACGGCGGGAAGGGGAGGAAAACGCCTTTCCCCCTTTAAGTGAGACATCAATATTGACTTAATAAGACCAGAGAAAACCTCCACGCCTGTAGGCGGTGGGAGGGCAGATAAAATCCTTCTCGTCCTGAACGAGTTCAGGTATGGCGTGAAGGGTGAAAGAGGTTTAAGAGATAGCTAAGGTAGGTTCAAAGAGAACACCTCGCTATCCAGCTCTTTGTTCTGAAACTCAGGGGAGTAGAGAAGGATCTGAAAGGCGCCTCTACGCCAGATGAGGGAACAATAGTCGAGCGATGAGGGCAAAGAAAGCCTACATCGCCAAAACCCTACGACGATCAGAAGAATACCAGGAGATGACGAGCGTAAAAGCTAGCCTTGCCGGGCAGATCAGGTAAACTGTATTGTGATACAAGTTTAAGTTAAAACCTGCTGCCTAGTAAGTAACTTATTGCCTTAAGTTTGCAAGCTACGTTAAATGTCATCGTTTGAAAGTTGGTAGTTGCTCATATTTTACTTTGAGTTAACAGTTCGATAAATTGTTATGAGATTAACAGTTTGCTCGAGTTCAAAGCAGTGAACAGTTAAGCCTGAAGAATCGCTAAGTCAATTTGTTTAAGCGAGTTCTACCGGTTATGTTGGTTAACCACACAGCGAGTAAGAAGAGTTTGAGGCACGGTATTAGACAACAATATCTTAAGCAGAAGGAGTTACATAAAGCAATGTCAGTTCAAATACATAAGAAGAAAAATTACATGCAAAGTTCGTACAAACAGAAATAAGCGCCAAGTTTCAAAAAACAAGTAATGGAGGGAGGTGATTAATCTTCAGAGGGCACGATCTTCCCATCCACCACTTCGTTGCAGATTGACACCATGGAGAGATCGAGCTCGCAATATTGACTCGAGACTTGCTCCAAAGCGGCGTCGAACCCGGTGGAAATGACTTGGGCGGAGCTTTGCTCGAGCTCTTGAGCCTGCTTCTTCAGCTCGTCATTTTGCTTCTTCAGTCCTTCGTTTTCTTCACGAGCCCGAGCAAGCTCTTCAGCAGCTTTCTTGTTTTCCTCCCGAGCCTGGGCCAGCTCTGCAGCAATCCTCGCGTTTTCCTCTTGAGCTTTGCCGAGCTCAGCCTTTGTGTCGTCCCTCTCTTTCTCGACTTTCCCGAGGAGCACCTCCCGATCCGCTGACCTCTTTTCAAGGTTCTCCACCTTGGCCGCATCTGCTTTCATTGCAGCCTCCAAGTTGGCCACCTTGAGCCTGTAAGGTACCAGCTTGCTCTCCAACTCGATTTTCTCTTGGGCTTGGAGGTGCAGTTTTTGGCGCAGATCAGAGGCCTCCTTACGCGCGCCCCTTAGTTCAGTGCCCATGGTGTCCTCCAGCCTTGAATGGTCAATCTCCGCCATCATCAAGTTGCAAGAGAGTTTTTCCGCCTCCATCCTTATCAGGCGGTTTGCCTCCTTGAGCGCTTCATTCTCATCTTGGAGTTTCTTTCTTGAGTTCTTCACAACCCTCGTTATGATTGAGGGGAGATCCTCTGCCATCATCTTCAGTTTGGCTGTGAAGGGTCCCCAGAGCTCTTCGATGGAAGGGGGGAGGTTTGTAGTTGTTGCTGGTGGAGGTGCTGGCTGACTTTCACCACCACCCTCTTGAGTTTGAAGGGCGAGGAGGGCTTCTTGGCGTGGTGGTGAAGTCGGAGACTCTGTGATCAGGATCGGCGAGTTATGGCCACCTTCATCTCCTCCTGGTGCAGCCCCAGCGATAGAGGCGGTTGAAGGAAGACCCTCTCCAGCAGATACAAATGGCGTGGAGGCGCTTGGAGGGTTCTTAATAAAATTGGGCTTGTTGCCTTCACCCGCAGGGGGCGCGACAGCCAAGGGCATTGCTTGGACTGGTTGAGTTGGAGCCGGAGGTGAAGGCGGTGTTGGGGTGGGGAGTGCAGGTGGCGAAGAGGGAGCCACCCTTGTTCTCTTGGTAACGAGGCCGTCCTCGGTGGTCTCTTCATCCTCTTGTACCACTTGGGGAGTTTTTTTTTTGGCTTCCTCAAGATCAGTTTTTTTCGTTGAGTGGCGGGTAGTACCCCGGAAGAGGTTGCACCTTGGGGGGGAGTTTTGCCTTGAGCAGCGGCGATTGTTGGGTTTAATAGTGCCAAAGTTCAAGAGGGGGGGTGAATTGACCTTTTAAAACTTTCTCGCAGAAACAATGTTTAACCCAGTTTTACAGAAAATAAATCGATTTATGTGAAAATGAACAGATTTATTTCAGTACTGTTTTTGTTTGAAACGCTTTTAATACAGCAAGGTTAATCACAAGACTATGCAGATAGATTTTCCAAATGCACACACATAGATATCAGATTTGAAAAACAGTGAAACACAAAACAGCAAGCTTCAATTTCAAGCAAGTGATTAAGGTTTAATTGATAGCATGCTAATTAATTGAGTGACCTTTGCAAACAACCTGTTCCAGTGGCTTTCAACAGACTATGAGTGTTCTTCTTGATGTCAAGCAATTTTCCAGAAATTAAGAACAATGGATCACAGAACAGCAAGCTTCAACTTTAAGCAATTGTTTAAGGTTCAAATAATAGCTTTGACAGTTTCTTGAGCAACCTATCACAGTCAATCTGTTCCAATGGCTTTTAGCAGATTATATATGTTTTTATCAGATTCAAACAACTTTTTCAGAAATCAAGAACAGTATGCACAGTGCCCAGAAAGAACAGATTTATTTTCAATTGAACAGATTTATTTCTTTACTGTTTTATCAATTATGCAGAAACGAAATTGCAGAGAGTGAGAGAGAATGAACACAAGCAGTTATACTGGTTCACTCAACCTGAGCTACATCCAGTCTTCACCAACAACAGGTAGAAATCACTAAAACACAGTACAACCAAGTACAATTCCCACTGTTCTTGAAACCTACAAGAACTTAGGTACTCTTGCTGAAAAAAACCTATTTCAGCTCACACACACACACTCTCCAAGAACACCTATCAAGAAGAGTGTTCAACCAAACTATTACAAGAAATGAGAAGTGAAACGACTACACCTGATTGAGGATACAAAGATCTCCCTTAAACCAGTAGGCAAGATTGCTAGAACAGTAGCTGCACCTCACACCAAGCTTTGTGGAACCAAACCAAGAACAAGCACTTTGTGATTTTCGAAATCTTTGAAGAACAAATGCTAATCCTTTGTAAACACTTAACTCTCTGCAATCAAAACTTGTTTTTGCAAATGTATGAATTGGTGTTAATCTCATAAACAAGTTTGCATTTTATAGAAAGCCAACTTATAACAGATTTTTGAAAAACAGTTAAAGCTGTTATAAAATGAACAGATTGAAAATAAAATGAACAGATTTATTTTCAAAAGCAGTTAGAGAATTTGTTAAGTGAGGAGACTTAGTCAACCATTCTGGTGCTGAGATAAAACTGAAAAACGTTTAAGCTTGACATGACACCAGAGACAAAAAAGAATCTATTCATTTACAGATGAACAAATTCATTTTTCAAAACGAAAACAGAGAAAGTTTAACTATTTAAAACTTAGTCGTTTTGAAAAGAAGAAGACTTAGTCAAAATACCTGATGCACAAAATCTAATTTTTACAAGATTTAGCCAAAGCATCAGTGTAAAAAATGAATCTGATTATTTAGAAAAGAACAGATTTATTTTTATGCAGTAAACGTGTTTTTGTGTAAAACATGTGAAAAACAGTTTAAGAAAACTTATGCTTGTTCTTATCACATGGCCAGTGGTTATGAGGTGAGTTACTCAGCAAAAAGCCCACTCTTAGACAACCTCTAAGCACTACCTAAGACATACTTAAAGCAAAGCAAAAAACAAATGAAATGTACATAAGTCTTCATCAAACACTACACATAAGTCTACATCAAACACAATCTTGAAGGGGCAGCAACCATCTTTAACAATCTCCCATCTTCAACAGCGATCTCCACCACCGAGTTGGGCACGGTTTGAGAACCCGCCGCCAACTTGTGAGATCGGGCGATCGCCCTCAGTTCAGCTAGTTTACCTTTGCCCAACATGAAGTCTGCACAGGGTAGAAAATAGATGAGTAAGCACAAAAGCAAAAGCAAGATATACAAGTATATGCACGAATAACGCAAGCAGGTGGCACACGGATTCAAAATCAAGGCCAATGCAGAACAAGCAGAACGCCGAAGGATGGAATGGTAGGAATGCTGAGTTAGTTCCAACACAAAACAAGAGTCTTGGTGCTGGAGAAAAGGCTAACCTATGTGAGCTTCAAGTTGGCCCTCGAAGAACTCGAAGGAGATAATTGAAGCGGTAGGGAAAGTGATGTTGGCAGCTGCTACGCTCTTCCAGAAAAGGCAGAGATCTTTGTCTAGCTCACCCATGTTGTCAGGACTCCTTAGCCTCCTGAAGCATTCATTGGAGTCTTTGTTCCCCTTGTGTACCCAATACAAGGGGAAACCGTCGAACAGTGAGGGATCTTGCTCGTTCGGGCGCACCTTGATGAACTTCCCTTTCCAGTCTTTGTAAGATTGCTGGAAGATCGAGAGGATTGACCTCCCAGCAATCCCGTTTAAGCTAATCCAGAGGCGGTCTCTGGGATTCTTAGCCTCGAACAGGAAAAGGAAGACATCTACTGAAGCCGGCAGCCCCAGATGTGCGCAGATGATTTGGAACGCCCTTACGAACGCCCAGCTATTGGGATGAAGCTGGGCGGGGGCGATATCGAGCTCGATTAGTAGCTCTCTCTCGAAGCGAGTAAAGGGAAGTCTGAGCTTCACTTTCTTGAAGAAGGTGGCGTAGAGGAAGCAGAACGACTCGCCGTTGTTTCCTTTGTCGTCCACACAGATCGGCTCGTCCGGGAAGCAGGGCAGCACGGCCACTTTGCTATCATGTTCCTTGTGGAAGGAGAGGTCGGACTGGTCTCCTTTCCTTAGCCGGAGCACGCCCAACTCCGTGTTTATTGAAGAAGTCTCTTTTAACAAGAGTGGGGTGGCCCAAGGATAGAAGTCCTTGTTGTCTTTTGGAGGCAAGGAAGCCTCTCCGGCGACTGGCGGGGTTGCCTGAGCGAGGTTGGCGTGAGAAGTTGCAGGCCTCTCAGCCTGGGTAGAAGGAGCACCAGATGCTCGTGGTGGGTTACGCGCTGGTGGAGGATTTGCCCCAGGAGCAACCCTACGCGCTTGGGGTGGAGGGTTTCGCGACGAAGAAGGAGGGTTTGCGGTGGATTTTGTGTGAGCCATCGCAGGAACTGCAAAGGAAAATGAAAGGGATGAAACAAAGCCAACAGAACGACTCGATTGAGAACGAAGAAGACAGAGCGAATGAACAAGAGTTCGCTGGGATGAACGTGATGAAGAACGAAGCCCTAAGCTACGAGAGAAGGAGAAAAGGAAAAAACAGCCCACAACGTATGCTTCAGGCAGATAATGGATGATGTGAATCGGTTAAAATGCAGCAAATATCAATAGAAGAAGTAAAAGGGGTACCTTTTGATGATCGGATGAGCGTTGAAGAAAGTTGGAGATTAAGAGAGTTGAGAAGCTTCGTGGGTTCGCAGAAAAAAAACTTAGAACGTTTTGATGGTGCGGAAAGATGATGGAACAGTGGAAGTGCAAGGGGTTTAACGGTTTTTTGAATGTTTTCGGAAGCGCAAGCGACAGCTAAGGATGACCGTTGATGAAGCCACGTGTCGAGCTATTGGAAAAAGGGGTTTGGTGGAGCGTTAGGAAAGCAGAGGGTACACACGTTTGGAATTCCGTGCCAGCGCCACGTAGATCGACGGTGATGTGACCACTTAGTCTTTTCGCTGGACAAGTCTTCGCTTAAGACTGGGGGCTTGTGTACCGACCAGGTAGTCGGGAGTGATGACGTGGCAACAAGCGATGATATAGGCGTGTTGAACGGAACATCTGGCTAATAGAAGGGAAGGAAATCGGGAAGTTTGTGTAGTCGCCAATCGTTAAGTTGGCGTGCTCCGATCTCTAGCATATCTAAGCCGGCGGTCACCAGGCTTGTGTGGTAGTCGCCGTATGCGAGCTTAGGCGACCAAGTGATCAGAGATCGCCGAGAGGGGGACATCGCCAAAAGATCAGGAAGGCTTGTTCGAGGCTTCCAAAGAGCACGAGTATGAAGGATGAAGTTATCACATGATCATTCCCTAGCAGAGGTTGAGGCTAGGGAACAGTTTACCAGAACATACACGATGAGCAAGTAATGCAGATCGTGATAGCGGCAGGCGAGACCACAGTGAAGGTGTGTATGGTGACACCCCGTGCTCGCCATTAGAAGAGATCGCGCTCCAAGGCAGCTATGCACCGAGTTTCTTCTCACCTGAGTAACTTAGTCGCACAACCTGAATAGTAGAAGTGGCGCTCAAGCAGAAGACGTTCCAGATGGTGACGTGTACAGCTGGATGCGAGCCACGTGTCCAGAGGTGTAACCGTCAGGAGAGAGAAAATGCACAGGTATATAAGGAACTCTTAACAGATTCTTAGGTACGCACGTTTAGAACACTTCTTTACGCTTTGAGAACACTTGAGTACGCTGAGAGAGATTTTGCACGGTTCCTTGAGTTCTTAGCTTTTCTCTCTTAGAGTTTTGGTGATTCCGTTACTGACTTAAGCGTCGAAGCGCGATCGGCCGCAGCGGCGCCACTCTGTCTTTGCAGGTTCTTGAGGAGAATCGAGGTGCGAAGGACGGAAGCTAGCGTGGTGCAAAGTCGATCCAGAGGGAGGTACCTTTGACGTGGCGAGCCTTTTGCGCTCTGGTCAACCGGCAGGATCATCTTCAAGTTGAAGAAAGCTTTGTATGGACTGAAACAAGCTCCAAGGCAGTGGTATGAGAGGCTTAGCAACTTTCTGCTATCTCATGGATATGAAAGAGGAATGGTAGACAAGACTCTCTTCATCAAGAAATCAAATGCAGAAATAATTCTTGTGCAAATCTGTGTTGATGATATCATCTTTGGTGCTACACAAGATAGATTGTGTGAAGAATTTGTGGCTGCAATGAAAGGTGAGTTTGAATTGTCTATAATGGGAGAACTATCTTTCTTTCCTGGATTGTAGGTTAAGCAAACGAAGGATGGGATCTTCTTAAGTCAATCAAAGTATTGCAAGGAGATTCTCAAGAAATTTGAAATGGAGAGTTGCAAAGAATCTAGCACTCCAATGCCATCAAGCTGTTACATGGATGCGGATGCTCTGGAAAATGTGTAGATCAAACAAAATACATAGGATTGATTGGATCTTTGCTTTATCTAACAGCTAGTAGGCCGGATATCATGTTTGCGGTGTGTCTATGCATAAGATATCAAGCAAATCCTAAAGAGTCACACTTCAAAGCTGCAAAAAGAATTCTGAAATATCTCAAAGGAACATCATCTGTAGGATTATGGTATCCTTCTTGATCCTGCCTGTTGACCGGAACGCTGGAAACTGCTTCGTCAAAGGATCGACGTGCGCACCGCTTCTCACCTCTGTTCCTCCTCGAGATCCACTTCAAGAACCTGCAAAGAAACAGAGCGGCGCCGCTGCGGCCGATCGCACTCCAACGCTCAAGTCAGTGACCGAATCACCAAATACTAAGAGAACAAGAACCGTGCAAATCCTCTCTCACAGTCAGCTCTACAACTCGCAAGCGTAAAGAGTATAAACTGAACGTGCGTACCTCAGAAAGTTTGTTGAGAACTCTTATATACCTGGTTGTTTTCTCTCTCCTGACAGTTACAGACCTGGACACGTGGCTCGCATCCAGTCGTACACGTGCCATCCTCTGGAGCCTCCTTGACTTGGCGCTGCTTCTACTCTCATTTTGGCAAAGTTACTTATGCATGGTACTGCCCAGTGCATAGCTAACTTGGGAGTGCGATCTCTACTGGAACTGGCGAGTTAGGGGCCTTCATACACCTTCCCTGTGGTCTCGCCGGCCGCCTTCATAATCTGCTTCTCCTTCATCTTTGGCGATGTGCTTGCTCTGGCGATCTCCAATGATTAGGTCGCCTGAAACTACATCTGGCGACTTCATCTTTAACCTGGTGATCGCCGATTCTGGTAAGCTGGAGATCGGAACACGCCAATTTAACAACTGGCGACTACACGAGCCCCCCGACTTCCTTCCCTTTTGCCAACCTGGCGCCTTGCCAACACGCCTATACTGTAGCAGGGTGCCACGTCATCACTCCCGACCACCAGGGCGGTACACAAGCCCCCCAGTCTTAAGCGAAGACTTGTCTAGCGAAAAGACTGAAAGAGCCACGTCAACATCGATCTACGTGGCACTGACGCAGAATTCCAAGCGGTTGTACCTTCTGCTGCTCTGACGCTCCACCAAACCCCTCACTCATCGCTCGACGCGTGGCTTCATCAACGGCTCTTTTCAGTTGCCGTTTGAGCTTCCTAAACCCATTTCGAAAAAACCCTTAAACCCATTTTCACTCAACACTGTTCCATCACTTTCCCTCGCATTCACGAACACTCTAACTTCCTTCTGCGTAAAACTCTCAGCGCTCTCCAGCATTCTGAATCACCATCAACCTTCATCGTCTTCCTGATCATCAAAAGGTACCTACTTTCCTTCTTCTGCTGGTTTTCCTTGCATTTTAACCGATTCGCATCATCCTGTAACTGCCTGGCGCATACGCTGTGGGTTGTTTTTCCATTTCTCCTTCTGCGTAACTTAGGGCTTCGTCAATCGTCGCACCGAACCTACATTCGTTCGTTTTTCGCCTTCCTTCTATGATCGAGTCAGCCTCTGTAACCCCTGATCATTTTTCCTTTCTTCTTCCTTTGCAGCTGCTACCATGACTCGCACAAAGATCACCCCGAATCCTCCTCCTTCATCACGAAACCTCCCTTCACAAGCACACGACCCACCACGAGTTCGTGGCGCTTCATCTTCGCAGGCTGAGAGGCCTGCGTCTTCCCGTCCTGTCCTGGCCCAGGCGACTCCACCTATCGCTGGAGGAGCCCCCGTTCCCCTGCCAGACTTCAAAACCTTGTATCCCTGGGCCAACTCGACCCTTCTGAGGGAGACATCCTCTGTGAACACTGCGGGAGCAGTTTTGCGGCTGACTAAGGGGGACGAGCTTCATCAATCATTTCACAAGGAGCACGACAAGAAGATGATGGTGCTGCCTTGCCCCCCCCGATCTGCCTGTTTGTGCCGATGACAAAGTAAGCGCCGATGGGCCCTTCTGCTTTGTCTACACGACCTTATTCAAGAAGGTGAAGCTCAAGTTCCCTTTCACCCGATTCGAGAGGGAACTTCTTACCGAGCTCAACATTGCCGCCGCCCAGCTTCACCCCAACAGCTGGGCGTTTGTTCGAGCTTTTCAAGTGATGTGCGACCACCTAGGGTTTCCCGCATCGGTGGACGTGTTCCTATTCCTCTTCGAAGCCAAGCACCCAGGAGACCGCCTGTGGGTTAGCTTGAACGCGATTGCTGGGAGGTCCATCTTTGCTATCTTCCAGCAATCCTACAAGGACTGGAAGGGGAAGTTCGTCCAAGTGCGCGCGAAAGACAAGGACGCCTCCCTTCTCGACGGCTTCCCCTTGTACTGGGTGGACAAGGGGAAGAAAGAGTCCAAGAGCTGTTTCAGGAGACCCAGAAGTCCTAACAGCATGGGAGCATTGGACAGAGATCTCTGTCTCTTCTGGAAAAGGGTGGCGGACGCCAATATCACTTTCCTTACCACCACCTTGATCTGCTTCGAATTCTACGAAGACCAGCTAGAAATTCGAATAGGTTAGAACATTAAAAACTATTGTTTAAATACTGCTTATGTTTAACTGTTTCTAGGCGTCTTGCGCGTTATGCGCAAGACTTTGGTTTTATCTTTCCTGCACATATCATCTGCTTGTGTACTACCTTATGCACTTATTTTTTCTTTGAGTTGACCCATGCATTTTCGTTCCATGTAGACAACATGTTGGGCAAAGGCATGCTCGCTGAACTGAAGGCGCTCGCCCGAAACCATGGGTTGGCGACGGGTTCTCAAACGGTGCCCAACTCGGTGGTGGAGACAGCCATCGTCCAAGGGCGATCACCACCCAAGGAACCTGCCCAACGCAAGAAATTGGTCCTCAAGAGACCTAAAAGGAAAGCCCCTCAGGTGATCCACGAGGAAGAGGAAGAAGATGACGAGGCCACCGAAGACGGTTTGGTCTCAAAGAGGAAGAGGGTGGCACCTTCTTCACCGCCTGCTCCACCTCCTCTTCCAACCTCCACACCTCCATCGACGCCTGCTCCTCCTCCATCATCGCCACCCCCACAGGCTCCTGCCTCACCCGTCCAAGCGGTCCCACTGGCCACTGCGCCACCTGCAGCTGATGCCCAAGAGCCAAACTTCCTGGAGGACCCCCCAAGCGCCTCTACACCATATGTGTCAGCTGGAGGGGGTCCCCCTTCAAACGCCTCAGCTGCAGAAGATGCTCCAATCGGGGATGAGGTTGCTCATACCTCTCCGATTCTGATCACCGAATCCCCGATCCCGTTGCCACGCCAGGAAGCAACTACTGAAGAACCTGCTAAGGAAGGTGGCGACGAGAACCCACAACAGGCCCACCTGGTGCCTCTCCAAGCAGCAAACCTCCCTTTGGAGGTCGCAAGGATGTGGGAGCCTCTAACTGCCAAGCTGAAGACCATAGCAGAGGATATCCCGACGATCATAACCAGAGCTGTGGAGAGCTCAACCAGGAGGCTCCAAGACGACCTCTTCAACCTCAAAACCGAAAACAGCACCATGAGGGTCGAGGTGGAGAAGTTGTCTTTCAGCCTGACGCTCGCAAAAATCGAACACTCCCGAGTGGAGAATGCCATGAACACCGAGCTCAGGCTGGCGCGCAAGGAGGCCGCTGACCTTCGCCACAAGGTGCATCAACTTGCTCAAGAGAAGGTCGAACTGGAAAGCAAGATTGTGCCCCTTCGCGTCAGAGTGGTTGACCTGGAGGCTCTCATGAAGGCTGACGCCGTCAAGGTGCAAAAACTAGAGAAAAGGTTAGCCGACCGGGAGAACCTCCTTGGGCAGGTAGAAAAGGCGAGGGACGATGCCATAGCTGATCTCGCCAAAGCCAACGAAGAGAAAGAAAAGGCAGTTGCTGAAATGGCCCAAGCGCAAGCGGAATCCAGAAAGGTTACTGAAGACCTTCTGCAGGCTCAAGAGACCAATGAACAACTCAAGAAACAGGTTGAAGAGCTGGAGCAACAGAACAAGGAGCTGAAAGAGCAAACTGAAGACCTCAAGAAGCGGATTGAGGAACTTCAGAGGCAAATTGAAGAACTCAAGCTAAACTCTGCTCAAATTCTGGCTACTGGATTCGAAGCTGCGCAGGAACAATTTGCTTGCCTATTCCCCGACCTGGATCTCAGCATGGTGTCGCTGAACAATGAGGTGGTGGATGGAAAAGTCGTTCCTGCTGAAGATTAATCAACTCTTCTTCATCTGCTACCTTTGTGCTTTCCCTTGTATTATAACTTGTAATAAACTTTTATGTCCCCTCGCATATATGTTCCGAACTGTTATTCACTGCTATTTGTTAATGAAAAAAGTTTACGTTTTTCCTTTTATAACTTCTTCACTCGCTTCAACTTTCCTTGCTTGTTTAATTTCAAAGGAATGACTTAGGAAAACTGTAGGTACAACCTTTGACTTAACTGCTTTGGATCACTTCAGCCCTAAGCAACAAACACTTAACAATTCGTAACCTTAAGGCAATTAACCTTATGGTAAAAATATCCTTCAAGCAATGAACTGTAACTCAGTTGCTGGCTTAAACACCGCTCCACTCGACCTGCTTCATCAAACAGGTCTTTTAACCTTCCCGCCGCTGTTCGAGCTCTTCCTGATCGCCAAAGACTGTTGGTGATATCAGCTTCTTTCTAGCCTCATGCTTTAGCCATTGTTTCTTTGTCTGGGGGTAGAAACGCCTTTTGGGATCCTTCTTTGCCTCCCTGAACTTCAGAACAAAAGACCGGTTGACTAGGCGTTCTCTTCGAACCTACCTTAGCCACCTTCCAAACTTCTTCCACCCTTTGCACCATACCTGAACTCGTTCGAGACGAGAAGGATTTTATCTTGCCTAAGCTCGCATGTAAGCGAGAAGGTCTTTAACTCGCCTGAACTCGCTCATCGGCGAGAAGGTCTTTAACTCGCCTGAACTCGCTCATCGGCGAGAAGGTCTTTAACTTGCCTGAACTCGCTCATCGGCGAGAAGGTCTTTAACTTGCCTGAACTCGCTCATCGGCGAGAAGGTCTTTAACTCGCCTCTACATTGCCCCAGGGGTTACATCTTCTCGCCCCCAGAAACACGGAGGACGTTTTACTGGCGCCTCTACATTGCCCCAGGGGTTACATCTTCTCGCCCCCAGAAACACGGAGGACTTTTTACTGGTGCCTCTACATTGCCCCAGGGGTTACATCTTCTCGCCCCCAGAAACACTGAGGACTTTTTACTGGTGCCTCTACATTGCCCCAGGGGTTACATCTTCTCGCCCCCAGAAACACTGAGGACTTTTTACTCTTCCTCGCCTGCACTCGCTCGACGGTGAGGAGGTCTTTATCTTGCCTCAGAACGCGCGAGGGCGTGGAGGTCTTCCATCTGGTGCCTCCGATCGCCGAAAGACGATGAGGATTTAAAAACTTTAACTGATGCCTCTAATCGCCGAAAAACGATGAGGACTTAAAAACTTTTACTGGTGCCTCCAATCGCCGAAAAACGATGAGGACTTAAAAACTTTAACTGATGCCTCCAATCGCCGAAAAACGATGAGGATTTAAAAACTTTTACTGGTGCCTCCAATCGCCGAAAAACGATGAGGACTTAAAAACTTTTTAGAAAGCACGCGATATATCTTTACTCGCCTTAAATCACGTACAAGTGACAAGGTCTTTCTTCAAAACTTTTGGAAAATAGCACACATGCAATCTGAAAACACCTTGTACTTCGAAAACTTTTCTTTTATTGGGTGGCCTCGTTAAAAACCCTCCTTAGGGAAAAAAGAGTGCCCCCTTCAAACTGTTTCATCAGAGACATTGTAATATGACTTTGTGTTTGTCTTTACTTACAAAGCTCTTAACTATAGTACAACTTCAGGTGTGTGGCGTTCCAGGTGCAAGGAATCGCCCCCCCTTCCAGCGTCTCTAAGCGGTAGGTGCCGTTCCCGAGCGCCTCGATTATTCTGAACGGTCCAGTCCACTTGGGTGACAGTTTATTCTCCATCTCGTACTAGTGGGCCTTCCTCATCACCAAGTCGCCTTCTCTAAACTGCCTTGGCATCACCTTCGAGTTGTATCTTCGTTCAACCCTTCTCTTCACGGCTTCAGCCTTCAACCTCGCCTCTTCCCTGACCTCATCCAGTAGATCCAGGTTTAGCCTTCTCTCTTCATTCGAGTCTTCCTCTACGAAGTTCTGGAATCTCGGCGAGCTCTCTTGGATCTCCACCGGAATCATGGCATCACACCCATAGACCAAGCTGAACGGGGTCTCATGGGTTCCTGACTGCTCGGTGGTGTAGTACGCCCAGACTATACGGGGCACCTCCTCAGCCCAACTTCCCTTGGCTTTCTCAAGCCTTCTCTTCAAACCTCTCAACAACACCCGATTAGCTGACTCCACCTGGCCATTTGTCTGAGGGTGCTCGACGGATGCAAACACTTGTTGAATTCCCACCCCTTCACAAAGCTTCTTCAACAGGTGGCTTGCAAACTGCGTCCCATTATCCAACACCAGGCGTTTAGGCACTCCAAACCGGCACACGATGTTCTTCCACACGAAACCTTCGATCTTGTGTGCGGTGATCTGGGGCACTGGTTCTGCTTCAATCCACTTGGTGAAATACTCAATCGCCACCACCAAGTACTTCATCTGCCTGATCGCCAGCGGGAAAGGTCCCAGGATGTCGATTCCCCAAGTATGAAACGGCCAAGGGCTATAGATCAACTTCAACTCCTCGGGAGGTGCCTTGTGCCAATCGGCGTGCTGTTGGCATTGTTTGCAACACTGGGCATACTTCTTGCAATCTTCTCTCATCGATGGCCAGTAGTAGCCTGCACGGAGAGTCCTCGCGGCCAAGGCTCGACCACCAACGTGGCTTCCGCATATACCCTCGTGGAGCTCTGCCATGATCCTCGTGCACTTCTCGCCGTGTACGCATTCCAGGAGCGGGTGAGTGAACCCAAACCTGTACAGATCGCCATCAATCAATGTGTACTTGCTGGAATTTTTCTTTACCTTCCTAGCTTCTGTCGGATCCAGTGGGAGGAGGCCATCTGCCAGGCACCGCTTGTACTGTGTTATCCAAGTGTCTGGCTCATGGGTGGCGCAGACCGGCATCACATTCACCTTCTCTCCTTGACATGCTCTAATTCTCGGCGATCTCAGAGTTTCTTGCGTCAAGGACTTATGGCTTCTCGCTGCTTTCTTCGTCGACTTGCTTATCTGAAGGACCAGGTGATCTGCTACAAATGCCCTTGGCTTCTTCAGAGTTTCTTGAATCACCGTCCTCTGCCTACCCCCCTTGCCTGAGCTGGCGAGCTTAGCAAGCAAGTCAGCTCGGGCATTCTGCTCTCTGGGCACATGTACTACTTCAAAGGAGGCAAAGGAACTCCTCAATTCCTGCACATATGCCAAGTAAGCCGCCATTTGTGGATCTTTAGCCTGGAACTCGCCTGTTACTTGCCCCGTGACCAGCAGCGAGTCACTCTTAGCCATCAGCACCCTAGCTCCCATCTCCTTGGCCAGCAAAATTCCGGCGATCAGCGCCTCATACTCTGCTTGATTGTACTGGCCTTGAAGGCAAATCTCAAAGATTGTTCGATCAGCACGCCGTTGGGTCCCTCCAATATGACTCCAGCACCGCTGCCCTGCTGGTTCGACGATCCATCCACTGAAAGTACCCAACGGAAATCGTCTCCTTCAACTGGCGTCGCCTCTGATGAGAGCTCAACCACGAAATCTGCAAAGATTTGCCCCTTGATCGGGCCTCGGGGCTCATATTTAATATCAAACTCTGACAACTCTACTGCCCACTTCACCATCCTTCCCGCAACGTCGGGTTTCTTCAAGACCTTCTGGATGGGCAGGTCAGTCATCACCAGTATTGTGAAACTATGGAAGTAGTGGCGCAACCTCCTCGCCGAAAACACCACAGCCAGCGCAGCCTTCTCCAGGGCCTGATATCTCGTTTCGGGGCCCTGCAACACCTTGCTTACAAAATAGATAGGCTTCTGAGCCTGATCTTGATCCTGGGCGAGCACCGCACTCACCACCCTCTCACTTACAGCAAAATACAACCTGAGAGGGATTCCCACCAGCGGTTTGCACAGAACCGGCGGGCTCGCCAGATACTCCTTCAGTTTGACGAAAGCTTCCTCGCACTCTTTCGTCCAAACAAACTTATTATTGCGCCGCAGACACTGAGAATAGGGATGCCCCTTTTCTCCGCTAGCTGACACGAAGCGAGATAGGGTTGCCATCCGACCTGTTAGCTGCTGGACTTCTTTCACCGTAGCTGGGCTCCTCATCGCCAAGATGGCGGCACACTTGTCTGGGTTGTCTTCTATTCCTCTTTCAGTTAAGAGGAAACCCAAAAACTTTCCAGCCTCCACGCCGAAAATGCATTTCTCCGGATTGAGCTTTAACTTGAACTTGGCGATCGTCGTGAACAATTCTTCCAAGTCTGCAATGTGCTTGCTTTTTTCCTGCGAGGTCACGACCATGTCATCGACGTACGCTTGCACGTTCCTTCCCAGCATTGGTGCAAGTACTCGATCCATCAGCCTCTGGTATGTGGCCCCCGCGTTCTTGAGCCCAAACGGCATCACCTTATAGCAATAGCACGATCTCTCCGTCATGAAGGCTGTCTTCTCTTCATCCATGGGATGCATCTTGATCTGATTATATCCTGAGAAGGCATCCAGGAAACTCAGCAACTTACACCCTGAAGCACTATCGACCAGGGCATCTATGCTTAGTAAAGGATACGAATCCTTTGGGCAAGCTTTGTTCAGGTCGGTGAAGTCGACGCACATGCGCCATTTCCCGTTACTCTTCTTCACCAGCACGACATTTGCCAACCATTCAGGGTACTGGACTTCCCTGATGTGGCCTGCAGCGAGGAGTTTCTGTGTTTCGTCCCTGATCGCCTGCCTCCTCTCCTCGTTGAACTTTCTTCTCCTTTGTCGCACCGGTCTCACCAAATTGTCCATCGCCAGATGATGGCACAAGAAGTCGGGATCAATCCCGGGCATGTCCGAAGCGGACCATGCAAACGCGTCCAGATGCCGCTCGATCACCTTGGCGATATGGTCCTGGAGCTCGACCTCCAGAGATCTTCCCAGCTTGAAGATCTTTCCTCCGATCTCCTTTTCGAGCCACTGCTCGACAGGTTTTGGCCTGGATTCTCTGGCGATCACCGCCCTGGCGATTCCCTGCTCCCTCGCTTCCTCAGGGCGATTCCGCTCCTCTTCCTCCTCAGCGTCCACCATCTCCACATCTCTTCCGGCGGCCTCCTTTGTTACCGTCGATCTGGGCTTCACACCGGGAGGTGGGGTGGTTGTTACATAACTCACTGATCTTTTGTTTTTCAGGCTATTCTCATAGCACCTTTTCGCTTCTTTCTGATCAGACTTGATCGTGATCACCACCCCTTCCATGGACGGCAACTTTACCTTCATTTGCCAAGTCGACGGAATGGCGCCTATCCTGTTAAGCGTGGGCCTTCCCAACAGGATGTTGTATGCTGAAGGGGCGTTTACGATGAGGTACTTGATTTTCTCCGTCCTCGACCCAGCCTCATCTGTAAACGTGGTTCTCAGCTCAATGTACCCCCTGACCTCCACCTGGTCACCAGCGAACCCATATAGGCACCCTCCATAGGGCCTTAGCTGGTCAAGGGGCAACTCCAGCTGCGTGAAACTCGGCCAGAACATCACGTCTGCCGAGCTCCCTTGGTCCACCAGAACTCTGTGGACCTTCCTTCCCGCTGTAACCAACGAAATAACTATGGGGTCGTTGTCATGGGGCACAACGTCCCGAAGATCCTGTTTGGTGAACGTAATGTCCACTTCCGGCGAGTGATCTTCAAACATATCCACTGTCATCACCGATCGCGCGTACTTCTTCCTCTGCGATGCGGTGCATCCACCACCCGAGAAGCCCCCTGCAATGGTGTGCATCTCCCCGTGGATAGGCATCTCGTGTTGCTGGGCTTCTCCACCTGCTGGCTGGGAACTCGACGCTCCCCCCGTCCTCCTGTCCAGCAGATAGTCATTTAGGAACCCGCTCTTAACCAGATCGTCGAGCTGATATCCCAAAGACAAACACGAGTCCAAAGCGTGGCCAAAGCCTTGGTGAAACTCACACCAGGCATCTGGCTTTGACCCCAGCACCTTGTCGCCCACCTTCTCAGGCGCTTTCAACCTAGCAGATATGTTAGGAATGGCGATCAGATCCGCTAGTCCCATGACAAACTTGTGCTTAAGCGGGCTCTTGTATTCCCGGCGTGCTGGTTGCTGGCGTGCTTGGCTCCTTCCCTTGTTTCTCCTATCGTAAGGATGGCGAGTCCTCTGGTCCTTCCTGGCCGCCGCCGCTGTTTCCAGCACCCTTTGCGGCTGGATTCTGGTCTGGGCGCGTGGCCTAGCGGGAGCCAGGCTCCCTCTCTTCTCAGCGACCTCACTTTCATCGGCGATGTGAGCCACCGCAAGTCGCCAGATTTCAGCAAACGTCGCGGGGTGAGCCCTGATCAAGGCCTCGCAGAATGGTCCTGGCAGCACGCCCTTCTTGAAGGCATAGACCAGCATTTCTTCATCCTTGGCCGACGATCTGACCATCTGCGCTCCAAAGCGATTCAGGTAGTCTCTGAGGGACTCTCCCTGGTACTGCCTTATATCGAACAGATCATAAGACACCCTTGGCGGTGCCTTATTCACGATGTACTGCTCGACAAAAATCTTCGAGAACTGTTGAAAATTGGTTATGTGGCCGTTAGGCAGGCTCACAAACCACTCCATCGTCGTTCCCTGGAGCGTACTCACGAACATCTTGCAGTAGACGGCGTCTGCCCCTCCCGACAGCATCATCTGCGTATCGAACGTGGTCAGATGAGCCTCTGGATCCTCCACGCCGGTAAAGATAGCCTTAACCGGAACCACGCTCGTGGGAATAGGCGTGTCGGTAATCGCCTGAACAAAAGGCATAGGGAAAACACGAGGTGGCGTCGATGGCGCCACCTCTTCAGCAGAAGAACGCCCTTGCTGCTCCCGAAGAGCTTGACGTAGCTCCTCAGTCACCTTGCTAAGCTCCTCGTTCCTGGCGCGAGAGGCGACCAGATCCTCATGTATTCTCGCCTGCTCTACGCGTGAGGCTTCCACAGTTGCCTGCAACGAACGCATCATCTCTGCCATCTGCGCCATGGTCTTGGCGGCGTCGCCTTCAGCAGCGACAGGCGCCACGGGGCTTGAACGATTGCTTCTCATTTTTCTCATGAACTTCAGCGAATCACAGGATGCAGCGAACAACACTTCAACCACGATCGAATCAGCGATCAATCGGAGAAAACAGTGCGAAACTGCGCAAGAGAACTCAAGAACACCGTAAACCTTCAAAGAAAACCACGACTTCACCAGAAACCAGCGCTTCCCCACGGACAACCAAACGAGCGAAAGAACTTCGAACTCCACCAAACAAATTACGCGCAAACAGCAGTAAAACCTCACCTCACCGATCGAAAACCCAAACGAACGGTATAAAACGCGAACTCACCGAACGAAACTCAAGCAAACAGCGAGCGATGGTTGAACCAGCACACAACCACGCAGAAAACTTCGAAAACCTCCAAGAACTCACGCTGTGCATGGGAGCAAGTTTTACACGGCCCCACGGTGGGCGCCTGATGATCCTGCCTGTTGACCGGAACGCTGGAAACTGCTTCGTCAAAGGATCGACGTGCGCACCGCTTCTCACCTCTGTTCCTCCTCGAGATCCACCTCAAGAACCTGCAAAGAAACAGAGCGGCGCCGCTGCGGCCGATCGCACTCCAACGCTCAAGTCAGTGACCGAATCACCAAATACTAAGAGAACAAGAACCGTGCAAATCCTCTCTCACAGTCAGCTCTACAACTCGCAAGCGTAAAGAGTATAAACTGAACGTGCGTACCTCAGAAAGTTTGTTGAGAACTCTTATATACCTGGTTGTTTACTCTCTCCTGGCAGTTACAGACCTGGACACGTGGCTCGCATCCAGTCGTACACGTGCCATCCTCTGGAGCCTCCTTGACTTGGCGCTGCTTCTACTCTCATTTTGGCTAAGTTACTTATGCATGGTACTGCCCAGTGCATAGCTAACTTGGGAGTGCGATCTCTACTGGAACTGGCAAGTTAGGGGCCTTCATACACCTTCCCTGTGGTCTCGCCGGCCGCCTTCATAATCTGCTTCTCCTTCATCTTTGGCGATGTGCTTGCTCTGGCGATCTCCAATGATTAGGTCGCCCGAAACTACATCTGGCGACTTCATCTTTAACCTGGTGATCGCCGATTCTGGTAAGCTGGAGATCGGAACACGCCAATTTAACAACTGGCGACTACACGAGCCCCCCGACTTCCTTCCCTTTTGCCAACCTGGCGCCTTGCCAACACGCCTATACTGTAGCAGGGTGCCACGTCATCACTCCCGACCACCAGGGCGGTACACTTCTCACTCTCCAATTGGTTATTCAGATTTTGGCTTTGCAGGTTGCAAGCTAGATAGAAAGAGCACAAGTGGCACTTGCCATCTTCTTGGCTCAAGCCTAATCTCATAAGCAAGCATGTGTTGCTCTCTCTACTGTTGAGGCTGAGTATATTGCTGCTGGAAGCTGTTGTGCACAGATTCTATGGCTCAAGCAACAACTTGCAAATTTTGGTTTACAAATCAGCAAGGTTCCCTTAATGTGTGATAACACAAGTGCCATCAATCTTACCAAAAGTCAGATTCAACACTCAAGGACCAAACATATTGAGATAAGGCATCATTTCATCAGGGATCATGTACAAAATGGGAACTGTGAAGTGAAGTTTGTGGAGACCAAACCGCAATTAGTTGACATCTTCACAAAGCCTTTACCAAAAGAGAGGTTTTTCTTCTTAAGAAATGAGTTAGGTATCCTTGATCTTAATAATCTCTCCTAAATCTCTTTTTGATACATGTATCGTCCCGTCCCCAGGCGTTGACCAAAGGTCAAAGTCAACACATGGTGGGACCCCTCGAGGGACCCAAGAAAGAAAGTCAACAGATTGAACGCTTGAGGCATCGCCAGGTTAAGGCATCGCCAAGCAAAGACGTCGTCGGGTTAAGGTGTCGCCAAGATAAAGCATCACCAAGCTAAGACATCGTAAGGGGGCCTCGGGCCTCGACAGTTCAGGACAGTAACATAGAGAAGAGAAAGGTGGCTTCAAGGCCATGAGTTCTAGTACCAATAGGGGGTAACCTGACTCGTGAAGTACCCACGCCACCGCTGGGAGACCCTAGAACAGATACGACCCATGAGAGGGCCACGCCTAGAAGAGAACCACGTGCATGGTACGACAGAAAGGTAGATTCTCTCCCAAGGTGAGTGACTAGAAGCAAGGGGGCATGAGTTGGCACCCAGAAAGTCACCACACGCGCCAGATACACTTCGAGGAAAGAGGACTCACACAATGGAATAACCCTAAGTTGGGTTACGGCGTTGTGAGACCCTCTGCGTAGAATAACGATCAAGTTAGAAGAACACGTGGCAATAAGCACGTGTTCATCAATGTTTTAGTGAAAGTTTGCTAAGGTACGCGATAATTTAGTTTACGTATCAAATGTTTCAAGGCACATATTTATACGCTTTCAATGCGCTTTAACGCGCTTTAAAGAAAAAAGGTGTATAAAAAGGGGGCTTGTGACATTTGAAAGGGATTCGGGTTTTGACCTAATTCTCATAGTTTTACACAGAGCACAAACCCTAGTTGTTTTCGCTGCGCACCCACTGTGTGCACAAGACGATCAGGGCAACACAGTTTTAGTCACTCAGTTGTTTCTGACCACCTTTAGAGCATTCGTTTACGGTGTTCCGATACGGGGTGTGTCACCTTTGATGTTTCTCGCTAGCTGACTTGATCGTCGGAGTGCAAACGACCGCGAGGGCGCCCCTTTGTTCACTTCTTTTCAGGTACTCATAGATGGAGCGTAACGAAGGTTCCCTAGCTCGTGAGGACAAGCCACGCATAAAGACAATCCTGGTCAATCGGCGGGAACATTTGGCGCCCACCGTGGGGCCGATATAAAACATCAGTCCCATTACACGGTTTTTCAATTCCAGTTGCAGTTTCCAACCTAGTTCTAGTTCTCAAATCGCAGATAGTCAAGAAGGCTTCCAGAAACCACGAACATGAGACCCGCACGCGCTAGGAGTGAAGAGATGACCATGCAACAACTCATGGGCATGATGCAAGGGCTGCAAGAAGCAATGGCAGCATCGAAAGCGGAGCAAGAGCGCATGCAGGCGGATCTCACAGCATCTCAGGCGAGAAACGATGAGCTCCATCGCGCTAACGAGGAGTTACGCCGTGGATGGCGCGACGCAGATGACCCTGAGACTACCACCCCACCCAGAGAATTCTCAACACCATTCTCATAGGCGATCCTAGAGACAGCAATCCCCAACACATTCACGGGGCCCAAAGTAACCTTCACACGGACGGAGGATCCTGAGGCGCACCTCACTGCGTTCCACACGCAGATGATGTTGGTAGGCGATTGTGATGCCGTAAGATGCAGGCTCTTCATGAGCACTTTGACTGGGATGGCCATGGATTGGTTCATCAGCCTCCTAGAGGGTCACATCACGTCTTTCACACAGCTCTCGCGACTATTCAGGGAGTAGTATTTAGCCAACAGGGCCCCGACCCCAGTTTCGTACGACCTATTCGACGTGAAGCAGTATCAAGGTGAGACCTTGAAAGAGTACATAAGCCGCTTCGGGGCGCAGGTGGTGAAGGCGGGTACCACAGACGAACCCATGATCGTGTACGCATTTAGGAAAGGGGTGTGTCCTTGGTCTTTCAGCAAGTCACTCAATCGCAGCCGCCCCAAAACTTTTGCTGAAGTAAGGCGTCGGGCAGTAGAACACATTGCCTCTGAGGGCGAGGCATACGAGAAGTGCACGACAGCTGCACCTACACGCCCAAGAGTGCAGATGCGCACGCAACCCGCTAGGGTCTACGAAGCCACCACAGAGAGGAAGAACCAAGACAGGAAGCGCTCCTACGAGACAAGGAGAACCCAGCCTAGGGGTCGATCAGAAGGAAGGAGAGAGGGAAATAGACCTCTGAGGCCCAACTTTGTGGTGGAACTTAAAGGCCTCATCATTGTGCCCAACATAGCTGACAGGTTGAGGCCACCGAAGAAGTCTGACAAGGTACTGGGACCTCACAAAGAATCATGGTGCGAGTTTCACGAAGCATTCGGACACCATATTAACAACTGCTTAGCGCTGGGCTATCAGTTGGATGAGCTTGTGAAGAATGGTTTCTTAAAAGATTATCTTGCTGGGTCCACTGCAACCACAGCCACGACGACACCAAAGGAAGGTCAAGCGCATGAAATGCCGACCCACGGAGAAGTACACACCATTTCTGGTGGCTTTTCCGGAGGAGGGCCCACTACCTCTCAACGTAAGAAATATGTGAGGTCAGTAAGTTCAATTGCTGAGGAATTTCCAAACGACCCGTGAGAGTCAGACCTCGTTTTCACAAGGGCTTACCTACGGGATGTCATCCCACACGACAATGACCCAGTGGTCATTTCAATAGTCACAACGGGAAGAAAGGTACATAGGGTCCTCGTCGACCAAGCCAGTTCTGCAGACGTCATGTTTTGGTCGACCGTGCAGAGTGAGCTACCCCAACCAAAAGACAACGTGGTGAGTAGACAAATAGGGGGTAAGGTGTTCAAATTAGGACGTTTCTTGAGCCAGGAAGAACGAGAGGAGGTGGCTACAGTAATCTTGCGACACATGGATGCATTCGCATGGACTGCGGCAGACATGCCAGGCATCGACCCAGATCTTTTGTGCCACCATCTTACCATGGACGCCAAGGTTCGCCCTGTGCAACAGAGAAGGAGGAAATTCAACGAAGAACGATGCCTCGTCGTGAAGGAAGAAACGCAGAAGCTGCTAAGCGTTGGGCACATCAGGGAGATACAATACCCTGAGTGGCTAGCCAATGTAGTTATCGTAAAGAAGGCGAATGGGAAGTGGAGGATGTGCGTTGACTTCACAGATCTAAACAAGGCATGCCCCAAAGATTCGTACCCATTGCCCAACATCGACGCATTAGTGGATAGCGCCTCAGGCTGCAAGATGCTGAGTTTCTTAGATGCATTCTCAGGTTACAATCAGATCCATATGCATCCCAGGGATGAGAGCAAACGGCGTTCATGATGGATACATGCAGTTATTGTTACAAGGTGATGCCGTTTGGGCTGAAGAATGCAGGCGCCACCTACCAGAGGCTGATGGACAAAGTCCTTGCACCCATGCTGGGAAGGAACGTGCAGGCCTACGTAGATGACATGGTCGTGACTTCACACGAGAGAGGGCAGCACACAACTGATCTGGAGGAGCTGTTTGCCACCATATCAAAATATCGCCTCAAATTAAACCCAGAAAAGTGCGTTTTTGGCGTGGAAGCAGGGAAGTTCTTGGGATTTATGCTCACTGAAAGGGGAATAGAGGCGAACCCTGATAAGTATGCAGCTATTATTGCCATGAGGAGCCCAACCTTAGTTAAAGAAGTTCAGCAATTGACTGGGAAGATGGCATCTTTCTCTAGGTTTGTGTCTGCTGGAGGGGAGAAAGGCCACCTTTATTTCCAATGCCTCAAGAGGAATAGTCGTTTTGCATGGACGAATGAGTGTGAAGCAGCGTTCCTCAAGTTGAAGGAATACTTGGCGATGCCACCGGTGCTTTGCAAGCCACAGGTAGGCGTCCCCCTCCGATTGTACTTTGCGGTAATAGAATGGGCTATTAGTTCTGTGCTGGTCCAGGAGCAAGACCAAGTGTAGAAGCCCATTTACTTCGTAAGTAAGGCCTTGCAAGGCCCATAATTGAGGTACCAGACACTAGAGAAGGCGGCACTAGCAGTGGTGTTCTCAGCCCGAAGACTCCGCCACTATTTCCATAGCTTCACGGTGGTGGTGATGACAAACCTCCCCATCCAAAAGGTACTTCAAAAGCCAGATGTTGCAGGGAGGATGGTTCGCTGGGCGGTAGAGCTGTCAGAGTTTGACATCCAGTATGAACCCAGGGGGTCCATCAAAGGGCAAGTCTATGCTGATTTCGTGGCAGAGCTCTCACCAGGAGGAGACCCTCGAGAAGTGGAGTTAGGGTCACAGTGGATGCTCTCAGTGGATGGATCTTCCAACCAGCAAGGGAGTGGCGCTGGAATAATCTTGGAGGGGCCTAATCGAGTGTTGATCGAGTAAGCCTTACGCTTCGCCTTCAAAGCGAGCAACAACCAGGCGGAGTACGAGGCGTTGATTGCTGGGATGCTGTTGGCTAAAGAAATGGGTGCTCAGGGTCTCCTGGCGAAGAGTGACTCACAGTTGGTCACAAGGCAAGTGACAGGGGAGTATCAGGCAAAGGACCCACAGATGGCCGCCTACCTGAGGTACGTCGAGCTATTGAAAAGAGCTTTCGCTGTGCTTGAGCTGGTGCATGTCCCTATGTGATGGAAACCAAGTAGAGGATGCTCAAGCCCATGAAGCCCAAGCCCAACAAGGGGCCCAAGCCCATCAAGGAGTCCAAGCCCAACGAATTACTAGGAGCATGGTAAGAGCTTTGGGACAAGAGTATAATAAAATGGCTCTTCTTATTTCTTTGGTAGAATAGGGGTGTGGATGTAATAAAAAGGTGTAAGTAGTAAGGGAGTCTAGGGGGGAGTGTAGATAGGAGCTTAGGAGGTGCAAATCTAGGAAGGAAAGTCACACTTCCTTCATTGTCTAGATTGGCACCGAATTTCATTGCATTTGTGTGCCATTTAGCTTGCATTTTCAGCACCTCATAGGCTATAAATAAGGTGCTTCTCTTTGTATTTTTCAGATTGGAATTTTATAGTAGAGAGACTATACTCAAATTTGGTGAGAATTTGTGAGTTTTGAGTCTTCTTCTTCTTTGCCTTATCTTGTGAGCTATGGTGAGCTTCAAGTGGTGGCACTCCATCACTTATCTTGGTTCAAGGTTCCAAGTGGCGTGAATGGCTTCTTCCAATTCTCAAAATCCAGCAAGCATCTTCCTATAAGTGTTCTTCTTCCTTTTCTTCAATTTTCCATTCGGTAGTTGTAATTCCTAGTGTTTTTCCTTCATTTTCTACGGTTTACATTTACTTTTCCAGCTTTGTTATTTGTTTCTTTTCGGTTCAGTAGCTAGCTTTTCAATTCTGTCCAGTTTTTAATTCTTGTTCTTCATTCCTTGTGTTTGATTCAATTTGACAATACATGGACTTCCATATGAGTCTTGGTTGGTGCTAAGTTTTGGTGAGTTCTTGAATTAGAACATTGATCCAATTCTAAAGTAAAGTGCCTTTCAAATCCAGCTCAAGTTGCTCCTAAGAATGTCAAGAATCATGTGTTCTTGTAGTTACATTCACATCATGTGGTATCTAGAGTCTAGGCTTGTTTCTTGCTTAAATTTTGAGTTGTATTGCACTTTACTTTCAAGAGCTCTTTAATTCAAGTTGTTTACCATTCTGTTTTAGGATTTATTTGAGTTTTCTTGCTGTTTTCTTTTGTTACACCATGTGATGTGATTCCACTAGCCATATAGAGAAAGGTTCTTGACCTTCTTAGGAATCACCTTGAGTTGGACATTATAGAGGCACTTTTCTTAGAGTTGGATCATTGTTCTAAGACAAGAACTCACCAAAAACTAGTACCAAATCCCAAACTCATTTGGATGAACCAATTTTAGTCAAATTGAACCGAACAAAAGAGTAAGAAAAGCAAAGGAACAAGATGAATGGACAGAATTATAAAACTGCCGAACCAAAATACTCATAAAAACAGCAAGAACACCAAACCAAACTCAAGAACACAAGCTAACAAAAACAAATGAAAGAGGAGAAAGGAAGGAGAGAAGAAATGCTCATGAAGATGGAAGGAGGATGGATGATCTCGCCACTAGAAGTGTGGAATGCTCCTAGATGAGAGTGATGCCGCCACTTGAGGACTCCATTGATCCATCAAGATAAGACTAGAGAAGAAGGCTCAAAGCTCTCCAAAGTTCACTCAAAATTTGAGTAGAGTTTTCTTAGATTAATTCCAATCTGAATTTTACAAAGGAAGCACCTCTATTTATAGCCTAAGGTGCTGAAAAATAGGTGGGAAATTTCAAATAAACTCATTTGAAATTCCCACCAAAAACAAGTCACATGGGAGGTGTGACCTTTTTCTACTATGACACCTCCCAAAAACTACACCTACACCACTCTCCTAAGTCACATGGACAATGTGACTTTATTTTACGTTTTCACACACCTTTATTTAATAACCACACCTCCTAAAACTATACAAGAGTATTTCAAAGCTTGGCCTTGCCTCTCATGGGATGTGATCCTGCCTGTTGACCAGAATGTAGGAGCTTGCCTCGTCTAAGGATCGACTTGCGCACCGCTTCAAACGTCCGTCCTTCTCCAAGTTCCACCTCAAGAACCTGCAAAAGAACAGAGTGGCGCCCCTGCGGCCGATCGCACTCCAACGCCCAAGTCAGTGACCGAACCACCAAATACTGAGAGCAAGAACGCTCAAGAAATCTCAAGGAACCGTGCAATGTTCTCTCTCACAGTGTGCTCTAGAACTCGCAAGCGTAAAGAGTATAATCTGAACGTGCGTACCTCGAAAGTTCGTTGAGAACTCTTATATACCTGGTCACTTTCTCTCCCTTGGCAGTTACAGACTTAGACACGTGGCTTGCATCCAACTGTACACGTGCCATCATCTGGAGCCTCCTTGACTTGGGCGCTGCTTCTACTCTCATTTTGCTAAGTTACTTATGCATGGTACTGCCCAGTGCATAGCTAACTTGGGAGCGCGATCTCTACTGGAATTGGCGAGTTAGGGTGCCTTCGTACACTTTCCCTGTGGTCTCGTCGGCCGCCTTCATAATCTGCACCACCTTCATCTCTGGCGATGTGCTTGCTCTGGCGATCTCCGATCACTAGGTCGCCTGAGTTTACATCTGGCGACTTCATCTTTAACCCGGTGATCGCCGATTCTGGTATGCTGGAGATCGGAACACGCCAACTTAATAACTGGCGACTTCTCGAGCCCCCCGACTTCCTTCCCTTCTGCCAACCTGGCGCCTTGTCAACACGCCTATACTGTAGCTGGATGCCACGTCATCACTTCCGACTACCAGGGCGGTACACAAGCCCCCCAGTCTTAAGCGAAGACTTGTCCAGCGAAAAGACTAGAAGAGTCACGTCAACACCGGTCTACGTGGCACTGACGCAGAATTCCAAGCAGTTGTACCTTCTGCTTCTCTGACGCTCCACCAAACCCCTCGCCCATCACTCGACACGTGGCTTCATCAACGGTTACCTTTAGTTACCGTTTGCGCTTCCCAAACCCATTTCGAAAAAACTCTTAAACCCATTTTCACTCCACACTGTTCCATCACCTTTCTTCGTATTCACAAACGCTCTAACTTCCTCCTGCAAAAACTCTCAGCGCTCTCCAACATTCTGAATCACCATCATCCTTCATCGTCTTCGTGATCATCAAAAGGTACCTACTTTCCTTCTTCTGCTGGTTTTTCTTGCATTTTAACCGATTCGCATCATCCTGTAACTGTTTGGTGCATACGTTGTGGGTTGCTTTTTCCATTTCTCCTTCTACGTAACTTAGGGCTTCGTCAATCGTCGCAACGAACCTTCGTTCGTTCGCTTTTCACCCTTCTCCCACGATCGAGTCAGTCTCTGCGAACCCTGATCATTTTTCCTTTTCTTCTTCCTTTGCAGCTTCGAGAATGACCCGCTCAAAGATCACCCCGAATCCTCCTCCTTCATCGCGACACCCTTCTTCTCAAGCACTCATCCCACCGCGAGCAAGCGGTGCTTCATCTTCCCAGGCTGAGAGGCCTGCACCTTCCCGCCCCAACCTGGCCCAGGCGACTCCACCTATCGCCGGAGGAGCCCCCGTTCCCCTGCCAGACTTCAAAAAACTCTACCCCTGGGCCAACTCGACCCTGTTGAGGGAAACGTCTTCCGTGAACACTGCTGGAGCAGTCTTGCGATGGACTAAGGGGGATGAGCCTCACCCAACATTTCATAAGGAGCACGATGAAAAGATGATAGTGCTACCTTGCCCCCCCGATCTGCCCGTTTGTGCCGATGATAAGGTGAGCGCTGACGGGCCCTTCTGCTTCGTCTACACAACGCTATTCAAGAAGGTGAAACTGAAGTTTCCCTTTACCCGTTTCGAGAGGGAACTCCTCACTGAGCTCAACATCGCCGCCGCCCAGCTTCATCCCAACAGCTGGGCGTTTGTGCGAGCATTCCAAATGATGTGCGACCATCTGGGGTTGCCCGCATCCGTAGACGTATTTTTGTTTCTCTTTGAAGCCAAGCACCCAGGAGACTGCCTGTGGGTTAGCTTAAATGGGATCGCTAGGAGGTCGATCTTCTCCATCTTCCAGCAATCCTATAAAGACTGGAAAGGGAAGTTCTTCCAAGTGCGCCCTAACGACAAAGACGCCTCCCTACTCGACGGCTTCCCCTTGTACTGGGTGGACAAGGGGAAAAAAGAGTCCAAGAGCTGCTTCAGGAGACCCAGAAGTCCTGATAGCATGGGAGCGTTGGACAGAGATCTCTGCCTCTTTTGGAAAAGGGTGGCGGATGCCAACATCACTTTTCTCACCACCACCTTGATCTGCTTCGAATTCTACGAGGACCAACTTGAAATTCGAATAGGTTAGAACACTTAAACTGTTGTTTTAGTACTGCTTCTGTTTAACTGTTTCTGAGCGTCTTGTGCGTTACGCGCAAGACTTTGGTTTTATTTAAGCCCACCGATCATCTGCTTTGCTACATCCTGCCTTGTGCACTTCTTTTCTCTCTGAGTTAACCCATGCATTTACGCTCTATGCAGATAACATGTTGGGCAAGGGTATGCTCGCTGAATTGAGGGCGCTCGCCCGAACCCACGGGTTGGCGACGGGCTCCCAAACAGTACCAAATTCCGTGGTGGAGATCGCCGCCACTCAGGGCCGATCGCCACCTAAGGGCCCAGCTCCCTCCGACGTCCAACCCGCTGCCCAGCGTAAAAAACTTGTCCTGAAAAGGCCCAAGAGGAAGGCTCCCCAGATAGTCCACGAGGAGGAGGAAGAAGATGACGAGGTCACCGAAGATGGCCTCGTTACAAAGAGGAAGAGGGTGACACCTTCTTCACCACCTGCCCCACCCCCTCTTCCACTCTCAACACCGCCATCCACGCCTGCTCCACCTCCAACAATGCCATCTCCACCAGCTCCCGCTTCCCCAGTCCAAGCCATTCCATTGGCAACTGCGCCACCCGCGGTTGAGGCCGCCGAAGACAATTTCTTGGAGGACCCCCCAAGCGCCTCCACCCCATATGTATCAGCTGGAGGGGGTCCTCCTTCTAACGCCTCAGCCGCAGATGTCGCTCCAATCGGGGATGAGGTTGCCCGCACCTCTCCGATTCTGATCACCGAGTCCCCGACGTCGCCACCACGAGCAGAAGCACCCACTGAAGAACCAACTAAAGAAGGTGGCGACGGAAACCAACAACAGGCCCCACCAACGCCTTTCCAAGCAGCAAACCTCCCCCTTGAGGTCACGAGGATGTGGGAGCCTTTATCTGCTAAGCTGAAGACGATAGCAGAAGACATTCCCGCCATCATAACTAGGGCAGTGCAGAGCTCCACCAGGAAGCTCCAGGACGACCTCTTCAACCTTAAAACAGAGAACAACACCATGAAGGTTGAGGTGGAGGAGTTGTCCTTCAACTTGACACTCGCGGAGATTGAACACTCCCGAGTAGAAAACGCAATGAGCACCGAGCTCAGATTGGCGCGCAAGGAGGCCACTGATCTCCGCCATAAGGTGCAGCAACTGGCTCAAGAAAAGATCGAACTGGAGAGCAAGATTGTGCCTTATCGCGTCAAGGTGGTTGACCAGGAGGCTCTCATAAAAACTGACGCCGCCAAGGTGAAGAAATTGGAGCAAAGGTCAGCCGACCGAGAGACCCTCCTTGGAAAGGTGGAAAAGGCGAGGGATGACGCCATGGCTGAGCTCGTCGAAGCCAACAAGGAAAAAGGGGAGCTGGCTGCCGAATTGGGACAAGCGCAAGCAGAATCCAAGAAGGTTGCTGAAGACCTTCTCCAGGCCCAAGAAACCAATGAACAACTCAAGAAGCAAGTTGAAGAGCTGGAGCAACAGAATAAGGAGCTGAAAGAACAAACTGAAGGTCTCAAGAGACGGATTGAGGAACTTCAGAAGCAAATTGAAGAACTCAAGCTGAATTCTGCTCAAATTCTGGCTGCTGGACTCGAAGCTGCGCGGGAACAATTTGCCTGCTTGTTCCCCGACCTGGACCTCAGCATGGTGTCTCTTGATAACGAGGTAGTGGATGGAAAAGTGGTTCCCGCTGAAGACTAATCGATTCTCTCCATCTGCTACCTTCGTGCCTTTCCCTTGTATATAATTTTGTAATAAACTCGTATTTTCTTGTACATGTATTTTTGAGCTGATACTTTACTTAACGAAATTACTTTTGCATTTCTTCTTGTAACCTCTTCGTCTACCTTTAACTTTCCTTGCGTGATTTACTTCAAAGAAATAACTAAGTAATCTCGTAGGCACGATCTTGTACCTAGCCGTTTCGAACCATATCAACTTCGAATAATAATCACATTTAACAACTCGTAAACTTAAGGCAATGAACCTTAGCGTAAAACGATACTTCAAGCAATGGACTTTAACTCAACCCCTGGCTTTATAACGTCGCTACACCCGATCTGCTTCATTAAAACGGGTCTTTGACTTCTCGCCATTGCTTGAACGTTTCCTGGTCACCAGAGACTCTTGGCAACACCAGCTTCTTCCTGCCTTCACAACTTGGCCATTGCTCTTTCATCTGGGGGTAGAGGCGCCTTTCGGATCCTTCTCTACCTCCTTGTGCTTCAGAGCAAGAGACCGGGTGGCCAGGCGTTCTCTTCGAACCTACCTTAGCCACCCTCAGAACTTCTTCCACCCTCTACACCATACCTGAACTCGTTCGAGACAAGAAGGATTTTATCTTGCCTCCTCCTTCATCGCGACACCCTTCTTCTCAAGCACTCATCCCACCGCGAGCAAGCGGTGCTTCATCTTCCCAGGCTGAGAGGCCTGCACCTTCCCGCCCCAACCTGGCCCAGGCGACTCCACCTATCGCCGGAGGAGCCCCCGTTCCCCTGCCAGACTTCAAAAAACTCTACCCCTGGGCCAACTCGACCCTGTTGAGGGAAACGTCTTCCGTGAACACTGCTGGAGCAGTCTTGCGATGGACTAAGGGGGATGAGCCTCACCCAACATTTCATAAGGAGCACGATGAAAAGATGATAGTGCTACCTTGCCCCCCCGATCTGCCCGTTTGTGCCGATGATAAGGTGAGCGCTGACGGGCCCTTCTGCTTCGTCTACACAACGCTATTCAAGAAGGTGAAACTGAAGTTTCCCTTTACCCGTTTCGAGAGGGAACTCCTCACTGAGCTCAACATCGCCGCCGCCCAGCTTCATCCCAACAGCTGGGCGTTTGTGCGAGCATTCCAAATGATGTGCGACCATCTGGGGTTGCCCGCATCCGTAGACGTATTTTTGTTTCTCTTTGAAGCCAAGCACCCAGGAGACTGCCTGTGGGTTAGCTTAAATGGGATCGCTAGGAGGTCGATCTTCTCCATCTTCCAGCAATCCTATAAAGACTGGAAAGGGAAGTTCTTCCAAGTGCGCCCTAACGACAAAGACGCCTCCCTACTCGACGGCTTCCCCTTGTACTGGGTGGACAAGGGGAAAAAAGAGTCCAAGAGCTGCTTCAGGAGACCCAGAAGTCCTGATAGCATGGGAGCGTTGGACAGAGATCTCTGCCTCTTTTGGAAAAGGGTGGCGGATGCCAACATCACTTTTCTCACCACCACCTTGATCTGCTTCGAATTCTACGAGGACCAACTTGAAATTCGAATAGGTTAGAACACTTAAACTGTTGTTTTAGTACTGCTTCTGTTTAACTGTTTCTGAGCGTCTTGTGCGTTACGCGCAAGACTTTGGTTTTATTTAAGCCCACCGATCATCTGCTTTGCTACATCCTGCCTTGTGCACTTCTTTTCTCTCTGAGTTAACCCATGCATTTACGCTCTATGCAGATAACATGTTGGGCAAGGGTATGCTCGCTGAATTGAGGGCGCTCGCCCGAACCCACGGGTTGGCGACGGGCTCCCAAACAGTACCAAATTCCGTGGTGGAGATCGCCGCCACTCAGGGCCGATCGCCACCTAAGGGCCCAGCTCCCTCCGACGTCCAACCCGCTGCCCAGCGTAAAAAACTTGTCCTGAAAAGGCCCAAGAGGAAGGCTCCCCAGATAGTCCACGAGGAGGAGGAAGAAGATGACGAGGTCACCGAAGATGGCCTCGTTACAAAGAGGAAGAGGGTGACACCTTCTTCACCACCTGCCCCACCCCCTCTTCCACTCTCAACACCGCCATCCACGCCTGCTCCACCTCCAACAATGCCATCTCCACCAGCTCCCGCTTCCCCAGTCCAAGCCATTCCATTGGCAACTGCGCCACCCGCGGTTGAGGCCGCCGAAGACAATTTCTTGGAGGACCCCCCAAGCGCCTCCACCCCATATGTATCAGCTGGAGGGGGTCCTCCTTCTAACGCCTCAGCCGCAGATGTCGCTCCAATCGGGGATGAGGTTGCCCGCACCTCTCCGATTCTGATCACCGAGTCCCCGACGTCGCCACCACGAGCAGAAGCACCCACTGAAGAACCAACTAAAGAAGGTGGCGACGGAAACCAACAACAGGCCCCACCAACGCCTTTCCAAGCAGCAAACCTCCCCCTTGAGGTCACGAGGATGTGGGAGCCTTTATCTGCTAAGCTGAAGACGATAGCAGAAGACATTCCCGCCATCATAACTAGGGCAGTGCAGAGCTCCACCAGGAAGCTCCAGGACGACCTCTTCAACCTTAAAACAGAGAACAACACCATGAAGGTTGAGGTGGAGGAGTTGTCCTTCAACTTGACACTCGCGAGATTGAACACTCCCGAGTAGAAAACGCAATGAGCACCGAGCTCAGATTGGCGCGCAAGGAGGCCACTGATCTCCGCCATAAGGTGCAGCAACTGGCTCAAGAAAAGATCGAACTGGAGAGCAAGATTGTGCCTTATCGCGTCAAGGTGGTTGACCAGGAGGCTCTCATAAAAACTGACGCCGCCAAGGTGAAGAAATTGGAGCAAAGGTCAGCCGACCGAGAGACCCTCCTTGGAAAGGTGGAAAAGGCGAGGGATGACGCCATGGCTGAGCTCGTCGAAGCCAACAAGGAAAAAGGGGAGCTGGCTGCCGAATTGGGACAAGCGCAAGCAGAATCCAAGAAGGTTGCTGAAGACCTTCTCCAGGCCCAAGAAACCAATGAACAACTCAAGAAGCAAGTTGAAGAGCTGGAGCAACAGAATAAGGAGCTGAAAGAACAAACTGAAGGTCTCAAGAGACGGATTGAGGAACTTCAGAAGCAAATTGAAGAACTCAAGCTGAATTCTGCTCAAATTCTGGCTGCTGGACTCGAAGCTGCGCGGGAACAATTTGCCTGCTTGTTCCCCGACCTGGACCTCAGCATGGTGTCTCTTGATAACGAGGTAGTGGATGGAAAAGTGGTTCCCGCTGAAGACTAATCGATTCTCTCCATCTGCTACCTTCGTGCCTTTCCCTTGTATATAATTTTGTAATAAACTCGTATTTTCTTGTACATGTATTTTTGAGCTGATACTTTACTTAACGAAATTACTTTTGCATTTCTTCTTGTAACCTCTTCGTCTACCTTTAACTTTCCTTGCGTGATTTACTTCAAAGAAATAACTAAGTAATCTCGTAGGCACGATCTTGTACCTAGCCGTTTCGAACCATATCAACTTCGAATAATAATCACATTTAACAACTCGTAAACTTAAGGCAATGAACCTTAGCGTAAAACGATACTTCAAGCAATGGACTTTAACTCAACCCCTGGCTTTATAACGTCGCTACACCCGATCTGCTTCATTAAAACGGGTCTTTGACTTCTCGCCATTGCTTGAACGTTTCCTGGTCACCAGAGACTCTTGGCAACACCAGCTTCTTCCTGCCTTCACAACTTGGCCATTGCTCTTTCATCTGGGGGTAGAGGCGCCTTTCGGATCCTTCTCTACCTCCTTGTGCTTCAGAGCAAGAGACCGGGTGGCCAGGCGTTCTCTTCGAACCTACCTTAGCCACCCTCAGAACTTCTTCCACCCTCTACACCATACCTGAACTCGTTCGAGACAAGAAGGATTTTATCTTGCCTGCACTCGCTCATAGGCGAGAAGGTCTTTAACTCGCCTGAACTCGCTCATAGGCGAGAAGGTCTTTAACTCGCCTGAACTCGCTCATAGGCGAGAAGGTTTTTAACTCGCCTGAACTCGCTCATAGGCGAGAAGGTCTTTAACTCGTGCCTCTACATTGCCCCAGGGGTTACATCTTCTCGCCCCCAGAAACACTGAGGATTTTTCACTGGTGCCTCTACACTGCCCCAGGGGTTACATCTTCTCGCCCCCAGAAACACTGAGGACTTTAGCTTTAACTGGCGCCTCCAATCGCCGAAAGACGATGAGGGCTTAAAACTTTTTTAGAAAGCATGCAATATATCTTTACTTGCCTTAAATCACGTATAAGTGACAAGGTCTTTCTTCAAAACTTTTTGGAAAACAGCAAGCATGCAATCTGAAAACGCCTTATACTTCGAAAACTCTTCTTTTATTGGGTGGCCTCATTAAAAACCCTCCTTAGGGAAAAAAGAGTGCCCCCTTCAAACTGTTTTATCAGAGACATTGTAATATAACTTTTGTGTTTGTCTTTACTTACAAAGCTCTTAACTATAGTACAACTTCAGGTGCGTGGCGTTCCAGGTGCGAGGAATCGCCCCTCCTTCCAGCGTCTCTAAGCGGTAGGCGCCGTTCCCGAGCGCCTCGGTTATTCTGAACGGTCCCGTCCACTTAGGCGACAGCTTATTCTCCATCTTGTACTGGTGGGCTTTCCTCATCACCAGGTCGCCTTCTCTGAACTGCCTTGGCATCACCTTCGAGTTGTACCTTCGTTCAATCCTTCTTTTCACCGCCTCAGCTTTCAATCTCGCCTCTTCCCTGACCTCATCCAGTAGATCCAGGTTTAGTCTTCTCTCTTCATTCGAGTCTTCCTCTACAAAGTTCTGGAATCTCGGCGAACTTTCCTGGATCTCCACTGGAATCATTGCATTACACCCATAGACCAAGCTGAACGGGGTCTCATGGGTTCCTGACTGTTCGGTGGTGTGGTACGCCCAGACTATACGGGGTACCTCCTCAGCCCAGCTTCCTTTGGCTTTCTCTAGCCTTCTCTTCAAACCTCTCAGCAACACCCGATTAGCTGACTCCACCTGGCCATTCGTCTGAGGGTGCTCGACGGATGCAAACACTTGTTGAATTCCTACCCCTTCGCACAGCTTCTTCAATAAGTGGCTTGCAAACTGAGTCCCATTGTCTGATACCAGGCGCTTGGGCACTCCAAACCAGCACACAATATTCTTCCATACGAAACCTTCGATCTTGTGTGCGGTGATCTGAGCCACTGGCTCTGCTTCGATCCACTTGGTGAAATACTCAATCGCCACCACCAAGTACTTCATCTGCCTGATCGCCAGCGGGAAAGGTCCCAGGATGTCGATTCCCCAAGTGTGAAACGGCCAAGGGCTGTAGATCGACTTCAACTCATCGGGAGGCGCCTTGTGCCAATCGGCGTGCTGTTGGCATTGTTTGCAACATTGGGCATACTTCTTGCAGTCTTCTCTCATCGATGGCCAATAATACCCTGCACGGAGAGTCCTTGCGGCCAAAGCTCGACCCCCGACGTGGCTTCCGCATATACCTTCGTGGAGCTCTGCCATGATTCTCGTGCACTTCTCGCCATGTATACATTCCAGGAGCGGGTGAGTGAACCCAAACCTGTACAGATCGCCATCAATCAGGGTGTACTTGCTAGAATTCTTCTTTACCTTCCTAGCCTCAGTCGGATCCAGTGGGAGAAGGCCATCTGCCAGGCACCGCTTGTACTGTGTTATCCAAGTGTCTGGCTCATGGGTAGCGCAGACCTGCATCACGTTCACCTTCTCTCCCCGACATGCTCTAATTCTCGGCGATCTCAGAGTTTCTTGCGTCAGGGACTTATGGCTTCTCGCTGCTTTCTCCGTCGACTTGCTTATCTGAAGGACCAGGTGATCTGCCACAAATGCTCTCGGCGTCTTCAGAGTTTCTTGAATCACCGTCCTCTGCCTACCCCCCTTGCCTGAACTGGCGAGCTTAGCTAGCAAGTCAGCTCGAGCATTCTGCTCTCTAGGCACATGCACTACTTCAAAGGAGGCAAAGGAACTCTTCAACTCCTGCACATATTCCAGATAGGCCGCCATTTGTGGATCTTTAGCCTGGAACTCGCCTGTTACTTGCCCTGTGACTAGCAGCGAGTCACTCTTAGCCATCAGCACCCTAGCTCCCATCTCCTTGGCCAGCAAAATTCCGGCGATCAGCGCCTCATACTCTGCTTGATTGTTACTGGCTTTGAAGGCAAATCTCAAAGATTGCTCGATCAGCACGCCATTGGGCCCTTCTAAAATGACTCCAGCACCGCTACCATGCTGGTTCGACGATCCATCCACCGAGAGTACCCAACGGAAGCCGTCCCCCTCAACTCGTGTCGCCTCAGACGAGAGCTCGACCACGAAATCTGCAAAGATTTGCCCCTTGATCGGGCCTCGGGGCTCATACTTGATGTCAAACTCTGACAGCTCCACTGCCCATTTCACCATCCTTCCCGCAACGTCGGGCTTCTTCAAAACTTTCTGGATGGGCAGGTCAGTCATCACCAGTATGGTGAAACTATGGAAATAGTGGCGCAACCTCCTCGCCGAAAACACCACAGCCAGCGCAGCCTTCTCCAGGGCCTGATATCTTGTTTCGAGGCCTTGCAACACCTTACTAACAAAATAAATAGGCTTCTGTGCCTGATCTTGGTCTTGGGCGAGCACCGCACTCACCGCCCTCTCAGTTACAGCAAAATACAACCTGAGAGGGATCCCCACCAGCGGTTTGCACAAAACCAGCGGGCTCGCCAGATACTCCTTCAGCTTGACGAAGGCTTCCTCGCACTCCTTCGTCCAGGCAAACTTGTTATTGCGCCTCAAGCATTGAAAATAGGGATGTCCCTTCTCTCCGCTAGCTGACACGAAGCGAGACAGGGCTGCCATCCGACCTGTTAGCTGTTGAACCTCCTTCACCGTAGCTGGGCTCCTCATCGCCAAGATGGCGGCACAATTATCAGGGTTGGCCTCTATGCCTCTTTCAGTCAAGAGGAAACCCAAAAACTTCCCAGCTTCCACGCCGAAAATGCATTTCTCTGGATTCAGCTTCAATCTGAACTTGGCGATCGTTGTGAACAATTCCTCCAAGTCGGCAACGTGCTTGCTCTTTTCCGGCGAGGTCACGACCATGTCATCGACGTACGCTTGCACGTTCCTTCCCAGCATCGGTGCAAGTACTCGATCCATCAGCCTCTGGTACGTGGCCCCCGCGTTCTTCAGCCCAAACGGCATCACCTTATAGCAATAGCACGATCTCTCCGTCATGAAGGCTGTCTTCTCTTCATCCATGGGATGCATCTTGATCTGATTATCCCCCGAGAAGGCATCCAGGAAACTCAACAACTTACACCCTGCAGCACTGTCCATCAGGGCGTCTATACTTGGTAAAGGATACGAGTCCTTTGGGCAAGCTTTGTTTAGGTCAGTGAAATCGACGCACATGCGCCATTTCCCATTACTCTTCTTCACCAGCACGACATTCGCCAGCCATTCAGGGTACTGAACCTCCCTGATGTGGCCTGCAGCGAGGAGCTTCTGTGTTTAATCTCTAATCGCCTGCCTCCTCTCCTCGTTGAACTTTCTTCTTCTTTGTCGCACTGGTCTCACCAAGTTGTCCATCGCCAGATGATGGCACAAGAAGTCGGGATCAATCCCGGGCATGTCTGAAGCGGACCATGCAAACGCGTCCAGATGCCGCTCAATCACCTTGGCGATCTGGTCCTGGAGCTCAACCTCCAGAGATCTTCCCAGCTTGAAGATCTTTCCCCCGATCTCTTTCTCGAGCCACTGCTCGACAGGTTTTGGCTTGGATTCTCTGGCGATCACCGCCCTGGCGATTCCCTGCTCTCTCACTTCCTCAGGACGATTCCGCGCCTCTTCCTCCTCCAGACCAGGGTTCCCCTCCCCCAGCTCAGCGTCCACCATCTCCACGTCCCTTCCAGCGGTCTCTTCTGTTACCGTCGATCTGGGCTTCACACCGGGAGGTGGGGTGGTCGTTACATAACTCACTGATCTCTTGTTTTTCAGGCTACTCTCATAGCACTTTTTCGCTTCTTTCTGATCAGACTTGATCGTGATCACCACCCCCTCCATAGACGGCAACTTCACCTTCATGTGCCGAGTCGACGGTATAGCGCCTATCCTGTTAAGCGTGGGCCTTCCCAACAGGATGTTGTATGCTGAAGGAGCTTTTACAATGAGGTACTTGATTTTCTCCGTCCTCGAACCAGCCTCATCTGTAAACGTGGTTCTCAACTCAATGTACCCCCTGACCTCCACCTGGTCACCAGCGAACCCATACAGGCACCCTCCATAGGGCCTTAGTTGGTCAAGGGGCAAGTCCAGCTGCGTGAAAGTCGGCCAGAACATCACGTCTGCCGAGCTTCCCTGGTCCACCAGAACTCTGTGGACCTTCCTTCCCGCCGTAATCAACGAAATGACTATGGGATCGTTGTCATGGGGCACAACGTCCCAAAGATCCTGCTTGGTGAACGTAATGTCCACCTCCGGCGAGTGATCTTCAAACATATCCACTGTCATCACCGACTGCGCGTACTTCTTCCTCTGCGATGCGGTGCATCCACCACCTGAGAAGCCTCCTGCAATGGTGTGGATTTCCCCGTGGATAGGCATCTCGTGTTGCTGGGCTTCTCCACCTGCTGGCTGGGAACTCGACACTCCCCCCGTCCTCCTATCCAGCAGATAGTCATTTAGGAACCCGCTCTTAACCAGATCATCGAGCTGATACCCTAAGGACAAACACCAGTCCAAAGTGTGGCCAAAGCCCTGGTGAAACTCACACCAGGCGTCTGGCTTTGGTCCCAGCACCTTGTCGCCCACCTTCTCAGGCGCTTTCAACCTAGCAGATATATTGGGAATGGCGATCAGGTCCGCCAATCCCATAACAAACTTGTGCTTAGGCGGGCGATTGTATTCCCGGCGTGCTGGTTGCTGGCGTCCCTGGCCCCTCCCCTTGTTCCTCCTATCATAAGGATGGCGAGTCCTTTGGTCCTTCATGGCCGCCGCCGCTGTCTCCAGCACCCTTTGCGGCTGGATCCTGGTCTGGGCGCGTGGCCTAGCGGGAGCCACGCTCCCTCTCTTCTTGGCGACCTCACTCTCGTCGGCGATGTGAGCCACCGCAAGTCGCCTGACCTCAGCAAACGTTGCAGGGTGAGCCCTGATCAAGGCCTCGCAGAATGGTCCTGGCAGCACGCCCTTTTTGAATGCATAGACCAGCATTTCTTCATCTTTAGCCGGCGATCTGACCATCTGCGCTCCAAAACGATTCAGGTAGTCTCTGAGGGACTCTCCCTGGTACTGCCTTATATCAAACAAATCATAAGACACCCTGGGCGGTGCCTTGTTCACGATGTACTGCTCGACGAAAACCTTCGAGAACTGCTGAAAATTGGTTATGTGACCGTTAGGTAGGCTCACAAACCACTCCAACGCCGTTCCCTGGAGCGTGCTCACGAACATCTTGCAATACACGGCGTCTGACCCTCCCGACAACATCATCTGTGTATGGAACGTGGTTAGATGAGCCTCTGGATCCTCCACGCCGGTAAAGACAGCCTTGACAGGGACCACGCTCGTAGGAATAGGCGTGTCAGTGATCGCCTGAGCGAAAGGCATAGGAAAAACACGAGGTGGCGACGACGGCGCGACCTCTTCAGCAATAGGACGCCCTTGCTGCTCCTGAAGAGCTTGACGCAGCTCCTCGGTCACCTTGGTAAGCTCATCATTCCTGGCCCGAGAGGCGACCAGGTCCTCATGCATTCGCGCCTGCTCTATGCGCGAGGCTTCCACAGTCGCCTGCAACGAGCGCATAATATCTACCATCTGCGCCATGGTCATGGCGGCGTCGCCTTCAGCAGCGACAGGCGCCACGGGGCTTGAACGATTGCTTCTCATTTTTCTCATGAACTTAGCGAATCACAGAATGCAGCGAACAACACTTACTTCAGCTACGATCGATTCAGCGATCAATCGGAAGGAACTGTGCGAAACTCCGCAAGAAAACTCAAGAACACCGCAAACCTTCAAAGAAACTTGCAATTCCACCAGAAACCACCGCTTCTTCCACGAAAAAATCGAACAAATAGAAGAGCTCAAACTCCATCGAACAAATCACGCGTCAACAGCAGAAAACCTCACTTCACCGAACAAAACCTCAATCGAACGGTGGAAAACGTGAGAAGCACTGAACAAAAGCTAGATGAACAGCGAACAACGGTTGCACCGGCACACAACCACACAGAAAGCTACGAAAACATCCAAGACTCTCGTTGCGGATGGGAACAAGTTTTACACAGCCCCACGGTGGGCGCCTGATGATCCTGCCTGTTGACCAGAACGTAGGAGCTTGCCTCGTCTAAGGATCGACTTGCGCACCGCTTCAAACGTCCGTCCTTCTCCAAGATCCACCTCAAGAACCTGCAAAAGAACAGAGCGGCGCCCCTGCGGCCGATCGCAATCCAACGCCCAAGTCAGTGACCGAACCACCAAATACTGAGAGCAAGAACGCTCAAGAAATCTCAAGGAACTGTGCAATGTTCTCTCTCACAGTGTGCTCTAGAACTCGCAAGCGTAAATAGTATAATCTGAACGTGCGTACCTCGAAAGTTCGTTGAGAACTGTTATATACCTGGTCACTTTCTCTCTCTTGGCAGTTACAGACTTAGACACGTGGCTCGCATCCAACTGTACACGTGCCATCATCTGGAGCCTCCTTGACTTGGGCGCTGCTTCTACTCTCATTTTGCTAAGTTACTCATGCATGGTACTGCCCAGTGCATAGCTAACTTGGGAGCGCGATCTCTACTGGAATTGGCGAGTTAGGGTGCCTTCGTACACCTTCCCTGTGGTCTCGCCGGCCGCCTTCATAATCTGAACCACCTTCATCTCTGGCGATGTGCTTGCTCTGGCGATCTCCGATCACTAGGTCGCCTGAGTTTACATCTGGCGACTTCATCTTTAACCCGGTGATCGCCGATTCTGGTATGCTGGAGATCGGAACACGCCAACTTAATAACTGGCGACTTCACGAGCCCCCCGACTTCCTTCCCTTCTGCCAACCTGGCGCCTTGTCAACACGCCTATACTGTAGCTGGATGCCACGTCATCACTTCCGACTACCAGGGCGGTACAGGATGGACTTGGGCTCTTTGGGCTTTGGCCTTCTTGGGCTTGGGCTTGGGCTTTGGGCTTGGGCCTCATCTTTTATTTTATGTCTTCTTTTAATTTTGAGAAGACTAGAAGGAAGAACTTCAAATGTGAAGGTGGATGTCCTCTTCCTCCATTAATAAAAGCCTCATTTATTTGATTCTCATCATACTCCTCGAGTTGGAGAGAATTCGTCCACGAATTCTGAATCCCTGCATATAACAAAGTCAGTTTAGTTTTACAATTAAAAATGGAAGAAAAATGTAAACATGACTTAGCATTTGTAAACAATGGGATTTCAGAAAAGGAGGTTCTATAAATCGACCAAGTTGGAAAAATTTGTTTGGGAATGATGTGATGTTTTGGAAAAAGAGGAGGTATGAAAAAATCATCCCTAACATTTTTTAACCAAGATGGTGTTGAAATAGGAACCTTGGGTAATGAAAAAGATAAGGAAGGAAAACACCTTGGAGGTGAAAGGAGAAGACCCATGTCAACTTGGCCTTCTTTGTCTTTTTCATTTTTACTTGTGGGAAGTGGGTGAGTTAGGTCTTGTTTTACCTTGTTTATCTTTAAGATTTGCTTTTGTGGACAATGAAGAGCGATGTGCCCAAAACCTAAACATTTAAAACATTTGATATTTGAAGTTTTGGTAGGTGACTTAGGAGTAGAAGGATTTGTAGTAGAAACTTTCTTTGGAAACATGGTTTGTTTGGAAAAAGTGGAAGGAGAAATTTGAGTAGAAATTTTGTTTGCATCCTTCCTAGAAGAGTTGTACAAATCATCATCATGAGTATTTTTGCACGTTTTTTTCAAAAGATATGATTCTATCTTGATGGCTTTGTGAAACACTCTCTTTAAAGAAGAATATTCTTTTAATTCTACAAAGTCTCTAATATCTCTTCTCAAACCACGTACAAACCATTTAATCTTTGACTCTTCATTAGCATGCATATTCATTTTAGTCAAAGTTGTTTCAAAATCTTTAAAGTATTCATCTACCATCCTATGTCCTTGAGGAAGCCTTTGGAACTTCAACAAGTGTTCCTTCCTAGAAGGAGGAACAAACCTCGCGCGCATACACTCTTTCAAAGCATTCCAAGAAACCACGGGAGGTTTCTTGCGATATATAATGTCCATTACAATTTTATGCCACCATTCTTCGGCATAGCCCAAAAAGGATGAAGAAACTATCCTAAGTTTATCGTCATCTTGGACCTTATACACATGAAAATAATGGTCAACCTTAGTCTCCCAATCTAAATACACATTAGGATCACTATCACCATTAAAACTAGGGACTTTTTTACAAGCAATGTTGAACACTTGGTGATATCTTTGGTCACGGTTATAGCTCTCTTCATGAGAATGATGGTGATGCCTCCTTCTTCTATGTTCTTCTTCACCAAGGACTGAAGCTTTGGAAGGAGAATGCTGTTTGTAAGATGCACCACTTGAATAGCCAGCCATTTTGCAAATAAAAAACAGCAAACACACAAAAACAGCAAACAAGTTAAGAAACAAAATTAGCAAAAACAGTGAGCTTGGCAATGAAATTGCCGAAGTGAATGGAGGCAGAAAAAAGAGGTCACTCTCAAAGAAATAATGTTCTTGCACCAATCTGATCTTGAGGCCTTGGAATCCTCAAATGAAATATGTCAAAGCAAGCACACCAATCTCAAAAGCAACCACCACAAAACCAATGAAACAATAAAGACAAACAAGAAAAGGTATAAGCAAGGAAAGGTAATTGCAAAAGGAATACTATATGTAAGACAAACTCAAAGAGTAAGAATGAAAGACAATCAAGAAAATAAAGAACTCAATGAGAAAAGTAGGCACACAAAAGAATACTTAAGGAAAAGCACTAGAGTAGATGAAGAAAACAAAAAATTAGCTACTGGAAATTTTTTTTTTAAAATGCAAACTGTGCTTGATATTCACTGATTTAACTGGAATGATGTAGAGAGAACTGGATTATGAAATTTAAACCACAGAAACATCAAGATGTTAACTCAATAATGGCACTGGAATCAATTAAAAACAGTAAGCCAATTGAGAGAAATAAATTTTTCAAAATCGTTGCCAGATTACCGTATTTTTTTCGGCAGAATTGTACACTTTTTTTATTTTATTTATCATTTTTTGTGTACTTCGTATTTTTGAATGATTCTTTTTTCTATTATTTTCTAACAATTTGAATATCTCAAATCCAGAATTTCAGAATTTTCAAGTAAGTAAATCAATTGCAATAAGGAAAAAACAGTAAGCACTTTTTTCAGAAACAGAGGAATCCTAATAGGAATAAAAAACAGGATTATGAACTAGCAACGACATAATAGAAAATGATGTATTGGAACTTGTATAGGTCTAGAATACAAGTATGAACCCAATTCTAAAAAGGAAATGCACAAAGGATCAACATCAATTCAGAAAATTATATGACACCAAAGAAAGAAACAATCAAAACAATAAAAGTACTACTAGAAGTAATGACAAATATGGAATAACATGACTAAGACAAAACTTGACATGATTACAAAATTAAAAGACACATCACAAATTTTAACAACAAGTGAAAGGAAGCTTAAGGTAAACTCTAGGAAGGATAATGCCATTCCAAAAGAGCAACCATACTCATAAGAATTATGAGTGCCATAAACCTTTTCACAAGCACTTGGTGTAAAAGAAAAAACAGCAAGAATACTCAAGTAAAATTCTAAAACAGAAACTTAAATTGCAAAAAATTAAAAGAGCTCTTGAAATAAAGTGCACACAACTCAACAATTAAACAAGAATGAACCTAAGACTCATGATACCACATGATGTGATTCCACTAACCATATAGAGAAAGGTTCTTGACCTTCTTAGGAATCACCTTGAGTTGGACATTATAGAGGCACTTTTCTTAGAGTTGGATCATTGTTCTAAGACAAGAACTCACCAAAAACTAGTACCAAATCCCAAACTCATTTGGATGAACCAATTTTAGTCAAATTGAACCGAACAAAAGAGTAAGAAAAGCAAAGGAACAAGATGAATGGACAGAATTATAAAACTGCCGAACCAAAATACTCATAAAAACAGCAGGAACACCAAACCAAACTCAAGAACACAAGCTAACAAAAACAAATGAAAGAGGAGAAAGGAAGGAGAGAAGAAATGCTCATGAAGATGGAAGGAGGATGGATGATCTCGCCACTAGAAGTGTGGAATGCTCCTAGATGAGAGTGATGCCGCCACTTGAGGACTCCATTGATCCATCAAGATAAGACTAGAAAAGAAGGCTCAAAGCTCTCCAAAGTTCACTCAAAATTTGAGTAGAGTTTTCTTAGATTAATTCCAATCTGAATTTTACAAAGGAAGCACCTCTATTTATAGCCTAAGGTGCTGAAAAATAGGTGGGAAATTTCAAATAAACTCATTTGAAATTCCCATAAAAAACAAGTCACATGGGAGGTGTGACCTTTTTCTACTATGACACCTCCCAAAAACTACACCTACACCACTCTCCTAAGTCACATGGACAATGTGACTTTATTTTACGTTTTCACACACCTTTATTTAATAACCACACCTCCTAAAACTATACAAGAGTATTTCAAAGCTTGGCCTTGCCCCTTATGGGATGGACTTGGGCTCTTTGGGCTTTGGCCTTCTTGGGCTTGGGCTTGGGCTTTGGGCTTAGGCCTCATCTTTTATTTTATGTCTTCTTTTAATTTTGAGAAGACTAGAAGGAAGAACTTCAAATGTGAAGGTGGATGTCCTCTTCCTCCATTAATAAAAGCCTCCTTTATTTGATTCTCATCACCATGTGTTTGTGAAAAGGATTCTAGCACTCATTGTTCATATGAGTATGGCTACTCTTTTGGAATGGCATTCTCCTTCCTAAAGCTGACCTTAAGCTTCCTTTCACTTGTGGTTATATCTTGTTATATGTCTTTTAATTTTGTAATCATGTCAAGTTTTGTCTTAGTCATGTTATTCCATAATTGCCATTACTTCTAGTAGTACTTTTACTGCTTTAATTGTTTCTTGCTTTGGTTTACTTTCTGTTTTTTTTTTAGTTTTGTTCCGTCCGGTTGACTAGGACGTCTTCGTGCGCGACCTCAACCGTCAGCTAGGGTCTCCTTCCCACTGGTTACCTGTGGATTCCTGCAAAAAAGAGGACAAAGAGGCGCCCTAGCGGCCGTTTGCACTCCGACGCTCAAGTCCGCCAGCAAGAAACACCAAAATTGTGCACCTCCGTCTCTGAGCACCGCGTATGGCACTCTGAAGGTGGTAAAAAGAACTGTGTATCGTGTATGTATTTTTATCCCTCTGGCAAAGATCTTTCCCCAGTCCCTTGTACGTAACCTCAAGGCACGAGCAAGCAACTAGAGAGTTCTGGTAAATTTGCCAAAGGTTCCAACCCTGTTTCCAACATTCTCAGCGCTATTTAAACTACCCAAGCATTTAAAGCGCCTTAAAGCGCCTTTAATTACGAATGTAACGCACTCAATCAGCGTATCTAATTAGAAAACGTAGCGCATTTAAGACGTTGAAACGCTTGGGAGCCATTATAGTACCTGAACGCTCGAAACGGAAACTGTATTGAATGACTTTAATTACCTGGCACCTAACTAAAGGGTGTTTCTATTCTGACAGGGCGGTCGTACACGTGGAGGGCCTCACGACGCCGTGACCCTATCTGGGGGCGTTTCTGCCCATCTGGGGATGTTTCTACGTGTGAGTCCTCCTGCTTGGGAGTGCTACTGCGCTAGGGGTGACTTTCTGGGTGCCAACTCATGCCCCCAATCATCTAGTCACTTACTTTGAGAGCGTATCTGCCTTCCTCTCGTACCCTGCACCCGGCTACCCTGTGCGTGACCTTCCTCTTGGGTCGTATCTGTCCCAAAGGCGTCTCTGGGGTGGCAGGGGTACTTCATGAGTCAGGCTGCCCTACACTGGTGCTATCACTATGGCCTTGAAGCCACCTTTTCCTTCTCCTTATCGCTGCCCCGGGTTATCGGGACCTGAGGCCTTCCCACGGCGTCGCTCCCTCCATGGTCTTTCCTACCCATGGGTATCGGGGAACCACACGGTGATTGCCTTGCTTTAGTACTATTTGATCTGGCGACGCCCTGGTTGGGCGACGCCTTCACCTAGGCGACGCCTCTTCTTGACGACGCTGGCACTTGGCGTCTCTTCACCTAGGCAACGCCTTGTGTTGACTTTGACCCCTGTGTTGACTTTGACCTTGACTTAGTCAACGCCCGGGTACGGGACGGTACACAAGCCCCCCAGTCTTAAGCCGAAGACTTGTCTTCAGCGTAAAGACTAAGGCCTCGCCCACGCCGTCCACGTGCCACCCTGATGACGTGTCGCTCCCTGCTGACTCAACAATTCTCGAATTATTGACGTGACACTCTCTGAACCATAGGAGCGCTCTTAATGACTGATTGGACATCCTCTGAAACGGGGATGATAACACCTTTCGGGGCTACCCTTGATCGCGCGCCACGTAGCCCATCGCGCGGCCAGCCTCTAGAGACCCTTGCGTTTCCCTTGGGCAATTGATCCTTTGACTCGTGGCACGATCTCACGGCTCTTAGTTAGCGCCTCTTGGGTTGCGAAATGTAACGTTTAAGTTACCCCCAAACCCCGCGCTCACCCCACTGTTACATTCATTCCCTCTGCGTCTCTGCACTGTTCGTCATCTTCAAACCCCTTTCCTGTGCTCTTCTTCCGCCTTCACTTTGATAGCAAAGGTACGATTTTGAATACTCACGACTCTTCCCTTTCGTCGCATTGTATGATTTATTGAACTGCCTGGGACTGTTGACATTCATGCATTACTGCATTCTTCCGCTTCTCCTTCCTTCTTTGTTCCCTTCTCCTTCTTTCTGGGTTTTCTCGCGTGGGTGATATTTCCTGGGGTTCACTCCCCTTCCTGTCATGGCTCTACTTGTTAAAACCTTTTTCCTCTCTTCTTTCTCCAGCTATTTATTTACACCATGACGCGCACGAACGCGGAGCCTGATTCCTCCCCCAAGACCCCCAAGTCCAACTACAAAGCCTACTACCCATGGGCCCCCGACGAGCTCTTGAACGAGTGTACCAGCCTGACTACCTTCCAGGACCTGGAAGCTCACCGTGGGGATCCCCATTTGTATAACTTTAACGCTTTCTGCCGCACTCACGACGCCCACATATCCGTCCGTCCCGGTAAGCCTGGGGAACCTGTTTGTTTGGACGACAGACCTAGAAAGGGGAAACCCTTCTTCTTCATGTACCAGACCGTGTTCAAACGCGTAGGAGTGCGTCTCCCATTCACCCCCTTTGAACGGGAACTCCTCACCGAAATCAATACTGCCCCCGCCCAGCTCCATCCCAACAGCTGGGCATTCGTGAGGGGTTTTCAAATCCTTTGCGGGCACTTGGGCATCATTCCCTCCGTAGACGTTTTCCTGCATTTCTTCGAAGTGAAGAAGCAGGGGAAAAGCTTCTGGGTAAGCTTTTCCGGGATCGCGGGCAGGATCCTCCTCTCCCTCTTCCAAAACTCTTACAAGAACTAGAAAGGGAAGTTCTTTAGAGTGTGCAGCGCCAAGCACGACCCCACAGCCTTGGACGGCTTTCCCCTCTATTGGGCGGAGTGCCCTAAGCTGCTTAGGGCCAAAGCCCTGGAAGAGCTATCTCCTGCTGACAGGGAGGTAAGCAAGGCCTTGGCTGGGCTGGGGATCGTTTTTGATACCTTGAAGCTTGTTGCTAGCGAGTACAACGCTCACGCCCTGACAACATACTTTGGTAAGGAGACTCTTCCCTCGTCCCCTTTGCTGTGAACACCCTGCTACTGGATGTTTGTTCCCACTGCTTCCTCCCCTGTTTCTCATGGTGCCATGTTACTTGCATCTCACGCCTCTATGCGCTTTGTAATTTTGTATAGTTGCTTTGGCCCTAATTTCTGCTGTTTGGTCTGTTTTGATGTAGGATCGGTGATGGACGCCTCTAAAAGAATGATGTTGGCGAAAGCAATGAAGGAGGCTCGTGCCGCCAAGGCGGGCGCCTCCTTCGCCCCTGCTGCTCATCCGGTCCCCCCACCAACTCTGTCACCGCCACCTCCGATCACTGCCGAAGCTCCCCTGAGCTCATCTCCGTCATCTCCACATAGCCACGAAGCACTTCAGGCTCCCAGCTCTCCTCCACCCATCGCCGCCGTTCCCCTAGCCGCAGCCTCATCTCCGGCTCCAACACCCCTTGACAAAGGGAAACGGGTATTGGAAATTTTATCGGATGATGAGGACTCGGAAGGTGTGGCACCCTTCAAGAGGAGAAAATCTGCGCGGGTTCCTCTTTTGCTAGAGGCGTCGCCCCAGGGAGGGAATCCCTTCATGGATGACCCTCCAAGCGCGACCTCACTTCCACCCACAACAGTCCAAGAGGAAGGGGGCGAAGGTGCCGAGTCTGCCCCGACCCCGCCACCGGTAGAAGTCTCCGCTTCCCCTGCTCCCGTCGCTGCCACTGCTGCCCCCGATCTCATGGCCATCCCTCCCCGAATCATGCATCTGATGAGGGGCTTCAGTGGCGGGACTATGCCAGAGGGCACCGACAGGAAGGAAGGCATGCCTTTCTACTTGGGGGCCTTCTTGGCGGTGGCCCTTGAATGGCGCGCCCAGGCCAGGAATGCTGTCCTGCAAACTCAAACTCTCCAGGCCTTGGAAACAAAGGTAACTGCTCTGGAGGAGGAGAAGAAAACCCTGGGATGCCAGAACGAAACTTACCAAACCTCCCTGAAGCAGGTGCAAGAGTCCAAAGCAGAAACTGAGAGACAACTGGCAGAGGCATTGGAGCTCCAGGCTGACTTTTATACTCGGGAAGTCGACCTCCAAGTTCAGTTAACGGGCCTTCAAGAATTGGTCAAAGCTGATGCAGAAGTTCAAAAGGACTTGAAGGACCGTTGCTGTGAGCAGGCCGACGAGATGGAGCTGATGGAGGGGGAAATGGCCACCCAGGCCAAGGCTATGGGCCTTCTCCAGGCTGACTACGACAAACTACAGGTCAAGGTCAGTCGGCTTCGCGTGGAAAAGGAGGCTTTGGAGAAGCAGGTAGCCTCTGGGGACGCCGCCATTGAGGAACTAGAGAAGGACAAAAAGGCCCTCATCCAGGAGATGGCGGGTACTTTCGAGGAGGGGTTCCAAGAAGCTTTGGCTCAAGCAGTCTACACGAATCCGGGGATTAACATTTCCAGCTGCGATTCCACTCACCACATTGTTGATGGAAAGGTCGTGCCCTTGGAGATAGACGATTGAGCCGCCACCCTCGATCATCAGCCCATTCCTTTATACTTGTTTTAACCTTCTCTGACAAAATTGTAATTCTTTGAATCATCTGCACTCTTGCTACAACTCTGGAATTTTGTTATGATTACTTTCGTGTCCTCGCGACATAGAATTCTGCCTGTGTGATTTTATTCTCATCCTTTGCCTTCTTGTGCCTTGGTTGTTTGGCTTGCATTATACTCGCTTCTTTCACTTCGTCGGGCGGCCTTGTAGGCCTGGGAAAGGTCACGCGCCAATGCCCACGCCCATGGAGAGGCTCACCTAATGGAGCCGTATCGTCCACGGGGTGCTTCTAACACCCAAACGGTCCTTCCCTTGATCCCTAACGCCCGACGCCCACGCCTAAGGAGAGGCCTGCTACAGCAGCGTCGTATCGTCCTCGGGTGTCTGAAACGCCGAGTGCTTTGAGAGGGGGTCGTTCCCTCCATGGTCTTTCCTTCCCATAGGTATCGGGGAACGCCCTGCCAGTGATTCGCTGGCGTTTTGGCGGTCCCGCCTCCCTCCACAGTCTTTCCTACCTGTGGGTCTCGAGGAGGCGATGCCAGTAACTAACTTTGCCTTCTTCGATTTCGTCTCCTTCCACAGTCTTTCCTACCTGTGGGTATCGGGGAGGCGAGGCTGCTGATATTTTGGTTGGCGACGCCCGCGACGTCTCACGCTGGCGTCGTCCTTTATGTCTTTCCAGGCGACGCCTCGGGCGTCTCATGCTAGCGTCGCCTCGGGCGTCGTCCTTACCTTGGCATTGGCTTTGGTCGACTCCTGGGACAGCGAAGAGCTCAAGGTTTCCTCGTGCCATTCACGTGGCGCTCCTTGTATGGCTGATGGGACGTTCAGTCATTCGACTTGATCCACGTGGTGCTTCTTGTGTGGCCGATGGGACATTCAGTCATTCGACTGAGTTCTGACTCCTTCTGTGCCCCTGATCCACTTTCGACGGCGCGTCGTACCACTGGATATTCTGTTGATACGACGTTTTCTGAGTTTAACTAGCGATGCCAGGGCCACCCTTCCATCTGCTGCCACGTGGCTCGATCGTGCGGTGCATCCATTCGCGTCGTTTGGCGCTCTAACCGCTTTATTTAACTCTTCAAACTCTGAAACTGTTCTCATCATTTCTGCACTCTTCATAACCTACTTACGCTCTCTCTTCTTGCACCCTTTCTTCTTGCACCCTTTCTTTTCTCACGAAGGGTTCTTCCAACATTCGCTCCCATCGCTCGACTCTTGCATTTCCGGCGGGCCATACGCCTTTGACGATCCCGGATCTTGTTAAAGAATGTCCTCTCATGCTGCGTCCCCCAGGGTCAGTCCCAGGGACCTGTACCCTTGGGCTTCGAGTGAAATTCTTGACGAATGTTCATGCTTACTCGCTACCAGGGCCATAAGGGAACACAAAGGGGATTCATGTTCCTATGATCACCGGGCCTTCGCGAGGAGGCATGACGACGACATTGCTGTGCTCCCTTGCACTCTAGGGGAGCCAGTATGCGGAGACGAACGGGCCAACGAAGGGGTCCCCTTCTTTTACCTTTACCAGGTGGTTTTCAAGACCATCGGAGTGCGCCTACCCTTCTCCTGGTTCGAGAAGGAACTGCTGACGGAGATCAATGTCGCTCCGGCCCAGTTATACCCCAACAGCTAGGCCTTTGTCAAAGCCTTCGACATCCTCTTTGGGTTTCTGGGTTGTGCGCCCTCGGTTGACCTCTTTCTTCACTTCTTTGAGGTGAAGAGGTAGAGGCACAACCTCTGGGTAACTCTCAGTAACCTTCCCGGGAGAGTTCTCCTCACACCCTTCCAAAACTCGTTCACCGGGTGGAAAGGCCGGTTCTTCAAGATCTGCTGCACTGACCTTGTTCCCGACGCTCTAGATGGGTTTTCGCTGTACTGGGTGAGAGAGGCGAGGGCCCTCAAAACCAAACCCTTCAAGAAGCTGGCTCCAAGTGATCAAATAGCTTGCCGGATTCTTGCTGAGGCGGGAGGTTTTGACTCTGCCACTTTGAACAGCTTGGAGTTCAACGCTGGGACTCTCGAAAAGTACATATGTAAGAGTCACTGCCCTAGAAACTTCGGCCTTTATTGCTTTCTAACTGTGCATGTCTTGCTTCATGGTGTCTCTGACACATTTATCTCCCTTAGTGCAGGTTCGAAAATAAACCAAGAGAGGAGGACACAACTTACTCGAGCTCTGCGGGCTGGGATCAGGGCTTCGTCTTCCTCCAGTGCTGACTCCGACGGCCACTGAAAAGTGGCTCTTTTGTGATTTGCATGAGTTGTAATATTTGCCCTATTTGCGCTACTCCTATTGTATCGAACATTGCTTGTAACATCAACTTTTCTATATCATACTTGATTTTTGCAACGTTGCTTTACTCAGCATACGTTTCGCATATTGTGCGCTTTCCTTCGTCATGTTCCTCAATGGCGCCTGCCTTCATCTAGGCGACGCCTTCACCTGGGGGACGCCTTCTTTCTTAGCGACGCCTTTACCTAGGTGACGCCTTCTTTCTTGGCGACACCTTGACCTAGGCGACGCCTTCTTTCTTGGCGACGCATCACATTACTTCAAACGGAGAAAGATAAAGGCTGAAAACCAAGGCACTTCTTTTTCTCAAACTGGTTTTACCTTTTATTTGGGTGACCTCATTAAAAAACCCCCGAGAGGGAAAAAGAGCGTCCCCTTCAACTAAATTGTTACATAACTGCTTACATAAGTCAACTGAAATAAAATTTTAAGTTGGCTGCATTCCAACTGCGTGGGATGGGACCCCCCCTCCAAGGTCTCTAGGTTGTATGAACCGTTGCCCTTAGCCTCAGTAACTCTGAAGGGTCCGGTCCACTTGGGAGACAGCTTATTCTCCAACTCGTATGGGTGAGCCTTCCTCATAACCAGGTCGCCAATCTGAAATTGCCGCGGCTTTACCTTAGAGCTGTATTGCCGCTCTACTCTTCTCTTCACTGCTTCAGCTTTGATTCTGGCTTCTTCTCTGGCCTCATCTAGTAGATCCAGGTTTACCCGCCTTTCTTCATTGGATTCCTCCACCACAAAGTTTTGAAAACTTGGTGAGCTTTCATGTATTTCTACCGGAATCATCGCGTCCGACCCGTACACCAAACTGAAAGGCGTTTCCATAGTAGAGGTTTGGGGCGTGGTGTGGTATGCTCATACGATCCTTGGTACCTCTTCCGCCCACGCCCCTTTTGCTTTCTCTAACCTTCTCTTTAACCCCCTCAGCAGGACTCTGTTTGCTGACTCCACTTGTCCGTTGGTCTGGGGGTGTTCAACCGATGCGAACACTTGTTTGATTCCTACCTCAGCACACAGATTTCTCAATTGCTGACTGGCAAACTGGGTCCCGTTATCGTATATCAGGCGCCTAGGTACGCCAAAGCGGCACACAATGTTCTTCCACACAAAATGTTGTACCTTGTGCGCAGTGATCTGTGCTACGGGCTCTGCCTCTATCCACTTGGTGAAGTATTTGATGGCAACGATCAAATACTTCATCTGCCTGATTGCCAGTGGGAACGGGCCCAGGATGTCGATTCCCCATGTATGGAAAGGCCACGGGCTGCATATGGATCGCAATTCTTCTGGCGGCGCCTTGTGCCAGTCGGCGTGCTTTTGGCATTGCCTGCACCGCTGGGCGTGTCGTGCCCAGTTCTCTTTCACTGTTGGCCAGAAGAAACCTGCTCGTATTACCTTGGAGGCTAGGGATCTTCCCCCTACGTGGCTCCTGCAGATGCCTTCGTGTAGCTCCGCCATTATCCTGGTGCACTCGTCGCCACTGACGCACGTTAGGATAGGGTGAGTGAAACCGTGCCTGAACAGCACCCCATCCACCAGAGTATATCTTGCGGCATTTCTTTTGAACTTTTTACCCTCTTCGGGCTCTACTGGGAGAGCCCCATCCGCCAGGTATCGCTTGTAGGGCGTCATCCAGGTGTCTCCTTCGGTCAAAACGCATACCTGCATCTGCTCTCCCTCGGGCACATCCGCATACGTGCTGATGCGGGGCGCCCTCTGCGTATCTTGGGTCAAAGAGCAATGACTCCTCGGCCTTTCCCTTGTTGTATAAATCTGGAGGACATCCACCCTGTTGTCTTCCACGAATCTACGCGGAGCTTTGAGAGTCTCTTGGATCACCGTCCTCTGTCTACCCCCCTTGCCTGAGCTGGCCAGCTTTGCAAGCAGGTCAGCTCTGGCATTCTGCTCCCTCGGGACATGTATCAGCTCAAGAGCGTTGAATGTTCCCTTTAACAATTGGACGTACTTCAGGTACGCCGCCATCTGTGGGTCCTTCGCCTGGAACTCACCCGACACCTGCCCCGTAATCAGCTGGGAGTCGCTTTTCACCAGGAGGTTCTGCGCGCCCATCTCCTTGGCCAGGAGCATTCCTGCTATCAGGGCTTCATATGCTGCCTGATTGTTACTTGCCTTGAAGGCGAAGCGCAGGGCCTGCTCAATCAGCACGCCGTTGGGTCCCTCCAAGACTATTCCCGCACCGCTCCCTTGTTGGTTGGAAGAGCCATCAACCGAGAGCAGCCACTGCGAGCCCACTTCCACCTCTTGCTCACCTCCGGGCGAAAGTTTCGCTATAAAATCCGCGTATACCTGCCCTTTGATGGATCCTCTAGGCTCATACCGGATGTCGAATTCTGACAGTTCCACCGCCCAGCGTACCATTCTCCCAGCCACATCAGGCTTCTGCAGCACCTTCTGTATAGGGAGGTTCGTCATCACCACCACCGTGAAGCTGTGGAAGTAATGACGGAGCCTCCTGGCAGAAAATACTACCGCTAGCGCTGCCTTCTCCAGCGCTTGGTATCTCGTCTCAGCTCCTTGTAATGCCTTGCTTACAAAATAGATGGGCTTCTGACTCTGGTCCTGCTCCTGGACTAACACAGAACTAATGGCCCGCTCCGTTACAGTAAAATATAACCGGAGGGGCACGCCCGTTACCGATTTGCAGAGGACCGGTGGCGTCGCCAGGTACTCCTTTAACTTAATGAAAGCCGCTTCGCATTCATCAGTCCATGCAAAGCAACTGTTTCTCTTGAGGCACTGGAAATATGGATGCCCCTTCTCTCCCTCGGCGGAAACAAACCTCGAGAGCGCCGCCATCCGCCCTGTCAGCTGTTGCACCTCTTTTACCGACGTCGGGCTTCGCATGGCGATAATCGCCGCGCATTTGTCGGGGTTCGCCTCTATCCCCCTCTCTGTGAGCATAAAACCCAAGAACTTACCGGCCTCTACCCCGAAAACACACTTCTCAGGGTTTAACTTGAGGCGGTACTTGGATATCGTGACGAACAATTCCTCCAGATCCGCCATGTGCTGCGCCCTATCCTGCGACGCCACAACCGTGTCGTCTACATAGGCGTACACATTCCTCCCGAGCATGGGCGCCAGGACCTTGTCCATTAACCTCTGGTACGTGGCGCCCGCGTTTTTCAGCCCAAAAGGCATCACCTTATAGCAGTAACTGCAAGTCTCAGTCATGAATGCAGTTTTGTTCTCATCTCTTGGGTGCATCTTGATCTGGTTGTACCCTTAGAAGGTGTCCAAGAAACTCAGCACCTTGTTGCCGGACGCACTGTCTACCAAGGCGTCGATGCTGGGCAGCGGGTACGAGTCCTTTGGGCACGCCTTATTCAGGTCCGTGAAGTCCACGCACATCCTCCATTTTCCATTCGCCTTTTTCACCAAGACGACGTTGGCAAGCCACTCAGGGTATTGAATCTCCCTGATGTGGCCAGCACTCAACAGCTTTTGCGTTTCGTCTTTCACCACCTGCTGTCGTTCCTCATTGAACTTTCTCCTTCTCTGGCGCACGGGGCGGACCGTGGAGTCCATGTTGAGGTGGTGACACAGGAAATCAGGGTCGATGCCGGGCATATCCGAGGCGGACCATGCGAAGGCATCCAGGTGGCGTGAAATCACTTCCGCCACCCCTTCCTGTTCTTCTGGGCTCAGCAAACTTCCTTACTTGAATGTCTTGCCGCCAATCTCCCTTTCTACGGCGTTAGCCGCGGGCTGTTCCCTGCTATCATCCTCGACGGGCGCCGCCTCTTCCGCGGGCGCCGCGTCGTCAGGGCCTTCCTCCATAGGTGCATCTGCTTCGGGCATCGCCCTCGCCGGTATGGCCTCATTAGGCGTCGACCCAGCGGGCGTCGCCTCAATCATCGTCGTGTCCGCGCTCGGCTGACGTTCATATACCATGAACACGCCTCTCTTCGTTTTCAGGCTGTTCTCATAGCATTTCCTTGCCTCCTCCTGGTCTGACTTAATGACTACCACCTTGCCACTGAGGTCCGGCAGCTTCATCTTCATGTGGCGTGTGGAGGACACCGCGTGTGGAGCAAAATATTGTAGGCGGAGTTGGCGTTCACGACCAGGTACCGGATGCTTTCGGTACGGGAGGCCTCTCCGTCCGTGAACATAGTCCTCAACTCCGGGTAACCCCGGACTTCCACGTGGTTATCCCCAAACCCATACAGGCACCCCGTGTAGGGCCTCAACAGGTCGGGGGACAACCGTAACTTATTAAAGGTTAACAAGAACATGACGTCTGCCGAACTTCCTTGGTCGACAAGCACTCTGTGCACCTTCCTTCCGGCTGTGACGACTGAGATGACAACGGGGTCGTTGTTGTGGGGTACCACATCTCGGAGGTCTCCTTTCGTGAACACGAGATCCGACTCCCATGGCTCCCCCGAGAGTCTCTCTTCGATTGAATTGACCCCCCTCGCGTATTTCTTCCGCTGGGAAGCGGTGGGTCCCCCGCCGGAAAAACCTCCAGCAATGGTGTGGACCTCGCAAAGCACAGGCATCTCGTGTGCTAGTTCTTCCGCTGCGCCGGAAGGTGGCGGTCGTTGCGGGCTCTGCGACATAATCCTTCAAAAACCCAGTTCTCACCAGCTCATCTAGCTGGTAACCCAACAACAGGCAGTTATCAATGTGGTGCCCGAAAGCCTCGTGAAACTCGCACCAAGAGTCTTTGCGAGGCCCTAACACCTTGTCAGTCTTCGCCGGTCGCCTCAGCCTCTCGGCTATATTAGGCACGGCGATCAGGTCCTTCAGCTCTACCACAAAATTGTACCTCGCCGGTCTCGCTCTTTCTCTGGCCGGGCGATCGCCTCCTGCTGGACCCCGGGGCTGGGGCTTTCTGGCCTCATAGGGGCGTCTCGCCTCTGATTTCTTTCTTCCCGTCGTGGTCTCATTGACCCTGATGGGTTGAGCTTGCGCCGGTCCCTCGGGCGCGAGGGTACGACTCTGGTGCGCTTCACACACACCTCCCCTTCAGAAGCAATATGTTCTACCGCCCTACACCGTAGCTCAGCGAAAGTCCTAGGGCGGTTGCGAATGATGGATTCTCCAAACGGACTGGGGCATACGCCTTTCACGAACGCGTACACGATCATTGGCTCCTCCGTCGTACCAACCTTCATGACCTGGGCCCCGAAGCGATTGATATACTCCTTCAGGGTCTCCCCTTGATACTGCTTCACATCAAACAGATCGTAAGAGACCGGCGGCGGGGCCTTGTTGGCTAAGTATTGTTCCCTGAACAATCGTGACAATTGGCGGAAAGATGTGATATGACCGTCCGGGAGGCTGATGAACCAGTCCATAGCCATCCCAGTCAGGGTGCTCATAAAGAGCTTGCACTTGGCAGCGTCAGAACCGCCTACCAGGACCATCTGTGTGTGAAATGCAGCAAGGTGCATCTCTGGGTCCTCCATCTCGGTGAAGATCACCTTGGGCCCTGCGAACGTGTTCGGGATCACTGCATCTAGAATCTCCTGCGAGAAGGGAGTGGAAAACTCCCTTGGTGGGGAATGGTTCTCCATCGCGTCATGCCATGCCGCCCCCGATCATTTCTCAGGCCCTGGCGCAACTCCTCATTTACACGGTGGAGCTCTTCATTCCGCTCATGCGAGGCATCGAGATCTGCCTGCATGCGTTCCTGTTCCAGTTTCGACTCCGCCATATCCTGCTGCAGCCCCCTCATTATCTCCAGGACCTGTTGCATGGATAGTTCTGCTGGGGCTGCGCGTGCTGTACTTCGTCTGGTGCGGGCCATTGTCACTCTAACCTCCTCCAACGTTACTGTAACCTGGTAGATTTTCTCGAACTTGTGATGGGACTGATGTTTTATATCGGCCCCACGATGGGCGCCAAAAGTTCCGTCCGGTTGACTGGGACGTCTTCGTGCGCGACCTCAACCGTCAGCTAGGGTCTCCTTCCCACTGGTTACCTGTGGATTCCTGCAAAAAAGAGGACAAAGAGGCGCCTTAGCGGCCGTTTGCACTCCGACGCTCAAGTCAGCCAGCAAGAAACACCAAAACTGTGCACCTCCGTCTCTGAGCACCGCGTATGGCACTCTGAAGGTGGTAAAAAGAACTATGTATCGTGTATGTGTTTTTCTCCCTCAGGCAAAGATCTTTCCCCAGTCCCTTGTACGTAACCTCAAGGCACGAGCAAGCAACTAGAGAGTTCTGGTAAATTTGCCAAAGGTTCCAACCCTGTTTCCAACATTCTCAGCGCTATTTAAACTACCCAAGCATTTAAAGCGCCTTTAATTACGAATGTAACGCACTCAATCAGCGTATCTAATTAGAAAACGTAGCGCATTTAAGACGTTGAAACGCTTGGGAGCCATTATAGTACCTGAACGCTCGAAACGGAAACTGTATTGAATGACTTTAATTACCTGGCACCTAACTAAAGGGTGTTTCTATTCTGACAGGGCGGTCGTACACGTGGAGGGCCTCACGACGGCGTGACCCCATCTGGGGGCGTTTCTGCCCATCTGGGGACGTTTCTACGTGTGAGTCCTCCTGCTTGGGAGTGCTACTGCGCTAGGGGTGACTTTCTGGGTGCCAACTCATGCCCCCAATCATCTAGTCACTTACTTTGAGAGCGTATCTGCCTTCCTCTCGTACCCTGCACCCGGCTACCCTGTGCGTGACCTTCCTCTTGGGTCGTATCTGTCCCAAAGGCGTCTCTGGGGTGGCAGGGGTACTTCATGAGTCAGGCTGCCCTACACTGGTGCTATCACTATGGCCTTGAAGCCACCTTTTCCTTCTCCTTATCGCTGCCCCGGGTTATCGGGACCTGAGGCCTTCCCACGGCGTCGCTCCCTCCATGGTCTTTGCTACCCATGAGTATCGAGGAACCACACGGTGATTGCCTTGCTTTAGTACTGTTTGATCTGGCGACGCCCTGGTTGGGCGACGCCTTCACCTAGGCGACGCCTTGCCTTGGCGACGCCTCTTCTTGACGACGCTGGCACTTGGCGTGTTTTCACCTAGGCAACGCCTTGTGTTGACTTTGACCCCTGGTGTTGACTTTAACCTTGACTTAGTCAACGCCCGGGTACGGGACGGTACAAGTTTATTGCTTGATCCTTTGTGCATTTTCATTTTTAGATATTGAGTTCATGCTTGTATTTTCATTCTATACAAGTTCCTTTACACAATTTCCATTATGTCTTTGCTAGTTCATCATACTGTTTTTCATTCCTAAATAGGCTCCTCTGTTTTCTTACAAACGTGCTACTGTTTTCACTTTACTTCAATTAATTGGCTCATAGGAAATTTGTGAAAATTTGGATTTACATACTTCAAAGTGTTACAAAAGCATAGAAAAAAGAATCACTCAAAAATTCCAAGTACACAAAAAATGATAAATAAAATACGAAAAGTGTACAATACTGCCGAAAAGAATACGGTAATTGGGCAGCAATTTTGAAAAATTTATTTCTCTCAATTGGCTTACTGTTTTTACCTCATTCCAGTTCCATTTTTGAGTTAAGACATTGAAGTTTCTGTGGTTAATTTTTGACATTCCAGTTCGATTTCAATCGGTACAGTTAAATCTGTAAACATAGCACAGTTTGCTTTAAAAAAAAAAAAAAAAAAAAAATTCCAGTAGCTGTTTTCTGTTTTCTTTAATCTACTCTAGCACTTTTCTTTAGGACTCTTTTTGTGTGCCTTCTTTATTCATTGAGTTCCTTATTTTTCTTTATTGTCTTTCATTCATATTCTTTCTAGTTTGTCATACATTACTCTCTGTTTTTTGGTTTAGCTTTTATTGTTTACACCTTTTCTTGCTTGTCTTTTTGTTCTTCTTAAAAGTTGTGTGGAGACTTGTTCTTAAGTAAGTTGGTTTGCTGTGACATATTTCACTTGAAGCTACTCCATTCCACAAGAAAGGCTTGGTTGAGGACAGAATATTTTCTTGGAGTGGTTTGAGTGCTTTCTTGGGCATTTTCCAGCAACCTATATCTCACTGTTTTTTAATTGTCTAACAAGTTTCTTTTACTGTTTTGTTTTCTGTTTTTGTGTATTTTCTGCTCATGGCTCATTTCTCTAGTGGAGAGTCCTCCAAACCATGCTCACCACAAAAGGCAGCCCTTTATGAGGACTTAAAGAATGCCAAGCAATCCAATGCTCACTATCTTGAGGTGATAAGGAAGATGGAAGCACGGCTCCAAAGTTTGGAGTTAAACCGAGAAGAAATGCATCAAAACCGTGAGAGAAAAACTCCTCCTCCTAGTCGGCATTCTTCAAGGCACTCCCATGGTTATTATGAAGATAATCCAAGGCCAAGACATCATCACCATGAAGAGAGGTGCCAACATGTGGCTGGCCCTTGTTCTCCAAATGTAAAACTTCCTAGTTTTAGTGGTGAAAGTGATCCCAATGTATAGTTAGGATGGGAGGCTAAGGTGGACCAAATTTTTTATGTAAATGGGGTTAGGGATGCGCATAGGGTTAAGTTAGCTTCTTTAGAATTTTTGGACTATCCCATGCAATGGTGGCATCAATACCTCATGGACATTGACCTAGACAAGAGGCCGCCCGTGGTCTCTTGGAACGATTTGAAAGCATGTTTACGCGCTAGATTCGTACCCCCACACTTTAGGAAAGACCTTATGTTGAAACTCCAACGGTTTCATCAAGGCGCGCTAAGTGTGGATGATTACTTTAAACAACTAGACACGCTTTTAATTCGAGTTAATATGGATGAGAGTGAGGAGGCTAAGATAGCTAGATTTGTGAGTGGACTTCGAAGGGATATTCAAGACGTGGTAGAGTTACAAGAATATTCTTCTTTGGAAAATGTGGTGCACCTTGCTAGCAAAATTGAAAATCAACTTGCAAGGAAAAATGCTTTCAAAAATTCTTCTAAAGATAACTACTACCACTCTTCTTGGAAAAATAAAAACTCTTTTTCAAACATCCCTTCTAAGGACTCTACTTTCAAACCTAGAGAGTCTAAGCCTTCCACTTCCAATGCTAGGCCTAAATCACCACTAAAATCGTCTAGTAAGAAGTGTTTTAAATGTTTAAGCTATGGACATATTGCTTCTAATTGCCCTACTAAACGAACTATGTATATGCATGATGGGGTAGATAGTAGTGAGCATGGGTCCGAATCTTCTAGACATTCCTCACCTTCTAGATCCCCAAGTGAGAGTGAAAGTGAAAACCCACATGACGGTGACCTATTAGTAATAAGACGCATGCTTGGACAAGTGTTAAAACCTTTTGATGAAACTCAAAGAGAAAATATTTTTCATTCAAGGTGTCTTATTAATGATAGAGTTTGCTCTTTGATTGTGGATGGGGGGAGTTGTGCAAATGTGGCAAGCACAAGAGTAGTAGACAAACTTGGATTGCCTACCATCTCTCATGACAAGCCCTACAAGTTACAATGGTTGAGTGAGGTGAGTGAGATAGTGGTGAACAAACAAGTCCTCATTACATTTTCCATTGGCAAATATAAAGATGAGGTCTTGTGTGATGTTGTTCCAATGGAAGCTACTCATATCCTTTTAGGTAGGCCATGGCAATTTGATAGAAAAATTTTCATGATGGCTTTACCAACAAAATTTCTTTTAACTTCCATGGACACAAAGTCATTCTCAAGTCTCTCTCTCCAAAGGAGGTACATGAGGACCAAGTCAAAATGAGAGAAAAGAGAGAGAAAGAAAAAGAAATTAAAAATTCCAAGAGAAGCCTTCTCATATCTTCCCAACAAGTTCAAAAGGTAATAGTTACTCACAAGCCTATTTTTTTAGCTATTCCTAGACCTATTGAATATGAGTCGGCTAAGGATAGTCCCACATGTTTGGACCATTTGGCAAAGGAATATGAAGATGTGTTTCAAGATCCTCCTAAAGGCTTACCACCTCTAAGAGGGATTGAACACCAAATAGACTTCATGTCCGGGGTTTCTTTACCAAATCGCCCTGCATATAGGACCAATCCCCAAGAGACCAAAGAAATTCAAAGACAAGTTGAGGATTTATTAGCTAAGGGGTGGGTACAAGATAGCATGAGCCCATGTGCTATGCCTGTCATACTTGTCCCTAAAAAGGATGGGACAAGGAGGATGTGTACGAATTGTCGCGCTATAAATAACATCACCATCAAATATAGGCATCCCATTCCTAGGTTAGATGACTTGTTGGATGAATTACATGGGTCTAAAATATTTTCCAAAATTGATCTTAAGAGTGGTTACAATCAAATTCGAATTAAACATGGTGATGAATGGAAAACCGCTTTTAAGACCAAATTTGGTTTATATGAGTGGTTGGTCATGCCTTTTGGCTTGACTAATGCTCCTAGTACCTTCATGCGACTCATGCATCATGTTTTAAGAGCATTCATTGGTAAGTTTGTTGTGGTTTACTTTGATGATATTCTTATATATAGCTTGTCCTTAGAAGATCATGAGTCCCATGTTAGACAAGTTCTAGAAACCCTTAGGAAGGAGAAATTGTATGCTAACCATGCTAAAAGTTTCTTTGCATTAGATCATATAGACTTCCTATGGTTTGTGGTTAGTCATAAAGGGGTGCATGTAGATCAAACAAAAGTTGCAGCAATTCAACATTGGCCTACACCCACCAATGTCAATGAAGTACGAAGTTTTCATGGACTTGCTAGTTTTTATAGGCGGTTTGTGAAAGACTTTAGTACAATTGCCACACCTTTAAATGCCATAGTAAAGAAGGATGTGGTTTTTAAGTGGGGACAAGAGCAAGAAAATGCTTTTCAAACTTTGAAGGATAAATTAACTAAAGCCCCCATTCTAGCCCTTCCTAACTTTGCTAAGACATTTGAAATAGAGTGTGATGCCTCTAATATAGGCATTGGGGCCGTCCTCCTTCAAGAAGGACACCCCATCGCTTATTTTAGTGAGAAACTCAAAGGGAGTCATCTCAATTACTCCACTTATGATAAAGAACTTTATGCTCTTGTTAGAGCTTTGCAAAATTGGCAACATTATCTTTTCCAAAGGAATTTGTGATTCATAGTGATCATGAGTCCCTTAAATATTTGAAAAGCCAAAGCAAGCTTAATAAGAGACATGCTAAGTGGGTGGAGTTTATTGAGCAATTTCCTTATGTGATCAAACATAAACAAGGTAAAATTAATGTGGTGGCCGATGCTCTTTCACGAAGATATACCTTGTTAAATGTTTTGAATGTTCAATATTTAGGTTTTGATCACATAAAGGAACTTTATCATGATGACTTAGATTTCTCTCTAATCTATCAAGAGTGTTCCAAGGGAGGTCACAAAGACTTTTTCTTACATAATGGTTTTCTTTTCAAAGGAAAAAGACTTTGTGTTCCCCAAGGATCCATTAGACAATCTCTTGTTAGAGAGGCTCATGAGGGTGGGCTTATGGGACATTTTGGGGTAGCTAAGACCTTAGAAACATTGCATGAACATTTCTTTTGGCCTCACATGCGCAAATCCGTACATACCTTCTGTGATAGATGTATAGCATGTAGGAAGGCTAAATCTAAGGTCCAACCCCATGGTTTATATACCCCTCTTCCTATCCCTACAATGCCTTGGGTTGATATTTCTATGGATTTTATCTTAGGACTACCCAAGACATCGAAGGGAAAGGATTCCATCTTTGTGGTAGTGGACCGTTTTTCTAAAATGGCTCATTTTATTCCATGCCACAAAGTGGATGATGCATGCCATATTGCAAATCTCTTCTTCAAGGAAGTTGTTCGTTTGCATGGACTTCCTAGAAGTATAGTATCTGATAGGGATTCTAAGTTCTTAAGTCACTTTTGGCGGACCTTATGGGGGAAACTTGGCACCAAACTTTTGTTTTCTACTACCTGCCACCCCCAAACTGATGGTCAAACCGAAGTGGTTAATAGAACTTTGGGTCAATTATTGAGATGCTTTATTTCCGGGAATCCAAGGGCTTGGGAGGATTTAGTACCTCATGTTGAATTTGCCTATAATAGAGTAGTGAATTCCACCACTAACCATTCTCCTTTTGAGGTTGTTTATGGGTTTAATCCCTTCACACCTCTAGATCTTCTTCCCATTCCTGTACTTGATGAGGTTCTATGCAAAGACGGTTTTGAAAAGGCATCTTTTGTTAAAGATTTGCATAACCGCATCAAGTTACAAATTGAGAAGAAAGTTTGTAAGTATGCTGACACTGCCAAACAAAGGAGAAAGGCATTAATCTTTGAGCCCGGTGATTGGGTTTGGCTTCATTGTAGAAAGGATAGATTTCCTTCTCTAAGGAAGTCCAAACTTATGCCTCGTGGTGATGGCCCTTTCCAAGTCATCAAGACGATTAATGATAATCTCTATGAGTTAGATATGCCCTCTACTTATCTTGGTAGTAATTCTTTCAATGTTAATGATCTCACTCCTTTTGCTGCAGGTTTTCCAAATTCGTGGACGAATTCTCTCCAACCCGAGGAGTATGATGGAAACCAAGTAGAGGATGCTCAAGCCCATGAAGCCCAAGCCCAACAAGGGGCCCAAGCCCAACGAATTACTAGGAGCATGGCAAGAGCTTTGGGACAAGAGAATAATAAAATGGCTCTTCTTATTTCTTTGGTAGAATAGGGGTGTGGATGTAATAAAAAGGTGTAAGTAGTAAGGGAGTCTAGGGGGGAGTGTAGATAGGAGCTTAGGGGGTGCCAATCTAGGAAGGAAAGTCACACTTCCTTCATTATCTAGATTGGCGCCGAATTTCATTGCATTTGTATGCCATTTAGCTTGCATTTTCAGCACCTCATAGGCTATAAATAAGGTGCTTCTCTTTGTATTTTTCAGATTGGAATTTTATAGTAGAGAGACTATACTCAAATTTGGTGAGAATTTGTGAGTTTAGAGTCTTCTTCTTCTTTGCCTTATCTTGTGAGCTATGGTGAGCTTCAAGTGGTGGCACTCCATCACTTATCTTGGTTCAAGGTTCCAAGTGGCGTGAATGGCTTCCTCCAATTCTCAAAATCCAGCAAGCATCTTCCTATAAGTGTTCTTCTTCCTTTCCTTCAATTTTCCATTCGGTAGTTGTAATTCCTAGTGTTCTTCCTTCATTTTCTACCGTTTACATTTACTTTTCCAGCTTTGTTATTTGTTTCTTTTCGGTTCAGTAGCTAGCTTTTCAATTTTGTCCAGTTTTTAATTCTTGTTCTTCATTCCTTGTGTTTGATTCAATTTGACAATACATGGACTTCCATATGAGTCTTGGTTGGTGCTAAGTTTTGGTGAGTTCTTGAATTAGAACATTGATCCAATTCTAAAGTAAAGTGCCTTCAAATCCAGCTCAAGTTGCTCCTAAGAATGTCAAGAATCATGTGTTCTTGTAGTTACATTCACATCACTAGGCAGCAGAATGCCAGAGCTGACCTGCTTGCCAAGCTGGCCAACTCAGGCAAGGGGGGAAGACAGAGGACTGTAATACAAGAGACCCTCAAAACGCCGCGAAAGTTTGTTGCAGACAACAGGGTGGACGTTCTTCACGTTAGTACAACAAGAGGAAAACCAAGGAAACATCGCTCTTTGAGTCAAGATACGGCGAGGGCACCCTACATCAGTACCTACGCAACCTTGTCGGAAGAAGAGAAGGGTGAACAGGTATGCGCGTTGGAGGAAGGCAACACTTGGATGTCCCCTTATAGGCGTTACCTCGCAGATGGGATCCTCCCAGCGGAACCAGAAGAAGGCAAGAAGATCAAGAGGAACGCCACAAGGTACACCTTAGTGGATGGGATATTATTCAGACACGGGTTTGCGCACCCTATCTTGACGTGTGTCAGTGGCGACGAGTGCATCAGGATAATGGCTGAGCTCCACGAAGGTATTTGTGGGAGCCACGTGGGAGGAAGGTCCTTGGCATCCAAGGTAATACGTGCAGGGTTTTTCTGGCCAACAGTAAGAGAGGACTGCGTACGATACGCCCAGAGGTGCAAGTAGTGTCAGATGCACGCTGATTGGCACAAGGCGCCGCTAGAAGAACTGAGATCCATACACAGCCCGTGGCCTTTCCATACTTGGGGTATTGATATCCTAGGTCCATTCCCATTGGCGATAAGGCAGATGAAGTACTTAATCTTTTCCATCGAATACTTCACCAAGTGGATAGAGGCAGAACCAGTGGCACAGATCACTGCGCACAAGGTACAGCATTTCGTTTGGAAGAACATTGTGTGTCGTTTTGGGGTGCCAAGGCGTCTCATTTCAGATAATGGCACCCAATTCGCGAGCCAACAATTGGGGAAGCTATGTACAGAAGTAAGAATCAAGTAGGAGTTCGCATCAGTCGAACCCCCCAGACAAATGGGCAGGTCGAATCAGCAAACAGAGTTTTGTTGAGGGGGTTGAAACGCATATTAGAGAAAGCTAAAGGGGCGTGGGCAGAAGAAGTACCAAGGATTATATGGGCTTACCACACCACGCCCCCATCCTCCACCATGGAGACGCCTTTCAGCTTAGCGTATGGATCAGATGCCATGATCCTAGTAGAGATCCACGAGAGCTCGCCTCATTTCCTAGGCTTCGTGGCAGAAGAGTCCAACAAAGAAAGGAAGGTGAACTTAGATCTGATAGACGAAGCCAGAGAAGAGGCAAATATCAAAGTCGAGGCCGTGAAAAGAAGAGTGGAGCGTCAGTACAACTCTAAGGTGAAGTTGCGACAGTTCCAGGTTGGTGACCTGGTCATGAGGAAGGCTCACCCGTACGAGTTAGAAAACAAGTTGTCTCCCAAGTGGACTGGACCGTTCAGATTAACCAAAGCTAAGGGGAATGGTTCGTATAAGTTAGAGACTCTAGAAGGAGGCCCCATCCCACGTAGTTGGAATGCGGTGAATTTAAAGTTTTATTTCAGTTGAAACTTTGTAAAGGGGACACTCTTTTTCCCTCTCGGGGGTTTTTTAACGAGGTCATCCAAATAAAGAAAAGAAAATTTTAAGATATTCTTGCCTTAGTTTTCCCTTTTCATGTAAGATCAAAGGAACAAAGCCAAAGATAAGGCGTCGCCAAGACAAGGCGTCGCCAAGATAAGGCATCGCCAAGATGAAGCGTCGCAAAGATGAAGCGTTGCCAAGATGAGGTGTCGCCAAGAGGAGGCGTCGCCAAAAGAATGCGACGCCAGACGAAGAGGCGGAGGTCAGACGCAAAGCAAGATAACAGGTATGTGGAGTATAAGTTAAAAATTCGGGCACCTAGTCCTTGAGCAGGGGTTAAAGGATTCCTTCGGGACGCCCCCTCCTCAAGTATGAATAGCTAGCCTCGGTACTAGATATTAGTATAAGTTAAAAATCCGGTTGCCTAGTCCTTGAGCAGGGGTTAAGGAATTCCTTCGGAACGCCCCCTCCTCAAGTATGAATAGCTAGCCCCGGTACCAGATGCCAGTGTAAGTTAAAAATTCGGGTGTCTAGTCCTTGAGCAGGGGTTAGGGGATTCCTTCGGGACGCCCCCTCCTCAGGTATGAATAGCTAGCCCCGGTGTCTAGTGTTTTAGACACCCTGAGGATGATACGGCGCTGCCTTAGTAGGCCTCTCCTCAGGTGTGGGCACCAAACGCAAAGAGATAAGGGCTAAGTTGCCCTGGTGTTTTAGACACTCCATGGACGATACGGTGCTGATTGTGTAGGCCTCTCCATGGGCGTGGGCACCAAAACACGACTTTTAGCCCAAGTGTCTAGATACGCTCAGGACACCCAGAACAGGTCTCTCCTCGAGCATGGGAACCCAGTGCAGGCAACGTTAATTCCTCCTTCGCCTTGTTGGGCAATGGAGGAGCAAGCGACGCCTTCATAAGGAAGACTCCTCGCATAGGCGAAGGCCAAACGAGGTGCAGGGTGGAAGGGCCAAGAGAGGGATGTACTTCACACCTTAAAAAGAAAAGCAAGAGGGCATGCTACCTAGAGAATTAAAGGCAACAAAGAAATGTTTTGAAAGCCAGTACCAGTTAAGCCTTTGAAGAAGGGAAGAAAACAGAGACAGATAAAGTGCAAGCAGAATTGAAAGCAGATAACATTTAAGCAAGTTCAAAAAAGTTATAATTACAAGCCAGGTTCGTGATAATTACAAGTTAAGCAAAGAAGTAATTATTAAATGATTCTATCAAGGCACAAAGCATAAGCTATTCATCAGGACCCTCCAAAGGCACAATTTCCCCATCAACCACCTCGTTCAGAGGGCTGCACTTGGAGACATCGATGCTTGGGTTGGCACAAGCTGCTTGGACTAGAGCCTCCGCGAACCCAGCGGCGGCCTCCTCGACCAGTTTCTCCTCAGCAACCTTGAAGTTGGCAGCTTGAGCGGTCATCTCTTGGTCCTTGGAGGCCAAGGCAGCCATTAACTCTTGAACCTTGGTCTGGAGGGTGGCATTTTCAGTGGCTAACCGGGCGCATTCGTTAGTCTTTGACTCGAGCGCAACCTCAGTTCTCCCCAGCGTCTGCTCCCGATCCACACACTGGTCCTCAAGCTTCTTTTGCTGCGCCTTGGAGGTTTCCACTACCGCCTCAAGATCAGCAATCTTTGTCCGAAGGGGGACCACCTGATTGAGAAGATCAGCGTTAGCTTGAGCCACCTCATGTAACCGTTTGTTGGCCTCCTCCTTTGTCTTTTGAGCCACCCTCAGTGAGGTCTTGTACGCGTCCTCTTGACGCCCCCAGTGGGTGGCTAGCCTCTCCTTCTCGTCCTTTAGGGAGGCAACTTCCTTCTCCAATGCTTGGAAGGCAGAGGCTTGGACAGCCTTAGCCCTGGCCTGCGTGTCCCAGGAGTGGGCGCAAGACATGAAGGCGCCCATGTAGTAATATAGACTCTCCCTCTGGGGCCCTTCAGCTTGGTCACGTGGGGACGCCCTACTCAAGAAACCCTTCAATGAATCTTGCATGGGAAGAGGGAGTTCTGGGGCAGGTGGAGGAACACCTGTGGGCTCAGCTTCAACTCCTCCCTCCAGATTTATTGGTTGAGAAGGAGAGGTGGCACTCAGAGGGTCCTCCCTCAAAGACTCAGCCCCATGGGAGGAAGAGGTAGCAGAAGTGACTGACTAAGGGGCACGTTGAGTTCTTTGTCGCTTGAAGACTTGCCCCTCAGCGGAGTCTTCATCATCATAAACTACCTCCACTACCCTCTTTCCCTTGTCAAGGGGAGTTGAGGAAGCACCAGCCTCGACCAGCGCAAGAGGCATGGCCGCAATAGGTGGTGGAGAGCTCGGAGGCGGATTGGTAGAAGGTTGGACTGAGGGAGTTGATGGTGTTGTGGCAGATTGAACATGGGGGTTGGGAGAAGATGGGGGGCCAGCGGAGGTTGGTAGGGGGGATGCCGAAGCCCCGTCTTTGGACTTCAGCACCTGAGCCAGTCGCAACCGTCGTTGCCTATCCATCTTAGAATCTGCACCAAGAAGACAAACATAGTAGAGGTTAGGCACAAGCTAAAGTTGAGACACAAAAGAGCAGATAAATCATGCATCAAGCAAGAATCCAACAGAAGCAGGGAATAAAAGGTTATGGGGGAAGCTTTCATACTTATGTATTGTGCTAGAGCTTCAACGTTGTACTCTAGACTTATCAGGGTGGCGGTGTCAAAGCCCCCCACGCTAGTCAGAACTTGACAAGCCTCTCCATCGTTCGAGGGCAATTCTTCCAGCGACTTGGGCTTCACGGTCTTTACCTCCTTCACCCAGTACAAAGGAAAGCCGTCAAGAGCGGAGGGGTCGTAGTCGGAGCAACAAACCTTGAAGAATTTGCCTTTCCACCCCTTGAAGGATTGCTGGAATAGAGTCAGGAGGACCCTTCCAAGGATATTGCTGAGACTCACCCAAAGGCTCTTCCCCTGTTTCTTCACTTCGAAGAAATGTAGGAAGATGTCGATAGAGGGTGCGCACCCGAAGAACCCACAAAATACGCCAAAGGCCTTGACGAAGGCCCAGCCGTTGGGGTGGAGCTGGGTTGGGGCAATGTTGATGTGATTCCACTAGCCACATAGAGAAAGGTTCTTGACCTTCTTAGGAATCACCTTGAGTTGGACAATATAGAGGCACTTTCCTTAGAGTTGGATCATTGTTCTAAGACAAGAACTCACCAAAAACTAGTACCAAATCCCAAACTCATTAGGATGCTCCAATTATAGTCAAATTGAACCGAACAAAAAGGCACAAAAACTAAACAAACTGAATTTGAAAGCTGGAAAGTAAATTGAACCGAACAAAAGCTGGAAAAAGAAGAGAATAAGATGTAGAACAGCAAAGAACAAAAAGAACCGAAGCTACACACATTAAATCTGAAAATGCCGAACCAAAAAAAACAACAAGGAACAAGCTAAGACATGGAATTAACAAAGAAGGAAGGAAGGAGAGAAGAAATGCTCATGAAGATGGAAGGATGTTGGATGATCTCGCCACTAGAAGTGTGGAATGCTCCTAGATGAGAGTGATGCCGCCACTTGAGGACTCCAATGATCCATCAAGATAAGACTAGAGAAGAAGGCTCCAAAAGCTCTCCAAAGTTGACTCAAAATTTGAGTAGAGTTTTCTTAGATTAATTCCAATCTCAATTTTACAAGGAGGGCACCTCTATTTATAGCCTAAGGTGCTGAAAAATAAAGCTAAGAGAATTCAAAATTCCCTCCTAAAAACTATTCAAAACCGGCGCCTATTCCATGCATGAGGAAGGTGTGACTCCTTCCTTCACTTTGGCACCTCCTATTCTACTCCTACACCTATCTACTAATACACCCCCCTAAAGCTCCTAGCTAAAGCCTAAAAGATGCTAAAACAAAAGAGGTTTCTAATGTTTCCCTCTAAGCACCTTCAACTAAAGAAATTACAAACAGAGAAAATAAATGTCCTCTAGCTCCCAAAGCTTTGAACATGATTCTTGTAATCCTTTGAGGTGGACTTTGACCTCCATGGGCGTCTTCTATTTGTGCCTCCACCTCCTCTTGATCTTGTTGATTGGCCTCCATGTCCTCTTGAGCTTGATCTCCATCATACTCCCCGAGTTGGAGAGAATTCGACCACGAATTCTGGAGACCTACAGAAAAAGGAGTTAGATCGCTGACATTAAAAGTATGACTACCTAAGAATGTATCAGGCATATCTAACTCATAAGCATTGTCATTAATCCTCTTGAGGACTTGGAAAGGTCCATCTCCTCGAGGCATTAGTTTGGACTTCCTTTGAGTAGGAAAACGATCCTTCCTCAAGTGAAGCCAAACCCAATCGCCCTCTTCAAACAACAATGCTTTTCTCCTTTTATTGGCAAGTTCAGCATACTTGCCCACCTTCTTCTCAATTCTCTTCTTGATGTCTTTATGCAAAGTTTTCACAAAAGAAGCCTTTTGATCCCCATCTTTGCACAAGACATCTCCAAGAAGGGGAATAGGAAGAAGATCAAGAGGTGTTAGGGGATTAAACCCATAGACCACCTCAAAAGGAGAATGGGAGGTGGTAGAATTTACTACTCGGTTATATGCAAACTCAACATGGGGTAGTAAATTCTCCCACACTCTAGGATTCCCCGAAATAAAGCATCTCAATAGTTGTCCCAAAGTTCTATTCACCACCTCGGTTTGACCATCCGTTTGTGGGTGGCAAGTGGTAGAAAATAAAAGCTTAGTTCCAAGCTTGCCCCACAAGGTCTTCCAAAAGTGACTCAAGAACTTAGGATCTCTATCGGACATTATAGACCTAGGAATCCCATGCAAGCGAACCACTTCTTGGAAGAAGAGGTTTGCAATGTGGCATGCATCATCCACTTTGTGGCAAGGAATAAAGTGAGCCATCTTTGAAAAACGATCCACTACCACAAAAATGGAGTCCTTTCCCTTTGATGTCTTGGGTAAGCCTAAGATGAAATCCCTAGATATATCTACCCAAGGCATTGAAGGGATAGGAAGAGGAGTATATAGACCATGGGGATGCATCTTAGACTTAGCTTTGCGGCAAGCTATGCATTTATCACACAAACTATGAACATGTTTATGCATATGAGGCCAAAAGAAATGTTCATGCAACACATCCAAAGTTTTAGCAACCCCAAAATGTCCCATTAACCCCCCCTCATGAGCTTCTCTAACAAGAGATAATCTAATAGGGCATTGGGGAACACAAAGACGTTTTCCTTTAAAAAGAAAGCCATCTTGAATAAAAAAATCTTTGTGTCCTCCTTTAAGACACTCTTGATAGATGGGAGAAAAATCAAGGTCATCATGATAAAGTTCCTTAATGTGATCAAAACCAAGATATTGAGAGGTTAAAAGATTTAGCAAGGTGTATCTTCTAGAAAGAGCATCCGCCACAATATTTATTTTGCCTTGCTTGTGTTTGATCACATAAGGAAATTGCTCAATGAATTCCACCCACTTAGCATGCCTCTTGTTAAGTTTGTTTTGGCTTTTCAAATATTTAAGAGATTCATGATCACTATGTATCACAAACTCTTTGGGAAAAAGATAGTGTTGCCAAGTAAACAAAGCCCTAACAAGTGCATATAATTCCTTATCATAGGTGGAATAGTTGAGATGACTTCCCTTCAATTTCTCACTAAAATAGGCTATGGGGTGGCCCTCTTGAAGGAGAACAACCCCAATACCTATGCTTGAAGCATCACACTCAATCTCAAATGTCTTAGTGAAATTAGGAAGGGCCAAGATAGGAGCATTAGTCAATTTTTCTTTCAAAGTATCAAAAGCATTTTGTTGTGCTTCTCCCCAATGAAAGACCACATCCTTTTTCACTATGTCATTGAGTGGTGCGGCAATGGTACCAAAGTTTGGGACAAATCTTCTATAGAAAGAAGCAAGCCCATGAAAACTTCGGACCTCATTCAAAGATTTCGGTGTAGGCCAATTTTGAATGGCCACCACCTTTGTTTTGTCCACATGGACCCCTTTACAACTCACAACAAACCCTAGGAATTCTATATGATCAAGAGCAAACATACATTTAGCAAGGTTAGCATACAAATGTTCCTTCCTAAGGGTTTCCAAAACTTGCCTAACATGCAACCTATGGTCATTCAAAGATAAGCTATAAATGAGAATGTCATCAAAGTAAACCACAACAAACTTACCAATGAAAGGTCTAAGAACATGATGCATGAGGCGCATGAAAGTACTTGGTGCATTAGTTAAACCAAAAGGCATAACTAACCACTCATATAAACCAAAGTTGGTCTTAAAAGCCGTCTTCCATTCATCACCCGGTTTGATACGGATTTGATTGTAGCCGCTTTTAAGATCAATCTTTGAAAAGATTTTAGAACCATGTAATTCATCCAACAAATCATCTAGTCTAGGTATGGGATGCCTATACTTAATGGTTATGTTATTTATGGCCCTACAATCCGAACACATTCGCCATGTGCCATCCTTTTTTGGCTCTAAGATGATAGGCATAGCACAAGGACTCATGCTATCTTGCACCCACCCTTTCTCAATCAAAGCCTCAACTTGTTGGCGAATTTCCTTGGTTTCACTTGGATTGGTCCTATATGCTGGACGATTTGGTAAAGAAGAGCCCGGTATCAAATCAATTTGGTGCTCAATCCCTCTCAAAGGTGGAAGTCCATTTGGAAGATCTTGAAACACATCTTGGAACTCTTCTACCAAATTTTCCAAGCAATGAGAACTATCAACAAGTGATTCTACTCTAAGAGTTCTAGGGATGGCTAAAAAAAGAGGATGATGAGCCACTATTTCCCTTTCAATTTCACGCCTAGACACAAGGAGTGTAGGCTTAGAACTCTTATCTTTTTTATATTTTTCACTCTCCCTCTTTTTCTTCATGATAACTTGGTCCTCATGGACTTCTCTTGGAGAGAGAGATTTTAAAGTAACCTTGTGACCATGGAATTCAAAAGATAGTTTGTTGGTAAAGCCATCATGTAAAACTTTTCTATCAAATTGCCAAGGCCTTCCCAAAAGAACATGAGTGGCTTCCATGGGCACAACATCACATAATACCTCATCTTTGTATTTTCCAATGGAGAAATGGATGAGGACTTGTTTATTAACAATTATTTCTCCTACTTCACTAAGCCATTGTAATTTGTAGGGCTTTGTATGAGAGATAGTAGGCAATCCAAGCTTATCTACTACTCTTGTACTAGCCACATTTGCACAACTACCCCCATCCACTATCAAGGAACAAATGTTGTTTTGAATAAGACATCTTGTATGGAAAATATTTTCCCTTTGACTTTCATCAAAAGGTTGTGAAACTTGTCCAAGAAGTCTTCTCACAACTAACAAGTCCCCTTCAAGTGGACATTCACTCTCTTCCTCACTAGATGCATGAGAATGCAATGAATGCTTAGGAGAATCCGAATCATGCTCACTAACTACAATGCCCTTATGCATGTACATACTTCGTTTGGAAGGACAATTTGCAGCAATATGACCATAACCCATACATTTAAAGCATTTAGTATTAGATGTTCTAGTGGGAGACTTAGGTCTAGAAGTTGATGGCTTAGATTCCTTGGGTTTGAAAGAAGAATCTTTGGAAGGATGTTTAGAAAAAGAAGTTTTGTTTCTCCAAGACTTGGAGTAGTATCCATCATTGGAAGCATTTTTAAAAGAGTTTTTCTTAGCAAGTTGGGCTTCCACCTTCATTGCAAGATGAACTAAAGAGCCCAATGATGAATACTCTTGTAACTCAACAATGTCTTGAATATCCTTCCTAAGACCACTCACAAACCTAGCAACCATGGCTTCTTCACTTTCTTCTAATTCAATTTTAAGCACAAGCGTCTTAAGCTCCTTATAATATTCATCCACATTTAGCGTGCCTTGTTGAAACCGTTGGAGTCTCAACATGAGGTCTTTCCTAAAATGTGGGGGCTCAAACCTAGCGCGCATATGATCCTTTAAAGAGTTCCAAGAGTCCACGGGAGGACCCTTGTGATAGATAATGTCCTTTACAATTCCATGCCACCATTTCATGGCATAATCACTAAACTCTAGGGTGGCTAGCTTGAGCTTATGCTCATCTTGGATCTCATGGATCTCAAAAATTTGTTCACACTTAGCCTCCCAATCTAAATATACATTTGGATCACTAGAACCATTAAAACAATGTAACTTGACCAAAGGAAGCTTGGACTTTGCATCATGATAGAAGCCATTGCCGTAGTGAATTCTTTCCCCTTGGTGATGATGTCTTTGTCCATGGACTTGGGTTGGAGGTCTCCTTCTCCTATGCTCATCTTCACGGCCAACATCATTTGAAGAAGCTCTTGAAGATGGTCTATGAGAATGATGTCCATCATGGATAGAAGGAGATGGTCTAGCTTGTTGGACCTCCATCTTTTGCATTTTCTCCTCCAACCGTCTTGTACCGTCCTGGTGGTCGGAAGTGATGACGTGGCACCAAGCTACAGTGTAGGCGTGTTAACAAGGCGCCAGGTTGGCAGAAGAGGAGGAAGTCGGGGGGCTCGTGAAGTCGCCAGTTATTAAGTTGGCGTGTTCCGACCTCCAGCATATCAGAACCGGCGATCACCCAGTTGAAGATGAAGTCGCCAGATGTAAACTCAGGCGACCAAATGATTGGAGATCGCCAGAGCAAGCACATCGCCAGAGATAAAGGTGGTGCAGATTATGAAGGCGGCCGGCGAGACCACAGGGAAGGTGTACAGAGGCACCCTAACTCGCCAGTTCCAGTAGAGATTGCACTCCCAAGTTAGCTATGCACTGGGCAGTACCATGCATAAGTAACTTAGCCAAAAAGAGAGTCAGAAGCAGCGCCCAAGTCAAAAAGGCTCCAGATGATGGCACGTGTACGACTGGATGCGAGCCACGTGTCCCAGGTCTGTAACTGCCAGGAGAGAGAAAGTGACCAGGTATATAAGAGTTCTCAACGAACTTTCTGAGGTACGCACGTTCAGATTACACTTTTTACGCTTGCGAGTTCTAGAGCTTACTGTGAGAGAGAACATTGCACGGTTCCTTGAGATTTCTTGAGTGTTCTTGCTCTTAGTATTTGGTGGTTCGGTCACTGACTTGGGCGTTGGAGTGCGATCGGCCGCAGCGGCGCCGCTCTGTTCTTTTGCAGGTTCTTGAGGTGGATCTCGAAGAAGGACGGAGGTTTGAAGCGGTGCACACGTCGATCCTTTGACGAGGCAGTTTCCAGCGTTCTGGTCAACAGGCAGGATCACGTCTAATTGTTCTTTGAGCTTCAAGTAATTCACCAAGAATTGAAGCTTTGGAAGGAGAATTCTGCTTGTAGGATGCATCACTTGAAAATCCAGCCATGTGTAATTAAAAACAGCAAACACACAAAACAGCAAACAAGTTAAAAAATTAGCAAAAACTGCCGAAGTGAAATGAGGCTGAAAAAAAAAAAGATCACTCTCAAAGAAATAATGTTCTTGCACCAATCTGATCTGGAGGCCTTGGAATCCTCAAATGAAATATGTCAAAGCAAGCACACCAATCTCAAGAGCAACCACCACAAAACCAATGAAACAATAAAGACAAACAAGAAAAGGTATAAGCAAGGAAAGGTAATTGCAAAAGGAATACTATATGTAAGACAAACTCAAAGAGTAAGAATGAAAGACAATCAAGAAAATAAAGAACTCAATGAGAAAAGTAGGCACACAAAAGAATACTTAAGGAAAAGCACTAGAGTAGATGAAGAAAACAAAAAATTAGCTACTGGAAATTTTTTTTTTAAAATGCAAACTGTGCTTGATATTCACTGATTTAACTGGAATGATGTAGAGCGAACTGGATTATGAAATTTAAACCACAGAAACTTCAAGATGTTAACTCAATAATGGCACTGGAATCAATTAAAAACAGTAAGCCAATTAAGAGAAATAAATTTTTCAAAATCGTTGCCAGATTACCGTATTTTTTTCGGCAGAATTGTACACTTTTTTTATTTTATTTATCATTTTTTGTGTACTTCGTATTTTTGAATGATTCTTTTTTCTATTATTTTCTAACAATTTGAATATCTCAAATCCAGAATTTCAGAATTTTCCAGTAAGTAAATCAATTGCAATAAGGAAAAAACAGTAAGCACTTTTTTCAGAAACAGAGGAATCCTAATAGGAATAAAAAACAGGATTATGAACTAGCAACGACATAATAGAAAATGATGTATTGGAACTTGTATAGTTCTAGAATACAAGTATGAACTCAATTCTAAAAAGAAAATGCACAAAGGATCAACATCAATTCAGAAAATTATATGACACCAAAGCAAGAAACAATCAAAGCAATAAAAGTACTACTAGAAGTAATGACAATTATGGAATAACATGACTAAGACAAAACTTGACATGATTACAAAATTAAAAGACACATCACAAATTTTAACAACAAGTGAAAGGAAGCTTAAGGTAAACTCTAGGAAGGATAATGCCATTCCAAAAGAGCAACCATACTCATAAGAATTATGAGTGCCATAAACCTTTTCACAAGCACTTGGTGTAAAAGAAAAACAGCAAGAATACTCAATTAAAATTCTAAAACAGAAACTTAAATTGCAAGAAATTAAAAGAGCTCTTGAAATAAAGTGCACACAACTCAACAATTAAAAAAGAAGAACCTAAGACTCATGATACCACATGATGTGATTCCACTAGCCACATAGAGAAAGGTTCTTGACCTTCTTAGGAATCACCTTGAGTTGGACAATATAGAGGCACTTTCCTTAGAGTTGGATCATTGTTCTAAGACAAGAACTCACCAAAAACTAGTACCAAATCCCAAACTCATTAGGATGCTCCAATTATAGTCAAATTGAACCGAACAAAAAGGCACAAAAACTAAACAAACTGAATTTGAAAGCTGGAAAGTAAATTGAACCGAACAAAAGCTGGAAAAAGAAGAGAATAAGATGTAGAACAACAAAGAACAAAAAGAACCGAAGCTACACACATTAAATCTGAAAATGCCGAACCAAAAAAAACAACAAAGAACAAGCTAAGACATGGAATTAACAAAGAAGGAAGGAAGGAGAGAAGAAATGCTCATGAAGATGGAAGGATGTTGGATGATCTCGCCACTAGAAGTGTGGAATGCTCCTAGATGAGAGTGATGCCGCCACTTGAGGACTCCAATGATCCATCAAGATAAGACTAGAGAAGAAGGCTCCAAAAGCTCTCCAAAGTTCACTCAAAATTTGAGTAGAGTTTTCTTAGATTAATTCCAATCTCAATTTTACAAGGAGGGCACCTCTATTTATAGCCTAAGGTGCTGAAAAAGAAAGCTAAGAGAATTCAAAATTCCCTCCTAAAAACTATTCAAAACTGGCGCCTATTCCATGCATGAGGAAGGTGTGACTCCTTCCTTCACTTTGGCACCTCCTATTCTACTCCTACACCTATCTACTAGTACACCCCCCTAAAGCTCCTAGCTAAAGCCTAAAAGATGCTAAAACAAAAGAGGTTTCTAATGTTTCCCTCTAAGCACCTTCAACTAAAGAAATTACAAACAGAGAAAATAAATGTCCTCTAGCTCCCAAAGCTTTGAACATGCTTCTTGTAATCCTTTGAGGTGGACTTTGACCTCCATGGGCGTCTTCTATTTGTGCCTCCACCTCCTCTTGATCTTGTTGATTGGCTTCCATGTCCTCTTGAGCTTGATCTCCATCAAATGTTGATCTCCGTTAGCAATTCCCTCTCAAACCTGGAGAAGGGCAAGCGCGTCCCTATACGCTTAAAGACCACTTGATAGAAGTAGAAGAAGGGGACCCCGTTGTTGGCCCGCTCATCCCCGCACACGGGCTCCCCTAAGGCGCAAGGGAGCACTACGATGTCGTCATCATGCCTTTTTGCGAAGGCACGATGATCGTAGGTGCTTGGCTCTCCTACATGATCCCTCCAAGCTTTTGTAGAGACCAAGCTCGAGTGTTCGTCGAGCAGTTCGTCTGGAGCCCATGGGTAAAGGGCCCTATGGTTGACTCTAGTGGGTGGAGGGTTGGCCGTCATTTTGGTACGTGCCATTGACGAAGAAACAGAAGAATGAAGAAGAGAAAAGGGTTCAGCAAGTAAGGTCAGGTAAAAAAGGGGAGAGAAACCCTAAGAAAGCCCCTACCCACGCGAGAAGTTCAGGGAAGAAGGAACAGGGAAATGAAAAAGGGAATACGAGAGATGCAGAAACATAAACATACCCAGGCAGATACGAGATTAATGAAGTAATAGGCAAGAATACGCAGAGAAGAAAAATCATACCTTTGAGTGTTTTAGTTAGTAAAAGGCGAGAATGTGTAGAGAGGAAGCAGAAATCAGAGAGGAGACTTTGAGAAGATGAACAGTGCAAGGAAATACGAAGGGTGATGGAACAGTGCCTTGAGCGCGCAAATTCAAAGGTGATCTGGTCGGTCATCGGTAGTTGATGACGTCAGCAAAAGATAACCACGCGGACCACCCACAGGGCGACACGTGGATCAGGTGGCAGAGAAATCAGGGAGGAGATCACCCGGTATGGTGATCGGTGGCCAGTAATCGAGTGGCCACCGACAGATCAGTTCCAAGATAAACACCCGGGGGGAGAACGCGAGAAGCAATAAAGCACCGATCAGTCATCGGGTGCATGGTCATCGGGGTTTCGTGTTACATGCAGTTAAACTGGGACTGAGATTCCCAGTGAGAGCGTTACGCATGGACCTCGCGTGATCATATCTCAGAGAAAGAAGAGCTCCTCGCCGGTATAATCGTGCACGAGAGTGGCCTGAGGGAGTTAGTAAACCAGTCAGCGGTTGGTGACTCTCTCAACCCATTATGTGCATGGCATCGTGAAGGGGAAATCGTGTATGCAGAGAGCAATGCTTGGTGAGTGTGCCTAGTCCAGCCACACCTGGCGTTCTCCTGGGAATGAGCGATTCACCCTGATGGAAGAAACGCGCTAAGTTACTCCGCAAGGGAATAACTTAGGCGCACAAAGAGATGCGCTAGAGCCCTTCAGGTAGTGGTACGTGTACGGTTGGATGTGAGTTGCATGCCTCCACGTGTCACCATCTGGCAGCGGCGCAGCCAAGACAAAGGTACACTCCGCGTCGTGAAAGGTACACACAGAAAACACAGACACCCACATCTTTACTGATTGTGGTACGTTTTCGCAGAAAAGCATAACAGAATTCTGACGCACGCACAGAAGAGCATAAAGGAATTCTGTTAGGCACAGACACAGAGAATAAAAAGAGAATCAGAGAGAGATTCAATTACACATTGTTTTGTTGGTGATTTCTGTGATCTAAGTTGAGCGTCGGAGTGCAAACGGCCGCTAGAGTCGCCGTCTGTGTGTTTTGCAGGTTGCATTTGAAGTTCCCGGAGAAGGTTCCAAGAGCATTCTTGCAGATAGCATAGTTGCATAGGCGGGATAAGGAAGCCACAAGGCAATTCCTCCTCGCTTGAGTTGGCGACAGGATCATTTGGCGCCCACCGTGCGGCCCGTTTGAATCGTGGTCCCATCCACACCAAAGTTTGTAGAGTTTCTCAAAGTCTTTGCTGAGTTTTTCCTGAGAAAATGAGGAGAACAAGACAAACATCACCTGAGCCATCTGTTGAGGAAGGAGCTGTGACAATGGCCCAGGTCCTGGAGATGATGCGTGCACTGCAGGACAATGTCGCAGCGTCGAGAGCTGAACAAGAGAAGATGCAGGCGGAGTTGGATGCATCGCAGAGTAGGAATGATGAGCTGAACCGCGTTAATGAGGAGTTGAGAAGGGCGTTACAGACGCCGAAGGAATGCGCAGTTGGATAAGGGATGTCGATGCCACCATCGCCTCCGAGAGCGTTCCCTATGCCGTTCTCCCCTGAAATCATGCAAACCATGGTACCTCCCAACCTAGTGGGAGTAAAGGCGTCGTTCACAGGGGTAGAAGATCCAGAAGCACATCTGACGGCGTTCCACACTCAGATGATGCTGTCTGGAGGCTCAGATGCCGTGTATTGCAAGATGTTCATGAGCACACTGAGTGGAATCGCCATGGAATGGTTTGTAAGTCTGCCAATGGCTCATATCACGTCCTTCCATCAATTTTCGAAGCTTTTCACTGAGCAGTACATCGTTAACAGAGCACCTTCAGTGGTGTCCTACGATCTGTTCGATGTACGCCAGTATCAAGGTGAGTCGCTGAAAGACTACCTCAACTGCTTCGGAGCCCAAGTGGTTAGATTGCCCAGCAAGGACGAGGATATACTGGTGCATGCGTTTAAGAAGGGAGTGCTGCCTGGTCCTTTCAGTGAGTCGCTCATCAGAAGCCATCCCAGCACCTTCGCGGAAATTCGGCGACGCGCGGTGGCGCACATAGTGGCAGAGACAGAGGTTTCTGAGAAAAGAGGAAGTGCTACACCGCTGAAGTCGCGTGGTGGACAGGGGAAGCAACAGCAGCACACGAGGGTGCATGAGGCAAAGGAGGGAAAGAAGGTGCAGGGGAAACCTCGTCCTTATGCACCCAGGAAGGACCAGGGCAGGGGGCGTGCAAGGGAGAACAATGCACCCCCAAGATACAATTTCATGGTAGGGTTGGCGGATCTGATCGCCCTTCCTGCCATAGCCGCGAGACTCCGAGTACCAGAGAAGACAGACAAGGTACTAGGGAGGAAAAAGAACGAGTGGTGTGAGTTTCACCAAGCCTTTGGTCACACACTTCACTCCTGTTTGGCGTTGGGGCACCAGCTGGCGGAGTTGGTAAAGTCTGGGTTCCTAGCAGATTACCTGCGGGAGGCGCAGGGTGATCGCGCATCGGGGTCCCAGGCAGGAGAGCAGCAGCATGAAATCCCTGTGCATGAGGAGGTGCAGACGATTGTGGGGGGCTTCTCCGGTGGGGGATGCACCGCATCACAAAGAAGAAGGTATGCTCGATCGGTAATGGCCGTGGACTCGGTGGATGAGGGCCATTTCCCCGAGGTGGATATCACTTTCAAGAAAGCTAATCTACGGGACGTTGTACCGCACAACAACGATCCTGTGGTCATCTCCCTCATCACAGCAGGAAGGCGAGTGCACAGAGTGCTCGTAGACCAAGGGAGCTCGGCAGACGTCATGTTCTGGCCGACGTTCAACAAGTTGTAGTTGTCCCCCGATCAACTAAGGCCATATACCGGATGTCTCTATGGCTTTGCAGGGGATCAGGTAGAGGTGCGGGGGTACATTGAGCTGAGGACGACGTTCACCGATGGAACAACAGCCCGCACCGAAAAGATAAGGTACTTGGTGGTGAACGCCCCTTCTGCGTACAATATCTTGCTGGGAAGGCCAACACTCAATAGGTTGGGTGCAGTGCCATCGACGAGGCACATGAAGCTGAAGCTGTCGTCGATGCAGGGGACCGTAATAACCATCAAGTCAGATCAGGCTGAGGCTAGGCGCTGTTATGTGAACAGCCTCAGGCAGAAAAGGAGCGTATGCCATGTCACCTCAACACCACCACCAGGAGTGCTCGAAGAGCGATCGGTGGTTAGGGGAACGCGTGGCGATCAGGAGACGGAAGCTGCTACGCTGGGGGGCTCCCAGGTAGCTCAGGTGGAAGCAGAGGAGGAGGGCATGATCACTCCTTGCGAGTCAGGGATCGCGAGGGCGGTCATCGACAGCGAGAGAAGACCCCACCCAGTTGAGGGGTGCGTAGAAGTAGATATAAGGGGGAGAAAGTTCAAGTTGGGAGGATCGCTCGGCGAAGAAGAACGACGATTGATCGCCGGGGTGATCGAGAGGCACATGGGTGCGTTCGCATGGTCAGCATCTGACATGCCAGGAATCGACCCTGACTTCCTTTTCCATCGCCTGTCGATGGATCCTAAAGTCCGACCTGTGCGACAGAGGCGAAGGAAATTCAATGAAGAGAAGAGGAAAGTGATCCATGACGAAGCGCATAAGCTCCTTGCCGCAGGGCACATCAGGGAGATCCAGTACCCAGAGTGGCTAGCTAACGTGGTACTGGTTCAGAAGCCAAACGGCAAATGGAGGATGTGTGTGGACTTCACTGACCTCAACAAGGCATGCCCCAAAGATTCCTACCCTCTACCCAGTATAGACGCTCTGGTGGATAGCGCATCAGGGGGGAAGCTACTCAGTTTCTTGGATGCATTCTCAGGATACAACCAGATCAGAATGCACCCCAGGGATGAATGCAAGACAGCATTCATGACTGAACGGTCTTGCTACTGCTACAAGGTAATGCCGTTCGGGCTGAAGAATGCGAGGGCTACCTATCAGCAACTTATGGATAGGGTGCTCTCGCCCATGCTTGGAAGAAACGTGCATGCATATGTAGATGACATGGTGGTCACATCCCGAGAGAAGGAGCATCATGTGGCCGATCTGGAGGAATTATTCACCACCATCGCCAGGTACAGGTTGAAGCTCAACCCTGAGAAATGTATTTTCGGCGTGGAGGCAGGGAAGTTCTTGGGATTCCTCCTGACAGAGCGTGGAATCGAAGCAAATCCAAAGAAGTGCGCAGCAATCGTGGCAATGAGGAGTCCAACGACGGTGAAGGAGGTACAACAACTCACCGGTCGGCTGGTAGCGTTATCCCAGTTTATGTCCGCTGGAGGGGAGAAAGGTCATCTGTATTTCCAGTGTCTTTAAGCGCAGCAACAGATTCCTTTGGACACAGGAGTGCGAGGAGGCCTTCATCAAGTTGAAGGAGTACCTGGCAAGCCCACCGGTCTTGCATAAACCACAGGTGGGCACCCCTCTTCGTCTATACTTTGTTGTGACAGAGAGAGCAGTCAGTTTAGTCCTGGTGCAAGAGCAAGATCAGGTCCAGAGGCTTGTGTACTTTGTGAGTAAGGTACCCTGAAACAAGGTACCAAGCCCTCGAGAAGGCTGCCCTGACGGTGGTATTTTCAGCAAGAAGACTCAGACATTATTTCTACAGCTTCACAGTAGTGGTCATGACAGATCTGCCCATCCAAAAGGTGCTAAAAAAACCAGATGTAGCGGGAAGGATGGTCAAGTGGGCGGTGGAATTGTCTGAGTTCGACATTCAGTACGAGCCCCGAGGACCGATAAAGGGGCAGGTGTTCGCCGACTTTGTGGTCGAGCTGTCGTCGGTCGCGACACCTTCGGAAGGGCTAGACTTCCGATGGGTATTATCGGTGGATGGCTCTTCCAATCAGCAGGGAAGCGGCGCTGAGGTCATTTTGGAAGGCCCGAACGGAGTGCTGATCGAGCAGTCCCTCCGTTTTGCCTTCAAGGCTAGCAACAATCAGGCGGAGTATGAAGCCCTGATCGCAAGAATGTTGCTAGCAAGAGAAATGGGAGCAAGAAGTCTGGTTGCTAAGAGTGACTCTTTGCTAGTCACCGGGCAAGTTACAGGGGAGTTCCAGGCGAAAGATCCCCAGATGGCAGCTTACCTAGAGTACGTACAGCTCCTGAAGACGTCCTTCACCGAGTTTGAACTGGTTCATGTGCCGAGAGAGCAAAATGCCAGAGCAGACCTTCTTGCCAAGCTGGCCAGCTCAGGCAAGGGGGGAAAGCAGAGGACCGTCATTCAGGAGACCTTGAAGGTACCGCGAGCGTTCGTGTCGGACAACCAGGTACTTCAAGTGTACAAATCGATGGAGCGTCTGGCGATCGGTCATCGTTCACTGACTCAAGAGACGTTGAAAGCGCCAAGGGTTAGAGCGCGACCGGCAAAGACCGATGAGGTGATGGAAGTCTGCACTATTAGGGAGCCCGACACGTGGATAACACCGTACCAGTTGTATTTAGAAGATGGTGTACTCCCACTGGACCCGGCCTAGGCAAAAAGAATAAAGCGGAGCTCGAGTAAGTTTACTTTGATTGATGGAAACCTGTTTAGATTTGGGTTTTCTCATCCTGTGCAGATCTGCGTGTATGGCGAGCAATGCACTAGGCTTATGTCAGAGCTACACGAGGGGGTGTGCGGAAGTCATGTGGGCGGTCGCGCTTTGGCAAGTAGGATCCTCCGCGCAGGGTACTACTGGCCAACGCTGAAGGAAGACTGCGTGAGGTATGCTCAACGTTGCAAACAGTGTCAACTTCACGCAGATTGGCATAAGGCACCCCCCGAGGAGTTGAAGTCCATCCATAGCCCATGGCCATTTCACACATGGGGAATCGACATCCTGGGACCTTTTCCCCTGGCGATAAGGCAGATGAAGTTCCTCATCGTGGCCATCGAGTATTTCACCAAGTGGGTGGAGGCAGAACCAGTCGCGCACATCACCGCACAGAAAGTCGAACACTTTGTCTGGAAGAACATCGTCTGTCGTTTTGGAGTACCCAAGAGGCTGGTCTCCGACAATGGTACCCAGTTCACAAGTCATCAGCCAAGGAAGATGTGCGAGGAGTTAAAGATACAACAGGTTTTCGCCTCGGTGGAACACCGACAAACCAATGGGCAGGTGGAGTCAGCCAACCGAGTACTGCTCAGGGGGCTGAAACGAAGACTAGAGAAAGCTAAAGGAAAATGGGCAGAGGAGGTCCCCAGAATCGTATGGTCCTACCATACCACTCCACAGTCCAGCACCCATGAGACACCCTTTAGCCTTGTTTACGGGGCGGATGCCATGATTCCCGTGGAGATACAGGAGAGCTCCCCCAGGTTTTTGAATTTCATTGCCGAAGAATCCAATGAAGAGCGAAAGGTGAATCTCGACCTACTGGACGAAGTGCGAGAATAAGCCAGAGTTAGTGCTGAAGCCATCAAGAGAAGAGTAGAACGGAGGCACAACTCCAAGGTGAGGCTCAGGCGCTTCCAGGAAGGTGATCTGGTGATGAGAAAGGCGCATCAGAATGAGATGGAAAACAAGCTGTCTCCAAAGTGGACAGGCCCATACAGGGTGGTTGAGGCATTGGAGAATGGAGCTTATCGGCTGGAGACTCTGGAAGGAGGAGCAATCCCAGGACGTGGAACGCCACCCACTTGAAATTTTATTTCAGTTAAGTTGTAAAGTAGTTGCGTTCTCGCGCTAAAGACACACTCAGTGTATATACTGAAAACAGTTGAACAGATAAGGGGGCACTCTTTTCCCTAAGGAGGGTTTTTAACGAGGCCAACCAATGAAAAGATTGTCAGCATATCAAGTGTGCGAAAGTTTTCAAGTTAAAATCCTCCTCGCCCCAGGCGCGAGTGCAGGTGATCGGTTAGGCCTTATTCGCCCTAGGTGGGAATATGGGCGCTAATCTATGTCCTCCTCACCCCAGGTGTGAGTGCAGGCGACTAGGGTTCGAAAGGCCAGGGGTGCTAGTAAGACCAAGAGAGGGAGAGGAAGGATTTTGACAAACGTCCTTACCCACTTGGCATATACCAATATTGGCCCAGTAAAGCCCTTAGTTTAAACCCTTCTCACCCCAGGAGTGAGGAAGGGAATGAACGACCCGATCCGCTCAAGGTTGATGACCTTGGGGAAGATAAGAGGGGTTATCGAGAAACACTCTTCTTCCCCTAAACAAGGCATCACTTCTGACGATCGATGTCAAAGTCCTCTATGCACTTAGCGCTAGAGCGACAAAGAAGCAAGGTGAAGACCGAAGAACGATGACTGATGAGTTGTCGGTGGATGCTAGTGCGTAGCGCCTTGCCGGAAGAAGCTTTTCCAAACAAGTTCTTACACAACAAGTCGAAGCAGTCAGACTATGCCTAGTCAGTCGTCTAGCACGAAGCTATGCATAAGAACTGATAAAGACAAAGCTAAGGGAGTAGTTAGTCGTGATCAAGGTAGAGGCCAAGATCAAAGAGCACAAATCGTGCTAAACCTAAGCTAGCTAACAGTTAGTCGTGTGCAAAAAGAAAGATGAAGCTTAAGAAGGTACGAGAGAAGAAGCATATAGCTGAAACGAGTATGTATTCACACCAAGGTTTATATACAAGTTTCAAATACACAGAAATATGAAATTACAAGAGGAAAACTTAAGAAGGAGGAATGAGCTTTCCATCTACCACTTCGTGGTAAATGCTGAACTGTGACTGGTCCACGTCAGGAAGAACGCAACGAATCTGCTCGAATGCCAACTCGAACCCATCAGCAAGGGCGTCAGCACCCACGTTCATAAGTTCGGCATTGTCAGCTTCGAGCTTTTGCTTTGAACTCTCCAAGGCGTTCTTCTCAATGGTGAGGGAAGCAATGGAAGAGACAGCTTCTCCCAGTTTGCCCTCTGCTTCGGCAAGCTCAACCTTCATCGCAGAAAGCTCGTCCACTGCCTTCTCAAGTTTCCTCCCCCTTCAGTGGCCTCCTCCTTGGTGGACTTGAGATCCTCCGTTAGTTGTGAGCTCAGTTGGCGTAGGGAGGAAGTCTCAGCCTCCAAGTTGATCACCTTGCTCCTCAGCTCCACCACTTCGTTGTCTAGAGCGTTGACAGCTTGCCCCATCAAGATCTCAGTCTTGATGGTCTCTTGGACCTGAGATAGGTACTCTTTCCTGGACTTTTCCACCATGTCCCTCATCAGATCTACGGACCCTTGGGCAGCCTCAAAGTCACTTTGCAGTGACTCCTTGTCGTGCTCAAGCTCCTTGATCCTCTTCTCCAGGACTAGTTGCTTGCGGTGTTGGGTGGAAAACTTTAGGGAAAGCACTATCTGCTTGGCCAAGTGCATATCACCTCCTGCCCACTCCACTCGAGAAGCTCACGACTGCGTATGAAGTCTCAAACCAGGGCAATGACCCGACTGAAATTCTCATTGCTGGCGCCAGAGCTGCTTGGCTGCGAGCTGGCCTCACCACCTTCAGCAACAGCAGCAGAGGTTGGCGGTGGTGGTGATGCTGGAAGTCTTGAGAGACCCCCTGAATGGGCAAAATCACCCCCAGCAGGTGGAGTGAGTTGACCAATAGCTTGGCCCGCTGGGGGTGGAGGTGGAAGTGATACTGGAGATAGAGGTTGAGTCGTTGGAGATGGTAGGCGCTGAGGGGAGGGAGAGACAGTTGGTGTTGAGGCAGGGGGTGAACCCTCCTCGATCTCTACCACTTCAATTTCCTCAGGCCTAAGAGAAGAAGCCCCCCCAACCTCTTGATTTTTCCTCTTGCGATGTATGAGGGGAGAGCCAGAACTCTCCTCCTCAGTTGAGGGGGTAGGCTCAGCAGCGACCGCCACAGTGGTGGGAAAGGCCTTTACTAGCCTTCTTCTTTTCCTCTCTGGCTCGGGGCCTTCAGCTGGCGCGACCGAGAGAGGGGAGGCTGCGATGGGCTCGGTGGTGGAGGAGGAAGAACCAGTCCCCTTGGCTCCCCTGGTCCGGGCAAGCTCCAGCAAGGCCCTCCTCCTATCTTTCCCTGAAGTCATATCTACATTAAGGGTAAAAAGAAGAGTTAGATGGCATAGTTATGCAAGTGGATAAAATGTTATGCAAGTATGCATGAGAGTGTGCAAGTGTTCTAAAGGGTGCAAGAAGAAGAGCCTACCTATGTACTTCTTCAGAGACACCACATCAAACTCGTGTTTGATGAGAAGAGCCGAGTTATACTTTGCCCCTAGGAGCAACCTACACAGCTCGCGCTCGTAGGGGGCCATGGCTTCAAGACCCCGGGGTTTCTTGAACTCGACTCCAGGAACCCAGTAAAGGGGAAACCCCTCGAGCAGCGTTGGACTTTGCTGAGTAGCAGAGATCATGTAGAACCTGCCTTTCCAATCTTTAAACGATTGCTGGTACAGGCCCAAGAACACTCGTCCAGCAACTCCATTCAGGCTGACCCAAGACCTATCCCCAGGGTTCTTCGCCTCGAAGAAATTCAGGAAGACGTCTACTGAGGCGTTATGCCCAAAGTAGTTGCAGAGGATCTCGAATGACCGTATGAAAGCCCAGGCATTCGGGTGAAGTTGGCAAGGGGCTACGTTCAGCTCCATCATCAATTCCTTCTCAAAGAAGGTGAAAGGCAAGCGCAGCTTCAACCTTTTGAAGATGGTGGAGTATATGAAGGTGAAGGGCAACCCATTGGTAGCCCTGTCGTCCACACAGATTGGCATCCCTCGAGGGGGAATGCGTATACGAACGTTGAAGTCGTTCTCCCTGTCGATGGCGCAGGAAGGCTCATCAGGGTCGTTGCTCAGAAGGGTCTTGAGATGGTTTTTAGGTATTTGAGTGCAGGTTTCGGCCAACAATGTCAGGGAAGCCCAGTCGTAGACCCTGGCGTAGTCCTCATAGGGAGCTGCATCAGGAGGAGGTGACGCTGGTGCACTCGCTGAAGGCTGTGCACCATAGGAGGAGGCAACGAGGCGAGCAGTTTGCTTCAAACGAGCCATTGCGAGGTAACTGCAATGGAGGAAAGCAAAGGTCAGATGAATGGAAGAAGAGGGAATGATGAATGGTTCGGTGAAAAACAGAGGAAGGGAAGAAGAAAGAAGGTCCAGGCGAAGAAGAGGAAGAGGGAGAAGTAGAAAGTGAAGTGAGAAACGCAAAAACCCTAGCGCGGGTTGAGAAGAAGAAAAACAGACAAAATGAATACATGGTAGAGAAAGAGATGAATGCAATCGGTGAAAAGAACCTAAATGGACCAAGGAAGAAGAAAAGTCATACCTTTAGATGATCGCAGAAGGTCTTGAGGTAGAAAGCTTGAAGAAAGTTGGGCGCGCAGAGAGGAGATTTGAAGCGTCTGAGAATTGGAGTGTTGAAGAAGATGATGAAACAGTGAAAGCGCGTGTCTATTTGAATAAGGGAAGCGTTAGCGACACTCCACGCTGGCCGTTGTGCGCCCACGTGTCGCGAGATTAAGGGGGGAAGTCATAATATCAAAGGGCAACACGTGAGGTGGCACGTGATATGGCCCCACTTGCCACGTGGACCGAGAGCGCGACCACTTAGTCTCTTCGCTGAGAACGAGTTCACAACTCGAGACTAGGGGGCTTGTGATCTGGTCGGTCATCGGTAGTCGATGACATCAGCAAAAGATAACAACGCGGACCACCCGCAGGGCGACACGTGGATCAGGTGGCAGAGAAATCAGGGAGGAGATCACCCGGTATGGTGATCGGTGGTCAGTAATCGAGTGGCCACCGACAGATCAGTTCCAAGATAAACACCCGGGGGGAGAACGCGAGAAGCAATAGAGCACCGATCAGTCATCGGGTGCATGGTCATCGGGGTTTCGTGTTACACGCAGTTAAACTGAGACTGAGATTCCCAGCGAGAGCGTTACGCATGGACCTCGCATGATCATATCTCAGAGAAAGAAGAGCTCCTCGCTGGTATAATCGTGCACGAGAGTGGCCTGAGGGAGTTAGTAAACCAGTCAGCGGTTGGTGACTCTCTCAACCCATTATGTGCATGGCATCGTGAAGGGAAAATCGTGTATGCAGAGAGCAATGCTTGGTGAGTGTGCCTAGTCCAGCCACACCTGGCATTCTCCTGGGAATGAGCGATTCACCCTGATGGAAGAAACGCGCTAAGTTACTCCGCAAGGGAATAACTTAGGCGCACAAAGAGATGCGCTAGAGCCCTTCAGGTAGTGGTACGTGTACGGTTGGATGTGAGTTGCATGCCTCCACGTGTCACCATCTGGCAGCGGCGCGACCAAGACAAAGGTACACTCCGCGTCGTGAAAGGTACACACAGAAAACACAGACACCCACATCTTTACTGATTGTGGTACGTTTTCGCAAAAAAGCATAACAGAATTCTGACGCACGCACAGAAGAGCATAAAGGAATTCTGTTAGGCACAGACACAGAGAGAATAAAAAGAGAATCAGAGAGAGATTCAATTACACATTGTTTTGTTGGTGATTTCTGTGACCTAACTTCAGCGTCGGAGTGCAAACGGCCGCTAGAGGCGCCGTCTGTGTGTTTTGCAGGTTGCATTTGAAGTTCCCGGAGAAGGTTCCAAGAGCATTATTGCAGATAGCACAGTTGCATAGGCGGGATAAGGAAGCCACAAGGCAATTCCTCCTCGCTTGAGTTGGCGACAGGATCAGAAGGGATATAACGTTAACTTGGAAGCACAAAACGATGCTCGCCCTCAGCCGTTGGATCGTGCCACGTGTCGGAGGATTAAAGCGCAACTTAAGCTGACACATCTTCAGCGCAGAAAACATCGCGTCAGACTCTCAGAGAGTGTCAAGTCAACTGCTCAAAGGGAATGTCACGTCAGTAAGAGTGCCACGTGGATGATGGGGCGAGGCCTTAGTCTTTTTGCTGAAACAAGTGCCAACTCAAGACTGAGGGGCATGTGTACCGTCCCGTCCCCAGGCGTTGACCAAAGGTCAAAGTCAACACATGGTGGGACCCCTCAAGGGACCCAAGAAAGAAAGTCAACAGATTGACCGCTTGAGGCATCGCCAATAGGAGGCGTTGCCTCGCTGAGGCGTCGCCAAGCAAAGACGTCGACGGGTTAAGGCGTCGCCAAGATAAAGCATCGCCAAGCTAAGACATCGTAAGGGGGCCTCGGGCCTCGACAGTTCAGGACAGTAACAAAGAGAAGAGAAAGGTGGCTTCAAGGCCATGAGTTCTAGTACCAGTAGGGGGTAACCTGACTCGTGAAGTACCCACGCCACCGCTGGGAGACCCTGGGACAGATACGACCCATGAGAGGGCCACGCCCAGGGAGAACCACGTGCATGGTACGAGAGAAAGGTAGATACTCTCCCAAGGTGAGTGACTAGAAGCAAGGGGGCATGACTTGATCGTCGGAGTGCAAACGGCCGCGAGGGCGGCCCTTTGTTCACTTCTTTTCAGGTACTCATAGACGGAGCGTAACGAAGGTGCCCTAGCTCGTGAGGACAAGCCACGCATAAAGACAATCCTGGTCAACCGGCGGGAACAATACATGCTAAAGTCTATTTGTGAAGACAAATAGGGGGAGAATTAATTGGTTCTTGTATATCTTTATCTAATATTGTATAATCTGTTAAAATCTCTTATATGAAAATGTTTTTTGCTGCTGCTGATAGAAACAACCTATTATTTATGCTTAGAATATGTAAAAATATAACTTGCTGCTGTAAGAAGCATTGGGTAGTATAAATGTTATTTTTGCAGGTACTGCTTCAGATTTAATCAGAACAAACACAAGCACCAGGGATTTGTCTTCATCAAATAGGGGGAGATTGTTGAACCAAGTGATGTTTAAGCTTTGAAGAATCCAAATCCTTTGAAGGATGTTGAAGTCTCTGCTGTGCTTGATGTTGCTGTGCTGGTTTAGCTTAGTTCTGGGGTAGTTTAAATGTTGTAATCCACCCTTTGATTAAATCTAAAGCATAACCATCTCAATCTTTGTGAAAGTAAGATGTTTTCAAACTAAGTTAAAACAACCGATTGTTTTGTCGAAACAGCCGATTGTTTATACTTAGGTGTTTTAAGAAAAAGATTGAAAACTGTTTTTAAAATGGTTGAACTGTTAAGTACCAAAACAATCGATTGATTGGAGGAAACAACCGATTGTTTGTTTTGGGACCATAACAGAAAAATTGTTTTCTCTTTGACTAAGCTTTAAATGTTTTAACTGCTTACACTCCAGTCATTAAATGCTTTGACCAATCTTTTAATGCAATTTAAGAGTTTGTTAAGATTTGTACCGTCCTGGTGGTCGGAAGTGATGACGTGGCACCAAGCTACAGTGTAGGCGTGTTGACAAGGCGCCAGGTTGGCAGAAGAGGAGGAAGTCGGGGGGCTCGTGAAGTCGCCAGTTATTAAGTTGGCGTGTTCCGACCTCCAGCATATCAGAACCGGCGATCACCCAGTTGAAGATGAAGTCGCCAGATGTAAACTCAGGCGACCAAATGATTGGAGATCGCCAGAGCAAGCACATCGCCAGAGATAAAGGTGGTGCAGATTATGAAGGCGGCCGGCGAGACCACAGGGAAGATGTACAGAGGCACCCTAACTCGCCAGTTCCAGTAGAGATTGCACTCCCAAGTTAGCTATGCACTGGGCAGTACCATGCATAAGTAACTTAGCCAAAAAGAGAGTCAGAAGCAGCGCCCAAGTCAAAAAGGCTCCAGATGATGGCACGTGTACGACTGGATGCGAGCCACGTGTCCCAGGTCTGTAACTGCCAGGAGAGAGAAAGTGACCAGGTATATAAGAGTTCTCAACGAACTTTCTGAGGTACGCACGTTCAGATTACACTCTTTACGCTTGCGAGTTCTAGAGCTTACTGTTAGAGAGAACATTGCACGGTTCCTTGAGATTTCTTGAGTGTTCTTGCTCTTAGTATTTGGTGGTTCGGTCACTGACTTGGGTGTTGGAGTGCGATCGGCCGCAGCGGCGCCGCTCTGTTCTTTTGCAGGTTCTTGAGGTGGATCTCGAAGAAGGACGGAGGTTTGAAGCGGTGCACACGTCGATCCTTTGACGAGGCAGTTTCCAGCGTTCTGGTCAACAAGCAGGATCATCAGGCGCCCACCGTGGGGCCGTGTAAAACTTGCTCCCATCCACAGCGTGAGTTCTTGGAGGTTTCCGAAGTTTTCTGCGTGGTTGTGTGCTGGTGCAACCATCGTTCGCTGTTCGCTTGAGATTTGTTCAGTGAATTCGCGTTTTATACCGCTCGTTTGGGTTTTTGATCGGTGAAGTGAGGTTTTCCTGCTGTTTACGCGTGATTTGTTCGGTGGAGTTGAGTTCTTTCGCTCGTTTGGTTATCCGCGGGAACAACGGTGGTTTCTGGTGGAGTTGCAGGTTTGTTTGAAGGTTTGTGGTGTTCTTGCGGAGTTTCGCGCAGTTTTCCCGATTGATCGTTGAATCGATCGCAGCTGAAGTAAGTGTTGTTCGCTGCATTCCGTGATTCGCCAAGTTTCATGAGAAAAATGAGAAGCAATCGGTCAAGTCCGGTTGCGCCCGTCGCTGCTAAAGGCGCTGCCGCCATGACCATGGCGCAGATGGCAGAGATGATGCGTTCGTTGCAGGCAACTGTGGAAGCCTCGCACATGGAACAAGGAGCTTAGCAAGGTAACTGAGGAGCTGCGTCAGGCTCTTCAGGAGCAGCAAGGGCGTTCTGTTGCTGAAGAGGTCGCGCCGTCGTCGCCACCTCGTGTTTTTCCTATGCCTTTCGATCAGGCGATTACGGACACGCCTATTCCCACGAGTGTGGTTCCTGTTAAGGCTGTTTTCACCGGCGTGGAGGATCCTGAGGCTCACCTCACCACGTTCCATACGCAGATGATGCTATCAGGGGGATCAGACGCCGTGTATTGCAAGATGTTTGTGAGCACGCTCCAGGGAACGGCGTTGGAATGGTTTGTGAGCCTGCCTAACGGTCACATAACCAGTTTCCAACAGTTCTCGAAGATTTTCGTCGAGCAGTACATTGTGAATAAGGCACCGCCCAGGGTGTCTTATGATTTGTTTGATATAAGGCAGTATCAGGGAGAGTCCCTCAGAGACTACCTGAATCGCTTTGGGGCGCAGATGGTCAGATCGTCGGCCAAAGATGAAGAAATGCTGGTCTATGCATTCAAGAAGGGCGTGTTGTCGGGACCATTCTGCGAGGCGTTGATCAGGGCACACCTCGCCACGTTTGCTGAGGTTAGGCGACTTGGGGTGGCCCACATCGCCGACGAGAGCGAAGTCGCCGAGAAGAGAGGAAGCGTGGCTCCCGCTAGGCCACGCGCCCAGACCAGGATCCAGCCACAGAGGGTGCTGGAGACAGCGGCGGCCAGGAGGGATCAGAGGACTCGCCATCCTTATGATCCAAGGAAGAACAAGGGTAGGGGCCAAGGACGCCAGCAACCAGCACGCCGGGAATACAATCGCCCGCCTAAGCACAAGTTTGTCATGGGATTGGCGGATCTGATCGCCATTCCCAACATATCCGCTAGGTTGAAGGCGCCAGAAAAGGTGGGCGACAAGGTGCTGAGACCAAAGCCAGACGCCTGGTGTGAGTTTCACCAGGGCTTTGGCCATACAGTGGACTCGTGCTTAGCATTAGGATACCAGCTCGACGATCTGGTTAAGAGCGGGTTCCTAAACGACTATCTGTTGGATAGGAGGACGGGGGGCGCGTCGAGCTCCCAACCCGCAGGTGCTGAGGCTGAGCAGCACGAGATGCCTACGCACGGAGAAATCCACACCATTGCAGGGGGTTTCTCAGGAGGTGGATGCACCGCATCACAAAGGAAGAAGTACGCAAGGTCTGTGATGACGGTGGATATGTTTGAAGACCACTCGCCAGAAGTGGATATTACGTTCACCAAGCAAGATCTCCGGGATGTTGTGCCTCATGACAACGATCCCATAGTAATTTCGTTGATAACAGCAGGAAGAAAGGTCCACAGGGTGCTGGTGGACCAAGGAAGCTCGGCAGATGTGATGTTCTGGCCGACTTTCACGCAGTTGGAGCTGCCCCTTTACCAGCTGAGGCCCTATGGAGGGTGTTTGTATGGGTTCGCTGGTGACCAAGTTGAGGTCAGGGGGTACATAGAGTTGAGGACAACGTTTACAGATGTGGCGGGTTCAAGGACGGAGAAAATCAAATACCTCGTTGTAAACGCTCCTTCAGCATACAACATCCTGTTGGGAAGACCCACGCTCAACAGGATAGGTGCCATACCCTCGACCCGGCACATGAAGGTGAAGTTGTCGTCCATGGAGGGGATGGTTATCACCATCAAGTCCGATCAGAAGGAAGCAAAGAAGTGCTATGAGAATAGCCTGAAAAACAAAAGATCGGTGAGTTACGTAACAACCACCCCGCCTCCTGGTGTGAAGCCCAGATCGACGGTGACAGAAGAGGTCGCCGGAAGGGACGTGGAGATGGTAGACGCTGAGCTGGGGGAGGGAAATGTTGGTCTGGAGGAGGAAGAGGCAAGGAATCGCCTTGAGGAAGCGAGAGAGCTGGGAATCGCCAGGGCGGTGATCGCCAGAGAAACCAGACCAAAACCCGTCGAGCAGTGGCTCGAGAGAGAAATCGGGGGAAAGATCTTCAAGCTGGGAAGATCCCTGGAGGTTGGGCTCCAGGACCAGATCGCCGAGGTGATTGAGCGGCATCTGGACGCGTTTGCATGGTCCGCTTCGGACATGCTCGGGATCGATTCTGACTTCCTGTGCCATCATCTGGCGATGGACAACTTGGTGAGACCAGTGCGACAAAGAAGAAGAAAGTTCAACGAGGAGAGGAGGCAGGCGATCAGGGACGAAACACAGAAACTCCTCGCTGCAGGCCACATCAGGGAAGTCCAGTACCCTGAATGGCTGGCAAATGTCGTGCTGGTGAAGAAGAGTAACGGGAAATGGCGCATGTGCGTCGATTTCACCGACCTGAACAAAGCTTGCCCAAAGGATTCGTATCCTTTACCAAGCATAGACGCCCTGGTAGATAGTGCTGCAGGGTGTAAGTTGCTGAGCTTCCTGGATGCCTTCTCGGGGTATAATCAGATCAAGATGCATCCCATGGATGAAGAAAAGACAGCCTTCATGACGGAGAGATCGTGCTATTGCTATAAGGTGATGCCGTTTGGGCTGAAGAACGCGGGGGCCACGTACCAGAGGCTGATGGATCGAGTACTTGCACCAATGCTGGGAAGGAACCTGCAAGCGTACGTCGATGACATGGTCGTGACCTCGCCGGAAAGGAGCAAGCACGTTGCAGACTTGGAAGAATTGTTCACGACGATCGCCAAGTTCAGGTTAAAGCTTAATCCAGAGAAATGCATTTTCGGCGTGGAGGCTGGAAAGTTTTTGGGTTTCCTCTTGACTGAAAGAGGCATAGAGGCCAACCCTGATAAGTGTGCCGCCATCTTGGCGATGAGGAGCCCAGCTACGGTGAAAGAAGTCCAGCAGCTAACAGGTCGGATGGCAACCCTGTCTCGCTTCGTGTCAGCTAGCGGAGAAAAGGGCCATCCCTATTTTCAGTGCCTGAGGCGCAATAATAAGTTTGTTTGGACGAAGGAGTGCGAGGAAGCCTTCGTCAAGCTGAAGGAGTATCTGGCGAGCCCGCCGGTTTTGTGCAAACCGCTGGTGGGAACCCCTCTCAGGTTGTATTTTGCTGTAACTGAGAGGGCGGTGAGTGCGGTGCTCGCCCAGGATCAAGATCAGGCTCAGAAGCCTATTTATTTTGTGAGTAAGGTGTTGCAGGGCCCCGAGACGAGATATCAAGCCCTGGAGAAGGCTGCGCTGGCTGTGGTATTTTCGGCGAGGAGGTTGCGCCACTATTTCCATAGCTTCACCATTCTGGTGATGACTGACCTGCCCATCCAGAAGGTCTTGAAGAAGCCTGACGTCGCAGGAAGGATGGTGAAGTGGGTAGTAGAATTGTCAGAGTTTGATATTAAGTATGAGCCCCGAGGCCCGATCAAGGGGCAGATCTTTGCGGATTTCGTGGTCGAGCTCTCGTCTGAGGCGACACGAGTTGAAGGGGACGATTTCCGTTGGGTACTCTCGGTGGATGGATCGTCGAACCAGCAGGGTAGCGGTGCTGGAGTCATTTTGGAAGGACCCAACGGCGTGCTGATCGAACAATCTTTGAGATTTGCTTTCAAAGCCAGTAACAATCAAGCAGAATATGAGGCGCTGATCGCCGGGATTTTGCTGGCCAAGGAGATGGGAGCCAGGGTGTTAATGGCTAAGAGTGACTCGCTGCTAGTCACAGGGCAAGTAACAGGTGAGTTCCAGGCTAAAGACCCACAAATGGCGGCTTACTTAGAGTATGTGCAGGAGTTGAAGAGTTCCTTTGCCTCCTTTGAAGTGGTGCATGTGCCCAGAGAGCAGAATGCCCGAGCTGACTTGCTAGCTAAGCTCGCCAGTTCAGGCAAGAGGGGTAGGCAGAGGACAGTAATTCAAGAAACTCTGAAGACGCCAAGAACATTTGTAGCAGATCACCTGGTCCTTCAGATAAGCAAGTCGACGGAGAAAGCAGCGAGAAGTCATAAGTCCCTGACGCAAGAAACATTGAGATCGCCGAGAATTAGAGCATGTCGAGGAGAGAAGGTGAACATGACGCAGGTCTGCGCTATCCATGAGCCAGACACCTGGATAACACAATACAAGCGGTGCCTTGCAGATGGCCTTCTCCACCTGGAACCGACAGAGGCTAGAAAGGTAAAGAAAAATTCTAGCAAGTACACGTTGATCAATGGCGATCTGTACAGGTTTGGGTTCACTCACCCACTCCTGGAGTGCGTACATGGCGAGAAGTGCACGAGAATCATGGCAGAGCTCCACGAAGGTATATGCGGAAGCCACGTCAGGGGTCGAGCTCTGGCCGCGAGGACTCTCCGTGCAGGGTACTACTGGCCATCGATGAGAGAAGATTGCAAGAAGTATGCCCAGTGTTGCAAACAGTGCCAACAGCACGCCGATTGGCACAAGGCGCCTCCCGAGGAGTTGAAGTCGATCTACAGCCCTTGGCCGTTTCATACTTTGGGAATCGACATCCTGGGACCTTTCCCGTTGGCGATCAGGCAGATGAAGTACTTGGTGGTAGCGATTGATTATTTCACCAAGTGGATCGAAGCAGAGCCAGTGGCCCAGATCACCGCACACAAGGTCGAAGGTTTCGTGTGGAAGAATATTGTGTGCCGGTTTGGAGTGCCCAAGCGCCTGGTGTCGGACAATGGGACTTAGTTTGCAAGCCACTTGTTGAAGAAGCTGTGCGAAGGGGTGGGAATTCAACAAGTGTTTGCATCCGTCGAGCACCCTCAGACGAATGGCCAGGTGGAGTCAGCTAATCGGGTGTTGCTGAGGGGTTTGAAGAGAAGGCTTGAGAAAGCCAAAGGAAGCTGGGCTGAGGAGGTACCCCGTATAGTCTGGGCGTACCACACCACAGAGCAGTCAGGAACCCGTGAGACCCCTTTCAGCTTGGTCTATGGGTGTGATGCAATGATTCCAGTAGAAATCCAGGAGAGCTCGCCGAGATTCCAGAACTTTGTAGAGGAAGACTCGAATGAAGAGAGAAGGCTGAACCTGGATCTACTGGATGAGGTCAGGGAAGAGGCGAGATTGAAGGCTGAAGCAGTGAAGAGAAGGATCGAACGAAGATACAACTCGAAGGTGACGCCGAGACAGTTTACAGAAGGCGACCTGGTGATGAGAAAAGCCCACCAGTACGAGATGGAGAATAAACTGTCGCCCAAGTGGACAGGGCCGTTCAGAATAACCGAGGCGCTCGGGAACGGCGCCTACCGCTTAGAGACATTTGAAGGAGGGGCGATTCCTCGCACTTGGAACGCCACGCACTTGAAGTTGTATTACAGTTAAGAAGCCTTGTAAGTAAAGACAAACACGAAGTTATATTACAATGTCTCTGTTAAAACAGTTTGAAGGGGGCACTCTTTTTTCCCTAAGGAGGGTTTTTAATGAGGCCACCCAATAAAGAGAAGTTTTCGAAGTACAAATTGTTTTAGATTGCGTGCCTGTTGTTTTCAGAAAGTTTTGAAGAAAGACCTTGTCACTTGTAAGTGGCTTAAGGCAAGTTAAAGATATATTGCACGCCTTCTAAAAAGTTTTAAGTCCTCATCGTCTTTCGGCGATCGGAGGCACCAGTTAAAGTTTTAAGTCCTCATCGTTTTTCAGCGATCGGAGGCACCAGTTAAAGTTTTAAGTCCTCATCGTCTTTCGGCGATCGGAGGCACCAGTTAAAGTTTTAAGTCCTCATCGTCTTTCGACGATTGGAGGCACAAGTTAAAGTTAAAGTCCTCATCGTCTTTCGGCGATCGAAGGCACCAGCTTAAAGACCTCAATGCCCTCGCACGTCCTGAGGCGAGTTAAAGACCTCCTCGCCGCCGAGCGAGTGCAGGCGAGAAAGAGAGAAAAGTCCTCAGTGTTTCTGGGGGCGAGGAGATGTAACCCCTGGGGCAATGTAGAGGCACCAGTGAAAAGTCCTCAGTGTTTCTGGGGGCGAGAAGATGTAACCCCCGGGGCAATGTAGAGGCAAGTAAAAGACCTTCTCGCCTATGAGCGAGTTGAGGCAAGTAAAAGACCTTCTCGCCTATGAGCGAGTTCAGGCAAGATAAAATCCTTCTCGTCTCGAACGAGTTCAGGTACGGTGTTAAGGGCGGACGAAGTTTGGAAGGTGGCTAAGGTAGGTTCGAAGAGAACGCCTAGCCACCCAGCCTTTTGTTCTGAAGTTCAGGAAGGTAGAGAAGGATCCGAAAGGCGCCTTTACCCCCAGATAAAAGAGCAATGGCCAAGGCATGAAGCCAGAAAGAAGCTGATCGCCAAGAGTCCTTGACGACCAGGAAAAGTTCAAACAGTGGCGAGAAAGTTAAAGACCCGTTTTGATGAAGCAGATTGGGTGAAGCAGTGTTTAAGCCAGTAGCTGAGTTAAAGTTTGTTGCTTGAGGAATATTTCTACGATAAGGTTAATTGCCTTAAGATTACGAGTTGTTAAAGTGATTGTTGCTTAAAGATGAAGTGGTTCGAAGCAGTTAAGTCAAAGATCGTGCCTACAGTTTCGCTAAGTCATTTCTTTGAAGTAAAACATGCAAGGGAAGTTGAAGCAGTTGAAGAAGTCGCAAGAGAAAACACACAGACTTTTGTCATTAACGGTAAGTATCAGTTCAAAACATATGTACGAGAAGACATAAAGTTTGTTACAAGCTATACACAAAAGGAAAGTATGAAAGCAGTGGATGGAGTAAATTGATTAGTCTTCGACGGGAACCACCTTCCCATCCACCACCTCGTTGTTTAAGGAGACCATGCTGAGATCCAGATCGGGGAACAAGCATGCAAACTGTTCCCGTGCAGCAGCGAATCCAGCAGCCAGAATTTGGGCAGAACTCATATTAAGATCCTCAATCTGCTTCTGGAGTCCTTCAGTTTGTTCCTTCAGTCCCTTATTCTGCTGCTCCAGCTCCTCAACTTGCTTCTTGAGTTGTTCGTTGATTTCTTGAGCCTGGAGAAGGTCTTCAGCGACCTTCTTGGATTCTGCTTGCACCTTACCCAGTTCAGCTGCAAGCTCCCCTTTTTTCTTATTGGCTTCGTCGAGCTCAGCCATGGCGTCATCCCTCGCCTTCTCCACCTTGCCAAGGAAGATCTCCCGGTCGGCTGACCTTTGCTCCAGTTTCTTCACCTTGGCGGCGTCAGTTTTTATAAGAGCCTCCAGGTCAGCCACCTTGACGCGATAAGGCACAATCTTGCTCTCTAGTTCGATCTTTTCTTGAGCAAGTTGCTGCACCTTATGGCGGAGTTCAGTGGCCTCCTTGCGCGCCATCCTGAGCTCGGTGCTCATTGCGTCCTCTACTCGGGAGTGTTCAATCTCCGCGAGTGTCAGGTTGAAGGACAACTTCTCCACCTCAACCCTCATGGTGTTGTTTTCAGTTTTAAGGTTGAAGAGGTCGTCCTGGAGCTTCCTGGTGGAGCTCTCCACAGCTCTGGTTATGATAGCGGGGATGTCTTCTGCTATCGTCTTCAGCTTAGCAGATAAAGGCTCCCACATCCTCGTGACCTCAAGAGGGAGGTTTGCTGCGTGTAGAGGCGCTGGGTGGGCCTGTTGTTGGTTTTCGTCGCCACCTTCTTTAGTTGGTTCTTCAGTAGGCGCTTCTGCTCGTGGTGGCGACGTCGGGGACTCGGTGATCAAAATCGGAGAGGTGTGGGCAACCTCATCCCCGATTGGAGCAATATCTGCGGCTGAGGCGTTGGAAGGAGGTCCCCCTCCAGCTGATACATATGGCGTGGAGGCGCTCGAGGGGTCCTCCATGAAATTTGGCTCTTGGGCCTCAACCGCAGGTGGCGCAGTTGCCAGTGGAATGGCTTGGACAGGTGAGGCAGGAGCTGGTGGAAATGGCAAAGTTGGAGGTGGAGCGGGCGTGGATGGAGGTGTTGAGGTTGGAAGAGGGGGTGGGGCAGGTGGTGAAGAAGGTGCCACCCTCTTCCTCTTTGTAACGAGGCCATCTTCGGTGACCTCGTCATCTTCTTCCTCCTCCTCGTGGACTACCTGGGGAGCTTTCCTCTTGGGCCTTTTGAGGACAAGTTTCTTTCGTTGAGTGGCGGGTTGGACATCGGAGGGAGCTGGGTCCTTGGGTGGCGATCGGCCCTGTGTGGCAGCGATCTCCACCATGGAATTTGGCACTGTTTGAGAACCCGTTGCCAACCCGTGGAGTCGGGCGAGCGTCCGTAACTCAGCAAGCTTGCCCTGGCCCAACATGTTATCTGCATAGAGCAAAAATGCATGGATTAGTTCAGAGAGAAGATAAATGCATAAGGCAGTATACACAGCAAAACAGATGAAGGGTGCAGAAAAATAAAACCAAAGTCTTGCGCACAACGCACAAGACGCCCAGAAACAGTTAACAGAAGCAAGTATTAAAACAAGAGCTTGAATGTTCTAACCTATTCGAATTTCGAGTTGGTCCTCGAAGAATTCGAAGCAGATCAGGGTTGTGGTGAGGAAGGTGATGTTGGCATCCGCCACACTCTTCCAAAAGAAGCAGAGATCCCTGTCCAATGCACCCATGCTATCAGGACTTCTGGGTCTTCTGAAGCAGCTCTTGGACTCTTTGCTCCCCTTGTTTACCCAGTACAAGGGGAAGCCGTCGAGTAAGGAAGTGTCCTTGTCGTTGGGGCGCACTTGGACGAACTTTCCCTTCCAGTCTTTATAGGATTGCTGGAAGATGGAGAAGATCGACCTCCCAGCAATCCCATTTAAGCTAACCCACAGGCGGTCTCCTGGGTGCTTGGCTTCAAAGAGAAACAAAAATACATCTACGGATGCGGGCAACCCCAGATGATCGCACATCACTTGGAATGCTCGCACAAACGCCCAGCTGTTGGGGTGGAGCTGGGCGGCGGCAATGTTGAGCTCGGTGAGGAGCTCCCTCTCGCAACGTGTAAAGGGAAACCTGAGTTTCACCTTCTTGAATAGGGTTGTGTAGACGAAACAGAAGGCTCCGCCGTTGTTTGCCTTGTCGTCGGCGCAAACTGGCAGACCAGGGGGGCAAGGTAGCACTGTCATCCTCTCGTCGTGCTCCTTGTGGAATGATTGGTGAGGTACATCCCCCTTAGTCAATCGCAAAACTGCTCCAGCAATGTTCACGGAAGATGTTTCCCCCAACAGGGTCGAGTTGGCCCAAGGATACAGTTTCTTGAAGTCTGGTGGGGGAACGGAAGCTCCTCCGGTGACAGGCGGGGTAGCCTGGGCCAGATTGGGGCGGGAAGGTGCAGGCCTCTCAGCCTGAGAAGATGAAGCACCGCGTGCTCGCAGTGGGTTGAGTGCTTGAGAAGGAGGGTTTCGCGATGAAGGAGGAGGATTCGGGGTAATCTTGGAGCGAGCCATGATGGAAGCTGCAAAGGAAGAAGAAAAGGAAAAAATGATCAGGGCTCGCAGAGGTTGACTCGATCATGGGAGAAGGGTGAAAAACGAACGAACATAGGTTCGCTACAACGATTGACGAAGCCCTAAGTTACGTAGAAGGAGAAATGGAAAGCAACCCACAACGTATGCACCAGACAGTTACAGGATGATGCGAATCGGTTAAAATGCAGGAAAAAACAGCAGAAGAAGGAAAGGAAGTACCTTTTTATGATCAGAAAGGCGATGAAGAATGTTGGTGATTCGGGAAGTTGAAGAGCGTCGAGAGCTTTTTTGCAGAAGAAGGTTGGAGCGTTCGCGAATACGAAGAAAAGTGATGGAACAGTGGAGTGAAAATGGGTTTAAGGGTTTTTCGAAATGGGTTTGGGAAGCGCAAAAGGTAACTGAAGGTAACCGTTGATGAAGCCACGTGTCGAGCGATGGGTGAGGGGTTTGGTGGAGCGTCAGAGAAGCAGAAAGTACAACCGCTTGGAATTCTGCGTCAGTGCCACGTAGGTCGGTGTTGACGTGACCCTTTCAGTCTTTTCGCTGGACAAGTCTTCGCTTAAGACTGGGGGGCTTGTGTACCGTCCTGGTGGTCGGAAGTGATGACGTGGCACCAAGCTACAGTGTAGGCGTGTTGACAAGGCACCAGGTTGGCAGAAGAGGAGGAAGTCGGGGGGCTCGTGAAGTCGCCAGTTATTAAGTTGGCGTGTTCCGACCTCCAACATATCAGAACCGGCGATCACCCAGTTGAAGATGAAGTCGCCAGATGTAAACTCAGGCGACCAAATGATTGGAGATCGCCAGAGCAAGCACATCGCCAGAGATAAAGGTGGTGCAGATTATGAAGGCGGCCGGCGAGACCACAGGGAAGGTGTACAGAGGCACCCTAACTCGCCAGTTCCAGTAGAGATTGCACTCCCAAGTTAGCTATGCACTGGGCAGTACCATGCATAAGTAACTTAGCCAAAAAGAGAGTCAGAAGCAGCGCCCAAGTCAAAAAGGCTCCAGATGATGGCACGTGTACGACTGGATGCGAGCCACGTGTCCCAGGTCTGTAACTGCCAGGAGAGAGAAAGTGACCAGGTATATAAGAGTTCTCAACGAACTTTCTGAGGTACGCACGCTCAGATTACACTCTTTACGCTTGCGAGTTCTAGAGCTTACTGTGAGAGAGAACATTGCACGGTTCCTTGAGATTTCTTGAGTGTTCTTGCTCTTAGTATTTGGTGGTTCGGTCACTGACTTGGGCGTTGGAGTGCGATCGGCCGCAGCGGCGCCGCTCTGTTCTTTTGCAGGTTCTTGAGGTGGATCTTGAAGAAGGACGGAGGTTTGAAGCGGTGCACACGTCGATCCTTTGACGAGGCAGTTTCCAGCGTTCTGGTCAACAGGCAGAATCAAGATTTGATAACAAACTACATCTTTGAATAAATTCAGAAAAACAGATTTGACAATTAATCTTTAACAAGTTTTTGCTAAGAGTTTTTGAGTTTTTCAAAGAGCTGAGATTTCTAAGAGTGTGTGATTGATCAAAGTTGTGTAATAGGATTCTGACTTGTATTGATTTCAGATTATCTTCTGTAACAAGTGTAATCCTTGTACTCTCTGTAAAGACAAGTTTCGTTTTTGTGTTTGCTAAGATTGGTTGTGTGTTCTTGTGGGGATCAAGATCAGCAATCTTGGTGTAGGTGTGTTGACCAAGGAGAGTGTGTTTCTTAAGGTGTTCAATTCTCTTGGTTGTTGTGTAAGTGATCAAGGTGTGATTGCTTAGTGGATTTCCTCAGGGTTTCTGAGAAGACAGGATGTAGCTCTGGATTTGGAGTGAACCAGTATAAATAACTATGTACAATCTCTCTATCCCTATCTCTTTAAATTCAGTTTTGTCATTTGATAACTGGTATAAACAACCGATTGTTTTGGTAAAACAACCGATTGTTTTTCAAGTATTGTGCTTTTGCTTTATGTTTTGAAAAACTGAATTCTTAATCAAGGTTTTCTTGAAGTATTTTCATTTTAGGCTTAAAAGTTTACGAAAATCTTTCTTAAACAATTCACCCCCCTCTCGTTTAAGGCCATATATTCTAACATTAAGTTCTTTCTTCCTTCCATCTCCATTTCAATTTCGAATCATGTTTTTAGCTGTTCCGTCCGGTTGACCGGGACGTCTTCGTGCGCGACCTCAATCGTCAGCTAGGGACTCCTTCCCACTGGTTACCTGTGGATTCCTGCAAAAAAGAGGACAAAGAGGCGCCCTAGCGGCCGTTTGCACTCTGACGCTCAAGTCAGCCAGCAAGAAACACCAAAACTGTTCACCTACGTCTCTGAGCACAGTGTATGGCACTCTGCAGGTGGTAAAAAAACTGTGTATTGTGTGTCTGTGTTCTCTCTCTCAGGCAAAGATATTCCCCAGTCCCTTGTCCGTAACCTTGAAGCACGAGCAAGCAACTAGAGAGTTCTGGTAATTTTGCCAAAAGTTCGAACCCTGTTTCCAACATTCTCAGCGCTATTTAAACTACCCAAGCATTTAAAGCGCCTTTAATTACAAATGTAACGCACTCAATCAGCGTATCTAATTAGAAAACGTAGCGCATTTAAGACGTTGAAACGCTTGGGAGCCATTATAGTACCTGAATGCTCGAAACGGAAACTGTATTGAATGACTTTAATTACCTGGCACCTGACTAAAGGGTGTTTCTATTCTGACATGGCTATCGTACACGTGGAGGGCCTCACGACGCCGTGACCCCATCTGGGGGCGTTTCTGCCCATCTGGGGACGTTTCTACGTGTGAGTCCTCCTGCTTGGGAGTGCTACTGCGCTAGGGGTGACTTTTTGGGTGCCAACTCATGCCCCCAATCATCTAGTCACTTACTTTGAGAGCGTATCTGCCCTCCTCTCGTACCCTGCACCTGTCTACCCTGGGCGTGACCTTCCTCTTGGGTCGTATCTGTCCCAAAGGCGTCTCTGGGGCGGCAGGGGTACTTCACGAGTCAGGCTGCCCTATACTGGTGTTGTTACTATGGCCTTGAAGCCACCTTTCTCTCCTCTTTATTATTGTTCCCTGGTTATACAGGGTTTAGGGCCTTCCCACGGCGTCGCCCCCTCCATGGTCTTTCCTACCCATGGGTATCGAGGAGCCGCACAGTGATTGCCTTGACTTAATGATATTTGATCTTGGCGACGCCCTGGTTGGGCGACGCCTTCACTTAGGCGACGCCTTGTCTTGGCGATGCTTCCTCTTGGCGATGCTAGCACTTGGCGTCTCTCCACCTAGGCGACGCCCTGCGTTGACTTTGACTCTCCGGGCGTTGACTTTGACCTTGACTTAGTCAACGCCCGGAGACGGGATGGTACACAAGCCCCCCAGTCTTAAGCCGAAGACTTGTCTTCAGCGCAAAGACTAAGGCCTCGCCCACGCCGTCCACGTGCCATCCTGCTGACGTGTCATTCCCTGCTGACTCAACAATTCTTCGAATTACTGACGTGACACTTTCTGAACCACAAGGGTGTTCTTAATGGCTGATTGGACATCCTCTGAAGCGGGAAAAATAATGCCCTTTGGGGCTACGCTTAATCGCGTGCCACGTGGTTCATCGTGCGGTCATCTTTAAGAACCTCTTGCGCTCCCCTTGAGCGCTTAATCCTGCAACACGTGGCACCATCGCACGGTCATTGTTTGTTGTCCCTCGCGCTTCTCGTAACGTTTAAGTTACCCAAACCCCGCGCTTGCAACCACTGTTACATCCACTTTCTTTGCCCTTCCTCACTGGTCATCTTCTCTGAATCCCTTCTCTCGCGACCCCTGCTCATTCGTGCTTCCGCTCTCCTCGCCCTTCATCCCCCCAAAGGTACGGTTTTCCTCCTCCTTGATGATTTTCTTCACTGCATGAACTGCCTGGGACTGTCCACATTACTGCATTCCTTTGGATACCGTTTGTATGTTTCTTCGTTCCTCTCGTTCCCCTTTGTTCTCGTGTGGGTAGGGTTCTCCTAGGATTCTTCCATTTTTTCCCCTTTTCTTCTCCCAACCCCTTTTCTCTGAACCCTTTCTTTTTCTTTTGATCTTCAGCTCTGTCACCGATGGCGAAAACTAAGACCGCCGCGCCTCCCCCGCTCCCCAAGTCTTATTATAAGGGCGACTACGACTGGGGCCCGGACGATCTTCTCAACGAATGCTCCCTCCTAAACTCTGTTGAGGACGTGGAGGCTCACAGGGGGGACCCTGCGCTTTATAATTTCAACGCCTTTCATAAAAATCACGACTCCCAAGTCCTGGTATGCTGGGTGCGACCTGGGATGCCCGTTTGTGCGGACTCAAAGGATACTGGGGGAAGCCCCTTCTTCTTCCTTTATCAGATGGTACTCAAGAGAGTGGGCCTGCGTCTGCCCCTTACTTCCTTCGAGAAAGAAGTGCTTACAGAGATAAACACCGCCCCAGCCCAGCTCCACCCCAACAGCTGGGCTTTCGTAAGGGGGTTTCAGATTCTCTACGGATATCTAGGTGTTCCCCCTTCTGTAGACGTTTTTCTTCACTTTTTCGAGGTAAAGAAACAGGGGAAAAGCCTTTGGATGAGCTTTTCTGGCGTCGCCGGGCGCATCATCCTTACGCTCTTCCAAAATTCGTTCAAAGGATGGAAAGGGAAATTCTTCAAAGTACGTGCGACCAAGCGCGATCCTACCATCCTAGAGGGCTTTCCCCTATACTGGACGGATAAGCCCATAACCATGAAGGCCCTGGCTTTGGATGAGCTTACCCCCTCCGACCGGGACGTGTGCAAAGCCTTGGCGGGACTGGGGGTAGTCTTCGATACTGCCAAACTCATCGCGAACGAATTCAACGCCCATGGGCTTTCTACCTACTCTGGTATCTGCCCTTGATTGTTTATAATGCATTAGCTGTTGTGGTTATCTGCGTGTGTCTGGCCATAGAATTTCCCTTCTGCTTTATCTGAACTAACCTTTACTCTACTATTTTTCGCTGCTGCAGGTTCAGTGATGACTTCCTCGAGGCGGCTCGCTCTTGCCAAATTTTTGAAGAAGGAAAAATCTACCAAAGAGGGTGGGGACGCCGTCGCCTCTGACGTGCCCACCGTCGCTTCCCTGCCGATTCCTCCACCGTCTGCTTCTCCTCCTCCTATTGCAGCGGTTCCATTAGCCATGGCGTCGAGCCCTGCCTCAGCACGCCCTAACAAAGGGAAAAGGGTGTTCATAGTAGATTCTGACAGCGAAGACTCGGGTACTGCCCTGGTTTCCCATAAGAGGAGGGCTACGGGTCTCCCCGCCTCACCCGCCGCGCCCCTCGTCGATGGGAACTCTCTTAGGGACGATCCTCCTAGTGCCACCTCACCGCCACCTCCACCAGCCCACGAGGAGCGAGAGGAAAGGATTGACTCGGTTCCCTCGCCTTCGCCGTTGCCGCATCGTGACGGAGCTGAGGCCTCAGGCTCCGCCCCTCCTGTATCAGTCCCTGGCTCGACTTCTCACAAACCCCGGATTCCTCGCCCCATTCATAGGGAGTTGACGCAGGGCTTCACCGAAGGAATATCGCCGACTGACCCTCAAAAGGGGGGAGGCATGCCTTATTATATGGGGGCATTCCTGGCGGTGGCAATCAAGTGGCGCACTCAGGCTCGAAACGCTATCAAAGGGAGGGAGGCTCTCCGCAAGCTGAGACAAGAGGTGGGGGCGTTGAAGGAGGAGAAACAAAACTGGGGACTCAAGGAGGAAGCTTCCCAATCTCTGCTAAAACTGGCCCATGAGGGTAGGGAGGGAGCTGAGGCGTACGCGCGAGAACTGGAACAGGCGCATGCCGCTCAACTAGCCCAGCTCACCTCCTACCAAATCCAAAACATTGGCCTCCAAGAGGCGGCTCTTACATCCGAAGTGCAGCGAAGAAAACTTGATGAGTTGGATGCTGCTTGGAGGCAGAAGCTAGGTGAGAGAGAGGACACCTTGGCTGCGAAGGTTGAAGCTTTGAGCCTTCTCCAAGCCGAGGCTAACAAGCTCCGCGTGGAGAAGGAATTTCTGGAGAAGCAATTGACATCCAAGGATTCTAGGATTACGGAACTAGAGGGAGAGATCCAAGAACTGACTGGGGAGATGGCGGGGGCGTTTGAAGAGGGCTTCCAAGAGGCTCTGACCCAGGCGTCCTGCGAGAACCCTGGCATCAATATTTCGAACTGCGACCCCACACACCATGTCGTCGACGGGAAGGTCGTGCCCATGGACTTGGATGACTGAACCGCTGTCTCTCACCCGCCACCTTCACCTTCAAGCTTAATTCCTTTATACTTTACCTTTGCTTTTGACTCTCTCTGTTAAACTTGTAATTCTTTGAACCATCCATACTCTTGTTACAAATCTGGGTGTTCGTATGATTGCTTTTGTGCCTTCGCGATATAAAATTATGCTTGTGTGATCTTATCCTCGTTCTTTGCCTTCGCGTGCTTCGGTTGTTTTGTTTGTATTATACTCGCTTCTTTCGCTTCGTTGGGTGGCCTTGTAGGCCAGGGAAAGGTCACGTGCCAATGCCCACGCCCATGGAGAGGCTCACCCAGTGAAGCCGTATCGTCCACGGGGTGTCTCTAACACCGTGACGGTCCTTCCCTTGATCCCTAGCACCCGACGCCCACGCTTAAGGAGAGGCCTGCTACAGCAGCGCCGTATCGTCCTCGGGTGTCTGAAACGCCGAGTGTTCTGAGAGGGGGTCGTTCCCTCTATGGTCTTTCCTTCCCATAGGTATCAGGGAACGCCCTGCCAGCGATTCGCTGGCGTTTTGGCGATCCCGCCTCCCTCCACAGTCTTTCCTACCTGTGGGTCTCAGGGATGCGACGCCAGTAACTAACTTCACCTTCTTCGACTTCGTCTCCCTCCACAGTTTTTCCTACCTGTGGGTATCGAGGAGGCAAACTCGCTGATATTTTGGTGGGCGACGCCTGCGACGTCTCAGGCTGGCATCGTCCTTTATGTCATTCCAGGCGACGCCTCGGGCGTCTCATGCCAGCGTTGCCTTGGGCGTCGTCCCTACCTTGATATTGACTTTGACCTTGGGCTTGGTCGACGCCTGGGGACAGTGAAGAGCTCAAGGCCCTTCCCGTATCTTCCACGAGGCGCTTCTTGTATAGCTGATGGGACGTTCAGTCATTCGACTTGATCCACGTGGCGCTTCCTGTATGGCTGATGGGACATCCAGTCATTCGATTTGATCTTGACTCCTACTGTGCCCCTGATCCCCTTTCGACGGCGCATCGTACCATCAGGTATTCTATTGATACGACGTGTTCTGAGTTTAACCAGGGATGCCAGGGCCACCCTTCCATCTGCTGCCACGTGGCTCGATCGTGCGGTGCATCCATTCGCGTCGTTTGGCGCTCTACCCGCTTTATTTAACTCTTCAAACTCTAAAACTATCCTCATCATTTTTTCACTCTTCATAACCTACTTACGTTCTCTCTTCTTGCACCCTTCCTTCTTGCACCCTTTCTTTTCTCACGAAGGGTTCTTCCAGCCTTCGCTCCCATCGTTCGACTCCTGCATTTTCGGCGGGCCACACGCCTTTGACGATCCCAGATCTTGTTAAAGAATGTCCTCTCATGCTGCCTCTCCCAGGGTCAGTCCCAGGGACCTGTACCCTTGGGCTTCGAGTGAACTTCTTGACGAATGTTCATGCTTGCTTGCTACCAGGGCCATAAGGGAACACAAAGGGGATTCGTGTTCCTATGATCACCGGGCCTTCGCGAGGAGGCATGACGACGACATTGCTGTGCTCCCTTGCACTCTAGGGGAGCCAGTATGCGGAGACGAACGGGCCAACGAAGGGGTCCCTTTCTTTTACTTTTACCAGGTGGTGTTCAAGACCATCGGAGTGCGCCTACCCTTCTCCTAGTTCGAGAAAGAACTGCTGACGGAGATCAACGTTGCTCCGGCCCAGTTATACCCCAACAGCTGGGCCTTTGTCAAAGCCTTCGACATTCTCTTCGGGTTTCTGGGTTGTGCACCCTCGGTTGACCTCTTTCTTCACTTCTTTGAGGTGAAGAGGCAGAGACACAACCTCTGGGTAACTCTCAGTAATGTACCCGGGAGAGTTCTCTTCACACCCTTCCAAAACTCGTTCACCGGGTGGAAAGGCCGGTTCTTCAAGATCTGCTGCACTGACCTTGTTCCCGACGCTCTGGATGGGTTTCCACTGTACTAGGTGAGAGAGGCGAGGGCCCTCAAAACCAAACCCTTCAAGAAGCTGGCTCCAAGTGATCAAATAGCTTGTCGGATTCTTGCTGAGGCGGGAGGTTTTGACTCTGCCACTTTGATCAGCCTGGAGTTCAACGCTGGGACTCTCGAAAAGTACATATAAGAGTCACTGCCTTAGAAACTTTGGCCTTTATCGCTTTCCAAACGTGCATGCCTTGCTTCATGGCATCTCTGACACATTTATCTCCCTTGGTGCAGGTTCGAAAATAAACCAAGAAAGGAGGACACGGCTTACTCGAGCTCTGCGGGCTGGGATCAGGGCTTCGTCTTCTTCCAGTGATGACTCTGATGGCCACTGAAAAGTGGCTCTTTTGTGACTTGCATGAGTTGTAATATTTGCCCTATTTGCGCTACTTCCATTGTATCGAACATTGCTTGTAACACTTTTGCAACGTCACTTTACTCTGCATACGTTTTACATATTGTGCGCTTTCCTTCGCCCTGTTCATCAACTTCGCCTGCCTCCATCCAAGCGACGCCTTCTTTCTTGGCGACGCTTTCCTTCTTGGCGACGCCTTCTTTCTTGGCGACGCCTTCTCTTGGCGACGCCTTACATTACTTCAAACAGAGAAAGATAAAGGCTGAAAACCAAGGCACTTCTGTTTCTCAAACTGGTTTTACCTTTTATTTGGGTGACCTCATTAAAAAACCCCCGAGAGGGAAAAAGAGCGTCCCCTTTAACTAAAGTGTTACATAATTGCTTACATAAGTCAACTGAAGTAAAATTTTAAATTGGATGCATTCCAACTGCGTGGGATGGGACCCCCCTCCAAGGTCTCTAGGTTGTATGAACCGTTGCCCTTAGCCTCAGTAATTCTGAAGGGTCCGGTCCACTTAGGAGACAGTTTATTCTCCAACTCGTATGGGTGGGCCTTTCTCATAACCAGGTCGCCAATCTGAAACTGCCGCGGCTTTACCTTAGAGTTGTATTGTCGCTCTACTCTTCTCTTTACTGCTTCCGCTTTGATTCTGGCTTCTTCTCTGGCCTCGTCTAGTAGATCCAGGTTTACCCGCCTCTCTTCATTGGACTCCTCCGCCACAAAGTTTTGAAAACGTGGCGAGCTCTCATGTATTTCTACCGGAATCATCGCGTCCGACCCATACACCAAACTGAAAGGCGTCTCCATAGTAGAGGATTGGGGCGTGGTTTGATATGCCCATACGATTCTTGGTACCTCTTCCGCCCACGCCCCTTTGGCTTTCTCTAACCTTCTTTTTAACCCCCTCAGCAGAACTCTGTTTGCTGACTCCACTTGTCCGTTGGTCTGGGGCTGTTCAACCGATGCGAACACCTGTTTGATTCCTACCTCAGCGCACAGATTTCTCAACTGCTGGCTGGCAAACTAGGTCCCATTATCGGATATCAAGCGTCTGGGTACGCCAAAGCGGCACACAATGTTCTTCCACACAAAATGTTGTACCTTATGCGCAGTGATCTGTGCTACGGGCTCTGCCTCTATCCACTTAGTGAAGTATTCGATGGCGACGATCAGATACTTCATCTGCCTGATTTCCAGTGGGAACGGGCCCAGGATGTCGATTCCCCATGTATGGAAAGGCCACGGGCTGTATATGGATCGCAATTCTTCTGGCGGCGCCTTGTGCCAGTCGGCGTGCTTTTGGCATTGCCTGCACCGCTGGGCGTGTCGTGCGCAGTCCTCTTTCACTGTTGGCCAGAAGAAACCTGCGCGTATTACCTTGGAGGCTAGGGATCTTCCCCCTACATGGCTCCCGCAGATGCCTTCGTGTAGCTCCGCCATTATCCTGGTGCACTCGTCGCCACTGACGCATGTTAGGATAGGGTGAGTGAAACCGTGCCTGAACAGCACCCCATCCACCAAAGTATATCTTGCGGCATTTCTTTTGACTTTTTTACCCTCTTCAGGCTCCACTGGGAGAGCCCCATCAGCCAGGTATCGCTTGTAGGGCGTCATCCAGGTGTCTCCCTTGGCCAAAACGCATACCTGCATCTGCTCTCCCTCGGGCACGCCCGCGTACATGCTGATGCGGGGCGCCCTCTGCGTATCTTGGGTCAAAGAGCAATGACTCCTCGGCCTTCCCCTTGATGTATAAATCTGGAGGACATCCACCCTGTTGTCTTCCACGAATCTACGCGGAGCTTTGAGAGTCTCTTGGATCACTGTCCTCTGTCTACCCCCCTTGCCTGAGCTAGCCAGCTTTGCAAGCAGGTCAGCTCTGGCATTCTGCTCCCTCGGGACATGTATCAGCTCAAGAGCGTTGAATGCTCCCTTCAACAACTGGACGTATTTCAAATACGCCGCCATCTGTGGGTCCTTCGCCTGGAACTCACCCGACACCTGCCCCGTAATCAGTTGGGAGTCGCTCTTCACCATGAGGTTCTGCGCGCCCATCTCCTTGTCCAGGAGCATTCCTGCTATCAGGGCTTCGTATTCTGCCTGATTGTTACCTGCCTTGAAGGCGAAGCGCAGGGCCTGCTCGATCAGTATGCCGTCGGGTCCTTCCAAGACTATTCCCGCACCGCTCCCTTGTTGGTTGGAAGAGCCATCAACCGAGAGCAGCCACTGCGAACCCACTTCCACCTCTTGCTCACCTCCGGGCGAAAGTTTCGCTATAAAATCTGCGTAGACCTGCCCTTTGATGGATCCTCTAGGCTCATACTGGATGTCGAATTCTGACAGTTCTACCGCCCAGCGCACCATTCTTCCCGCCACATCAGGCTTCTGCAGCACTTTCTGTATAGGGAGGTTGGTCATCACCACCACCGTAAAGCTGTGGAAGTAATGACGGAGCCTCCTGGCAGAAAATACTACCGCTAGCGCCGCCTTCTCTAGCGCTTGGTACCTCGTCTCAGCTCCCTGTAATGCCTTGCTTACAAAATAGATGGGCTTCTGACTCTGGTCCTGCTCCTCGACTAACACAGAACTGATGGCCCGCTCCGTTACAGTAAAATATAACCGGAGGGGCACGCCCGCTACCGGCTTGCAGAGGACCGGTGGCGTCGCCAGGTACTCCTTCAGCTTAATGAAAGTCGCTTCGCATTCATCAGTCCATGCAAAGCAACTGTTTCTCTAGAGGCACTGGAAATATGGGTGCCCCTTCTCTCCTCTGGCGGAAACAAACCTCGAGAGCGCCGCCATCCGCCCTGTCAGCTGTTGCACCTCCTTTATCGACGTCGGGCTTCGCATGGCGATAATCGCCGCTTATTTGTCGAGGTTCGCCTCTATCCCCCTCTCTGTGAGCATAAAACCCAAGAACTTACCGGTCTCTACCCCGAAAACGCACTTCTCAGGGTTTAACTTGAGGCGGTACTTGGATATTGTGACGAACAACTCCTCCAGGTCCGCCATGTGCTGCGCCCTATTCTGCGACGCCACCACCATGTCGTCTACATAGGCGTACACATTCCTCCCGAGCATTGGCGCCAGGACCTTGTCCATTAACCTTTGGTACGTGGCGCCCGCATTTTTCAACCCAAAAGGCATCACCTTATAGCAGTAACTGCAGGTCTCAGTCATGAATGCCGTTTTGTTCTCGTCTCTTGGGTGCATCTTGATTTGGTTGTACCCTGAAAAGGCGTCCAAGAAACTCAGCACCTTGCTGTCGGACGCACTGTCTACCAAGGCGTCGATGCTGGGCAGCGGATACGAGTCCTTTGGGCATGCCTTATTCAGAACCGTGAAATCAACACACATCCTCCACTTTCCGTTCGCCTTTTTCACCAAGACGACGTTGGCAAGCCACTCAGGGTATTGAATCTCCCTGATGTGGCTAGCACTCAACAGCTTCTGCGTTTCGTCTTTCACCACCTGCTGTCGTTCCTCATTGAACTTTCTCCTTCTCTGACGCATGGGGCGGACCATGCGAAGGCATCCAGGTGGCGTGAAATCACTTCCGCCACTCCTTCCTGCTCTTCTGGGCTCAGCGAACTTCCTAATTTGAATGTCTTGCCGCCAATCTCCCTTTCTACGGCGTTAGCCGCGGGCTGTTCCCTGCTATCATCCTCGACGGGCGCCGCCTCTTCCACGGGCGCCGCGTCGTTAGGGCCTTCCTTCATAGGCACATCTGCTTCGGGCATCGCCCTCACCGGTAGGGCCTCATTGGGCGTTGACCCAGCGGACGTCGCCTCAATCATCGTCGTGTCCGCGCTTGGCGGACGTTCATACACCATGAACACGCCCCTCTTCGTTTTCAGGCTGTTCTCATAGCATTTCCTTGCCTCCTCCTGGTCTGACCTGATGACTATCACCCGGCCACTGAGGTCCGGCAGCTTCATCTTCATGTGGCGTGTGGAGGACACCGCGTTCAAACGGTTTAACGCCGGCCTGCCCAGCAAAATATTGTAGGCGGAGTTGGCGTTCACGACCAGGTACCGAATGCTTTCAGTACGGGAGGCCTCTCCGTCTGTGAACGTAGTCCTCAACTCCAGGTAACCCCGGACTTCCACCTGGTTATCCCCGAACCCATACAGGCACCCTGTATAGGGACTCAACAAATCGGGGGACAACCGTAACTTATTAAAGGTCGACAGAAACATGACGTCTGCCGAACTTCCTTGGTCGACAAGCACTCTGTGCACCTTCCTTCCGGCTGTGACGACTGAGATGACAACGGGATCGTTGTCGTGGGGTACCACATCTCGGAGGTCTCTTCTCGTGAACATGAGATCCGACTCCCATGGCTCCCCCGAGAGCCTCTCTTCGATCGAATTTACCCCCCTCGCGTATTTCTTCCGCTGGGAGGCGGTGGGTCCCCGCCGGAAAAACCTCCAGCAATGGTGTGGACCTCACCAAGCACAGGCATCTCGTGTGCTGGTTCTTCCGCCGGCGGCGGCAAGGTGGCGGTCGTTGTGGGCTCTGCGACATAATCCTTCAAAAACCCAGTTCTCACCAGCTCATCTAGCTGGTAACCCAACGACAGGCAGTTATCAATGTGGTGCCCGAAAGCCTCGTGGAACTCGCACCAAGAGTCTTTGCGAGGCCCTAACACCTTGTCGGTCTTCACCGGTCGCCTCAGCCTCTCGGCTATATTAGGCACGGCGATCAGGTCTTTCAATTCTACCACAAAATTGTACCTCGTCGGTCTCGCTCTTTCTCTGGCCGGGCGATCGCCTCCCACTGGACCCCGGGGCTGGGGCTTTCTGGCCTCGTAGGGGCGTCTCGCCTCTGGCTTCTTTCTTCCCGTCGTGGTCTCATTGACCCTAACGGGTTGAGCTCGCGCCGGTCCCCTCGAGCGTGAGGGTACGACGCTGGTGCGCTTCACACACACCTCCCCTTCAGAAGCAATATGTTCTACCGCCCTACGCCGTAGTTCAGCGAACGTCCTAGGGCGGTTGCGGATGATGGATTCTCCAAAAGGACCGGGGCATACGCCTTTCACAAATGCGTACACGATCATAGGCTCCTCTGTCGTACCAACCTTCACGACCTGGGCCCCGAAGCGATTGATATACTCCTTCAGGGTCTCCCCTTGATACTACTTCACATCAAACAGGTCGTAAGAGACCGGCGGTGGGGCCTTGTTGGCTAAGTATTGTTCCCTGAACAATCGTGATAATTGGCGGAAAGATGTGATATGACCATCTGGAAGGCTGATGAACCAGTCCATAGCCATTACGGTCAGGGTGCTCATAAAGAGCTTGCACTTGGCAGCGTCAGAACCGCCTACCAGGACCATCTGTGTGTGAAATGCAGCAAGGTGCGTCTCTGGGTCCTCCATCCCGGTGAAGATCGCCTTGGGCCCCGCGAACGTGTTCGGGATCACTGCATCTAGGATCTCCTGCGAGAAAGGAGTGGAAAACTCCCTTGGTGGGGAATGGTTCTCCATCTCGTCATGTCCAGGCCGCCTCCGATCATTTCTCAGGCCCTGGCGCAACTCCTCATTTATACGGTGGAGCTCTTCATTTCGCTCATGCGAGGCATCGAGATCTGCCTGCATGCGTTCCTGTTCCATTTTCGACTCCCCCATGTCCTGCTGCAGCCCCCTCATTATCTCCAGGACCTATTGCATGGATAGTTCTGTTGGGGCTGCGCGTGCTGTACTCCGTCTGGTGGGGGCCATTGTCACTCCAACCTCCTCCAACGTTACTGCGACTTAGTAGATTTTCTCGAACTTGTGATGGGACTGATGTTTTATATCGTGCCCCACGGTGGGCGCCAAATGTTCCGTTCGGTTGACCGGGACGTCTTCGTGCGCGACCTCAACCGTCAGCTAGGGACTCCTTCCCACTGGTTACCTGTGGATTCCTGCAAAAAAGAGGACAAAGAGGCGCCCTAGCGGCCGTTTGCACTCCGACGCTCAAGTCAGCCAGCAAGAAACACCAAAACTGTTCACCTACGTCTCTGAGCACCGTGTATGGCACTCTGCAGGTGGTAAAAGAACTGTGTATTGTGTGTCTGTGTTCTCTCTCTCAGGCAAAGATATTCCCCAGTCCCTTGTTCGTAACCTTGAAGCACGAGCAAGCAACTAGAGAGTTCTGGTAAATTTGCCAAAAGTTCGAACCCTGTTTCCAACATTCTCAGCGCTATTTAAACTACCCAAGCATTTAAAGCGCCTTAAAGCGCCTTTAATTACAAATGTAACGCACTCAATCAGCGTATCTAATTAGAAAACGTAGCGCATTTAAGACGTTGAAACGCTTGGGAGCCATTATAGTACCTGAATGCTCGAAACGGAAACTGTATTGAATGACTTTAATTACCTGGCACCTGACTAAAGGGTGTTTCTATTCTGACATGGCTGTCGTACACGTGGAGGGCCTCACGACGCCGTGACCCCATCTAGGGGCGTTTCTGCCCATCTGGGGACGTTTCTACGTGTGAGTCCTCCTGCTTGGGAGTGCTACTGCGCTAGGGGTGACTTTTTGGGTGCCAACTCATGCCCCCAATCATCTAGTCACTTACTTTGAGAGTGTATCTGCCCTCCTCTCGTACCCTGCACCTGTCTACCCTGGGCGTGACCTTCCTCTTGGGTCGTATCTGTCCCAAAGGCGTCTCTGGGGCGGCAGGGGTACTTCACGAGTCAGGCTGCCCTATACTGGTGTTGTTACTATGGCCTTGAAGCCACCTTTCTCTCCTCTTTATTACTGTTCCCTGGTTATACAGGGTTTAGGGCCTTCCCACGGCGTCGCCCCCTCCATGGTCTTTCCTACCCATGGGTATCGGGGAGCCGCACAGTGATTGCCTTGACTTAATGATATTTGATCTTGGCGACGCCCTGGTTGGGCGACGCCTTCACCTAGGCGACGCCTTGTCTTGGCGATGCTTCCTCTTGGCGATGCTGGCACTTGGCGTCTCTCCACCTAGGCGACGCCCTGCGTTGACTTTGACTCTCCGGGACGGTACATTAGCAATTCCAATCGTTAGTTTGTTTTTAGGTGTTGTTCTTTAATTTCCACCGATTATTCTTGTTCTTCTTGTCTTCTACTTTTAATTTTGCACTTGTAGCTTAATTTGATTTGGTAATTGTGTTCCAAATTCCTTGTGTTTGTTCGGTTCATTGTGGAAAGGCACTCAATCTTAAGTTTGGTTCATTTATTAGAAGGCTTTGTACTTCAATGATGATTCCTTAAGTTCCTTCACTTGTTCCTAATTGTTTGTCCTTGTTTATCACTCTTAATTGTTGTCTTTCTTCACATATATTGTTGTTTCCATATGCTGAAAAGTGTTTATGCTTGATTCAACTCACATCACTCTCTGAGGTTAGCTCGATTATTGGACCCTGGGTAAGGGTTACGAGTTTGACCTAGTTCAGTTAATGAGTTCGTAAGATATAATGGGGCTGCCATTTGAGAGGGGCCCATTGTATATGCTTATTGATAAGTGTGCGCAAGTAGTTATGATATGTGCGTGTTTGTTATTTGTTACGTGTGCATGCTTGTTATTTGTTGCATGTTAATTACATATTAATGCTTGTTGATAGTTGTTGTTAACCCTAAAAGTTAGGGGCGTGCAGTTAAAACAGAATGTTGGCTTGCAGTTTAGCACCTGAAGATCATTGGTGCCCGTGACAGGTGGTTTTTCTCTTAGAGATAAAAGATTAATGTGCTTATTATATTTTCAGTTAAGATTTTATTCTCTCAAGCGAGAAATTGTTGCATGTGCGGTTATAAAAGGGGCCTAAGACCCCAGGTGAAGGTACGTTGTTTTTGCACACTAAATTGAGAATTGTTACTTTTTGTGAACCGTTACTGACTTGAGCGTCGGAGTGCAATCAACAGGTGGGGCGCCCTCTGTCACAACGAAGTCACGTTTCAGTTCAACAGAGAGACACAAGTCAATACTCAACTGCGGCAGATCCAAGAGAAGGTGTTCAACCTAGTCAACCGGCGAGAGACTCAATCGGCGAGAATAGTGGTATACTGTCCAATTTTTGTGCCTTGGGCATACATTATTTTTATTCTCTTGTATGTGGCTTGAAACACTCCTAGTGTTTCTTTGTATTTATTCATTATAGCATATCAAAAAAATATCTTATTTTTATTTTAAAAATAAAAATATTAAAAGTGCATTTTGATTAATTCTTTGTGTAATAAAATAAGTTTGTATTATTTTCTGATAGATCTTAAATCATGAATTGAATTTGGGACTGTTCCGTCTGGTTGACCTAGGACGTCTTCGTGCGCGACCTCAACCGTCAGCTAGGGACTCCTTCCCACTGGTTGCCTGTGGATTCCTGCAAAGAAGGACAAAAGGGCGCCCTAGCGGCCGTTTGCACTCCGACGCTCAAGTCAGCCAGCAAGAAACACCAAAAACTATGCACCTTCGTATCAGAGCACCGCGTATGGCACTCTAAAGGTGGTGAAAAAGAAACTGTGTCTAGTGTATGTTTTCTCCTTCTGGCCAAGATCCTTCCCTAGTCCCTTGTGCAAAACCTCAAGGCTTGAGCAAGCAACTAGAGTGTTTCTGGAGAATTAGCCGAAAGTTCCAACCCTGTTTCCAACATTCTCAGCGCTATTTAAACTACCCAAGCATTTAAAGCGCCTTAAAGCGCTTTTAATCATAAAACGTAACGCCCTCAATTAGCGCGTCTAATTAGAAAACGTAGCGCATTTAAGACGTTGAAACGCTTGGGAGCCTTTATAGTACCTTAAACGCTCGAAACAGAAACTGTATTAAATGAATTTAATTACCTAGTACCTGACTAAATGGTGCTTCTATTAAACCCTAAACCCTGGCTGACCTGACTAAATGAATTTAATTACAGGAGTACTTCACGAGTAAGGCTGCCCTACCCTGGTGCTATTACTATGGCCTTGAAGCCACCTTTCCCTTCTCTTTATCACTACCCCGGATTATCGGGACTTGAGGCCTTCCCACGGCGTCGCTCCCTCCATGGTCTTTCCTACCCATGGGTATCGGGGAACCGCACTGTGATTGCCTTGACTTAATGATATTTGATCTTGGGGACGCCCTGGTTGGGCGACGCCTTCACCTAGGCGACGCCTTGCCTTGGCGATGCTGGCACTTGGCGTCTCTTTACCTAGGCGACGCCTTGTGTGGACCTTGACTCCAGGCGTTGACTTTGACCTTGACTTTGTCAACGCCCGGATACGGGACGGTACAGGGACTAAGATTAGAGCTTGGTTGTAGTATTTTAAAAGGAGAAAGTGTGAAGAAAAAAAAATCCATGAATGATTTTTTTAATTAAATATAAATATTATTTCATTTTCTTCGTTTTTTTGGATGTTTGAACTTTCTTGTTGAAATTTTCCTTTGTTTCTTGTATTGTTTTTTACTATAAATAAAAAAGTATGATTTTTTGTTCTATAGAATTTCTAAAAACGTTGTTTTTTTGGTAAATAATAAATAAATAAATAAATATGAGCATAAGAGGAGGCTTGAACCCTTTAAAATATTTGAGGTGAGAGAGCCGAGTTGTTAAAACCTTATATCATAATTAATATAAATTTTAAGATATTATAAAGAAGTAAACTTTAAGTCTAACTCAATATTATAAAACTGACTTACAAGGTGAAGTTTTCACTCACTTATATGTTATGAAATGTCTTTATCTCTAGTCGATGTGAGATCTCCAACACACCCCTCACAATGGACGACACCTGCCAACTCATGCGTGTATCTATACATTTATGGATGGTTTAATAAAGGGCGACCTGATACGCCTAACAAACTTCGCTAGGATAAATTCTAAATTACTCTAATATAATATTGAAAAATGAACTTTAAGCCTAACTCGACTTTATGAAACCGGTTTATATGGTTAGATTTGTACCCACTTATATAACATGAAATGTCGATGTGAGATATCTAATAGGTATTTATAAATCACTTTAAATATGAGGGTTTCTTTTATTGTTAATTACCCTAATGAGTTATGATCCTGCCGGTTAACTTGAGTGCAAGAGTCTTGCCACGTCAAAGGTTTCTCCTTCTGGATCAGCTTCGCACCATGTTAGCCTCTGTCCTTCACGCCTCAATTCCTCGTAAGAACCTGAAGAAAACAGAGTGGCGCCGCTGCGGCCGATCGCGCTCCGACGCTCAAGTCATTGACGGAATCACCAAATACTAAGAGAGAATATCTCAACTCAAGGAACCGTGCGCAGTGAATCTCAGTGTCCTAGAAAATATTTTGAAAGCGTACTAAAGTGTTCTAAAAGCGTACCTCAAAAGTCTGTTAAGAGTTCCTTATATACCTGAGCACTTTCTCTCTCCTGACGGTTACACCTCTGGACACGTGGCTCGCATCCAGTTGTACACGTGTCGCCATCTGGAGCCCCTTCTACTTGAGCGTCACCTCTACTCTTCAAGCTATTCGACTAAGTTACCCATACAAGGAGTAACTTGGTGCACAGCTTACCTTGGAGTGCGACCCTTTAAGTGGTGAGTGCGGGGTGTCACCATGCACACCTTCTCTGTGGTCTCGCCTGCCGTTATCAAGATCTGCCTCACTTGCACATCGTGCATGCTCTGGGAAACTGTTCCCTTGCCTCGACCTCTGGCTAGGGAATGATCATCTGATAACCTCATCCTCCACTACTGCGTGATAAGCATATCATTGGCGCCTTCTTCGTACTCGTACCCCTTGAAAGCCTTAGGCAAGCTTTCCTGATCTTTCGGAGATGTGCCCCTTTCGGCGATCTCTAACCACCTGATCTCCTAGTACTCATGTATGGCGACTATGGCGCAACTCTGGCGACCGCCGGTTACACACACTAGAGATCGGAGAACGCCAACTCAATGATTGGCGACTACACAGACTTCCCGATGTACTTCCCTTCTGTCAGCCAGGTGTCCCGTTCAACACGCCTATATTATCGCTTGCTGCCATGTCATCACTTCCAATTACCTGATCGGTACAAGTTATTACAATTATAACTTGTTGATGCATTTATAACTTGTTAATTAATTGATGGATGAAGCTATTTAACGCCCTATTTTGCTCTTTCTAGATGTTGGTTGAATATCAACATTTTCTAAGTGAATGTTAGCGTCACAAAGGAAATCAACTAAAGATATGTTCAATTGGAGTGAAACATCATTGCTAAGAGCTAAGAATGGTTCATTTAAAAGTCATGACATTAAAGTGCTTTAATTGACCTGCTATTAGTGATTGGTTGGTTGAAGGCAGTGTTTCATGGAATCAATTAGAGGAATCTCGACACTTACCAATATATCTTGAATTTTTGTTTGAGATAAGGATTACATTTTCATTATGGTTATTTAAAGTTATTGATACATGTAAAAGGCCAATTGGAACGTGTCAAACCTTGGGAGAGGCATGTGTCAAACTCTAGGGAGAGGCATGTTTCAAAGTCTTAAAAGATTGCTACTATGAAGTAGAATTTAATAACAGATTATAATCTTACAATAACACTACGTAATAATTATTAAATAAAAATTAATTTTAAAAAATATTAATTACTATATTAATTAAATTATATATTAATTAAAAAATATTAATATTTAAAGTAATTTCATTTATTAATAAATAATTTATAAACTAATATTTAATTAAAAAATATTTTACTACTACTAATTATATTATAATTTAATTAATATAATTTTTTATCGATAAAAAAATTAAAATTAGTTTTTATTTAATAAATTTTTTTAAATGTAACATATTTTTACAATGATCCAATTCTACCAATTTATTATGTCTCTCATTTCCTCTACTTTTATCTTCATGACTAAATTTTCATGTAATTTGCTTATCAATTCTGATATAATTAAACTTCCATCCAATACTAAAAAAAAAATGTTAAATAAAAATTAATTTTAGATATTAAAAATAATTAATTGTTATAGTAACTTAATTAAAAACCATTTTAGAGACTAAAAATAAATTTAATTTCTAAATTAATTTCTATTATTGATAAATAGTTTTTAAAATGATATTTAATTAACTACCAAGATTTTAACTATCAATTATTTGATAGCAAGAACCTTGGTAACTAATTAGATACCAATTTAAAAATTATTTATCAATAATAGAAACTAATAATTTAGAAAAAATATTTTTTTTGACTCTGTATCTAATTTAGTTACTATATTAACTAATTATTTTTGTCTCTAAAATTGATTTTTATTTAATAATTTTATTCTACTACAATGAAAAGTATTCCGACAAACTTATATTCTCTATCTTAATTTTCTTACTATAATGTCACATTTAAACATTTTACAAAAAAAAATAAATTACATCACAGTTATTATTAAAACTAGTATTTAAGTTTTATCATTAACTAAGTATTAATATTTTAAAAAATTGTATTAAAACATATTTGTCTTAATTAAGCAACGTTAAGTGTTGTCATATTATTTGCACTAATAATAAAATTTACTAACTAACTATATTGTTTAACTTTAAGTGAGCTACACACCTGAAGCGTTAGAAATTATATAAGTTTTTAATCAATTTTAAATTGATCTTAAATAAATTTATAGTCCTCCAAAATTAATAGTAAAACACTATATATCTAGTTAGGATAAAAGATTAAAAATTCAACTCATAATTCACCTCACCAACTCTCACATAATATAAATATATATATATATATATATGTAAATATATATATATATATATGTATATATCCACCAATTAAAAATAACATTTAATTTCAAATATAAAATATGTAGCCATTTCAACTTGTATTGATTAGTCAATAATCATAGATTATAAGTGATTAGTCAATGTGTCTTTGGCTGTACATGTGCAGAAGTGAAGGCATCAAATTGATCATATTGACAATTCTGACGGCTTAAAAACTAGCCAAATTAAGCATTATGTACGACGTACTTAGTTTTGAGATTCAACCATAAAACAGAAACATATATGTTGCTTGTAGGACTAGTTTATTAATTTTTCTTTCTTATGTTAATGAAATCCCTTCCCTCTTCTATGTCACTCCCACACATCATCCTCTATAAAAAGACCACAACATATATTATCTATCATGGACATATATGCTTACACTTCACAATTATACTAGGTGTTGTCTTCTCTTGTTTCAACATATATATATAAAGAGAAGGCAGAAAGTGAAGAAATTAACGAATGTGTTCTTATGGACATGGAAGAACAAAGATCCCTTGAAGAAACTTCAACATGGGCTGTCTCAGTTTTCTGCTTCTTCTTTCTTCTAACATCTTTGATCATTGAGGGCAGTCTCCACAAATTGGCTGAGGTATTGTTAGCTAAATATATATATTCAGAATTCCCATAGAAAATGCTTGAAAATTTCAATAAAATGTGTTAATGACATAAAGAAGAACTTCTGATTATAAAAACACTGTTAAAAGTGAGCATTTTTGGTTCCTAGTAAATATTTAAAATCTTCATTCTGACCTATAGTTTTGGTGTATATGCTCCAGATATTGAGGAAAAGGAAAGACAAATCACTAGGGAGGGCATTGACTAAAACCAAAACAGGTTGGTGTGTCTCTGGAATCAAATTTGTTATTAATTTTTTCTATTTGCAACTTGCATGCATTTTACTTTCTTCATATATATGGATGGAGAATTTATTGTTAGTTTATGTCAAACAAAATAGCTGTGCTTTTGATGAAATGCTTATGAATTTGGTATTAATCTTGCGGGTTGAATCATAGAAATGATGAAATTCGGTTTCATGTCCTTTCTTCTCACCATATCGGAAGTGCCAATATCGAAAATCTGCATCAGCAAGGGTGTGGCAACATATTTTCTCCCTTGCAAAGATGCTGTGGACTTAACAGGGTTATCAGCTACTCGTACATCAACCTCAGAATTGGACGTAGCACCTGCAACAAACCAATCTAACGTTGAGTTCAACTATTGTGAAGCAAAGGTGAAGGAAGTGTACTTAATTATATTATTCATCTTAATTTCATGGTAAAGCTTCTTGAGTACGTATTTGTATCATTATTTTTTGTTTTATTTTATCTTATTGCTATGATGATGTGCAGGGTATGGTTAGTTTAATTTCAAGTGAAGGAATCCTGCAGCTAAATATATTCATCTCCTTTTTGGCTGTTTTTCACATCTTCTTCTGCACATTGACAATGTGCCTTGGTAAAGCAAAGGTATGCACACCATTTTCAATCATGTGGAAATTAGAGGGAAGAATTGTCTACACACAACAGTTTTTGATAACACGTAACTTGAGAAGAACCATACACTGGCTTTTCTATAGTAGAATTTTGTATATTAGGTATAGCATTATCAGCATATAAATTCTAATGAAAAAAGAATACTAATTGCTTATTCAGAAGTCACCACTTGTCCACCATTACAGCAAGGCCGAAACTTTGATTATTCTCTCAATATATTCAATCCTTTTATTTAATTATTTGATCTCGAATTCAATTATATCCAAAAATAACTTAGTTTATTCGTTCTAATACCCATTGTTTATCATTGTATAATGTTCCACAATATAAATTAAGCAAAGAGCACACAAATGAGAAAGTCAAAATTGATTTTTACTTTTTTTTAATAGGGACCAAGAAAACCATATATACATCTTTATTTTCATCTACATCTCTCCTATTTGACTGCTTATGATTAAATGATAATTTTTTTTGGAATATATAATCAATATTTATAAAAAGAGTTTTTAAAAGAAAAAAAAACGAAATCATTTCCCTACAATTAATCTAACCAATTGATATGTTCATTCTGCTATGATTAATTGCCATGAAACTTAGGCTATTTGGTTTTTAAAAAAAATGTTTCATTTTCGATATTCACTTTTAATTACTGAAAACGTAACCGTGTTTCCATTTTCTTTCAGGTTTTTTTAAAATACTTTTTCTATTTACATTTTTTACAATTTTTAATTCAAACTTTTCAAGATAAAAAATTAAACAAAAATAATATGACATTTTTTAATTGAAAGCAGAAACAAATCACAAAAATCCTCTCAAACTAGACATTCCATGGTTAAAAATGAATTTTCTATTTCAAATATTATAAATAAAAGTATTGATATACAACTTTCTACACCTAAAAATTCATCCTATTTTAAAAGAGTTGTGATAATGTGTAAAATGTGTTCCTTTTCGGATTGAGGGATCGATAACAGTGTAATATCTAAATTGAAACTTTAAATTTATATATTCATCTTAATATGTTAGATTTATAATTTTTTTTCATATATGATGGTATAATCATCCCAAAGAGTCATATTTTACAAATTACAATTTTTTTTTTTTGACAGATGAGAAGATGGAAAAGATGGGAAGAGGAGACCCGAACACTTGAATATCAGATAGCAAATGGTGACTATAAGTTCTTGATTTATTTGTCATTGTAGAGAGATTAATTATAGTGTTATTTACTTTAATTCCTCCTTAAACTTTTCTTTTACAGATCCAAGAAGGTTCCAGTATACAGGTCAAACAATGATTGGAAAGCGCCATTTGAATTTCTGGAGCTATCATTCTCCTTTGCTTTGGATGGTAAGTGAAAGTAACTGAAAATTTAACTTACACTTAAACTGTAAATTCACACTCTCAACTAAATAAAAATCATGCTACATTAAACAAAATATTTCAAAAATTAACCATTTTAATTACTAATAGTTGACTTATACATCATGATTCCTTTGGACAATGATTCATTGTTTGAAGTATAGCTGCATAAGGGTCTGTAAGAAATTAGTTAGTTTCAAGTCAAGTTGAATAAATTCATTTCTTAATCTCTCTTTTTCTCTCTTTCTATTTCTTGTCTTTCTTTCATCTGATTTCTGAAGTAAAACAAGTAAAAATCTTCAAGTCTGATGTTAAATATTGCTAGAAAATTATCCAAATATTCACCTTACTGATTAAAAGTCTTGTTGGTTCCATAGGTCTGCTTTATTCGGCAGTTTTATGGCTCAGTCTCAAAAGATGATTACTATACTCTACGAAATGGGTTTATTGCAGTAAGTGAATTATCTATACCAAATTTCTTAGGAATTCGTGGTACTATTTAAGCATCAAGAATTTAGTCCAAATTTACTGTTTATAGGTTTTGGCTTTACTGGATCGAGCCTCATTATAATAAAGTAAGTTATCAAACATTCTTATTCTCTCGTGACATCTAACAAGGTTTTTTTCTTTTCTGAAATTGCAGGCTAATATTTCTTTAGGCAGCAATTTCAACTTCAAGAAATTTCTTTCCCGCACTTATGATGAAGATTTTGAGAAGGTTATGGGAATCAGGTACTTCCTATGGTCAGATCAGAAACAAGGTTTCCGCTACCTCAATATTTATAAAGCAGATTCTTGTAGTTACAAAAACATTAAATTTCAATGCCAAAAAACTCAGTAACCCCAGCTTTTGATGATCTTGCAGGATTTGGATCTGGATATTCTCCATACTTTTCATCTTTTTTAGTGCACATGGTATGACATGTGGTATTAATTTGTCACCACTCTCATCCCTGTAACAATGAATGTATGTCTTGTTTGGATGAAATTTCTGAAAACAATATACATATATAAAAGAATCAAGTTTCTGTTTTAAATCAACTTGTACTTCAACTTATATACAATCTTGCTCATTTAATTTCGTCAAAAGTTTATCCAAACAAGAATATAGTTTATGGGATAAAAAGAAATTTTTGCAACAAACCCATCAGTGCTTAACAAATTGTTTCTTTTTGCTTGCAGAGTTCTATAATTACTACTGGCTTCCATTTATTCCACTTATGGTACAGTTTATACTATCTCACTTGTTCATCCCAATAAATTGGTCGTAGAAATGTGATTTTTTTTTTCCTTTTTTCGTGACTTATTTTCATGTCTGCTCTAATATTTTGTATTAAAGGTTGCTTTACTTGCTGGGACAAAACTCCAAGTCATAATAACAAAGATGTGTGTAGATAGTTGCAAGGCAAACCCAGTGATCAAAGGGAGTCTACTTGTAACACCTAGTGATGCCCATTTCTGGTTTCATCGACCTGAATGGCTTCTGTATTTACTCAAGTTCATCCTTATCCAGGTAGATATTATAGAAAACATACCATACATGAAAACACTAATCATAATTTATTATCATCAACCATAGATGAAAAGGAATAAATGACTTATCTGTTACTGCTTTTTTCAGAACTCCTTTCAACTTGCATTCTTCACCTGGACTTGGGTAAGTATAATGATACTCTAGAGATGTTTAATTTTTTATGCTGATTCCTACTCACAAACAACAGTATGAATTTGGTCCAAGGTCTTGCTTCAATCGAGAAAATGAGGACATTGGCATAAGGATTGCCATGGGTATAGCTGTGCAGCTCCTTTGTGGTTACGTCACACTTCCCCTTTATGCACTTGTTACTCAGGTAAACATAAATTAAGTTCTTTAGATGTATTTGATAGCTTAACTTTTCAATTTTGTGTCTCAATTAATGAAATTTTGTGAAAGGTCTAAAAGAGTTAATTTGTCAATTATTATGAAATTTTACTTGTAAAGCTAGTTAATAAAGGAGGAGAAATGTTATTCACATACTCTCAGAATCTCTTTGTAAAAACAATCTATATTAATCAACATTTTTTAAAAATCACACTCACATTAAATTTGTCACTATGTCACAGATGGGTTCTAGCATGAGGAGAGAAATTTTCACTGAGAGAATTTCTAGGGGCCTCAAAAATTGGCACAAAAAGGCTAAACAAACTCTGCACAAAAACAACTCAACTTCAAGCAAACACTCAGATTCTTTGCATTCCAAAGGAGGTGACAATTCAGCAAGAGGAACAATGCAAAGTGTGCACACCCCAGATAATGTAGCAGTCACAAACAACCCTTCTCCCTCTAATGAGGGAAAGAGAATTGCTTCCACTAATAATGAACAAGATACATCAAGTCCTTCGACTTCAGAAATCACAGCTACTGAGGAAGAGAATCCCAAGATCATCACCAGAGGAACCTATGACGGTGAGATCTCATTTGGGAGTAGCTGGAAAAATGTGGGAAGTAGCAGGGGCATCAGAGAAATTGGCTCAATAACTGAAGAAGATGATGCTGAAAAATTGCCTGAACTTATTCCATAGGGAACAACATACAAACATCCATTGAGCCAACTCTAAAAGCTGCAGTCCCTTGCTTATATCTTGTTAAAGTGTCAATAACAGCATTCAAATCAACTACCTACCCTCTTTACCTCTACCCTTTCTTCTGTCTTCCTGAATTGAAAAATAAAACAGAAAGAAAAATTCTCTCTCTTGTTCTAAGCACTGACATTTATCTTTCTCAATTGTTTACTTTTTCTTGCTTAGATTGCACTTTTCAATTAAAGGGTGGAGAAAGAGAGAGGTGAAAGGGACTAGTGATTTGAATCCTGGATATCATATACTAGATATTCATTGCAGCAATGCAATTATCAACAACTACTACTATTATTCAAATTGCCTACCATAAATTGAAAATTTTGTCCAAATTTATAAGTTTGTTTGAAAATTCCAAGTTGAATATACAACGGTTATGGGATATGAAGGATCTTAAGCTCGATTAATTATGTAATAAGAAATAAACTGAAATGTTTATTTAGTTAAGTAGAAATGTAAAATCTATAAGGATAGCTTTTTTGAAAGTTATATAATTTAGTAATACAATACTTATCATGTTACTCTCCTCACCTTAATCATATATATAGTGTTGAAAAAACAGATACGGAGAATCGTATTTAGTATTAACAATTTTCATATACCTTTAAAGTGACAAATACGGTGAATCTAGCGGTGTCAATCATTCAATTATATATATATATATATATATATATATATATTTTTTTATTTTTTTTATTTTTTTATTTTTTTTTATGGTTGTGTCTTCATGTCGATTTGAGTTTCTTGATGGAGAGTTGCAGAAGCTCAATGAAGGATGCAGACAAGGAGTTCACTTAGAGCTTGTGGTTTCCTTGAAGGTGCATGCCAAGTATGGAGAGTGACAGGTGAGGCCTAATTACTTGATCTAGGTGGAGAATTGAAGACTAAAGTGTCTATCCTAAAGAGGTAAAGAGGCAAAGACCAGAGTGAGAATTGGGTTAGCAACTTGGCAGCAATTTCATTCATTCATTAATCTTGTAATTACATGAGTCAAACACCTCTTTATATAGCGTTAGAGGGTCGGATTTGAATAAAAAATGGTGGAAAATTCAAATGTAATTAACTTGAAATTGGCGCCTAAAGTGAATGATTGACATGCATGATAAGTATATATATATATATATATATATATATATATATATATATATATAATTACATTATATAAAGTCTTGTATAAATTAAATTTATTACTTGAAATACTGAAGATATTAGGCAAGAGCACACTGGAGTTCAAATCCATCCTGGAACAACTTTTCCTTAATTGAATGATTTGAGCTTTTGATTTTGACCGGTTTAAAGCCGTTAGTCACCAAATATAAGTTAATATCATGTATAGTATAAGAACTCTTAAGATACAAAATAAATTTATCCCTAAGTTTATTTTTAACTTGAAAGTTAATTTTAATTTTTTTCTTCTAATATTTTTTTTTCTAGAAAACTCTTTTAAAACACTTATGATTGTTGTAAAATCTGGACATCACAAAAGAATTTTCGAACATCTTTGCATCATGTGCAATATCTCTGCTTCAATTTTTGTCACTTTCGTTTTTAGATCTAAAAAGAGAATTTTTTGGATCCAAACAAAATCGAAGCTGAATTTTTCTCTGCAAATCACGAGTCATTCCAGGAATGATTTATTTTTTTCGAGAACTTTCAGATTTGGTGCCACCATGATCGGAGGAGCAGTCTCCTCCTTTTCCGATGGTCACTTCAGATCTTAAAGAACGTCTCTTTTATTCTTTCGTGGTTGAGTCTTCCTCCACCTATAATGCATCTTCTCCTCTAGAAGACATACCCTTCACTTGCTTTTCTTCCTTTTTATACTTCTTTCTTTTTTCTTCTTTATTCTACTTGTGCAGTCATGGGTTTATTTTGACTCTTAGGAGCTTGCTTTCTAGGTTTGAGATCTCAATATTATCCAGGAAGTTTTTGTTGTATCTTGGGAGACTTGCACAACACACCGTGGATAAGTTCTTACGAGCAATGATCATTCATGCCTCAGGAAATCAACCTTGTTCATATTCTTAGTCTTATTTACTACAACAGTATGGATTTATGGCTTGTGGCATGGACGTTGACAACAATTCTACATTGGAGAAGTCGAAAGGTGTTTCCGCAACTCAGACCATCTTTGCGAAATTGTTTTTGCATATTTAAAAAATTAAAGCCTTCACCGGTTAAAATTTTTTATCTTGGCAAGAACATATGTCTACTTTGGTACACCTGCAAAACAAATTGAACATTGGACTCATGTGAATAAGGTATGTCATCACACTTTGCTTAATACATTTTTTAACGATTTGTTCGATGTGTGTACTACTTTTACAAGGAAGAAAAAGATATTTGGGATTCTCTTATTCTCAAATATATTATTGAAGATGTCATTAGACAAAATGTTTGTTATCATAAATTATTACTGATGGGAGGTGATTGAAGACAAGAACATCAAGATTCAAATCAACGAATACCACAAGTTGCTTGAAGAAATTAAAGCAGATAACATAGTCTTGCCTAATGAATTCGTTTCCGAACTGCTGATTGAAAAACTTTTGAATCTTAGACTGACTACAAACAACAACTGAATCACAGAAACAAGCAAATGTTACTACTAGATTTGATCACTCATGTCATCATAGAAGACACCAACAGAAAGGAATTTGTTGCTACAAGGGCTAAAGCTTTATCTGTTAAGGCAAACATGGTAAAAGATAAACCAACTCCAAAAAGATACGAGAAAAAAATTTATCACAAGAAGAAAAATAATAATAAATTTTCTCGTCATAATGGATTTAACCATGCCTTTAAAAAGAAGGCAAATATATTTGTCTATGGAAGGTCAGGTCATCATGTACCTCAATGCAGACATAGGGTAAAAAATGACAATTCTCGTAAGGAAAATATAGCCAAAGAGGAAGATACAATTGTTGTGGTTGTTTCACAAGTGAAACTTGTGACCACTATGGGTAAATGGGTGGTAGACTCTGGGCTACCAAGCACATTTGTGCAAACAAAAATGTGTTTTCCTCCTACACAAGTGTGAGGGATGAAGAAGAACAAGTTTATCTTTGTAATTTCAGGACAACTCCTTCCTTAGGAAAAGGAAAGGTTTTTTAAAGCTTACATCTGGGAAGACTCTGGCTTTAAGCAACGTGCTACATGTGCCATCCATTAGAGTTAATTTAATCTCTGTAGCACTGCTGGAATGGTTGGGGTAAGGTGGCATTTGAATATGAAAAGATTGTTATGACAAAAGATAATGTGTTTGTGGGCAAAGTATATTGTGATCAAGGTCTTTTTGTACTTAACATTTCTAAATTATCAATGAATCTGGGTCTTCTGCTTATATTGTTGATTCTTATGGTGTGTGACATGCTAGATTAGGACATATAAATTCTTTGTATATTATGAAATTACAATGACTAGGTTAATCAACATGCATGACAAAAAATAGGAAATGTGATATATGTGTAGAATCTAAAATAACGAAGAAAACATGTCATTTTACAAAACTTCAAACTAAAAATTCTTGGTTTAATTCATATTGATCTTGCTGACTTAAAACAAACAATGTCTAGCGGTGATAAAAATTATTTTGTAACCTCTATAGATGATTTTTCTAGATACACCAAAGTATACTTAATTAAACATAAGGATGAAACACCCTATGAGTTGTGGAAAAGTTATTAACCTAATCTTAAATATATATATATATATATATATATATATATGAGTGTGAGAGTGTGATGTTACCTGATCCTAAGAAAAGGAAAATAGGTTCTAAACTTCTGATTATGTGTTCTTAGGCTCTGTGAAACATAGTATTGTCTATAGGTTTCTTGTTCTGAATAGTGTTATAATTGAACGTAATAATAGTAGAGAGAAAAAAAATGTTAAGTTCTTTGAACATGTTTTACCCTTAAAAAATAATGGTACATCTAAACAATCTATAGATACAACTAGTGATGCCATGGGTGAGGATGTGATGAGAAGTAAAAGACAGAGAAAAGAAACCTCCTTTGGAAATGATTTTTACACTTATCTAGTTGAAAATTATCCAACAAGTTATTTAGAAGACATTAGTTCTCTTGATGCAAAACATTGGGGGACATTAGGACTGAAATTGATTCAATTAAGAAAACTAGTACTTGGACCTTAGTAGATTTTCCTAAAGGAGAAAAAGTCATTGGTTGTAAGTGGATCTTTAAGAAAAAGTACAATCCTAATGGGTGCATATAAAAATATAAGGCAAGATTAGTAGCAAAAGGTCTTACTCAAAAACCAACATAGATTACTTTGATACTTTTACTTCAATTAGTAGGATTTCATCTATTTGAGTGTTGCTAGCCATAAGTTAGTTATTCACCAAATGGATGTTAAAAGAACTTTTCTGAATGGTGAAATAGAGGAGGAAATTTATATAACTCAACCTGAAGGATGTGTAGTTCCAGGTCAAGAGAAAAAAACGTGCAAACTTTTAAAATCTTTATATGGATTGAAATAGACACCAAAACAATGGCGTGAAAAACTTGACAATGTTTTACTTTGTGATGGTTGTTCTTCTAATGATGTTGATAAATATGTGTACATTATATCTGTAAATGGTGAAATGTATCATTATATGTTTATATATGGATGACATGTTGATTTTTGGTACATGCAATGATATATTTTTTAAAACAAAACTTTTTCTTGGATCTAAGTTTGAGATGAAAGACATGGGTGAAACAAGTGTTATTGAAGAAGTTAGAGTCATAAGGAAGGGAGATAGTATATTACTATCCCGAGAAAAATATACTGAGAAACTTCTTAGGAAGTTTGGTTATTATGACTTTAAATTAGTGAGCACCCCTTTTGTTTGCGAATTCTAAATTAAAGAAAAACAAAGAAAAATCTATTTCTCAGCCTAGTATGCCTAGATAATTAGGAGCTTATTGTATTTAATGGGTTTTTCTAGACCAGACATTGCTTATGCAGTAAGTAGGCTGAGTAGATATACTCAATTTCCTAATCAAGATCATTGGAGAGCACTTGCAAGACTCATGAAATACTTAAGAGGTACAATAGATTATGTCATTAAATATAGTAGATTTCTCGTTGTGCTAGAAGGGTACAATGATGCTAACTGGATCTCTAGTTCAAATGAGACAAAATACACTAGTGATTATGTGTTTACACTTGAGGGTGGTGCAATTACATGGAGATCAGTCAAACAAATAATTATTACGAGATCAACAATTGAATTTGAGTTTATTGCTCTCAAAATGGATGGAAGGGAAGTTAAGTGGTTGAAAAACTTCTTAGCAAACATTTTGTTAGGAATGAAACCAACCCTCTCAGTATCAATGCATTATGATTGTTAAACATAAAATTTACAATGGAAAGAGCAAACATATACAATTGATACATAATTTGGTAAAATAACTGCTAAGAGTGGAACGATTTCCATTGATTATGTCAAGTCATAGCGGAATTTGGAAGATCCTCTGACAAAACTCATAGGGAGAAAATTGATTTTAGAAACATCAAGGGGAATGAGACTTAAGTCACTTGAAAACAAACAAGTGATGGAAACCCAACCTTTGTGATTGGAGATCCCATGAATAAGGTTCATATGGGAAAAAACAAGTCACTTCATAGTTTTGCTAACACTAGAACTTATTTAATATCAATTTTGTCCATTCATATGGTGTGTGAAAGTGGTAGATACTGCATTATTCAGAGGGTAAACATTGTAGTTGAAATTTTGAGGTGTGAGAGTTTTAACGTCTAACAAACCTTTTAATGATTTTCATATCCCTTACAATTAGTGTATGATTTGCATCATACACTTGATGAAATCACTAATACAAGTGTTAAATGGGGTCACTTGGATGAGATCTTAGCAAGATCTTTAGAGTAGTCATGAATATCGGACACGTGCATGGCCTAGTAAGCGCAACACAACGATAACAATAAGAATTTTGGGGGTCAATTGTGATTGATAAACTGCTAACACATGCTAAGTGTCTTGGTTCATATAGTTCCTATACCAACTACACTATGTGTTAAGTTCTTCAATATAGGACGAGTTCATATAGCTGTCTATACCAGCTTTGATGCTTTACATCTTATATGAGACCCAAGATTTATTTCTTCCTTCTTCTTCTTTATCTTTTGCATTATGTTGGGGATTTTGTAAAATGTGGGTATCGCAAAAGAAGTGTCAAACATCTTTGCATCGTTCTGAACATATTTGCATCATTTCCTTTTATTTTCATTTTCAGATCTAGAAGAAGGATTTCTCAGACCCAAACAAAATCGAAGATGTATTTTTCTCCACAAGTCACAAGTCGTTTTAGGGATGACTCGCTTTCCTCAAGAGCTTCCATATTCGGCACCACCATGATCGGAGGAGCGGTCTCCTACTTTTCCGGAATGATTCTTTTTTTCTTTTATGGATTTGGGTCTTCCTCCACCTATAAATAGGTGTGTCTTCTCCTCTCAAAGACACACCCTTCACTTGCTTTTCTTTCTTCTTTTGTATCCTACTTTCGCAATCTTAGGTTATTTTGGCTCTTAGGAGCTTGCTTACTAGTTCTAAGATCCTCGGTATTATCCAAAAAGTTTCTATTGAATTTTGGAGAACTTGCACAACAAACCGCAAATAAGTCTTTACAGACAATATCATCCATGCCTCAGGAAATTAACATTGTTTATGTTGTCAACCTTATTTACTACAATAATTAGACTTGTTAATTTGACCTACTTTATAAGATTTAATCTTCACTCAAGATAAAAAGATAAAAAAAAATAGTTTATAAGATATTATCTTTATTTATATGGATCAAGATAAAAACAAATAGTTCACATAACTAAAAATAGTTACATAAAACAAATCTATTGAGTGAAAATGTTTAAAAAATCCTATAAACATATACCAATTTATAATTTATAGATGAATCTTCTTTTAAAAGTAATATTTTTAAAAACTGAGTATCTACTTTAAATAAATCTCTATACACATGAAAAGATATTAAATTGTTTTAAATTTTGGCAATTCACATCATGATTTAATTTAAATTATTATATTAGCATCATTATCTTAACAATTAGTATTTATAGTAATTTGTTTAAAAATATAAAGTGGTTAATAACTAAAATCTTTATAACTAATATTAAATACTAATTTAAAAATTATTTTGTAAATTTTTATTAATAATAGAAACAGTATTTAACTTAGTCAATCTAATAATTAATTATATCTTGTCTATAAAATTAGTTGTTATTTAATAATTTTCTTGGAATACCGTATAAATGATAATAGTGGTTGATTAAGAGAGCTTAATTTTTCTACTTATTTAAATTATAATTTATGTAAGTTATATTTATACAATATATAATTATATATATATATATCATTCCATAGTTTATAAAAATTATAAATTGCAAATATATATTTTTATTAGTAACTTAATATTTAAATAAAATAATATTTTTTTGAACTTATATATTTTACACTCCACTTCTATATTTTTAGCTATTATGTAACGGCCAAATATAAATAATGAGAAAGAAAAAAATTAGATCACACCCATTAAAAAGTAAAGAATGAAAATTTATTATAATTTTAAGTCAAATATTGCATTACATGTTCTTTATTATATTAGAGAAATTAAGAGATTTTAGTAAGAAAAAAAGTAATAGTTGGTTATTATTACTTTATGTTTAGTAAAATCTTATTTTAATATTGCATGTAGTTAAAACTATTTCAATTCTGACTTTAATATTTTTTACGTGGGATTTAGCGCATTAGGATTTTTTTTTTCAACTTATTTATTAGTAAGTCAATAAAAAATATTATTATTAAAAAGTGAGTTTAAATTGATTCATGAGTCATAATTGTTCCGACCAGTCCTCAGTCATCGACACAGTGACTGACTTCAGATATCACACACTGGTGCTTGGTAATGGAAGGGGGTCACGTAAGGTGGGTCCCAGACGCACCTACCAGGGGACTGCTTAGTCTTCGGACATTGGTATCATAGACCCCGATGTTGGAGATCGACATCAGACCTCGCCAACAGGGGAAGAGATCGGACATCGGCAGTCTGAACGATGTAGTGGGCCACGTAAGGTGGGCCTTAGAGTTATGCTAAGTTAACAGTTAAGACATGACATATGTGGGAAGCCTAAGTCACGAACGATCCATGCACGTGGTGTGTATAGCGCATGCAGGAGCGGCACGAGAGAACAATCTTGGGAGGCACTAAGGCCCATTAGGGTTAGGGTTTCCAGGGAAAGCTGTATGAATGACACGTGAATGCTTAGGGCACCCACAAAGCAGATGGCGCTAGAGATTACGTGCACAAGTTGGTACCCAAGCAGCCACTCTGTTATTCGTTGCACTCCAGTTAAGGGAAGTTCATGTGCCAGATACGCTAAGATTATGTAAATAGCGGCGCAATGACGTTTCCCAAAGAGCCCAAGATAAGGGTAACAACACAAAAGTAAACCCTAGTTTCAACCTATATAAAGAGTGCCAAGAAACCTAGCAAGGTACACAGTTTCAAAGACTGAAGCTAATATACACACTTGGTGTTTCTTTGCCTTATACTGACTTGAGTGTCGGAGTGCAAACGGTCGTCAAGGCACCCCTTTGTCTTTGCAAGTGAGAGTTTCTTTGATCAAGAAAGTACGATTCTCAGGCAGAGATAGAAGGGTCGAAGGCTACTCAACCGGGAGGAACAATAATTTTTTTATGTGGGATTTAGGATGCTAGGATTTTTTTTCAACTTATTTATTTGTAAGTCAATAAAAAAACTCTTATAAAAAGTGAGTAGAAATTAATTCATGGGTCATAGATCAAATTTTACGTTAGTAAAACTAATTTCCTTAAAATCTATGAATAACCAAAATAAAATCGAATGATCAAGATGGAGCCAGAAGACTTTATAGAGTAGAAAAATAAAAGAATGAAGAAAATTAGGAGGAAGAAGAAAATGAGGGGTGAAAATGAATGAAAGAATAAGATTGCATATGGGAGTATAGAGTAGGTTTTTCAAAAATTTAAAATAAATAAAGGGCGTTGACAGTAAGGGTGTGAATAGTAATACAATAACCAATGAACAACAAACATATATCTCAGTTGGGTTACGTCACATATATGGGTCAGGTCTAACCCACATAAAATTCTTAGCTAAGTCCAAGTAGATTTTTGGAAATTCACGAAACTCAACTATAGTACTAAAGTGAACATATATATTAAAGATAGAAATTTCATGATAATATTTAATTTTTAATTACAAATTTAGTACAAAATTATAATTTTTTTTGTTTTCATTCAAATTCCACGAAATAATTGTTACGAAATAATTGAATAGAAGTTTGATTTTTAATAATTGTCACTTATATTTATTAAAGAAATATTTTATGTATTTACTTTTTACATTATGAATTTAAAATATTAATGATTTTTTAATGTTATTTATATATTAATGTTTTTTTTATAAATACATGTGATAACTAATAAAGTTCTAATAAAACTAATAGGATTAAAGTTATTTTAATAAGACGATTTTTTTTACTATAAATCAATACTTGTTATAAACCAATTATTTATCCTAAAACTTTTCAAGAAAAAAATAAATATGAACTCTTCAAAAACGTAATAAGTTTATATAAAAGTTTAAAAAAAATAAAATTTTACATAAATTATATGGAAAATTATACAAATTAAGTTATGCATAATTTAATTTATGAAAAACTTATTTTGTTTTATTCTTCTTATTTTTTCGAGAACTTTTTTGCAGAAATTGTTTTAGAAACATGACTTAAATGAGTTTAAAATGAAGGTAGACCTTTTAAACTAAATCAAATATTGTTTTAAAATTTAAAGAGTGAAAACACAAGAAAATAATCATACCGAAGTTCTTCACGGATTTAAAAGAAAAGTCGAGCGTAAAAAAAATATAATTATACCAAAATTAAATAGAATTTTTTTTTAAATTAGAATTATAATTTTGTACCAGTCGGTCCTGGATAAGTTAGGCACTCGGCCTCGATGACCGACCAACCGCATCAAGACACATTTTCAAGGCACTTAACAAATGACAACAACCGTTACCAAGGCATTTAATGAATCTTAATTACTTTTCAGATTATGTCGGAAATATCTCTGAGAAATCAGCTAAGTATTGATTAAATAAAAGATATTAAAGATATTCTTCATGTATACTAACATACCAATATATCTTCCTATAAATAAGGGATTATGATACACATCAGAAAACAACTGATTGACCATTACAAAAATGACTCATGACTAAACATTATAAGTGTAAGGTATGCTTTAATTAGTTTACAAATATACACTTTTTACATTTAATTGTCGGAGTATCTTTTTTAGGTCAACCCCAACCAAACACCAACATTTAAGGAAAGAGACACGAAGAAAGGAGTAAGGAGATCACTGACACGTCAACAATTGTACAAACAATTCCAGGTACTATCTAGGCCCTTTTTACCTATACCGGTACAATATAGTGGTACCCACCATGGGACCGAGATATATAGTAGTCAATTTCAGAATCAACTCTAGACTAACAACAATGGTGTCAACATGGAACACAGTCAACCACGATCGGATCGCGAGGAGCAAATCACAATAATCTAAACACTTCAGGCACAAGTAGAAGAGATGCGTAAAAAAGGCATGAAAGATCAACGGAGGAACGAAGAAGAGGTGTGCCTTCTCAAGGAGTAGAATAAAGAGTTGAAGCAACAACGAGCAAAGGAACAATCTCGAACCTTAACTCATTAGAGCTATATGTGAACCGAGTGGTCCCCGTCGAACGATGACGACAAGGATTCGAAAGGACATCCTTTTACGGATGAAATAATGGAAACACAACTCCCTTCCAAGTGGAAGGGACTGACTATCAGGCTCTAAACATTTTCAAGACACAGATGAACCTCTACACGACAAACAAGGTCGTGTGGTGCAAGGTTTTCCCACCTCTCTCCAAGAGGGGGCGTTTAGTTGGTTCACCCGACTCCCACCTAATTCGGTTGATAGCTTTAAAGCCTTGGCGGCTAAATTTACTACTCAATGTGCGATGAGCTGACCACATCATATGTCTCCTTAACATAAAGCAGGAAAAAGGGGAATCCTTATGTACATTCATGGAGAGATTTAGTAAATTTTGTGTGAACATAAAATAATCTCATGCTAGAGATAACCATGCATCACCTGGTCTCGACAATCCAACCAGGCCAGTTCATCGAAAGTTTGATCAAGAGATCAACCAAAGAATTGAGTGACTTCCATAGAATTGTTTGATTTGAGAATGGAGGAGATAAAGAAAAGGAGAAAGACATAGGAAATTGACCTATGTTCCGGCCGGTTGACCTGGGTCGTCTTTATGCGTGGCTTGTCCTCACGAGCTAGGGCACCTTCGTTCTGCCTTGTCTATGAGTACCTGAAAAAAGAAGAACAAAGGGGCGCCCTCGCGGCCGTTTGCACTCCGACGATCAAGTCAGCTAGCGAGAAACACCAATGTGACTGAAAACTGTATGATCATCTCAATGATTGAAACTATGTGACTAGAGCTGTGTTGCCCTAATTGCCTTGTGCTCACAGTGGGTGTGCCGTCAAGAACAACTAGGGTTTAGTGTTCTGCGTAACTTTATGAGAACTAGGTTAAAGCATGTAAAATTGTGTAGCGTACCTTACTAGGGCTCTTCGTGCCCTTTATATAGGTGAAAACTAGGGTTTACCTTTGCGCTGCTGCTCTTATCTGGGGTTCCTTGGAGAAGGCCCTTGCGCCGCTATTCCTAGGATCTGAGCGTATTTGGCACATGGGTTTTCCTTATCTGGAGTGCAATGATTAACCTTGTGGCCGCTTGGGTTCTAACTTGAGCTTCGTATCTCTCGTGCCATCATGCTTCGTGGGTGCCCTAATTGACCACGTGTCATGCATGCAGCCTTTCTTTGGAGCTCTTTAATGAGCGCGTGGGCCTTGTCACGTGCCCCTTTGACCCGATCGCTTACTCTGTGCGGAGGGTCCCACAACGCCTCCACACAACTTTAAGGCGATGTCTTACCTTGGCGATCTACGTCTTACTTTGCATTGACTTTGACTTTTGGTAAACGCTCGGGGACGGGACGGTACACAAGCCACCCAGTCTTGAGCTGGCACTTGTTTCAGCGAAAAGACTAAGGCCTCGCCCCTGCTGCCCCCGCGGCGTTCTGATGATGTGTCACCTCCTGACCGATTGACGTGACATTCTCTGCGTCGCCGGCGCGGCGTACCCTCAAGGACTTTGACGATGTGATATTCTCTGAGCGAGAAAAGTGACACTTCAGTTCGCACCTTAACCTCGTGACACGTGGCCCAGCCGTAGGACGTTTGCTTTAACGTTCTTTAGTGCTTTAATTGTAGTGCTCGAATCTTTGAAAACCCCGTACCTTAACTCACTATTTTTACCTCTTTTGCATCTTTCTTGCACTATTCATCTTCTTCTCAAGAACTTCCCCTGTGTTCTTTCTTTGCCAGCCCCTTCCTCTACTCTACTGCTGAGCCCTTCCTCTTTGGTCTTTAGCTTCTTCACAGATAGCACATACTAAAATGTCTGCCAACCCTGCCTCTTCCAGAGTGGCTCACAAAGATCTTTACCCATGGGCTTCGAGTGAACTCCTCGACGAGTATTCTTGCTTACTCTCCACCAGGGCCCTGAGGGAACACGTGGGGGAAGAGTGTTCCTATAACCGTCGTGCCTTCGTAAAGAGGCATGATGATGACATCGTCGTGCTCCCTTGTTCCCTAGGGGAGCCGGTCTGCAGGGATGAACGATCCAACAATGGAGTCCCCTTTTTCTATTTTTACCAAGTAGTCTTTAAGTGCGTCGGCGTACGCCTTCCCTTTTCCAGGTTCGAGAGGGAGCTGTTAACAGAGATGAACACTGCCCCAGCCCAACTGTATCCTAACAGTTGGGCCTTCGTGAAGGCCTTTGACATTCTTTTTGGCTTCCTTGGATGTGCACCCTCCGTAGATATTTTCCTTCACTTCTTTGAGGTGAAGAGGCAGAGAAATAACCTATGGGTAACTCTTAGTAACATTCCTAGCAGGATTCTTTTGACCCCTTTCCAGCAAACCTTCAGAGAGTGGAAAGGCAGGTTCTTCAAGGTGTGTTGTTCCAGCCTTGTGCCTTCTGCTCTAGACGGCTTTCCTTTGTATTGGACAAAGGACGCCCGAGCCTTGAAAGCTAAGCCTCTTAAGAAGCTGTCCCCAAGGGATCAGGAGGCTTGCAAGATCCTGGCGGGTGCTGGAGGTGTCGACGCGGCTGCCTTGATAAGTTTAGAGTATAACGCCGAGCTTTTGGGGAAATACATATGTGCGTGAGGCTTTCCTTATGGCCCTCCTACTCTTTGTTTTTGCTAAATTTCTCGTATGATTTTGTTTGGAAATACTCTGCTTCACGCCTGTCCCTTACTCTACCTTACTCCTTTTTTACGTAGGTTCGAAGATAAACGATCATCAGAGGACACTGCTGACTCGGGCTTTGGGGTTCGAAGACGGGGCCTCTTCGTCGTTCTGCTCAAACTCTGGGGGCCACTGGTGATATGTTTTCGCTTTTCGTGCAAACTTTAGGATGCGCATAGGATTATTTTTTCATCCTGCAACTGTTATAAACTCCGTCTGTAACCCTAACGCTAACTTTACATTTTTCTTTATGTTGAATGCTGTCCGACTTATCTTTGCATGCTTGCGTTCCTTGCCATGCCGCACATATTACTTCCAATATTCCCCATCGTTACGTTTGGTGCGAATTCCTTAGATAGCACTCGCTTGCCTCCCGTTCCTTCCCTTTGGGCTGCAGTGCACACCTTACTTCTGATCATTTCCCCTATGGCTTCGCTTGGCCTTCGTCTTTGTGAGGGATGTTTGCTCGTTTGAGCTTTCTCACTTGAACCTTCGGCGTTTTCGCCCCGAGCTTATTGGGATAGTTGGCGATGTGCTGCTTGTAGCGACGTCAGACTGCCTGGTCTTTTATCTGGCGATGACACTGCCGGCGATCGCACACGTTGCAGACCACCCCCTGCACGACCGGCGACTATACGCAGATCTCGATTATGTCATCGCCCTTGATGACTCGACTGATATGCGGGCTGCGATTCTTCTGGCGAGGAGGATAAGTTAAACCCCGACGATCTACGTGGCTTCGCGCGCTAATGCCCACTCTGGTTACTGATTTGACACTTCACCAACCCCCCCATCAACTGACCCGTGGACTCATCAATGGTCATTATCTTATGTCGTTTGCGCTTCTCGTAACATTCGAAACTCTAAAAATTCTCGCGCCACTACACTGTTTCATTATCTTTCTTCTTCGCTTTCAAACTTTCTATATGCTCTGGTGAACGCTTTGACTTCTTCGATCTTCTTTTTACTGAACGCTCCTTCGATCATCAGAAAGGTAAATTTTTTATGATTCCCACCAATACTTGTCGCATTTCAATCGGTTTGCATCATCCATTAACTTTCTGGAGCATACGCTGTGGGCCGTTCATTCTCTGTTTTGCCCTTTCCTGTGTTTAGGGTTTTTTTTTTCTTCTTTTTCTTCTCTGCGAACCCCCTCGTTCGTGTTTCTTTTCTCTCCATCTTTCAATCGAGTCACTCTGTTTATCAATCCACCGCCTTTCCCCTTTTCACCTTCTTTTTCGTCTTCTTTGCAATTCACTGATGGCTCGTACTGGGGCCACCTCAAACCCTCCTGCTTCCTCCCGAAACCATCCTTCAAAGCCGCGCAGGCAACCTTCATCAAGAAATCCCTCCACATCTCGCAACCTACCCAAGGACCCTGCCATCCCTTCGAGCCGGGCTCAAAGACCCGCGCCCTCTCAACTTAACCAAACGCCATCAGCCCTTCCGCAAACTAGCGCCACTGCACGCCCCCCTCTAGACTACAAATCGTTGTACCCTTGGGCTCCCCTCGCACTGCTAAATGAGACATCCTCGATCAACACTGATACCCACATTCTCCGTTTGAGAGAGGCAACCCATGTTACCTTTCATAAGGAGCACGATGACAAGGTGATCATCCGTCCTTGTTTCCCTGGGGAGCCTGTTTGTACTGACAGTAATGGTAACAACGACCACCCTTTCTGTTTTATCTACGCCACCATGTTTAAGAAGGTTAAGCTTAGGTTTCCCCTCACTCGCTTCGAGAGGGAGCTCTTGACTGAACTTAATATTGCCTCCGCTCAGCTGCATCCCAACGGTTGGGCGTTTGTCAGGGCCTACCAAATCATCTGCGCGCATCTAGGCCATCCTGCCTCCGTAGATGTATTTTTGTTTCTGTTTGAGGCTAAAAACCCGGGGGATCGCCTGTGGGTGAGTCTTAACGGGGTTGCTGGGAGATCCATTCTCTCAATCTTCCAACAATCTTACAAGGACTGGAAAGGCAAGTTTGTTCGGGTGTGCTGCAACGACCAGGACCCCGCTCTTCTCGACGGGTTCCCCTTGTACTGGGTAAACAAGGGGAAGAAAGAGTCCAAAGACAATTTTCGGAAAGCGAGAAGCCCAGAGAAGATGGGGGAGCTTGACAAAGATCTGTGCAACTTCTGGAAGGAGGTCGCCTCCTCCAATACCACCTTGACCACCTCCTCAATTATAAAGTTTGAATTCTGCGAGAGCCAACTAGATTTTTACATAGGTCTGTCCTCTTTTCTCCTTCGAACCTTTCTTCCCGCGTTGAGTCCACTTTATTTCTGTTAAACTCGTGGCATTGCCAGCATCTATTTTGGGTTGCTTGATCCTTGTGCTAGTAATTGACTGAACTTAAAACGCTGGTCTTCCTGTGCAGATACGATGTTGGGGAAAGATCATATGACCAGACTACGCTCCATAGCCAAGCGTCATAAACTCGCGGCAGGCTCCCAAACCATCCCAAATTCCGTTGTCGAAGCTGCTGTCGCCCGAGGCGAGTCCCCTCTAGTGGGTTCAACCTCCCTCGCTATTCTTCCTCCTTCCGAAAGGAAGAAGCTACCACCACGAAAGGCCAAGAGAAAGATCCCCACAATGGTTTCAGATGAAGAGGAGACGAGAGTACTAAGGACGGGCTCGTCTGCAAAAGGAACAGGGCGACTACTGCTGAACCTCCGACGATTGAGAGCACGGGCCCAAACTATGTAGAGAACCCCCCTAGCACCTCTACACCCTTTGAGAGTGTCGGGGATGCTCTCCCATCGAACACCTCAGCTGCCGGGGGTGCTCAAAACAAGTTGTAGATGCTCAATCCCCTCCCCCTTCTGTAGCGGAGCCAAACGTCTCACCACCACGTCTCGTCGTTCCCCTTGCCACCCAAGCTGATGAGGGTGGTGGTGAGAATCAACCCTTATCGCCTCCTCCAATTCCTGCTCTTCCAGCTCCCATTGAAGAAGCTTTGAAGGCCCACGCCGCTCATCTTAGTGCTGTAACTACTGAGTGCGTGGAACAACGCCTTCACAAAATGATGGGCGAGGCTTTGAGGGACTCCTTGAGCCACTATGAGTTTGAAGCTAGCACCGCGAAGGCCCAAGTTCAAAAGCTTAAGCGTGATATTACCATGCGGGGACTGGAGTTTTCGCGACTAGAGAACGCCTTGAAGGATGAACTGCGGAGCGAGCGTAAAAGTAGCATTGAGTTGCGCAAAGAACTTAGTGACAAACTCTCAGAGGCTGTCGAACTCGAGAGCAGGCTCGCACCTCAACGGGAAAAAATAGCTGCCCTGGAGGAGGCCCTTGAGGTTAAAAAGGCTCATGTGGTCGAGCTTGAGGCCAAGTCAATCGAGAGGGAGGATCTCTTGGGTAAAGTTGAAGCTGATAGGGACCAAAAGGTCAAGGAACTAGGCGAGAAGGAAAAATAGTTGAACGAGTCTGCGGCCAAGCTTGCTGGGGCGCTTGAGGAGAACAAAAAGCTGAAGAAACAAATAGAAGAGCTGGATCTTAGCGCCGCGAACGTTCTGACTTCAGGGTTTGGTGCGACCCTAGAACAGTTTGCTTGTGTCTACCCTGACTTGGATCTTTCCCAGTTCTCGATCTGCCACGAAGTGGTAGATGGCAAGATTGTACCTTCGGATTAACATTTCCATTTGCCACTTTGTTTTGAAACATTCTGAAAAACTTATATATTCGTCCTTTGTTTATGTGTAATGAATCTATTTGTAATGACTTTCTCTTTATCCGAACTGCTTTAATACGTATAAATATGCACATGGTTTCGCCTTTATCTGTTGTGTAATCATCTGATATAACTAATTGACTTTTGTCTTAAAGAAATCAACTTAGCACCAACTGGTGCTTAAATATGTGAAAATCAACTTAACTGAACAAACTATTAGTTCGTAGCAATAACACTTAATGCAAGATCACTTACTGGGCAGTAGGCTTGGGCCAGCCTTATGATCTGAAACATCATTTGCCTGAACTGTAAAGTGTCATGCGCGTTTCCATGTCGCCGCTCACAGGTCTGGCTCACTTAGTTCCTTCATCCGGGGGTAGAGCTGCCTTTCGGATCCTTCTTCCTTCGCTCTGCATGTACTAAGAAACTTGCAATCTCGCCTCAATTCGCTCTCGGAAAGAGGTATTTTTATTCTTTTCTCGCCTACACTCACAACGACGAGTAGGGCTTTTCAATCTCATCTCGCTTGAGCTCACTCGAGGGTGAGGAGGACTTTCTCTGGTGCCTCAACTTGCTCATGCAAAGAGGTCTTGCAATCTGTTATGGTCTTGCAATCTGCTCTGAATATCAGATGTTGGAGCTAGCTGTTCCTACTTGAGGAGGGGGCGTCCCGAAGAAATCCCTTAACCCGTGATTAAGGGCTAGGCACCTAGATTTAACTTATATCTATCATCTGATACCGGGGTTAGTTATTCCCACTTGAGGAGGGGGCGTCCCGAAGGAATCCCTCAACCCTTACTCAAGGACTAAACGCCCGGATTTTAACTTACATCTATTATCTGATACCGGGGCTAGTTATTCCTACTTGAGGAGGGGGCGTCCCGAAGGAATCCCTCAACCCCTACTCAAGGACTAAACGCCCGGATTTTAACTCTCATCTATTATCTGATACCGGGGCTAGTTATTCCTACTTAAGGTTTGCACAGAATCGATGGGCTCGCCAAGTACTCCTTAAGCTTTACGAAAGCCTCTTCACACTCTCTCGTCTAGACAAACCTGTTATTCCTCTTCAAACACTGGAAATACGGATGGCCCCTTTCCCCACTGGCAGATACGAATCGTGACAGAGCGACCATCCGACCTGTAAGCTGTTGTACCTCCTTGACGGTAGCAAGGCTTCTCATCGCCAGGATGGCAGCACACTTGTCAGGGTTCGCTTAGATTCCTCTTTCGGTTAAGAGGAAACCCAGAAACTTCCCCGCTTCTACGCCAAAAATGCACTTCTCGGGGTTTAACTTCAGCTTGTACTTGGCTATTGTAGCGAACAGTTCTTCTAGATCAGCCACGTTCCGATTCTTTTCCGGAGACGTCACGACCATGTCGTCGACATAAGCTTGGACGTTCCTCCCTAGCATAGGCGCAAACACCTTATCCATCAGCCTCTGATACGTGGCTCCTGCGTTTTTCAGCCCAAAGGGCATCACCTTGTAGCAATAGCATGACCTTTCCGTCATGAAGGCAGTCCTTTCCTCATCCATGGGGTGCATTTTTATCTGGTTGTACCCCGAGAAGGCATCCAGGAAACTTAACAGTTTGCACCCTGCTGCATTGTCTACCAGGGCATCTATGCTGGGCAAAGGGTAGGAATCCTTTGGGCACGCCTTGTTCAGATCTGTGAAATCGACGCACATTCGCCATCTCCCGTTGCTCTTTTTTACCCACACAACGTTAGCAAGCCATTCCGGATACTGCACTTCTTTGATGTGGCCTGCGGATAGGAGTTTCTGTGTTTCCTCCCTAATCGCCTACCTTCTTTCTTCATTGAACTTCCTCCTTCTTTGACGGACTGGCTTGACTTGGGGGTCCATTGCTAGACGACGGGACAAGAGGTCGGGATCAATCCCCGGCATATCTGAGGCGGACCACGCAAACGCATCCAGATGTCTACTTATTACCTTGGCGATCTGGTCCCACGTTTCGTCATCTAGGGTTTTTCCCAGTTTGAATGGCTTTCCGCCGATCTCCTTCTTGAGCCAATCTTTGGCCGGCGGAGGCCTCCTTTCACTGGCAATGACCGCCCTTGCGATCCCTGACTCCCGGCGGTCTCCAGGTGGTCGCCTTCTTCCTCTATCTCTGTGATGCTCGTCACATCTGGCATCGCCGCGTCCTCCTCAGCGATTACTTGAAATGTTGTGCCTATTCGCCGGTCCTCCTGACCGGGACCTGCACCAGGGGGTGGCGTTGTGCTTACATGGCACACCGATCGCCTATTTCTGAGGCTGTTTTCATAGCATTTTTTCGCCTCCTTTTGATCAGAGCGGATGGTGATAACCACCCCCTCCATCGAAGGTAGTTTGACCTTCATATGCCTTATGGAGGGCACAGCTTCTATCCTATTGAGCGTTGGCCTTCCTAACAGGATGTTGTATGCTGAGGGGGCATTCACGACCAGATACCTGATCTTCTCTGTTCGCGACACCGTCCCATCTGTGAATGTCGTTCTTAATTCAATGTACCCCCTGACTTCCACTTGGTCGCCAGCAAAGCCGTATAGGCAGCCCCCATACGGCCTCAGATGGTCTAGGGACTACTGTAACTTTTCGAAAGTTGGCCAGAACATCACATCTGCCGAGCTCCCTTGATCCACCACTGCTCGATGCACCATCCTTCCCGCCGTAACGAGCGAGATTACAATGGGGTCGTTTTCGTGGGGCACAACGTCCCTAAGATCTTCTTTGGTGAATGTGATGTCCACGTCGGGCGAATGATCCTCAAAAGCCTCCACTGACATTACGGACCTGGCATACTTCTTGCGTTGTGACGCGGTGCACCCACCGCCCGAGAACCCACCCGCTATGGTGTGGACCTCGCCGTGGATGGGCACCTCGTGCTGTTGTGCCTCGCCACTCGCCGGTTGCGCAACTGACGATTGTCCTGTCTGCTTCTCCACCAAGTAGTCCTTCAGGAAGCCATTCTTTACAAGTTCATCCAACTGGTGACCCAGTGCCAAACAATTGTTGATATGATGCCCAAACGCCTCATGGAATTCGAACCATGATTCTTTGTGGGGTCCCAGGAGCCTGTCAGACTTCACCGATGGCCTCAACCTGTCGGCTATGTTGGGCACCGCGATCAAATCTTTGAGTTCCATCACGAAGTTGTGCCTTGGTGGCCTGTTTCCTTGTCTTCTTTCCCCTGTTTGACCCTTAGGCTGGGTCCTTCTTGGCTCATAGGCGCGTTTCCTGTCTAAGTGCTTTCTCTCCGTGGCGGCTTGGTGAACCTTAACAGGTTGCGTACGTATCTACGCCTTGGGCCGCGTGGGTGCAGTGGTTGTGCACTTCTCATAGGCCTCACCTTCGGAGGCAATGTGTTCTACCGCTCGTCGCCTTATTTCAGCAAAAGTTTTGGGGCGGCTGCAGTTAAGCGTTTTACTGAAAGATCCGGGACGTACCCCCTTCCTGAATGCATACACGATCATGGGTTCCTCCGTGGTGCCTACTTTCACCACTTGGGCCCCAAAACGGTTTATGTACTCCTTTAGGGTTTCGCCTTGGAACTGCTTGACGTCGAAAAGATCATATGAGACTGGGGCGGGAGTTCTGTTGGCTAGATACTGCTCTCTGAATAGTTGTGAAAGTTGGGCGAAGGACGTGACGTGGCCCTCTGGGAGGCTGATGAACCAATCCATAGCCATCCCCGTCAATTTGCTCATGAAAAGCTTGCACCTCACGGCGTCTGAACCTTCTACCAGCAACATCTGTGTGTGGAACGCCGTGAGGTGTGCCTCAGGATCCTCCACCCCGGTGAAGGTCGCTTTAGGTCCCGTGAACGTATTGGGAATCGTTGTCTCCAGAATTGCCTGTGAAAACGGTGTTGTGAATTCGCTGGGTGGGGATGCGGCCTCAGGCTCGTCTCTGTTACGCCATCCACGGCGTAACTCCTCATTGGCACGGTGGAGCTCGTCGTTTCTTACTTGAGAGGCTGCCATATCTGCCTGCATGCGCTCCTGCTCCACCTTTGAGGCTGCCATCGTGTGCTGCAGCCCTTGCACCATACCCATGAGTTGTTGCAGGTTCATCTCTTCACTCCTGGCGCGCGCTGGTCGGGTGGTCATGGCTTTCTGGAGATCCTTTCAACTTATCTGGGTTTCGAGAACTAGAACTGAAAGCTTGTGTGGTGGAACCGACGTTTATATCGGCCCCACGATGGGCGCCAGATGTTCCGGCCGATTGACCTGGGTCGTGTTTATGCGTGGCTTGTCCTCACGAGCTAGGGCACCTTCATTCTGCCTTGTCTATGAGTACTTGAAAAAAGAAGAACAAAGGGGCGCCCTCGCGGCCGTTTGCACTCCGACGATCAAGTCAGCTAGCGAGAAACACCAATGTGACTGAAAATTGTATGATCATCTCAGTGACTGAAACTATGTGACTAAAGCTGTGTTGCCCTAATTGCCTTGTGCTCACAGTGGGTGTGCCGTCAAGAACAACTAGGGTTTAGTGTTCTGCGTAACTTTATGAGAACTAGGTTAAAGCATGTAAAACTGTGTAGCGTACCTTACTAGGGCTCTTCGTGCCCTTTATATAGGTGAAAACTAGGGTTTACCTTTGCGCTGCTGCTCTTATCTAGGGTTCCTTGGAGAAGGCCCTTGCGCCGCTATTCCTAGGATCTGAGCGTATCTGGCACATGGGCTTTCCTTATCTGGAGTGCAATGATTAACCTTGTGGCCGCTTGGGTTCAAATTTGAGCGTCGTATCTCTCGTGCCATCATGCTTCGTGGGTGCCCTAATTGACCACGTGTCATGCATGCAACCTTTCTTTGGAGCTCTTTAATGAGCGCGTGGGCCTTGTCACGTGCCCCTTTGACCCGATCGCTTACAATGTGCGGAGGGTCCCACAGCGCCTCCACACAACTTTAGGGCGATGTCTTACCTTGGCGATCTATGTCTTACTTTGAATTGACTTTGACTTTTGGTAAGATAGGTTCAGAGAAAATCGAGGACCTTGATTTCTTTATTACAGCCCATTGGATGCTGCAAGGGTAAAATTCTGGACGAGGCATGACAAGCTGAATTGATCCCGACCTTAAAGCAACTACAAAGTCTAAGAAACGCCGATATGTTCAAACATTATCAGTACCATCGCAACTTATCCAAGACGATCATTTGCGCAAGTTTGTACAGACAAACGCCAAATCATACCGATCCCCACAAAGGGAAAGGTATCCTCCTTGGGACTGGAAAGAGCAATACACACGGCGTGGACAAGAAGGATAATGTCGTTTTGATGATGACCAACTTCCTGCCAAGCAAAGAAGAAGAAGTGAAAGCCTTGTACATAGGACTCGGCCACAGAGCGAGAGTCCCCAGAGGAACGATCAATTGAGACATGGAATCTGCGAGATCATCAACACCATAGCTGGTCTGATTCCACTTGGAAACTTCAGTCGGTGAGAGGGATGAATTCGTAAAGCCCCACCCTGGAGAACCGAGACCCCAACAAGTGAATACTATCGCCAGAGGATTTGTTGGAGGCTGATGTTCCAATTCTGCCAAGAAAAAAACACTTTCTAGCCATTCAGTCGGTCCATTTGATAACCACCAAGGGTCGACCGAGGATTCCGCCAATCACCTTCACAGATGATGACTTCACTACCATCGACCTAGACTAGGAAAACCCCATGGTAATCACCATGGAGTTAGATAAATTCGCCATCACCAAGGTCTTGGTGGATCAGGGCAGCTCGGTCGATATTCTGTACAAGAAGACTTTCAAGAAAATTTGGATTCTAAAATCATAAATCCAACCCTACGATGACCAGATTGTTGGATTTTCTGGAGAGCGGGTGGACGCAAGAGGGGCATCTTTGCAAAACATCAGTTTGTACACCATGTTTGGGGAAGAGGGGTATCTTTGCAAAATAATAAAAATAAGTTATCTTCTGGTAAATGCAAATACCTCTTATAATATATTTCTTGGACGGTCGTCCATAAATCACCTGTAGGCAATAATGTCCATTCCCCACCTCGAAATGAAGTTTCCATTGGCAGCCGATGACATCGTTATGGTCCATGTCGATCAAAAGACTACCCGTGAATGTTATGTCGCAAGTTTGAATTTTAACCGACCATTCGGTTATACAAGGCCTCACCACTCGGACAATCCATGGGAAGGAGGGGACGCTCGCCAAGATGTAGGGAATCAACTAGGGAACGATCCTGTGAGAGGAAGACAAAAGAACACATGGCCGCCCTCGTCGATCTTGACCCTCGGCTCGATGAAGCCCGTATTGAGCCAAGCAAGGACCTTTGCCCTCTACCTCTTTGAGATGACAAACATACGACACATGGGGACTTTCCTGAAACTGGATGACAACAAGCTGGTAAGCCAAACTTTGATTAATAATGATGATTTGTTTGTTTGGACAACTGTCGATATGCCTGGAGTGAGCCCGAATGTTATAACATCATCTCTCCCTTTACAAAGAAGTTAAACCAATAGCCCATAAAAAATGAAAGATGGGCGGAGAAAAGCGTGTTGCCGCACGACAAGAGGCCGACATGTTAGTAAAAACTGGTTTCATAAAAAAAGCATGTTATACTACATGGTTGACCAATGTGGTAATGGTCAAAAAGTCGAATGGAAAATGGAGAATATGCACTAACTATATCGACATTAATAAAGCTTGTCCAAAAGATTCTTATCCTCTACCAAGCATCGACCGCCTCGTCGATGGAGTGGCTGACCATCATATTTTAAGTTTTTTGGATGCATATTGTGGATATAACCAAATTCAAATGCACTCGAGAGACAAAGAAAAAACAACGTTCATGACCGACTGTAATAACTTCTATTATGAAGTCATGTCATTCGGCCTTAAAAATGCAGGTGGCACCTATCAACGATTGATGGATTATATTTTCAAAAGGATGCTCGATTGGAACGTCAAAGTCTATGTGGATGACAATGTGGTCAAATCCGACTCATGCCAACAACACATCAAAGACCTACAGGAAGTGTTTCAAGCTCTTTGCGACCATGGCATACGACTCAACCCTGACAAGTGTGTGTTTGGGGTTGAAGGAGGAAAGTTCTTGGGTTTTATGCTCACCCATCGTGGAATAGAAGCAAACCCGTAGAAGTGTAGGGAAATCACCAAGATGCGAAGTCTTGAGAACGTTAAGGAAATTCAAAGACTGATCGAGCGCTCACAACCCTATCTAGATTTGTACCAAGGCTAGCATAGATATTGTGCAATTGGTACGCAAAGCGGCTAAGTTCCAGTGGACAGACGAATGTGAAGGGATTTTTCATCAACTAAAATCTTTCTTGGCATCCCCACTGATCATTAAAAAATCGAACGCCACATAGCCCATAACCATTTACCTTGTTGTCTCAGAAGACACGATGAGCGCGGCATTGTTACATGATATTGAAAAGAAGGTGCGGGAAATTTACTTTGTCAGCTAGGTACTTCACGGTGCCAAGATATGTTACCAGATGATTGAGAAGGTAGTTTTGGCCTTGGTGATAACAGCACGGAGGATGTGTATGTATTTTCCAAATCATCACATAATAGTCAAGACTGACTATCCGATAATGAAAATACCGGCAAAATCAGATTTGTTCGGTCGGATGACTGGATAGGCGTTGAGCTATCCAAATTTCATATTTAGTATCAGTCCAGGGGGACAATTAAATTACAAGTTTTGGTCGATTTTACAATCGACCTCAGCCCTCATCCAACCAACGAGGAGGACCCTCACTGGATCCTACATGTTGATGGGTCCTCTAAAAGCAGATCATGCGGTGCAGGAGTGGTGCTCGAAGGACCAGGAGACGTCCTCCTCGAGAAAGTATTAAAGTTTGAATTCAAAACATCAAACAATCAATGCAAGTATGAAGTCACTATAGTTGTTCTAAATCTAGCCCTAGATTTGGAGGCCAAAAGGCTTATTTGCATAAGTGACTCCCAACTTGTTGTCGGCTAACTCAAGGGGGAATTCGATGTAAAGGAATCATTGCTCCAAAGATACTATCATTTTGTTCAAAATTTAATTTCCATATTTATTGAGGTAATAATCGAGTACACCCATCGGGAACATAATACCCGGGCCGATATGCTTTCACATTTAGCCACTGTAAAAAAGAAAGGGTTCCATTGGTTGGTCATCTACATTACCCTGGAGAATCCCAGTGTTAGCTCGGACGAGTGCATGACAACCGATGCACAACCAAACTGGATGACACCCATCAAATCATTTTTAGAAAATGAAGATTGGGGAGCGCAATCAGAAAAGACAATGAGACATTAAGTCGCTCGGTTTCTTCTTATCGACCATGATCTTTATCATCGAGGATATACTTGGGCACTATTAAAATATATCTCTCCTGACCAGGCCGATTATGTCATGCGAGAGATACACAATGGCGTATATTGTACTCATTCAGGAGCAAGAACAATGACCGCTAAGGTATTGAGGGCAAGTTACTATTGGCTCACCGTGCAGGGAGATTGTACAAATTTTGTTAAAAAATGTGTCAAGTGCCAGAAATATGGCGGATTGTCTCATTAAAAGCTCAAGAATCTCCATTACATTATCTCCTTGTGGCCATTTGTGAAATGGTGAATGTATATTATCGGACCTTTTACTCCAGGTAAAGGGCAGTGTAAATTTCTTCTAGTCGGGATAGACTACTTCACTAAATGGTGATCCTGCCTGTTGACCGGAACGCTGTAAGCTGCCTCGTCAAGGGATCGACGTGCGCACCGCTTCAAACCCTCCGTTCCTCTTCGAGATCCACCTCAAGAACCTGCAAAGGAACAGAACGGCGCCGCTGCGGCCGATTGCACTCCAACGCCCAAGTCAGTGACCGAATCACCAAATACTAAGAGAACAGGAACCGTGCAAATTCTCTCTCACAGTGTGTTCTAGAACTCGCAAGCGTAAATAGTATAATCTGAATGTGCGTACCTCAGAAAGTTCGTTGAGAACTCTTATATACCTGGTTACTTTCTCTTTCCTGGCAGTTACAGACTTGGACACGTGGCTCACATCTAGTCGTACACGTGCCTTCATCTGGACCCTCCTTGACTTGGGCGCTGCTTCTACTCTCGTTTTGCTAAGTTACCTATGCATGGTACTGCCCAGTACATAGCTAACTTGGGAGTGCGATCTCTACTGGAACTGGCGAGTTAGGGTGCCTTCGTACACCTTCCCTGTGATCTCGCCGGCCGCCTTCATAATCTGCACCACCTTCATCTCTGGCGATGTGCTTTCTCTGGCGATCTCCAATCACTAGGTCGCCTGAGCTTACAACTGGCGACTTCACCTCTAACACGGTGATCGCCGGTTCTGGTATGCTGGAGATCGGAGCACGCCAACTTAACAACTGGCGACTTCACGAGCCCCCCAACTTCCTTCCCTTCTGCCAACCTGGCGCCTTGTCAACACACCTATACTGTAGCTGGATGCCACGTCATCACTTCCGACTACCAGGGCGGTACACAAGCCCCCCAGTCTTAAGCGAAGACTTGTCCAGCGAAAAGACTAGAGGAGTCACGTCAACACCGGTCTACGTGGCACTGACGCAGAAACCCAAGCGGTTGTACCTTCTGCTTCTCTGACGCTCCACCAAACCCCTCACCCATCGCTCGACACGTGGCTTCATCAACGGTTACCTTCAGTTACCGTTTGCGCTTCCCAAACCCATTTCGAAAAAACTCTTAAACCCATTTTCACTCCACACTGTTCCATCACTTTTCTTCGTATTCACAGACGTTCTAACTTCCTCCTGCAAAAAACTCTCAGCGCTCTCCAACATTCTGAATCACCATCATCTTTCATCGTCTTCCTGATCATCAAAAGGTACCTACTTTCCTTCTTCTGCTGGTCTTTCTTGCATTTTAACCGATTCGCATCATCCTGTAACTGTCTGGTGCATACGCTGTGGGTTGCTTTTTTCCATTTCCCCTTCTGCGTAACTTAGGGCTTCGTCAATCGTCGCAACGAACCTTCGTTCGTTCGCTTTTCACCCTTCTCCCACGATCGAGTCAGCCTCTGCGAACCCTGACCATTTTTCCTTTTCTTCTTCCTTTGCAGCTTCGAGAATGACCCGCTCAAAGATCACCCCGAATCCTCCTCCTTCATCGCGACACCCATCTTCTCAAGCACTCATCCCACTGCGAGCACGCGGTGCTTCATCTTCTCAGGCTGAGAGGCCTGCACCTTCCCGCCCCAACCTGGCCCAAGCGACTCCACCTATCGCTGGAGGTGCCCCCGTTCCCCCGCCAGACTTCGAAAAACTCTATCCATGGGCCAACTCGACCCTGTTGAGGGAAACGTCTTCCGTGAACACTGCTGGAGCAGTCATGCGATTGACTAAGGGGGATGAGCCTCATCAATCATTTCATAAGGAGCACGATGAAAAGATGATAGTGCTGCCTTGCCCCCCCGATCTGCCCGTTTGTGCCGATGATAAGGTGAGCGCTGACGGGCCCTTCTGCTTCGTCTACACAACCTTATTCAAGAAGGTGAAGCTCAAGTTCCCTTTCACCCGTTTCGAAAGGGAGCTCCTTACCGAGCTCAACATCGCCGCCGCCCAGCTTCATCCCAACAGCTGGGCGTTTGTGCGAGCGTTCCAAGTGATGTGCGACCATCTGGGGTTGCCCGCATCCGTGGACGCGTTTCTGTTTCTCTTCGAGGCCAAGCACCCAGGAGACCGCCTGTGGATTAGCTTGAATGCGATTGCTGGGAGGTCGATCTTCTCCATCTTCCAGCAATCCTATAAGGACTGGAAAGGGAAGTTCGTCCAAGTGCGCCCCGACGACAAAGACGACTCCCTGCTCGACGGCTTCCCCTTGTACTGGGTGGACAAGGGGAAAAAAGAGTCCAAAAGCTGCTTCAGGAGACCCAGAAGTCTTGATAGTATGGGAGCGTTGGACAGAGATCTCTGCCTTTTCTGGAAAAAGGTGGCGGATGCCAACATCACCTTCCTTACCACCACCCTGATCTGCTTCGAATTCTACGAGGATCAACTCAAAATTCGAATAGGTTAGAACATTTAAACTGTTGTTTCAATACTACTTCTGTTTAACTGTTTCTGGGCGTCTTGTGCGTTATGCGCAAGACTTTGGTTTTGTTTTTCTGCACCGATCATCTGCTTTGCTGCATACTGCCTTATGCACTTATTTTCTCTCTGAGTTAACTCACGCATTTTCGTTTTATGCAGATAACATGTTGGGCAAGGGTATGCTCGCTGAATTGAGGGCGTTCGCCCGAACCCACGGGTTGGCGACGGGCTCTCAAACAGTGCCAAATTCCATGGTGGAGATCGCCGCCACTCAGGGCCGATCGCCACCTAAGGGCCCAGCACCCTCCGACGTCCAACCCGTCGCCCAGCGAAAGAAACTTGTCCTCAAGAGGGCTAAGAGGAAAGCTCCCCAGATAGTCCACGAGGATGATGAAGAAGATGACGAGGTCACCGAGGATGGCCTTGTTACAAAGAGGAAGAGGGTGGCACCTTCTTCACCACCTGCCCCGCCCCCTCTTCCAACCTCAACACCGCCATCCACACCTGCTCCGCCTCCAACAATGCCATCTCCACCAGCTCCCGCCTCCCCAGTCCAAGCCATTCCATTGGCAACTGCGCCACCTGCGGTCGAGGCCGCCGAAGACAATTTCTTGGAAGACCCCCCCAAGCGCCTCCACGCCACATGTATCAGCTGGAGGGGGTCCTCCCTCTAACGCCTCAGCTGCAGATGCCACTCCAGTCGGGGATGAGGTTGCCCACACCTCTCCGATTCTGATCACCGAATCCCCGACGTCGCCACCACGAGCAGAAGCACCCGCTGAAGAACCAACTAAAGAGGGTGGCGACGGAAACCAACAACAGGCGCCACCCGCGACTCTCCAAGCAGCAAACCTCCCTCTCGAGGTCACGAGGATGTGGGAGCCTTTGTCCGCTAAGCTGAAGACGATAGCGGAAGATATTCCTGCCATCATAACGAGGGCGGTGCAGAGCTCCACCAGGAAGCTCCAGGACGACCTCTTCAACCTCAAAACAGAGAACAGCACCATGAAGGTTGAGGTGGAGAAGTTGTCCTTCAACTTGACGCTCGCGGAGATTGAACACTCCCGAGTAGAAGACGCAATGAGCACTGAGCTCAGATTGGCACGCAAGGAGGCCACAGATCTCCGCCATAAGGTGCAGCAACTGGCTCAAGAAAAGATTGAACTGGAGAGCAAGATTGTGCCTTATCGCGTCAAGGTGGCTGACCTGGAGGCTCTCATAAAAACTGACGCCGCCAAGGTAAAGAAATTGGAGCAAAGGTCAGCCGACCGAGAGACCCTCCTCGGAAAGGTGGAAAAGGCGAGGGATGACGCCATGGCTGAGCTTGCTGAAGCCAACAAGAAAAATGGGGAGCTGGCCGCCGAATTGGGACAAGCGCAAGCAGAATCCAAGAAGGTTGCTGAAGACCTTCTCCAGGCTCGAGAAACTAATGAGCAACTCAAGAAACAAGTTGAAGAGCTGGAGCAGCAGAATAAGGAGCTGAAAGAGCAAACTGAAGATCTCAAGAAGCGGATTGAGGAACTTCAGAAACAGATTGAAGAACTCAAGCTGAATTCTGCTCAAATTCTAGCTGTTGGATTCGAAGCTGCGCGGGAACAATTTGCCTGCTTGTTCCCCGACCTGGACCTCAGCATGGTGTCTCTTGATAACGAGGTAGTGGATGGAAAGGTGGTTCCTGCTGAAGATTAATCGATTCTCTCCATCTGCTACCTTCGTGCCTTTCCCTTGCATACACTTCTGTAATAAACTCACATTTTCTTGGACATGTATTTATTAAGTTGGCGTGTATTTTTTGAACTGATACTTTACTTAATGAAGTTACTTTCGCATTTCCTCTTGTAACCTCTTCGTCTACTTTTAACTTTCCCTTGCGTGATTTACTTCAACGAAATAACTTAGCAATCTCGTAGGCACGATCTTGTACTTGGCTGTTTCGAACCATCTCAACTTCGAATAATAATCACATTTATCAACTCGTAACTTAAGGCAATAAACCTTAGCGTAAAATGATACCTCAAGCAATGGACTTTAACTCGACCCCTGGCTTTATGACGTTGTTACACCCGAGCTTCTTCGTCAACGGGTCTTTGACTTCTCGCCATTGTTTGAACGTTTCCTGGTCGCCAGAGACTCTTGGCGACACCAGCTTCTTCCTGCCTTCACACCTTGGCCATTGCTCTTTCATCTGGGGTAGAGGCGCCTTTCGGATCCTTCTCTACCTCCTTGTGCTTCAGAGCAAGAGACCGGGTGGCTAGGCGTTCTCTTCGAACCTACCTTAGCCACCCTCAGAACTTCTTCCACCCTCTACACCATACCTGAACTCGTTCGAGACGAGAAGGATTTTATCTAGCCTGAACTCGCTCATAGGCGAGAAGGTCTTTAACTTGCCTAAACTCGCTCATAGGCGAGAAGGTCTTCAACTCGTGCCTCTACATTGCCCCAGGGGTTACATCTTCTCGCCCCTAGAAACACTGAGGACTTTTGCTGGCGCCTCTACATTGCCCCAGGGGATACATCTTCTTGCCCCCAGAAACACTGAGGACTTTTACTGGTGCCTCTACATTGCCCCAGGGGTTACATCTCCTCGCCCCCAGAAACACTGAGGACTTTTCGCTGGTGCCTCTACATTGCCCCAGGGGTTACATCTCCTCGCCCCCAGAAACACTGAGGACTTTTCGCTCTTCCTTGCCTGCACTCGCTCGGCGACGAGGAGGTCTTTAACTTGCCTCAGGACGCGCGAGGGCGTTGAGGTCTTTTAACTGGTGCCTCCGATCGCCGAAAGACGACGAGGACTTAAAAACTTTAACTGATGCCTCCAATCGCCGAAAAAACGATGAGGACTTAAAAACTTTAATTGATGCCTCCAATCGCCGAAAAACGATGAGGACTTAAAAACTTTATAGAAAGCATGCAATATATCTTTAACTCGCCTTGAGTCACGTACAAGTGACAAGGTCTTTCTTCAAAACTTTTTTTGAAAACAGCAAGCATGCAATCTGAAAACGCCTTATACTTCGAAAACTCTTCTTTTATTGGGTGGCCTCATTAAAAACCCTTCTTAGGGAAAAAAGAGTGCCCCCTTCAAACTGTTTTATCAGAGACATTGTAATATAACTTTTGTGTTTGTCTTTACTTACAAAGCTCTTAACTATGGTACAACTTCAGGTGCGTGGCGTTCCAGGTGCGAGGAATCGCCCCTCCTTCCAGCGTCTCTAAGCGGTAGGCGCCGTTCCCGAGCGCCTCGGTTATTCTGAACGGTCCCGTCCACTTAGGCGACAGCTTATTCTCCATCTCGTACTGGTGGGCTTTTCTCATCACCAGGTCGCCTTCTCTAAACTGCCTTGGCATCACCTTCGAGTTGTACCTTCTTTCAATCCTTCTCTTCACCGCCTCAGCCTTCAATCTCGCCTCTTCTCTGACCTCGTCCAGTAGATCCTGGTTCAGCCTTCTCTCTTCATTCGAGTCTTCCTCTACAAAGTTCTGGAATCTCGGCGAGCTCTCCTGGATCTCTACTGGAATCATCGCATCACACCCATAGACCAAACTGAACGGGGTCTCATGGGTTCCTGATTGCTCGGTGGTGTGGTATGCCCAGACTATACGGGGCACCTCCTCAGCCCAACTTCCCTTGGCTTTTTCTAGCCTTCTCTTTAAACCTCTCAACAACACCCGATTAGCTGACTCCACCTGGCCGTTTGTCTGAGGGTGCTCGACGGATGCAAACACTTGTTGAATTCCCACCTCTTCGCAAAGCTTCTTCAACAGGTGACTTGCAAACTGAGTCCCATTGTTCGACACCAGGCGCTTAGGCACTCCAAACCGGCACACGATGTTCTTCCACACGAAACCTTCGATCTTGTGTGCGGTGATCTGGGCCACTGGTTCTGCTTCGATCCACTTGGTGAAATATTCAATCGCCACCACCAAGTACTTCATCTGCCTGATCGCCAGCGGAAAAGGTCCCAGGATGTCGATTCCCCAGGTATGAAATGGCCAAGGGCTGTAGATCGACTTCAACTCCTCAGGAGGCGCCTTGTGCCAATCGGCGTGCTGTTGGCACTGTTTGCAACACTGCGCATACTTCTTGCAGTCTTCTCTCATCGTTGGCCAATAGTAGCCTGCACGGAGAGTCCTCGCGGCCAGAGCTCGACCCCCGACGTGGCTTCCGCATATACCTTCGTGGAGCTCCGCCATGATTCTCGTGCACTTCTCGCCATGTATACATTCCAGGAGTGGGTGAGTGAACCCAAACCTGTACAGATCGCCATCAATCAGGGTGTACTTGCTAGAATTCTTCTTTACCTTCCTAGCCTCAGTCGGATCCAGTGGGAGAAGGCCATCTGCAAGGCACCATTTGTACTGGGTTATCCAAGTGTCTGGCTCATGGGTAGCGCAGACCTGCATCACGTTCACCTTCTCTCCCCGACATGCTCTGATTCTCGGCGATCTCAGAGTTTCTTGCGTCAGGGACTTATGGCTTCTCGCTGCTTTCTCCGTCGACTTGCTTATCTGAAGGACCAGGTGATCTGCCACAAATGCTCTTGGCGTCTTCAGAGTTTCTTGAATCACCGTCCTCTGCCTACCCCCCTTGCCTGAACTGGCGAGCTTGGCTAGCAAGTCAGCTCGGGCATTCTGCTCTCTGGGCACATGCACTACTTCAAAGGAGGCAAAGGAACTCTTAAACTCCTGCACATATTCCAGATAGGCCGCCATTTGTGGATCTTTAGCTTGGAACTCACCTGTTACTTGCCCTGTAACTAGCAGCGAGTCACTCTTAGCCATCAGCACCCTAGCTCCCATCTCCTTGGCCAGCAAAATTCCGGCGATCAGCGCCTCATACTCTGCTTGATTGTTACTGGCTTTGAAGGCAAATCTCACAGATTGCTCGATCAGCACGCCATTGGGCCCTTCTAAAATGACCCCAGCACCGCTACCCTGCTGGTTCGACGATCCATCCACCGAGAGTACCCAACGGAAACCGTCCCCCTCAACTCGTGTCGCCTCAGACGAGAGCTCGACCACGAAATCTGCAAAGATTTGCCCCTTGATCGGGCCTCGTGGCTCATACTTGATGTCAAACTCTGACAGCTCCACTGCCCATTTCACCATCCTTCCCGCAACGTCGGGCTTCTTCAAGACTTTCTGGATGGGCAGGTCAGTCATCACCAGTATGGTGAAGCTATGGAAATAGTGGCGCAACCTCCTCGCCGAAAACACCACAGCCAGCACAGCCTTCTCCAAGGCTTGATATCTCGTTTCGGGGCCCCGCAACACCTTACTAACAAAATAAATAGGCTTCTGAGCCTGATCTTGATCCTGGGCGAGCACCGCACTCACCGCCCTCTCAGTTACAGCAAAATACAACCTGAGAGGGGTTCCCACCAGCGGTTTGCACAGGACCGGCGGGCTCGCCAGATATTCCTTCAGCTTGACGAAGGCTTCCTCGCACTCCTTCATCCAGGCAAACTTGTTATTGCGTCTCAAGCATTGAAAATAGGGATGTCCCTTCTCTCCGCTAGCTGACACGAAGCGAGACAGGGCTGCCATCCGTCCTGTTAGCTGCTGGACCTCTTTCACCGTAGCTGGGCTCGTCATCGCCAAGATGGCGGCACACTTATCGGGGTTGGCCTCTATGCCCCTTTCAGTCAAGAGGAAACCCAAAAACCTTCCAGCCTCCACGCCGAAAATGCATTTCTCTGGATTGAGCTTTAACTTGAACTTGGCGATCGTCGTGAACAATTCTTCCAAGTCTGCAACGTGCTTGCTTTTTTCCGGCGAGGTTACGACCATGTCATCGACGTACGCTTGCACGTTCCTTCCCAGCATCGGTGCAAGTACTCGATCCATCAACCTTTGGTACGTGGCCCCCGCGTTCTTCAGCCCAAACGACATCACCTTGTAGCAGTAGCACGATCTCTCCGTCATGAAGGCTGTCTTCTCTTCATCCATGGGATGCATCTTGATCTGGTTATACCCCGAGAAGGCATCCAGGAAACTCAGCAACTTACACCCTACGGCACTATCTACCAGGGCGTCTATGCTTGGTAAAGGATACAAATCCTTTGGACAAGCTTTGTTCAGGTCGGTGAAATCGACGCACATGCGCCATTTCCCGCTACTCTTCTTCACCAGCACGACATTCGCCAGCCATTCAGGGTACTGGACTTCCCTGATGTGGCCTGCAGCAAGGAGTTTCTGTGTCTCATCTCTAATTGCCTGCCTCCTTTCTTCGTTGAACTTTCTTCTTCTTTGTCGCACTGGTCTCACCAAGCTGTCCATCGCCAGATGATGGCACAAGAAGTCGGGATCAATTTCGGGCATGTCCGAAGCGGACCATGCAAACGCGTCCAGATGCCGCTCAATCACCTTGGCGATCTGGTCCTGGAGCTCGACCTCCAGAGATCTTCCCAGCTTGAAGATCTTTCCCCCGATCTCTTTCTCGAGCCACTGCTCGACAGGTTTTGGCCTGGATTCTCTGGCGATCACTGTCCTGGCGATTCCCTGTTCTCTCGCTTCCTCAGGGCGATTCCGCGCCTCTTCCTCCTCCAGACCAGCGTTTCCCTCCCCCAGCTCAGCGTCCACAATCTCCACGTCCCTTCCGACGGTCTCTTCTACTACCGTCGATCTGGGCTTCATACCGGGAGGTGGGGTGGTTGTTACATAACTCACTGATCTCTTGTTTTTGAGGCTATTCTCATAACACTTTTTTGCTTCTTTCTGATCAGACTTGATCGTGATCACCACCCCCTCCATAGATGGCAACTTCACCTTCATGTGCCGAGTCGATGGTATAGCACCTATCCTGTTAAGCGTGGGCCTTCCCAACAGGATGTTATATGCTGAAGGGGCGTTTACAATGAGGTACTTGATTTTCTCCGTCCTCGAACCAGCCTCATCTGTAAACGTGGTTCTCAACTCAATGTACCCCCTGACCTCCACCTGGTCACCAGCGAACCCATATAAGCACCCTCCATAGGGCCTTAGCTGGTCAAGGGGCAACTCCAGCTGCGTGAAGGTCGGCCAGAACATCACGTCTACCGAGCTTCCCTGGTCCACCAGAACTCTGTGGACCTTCCTTCCCGCCGTAATCAACGAAATGACTATGGGATCGTTGTCATGGGGCACAACGTCCCTAAGATCCTGCTTGGTGAACGTAATGTCCACCTCCGGCGAGTGATCTTCGAACATATCCACCGTCATCACCGACCGCGCGTACTTCTTCCTCTGCGATGCGGTGCATCCACCCCCTGAGAAGCCTCCTGCAATGGTGTGGATTTCCCCGTGGATGGGCATCTCGTGTTGCTGGGCTTCTCCACCTGCTGGCTGGGAACTCGACGCTCCCCCCGTTCTTCTGTCCAGCAGATAGTCATTTAGGAACCCGCTCTTAACCAGATCATCGAGCTGATACCCTAAGGACAAACACGAGTCCAAAGTGTGGGCAAAGCCCTGGTGAAACTCACACCAGGCGTCTGGCTTTGGTCCCAGCACCTTGTCGACCACCTTCTCAGGCGCTTTCAACCTGGCAGATATATTGGGAATGGCGATCAGGTTCGCCAATCCCATAACAAACTTGTGCTTAGGCGGGCGATTGTATTCCCGGCGTGCTGGTTGCTGGCGTCCCTGGCCCCTCCCCTTGTTCCTCCTATCATAAGGATGGCGAGTCCTCTGGTCCTTCCTGGCCGCCGCCGCTGTTTCCAGCACCCTTTGCGGATGGATCCTGGTCTGGGCGCGTGGCCTAGCGGGAGCCACGCTCCCTCTCTTCTCAGCGACCTCACTCTCGTCGGCGATGTGAGCCACCGCAAGTCGCCTGACCTCAGCAAACATTGCAGGGTGAGCCCTGATCAAGGCCTCGCAGAATGGTCCTGGCAGCACGCCCTTTTTGAATGCATAGACCAGCATTTCTTCATCTTTGGCCGGCGATCTGACCATCTGCGCTCCAAAGCGATTCAGGTAGTCTTTGAGGGACTCTCCCTGGTACTGCCTTATATCAAACAAATCATAAGACACCCTGGGCGGTGCCTTGTACACGATGTACTGCTCGACGAAGACCTTCGAGAACTGCTGAAAATTGGTTATGTGACCGTTAGGTAGGCTCACAAACCACTCCAACGCCGTTCCCTGGAGCGTGCTTACGAACATCTTGCAATACACGGCGTCTGACCCTCCCGACAGCATCATCTGCGTATGGAACGTGGTCAGATGAGCCTCTGGATCCTCCACGCCGGTAAAAACAGCCTTGACAGGGACCACGCTCGTAGGAATGGGCGTGTCAGTGATCGCCTGAGCGAAAGGCATAGGAAAAACACGAGGTGGCGACGACGGCGCGACCTCTTCAGCAATAGGACGCCCTTGCTGCTCCTGAAGAGCTTGATGCAGCTCCTCAGTCACCTTGGTTAGCTCATCATTCCTGGCCCGAGAGGCGGCCAGGTCCTCATGCATTCGCGCCTGCTCTATGCGCGAGGCCTCCACAGTCGCCTGCAACGAGCGCATAATATCTACCATCTGCGCCATGGTCATGGCGGCGTCGCCTTCAGCAGCGGCAGGCGCCACGGGGCTTGAACGATTGCTTCTCAATTTTCTCATTAACGAATCACAGAATGCAGCGAACAATACTTACTTCAGCTACGATCGATTCAGCGATCAATCGAAAGAAATTGTGCGAAACTTCGCAAGGAAACTCAAGAACACCGCAACCTCCAAAGAGACCTGCAACTCCACCGGAAACCACTGCTCTTCCCACGGATAACCAAACGAGCGAAAGAACTCAACTCCACCGAACAAAATACGCGTAAACAGCAGGAAAACCTTCCTTCACCTATCGAAAACCCAAACGAACGGTATAAAACGCGAATTCACCGAACAAATTTCAAGCAAATAGCGGACGATGGTTGCACCAGCATACAACCACGCAGAAAACTTCGAAAAACCTTCAAGAACTCACGCTGTGGATGGGAGCAAGTTTTACACGGCCCCACGGTGGGCGCCTGATGATCCTGCCTGTTGACCGGAACGCTGGAAACTGCCTCGTCAAGGGATCGACGTGCGCACCGCTTCAAACCCTCCGTTCCTCTTCGAGATCCACCTCAAGAACCTGCAAAGGAACAGAACGGCGCCGTTGCGGCCGATCGCACTCCAACGCCCAAGTCAGTGACCGAATCACCAAATACTAAGAGAACAGGAACCGTGCAAATTCTCTCTCACAGTGTGCTCTAGAACTCGCAAGCGTAAAGAGTATAATCTGAACGTGCGTACCTCAGAAAGTTCGTTGAGAACTCTTATATACCTGGTTACTTTCTCTCTCCTGGCAGTTACAGACTTGGACACGTGGCTCACATCTAGTCGTAGACGTGCCTTCATCTGGAGCCTCCTTGACTTGGGCGCTGCTTCTACTCTCGTTTTGCTAAGTTACCTATGCATGGTACTGCCCAGTACATAGCTAACTTGGGAGTGCGATCTCTACTGGAACTGGCGAGTTAGGGTGCCTTCGTACACCTTCCCTGTGATCTCGCCGGCCGCCTTCATAATCTGCACCACCTTCATCTCTGGCGATGTGCTTTCTCTGGCGATCTCCAATCACTAGGTCGCCTGAGCTTACAACTGGCGACTTCACCTCTAACACGGTGATCGCCGGTTCTGGTATGCTGGAGATCGGAGCACGCCAACTTAACAACTGGCGACTTCACGAGCCCCCCGACTTCCTTCCCTTCTGCCAACCTGGCGCCTTGTCAACACACCTATACTGTAGCTGGATGCCACGTCATCACTTCCGACTACCAGGGCGGTACATAAATCCAACCCTACGATGACCAGATTGTTGGATTTTCTGGAGAGCGGGTGGACGCAAGAGGGGCATCTTTGCAAAACATCAGTTTGTACACCATGTTTGGGGAAGAGGGGTATCTTTGCAAAATAATAAAAATAAGTTATCTTCTGGTAAATGCAAATACCTCTTATAATATATTTCTTGGACGGTCGTCCATAAATCACCTGTAGGGAATAATGTCCATTCCCCACCTCGAAATGAAGTTTCCATTGGCATCCGATGACATCGTTATGGTCCATGTCGATCAAAAGACTACCCGTGAATGTTATGTCGCAAGTTTGAAGTTTAACCGACCATTCGGTTATACAAGGCCTCACCACTCGGACAATCCATGGGAAGGAGGGGACGCTCGCCAAGATGTAGGGAATCAACTAGGGAACGATCCTGTGAGAGGAAGACAAAAGAACACATGGCCGCCCTCGTCGATCTTGACCCTCGGCTCGATGAAGCCCGTATTGAGCCAAGCAAGGACCTTTGCCCTCTACCTCTTTGAGATGACAAACATACGACACATGGGGACTTTCCTGAAACTGGATGACAACAAGCTGGTAAGCCAAACTTTGATTAATAATGATGATTTGTTTGTTTGGACAACTGTCGATATGCCTGGAGTGAGCCCGAATGTTATAACATCATCTCTCCCTTTACAAAGAAGTTAAACCAATAGCCCATAAAAAATGAAAGATGGGCGGAGAAAAGCGTGTCGCCGCACGACAAGAGGCCGACATGTTAGTAAAAACTGGTTTCATAAAAAAAGCATGTTATACTACATGGTTGACCAATGTGGTAATGGTCAAAAAGTCGAATGGAAAATGGAGAATATGCACTAACTATATCGACCTTAATAAAGCTTGTCCAAAAGATTCTTATCCTCTACCAAGCATCGACCGCCTCGTCGATGGAGTGGCTGACCATCATATTTTAAGTTTTTTGGATGCATATTGTGGATATAACCAAATTCAAATGCACTCGAGAGACAAAGAAAAAACAACGTTCATGACCGACTGTAATAACTTCTATTATGAAGTCATGTCATTCGGCCTTAAAAATGCAGGTGGCACCTATGAACGATTGATGGATTATATTTTCAAAAGGATGCTCGATTGGAACGTCAAAGTCTATGTGGATGACAATGTGGTCAAATCCGACTCATGCCAACAACACATCAAAGACCTACAGGAAGTGTTTCAAGCTCTTTGCGACCATGGCATACGACTCAACCCTGACAAGTGTGTGTTTGGGGTTGAAGGAGGAAAGTTCTTGGGTTTTATGCTCACCCATCGTGGAATAGAAGCAAACCCGTAGAAGTGTAGGGAAATCACCAAGATGCGAAGTCTTGAGAACGTTAAGGAAATTCAAAGACTGACCGAGCGCTCACAACCCTATCTAGATTTGTACCAAGGCTAGCATAGATATTGTGCAATTGGTACGCAAAGCGGCTAAGTTCCAGTGGACAGACGAATGTGAAGGGATTTTTCATCAACTAAAATCTTTCTTGGCATCCCCACTGATCATTAAAAAATCGAACGCCACATAGCCCATAACCATTTACCTTGTTGTCTCAGAAGACACGATGAGCGCGGCATTGTTACATGATATTGAAAAGAAGGTGCGGGAAATTTACTTTGTCAGCTAGGTACTTCACGGTGCCAAGATATGTTACCAGATGATTGAGAAGGTAGTTTTGGCCTTGGTGATAACAGCACGGAGGATGTGTATGTATTTTCCAAATCATCACATAATAGTCAAGACTGACTATCCGATAATGAAAATACCGGCAAAATCAGATTTGTTCGGTCGGATGACTGGATAGGCGTTGAGCTAACTCAAGGGGGAATTCGATGTAAAGGAATCATTGCTCCAAAGATACTATCATTTTGTTCAAAATTTAATTTCCATATTTATTGAGGTAATAATCGAGTACACCCATCGGGAACATAATACCCGGGCCGATATGCTTTCACATTTAGCCACTGTAAAAAAGAAAGGGTTCCATTGGTTGGTCATCTACATTACCCTGGAGAATCCCAGTGTTAGCTCGGACGAGTGCATGACAACCGATGCACAACCAAACTGGATGACACCCATCAAATCATTTTTAGAAAATGAAGATTGGGGAGCGCAATCAGAAAAGACAATGAGACATTAAGTCGCTCGGTTTCTTCTTATCGACCATGATCTTTATCATCGAGGATATACTTGGGAACTATTAAAATATATCTCTCCTGACCAGGCCGATTATGTCATGCGAGAGATACACAATGGCGTATATTGTACTCATTCAGGAGCAAGAACAATGACCGCTAAGGTATTGAGGGCAAGTTACTATTGGCTGACCGTGCAGGGAGATTGTACAAATTTTGTTAAAAAATGTGTCAAGTGCCAGAAATATGGATAGAGGCTAAACCCTTGGCAGCAATCACAACTCGAAATGTTCAAAACTTCGTATGGAAAAATATTGTGTGTCGTTTTGGAATATCCTATGTCATCATCACCGACAACGATCGACAATTTACCGACCGAGGACTAGTTGAGTTCTATGAAAAACTTGATATCAAACATATCACAAGTTCGGTGGAGCACCATCAAACCAACGGTCAAGCTGAAGCTGCCAATAAAGTAATTCTTAACAAATTTAAGAAGAGACTCGACCCAACCAAAGGTAAGTGGACCGAGGATCTTCTCGAGGTCTTATGGGCTTACTGGTGTACACCACAGTCTACCACACAATAAATTCTGTAAATTTTGACATACGGAACGAAGGTTATGATCCTGGTCAAGGTCGAAGAAGCCTTTTTGTGACGACAAAAACTGGACCTCAACCTCAACAAGGAAAACTTGTTGGTCGGCCTCGACTAAATCAATGAACTTGGAGTCAAGAGCAGAATAAGGGAAGAGGCATGCAAGATTCGGGCAGCAAGGCGATATAATTCTAAAGTAATTCCACGGAGCTTTCAAAACGGAGATTTAGTTTGGCGAATGCATAGCGATGCCCGAAAAAATGAAGTCAAATTCTAAAGCAATTGGGAAGGACCTTTCCACATTTCAGACATAGCGGCCAGTGGGGCCTATTATCTAGAATTTTTTATCAAGCAAATATATTATAGTTGGCAAATTTCAATAAAGATAGTGTACTCTTTCCTTGCTCGGTTGTTTTATCCCTAAGGAGGGTTTCAACCGAAAAGGTTTTAAATTATGCTACATATTTTACACATTGTTGAATAGTTATCACTCGGTAATGGCAGCTGCTCAAATACAACAACCTGATACAAACCAACTAGATAAGGAGATAATCAAGGACACAACAAACACTTCACAATTAAGTCAGTTATCTCAGCATCCAAGACAAGGCCCCACCAAACTTTAGAAGGACCTCAGCTGAAGAAGAACTAGACAAAGGCTAGAGCATCAAATGTTCTTTATTATTGCCTTTTTAAAGGAAAAGTGTTTGTAAATAAGTTGGTATCACTTTAGGGGTCCAAATAGAAGAAGAAGTTAGAGTAGGGTGCATGTTCCGGCCGGTTGACTTGGGACGTCTATGTGCGCAACCCTGCCCGTCAGCTAGGGACACCTTCCCTCTGGCTACCTGTGGATACCTGCAAAGAAGGACAAAAGGGCGCCCTAGCGGCCGTTTGCACTCCGACGCTCAAGTCAGCTTGCAAGAAACACCAAAACTCTGGACGTCCATATCGGAGCACCGTGAATGGTACTCTGAAGGTGGTAAAAGGAACTGTGTATTGTGTATATTTTCTCCTTCCGGCAAACAACCTTTCTCTAGTCCCTTGTGCGTAGCCTCAAGACTCGAGCAAGCAACTAGAGTGTGTTATGGGAAAATTTGCCAAAAGTCCGAACCCTGTTTCCCACGTCCAAGGTTCTATTTAAACCACTCTAGCATTTAAAGCGTCTTAAAGCGCATTTAAGGTTATGAAACGTTCAGCGCCTTTAAGACGTTTAAACCGCTGGGAGCATTTAAAGTACCTTAAACGCTCGAAACGTAAACTTTATTAAATAGCTTTAATTACCTTATACCTGACAAATTGACGTTTCTATTCTGACTTGGCTGCTATTACACGTGGAGGGCCTCACAGCACCGTGACCCCACTTGGGGGTATTTCCTCGTGTGAGCCCTTCTTCCTGGGAGTGCATCTGCGCAAGGGGTGACTCTTTGGGTGCCAACTCATGCCCCCAAACCTCTAGTCACTCGCTTTGAGAGCGTATCTACCTTCCTCTCGTACCCTGCACCTGGCTACCCCTGGGCGTGACCCTTCTCATGAGTCGTAACTATCCCAAGGGCTTTTCGGGGGCGACATGGGCACTTCATGAGTCAGATTGCTCTCCACTGGTGCTAGTACTATGGCCTTGAAGCCACCTTTCTCTTCCCTTTATTGCTACCCCGGGTTATCGGGGTTTGAGGCCTCCCCATGGCGTCACTCCCTTCATGGTCTTTCCTACCCATGGGTATCGAGGAGCAACACTGTGGTTGCCTTGCTTTTATGACATTTTACCTTGGCGACGCCCTACCTTGGCGACACCTGCTCTAGACGACGTCTTATCTTGGCGACGCTTCCTCTTGGCGACACCTTGCCTCTTGGCGTCGCCTCACCTAGGCGGCGCCTTATGTTGACTTCGACCTCGACGCTGACTTTGACCTTGACTTTGTCAACGCCCGGGTACGGGACGGTACATAAGCCCCCCAGTCTTAAGCTGATGACTTGTTTTCAGCGAAAAGACTAAGGCCTCGCCCACGCCATCCACGTGGCATCCTGGTGACGTGTCACTCTTGCTGACGTGACACTCCTAAAACTATTGACGTGACATTCTCTGAACCATGGGGGTGCTCTTAATAGCTGATTGGACATCCTCTGAGACGGGGAAAGCACCACTTTTTGGGGCCACACTTAATCGCTTGCCACGTGGTTCATCACGCGGTCAGCCTCACAAGCCTCTTGCGCTCCCAGCGAGCGCCTAATCCTTTGACACGCGGCTCAATCGCACGGTCCCAAATTAGCGCCTCTTGGGTTGCAAATGTAACGTTTAAGACTTCGAAATCCCGCGCCCCAAACATTGTTCTATTCACTCTTTCGCATTGCGCGCTACTGTTCATCTCTCTTTCTCTTAAATTCTAGCGATCGTTGTTCCCTCTGCGCTTCCTCAACAACCACCGACCCACACGTTCAAAGGTATGATTTTTCTACCTCCATGGCTCTTCTTCTTCATTGCGTTGCATTGCTGTGTATGAATTGCCTGGGACTGTCTGTGCTTCTGTATTTCCACATTTCTTTCTCTCCTCGTGCTTCTACGCTCTCTTCTCCCCCTTTCTGGGTTTCTTCGCGTGGGTGGCATTTTCTAGGGTTTCTCTTCCCCTTTCTGCCTTGGCATCGCTTGCTAAAACCCTTTTCCTTTCTTCTTTCTTCAGCTATTTATCCGCATCATGGTGCGCTTGAAACCGAAGTCCAGTTCTCCCCCCAAGATCAACTACAAGGCCTTCTATAAATGGGCCTTTGACGATCTCTTAAACGAATGCACCACCTTGACAACCATCGAGGATGTGGAGAATCATCGGGGTGACCCTCATTTATACAACTTCAACGCCTTCTGCCGCACCCACGATGCCTACATCTCCGTCCGCCCCGGCACACCGGGGGAACCCGTTTGTGTGGATGATAGACCCAGGGTTAGGGCCCCATTTTTCTTCATGTATCAAACTGTATTCAAACGCGTTGGTGTGCGCCTTCCATTTACACCCTTCGAGAGGGAACTCCTCACAGAGATCAACACGGCCCCCGCCCAGCTACACCCTAATAGTTGGGCCTTCGTTCGGGCCTTTCAAATTCTCTGTGGATATCTTCTTCCTTCTGTGGACGTCTTTCTACATTTCTTCGGTGAAGAAGCAAGGGAAAAGCCTCTGGGTGAGCTTTTTCGGGATCGCCGGCAGGATCATCCTCTCCCTCTTCCAGAACTCATACAAAGGCTAGAAAGGAAAATTCTTCAGGGTGTGCTGCGCCAAACAGGACCCCACAGCCTTGGATGGCTTTCCCCTATACTGGACAGAGCACCCCAAGCTGCTCAAGCCTAAGGCCCTGGATGAACTAACTTCCGCTGATAGAGGGGTATGTGAGGCCTTGGCTGGCCTGGGGATTGTTTTTGACACGCTAAAGGAAATAGCGTGTGAGTACAACGCGCACACCCTGTCCAGCTATTTTGGTAGGGAGGCTTATTCCTTGTTGTCTTTTGTCCTTCCTTTCTTATCTGTGCTTATTACATCGCTTGTACTGTTGGCCTTCTCCACCTGTTTCCCTCGTTGCTAAGTGTTCATTTGTACTCTTTATATTTCATCTACCTGCGTGACTTGTGGATCCGTATAACTGCGTTGGCGGTGGGATTGGCATTCTGTGCTTTGTGTGTAATTGACGCCTTGTGCTTGGTCTGGTGTGGCTTTAACTCCTGTTCTTTGGTTTGTCTGAATGCAGGATCAGTGATGGATTCATCTAAGAGGATGGTCTTGGCGAGAGCACTGAAGGCTGCTCGCGCCTCTAAGGCTGGCGCCTCCACCACCCCCACTGCTGACCCAAACCTCCCATTATCCTCGCTCTCACCAACACCAACCACCACCAAAACTCCACTAGGCCCATCTTCACCACCCCCACGTAGCCCCCAAACACTTCAAACACCCAACTCACCTCCACCCATCGCCGTAGTCCCACTGGATGTGGCCTCATCACCTGCTCCAGCCCCCCTTGACAAAGGGAAGAGGGTGTTGGAGGTCCTCTCCGATGACGAGGACTCTGACGGTGGGGTAGTCTTCAAGAGGAGAAAGGCTGCTAGGGTTCCCATCCTACCAGCAGCATCACCCCAGGGAGGGGATTCCTTCAGGGACAATCCCCCTAGCGCTACCTCTTCCCAACCCACAATAGTCCAAGAGGAAAAAGGCGAAGGGGCCGAGTCTGCTCCACCTCCACCACCAGTAGAGGCTTCTGCTGTTCCTGCCTCCGTTTCTGTTGCCCCCGATCTTATTGCCATTCCTCCTCCAATCTTGCATCTGATGAGGGGGCTTCAACGGAGATTGATGCCAGAAGGCTCCGACAGGAGAGAAGGAATGCCCTTCTATTTGGGAGCCTTCTTGGCCGTGGCCCTTGATTGGCGCGCCCAAGCTAGAAATGTCGCTTCAAACACACAAGCCCTCCAGGCCCTGAAAGAAAAAGTGACCACTCTGAAGGAGGAGAAGGAAGCTTTGAGACATATTGACCTAGAGTCAAACCCTAGGTTGCCCCTCTTCTCTCCCCTTTCTACCCCTCTCTCATCTTTCTTTCTAAATCACTCCTTTCAATATAAAGGGTGAATTCCCCCATGTATTGGGACATTGAATTTGGAAATAGTAAAGAAACTCTGCAGAAGTGTTTAGTGAGACTTGAGTATTCTCCTAGTGGGTCTTATCTTGAGTGTGTGTTGATGTGAGTTGATTTTAGGATAAATCATTTTTATGGTGACACTTTACTTAAGATTTAGATTTAAATCATTTAGATTTTGATAACCTAAGGAAAATTCCCACTGGACATTAACTTAACCAAGTGGTTAAGTAGATATGAAGGTTCATTTCCAAAGGCAAAGAGAAAAGACATGTATATGATGGGAATGAGATGCAATTTGCGGAAATTGAAAGGAGGCTTAAGGAAATATCAATGGTGGTCACGGCCTCCCAAATGATGAACCAAACTCATAAGAATGAGTGTCAAAACCGTCAGTAACAAATAAAGGAAAAGGAAGACAAGAACATAAGTGGAATGGAAAATGGAAGAGATAATGGAAGAAGAAACTTATGGAAGATGAAGGAAAGGATGGTTACGCCACTTGATGGGTGGAAACCACCAAGATGAGACCAAAGGGAGAGGAGATATCACTCACTCAAGCTCACACAAAATGTGCAGAGTAACTATACTTAAATTTCAACTTCAAAATACATGAGGTAGGCCTCCTTATTTATAGGTGAAGGAGCCTTGGAGAGCAAGCTTAAGGGGTAGGATGGGAAGAGTGAAAAATGGGCATCCTTAGGGTTTGATTAAGTCAAACCCCACATCCTAAGCTTGTCCTTCTAAAAACTAGGTCAAAAGGCCTTCCAAAGGGGCTAAGAACAAGCTAAAATGCTAACTACACCCCTTATTATGCTAAAGGCACCTTTTCTAGCCTATCTTTGCTATTTGGACCCCTAAAGTGAGCCCAATTATTTACAACATATTTGTATCTTATAAGAAGACCAAAAGGAAGAATAATTGGTGTGCTGGTTTAGGACCAACTCCTCTAGTGAGGTCCATGTGATCCTTGGTGGGGTCTTGAATTGTTTTTTGAGATGAGTGTTCACCTTGTGCTTTGTATTTTGCTTCCTTGGTCATCTTCGTAGCCACTTGGGTTGTATCATGCCCCCTAAGTTCGAGAGAATTCGACCTCAAATTCAAAATTCCTATAGATAACATAGTTAGTTTGTTCACATTTAAGATAGTGCAGAAATTGGGATGTGAACTCAAATTATGTTCCTTTGGGAGCGCATAAGATGGGTTTCTATATGCAAACCAAGTTTGAAAGGAATGTTGGGGAATGACAAATCTTTGTGATGAAGATCCTCTTAAAAGGTGGAAACCTTTAGAAGGTGCTTGAAAATCATCCCTAACATTCTTTAAGAAAGATCGTAAGTAGGTAGAAACCTTTGGTAATGATAAAGAGAAGGAAGAAGTATACCGTGAAGGCGCAGTTATTTTTGGGAGGTCTAACAAGGTGAAACCCTTTTTACTTTCCTCAGCTTTTTCATTTTCTTTTTTTTTATTTGTATTTGTTCTTTAGTTGCCAACTTGGTGCTTTTAGTTGGACAATTGGCAGCGATGTGCCCAAAACCTAAACATTTAAAACATTTCATATTGAGGGTTTTGGTTGGTGACTTAGTGGTAGAGGTGAAAAGGTGGTATTTAGAAACCTTTTGTTGTGTAGTGAGTTCTTTTAAAAAATGGGAAAGAGAAGTTTTTGTATAAATGTTGTTTGCATCCTTCCTTGAAGATTTGTAGAAACAATCACTATGAGCATTTTTGAAAGTTGTTTTCTTCGAAATTTGTGATTCCACCTTGATGGGTAGGTGAACCAACTTCTTTAAAGAAGAGTACTCTTATACTTCTACAACATCTCAAATTTCTCGCCTCAAACCACTCACAAACAGTTATCTTTGACTCATCACTATTAGTGATAGAGATCAAGTAAGAGAGGATTTTACTAATGGAGGAAGAGGCCATCCACCCAAACAGTTAAAGTTCTTCCTTCTAGTCTTCTCAAAAATTAAAGAAGAATTAAAATAAAGAGAGGACCAAGCCTAAAGACAAAAGAAGACTACAAGCATTCAAGAATGGGCTCCAATTAATATCGCTCTTTATAGTTTCTTTTGTATAAATTTGTAAATAATATAGAATAGTGTTTAGGAAGGTGATAAAGAGGGAAACCTAAGACACCTCTTTTGTATAGCACCTATAGGCATTAGTTTTAGGAGAAATCTAGAAGGTGTCTCTTCACTCTCCATTTAGGCGCTAGAATTGGAAGAGTTTAGAAGGCTACCTTATAAAGCTTCTCTGGTAAGCTTCTTTTGTAATAGGTGACCGGTCTTCCTCGCTATAAAAGGAAGGCTTGGGTCTTCGAAATAATAGAATTGATTTTTGAGTGAAGAACCTCTCCCAAATTGGTGAGTGAATTGAGAGAGACTTGTATCTTCTTCTCTTCTAGTCTTATCTTAAGTGCATTCTTGGACTCTCAAGTGGCGTGCACATCTCCAAGAGCTACAACCACATAAGTTTCCTAGTTCTTTTCATCTTCTTCATCCATTTCCATTCCAAGACAAACTCTAAAACATGTCTTTGATGTTTCTAGTCATTTCAATCGGTAGAACTTGCTTATTTTGTGTTTTTGTTCGGTAGTTCCTTCTAGTTTGCTGTTCTTGTGGTTTTGGTTGTGTTTTAATCGGTTCATTTGTGTTCTTTCTTGTTTTAATCGGTTCATATGCCATATTATGGGTTTCTGTATGAGTTTGGCATGGTTACTTGTGTTTTGGTGAGTTCTTGAATGATAAGAACATTGATCCAATTCTTAGAAAGTGCCTAATCATATTCCAACTCTTGTTGAATTCATAACATGTCGATATTATATCTCTATCATGTTATTGGAATCATATCATGTGGTATCATGAGTCTTAGGTTTGTTCTTATGTGTGTTTGAGTTGTTTTGGCACTTTTAATTCAAGAACTTTACATTCTTGTTGTTACCTTTCTGTTTTAGGTTTATTTTTGAGTATTTCTCGCTGTTTTCTTGTTCTTATTACATTGTGTTTGTGTCATTTTGATTTTTGAATCCTTATAAGTTTTGTCAAAGTCATGTTTCTCCAAAAAAAATGTTATCAATTTTATGTAGTCCTTTTGTTGATAATTTTGGTTTCTTGATTTTGTTTTGAGTGCAGTTTTATGTGTTTGTTTTCTTGATCCTTTGGTGCCTTTTCTTTTTAGTATTGAGTTCATACTTGTGTAATAGACCTATACAAGTTCTTAAACATCACTTCTATTATGTCTTTTGAAGTTCTTAATTCTGTTTTTCATTCCTGTTAGGTTTCCTCTATTTTCTTGAAAACGTGCTAACTGTTTTGATTTATTGAAATTTCTTTGCTTACTGGAAATTTCTGAAATTATGGATTTGAGTTCTGGAAAGTGTTATAACAAAGTATAAAAAGAAGTACATTAAAATTCCAAGTACAAAAAAATAATAAATGAAATACGTCTAGTGTGTAATTCTGGCACAAAAAAAATACGGTAATCTAACAGTGATTTTGCAAAATTTATCACAATTAATTGGCTTACTGTTTTTGTGTAATTACAGTGCCATTTTTGAGATAAGATCTTGAACTTCTGTGGTTTAAATTTCATAATCTAGTTTGCATTATACAGTTCCAGATAAATCTATAAAGTCACGCACAGTTTATAAAAAAAATAAAAAAATTCCAATAGTTCTGTTTTTTCTTTTCTTCATCTATTCTAGTGCTTTTCTCTAGGATTCTTTTGTGTGCCATCCTTTAATTGAGTTCCTTAATTTTCTTGATTGTCTTTTCTTCACTATTCTTTGTGTTTGTCTTATATCTTGTTTTCCTTTTGATATAGCCTTTCTTGTTTACACCTTTTCTTGCTTGTCTTTTATTGTTCTTTAAGTTTTGTGGTCTTTTATTGTTCTTTAAGTTTTGTGGTGTATTGGCTTTGAGAAAGAGTGTTTTTGCTTTGACATATTTCATTTGAGAGTTACCAAGACCTCAAGAGCAGATTGGTTGAGGGAAGTATTCTTTCTTGGAGTGACTTGAGTGACTTTTAATTTTCAGTACATCACTATAATTGTTCTATTTGCTCACCTTGTTTTTCTTAATATTGTTTGCTATTGTGTTTGCTGTTTTCTTTGTCCAATGGATACATATTCAAGTGCTGAATCATCCAAACCACATTCTACTCATAAAGCTTATGTTCTTAATGAGTTAAAAGAGGCAAAACGAGCCCTTGATCTCAAAGATGAAGTTATGCAAAAGTTGGAAGAAAGATTAGCAATCAAAGATGAAGCTATGCAAAAGTTGGAAGAAAGATTAGCAAAAGTTTAATTGAAGCAAGAAAGATCCTCACATTCCATCCATGGAAGACATCATTCTCCTAGACATTCTTCCAAAAGTTCTTCCAATGCTCATGGCCATGGAGAAGAACATAGAAGAAGAAGGCATCACCATCATTCTCATAGAGAGAGCCATCATCGTGAACAAAGACATCACCAAGAAGCAAAGCCTCAACTTCCTTTTGTAAAAGTACCTAGCTTTAGTGGTGATAGTGATCCTAATGTGTATTTAGATTGGGAGGCTAAATGTGAACAAATTTTTCAAGCCTATGAGGTCAATGATGACCAAAAGGTGAAAATAGCCTCTTTAGAATTCATACATTATGCCATGAAATGGTGGCATAGCATTGTAATGGACATTGGATATAACAAGAGACCTCCCGTGGTTTCTTGGAACGATTTGAAAGAGTGTGTGCACCTTAGATTCATGCCACCACACTTTAGGAAAGACCTATTGTTGAAGCTCCAATGGTTTCAACAAGGCACGCTAAGTGTGGATGCTTATTTTAAGGAGTTAGAAACACTTTTACTTAAAGTAAACATGGATGAGAGTGAGGAAGCTAAGATAGCTAGGTTTGTGAGTGGTTTAAGAAGGGATATTCAAGATGTTGTTGAAATTCAAGAGTATTCATCTTTGGGATCTTTGGTTCACCTTGCAATGAAGGTTGAATCCCAACTTGCAAAGAAAAATGCTTTCAAAAACTCTCCAAATGATGGCTACTACAACAACTCTTGGAAAAATAAAAAAGCTTTTTCAAACCTTCCTTCTAAAGATTCTTCTTTCAACCCTAATGAGTCTAAGCCTTCTACTTCTACTCTTAAATCACCAATCAAATCGTCTAGTAAAAAATGTTTTAAATGCTTAGGATATGGTCACATAGCTTCTAATTGCCCTTCTAAACGTAATATGTTTATACATGATGGGGTAGTAGTTAGTGAGCATGATTCCGAAAACTCTAGACATTCCTCACCTTCTGTACCGACCAGGTAGTCGGGAGTGATGACGTGGCAACAAGCGATAATATGGGCGCGTTGAGCGGAACACTTGGCTGATGGAAGGGAAGCACATCGGGAAGTTTGTGTAGTCGCCAATTGTTAGCTTGGCGTTCTCCGATATCTAGTATGTGTAACCGGCGGTCACCAGGCTTACTTCATAGTCGCCATATGTGAGTTATGGGAGACCAGGTGGTTAGAGATCGCCGAATGGGGGACATCGCCGATGGATCAGGGAGGCTTGTTTAGGGCCTTCAAGGGGTACGAGTATGAAGGACGAAGTTATCAGATGATCATTCCCTAGCCAGAGGTCGAGGCAAGGGAACAATTTACCAGAACATGCACGATGTGCAAGTAAAGCAGATCGTGATAGCAGCAGGCGAGACCACAGAGAAGGTATACGTGGTGACACCCCATACTCGCCGCTTAAGTGGTTGCGCTCCAAGAAAGCTGTAGTTACTCCTCGCATGGGTAACTTAGTCGAATAGCTTGAAGAGTAGAGGTGACGCTCAAGTAGAAGGTGGCTCCAGATGGTGACACGTGTACAGCTGGATGTGAGCCACGTATCCAGAGGTGTAACCGTCAGGAGAGAGAAAGTGCTCAGGTATATAAGGAACTCTAACGAACTTCTGAGGTACGCGCGTTTAGAACACTTCTTTACGCTTTGAGAACACTTGAGTACTGTACCGTCCCGTATCAGGGCGTTGACTAAGTCAAAGTCAACGACTGGAAAGTCAAAGTCAACTTAAGGTGTCGCCCAGGTGTAGAGACGCCAGGAGGAAGCGTCGCCAAGATAGGACCAGGCGTCGCCAAGGCAGGGCGTCGCCTGGGTGAAGGCGTCGCCAAGGCAAGGCGTCGCCTGGGTGAAGGCGTCGCCTAGCCAGGGCGTGGCCAGATCAAATAGTGTAAAGGTAAGGCGATCACAGTATGGTTCCCCGATACCCATGGGTAGGAAATACCATGGAGGGAGCGACGCCGTGGGAAGCCTCAGGACCCGATATCTCGGGAAAGTGATAAAGAGAAGGAAAAGGTGGCTTCAAGGCCATAGTAATAGTACCAGTGAAGGGCAGCCTGACTCGTGAAGTACCCTTGCCGCCCCAGAGACGCCTTCGGGACAGATACGACCCAAGAGGAAGGTCACGCCCAGGATAACCGGGTGCAGGGTGCGAGAGGAAGGCAGATACGCTCTCAGAGTAAGTGGCTAGATACTTGGGGGCATGAGTTGGCACCCAAAAAGCCACCCCTAGCGCAGTAGCACTCCCAGGCAGGAGGACCCACACGCAGAAACGCCCCCAGATGGGGTCATGGCGTCGTGAGGCCCTCCACGTGTACGACAGCCATGCCAGAATAGAAACACCCTCTAGTCAGGTGCCAGGTAATTAAAGATATTCAATACAGTTTCCCTTTCGAGCATTCAGGTACTATTAGGGCTCCCGAGCGTTTCAACGCCTTAAATGCGCTACGTTTCGTAATTAAGCGCTTTAAAGAATACGTTACGTTAGAGATTAAAAGCGCTTTAAGGTGCTTTAAATGCTGGGGCAGTTTAAATAGCGCTGAGAATGTCGGAAAGAGGGTTGGGACCTTTGGCAAACTTACGAGAAACTCTTTGGTTGCTTGCCCGTGCTTTAAGGTTACGTACAAGTGACTGGAGAATATTTTTGCCTAAAGGAGACAATACACACACAGATACACAGTTCTTTGACCACCTTCAGAGTGCCATACGCGGTGCTCAGATACGTGGGTGGACAGTTTTTTTGTGTTTCTTGCTGGCTGACTTGAGCGTCGGAGTGCAAACGGCCGCTAGGGCGCCTCTTTGTCCTCTTTTTTGCAGGAATTCACAGGCAATCAGTGGGAAGGAGTCCTTAGCTGACGGTTGAGGTCGCGCACGAAGACGTCCCGGTCAACCGGACGGAACATTTGACGCCCACCGTGGGGCCCGATATAAAACATCAGTCCCATCACAAGTTCGAGGAAAATTTACCAAGCTACAGTAACGGTGAAGGAGGTTGGAGTGACAATGGCCCCCACCAGACAAAGAGCAGCGCGCGCAGCCCCAGCAGACCTATCCATGCAGCAGGTCCTAAAAATAATGAGGGGGCTGCAGCAGGACATGGCGGATTCGAAGATGGAGCAGGAGCGCATGCAGGCAGATCTTGACGCCTCGCATGAGCGCAACGAAGAGCTCCACCGTGTGAATGAGGAGTTGCGCCAGGGCCTGAGAAACGATCGGAGGCGGCCTGGACAGGACGAGACGGAGAACCATTCCCCACCAAGGGAGTTTTCCACTCCTTTCTCGCAGGAGATCCTAGATGCAGCGATCCCGAACACGTTCGCGGGACCCAAGGTAATCTTCACTGGGATGGAGGACCCAGAGACGCACCTCGCTGCATTTCACACACAGATGGTCCTGATAGGCGGTTCTGATGCCGCCAAGTGCAAGCTCTTCATGAGCACCCTGACCGGGATGGTTATGGACTGGTTCATTAGCCTTCCCGAGGGCCATATCACATCTTTCCGCCAGCTGTCGCTGTTATTCAGAGAACAGTATTTGGCCAACAAGGCCCCGCCGCCGGTCTCTTACGACCTGTTTGACGTGAAGCAGTATCAGGGGGAGACCCTGAAGGAGTATATCAATCGCTTCGGGGCCCAGGTCGTGAAGGTTGGTACAACAGAGGAGCCTATGATCGTGTACGCATTTGTGAAAGGCGTATGCCCCGGCCCCTTTGGAGAATCTATTATCCGCAATCGCCCTAGGACTTTCGCTGAATTACGGCGTAGGGCGGTAGAGCATATCGCTTCGGAAGGGGAGGTATGTGTGAAGCGCACCAGTGCCGTGCCCTCACGCCCGAGGGGCCCGGCGCGAGTTCAACCCGTCAGAGTCAATGAGACCACGACGGGAAGAAAGAAGCCAGAGGCGAGACGCCCCTACGAAGCCAGAAAGCCCCAGCCCCGGGGCCCCGCAGGATGCGAACGCCCTGCCAGAGAAAGAGCAAGACCGGCGAGGTACAACTTCGTAGTTGAGTTGAAGGATTTGATCGCCGTGCCCAACATAGCCGAGAGGCTGAGGCTACCGGCGAAGACCGACAAGGTGTTAGGGCCCCGCAAAGACTCTTGGCGCGAATTTCACGAGGCTTTCGGGCACCAAATTGATAATTGCCTGTCGTTGGGCTACCAGCTAGATGAGCTGGTGAGGACTGGGTTTTTGAAAGATTATGTCGCAGAGTCCACCACGACCGCCACCCTGCCGCCGCTGGCAGATGAGCCAGCACACGAGATGCCTGTGCTTGGCGAGGTCCACACCATTGCTGGAGGTTTTTCCGGCGGAGGACCCACCGCCTCCCAGCGGAAGAAATACGCGAGGGGGGTGAATTCAATCGAAGAGAGGCTCTCGGGGGAGCCCTGGGATTCAGATATTGTGTTCACAAGAAGAGACCTCCGAGATGTGGTGCCTCATGACAACGATCCCGTTGTCATCTCAGTCGTCACGGCTGGAAGGAAGGTCCACAGAGTGCTTGTTGATCAAGGAAGCTCGGCAGACGTCATGTTTCTGTCGACCTTTAATAAGTTACGGTTGTCCCCCGATCTGCTGAGTCCCTATACGGGATGCTTGTATGGGTTTGGGGATAACCAGATAGAGGTCCGGGGGTACCTGGAGTTGAGGACTACGTTCACAGACGGAGAGGCCTCCCGTACAGAGAGCATTCGGTACCTCGTCGTGAACGCCAATTCTGCATACAATATTTTGCTGGGCAGACCGGCGTTAAACCGTCTGAGTGCAGTATCCTCCACCCGTCACATGAAGATGAAGCTACCGGACCTCAGTGGCCGGGTGATAGTCATCAGATCAGACCAGGAGGAGGCGAGGAAATGCTACGAAAACAGCCTGAAGACGAAGAGAGGCGTTTTCATGGTGTACGAACGTCCGCCGAGCGCGGACGCAACGATGATTGAGGCGACGCCTGCTGGGCTGACGCTTGAAGAGGCTGTAGCAGAAAGGGCGATGCCCGAAGCAGATGTGCCAATGGAGGAGGCGCCCGTGGAAGAGGCGGTGCCCCCCGAAGAAGCGGCGCCCGCCGAAGATGATAATAGGGAGCAACCTGCAACTAACACCCTAGAAAGGGAGATTGGCGGCAAAGCTTTCAAGTTAGGAAGCTCGCTAAGTCCAGAAGAACAGGAAGGGGTGGCAGAAGTGATTTCGCGCCACCTGGATGCCTTCGCATGGTCCGCCTTGGATATGCCGGGCATCGACCCCGATTTCCTGTGTCACCACCTCAGCATGGACGCCACGGTCCGCCCCGTGCGTCAGAGAAGGAGGAAGTTCAATGAGGAGCGACAACAGGTGGTGAAAGACGAAACGCAGAAGCTGTTGAGTGCTGGCCACATTAGGGAGATTCAGTACCCTGAGTGGCTCGCCAACGTCGTCTTGGTGAAAAAGGCGAACGGAAAGTGGAGAATGTGCGTTGACTTCACGGACCTGAACAAGGCTTGCCCAAAGGATTCCTATCCGTTGCCCAACATCGACGCCCTAGTGGACAGCGCGTCTGGCAGCAAGGTGTTAAGCTTCCTGGACGCCTTCTCAGGGTATAACCAAATCAAGATGCACCCCAGAGACGAGAGCAAGACTGCGTTCATGACTGAAACATGCAGTTATTGCTATAAGGTGATGCCCTTCGGGCTCAAAAATGCGGGCGCCACGTACCAGAGGTTAATGGACAAGGTCCTGGCGCCAATGCTTGGGAGGAACGTATACGCCTATGTAGACGACATGGTGGTGGCGTCGCAGAACAGGGTGCAGCACATGGCAGACTTGGAGGAGTTGTTCTACACAATATCCAAATACCGCCTCAAGTTGAACCCCGAGAAGTGTGTTTTCGGGGTAGAGGCCGGTAAATTCTTGGGTTTTCTGCTCACTGAGAGGGGGATAGAGGCGAACCCCGACAAATGTGCGGCTATTATCGCCATGCGGAGTCTGACATCGGTAAAGGAGGTTCAACAGTTGACAGGGCGGATGGCGGCGCTCTCGAGGTTTGTTTCCGCCGGAGGAGAAAAGGGGCACCCGTATTTCCAGTGCCTCAAGAGAAACAGTCGCTTTGCATGGACTGAGGAATGCGAAACGGCTTTCGTTAAGCTGAAGGATTACCTGGCGACGCCTCCAGTTCTCTGCAAACCGGTAACGGGCGTGCCCCTCCGGTTGTATTTTACTGTAACAGATAGGGCCATCAGTTCTGTGTTGGTCCAAGAGCAGGACCAGAGTCAGAAGCCCATCTACTTTGTAAGCAAGGCCTTACAGGGAGCTGAGACAAGGTACCAAGCACTGGAGAAGGCGGCGCTGGCGGTAGTGTTCTCGGCTAGGAGGCTCCGTCATTACTTTCACAGTTTTACGGTGGTGGTAATGACCAACCTCCCCATACAGAAGGTGCTGCAGAAGCCCGATGTGGCAGGAAGAATGGTACGCTGGGCAGTGGAACTGTCAGAATTCGATATACAGTACGAGCCTAGAGGATCCATCAAAGGGCAGGTGTACGCGGATTTTGTATCAGAACTTTCGCCCGGAGGTGAGCAAGAGGTGGAAGCGAGTTCACAGTGGCTGCTCTCGGTTGATGGCTCCTCAAACCAGCAAGGGAGTGGTGCGGGAATAGTGCTGGAAGGACCCGACGGCATACTGATCGAGCAGGCCTTGCGTTTTGCCTTCAAGGCAAGTAACAACCAAGCAGAATATGAAGCCCTGATTGCAGGGATGCTCTTGGCCAAGGAGATGGGCGCACAGAACCTCCTAGTGAAGAGCGACTCCCAGTTGATTACGGGGCAGGTGTCGGGTGAGTTCCAGGCGAAGGACCCCCAGATGGCGGCGTATCTAAAATACGTCCAGTTGCTGAAAGGGGCGTTCAACGCTCTTGAGTTAATACACGTCCCGAGGGAGCAGAATGCCAGAGCCGACCTGCTCGCAAAGCTAGCCAGCTCAGGCAAGGGGGGTAGACAGAGGACAGTGATCCAGGAAACCCTCAAAGCCCCGCGTCGATTCGTGGAAGACAACAGGGTGGATGTCCTCCAGATTTATGCATCAAGGGGAAGGCCGAGGAGTCATTCCTCATTGATGGAGATCAAGCCCAAGAGAACATGGAGGCCACTCATCAAGCTCAAGAAGAGGTGGAGGCACAAATGGAGGACGCCCATGGAGGTCAAAGTCCACCTCAAAGGATTACAAGAAGCATGTTCAAAGCCTTGGGAGCTAGAGGACATTTATTTTCTCTTTTTGTAGTGTCTTTAGTTGAAGGTGCTTAGAGGGAAACCTTAGAAACCTCTTTTGTTATAGCATCTTTTAGGTTTTAGTTAGGAGCTTTAGGGGGGTGTATTAGTAGATAGGTGTAGGAGTAGAATAGGGGGTGCCAAAGTGAAGGAAAGGATCACACCTTCCTTGCTTTGCATTTTAGCGCCGGTTCTAGCTTGTTTTGGAGGGAATTTTGATTTGTTTTAGCTTTCAATTTTCAGCACCTTAGGCTATAAATAGAGGTGCCTTCCTTGTAAATTTCATATTTGAATTCATCTAAAGAAACTATACTCAAAATTGGAGTGAGCATTTGGAGAGCTTTTGAGCTTCTACTCTAGTCTTATCTTGAAGGACCATGGTTTCCTCAAGTGGCGGCTTCCACACTCATCTAGGAGCATCCATACTTCTAGTGGCGTGATCATCCAACCTATCTTCCATCTTCATGAGCATTCTCTTCTCCTTCCTTTCTTCTCTTTCAATTACTCTTGTTGTCTTGTGTTCTTGAGCATGTTTTGGTTCGGCTATTCCATTTTCCAGCACATGTGTTCTGTTTTTGTTTTCAATTCCTTTTATGTTCGGTTCTTATGTGTTCTTGCCTAATTTCTGTTCGGTCTCCTCTTTTTATAATTCCTTTGTTGATTCAATTTGACAATATTTGGTTCAACCAAATGAGTTTGGGATTTGGTACTTGTTATTGGTGAGTTCTTGACTTAGAACCATGATCCAACTTCTAAGAAAGTGCCTCTATATTTTCCAGCTCAAGGTGATTCCTCAAAGTGTCAAGAATCTTGTTCTATGTGGCTATTGGAATCACATCATGTGGTATCATGAGTCTTAGGTTCTTCTTGTTTAATTGTTGAGTTGTGTGCACTTTATTTCAAGAGCTCTTTTAATTTCTTGCAATTTAAGTTTCTGTTTTAGAATTTTATTTGAGTATTCTTGCTGTTTTTCTTTTGCTCCAAGTGTTTGTGGAAAGGTTTATGGCACTCATAATTCTTATGAGTATGGTTGCTCTTTTGGAATGGCATTATCCTTCCTAGAGTTTACCTTAAGCTTCCTTTCACTAGTTACAATTTGTGTTGTGTCTTTTAATTTTTGAATCATGTCAAGTTTTGTCTTAGTCATGTTATTCCATATATGTCATTACTTCTAGTAGTACTTTTATTGTTTTGATTGTTTCTTGCTTTGGTGTCATATAATTTTCTGAATTGATGTTGATCCTTTGTGCATTTTCTTTTTAGAATTGAGTTCATACTTGTATTCTAGACCTATACAAGTTCCAATACATCATTTTCTATTATGTCTTTGCTAGTTCATCATTCTGTTTTTTATTCCTATTAGGATTCCTCTGTTTCTGAAAAAAGTGCTTACTGTTTTTCCTTATTGCAACTGATTTACGTACTGTAAAATTCTGAAATTCTGGATTTGGGATATTCAAAGTGTTAGAAAATAATAGAAAAAAGAATCATTCAAAAATATGAAGTACACAAAAAATGATAAATAAAATAAAAAAAGTGTACATTCCTGCCGAAAAAAATACGGTAATCTGGCAGTGATTTTAAAAAATTTATTTCTCTCAATTTGCTTACTGTTTTTAATTGATTCCAGTGCCATTTTTGAGTTAACATCTTGAAGTTTCTGTGGTAAAAATTTCATAATCCAGTTCGCTCTACAACGTTCCAGTTAAATCAGTGAATATCAAACACAGTTTGCATAAAAAAAAAAATTTCCAGTAGCTAAATTTTTTTTGTTTTCTTCATCTACTCTAGTGATTTTCCTTAGGTATTCTTTTGTGTGCCTACTTTTCTCATTGAGTTCTTTATTTTCTTGATTGTCTTTCATTCTTACTCTTTGAGTTTGTCTTACATATAGTATTCCTTTTGTAATTGCCTTTCCTTGCTTCTACCTTTTTCTTGTTTGTCTTTATTGTTTCTTTGGTTTTGTGGTGGTTTGCTCTTAAGATTGGTGTGCTTGCTTTGACATATTTCATTTGAGGATTCCAAGGCCTCAAGATCAGATTGGAGCAAGAACATTATTTCTTTGAGAGTGATATCTTTTTCAGCCTTTATTTCACTTCGGCAGTTTCAATTGCAAAGCTCACTGTTTTTGGCTAATTTTTTTAACTTGTTTGCTGTTTTGTGTGTTTGCTGTTTTTAATTACAAATGGCTGGATTTTCAAGTGATGCATCCTACAAGCAGAATTCTCCTTCCAAAGCTTCAATTCTTGGTGAATTACATGAAGCTCAAAGAACAATTAGAAGGTTGGAGGAGAAAATGCAAAAGATGGAGGTCCAACAAACTAGACCATCTCCTTCTATCCATGATGGACATCATTCTCATAGACCATCTTCAAGAGCTTCTTCAAATGATGTTGGCCGTGAAGATGAGCATAGGAGAAGGAGACCTCCACCCCAAGTCCATGGACAAAGACATCATCACCAAGGGGAAAGAATTCACTACGGCAATGGCTTCTACCATGATGCAAAGTCCAAGCTTCCTTCGGTCAAACTACCTTGTTTTAATGGTTCTAGTGATCCAAATGTGTATTTAGATTGGGAGGCTAAGTGTGAACAAATTTTTGAGATCCATGAGATCCAAGATGAGCATAAGCTCAAGCTAGCCACCCTAGAGTTTAGTGATTATGCCATGAAATGGTGGCATGGGATTGTAAAGGACATTATCTATCACAAGGGTCCTCCCGTGGACTCTTGGAACTCTTTAAAGGATCATATGCGCGCTAGGTTTGTGCCCCCACATTTTAGGAAAGACCTCATGTTGAGACTCCAACGGTTTCAACAAGGCACGCTAAATGTGGATGAATATTATAAGGAGCTTGAGACGCTTGTGCTTAAAATTGAATTAGAAGAAAGTGAAGAAGCCATGATTGCTAGGTTTGTGAGTGGTCTTAGGAAGGATATCCAAGACATTGTTGAGTTACAAGAGTATTCATCATTGGGCCATTTAGTTCATCTTGCAATGAAGGTGGAAGCCCAACTTGCTAAGAAAAACTCTTTTAAAAATGCTTCCAATAATGGATACTACTCCAAGTCTTGGAGAAACAAAACTTCTTTTTCTAAACATCCTTCCAAAGATTCTTCTTTCAAACCCAAGGAATCTAAGCCATCAACATCTAGACCTAAGTCTCCCACTAGAACATCTAACACTAAATGCTTTAAATGTATGGGTTATGGTCATATTGCTGCAAATTGTCCTTCCAAACGAAGTATGTACATGCATGAGGGCATTGTAGTTAGTGAGCATGATTCGGATTCTTCAAAGCATTCATTGCATTCTCATGCATCTAGTGAGGAAGAGAGCGAATGTCCACTTGAAGGGGACTTGTTAGTTGTGAGAAGACTTCTTGGACAAGTTTCACAACCTTTTGATGAAAGTCAAAGGGAAAATATTTTCCATACAAGATGTCTTATTCAAAACAACATTTGTTCCTTGATAGTGGATGGGGGTAGTTGTGCAAATGTGGCTAGTACAAGAGTAGTAGATAAACTTGGATTGCCTACTATCTCTCATACAAAGCCCTACAAGTTACAATGGCTTAGTGAAGTAGGAGAAATAATTGTTAATAAACAAGTCCTCATCCATTTCTCCATTGGAAAATACAAAGATGAGGTATTATGTGATGTTGTGCCCATGGAAGCCACTCATGTTCTTTTGGGAAGGCCTTGGCAATTTGATAGAAAAGTTTTACATGATGGCTTTACCAACAAATTATCTTTTGAATTCCATGGTCACAAGGTTACTTTAAAATCTCTCTCTCCAAGAGAAGTCCATGAGGACCAAGTTATCATGAAGAAAAAGAGGGAGAGTGAAAAAGATAAAAAAGATAAAAAAGATAAGAGTTCTAAGCCTACACTCCTTGTGTCTAGGCGTGACATTGAAAGGGAAATAGTGGCTCATCATCCTCTTTTTTTAGCCATCCCTAGAACTCTTAGCATAGAAACACTTGTTGATAGTCCTCATTGCTTGGAAAATTTGGTAGAAGAGTTCAAAGATGTGTTTCAAGATCCTCCAAATGGACTTCCACCTTTGAGAGGGATTGAGCACCAAATTGATTTGATACCGGGCTCTTCCTTACCAAATCGTCCCGCATATAGGACCAATCCAAGTGAAACCAAGGAAATTCGCCAACAAGTTGAGGCTTTGATTGAGAAAGGGTGGGTGCAAGATAGCATGAGTCCTTGTGCTATGCCTATCATCTTAGTGCCAAAAAAGGATGGCACATGGCGAATGTGTTCGGATTGTAGGGCCATAAATAACATAACCATTAAGTATAGGCATCCCATACCTAGACTAGATGATTTGTTGGATGAATTACATGGTTCTAAAATCTTTTCAAAGATTGATCTTAAAAGCGGCTACAATCAAATCCGTATCAAACCGGGTGATGAATGGAAGACGGCTTTTAAGACCAACTTTGGTTTATATGAGTGGTTAGTTATGCCTTTTGGTTTAACTAATGCACCAAGTACCTTCATGCGCCTCATGCATCATGTTCTTAGACCTTTCATTGGTAAGTTTGTTGTGGTTTACTTTGATGACATTCTCATTTATAGCTTATCTTTGAATGACCATAGGTTGCATGTTAGGCAAGTTTTGGAAACCCTTAGGAAGGAACATTTGTATGCTAACCTTGCTAAATGTATGTTTGCTCTTGATCATATAGAATTCCTAGGGTTTGTTGTGAGTTGTAAAGGGGTCCATGTGGACAAAACAAAGGTGGTGGCCATTCAAAATTGGCCTACACCGAAATCTTTGAATGAGGTCCGAAGTTTTCATGGGCTTGCTTCTTTCTATAGAAGATTTGTCCCAAACTTTGGTACCATTGCCGCACCACTCAATGACATAGTGAAAAAGGATGTGGTCTTTCATTGGGGAGAAGCACAACAAAATGCTTTTGATACTTTGAAAGAAAAATTGACTAATGCTCCCATCTTGGCCCTTCCTAATTTCACTAAGACATTTGAGATTGAGTGTGATGCTTCAAGCATAGGTATTGGGGCTGTTCTCCTTCAAGAGGGCCACCCCATCGCCTATTTTAGTGAGAAATTGAAGGGAAGTCATCTCAACTATTCCACCTATGATAAGGAATTATATGCACTTGTTAGGGCTTTGTTTACTTGGCAACACTATCTTTTTCCCAAAGAGTTTGTGATACATAGTGATCATGAATCTCTTAAATATTTGAAAAGCCAAAACAAACATAACAAGAGGCATGCTAAGTGGGTGGAATTCATTGAGCAATTTCCTTATGTGATCAAACACAAGCAAGGCAAAATAAATATTGTGGCGGATGCTCTTTCTAGAAGATACACCTTGCTAAATCTTTTAACCTCTCAATATCTTGGTTTTGATCACATTAAGGAACTTTATCATAATGACCTTGATTTTTCTCTCCTCTATCAAGAGTGTCTTAAGGGAGGACACAAAGATTTTTTTATTCAAGATGGCTTTCTTTTTAAGGGAAAACGTCCTTGTGTTCCCCAATGCTCTATTAGATTATCTCTTGTTAGAGAAGCTCATGAGGGGGGCTTAATGGGTCATTTTGGGGTTGCTAAAACTTTGGATGTGTTGCATGAACATTTCTTTTGGCCTCATATGCATAAGCATGTTCATAGTTTGTGTGATAAATGCATAGCTTGCCGCAAAGCTAAATCTAAAATGCATCCCCATGGTCTTTACACTCCTCTTCCTATCCCTTCAATGCCTTGGGTAGATATATCTATGGATTTCATCTTAGGCTTACCCAAGACATCAAAGGGAAAGGACTCCATTTTTGTGGTAGTGGATCGTTTTTCAAAGATGGCTCACTTTATTCCTTGCCACAAAGTGGATGATGCATGCCACATTGCAAACCTCTTCTTCCAAGAAGTGGTTCGCTTGCATGGGATTCCTAGGTCTATAGTGTCCGATAGAGATCCTAAGTTCTTGAGTCACTTTTGGAAGACCTTGTGGGGCAAGCTTGGAACTAAGCTTTTATTTTCTACCACTTGCCACCCACAAACTGATGGTCAAACCGAGGTGGTGAATAGAACTTTAGGACAACTATTGAGATGCTTTATTTCGGGGAATCCTAGAGTGTGGGAGAATTTACTACCCCATGTTGAGTTTGCATATAACCGAGTAGTAAATTCTACCACCTCCCATTCTCCTTTTGAGGTGGTCTATGGGTTTAATCCCCTAACACCTCTTGATCTTCTTCCTATTCCCCTTCTTGACGATGTCTTGTGCAAAGATGGGGATGAAAAGGCTTCTTTTGTGAAAACTTTGCATAAAGACATCAAGAAGAGAATTGAGAAGAAGGTTGGCAAGTATGCTGAACTTGCCAATAAAAGGAGAAAAGCATTGTTGTTTGATGAGGGCGATTGGGTTTGGCTTCACTTGAGGAAGGATCGTTTTCCTACTCAAAGGAAGTCCAAACTAATGCCTCGAGGGGATGGACCTTTCCAAGTCCTCAAGAGGATTAATGACAATGCTTATGAGTTAGATATGCCTGATACATTCTTAGGTAGTCATACTTTTAATGTCAGCGATCTAACTCCTTTTTCTGTAGGTCTCCAGAATTCGTGGTCGAATTCTCTCCAACTCGGGGAGTATGATGGAGATCAAGCCCAAGAGAACATGGAGGCCACTCATCAAGCTCAAGAAGAGGTGGAGGCACAAATGGGGGACGCCCATGGAGGTCAAAGTCCACCTCAAAGGATTACAAGAAGCATGTTCAAAGCCTTGGGAGCTAGAGGACATTTATTTTCTCTTTTTGTAGTGTCTTTAGTTGAAGGTGCTTAGAGGGAAACCTTAGAAACCTCTTTTGTTATAGCATCTTTTAGGTTTTAGTTAGGAGCTTTAGGGGGGTGTATTAGTAGATAGGTGTAGGAGTAGAATAGGGGGTGCCAAAGTGAAGGAAAGGATCACACCTTCCTTGCTTTGCATTTTAGCGCCGGTTCTAGCTTGTTTTGGAGGGAATTTTGATTTGTTTTAGCTTTCAATTTTCAGCACCTTAGGCTATAAATAGAGGTGCCTTCCTTGTAAATTTCAGATTTGAATTCATCTAAAGAAACTATTCTCAAAATTGGAGTGAGCATTTGGAGAGCTTTTGAGCTTCTACTCTAGTCTTATCTTGAAGGACCATGGTTTCCTCAAGTGGCGGCTTCCACACTCATCTAGGAGCATCCATACTTCTAGTGGCGTGATCATCCAACCTATCTTCCATCTTCATGAGCATTCTCTTCTCCTTCCTTTCTTCTCTTTCAATTACTCTTGTTGTCTTGTGTTCTTGAGCATGTTTTGGTTCGGCTATTCCATTTTCCAGCACATGTGTTCTGTTTTTGTTTTCAATTCCTTTTATGTTCGGTTCTTATGTGTTCTTGCCTAATTTCTGTTCGGTCTCCTCTTTTTATAATTCCTTTGTTGATTCAATTTGACAATATTTGGTTCAACCAAATGAGTTTGGGATTTGGTACTTGTTATTGGTGAGTTCTTGACTTAGAACCATGATCCAACTTCTAAGAAAGTGCCTCTATATTTTCCAGCTCAAGGTGATTCCTCAAAGTGTCAAGAATCTTGTTCTATGTGGCTATTGGAATCACATCATGTGGTATCATGAGTCTTAGGTTCTTCTTGTTTAATTGTTGAGTTGTGTGCACTTTATTTCAAGAGCTCTTTTAATTTCTTGCAATTTAAGTTTCTGTTTTAGAATTTTATTTGAGTATTCTTGCTGTTTTTCTTTTGCTCCAAGTGTTTGTGGAAAGGTTTATGGCACTCATAATTCTTATGAGTATGGTTGCTCTTTTGGAATGGCATTATCCTTCCTAGAGTTTACCTTAAGCTTCCTTTCACTAGTTACAATTTGTGTTGTGTCTTTTAATTTTTGAATCATGTCAAGTTTTGTCTTAGTCATGTTATTCCATATATGTCATTACTTCTAGTAGTACTTTTATTGTTTTGATTGTTTCTTGCTTTGGTGTCATATAATTTTCTGAATTGATGTTGATCCTTTGTGCATTTTCTTTTTAGAATTGAGTTCATACTTGTATTCTAGACCTATACAAGTTCCAATACATCATTTTCTATTATGTCTTTGCTAGTTCATCATTCTGTTTTTTATTCCTATTAGGATTCCTCTGTTTCTGAAAAAAGTGCTTACTGTTTTTCCTTATTGCAACTGATTTACGTACTGTAAAATTCTGAAATTCTGGATTTGGGATATTCAAAGTGTTAGAAAATAATAGAAAAAAGAATCATTCAAAAATATGAAGTACACAAAAAATGATAAATAAAATAAAAAAAGTGTACATTCCTGCCGAAAAAAATACGGTAATCTGGCAGTGATTTTAAAAAATTTATTTCTCTCAATTTGCTTACTGTTTTTAATTGATTCCAGTGCCATTTTTGAGTTAACATCTTGAAGTTTCTGTGGTAAAAATTTCATAATCCAGTTCGCTCTACAACGTTCCAGTTAAATCAGTGAATATCAAACACAGTTTGCATAAAAAAAAAAATTTCCAGTAGCTAAATTTTTTTTGTTTTCTTCATCTACTCTAGTGATTTTCCTTAGGTATTCTTTTGTGTGCCTACTTTTCTCATTGAGTTCTTTATTTTCTTGATTGTCTTTCATTCTTACTCTTTGAGTTTGTCTTACATATAGTATTCCTTTTGTAATTGCCTTTCCTTGCTTCTACCTTTTTCTTGTTTGTCTTTATTGTTTCTTTGGTTTTGTGGTGGTTTGCTCTTAAGATTGGTGTGCTTGCTTTGACATATTTCATTTGAGGATTCCAAGGCCTCAAGATCAGATTGGAGCAAGAACATTATTTCTTTGAGAGTGATATCTTTTTCAGCCTTTATTTCACTTCGGCAGTTTCAATTGCAAAGCTCACTGTTTTTGGCTAATTTTTTTAACTTGTTTGCTGTTTTGTGTGTTTGCTGTTTTTAATTACAAATGGCTGGATTTTCAAGTGATGCATCCTACAAGCAGAATTCTCCTTCCAAAGCTTCAATTCTTGGTGAATTACATGAAGCTCAAAGAACAATTAGAAGGTTGGAGGAGAAAATGCAAAAGATGGAGGTCCAACAAACTAGACCATCTCCTTCTATCCATGATGGACATCATTCTCATAGACCATCTTCAAGAGCTTCTTCAAATGATGTTGGCCGTGAAGATGAGCATAGGAGAAGGAGACCTCCACCCCAAGTCCATGGACAAAGACATCATCACCAAGGGGAAAGAATTCACTACGGCAATGGCTTCTACCATGATGCAAAGTCCAAGCTTCCTTCGGTCAAACTACCTTGTTTTAATGGTTCTAGTGATCCAAATGTGTATTTAGATTGGGAGGCTAAGTGTGAACAAATTTTTGAGATCCATGAGATCCAAGATGAGCATAAGCTCAAGCTAGCCACCCTAGAGTTTAGTGATTATGCCATGAAATGGTGGCATGGGATTGTAAAGGACATTATCTATCACAAGGGTCCTCCCGTGGACTCTTGGAACTCTTTAAAGGATCATATGCGCGCTAGGTTTGTGCCCCCACATTTTAGGAAAGACCTCATGTTGAGACTCCAACGGTTTCAACAAGGCACGCTAAATGTGGATGAATATTATAAGGAGCTTGAGACGCTTGTGCTTAAAATTGAATTAGAAGAAAGTGAAGAAGCCATGATTGCTAGGTTTGTGAGTGGTCTTAGGAAGGATATCCAAGACATTGTTGAGTTACAAGAGTATTCATCATTGGGCCATTTAGTTCATCTTGCAATGAAGGTGGAAGCCCAACTTGCTAAGAAAAACTCTTTTAAAAATGCTTCCAATAATGGATACTACTCCAAGTCTTGGAGAAACAAAACTTCTTTTTCTAAACATCCTTCCAAAGATTCTTCTTTCAAACCCAAGGAATCTAAGCCATCAACATCTAGACCTAAGTCTCCCACTAGAACATCTAACACTAAATGCTTTAAATGTATGGGTTATGGTCATATTGCTGCAAATTGTCCTTCCAAACGAAGTATGTACATGCATGAGGGCATTGTAGTTAGTGAGCATGATTCGGATTCTTCAAAGCATTCATTGCATTCTCATGCATCTAGTGAGGAAGAGAGCGAATGTCCACTTGAAGGGGACTTGTTAGTTGTGAGAAGACTTCTTGGACAAGTTTCACAACCTTTTGATGAAAGTCAAAGGGAAAATATTTTCCATACAAGATGTCTTATTCAAAACAACATTTGTTCCTTGATAGTGGATGGGGGTAGTTGTGCAAATGTGGCTAGTACAAGAGTAGTAGATAAACTTGGATTGCCTACTATCTCTCATACAAAGCCCTACAAGTTACAATGGCTTAGTGAAGTAGGAGAAATAATTGTTAATAAACAAGTCCTCATCCATTTCTCCATTGGAAAATACAAAGATGAGGTATTATGTGATGTTGTGCCCATGGAAGCCACTCATGTTCTTTTGGGAAGGCCTTGGCAATTTGATAGAAAAGTTTTACATGATGGCTTTACCAACAAATTATCTTTTGAATTCCATGGTCACAAGGTTACTTTAAAATCTCTCTCTCCAAGAGAAGTCCATGAGGACCAAGTTATCATGAAGAAAAAGAGGGAGAGTGAAAAAGATAAAAAAGATAAAAAAGATAAGAGTTCTAAGCCTACACTCCTTGTGTCTAGGCGTGACATTGAAAGGGAAATAGTGGCTCATCATCCTCTTTTTTTAGCCATCCCTAGAACTCTTAGCATAGAAACACTTGTTGATAGTCCTCATTGCTTGGAAAATTTGGTAGAAGAGTTCAAAGATGTGTTTCAAGATCCTCCAAATGGACTTCCACCTTTGAGAGGGATTGAGCACCAAATTGATTTGATACCGGGCTCTTCCTTACCAAATCGTCCCGCATATAGGACCAATCCAAGTGAAACCAAGGAAATTCGCCAACAAGTTGAGGCTTTGATTGAGAAAGGGTGGGTGCAAGATAGCATGAGTCCTTGTGCTATGCCTATCATCTTAGTGCCAAAAAAGGATGGCACATGGCGAATGTGTTCGGATTGTAGGGCCATAAATAACATAACCATTAAGTATAGGCATCCCATACCTAGACTAGATGATTTGTTGGATGAATTACATGGTTCTAAAATCTTTTCAAAGATTGATCTTAAAAGCGGCTACAATCAAATCCGTATCAAACCGGGTGATGAATGGAAGACGGCTTTTAAGACCAACTTTGGTTTATATGAGTGGTTAGTTATGCCTTTTGGTTTAACTAATGCACCAAGTACCTTCATGCGCCTCATGCATCATGTTCTTAGACCTTTCATTGGTAAGTTTGTTGTGGTTTACTTTGATGACATTCTCATTTATAGCTTATCTTTGAATGACCATAGGTTGCATGTTAGGCAAGTTTTGGAAACCCTTAGGAAGGAACATTTGTATGCTAACCTTGCTAAATGTATGTTTGCTCTTGATCATATAGAATTCCTAGGGTTTGTTGTGAGTTGTAAAGGGGTCCATGTGGACAAAACAAAGGTGGTGGCCATTCAAAATTGGCCTACACCGAAATCTTTGAATGAGGTCCGAAGTTTTCATGGGCTTGCTTCTTTCTATAGAAGATTTGTCCCAAACTTTGGTACCATTGCCGCACCACTCAATGACATAGTGAAAAAGGATGTGGTCTTTCATTGGGGAGAAGCACAACAAAATGCTTTTGATACTTTGAAAGAAAAATTGACTAATGCTCCCATCTTGGCCCTTCCTAATTTCACTAAGACATTTGAGATTGAGTGTGATGCTTCAAGCATAGGTATTGGGGCTGTTCTCCTTCAAGAGGGCCACCCCATCGCCTATTTTAGTGAGAAATTGAAGGGAAGTCATCTCAACTATTCCACCTATGATAAGGAATTATATGCACTTGTTAGGGCTTTGTTTACTTGGCAACACTATCTTTTTCCCAAAGAGTTTGTGATACATAGTGATCATGAATCTCTTAAATATTTGAAAAGCCAAAACAAACATAACAAGAGGCATGCTAAGTGGGTGGAATTCATTGAGCAATTTCCTTATGTGATCAAACACAAGCAAGGCAAAATAAATATTGTGGCGGATGCTCTTTCTAGAAGATACACCTTGCTAAATCTTTTAACCTCTCAATATCTTGGTTTTGATCACATTAAGGAACTTTATCATAATGACCTTGATTTTTCTCTCCTCTATCAAGAGTGTCTTAAGGGAGGACACAAAGATTTTTTTATTCAAGATGGCTTTCTTTTTAAGGGAAAACGTCCTTGTGTTCCCCAATGCTCTATTAGATTATCTCTTGTTAGAGAAGCTCATGAGGGGGGCTTAATGGGTCATTTTGGGGTTGCTAAAACTTTGGATGTGTTGCATGAACATTTCTTTTGGCCTCATATGCATAAGCATGTTCATAGTTTGTGTGATAAATGCATAGCTTGCCGCAAAGCTAAATCTAAAATGCATCCCCATGGTCTTTACACTCCTCTTCCTATCCCTTCAATGCCTTGGGTAGATATATCTATGGATTTCATCTTAGGCTTACCCAAGACATCAAAGGGAAAGGACTCCATTTTTGTGGTAGTGGATCGTTTTTCAAAGATGGCTCACTTTATTCCTTGCCACAAAGTGGATGATGCATGCCACATTGCAAACCTCTTCTTCCAAGAAGTGGTTCGCTTGCATGGGATTCCTAGGTCTATAGTGTCCGATAGAGATCCTAAGTTCTTGAGTCACTTTTGGAAGACCTTGTGGGGCAAGCTTGGAACTAAGCTTTTATTTTCTACCACTTGCCACCCACAAACTGATGGTCAAACCGAGGTGGTGAATAGAACTTTAGGACAACTATTGAGATGCTTTATTTCGGGGAATCCTAGAGTGTGGGAGAATTTACTACCCCATGTTGAGTTTGCATATAACCGAGTAGTAAATTCTACCACCTCCCATTCTCCTTTTGAGGTGGTCTATGGGTTTAATCCCCTAACACCTCTTGATCTTCTTCCTATTCCCCTTCTTGACGATGTCTTGTGCAAAGATGGGGATGAAAAGGCTTCTTTTGTGAAAACTTTGCATAAAGACATCAAGAAGAGAATTGAGAAGAAGGTTGGCAAGTATGCTGAACTTGCCAATAAAAGGAGAAAAGCATTGTTGTTTGATGAGGGCGATTGGGTTTGGCTTCACTTGAGGAAGGATCGTTTTCCTACTCAAAGGAAGTCCAAACTAATGCCTCGAGGGGATGGACCTTTCCAAGTCCTCAAGAGGATTAATGACAATGCTTATGAGTTAGATATGCCTGATACATTCTTAGGTAGTCATACTTTTAATGTCAGCGATCTAACTCCTTTTTCTGTAGGTCTCCAGAATTCGTGGTCGAATTCTCTCCAACTCGGGGAGTATGATGGAGATCAAGCCCAAGAGAACATGGAGGCCACTCATCAAGCTCAAGAAGAGGTGGAGGCACAAATGGAGGACGCCCATGGAGGTCAAAGTCCACCTCAAAGGATTACAAGAAGCATGTTCAAAGCCTTGGGAGCTAGAGGACATTTATTTTCTCTTTTTGTAGTGTCTTTAGTTGAAGGTGCTTAGAGGGAAACCTTAGAAACCTCTTTTGTTATAGCATCTTTTAGGTTTTAGTTAGGAGCTTTAGGGGGGTGTATTAGTAGATAGGTGTAGGAGTAGAATAGGGGGTGCCAAAGTGAAGGAAAGGATCACACCTTCCTTGCTTTGCATTTTAGCGCCGGTTCTAGCTTGTTTTGGAGGGAATTTTGATTTGTTTTAGCTTTCAATTTTCAGCACCTTAGGCTATAAATAGAGGTGCCTTCCTTGTAAATTTCAGATTTGAATTCATCTAAAGAAACTATTCTCAAAATTGGAGTGAGCATTTGGAGAGCTTTTGAGCTTCTACTCTAGTCTTATCTTGAAGGACCATGGTTTCCTCAAGTGGCGGCTTCCACACTCATCTAGGAGCATCCATACTTCTAGTGGCGTGATCATCCAACCTATCTTCCATCTTCATGAGCATTCTCTTCTCCTTCCTTTCTTCTCTTTCAATTACTCTTGTTGTCTTGTGTTCTTGAGCATGTTTTGGTTCGGCTATTCCATTTTCCAGCACATGTGTTCTGTTTTTGTTTTCAATTCCTTTTATGTTCGGTTCTTATGTGTTCTTGCCTAATTTCTGTTCGGTCTCCTCTTTTTATAATTCCTTTGTTGATTCAATTTGACAATATTTGGTTCAACCAAATGAGTTTGGGATTTGGTACTTGTTATTGGTGAGTTCTTGACTTAGAACCATGATCCAACTTCTAAGAAAGTGCCTCTATATTTTCCAGCTCAAGGTGATTCCTCAAAGTGTCAAGAATCTTGTTCTATGTGGCTATTGGAATCACATCACTCATTAACCCAAGATACGCAGAGGGCGCCCCGCATCAGTATATACGCGGGTGCGTCTGAGGAAGAGCAGATGCAGGTTTGTGTCCTGTCCATGGGAGACACCTGGATGACGCCCTATAAACGATACCTGGCGGATGGGGCCCTTCCAGTGGACCCTGAAGAGGGTAAGAAAATCAAAAGGAACGCCGCAAGATATACCTTGGTGGATGGGGTGCTGTTCAGACACGGTTTCACTCACCCTATCCTAACATGCGTCAGTGGCGATGAGTGCACCAGGATAATGGCGGAGCTACATGAAGGCATCTGCGGAAGCCATGTAGGAGGAAGGTCCCTAGCCTCCAAGGTAATACGCGCAGGTTTCTTCTGGCCAACAGTGAAAGAGGATTGCGCACGGCACGTCCAGCGGTGTAAGCAATGCCAAAAGCACGCCGACTGGCACAAGGCGCCGCCAGAAGAGTTGCGGTCCATATACAGCCCGTGGCCTTTCCACACATGGGGAATTGACATCTTGGGCCCTTTCCCACTGGCAATCAGGCAGATGAAATATCTGATCGTCGCCATAGAATACTTCACTAAGTGGATAGAGGCAGAGCCCGTGGCACAAATCACTGCGCATAAGGTACAACATTTTGTGTGGAGAAACATCGTGTGTCGCTTTGGCGTACCCAGGCGCCTGATATCTGACAACGGGACCCAATTCGCCAGTCAGCAGTTGAGAAATCTGTGCGCTGAAGTGGGAATCAAGCAAGTGTTCGCGTCGGTCGAACACCCCCAGACCAATGGACAAGTAGAGTCAGCAAACAGAATTCTGCTGAGGGGGTTAAAAAGAAGGTTAGAAAAGGCCAAAGGGGCGTGGGCGGAAGAGGTGCCAAGGATCGTATGGGCATACCACACCACGCCCCAATCCTCTACTATGGAGACGCCGTTCAGTTTGGTGTACGGGTCGGACGCGATGATTCCAGTAGAAATACACGAAAGCTCACCGCGTTTTGAAAACTTTGTGGTGGAGGAATCTAATGAGGAGAGACGGGTAAACCTGGATCTTCTAGAAGAGGCCAGGGAAGAAGCTAGAATAAAAGCTGAAGCGATGAAGAGAAGAGTGGAGCGGCAATATAGCTCTAAAGTAAAGCCACGACAGTTTCAGGTGGGCGACCTAGTGATGAGGAAAGCTCACCCTTACGAGTTGGAGAATAAGCTGTCTCCCAAGTGGACCGGGCCCTTCAGAGTTACTGAGGCTAAGGGCAACGGTTCGTACAACCTGGAGACTTTAGATGGGGGCCCTATCCCACGCAGTTGGAATGCAGCCAACTTAAAATTTTATTTCAGTTGACCTATGTAAGCAGCATGTAACAATTTAGTTGAAGGGGACGCTCTTTTTCCCTTTCGGGGGTTTTTTAATGAGGTCACCCTAATAAATGGAAAAACCAGTTGAGAAAAAGAAGTGCCTTGGTTTTCAGCCTTTATTTTTCCTTGTTAGAAGTAATGTGATGCGCCGCCTAGGCCATGGTGTCGCCAAGGAAGAAGGTGTCGCCTAGGTCCTGGCGTCGCCCAGAAAGAAGGCGTCGCTCAAGTAAAAGCATGCATCGTTGGCAGAACGAGACGAAAGGAAGTCGCGCGGTATATGAAGCATATGCAAAGTAAAGTGGCGTTGTAAAGAATTATGATATTGAAAAGTTGTTGTTACAAGCAATGTTCAGTACAAAATGCAAAAACACAAACAAGCCACTTCTCAGCGCTCATCAGAGTCATCACTGGAGGAAGGCGAAGCCCCTTTCCCAGCCCGCAGCGCTCGAGTAAGTCGTGTCCTCTTTTCTTGGCTTATTTTCGAACCTGCACAAAGGGAACAGATGTATTAGAGACACAGTGAAGAAAGACAGGCACAGTTAGAAAGTAACGAAGGCCGATGTTGCCTAAGGCAGTGGTTCTTACTTATGTACTTCTCAAGAGTCCTAGCGTTGAACTCCAAGCTGATCACCGTAGCAGAGTCAAAACCTCCCGCCTCAGCAAGAATCCGGCAAGCTATTTGATCACTTGGAGCCAGATTCTTGAGGGGTTTGGCTTTGAGGACCTTTTCCTCTCTCACCCAGTACAACGGAAACCCATCGAGGGCGTCGGGAACAAGATCAGTACAGCAGATCTTGAAGAACCGGCCTTTCCACGCCGTGAACGAGCTTTGGAAGGGCATGAAGAGAACTCTTCCGGGTACATTGCTGAGAGTTACCCAGAGGTTGTGTCTCTATCTCTTCACCTCAAAAAAGTGAAGAAAGAGGTCAACCGAGGGTGCACAACCCAGAAACCCAAAGAGGACATCGAAGGCCTTGACAAAGGCCCAGCTGTTGGGGTATAGCTGGGCTGGAGCCACGTTGATCTCCGTCAGCAGTTCCTTCTCGAACCAGGAGAAGGGTAAGCGCACCCCGATGGTCTTGAACACCACCTGGTAAAAGTAAAAGAAAGGGACCCCGTTGTTGGCCCGTTCGTCTCCACACACTGGCTCCCCCAGAGTGCATGGGAGCACAGCGATGTCGTCATCGTGCCTCCTCGCATAGGCCCGGTGGTCGTAAGAACACAACTCCCCTTTGTGTTCTCGTACGGCCCTGGTGGAGAGCAAGCATGAACACTCATCAAGAAGTTCGCTCGAGGCCCAAGGGTACAAGTCTTTGGGACGGACCCTGGGGGAAGCATCGTGAGAAGACATTCTTTAGCAAGATCAGGATGGCTAGAAATGCAAGGGTTGAGCGAGGGGAGCGAAGGTTAGAACAGCCCTTCGACAGAGAAGAAAGGGTGCAAGAAGAAAGAACGCAAGTAGGTTATGAGAAGTGAGAAAACGATGAAGATAGCTCCAGAGCTTGAAGAATTAAATAAAGCGGTTAGAGCGCCAAACGAAGTGAATGGATGCACCGCACGATCGATACACGTGGTGGAAGATGAAAGGATGATGCTGGCACCTCTGGTTTAAATCAGAAAATGTCCCGTCAACAGAATATCCAATGGTACGATCCGCCGTCGAAAGTGAGCCAGGGGTACAGCAGGAGTTAGAAAATGGAATGACTAGACACCCCATCAACCATACAAGCAGCACCACGTGGATCAAGTCGAATGACAGAAGGTCCCATCAGCTATACAAGGAGCGCCACGTGGATGGCACAGGCAAAGCCTTGGGCTCTTCGCTGTTATTAGGCGTTGACCAAGGCAAGAATTAAGGTCAATGACGAAGTAAAGGTAACGCCCGAGGCGTTGCCAGGAAGGACGTAAAGGGCGACGACAGACGAGAAGTCGCGGGCGTCGCCAACCCAAATACCGACTGGCGTTACCTCCCCGATACCCCCAGGTAGGAAAGACTGAGGAGGGAGAAGAAATCAGAGAAAGGCAAAGTTAGTTGCAGGCGTCGCCTCCCCGATACCCACAGGTAGGAAAGACTGTGGAGGGAGATGAGACCGTCAAACGCCAGCGAGTCACCGGCAGGGCGTTCCCCGATACCTATGGGCAGGGAAGACCATGGAGGGAACCAAAGCCCCACAGCACTCAGCGTTTTAGACACCCGGGGACGATACGGTGCTGCTTTAGCAGGCCTCTCCTTAGGCGTGGGCGCTGAGCGTTAAAAGATCAAAGCAAGAGCCTTTCGGTATCAGAGACGTCCCATGGACGATACGGCGCCACTTAGTGAGCCTCTCCATGGGCGTAAGGGTGGGCGGGCGAGCTTACCCAATCATGCCAAACTGCCCAACGAAGTGTGAGAAACGGGCAGAACACAGATAAAATAATTGAAGCGTATGAAGGGAAAAGATGAGAGCGAGATCGCATAGGCAGAATCGTATGTGACAAAGAAATAAAGACAACCATGCGAACGTCCCAAATCAGTAACAAGAGTGCGGATAGTTCAAAGAATTCAAGTTTTGGAAAATAAAATCAAAAAGCGAAGGTAAAGAATGAAGAGTTAAGCTTGAAGAGGAAGGTGGCGGATGAGGGGCAGCAGTTCAGTCGTTCAAATCCATGGGCACGACCTTCCCGTCGACTACGTGGTGTGTGGGGTCGCAGTTCGAAAGGTTGATGCCAGGGTTCTCACAGGACGCCTGGGACAGGGCCTCTTGGAACCCCTCCTCGAAGGTGCCCGCCATCTCCTGGATAAGGGACTTTTTCTCCTTCTCCAGTTTCTCAATGGCGGCGTCTCCAGAGGCCACCTGCTTCTCCAGAGCCTCTTTCTCCACGCGAAGCCGGCTAACCTCGACCTGCAGTTTGTCGTAGTCAACTCGGAGAAGGTCCATAGCTTTGGCCTGCGTGGCCATTTCCTCCTCCATCCGCTCCACCTTGGCAGCCTGTTCACAGCAACGGTCCTTCAGGTCTTTGTGAGTTTCTGCATCCGCTTTGACCACTTCCTGAAGACCCGCCACCTGCACTTAGAGAGAAACTTCGCGAGCGTAGAAGTCAGCCTGGAGCTCCAAGGCCTCTGCCAGTTTCCTCTCAGTTTCTGCCCTGGACTCTTGTGCTTGCTTCAGGGAGGAACAATAAGCCTCGTTCTGACGTCCCAGGATCCTCATCTCCTCCTCCAGGGTAGATGCCTTCGTCTCCAAGGCCTGGAGAGTTTGAGCTTGCATGACAGCGTTTCTGGCCTGGGAGCGCCATTCAAGAGCCACCGCCAAGAAGGCCCCCAAATAGAAAGGCATACCTTCCCTCCTGTCGGTACCTTCTGGCATAGTCCCGCCACTGAAACCCCTCATCAGATGCATGATTGGAGGAGGGATGGCGATGAAGTCGGGGGCAGCAGCGTCGGGAGTCGGGGAAGCAGTGGTTTCTGGCGGCAGCAGAGGCGGCGCAGATTCAGCACCTTCGCCCCTTTCCTCTTGGAGAATCATAGGAGGGAGTGAGGTTGCGCTTGGAGGGTTGTCCATAAAGGGGTTCCCTCCCTGTGGCGATGTCTCTACCAGAAGAGGAACCCGCGCGGATTTTCTCCTTCTGAAGGGAGCCACACCCGCCGATTCCTCATCGTCTGACAGAATCTCCAAAACCCTTTTCCCTTTGTCAAGGGGGGGTGGAGCCGGTGACGAGGCCGCAGCTAGGGGAACAGCGCGATAGGCGAAGGAGAGTTGGGGGTTGGAAGCAAGTCGGAGCCAGGTGGAGACGTCGGAGATGGGCTAGAAGCAGCTTCAGCAGTGACTGGAGGCGGCGGTGTCGAAGCCGGTGGGAGAATTGGATTGGCAACAGGGCTGGAGGAGACGCCTGCCTTGGCGGCACGAGCCTCCTTCAGTGCCTTCGCCAACATTATTCTTTTGGAAGCGCCCATCACCGATCCTACATCAAGACAGGCCAAACAACAAGGATTAGTACTAGAGCAGTTACGTGGATTCACAATACAGGAAGAGATGCGAAATGCAAGTAACATTGTACAGTGAAAAATGGTAATGCAGATAACCATAACAACTAATGCATCATAAATCGCCAAGAGCAGATACCGAAGTATGTAGAAAGCCCATGGGCATTGAATTCGTTCGCGATGAGCTTGGCGGTATCGAAGACTATCCCCAGTCCCGCCAAGGCTTTGCATATATCCCGGTCAGGCGGGGCAAGTTCGTCCAAAGCCAAGGGCTTCATAGTTATGGGTTTGTCTGTCCAGTACAGGGGAAAGCCCTCTAGAATGGTAGGATCGCGCTTGGTCGCGCGTACCTTGAAAAATTTCCCCTTCCAGCCTTTGAACGAATTCTGGAAGAGCGTAAGGATGATGCGCCCGGCGATCCTAGAAAAGCTCATCCAGAGGCTTTTCCCTTGCTTCTTTACCTCGAAGAAGTGGAGAAAAACGTCCACAGAGGAGGGAACACCTAGATAGCCGCAGAGAATTTGGAACCCCCTCACGAAAGCCCAACTGTTGGGATGGAGTTGGGCGGGAGCAGTGTTTATCTCTGTCAGTAGCTCTTTTTCGAAGGGAGTGAGGGGTAGACGCAGGCCCACCCTTTTGAGCACCATCTGATAGAGGAAGAAGAAAGCGCATCCCCCAGTATCCCGTGAGTCCGCGCAAACGGGCATCCCAGGTCGCACTCGGCTTACCAGGACTTGGGAGTCATGACTTTTGTGGAAAACATTGAAGTTATAGAGAGCAGGGTCCCCCCTGTGGGCCTCCACGTCCTCAACGGAGTTCAGGAGGGAACATTCGTCCAGAAGTTCGTCGGGGGCCCAGTCATATTCGCCCCTATAATGAGACTTGGGGAGCGGGGGAGGCGCGGTGGTCTTGGTTTTTGCCATCAACGCCAATGCTGAAGATCAAAAGAGAAAGAAAGGGTTCAGAGAAAAGGGGTTTGGAGAGAAGAAAAGGGGAAAATGGAAGAACCCTAGGAGCGCCCTACCCACAAGAGAACGAAGGGAAGCGAAAGGAACAACGAAGCATACAAACAATATCCAGAGAAATACGAGAATAACACCAGTCCCAGGCAGTTTCCTATAAGGCGACAACAGTGAAGAGTTGAGAGTGCTCGAAACCATACCTTTGCTGTTGAAGTGGAGGCGGTATGAGAGCGCAGGAAGGGGAGAATCGCGATTGCAGAGGGGAGAGGTTTTGGAGGCGATGAACAGGGCAAAGTAGTAGAGTGAATGAATGTAACAGTAGGGTGAGCGCGGGGTTTGGAGTAACTTAAACGTTACATTTCGTGACTCAAGAAGCGCTAACTAAGGGCCGTAGGATCGGGCCACGCTTCAGAGGGTTGATTGCCCAGGGGAAGCGCAAGGGTCTCTAAAGGAGGGCCACGCGATGGGCCACGTGGCGCGCGATCAAGGGCAGCCCAAAAGGTGTAATCATCCCCATTTCAGGGAATGTCCAATCGATCATCAAGAATACCCCTGTGGTTCAGAAAATGTCGCGTCAGTAATTCGAAAATTTGCTGAGTCAGCAGAGAATGACACGTCATCAGGAAGGCACGCAGATGGTGGAGGCAAGGCTTTAGTCTTTGCGCTGAAGACAAGTCTTCGGCTTAAGTCTGGGGGGCTTGTGTACCGTCCCGTATCAGGGCGTTGACTAAGTCAAAGTCAACGACTGGAAAGTCAAAGTCAACTTAAGGTGTCGCCCAGGTGTAGAGACGCCAGGAGGAAGCGTCGCCAAGATAGGACCAGGCGTCGCCAAGGCAGGGCGTCGCCTGGGTGAAGGCGTCGCCAAGGCAAGGCGTCGCCTGGGTGAAGGCGTCGCCTAGCCAGGGCGTGGCCAGATCAAATAGTGTAAAGGTAAGGCGATCACAGTATGGTTCCCCGATACCCATGGGTAGGAAATACCATGGAGGGAGCGACGCCGTGGGAAGCCTCGGGACCCGATATCTCGGGAAAGTGATAAAGAGAAGGAAAAGGTGGCTTCAAGGCCATAGTAATAGTACCAGTGAAGGGCAGCCTGACTCGTGAAGTACCCTTGCCGCCCCAGAGACGCCTTCGGGACAGATACGACCCAAGAGGAAGGTCACGCCCAGGATAACCGGGTGCAGGGTGCGAGAGGAAGGCAGATACGCTCTCAGAGTAAGTGGCTAGATACTTGGGGGCATGAGTTGGCACCCAAAAAGCCACCCCTAGCACAGTAGCACTCCCAGGCAGGAGGACCCACACGCAGAAACGCCCCCAGATGGGGTCATGGCGTCGTGAGGCCCTCCACGTGTACGACAGCCATGCCAGAATAGAAACACCCTCTAGTCAGGTGCCAGGTAATTAAAGATATTCAATACAGTTTCCCTTTCGAGCATTCAGGTACTATTAGGGCTCCCGAGCGTTTCAACGCCTTAAATGCGCTACGTTTCGTAATTAAGCGCTTTAAAGAATACGTTACGTTAGAGATTAAAAGCGCTTTAAGGCGCTTTAAATGCTGGGGCAGTTTAAATAGCGCTGAGAATGTCGGAAAGAGGGTTGGGACCTTTGGCAAACTTACGAGAAACTCTTTGGTTGCTTGCCCGTGCTTTAAGGTTACGTACAAGTGACTGGAGAATATTTTTGCCTAAAGGAGACAATACACACACAGATACACAGTTCTTTGACCACCTTCAGAGTGCCATACGCAGTGCTCAAATACGTGGGTGTACAGTTTTTTGGTGTTTCTTGCTGGCTGACTTGAGCGTCGGAGTGCAAACGGCCGCTAGGGCGCCTCTTTGTCCTCTTTTTTGCAGGAATTCACAGGCAATCAGTGGGAAGGAGTCCTTAGCTGACGGTTGAGGTCGCGCACGAAGACGTCCCGGTCAACCGGACGGAACAAGTACGCTGAGAGAGCATTTGCACGGTTCCTTGAGTTTTAGCTTTTCTCTCTTAGTATTGCATGATTCCGTCACTGACTTGAGCGTCGGAGCGCGATCGGCCGCAGCGGCGCCACTCTGTCTTTTTCAGGTTCTTGCTGAGAATCGAGGACGGAAGCTAACGTGGTGCGAAGCTGATCGAGAGAAGATACCTTTGACGTGGCAAAACTCTTGCACTCGAGTCAACCGGCAGGATCACCTTCTAAATTCCCAAGTGAGATTGAGAGCGAAAGTCCTTGTGAAGGTGACTTATTGATGATAAGGCGAATGTTGGGAACAATTCCAAAATCATTGGATGATACCCAAAGAGAAAATATTTTTCACACTCGCTGTCTTATCACCAACAAGTTATGTTCCTTGATTATTGATGGGGGTAGTTGCACTAATGTGGTTAGTACAAGAGTTATGGAGAAGTAAATTGAAGTTCTTCCCCATTCGTTTGAATTCTTGTTCGGAGAGTTGAAGTTTTTCGTCGTTAGCGCGAGTTTCAATCGGTAAATCGAAGACTTTACCGTTCGTTCGTGTTTCTAACTGGTGAATCGGGAGTTTTGGTGGAGAAGCAGTAGGTTCGTGCTGAGATTGCGAGTTTTTGTGAAGGTTTTTTCATCCGAATCGATCGGCGTGTTGTTGTGGTTACATTCTTGGGAGTTCTTTGGAGTTTGAGAGGTTTTGGCCGATTGATTGCTGGACCGATCGTTTCGCTGGGAAGGTTTTGTTCGCTGAAGCTTGATCTGTTGATTTTTCATGAGAAAGATGAGAAGCACACGTTCAAGTCCCGTTGTGCCAGCTACTGCAGAAGGCGCCATGACCATGGCGCAGATGATGGAGATCATGCGTGCGTTGCAGGCAAATGTGGAAGCATCGCGCGTATAGCAGGCGAAGATGCACGAAGACCTGGTCGCCTCTCAGGAATGAGGAGCTCAGCAAGGTCACGGAGGAATTGCGTCAAGCTCTTCAGGAGCAGAGAGGACGCACAGTTGTTAAAGAAGTTGCGCCGTCATCGCCACCGCGCGTTTTCCCAATGCCGTTCGCTCAGGCGATCACGGACATGCCGATCCCTACGAGCGTAGTACCTGTGAAAGCCTCTTTCACCGGCGTGGAGGATCCTGAAGCGCATCTCACTACGTTCTACACGCAGATGATGCTGTCAGGAGGCTCAGATGTTGTATATTGCAAGATGTTTGTGAGCACGCTCGAGGGAACAGCGTTGGAATGGTTTGTTAGCCTGCCTACGGGTCACATAACCAATTTCCAACAGTTTTCGAAGCTTTTCGTCGACCAGTACATTGTGAACAAGGCGCCACCTAGGGTGTCTTATGATTTGTTCGACGTAAGGCAGTACCAGGGAGAGTCCCTCAGGGACTATTTGAATCGCTTTGGAGCACAGATGGTCCGCTCGCCTGCTAAAGACGAGGAGATGTTGGTATACGCCTTCAAAAAGGGCGTGCTGCCGGGACCTTTCTGTGAGGCGCTGATTAGGGCCCACCCCGCCACGTTTGCCGAGGTTAGGCGACTTGCGGTGGCCCACATCGCCGACGAGAGTGAGGTCGCCGAGAAGAGAGGGAGCGTGGCCCCTGCTAGGCTACGAGCCCATACTAGAATTCAGCCGTAGAGGGTGCTGGAGACGATGGCGGCCAAGAAGGATCAGAGGACCGCCCATCCTTATGATCCAAAGAAAAACAAGGGAAGGGGCCCAGGGCGCCCCAGGGAGTTCAATCGCCCACCAAAGTACAAGTTTGTCATGGGGTTGGCGGATTTGATCGCCATTCCCAACATAGCAGCCAGGCTTCAAGTGCCTGAGAAAAGTTGGCGACAAGGTGTTAGGACCAAAGCCAAACGCCTGGTGCGAGTTCCACCAGAGTTTTGGTCACATCCATGACTCGTGTTTGGCCCTGGGTTACCAGCTCGACGACCTGGTTAAGAGCAGTTTCTTGAATGATTATCTGCTGGACAAGAGGACGGGGGGTGCGTCGAGCTCTCAGCCGGCGAGCGGTGAAGGCCAGCAGCATGAGGTGCCAACCCATGGCGAGATCCACACCATCGCTGGAGGTTTCTCGGGTGGTGGATGCACTGCATCACAGAGGAAGATATATGCAAGGTCTGTGATGACAGTGGATATGTTCGAGGATCACTCGCCAGATGTGGACATTACGTTCACAAAAGAGGATCTTAGGGACGTTGTGCCTCACGACAACGATCCCATAGTTATCTCGCTCGTCACGGCGGGAAGGAAAGTCCACCGGGTACTGGTGGACCAAGGAAGCTCGGCAGATGTAATGTTTTGGCCGACTTTCACGCAGTTGCAACTACCCCTTGACCAGCTAAGGCCCTATGGAGGATGCTTATATGGGTTCGCTGGCGACCAGGTGGAGGTCAGGGGGTACATCGAGTTCAGAACTACGTTCACAAACGAGGCGGCCTCGAGGACGGAAAAAATCAAGTACCTCTTCGTAAATGCCCCCTCAGCATATAACATTCTGTTGGGGAGACCAACCCTCAACAGAATAGGAGTTGTGCCCTCAACCAGGCACATGAAGGTTAAGTTGCCATCAATGGAGGGGGTGGTGATCACCATCAGATCTGACCAGAAGGAGGCGAAGAAGTGCTATGAAAATAGCCTGAAGAATAAAAGGTCAGTGAGTTACATCACCACGACGCCGCCTCCTGGTATGGATCCCAGGCCGACGGAGGGCCAAGTGGTTGCTTCAGCGATGGAGGTGACCGCCGACGGCGATGTCATCATGGTGGACGCTAAAGCAAGGGGAGAGAACCCCGATCGGGAAGAAGAAGCGAGAAACCGCCCGGAGGAAGTGAGGGAGTCGGGAATCGCCAGGGCGGTGATCACCAGGGAAACCAAGCCCAAACCCGTCGAGGAGTGGCTCGAGAGGGAGATCGGGGGCAAGGTCTTCAAGTTGGGAAGATCTTTGGAAGGTGAGCTCCAAGACCAGATCGCCAAGGTGATAGAACGACATCTGGATGCTTTTGCATGGTCTGCCTCAGACATGCCGGGGATCGATCCCGATTTCTTGTGTCACCATTTTGCAATGGACACACAGGTCAGACCGATACGACAGAGAAGAAGGAAGTTTAACGAGGAGAGGAGACAGGCGATTAGGGATGAAACACAGAACTCCTCGCCGCAGGCCATATCAGGGAGGTCCAGTACCCTGAGTGGTTAGCTAATGTCGTACTGGTGAAGAAGAGCAACGGGAAGTGGCGCATGTGCGTCGACTTCACAGACTTAAACAAGGCTTGTCCAAAGGATTCATACCCTTTGCCAAGCATAGATGCCCTGGTCGACAGTGCAGCAGGGTGCAAGTTGCTGAGTTTTCTGGACGCCTTCTCAGGGTACAACCAGATAAAGATGCATCCCATGGATGAAGAGAAGACTGCCTTCATGACTGTACCGCCCTGGTAGTCAGAAGTGATGACGCGGTATCAAGCTATTGTATAGGCGTGTTGATAAGACGCCAGGTTGGCAGAAGGGAAGGAGGTCGGGAGGCTCGTGTAGTCGCCAGTTATTAAGTTGGCGTGCTCCGATCTCCAGCACACCAGAACCGGCGGTCACCAGCTTAAAGATGAAGTCGCCAAATGTAAATCCAGGCGACCAAGTGATTAGAGATCGCAGAAACAAGGACATCGCCGGAGATGAAGGCAGATAGACATTTCCCAGCTGGGCAGAGGATGAGGTCGGGGGATAGCTCACATGGCATACACGGTGAAGCAAGAAGAGTAGATGATGAAGGCGGCCGGCGAGACCACAAGGAAGGTGTGTACGAAGTCACCCTAGCTCGCCAATCCAGTAGAGATCGCACTCCAGGACAGCTATGCACTGAGTAGTATCATGCATAAATAACTTAGCCAAAGGAGAGTCAGAAGTAGCGCCCAAGTCAAGGAGGCTCCAGATGATGGCACGTGTACAGCTAGATGCGAGCCACGTGTCCAGATGTGTAACTGCCAGGAGAGAGAAAGTGTCCAGGTATACAAGGGTTTCCCAACGAACTTCTGAGGTACGCACGTTCAGATTGTCTTCTTTACGCTTGCGAGTTCTTGAGTATACTGTGAGAGAGAACATTGCACGGTTCCTTGAGAGTTCTTGAGTGTTACTCTTAGTATTTGGTGGTTCGGTCACTGACTTGGGCGTTGGAGCGCGATCGGCCGCAGCGGCGCCGCTCTGTTTTTTTGCAGGTTCTTGAGGTGGATCGTGGCGAAGGACGGAGGTTGACGCGGTGCACACGTCGATCCAAGTTTGACGAGGCAAGCTCCAACGTTTTGGTCAACGGGCAGGATCATCAGGCGCCCACCGTGGGGCCGTGTAAAACCTGTTCCCATCCACAGCGTGAGTTCTTGGAGTTTTTCGCAGTTTTCTGTGTGGTTGTGTGCTGGTGCAACCATTGTTCGCTGTTCGTCTAGGTTTTGTTCGGTGATTTCGCGCTTTCCACCGTTCGTTTGGGTTTTTGTCCGGTGAGGTGAAGTTTTCCGCTGTTTGCGCGAGTTTCGTTCGGTGAGATCTGAGTTCTTTGGCTCGTTTGGATTTTCGCCGAAGAAGTGTTGTTTTCTGGTGGAGTTGCCGGTTTCTGTGGAGGTTTTCTGTGTTCTTGAGGTTTCTTTCGAAGTTTCGCGAAGTTCTGACCGATTGATCGCTGAATCGATCGTCGCTGAAGGAGGTGTTGTTCGTTGCACTCTGTGATTTGCCAAGTTTTCATGAGAAAAATGACAAGCAACCGTTCAAGTCCAGTTGCGCCCGTTGCTGCTGAAGGCGCCATGACTATGGCGCAGATGGTGGAAATCATGCGTTCGTTGCAGGCGAATGTGGAAGCCTCGCGCGTAGAGCAGGCGAGAATGCATGAGGACCTGGTCACCTCTCGGGCCAGGAATGATGAGCTTAGCAGAGTGACTGAAGAACTGCGTCAAGCTCTTCAGGAGCAGCGAGGGCGTCCGGTCGCTGAAGAGGTCGCGCCGTCAACGCCGCCTCGCGTTTTTCCTATGCCTTTCGCTCAGGCGATTACCGACACGCCTATCCCTGCGAGTGTGGTACCTGTGAAGGCTGTTTTCACCGGCGTGGAGGATCCTGAAGCTCATCTCACCATGTTCCATACGCAGATGATGCTGTCAGGAGGATCAAACGCCGTGTACTGCAAGATGTTCGTGAGCACACTCCAGGGAACGACGCTGGAATGGTTTGTGAGCCTGCCTACAAGTCATATAACCAACTTCCAACAGTTTTCAAAGATCTTCGTCGAGCAGTACATCGTGAACAAGGCACCGCCCAGGGTGTCTTATGACTTGTTCGATATAAGGCAGTATCAGGGAGAGTCCCTCAGGGACTACCTGAATCGTTTTGGGGCGCAGATGGTCCGCTCGCCAGCCAAAGATGAAGAAATGCTGGTCTACGCATTCAAGAAGGGCGTGCTGCCGGGACCATTCTGCGAGGCATTGATCAGGGCTCACCCTGCCACGTTTGCTGAGGTTAGGCGACTTGCGGTGGCCCACATCGCCGATGAGAGTGAAGTCGCCGAGAAGAGAGGAAGCGTGGCTCCCGCTAGGCCACGCGCCTAGACCAGGATCCAGCCACAGAGGGTGCTGGAGACAGCGGCGGCCAGGAGGGATCAGAGGACTCGCCATCCTTATGATCCAAGGAAGAACAAGGGCAGGGGCCAAGGGCGCCCGCAACCAGCACGCCGGGAGTACAATCGCCCGCCAAAGCACAAGTTTGTCATGGGATTGGCGGACCTGATCGCCATTCCCAATATATCAGCTAGGTTGAAAGCGCCCGAGAAGGTGGGCGACAAGGTGCTGGGACCAAAGCCAGACGCCTGGTGTGAGTTTCACCAGGGCTTTGGCCACACCGTGGACTCGTGCTTGGCTCTAGGATACCAGCTCGACGATCTGGTCAAGAGCGGGTTCCGAAACGACTACTTGCTGGACAAAAGGACGGGGGGCGCGTCGAGCTCCCAACCAGCAGGTGGAGAGGCTCAGCAGCACGAGATGCCTACGCACGGGGAAATCCACACCATTGCAGGAGGATTCTCGGGTGGTGGATGCACCGCATCACAGAGGAAGAAGTACACGAGGTATGTGATGACGGTGGATATGTTTGAAGACCACTCGCCGGATGTGGACATTACGTTCACCAAGCAAGATCTTCGGGACGTTGTGCCTCATGACAACGATCCCATAGTCATCTCGTTGATCACAGCAGGAAGAAAGGTCCACAGGGTGCTGGTGGACCAAGGAAGCTCGGCAGACGTGATGTTCTGGCCGACTTTCACGCAGTTGGAGCTACCCCTTGACCAGCTGAGGCCTTATGGAGGGTGTTTGTATGGTTTCGCTGGCGACCAGGTAGAGGACAGGGGGTACATAGAGTTGAGGACTACGTTCACAGATGAGGCGGGTTCGAGAAGAGAAAAAATCAAGTACCTTGTCGTGAACGCTCCTTCAGCATACAACATTCTGCTGGGAAGACCCACGCTCAACAGAATAGGCGCTATACCGTCGACCCGGCACATGAAGGTGAAGTTGCCGTCTATGGAGGGGGTGGTGATCACCATCAAGTCCGACCAGAAAGAAGCGAAGAAGTGCTATGAGAATAGCCTGAAAAACAAGAGGTCGGTGAGTTACGTAACAACCACCCCGCCTCCTGGTGTGAAGCCCAGATCGACGGTAATAGAAGAGACCGCCGGAAGAGATGTGGTGATGGTGGATGCTGAGCTGGGGGAGGGGAACGCCGGTCTGGAGGAAGAAGAGGCAAGGAATCGCCCTGAGGAAGCGAGGGAGCTGGGAATCGCCAGGGCGGTAATCGCCAGAGAGACCAGGCCAAAACCCGTCGAGCAGTGGCTCGAGAGAGAGATCGGAGGAAAGATCTTCAAGCTGGGAAGATCTCTGGAGGTCGAGCTCCAGGACCAGATCGCCAAGGTGATAGAGCGGCATCTGGATGCGTTTGCATGGTCTGCTTCGGACATGCCCGGTATCGATCCCGACTTCTTGTGCCATCATCTGGCGATGGACAACTTGGTGAGACCAGTGCGGCAGAGGAGAAGAAAGTTCAACGAGGAGAGGAGGCAGGCGATTAGAGACGAAACACAGAAACTCCTCGCTGCAGGCCATATCAGGGAGGTCCAGTACCCTGAATGGCTGGCAAATGTCGTACTGGTGAAGAAGAGTAATGGGAAATGGCGCATGTGCGTCGATTTCACTGATCTGAATAAGGCTTGCCCGAAGGACTCATATCCTTTACCAAGCATAGACGCCCTGGTGGATAATGCTGCAGGGTGTAAGCTGTTGAGTTTCCTGGATGCCTTCTCGGGGTATAATCAGATCAAGATGCATCCCATGGATGAAGAGAAGACTGCCTTCATGACCGAGAGATCGTGCTACTGCTACAAGGTGATGCCGTTTGGGCTGAAGAACGCGGGGGCCACGTACCAGAGGTTGATGGATCGAGTACTTGCACCCATGCTGGGAAGGAATGTGCAAGCGTACGTGGATGACATGGTCGTGACCTCGCCAGAGAAAAGCAAGCACGTTGCGGACTTGGAGGAGTTGTTCACTACGATCGCCAGGTTCAGGTTGAAGCTAAATCCGGAGAAGTGCATCTTTGGCGTGGAGGCTGGAAAGTTCCTGGGATTTCTCTTAACTGAGAGAGGAATAGAAGCCAACCTGACAAGTGTGCCGCCATCTTGGCGATGAGGAGCCCGGCCACTGTGAAGGAAGTACAACAGCTTACAGGTCGGATGGCCGCCCTATCTCGCTTCTTGTCAGCTTGCGGAGAGAAGGGTCATCCCTATTTCCAGTGTTTAAGGCGCAATAACAAGTTTGCCTGGACGAAGGAGTGCGAGGAAGCCTTTGTCAAGCTGAAGGAGTATCTGGCGAGCCCGCCGGTTTTGTGCAAACCACTGGTAGGAACCCCTCTCAGGTTGTATTTTGCTGTAACTGAGAGGGCGGTGAGTGCGGTGCTCGCCCAGGACCAAGATCAGGCTCAGAAGCCTATTTATTTTGTTAGTAAGGTGCTGCAGGGTCCCGAAACGAGATATCAGGCCCTGGAGAAGGCAGCACTAGCTGTGGTATTTTCGGCGAGGAGGTTGCGCCACTATTTCCATAGCTTCACGATACTGGTGATGACCGACTTGCCCATCCATAAGGTCTTGAAGAAGCCCGATGTTGCGGGAAGGATGGTGAAGTGGGCGGTGGAGCTGTCAGAGTTTGATATCAAGTATGAGCCCCGAGGTCCGATCAAAGGACAGATCTTTGCAAACTTCGTGGTCGAGCTCTCGTCTGAAGCGACACGAGTTGAAGGGGATGATTTCCGTTGGGTGCTTTCGGTGGACGGATCGTCGAACCAGCAGGGTAGCGGTGCTGGAGTCATCTTGGAGGGACCCAACGGCGTGCTGATCGAACAATCCTTGAGGTTTGCCTTCAAAGCCAGCAACAATCAAGCAGAATATGAGGCGCTGATCGCCGGTATCTTGCTGGCCAAGGAGATGGGAGCTAGGGTGCTGATGGCAAAGAGTGACTCGCTGCTAGTCACGGGGCAAGTAACAGGCGAGTTCCATGCCAAGGATCCACAAATGGCGGCTTACCTGGAGTATGTACAGGAATTGAAGAGTTCCTTTGCCTCCTTTGAAGTGGTGCATGTGCCCAGAAAGCAGAATGCCCGAGCTGACTTGCTAGCTAAGCTCGCCAGTTCAGGCAAGGGGGGTAGGCAGAGGACGGTGATTCAAGAAACTCTGAAGACGCCGAGAGCATTTGTAGCAGATCACCTGGTTCTTCAGATAAGCAAGTCGACGGAGAAAACGGCGAGGAGTCATAGATCCCTGACGCAAGAGACATTGAGGTCGCCAAGAATAAGAGCATGTCGGGGAGAGAAGGTGAACATGACGCAGGTCTGCACGACGCATGAGCCAGACACCTGGGTGACGCAGTACAAACGCTGCTTGGCGGATGGCCTTCTCCCGCTGGATCCGACAGAGGCCTGGAAGATAAAGAAGAATTCTAGCAAGTTCACGATGATTGATGGCGACTTGTACAGGTTTGGGTCCACTCACCCACTCCTGGAATGTGTGCATGGCGAGAAATGTACGAGAATTATGGCAGAGCTCCATGAAGGGATATGCGGAAGCCACGTCGGAGGTCGAGCTCTGGCCGCAAGGACTCTCCGGGCAGGTTACTACTGGCCACCGATGAGAGAAGACTGCAAGAGTTATGCGCAGTGCTGCAAGCAATGCCAGCAGCACGCCGATTGGCACAAGGCGCCTCCCGAAGAGTTGAAGTCGATCTACAGCCCTTGGCCGTTTCATACATGGGGAATCGACATCCTGGGACCATTCCCGCTGGCGATCAGGCAGATGAAGTACTTGGTGGTGGCGATTGAATATTTCACCAAGTGGATCGAAGCAGAACCAGTGGCCCAGATCACCGCACACAAGATCGAGGGTTTCGTGTGGAAGAACATTGTGTGCCGGTTCGGGGTGCCCAAGCGCCTGGTGTCGGACAATGGGACTCAGTTTGCAAGTCACCTGTTGAAGAAGCTGTGCGAAGGGGTGGGAATTCAACAAGTATTTGCATCCGTCGAGCACCCTCAGACGAATGGCCAAGTAGAGTCAGCCAATCGGGTGCTGCTGAGAGGGTTGAAGAGAAGGCTAGAGAAAGCCAAAGGAAGTTGGGCTGAGGAGGTACCCCGTATAGTTTGGGCGTACCACACCACCGAGCAGTCAGGAACCCATGAGACCCCGTTCAGCTTGGTCTATGGGTGCGACGCAATGATTCCAGTGGAGATCCAGGAGAGCTCGTCGAGATTCCAGAACTTCGTGGAGGAAGACTCGAATGAGGAGAGAAGATTGAACCTGGATCTACTGGATGAGGTCAGGGAAGAGGCGAGATTGAAAGCCGAGGCGGTGAAGAGAAGGATTGAACAAAGATATAACTCGAAGGTGATGCCAAGGCAGCTCAAAGAGGGCGACCTGGTGATGAGGAAAGCCCACCAGTACGAGATGGAGAATAAGCTGTCGCCTAAGTGGACGGGACCGTTCAGAATAACCGAGGCGCTCGGGAACGGCGCCTACCGCTTAGAGACATTGGAAGGAGGGGCGATTCCTCGCACTTGGAACGCCACGCACCTCAAGTTATATTACAGTTAAGAACTTTGTAAGTAAAGACAAACACGAAGTTATATTACAATGTCTCTGTTAAAACAGTTTGAAGGGGGCACTCTTTTTTCCCTAAGGAGGGTTTTTAATGAGGCCACCCAATAAAGAAGAGTTTTCGAAGCTTAAAGTTGTTTTCGATTGCATGCTTGCTATTTTCCAAAGTTTTGAAGAAAGACCTTGTCACTTATATGTGATTTAAGGCAAGATAAAGATATATTGCATGTTTTCTAAAAATTTCTAAGTCCCCCATCGTCTTTCGGCGATTGGCGGCATCAGTTAAAGTTAAAGTCCTCATCGTCTTTCGGCGATCGGAGGCACCAGTTAAAGTTAAAGTCCTCATCGTCTTTCGGTGATCGGAGGCACCAGTTAAAAGACCTCAACGCCCTCGCGCGTCCTGAGGCGAGATAAAGACCTCCTCGCCGTCGAGCGAGTGCAGGCGAGGAAGAGTGGAAAGTCCTCAGTGTTTCTGGGGGGGAGAAGATGTAACCCTTGGGGCAATGTAGAGGCACCAGTGAAAAGTCCTCAGTGTTTCTGGGGGGGAGAAGATGTAACCCTTGGGGCAATGTAGAGGCACCAGCAAAAAGTCCTCAGTGTTTCTGGGGGAGAGGAGATGTAACCCCTGGGGCAATGTAGAGTCACGAGTTAAAGACCTCCTCGCCGATGAGCGAGTTCAGGCGAGTTAAAGACCTTCTCGCCGGTGAGCGAGTTCAGGCGAGTTAAAGACCTTCTCGCCTATGAGCGAGTTCAGGCAAGATAAAATCCTTCTCGTCTCGAACGAGTTCAGGTATGGTGTAAAGGGCGGAAGAAGTTTGGAGGGTGGCTAAGGTAGGTTCGAAGAGAACGCCTAGCCACCCGGTCTCTTGTTCTGAAGCTCAGGGAGGTAGAGAAGGATCCGAAAGGCGCCTCTACCCCCAGATAGAGGAACAATGGCCAAGTTGTGAAGGCAGGAGGAAGCTGATATCGTCAAGAGTCTTTGGCGACCAGGAGAAATTCAAGCAATGACGAGAAAGTCAAGACCAGTTTTGATAAGGCAGATCAGATGAGCGGTGTCTTAAGCCGTTAGTTGTTTGAAGAGCGATTTTACGCTAAGGTCCATTACCTTGAAGTTACAAGTTGTTAGAGTATTATTGTTCGAAAATCGGTGGTTCGAAGCAGTTAAGTATACATTTGCGCTTACGAAATTACTAAGTTAATTTCTTTGAAGTAAATTATACAAGAAGAGATGAAGCAGACAAAGAAGTTATAGGAAGAAGTACAAAGGCTTTATCATAAAGTAAACATTAGTTCAAGGTACATATACAGAAAAAGGAAAATCTATTACAATTATATGTAAGGAGAAAGCATAAAGATCGTGGATGGAGGGAAGCAATCTATCTTCTGAAGGAACCACCTTCCCGTCCACCACCTCGTTGTTGAGAGACACCATGGTAAGATCTAAGTCGGGATACAGGCAGGCAAACTGTTCCCGGGCGGCCTCGAATCCAGCAGCGAGAATCTGGGCAGAGCTCAGATCAAGTTCTTCGATCTGTTTCTTTAGCCCCTCGTTCTGCTGCTTCAGCTCTTCAACTTGCTTCTTGAGTTCTTCAATGGTTTCCCGAGCTTGAAGAAGGTCTTCAGCAACCTTCTTGGATTCTGCCTGCACCTAGGCCAGTTCAGCGGCGATCTTCCCATTTTCTTCGTTGGCTTCGGCGAGCTTGGCCACGGTGTCGTCTCTTTCTTTCTCCACCTTCCCCAAGAAGACCTCCTGATCGGCTGACCTTTTCTCGAGGTTCTTTACCTTGGCGGCGTCTGCTTTGATCAACGCCTCCAGGTCAGCCACTTTGACGCGATAGGGCACCAGCTTGCTCTCCAGCTCAATCTTCTCTTGAGCCAAAAGCTGCACCTTATGGCGTAGATCGGTGGCCTCCTTGTGCGCCACCCGGAGCTCGGTGCTCATAGCATCTTCTACTCGGGAGTGTTCGATCTCGGCGAGTGTAAGGTTGCAGGATAACCTCTCCGCCTCAATCCTTATGGTGCTATTCTCAGTTCGGAGTGCGAAGAGGTCATCCTGGAGCTTCCTGGTAGAACTCTCCACAGCTTTAGATATGATGGAGGGGAAATCCTCCGCCATCATCTTCAGTTTTGCTGAGAAGGGCTCCCATACCCTTTTGACCTCAAGAGAGAGGTTTGCTGGTGAAGGCACCGGGTGGGCTTGTTGTTGGTTCTCGCCGCCACCTTCTTGAGTTGGTTGTTCAATGAGTGCTTCTTGGCGTGGTGGCGACGTCGGGGATTCAGTGATAAGGATTGGAGAGTTGTGAGCGCCCTCATCCCCGACTGGTGCAGCATTTGCAGTTGAGGCATTTGAAGGAGGACCCCCTCCAGCTGATACATAAGGCGTGGAGGCGCTCGGGGGGTTCTCCATGAAGTTAGGCTCGGTGGCCTCAACCACAGGGGGTGCAGACGCCAGAGGAATCGCTTGGACTGGCGAGGCGGAAGCTGGTGGAGGAAGCAATGTTGGAGGCGGAGCAGGTGTGGATGGTGGTGTTGATGTTGGAAGAGGAGGTGGAGCAGATGGTGAAGAAGGCGCCACCCTCTTCCTCTTGGTGACGAGGCCATCTTCAGTCGCCTCGTCGTCTTCTTCTCCTTCCTCATGAACCACTTGAGGGGTTTTCCTCTTTGGTTTCCTAAGGATAAGTTTCTTGCGCTGGTTGGCGGGCTGGGCCTCGGAGGAAGTTGGGCCTTTGGGTGGCGATCTGCCCTGCGCGACGGCGATCTCCACCACTGAGTTTGGCACGGTCTGGGAACCCGATGCCAACCCGTGGGCTCGGGCGAGCGCCCTCAGTTCAGCAAGTTTGCCCTGGCCCAACATACGATCTGCATAATGCAAAGATACATGGGTTAGCTCAGAGAGGAAAATAAACGCATAAGTCAGTATGCAGCAAAAGCAGATAAGAGATGCAGAAAATAAAACCAAAGTCTTGTGCACAACACACAAGACGCCCAGAAACAGTTAAGCAGAGGTAATGTTAAGGTAATGACTTAGACGTTGAGATGAGTTCTAACCTATGCGAACTTCGAGTTGATCTTCGAAGAACTCGTAGGAGATGAGTGTGGTGGTGAGGAAAGTAATGTTGGCGTCTGCCACGCTCTTCCATAAGAAGCATAGGTCCTTGTCCAAAGCACCCATGCTATCAGGACTCCTTGGCCTCCTGAAGCTGCCTTTGGACTCTTTGTTCCCCTTGTTTACCCAATACAAGGGGAAACCGTCAAGCAGTGAGGCGTCCTTGTCGTTTTGGCGCACCTGGACAAACTTGCCCTTCCAGTCTTTGTAAGATTGCTGGAAGATAGAGAGGATTGACCTCCCAGCAATCCCGTTAAGACTCACCCACAGGCGATCTCCTGGGTGTTTGGCTTCGAAGAGGAAGAGGAAGACGTCCACTGACGCTGGCAGCCCCAAGTGGTCGCACATGATCTGGAACGCCCGCACGAACGCCCAGCTGTTGGGATGAAGCTGGGCGGCGGCGATGTCGAGCTCGGTAAGAAGCTCCCTTTCAAAACGAGTGAAGGGAAACCTAAGTTTCACCTTCTTGAACAAAGTGGTGTAGACGAAGCAGAATAACACGCCGTTGTTCCCCTTGTCGTCGGTGCACACTGGCAGGTCGGGGGGGCAAGGTAGCACCATCATCTTGTCGTCGTGCTTCTTGTGGAACGACAGGTGAGGCTCGTCCGCTTTCTGCAGTCGAAGAACTACCCCAGCAGAGTTTACTGAGGAGGTTTCCTTCAACAAAGTCGAGGTGGCCCATGGGTATAATTTTTTGAAGTCTGGGGAAGGAATAGAGGCTCCTCCGGCGACAGGTGGAGTAGCCTGAGCCAGGTTAGAGTGGGAGGGTGCAGGCCTCTCAGCCTGGGAAGAAGAAGCACCAGGTGCTCGCGGTTGGTTGTGTGCTTGAGATGAGGGGTTTCGTGACGAGGGAGGAGGATTTGGGGTGATCTTTGAGCGAGCCATTGCGGAAGCTGTAGAGGAAAAAGAAAAGAAAAGGTGATCAGGGTTCGCAGATGCTGACTCCATCGTGAAAGAAGGGTGAAAAACGAACGAACGAAGGTTCGTTGTAACGAAGACGAAGCCCTAAGTTACGAGAAAGGAGAAATAGAAGAAACAGCCCACAGCGTATGCATCAGACAGTTAAAGGATTATGCGAATCGGTTAAAATGCAGGAAAAATCAGCAGAAGAAGTAAAAGGGGTACCTTTTTATGATCGGAAGAATGATGAAGGAAGTTGGTGATTCAGGAAGTTGAAGAACGTCGTGAGTTTTTGCAGAAGAAAGTTGAAGAGTCTGAGAAAACGAAGAAGTGATGGAACAGTGAAGAGAAATGGGTTTAAGGGTTTTTCGAATGGGTTTGGGAAGCGCAAACGACAATTAAAGATAACCGTTGATGAAGCCACGTGTCGAGCGATTGGAGGCGTGTTTGGTGGAGCGTCAGGAAAGCAGAAAGTACAACCGCTTGGAATTCTGCGCCAGCGCCACGTAGATCGGTGTTGACGTGACTCCTTTAGTCTTTTCGCTGGACAAGTCTTCGCTTAAGACTGGGGGGCTTGTGTACCGCCCTGGTAGTCGGAAGTGATGACGCGGTATCAAGCTATTGTATAGGCGTGTTGATAAGACGCCAGGTTGGCAGAAGGGAAGGAGGTCGGGAGGCTCGTGTAGTCGCCAGTTATTAAGTTGGCGTGCTCCGATCTCCAGCACACCAGAACCGGCGGTCACCAGGTTAAAGATGAAGTCGCCAGATGTAAATCCAGGCGACCAAGTGATTAGAGATCGCCGAAACAAGGACATCGCCGGAGATGAAGGCAGATAGACATTTCCCAGCTGGCCAGAGGATGAGGTCGGGGGATAGCTCACATGGCATACACGGTGAAGCAAGAAGAGTAGATGATGAAGGCGGCCGGCGAGACCACAGGGAAGGTGTGTATGAAGGCACCCTAGCTCGCCAATCCAGTAGAGATCGCACTCCAGGACAGCTATGCACTGAGTAGTATCATGCATAAGTAACTTAGCCAAAGGAGAGTCAGAAGTAGCGCCCAAGTCAAGGAGGCTCTAGATGATGGCACGTGTACAGCTGGATGCGAGCCACGTGTCCAGATGTGTAACTGCCAGGAGAGAGAAAGTGTCCAGGTATATAAGGGTTTCCCAACGAACTTCTGAGGTACGCACGTTCAGATTGTCTTCTTTACGCTTGCGAGTTCTTGAGTATACTGTGAGAGAGAACATTGCACGGTTCCTTGAGAGTTCTTGAGTGTTACTCTTAGTATTTGGTGGTTCGGTCACTGACTTAGGCGTTGGAGCGCGATCGGCCGCAGCGGCGCCGCTCTGTTCTTTTGCAGGTTCTTGAGGTGGATCGTGGCGAAGGACGGAGGTTGACGCGGTGCACACGTCGATCCAAGTTTGACGAGGCAAGCTCCAACGTTTTGGTCAACGGGCAGGATCAATGACGGAGAGATCGTGCTTGCACCGATGCTGGGGAGGAATGTGCAAGCGTACGTAGATGATATGGTCGTGACCTCGTTAGAAAAAAACAAGCACGTCTCAGATCTAGAGGAGCTGTTTACCACGATTGCCAAGTTCAGATTAAAGCTAAACCCCGAGAAGTGCATTTTTGGCGTGGAGGCGGGGAAATTCTTAGGTTTCCTCTTAACTGAAAGGGGAATAGAGGAAAATCCTAATAATTGTGTTGCCATCTTGGCGATGAGGAGCCCGGTTACCGTGAAGGAGATGCAGCAGCTTACAGGTCGGATGGCCGCCCTGTCTCGTTTCGTATCAGCTAGTGGAGAGAAGGGCCATCCGTATTTCCAATGCTTGAGGCGAAACAACAAGTTTGTCTGGTCGAAGGAGTGCGAAGAAGCTTTCGTGAAGCTTAAAGAGTACCTGGCGAGCCCGCCGGTTTTGTGCAAACCCTTAGTAGGAACCCCTCTCAGGTTGTATGTTGCTGTGACTGAGAGGGCGGTGAGTGCGGTGTTGGCCCAAGATCAAGACCAGGCTCAGAAGCCTATTTATTTCGTCAGCAAGGTGTTGCAAGGCTCAGAAGTAAGGTATCAGGCCTTGGAGAAAGCTGCGCTGGCTGTAGTATTTTCGGCGAGGAGGTTACGCCACTATTTCCACAGTTTTACAGTGCTGGTGATGACCGACCTGCCCATCCAGAAAGTCTTGAAGAAGCCTGATGTGGCTGGGAGAATGGTGAAGTGTGCAGTAGAGCTGTCGGAGTTCGACATCAAATATGAGCCCCGAGGACCGATTAAGGGGCAGATTTTCGCTGATTTCGTGGTCGAGCTCTCGTCGGAAGCAGCACGAGTTAAGGGGGACGATTTTCGTTGGGTGCTTTGGGTGGACGGATCGTCTAACCAGCAGGGTAGCGGTGCTGGAGTCATTCTAGAAGGGCCCAACGGCGTGCTGATAGAACAATCCCTGAGATTTGCTTTTAAAGCCAGCAAGAATCAAGCAGAGTGTGAGGCGCTGATCGCCGGAATCTTGTTGGCTAAGGAGATGGGGGCTAGGGTGTTGATGGCCAAGAGTGACTCATTGTTAGTCACGGGACAAGTAATAGGCGAGTTCCAGGCCAAGGATCCACAAATGGCGGCTTACTTGGAGTATGTGTAGGAGTTGAAGGGCTCCTTTGCCTCGTTCGAAGTGGTGCATGTGCCCAGGGAGCAAAATGCCCGAGCAGACTTGCTAGCCAAGCTCGCCAGTTCGGGCAAGGGGGGTAGGCAGAGGACAGTTATCCAGGAAACTCTGAAGACGCCTAGAGCGTTTGTGGCAGACCACCTGGTTCTTCAGATAAGCAAGTCGACGGAGAAAGCGGCGAGGAGTCACAGGTCCTTGACCCAGGAGACCTTGAGATCGCTGAGAATAAGAGCGTGTCGGTGGGAGAGGGTGAACATGACGCAGGTCTGCGCTACGCATGAGCCAGACACATGGATAACACAATACCAACGCTGCCTGACAGATGGCCTTCTCCCGCTGGATCCGACGGAGGATAGGAAGATAAAGAAGAACTCCAGCAAGTTCACCATGATCGATGGCCAGCTGTACAGGTTTGGGTTTACACACCCACTCCTAGAATGTGTGCACGGAGAAAAAATGCACTAGAATTATGGCCGAGCTCCATGAAGGTATATGTGGGAGTCACGTCGGGGGACGAGCTCTGGCTGCAAGAGCTCTTCGTGCAGGTTATTACTGGCCAACGATGAGGAAGGACTGCAAGAAGTATGCACAGTGTTGCAAGCAATGTCAGCAGCACGCTGATTGGCACAAGGCACCTCCAGAAGAGTTGAAGTCAATTTACAGCCCTTGGCCGTTTCACACTTGGGGAATTGACATTCTGGGACCTTTCCCATTGGCGATCAGGAAGATGAAGTACTTGGTGGTGGCGATTGAATACTTCACCAAACCGGCACACGATGTTGCTAATCCCTAAACCCTAAACCCGTCAGGTGGGAATAGGTGGGAACTTCTCTTCAACCCTAAACCCGTCACGTTTAGGGCTACTGAAGAAGTTGTGTGAAGAGGTGGGAATACAGCAGGTGTTTGCATCCGTCGAGCACCCACAGACAAATGGCCAAGTAGAGTCTCCCAATCGGGTGTTGCTGAGAGGTTTGAAGAGAAGGCTAGAGAAAGCTAAGGGATCGTGGGCTGAAGAGGTACCCCGTGTAGTTTGGGCGTACCATACCATCGAGCAGTCAGGAACCCACGAGACCCCGTTTAGCTTGGTCTATGGATGTGATGCAATGATTCCAGTTGAAATCCAGGAGAGCTCGCCGAGATTCCAGAACTTTGTGGCGGAAGACTCGAACGAAGAAAGAAGGTTGAATCTGGATCTACTGGATGAGGTCAGGGAGGAGGCAAGGGTAAAGGCCGAAGCAGTGAAAAGGAGGGTTGAGCGAAGGTATAACTCGAAGGTGATGCCAAGGCAGTTTAGAGAGGGCGACCTGGTGATGAGGAAGGCCCATCAGTACGAGGTGGAGAACAAGTTATCGCCTAAGTGGACAGGACCGTTCAGAATAACCGAGGTGCTCGGGAACGACGCCTACCGCTTAGAGACGTTAGAAGGAGGGGCGATTCCTCGCACCTGGAATGCCACACACCTCAAGTTATATTACAGTTAAAGCTTTATATTACAAGCTTTCTGTTAAAACAGTTTTGAAGGGGGCACTCTTTTTTTCCCTAAGGAGGGCTTTTAATGAGTGTTCCGGCCGGTTGACCTGGGTCGTCTTTATGAGTGGCTTGTCCCCACGAGCTAGAGCACCTTCGTTCTGCCTTGTCTACGAGTACCTGAAAAAGAAGAACAAAGGGGCGCCCTCGCGTCCGTTTGCACTCCGACGATCAAGTCAGCTAGCGAGAAACACCAAAGTGACTAGAGACTGTATGATTATCTCAATGACTGGAACTGTGTTGCCCTAATTGCCTTGTGCTCACAGCTGGGTGTACCGTCAAGAACAACTAGGGTTTAGTGCTTTGTATAACTATGAAAGCGTACCTTACTAGGGCTCTTCGTGCCCTTTATATAGGTGAAAAACTAGGGTTTACCTCTGCGTTGCTTGCTATTATCTAGGGTTCCTTGGAGAAGGTCCTTGCGCCGCTATCTTTAGGATCTTAGCGTATCCTGCCCATGGACTTCCCTTATCTGGAGTGCAATGTATAACCTTATGGCCACTTGGGCTCTAACTTGAGCGTTGTATCTCTCGCGCCATCATACTCTGTGGGTGCCCTAACTAATCACGCGTCATGCATGCAGCCTTCCCTGGATATCTTTAATGAGCACGTGGGCATTGCCACGTGCCCCTTTGACTCGATCATTTATTCTGTCCGGAGGGTCCCACAGTTCCGCCACCCAACTTTAGGGCGATGTCTTACTTTGCGCGATGCTTCTCTTGGGCGATGGGCGATGATCCATCTTGGCAGTGACACATCTCGACGATAACCGATTATTTATACTGAAGAACGCCGCTTCTACATACGGCGACTACGTTGACTATGTTGACTATACGACGACTATGTTGACTTCTTGACCACCTACCTTTCTCTTGTCCACGTCATCACACCCGATGACCTGGATGGTACAATGAGGTCACCCAATAAAGAAGAGTTTAGCTTAAGTTTATGAGTTTGCATGCCTTTTATGTTGAAAGTTTTTAGAATCGAAAAAACACCTTATCACTCGTGCGTGATTTAAGGCAAGTTCAAAGTTATATCGCATGCTCTCAATTAAAAGTTTTAAAGTCCCCATCGTTTTTCGGCGATTGGCGGCGTCAGTTAAAAGTTTTAAAGTCCCCATCGCTTTTCGGCGATTGGCGGCACCAGGTAAAAGTTTTAAAATCCCCATCGTTTTTCGGCGATCGGCGGCAGTAGTTAAAGTTTTAAAGTCCTCATCGCTTTTCGGCGATCGGAGGCACCAGAAAGAGTAAAAGACCTCCTCGCCCTCGAGCGAGTGCAGGCGAGAAAGAGTAAAAGACCTCCTCGCCCTCGAGCGAGTGCAGGCGAGAAAGAGTGAAAGACCTCCTCGCCTATGAGCGAGCGAAGGCGAGAAAGAGTGAAAGACCTCCTCGCCTATGAGCGAGCGAATGCGAGAAAGAGAAAAAGTCCTCAGTGCACCCAGGGGGGAGGAGATGTACGCCCTGGGCAAGTTGAGGCACCAGAGAAAGTCCTCCTCGACTTTGAGCGAGTGCAGGCAAGAGAAAGTCCTCCTCGACTTTGAGCGAGTGCAGGCAAGAGAAAGTCCTCCTTGACTTTGAGCGAGTGCAGGCAAGAAAAAGTCCTCATCGACTTTGAGCGAGTGCAGGAAAGAGAAAGTCCTCCTCGACTTTGAGCAAGTGCAGGCAAGAAAAAGTCCTCCTCGACTTTGAGCGAGTGCAAGCAAGAAAAAGTCATCCTCGCCTTTGAGCGATTGCAGGCGAGAATAGAAGAAGCCGTCCTCGCCTTTGAGCGAGTGCAGGCGAGAACAGATTGAAAGACCTCTCTGCACCAGCAGATAGTGGCAAGATTAAAAGTCCTCAGTGCATCCAGGGGGGAGGAGATGTACACCCTGGGCAAGGTGAGGCACCAAAAAAAGTCCTTCTCACCTAAGAGTGATTTCAGGCAAGATGAGCTGAAAAGTCAGGGGTGTTTGTGACCTTAAACGGTGGGGAGGGAAGGAAAACGCCTTTCCCCCTTTAAGTGAAACATCAATATTGACCCAGTAAGACCAGACCATTGTTCTGAAACTCAGGGAGGTAGAGAAGGATCCGAAAGGCGCCTTTACCCCCAGATGAGGGAACAATGGTCAAGTTTTTAAGGTAAGAAAGGTCACATCGCCAGAATCCTACGGCGATTAGAAGAATTCCAGGCGATGACGGGAGTAAAGGCTAACCTTGCCGGGCAGATCAGGTAAACTGTATTGTGATACTAGTTTAAGTTAAAACCTGCTGCCTAGTAAGTAGCTTATGTTGAGGTTTATTGCCTTAAGTTTGCAAGTTATATTAAATGTCATCATTTCAGAGTTAATAGTTGCTCAAGTTTTACTTTGAGTTAACAGTTTGATAAATTGTCATAAGATTAACAGTTTGTTCAAGTTCAAAGCAGTAAGTGAACGGTTAAGCCCGAGGAATCGCTGAGTTAATTTGTTTAAGCAAGTTTCACCGGTTATATTGATTAACCACATAGCGAGTAAGAAGTATTCATAGAGAAGTATCAAAAAACAGCTTTTCAGCATTAAAAGTTATACAAGAGTGGCTATTCAAGTTTGAACACGAATGTGATCAAGTACATAAGCAGAGGAATTACATATAAAGTTTTTACAAGGAAAAAGGTGATGGAAGAGTGCAACTAATCTTCAGAAGGAACAATCTTCCCATCCACCACCTCGTTGCAGATCGATACCATGGAGAGGTCGAGCTCGGGGTATTGGCATGCGACTTGCTCCAGAGCGGCGTCAAAGCCGGCGGTGAGGACTTGGGCAGTGCTTTGCTCGAGCTCTTGTGCTTGTTTCTTCAGCTCTTAAGTTTCCTTGCGAGCTCGAGCAAGGTCTTCAGCAACCTTTTTGCCTTCGTCCCGAGCTTGGGCCAGCTCTGCAGCGATCTTCGTGGCCTCCTCTCGAGCTTTGGCGAGCTCATCAATGGTGTCGTCCCTCTCCTTTTCGACCTTCCCGAGGAGAACCTCCCGATCTGCTGACCTTTTTTCAAGGTTTTCCACCTTGGTCGCATCTGCTTTCATTGCAGCCTCCAAGTTGGCCACCTTGAGCCTGTAAGGGACTAGTTTGCTCTCCAACTCGATCTTCTCTTGAGCTTGGAGGTGCAGTTTTTGGCGCAGACGGGAGGCCTCGTTGTGCGCGCCCCTTAGCTCAGCGTCCATGGCGTCCTCCAGCCTTGAATGGTCGATCTCCGCCATCATCAAGTTCCAAGAAAGCTTTTTCGCCTCAATCCTTATCAGGCGGTTCGACTCCTTCAGCACGGAATTCTGATCTTGGAGCTTCTTGTTGGAGTCCTTCACGGCCTTCGATACAATCAAGGGGAGATCCCCCGCCATCATCTTCAGTTTAGCGGTGAAGGGCCCCAGGATCTCTTCGATGGAGGGTGGGAGGCTTGAAGTTGTTGTTGGTGGAGGTGCTGGAGGAGCTTGGTGCTGACTTTCACCACCACCCTCTTGGGTTTGAAGGGCAAGGGGGGCTTCTTGGCGTGGTGGTGAGGTCGGAGATTCTGTTATAAGTATTGGCGAGTTGTGAGCAACCTCATCTCCTCCTGGTGCGGCCCCAGCAATAGAGGTGGTTGAAGGAGGACCCTCTCCAGCAGATACGAATGGCGTGGAGGCGCTTGAGGGTTCTCTATGAATTTGGGGTCGCTATTTTCAACCACGGGGGGTGCGGCGGCTAAGGGCGTCGCTTGGACTGGTGGTTGTAGAGCTGGAGGTGAGGGCGGTGTTGGTGTTGGGATTGCAGGTGGTGAAGAGGGGGCCACCCTTGTTCTCTTGGTAACAAGGCCATCCTCGGTGGTTTCTTCATCCTCCTCTTCTTCTTGTACCACTTGAGGGGTTTTCCTTTTTGGTTTCCTCAAGATCAGCTTTTTCCGTTGAGGGGCGGGTAGTGCCCCCGAAGGAGTTGGACCTTGAGGAGGAGTCTTGCCTTGAGCAACGGCGATCTCCACCACCGAGTTGGGCACGGTTTGGGAGCCCGCCGCCAGCTTGTGAGATCGGGCGATCGCCCTCAGTTCAGCCAGTTTACCTTTTCCCAACATGAAGTCTGCACAGGGTAGAAAATAGATGAGTAGGCCCCAAAGCAGAAGCAGGATATACAAGTATATGCACGCAGAAATAACGCAAGCAAGTAGCACATGGATTAAAAATCAAGACCAATACAGAACAAGCAGAACGCCAAAGGATGGAATGGTAGAAACGCTAAGTTAGTTCCAACACAAAACGAAAGTCTTGGCGTTGAGGTAAGGGCTAACCTATGTGAGCTTCAAGTTGGCCCTCGGAGAACTCGAAGGAGATGATTGAGGCGGTGGGAAAGGTGACGTTGGTAGCAGCCACACTCTTCCAGAAAAGGCAAAGATCTTTATCGAGCTCGCCCATGTTGTCGGGACTTCGTGGCCTCCTGAAGCTTTCCTTAGAATCTTTGTTCCCCTTGTTTACCCAATACAAGGGGAAGCCGTCGAGCAGTGAGGGGTCTTGCTCGTTTGGGCGCACCTTGACGAACTTTCCTTTCCAGTCTTTGTAAGATTGCTGGAAGACCGAGAGGATTGACCTCCCAGCAATCCCGTTTAAGCTAACCCAAAGGCGATCTCTGGGATTCTTAGCCTCGAACAGAAACAGGAAGACGTCGACTGAAGCCGGCAGCCCCAAGTGGGCACACATGATTTGAAACGCCCTCACGAACGCCCAGCTGTTGGGATGAAGTTGGGCAGGGGCGACGTTGAGCTCTGTTAGTAGCTCTCTCTCGAAGCGGGTAAAAGGAAGCCTGAGCTTCACTTTCTTGAAGAAGGTGGCATAGATAAAGCAGATCAACTCACCGTTGTTCCCCTTATCATCCGCGCAAATCGGTTCACCGGGGAAGCAGGGCAGCACGGTGCTCCTTGTTGAATGTAAGGTCGGCTTGGTCCCCTTTCCGCAGTCGGTGCATGCCCAACTCGGTGTTTATTGAGGAAGTATCTTTTAGCAAGGTTGGGGTGGCCCAAGGGTAGAGTTCCTTGTAGTCTTGTGGAGGTATGGAGGCTCCTCCAGCGACTGGTGGAGTTGCCTGAGTGGGATTGGCATGAAAAGAAGTAGGCCTCTCAGCCTGACTAGAAGGAGCACCAGAGGCTCGTGGTGGATTGCGCGCTGGTGGAGGATTTGCCCTAGGAGCAACCCTACACGCTTCGGGTGGAGGGTTTCGCGATGAAGGAGGAGGGTTCGCGGTGGACTTCGTGTGAGCCATCGCAGGAACTGCAAAGGAAAGAGAAAGGGATGAAATGAGGACAACAGAGAACGACTCGATTGAGGACGAAGAAGACAGGACGAGCGAAAAAGGGTTCGCTGGGATAAACGTTACGAAGAACGAAGCCTTAGGTTACGAGGAAAGGAGAAAAGGAAAAAACAACCCACAACGTATGCTTCAGACAGATAATGGATGATGCAAACCGATTAAAATGCAACAAATACCAGTAGGAGGAGTAAAAGGGTTACCTTTTTGTGATCGGATGAACGTTGAAGAAAGTTGGAGATTGAGAGAGATGAGAAGCTTCGTGGTTTGCAGAGAAAATACTTAGAACGTTTGAGAGTGCAGAAAGATAATGGAACAGTGGAAGCGCAAAGGGTTTAAAGGTTTTTCGAACATTTTCGGAAGCGCAAACGACAGTTGAAGACAACCGTTGATGAAGCCACGTGTCGCGCGATTAAAAAAGGGAGTTTGGTGGAGCGTCAGAAAGGCAGAGGGTACAGACGTACGGAAATCCGTACCAGCGCCACGTAGATCGACGATGACGTGACCTCTTAGTCTTTTCGCTGGACAAGTCTCAGCTTAAGACTGGGGGGCTTGTGTACCGACTAGGTAGTCGGGAGTGATGACGTGGCAGCAAGCGATAATATGGGCGCGTTGAGCGGAACACTTGGCTGACGGAAGGGAAGCAAATCGGGAAGTTTGTGTAGTCGCCAATTGTTAGCTTGGCGTTCTCCGATATCTAGTATGTGTAACCGGCGGTCACCAGGCTTACGTCATAGTCGCCGTATGTGAGTTATGGGAGACCAGGTGGTTAGAGATCGCCGAATGGGGGACATCGCCGAAGGATCAGGGAGGCTTGTTTAGGGCCTTCAAGGGGTACCAGTACGAAGGACGAAGTTATCAGATGATCATTCCCTAGCCAGAGGTCGAGGCAAGGGAACAGTTTACCAGAACATGCACGATGTGCAAGTAAAGCAGATCGTGATAGCAGCAGGCGAGACCACAGAGAAGGTATACGTGGTGACACCCCGTACTCACCGCTTAAGGGGTCGCGCTCCAAGAAAGCTGTAGTTACTCCTCGTATGGGTAACTTAGTCGAATAGCTTGAAGAGTAGAGGTGACGCTCAAGTAGAAGGTGGCTCCAGATGGTGACTCGTGTACAGCTGGATGTGAACCACGTATCCAGAGGTGTAACCGTCAGGAGAGAGAAAGTGCTCGGGTATATAAGGAACTCTAACGAAATTCTAAGGTACGCGCGTTTAGAACACTTCTTTACGCTTTGAGAACACTTGAGTACGCTGAGAGAGCATTTGCACGGTTCCTTGAGTTTTAGCTTTTCTCTCTTAGTATTGGGTGATTCCGTCACTGACTTGAGCGTCGGAGCGCGATCGGCCGCAGCGGCGCCACTCTGTCTTTTTCAGGTTCTTGCTGAGAATCGAGGTGTGAAGGACGGAAGCTAACGTGGTGCAAAGCTGATCGAGAGAAGATACCTTTGACATGGCAAGACTCTTGCACTCGAGTCAACCGGCAGGATCACCTTCTAAATTCCCAAGTGAGATTGAGAGCGAAAGTCCTTGTGAAGGTGACTTATTGATGATAAGGCGAATGTTGGGAACAATTCCAAAATCTTTGGATGATACCCAAAGAGAAAATATTTTTCACACCCGCTGTCTTATCACCAACAAGTTATGTTCCTTGATTATTGATGGGGGTAGTTGCACTAATGTGGCTAGTACAAGAGTTGTGGAGAAGTTAGCGTTACCCACTATCTCTCATACCAAGCCTTATAAATTGCAATGGCTTAGTACCAAAGGTGAAATCATGGTTAATAAACAAGTCCTCATTAACTTTGCAATAGGAAAGTATAAAGATGAGGTTTTATGTGATGTTGTGCCCATGGAAGCAACTCATCTTCTTTTAGGAAGGCCTTGGAAATATGATAGACATGTTTTACATGATGGCCTATCCAATACGATGTCTTTTTCCTTCAAAGGGCGCAAGGTTATCTTAAAACCCCTCTCTCCCAAAGAGGTTCATGAGCACCAAATAAAAATGAAAACTAAAAGAGAAAATGAGAATGCAAAAGAAGTAAGTACTAAACCGAGTCACACCACTTTATCCACTAAATCAATCATGTTGACTCGTGCTATGCTTCAAGTTGAACCTCAAAGGTATTCTTCTTCTTTATCTTTTTCATTACCCAAGGTTCCTATTTCAACACTAATTTGGTTAAAGAATGTTAGGGATGATTTTTTCATACCTCCTAATGGTTTTCACCATTCAAGAGGACTTTTTCCAAAAAATATCATCATTCCCAAACAATTTTTTCCAACTTGGTCTGTCTATAGGACCTCCTTTTCTAAACTCCCACTGGTTACAAATTCTATGTCATGTTTGCTTTTTTCATATTTAACTATTAATTTTAAAAGTAAACTGACTTTGTTATATCCAAGGATTTAGAATTCGTGGTCGAATTCTCTCCAACTCAGGGAGCATGATAGAGATCAAGTAAGAGAGGATTTTACTAATGGAGGAAAAGGTCATCCACCCAAACATTTAAAGTTCTTCCTTCTAGTCTTCTCAAAAATAAAAGAAGAATTAAAATAAAGAGAGGACCAAGCCTAAAGCCAAAAGAAGACTACAAGCATTCAAGAATGGACTCCAATTAATATCTCTCTTTATAGTTTATTTTGTATAAATTTGTAAATAATATAGAATAGTGTTTAGGAAGGTGATAAAGAGGGAAACCTAAGACACCTCTTTTGTATAGTGTACCGTCCCGTCCCCGGGCGTTGACCAAAGGTCAAAGTCAACACGTGGTGGAACCCCTCCGGGGACCCATGGAAGAAAGTCAGCAGGTTGACCGCTCGAGTCATCGCCCAAGAGTGGCGTCGACCAAGAGAGGCGTCACCCAAGAGAGGCGTCGCCCAAGAGAGGCATCGCCCAAGATAGGCATCGCCAAGCAAGGGTATCGCCAGGTTAAAGCATTGCCAAGCTCAGACATCGCAAGGAGGCTTCGGGCCTCGACAGTTCAGAACAGTAGCAAGGAGAAGAGAAAGGTGGCTTCGAGGCCATAAATTATAGTACCAGTAGGGGGTAAACCTAACTCGTGAAGTATCCACGCCACCGCTGGGGGACCCTGGAACAGATACGACCCATGAGAGGGCCATGACCAGGGGAGAACCACGTGCATGATACGAGAGAAAGGTGCATACACCCCCAGGGTGAGTGACTAGTGATTGGGGTGCATGAGTTGGCACCCAAAATGTCAACCCACGTGACAAATGCACTTCGCAGAAAAGAGGGTTCACACGATGGAAAAACCCTAAGTTGGGTGGCGGCGCTGTAGGACCCTCTGCACAGAATAAACGATCAAGTCAAAAGGGTACGTGGCAATACCCACGTGCTCATTAAAAGTTTCAGGGAAAGTTTGCCAAGGTACACGTTAATTCAATTAAGATTCGAATGTTCCAAGGAATGTTTTGATACGCCTTTAATGCGCTTTAACGCGCTTTAAAGATTAGAGGTGTATAAAAAGGGAACTTGGGGCATTTGAACAAGGACCGAGTTTTAACCTAATACACACAGAGAGATACACAGAGAAAACCCTAGTTGTCTTCGCGGCACACTCACAGTGAGTACAAGGCAATTAGGGCAACACAGTTCTAGTTACACAGTTTCAGTGATTTAGTGCAGTTTTTTGATATTTCTCGCTAGCTGACTTGATTGTCGGAGTGCAAACGGCCGCGAGGGCGCCCCTTTGTTCACTTCTCTTTTCAGGTGTCTTTGACGGAGCAAACGAAGGTGCCCTAGCTCGTAAGGACAAGCCACGCGCAAAGACGATCCCGATCAACCGGCCGGAAGATTTGGCGCCCACCGTGGGGCCGATCTAAAACATCAGTCCCACCACACAAGATTCTCAATTCCAGTTCTTAATACTTAGACAAGTGAAGAAAATTTCCAGAAAACCATGACCACGAGACCAGCACGCGCTAGGAGTGAAGAAATGACCATGCAACAACTTATGGGCATGATGCAAGGGCTGCAGGATGTAATGGCGGCCTCGAAGGTAGAATAGGATCGCATGCGAGCAGATCTCGTAGCCTCTCAAGCAAGAAACGATGAACTCCACCGTACCAACGAGGAGCCGTGGTTGGCGCGGCGGAGATGAACCTCAGGCCGCATCCCCACCTAGGGAGTTCACAACACCATTCTCGCAGGCAATCTTGGAGACGGCGATACCCAGTACGTTTACAGGGCCCAAGGTGACCTTCACAGGGGTGGAGGATCCTGAGGCACACCTCACAGCATTCCACACGCAGATGTTGCTAGTAGGCGGTCGCAAGGTGCAAGCTTTTCATGAGCACGTTGACGGGAATGGTTATGGATTGGTTCATCAGCCTTTCCAGAGGGCCACATCACGTATTTCGCCCAGCTCTCGCGACTGTTCAGAGAACAGTATTTAGCCAACAGAGCCCCAGCCCCAGTTTCGTACGATCTTTTCGACGTGAAACAATTCCAAGGAGAGACCCTGAAGGAATACATTAGCCGATTTGGAGCACAAGTGGTGAAGGTGGGTGCCAACGATGAACCCATGATTGTATACGCATTCAGGAAGGGGGTGCAACCCGGGTCTTTTGGTAAGTCGCTTAACTGCTAGCTTCCCAAGACCTTTGCTGAAGTGAGGCGACGAGCGTTGGAGCACATTACCTCAGAGGGCGAGGCATACGAGAAGTGCATACCTGCTGCACCTGCTCGACCAAGGGCGCAGATACGCACCCAACCCGCTAGGGTCCACGAAGCTGCCACAGAGAGAAGGAACCCAGACAGAAAGCGCACCTGCGAGGCGAGGAGGGCCCCGCCAAGGGCCCGAGCTGAAGGAAGGAGAGAGGGAAGTAGACCGCTGAGGCACAACTTTTTGATGGAGCTCAAAGACCTCATCGTTGTGCCCAACATAGTAGACAGGTTGAGGCCACCAGCGAAGTCCGACAAAATTCTGGGGCCCCACAAGGAGTCGTGGTGCGAATTCCACGAAGCATTTGGACATCATATTAACAACTGTTTGGCGCTGGGCTACCAGTTGGATGAACTTGTGAAGAGTGGCTTCCTAACGGATTACCTCGTAGGATCCCCTACAACGACAGCCACGGCAGTACAAGAGGAGGGCCAGGCACACGAGATGCCAGTCCATGGAGAGGTTCACACCATTTCTGGTGGATTTTCTGGTGGAGGGCCCACTGCCTCTCAACGAAAAAAGTATGTGAGGTCAGTAAATTTAGTGGCAGAAGAATTTCCAGACGACCCTTGGGAATCAGACCTTGTATTCACAAGGGCTGACCTACGGGATGTCGTCCCGCACGACAATGACCCCGTAGTCATCTCAGTAGTTACAGCAGGAAGAAAGGTACATAGGGTTCTCGTTGACGAGGGCAGTTCCGCAGATGTCATGTTCTGGGCAACCTTCAACAAGCTACAGTTGTCCCCGGACCTCTTGAGACCCTACATCCGATGCTTGTACGGGTTTGCAGATAACCCAGTGGAGGTACGTGGGTACTTGGAGCTGAGAACGACGTTCACTGATGGAACGGCGTCATGTACCGAAAGTATCCGGTACCTGGTGGTTAACGCCAACTCAGCCTATAACATTTTTTTGGGCAGACCCGCCCTAAACAGATTGAGGGCAGTACCTTCCACTCACCCCATGAAGATGAAGTTGCCAGACCTTAGCGGCAACGTGATAGTCATCAAGTCAGACCAGGAAGAAGCCCGAAAGTGCTATGAGAATAGTTTGAAAACAAAGAGAGGCGTGGTAATGGTAATTGAACGACCGCTCGTTTCAGGCCTGGCAACAGAGCTGGGACCCATAGAAGAGGCGATGCCCGCAGAGTCCACGCCCGACGACGCTTTACCTACAGAGGCGATGCCTGTGGATGACGTATGCACAAAGGGAAGACGTTGCGGCGCCTTGCTTATGGAAGGAGAGTCAGAGGAGGCGAAGCCCGAGTAGGCGACGCCCATGGAAGAGGACCCCATAAACGAGTCTCGCCTGGCAGGCGTGCAACGTGATCAGCCCCAGCCAGAGGACAACGCGGTGGAAAGTCAGATAGGAGGCAAGGCGTTCAAATTAGGACGCCACTTGAGCCAGGAAGAACGAGGGAAGGTAACGGCGGTGATCTCGTGGCACTTAGACGCATTTGCATGGACCGCGACAGACATGCCTGGTATCGACCCAGACTTCTTATCCCATCGCCTTACTATGGACACAAAGGCCCGCCCTGTGCGACAAAGAAGAAGGAAATTCAATGAGGAGCGATGCCTCGTCATAAAGGAAGAGACTCAGAAGCTGCTAAACGTTGGGCACATCAGGGAGATACAATACCCGGAGTGGCTGGCCAACGTAGTCCTAGTCAAGAAGGCAAATGGGAAGTGGAGGATGTGCGTGGACTTCACAGATCTGAACAAGGCATGCCCAAAGGATTCATACCCACTCCCCAACATTGACACCTTAGTAGACAGTGCCTCAGGCTGCAAGATGATGAGTTTCTTGGATGCATTCTCATGTTACAATCAAATCAAAATGCATCCCAGGGACGAAAGCAAAACGGCGTTTATGACAGATACATGTAGCTACTGTTATAAGGTAATGCCATTTGGTTTGAAAAATGCAGGCGCCACCTACCAGAGATTGATGGACAAAATCCTTGCACCGATGCTAGAAAGGAATGTGCAGGCCTACGTTGACGACATGGTGGTGACCTCGGACGAGAGGGGCCGACACGCAGCTGATCTGGAAGAGTTGTTCGCTACCATATCGAAGTATCACCTAAAGTTGAACCCAGAGAAGTGGGTCTTCGGTGTAGAGGCAGGAAAGTTCCTGGGTTTCATGCTCACAGAAAGAGGAATAGAAGCGAATCCTGACAAGTGTGCAGCCATCATCGCCATGAGAAGCCCAACTTCAGTGAAGGAGGTTCAACAACTAACGGGGCGAATAGCAGCATTGTCAAGATTCGTATCAGATGGTGGGGAAAAGGGGCACCACTATTTCCAATGACGGACCTTCCCATCCAGAAGGTACTCCAGAAGCCAGACGTGGCCGGGAGGATGGTACGCTGGACAGTGGAATTGTCAGAATATGACATCCAGTACGAGCCCCGGGGATCCATCAAAGGCCAGGTCTATGCTGACTTCGTAGCAGAACTTTCACCAGGAGGAGATCCTCAAGAGGTGGAAGCAGGGGCACAGTGGATGCTCTCAGTGGATGGATCTTCCAACCAGCAAGGGAGCGGCGCTGGAATAATCCTGGCAGGACCTAATGGGGTGTTAATCGAACAGGCTTTTCGCTTCGCCTTCAAGGCAAGCAACAACCAGGCGGAGTACGAGGCGTTGATTGCCGGGATGCTTTTGGCCAAAGAAATGGGTGCTTAGAGCCTCTTGGCAAAGAGTGACTCATAACTAGTCACAGGACAAGTAACAGGGGGATACCAAGCGAAGGACCCACAGATGGTTGCGTATCTGAAATATGTTGAGGTATTGAAAAGAGCCTTCGTTGCGTTTGAGCTGGTGCACTTCCCCAGGGAACAAAATGCCAGAGTTGACCTGCTTGCCAAGCTGGCCAGCTCAGGCAAGGGGGGAAAGCAGAGGACCGTAATACAAGAGACCCTCAAGACGCCGTGAAAGTTCGTTGCAGACAACAGGGTAGACGTCCTTCACGTTAGTACAACAAGAGGGAAACCAAGGAGTCATCGCTCGTTGAGTCAAGAGACGGTGAGGGCACCTTGCATAAGTACTTACGTAGCCTCGCTAGGTGAAGAAAGGAGTATACAAGTATGCGCTTTGGAGGAAGGTGACACTTGGATGACCCCTTACAGGCGATACCTGGCGGATGGGATCCTCCCAGCAGAGCCAGAGGAGGGCAAAAAGACTAAGAGGAACGCCGCCAGGTACACCTTAGTGGATGGGATATTGTTCAGGCATGGGTTTACGCACCCTATCTTGACGTGCGTAAGCGGCAACGAGTGCACCAGGATAATGGCAGAACTTCACGAAGGTATTTGTGGGAGCCACGTGGGACGAAGATCCATGGCGTCCAAGGTAATACGTGCAGGTTTCTTCTGGCCAACAGTAAGAGAAGATTGTGTATGATACGCCCAGCATTGCAAGCAGTGCCAGAGGCATGCCGATTGGCACAAGGCGCCGCCAGAGGAGTTAAGATCCATATACAGCACATGGCCTTTCCACACTTGGGGAATTGATATCCCAGGCCCTTTTCCATTGGCAATAAGGCAGATGAAATATCTGATCGTTGCCATCGAATATTTCACCAAGTGGATAGAGGCAGAGCCAGTGGCATAGATCACCGCCCACAAGGTGCAACACTTTGTTTGGAAAAAACATTATATGTCGTTTTGGGGTGCCAAGGCGTCTCATTTCAGACAATGGCACCCAGTTCGCGAGCCAATAGTTGGGAAAGTTGTGTACAGAAGTAGGAATCAAGCATGTGTTCGCGTCATTCGAACACCCCCAGACGAACGGGCAGGTCGAATCAGCAAACAGAGTTTTGTTGAGAGGATTGAAGCGCAGATTAGAGAAGGCTAAAGGGGCACGGGCAGAAGAGGTGCCAAGGATTGTATGGGCTTACCATACCACGCCTCAATCCTCCACCATAGAGACACCCTTCAGCTTAGTGTATGGATCGAACGCCATGATCCCAGTAGAGATCCACGAAAGCTCGCCTCGTTTCCTGGCGGAAGAATCCAACGAAGAAATGAGGGTGAACCTGGACCTGATAGACGAGGCTAGGGAAGAAGCAAAAATTAAGGCCGAGGCCGTGAAGAGAAGAGTGGAACATCAGTACAGCTCCAAAGTGAAGCTGCAACAATTCCAGATGGGTGATCTGGTCATGAGGAAGGCCCACTCCTACGAATTAGAAAATAAGTTGTCTCCCAAGTGGACCAGACCGTTCAGAATAACCAAAGTCAAAGGGAATGGTTCGTATAAGCTAGAGACATTAGAAGGGAGCCCCATCCCACGTAGCTGGAATGCGGAAAATTTAAAGTTTTATTTCAGTTGATGTTATTCCAGTTGAAGTTTGTAAAGGGGACACTCTTTATCCCTCCCGGGGGTTTTTTAACGAGGTCACCCAAATAAAGAAAGGAAAAGTTAAAATACACTCTCGTGCAGCCAGGGCCATTCTGCGAGGCCTTGATCAGGGCTCATCCAGCGACGTTTGCTGAAGTCAGGCGACTTGCAGTGGCCCACATCGCCGACGAGAGTGAAGTCGCCGAGAAGAGAGGCAGCGTGGCTCCCGCCAGGCCACGCGCCCAGACCAGGATCCAGCCGCAGAGGGTGCTGGAAACGGCGGCGGCGGCCAGAAAAGACCAGAGGACTCGCTATCCTTACGACAGGAGAAATAAGGGAAGAAGCCAAGCGCGCCAACAACCAGCGCGCCAACAACCAGCACGCCGGGAATACAATCGCCCGCCTAAGCATAAATTTGTCATGGGACTAGCGGACCTGATCGCTATCCCTAACATATCTGCTAGGTTGAAGGCGCCTGAGAAGGTGGGCGACAAGGTGCTGGGGTCAAAGCCGGACGCCTGGTGCGAGTTCCACCAGTGTTTTGGCCACAACCTGGACTCGTGTTTGTCTTTAGGATACCAGCTCGACGATCTGGTTAAGAGCGGGTTCCTAAATGACTATCTGCTGGACAGGAGGACGGGGGGAGCGTCGAGTTCCCAGCCAGCAGGTGGAGAAGCCCAGCAACACGAGATGCCTATCCACGGGGAAATCCACACCATTGCAGGGGGTTTCTCAGGTGGTGGATGCACCGCATCGCAGAGGAAAAAGTATGCGCGATCGGTGATGACAGTGGACATGTTTGAAGATCACTCGCCGGAAGTGGACATTACGTTCACCAAGCAGGATCTTCGGGACGTTGTGCCTCATGACAACGATCCCATAGTTATTTCGTTGGTTACAGCAGGGAGGAAGGTCCACAGAGTTCTGGTGGACCAAGGAAGCTCGGCAGACGTGATGTTCTGGCCGACTTTCACGCAGTTGGAATTGCCCCTTGACCAGCTAAGGCCCTATGGAGGGTGCTTGTATGGGTTCGCTGGTGACCAGGTGGAGGTCAGGGGGTACATCGAGCTGAGAACCACGTTTACAGATGAGGCTGGGTCGAGGACGGAGAAAATCAAGTACCTCATCGTAAACGCCCCTTCAGCATATAACATCTTGTTGGGAAGGCCCACTCTTAACAGGATAGGTGCCATTCCGTCGACTCGGCACATGAAGGTGAAGTTGCCGTCCATGGAAGGGGTGGTGATCACGATAAAGTCTGATCAGAAAGAAGCGAAAAGGTGCTATGAGAATAGCCTGAAAAACAAAAGATCAGTGAGTTATGTAACAACCACCCCGCCTCCCGGTGTGAAGCCCAAACCGCCGGTAACAGAGGAGGCCGCCGGAAGAGACGTGGAAATGGTGGATGCTGAGCTGGGGGAGAGGAATGCTGGCCTGGAGGAGGAAGAGGCGCGGAATCGCCCCGAGGAAGCAAGGGAACAGGGAATCGTCAGGGCGGTGATCGCCAGAGAATCCAGGCCCAAACCTGTCGAACAGTGGCTCGAGAAGGAGATCGGAGGGAAAATCTTCAAGCTCGGAAGATCTCTGGAGGTCGATCTCCAGGACCAGATCGCCAAGGTGATTGAGCGGCATCTGGACGCGTTTGCTTGGTCCGCTTCGGACATGCCCGGGATCGATCCCGACTTCTTGTGCCATCATCTGGCGATGGACAACATGGTGAGACCGGTGCGACAAAGGAGAAGAAAATTCAATGAGGAGCGGAGGCAGGCGATCAAGGACGAAACACAGAAACTCCTCGCTGCAGGCCACATCAGGGAAGTCCAGTACCCTGAATGGTTGGCAAACGTCGTGCTGGTGAAGAAGAGTAACGGGAAATGGCGCATGTGCGTCGATTTCACCGATCTGAACAAAGCTTGCCCAAAGGATTCGTATCCTTTACCAAGCATTGATGCCCTGGTTGATAGTGCTGCAGGGTGCAAGCTGCTGAGTTTCCTGGATGCCTTCTCGGGCTATAATCAGATCAAGATGCATCCCATGGATGAAGAAAAAACAGCCTTCATGACGGAGAGGTCGTGCTACTGCTATAAGGTGATGCCGTTTGGGCTGAAGAACGCGGGGGCCACGTACCAAAGGCTGATGGATCGAGTACTTGCACCAATGCTGGGAAGGAACGTGCAAGCTTACGTCGATGACATGGTCGTGACCTCGCAGGAAAAGAGCAAGCACGTTGCGGACTTGGAAGAATTGTTCACGACGATCGCCAAGTTCAAGTTAAAGCTCAACCCGGAGAAATGCATTTTCGGCGTGGAGGCTGGAAAATTTTTGGGTTTTCTCTTGACTGAAAGAGGAATAGAAGCTAACCCAGACAAGTGTGCCGCCATCTTGGCGATGAGAAGCCCGGCTACGGTGAAAGAAGTCCAGCAGCTAACAGGTCGGATGGCAGCTTTATCTCGCTTCGTGTCAGCTAGCGGAGAAAAGGGGCATCCCTATTTTCAATGTCTGCGGCGCAATAATAAGTTTGCTTGGACGAAAGAGTGCGAGGAAGCTTTCGTCAAGCTGAAGGAGTATCTGGCGAGCCCGCCGGTTCTGTGCAAACCGCTGGCGGGAATCCCTCTCAGGTTGTATTTTGCTGTAACTGAGAGGGCGGTGAGTGCGGTGCTCGCCCAGGATCAAGATCAGGCTCAGAAGCCTATTTATTTTGTGAGCAAGGTGTTGCAGGGCCCAGAAACGAGATATCAGGCCCTGGAGAAGGCTGCGCTGGCTGTGGTGTTTTCGGCGAGGAGGTTGCGCCACTACTTCCACAGTTTCACAATACTGGTGATGACTGACCTGCCCATCCAGAAGGTCTTGAAGAAACCTGACGTTGCGGGAAGAATGGTGAAGTGGGCAGTGGAGTTGTCAGAGTTTGACATTAAATATGAGCCTCGAGGCCCGATCAAGGGGCAAATCTTTGCAGATTTTGTGGTTGAGCTCTCATCGGAGGCGACGCGGGTTGAAGGAGACAATTTCCGTTGGGTACTTTCGGTGGATGGATCGTCGAATTAGCAGGGCAGCGGTGCTGGAGTCATATTGGAAGGACCCAACGGCGTGCTGATCGAACAATCGTTGAGATTTGCCTTCAAAGCCAGCAACAATCAAGCAGAGTATGAGGCGCTGATCGCCGGGATTCTGCTGGCCAATGAGATGGGAGCTAGGGTGCTGATGGCTAAGAGTGACTCGCTGCTAGTCACAGGGCAAGTAACAGGCGAGTTCCAGGCTAAAGATCCACAAATGGCGGCTTACTTGGCGTATGTGCAGGAATTGAAGAGATCCTTTGCCTCTTTTGAAGTAGTACATGTGCCCCGAGAGCAGAATGCCCGAGCTGACTTGCTTGCTAAGCTCGCCAGCTCAGGCAAGGGGGGTAGGCAGAGGACGGTGATTCAAGAAACTCTGAAGACGCCAAGAGCATTCGTAGCAGATCACCTGGTCCTTCAAATAAGCAAGTCGACGGAGAGAGCAGCGAGAAGCCATAAGTCCTTGACGCAAGAAACTCTGAGATCGCCGAGAATCAGAGCATGTCGAGGAGAGAAGGTGAATGTGATGCAGGTCTGCGCTACCCATGATTCAGACACTTGGATAACACAGTACAAGCGGTGCTTGGCAGATGGCCTCCTCCCGCTAGATCCAACAGAAGCTAGGAAGGTAAAGAAAAATTCCAGCAAGTACACGTTGATTGATGGCGATCTGTACAGGTTTGGGTTCACTCACCCACTCCTGGAATGCATACACGGCGAGAAGTGCACGAGAATTATGGCAGAGCTCCACGAAGGTATATGTGGAAGCCACGTCGGGGGTCGAGCTCTGGCCGCGAGGACTCTCCGTGCAGGATACTATTGGCCATCCATGAGAGAAGATTGCAAGAAGTATGCCCAGTGCTGCAAACAATGCCAGCAGCACGCCGATTGGCACAAGGCACCTCCTGAGGAGTTGAAGTCGATCTATAGCCCTTGGCCGTTTCATACTTGGGGAATCGACATCCTGGGACCTTTCTCGCTGGCGATCAGGCAAATGAAGTACTTGGTGGTGGCGATTGAGTATTTCACCAAGTCGATTGAAGCGGAACCAGTGGCCCAGATCACCGCACACAAGATCGAAGGTTTTGTATGGAAGAACATCGTGTGCCGATTTGGAGTGCCTAAGCGCCTGGTGTCAGATAATGGGACGCAGTTTGCAAGCCACCTGTTGAAGAAGCTTTGCGAAGGGGTGGGAATTCAACAAGTGTTTGCATCCGTCGAGCACCCTCAGACAAATGGCCAGGTGGAGTCAGCTAATCGGGTGTTGTTGAGAGGCTTGAAGAGAAGGCTTGAGAAAGCCAAGGGAAGTTGGGCTGAGGAGGTGCCCCGTATAGTCTGGGCGTACCACACCACCGAGCAGTCAGGAACCCATGAGACCCCGTTTAGCTTGGTCTATGGGTGTGATGCCATGATTCCAGTGGAGATCCGGGAGAGCTCGCCGAGATTCCAGAACTTCGTAGAGGAAGATTCGAATGAAGAGAGAAGGCTGAACCTGGATCTACTGGATGAGGTCAGGGAAGAAGCGAGGTTGAAAGCTGAAGCTGTGAAGAGAAGGGTTGAACGAAGATACAACTCGAAGGTGATGCCAAGGCAGTTTAGAGAGGGTGATCTGGTGATGAGGAAGGCCCACCAGTACGAGATGGAGAATAAATTGTCACCCAAGTGGACTGGACCGTTCAGAATAACCGAGGCGCTCGGGAACGGGGCCTACCGCTTAGAGACGCTGGAAGGAGGGGCGATCCCTCGCACCTGGAACGCCACACACCTGAAGTTGTACTATAGTTAAGAGCTTTGTAAGTAAAGACAAACACAAAAGTTATATTGCAATGTCTCTGTTAAAACAGTTTCAAGGGGGCACTCTTTTTTCCCTAAGGAGGGTTTTTAATGAGGCCACCCAATAAAAGAAGAGTTTTCGAAGTATAAGGTGTTTTCAGATTGCATGTTTGCTTTTTTCCAAGAGTTTTTGAAGAAAGACCTTGTCGCTTGTACGTGATTTAAGGCGAGAAAAGATATATCGCTTGTACCTTGTCGATTGGAGGCACCAGTTAAGTTTTAAGTCCTCATCGTTTTTCGGCGATTGGAGGCACCAGTTAAGTTTTAAAGTCCTCATCGTCTGTCGGCGATCGGAGGCACCAGATGAAAGACCTCAACGCCCTCGCGCGTCCTGAGGCAAGTAAAAGACCTCCTCGCCGTCGAGCGAGTGCAGGCGAGAAAGAGAAAAAGTCCTCCGTGTTTCTGGGAGCGAGAAGATGTAACTCCTGGGGCAATGTAGAGGCAAGTTAAAAGACCTCCTCGCCGTCGAGCGAGTGCAGGCGAGAAAGAGAAAAAGTCCTCCGTGTTTCTGGGAGCGAGAAGATGTAACTCCTGGGGCAATGTAGAGGCAAGTTAAAAGACCTTCTCGCCGTCGAGCGAGTGCAGGCGAGAAAAAAGGAAAGGTCCTCAGTGCATCCAGGGGGGAGGAGATGTACACCCTGGGCAAGTTGAGGCACCAGATAAAGTCCTTATCGCCATTGTGCGAGCTAAGGCCAGTTAAAGACCTCCTCGCCGTCGAGCGAGTGCAGGCGAGAGAAAGAAAAGGTCCTCAGTGCATCCAGGGGGGAGGAGATGTACACCCTGGGCAAGTTGAGGCACCAGATAAAGTCCTTCTCGCCGTTGAGCGAGTTCAGGCGAGTTAAAAGACCTTCTCGCTTACGTGCGAGCATAGGCAAGATAAAATCCTTCTCGTCTCGAACGAGTTCAGGTATGGCGAAGAGGGTGGAAGAAGCTTGAAAGGTGGCTAAGGTAGGTTCGAAGAGAACGCCTAGTCAGCCGGTCTTTTGCTCTAAAGTTCAGGGGGGCAAAGGAAGATCCCAAAGGGCGCTTCTACCCCAGATAAAGAAACGATTGCCAAAGCATGAGGCTAGGAAAGGCTGATGTTACCAAGAGGTCTTGGCGATCGGGAAGAGTTTAAACGACGGCGAGAAGGTTGAAAGACTTGTTTGATAAAGCAGGTCGAGCGGGACGTTGTTTGAGCCAATGATTGAGTTACAGTTCGTCGCTTGAAGGGTATTCTTGCAATAAGGTTAGTTGCCTTAAGAGTACAAGTTGTTTAAAGTGATTATTGCTTAAGTTTGAATTGGCTCGAGGCAATTACGTCAAAAGTCGCGTTTGCAAAATCACTAAGTTAAATCCGACAAAGTTAAACATGCAAAGAAGGTAAAGCGCTTAAAGAGGTCAAGAGAGTGAATATCCAAGCCTTGTGATTGAAATGAGTATCTGTTAAGAATACGTAGGCGCGAGTTTATTACAAGATATATACAAGGGAAATCATAAAGTAGCAGATGAGGTGGAGTTGATTAGTCTTCAGCAGGAACGACCTTTCCATCTACTACTTCGTTGTTCAACGACACCATGCTGAGGTCAAGATCGGGGAATAGGCATGCGAATTGTTCCCGAGCGGCTTCGAATCCAGCAGCCAGAATCTGAGCAGAGTTTAGCTTAAGTTCTTCAATTTGCCCTTGAAGTTCTTCAACCTGTTTCTTGAGCTCTTTGTTCTGCTGCTCCAGCTCTTCAACCTGTTTTCGGAGTTGTTCGTTGGTCTCTTGAGCATGGAGAAGGTCGTCAGTAACCTTCTTGGATTCCGTTTGAGCTTGGGCCAACTCAGCAGCCATCTTTCCTTTCTCCTTGTTTGCCTCGGTGAGATCAGCCATGGCGTCGTCCCTCGCCTTTTCTACTTGCCCAAGTAGCTTCTCTCGGTCGATCGACCTTTGCTCCAGTTTTTGCACCTTGGCGGCGTCAGCTTGAATGCGAGCCTCCAGGTCGACCGCCTTGGCACGAAGGGGCACAATTTTGCTTTCTAGCTCAACTTTCTCTTGGGCAAAATCATGAACTTTGCGGCGAAGGTCAGCAGCTTCCTTGCGCGCCAACCTGAGCTCGGTACTCATTGCATCCTCCACTCGGGAGTGTTCGATTTCTGCGAGCTTCAGGTTGAAGGATAACTTCTCCACCTCGACCTTCATAGTGCTGTTTTCGGTCGTGAGGTTGAAGAGATCGTCTTGAAGCCTCCTGGTGGAGCTCTCCACAACCCTCGTTATGATCGCGGGGATATCATCTGCTATGGTTTTCAACTTGGCAGTTAGAGGTTCCCACATCCTTGTGACTTCGAGGGAAAGGTTTGCTGCTTGGAGAGGCGCCAGGGGGGCTTGTTGAGGGTTCTCGCCGCCACCTTCCTTAGCAATATCTTCAGTGGTTGCTTCATGGCGTGGCGACGCAATCGGGGATTCGGTAATCAGGATTGGAGAGGTATGAGCCACCTCATCCCCGATTGGAGCATTTTCTGCAGCTGAAGCGTTTGAAGGGGGGCCCCCTCCTGCTGACACGTACGGCGTAGAGGCGCTTGGGGGGTCCTCCAAGAAATTTGGCTCTTGGGCCTCGGCTGCAGGTGGCGCAGTGGCCAGTGGAACCGCTTGGACTGGTGATGAAGGAGCTTGTGGTGTTGGCGATGAGGGAGGAGGAGCAGGCGTTGATGGTGGTGATGAGGTTGGAAGAGGGGGTGGGGCAGGTGGTGAAGATGGTGCCACCCTTTTCCTCTTCGTAACGAGGCCATCCTCGGTGACCTCGTCGTCCTCTTCTTCCTCCTCTTGGATGACTTGGGGGGCTTTCCTTTTGGGTCTTTTAAGTACCAATTTTTTGCGTTGGGCAGGTTCCTTCGGTGGTGATCGCCCATGGACAATGGCGGCTTCCACCACTGAGTTTGGCACTGTTTGGGAACCGCTCGCCAACCCGTGGTTTCGGGCGAGTGTCTTCAACTCGGAGAGCATGTTCCTGGGCAACATGTCGTCTGCATGGAATGAAAATGCTCGAGTTAACTCAAGGGAAATGAATAAGTGTGTAAGGTGATAAAGCAACAGAGCAGGTAGTATATGCAGGAAAAATAAAACCAAAGTCTTGCGCACAACGCACAAGACGCCCAGAAACAGCTAAAACAGAAGCAATATCAAGACGAGGGTGTAATGTCCTAACCTATTCGGATATCTAGCTGGTCTTCGTAGAATTCGAAGCATATCAAGGTGGCGGTGAGGAATGATACATTGGCGTCCGCCACCTTCTTCCATAAGAGACAAAGGTCTCTGTCCAAAGCTCCCATGCTATCAGGACTTCTGGGCCTCCTGAAGCAGCTCTTGGACTCCTTTTTCCCCTTGTCCACCCAGTACAAGGGGAAACCATCAAGAAGGGAGGTGTCCTTGTCGTTTGCACGTACTTGGACAAACTTCCCCTTCCAATCTTTGTACGATTGCTGGAAGATGGTAAAGATGGACCTCCCAGCAATCGCGTTCAAGCTGACCCACAGGCGGTCTCCTGGGTGCTTGGCTTCGAACAGGAACAAAAACACGTCCACCGACGCGGGCAACCCCAGGTGGGCGCATGTCACTTGGAAGGCTCGAACAAACACCCAGCTGTTGGGATGAAGCTGGGCGGCAGAAATGTTGAGCTCAGTCAGAAGTTCCCTCTCGAATCGAGTGAAGGGGAACCTAAGCCTGACCTTCTTGAACAGAGTCGTATAGACAAAGCAGAAGGGCCCGTCGGCGCTTACTTTGTCATCAGCACACACGGGCAGGTCGGCGGGGCAAGGCAGCACCATCATCTTTTCGTTGTGCTCCTTGTGAAACGATTGGTAGATCTCGTCCCCCTTAGTCAGCCGCAAGACTGCTCCCGCGGTGTTCACAGAGGACGTCTCTTTTAGAAGGGTCGGGGTGGCCCAGGGATATAATGTTTTGAAGTCTGGCAGAGGGACGGGGGCTCCTCCAGCATTAGGTGGAGTCGCCTGGGCCAGGGCAGATTGGGAAGATGCAGGCCTCTCAGCCTGCGAAGAGGAAGCGCCACGAACTTGCGTTGAGTCGTGTGCTTGTGAAGGAAGGTTTCGTGCTGATGGAGGGGGGTTCGGGGTAATCTTGGTGCGAGTCATGATGGCAGCTGCAAAGGAAGAAGAAAGGAAAAATGATCAGGGGGGTTACGAAGGCTGACTCGATCATAGAAGGAAGGTGAAATACGAACGAATGTGGGTTCGTTGCGACGATCGACAAAGCCCTAAGTTACGCAGAAAGAGAAATGGAAAAACAACCCACAGCGTATGCACCAAGCAGTTACAGGATGATGCGAATCGGTGAAAATGCAAGGAAAACCAGCAGATGAAGGAAAGTAATTACCTTTCGATGATCAGGAAGACGATGGAGGAAGATGGTGATCTGGAGCGTTGAAGAGCGTTGGGAGTTTTCGCAGAGGGAAGTTAGAGCGTTTGCGAGCGCGAAGAAAGTGATGGAACAGTGGAACGAAATGGGTTTAAGGGTTTTTCGAAATGGGTTTAGGAAGCGCAAACGGCAAATGAAGAGAGCCGTTGATGAAGCCACGTGTCGAGCGATGGGTGAAGGGTTTGGTGGAGCGTCAGAGCAGCAGAAGGTACAATCGCTTGGAATTCTGCGTCAGTGCCACGTAGATCGGTGTTAACGAAGGCTCTTTCAGTCTTTTCGCTAGACAAGTCTTCGCTTAAGACTGGGGGGCTTGTGTACCGCCCTGGTGGTCGGGTGTGATGACGTGGCATCCTGCTACAGTGTAGGCGTGTTGACAAGGCGCCAGGTTGGCAGAAGGGAAGGAAGTCGGGGGGCACGCGTAGTCGCCAGTTGTCAAGCTGGCGTGTTCCGACTTCCAGCTTACTAGAATAGGCGATCGCCAGGTTGAAGATGAAGTCACCAGATGTAGACCCAGGCGACCAAGCGGTCGGAGATCGCCAGAGCGAGCACATCGCCGAAGATGAAGGAGAAGCAGATTATGAAGGCGGCCGGCGAGACCACAGGGAAGGTGTATGAAGGCCCTAACTCGCCAGTTCCAGTAGAGATCGCACTCCTAAGTTAGCTATGCACTGGGCAGTACCATGCATAAGTAACTTAGCCAAAATGAGAGCAGAAGCAGCGCCAAGTCAGGGAGCCTCCAGATGATGGCACGTGTACAGTTGGATGCGAGCCACGTGTTCGAGTCTGTAACTGCCAGGAGAGAGAAAGCCACCAGGTATATAAGAGTTCTTAACAAACTTTCTGAGGTACGCACGTTCAGTTCATACACTTTACGCTTGCGAGTGATAGAGCTGATTGTGAGAGAGGATTTGCACGGTTCTAGTTCTCTTAGTTTTTGGTGATACCGTCACTGACTTGAGCGTCGGAGTGCGATCGGCCGCAGCGGTGCCGTATCGTTTCTTTGCAAGTTCTTGAAGTAGATCCCGGAGAGGAACGAAGGTGATAAGCGGTGCGCACGTCGATCCGTTGACGAGGCATTCTCCAGCGTTCCAGTCAACAGGCAGGATCAGTTTCCTATTTATATAATGCCACAAAGGAGAGAGAATATGAAAACTCACCTCTCGGACCATTAGATCGCTTCACATCTAAGGGCACACAATGTTTGGTATATGAACCGGCACGAATAAGTCACCGTTAGATAGTTTGGATTGAATAGTGTCCACCAAACACCATTTTGCAAAAAGCACTAATCCCCTCTCTGACAACATTTAATGCACTTAGTAGTCACATCTCACCTCAGGGCACCCAATGTCTTGTCTCACTTCTTCAAAAATTATTTTCTTCAAGCCTGGGGTAAGTGTACCAGTCAATACCGAACGAGTCAGACACTCGGCCTCAGTAACCGACCAAGCATATCAAGACAACACTTAATAAATGAGAGCAACAACAATTACCAAGACATTTAATGAATCTTAATTACTTTCCACATTATGTGGATATCTATAAGAAATCAACTAAGTATTGATTAAATAAAATCTATTAAAGATATTCTTCATGTATACTAACATACCAATATATCTCCATATAAATCAGGGATTATGATACACATCAGAAAATAATTGATTAGCTCATTACAACAAGAGTTCATGACCAAACACTATAAATAAACTCTTTACAGAAGTATAAGGTACGCTTCAATCAGTTTACAAATATACACTTTTTACATAAAGTATTGATCCTGCCTGTTGACCAGAACGCTGGAAACTGCCTCGTCAAAGGATCGACGTGTGCACCGCTTCACACCTCCGTTCCTCTTCAAGATCCACCTCAAGAACCTGCAAAGAAACAGAGCGGCGCCGCTACGGCCGATCGCACTCCAACGCCCAAGTCAGTGACCGAATCACCAAATACTAAGAGAACAAGAACCGTGCAAATCCTCTCTCACAGTAAGCTCTATAACTCGCAAGCGTAAAGAATGTATTCTGAACGTGCGTACCTCAGAAAGTTCGTTGAGAACTCTTATATACCTGGTTACTTTCTCTCTCCTGGCAGTTACAGACTTGGACACGTGGCTCGCATCCAACCGTACACGTGCCATCATCTGGAGCCTCCTTGACTTGGGCGCTGCTCCTGACTCTCTCTTTGGCTAAGTTATTTATGCATGGTGCTGCCCAGTACATAGCTAACTTGGGAGTGCGATCTCTACTGGAACTGGCGAGTTAGGGTGCCTTCATACACCTTCCCTGTGGTCTCGCCGGCCGCCTTCATAATTTGCACCACCTTCATCTCTGGCGATGTGCTTTCTCTGGCGATCTCCAATCTCAAGGTCGCCTGAGTTTACATCTGGCGACTTCATCTCCAACCTGGTGATCGCCGATTCTGGTATGCTGGAGATCGGAACACGCCAACTTAATAACTGGCGACTTCACGAGCCCCCCGACTTCCTTCCCTTCTGCCAACCTGGCGCCTTGTCAACACGCCTATACTGTAGCGGGATGCCACGTCATCACTTCCGACTACCAGGGCGGTACACAAGCCCCCCAGTCTTAAGCGAAGACTTGTCCAGCGAAAAGACTAGAGGAGTCACGTCAACACCGGTCTACGTGGCACTGACGCAGAATTCCAAGCGGTTGTACCTGCTGCTTCTCTGACGCTCCACCAAACCCCTCACCCATCGTTCGACACGTGGCTTCATCAACGGTTACCTTCAGCTACCGTTTGCGCTTCCCAAACCCATTTTGAAAAAACTCTTAAACCCATTTCACTCCACACTGTTCCATCACTTTCCCTCGTATTCACAAACGCTCTAACCTTCTTCTGCAACAAACTCTCAGCGCTCTCCAACATTCTGAATCACCATCATCCTTCATCGTCTTCCTGATCATCAAAAGGTACCTACTTTCCTTCTTCTGCTGGTTTTCCTTGCATTTTAACCGATTTGCATCATCCTGTAACTGCCTGGTGCATACGCTGTGGGTTGCTTTTTCCATTTCTCCTTCTACGTAACTTAGGGCTTCGTCAATCATCGCAACGAACCTACGTTCGTTCGTTTTTCATCTTCCTTCCATGATCGAGTCAGCCTCTGTAACCCCTGATCATTTTTCCTTTTCTTCTTCCTTTGCAGCTGCAACAATGACTCACACAAAGATCACCCCGAATCCTCCTCCTTCATCACGAAACCCCCCTTCACAAGCACACGACCCACCACGAGTTCGTGGCGCTTCATCTTCCCAGGCTGAGAGGCCTGCGTCTTCCCGCCCTAACCTGGCCCAGGCGACTCCACCTATCGCCGGAGGAGCCCCCGTTCCCTTGCCAGACTTCAAAACCCTGTATCCCTGGGCCAACTCGACCCTTCTGAGGGAGACATCTTCTGTGAACACTGCTGGAGCAGTTTTGCGGCTGACTAAGGGGGATGAGCTTCATCAATCATTTCATAAGGAGCACGATGAAAAGATGATAGTGCTACCCTGCCCCCCCGGTCTGCCCGTTTGTGTTGATGACAAGGTGAGTGCTGACGGGCCCTTCTGCTTCGTCTACACAATGCTATTCAAGAAGGTGAAACTGAAGTTCCCTTTCACCCGTTTCGAAAGGGAGCTCCTCACCGAGCTCAACATTGCCGCCGCCCAGCTTCACCCCAACAGCTGGGCGTTCGTGCGAGCATTCCAAGTGATGTGCGACCATCTGGGGTTGCCCGCATCCGTGGACGTATTTCTATTCCTCTTTGAAGCCAAGCACCCAGGAGACCGCCTGTGGGTTAGCTTGAATGCGATTGCTGGGAGGTCAATCTTCTCCATCTTCCAGCAATCCTATAAGGACTGGAAAGGGAAGTTCGTCCAAGTGCGCCCTAACGACAAGGACGTCTCCCTACTCGACGGCTTCCCCTTGTACTGGGTGGACAAGGGGAAGAAAGAGTCCAAGAGCTGCTTCAGGAGACCCAGAAGTCCTGACAGCATGGGAGCGTTGGACCGAGATCTCTGCCTTTTCTGGAAAAGGGTCGCGGATGCCAACATCACTTTCCTTACCACCACCCTGATCTGCTTCGAATTCTACGAGGACCAACTCGAAATTCGAATAGGTTAGAACATTTAAACTGTTGTTTTAATACTGCTTCTATTTGACTGTTTCTGGGCGTCTTGTGCGTTATGCGCAAGACTTTGGTTTTATTTTTCCTGCACCGATCATCTGCTTTGCTGCATACTGCCTTATGCACTTATTTTCTCCTTGAGTTAACCCATGCATTTTCGTCCCATGCAGATAACATGTTGGGCAAGGGTATGCTTGCTGAATTGAGGGCGCTCGCCCGAACCCACGGGCTGGCGACGTGCTCTCAAACAGTGCCAAATTCTATGGTGGAGATCGCCGCCACTCAGGGTCGATCGCCACCTAAGGGCCCAGCACCCTCCGACGTCCAACCCGCCGCCCAGCGGAAGAAACTTGTCCTCAAGAGGGCTAAGAGGAAAGCTCCCCAGATAGTCCAAGAGGATGAGGAAGAAGATGACGAGGTCACCGAGGATGGCCTCGTTACAAAGAGGAAGAGGGTGGCACCTTCTTCACCACCTGCACCACCCCCTCTTCCCACGTCAACGCCACCATCCACGCCTGCTCCTCCTCCATCATCGCCACCCCCACAAGCTCCTGTTTCACCAGTCCAAGCGATCCCGCTGGCCACTGCGCCACCCGCGGTTGAGGTCCAAGAGCCAAACTTCATGGAGGACCCCCCGAGCGCCTCCACGCCACATGTATCAGCTGGAGGGGGTCCCCCTTCAAATGCCTCAGCCGCAGAGGTTGCTCCAATCGGGGATGAGGTCGCTCATACCTCACCGATTCTGATCACTGAATCCCCGATGTCGTCACCACGCCGAGAAGTGCCCACTGAAGAACCAGCTAAGGAAGGTGGCGACGAAAACCCACAACAGGCCCCCACAGCGCCTCTAGTGCCTCTACAAGCAGCAAACCTCCCCCTTGAGGTCACGAGGATGTGGGAGCCTCTATCTGCTAAGCTAAAGACGATAGCAGAAGACATCCCTGCCATCATCACCAGAGCTGTGGAGAGCTCCACCAGGAGACTCCAAGACGACCTCTTCAACCTCAAGACAGAGAACAGCACCATGAGGGTTGAGGTGGAGAAGTTGTCCTTCAACTTGACGCTCGCGGAGATTGAACACTCCCGAGTGGAGGACGCAATGAGCACCGAGCTCAGGCTGGCGCGCAAAGAGGCCACTGATCTCCGCCACAAAGTGCAACAACTTGCTCAAGAAAAGATCGAACTAGAGAGCAAGATTGTGCCCTACCGCGTCAGGGTGGCTGACCTGGAGGCTCTCATAAAGGCCGACGCCGTCAAGGTGCAGAAATTAGAGAAAAGGTCAGCTGAGCGAGAGACCCTCCTTGGGCAGGTAGAAAAGGCAAGGGACGACGCCATAGCTGATCTCGCCGAGGCCAACGAAGAGAAGGGAAAGGTAGCTGCTGAATTGGCCCAAGTGCAAGCGGAATCCAAGAAGGTTGCTGAAGACCTTCTCCAGGCTCAAGAGACCAATGAACAACTTAAGAAGCAGGTTGAAGAGCTGGAGCAACAGAATAAGGAGCTGAAAGAGCAAACTGAAGATCTCAAGAAGCGGATTGAGGAACTTCAGAAGCATATTGAAGAACTCAAGCTGAACTCTGCTCAAATTCTGGCTGCTGGATTCGAAGCTGCACGGGAACAATTTGCCTGCTTGTTCCCCGACCTGGATCTCAGCATGGTGTCACTGAATAATGAAGTGGTGGATGGAAAAGTGGTGCCCGCCGAAGACTGATCAATTTAATCCATCCATTGCTTTTATACTTTCCCTTGTATACAGCTTGCAACAGACTTTATGCCTTTTCGTATATATGTTTTGAACTGATATTAACTGTTAATGACAAAGGTCTACGTTCTTCCTCTTATAACTTCTTTAATTGCTTCAACTTTCCTTGCTTGCTTAATTCCAAAGAAAAGACTTAGGAAAACTGTAGGCACGACCTTTGACTTAACTGCTTCGAATCACCTCAACTTCGAATAATAATCACATTTATCAACTCGTAACTTAAGGCAATAAACCTTAGCGTAAAATGATACCTTAAGCATCAAACTTTGACTCAGCTACTGGCTTAAACACTGCTTCACCCGATCTGCTCCATCAAAACGGGTCTTTTAACTTTTTCGCCACTGTTTGAACTTTTCCTGGTCGCCAGAAACTCTTGGCGATCAGCTTCTTTCTGGCTTCACGCCTTAGCCATTGTTCTTTGATCTGGGGGTAGAGACGCCTTTCGGATCCTTCTCTACCGCCTTGTGCTTCAGAGCAAGAGACCGGGTGGCTAGGCGTTCTCTTCGAACCTACCTTAGCCACCCTCAGAACTTCTTCCACCCTCTACACCGTACCTGAACTCGTTCGAGACGAGAAGGATTTTATCTTGCCTGAACTCGCTCATAGGCGAGAAGGTCTTTAACTCGCCTGAACTCGCTCATAGGCGAGGAGGTCTTTTACTCGCCTGAACTCGCTCACAGGCGAGAAGGTCTTTGAATCATGCCTCTACATTGCCCCAGGGGTTACATCTTCTCGCCCCCGGAAACACGGAGGACTTTTACTTGCCTCTACATTGCCCCAGGGGTTACATCTTCTCGCCCCCAGAAACACTGAGGACTTTCACTTGCCTCTACATTGCCCCAGGGGTTACATCTTCTCGCCCCCAGAAACACTGAGGACTTTCACTTGCCTCTACATTGCCCCAGGGGTTACATCTTCTCGCCCCCAGAAACACTGAGGACTTTCACTTGCCTCTACATTGCCCCAGGGGTTACATCTTCTCGCCCCCAGAAACACTGAGGACTTTCACTGGTGCCTCTATATTGCCCCAGGGGTTACATCTTCTCGCCCCCAGAAACACTGAGGACTTTCACTCTTTCTCGCCTGCACTCGCTCGACGGCGAGGAGGTCTTTTACTTGCCTCAAGACGCGCGAGGGCGTTGAGGTCTTTTAACTGGTGCCTCCGATCGCCGAAAGACGATGAGGACTTAAAAACTTTAACTGATGCCTCCAATCGCCGAAAAACGATGAGGACTTAAAAACTTTTTAGAAAGCATGCAACATATCTTTACTCGCCTTAAATCACGTATAAGTGACAAGGTCTTTCTTCAAAACCTTTTGGAAAATAGCAAGCATGCAATCTGAAAACGCCTTATACTTCGAAAACTCTTCTTTTATTGGGTGGCCTCATTAAAAACCCTCCTTAGGGAAAAAAGAGTGCCCCCTTCAAACTGTTTTATCAGAGACATTGTAATATAACTTTTGTGTTTGTCTTTACTTACAAAGCTCTTAACTATAGTACAACTTCAGGTGCGTGGCGTTCCAGGTGCGAGGAATCGCCCCTCCTTCCAGCGTCTCTAAGCGGTAGGCGCCGTTCCCGAGCGCCTCGGTTATTCTGAACGGTCCCGTCCACTTAGGCGACAGCTTATTCTCCATCTCGTACTGGTGGGCTTTTCTCATCACCAGGTCGCCTTCTCTAAATTGCCTTGGCATCACCTTCGAGTTGTACCTTCGTTCAATCCTTCTCTTCACCGCCTCAGCTTTCAGTCTCGCCTCTTCCCTGACCTCATCCAGTAGGTCCAGGTTCAGCCTTCTCTCTTCATTCGAGTCTTCCTCTACAAAGTTCTGGAACCTCGGCGAGCTCTCCTTGATCTCTACTGGAATCATCGCATCACACCCATAGACCAAACTGAACGGGGTCTCATGGGTTCCTGACTGCTCGGTGGTGTGGTATGCCCAGACTATACGGGGTACCTCCTCAGCCCAACTTCCCTTGGCTTTCTTGAGCCTCCTCTTCAATCCTCTCAGCAACACCCGATTGGCTGACTCCACCTGGCCATTCGTCTGAGGGTGCTCGACGGATGCAAACACTTGTTGAATTCCCACCCCTTCGCAAAGCTTCTTCAACAGGTGGCTTGCAAACTGAGTCCCATTATCCGACACCAGGCGTTTAGGCACTCCAAACCGGCACACGATGTTCTTCCACACGAAACCTTCGATCTTGTGTGCGGTGATCTGGGCCACTGGTTCCGCTTCGATCCACTTGGTGAAATATTCAATCGCCACCACCAAGTACTTCATCTGCCTGATCGCCAGCGGGAAAGGTCCCAGGATGTCGATTCCCCAGGTATGAAACGGCCAAGGGCTATAGATCGACTTCAACTCCTCGGGAGGCGCCTTATGCCAATCGGCGTGCTGTTGGCATTGTTTGCAACATTGGGCATACTTCTTGCAATCTTCTCTCATCGATGGCCAATAGTATCCCGCACGGAGAGTCCTCGCGGCCAGAGCTCGACCCCCGACGTGGCTTCCGCATATACCTTCGTGGAGCTCCGCCATGATTCTCGTGCACTTCTCGCCATGTATACATTCCAGGAGCGGGTGAGTGAACCCAAACCTATACAGATCGCCATCAATCAGGGTGTACTTGCTAGAATTCTTCTTTACCTTCCTAGCCTCAGTCGGATCCAGCGGGAGAAGGCCATCCGCCAGGCACCGCTTGTACTGTGTTATCCAAGTGTCTGGCTCATGGGTAGCGCAGACCTGCATCACGTTCACCTTCTCTCCCCGACATGCTCTAATTCTCGGCGATCTCAGAGTTTCTTGCGTCAGGGACTTATGGCTTCTCGCGGCTTTCTCCGTCGACTTGCTTATCTGAAGGACCAGGTGATCTGCCACAAATGCTCTCGGCGTCCTCAGAGTTTCTTGAATCACCGTCCTCTGCCTACCCCCCTTGCCTGAACTGGCGAGCTTAGCTAGCAAGTCAGCTCGGGCATTCTGCTCTCTGGGCACATGCACTACTTCAAAGGAGGCAAAAGAACTCTTCAACTCCTGCACATATTCCAGATAGGCCGCCATTTGTGGATCTTTAGCCTGGAACTCGCTCGTTACTTGCCCTGTGACTAGCAGCGAGTCACTCTTAGCCATCAGCACCCTAGCTCCCATCTCCTTGGCCAGCAAAATTCCGGCGATCAGCGCCTCATACTCTGCTTGATTGTTACTGGCTTTGAAGGCAAACCTCAGAGATTGTTCGATCAGCACGCCATTGGGTCCTTCCAATATGACTCCAGCACTGCTGCCCTGCTGGTTCGACGATCCATCCACCGAAAGTACCCAACGGAAATCGTCCCCTTCAACTCGCGTTGCCTCAGATGAGAGCTCGACCACGAAATCTGCAAAGATTTGCCCCTTAATCGGGCCTCGGGGCTCATATTTGATATCAAACTCTGACAATTCTACTGCCCACTTCACCATCCTTCCTGCAACGTCAGGTTTCTTCAAGACCTTCTGGATGGGCAGGTCAGTCATCACCAGTATTGTAAAGCTATGGAAGTAGTGGCGCAACCTCCTCGCCGAAAATACCACAGCCAGCGCAGCCTTCTCCAGGGCCTGATATCTCGTTTCGGGGCCCTGCAACACCTTGCTCACAAAATAAATAGGCTTCTGAGCCTGACCTTAATCCTGGGCGAGCACCGCACTCACCGCCCTCTCAGTTACAGCAAAATACAACCTGAGAGGGGTTCCCACCAGCGGTTTGCACAGAACCGGCGGGCTCGCCAGATACTCCTTCAGCTTGACGAAAGCTTCCTCGCACTCTTTCGTCCAAACAAACTTATTGTTGCGCCTCAGGCACTGAAAATAGGGGTGGCCCTTCTCTCCGCTAGCGGACACGAAGCGGGACAGGGCTGCCATCCGACCTGTTAGCTGTTAACTTCCTTCACCGTAGCTGGGCTCCTCATCGCCAAGATGGCGGCACACTTATCAGGGTTGGCCTCTATGCCTCTTTCAGTCAAGAGGAAGCCCAGAAACTTCCCAGCTTCCACGCCGAAAATGCATTTCTCTGGATTCAGCTTCAATCTGAACTTGGCGATCGTCGTGAACAATTCCTCCAAGTCAGCAACGTGCTTGCTCTTTTCCGACGAGGTCACGACCATGTCATCGACGTACGCTTGCACATTCCTTCCCAGCATCGGTGCAAGTACTCGATCCATCAACCTCTGGTACGTGGCCCCCGCGTTCTTCAGTCCAAACGGCATCACCTTGTAGCACTAGCACGATCTCTCCGTCATGAAGGATGTCTTCTCTTCATCCATGGGATGCATCTTAATCTGGTTATACCCCGAGAAGGCATCTAGGAAACTCAGCAACTTACACCCTGCGGCACTATCTACCAGGGCGTCTATGCTTGGTAAAGGATACGAATCCTTTGGACAAGCTTTGTTCAGGTCGGTGAAATCGACGCACATGCGCCATTTCCCGTTACTCTTCTTCACCAGCACGATATTCGCCAGCCACTCAGGGTACTGGACTTCCCTGATGTGACCTGCAGCAAGGAGTTTTTGTGTTTCATCTCTAATCGCCTGCCTCCTCTCCTCGTTGAACTTTCTTCTTCTTTGTCGCACTGGTCTCACCAAGTTGTCCATCGCCAGATGATGGCACAAGAAGTCGGGATCAATCCCGGGCATGTCCGAGGCGGACCATGCAAACGCGTCCAGATGCCGCTCAATCACCTTGGCGATCTGGTCCTGGAGCTCGATCTCCTGAGATCTTCCCAGCTTGAAGATCTTTCCCCCGATCTCTTTCTCGAGCCACTGCTCGACGGGTTTTGGCCTGGATTCTCGGGCGATCACCGCCCTGGCGATTCCCTATTCTCTCGCTTCCTCAGGGCGATTCCGCGCCTCTTCCTCCTCCAGACCAGCGTTTCCCTCCACTAGCTCAGCGTCCACCATCTCCACGTCCCTTCCGACGGTCTCTTCTGCTACCATCGATCTGGGCTTCACACCGGGAGGTGGGGTGGTTGTTACATAACTCACTGATCTCTTGTTTTTCAGGCTATTCTCATAGCACTTTTTCGCTTCTTTCTGATCAGACTTGATCGTGATCACCACCCCCTCCATAGACGGCAACTTTACCTTCATGTGCCGAGTCGACGGAATGGCGCCTATCCTGTTAAGCGTGGGCCTTCCCAACAGGATGTTGTATGCTGAAGGAGCGTTTACGATGAGGTACTTGATTTTCTCCGTCCTCGAACCAGCCTCATCTGTAAACGTGGTTCTCAACTCAATATACCCCCTGACCTCCACCTGGTCACCAGCGAACCCATACAGGCACCCTCCATAGGGCCTTAGCTGGTCAAGGGGCAACTCCAGCTGCGTGAAAGTCGGCCAGAACATCACGTCTGCCGAACTTCCCTGGTCCACCAGAACTCTGTGGACCTTCCTTCCCGCCGTAACCAACGAAATGACTATGGGATCGTTGTCATGGGGCACAACGTCCCGAAGATCCTGCTTGGTGAACGTAATGTCTACCTCCGGCGAGTGATCTTCAAACATATCCACTGTCATCACCGACCGCGCGTACTTCTTCCTCTGCGATGCGGTGCATCCACCACCTGAGAAGCCTCCTGCAATGGTGTGGATTTCCCCGTGGATGGGCATCTCGTGTTGCTGGGCTTCTCCACCTGCTGGCTGGGAACTCGACGCTCCTCCCGTTCTTTTGTCCAGCAGATAGTCATTTAGGAACTCGCTCTTAACCAGATCATCGAGCTGATACCCTAAGGACAAACACGAGTCCAAAGTGTGGCCAAAGCCCTGGTGAAACTCACACCAGGCGTCTGGCTTTGGTCCCAGCACCTTGTCGCCCACCTTCTAGGCGCTTTCAACCTAGCAGATATATTGGGAATGGCGATCAGGTCCGCCAATCCCATAACAAACTTGTGCTTAGGCAGGCGATTGTATTCCCGGCGTGCTGGTTGCTGGCGTCCTTGGCCCCTCCCCTTGTTCCTCCTATCATAAGGATGGCGAGCCCTCTGGTCCTTCCTGGCCGCCGCCGCTGTCTCCAGTACCCTTTGCGGCTGGATCCTGGTCTGGGCGCGTGGCCTAGCGGGAGCCACGCTCCCTCTCTTCTCAGCGACCTCACTCTCGTCGGCGATGTGAGCCACCGCAAGTCGCCTGACCTCAGCAAACGTTGCAGGGTGAGCCCTGATCAAGGCCTCGCAGAATGGTCCTGGCAGCACGCCCTTCTTGAATGCATAGACCAGCATTTCTTCATCTTTAGCCGGCGATCTGACCATCTGCGCTCCAAAGCGATTCAAGTAGTCTCTGAGGGACTCTCCCTGGTACTGCCTTATATCAAACAAATCATAAGACACCCTGGGCGGTGCCTTGTTCACGATGTATTGCTCGACGAAAACCTTCGAGAACTGCTGAAAATTGGTTATGTGACCGTTAGGTAGGCTCACAAACCACTCCAACGCCGTTCCCTGGAGCGTGCTCACAAACATCTTGCAATACACGGCGTCTGACCCTCCCGACAGCATCATCTGCGTATGGAACGTGGTTAGATGAGCCTCTGGATCCTCCACGCCGGTAAAGACAGCCTTAACCGGAACCACGCTCGTAGGAATAGGCGTGTCAGTAATCGCCTGAACAAAAGGCATAGGGAAAACACGAGGTGGCGATGACGGCGCCACCTCTTCAGCAGAAGAACGCCCTTGCTGCTCCTGAAGAGCTTGACGCAGCTCCTCAGTCACCTTGCTGAGCTCCTCATTCCTGGCGCGAGAGGCGACCAGGTCCTCATGCATTCTCGCCTGCTTTATGCGTGAGGCTTCCACAGTTGCCTGCAACGAACGCATCATCTCTGCCATCTGCGCCATGGTCATGGCAGCGGCGCCTTCAGCAGCGACGGGCGCAACTGGACTTGAGCGATTGCTTCTCATTTTTCTCATGAAACTCAGCGAATCACAGAATGCGGCGAACAACACTTACTTTAGCTACGATTGAGTCAGCGATCAATCGGAAAAACTGTGCGAAACTCCGCGAGAAAACTCAAGAACACCGCAAACCTTCAAAGAAACTTGTAACTTCACCAGAAACCACTACTCTTCCCACGGACAACCGAACGAGCGAAAGAACTCAACTCCACCGAACAAATCACGCGTAAACAGCAGGAAAACCTCACTTCACCGATCGAAAACCCAAACGAACGGTGTAAAACGCGAATTCACCGAACAAATTTCAAGCAAACAGCGAACGATGGTTGCACCAGCACACAACCACGCAGAAAACTTCGAAAACCTCCAAGAACTCACGCTGTGGATGGGAGCAAGTTTTACACGGTCCCACGGTGGGCGCCTGATGATCCTGCCTGTTGACCAGAACGCTGGAAACTGCCTCGTCAAAGGATCGACGTGTGCACCGCTTCACACCTCCGTTCCTCTTCAAGATCCACCTCAAGAACCTGCAAAGAAACAGAGCGGCGCCGCTGCGGCCGATCGCACTCCAACGCCCAAGTCAGTGACCGAATCACCAAATACTAAGAGAACAAGAACCGTGCAAATCCTCTCTCACAGTAAGCTCTATAACTCGCAAGCGTAAAAAATGTATTCTGAACGTGCGTACCTCAGAAAGTTCGTTGAGAACTCTTATATACCTGGTTACTTTCTCTCTCCTGGCAGTTACAGACTTGGACACGTGGCTCGTATCCAACCGTACACGTGCCATCATCTGGAGCCTCCTTGACTTGGGCGCTGCTCCTGACTCTCTCTTTGGCTAAGTTATTTATGCATGGTGCTGCCCAGTACATAGCTAACTTGGGAGTGCGATCTCTACTAGAACTGGCGAGTTAGGGTGCCTTCATACACCTTCCCTGTGGTCTCGCCGGCCGCCTTCATAATTTGCACCACCTTCATCTCTGGCGATCTCCAATCTCAAGGTCGCCTGAGTTTACATCTGGCGACTTCATCTCCAACCTGGTGATCGCCGATTCTGGTATGCTGGAGATCGGAACACGCCAACTTAATAACTGGCGACTTCACGAGCCCCCCGACTTCCTTCCCTTCTGCCAACCTGGCGCCTTGTCAACACGCCTATACTGTAGCGGGATGCCACGTCATCACTTCCGACTACCAGGGCGGTACAAGTACTTACTTCATCGTCGGAGTACTTTTTCAGATAAATCCTGACCAAACATTAGCATTTAAGAAAATCACCAACACGTTTATAATTTTACAAATAATTTCGAGTACTATCTGTACCGTCCGGGTCTTGGCCTTAGCTGTTGACCAAAGTCAAAGGGGGACCCCCGAAGGTAGGGCCCACGAGGAGAATCAGTTGACCAAGGAGGAGCCTCGTCAGGCTCGCGAGTAAGGAGAACCGAGGAGGCCAAGAACACTGAGCTTGTGGTGTTCCGTGACGGTAGCGCGACAGTGTTTCCAGTCATACTGACTTGAGCGTCAGAGTGCAAACGGCCGCGAGGACGTCCTTTACCCTTTTGTTTCAAGTGCTCACGACGAAGGAAGGAGAGCAAGACAAAACGGAGACAAAGGAACTTTCGAGACGTGGATCATTGAGACGTACAAGGACCTATTTGCTGAGCCGGTCGGAACACTATCTAAACCTCTTTGTATGTAGATTTACAAATTTCATCTAAAATTTAAACAACTAAAAATTGGAGTAAGTAATTTGTATAGTATCGTGGATAAGTTGTTTGGGATAATATCTTGATGACTATTTAAACAATTATATTACGTAAGCAAATGATAAATATAAAAATCTTCAAACATCTTTCAAGTGATTGACACAAAGCTTGTGTTTATCTCATACTCTACGAACATTGCTTTCAAGTGACGCGTATCACACGTCATCAAATTAATGGTGAGATTAGATATATCCAGAGCAGGCAGGGTCCGCGAAGCAGGTGATTATTGTACTCGTGTGAAAACGTGACTTGGACCTCACACACGTGTCACGTGGCGGTGCCTTATTCTTCAACCACGAAGCTTCCGCAACCATATTTCTTGGGCCTGCTATGTCCTCTGTGGGCCATCCCACTGTAAGGTTCCCTCGCTGATGTCATCACCGATAAGGTTTATTCGTTACGTGGCACTGCTACGAAGACTTCATGCCATTATCATTATATTTTAAGTTTTTTGTATTATTATATAGTTAAAACTTCTCATCAACCGTATAGTATTAAATTGTAGGTTTAAGTATAACCTCCAAAATTAGTTCGCTTTTTAAAATTGATATTTTGAAAAAATTAGTTCTTTTATATTTAAAATTTAATAAATATATTAAATTTAGTCTTAATAGATATTATATTATATTTAAATTAACAATGTTGGCATAGTGTTATTATTATATGTTAATAGTAATGAAATTATTATATTTATTAAATATTAAATAATTAAAATAATTTGACGTTATATATATATATATATATATATATATATATATATATATATATATATATATATATATATATATATTCTCAGGAATAAACAGTATACAGATAGTTATATGAGCTGCGTATGTAATTTGACCTTATATATTTATTATATTTTCTAATTTAATTAAAATTTATTGATGTTGTAAAATGTTTTACTTAAATATTTATCATAAATTACGTTTATGGTAAAATTCTTAACTTTTTATATCTTTAATTTTAAAATTATAGTCAAATTGACTTTTAGTTGGTTTAAAATTTATTTTTTATATTAAATGTTCATCAAAATTAAAGTTATGTTTTATTTTCTTCATATGAACATACAAAATATTACTTGCATAGTTTTTATATTTTTAATGTACTTTATTCGAATAAAGTTTACAATTTTTAAAACAAATTATTTCTTTGATATTTAATAAAATTTATATAATTTTACATACGAAAATTTCTAAAATATTAAAATAATAATAATAATTTGTTCTCGTTCGGGTGTTGGGCTTAGACAACGATCGACTCCTATCCCTGTTGGTCATTCTTCGTTGTTGCCTTCAACCTCCTTTCCTTCAAGTCTCTTCTCTCCTTCCTTGCTCTTCCTCTCGGTCGTCTGGATGTATTGGCTCGGATGGTACCTGCAAAAAGCACTACGACGATCAAGTCAACAGAGGACTCGGCATTCGACTGTCAGAATACTGTAAATAATAACGTACCTGATTTTTGGAATCTGTGTTATTTATATTACCTTAGTGGGCATTGACTTATGGCCGGATTAGGGTCGTGGACCGTGTTTAGGATACACTAAGTAACTCTTAATCACAGATTAACTTCGCTAACTTGGTCAATGCATGATTTGTTATCATGGGTCGATCGGCTAAACGACATCCTCCGGTGAAGGTCCACGCAAACGAGCAGTTTCATAACCAGTCGTTCGGTTTGGGACTTGGTCATTCGCTACTTGATGGACCAATCGCTCGGTCACTTCTCGTACATAATTTTTAAATATTCAATTTCTGGTTATTATTTTCTATTATCCTTGTTTTTTTTTTTTACTTTTAAGTATTTTTTACTTTTAGTCTATTTAGTGTATTTAATTGAAATCTTAAAAAAATATTGTAAACTACTTTATTTGATAAATAATTCTTTTGGTATTCAACTACAAAATTTAATACTAACAAAATATGGTATTCAATTAAGAATATAGATATTGAAAGAAAACAACAAAATCGGGCATATTCAATTGAGATTTTTAAAGACTAAAAAATATTTATATAGGGGTATTATGTAGTTTTCAATGAAATGTTTTTATAGAAATTTAATAGATTGGGTGATTTTATATTTATAGGTATAAATATCATATATGAACAACGAAAATTTATTTCTTCCAACAACTTTTTGGTCCCATAAATTTCAAAAGTTTCAGTTTGGTTTGTTTTAACTAAAAGAAATATGCCAATGCTTCTTTCTTATCTTAAATTGATATAAATAATTTGTGATGGAGGTTGTTCTTCGTAAGTATCAATTGATAATTAAGTAAACAGAAAATATTTTGTCTTCTATCTTTATAAAAAAACATTACAAACATCATTGGACTAAAACTTTATGCCTTCATTATTTTTAGTCTTATTTCTTAGTAATTTAAGTTTAAGTTGAGTATAGTGTTAGATTCAAGTTCATTAGACATTTTTTTCTATGGTTTTGATGAAGTTCTTAAAAAAAATATAAATTATGAAAGTATTTTATCTAATAAATCATGACTCAAGTTTTTTTTAAGTTAAATCATGACATACACAATTTTTTTGTCCGGTGGTTAGACGCAAACATTATATTGTTTCTTTTCTTTCATTTGATAAAAAAAACTACAATAAGATAATTTCAGCATAATTTTAAAGCTAATAAAATATTTTTTATACTTACTCTATGTTTGTAGGGGAAGCATTTGTCTTACCTTAACAAGAATATCTCAAGAGGAAATGTATACTTCATGGATTTATGGAAGACACACTAAAATTACTCCACACCATCAACCATCCTACACGAGCTAAAGTTGTACCTAAAATAGTTATATGTTGTACTGGACCAGAGCATGTAGAGCTTAGTGCTCGGTGGTTGGACATCGGCGTCTGCGACGGACAGGTCAGAGCTCGACTGTTGAGTCGAGTAGATGGGTTGTATGATTGGGCTCAGGTATGTGCATATTAACTCTCGTTCATAATTGTTCTCATATAAGGCCTAGTAGGTCAGTAAAAGTGTGTTAAAGGGCACAGGGATGCGTATAGTACATTTGGGTCTAGTATGAGTAAAACATATTCTGTCATCTTAAGCCCAAGTGAATTAGGGTTTGATAGAATATTAGTGCCCAGGATACGTAATGGTATATGCATGGTACAATGATACGGAAAAGCATGTAAATGTACTTGAAAACGGATTTAGCCCCGGGAGTGGTTACCTTAGTTGGAACCCAGATGGTTATTCTGTTCAGATTTGATGCACTCCAAGAAGATATAATTCTGCTCAGTTGTGCTGTTAGGATTACACACACTGTAACAGAATTCTCTCCCATTGAATATCTTCTCACTCGAGATAGATTCTCGTGGGGGAAAGTGGTTACCAGCGGTGACCTAGTGGTACTCTATAAAAGGGGCTTAAGGTCTTAGGTGAATATACGCAATTTTGAATATGCATTTTGAACACTGAAACTAGTTGCTTCTTGTTTCTTATAGCCCTATACTGACTTGAGCATCGAAGTGCAATTAACAGGTAGGGCGCCCTCTGTCTCAGCGGAGCCATAGTCCAGCGCTACGAAGGAAAGCTTCTTCTCACAGCAAAGCCGCATTAAAGCGCAACTCAGAAAGCACCAAATTCCAATAGAAATAGACGGAGCCAGACTTGTTGTTAGAGTCAACCGGCGGCCAAGTCAACCGGCAAGAACATTTGGCGCCTACCGAGGGGCCTGATAAAACTAGGTCCCATCCACAGGTTTGATTGAAAGCTATAAGGAGATATGAGGAATACAAGGCAAGGTCCCACAGGATCTTAGGGAGTCGATACTCCTACTATACACCAACTCATGGAGACCATCACCGCTCTCTAGGAGACAGTAGCGGCGTTAAGGGTTGATTAGGAAAGGGTCTTAGCTGAGGTGCGAGCCGAGCAAACCCACAGACAATACCAGTTCAGGGTCGAGCTGGACGCGTCGCGAGCAACCAACGACGAGTTATGCTAAGCCAATGAGGAATTGTGCAGGGATTTGCAGCGTTTAGGTGAGCGTGCCGCAGGAGAACGGAGTCCACCTATCCGTACTAGGGCTTGTCCAATGCCCTTCTCATAGGAAATCATGGATGTTGTTATACCAACAAACTTCATGACACCTAAGATTACATTCACACGTACAAAAGACCCGAAGGCTCATCTTACCACTTTCCATGCCCAGATGATAATCTTAGGAGGCACGAACGCCATGCACTGTAAGTTGTTCATGGGCACGTTTACAGGCACGACACTGCAGTGGTTTATTGGCCTTCCAAATGGTCATATAACTTCGTTTGACCAATTCTCTACGTTATTCAGAGAACAATTCATAGTTAATCAAGCTCCACCCCCCGTTCCTTTCGAGGTAAAGCAGAAGTAAGGAGAGCCCTTGAAGGACTTTCTGAACAGGTTTAGGGCGTTTGTGGTGAAGTTCCACACCCAGGATGAAGCCTTGTTGGTGCACGCCTTCAAGCAAGGAGTGATGGCAGGCCCTTTCATTGATTCCTTGATAAGAAATGGGGCTAGGACGTATGGAGAGATCAAGCAGCGAGCTATTGCCCACATCGCCTATAAGGAGGCTATGACGATGATGCGTGGGAACACAGGCGCAGGGCATGCCCAGCCCTACGAGAGCAATCGTACCCAACCTCTGAGGGTGCACGAGACTGCAACGGAGAAGAAGTCGATAGCACGACGGATGCCCTATGAGTCGAAAAAGAATCAGCCCAAGTCGAGGTCAAAGGATGACCTACCTTTTCGACCTAGGTTTAAGTTGTCCTACAAGGAGTTGCTTGTCTTGCCGGGTATACAAGAGAAGCTGAGACCCCCTCCAAAGACTGATAAGGTTTTGGGGCCAAGCAATAATACTTGGTGTGATTTCCGTAAGGCTTATGGGCATGATGTGGAGAACTGCATAACCCTTGGCTACCAGCTGGCAGGGCTACTGAAGGATGGCCTCTTACAGGAATATCTACTAGGAGGTTAGGAGGGATCAAAGGAAGAGACATCGACGGAGGAGCAGAGACATGAGGTGCCTATCCACGACGATATCAACACTATCTCTAAAGGATTCTCTTGGGGAGGTTGCACCGCCTCCAAGAGAAAGAGGTATGCTAGGAAGGTGATGACAATGGAAGACCGAGGGACTGATCAGCCAGCTGAGCCCGATCTCTGTTTCACCCGAGCTGACCTGAGGGATGTAGTTCCACATGACAACGATCCGGTAGTGATTTCAGTGGTTACCGTAGGAAGAAGGGTACATCGGGTTCTCATTGACTAGGAGAGCTCGGTTGACGTGCTATTTCGGTCGACGTTCAACAAATTGCAGTTGTCGCCAGACCAGTTGAGGCCATATGATGGTTGTCTTTATGGCTTTGTAGGAGATCAAGTAGAGGTGAGGGGGCACGTAGAGTTGAGGACAACCTTCTCAGATGGCACCTCGTCTCGAACGATTAACATCAGGTACTTGGTTGTTAATGCTCCTTCTGCCTATAACATTCTTTTGGGTAGGCCTGTCATAAATAGGTTAGGTGTTGTGGCCTCGTCAAGGCATATGAAGATGAAGTTGCACTCCTCAGAGGGAGGAGTGATTGTTATCAAGTTCTACCAGAAGGCGACAAGGAAGTGTTACGAGAATAGTTTGAAGAGTAGGAGATGAGTATGTATGGGTTGCCACCCAACCTTTGAAAGTGGAAGACACCACACGTGTAGAGATCGTCGCTAATAGGCGACCTGAGCCAGCTGGTAAGATTCAAGAAAGGGAAATTGGCGGGAGGAGATTCAAGCTGGGAAAGTCTCTAAGCCAAGCAATGCATATCAAGATTACCGAGGTGATAGCACAACATTTGAATGCCTTTGCATGGTCTGCTTCGAACATGCCAGACATTGACCCAGACTTTCTGTTTCATCGTCTTACGATGGACCCAAAGGTTAGGCCGGTCATCCAAAAAAGGAGGAAGTTCAACAAAGAAAGACGCCTGGTCATCAGGCATGAAACGCAAAAGCTATTGAGTGTTGGCCACATAAGGGAAATCTAATACCCTTAGTGGCTGGCGAATGTGGTATTGGTGAAAAAAACCAACGAGAAGTGGAAAATGTGTGTCGACTTAATAGATCTTAACAAGGCTTGTCCTAAAGATTCGTACTCGCTGCCTAGTATTGACACCTTGGTGGATAGTGAATCTGAATGCCGACTTCTCAGTTTCTTGGACGCATTCTTGGGGTAGAATTAAATTTGCATGCATCCTCGAGATGAAAGCAAGACTACCTTAATGACAGAGCTCTCCAATTACTGTTACAAGGTGATGCCATTTGGGCTAAAGAACGCTGGCACAACCTATCAGAGGTTTATGGATAGGATCCTCACCCCTATGATAGGGCGGGATGTGCAGGCATACGTGGACGACATGGTCGTCACCTCGGTGGAGAAGGATCAGCATGTTGCTGATTTGGTGGAGCTATTTACCACAATAGCTAAGTACAACTTGAAGCTAAATCCTGAAAAAGTACGTGTTTGGGGTGGAAGCAGGAAAGTTCTTGGGATTTCTTCTCACAAAGCGGGGAATAGAGGAAAACCCTAAGAAGTGCGCGACAATCATTGCGATGAGAAGCCCCGCCACTGTGAAGGAGGTTCAACAGTTGACCGGGCGAATGGTTGCCCTGTCCCATTTCCTATCAGCTGGGGGAGATCGGGGCTACCCTTACTTCCAATGCTTGAAGAGGAACAATGACTTTGTATGGACTGCTGAGTGTGAAAAGGCGTTTATGAAGTTGAAGGAGTATTAGGCCAGCCTGCCGGTTCTTTGCAAGTCGTTGCCTGGTAGTCCCTTTCACCTCTACTTTGTAGTCACGGAACGAGCAATTAGCTCGATCTTAGTACAAGAACAAAAGCATGTCCAAAGGCCCATATATTTTGTTAGCAAGGTGTTGTAGGGGCCAGAAGTGCGTTACAGGCGATTGAGAAAGCAGCCTTGGCAGTTGTGTTTGCAGCTCGGAGACTCCGTCACTATTTCTAGAGTTTCACGGTGATAGTGATGACTGACCTGCCAATTTGCAAGACTCTACATAAACCTGATGTACCGACCAGGTCATCGAGTGTGATGACGTGGACAAGAGAAAGGTAGGTAATCAAGAAGTCAATGTAGTCGCCGTATGTAAAAGCGGCGTTCTGCAATATAAATAATCGGTTATCGCCGAGATGTGTCACCGCCAAGATGGATCATCGCCCATCGCCCAAGAGAAGCATCATGCAGAAGTAAGACGTCGCCGAGAAAAGTCAACCCGCATGACGTAAGCATTTCACAGAGAGGGGGCCCACACGATGGGATAACCCTAAGTTGGGTGGCGGCACTGTGGGTCCCTCTGCACAAAATAAATGATCGAGTCAAAAGGGCACGTGGCAACGCCCACGTGCTCACTAAAGGTATCCAGGGAAGGCTGCATGCATGACACGTGTTTAATTAGGGCACTCGAACAGTATGATGGCGCGAGAAATACAGCGCTCAAGTTAGAGCCCAAGTGGCCATAAGGTAATACATCGCACTCCAGATAAGGGAAGTCCATGGGCCAGATACGCTAAGATCCTAAAGATAGCGGCGCAAGGACCTTCAACAAGGAACCCTAGAGAATAGCAAGCAACGCAGAGGTAAACCCTAGTTTTTCACCTATATATAGGGCACGAATAAGCCCTAGATAGGTACGTTTTTCACGGTTTGCATGAGTTTTAACCTAGTTTTCATAAAGTCATTCAGAACAGTAGTCCCTAGTTGTTCTTGACGGCACACCCAGCTGTGGGCACAAGGCAATTAGGGCCACACAGTTTAGTCACACAGTTCCGGTTGTTGAGATTATTATACAGTTTCTAGTTACTTTGGTGTTTCTCGCTAGCTGACTTGAGCGTCGGAGTGCAAACGGTCGCGAGGGTGCCCCTTTGTTCTTCTCTTTTCAGGTACACACAGACAAGGCAGAACGAAGGTGCCCTAGCTCGTTAGAACAAAGCCACGCATAAAGACGACCCAGGTCAACCGGCCAGAACATTTGGCGCCCACCGTGGTGCCGATATAAACATCGGTTCCACCACACAAGCTTTCAGTTCCAGATTCCAACACTTAGATAAGTCGAGAGGATCCCAGAGAGCCATGACCACCCGACCAACACGCGCTAGGAGTGAAGAGATGACCCTACAGCAGCTCATGGGCATGGTGCACGGGCTACAAGACGCAGTGGCAGCCTCGAAAGTAGAACAGGAGCGCATGCAGGCGGACCTGACAGCTTCTCAAGCAAGAAGCGAGGAACTCCACCGCACCAACGAGGAGTTACGCCATAGATGGCGTGGCAAAGACGAACTGGAGGCTGCATCCCCACCCAGGGAATTCACAACACCATTTTCACAGGCAATCTTGGAGACGGCAATTCCCAATACGTTCACAGGACCCAAAGCGACCTTCACAGGAATGGAGGATCCCGAAGCACACCTCACGGCGTTCCACACACAGATGTTGCTGGTAGGTGGTTCAGACGCCGTTAGGTGCAAGCTTTTCATGAGCACCCTGACAGGGATGGCCATGGACTGGTTCATCAGCCTCCCAGAGGGCCACGTCACGTCCTTCGCCCAACTTTCACAACTATTCAGAGAACAGTACCTAGTCAACAGAACTCCCGCCCCGGTCTCGTACGATCTTTTCGACGTCAAGCAGTTCCAAGGCGAAACCCTAAAAGAGTACATAAGCCGCTTTGGGGCACAGGTAGTGAAAGTAGGCACCAAGGAGGAACCCATGATTGTATGCGCATTCAAGAAGGGGGCGCGTCCCGGATCTTTCAGTAAAACGCTTAACCGCAGTCGCCCCAAAACCTTCGCCGAGATAAGGCGACAAGCGGTAGAACATATTGCCTCGGAAGGTGAAACGTACGAGAAATGCACAACCACTGTGCCAGCACGCCCCAAGGCACAAATACGCACGCAACCTGTTCGGGTTCACCAAGCCGTCACAGAAAGGAAACACTTTGACAGGAAACGCGCTTACGAGCCGCAGAGGACCCAACCTAAGGTTCGAGTAGAGGAAGGGAGAGAAGCAAGCAAGCCGCCAAGGCACAACTTCGTGATGGAACTTAAAGATCTGATTGCGGTACCCAGCATAGCCGACAGGTTGAGGCCGCTGATTAAAGCTGACAAGGTGTTGGGACCTCGCAAGGAGTCGTGGTGCGAATTCCACGAAGCATTCGGGCACCATATTAACAACTGTCTGGCGCTTGGCTATCAGTTGGATGAGCTCGTGAAGAATGGTTTCCTGAAGGATTACTTGGTGGAGAAACAGGCGGGACGACCGTCAGGCTCGCAACCGGGGGGCAGTGAGGGGCAGCAGCACGAGGCGCCCGTTCTCGGTGAAATCCACACCATAGCTGGTGGGTTCTCGGGTGGCGGGTGTACGGCGTCGCAGCGTAAGAGGTATGCGAGGTCCGTAATGTCAGTGGAAGTTTTTGAGGACCATTCGCCCGATGTGGACATCACGTTCACTAAGGAAGACCTCAGGGATGTTGTGTTGCATGACGACGATCCCATTGTGATCTCGCTCATCACGGCAGGGAGAACGGTTCATCGGGTCTTGGTCGATCAAGGGAGCTCGGCAGACGTGATGTTCTGGCCGACCTTCGAAAGGCTACAACTATCTACAGACCAGCTGAGGCCATATGGGGGCTGCTTATACAGTTTTGCGGGTGATCAAGTCGAAGTCAGGGGATACATTGAGTTAAGAACAACGTTCACAGATGGGTCCGCCTCGCGCACGGAGAAAATCAAATACCTTGTCGTGAACGCCCCCTCAGCATATAATATCCTATTGGGAAGGCCAACACTCAATAGGATAGGAGCTGTACCCTCCACGAGGCACATGAAGGTCAAATTACCTTCAATGGAAGGGGTGATCGTCATCATCCGATCTGACCAAGAAGAGGCAAAGAGATGCTACGAAAACAGCCTCAAGAACAGGCGATCAGTGTGCCATGTGACCACAACACCACCTCTTGGTGCGGGGAATGCGTAGCAAAGCCGACGGGCTATGGATGCAGCGTCAGAGGGGACCGCCGAAGGCGACGTGGTTATGGATGTGGCATTGGAAGCAGCCACCAAGGGCGACGTAACCATGGAAGATGTCGAGCCGAGGCCTGAGAGCAACGCTGGATTAGAGGAAGAGGAAAACTGCCCGGAAGCCGCCAGGGAGTCAAGCATTGTGAGAGCATTGCTCGCTAGTGAGAGGAGGCCTCGGCCAGTTGGAGATTGGCTCGAAAGGGAGATCGGTGGCAAAACTTTTAAGTTGGGGAAAACTTTAGACGGCGAGACACAGGAACAGATCGCCAAGGTGATAGGCAGGCATCTGGACGCGTTCGCGTGGTCTGCCTCGGATATGCCAGGAATCGACCCCGATTTTTTATGTCATCGTCTAGCAATGGACCCTCAAGTCAGACCAGTCCGACAAAGAAGAAGAAAATTCAATGAAGAAAGGAGACAGGCGATCAGAGATGAAACGCAAAAACTCCTCGAGGCGGGCCACATCAAGGAGATACAGTATCCAGAATGGCTCGCCAATGTTGTATTGGTAAAGAAGAGCAATGGGAAATGGCGAATGTGTGTCGACTTCACATATCTAAACAAAGCTTGTCCAAAGGATTCCTATCCTTTGCCAAGTATAGACGCCCTAGTGGACAGCGCAGCAGGGTGTAAGTTGTTAAGTTTCTTAGACGCATTCTCGGGGTACAACCAAATTAAGATGCACCCCATGGACGAGGAAAAAACTGCCTTCATGACAGAGAAGTCGTGCTATTGCTACAAGGTGATGCCTTTTGGGCTGAAGAACGCGGGGGCCACGTACCAGAGACTGATGGATAAAGTGCTTGCACCTATGCTTGGGAGGAACGTGCAAGCTTACGTTGACGATATGGTCGTAACATCCCTGGAAAAAAACCAGCATATAGCCGACTTGGAGGAGCTGTTCGTTACGATAGCCAAATACAAACTGAAGCTGAACCCTGAGAAGTGCATTTTCGGCATGGAAGCGGGAAAGTTCTTAGGTTTTCTCTTGACCGAAAGAGGGATCGAAGCAAACCCTGACAAGTGTGCGGCCATTTTGGCGATGAGGAGCCCTGCTACGGTTAAGGAGGTGCAGCAGCTCACGGGTCGGATGGCCGCCCTGTCGCGATTTGTGTCTGCCAATGGAGAGAGGGATCACCCGTATTTCCAGTGCTTGAAAAGGAATAATAGGTTTGTCTGGACGAAGGAGTGTGAAGAGGCTTTCGTGAAACTCAAAGAGTACTTGGCGAGCCCGCCGGTTCTGTGCAAACCTCAAATGGGAGCGCCCCTCAGGTTATACTTCGCCGTAACCGAGAAGGCGCTGAGTGCGGTGCTCGTCCAGGACCAAGATCAAATTCAGAAACCCGTTTATTTTGTCAGCAAGGTGTTGCAGGGCCCAGAAGTGAGATATCAGGCTTTGGAGAAAGCAGCACTGGCAGTAGTGTTTTCGGCGAGGAGGTTGCGCCATTACTTCCAGAGTTTTACAGTGTTGGTGATGACCGACTTACCTATCCAGAAGGTTCTAAAGAAACCAGATGTGGCTGGAAGAATGGTAAAATGGGCGGTAGAGTTGTCGGAGTTCGACATCAAGTATGAGCCCCGGGGACCGATCAAGGGACAAATCTTCGCTGACTTCGTGGTCGAACTATCTTCTGAAACAGTGCAGAACGCCGGAGATGGTTTTCATTGGGTGCTCTCAGTGGATGGGTCCTCTAACCAGTTGGGCAGTGGGGTCGGGATAATTCTGGAAGGACCCAACGACGTGTTGATAGAACAGTCCCTAAAGTTTTCCTTTAAAGCCAGCAATAACCAAGCGGAATATGAGGCTTTGATCGCTGGTATCTTGTTGGCAAAGGAGATGGGAGCAAGGGTGCTGATGGCCAAGAGCGATTCATTGCTAATCACAGGCCAAGTAACTGGCGAGTTCCAGGCTAAAGATCCGCAGATGGTAGCTTATCTGGAGTATGTGCACGAGTTGAGGAAGTCTTTTGTTTCGTTCGAAGTAGTGCATGTGCCAAGAAAGCAGAACGCCCGAGCTGACTTGCTAGCAAAGCTCGCCAGTTTGGGCAAGGGGGGCAGGCAGAGGACCGTCATACAAGAAACCCTGAAGACACCTCGAGCGTTCATGGCGGATCACCAAGTTCTCCAAGTCTGCAAGTCAAGGGAAGGGATGGCGAGGGGTCATAAGTCTCTATCTCAGGAGACCTTGAGGACGCCAAGGGTTAGAGCGCATCCAGTGGGAGAGACAAAGATGACACAAGTTTGCGCCGTCCACGAGCCGGACACATGGATAACGCCATACCAGCGCTACATGGCAGATGGCGTACTCCCAATGGACCCGACGGAAGCTAGGAAGGTAAAAAAGAACTCCAGCAAGTTCACCCTCATCGATGGCGAGTTGTATAGGTTTGGGTTCACACACCCCCTTTTAGTATGTGTGCATGGAGAGAGGTGCACGAGAATTATGGCCGAGCTCCATGAGGGGATTTGCGGGAGTCACATCGGAGGTCGAGCCTTGGCGACAAGAACCATCCGTGCAGGTTATTATTGGCCGACAATGAGGGAAGACTGCAAGAGATATGCCCAACGTTGCAAGCAGTGCCAGGAGCACACCGATTGGCACAAGGCGCCTCCGGAAGAGTTAAAGTCAATCTACAGTCCCTGGCCTTTCCACACATGGGGAATCGATATCCTAGGACCCTTCCCATTGGCGATTAGGCAGATGAAGTATTTGGTTGTGGCAGTCGAATACTTCACGAAGTGGATTGAAGCAGAACCAGTAGCCCAGATCACCGCGCACAAGATTCAGAATTTCGTATGGAAGAATATTGTGTGTCGTTTCGGTATGCCCAAGCGTTTGGTATCGGATAACGAGACTCAGTTCGCAAGTCACCTGTTGAAGAAGCTGTGCGAGGATGCTGGAACTCAACAGGTGTTCGCCTTTGTGGAACACCCACAAACGAATGGGCAGGTGGAGTCAGCTAATCGGGTTTTACTAAGAGGTTTGAAGAGGAGATTGGAGAAGGCCAAAGGATCTTGGGCTGAGGAAGTTCCCCGTATAATATGGGCATATCATACCACTGAACAGTCAGGAACCCACGAAACCCCTTTTAGCTTGGTGTATGGGTGCGATACGATGATCCCAATTGAAATCCAGGAAAGCTCGCCGAGATTCCAGAACTTCGTGGCAGAAGACTCGAATGCAGAAAGGAGGATGAACTTAGATTTGTTGGATGAGGTCAGGGAGGAGGCAAGGGTAAAGGCTGAAGCAATAAAGAGAAGAGTCGAGCGCAAGTACAATTCTAGGGCAAGGCCAAGGCAGTTCAGAGATGGCGACCTAGTAATGAGGAAGGCCCACTTGTACGAGATGCAGAATAAATTGTCACCCAAATGGACGAGACCGTTTAGAATAACTGAAGCACTCGGGAACGACGCCTACCGTTTGGAAACACTGGAGGGAGGGGCGATTCCTCGCACTTGGAACGCTACCCATCTCAAGTTTTATTACAGTTGAAGCATTGTAAGTAGCAGTTAACTCGAACAGTTAAGTGAAAACAGTTTTTCAAGGTGGCGCTCTTTTTCCCTAAGAAGGGTTTTTTAATGAGGCCACCCAATAAAGAAAGTTCGAGTCTATCAAGTTTTCCCAGTTATTGAGTTTGCATGATTATCATTTTAAGTTTTCAAACAAAAGACTTAGTCGTCCTTGTGTAATTTAGGGCAGATTCAAATCGCATGCATAAAGTTTTTTAACTCCTCATCGCCGCTTGGCGATCAGAGACACTAGTATAAAATTGTAGACCCTCATCGCCAGTCGGTGACCGGGGATGATAGATAAGGTATAAATCCTCATCTCTGCCTGGCGATTGGAGGCACAAGTTAAGTTGTAAACCTCCCCGCCCATTGGCGATCGGAGGCGCTAGTATAAAGATTTTAAGTCCTCATCGCCACCTAGCGATCGAAGGCACAAGTATAAAGTTTTTAAGTTCTTGTCGCCACCTGGCAATTGGAGGTGAAAGTTAAGTTTTAAGTCCTACTCGCCTAGAATGAGTATAGGCGAGAACAAAATAAAAAGTCCTACTCGCCTAGAGCGAGTATAGGCGAGAATAGATCAGAAGTCCTACTTGCCTAGAACGAGTATAGGCGAGAACAGATTAAGAAGTCCTACTCGCCAAGAACGAGTATAGGCGAGAGTTCAGAGCAAGATGACAGATATGTACAGATGAGTTAAAATCCGGGCGCCTAGTCCTTGAGTAGGGGTTAAGGGATTCCTTCGGGACGCCCCCTCCTCAAGTATGAATAGCTAGCCCCGGTACCAGATGAGTTAAAATCTGGGCGCCTAGTCCTTGAGCAGGGGTTAAAGGATTCCTTCGGGACGCCCCCTCCTCAAGTATGAATAGCTAGCCCCGGTACCAGATAACAGTTCAAACCCGGGCGCCTAGTCCTTGAGCAGGGGTTAAAGGATTCCTTCGGGACGCCCCCTCCTCAAGTATGAATAGCTAGCCCCAGTACCAGATAACAGTTCAAACCCGGGCGCCTAGTCCTTGAGCAGGGGTTAAAAGATTCCTTTGGGACGCCCCCTCCTAAAGTATGAATAGCTAGCCCCGGTACCAGAGAAAGTCCTCCTCACCCTCGAGTGAGTTCAGGCAAGATGAGATTAAAAGTCTTCAGTGCATCCAGGGAAAAGGTAGCCCCTGGGCAAGTTGAGGCACCAGATAAAGTCCTTCTCACCTCAGAGTGAGTTCAGGCAAGAACAGAATACAAGGCCTCTTTGCTTAAGCAAATTGGGGCAAGTTCGAAAGACCTCAGTGCAGAATCAGGCAAGCGAGATTTCAGATACTAAAAATGACTCTCGCCTACTGCTCAGTAAGTAATTTCGTGTCAAATGTTATTGTTATAGACTAACCGTTTGTTTAAAATAAGTTGATTGCCAGAAAATTAAGCATCAGTTTGCGCTAAGTTAATTGGGTTAAGTGAGAGCCCACCAAGTTATCAAGTGATCGCACAACAGATAAAAGATAAACCATGTGCATATGTTAACACGGTCCAAATAAAAGAAGACATTACAAACAAATTCGTTGCACATAGACAGAGGTCGAGTATTTAAGTCTTTCAGAATGTTTCTAAACAAGACGTCAAATGAAAACGTTAATCGGAGGGTACAATTTTGCCGTCTACCACTTCATGGCAAATTGAGAACTGGGAGAGGTCCAAGTCGGGGTAAGTACAAGCGAACTGCTCCAAGGCCGCGCCGAACCCGGAAGTCAGAACGTTTGCGGCGCTGAGGTCGAGTTCTTCAATTTGTTTCTTTAGCTTTTCGTTCTCCTCAAGCGCCTGGGCAAGCTTTTCTGCAGATTCGTTCAGCTCCTTATCTTTCTCGCTCAGTTCCTTGGCCTTTTGATCCTTGTCAGCTTTGATTCTACCCAGCAGATCCTCCCTCTCAATTGACTTGGCCTCGAGCTCATCCGCGTAGGCCATTTTAGCCTTGAGAGTCTTCTCAAGGTCCGCTATCTTCTCCTGCTGATGCACGAGTCTGCCCTCGAGTTCGGTGACCTCTAAGAGTTTGGCGTTGAGCTTTTGGTCTAGTTCAGCGCTGTTTTTACGTTCGCTCCGCAACTCGTCCTTCAGAGCATTCTCTAACCTCAAAAACTCCAATCCCCGCATCGTAAGATCACGCTTAAGTTGTTGGACTTGGTCCTTCGCAACACTGGCTTCGAATTCATACTGGCTCAAGGAGTCCCTTAAAGCCTCGCCCATCATCTGGTAAAGGCGTTTCTCTACGCACTCGGTAGTCATAGCGCTAAGGTAAGCGGCGTGGGCTTTCAAGACCTCCTCGACAGGGGCTGGAAGAGCAGGGATTGGAAGAGGAGTCGAGGGTTGGTTCTCGCCGCCACCTTCATAAGTATGGACGACCAGGGGAACATCAGGACATGGCGGCGACACGTCTAGCTCCACTACAGGCTGGGGAGACCACTGAATGTCCGCAGTCTGCTCCAGAACGCCTCCAGCAGCTGAGGTGTTTGATGGTAGAGCATCCCCAGCGCTCTCAAAGGGTGTAGAGACGCTGGGGGATTCTCTGCGTAATCTGGGCCCGTACTCTCGTTTGCGGGTAGCTCGGTGACGGTTGTCCTGTTCCTTTTACAGATAAGTCCATCTTCAGTGCTCTCGTCATCCTCCTCATCCGACACCATTGTGGGATTCTTCCTCTTGGCCCTCTTTGGCGGCAGCTTCTTTCTCGCAGGGGCAGGAGGGGCGATAAGGGAAGATGAGCCCACGGGAGGAAGCTCGCCTCGGGCAACGGCGGTTTCCACTACAGAATTCGGGACGGCTTGAGAACCCGCAGCGAGTTTGTGGCGTTTGACTATAGAACGCAGTCTGGCCATATGATCTTTCCCCAGCATTGTGTCTGCACGAAGTGATCAATGTTCACAAATCAATCCAGTTACAGATACAGGTAATTAGCAGTACAAGGGTAAGCGCAGGACAGTGTAATGCAAACAAATTTGATAAAGAAGTAAAGCAGACTTGGCACAGGAAGAAAAATCCAGGTGGAGTGGAGGGACAGACCTATGTAAAAGTCTAGTTGATCCTCACAGAATTCGAACTTGATGATTGAGGGGGTGGGTAAGGTAGTATTGGTGGAGGCAACTTCTTTCCAGAAGTTGCACAAGTCTCTATCGAGCTCCCCCATCTTCTCTGGACTCCTAGTTTTCCGAAAATGATCATGGGAATCCTTTTTTCCCTTGTCAACCCAGTACAAGGGGAACCCATCGAGAAGTGTGGGACTCTCTAATCATTACAGCAAACACGAACGAACTTACCCTTCCAATCTTTATAAGATTGTTGGAAGATGGAAAGGATGGATTTCCCAGCAATCCCATTGAAGCTTACCCATAGACGGTCCCCCGGGTTTTTGGCCTCAAACAGAAATAAGAACACGTCTACAGAGGCTGGATGACCTAGATGTGCACAAACAATTTGGTATGCCCTGACAAGCGCCCAGCTGTTGGGATGCAGCTGATCAGGGGCAATATCAAGCTCGGTCAGGAGCTCCCTCTCAAAGCGAGTAAAGGGGAACGTGAGCTTAACCTTCTTAAACACGGTTGCATAAACAAAGCAGAAAGGGTGGCCATCGTTGCCATCGTTATCAGTGCAAACAGGTTCCCCGGGAGGACAAGGACGAATAACAACCTTGTCATCATGCTCCTTATGGAATGTGAGGTGGCCCCTGTACGAGCCATCGAGAACTGCAGGAAAGACGAAAGGAAAGTAAGAAAAGGAAAGCGGAGGGTCGCTAAAAAGAATGATTCGATTCGAAAAATAGGAAGGGAAATCAGCATGAACAACGGGGGTGGTAGGAAGGGAAAGAAAAACCTAAAACGCAGGAAAAAGCAAAACAGAGAACAAACAGCCCACAACGTATGCGTCAAGCAGTTAAGGGATGATGCAAGTCGATCAAAATGCGGTGAGCACCAACAAAGTGATAAAAGGTTTACCTTTTTTATGATCGAAGGAGCGCGCGAGGAAATGATGATTAGGGAGACGAAGCGTTCACCAGAGCGTATCGAAAGTTTGAAAGTGAAGAAGAAAGATAATGTAACAGTGGAGTGGCGCGAGAAGTTTAGAGTTTCGAAGGTTACGGGAAGCGCAAACGACACGAAATAACAACCATCGATGAATCCACGTGTCATTTGATGGGAGGGGGTTGGTGAAGTGTCAAATCAGTAACCGGCGTGCGCATTAGCGCGCGAAGCCACGTAGATCGCCGAAGTTTAACTTATCCTCCTTGAGTCACCAAGGGCGATGACGTGATCAGGTAGTGCGAAGGGGCGGTCTGCAAAATGTACACGACCGCCGACGGGGTCATCGTCGAACGAAAGACCAGGCGGTCTGACATCGCTACAAGCAGTACGTCGCCAACCATCCCAATGAGCTCGAGCGCGATAATGCTGAAGGTTCGAATAGGAAAGCTCAAACGGGAAGGCATCCCTCACAAAAGCGAAGGCCGAGTAGAGCCATAAACAAGGCAACCAGAAACAAGATGTTTAAGGAATGGGAAACAAACAAATGCTATCTAAGAAATTCACGCCGAGCATAAAGGCAATATCGAAGTGACGCGCGTGGCGTGGCAAAGAACGCAAGCATGCAAGATAAGTTGAACAGCATTCGACATAAAGAAAAGCGTAGAACCAATGTTAGGGTTACAGACGAAGTTTGTAACATTTGCAAAATGGAATTATAGTCCTATACACATCCTAATATCTGCACAAAAAGCAAGAACACATCACTCATCAGTGGCCCCAGGCTTCGAGCAATACGACGAAAAGGCCCCGCCTCCGAACTGCAAAGCCCGAGTCAGAAGCGTCCTCTGATGATCGCTTATCTTTGAACCTACGTGAAAGAAAGGAGTAAAGTATAGTAAGAGACATACGTGAAACAAATCATTTCTAAGCAAAATCGTACAAGAGACCCAACAAGAAGTGGGAAGGTCATGAGAAAAGCCTCATGCACGTATATATCTTTCCAGAAGCTCGACATTATACTCCAAGCTTATTAAAGCAGCCGCATCAAATCCTCCAACACCCGCCAGGATCTTGCAAGCTTCTTGATCCCTTGAAGACAGTTTCTTAAGGGGTTTAAATTTCAAGGTTCTGGCGTCCTTTGTCCAGTACAAAGGAAAGCCGTCCAGAGCAGAAGGCACCACACTGGAACAACATACCTTAAAGAACCTGCCTTTCCACCCTGTGAAGGCTTGCTGAAAGGGAGTCAAAAGAATCCTACCAGGGACATTGCTAAGAGTTACCCAAAGATTGTTTCTCTGCCTCTTCACCTCAAAGAAGTGAAGAAAAATGTCCACAGAAGGCGCACATCCAAGGAAGCCAAACAAAATGTCAAAGGCCTTCACGAAGGCCCAACTGTTAGGGTACAGTTGGGCTGGAGTGGTGTTCATCTCCGTTAACAGCTCCCTCTCGAACCTGGAAAAGGGAAGGCGTACGCCGACGCACTTAAAAACTACTTGGTAAAAATAGAAAAAGGGGACCCCGTTATTGGATCGTTTATCCCCGCACATCGGCTCCCCCATGGAACAAGGGAGCATGACGATGTCATCATCGTGCCTCTTTGCGAAGGCACGATGGTCATAGGAACACGCTTCCCCCACGTGTTCCCTCAGGGCCCTAGTAGAAAGTAAGCAAGAGTACTCGTCGAGGAGTTCACTCGAAGCCCAGTGATAAAGGTCCTTGTGACTCACTCGGGAGGAAGATGGGTTGGTGGACATCTTAGTGTGTGCTGGCAGTAAGGAAACTGGAGGTCAAGGGTTCAGTAACGCAATAGAAGGAAAGGTCGCAAAGAAAGAACGTGGAACAAGGAGTTATTGGGAAGAAGGTGAATAGTGCAAGAAAGATACGAAAGAAGTAGAGTCAATAAGTTGAGATGCGGGGTTTTCAAGATTCAAGCCTCACGATTGAAGCGGTAAAGCAAGCGCCTTATGAGTGGGCCACGTGTCGCGAGGTAAAAGTACGGATTAAAGTGTCATCTGTCTCACTCAGAGAATATCACATCGTCAGAGTCCTTGAGGGTACGTTGCACCGGCGATACAGAAATGTCACGTCAATCGATCGGAGGATGACATGTCATCAAAACGCCGCAAGGGCAGTAGGGGGCAAGCTTTAGTCTTTTCGCTGAAAGCAAGTTATCAGCTCAAGACTGGGGGGCTTGTGTACCGACCAGGTCATCGGGTGAGATGACGTGGACAAGAGAAAGGTAGGTAGTCAAGAAGTCAACGTAGTCGTCGTATGTAAAAGCGGCGTTCTGCAGTATAAATAATCGGTTATCGCCAAGATGTGTCACCACCAAGATGGATCATCACCCATCGCCCAAGAGAAGCATCGTGCAGAAGTAAGACGTCGCCGAGTAAGACGTCGCCGAGAAAAGTCAACCCGCATGACGTAAGCATTTCACAGAGAGGGGGCCCACACGATGGGATAACCCTAAGTTGGGTGGCGGCACTGTGGGTCCCTCTGCACAGAATAAATGATCGAGTCAAAAGGGCACGTGGCAATGCCCACGTGCTCACTAAAGGTATCCAGGGAAGGCTGCAAGCATGACACGTGTTTAATTAGGGCACTCGAACAGAATGATGGCGCGAGAAATACAGCGCTCAAGTTAGAGCCCAAGTGGCCATAAGGTAATACATTGCACTCCAGATTAGGGAAGTCCATGGGCCAGATACGCTAAGATCCTAAAGATAGCGGCGCAAGGACCTTCAACAAGGAACCCTAGAGAATAGCAAGCAACGCAGAGGTAAACCCTAGTTTTTCACCTATATATAGGGCACGAATAAGCCCTAGAGAGGTATGTTTTTCACGGTTTGCATGAGTTTTAACCTAGCTTTCATAAAGTCATTCAGAACAGTAGTCCCTAGTTGTTCTTGACGGCACACCCAGCTGTGGGCACAAGGCAATTAGGGCCACACAGTTTATTCACACAGTTCTGGTTGTTGAGATTATTATACAGTTTCTAGTTACTTTGGTGTTTCTCGCTAGCTGACTTGAGCGTCGGAGTGCAAACGGCCGCGAGGGCGCCCCTTTGTTCTTCTCTTTTCAGGTACACACAGACAAGGCAGAACGAAGGTGCCCTAGCTCATTAGAACAAAGCCACGCATAAAGACGACCCAGGTCAACTGGCCAGAACACCTGATATGGCAGGTAGGATGGTGCGATGGGCAATTGAGTTGTCCGAGTTTGATGTGCAGTATGAGTCCCGAGCAGACTTCCACTGGACAGGTTTATGCTGACTTTGTAGTGGAACTCTCCACGTAAGCTACCCAATCAGATAACGGTGACTTCCACTGGATTCTTTTTGTTGATGGATCCTCCAATCAGCAAGGCAGCAAGGCTGGTATCATCTTGGAGGGACTGAATGGATTGTTGATCGAGCAGGCTCCAAGATTTGCCTTCAAGGCTAGTAATAATCAAGTCGAGTATGAAGCATTGGGAGCCGAAATGTTGCTGGCTAAGGAGATGGGCGCTCAAAGCCTACTAGTGAAGAGTGACTCGCTATTGATAACTGGGCAAGTCACAAGCCAAGGATCTCCAAATGACCTCGTATTTGAAGTACGTTATGCTCTTAAAGGAGACTTTTACTGCATTCGAGTTGGTACATGTCCCAAGGGAGCAAAACACTCGAGTAGACCTGCTGGCCAAACTCGCCAGCTCAGGGAAGGGAGACCGCTAGAGGTCGGTAATCCAAGAAACACTGAAAGCGCCTAAGATTGCCACAGGTAATGTGGGAGAGGTCTAGCAGGTGGGTACCTTTGAGGGTGGAGGAGGAAGGCACCGTTCGTTAACTCAGGAGACACTGAACGTGCCCAAGGTAAGTCTCTACAGTTTTTCAGAAGAAGAATCGTTGGATGTATGCCTTGTTGACATAGGTGAGACCTGGATGACACCCTATAGACATTACCTTGCAGATGGTATGCTTCCAACAGAGCCTGGGGAAGCCAAGATTATCAAGAAGAATGCAGGTAGATACACATTGATAGATGAGAAGCTATTCAAACACGACTATACCCATCTTATCCTGACTTGCATGAGTGGAGAGCAATGTACACACATCATGGAGGAGCTTCATGAGGGTATCTGTGGGAGTCACATCGGGGGACGAGCTCTCTCATTGAAAGTTGTTTGAGCAGGGTATTACTGGCTGACCATAAGGGAGGATTGTATGAAGTATGCACAGTGGTGTATGCAATGCCAAAAACATGCTAACTGGCACCATGCACCCCCAGAGGGGTTGCGATCAATCCATAGCCCGTGGCCTTTCCACACGTGGGGAATTGACATCCTGGGTCCTTTCCCGTTGGCAGTTCGACATATGAAGTACCTGGTGGTAGCCATAGAATACTTCACTAAGTGGATAGAGGCTGAGCCTGTCACGCAGATAACTGCTCATAAGGTTCATCACTTCGTGTGGAAAAACATTGTTTTTCGTTTTAGGGTTCCAAAACGTTTTATATCTGATAATGGTACTCAGTTCGCAAGTCAGCAATTGGGTAAGTTATGCACGGATCTCAACATCAAACAAGTGTTTGCATCAGTAGAGCATCCTCAAATCAATGGGCAGGTCGAGTCTACTAACAGGGTTTTGCTCAGAGGTTTGAAGAGGAGGTTGGAGAAGGCAAAGGGGGCCTGGGCAGATGAGGTTCCTCGAATCTTGTGGGCCTACCACACCACTCCTCAATCCACTACGAAGGAGACACCCTTTAGTTTGGTGTACAAGTTTGATGCCATGATTCCTATAGAGATCCAAGAGAGCTCACCACGGTTCCAAAACTTTGTGGCGGAGGAATGTAACGAAGGGAGGAAGGTGAATCTCGACCTACTTGACAAAGTGCAAGAGCAGACACGCATCAAAGCTGAAGCTTTAAAGATGAGGGTAGAGCAGAAGCAAAGGTCTAAGCTTAGACCTCGGCAATTCCAGGTCGTCGACCTAGTGATGAGGAAAGCCTATCAGTTGGAGAACTAGCTGTCTCCCAAATGGACCAGTCTATTCCGTGTGGTGGAGGCACTCGGAAACGAAGCTTACAAGTTCGAGACTCTGGAAGGGGGACCCGTACCCCGAACGTGGAATGAGACTAATCTCAAATTTTATTTTAGTTAATGTGTAATTTTATTCATGAACAATTAAGGGGACACTCTTTTTCCCTCACTAGGATTTTTTAATGAGGTCACCCAATGAAAAGCAATTTAAGATGATTTGCTATTGTATTTTATTGATATGCAGGAAATTGACTTGACCAGGAGGATATCTAGATGAGCTCACTATGTACGCACGCTTCCCCCGTGGAGAGGCTCCAAGATTGGGAACGTGTAAGTCCACAACGATTCAAACATGAGGACCTTTGGCTCAGTGAAATTCTGGGCATGGGTACCTCTGAATCGTAGCTCGCCAGGGGTCTGGTTTGAGCTGAGCAAAAAGACCTCCCCTTGGAAGGATTCCAAGTGTGACAGTACGTGATTCATAGCGATTTAGGTGCGAGGACCTTCGACTTAGTGAAATTATGGGCATGGGTACCCCTGAATTGTAGCTCGCCAACGTTTTGGCTTGAGCCAAGGAATATGACCTCGCCTTGGAAGGTTTCCAAGAGAGGGAAAGGTACAAGTTTATGGTGACTCAGGTTTGAGAGCCTCTTTCTCGAAAAGATTTCGAGCACATATGTCTTAAATAATAGCTTGCCAACGCTTTAATCTGAGCTAAAGAAGACGATTTCTGTCTCAGCATGATACTGAGTTCGAGACCTCGACTAGGACAGGTCGAGGTCAACCTTGCGGGGAAGCAAGGCACCACGAAGGTGTTTAGAATAGACTTAAGGGGAGAATCAACACCCAAGTCACCAAAGTCAATCATCCTTGCCCTCAAGGAGGGATGTGTGAAAGAAAGTGCCAAAGTTTGGCACAACCAAAGTATATTAAAAGTGGGAGGCCCACTGTAGCCATGAGGTACAAGTTGTTCCACTGATGGCTCTGATAAGAGCACCATTACTCACTATATTTGATTAGTATAGTTAGTTGCATCAGTTACTTGAAATGCATTGTGATTTACCTTGCTATGTTTGAAATTTTCATTAGTTGATTAAGTTCTGGTATTTACGTCATCAAATGTATTATCATTAATTGGTCAAGTCATGTTAGCCGTGGAAGCATGCATTGTCACTATACTAGTCGATGCATAGTAAAGGAAAGCATAAATGGCATAAATAAATTGTTCATGCACATATACAATACATTAGATATTGTTTTGAAGGCTATAGAAGGAGTTTGGTACTCCTACTCATCTACTAAGTGTCTATCTACCACGATCTTGCCCAAGCCAAGTTGAGAGAAATCTGACTTAGGGTAGATGCACGTGGCTTGGGCAATAACATCCTCAAAGCCCGCAGCGTAGGAGTCAGCAACATCATTCATCAGCTTTTCCTTGGTCTTTTGTAGGAGCTCATCCTTCTGTGCCAGTTACTCTTTCTACCTAGCCACCTTCTCCTCTCTCTCAACCAACTCTTCCTTTAACTTCTCCACCTTAGTGCGGAGGTCATTGTTCCTGGCATATAGACCCAAGGCCTCCTGGAATTTCCCAAATAAGAGAGTCTTGGTCTCTTGATGAGCTTTCTGAAGCTCCTCCACTTCTAGCATTAGACCGCAGGCTTGCTGCTTTAGCTCTACGGCTCGGAGGGCTTCTTCTTTGGCTGGGTCTTTTGACTTCCACAGCTTGAAGAGGAGAAGGCAGTTTGCAACCAGGGCTTCCCCCAGCTGCTTTGTGGCGTGTTCCATCAGTGGGAATTCCTCCAGGTTTTCTAGTTTCCCTTTGACTTTGGAGGAGAGCAACGTCTTTTGAAGGAAGGAGACTGGGTCTGAGGAAGGATCCCACTACCCTTCCTCTAATACACTTTCTCCCTACTCTCTCGCACTGCAATGTCGTGGGGGGGGAGGGGGGGGGGGGGAAGGGTTGGGAGGAAGGTCTTAGTATAAGGGAGCCCGACCATCCGAGGCAAAATGAGCAGAAGTTGCAAAGCCCGTTCGTTTCCTCTTGAAGACGAACCCGGAATAGGTTTCTTCGTCCTTAGAAGCCGCCACCTCGGCTACAACTTTTAACTTTTGGTCCACGACGGATGGACCTGGGTGGCATTTCTCTTTTGCTTGGCTATAGCAGACGAGTTTCTCCTCTTTTGCGCGTCCAACATACTATCTGCACAAGGAACAAGGAAAATTTAGTAAGTACCCAGACAAGATAATATCAGCAATGATAAGGAGCATAAGGATACCAATGTATATTTTCAGTTCTACTGTGGAGAACTCTTGTATCAAGATGGCTGTGTCAAAGACCACTTTGAGGTTGGAAAGGAGGAGGCACACCTCATGCTCTTGTGAGGGCATGTCTTCTAAACGCCTAGGGATTTGGAATCTGGGTTTCTTGGTACAGTACAAGGGAAACCCATCCAAAAGGGTTGGATCCCTCTAATTGCTTCGGATTTTGCAGAACTTGCCTTTGAAGCCTTTGTAGGATTGCTGGAAGAGGGATAGCAAAGCTCTCCCAACGACTCTGTTGAAGGACACCCACAGCTGGTGGCCAAGGCATTTAGCCTAAAGAAATACAAAAACACTTCCACTAATGGCGAATGGCCAAAATGGGTGCAAAGAATGGAGAAGGCTTGAACGAATGCCCAACTATTCAGGTGTAGCTGGGCAGGGGCAACGTTGACTTCTGTAAGAAGGGCCCTCTCGAAGTGGTATAGGGGTAAGCGAAGAAGAAATTTTTGGAAAACGATGGTGTAGATGAAGCAAAAAGGGCCTTCTGGGTCTGGGGATTCATCTCTACACACTGGTTCACCAACCCCACAAGGTACTACCCTAAGACCTCTATCATTTTCTCTACCGAAGATACCTCTTTTAGGGTGTTTGTGGTGTTCACTCTTCATATACAATACTATCTTTTCCCTAGTGGTGTACCCAGAGGTTTCGACTAGTAGATTTTCAGGGGCGCAGGAGTATAAGGTTTTGTAATCCATCAGAGAATCTAAAACCAGAGAAAGCAACAAACAAGGAAACACAAATGCATTCAGATAATGGAAATACATGCATTTGAAAAAGGAGAACAATGACGTGAAACATGAACTACAATTGCCATATCACAGAATATAAAGAGTCCCAACACAGTGAATATGAACATATTAACGGTATTAAAGTAAAAAGGATGAACGTTCATGAGTTAAAAAATGCACCTTTACTTGTTTGATGAAGTAGGGCGAGGAGGTGTTGAGTAAGTTGGAGTAGAGGAAGCAAGGAGTTTGAGGAAGAGGCATGAAGTCCTTGAAAGTGTAATGAAACAGTGAAGAATGATTTAGGTTTTCGAAATATTAACGTATGGAGGAAGCATAAGCGGCAATGCTTCTTAGCCGCTGATGTAGACATGTGTACGCTCGTGATGAAGTGTGGTGAGACGTCACCTCATGGTACTGTGTGCATAGAATTGCTCACATCACACGTATGTCACCGTCGTCGAGCAGTTAGTCTCTTCGCTGAACTCACCCAAACAAGCTCAACTCGAAACTGGGAGGCTTATGTACTTGACCAAAGCGTGTAGAGCTCAGTGCTCGGTGGTCGGACATCGATGTCTGCGACGGACAGGTCAGCTCGGTTGTTGAGTCGAGTAGATGGGTTGTACGATTGGGCTCAGGTATGTGCATATTAACTCTCATTCATAATTGCTCGCATATAAGGCCTGGTAGGTCAGTAAAAGTGTGTTAAAGGGCCCAGGGTGCGTATAGTACATTTGGGTCTAGTATGAGTAAAACGTATTTTGTCATCTTAAGCCCAAGTGAATTAGGGTTTGATAGAATATTAGTGCCCAGGATACATAATGGTATATGCATGGTAAAGTGATACGTAAAAGCATGTAAATGTACTTGAAAACGGATTTAGCCCCAGGAGTGGTTACCCTAGTTGGAACCCAGGTGGTTATTCTGTTAAGATTTGATGCACTCCAAGAAGATAGAATTCTGCTCAGTTGTGCTGTTAAGATTACACACACTGTAACAGAATTCTCTCCCATTGAATATCTTCTCACTCGAGATAGATTCTCCTTGGCTGTACTCTATAAAAGGGTCTTAAGGTCCCAGGTGAAGGTACGCAATTCTGAATATGCATTTTGAACAGTAAAACTAGTTGTTTCTTGTTTCTTATAGCCCTATACTGACTTGAGCGTCGGAGTGCAATTAACAGGTGGGGTGCCCTCTGTCTCAGCGAAGCCATATTCCAGCGCTACGAAGGAAAGCTTTTTCTCACAACAAAGCCGCATTCAAGCACGACTCAGAAAACACCAAATTTCGATGAAGCCAGACTTGTTGTTAGAGTCAACCGACGACCAAGTCAACCGACAAGACATATCTTGTACGATCTCATGCTTTTGTCTAGTTTTTAAAAAGTACTATGACCAAGCCCTATTTAACCTTGTCAAATTTTAAGATTTTTCTTGAAAAAATGAATCGCATTTAAAGATGCACGTCTTGCAAGAAGAAGACTTTTCTGAAGACCCTCACGAGCTACAAAAGATGTTCAACAACTCTTTTCTACTCAAGTTTTATGTATAGAATATCTCTTTGAAGAAGGAAGGTTGATGATAACGTAAGTCTTGCTACAAGAACGTGCACAAGATCTTAAGCTTTTCAAGCCTTGTAGTTGTGGGAAAAAGCATTGTTTGTATTCGAGCAACCTAAAAGAGTGAGTCAATCTTATATTTGTCATAAGATGTAACTTCTCTTTTAATGAGCCAACATGTGACCTTTTAGATCACATTCTTTGTAAACTCTATGTTTAACCAAGAGTGGTTGCGTTGCAAATGATACTCAATATTTGCTAATAGTGGTTGCACTCCAAAGAACATTCAATCTCAGTTAAGAGTGGTTGTAGTCCAAATAATACTTAGTTTTAGTCAAGAGTGACTAATACTCATTTGTATCTTATAACAATAGTATGCCTAGTGAAACTTAATATATTGATTGAGAATTGGATGTAGTTTTTGTTAATAGATGAACCAGTATAGAAACACAATTTAAATCATTCTTTTCCATTATCTTTTTATATTGCATATTATTTAACTAAAACTAATATTATAAGTAGAGATTTGTGAAACCAAGTTTTGAAAAGTCTTTTTAGACATTTCAACCATCAAACTTGAAGTTGCATCTAACGCTCTCCATAAGATGTAGTCTCTTAAGAAATTTTTTTTGATAAATCATCTGTCAAGTAAAATTATAGTCTGACTACATATCATTAGACGATATCTTTTAAAAATTTGAAGAAGTTTAAACACACAATTCAACCTTTCCTTCTTGCGTTTTGACCTATTTTCACAAGTAGAAATGAGGAAGTTAAGCAACATATAAGGAAGAAAACACATAAACTCATTGCCTTAATGTTTTGGATTGAAGGTGATGTCAAGTCTATTATAAGGGTTTGTTTATGACTCTTTAGTACCAATTGTCCTTTATGTATCCCCTATATAAGACCCAACAACCAATTGTTCATCTTCGTAATCGAATCAGAGAGTGGGTGAAGAATTCTAAGTTTTATGGATTTCTTGTATCAAAATTATGTCTGATAGGTGTTTAAGGAAAAATGTGTCATATTAAGATAAATGGCAATACAAGTAAAGGTCAAAATCAAGGGAGAGTATATGATATGATTCCACTAGCAAAGTAGAGATGATTCTTTGACATTCTATGGAATCAACTTGAGTTAGAGATAGCTTAGGCACTTTTAATAGAATTGGATCAAGGTTCTATGTTTCAAGAACTCACCAAAACTTGCACCAAACACCAAACTCACATGGAAGTTCCATCTATTGCCAATTGAACCGATTAAAATGTGTATAAAAACAAAAGCACCGTTTGAAAAAGCTCAAGAACATAATTGAACCGAACAAAACATGAGAATGCCTCTAGATGGAACTTCTTCTATGTTCTTCTTCACGTCCATGATCATTGGAAGAGCCTCTAGATGAAGGTCTATGAGAATGCCGTGAACCATGGTGAGAATGAGAAGGTCTAGCTTGCTGCACGTCCATTCTTTGCAATTGTGCCTCCAACCGTCTAATAGTGCGGTGAGCTTCTTGTAATTCCCCAAGAACAGAAGCTTTACTAGGCGAACGCTGTTTGTAAGACTCACCACTGGAATATGAAGCCATTTGTAAAAGAAAACAGCAAACAACAAAACAGCAAACAAAGTTAAGAAAACAAAGTTAGCAAAATAAATTGGAACCAAACTGCCGAAGTGAAGGGTCACTTAAAATCACTCTCAAAGAAAGAATACTCTCTTCACCAAGCTGATCTTGAGGCCTTGAGCAATCTCAAATGAAATATGTCAAAGCAAGAGCACACAATCTTCAAAGGACTTCACCACAAAACCAATGAATAATGAAAGACAAGCAAGAAAAGGTATAAGCAATAAAAGGCTATAACAAAAGGAATACTAGATGTATGACAAACTCAAAGAGTAATGAATAGAAGACAAGCAAGAAAATAAGGTACTCAATAAAAAAGAAGGCACACAAAAGATACCTAAAGAAAAGCACTAGAGTAGATGAAGAAAACAAAAACAGAGCTACTTGAAAATATTTTTTTATGCAAACTGTGCTTGATGTTCACGGATTTAACTGGAACGATATAAAGCGAACTGGATTATGAAATTTTAACCACAGAAAGTTCAATATCTTAGCTCAACAATGGCACTGGAATTACGCAAAAACAGTAAGCCAATTAATTGAGATAAATTTTCTAAAATCGCTGCCAGATTACCCTATTTTTTTTCGGCAGAATTGCACACTTTTTGTTTTTGATTTATCATTATTTTTGTACTTGGAATTTTGAAGTACTTCTTTTTTCTACTCTTTTATAACACTTTGAAGAACACAAATCCAGAATTTCAGAAATTTCCAGTGAGTAAATCAATTGCAATAAATCGAAACAGTAAGCACGTTTTCAGAAAAACAGAGGAATGCTAACAGGAACGAAAAACAGAATTAAGAACTAGCAAAGACATAATGGAAATGATGTATAGGAACTTGTATAGATCTAAACTACAAGTATGAACTCAAAACTAAAACAGAAAATGCACTAAGGATCAAGTATCAAACTCAGAAAACTGTATTACACCAAAGCAAGAAACAAAAAATTCAATAAAAGTACTACAAGAAGTGATGACATTCTTGGAAAAACATGACTATGACAAAACTTGTATGGATTTAAAAAGGAAAAGACACAAACACATGATAGGCACAATTAAGAAAACAACAATAAAACTCAAAATAAGCCTAAAAACAGAAAGATAAACAACAAGAATTAAAGAGCACTTGAATTAAAAGTGCAACACAACTCAAAATTAAACAAGAGCAAACCTAAACTCTAGATACCACATGATAAGTCATGTTTTTCTTTTTCTTCCACTTTTTCTTGTAAAAGTAAACTAACTTTGTTATATGCAGGGATTCAGAATTCGTGGACGAATTCTCTCCAACTCGAGGAGTATGATGAGAATCAAATAAAGGAGGCTTTTATTAATGAAGGAAGAGGACATTCACCCTCACATTTGAAGTTCTTCCTTCTAGTCTTCTCAAAATTAAAAGAAGACATAAAATAAAGATGAGGCCCAAGCCCAAGCCCAAGCCCAAGAAGGCCAAAGCCCAAAAAGCCCAATTCCATCCCAAGAGGGGCAAGGCCAAGCATTATGCCTTTATCAGTATATCAATGTGGAAGGGACTCACACTTTAGGGGAAGATTGTTAAGAATCAAAGTGTGTCTTTGAGTCCCACATTGAGTAGAAATGAGAAAGTTGTTGAACATATAAGAAAGAAAACCCACAAACCATTGCCTTAATTAAGGTTTTGAGTTAAAGGTGATACCAGGTCTCTTATGTGGATTTTCTCATGGCTCATTGGTCTGTAGTATACCCCTTCAAAAGACCCAACATTATTAGTCCACTTCAAATTCATTAACTTTATGAAAAATGTCATAACAAACCCCACACCGTCTCACACCCACCACCACTTCAAGAAAGTGCTTGAATCCAACCTGCACATCCTTAACCAATAATACAAGAACAACTTTGGATTTAGTTTTGAATCTTGATCTCAACGAGGGTGAAAAACCATGCATCAAACAAAAAACAAATACATAGATAGAATATAATAAACTATTTTTTATATTAAACAATAAATGTTATTACATTTTTCATTTTCAATGAATGTATATCAGTCACCCTTATAAAAGGGACGTAAATAATTACAAGTTAGTTAGAAGTACAAACACAAATCAAACTAACAAAAAAAAAACATAATTAGAAGTACAAACATTAATCTAACTAACAAAATAGAACATAACCAGACGGTATAACTCGGAGTCATTAGATGATCCTAGTACTAGATGATATCTACAACTATCAAATGACTCCATTAGACAACATCTATAATTATTAGATAATGTATTCTAGAGAGATTTAAGTACCCCAAGATCTACAAAGCTCCACATAGGATTGCAATCTTTTTCTTTTGGAATTACTACCAACCATCAATGTTCAACAAGTCCAAACAATGTATAAATTTGCTATTGGGAACGAGCTTCATGAAGGCATCTATTGGATTCTCCTGGGTGTTTATATTCTTCACTTCAATCCTCTCCTTAGAATGAAGAAAGTGATATTTGATATCAATATGTTTTGTCTTACCACGCTCCATGTTATCTTTACCCAAAAAAATTGCTTTCATCAATTTGAGTAGAATTGATCTTAGAAAGACATATAGATATTGTAAAGGTATGGTCACGATTTTAGGATGTTCAATCCCAAAGCATCTTAGGACAGTTTGGATGTAGTGCCTCTGACACAAAAAAAAAAAAAAACCTTTTTTTCTGGATGTGATCCCTATTGATCTCTATCTCTAAAATTTTCTCATTTGTATCCATATTTTTCATCAAAATATCACTTCTAAGTAGTGACTTGAACCTTAACTGACCATTCTCCACCTTAATATGATAAACACATGGATCATACAAACTTATTTTGTACCTTTAAGAGATGATAAATTGATAAAATCTCTTTTACCATTGCCTAAGATATTGTTTCAATTTGGACAATGACCTCTTCAGTTTACACTTATACTCCTCCTCACCCATCACCTTGAAATCTTCTGGTTACCACATAAGAGTGTCTTCCCCTAGATGTCCATGGAGGAAGGTCATCTCCAATATACCAGTTCAAACTCCATATCTTAACTATCCATAGGAGCAAACAAGACCTTGATGAATGTGTTCTTGACTATTGGAGATAAAATCTCATCATAGTCCATCCTCTCATTCTAGTTATAGCCCTTGGCTACCAAATGAACCTTTAACCTTACTTATTACAATGTAGACACCTTACTAGATGCTCTACCACTTGATGTTGTAGGTGTTTCACCAAACAACCTACCATTAAACACTCTCATACTAAATGTTGTTTTAGACACTACCATTAAACGATCGTATAGTCGTTTCACCAGACGGCTTACTATCAGAGGCTATAGTGATATTTTTTTAAAATATCCACTTGCACCCAAAAATACTTCTACCTCTAGATGACGTTACCAACTCCTAAGTCTCATTCTCCATTGGAATTTCATCTATTTTGTTCATAGCTACAATCCACTTTTTGCCCTCAGTACAAATGACTACTGCACAAAAGCTAGCTAGCTCATATGACTCTAACTCCTCCATTATAACCAACACATTGGAAAGAATCTTATATCTCTCAAGTTGTTGTGGTCATGTTTGAGACCTTAGAACAAAGGTTTGAGGGTTAGATAATTGATGTAATACCCTTAAAAGCTTGAGTGCTTCGTTATAGACACTATAAGTCTAACATGCGAATCCTTTAAAGAGAACTCAACCTCTTCCTGAACTCTCTCTAACTTTGAAGACACCTCCCTTGGTGTCTCGTTTAACTTCTTATGGATCAAAGAGATTTGATCAAACATAATGTCTTTATTGATAATCATCTACCCTTAGATAGTAACCATAATCTGAAGCCTTTTTTACCCCCACTCTCATAGCCAACAACACTTCATTCCTGGATCTATGTTCAAATTTACTATGGTCTACATGATAGTAAATTGGACACCCAAACACATTCAACATTGAATAATCATTTGACTTTCCTGACCATATCTCAATTAGAGTCTTGAATGAATTGGTTATGGATGGGGAACAATCCACCAAAAAACACGTCATGCTTACAACATCACTCCAATATCATCCATCCAATATCAAAATGCAACAATATGTGAATTTTCCTCTGAAGCAAGATTATTTTCACTTTCTTAGCAGCTTCGTTCTACTATGGAGTATGACAAACAATTAAGTACCTTGCAATGCCTTTTTGAAGATTAACTTAGTAAAAATCTTGTTAAGATTCCTAGATCGTTTGATGTTGTAGACCATCTGATGGTTCAAAATTGTTTGGTGGCATAAGATCGCATGTCTTTGTCAGTATGTTTGTCTTCAAATCATCTGATGGCATAAGACCGTCTACTCCACCTTAGATCATAACTTCATTTGTTTGTCATTAGAAAGTCCACCTACTTGATGCTTCAAGCTTAGTTGTGGAAGCACTATTCACATGACTTTTCTACTAATTTAGGCGTGATCTATGAAAATTAGTTATAATAATAATTTCTTTATGGATAGGACCTTGTACAAACAGTTTGTTTAATGGGGGAGTTGTGAGTTCTTTGTAATCGTTAGTGGAGCAAGAAAGTTCACCAAGAGACGAACTTGAGTTGTAATATTTGTTTCATAATGAATTTTCTATTATGGGCATAGACTAAAGTTCATCAACACTTCAATTGAACCACGTCAATATTTTATGCATGTTTCTTCCTTGATTTTCCCTTATTAATCATCTATTTTTCCTTTGCATGTTTTTTTTTTCTCTATTAGTAGTTTCTTCACTTGTGTAGTAGACAATCTAAGTGATTTTTTTAGCTTTTTCCACAACAACCTTTATCTCTATAAAAGTTGTTAAACATCTTAGAGTAGAATTTCATATCGTTATTCATCGTTAGACTGTTGACCATATTCTCAGTCAATTAAGTGTTTGGAGCGATTAATGCTTAAACTTCTCAAAGATTTTTACTTTGTGTTTCATCGTGAACACCAAAGTAAACCTTGAATAATCATCAATGATTGAGAAAAAAATAGTTGGCTCCTCCCAACGATGATGACCCATAACAATATGAATAATACAATATTCCACTTGTGTAATGTTGTAGGAAAGCTTTATTTTTGTTGTTTCCCAAACACATAGTGTCCATAAAGCAAAAAAAATCCACCTTTTGGCTACCTAGTAACCCTTACCTGGACAAGATATCCAAACTACAACTACTCATATGGCTTGGATGCATATGCTAGATAGTATCAAATGAGGTTTTAAACGACGTGATGGTGCAGCCTCAAACAAACTACAAATAACCCCTAAAAAAATACACATTCGCTTCCCTAGCTCCTGCATCACAAAGATATCATTCCTCCTTTTTATTTTCATATCCAAGACTTTAATGAATATAAGGGCATACCAGAAGTTGGTCAATGTTTGAACAATGTTAGAATACATCCTTATTTGAAAAAAAAAAACCTATATTGAAAGTCTTGTAAGAAGCATTCCACAACATCTTACCACCTTCATAATCTTCAAACATGGTAAACCAATCCTCATGAGACTCATACAAAAAGAGCAATGAAAGTCTAGGACCCACTAACCCGATGATTGTTGCCTAATCGCAACAACTAACACTATGTCTTTATTAGATGATGTGTCCTTATGCATAATGGCTCCAGTTGTTTACAATATTCGTTAGGATCATCAGGGTTAGTTTTCATCTTCTTTTGCTTCTTGACCTTATTGTCTTTCTTGAAGACTACCATCTCAGAAGACAATGAATTGTCATCATTCATGTATGCTTTGAGGTATAACTCTCTTGTATAAAGGCTTGACTTGACCTCTGTAAGTCTAATACAATCCTTCCCAATTCTTAGCAAACTTACCATGTTTCTCATATAGGATGGCGAAAGGGAGACTAGTATAATCATCACTACGTTTTCATCTTATACTTTTCCATTTATGTCATAGAGCTCCATGAAGATAAAATTGAGTTCATCAAGGTGAGCCTATAGTGACCCACCCTCCTCGATATGTAATTCCAAGAGTAATCTCGTCAACAACAAATTGTTACAAATGAACTTTTTCATGAAGAGCTTTTCGAACTTCAAACACAACGCTATTAAAGTCTTCTCTTCTGCAACCTCATAAAGAATTTCATCGAATAGCGAAAAAAAGATTGTCAAAAGAGTTTTTTCTTCCATTAGCTCAAAAACATATTTCTTTTTATGTGATCTACTCCCAAAACAAACACAGTATCTACATGCCTTACTCCTTAAACAAAACTCTCATCTTAAAACTAGTACCAATAAAAAAATAAATTATATTTAGATATTTTTTTTTTAATCATAAAAAACTTAAATTGATTCATTAGAACAATCCATTTTATCATACTTAAAAATAAGAAAATTGTATTAAATAAATATTCTCAATTAAGTTAATTATAATACTAACATCAATCAAAATCATATTAGATATTTGATTGTGTAATATATTTTAAATTACAATAATAATCACAATAGTACTATATTACATTCTTTCGGAAGACAATTAAATTGCTTTAAAAAATAGTACATTAAATCAATTTTAAAATGTAAAATAAAGTAATTTTTTAATAATTATAAATATTGATCCTGCCTGTTGACCGGAACGCTGGAGAATGCCTCGTCAAAGGATCGACGTGCGCACCGCTTCTCACCTTCGTTCCTCTTCGGGATCTACTTCAAGAACCTGCAAAGAAACGATACGGCGCCGCTGCGGCCGATCGCACTCCGACGCTCAAGTCAGTGACGGTATCACCAAAAACTAAGAGAACTAGAACCGTGCAAATCCTCTCTCACAATCAGCTCTATCACTCGCAAGCGTAAAGTGTATTAACTAACGTGCGTACCTCAGAAAGTCTGTTAAGAACTCTTATATACCTGGTGGCTTTCTCTCTCCTGGCAGTTACAAACTTGGACACGTGGCTCGCATCCAACTGTACACGTGCCATCATCTGGAGGCTCCCTGACTTGGCGCTGCTTCTGCTCTCATTTTGGCTAAGTTACTTATGCATGGTACTGCCCAGTGCATAGCTAACTTAGGAGTGCGATCTATACTGGAACTGGCGAGTTAGGGGCCTTCATACACCTTCCCTGTGGTCTCGCCGGCCGCCTTCATAATCTGCTTCTCCTTCATCTTCGGCGATGTGCTTGTTCTGGCGATCTCCGACTGCTTGGTCGCCTGGGTCTACATCTGGCGACTTCATCTTCAACCTGGCGATCGCCTATTCTGGTAAGCTGGAAGTCGGAACACGCCAGCTTAACAACTGGCGACTACACGTGTCCCCCGACTTCCTTCCTTCTGCCAACCTGGCGCCTTGTCAACACGCCTACACTGTAGCAGGATGCCACGTCATCACACCCGACCACCAGGGCGGTACACAAGCCCCCCAGTCTTAAGCGAAGACTTGTCTAGCGAAAAGACTGAAAGAGCCTTCGTTAACACCGATCTACGTGGCACTGACGCAGAATTCCAAGCGATTGTACTTTCTGCTGCTCTGACGCTCCACCAAACCCTTCACTCATCGCTCGACACGTGGCTTCATCAATGGCTCTCTTCATTTGCCGTTTGCGCTTCCTAAACCCATTTCGAAAAACCCTTAAACCCATTTCGCTTCACTATTCCATCACTTTCTTCGTGCTTGCAAACGCCCCAACTTACTTCTGCGAAAACTCTCAACGCTCTTCAACGCTCGAGATCACCATTTTGCTCCATCGTCTTCCTGATCATCGAAAGGTAATTACTTTCCTTCATCTGCTGGTTTTCCTTGCATTTTCACCGATTTGCATCATCCTGTAACTGCTTGGTGCATACGCTGTGGGTTGTTTTTCCATTTCTCCTTCTGCGTAACCTAGGGCTTTGTCGATCGTCGCAACGAACCCACATTCGTTCGTCTTTCACCTTCCTTCTACGATCGAGTCAGCCTTTGTAACCCCCCTGATCATTTTTCCTTTCTTCTTCCTTTGCAGCTGCCATCATGACTCGCACCAAGATTACCCCGAACCCCCCTCCATCAGCGCGAAACCTTCCTTCACAAGCACACGACTCAACACAAGTTCGTGGTGCTTCCTCTTCGCAGGCTGAGAGGCCTGCATCTTCCCAATCTGCCCTGGCCCAGGCGACTCCACCTAATGCTGGAGGAGCCCCCGTCCCTCTGCCAGACTTCAAAACATTATATCCCTGGGCTAACTCAACCCTTCTGAAAGAAATATCCTCTGTGAACACTGCGGGGGCAGTCTTGCGGCTGACTAAGGGGGACGAAATCTACCAGTCGTTTCACAAGGAGCACGACGAAAGGATGATGGTGCTGCCTTGCCCCGCCGACCTGCCCGTGTGTGCTGATGACAAAGTAAGCGCCGACGGGCCCTTCTGCTTTGTCTATACGACTCTGTTCAAGAAGGTCAGGCTCAGGTTCCCTCTTACCCGATTCGAGAGGGAACTTCTCACCGAGCTCAACATTGCAGCCGCCCAGCTTCATCCCAACAGCTGGGCGTTTGTTCGAGCCTTCCAAATAACGTGCGCCCACCTGGGGTTGCCCGCGTCAGTGGACGTGTTTTTGTTCCTTTTCGAAGCCAAGCACCCAGGAGACTGCCTGTGGATCAGCTTGAATGCGATTGCTGGGAGATCCATCTTTACCATCTTCCAGCAATCGTACAAAGATTGGAAGGGGAAATTCGTCCAAGTACGTGCAAACGACAAGGACACCTCCCTTCTTGATGGCTTCCCCTTGTACTGGGTGGACAAGGGGAAAAAAGAGTCCAAGAGCTGCTTTAGGAGGCCCAGAAGTCCTGATAGCATGGGAGCATTGGACAGAGACCTTTGTCTCTTCTGGAAGAAGGTGGCGGACGCCAACATAACTTTCCTCACCACCTCCCTGATCAGCTTTGAATTCTTCGAAGATTAGCTAGAATTTCAAATAGGTTAGGTCATTTGAACCATTGCTTTAATACTGCTTCTGTTTAGCTGTCTCTGGGCGTCTTGTGCGTCATGCGCAAGACTTTGGCTTTACCTTTCCTGCACATATTATCTGCTTTGCTGTTTATTACACTATGCACTTATCTATTTTCCTTGAGTTAACCCACGCATCTCTGTCCCCTGCAGACAACATGTTGCCCAGGAACATGCTCGCTGAACTCAAATCGCTCGCCCGAAACCACGGGTTGGCAACCGGTTCCCAAACGGTGCCCAACTCGGTGGTGGAGGCCGCCATTGTCCAAGGGCGATCACCACCCAAGGAGCCCGCTCAACGCAAAAAATTGGTCCTTAAGAGACCCAGAAGGAAAGCCCCCCAAGTCGTCCAAGAGGAGGAAGAAGAGGACGACGAGGTCACCGAGGATGGCCTCGTTACGAAGAGGAAAAGGGTGGCACCATCTTCACCACCTGCCCCACCCCCTCTTCCGACCTCAACACCACCATCAACGCCTGCTCCTCCTCCCTCATCGCCAACACAACAAGCTCCTTCATCACCAGTCCAAGCGGTTCCACTGGCCACTGCGCCACCTGCAGCTGAGGCCCAAGAGCCAAATTTCCTAGAGGACCCCCCAAGCGCCTCTACGCCACACATGTCAGCTGGAGGGGGCCCCCCTTCAAACGCTTCAGCTGCAGAAAATGCTCCAATCGGGGATGAGGTGGCTCATATCTCTCCAATCCTGATTACCGAATCCCCGATTGCGTCGCCACGCCAGGAAGCAACCACTGAAGATATTGCCAAGGAAGGTGGCGGCGAGAACCCTCAACAAGCCCCCCTGGCGCCTCTCCAAGCAGCAAACCTTTCCCTTGAAGTCACAAGGATGTGGGAACCTCTAACTGCCAAGTTGAAAACCATAGCAGAGGATATCCCCGCGATCATAACGAGGGCTGTGGAGAGCTCCACCAGGAGGCTTCAAGACGATCTCTTCAACCTCAAGACTGAAAATAGCACTATGAAGGTCGAAGTGGAGAAAATGTCATTCAGCCTGACGCTCGCAGAAATCGAACACTCCCGAGTGGAGGATGCCCTGAATACCGAGCTCAGGCTGGCGCGCAAGGAAGCTGCTGACCTTCGCCGCAAAGTTCACGATCTTGCCCAAGAGAAGGTCGAGTTGGAAAGCAAAATCGTGCCTCTTCGCGCCAAGGCGATCGACCTGGAGGCTCACATTCAAGCTGACGCCGCTAAGGTGCAAAAACTGGAGCAGAGGTCGATCGACCGCGAGAAGCTACTTGGGCAAGTAGAAAAAGCGAGGGACGACGCCATGGCTGATCTCGCCGAGGCAAACAAGGAGAAAGGAAAGATGGCTGCTGAGTTGGCCCAAGCTCAAACGGAATCCAAGAAGGTTACTGACGACCTTCTCCATGCTCAAGAGACCAACGAACAATTCCGAAAACAGGTTGAAGAACTTCAAGGGCAAATTGAAGAACTTAAGCTAAACTCTGCTCAGATTCTGGCTGCTGGATTCGAAGCCGCTCGGGAACAATTCGCATGCCTATTCCCCGATCTTGACCTCAGCATGGTGTCGTTGAACAACGAAGTAGTAGATGGAAAGGTCGTTCCTGCTGAAGACTAATCAACTCCACCTCATCTGCTACTTTATGATTTCCCTTGTATATATCTTGTAATAAACTCGCGCCTATGTATTCTTAACAGATACTCATTTCAATCACAAGGCTTGGATATTCTCTCCCCTGACTCCTTTTAAGCGCTTTAACCTTCTTTGCATGTTTAACTTTGTCGGATTTAACTTAGTGATTTTGCAAACGCGACTTTTGACGTAACTGCCTCGAGCCAATCCAAACTTAAGCAATAATCACTTTAAACAACTTGTACTCTTAAGGCAGCTAACCTTATTGCAAGAATACCCTTCAAGCAACGAACTGTAACTCAACCATTGGCTCAAACAACGTCCCACTCGACCTGCTTTATCAAACAAGTCTTTCAACCTTCTCGCCGTCGTTTAAACTCTTCCCGATCGCCAAGACCTCTTGGTAACATCAGCTTTTCCCAGCCTCATGCTTTGGCAATCGTTTCTTTATCTGGGGTAGAAGTGCCCTTTGGGATCTTCCTTTGCCCCCCTGAACTTCAGAGCAAAAGACCGCCTGACTAGGCGTTCTCTTCGAACCTACCTTAGCCACCTTTCAAGCTTCTTCCACCCTCTTCGCCATACCTGAACTCGTTCGAGACGAGAAGGATTTTATCTTGCCTATGCTCGCACGTAAGCGAGAAGGTCTTTTAACTCGCCTGAACTCGCTCAACGGCGAGAAGGACTTTATCTGGTGCCTCAACTTGCCCAGGGTGTACATCCCCTCCCCCCTGGATGCACTGAGGACCTTTTCTTTCTCTCGCCTGCACTCGCTCGGCGGCGAGGAGGTCTTTAACTGGCCTTAGCTCGCACAACGGCGATAAGGACTTTACCTGGTGCCTCAACTTGCCCAGGGTGTACATCTCCTCCCCCCTGGATGCACTGAGGACCTTTTCTTTCTCTCGCCTGCACTCGCTTGGCGGCGAGGAGGTCTTTAACTGGCCTTAGCTCGCACAACGGCGATAAGGACTTTATCTGGTGCCTCAACTTGCCTAGGGTGTACATCTCCTCCCCCCTGGATGCACTGAGGACCTTTTCTTTCTCTCGCCTGCACTCGCTCGGCGGCGAGGAGGTCTTTAACTTGCCTCAGGACGCGCGAGAGCGTTGAGGTCTTTTATCTGGTGCCTCCGATCGCCGAAAGACGATGAGGACTTTGAAAACTTAACTGGTGCCTCCAATCGCCGAAAAACGATGAGGACTTAAAACTTAACTGGTGCCTCCAATCGCCGAAAAACGATGAGGACTTAAAACTTAACTGGTGCCTCCAATCGCCGAAAAACGATGAGGACTTAAAACCTTTTAGAAAGCACGCGATATATCTTTTCTTGCCTTAAATCATGTACAAATGACAAGGTCTTTCTTCAAAACTTTTGAAAATAGCACACATGCAATCTGAAAACACCTTATACTTCGAAAACTCTTCTTTTATTGGGTGGCCTCATTAAAAACCCTCCTTAGGGAAACAAGAGTGCCCCCTTCAAACTGTTTTAACAGAGACATTGTAATATAACATTGTGTTTGTCTTCACTTACAAAGCTCTTAACTATAGTACAACTTCAGGTGCGTGGCGTTCCAGGTGCGAGGAATCGCCCCTCCTTCCAGCGTCTCTAAGCGGTAGGCGCCGTTCCCGAGCGCCTCGGTTATTCTGAACGGTCCAGTGCACTTGGGTGACAGTTTATTCTCCATCTCGTATTGGTGGGCCTTCCTCATCACCAAGTCGCCCTCTCTAAACTGCCTTGGCATCACCTTCGAGTTGTATCTTCGTTCAACCCTTCTCTTCACGGCCTCAGCCTTCAATCTCGCCTCTTCCCTGACCTCATCCAGCAGATCCAGGTTCAGCCTTCTCTCTTCATTCGAATCTTCCTCTACGAAGTTCTGGAATCTCGGCGAGCTCTCCTGGATCTCCACTGGAATCATGGCATCACACCCATAGACCAAGCTAAACGGGGTCTCATGGGTTCCTGACTGCTCGGTGGTGTGGTACGCCCAGACTATACGAGGCACCTCCTCAGCCCAACTTCCCTTGGCTTTCTCAAGCCTTCTCTTCAAACCTCTCAACAACACCCGATTAGCTGATTCCACCTGGCCATTTGTTTGAGGGTGCTCGACGGATGCAAACACTTGTTGAATTCCCACCCCTTCGCAAAGCTTCTTCAACAGGTGGCTTGCAAACTGCGTCCCATTATCTGACACCAGGCGCTTAGGCACTCCAAACCGGCACACGATGTTCTTCCATACAAAACCTTCGATCTTGTGTGCGGTGATCTGGGCCACTGGTTCTGCTTCAATCCACTTGGTGAAATACTCAATCGCCACCACCAAGTACTTCATTTGCCTGATCGCCAGCGGGAAAGGTCCCAGGATGTCGATTCCCCAAGTATGAAACGGCCAAGGGCTATAGATCGACTTCAACTCCTCGGGAGGTGCCTTATGCCAATCGGCGTGCTGCTGGCATTGTTTACAACATTGGGCATATTTCTTGCAATCTTCTCTCATGGATGGCCAGTAGTAGCCTGCACGGAGAGTCCTCGCGGCCAGAGCCTGACCCCCGACGTGGCTTCCGCATATACCTTCGTGGAGCTCTGCCATGATTCTCGTGCACTTCTCGCCGTGTATACATTCCAGGAGTGGGTGAGTGAACCCAAACCTGTACAGATCGCCATCAATCAATGTGTACTTGCTAGAATTTTTCTTTACCTTCCTAGCCTCTGTCGGATCCAGCGGGAGGAGGCCATCTGCCAGGCACCGCTTGTACTGTGTTATCCAAGTGTCTGGCTCACGGTCGGCGCAGACCTGCATCACGTCCACCTTCTCTCCTCGACATGCTCTAATTCTCGGCGATCTCAAAGTTTCTTGCGTCAAAGACTTATGGCTTCTCGCTGCTCTCTCCGTCGACTTGCTTATCTGAAGGACCAGGTGATCTGCTACAAATGCCCTCGGCGTCTTCAGAGTTTCTTGAATCACCGTCCTCTGCCTACCCCCCTTGCCTGAGCTGGCGAGCTTAGCAAGCAAGTCAGCTCGGGCATTCTGCTCTCTGGGCACATGTACTACTTCAAAGGAGGCAAAGGAACTCTTCAATTCCTGCACATACGCCAAGTAAGCCGCCATTTGTGGATCTTTAGCCTAGAACTCGCCTGTTACTTGCCCTGTGACTAGCAGCGAGTCACTCTTAGCCATCAGCACCCTAGCTCCCATCTCCTTGGCCAGCAAAATCCCGGCGATCAGCGCCTCATACTCTGCTTGATTGTTGCTGGCTTTAAAGGCAAACCTCAAAGATTGTTCGATCAGCACGCCGTTTGGTCCTTCCAAGATGACTCCAGCACCGCTACCCTGCTGGTTCGACGATCCATCCACCGAGAGCACCCAACGGAAATCGTCTCCTTCAACCCGCGCCGCCTCTGATGAGAGCTCGACCACGAAATCTGCAAAGATTTGCCCCTTGATCGGGCCTCGAGGCTCGTACTTAATATCAAACTCTGACAACTCTACCGCCCACTTCACCATCCTTCCCGCAACGTCGGGTTTCTTCAAGACCTTCTGGATGGGCAGGTCAGTCATCACCAGTATTGTGAAACTGTGGAAGTAGTGGCGCAACCTCCTCGCCGAAAACACCACAGCCAGCGCAGCCTTCTCCAGGGCCTGATATCTCGTTTCTGGGCCCTGCAACACCTTGCTCACAAAATAAATAGGCTTCTGGGCCTGATCTTGATCCTGGGCGAGCACCGCACTCACCGCCCTCTCAGTTACAGCAAAATACAACCTGAGAGGGATCCCCACCAGCGGTTTGCACAGAACCGGCGGGCTCGCCAGATACTCCTTCAGTTTAACGAAAGCTTCCTCGCATTCTTTCGTCCAAGCGAACTTGTTATTGCGCCGCAGACACTGAAAATAGGGGTGCCCCTTTTCTCCGCTAGCTGACACGAAGCGAGATAGGGCTGCCATCCGACCTGTCAGCTGCTGGACTTCTTTCACTGTAGCCGGGCTTCTCATCGCCAAGATGGCGGCACACTTTTCTGGGTTAGCTTCTATCCCCCTTTCAGTCAAGAGAAAACCCAAAAACTTTCCAGCCTCCACGCCGAAAATGCATTTCTCCGGGTTGAGCTTTAACTTGAACTTGGCGATCGTCGTGAACAATTCTTCCAAGTCTGCAACGTGCTTGCTTTTCTCCTGCGAGGTCACGACCATGTCATCGACGTAGGCTTGCACGTTCCTTCCCAGCATCGGTGCAAGTACTCGATCCATCAACCTCTGGTACGTGGCCCCCGCGTTCTTCAGCCCAAACGGCATCACCTTATAGCAGTAGCACGACCTCTCCGTCATGAAGGCTGTTTTTTCTTCATCCATGGGGTGCATCTTGATCTGATTATAGCCCGAGAAGGCATCTAGGAAACTCAGCAGCTTGCACCCTGCAGCACTATCAACCAGGGCATCGATGCTTGGTAAAGGATACGAATCCTTCGGGCAGGCCTTGTTCAAGTCGGTGAAATCGACGCACATGCGCCATTTCCCATTACTCTTCCTCACCAGTACGACATTTGCCAACCATTCAGGGTACTGGACTTCCCTGATGTGGCCTGCAGCGAGGAGTTTCTGTGTTTCATCCCTGATCGCCTGCCTCCTCTCCTCGTTGAATTTTCTTCTCCTTTGTCGCACCGGTCTCACCAAATTGTCCATCGCCAGATGATGGCACAAGAAGTCGGGATCAATCCCGGGCATGTCCGAAGCGGACCACGCAAACGCATCCAGATGCCGCTCAATCACCTTGGCGATCTGGTCCTGGAGATCGACCTCCAGAGATCTTCCCAGCTTGAAGATTTTTCCTCCGATCTCCTTTTCGAGCCACTGCTCGACAGGTTTAGGCCTGGACTCTCTGGCGATCACCGCCCTGGCGATTCCCTGTTCCCTTGCCTCCTCGGGACGATTCCGCGCCTCTTCCTCCTCCAGGCCAGCATTCCTCTCCCCTAGCTCAGCGTCTACCATCTCTACATCCCTTCCGGCGGCCTCCTCTGTTACCGGCGGTCTGGGCTTCACACCGGGAGGTGGGGTGGTTGTTACATAACTCACTGATCTTTTGTTTTTCAGGCTATTCTCATAGCACCTTTTCGCCTCTTTCTGATCAGACTTGATCGTGATCACCACCCCTTCCATGGACGGCAACTTTACCTTCATGTGCCGAGTCGACGGAATGGCGCCTATCCTGTTAAGAGTGGGCCTTCCCAACAGGATGTTATATGCTGAAGGGGCGTTTACGATGAGGTACTTGATTTTCTCCGTCCTCGACCCAGCCTCATCTGTAAACGTGGTTCTCAGCTCAATGTACCCCCTGACCTCCACCTGGTCGCCAGCGAACCCATATAAGCACCCTCCATAGGGCCTTAGCTGGTCAAGGGGCAATTCCAACTGCGTGAAAGTGGGCCAGAACATCACGTCTGCCGAGCTTCCTTGGTCCACCAGAACTCTGTGGACCTTCCTTCCCGCCGTAACCAACGAAATAACTATGGGATCGTTGTCATGAGGCACAACGTCCCGAAGATCCTGCTTTGTGAACGTAATGTCCACTTCCGGCGAGTGATCTTCAAACATGTCCACTGTCATCACCGATCGCGCATACTTTTTCCTCTGCGATGCGGTGCATCCACCACCTGAGAAACCCCCTGCAATGGTGTGGATCTCCCCATGGATAGGCATCTCGTGTTGCTGGGCTTCCCCACCTGCTGGCTGGGAACTCGACGCTCCCCCCGTCCTCCTGTCCAGCAGATAGTCATTTAAGAACCCGCTCTTAACCAGATCGTCGAGCTGGTATCCTAAAGACAAACACGAGTCCAAAGTGTGGCCAAAACACTGGTGGAACTCACACCAGGCGTCCGGCTTTGACCCCAGCACCTTGTCGCCCACCTTCTCAGGCGCTTTCAACCTAGCAGATATGTTAGGGATAGCGATCAGGTCCGCTAGTCCCATGACAAATTTGTGCTTAGGCGGGTGATTGTACTCCCGGCGTGCTGGTTGCTGGCGTGCTGGTTGTTGGCGCGCTTGGCTTCTTCCCTTGTTTCTCCTGTCGTAAGGATGGCGAGTCCTCTGGTCTTTTCTGGCCGCCGCCGCCGTTTCCAGCACCCTCTGCGGCTGGATCCCGGTCTGGGCGCGTGGCCTGGCGGGAGCCACGCTGCCTCTCTTCTCGGCGACTTCACTCTCGTCGGCGATGTGGGCCACCGCAAGTCGCCTGACTTCAGCAAACGTCGCTGGATGAGCCCTGATCAAGGCCTCGCAGAATGGCCCTGGCTGCACGCCCTTCTTGAAGGCATAGACCAGCATTTCTTCATCCTTGGCCGGCGATCTGACCATCTGCGCTCCGAAGCGATTGAGGTAGTCTCTGAGGGACTCCCCATGGTACTGCCTTATATCAAACAGATCATAGGACACCCTGGGCGGTGCCTTATTCACAATGTACTGCTCGACAAAGATTTTCGAGAACTGTTGAAAATTGGTTATGTGGCCGTTAGGCAAGCTCACAAACCACTCCATCGCCGTTCCCTGGAGCGTACTCACGAACATCTTGCAGTAGACGGCGTCTGACCCTCCCGACAGCATCATCTGCGTGTGGAACGTGGTCAGATGAGCCTCTGGATCCTCCACACCGGTAAAGACAGCTTTAACCGGAACCACGCTCGTGGGAATAGGCGTGTCGGTAATCGCCTGAACGAAAGGCATTGGGAAAACACGAGGTGGCGTCGACGGCGCCACCTCTTCAGCAGAAGAACGTCCTTGCTGCTCCTGAAGAGCTCGACGCAGCTCCTCAGTCACCTTGCTGAGTTCCTCGTTCCTGGCGCGAGAGGCGACCAGGTCCTCATGTATCCTCGCCTGCTCTACGCGCGAGGCTTCCACAGTTGCCTGCAACGAGCGCATCATCTCTGCCATCTACGCCATGGTCATGGCGGTGTCGCCTTCAGCAGCGACAGGCGCCACGGGACTGGAACGATTGCTTCTCATTTTTCTCATTAACTTCAGCGAATCACAGGAAAACAGCAAACAACACTTCAGCCTCGATCGAATCAGCGATCAATCGGAGAAACAGAGTGAAACAGTGCAAGAAAACTCAAGAACACCGTAAGCCTTCAAAGAAAACCACGACTTCGCCAGAAACCACCGCTTCCCCGCGAACAACCAAACAAACGAAAGAACTCGAACTTCCACCAAACAGATTACGCGTAAGCCGCAGAAAACCTTACTCCACCGATCGAAAAGCCAAACGAACGGTTCAAAACGCAAATTCACCGAACGAAACTCAAAGAAACTGCGGACGACGGTTGCACCAGCACACAACCACGCAGAAAACCTCGAACTTCCAAGAACTCACGCTGTGGATGGGAGCAAGTTTTACAGGGCCCCACGGTGGGCGCCTGGTGATCCTGCCTGTTGACTGGAACGCTGGAGAATGCCTCGTCAAAGGATCGACGTGCGCACCGCTTCTCACCTTCGTTCCTCTCCGGGATCTACTTCAAGAACCTGCAAAGAAACGATACGGCGCCGCTGCGGCCGATCGCACTCCGACGCTCAAGTCAGTGACGGTATCACCAAAAACTAAGAGAACTAGAACCGTGCAAATCCTCTCTCACAATCAGCTCTATCACTCGCAAGCGTAAAGTGTATGAACTGAACGTGCGTACCTCAGAAAGTCTGTTAAGAACTCTTATATACCTGGTGGCTTTCTCTCTCCTGGCAGTTACAAACTTGGACACGTGGCTCGCATCCAACTGTACACGTGCCATCATCTGGAGGCTCCCTGACTTGGCGCTGCTTCTGCTCTCATTTTGGCTAAGTTACTTATGCATGGTACTGCCCAGTGCATAGCTAACTTAGGAGTGCGATCTATACTGGAACTGGCGAGTTAGGGGCCTTCATACACCTTCCCTGTGGTCTCGCCGGCCGCCTTCATAATCTGCTTCTCCTTCATCTTCGGCGATGTGCTTGTTCTGGCGATCTCCGACTGCTTGGTCGCCTGGGTCTACATCTGGCGACTTCATCTTCAACCTGGCGATCGCCTATTCTGGTAAGCTGGAAGTCGGAACACGCCAGCTTAACAACTGGTGACTACACGTGTCCCCCAACTTCCTTCCTTCTGCCAACCTGGCGCCTTGTCAACACGCCTACACTGTAGCAGGATGCCACGTCATCACACCCGACCACCAGGGCGGTACAAATATCATTAAAATAAATAAATTAATTATAGGAGGAAATAAGTGATTAACCTTTTTATTTAATTGGAATAAGATTATGCATCTATAATAATAAGGTTGTAATTATTTTTAACTACGTATAATAATTTGTGGGATGGCCATGTCATGTTCGGACAGTGGACAACAGTATATGACGTCGTTAGTGGATAGAGCTTAATCCTTGTCACGTGGTGGGTCCCACACCTTTATGTCATGCCACGAGCCCATGACGCTTAATTTGTCGCTTTTCATTGTTAATAACGTGTCTCGCTACGCACTTGTTCCACATTTTCTTTTCTTTTTTTTCTATTGTTTTCCCTTCACAATTTCAATTCATCTCATTAACATCAAACGAAAAATTTTATAATGTTTAAAAATATTTTCACGTTCTCTCTTCCTTAATACTATGAAATATCTTTTAAAATAAAAGATTGACAAAACTCTTAACTCTAAAATAAATAATACATAAAATTGATTATAACAATATTATCTTAATCTATTTAAGATCAGAATATTCACACCCTCTTTTGTAATGTTTAAAAATATTCCCTCATTCTCTCTTCCTTGATTCAAGTACAAATGCTTATGAAATTAGTGTCTTAATTGCATTTATTTTATTTTATTTTAAATGTTGCAGAGCATTTAGTCCAACACTAGCAGCAGTGTTTTGCAGAGTGGGATGTTTCAAAAGTGCCAAGTGGGGATGGCCGTCCAAAACCCACAACGTAGAAAATAAAAATACGAAGTGACAACCTCAAACGTAAGACGACCAAATAACACCGCGTAATCTTAGAAACTTAGAAAAATAAAATAATAATATTAAAAATAAGCTTATTTGCAGTTGACGTTACAAGCTAATGACCCTTTCAAATCATCAACAACTCAACCCACTCTTTCTTTCCCCTTTATATTCACCCTCCATAACCAAAATCAAACAAACTCACACTCACACAACACCATCTTCTTTTTCTTCTTCTTCTCTCTCTTTAGAAATCATTAACTTCCTCAAAAGTAAAACATCATGCAACAAGCAATTCCTTATAGGTCATGGCAACCTCTCATCTCATCTTCCCCCACCACTCACTTCACTACTATCAACAACACCACTAACATTACTCCCTCCTTTGTTTCCACCAAAATGGTGCCAAACATGGTCTTAGAGAACGCGGTTATAGTCTTCGCTAGGCGTGGTTGTTGCATGAGCCACGTGGTGAACCGATTGCTTTTGGGTCTTGGGGTGAACCCTGCCATGCACGAGGTGGAGGAGCATGACGAAGTGGGTGTGGTTAGAGAATTGGAAGCAATTGTGGGTGGCAACGAAAACAAGATGCAGTTTCCTGCGGTTTTTATTGGTGGGAAATTGTTTGGGGGATTGGATCGAGTTATGGCCACTCATATTTCTGGGGAATTGGTTCCAATACTCAAAGAAGCACGAGCTCTATGGCTCTAGAATTTTCCATTTTCCTTTTTTATTAATTTTGTGTTAGTTTCGGGGATATGTTCCTTCTCTTTGGGAGGAGGTTGTAGAGAAAAAATAGTAATGTAATGAAAAATTTGTGTTTTTCCATGAATTTGATACGGAAATTTAATATGGTGTTTGTGAATGCAGAGTTGTTTACTTACAGTGGAGAAGACTCCCATTAGACTAATGGTTTAAGTTATCATACTTAGGAAAGTGGAAAGAGATAGAATAGAATAAATAAAATGACGCGTCATCAGATAACAGATTACGTACTATATATATACTTCAACGTCCAAATCATTTCACAAATACTAAATTTTTATATAGAAAAACTAGGGATATTTGTTATAGGAGTTGATAGCATTTGAAGGAACTTATTATCCAATTTATTAAAAAATATTAAATTAGATCGAGTTGAATTTTGTATTTTTTTTATATTAAATTTGATTTAACTAAACACTCGTAGAAAAATTATTTTTAACGTTTCTAGCGGTTTTAACCCCGCGCGTTATCCACCGTTTACTTTTATTATGCAACGTCGTTAATAAAATATCAGCAATTTTGAGTAATTCTTGAAAGTTTAAATTTTACCGGAGGTTCTATAAACCATTGTTATTACCAGGGGTTCTGTAAACACCTGTTATTACAAAGGTTTTGTAAATCCCCGTTATTACAGGGGATTTGTAAAATCCCGTTTTTATCAAGAGTTTTGTAAACCACCGTTATTACCAGGGGTTTGCAAAACCCCCGTTATTACAAGGAGTTTGTGAAATCCTATTATTACCAAGGAGTTAATGGTATTTTAATATTATTAAAGGAAAAGAAAGAATAGGGTAAATCCCTTCTGTATATTGAACATGTTCCTGCCGGTTGACTTGGATCACCTTCGTGCGTAGCTACGAACTACGCTTCTAGGACTCCTTCGCTTTCGTTCCAGCTTCACCTTCTACCTCCAGCGAATACCTGAAACAGAGAGACAAATGGGCGCCCTCGTGGCCGTTTGCACTCCGACGCTCAAGTCAGTTATGGCAGAAAACACCGTGACACTTCTTGTCGCAGAACACCACCAGCTCAGTGCTCAAAGAAGTGTGTAACTAAATTCTCTCTCTCTCTGAGTTCACTTGTGTGTAAATTGTGAAAACGTACCTTATTCTGCTTGTGGCAAAGCCTTATATACCTTTGCCCGTGTTTCTGCCACGTGTCTACCTCTAACTTAAGCCTATCTGTGGGTGCAGCCTCACGACACTGTAGCCCAAACTTAGGGAAATCCCAGTGTGTAAGGTAATTCTCCTGGAGTGCATCCCGCGCGGGGGTGACTGCTTGGGTGCCAACTCATGCGCCCATCCTCTGAGTCATCCGCCCTAGGGGATCTTTTGCCTTCCTTACGTACCATACATGCGGATTGCCTCCTGGGATGTGACCCTCTCATGGGTCGTCTTTGCCCCGGTGGCTTTCCATCGGTGGTGCGTACTTGCCGCGTCTCTACACTCTATGCACGGATCCCTTGTGAGTGGGGCTTCTTCTTTCTGGTGCTGGAGGTGTGGCTTGAAAACCACCTTTCCTCACCTACCATTACTGTTTGGGGTACCGAGGCCCGAGGCCTCCACGCCCCTACCGTGTCGCCTCCTACTGTGCCGCCTCCTCCACGATCACTCCTACCTGTAGGTATCGTGGGGGGACACCCTCTATGTTGACTTTGGTCAACGCCCGAGGACGGGTCGGTACACAAGCCCCCCAGTCTTGATCTGACAACTGCTTAGCGAAAAGACTAAGGCCTCGCCCTACCGTCCTACGTGGCATTCTATGACAAGACACTTTGTGTTATGAAGTGACACTTTCTGTTCATGCGGTAATCCATAAACGCGTGGCCCAATTGCACGGCCATGACTTAACGCCTCTTGTGCTTCTTAAGTTTACGTTAAACTCTTTGAAAACGCGCTCTTAGACACTGTTCCATCATTTATGCTAACGTTTGCACTCTTCATCTTCTTCCTCAAGCTTTCGCTGATCCTTCTTCGCAAAAACTGAGACTTTCACTGATTAACGCAAAAAGGTACGATTTTTCTCAATCGTTTGCTCTTATCTCTCGATATTCTGCTCTGATAAATTGTCTGGGACTGTTTAAACTTTCGCATTTCTCGCTTTCGTCTGCATTTCCTTCGTTCCCCTGTTTCTCTGGGTTTTCTCGCATTGGGTAGAGTTTCTGAGTTTCCCTAGTTTTGCACCATAGCCCCCCTTGCTGAACCGTTGCCTTTTCTTTTTACCCAGCTTCTTCGACCATGGCGAGAACCAAAGTCACGGCCAACCCACCACCTCCTTTCATAAATTACAAAGCTTCTTACTCTTGGGCCTCCGATAGGCTCCTTGCCGAATCTTCCACCCTACTCAGCGCTGAAGACTAGAGGGCCCATTGTTATAGCGACCCTGTAGGGAAAGCGTTTGGGAGGGAACACGATGCTTATATTTATGTTCGCCCTTGCACTACCGGCGAACTTGTTTGTGTTGACGATCGCTCCAACAACGGGGAGCCGTTCTTCTTCTTTTACCAAACGGTGTTCAAGCGCATAGGGCAACGTCTTCCCTTTAACAACTTCGAGAGGGAGCTCCTCACGGAATTGAACGTGGCTCCTGCCCAGCTGCATCCCAACAACTGGGCCTTCATCAGAGCCTTCTCCCTCCTTCTAGGACATTTTGGCCTCACCCCTTCAGTTGACGTGTTCCTTCACTTTTTTGAAGCCAAAAGCCTTGGAAACAACCTCTGGGTGAGCCTGAGCAGGGTCACTGGGAGGGTTCTCTTTACCCTCTTTCAACAATCCTACAAGGGATTCAGAGGAAAATTCTTCAGGGTGTGCGCCTCTGACTACGACCGCACAGCCCTTGACGGCTTCCCACTATACTGGGTGAAGGAACTCAAGTTCAACAAGGCCAAGTCTCTAAACGAGCTTTCATCAGCTGGTCGCGAAATGTGCCAGGTCTTGGCCAGCTTGGGCATTGTCTTCAATACAGCTGACCTCATCAAGCATGGGCGCGACCCTACTGCCCTTGCCAACTATTTGGGTATAGGAACTCGCTCTCCCGCCTCCTACGCATATACCACGCATACGCTTTCCCATTTACCTTTTAACTCGCATGCATGTTTAACTGATAACTGATGTTGCTTCAACTGATTCTCATGTCTTAGTTTGTTCATACTTTCCTAACTTCATTCTTATCCACTCCCTTCTGGTGCAGCCATGGTGATGACCCAAGAGAAACGCACCCGGCTGGCTGGGCTCTTGACCCGTGGTGCTGCTGCAAACAAAGCGGGTCCTTCTGCGCCCCCTACCTCTATCACCACGCCCCTAGCAGCTTCCAAGCCTACCCTGCCAACAGCTATTTCCCCTCGATCAATCCCCGTCCCTGCTTCTCCAAGGGTTGCACCGGTTTCTACAGCTCCAATCAAGGCTATCCCTTTGGCCACGGTTAGAGCTGTTTTACCTCAAGCCCCTTTGAACGAAGGGGTGGTACACATTGCATCGGATGAAGAGGAAGAATCCGTTGGGGGTCCTGCCTTCAAGAGGAGGAAGACTACAATGGTGGGCACGTCCCACTCATCTTCTGCAAGGGTTCCCACCAACCTCCAGGGTAATCCCCCGAGCCCGAGCGCCCCCTCTCCACCACCCCCTATTGCTCTCGAGGAAGAAGTGGAGACTACCCCCGAACCCCCTCCTGCAACCGCCCCTGAGCTCCCCATGGTCGTCTAGCATTTTCTAAGAGGGTGGCGGCAAGAGAGCTTGGGGAGCTCAGCAACTGACGAGGCGCTGCAGGAGAGTGTGTTCTTCAGCCTCGGGGGCCATACCGCACGTGTCCATTCCTCCCTCCAACAAGCCGTAGAGAAACGACAAGCCTTGGCGGATGAGGTGGAAAAGATGAAGGAGCAGCTAGCCCAACAATTTCAACGCTCCTTTGCTCAAGAGGTCGCACTAAACGAAGAGTTGGGGGTGCTCCGGAAGGCTAAGTTGGATGCCAACAAGAAAATTCACAAGCAAGGCCAGGAGTATGCCACTCTCTTGGGCAAGGTGGTGCCTCTGCGGGTTGAGATAGAGGATCTCAAAGACGCCCTCAAGGAAAAGGGTGAAAAGATGGCCAACCTTGAGGAGCGCTCGGTTACTCGAGAGGTGCAACTAGGTAAGGTTGAGAGCAAGTTGGCTGACAAGACCCAGGCCCTGGCTGGGTGCCAACAAGAGTTGGAAGAGAAAATCGAGGCCCTCGCCCAAGCCGAAGAGGAAACAACCGCCCAAGCTGAGAAGGCCAAGGGGTCGAGGATGAACTCTTTACTAACGCCTCGGAGGCCTATGGTGCGGGATTCGAAGATGCTCTGGCCTAGGTGGCCTACAAGCACCCTGAGGTGGACATTGCGTTCTTCATCCTAGCCAACCATGTGGTCGATGGCGATATCGTGCCTCGCCCCCTTTGAACTCTTTATCTTTTTCTCTTCATGTCGTAACTCTTCATGACACATTGACATTATGATGCTAGTTTATCTTTTAACTTAATTGCTCATTTGACTTGCACATTTCTGCTTTGTGTGCCCACCTGCCTTCTTTTACTTGTGTCCTTTGCTGACATCGTTTCTGCTACTAACCTCTAGATAACGCTTTTAGGGCTCCAAACTTAAAACTTAGGTAGCACGCTATCTCGACCTTCTTCTTTAACTTGCTTCAACGAATTGCTAAGGTGGGGAATGTGCACGTACCTTTCTACTGTCCTCGACCCTTTCCTTTTACCCCATCGTGGGGACTTCTTCACTTGGTTTTTACTTGTTCTTCATGGTCTTGAGGCGCCTAGCCTCACGAGCGTTACTGGCCTCAACATCGCTCAAAGGCGAAGGAGGACTTATCTTGGCCGAAGCCTACTATTCATGCTTGGTGCCCACGCTCGAGAAGGCGCCCCCCATCGCCCTCTCTCGAGGTGTCTAAACACCAAGTCAACAGGTATGCTTGGTGCCCACGCCCGAGGAGAGGCTTGCTAGAAAGCAGCGCCGTTTCGTCCTCGGTGTGTCTAAACACCAAAGCAACCAGTTCACCATCGATCAGTCCTTATAACTTGCGCTTGGATGCCCACGCCCGAGGAAAGGCTTGCTACAAAGCAGCGCCGTTTCGTCCTCGGTGTGTCTAAACATCAAGGCAATCAGTGCACTTGGCGCCCACGCTCGTAGGAGGCGCCCCCCGTCGCTCTCTCCTACGAGGTATCTAAACACCAAAATGACCAGGAACTTGGTGCTCACGCCCAAGGAGGAGGTGTCCCGAGGGATAACGCTACTCCTGTTTGGGGTGTACCCACACCAAGACGCCCGACTCTTCACTGATTTCGAACTTTCTTTCGCCCTTGATGCCCACGCTCGAGGGAGGCGCCCTCGCGACTCCCCTTGAGGTGTCTAAACATCAAGGTCGTGGGTTCGTTTCTTACTGAACCACGTTATCTTTACTTAGTGTCTCCTTACATCGTAATAATAAAAAAACTCTCAAACTGGCTTTTAATTGGGTGACCTCATTAAAAAACCCTCGAAAGGGAAAAAGAGTGTCCCCTTGAACTATATACAACATAAAGTATTTAACTAAAATAGAACTTCAGGTTTGCCGCGTTCCAAGTGCGCGGGATGGCGCCTCCCTCCAGAGTCTCAAGCTTGTATGATCCATTCCCCCGAGCCTCGGTTACCCTGAAGGGACCGGTCCACTTGGGGGATAGCTTGTTCTCCAATTCATACGGATGAGCCTTTCGCATGACCAAGTCAGCCACCTGGAACTGCCGGGTCTTTACCTTGGAGCTGTACTGGTGCTCCACTCTTCTTTTTACTGCCTCAGCTTTGATCATCGCCTCCTCTCTGGCTTCGTCCAGCAGATCCAGATTCACCCTCCTTTCTTCGTTGGACTCTTTGGCCACAAAACTTTGGAAACGTGGCGAGCTCTCATGGATATCCACCAGGATCATCGCATCTGATCCGTATACCAAGCTAAACGGCGTCTCCATGGTGGACTCCACCTGTTCGTTCGTCTGGGGGTGCTCGACAGACGCGAACACCTGCTTTATGCCAACCTATGCACATAGCTTGCCCAGCTGCTAGCTGGCGAACTGTGTCCCATTGTCGGAGACGAGGCGCCTTGGTACGCTAAAACGACATACTATATTCTTCCATACAAAATGCTGAACTTTGTGAGCCGTGATCTGCGCCACTGGCTCGGCTTCAATCCACTTTGTGAAGTATTTGTTGGCTACTATCAAATACTTCATTTATCTTACCGCCAGCGGGAAGGGTCCCAGGATGTCAATTCCCCAATTATGGAAAGGCCACGAACTGTAGACGGACCTCAACTCTTCTGACGGCGCCTTGTGCCAGTCGGCGTGCTGTTGGCACTGCTTACAGCGCTGGGTGTGCCTTACACAATCTTCTCTTACCGTCGGCCAGTAGAACCCTACGCGCACGACCGTCGATGTTAAAGATCTTCCCCCAACGTGGCTCCCACAGATCCCCTCGTGCAGCTCAGTCATTATTCTCGTACATTCATCTCCGCTTACGCACGTCAAGATTAGGTGTGTGAACCCGTGTCTGAACAATGCTCCATCCACGAGGGTGTACCTTGCAGAGTTTCTTTTTATCTTCTTGCCCTCCTCGGGCTCTACTGGGAGTATCCCATTAGCGAGGTAGCGCCTATAGGGCGTCATCCACGTGTCCCCTTCTTCAAGGACGCACACTTGCATGGGGTCCTTTCCTACTGGTGAGATCGGGTAAATGCTTACGCTGGGGGTTTTCGCCGTGTCCTGAGTCAACGATCGATGACTCCTCGCCCTTCCTTTAGACGCGTTGATCTGGAGGACGTTCACCCTGTTATCTGCGAAAAATGTTCGCGGCGTTTTGAGGGTCTCCTGTATGACCGTCCTCTGCCTTCTACCCTTGCCCGAGCTGGCCAGCTTGGCGATCAGGTCAGCACGGGCATTCTGCTCCCTTGGGACGTGCACCAGCTTGAACGCCACGAACGCTCCCTTCAGAACTTGAACATAACTTAAGTACGCAGTCATCTGTGGATCTTTGACTTGGTACTCCCTGGTTACCTGTCCCGTGGCCAACTGCGAATCACTCTTCGCTAGTAGACTATGTGCGCCCATCTCTTTGGCCAAGAGCATTCTAGCTATCAGGGCCTCACACTCTGCCTGATTATTACTTTCCTTGAAGGCGAACCTCAAGGCCTTTTCAATCAACAACCTGTTTGGCCCCTCCAGGACTATGCCGTCTCCACTTCCCTACTAATTCGAGGATCGATTTCTGGGAAGACTGGATGTAGCTCTTGGTTAAGAGTGAACCAGTATAAACCTGTGTGTGCATTCTTTCTATCCTTTAACTCTTTAATTTCAGTTTTATATTTTGTGAACTAGTATAAACAACCAATTGTCTTTCTGTGTTGTGCTTATTTGCTTTGTGTTTTGGAAAACTGATTTCTTAATCAAGTTATTCTCGAAGTAATTTCATTATAGGCTTAAAAGTTTGCGAAAACCCTCTTTAAAGCATTCAGCCCCCTCTAGTTTAAAGCCATACATTCTAACAATGTTGGGGGTTGAGATCTAGTAGAGGTGAATGCACCAATGAAACAGAGGAAGATGCATTGCCTCCATGAGAGTTTTAGGTTTGTCTAGGGTTATTGTCAATTACAAGTGAGTATGAGATAGGTATAAGAGTGAATATCGGATTGGGTCTTGGTCCACCCATACTGAACTCATTACCCAACTTGTATAAAGGTGAGTTAGTTTGCACTAGTACAAAATAATTCATTAATGACACCCTTTAAAGACGGTTTAGAAACAACCATCGTAATAAGCGAGGCGGTGGCAACTTTGTAATTTTTTTGAATTTTTTTTACACTTTTAACGACGGTTCGTCATTAAAAGTCATAGTTTTAGGATTCCACGATGGTTCACCTAGAATCGTCGTTAAAAGTCTTAGTTTTTTCATTTCCCACCAAATATAGCACTGGTTTTGAGTCCGGAGGTGTCCGACCTTCGACAATTTTTGTACCGCCCAGGTGGTCGGAAGTGATGACGTGGCAGCAAGCTATTATGTAGGCGTGTTGAGCAGGGCTCATGGCTGGCGGAAGGGAAGGAAGTCGGGGGGCTCGTATAGTCGTCAGTCCTTAAGTTGGCGTGCTCCGATCTCTAGCATACCTAAACCGGCGGTCACCAGGTTTGTGATGAAGTCGCCGGATGCGAACCCAGACGACCAAGTGATCAGAGATCGCCGAAAGGAGGACATCGCCGAAGGATCAGGGAGGTTTGTTCCAGGCTTTCGAAGCAGAGGATGAAGTCGTCAGATGGTCATTCTTTAGCTAGCCATAGGTTGAGGTCGAGGAACAGCTTACCCGAGCATGCACGATGAGGCAAGAGAAGTAGACAATGAAGGCGGCCGGCGAGACCACAGGGAAGGTGTGTATGAAGGCACCTGTACTCGCCACGCAGAAGAGATCACGCTCCAAGGCAGTTATGCGCTGAGTTGCTTCCTGCACAAGTAACTTAGCCAAAGGCCTGAAGAGTAAGAAGTGACGCCCAAGTCAAGGATGCTCCAGATGGTGACACGTGTACAGCTGGATGCGAGCCACGTGTCCAGATTTGTAACTGTCAGGAGAGAGAAAGTGCACAGGTATATAAGAGATTCTAACGAACTTCTGAGGTACGCGCGTTTTAGAATACTTCTTTTATGCTTGCAAGAACTTAAGTACGCTGAGAGAGAATTTTGCGCGGTTCCTGTTCTTAGTTTTCTCTTAGTATTTTGGTGGTTCAGTCGTTGACTTGGGCGTCGGAGCGTGATCGGCCGCAGCGGCGCCGTTCTGTCTTTTGCAGGTTCTTGAGGTGAATCAAGGCGAAGGACGGAAGCTAACACAGCGCAGAGTCGATCCAGATTTGACGAGGCAAGGTTCTTGCGTCCTGGTCAACAGGCAGGATCATCAGGCGCCCACCGTGGGGTCGTGTAAAACCTGTTCCCATCCACAGCGTGAGTTCTTGGAGTTTCTGCAGTTTCTGTGTGGTTGTGTGCTGGTGCAACCGTTTTTCGCCGTTCATTCAAGCTTTGTTCGGTAGATTCGTGTTTTTCGCCGTTCGTTCGAGGTTTTGTTCGGAGAATTGAGGTTTTTCCCCGTTCGTGTGAGTTCTTGTTCGGTGAGGAGAAGTTTTTCGTTGTTTACGCGAGTTTTAATCGGTGAAATCGAAGCTTCGCCGTTTGTTTGGATTCTCGACCGGTGAATAAGAGGTTTTGGTGGAGAAGCAGTGGTTTGCGGTGGAGCTACGAGTTTCTGCGAAGGTTTTTGCTGATTGAGTTCGCGTTCTTGAAGTTCTTTGGAGTTTACGAAGTTTTGATCGATTGATTGCTGGATCAATCGTTGCGGTCTACTAAGTTTTCATGAGAAAGATGAGAAGCAACCGTTCAAGTCCAGTTGTGCCAGTTGCTGCTGAAGGCGCCATGACTATGGCGCAGATGGTGGAGATCATGCGTGCGCTGCAGGCGAATGTGGAAGCCTCGCGCATAGAGCAGGCAAGGATGCATGAGGACCTAGTCGCCTCTCAAGCCAGGAATGAAGAGCTCAGCAAAGTAACTGAGGAATTGCGCCAAGCTCTTCAGGAGCAGAGAGGGCGCCCAGTCGCTGAAGAGGTCGTACCGTCGTCGCCACCTCGCGTTTTCCCCATGCCATTTGCTCAGGTGATCACGGACACGCCTATCCCTGCGAGTCTGGTACCCGTGAAGGCTACTTTCACCGGCTTGGAGGATCCTAAGGCGCATCTCACCACGTTCCACACGCAGATGATGCTGTCAGGAGGCTCGGATGTTGTGTATTGCAAGATGTTTGTGAGCACGCTCCAGGGAACAGCGCTGGAATGGTTCGTGAGCCTGCCTACCGGTCACATAACCAATTTACAGCAGTTTTCGAAGCTTTTCGTCGAGCAGTACATAGTGAACAAGGCGCCACCTAGGGTGTCTTATGACCTGTTCAACATAAGGCAGTACCAAGGAGAGTCCCTCAGGGACTACTTGAATCGTTTTGGGGCGTAGATGGTCCGCTCGCCGGCCAAGGACGAAGAGATGTTGGTCTACGCCTTCAAAAAGGGCGTGCTGCCGGGACCTTTCTGCGAGGCGTTGATCAGGGCTCACCCCGCCACGTTTGCTGAGGTTAGGCGACTTGCGGTGGCCCACATCGCCGATGAAAGTGAGGTCGCCGAGAAGAGAGGGAGCGTGGCCCCCGCTAGGCCATGTGCCCAAACCAGGATCTAGCCACAGAGGGTGCTGGAGACAGCGACGGCCAAGAGGGATCAAAGGACCCACCATCCTTATGATCCAAGGAAAAACAAGGGCAGGGGCCCAGGGCGCCCCAGGGAGTACAATCGCCCGCCAAAGCATAAGTTTGTCATGGGGCTGGCGGACCTGATCGCCATCCCCAATATAGCAGCCAGACTCAAGGCGCCCGAGAAGGTGGGTGACAAGGTGTTGGGACCAAAGCCAGACGCCTGGTGCGAATTCCACCAGGGTTTTGGCCACACCGTGGGCTCATGTTTGGCATTGGGATACCAGCTCGACAACTTGGTCAAGAGCGGGTTCCTAAATGATTACCTGCTTAACAGAAGGACGGGGGGCGCGTCGAGCTCCCAACCGGCGGGTGGTGAGGCTCAGCAGCACGAAATGCCCACTCACGGAGAGATCCACACCATCGCGGGAGGTTTCTTGGGTGGTGGATGCACCGCGTCGCAGAGGAAGAAGTATGCGAGGTCTGTGATGACAGTGGACATGTTCGAGGACCACTCGCCAGATGTGGACATCACGTTCACAAGGGAAGATCTCAGGGACGTTGTGCCTCATGACAACGATCCAATAGTCATCTCGCTTGTTAGGAAGCTCGGCAGATGTGATGTTGAGTTGTGTGCACTTTATTTCAAGAGCTCTTTTTAATTTCTTGCAATTTAAGTTTCTGTTTTAGAATTTTAATTGAGTATTCTTACTGTTTTTCTTTTGCTCCAAGTGTTTGTGGAAAGGTTTATGGCACTCATAATTCTTATGAGTATGGTTGCTCTTTTGGAATGGCATTATCCTTCCTAGAGTTTACCTTAAGCTTCCTTTCACTTGTTACAATTTGTGTTGTGTCTTTTAATTTTTGAATCATGTCAAGTTTTGTCTTAGTCATGTTATTCCATATATGTCATTACTTCTAGTAGTACTTTTATTGTTTTGATTGTTTCTTGCTTTGGTGTCATATAATTTTCTGATTTGATGTTGATCCTTTGTGCATTTTCTTTTTAGAATTGAGTTCATACTTGTATTCTAGACCTATACAAGTTCCAATACATCATTTTCTATTATGTCTTTGCTAGTTCATCATCCTGTTTTTTATTCCTATTAGGATTCCTCTGTTTCTGAAAAAAGTGCTTACTGTTTTTCCTTATTGCAACTGATTTACGTACTGTAAAATTCTGAAATTCTGGATTTAAGATATTCAAAGTGTTAGAAAAGAATAGAAAAAAGAATTATTCAAAAATATGAAGTACAAAAAAAATGATAAATAAAATAAAAAAAGTGTACATTCCTGCCGAAAAAAAATACGGTAATCTGGCAGCGATTTTAAAAAATTTATTTCTCTCAATTGGCTTACTGTTTTTATTTGATTCCAGTGCCATTTTTGAGTTAACATCTTGAAGTTTCTGTGGTATAAATTTCATAATCCAGTTCGCTCTACAACGTTCCAGTTAAATCAGTGAATATCAAACACAGTTTGCATAAAAAAAATTTTCCAGTAGCTAAATTTTTTTTTTTTGTTTTCTTCATCTACTCTAGTGCTTTTCCTTAGGTATTCTTTTGTGTGCCTACTTTTCTCATTGAGTTCTTTATTTTCTTGATTGTCTTTCATTCTTACTCTTTGAGTTTGTCTTACATATAGTATTCCTTTTGCAATTACCTTTTCCTTGCTTATACCTTTTCTTGTTTGTCTTTATTGTTTCTTTGGTTTTGTGGTGGTTGGCTCTTAAGATTGGTGTGCTTGCTTTGACATATTTCATTTGAGGATTCCAAGGCCTCAAGATCAGATTGGAGCAAGAACATTATTTCTTTGAGAGTGATATCTTTTTCAGCCTTAGTTCACTTCGGCAGTTTCATTACAGCTCACTGTTTTTGCTAATTTTTAACTTGTTTGCTGTTTTTGTGTGTTTGCTGTTTTTAATTACAAATGGCTGGATTTTCAAGTGATGCATCCTACAAGCAGAATTCTCCTTCCAAAGCTTCAATTATTGGTGAATTACATGAAGCTCAAAGAACAATTAGACGGTTGGAGGAGAAATTGCAAAAGATGGAGGTCCAACAAACTAGACCATCTCCTTCTATCCATGATGGACATCATTCTCATAGACCATCTTCAAGAGCTTCTTCAAATGATGTTGGCCGTGAAGATGAGCATAGGAGAAGGAGACCTCCACCCCAAGTCCATGGACAAAGACATCATCACCAAGGGGAAAGAATTCACTACGGCAATGGCTTCTACCATGATGCAAAGTCCAAGCTTCCTTCGGTCAAACTACCTTGTTTTAATGGTTCTAGTGATCCAAATGTGTATTTAGATTGGGAGGCTAAGTGTGAACAAATTTTTGAGATCCATGAGATCCAAGATGAGCATAACCTCAAGCTAGCCACCCTAGAGTTTAGTGATTATGCCATGAAATGGTGGCATGGAATTGTAAAGGACATTATCTATCACAAGGGTCCTCCCGTGGACTCTTGGAACTCTTTAAAGGATCATATGCGCGCTAGGTTTGTGCCCCCACATTTTAGGAAAGACCTCATGTTGAGACTCCCACGGTTTCAACAAGGCACACTAAATGTGGATGAATATTATAAGGAGCTTGAGACGCTTGTGCTTAAAATTGAATTAGAAGAAAGTGAAGAAGCCATGGTTGCTAGGTTTGTGAGTGGTCTTAGGAAGGATATTCAAGACATTGTTGAGTTACAAGAGTATTCATCATTGGGCTCTTTAGTTCATCTTGCAATGAAGGTGGAAGCCCAACTTGCTAAGAAAACCTCTTTTAAAAATGCTTCCAATGATGGATACTACTCCAAGTCTTGGAGAAACAAAACTTCTTTTTCTAAACATCCTTCCAAAGATTCTTCTTTCAAACCCAAGGAATCTAAGCCATCAACTTCTAGACCTAAGTCTCCCACTAGAACATCTAACACTAAATGCTTTAAATGTATGGGTTATGGTCATATTGCTGCAAATTGTCCTTCCAAACGAAGTATGTACATGCATGAGGGCATTGTAGTTAGTGAGCATGATTCGGATTCTCCAAAGCATTCATTGCATTCTCATGCATCTAGTGAGGAAGAGAGCGAATGTCCACTTGAAGGGGACTTGTTAGTTGTGAGAAGACTTCTTGGACAAGTTTCACAACCTTTTGATGAAAGTCAAAGGGAAAATATTTTCCATACAAGATGTCTTATTCAAAACAACATTTGTTCCTTGATAGTGGATGGGGGTAGTTGTGCAAATGTGGCTAGTACAAGAGTAGTAGATAAGCTTGGATTGCCTACTATCTCTCATACAAAGCCCTACAAGTTACAATGGCTTAGTGAAGTAGGAGAAATAATTGTTAATAAACAAGTCCTCATCCATTTCTCCATTGGAAAATACAAAGATGAGGTATTATGTGATGTTGTGCCCATGGAAGCCACTCATGTTCTTTTGGGAAGGCCTTGGCAATTTGATAGAAAAGTTTTACATGATGGCTTTACCAACAAATTATCTTTTGAATTCCATGGTCACAAGGTTACTTTAAAATCTCTCTCTCCAGGAGAAGTCCATGAGGACCAAGTTATCATGAAGAAAAAGAGGGAGAGTGAAAAAGATAAAAAAGATAAAAAAGATAAGAGTTCTAAGCCTACACTCCTTGTGTCTAGGCGTGACATTGAAAGGGAAATAGTGGCTCATCATCCTCTTTTTTTAGCCATCCCTAGAACTCTTAGCATTGAATCACTTGTTGATAGTCCTCATTGCTTGGAAAATTTGGTAGAAGAGTTCAAAGATGTGTTTCAAGATCCTCCAAATGGACTTCCACCTTTGAGAGGGATTGAACACCAAATTGATTTGGTACTGGGCTCTTCTTTACCAAATTGTCCAGCATATAGGACCAATCCAAGTGAAACCAAGGAAATTCGCCAACAAGTTGAGGCTTTGATTGAGAAAGGGTGGGTGCAAGATAGCATGAGTCCTTGTGCTATGCCTATCATCTTAGTGCCAAAAAAGGATGGCACATGGCGAATGTGTTCGGATTGTAGGGCCATCAATAACATAACCATTAAGTATAGGCATCCCATACCTAGACTAGATGATTTGCTGGATGAATTACATGGTTCAAAAATCTTTTCAAAGATTGATCTTAAAAGCGGCTACAATCAAATCCGTATCAAACCGGGTGATGAATGGAAGACGGCTTTTAAGACCAACTTTGGTTTATATGAGTGGTTAGTTATGCCTTTTGGTTTAACTAATGCACCAAGTACCTTCATGCGCCTCATGCATCATGTTCTTAGACCTTTCATTGGTAAGTTTGTTGTGGTTTACTTTGATGACATTCTCATTTATAGCTTATCTTTGAATGACCATAGGTTGCATGTTAGGCAAGTTTTAGAAACCCTTAGGAAGGAAAATTTGTATGCTAACCTTGCTAAATGTATGTTTGCTCTTGATCATATAGAATTCCTAGGGTTTGTTGTGAGTTGTAAAGGGGTCCATGTGGACAAAACAAAGGTGGTGGCCATTCAAAATTGGCCTACACCGAAATCTTTGAATGAGGTCCGAAGTTTTCATGGACTAGCTTCTTTCTATAGAAGATTTGTTCCCAACTTTGGTACCATTGCCGCACCACTCAATGACATAGTGAAAAAGGATGTGGTCTTTCATTGGGGAGAAGCACAACAAAATGCTTTTGATACTTTGAAAGAAAAATTGACTCATGCTCCCATCTTGGCCCTTCCTAATTTCACTAAGACATTTGAGATTGAGTGTGATGCTTCAAGTATAGGTATTGGGACTGTTCTCCTTCAAGAGGGCCACCCCATAGCCTATTTTAGTGAGAAATTGAAGGGAAGTCATCTCAACTATTCCACCTATGATAAGGAATTGTATGCACTTGTTAGGGCTTTGTTTACTTGGCAACACTATCTTTTTCCCAAAGAGTTTGTGATACATAGTGGTCATGAATCTCTTAAATATTTGAAAAGCCAAAACAAACTTAACAAGAGGCATGCTAAGTGGGTGGAATTCATTGAGCAATTTCCTTATGTGATCAAACACAAGCAAGGCAAAATAAATATTGTGGCGGATGCTCTTTCTAGAAGATACACCTTGCTAAATCTTTTAACCTCTCAATATCTTGGTTTTGATCACATTAAGGAACTTTATCATGATGACCTTGATTTTTCTCCCATCTATCAAGAGTGTCTTAAAGGAGGACACAAAGACTTTTTTATTCAAGATGGCTTTCTTTTTAAAGGAAAACGTCTTTGTGTTCCCCAATGCTCTATTAGATTATCTCTTGTTAGAGAAGCTCATGAGGGGGGTTTAATGGGACATTTTGGGGTTGCTAAAACTTTGGATGTGTTGCATGAACATTTCTTTTGGCCTCATATGCATAAACATGTTCATAGTTTGTGTGATAAATGCATAGCTTGCCGCAAAGCTAAGTCTAAAATGCATCCCCATGGTCTTTATACTCCTCTTCCTATCCCTTCAATGCCTTGGGTAGATATATCTATGGATTTCATCTTAGGCTTACCCAAGACATCAAAGGGAAAGGACTCCATTTTTGTGGTAGTGGATCGTTTTTCAAAGATGGCTCATTTTATTCCTTGCCACAAAGTGGATGATGCATGCCACATTGCAAACCTCTTCTTCCAAGAAGTGGTTCGCTTGCATGGGATTCCTAGGTCTATAGTGTCCGATAGAGATCCTAAGTTCTTGAGTCACTTTTGGAAGACCTTGTGGGGCAAGCTTGGAACTAAGCTTTTATTTTCTACCACTTGCCACCCACAAACTGATGGTCAAACCGAGGTGGTGAATAGAACTTTGGGACAACTATTGAAATGCTTTATTTCGGGGAATCCTAGAGTGTGGGAGAATTTACTACCCCATGTTGAGTTTGCATATAACCGAGTAGTAAATTCTACCACCTCCCATTCTCCTTTTGAGGTGGTCTATGGGTTTAATCCCCTAACACCTCTTGATCTTCTTCCTATTCCCCTTCTTGAAGATGTCTTGTGCAACGATGGGGATGAAAAAGCTTCTTTTGTGAAAACTTTGCATAAAGACATCAAGAAGAGAATTGAGAAGAAGGTTGGCAAGTATGCTGAACTTGCCAATAAAAGGAGAAAAGCATTGTTGTTTGATGAGGGCGATTGGGTTTGGCTTCACTTGAGGAAGGATCGTTTTCCTACTCAAAGGAAGTCCAAACTAATGCCTCGAGGGGATGGACCTTTCCAAGTCCTCAAGAGGATTAATGACAATGCTTATGAGTTAGATATGCCTGATACATTCTTAGGTAGTCATACTTTTAATGTCAGCGATCTCACTCCTTTTTCTGTAGGTCTCCAGAATTCGTGGTCGAATTCTCTCCAACTCGGGGAGTATGATGGAGATCAAGCTCAAGAGAACATGGAGGCCACTCATCAAGCTCAAGAAGAGGTGGAGGCACAAATGGAGGACGCCCATGGAGGTCAAAGTCCACCTCAAAGGATTACAAGAAGCATGTTCAAAGCTTTGGGAGCTAAAGGACATTTATTTTCTCTTTTTGTAGTTTCTTTAGTTAAAGGTGCTTAGAGGGAAACTTTAGAAACCTCTTTTGTTATAGCATCTTTTAGGTTTTAGTTAGGAGCTTTAGGGGGGTGTATTAGTAGATAGGTGTAGGAGTAGAATAGGGGGTGCCAAAGTGAAGGAAAGGATCACACCTTCCTTGCTTTGCAAATAAGCGCCGGTTCTAGATTGATTTGGGAGGGAATTTTGAATTGTTTTAGCTTTCATTTTTCAGCACCTTAGGCTATAAATAGAGGTGCCTTCCTTGTAAAATTCAGATTTGAATTTATCTAAAGAAACTATACTCAAAATTGGAGTGAGCATTTGGAGAGCTTTTGAGCCCTCTACTCTAGTCTTATCTTGAAGGACCATGGTTTCCTCAAGTGGCGGCTTGCACACTCATCTAGGAGCAACCATACTTCTAGTGGCGTGATCATCCAACCATTCTTCCATCTTCATGAGCATTCTCTTCTCCTTCCTTTCTTCTTTTTCAATTGTTCATGTTGCCTTGTGTTTTTGATTTGTTTTGGTTCGGCTATTCCATTTTCCAGCACCTATGTTCTGTTTTTGTTTTCAATTCCTTTTATGTTCGGTTCATATGTTTTCTTGCCTAATTCTATTCGGTCAATCCATTTTATAATTCCTTTGTTGATTCAATTTGACAATATTTGGTTCATCCAAATGAGTTTGGGATTTGGTACTTGTTATTGGTGAGTTCTTGACTTAGAACCATGATCCAACTCTAAGAAAGTGCCTCTATATTTTCCAGCTCAAGGTGATTCCTAAAAATGTCAAGAATCTTGTTCTATGTGGCTATTGGAATCACATCATCGATCCTCTCTATCTTCCAGCAATCTTACAAAGATTGGAAGGGAAAATTCGTCCAAGTGCGCCAAAATGACCGAGACCCTTCACTGCTCGACGGCTTTCCCTTGTACTGGGTAAACAAGGGAAATAAGGACTCCAAGGGAAGCTTCAGAAGGCCAAGAAGTCCTGACAACATGGGCGAGTTGGACAAGGATCTATGCCTCTTCTGGAAAAGCATGGCAACCGCTAATATTACCTTTCCCACCTCTGCAATAATCACCTTCGAGTTCCTCGAGAGCCAACTCGAAGCTCACATAGGTTAGCACTTACTTCGACCTTTAGGTTTTATCTTGTGCTGCATCTCTGTTACCTGTTATTGGGCGTCCTGCTGGTTGCACATTAGACCTGGTTTTTATTTCCTGCACCATTTGTTTGTCTTGTTTGCACATGTACTCATATATTTTACTTTTGTCTTTGAGCTTACTTGTATACTTTTGCACTGTGCAGATCTCATCTTGGGCAAAGGCAAGTTGGCTGAATTGAGGGCGCTCGCCCGAACCCACAAACTAGCCTCGGGTTCCCAAATTGTGCCTAACTCGGTGGTGGAGATTGCCGCTGCCCAGGGCAGATTGCCCCCTCAAGGCCCAACTCCTCCAGAAGCACTGCCCGCTCCTCAACGAAAGAAACTCATCTTGAGGAAACCAAAGAGGAAAACTCCTCAAGTGGTCCAAGAAGATGAAGAAGTGGACGATGAGGCAACTGAGGATGGCCTCATCACCAAAAGGAGAAGGGCGGCACCTTCTTCACCACCTGCTCCACCTGCTCTCCCAACACCAACACCGCCTTCCCCCCAGCTCCAACACCGCCAGTCCAAGCAGTACCCTTGGCGGCTGCACATCCTGCGGTTGAGGCCAACGAGCCCAACTTCATGGAGAACCCTCCGAGCGCCTCCACGCCATTCGTATCTACTGGAGAGGGTCCTCCTTCAACCGCCTCAATCGCCGAAGCTGCGCCAGGTGGGGATGAAGGCGCTCATAACTCGCCAATAATCATTACCGAGTCCCCCACGTCACCACCACGCCAAGAAGCCCAACCTCAACAACCAATCCAAGAGGGCGGTGGTGAGAGCCAGCACCAGGCTCCTTCAGCGCCTCCACCAACAGCGGTTGCAAACCTTCCCCTCGCGGTCAAAGGAATCTGGGGGCCCTTCACAGCTAGGCTCAAAATGATGGCAGAGGACCTCCCCTCTATCATAGCAAAAGTTGTGGAGAGCTCCAACAAGAAACTTCAGGATGATATCTCCACACTCGAAGAGGAGAATCGCCTGATAAGAATCGAGGCGGAGAAGTTGTCTTGCAACCTTATGATGGCAGAAATCGAACACTCGAGGGTGGAGGACGCCATGAGCACCGAGCTGAGGGTGGCGCGTAAGGAGGCCTCCGATCTGCGCCAAAAGCTGCACCTCCTAGCTCAAGAGAAAATCGAGCTGGAGAGCAAGCTGGTTCCCTACCGCCTCAAGGTGGCTGACCTGGAGGCATCAATCAAAGCGGATGCAGCCAAGGTAGAGAACCTTGAGAAGAGGTCGGTCGATCGGGAGGTTCTCTTAGGAAAAGTTGAAAAGGAGAGGGATGACGCCGTGGCTGAGCTCGGCGAAGCCAGATAGGAGAATGCAAAGATCGCTGCAGAGCTGGCCCAGGCGCGGGAGGAAAACAAGAAGGTTGCTGAAGACCTCGCTCAGACTCGCAGGGAAACTGAAGAACTGAAGAAGCGAGCTGACGAGCTGAAGCAGCAAACCGAGGGGCTCAAGCAACAAAACGAAGAGCTTGAGCTGAGCTCCGCCCAAGTCCTCGCCGCTGGGTTTGACGCCGCCATGGAGCAAGTCGCCTACCAATACCCCGATCTGGACCTCTCCATGGTGTCAATATGCAACGAAGTAGTGGATGGGAAGATCGTTCCTTCTGAAGATTAGCTACTTCCCTCCATCACTTATCTGCCTATTTGCTTTTGCACAGTCCTTACTTGTAATCTTCCTTTCTTTGTATTTGAACTGATGCCACTTTCATCATAAACTTTTCTGCTTGTTCATATGATCTCTCTGTTTACTTTGCTTTTTCTTGTAAAAACCGCTTAAACGAAATTGACTTAGCAATTCTGCGGGCGCAACTGTTTACTTATTGCTTCAAACTCGATCAAACTATCAACTTTCGAACGATAGCATCTTAATAACTTGTGAACTTAAGGCAACGAACTTCAGCGCGAAACTACTCACTAAACAGCGAGTTTCAGTCCAACTGAAAGTTTAAGACATAGTTCACCTGATCTGCTCCATCAAAACGGGCCCTTACTCTCGCCATCGCCTGAATCTCCTCTGATCGCCATCGGGTCCCGGCGATGTAAGCCTCCTTTTGCCTTCATAACTTGGCTATTTCGGATCCTTCTCTACCTCCCTGAGTTTCAGAACAATAAGCCGGATAGCTAGGCGTTCTCTTCGAACCTACCTTAGCTATCCTTTAAACTTCTTCCACCCTCCACACCGTACCTGAACTCGTTCGAGACGAGAAGGATTTTATCTTGCCTGAACTCGCTCGACGGCGAGAAGGTCTTTATCTTGCCTGAACTCGCTCGACGGCGAGAAGGTCTTTATCTTGCCTGAACTTGCTCGACGGCGAGAAGGTCTTGATCTTGCCTGAACTCGCTCGACGACGAGAAGGTCTTTATCTTGCCTGAACTCACTCGACGACGAGAAGGTCTTTATCTCGTACCTCTACATTGCCCCAGGGGTTACATCTTCTCTCCCCTGGAGGAACTGAGGACTTTTTACTGGTGCCTCTACATTGCCCAAGGGGCTACATCTTCTCTCCCTTGGAGGCACTGAGGACTTTTTCTCTTTCTCGCCTGCACTCGCTCGACGGCGAGGAGGTCTTTATCTCTTTCTCGCCTCAGGACGCGCGAGGGCGTTGAGGTCTTTTAAACATTGCTGGTGCCTCCGATCGCCGAAAGACGATGAGGACTTTTAACTTTAACTGATGCCGCCAATCGTCGAAAAGCGATGGGGTCTTTTAACTTTTAGAAAGCATGCAACATAACTTCAACTCCCCTTAAATCACATATGAGTGACAAGGTCTTTTTTTAAAAACTTTTGTAATAACAACAAGCATGCAATCTAAAACACTTTAAACTTTGAAAAACTCTTCTTTATTGGGTGGCCTCATTAAAATCCCTCCTTAGGGAAAAAAGAGTGCCCCCTTCAAACTGTTTTAACAGAAAACTTGCAAAACTCTTCGTGTTTGTTTTTACTTACAAAGCTTTTAACTGTAATATAACTTGAGGTGCGTGGCGTTCCAAGTGCGAGGAATCGCCCCTCCTTCCAATGTTCCTAAGCGGTAGGCGTCGTTCCCGAGCGCCTCGGTTATCCTGAACGGTCCCGTCCACTTAGACGACAACTTGTTCTCCATCTCGTACTGGTGGGCCTTCCTCATCACCAGGTCGCCTTCTTTAAACTGGCTTGGCATCACCTCTGAGTTATACCTTCGTTCAATCCTTCTTTTCACTGCCTCAGCCTTTACTCTGGCCTCCTCCCTGACCTCATCCAGCAAATCCAGATTCAACCTTCTTTCCTCGTTCGAGTCTTCCGCTACAAAGTTCTGGAATCTCGGCGAGCTCTCCTGGATTTCCACTGGAATCATTGCGTCGCACCCATAAACCAAGCTAAACGGGGTCTCATGGGTTCCTGACTGCTCGGTGGTGTGGTATGCCCAAACTATACGGGGTACCTCCTCAGCCCATGATCCCTTGGCTTTCTCTAGTCTTCTCTTCAAGCCTCTCAGCAATACCCGATTGGCGGACTCTACTTGGCCATTTGTCTGAGGGTGCTCGACGGATGCAAACACTTGTTGAATTCCCACCTCTTCGCACAGCTTCTTCAACAGGTGACTTGCAAATTGAGTCCCGTTGTCTGACACCAGGCGCTTAAGCACACCAAACCGGCACACGATGTTCTTCCATACAAAACTCTCGATCTTGTGCGCGGTGATCTGGGCCACTGGTTCTGCTTCGATCCACTTGGTGAAGTATTCAATCGCCACCACCAAGTACTTCATCTGCCTGATCGCCAATGGGAAAGGTCCCAGAATGTCGATCCCCCACGTATGAAACGGCCAAGGGCTGTAAATCGATTTCAACTCCTCGGGAGGCGCCTTGTGCCAATCGGCGTGCAGCTGACATTGCTTGCAACACTGTGCATACTTCTTGCAGTCCTCCCTCATTGTAGGAAAATAGTAACCTGCACGGAGGGTTCTTGCGGCCATAGGTTTAGGTTCTTGCGGCCAGAGGTCGGCCATGATTCTTGTACATTTACTCTTCAGGCTTTTGGCTAAGTTACTTACGCATGAAACAACTCAGCGTATAGCTGCCTTGGAGCGTGATCTCTTCTGCATGGCGAGTACGGGTGCCTTCATACACACCTTCCCTGTGGTCTCGCCGGCCGCCTTCATGATCTACTTCTCTTGCCTCATCGTGCATGTTCAGGTAAGCTGTTCCCCGACCTCAACCTCTGGCTAGCTAGGGGGTGACTATCTTACGACTTTATCCTCTGCTTCGAAAGCCTGAACAAGCTTCCATGATCCTTCGGTGATGTCCTTCTTTCGGCGATCTCTGATCACTTGATCGTCTGGGTTCGCATCCGGCGACTTCATCACAAACCTGGTGACCGCCGGTTTAGGTATGCTAGAGATCGGAGCACGCCAACTTAAGGACTGGCAACTACACGAGCCCCCCGACTTCCTTCCCTTCTGCCAGCCATGAGCCCCGCTCAACACGCCTACATAATATCTTGCTGCCACGTCATCACTTCCGACTACCTGGGCGGTACAGCCGTGAAGGGCCCCCAGATTCCTTTGACCGCGAGGGGAAGGCTTGCAGCCGCTGTTGGTGGAGGTGCTGTGATGTGATTCCAATAGCCACATAGAACAAGATTCTTGACACTTTGAGGAATCACCTTGAGCTGGAAAATATAGAGGCACTTTCTTAGAAGTTGGATCATGGTTCTAAGTCAAGAACTCACCAATAACAAGTACCAAATCCCAAACTCATTTGGTTGAACCGAATATTGTCAAATTGAATCAACAAAGGAATTATAAAAAGAGGAGACCGAACAGAAATTAGGCAAGAACACATAAGAACCGAACATAAAAGGAATTGAAAACAAAAACAGAACACATGTGCTGGAAAATGGAATAGCCGAACCAAAACATGCTCAAGAACACAAGACAACAAGAGTAATTGAAAGAGAAGAAAGGAAGGAGAAGAGAATGCTCATGAAGATGGAAGATAGGTTGGATGATCACGCCACTAGAAGTATGGATGCTCCTAGATGAGTGTGGAAGCCGCCACTTGAGGAAACCATGGTCCTTCAAGATAAGACAAGAGTAGAAGCTCAAAAGCTCTCCAAATGCTCACTCCAATTTTGAGTATAGTTTCTTTAGATGAATTCAAATCTGAAATTTACAAGGAAGGCACCTCTATTTATAGCCTAAGGTGCTGAAAATTGAAAGTTAAAACAAATCAAAATTCCCTCCAAAACAAGCTAGAACCGGCGCTAAAATGCAAAGCAAGGAAGGTGTGATCCTTTCCTTCACTTTGGCACCCCCTGTTCTACTCCTACACCTATCTACTAATACACCCCCCTAAAGCTCCTAACTAAAACCTAAAAGATGCTATAACAAAAGAGGTTTCTAAGGTTTCCCTCTAAGCACCTTCAACTAAAGACACTACAAAAAGAGAAAATAAATGTCCTCTAGCTCCCAAGGCTTTGAACATGCTTCTTGTAATCCTTTGAGGTGGACTTTGACCTCCATGGGCGTCCTCCATTTGTGCCTCCACCTCTTCTTGAGCTTGATGAGTGGCCTCCATGTTCTCTTGGGCTTGATCTCCATCATACTTCCCGAGTTGGAGAGAATTCGACCACGAATTCTGGAGACCTACAGAAAAAGGAGTTAGATCGCTGACATTAAAAGTATGACTACCTAAGAATGTATCAGGCATATCTAACTCATAAGCATTGTCATTAATCCTCTTGAGGACTTGGAAAGGTCCATCCCCTCGAGGCATTAGTTTGGACTTCCTTTGAGTAGGAAAACGATCCTTCCTCAAGTGAAGCCAAACCCAATCGCCCTCATCAAACAACAATGCTTTTCTCCTTTTATTGGCAAGTTCAGCATACTTGCCAACCTTCTTCTCAATTCTCTTCTTGATGTCTTTATGCAAAGTTTTCACAAAAGAAGCCTTTTCATCCCCATCTTTGCACAAGACATCGTCAAGAAGGGGAATAGGAAGAAGATCAAGAGGTGTTAGGGGATTAAACCCATAGACCACCTCAAAAGGAGAATGGGAGGTGGTAGAATTTACTACTCGGTTATATGCAAACTCAACATGGGGTAGTAAATTCTCCCACACTCTAGGATTCCCCGAAATAAAGCATCTCAATAGTTGTCCTAAAGTTCTATTCACCACCTCGGTTTGACCATCAGTTTGTGGGTGGCAAGTGGTAGAAAATAAAAGCTTAGTTCCAAGCTTGCCCCACAAGGTCTTCCAAAAGTGACTCAAGAACTTAGGATCTCTATCGGACACTATAGACCTAGGAATCCCATGCAAGCGAACCACTTCTTGGAAGAAGAGGTTTGCAATGTGGCATGCATCATCCACTTTGTGGCAAGGAATAAAGTGAGCCATCTTTGAAAAACGATCCACTACCACAAAAATGGAGTCCTTTCCCTTTGATGTCTTGGGTAAGCCTAAGATGAAATCCATAGATATATCTACCCAAGGCATTGAAGGGATAGGAAGAGGAGTGTAAAGACCATGGGGATGCATTTTAGATTTAGCTTTGCGGCAAGCTATGCATTTATCACACAAACTATGAACATGCTTATGCATATGAGGCCAAAAGAAATGTTCATGCAACACATCCAAAGTTTTAGCAACCCCAAAATGACCCATTAAGCCCCCCTCATGAGCTTCTCTAACAAGAGATAATCTAATAGAGCATTGGGGAACACAAAGACGTTTTCCCTTAAAAAGAAAGCCATCTTGAATAAAAAAATCTTTGTGTCCTCCCTTAAGACACTCTTGATAGAGGAGAGAAAAATCAAGGTCATTATGATAAAGTTCCTTAATGTGATCAAAACCAAGATATTGAGAGGTTAAAAGATTTAGCAAGGTGTATCTTCTAGAAAGAGCATCCGCCACAATATTTATTTTGCCTTGCTTGTGTTTGATCACATAAGGAAATTGCTCAATGAATTCCACCCACTTAGCATGCCTCTTGTTAAGTTTGTTTTGGCTTTTCAAATATTTAAGAGATTCATGATCACTATGTATCACAAACTCTTTGGGAAAAAGATAGTGTTGCCAAGTAAACAAAGCTTTAACAAGTGCATATAATTCCTTATCATAGGTGGAATAGTTGAGATGACTTCCCTTCAATTTCTCACTAAAATAGGCTATGGGGTGGCGCTCTTGAAGGAGAACAGCCCCAATACCTATGCTTGAAGCATCACACTCAATCTCAAATGTCTTAGTGAAATTAGGAAGGGCCAAGATGGGAGCATTAGTCAATTTTTCTTTCAAAGTATCAAAAGCATTTTGTTGTGCTTCTCCCCAATGAAAGACCACATCCTTTTTCACTATGTCATTGAGTGGTGCGGCAATGGTACCAAAGTTTGGGACAAATCTTCTATAGAAAGAAGCAAGCCCATGAAAACTTCGGACCTCATTCAAAGATTTCGGTGTAGGCCAATTTTGAATGGCCACCACCTTTGTTTTGTCCACATGGACCCCTTTACAACTCACAACAAACCCTAGGAATTCTATATGATCAAGAGCAAACATACATTTAGCAAGGTTAGCATACAAATGTTCCTTCCTAAGGGTTTCCAAAACTTGCCTAACATGCAACCTATGGTCATTCAAAGATAAGCTATAAATGAGAATGTCATCAAAGTAAACCACAACAAACTTACCAATGAAAGGTCTAAGAACATGATGCATGAGGCGCATGAAGGTACTTGGTGCATTAGTTAAACCAAAAGGCATAACTAACCACTCATATAAACCAAAGTTGGTCTTAAAAGCCGTCTTCCATTCATCACCCGGTTTGATACGGATTTGATTGTAGCCGCTTTTAAGATCAATCTTTGAAAAGATTTTAGAACCATGTAATTCATCCAACAAATCATCTAGTCTAGGTATGGGATGCCTATACTTAATGGTTATGTTATTTATGGCCCTACAATCCGAACACATTCGCCATGTGCCATCCTTTTTTGGCACTAAGATGATAGGCATAGCACAAGGACTCATGCTATCTTGCACCCACCCTTTCTCAATCAAAGCCTCAACTTGTTGGCGAATTTCCTTGGTTTCACTTGGATTGGTCCTATATGCGGGACGATTTGGTAAGGAAGAGCCCGGTATCAAATCAATTTGGTGCTCAATCCCTCTCAAAGGTGGAAGTCCATTTGGAGGATCTTGAAACACATCTTTGAACTCTTCTACCAAATTTTCCAAGCAATAAGGACTATCAACAAGTGTTTCTATGCTAAGAGTTCTAGGGATGGCTAAAAAAAGAGGATGATGAGCCACTATTTCCCTTTCAATGTCACGCCTAGACACAAGGAGTGTAGGCTTAGAACTCTTATCTTTTTTATCTTTTTTATCTTTTTCACTCTCCCTCTTTTTCTTCATGATAACTTGGTCCTCATGGACTTCTCTTGGAGAGAGAGATTTTAAAGTAACCTTGTGACCATGGAATTCAAAAGATAATTTGTTGGTAAAGCCATCATGTAAAACTTTTCTATCAAATTGCCAAGGCCTTCCCAAAAGAACATGAGTGGCTTCCATGGGCACAACATCACATAATACCTCATCTTTGTATTTTCCAATGGAGAAATGGATGAGGACTTGTTTATTAACAATTATTTCTCCTACTTCACTAAGCCATTGTAACTTGTAAGGCTTTGTATGAGAGATAGTAGGCAATCCAAGTTTATCTACTACTCTTGTACTAGCCACATTTGCACAACTACCCCCATCCACTATCAAGGAACAAATGTTGTTTTGAATAAGACATCTTGTATGGAAAATATTTTCCCTTTGACTTTCATCAAAAGGTTGTGAAACTTGTCCAAGAAGTCTTCTCACAACTAACAAGTCCCCTTCAAGTGGACATTCGCTCTCTTCCTCACTAGATGCATGAGAATGCAATGAATGCTTTGAAGAATCCGAATCATGCTCACTAACTACAATGCCCTCATGCATGTACATACTTCGTTTGGAAGGACAATTTGCAGCAATATGACCATAACCCATACATTTAAAGCATTTAGTGTTAGATGTTCTAGTGGGAGACTTAGGTCTAGATGTTGATGGCTTAGATTCCTTGGGTTTGAAAGAAGAATCTTTGGAAGGATGTTTAGAAAAAGAAGTTTTGTTTCTCCAAGACTTGGAGTAGTATCCATTATTGGAAGCATTTTTAAAAGAGTTTTTCTTAGCAAGTTGGGCTTCCACCTTCATTGCAAGATGAACTAAAGAGCCCAATGATGAATACTCTTGTAACTCAACAATGTCTTGGATATCCTTCCTAAGACCACTCACAAACCTAGCAATCATGGCTTCTTCACTTTCTTCTAATTCAATTTTAAGCACAAGCGTCTCAAGCTCCTTATAATATTCATCCACATTTAGCGTGCCTTGTTGAAACCGTTGGAGTCTCAACATGAGGTCTTTCCTAAAATGTGGGGGCACAAACCTAGCGCGCATATGATCCTTTAAAGAGTTCCAAGAGTCCACGGGAGGACCCTTGTGATAGATAATGTCCTTTACAATCCCATGCCACCATTTCATGGCATAATCACTAAACTCTAGGGTGGCTAGCTTGAGCTTATGCTCATCTTGGATCTCATGGATCTCAAAAATTTGTTCACACTTAGCCTCCCAATATAAATACACATTTGGATCACTAGAACCATTAAAACAAGGTAGTTTGACCGAAGGAAGCTTGGACTTTGCATCATGGTAGAAGCCATTGCCGTAGTGAATTCTTTCCCCTTGGTGATGATGTCTTTGTCCATGGACTTGGGGTGGAGGTCTCCTTCTCCTATGCTCATCTTCACGGCCAACATCATTTGAAGAAGCTCTTGAAGATGGTCTATGAGAATGATGTCCATCATGGATAGAAGGAGATGGTCTAGTTTGTTGGACCTCCATCTTTTGCATTTTCTCCTCCAACCTTCTAATTGTTCTTTGAGCTTCATGTAATTCACCAAGAATTGAAGCTTTGGAAGGAGAATTCTGCTTGTAGGATGCATCACTTGAAAATCCAGCCATTTGTAATTAAAAACAGCAAACACACAAAACAGCAAACAAGTTAAAAAAATTAGCCAAAAACAGTGAGCTTTGCAATTGAAACTGCCGAAGTGAAATTAAGGCTGAAAAAGATATCAGTCTCAAAGAAATAATGTTCTTGCTCCAATCTGATCTTGAGGCCTTGGAATCCTCAAATGAAATATGTCAAAGCAAGCACACCAATCTTAAGAGCAAACCACCACAAAACCAAAGAAACAATAAAGACAAACAAGAAAAAGGTAGAAGCAAGGAAAGGCAATTACAAAAGGAATACTATATGTAAGACAAACTCAAAGAGTAAGAATGAAAGACAATCAAGAAAATAAAGAACTCAATGAGAAAAGTAGGCACACAAAAGAATACCTAAGGAAAATCACTAGAGTAGATGAAGAAAACAAAAAAAATTTAGCTACTGGAAATTTTTTTTTTTATGCAAACTGTGTTTGATATTCACTGATTTAACTGGAACGTTGTAGAGCGAACTGGATTATGAAATTTTTACCACAGAAACTTCAAGATGTTAACTCAAAAATGGCACTGGAATCAATTAAAAACAGTAAGCCAATTGAGTGAAATAAATTTATTTTATTTATCATTTTTTGTGTACTTCATATTTTTGAATGATTCTTTTTTCTATTATTTTCTAACACTTTTAATATCCCAAATCCAGAATTTCAGAATTTTACAGTACGTAAATCAGTTGCAATAAGGAAAAACAGTAAGCACTTTTTTCAGAAACAGAGGAATCCTAATAGGAATAAAAAACAGAATGATGAACTAGCAAAGACATAATAGAAAATGATGTATTGGAACTTGTATAGGTCTAGAATACAAGTATGAACTCAATTCTAAAAAGAAAATGCACAAAGGATCAACATCAATTCAGAAAATTATATGACACCAAAGCAAGAAACAATCAAAACAATAAAAGTACTACTAGAAGTAATGACATATATGGAATAACATGACTAAGACAAAACTTGACATGATTCAAAAATTAAAAGACACAACACAAATTGTAACTAGTGAAAGGAAGCTTAAGGTAAACTCTAGGAAGGATAATGCCATTCCAAAAGAGCAACCATACTCATAAGAATTATGAGTGCCATAAACCTTTCCACAAACACTTGGAGCAAAAGAAAAACAGCAAGAATACTCAAATAAAATTCTAAAACAGAAACTTAAATTTGCAAGAAATTAAAAGAGCTCTTGAAATAAAGTGCACACAACTCAACAATTAAAAAAGAAGAACCTAAGACTCATGATACCACATGATGTGATTCCAATAGCCACATAGAACAAGATTCTTGACACTTTGAGGAATCACCTTGAGCTGGAAAATATAGAGGCACTTTCTTAGAAGTTGGATCATGGTTCTAAGTCAAGAACTCACCAATAACAAGTACCAAATCCCAAACTCATTTGGTTGAACCAAATATTGTCAAATTGAATCAACAAAGGAATTATAAAAAGAGGAGACCAAACAGAAATTAGGCAAGAACACATAAGAACCGAACATAAAAGGAATTGAAAACAAAAACAGAACACATGTGCTGGAAAATGGAATAGCCGAACCAAAACATGCTCAAGAACACAAGACAACAAGAGTAATTGAAAGAGAAGAAAGGAAGGAGAAGAGAATGCTCATGAAGATGGAAGATAGGTTGGATGATCACGCCACTAGAAGTATGGATGCTCCTAGATGAGTGTGGAAGCCGCCACTTGAGGAAACCATGGTCCTTCAAGATAAGACTAGAGTAGAAGCTCAAAAGCTCTCCAAATGCTCACTCCAATTTTGAGTATAGTTTCTTTAGATGAATTCAAATCTGAAATTTACAAGGAAGGCACCTCTATTTATAGCCTAAGGTGCTGAAAATTGAAAGTTAAAACAAATCAAAATTCCCTCCAAAACAAGCTAGAACCGGCGCTAAAATGCAAAGCAAGGAAGGTGTGATCCTTTCCTTCACTTTGGCACCCCCTGTTCTACTCCTACACCTATCTACTAATACACCCCCCTAAAGCTCCTAACTAAAACCTAAAAGATGCTATAACAAAAGAGGTTTCTAAGGTTTCCCTCTAAGCACCTTCAACTAAAGACACTACAAAAAGAGAAAATAAATGTCCTCTAGCTCCCAAGGCTTTGAACATGCTTCTTGTAATCCTTTGAGGTGGACTTTGACCTCCATGGGCGTCCTCCATTTGTGCCTCCACCTCTTCTTGAGCTTGATGAGTGGCCTCCATGTTCTCTTGGGCTTGATCTCCATCATGCTGAAGGAGCCTGGTGCTGACTCTCACCACCACCCTCTTGAATTGGTTGATGAGGTTGGGCTTCCTGGCGTGGTGGTGATGTGGGGGACTCGGTAATGAGTATTGGCGAGTTATGAGCGCCTTCGTCCCCACCTGGTGCGGCTTCGGCGATTGAGGCAGTTGAAGGAGGACCCTCTCCAGTAGATACGAATGGCGTGGAGGCGCTCGGAGGGTTCTCCATGAAGTTGGGCTCATTGCCTTCAACCGCAGGAAGTGCAGCTGCCAAGGGTACTGCTTGGACTGGCGGTGTTGGAGCTGGAGGAGAGGGCGGTGTTGGTGTTAGGAGAGCAGGTGGTGAAGAAGGTGCCACCCTTCTCCTTTTGGTAATGAGGCCGTCCTCAGTTGCCTCATCATCCTCATCCTCGTCTTCTTGAACCACTTGAGGAGTTTTCCTCTCTGGTTTCTTTAAGACGAGCTTCTTTCGTTGAGGGGCGGGCAGTGCCTCTGGAGGAGCTGGGCCTTGAGGGGGCGATCTGCCCTGAGCAGCGGCGATCTCCACCACTGAGTTAGGCACAGTTTGGGAACCCGACGCCAATTTGTGGGTTCGGGCGAGCGCCCTCAATTCAACTAACTTGCCTTTGCGCAAAAATATACAAGTAAGCGCAAAGGCAAAAGTAAAATATATGAGTACATGTGCAAATGAGACAAACAAATGGTGCAGGAAATAAAAACCAAGTCTAGTGCGCAACAAGCAGGACGCCCAATAATAGATAACAGAGATGCAACACAAGGCGAAAACCCAAATATCGGGGTAAGTGCTAACCTATGTGAGCTTCGAGTTGGCCCTCGAGGAACTCGAAGGAGATTATTGCAGAGGTGGGAAAGGTAATGTTAGCGGCTGCCACGCTTTTCTAGAAGAGGCATAGATCCTTGTCCAACTCGCCCATGTTGTCAGGACTTCTAGGCCTTCTGAAGCTTTCCTTGGAGTCCTTATTTCCCTTGTTTACCCAGTACAAGGGAAAGCCATCAAGCAGCGAAGGGTCTTGATCATTTTGGCGCACTTGGATGAACTTTCCCTTCTAATCTTTGTAAGATTGCTGGAAGATAGAGAGGATCGATCTCCCAGCAATTCCGTTCAAGCTCACCCAGGGGCGATCTCCAGGATTCTTGGCCTCGAACAGGAAAAGGAAGACGTCTACCGAGGCCGGTAGTCCCAAATGCGCGCACATAATTTGGAACGCCCGCACGAATGCCCAGCTGTTGGGATGGAGCTGGGCGGCGGCGATGTTGAGCTCGGTTAATAGTTCCCGTTCAAAACGGGTGAAGGGAAGCCTGAGTTTCACCTTCTTGAAGAGGGTTGTGTACACGAAGTAGAACAACTCGCCGTTGTTCCCCTTGTCATCCGCGCAGATCGGCACGTCAGGAGGGCAAGGCAGCACCATCAGTTTGTCATCGTGCTCCTTGTGGAACGAGAGGTTGGGTTCGTCCCCTTTCTTCAACCGTAGCACCGCCAGCGCAGAGTTTACTGAAGAAGTCTCCTTCGGCAAAGTTGAGGTGGTCCATGGGTAGAGTTTCTTGTAGTCTGGAGTGGGAATGGAGGCTCCTCCGGCGACTGGTGGAGTTGCCTGAGCAAGGTTGGGACGAGAGGTTGCAGGCCTCTCAGCCTTGGAAGAGGGAGCACCAGCTGCTCGCAGTAGGTTATGCGCTTGGGATGGAGGGTTTCGTGACGAAGGAGGAGGATTCGCGGTGGTCTTTGTACGAGCCATCGCGGGAACTGCAATGGAAAAAGAAAAAGAAAGATGAACGAAGGTCGAAGAGATCAACTCGATTGTGGACGAAGGATGAAAAACGAACGAACGAGAGTTCGTTGTGATGAAAGTAATGGAAGACGAAGCCCTAAGTTATGAAAAGGGAGACGAAGAAGAAACAACCCACAGCGTATGCACCAGGCAGATAATGGATGATGCGAATCAGTTAAAATGCAGCAAATATCAACAGAGGAAGTAAAAGAGGTACCTTTCGATGATCAGATGAGCGTTGAAGGGAGTTGGGGATTGAGAGAGTCGAAGAGCGTCGTGGGTTTGCAGAGAAAACTCAGAGCGTTTTTGAGAAGGCAGAAAGATGATGAAACAATAAAAATGAAAAGGGTTTAAGGGTTTTTCAAACGTTTTTGGAAGCGCAAACGACAGCTAAAGATGACCGTTGATGAAGCCCCGTGTCGAGCGATTGGAAAAGGTGTTTGGTGGAACGTCAGAAAAGAAGAAGGTACGAACGTTTGGAATTCTGCGCTAGCGCCACGTAGATCGGCAGTGACGTGACCACTTAGTCTTTTCGCTGGACAAGTCTTCGCTTAAGACTGGGGGGCTTGTGTACCGCCCAGGTAGTCGGAAGTGATGACGTGGCAGCAAGCTATTATGTAGGCGTGTTGAGCAGGGCTCATGGCTGGCGGAAGGGAAGGAAGTCGGGGGGCTCGTATAGTCGCCTGTCCTTAAGTTGGCGTGCTCCGATCTCTAGCATACCTAAACCGGCGGTCACCAGGTTTGTGATGAAGTCGCCGGATGCGAACCCAGACGACCAAGTGATCAGAGATCGCCGAAAGGAGGACATCGCCGAAAGGAGGACATCGCCGAAGGATCAAGGAGGTTTGTTCCAGGCTTTCGAAGCAGAGGATGAAGTCGTCAGATGGTCATTCTCTAGCTAGCCAGAGGTTGAGGTCGAGGAACAGCTTACCCGAGCATGCACGATGAGGCAAGAGAAGTAGACAATGAAGGCGGCTGGCGAGACCACAGGGAAGGTGTGTATGAAGGCACCCGTACTCGCCACGCAGAAGAGATCACGCTCCAAGGCAGTTATGCGCTGAGTTGCTTCCTGCATAAGTAACTTAGCCAAAGGCCTGAAGAGTAAAAAGTGACGCCCAAGTCAAGGATGCTCCAGATGGTAACACGTGTACAGCTTGATGCGAGCCACATGTCCAGATGTGTAACTGTCAGGAGAGAGAAAGTGCACAGGTATATAAGAGATTCTAATGAACTTCTGAGGTACGCGCGTTTTAGAATACTTCTTTTACGCTTGCAAGAACTTGAGTACGCTGAGAGAGAATTTTGCGCGGTTCCTGTTCTTAGTTTTCTCTTAGTATTTTGGTGGTTCAGTCACTGACTTGGGCGTCGGAGCGTGATCGGCCGCAGTGGCGCCGTTCTGTCTTTTGCAGGTTCTTGAGGTGAATCAAGGCGAAGGACGGAAGCTAACACGGCGCAGAGTTGATCCAGATTTGACGAGGCAAGGTTCTTGCGTCCTGGTCAACAGGCAGGATCAATTTTAATTTATATTTTAATGATAACATATTAAACGCTTTGGTTCTGAGTCCGCACTAGTTCTTAGTTTAGCAGTTCAATGGATCGGAGTTGGATTAATACACCATGGGTAAGTGATGCTTATGAAAAAGGGGTGGATGAATTCATACAGTTCGCATTACATAATGTCGTTAGTTTTAATAATGGAGTAAGAATAAGGCGTCCTTGTGTCAATTGTTTGAATGGAAGGATATTGAGTGTTTCCGAAATTAGAGAACATCTTTTGTGTGATAGATTTTTGAAAATTTACACAACATGGACATGGCATGGTGAATTATTAGAATTGCCAACTCTGCGCGGAGCTTCGGAGGAAGTTGATTTCTCAGTGGACGATAGATTAGAAGACATGATTCGTGATGTGGGAAAAGAATCTTTTGCTAATGCAGTTTTCGAAAATATGTCTAATGATGTTGTACCGCCCTAGTAGTCGGAAGTGATGACGTGGCATCAAGCTATGGTATAGGCGTGTTGACGAGACGCCAGGTTGGCAGAAGGGAAGGAAGTCGGGGGGCTCGTGAAGTCGCCAGTTATTAAGTTGGCGTGCTCCGATCCCCAGCATACCAGAACCGGGTTAAAGATGAAGTCGCCAGATGTAAACTCAGGCGACCAAGTGATTGGAGATCGCCAGACCAAGCACATCGCCGAAGATGAAGGTGGTGCAGATTATGAAGGCGGCCGGCGAGACCACAGGGAAGGTGTACGAAGGCACCCTAACTCGCCAATTCTAGTAGAGATCGCACTCCCAAGTTAGCTATGCACTGGGCAGTACCATGCATAAGTAACTTAGCCAAAAGAGAGTCAGAAGCAGCGCCCAAGTCAAGGAGGCTCTAGATGATGGCACGTGTACGCCTGGATGCGAGCCACGTGTCCAGCTGCGTAACTGCCAGGAGAGAGAAAGTGACCAGGTATAAAAGGGTTTCCCAACGAACTTTCGAGGTACGCACGTTCAGATTGTATTCTTTACGCTTGCGAGTTCTTGAGCATACTGTGAGAGAGAACATTGCACGGTTCCTTGAGAGTTCTTGAGTGTTATTGCTCTTAGTATTTGGTGGTTCAGTCACTGACTTGGGCGTTGGAGTGCGATTGGCCGCAGCGGCGCCGCTCTGTTCTTTTGCAGGTTCTTGAGGTGGATCGTGACGAAGGACGGAGGTTGAAGCGGTGCGCACGTCGATCCAAGTTTGACGAGGCAAGTTCCAACGTTCTGGTCAACAGGCAGGATCATCAGGCGCCCACCGTGGGGCCGTGTAAAACTTGCTCCCATCCGCAGCGTGAGTTCTTGGAGGTTTTCGTAATTTTCTGTGTGGTTGTGTGCTGGTGCAACCGTAGTTCGCTGTTCATCTAGTTTTGTTCGGTGATTTCGCGTTTTCCACCGTTCGTTTCGAGTTTTTTCCGGTGAAGTGAAGTTTTCCGCTGTTTACGCGAGATTTGTTCGGTGAAGTTTGAGTTCTTTGGCTCGTTTGGTTTGTCGAGGGAGAAGCGGTGGTTTCTGGTGGAGTTGCAGGTTTCTGTGGAGGTTCGCTGTGTTCTTGAGTTTTCTTGCGGAGTTTCGCGCAGTTTTTACCGATTGATCGTTGAATCGATCGTAGCTGAAGTAAGTGTTGCTCGCTGCATTCTGTGATTCGTCAAGTTTCATGAGAAAAATGAGAAGCAATCGTTCAAGTCCAGTTGCGCCCGTCGCTGCTGAAGGCGCCGCCGCCATGACCATGGCGCAGATGGTAGAGATTATGCGCTCGTTGCAGGCAACTGTGGAAGCCTCGCGCATAGAACAGGCGAGAATGCATGAAGACTTGGCCGCCTCTCGGGCCAGGAATGACGAGCTTAGCAAGGTGACTGAGGAGCTGCGTCAAGCTCTTCAGGAGCGGCAAGGGCGTTCTATTGCTGAAGAGGTTGCGCCGTCGTCGCCACCTCGTGTTTTTCCTATGCCTTTCGCTCAGGCGATTACTGACACGCCTATTCCTGCGAGTGTGGTACCTGTCAAGGCTATTTTCACCGGCGTGGAGGATCCTGAAGCTCATCTCACCACGTTCCATACGCAGATGATGCTGTCAGGAGGATCGGACGCCGTATACTGCAAGATGTTCGTGAGCACACTCCAGGGAACGGCGCTGGAATGGTTTGTGAGCCTGCCTAACGGCCACATTACCAACTTCCAACAGTTCTCGAAGATTTTCGTCGAGCAGTATATCGTGAATAAGGCACCGCCCAGGGTGTCTTACGATTTGTTTGATATAAGGCAATATCAGGGAGAGTCCCTCAGGGACTACTTGAATCGCTTTGGGGCGCAGATGGTCAGATCGCCGGCCAAAGATGAAGAAATGCTGGTTTACGCATTTAAGAAGGGCGTGCTGCCGGGACCATTCTGCGAGGCATTGATCAGGGCACACCCCGCCACGTTTGCTGAGGTTAGGCGACTTGCGGTGGCCCACATCGCCGACGAGAGTGAAGTCGCCGAGAATAGAGGGAGCGTGGCTCCCGCTAGGCCACGCGCCCAGACCGGGATCCAGCCACAGAGGGTGCTGGAGACAGCGGCGGCCAGGAGGGATCAGAGGACTCGCCATCCTTATGATCCAAGGAAGAACAAGGGCAGGGGCCAAGGACGCCAGCAACCAGCACGCCGGGAGTACAATCGCCCGCCTAAGCACAAGTTTGTCATGGGATTGGCGGACCTGATCGCCATTCCCAATATATCTGCTAGGTTGAAAGCGCTAGAGAAGGGGGGCGACAAGGTGCTGGGACCAAAGCCAGACGCTTGGTGTGAGTTTCACTTTGGCCATACAGTGGATTCGTGCTTAGCTTTGGGATACCAGCTCGACGATCTGGTTAAGAGCGGGTTCCTAAATGACTATTTGCTGGACAAAAGGACGGGGGGCGCGTCGAGCTCCCAACCAGCAGGTGGAGAAGCCCAGCAACACGAGATGCCCACGCACGGGGAAATCCACACCATTGCAGGGGGTTTCTCAGGAGGTGGATGCACCGCATCACAGAGGAAGAGGTACGCGAGGTCTGTGATGACGGTGGATATGTTTGAAGACCACTCGCCGGAAGTGGATATTACATTCACCAAGCAAGATCTTAGGGATGTTGTGCCTCATGACAACGATCCCATAGTAATTTCGCTGATAACAGCAGGAAGAAAGGTCCACAGGGTGCTGGTGGACCAAGGAAGCTCGGCAGACGTGATGTTTTGGCCGACTTTCATGCAGTTGGAGCTGCCCCTTGACCAGCTGATGCCCTATGGAGGGTGTTTGTATGGTTTCGCTGGTGACCAGGTGGAGGTCAGGGGGTATATAGAATTGAGGACTACGTTTACAGATGTGGCGGGTTCAAGAACGGAGAAAATCAAATACCTTGTTGTAAACGCTCCTTCAGCATACAACATCCTGTTGGGAAGACCCACGCTCAACAGGATAGGTGCCATACCGTCGACCCGGCACATGAAGGTGAAGTTGCCGTCTATGGAGGGGGTGGTGATCACCATCAAATCCGATCAGAAAGAAGCAAAAAAGTGCTATGAGAATAGCCTGAAAAACAAGAGATCGGTGAGTTACGTAATGACCACCCCGCCTCCTGGTGTGAAGCCCAGATCGACGGTAACAGAAGAGACCGCCGGAAGGGATGTTGAGATGGTGGATGCTGAGCTGGGGGAGAAGAACGCTGGCCTGGAGGAAGAAGAGGCAAGGAATCGCCCTGAGGAAGCGAGAGAACTGGGAATCGCCAGGGCGGTGATCGCCAGAGAAACCAGACCAAAACCCGTTGAGCAGTGGCTCGAGAGAGAGATCGGGGGAAAAATCTTCAAGCTGGGAAGATCCCTGGAGGTTGAGCTCCAGGACCAGATCGCCAAGGTGATAGAACGGCATCTGGATGCATTTGCATGGTCCGCTTCGGACATGCCCGGGATCGATCCCGACTTCTTGTGCCATCATCTGGCGATGGACAACTTGGTGAGACCAGTGCGACAAAGAAGAAGAAAGTTCAACGAGGAGAGGAGGCAGGCGATTAGGGACGAAACACAGAAACTCCTCGCTGCAGGCCACATCAGGGAAGTCCAGTACCCTGAATGGTTGGCAAATGTTGTGCTGGTGAAGAAGAGTAATGGGAAATGGCGCATGTGCGTCGATTTCACTGATCTGAACAAGGCTTGCCCAAAGGATTCATATCCTTTACCAAGCATAGACGCCCTGGTGGATAGTGCTGCGGGGTGTAAGTTGTTGAGCTTCCTGGATGCCTTCTCGGGGTATAACCAGATCAAGATGCATCCCATGGATGAAGAGAAGACTGCCTTCATGATCGAGAGATCGTGCTACTGCTACAAAGTGATGCCGTTTGGGCTGAAGAACGCGGAGGCCACGTACCAGAGGTTGATGGATCGAGTACTTGCACCGATGCTGGGAAGGAATGTGCAAGCGTACGTCGATGACATGGTCGTGACCTCGCCAGAGAAAAGCAAGCACGTTGCAGACTTGGAGGAATTGTTCACGACGATCGCCAAGTTCAAATTAAAGCTTAATCCAGAAAAATGCATTTTCGGCGTGGAGGCTGGAAAGTTTTTGGGTTTCCTCTTAACTGAAAGAGGCATAGAGGCCAACCCGGATAAGTGTGCCGCCATCTTGGCGATGAGGAGCCCGGCTACGGTGAAGGAAGTTCAACAGCTAACAGGTCGGATGGCAGCCCTGTCTCGCTTCGTGTCAGCTAGCGGAGAAAAGGGCCATCCCTACTTCCAGTGCTTAAGGCGCAATAACAAGTTTGCTTGGACGAAGGAGTGCGAGGAAGCCTTCGTCAAGCTCAAGGAGTACCTGGCGAGCCCGCCGGTTTTGTGCAAACCGCTGGTGGGAACCCCTCTCAGGTTGAATTTTGCTGTAACTGAGAGGGCGGTGAGTGCGGTGCTCGCCCAGGATCAAGATCAGGCTCAAAAGCCTATTTATTTTGTTAGTAAGGTGCTGCAGGGCCCCGAAACGAGATATCAGGCCCTGGAAAAGGCTGCGCTGGCTGTGGTATTTTCGGCGAGGAGGTTGCGCCACTATTTCCATAGCTTCACTATACTGGTGATGACTGACCTGCCCATCCAGAAGGTCTTGAAGAAGCCTGACGTTGCGGGAAGGATGGTGAAGTGGGCAGTAGAATTGTCAGAGTTTGATATTAAGTATGAGCCCCGAGGCCCGATCAAGGGGCAAATCTTTGCAGATTTCGTGGTCGAGCTCTCATCTGAGGCGACACGAGTTGAAGGGGACGACTTCCGTCGGGTACTCTCGGTGGATGGATCGTCGAACCAGCAGGGTAGCGGTGCTGGAGTCATTTTGGAAGGACCCAACGGTGTGCTGATTGAACAATCTTTGAGGTTTGCTTTCAAAGCCAGTAACAATCAAGCAGAGTATGAGGCGTTGATCGCCGGGATTTTGCTGGCCAAAGAGATGGGAGCGAGGGTGTTGATGGCTAAGAGTTACTCGCTGCTAGTCACAGGGCAACTAACAGGCGAGTTCCAGGCTAAAGATCCACAAATGGCGGCTTACTTGGAGTATGTGCAGGAACTGAAGAGTTCCTTTGCCTCCTTTGAAGTGGTACATGTGCCTAGAGAGCAGAATGCCCGAGCTGACTTGCTAGCCAAGCTCGCCAGTTCAGGCAAGGGGGGTAGGCAGAGGACGGTGATTCAAGAAACTCTGAAGACGCCGAGAGCATTTGTAGCAGATCACCTGGTTCTTCAGATAAGCAGGTCGACGGAAAAAGCGGCAAGAAGTCACAAGTCTTTAATGCAAGAAACGTTGAGATCGCCGAGAATTAGAGCATGTCGGGGAGAAAGGGTGAACATGACGCAGGTCTGCGCTACCCATGAGCCAGATACCTGGATAACATAGTACAAGCGGTGCCTGGCAGATGGCCTTCTCCCGCTGGATCCGACAGAGGCTAGGAAGGTAAAGAAAAATTCTAGCAAGTACACATTGATTGATGACGATCTGTACAGGTTTGGGTTCACTCACCCACTCCTAGAATGTGTGCATGGCGAGAAATGCACGAGAATCATGGCAGAGCTCCACGAAGGGATATGCGGAAGCCACGTCGGGGGTCGAGCTCTGGCCGCAAGGACTCTCCGTGCAGGTTACTACTGGCCATCGATGAGAGAAGACTGCAAGAAGTACGCGCAGTGTTGCAAACAATGCCAACAGCACGCCGATTGGCACAAGGCGCCTCCCGAGGAGTTGAAGTCGATTTACAGCCCTTGGCCGTTTCATACATGGGGAATCGACATCCTGGGACCATTCCCGCTGGCGTTCAGGCAGATGAAGTACTTGGTGGTGGCGATTGAGTATTTCACCAAGTGGATCGAAGCAGAGCCAGTGGCCCAGATCACCGCACACAAGATCGAAGGTTTCGTGTGGAAGAACATTGTGTGCCGGTTTGGTGTGCCCAAGCGCCTGGTGTCGGACAATGGGACTCAGTTTGCAAGCCACCTGTTGAAGAAGCTTTGCGAAGGGGTGGGAATTCAACAAGTGTTTGCATCCGTCGAGCACCCCCAGACAAATGGCCAAGTAGAGTCAGCTAATCGGGTGTTGCTGAGAGGGTTGAAGAGAAGGCTAGAGAAAGCCAAAGGAAGCTGGGCTGAGGAGGTACCCCGTATAGTCTGGGCGTACCACACCACTGAGCAGTCAGGAACCCATGAGACCCCGTTCAGCTTGGTCTATGGGTGTGATGCAATGATTCCAGTGGAGATCCAGGAGAGCTCGCCGAGATTCCAGAACTTCGTAGAGGAAGACTCGAATGAAGAAAGAAGGTTTAACCTGGATCTACTGGATGAGGTCAGGGAAGAGGCGAAATTGAAGGCTGAGGCGGTGAAGAGAAGGATTGAACGAAGATATAACTCAAAGGTGATGCCGAGACAGTTTAGAGAAGGCGACCTGGTGATGAGGAAAGCCCACCAGTACGAGATGGAGAATAAGCTGTCGCCCAAGTGGACGGGACCGTTCAGAATAACCGAGGCGCTCGGGAACGGCGCCTACCGCTTAGAGACATTGGAAGGAGGGGCGATTCCTCGCACTTGGAACGCCACGCACCTCAAGTCATATTACAGTTAAGAACTTTGTAAGTAAAGATAAACACGAAGTTACATTACAATGTCTCTGTTAAAACAGTTTGAAGGGGGCACTCTTTTTTCCCTAAGGAGGGTTTTTAACGAGGCCACCCAATAAAGAGAAGTTTTCAAAAGTTTAAGTTGTTTCAGATTGCATGCCTGTTGTTTTCAGAAAGTTTTGAAGAAAGACCTTGTCACTTATACGTGACTTAAGGCAAGTTAAAGATATATCGCATGCTTTCTAAAAAGTTTTAAGTCCTCATCGTCTTTCGGCGATCGGAGGCATCAGTTAAAGCTTAAGTCCTCATCGTCTTTCGGCGATCGGAGGCACCAGTTAAAGCTTAAGTCCTCATCGTCTTTCGGCGATCGGAGGCACCAGTTAAAGTTAAAGTCCTCATCGTCTTTCGGCGATCGGAGGCACCAGTTAAAAGACCTCAACGCCCTCGCGCGTTCTGAGGCGAGATAAAGACCTCCTCGCCGTCGAGCGAGTGCAGGCGAGGAAGAGTGAAAAGTCCTCAGTGTTTCTGGGGGCGAGAAGATGTAACCCCTGGGGCAATGTAGAGGCACCAGTGAAAAGTCCTTAGTGTTTCTGGGGCGAGAAGATGTAACCCCTGGGGCAATGTAGAGGCACCAGTGAAAAGTCCTCAGTGTTTCTTGGGGGGAGGAGATGTAACCCCTGGGGCAATGTAGAGGCACGATTTAAAGACCTTCTCGCCTATGAGCGAGTTCAGGCGAGTTAAAAGACCTTCTCGCCTATGAGCGAGTTCAGGCGAGTTAAAAGACCTTCTCGCCTATGAGCGAGTTCAGGCAAGTTAAAAGACCTTCTCGCCTATGAGCGAGTTCAGGCAAGAGAAAATCCTTCTCGTCTCGAACGAGTTCAGGTATGGCGTAGAGGGCGGAAGAAGTTTGGAAGGTGGCTAAGATAGGTTCGAAGAGAGCACCCAGCCACCCGGTCTCTTGTTCTGAAGCTCAAGGAGGTAGAGAAGGATCCGAAAGGCGCCTCTACCCCCAGATAAAAGAACAATGGCCAAGGCAGGAAGCCAGAAAGAAGCTGATATCGCCAAGTGAGTCATTGGCGACCAGAAAAAGTTCAAGCAATGGCGAGAGAGTTAAAGACCCGTTTTTTATGAAGCAGATCGGGTGAAGCGATTTTTTAAGCCAGTAGTTGAGTTAAAGTTTGTCGTTTGAAGAATGGTTTTACGCTGAAGATTCATTGCATTGAGATTAGAAGTTGTTAAAGTGGTCGTTATTTGAAGTTGAAGTGGTTCGAAACAGTTAAGTATATGATCACGCTTACGAAATCGTTAAGTTAATTTCTTAAAGCAAACTGTGCAAGGAAAGTTAAAGCAGACAAAGAAGTTACAAGAAGAAATACAAAGGTAATTTCATTAAGTAAATATCAGTTCGGGGCACATATACAAAAAAAAAGAAAAAGTTTATTACAATTGTATGCAAGGTGAAAGCATAAAGGTAGTGGATGGATGGAATTGATCAGTCTTCAGCGGGAACCACCTTCCCATCCACCACCTCGTTGTTAAGGGATACCATGCTAAGATCCAGATCAGGGAACAAGCAGGAGAATTGTTCCCGTGCGGCCTCGAATCCAGCAGCCAGAATTTGGGCAGAACTCAGATTAAGCTCTTCAATTTGTTTCTTGAGTTCTTCAGTTTGTTCCTTCAGCCCCTTGTTCTGCTGCTCCAGCTCTTCAGCTTGCTTCTTGAGTTGTTCGATGGTCTCTTGAGCTTGGAGAAGGTCTTCAGCAACCTTCTTGGATTCTGCCTACACTTGGCCCAATTTAGCAGCGATTTTCCCCTTCTCTGTGTTGGCTTCAGCAAGCTTCGCCATGGTTTCATCCCTTTCTTTTTCCACCGCCCCCAGGAAGACCTCCCGATCGGCTGACCTTTGCTCCAGTTTCTTCACCTTGGCGGCGTCAGTTTTTATTAAGGCCTCCAGGTCAGCCACTTTGACGCGATAAGGTACAATCTTGCTCTCCAGCTCAATTTTCTCTTGAGCCAAGAGTTGTACCTTATGGCGGAGATCGGTGGCCTCCTTGCGCGCCAACCGGAGCTCGGTGCTCATTGCGTCTTCTACTCGGGAGTGTTCAATCTCCGCGAGTGTCAGATTGAAGGATAACTTCTCCACCTCAACCCTCATAGTGCTATTCTCAGTTCGAAGGTTGAAGAGGTCATCTTGGAGCTTCCTGGTGGAGCTCTCCACAGCTCTAGAGATAATGGTGGGGAAGTCTTCTGCCATCATCTTCAGTTTAGCAGAGAAAGGCTCCCACATCCTCTTAACCTCAATAGAGAGACCTGCCTGTGGAGGCGCCGGTTGGGCCTGTTGTTGGCTCTCGCCGCCACCTTCTTTAGTTGGTTGCTCAGCAGGTGCTTCTTGGCGCGGTGGCGACGTCGGGGATTCAGTAATCAGAATTGGAGAGTTATGGGCAACCTCATCCCCGATTGGAGCAACGCCTGCGGCTGAGGCATTTGAAGGAGGACCCCCTCCAGCTGTTGCACAAGGTGTGGAGGCGCTCGGGGGCCTCAACCGCAGGTGGCGCAGACGCCAATGGAATTGCTTGGACTGGTGAGGCAGGAGCTGGCGGAGGAGGCAATGTTGGAGGTGGAGCAGGCGTGGATGGCGGTGTTGATGTTGGAAGAGGGGGTGGAGCAGGTGGTGAAGAAGGTGCCACCCTCTTCCTCTTCGTGACGAGGCCATCTTCAGTTACCTCGTCGTCTTCCTCCTCCTCGTGGACTACTTGGGGGGCTTTCCTCTTGGGTTTCCTGAGGACAAGCTTCTTACGTTGGTTGGCGGGTTGGGCGTTAGAGGAAGTTGGGCCCCTGGGTGGCGATCTGCCTTGAGCAGCGGCGATCTCCACCACAGAGTTTGGCACGGTTTGGGAACCCGATGCCAACCCGTGGGTTCGGGCGAGCGCCCTCAATTCAGCGAGCTTGCCCCGGCCCAACATATTATCTGCACAGAGCAAAAATGCATGGGTTAGCTCAGAAAGAAAATAAATGCATAAGACAGTATGCAACAGAAAGCAGATGAATGATGCAGAAAATAAAACCAAAGTCTTGCGCACAACGCACAAGACGCCCAGAAACAGTTAACAGAAGTAGTGTTAGAACAAAGACTTAGACGTTCTAACCTATGCGAATTTCGAGCTGGTCCTCGAAAAACTCGAAGCAGATGAGTGTGGTGGTGAGGAAGGTGATGTTGGCGTCTGCCACACTCTTCCAGAAGAAACAGAGATCTCTGTCCAAAGCGCCCATGCTATCAGGACTTCTTGGTCTCCTGAAGCTGCTCTTGGACTCTTTGTTCCCCTTGTTTACCCAATACAAGGGGAAACCGTCGAGCAGGGAAGCGTCCTTGTCGTTGGGGCGCACTTGGACGAACTTGCCCTTCCAGTCTTTATAGGATTGCTGGAAGATAGAGAGGATCGACCTCCCAGCAATCCCATTCAAGCTTACCCATAGGCGATCTCCTGGGTGCTTGGCTTCAAAGAGAAATAAGAAAACATCTACTGATGCTGGCAACCCCAGGTGGTCGCACATGACTTGGAACGCCCGCACAAACGCCCAGCTGTTGGGATGGAGCTGGGCGGCGGCGATGTTGAGCTCGGTGAGAAGCTCCCTCTCAAAGCGAGTGAAGGGAAACCTGAGTTTCACCTTCTTGAACAAAGTTGTGTAAACGAAGCAGAAGGGCCCATCATTGATCGCCTTGTCATCGGCGTAGACTGGCAGGTCGGGGGGGCAAGGTAGCACTCATCTTCTCGTCGTGCTCCTTGTGGAATGATTGGTGAGGCTCATCCCCCTTCGTCAATCGCAAAACTGCCCCAGCAGTGTTTACAGAAGACGTTTCCCTCAACAAGGTCGAGTTGGCCCAGGGATATAGTTTTTTGAAGTCTGGTGGGGGGACGGAGGCTCCTCCGGTGACAGGCGGAGTAGCCTGGGCCAGGTTGGGGCTGGAAGGTGCAGGCCTCTTAGCCTGGGAAGACGAAGCGCCGCGTGCTCGCGGTGGGTCGTGTGCTTGTGAGGAAGGGTTTCGTGATGAAGGAGGAGGATTTGGGGTGATCTTTGAGCGAGTCATTGTTGAAGCTGCAAAGGAAGAAGAAAAGGAAAATGATCAGGGTTCGCAGAGGCTGACTCGATCATAAAAGAAGGGTGAAAAGCGAACGAACGTAGGTTCGTTGTGACGTTGACGGAGCCCTAAGTTACGAAGAAGGAGAAATGGAAAAAAAAAAACAACCCACAACGTATGCACCAGACAGTTACAGGATGATGCGAATCGGTTAAAATGCAAGAGAAACCAGCAGAAGAAGGAAAGGAAGTACCTTTTTATGATCAGGAAGGCGATGAAGAATGTTGGTGATTCAGAATGTTGAAGAACGCTGAGAGCTTTTTCGCAGAAGAGAGTTGGAGCGTTTGAGAATACGAAGAAAATGATGGAACAGTGGAGCGAAAATGGGTTTAAGGGTTTTTCGAAATGGGTTTGGGAAGCGCAAACGTTAACTGAAGGTAACCGTTGATGAAGCCACGTGTCGAGCGATGGGTGAAGTGTTTGGTGGAGCGTCAGAGAAGCAGAAAGTACAACCGCTTGAAATTCTGCGCCAGTGCCACGTAGATCGGTATTGACGTGACTCTTTTAGTCTTTTCACTGGACAAGTCTTCGCTTAAGACTGGGGGGATTGTGTACCGCCCTGGTAGTCGGAAGTGATGACGTGGCATGAAGCTATGGTATAGGCGTGTTGACGAGACGCCAGGTTGGCAGAAGGGAAGGAAGTCGGGGGGCTCGTGAAGTCGCCAGTTATTAAGTTGGCGTGCTCCGATCCCCAGCATACCAGAACCGGGTTAAAGATGAAGTCGCTAGATGTAAACTCAGGCGACCAAGTGATTGGAGATCGCCAGACCAAGCACATCGCCGAAGATGAAGGTGGTGCAGATTATGAAGGCGGCCGGCGAGACCACAGGGAAGGTGTACGAAGGCACCCTAACTCGCCAATTCTAGTAGAGATCGCACTCCCAAGTTAGCTATGCATTGGGCAGTACCATGCATAAGTAACTTAGCCAAAAGAGAGTCAGAAGCAGCGCCCAAGTCAAGGAGGCTCCAGATGATGGCACGTGTTCGACTGGATGCGAGCCACGTGTCCAGCTGCGTAACTGCCAGGAGAGAGAAAGTGACCAGGTATAAAAGGGTTTCCCAACGAACTTTCGAGGTACGCACGTTCAGATTGTATTCTTTACGCTTGCGAGTTCTTGAGCATACTGTGAGAGAGAACATTGCACGGTTCCTTGAGAGTTCTTGAGTGTTATTGCTCTTAGTATTTGGTGGTTCAGTCACTGACTTGGGCGTTGGAGTGCGATCGGCCGCAGCGGCGCCGCTCTGTTCTTTTACAGGTTCTTGAGGTGGATCGTGACGAAGGACGGAGGTTGAAGCGGTGCGCACGTCGATCCAAGTTTGACAAGGCAAGTTCCAACGTTCTGGTCAACAGGCAGGATCAGATGTAGAGACTCCTTTGTATCCTGTTTCAACTAACTTCACACGATTAACAACAATGTTAAGGTTGATGAATTTGAAGACAATGAATGGATGGGCCGACAAATTTTATACAGAATTGCTTCAATTGCTTAAGGACAGGCTTCCAAAAGGAAATACCTTGCCCAATCGAAATTATGAGGCAAAAAAATACTTTGTCCAATGGGTATGGAGTATAGAAAAATACATTCATGTCCTAACGATTGTATTTTATACAGAAATGAGTATGAAGATTTAAGAAGATGTCCTAGGTGTGGTTTGTAACGTTATAAGGTTAAAGTTGGTCAGAATGATGAAATTTATGAATTCACAAAGGAAAGTCCTCCTGCTAAGGTTGTTTGGTATCTTCCAATAATTCCAAGGCTTAAGCGTTTGTTTGCAAATGCATATGACATTAAAAACCTTAGGTGGCATGCAGATAATAGAAAATGTGATGGACTACTTCATGATCCATCTGATTCTTTGCAGTGGAAGAATTTTGATAAAGAATTTCATGAATTTGGAAAAGAATCAAGAAACTTAAGACTTGGATTAGAAACTGATGGAATAAATCCCTTTGGAAATTTAAGTAGTAATCATAGTTCATGACCTGTTTTGTTAGTGATTTACAACTTACCTTCTGCTTTGTGTATGAAGCGCAAAGACATGATGTTTATCTATGATGATCTCTGGTTCAAAACAACTTGGAAATGACATAGATGTTTATCTTAATCCATTGATTGAAGATTTGAAGTTATTGTGGTCTGAAGGGGTTGATGTGTTTGATGCGTTTAAGAATGAATCTTTCTAATTGCATGCAATGTTGTTTTGTACTATCAATGACTTCCCTGCATATGGGAACTTGTCATGTTATAGTGTGAAAGGCCATAGAGCATGTCCAATATGTGAAGAAAAGACATCTTATGAGTAGTTGAAACACGGAAGAAAAAACGTGTATCTTGGGCATCGTAGATTTCTAAAGAAATATCATTCGTATCGTAGATTGAAAAAACCTTTTAACAGATACCAAGAACATGACATTTGTCCCACTCCCTTAAGTGGTGTTGAAATTTATGAAAAAATAAAAAATGTTAATGTAACTTGTACCGTCCCGTCCCCGGGCGTTGACCAAAGGTCGAAGTCAACACATGGTGGGACCCCTCAAGGGACCCAAGAAAGAAAGTCAACAGATTGACCACTTGAGGCATCGCCGGGTTAAGGCGTCGCCAATAGGAGGCTTCGCCTCGCTAAGGCATCGCCTAAGAAAGGCGTCGCTAGGTTAAAGCATCGTCAAGCAAAGGCGACGCGAGGAGGCTTCGGGCCTCGACAGGTCAGAATAGTAACAAAGAGAAGAGAAAGGTGGCTTCAAGACCATAAGTCCTAGTACCAATAGGGAGTAACCTAACTCATGAAGTACCCACACCACCGCTGGGAAACCCTGGGACAAATACGACCCATGAGGGGGCCACGCCCAGGGGAGAACCACGTGCATGGTACGAGAGGAAGGTAGATACACTCCCAAAGTGAGTGACTAGAGGTTGGGGCGCATGAGTTGGCACCCAGAAAGTCGCCCCCTCGCGCCAAATGCACTTCGAGAAAAGAGGGTTTGCACGATGGATTAACCCTAAGTTGGGTTACGACGCTGTAGGGCCCTCTACGAAGAGTCACGATCAAGTCAGAAGAACACGTGGCAATAAGCACTGAAAACATCAAGGCTTTCCTAAAAGTTCGCTAAGGTACGCGTTAATTCAGTTAAGATTCGAACGTTCCAAGGAATATTTTTATACGCTTTCAATGCGCTTGAATGCGTTTTAAACACGAGAGGTGTATAAGAAGGGACCTTGGGGCGTTTGAAAGGGGATCCGAGTTTCGACCTAACTCTCGCAGCTTTACACAAAGCATAAACCCTAGTTGTTTTTGCTGCGCACCCACTATGTGCACAAGACGATTAGGGCAACACAGTTTCAGTCACTCAGTTATTTTTCGACCACCTTCAGAACATTCTTTACGGTGTTATGATATGGAGGTGCGTCACCTTTGATGTTTCTCGCTAGCTGACTTGATCGTCGGAGTGCAAACGGTCGGGAGGGCGTCCCTTTGTTCACTTCTTTTCAGGTATTCACAGACGGAGCAGAACGAAGGTGCCCTAACTCGCGAGGGCCAGCCATGCGCAAAGGCGATCCCGGTCAACCGGCGGGAACATAACTTTTGGAAAAATGAAGAATAAGCAAACTGTGAGTGAAATATGGAAGAAGAGATCAATCTTTTTTTTATCTTCTGTATTGGTGTAAGTTAGATGTTAGACACTGTCTAAATGTAATGCACGTAGAAAAGAATGTGTGTGACAGTCTAATAGGAACACTTCTGAACATTAAAGGCAAAACAAAGGATCGTGTGAATGCATGTCTGGATTTAATTGAGATGAATATACGAGAGGAATTGGCACTGAGAGAAGTTGGTAAACGTACATACTTGCTTGCAGCGTGTTACACTTTATCAAAGAAAGAGAAAATAAGTTTTTGTGAATGTCTTAAAGGTGTTAAGGTACCACAAGGCTACTCTTCAAATGTGAAGATTCTTGTATCTATGAATGATTAGAAACTAATTGGCTTAAAGTCACATGATTGTCATGTTCTAATGCAACAATTACTACCGGTGGCTATTTGTGGAATCTTGCCAAAAAATGTTAGGCATACAATCACTCGACTATGTTCATTTTTCAATTCCATATGTAGTAAAGAGATTGACTCTCAGAAGTTGGATGAACTTGAAGAAGAAATAATTGTTATCTTGTGTCAACTTGAGATGTTCTTTCCTCCATCTTTTTTTGACATTATGGTACACTTGGTTGTTCATATTGTAAGAGAAATAAGATTGTGTGGGCCAGTTTATATGCGATGGATGTATCCAATTAAACGATACATGAAGATTTTGAAGGGATATGTCAAGAATCAATGTCGTCCGGAAGCTTCCATTATTGAAAGATACATTTCAGAAGAATCTATTGAGTTTTGTTCTGAGTACTTGTCAAAAGCCAAATGTATAGGAGTTCCTAAAAAAGGTTGGCACTCTCGTAGATTGATAAGTAAATCTTCAAAAGGTATACATGTCATAAGAAAATCTAGAGAAGAGGTTCTGCAAGCACACTTGCATATCTTGAATAACACTGATGAGGTGTTACTATACTTAGATACACACAAAGACATTGTCAAATATAAAAATCCAAGACAATCAGAAAAATGGGTGTTAATTGAGCATAACAAAACTTTCATGTCATGGTTTATGATCCTGCCTGTTGACCGGAGCGCTGGAGAATGCCTCGTCAAAGGATCGACGTGCGCGCCGCTTCTCACTTCCGTTCCTCCTCTGGATCTATCTCAAGAACCTGCAAAGAAACAACACGGCGCCGCTGCGGCCGATCGCACTCCGACGCTCAAGTCAGTGACGGTATCACCAAATACTAAGAACTGGAACCGTGAAAACTCTCTCTCACAAACAGCTCTGTCACTCGCAAGCGTAAAGTGTATGAACTGAACGTGCGTACCTTAGAAAATCTGTTAGGAACTCTTATATACCTGGTGGTTTTCTCTCTCCTGGCAGTTACAGACTTGGACACGTGGCTCATATCCAACTGTACACGTGCCATCATCCGGAGGCTCCCTGACTTGGCGCTGTTTCTACTCTCATTTTGGCTAAGTTATCTATGCATGGTACTGCCCAGTGCATAGCTAACTCAGGAGTGCGATCTCTACTGAAACTGGCGAGGTGGGGCCTTCATACACCTTCCCTGTGGTCTCGCCGGCCGCCTTCATAATCTGCTTCTCCTTCACCTTCGGCGATGTGCTTGTTCTGGCGATCTCCGACTGCCTGGTCGCCTGAGTCTGTGTCTGGCGACTTCATCCCCAACCTGACGATCGCCTATTCTGGTAAGCTGGAGATCGGAACACGCCAACTTAACAATCGGCGACTACACGTGCCTCCCGACTTCCTTCCCAACTGCCAACCTGGCGCCTTGTCAACACGCCTGCACTGTAGCAGGGTGCCACGTCATCGCACCCGACCACCAGGGCGGTACAGTTTAAGCAACAAATAATGAATGAACCATCAGCATCTGAAACATTAACATGGCTTGCAAACGGTCTCAAATTTGATGTTTTATGTTGTTATGGCTATGAAGTAAATGGTTGTTTGTTTTACACAAAGTCTCAAGATGATAGGAGTACAGTGCAAAATAGCGGAGTCACCTTGGAGGCAAAGTCTATGCAGTTTTCAACTGCAAAGGATCAAAATCCTGTTGTGGGATCAATGCCTTATTATGGTGTCATAGTAGAGATTTGGGAAGTTAATTATACCAAGTTTATTGTACCTGTTTTCAAATGAAAATGGGTTGACAATAAGACTAGTGTCAAATTTGATGAATCAGGAATGACTTTGGTTGACTTTCGAAAGATAAGTTATCATGACGAACCATTCATAATGGCGCATCAAGCTTCCTAAGTTTTCTATATCCAAGATCCTACGTCTGACCATTGGTTTGTTGTGCTACATGGAATAAAAGAACATAATGACACAGAAGATACAAACAATGACATTTGTGAGATTGAATCACTTACAAGAACCACCATCAATAAAGAGTATGAGGATGTTGTTGGTATTGTACATGTAACTCGAAATGATCATGACGAAGGAATATATATTTATATGTGCATGTGATTCATGTTTAGTTTTACAATATATAATTTTAATTATATTTCATATTCTTAATGCTTATCATATTTGTTTGATAACATGAACATGGCAGATGATAAAGTTTCTCGTTCAAAATTTGGTAGAGGACCTATAAGATTAAAGAATATGTTTAAGAAGATAAATAAAGATGACAAAATACCTTTGTCTATTGATGTCCACACTGGTGTTGCCACTGGGCAATATGCAAAGAAATATAGGAGTTATCTCGGAGTACTGTCTCGTGAAAGGATCTCTATCTTAACTAAGTCTTGGGATTACGTGACTGACCACGAGAAAAACATGATTTGGCAAGATATTCTGGTATGTAATTGTTTTTAATTTTTTTCAATCTAAAGTTCTTTTATACTTTGTTCTTGTTTATGAACTAATTCTTTCAAATAATGTAGACGCATTACAAGATCCCGAATGTGGAAACCTTGAAAGCAAAGGTTCTTTCTGATGTGGGTGTCAAGTTTCGCCAGTTCAAATCAAAATTGACAACAGATTATATATATGGTGAAAGGAAAGAAGAAAATCCTTGTACAAAATATGCATCCCTTGATGAAGAAACTTGGCAGCAGTTTGTGCAGATTCGAAAAACTAAAAATGGCAGGTTAATATCACTTTTATATTTGAATATAGTTTATATTAACGTATTATTAAATTTTGAATGTTATGATAAGAGGTTCGGAACAAAGAAAAAGTCAGTAAGGAACATAATGATACCCCACAGTTATTGTCCCGTGGTGGTTATAAGTTGTTAGAGCAGAAGATGCTTGAAGAAAAGATTAAAGCACGTTCTACTTCCATTGAGGAAATGAATAGTGTAGATTCTTTGAGGCCTCCATCCCCACCACCCCGACATGAGATGTTGAAGGGTGCCTGTATAAACCCATTAGGGACATGGAGTTCTAAGTCTACAAAACAAACAGTTGAACGAATTGTAAGAAATATGTTTTCTATGTGTTATTTTAAATTCAATGTGTTGAAGTTTGAGAATTTCTTTTCATTTGTTTTAGGGTTCTCTTGCTGAGCAATCAACACAGGGGACTTTTAATCCATGTGGTCGTTATGATATTCTTAATGTTGCTCTCGGACGACATGAACACCCTGGACGTGTTCATGTAATTGGATATGGGGTTGGGATTCGGTCATACTTTGGACCTTCATCACATAGCAAGGAACAATCGTCCAATCAACCTAGCCAAGAGTATTTACTACAATTACTTGAGCAGTTAAAGGTTGAGGTAACTCAAGAGCTTAGAGAAAGCTTCATGGAGGAGTTTAATGTGCGAATGGAAAGGGAGTTCAAAAAGCGGTGGGAGGGTTTAGGACTCTCTCAGCAACCACCTACTATAGTAGAAGATGAACCACCTCCATCTCCTATTAAGAAAGTCAACACTAAAGGGAGTTGTTTGGCGGTTGATCTACAAATGACTTTGGCTCCACTAGCCAATGCGAGTTATATGTTGAGTGTAATTCTTTGACCCGATTCGTTGCCTTGGGTAAGTGTTATGAAGGGGTCACAATGTTACACAATGTGCCTCTTCCTTCTAATTTCATGAAGGTCACGGTGGAGAAGGTCCTTTATGGTGATCTTGCAGTTCCTGTGCCGACATCAGAGGTCACAATTGTAGCAGAGGCATTACATACTTTCGTTGCCTGGCCTAGACATCTCGTCAGACCTATAAACTTTAAGGTATATCTTTGCACTAATACTAATAGAATTATATATCAGATATATTACATTTTAACTAATTTAAGTATTTTTTTGTTTGTTGATGAGTAGCAGGAACCTAAGACAAAACTGCCTCTGGGAAAGAAGAAAATATTCTCCATTGATGATCCTCTGGGGGCATTGGTGGAAGTTACTACAACTTTAGATACAACCGTCTTAGAGGTTCCATGGGATGTCAATGTTTTTGGAAGGCATAGTAATCTACCGTTGTAGGTTCACATGTCTGATTTGTTGGACCTTGCATCTGGAGATCAAGAGATTAACATAACAGTTCTGCAATTATGGATGATGTAAGTTCAAATATTAAAATCTTTATACTTTTGATTTATTAAATATATTAGTACTAACTTATTGAAATTTAGGTATCTTTTTGGATTATTCTTGGATAAGGGAAAATACAATATATATGGGTTTTTAGACCCTCAAGTCATTCAATTAATTGGATGTTGACTATTTTGTAAGCTGCAATTAATAAAGGTTGGGATAAGATAATACCTCAATACAATAAACACTTTAAAATTTGGGGTTTATTATTCATGCAATAATCAAAAAATTTCAAATGTCACAATTGTTCATCGACCAACACCCGCTAGATTCGAAAGTATTGGAGTTTGTGAGAACAATATGGTCAAAGTATTTTCTAACCATGTATAACACCTTAGAATGGATAAATCATTAGAATGACAAACTTTTTCATATATTAGCAAAACTTTTTGTATAATGTTATAATTTGTTGTATATATTTTTATTTAAATTATGATTTTAAATGTTTTGATTTTCTGGAATTGAAAATTTTATACAGGTCTGAGATTTATTAAAAAATAATTTTTTTTAAATACCTACATATAACAATTGCAACAACTGTCTTTAAAAACGCATACTTACAACGACGGTTCCTATGGGAACCGTCTTTAAAAGTCTCCTAATTTTTTTTTTAAAAATAGTTAGGAGACATTTATAACGACAGTTGATGTAACTGTCGTTATAAGTCGATTTATAATGACGATTGAAGAATTATCGTTAAAAGTCCCCACTTTTTAACATCGTCCGCAATAACGATGATTTTAGAATCGTCTTTACATGTTGTTTTTAACCATCGTTAATATACTTTTTTGTACTAGTGTTGATCTGATCAGGTTTAACCCTATTGCAAATAAAATAAAACCAAATTTAATTAGGTTGGATTTAGTTGATTTAAATAATTCGAATAACCCGATCCAATGAACGTCCCTAACAAAAATGATAGATGAACATCTCAAATACTAAATTATGTATAAAAAAATACAAATATAATATGATATTATTGGAAAAATATAAAAATATATAAATATTGTTTAGATATTTAAAGTAAAATATATTCATGTATCATTGTTATATTTACAACCAAGTATTATTTCATAATATTATAAATTTATCATATAATCATTTGTAATGTTGATGTAAAAAGTCTTCATATTTTCTTGTTTCTCAATCAAATTCATAATTTTTTTTTTTTGAAATGAATATAGTGAAAATACTATAACTTTTTGCAGTATTATTTAATAACTGACTTTCATATACAAATTTTATAAATATTATTATTATTATTATAAAAAATTAATAAATTTATTATATACTTTATAGCTGGTTAATTGATAATGTAAAAAAACCTCTAAATTGTTTGAATATAATAAAGTTAGAGTAAATGTCATAATAAATATAGTTTATTTATTTCATTTTTTAATACTTTGTCAGTTTGAACTTTTAGTATATAACTATTTAATGAAATTCTATTCTTATTATGTTTTAACTAATAAATAAAACTACATTTTTAAGTGAAAACAAAAAACAAAACCTTAATTTAATGAAGAAGCATCATATTTGATGAAAAATAATTACTAAAAAAAGTTTAGTTATATTTATGTAAAGGTCCACATATGTATATATTTATTTATAAATTTAAAGTATATTTGATGATAGAATTATTATGAATATTCCTTTTGATTAAAAATATTTGCAACTAAAATTTAATATCATTAATTAAATTAGAATAAATATACACAGTTGATTTACGTTGTTGATGATTATACATATTCATATATTTGTGGTGACTTTAATTATATGCCCAAAGTTTAAGCTTCAATAATCAACTGAAATTTATTTAGCATAAATATCTAAATAAAATAAAATGATTTTACTTTATTAACCTATGAGATCCTCCATAAAGATTCTGGTGAGGTAGGTTCAAAATAAACAATAGATCACAGTGGCCTTTTTCATTCTGTCATACTGTTTTTCTATTTGTGCTGTACTGCTACAAGGAAGCTTCCACTTTTGACTTCAGCCAAGTTTGGAGGGTGCAAGTGTAGCGTAAGCAAATAAAATTATAGCTTTGAGTTCATGATTTTAATTTCGATATATTTTTATTTCAGTATCATATTTTCAAAAATCTATAACTTTTGATTTTCCATGTGTTTTTTTTAATTTGATCCAATTGAACCCGGTCTCTTACGTATTTATTTAGGATATTATTAAGAAAACAATTTAATTAATTAACATATACAAATAAAAATAAATGATTGCAAATTTAGAATTAAACTAAAATTGAAATTTTCTTAAAATTTATGAACTAGAATTACAGAAAAGATAAAAAATAATAAGAGCAACGAATTAAATAATTAAAAGAAATCAAAGATATAATCAAATATAAGAATAATGACGTTACATATATATATATATATATATATTCTCTAATTAAAGATTAGAAATTAATTTTTTTTATAAATATCAAGATGTAACTACAACTAACACTTTATGTTTTGTGAGGATATTAAGATAGTCTTGGTTGAAACTATAAAGTTTTTTTCTAATATAGTCTAATATTTTTATATATTTTTTTCATTTTATTCATTTCTTGAATTTACCAGATAATTATATAATTATTATATAGAAGATGTTGGACGAGAAGATAAGAATGATACATTTTGGATTCTCAATATATGAAGAGAGAATATCTTAATCTAAAATATTAGAATATGGAGAAGAGTTCGATTTTGTGGAGTCATCTCGATATGTTAGAACAATTTTAAAATAGATAAATTTTATGAAAAAGAAAGTAAGTGAATATCAAATAAAAAAAGTCATATCACATTGTTAATAGAAAATAAGTGATTGTGTAGATATTCATTCAGCTTGGGGGACCCTTGCGTTTTGTTTGGTATTTTGCTTTGTGGGTCTCACCAAACGTGATTTCGGGTAATAGAATCAGAATTATTTTGGCTTAAGGGAGGACAATTTGGTGCCTTGTGTACACACGGTTAACTTTTAACTTCATCCACTACCGACAACCGCAAAAGAAACCATAATCTATGTTTGCATCTTGAGGCAATAATCATCGTACTATTATTGCAACAACTTCTGTATTTTTTTTATGGGAACTACTTTTGAATTTAATACTATGTAGGATTATGCAAATGGGTATATATTAAAGTCGAACTGAATATAAGTGTGTATGGTAGGGTCGGACGACTCATGATCTTTGATCCTGCCTGTTGACCAGAACGTTGGAACTGGTCTTGTCAAACTTGGATCGACGTGCGCACCGCTTCAACCTCCATCCTTCGTCACGATCCACCTCAAGAACCTGCAAAAGAATAGAGCGGCGCCGCTGCGGCCGATCGCACTCCAACGTCCAAGTCAGTGACTGAACCACCAAATACTTCAAGAGCAAACACTCAAGAACTCTCAAGGAACCGTGCAATGTTCTCTCTCACAGTATGCTCAAGAACTCTCAAGCGTAAAGAGTATAATCTGAACGTGCGTGTACCTCAAAAGTTCGTTGGGAAACCCTTTTATACCTGGTCACTTTCTCTCTCCTGGCAGTTACGCAGCTGGACACATGGCTCACATCCAGTCGTACACGTGCCATCATCTGGAGCCTCCTTGACTTGGGCGCTGCTTCTGACTCTCTTTTGGCTAAGTTACTTATGCATGGTACTTCCCAGTGCATAGCTAACTTGGGAGCGCGATCTCTACTAGAATTGGCGAGTTAGGGTGCCTTCGTACACCTTCCCTGTGGTCTCGCCGGCCGCCTTCATAATCTGCACCACCTTCATCTTCGGCGATGTGCTTGCTCTGGCGATCTCCAATCACTTGGTCGCCTGAGTTCACATCTGGCGACTTCATCTTCAACTGGGCAATCGCCTGGTATGCCCAAGATCGGAGCACGCCAACTTAATAACTGGCGACTACACGAGCCCCCCGACTTCCTTCCCTTCTGCAAATCGGGCGCCTTGCCAACACGCCTACACTGTAGCTTGATGCCACGTCATCACTTCCGACTACCAGGGCGATACAATCTTTATCTGAAAATGCATTAAAGTAAGTAAACGATTAATTTAAAATAAAGCATAGAGAAAATTAGATAATATGTTATTAATCATGATATATATGCTAATTAAAACTTAATTGTAAAAGAATTTATCATTATTATTATATTTATTGTATTAGTATATCGAATACTTACTTCAGAGTGAGAAAATATTTTATAAATACACTTTCGATCAAGAATTGAAGTCCTAGAATTTGAAGGAAGAAGTAGAGCGTGATGAAAGGAATCAATTGTTCACGCGATTGTCTCGGCCCCTGTACAAGAACAAAGTGCATGTAATAACAAGTGATCCTGCTTGTTGACCGGAGCGCTGGAGAATGCCTCGTCAAAGGATCGACGTGCGCACCGCTTATCACCTTCGTTCCTCCCCTGGATCTACTTCAAGAACCTGCAAAGAAACGACACGGCGACGCTGCGGCCGATCGCACTCCGACGCTCAAGTCAGTGACGGTATCACCAAATACTAAGAACTAGAACCGTGCAAATCCTCTCACAAACAGCTCTGTCACTCGCAAGCGTAAAGTGTATGAACTGAACGTGCGTACCTCAGAAAGTCTGTTAAGAACTCTTATATACCTGGTGGTTTTCTCTCTCCTGGCAGTTACAGACTTGGACACGTGGCTCACATCCAACTGTACACGTGCCATCATCTGGAGGCTCCCTGACTTGGCGCCGCTTCTGCTCTCATTTTGGCTAAGTTACTTATGCATGGTACTGCCCAGTGCATAGCTAACTTAGGAGTGCGATCTCTACTGGAACTGGCGAGTTAGGGCCTTCATACACCTTCCCTGTGGTCTCGCCGGCCGCCTTCATAATCTGCTTCTCCTCCATCTTCGGCGATGTGCTTGTTCTGGCGATCTCCGACTGCTTGGTCGCCTGGGTCTGCATCTGGCGACTTGATCTTTAACCTAGCGATCGCCTATTCTGGTAAACTGGAAGTCGGAACACGCCAACTTAACAGCTGGCGACTACACGTGCCTCCCGACTTCCTTCCCTTCTTGCCAACCTGGCGCCTTGTCAACACGCCTTCACTGTAGCAGGATGCCACGTCATCATACCCGACCACCAGGGCGGTACACAAGCCCCCAGTCTTAAGCGAAGACTTGTCTAGCGAAAAGACTGAAAGAACCTTCGTTAACACCGGTCTACGTGGCACTGACGCAGAATTCCAAGCGATTGTACTTTCTGCTGCTCTGACGCTCCACCAAACCCTTCACCCATCGCTCGACACGTGGCTTCATCAACGGTTCTCTTCATTTGCCGTTTGCGCTTCCTAAACCCATTTCGAAAACCCTTAAACCCATTTCGTTCCACTGTTCCATCACTTTCCTCGTGTTGCAAACGCTCTAACTTCTCTCTGCGAAAACTCTCAACGCTCTTCAACGCTCCAGATCACCATCTTCCTCCCTCGTCTTCCTGATCATCGAAAGGTAATTACTTTCCTTCATCTGCTGGTCCTCCTTGCATTTTCACCGATTTGCATCATCCTGTAACTGCCTGGTGCATACGCTGTGGGTTGTTTTTCCATTTCTCCTTCTGCGTAACTTAGGGCTTTGTCGATCGTCGCAACGAACTCACATTCGTTCGTCGTTTCACCTTCCTTCCATGACCGAGTCAGCCTTCGTAACCCTCCTGATCATTTTTCCTTTCTTCTTCCTTTGCAGCTGCCATCATGACTCGCACCAAGATTACCCCGAACCCCCCTCCATCAGCACGAAACCCTCCTTCACAAGCACACGACTCAACGCAAGTTCGTGGCGCTTCCTCTTCGCAGGCTGAGAGGCCTGCATCTTCCCAAACTGCTCTGGCCCAGGCGACTCCACCTAACGCTGGAGGAGCCCCCGTCCCTCTGCCAGACTTCAAAACATTATATCCTTGGGCCACCCCAACCCTTCTGAAGGAGACCTCGTCGGTGAACACTGCGGGAGCAGTTTTGCGGTTGACTAAGGGGGACGAGGCCTATCAATCGTTTCACAAGGAGCACGACGAGAGGATGATGGTGCTGCCTTGCCCCGCCGCTCTGCCAGTGTGTGCTGATGACAAAGTAAGCGCCGACGGGCCCTTCTGCTTTGTCTATACAACTTTCTTCAAGAAGGTCAAGCTCAGGTTCCCTCTCACCCGATTCGAGAGGGAACTTTTGACCGAGCTCAACATTGCCGCTGCCCAGCTTCACCCCAACAGCTGGGCGTTTGTTCGAGCCTTTCAAATAACATGCGACCACCTGGGGTTGCCCGCGTCGGTGGACGTGTTTTTGTTTCTTTTTTAGGCCAAGCACCCAGGAGACCGCCTGTGGGTCAGCCTGAATGCAATTGCTGGGAGATCCATTTTTACCATCTTCCAGCAATCGTACAAAGACTGGAAGGGGAAGTTCATCCAAGTGCGCGCAAACGATAAAGACACCTCCCTTCTCGATGGCTTCCCCTTGTACTGGGTGGACAAGGGGAAAAAGGAGTCCAAGAGCTGCTTCAGGAGGCCCAGAAGTCCTGATAGCATGGGAGCTTTGGACAGAGACCTCTGTCTATTCTGGAAGAGGGTGTCGGATGCCAACATAACATTCCTGACCCCCACCTTGATCTCCTTCGAATTCTTTGAGGACCAGCTAGAATTCCAAATAGGTTAGGACATCCAAACTGTTGCTTTGATACTGCTTCTGATACTGCTTCTGGGCGTCTTGTGCAATACGCACAAGACTTTGGTTTTACCTTTTCTGCATATACTACCTGTTTTGCTGTTTTATTATCTCATACACTTGTCGTTTTCTTCTCTGAGCTAACTCATGCATTTTCGTTTCATGCAGACAATATGTTAGGTAAAAACATGCTCGCCGACTTAAAGGCGCTCGCCCGAAACCACGGGTTGGCGACCGGTTCCCAAACGGTGCCCAACTCGGCGGTCGAGAAGGCCATTGTTCATGGGCGATCACCGCCCAAGGAACCCACCCAGCGCAAGAAACTGGTCCTTAAGAGGCCTAAGCGAAAAGCCCCCCAAGTCATCCAAGAGGAGGAGGAAGAGGACGACGAGGTCACTGAGGATGGCCTCGTTACAAAGAGGAAAAGGGTGGCACCATCTTCACCACCTGCCCCACCCCCTCTTCCAGCTTCAACACCACCATCAACACCTGCTCCTCCTCCCTCATCGCCAACACCACAAGCCCCTTCATCACCAGTCCAGGCGACTCCACTGGCCACTACGCCACCAGCAGCTGAGGCTCAAGAGCCAAATTTTCTGGAGGACCCCCCAAGCGCCTCTACGCCGTACGTGTCAGCAGGAGGGGGCCCCCCTTCAAACACTTCAGCTGCAGAAAACGTTCCAATCGGGGATGAGGTTGCTCACACCTCTCCAATCCTGATTACCGAATCCCCGATTGCGTCGCCACACCATGAAGCAACCACTGAAGATATTGCTAAGGAAGGTGGCGGCGAGAACCCTCAACAAGCCCCCCTGGCGCCTCTCCAAGCAGCGAACCTTTCCCTCGAAGTTACAAGGATGTGGGAACCTCTGACCGCCAAACTCAAAACCATAGCAGAGGATATCCCATCGATCATAACGAGGGTTGTGGAGAGCTCCACCAGGAGGCTTCAAGACGATCTCTACCACCTCAAGACTAAAAATAGCACTATGAAGGTCGAGGTGGAGAAGATGTCATTCAGCCTGACGCTCGCAGAACTTGATCACACCCGAGTGGAGGATGCCCTTAACACCGAGCTCAGGCTGGCGCGCAAGGAAGCTGCTGACCTTCGCCGCAAAGTCCATGACCTTGCCCAAGAGAAAGTTGAGCTAGAAAGAAAAATCGTGCCTCTGCGCACCAAGGCGAGCGACCTGGAGGCTCACATTCAAGCTGACGCTGCCAGGGTGCAAAAACTGGAGCAGAGGTCGATCGACCGCGAGAAGCTACTTGGGCAAGTAGAAAAAGCGAGGGACGACGCCATGGCTGATCTCGCCGAGGCAAACAAGGAGAAAGGAAAGATGGCTGCTGAGTTGGCCCAAGCTCAAACAGAATCCAAGAAGGTTACTGACGACCTTCTCCATGCTCAAGAGACCAACGAACAACTCCGAAAAAAGGTTGAAGAGCAGGAGCAGCAGAACAAAGAGCTCAAGAAACGGGTTGAAGAACTTCAAGGGCAATTTGAAGAACTTAAGCTAAACTCTGCTCAGATTCTGGCTGCTGGATTCGAAGCCGCTCGGGAACAATTCGCATGCCTATTCCCCGATCTCGACCTCAGCATGGTGTCGTTGAACAACGAAGTAGTAGATGGAAAGGTCGTTCCTGCTGAAGACTAATCCACTCCACCTCATCTGCTACTTTATAATTTCCCTCGTATTATTCTGTAAAAACTCTTGTATGTGTGCTTTTATCAAACACTTATCTCAATCACAAAACTTGGATATTCTCTCCCCTGACTCCTTTTAAGCGCTTTAACCTTCTTTGCATGTTTAACTTTGTCGGATTTAACTTAGTGATTTTGCAAACGCGACTTTTGACGTAACTGCCTCGAGCCAATTCAAACTTGAGCAATAATCACTTTAAACAACTTGTATTCTTAAGGCAACTAACCTTATCGCAAGAATACCCTTCGAACAACGAACTGTAACTCAATCATTGGCTCAAGCAACGTCCCACTCGACCTGCTTTATCAAACAAGTCTTTCAACCTTCTCGCCGTCGTTTGAACTTTCCCCGATCGCCAAGAACTCTTGGTACCATCAGCCTTTCCTAGCTTCATGCTTTGGCAATCGTTTCTTCATCTGGGGTAGAAACGCCCTTTGGGATCTTCTCTTGCCCCCCTGAACTTCAGAGCAAAAAAACCGGCTGACTAGGCGTTCTCTTCGAACCTACCTTAGCCACCTTTCAAGCTTCTTCCACCCTCTGCGCCATACCTGAACTCGTTCGAGACGAGAAGGATTTTATCTTGCCTATGCTCGCACATAAGCGAGAAGGTCTTTTAACTCGCCTGAACTCGCTCAACGGCAAGAAGGTCTTTATCTGGTGCCTCAACTTGCCCAGGGTGTACATCTCCTCCCCCCTGGATGCACTGAGGACCTTTTCTTTCTCTCGCCTGCACTCGCTCGACGGCGAGGAGGTCTTTAACTGGCCTTAGCTCGCACAACGGCGAGAAGGACTTTATCTGGTGCCTCAACTTGCCCAGGGTGTACATCTCCTCCCCCCTGGATGCACTGAGGACCTTTTCTTTCTCTCGCCTGCGCTCGCTCAACGGCGAGGAGGTCTTTTAACTTGCCTCGACATTGCCCCAGGAGTTACATCTTCTCGCTCCCAGAAACACGGAGGACTTTTTCTCTTTCTTGCCTGCGCTCGCTCAACGGCGAGGAGGTCTTTTAACTTGCCTCGACATTGCCCCAGGAGTTACATCTTCTCGCTCCCAGAAACACGGAGGACTTTTTCTCTTTCTCGCCTGCACTCGCTCGACGGCGAGGAGGTCTTTTACTTGCCTCAGGACGCGCGAGAGCGTTGAGGTCTTTCATCTGGTGCCTCCGATCGCCGAAGGACGATGAGGACTTTGAAAACTTAACTGGTGCCTCCAATCGCCGAAAAACGATGAGGACTTAAAACTTAACTGGTGCCTCCAATCGCCGAAAAACGATGAGGACTTAAAACTTTTTAGAAAGCACGCGATATATCTTTTCTTGCCTTAAATCATGTACAAATGACAAGGTCTTTCTCCAAAACTTTTGAAAATATCACACATGCAATCTGAAAACACCTTATACTTCGAAAACTCTTCTTTTATTGGGTGGCCTCATTAAAAACCCTCCTTAGGGAAAAAAGAGTGCCCCCTTGAAACTGTTTTAACAGAGACATTGTAATATAACATTTGTGTTTGTCTTTACTTACAAAGCTCTTAACTATAGTACAACTTCAGGTGTGTGGCGTTCCAGGTACGAGGGATCGCCCCTCCTTCCAGTGTTTCTAAGCGGTAGGCCCCGTTCTCGAGCGCCTCGGTTATTCTGAACGGTCCAGTCCACTTGGGTGACAACTTATTCTCCATCTCGTACTGGTGGGCCTTCCTCATCACCAGATCGCCCTCTCTAAACTGCCTTGGCATCACCTTAGAGTTATATCTTCGTTCGACCCTTCTCTTCACCGCCTCAGCCTTCAGCCTCGCCTCTTCCCTGACCTCATCCAGCAGATCCAGGTTCAGCCTTCTCTCTTCATTCGAGTCTTCCTCTACGAAGTTCTGGAATCTCGGCGAGCTCTCCTGGATCTCCACCGGAATCATGGCATCACACCCATAGACCAAGCTAAACGGGGTCTCATGGGTTCCTGACTGCTCGGTGGTGTGGTACGCCCAGACTATACGGGGCACCTCCTCAGCCCAACTTCCCTTGGCTTTCTCAAGCCTTCTCTTCAAACCTCTCAGCAACACCCGATTAGCTGATTCCACCTGGCCATTCGTCTGAGGGTGCTCGACGGATGCAAACACTTGTTGAATTCCAACCCCTTCACAAAGCTTCTTCAACAGGTGGCTTGCAAACTGAGTCCCATTATCTGATACCAGGCGCTTAGGCACTCCAAACCGGCACACGATGTTCTTCCATACAAAACCTTCGATCTTGTGTGCGGTGATCTGGGCCACTGGTTCTGCTTCAATCCACTTGGTGAAATACTCAATCGCTACCACCAAGTACTTCATCTGCCTGATCGCCAGTGGGAAAGGTCCCAGGATGTCGATTCCCCAAGTATGAAACGGCCAAGGGCTATAGATCGACTTCAACTCCTCGGGAGGTGCCTTGTGCCAATCGGCGTGCTGCTGGCATTGTTTGCAGCACTGGGCATACTTCTTGCAATCTTCTCTCATGGATGGCCAGTAGTAGCCTGCACGGAGAGTCCTCGCGGCCAGAGCTCGACCCCCGACGTGGCTTCCACATATACCTTCGTGGAGCTCTGCCATAATTCTCGTGCACTTCTCGCCGTGTGTACATTCCAGGAGTGGGTGAGTGAACCCAAATCTGTACAGATCGCCATCAATCAATGTGTACTTGCTGGAATTTTTCTTTACCTTCCTAGCTTCTGTTGGATCCAGCGGGTGGAGGCCATCTGCCAAGCACCGCTTGTACTGTGTTATCCAAGTGTCTGGCTCATGGGTGGCGCAGACCTGCATCACGTCCATCTTCTCTCCTCGACATGCTCTAATTCTCGGCGATCTCAGAGTTTCTTGCGTCAAAGACTTATGGCTTCTCGCTGCTCTCTCCGTTGACTTGCTTATTTGAAGGACCAGGTGATCTGCTACGAATGCTCTTGGCGTCTTCAGAGTTTCTTGAATCACCGTCCTCTGCCTACCCCCCTTGCCTGAGCTGGCGAGCTTAGCAAGCAAGTCAGCTCGGGCATTCTGCTCTCGGGGCACATGTACTACTTCAAAAGAGGCAAAGGAACTCTTCAATTCCTGCACATACGCCAAGTAAGCCGCCATTTGTGGATCTTTAGCCTGGAACTCGCCTGTTACTTGCCCTGTGACTAGCAGCGAGTCACTCTTAGCCATCAGCACCCTAGCTCCCATCTCCTTGGCCAGCAGAATCCCGGCGATCAGCGCCTCATACTCTGCTTGATTGTTGCTGGCTTTGAAAGCAAATCTCAACGATTGTTCGATCAGCACGCCGTTGGGTCCTTCCAATATGACTCCAGCACCGCTGCCCTGCTGGTTCGACGATCCATCCACCGAAAGCACCCAACGAAAATTGTCTCCCTCAACCCGCGTCGCCTCCGATGAGAGCTCAACCACAAAATCTGCAAAGATTTGCCCCTTGATCGGGCCTCGAGGCTCATATTTAATGTCAAACTCTGACAACTCTACTGCCCACTTCACCATTCTCCCCGCAACGTCAGGTTTCTTCAAGACCTTCTGGATGGGCAGGTCAGTCATCACCAGTATTGTGAAGCTGTGGAAGTAGTGGCGCAACCTCCTCGCCGAAAACACCACAGGCAGCGCAGCCTTCTCCAGGGCCTGATATCTCGTTTCTGGGCCCTGCAACACCTTGCTCACAAAATAAATAGGCTTCTGAGCCTGATCTTGATCCTGGGCGAGCACCGCACTCACCGCCCTCTCAGTCACAGCGAAGTACAACCTGAGAGGGATTCCCGCCAGCGGTTTGCACAGAACCGGCGGGCTCGCCAGATACTCCTTCAGCTTGACGAAAGCTTCCTCACACTCTTTCGTCCAAGCGAACTTGTTATTGCGCCGCAGACACTGAAAATAGGGATGCCCATTTTCTCCGCTAGCTGACACGAAGCGAGATAGGGCTGCCATCCGACCTGTTAGCTGCTGGACTTCTTTCACCGTAGCCGGGCTTCTCATCACCAAGATGGCGGCACACTTGTCCGGGTTAGCTTCTATTCCTCTTTCAGTCAAGAGAAAACCCAAAAACTTTCCAGCCTCCACGCCGAAAATGCATTTCTCCGGGTTGAGCTTTAACTTGAACTTGGCGATCGTCGTGAACAATTCTTCCAAGTCTGCAACGTGCTTGCTCTTTTCCTGCGAGGTCACGACCATGTCATCGACGTAAGCTTGCACGTTCCTTCCCAGCATCGGTGCAAGTACTCGATCCATCAACCTCTGGTACGTGGCCCCCGCGTTCTTCAGCCCAAACGGCATCACCTTATAGCAGTAGCACGACCTCTCCGTCATGAAGGCTGTTTTCTCTTCATCCATGGGATGCATCTTGATCTGATTATAGCCCGAGAAGGCATCCAGGAAACTCAGCAGCTTGCACCCTGCAGCACTATCAACCAGGGCATCAATGCTTGGTAAAGGATACGAATCCTTTGGGCAAGCTTTATTCAGATCGGTGAAATCGACGCACATGCGCCATTTCCCGTTGCTCTTCTTCACCAGTACGACATTTGCCAACCATTCAGGGTACTGGACTTCCCTGATGTGGCCTGCAGCGAGGAGTTTCTGTGTTTCGTCCCTGATCGCCTGCCTCCTCTCCTCGTTGAATTTTCTTCTCCTTTGTCGCACTGGTCTCACCATGTTGTCCATCGCCAGATGATGGCACAAGAAGTCGGGATCGATCCCGGGCATGTCCGAAGCGGACCAAGCAAACGCGTCCAGATGCCGCTCAATCACCTTGGCGATCTGGTCCTGGAGATCGACCTCCAGAGATCTTCCGAGCTTGAAAACTTTCCCTCCGATCTCCTTTTCGAGCCACTGCTCGACAGGTTTGGGCCTGGATTCTCTGGCGATCACCGCCCTGGCGATTCCCTGTTCCCTTGCTTCCTCGGGGCGATTCCGCGCCTCTTCTTCCTCCAGGCCAGCATTCCTCTCCCCCAGCTAAGCATCTACCATCTCTACATCCCTTCCGGCGGTCTCCTCTGTTACCGGCGGTCTGGGCTTCACACCGGGAGGCGGGGTGGTTGTTACATAGCTCACTGATCTTTTGTTTTTCAGGATATTCTCATAGCACCTTTTCGCTTCTTTCTGATCAGACTTTATCGTGATCACCACCCCTTCCATCGACGGCAACTTCACCTTCATGTGTCGAGTCGACGGAATGGCACCTATCCTGTTAAGAGTGGGCCTTCCTAACAGGATGTTATATGCTGAAGGGGCGTTTACGATGAGGTACTTGATTTTCTCCGTCCTCGACCCAGCCTCATCTGTAAACGTGGTTCTCAGCTCAATGTACCCCCTGACCTCCACCTGGTCGCCAGCGAACCCATACAAGCACCCTCCATAGAGCCTTAGCTGGTCAAGGGGCAATTCCAGCTGTGTGAAAGTTGGCCAGAACATCACGTCTGCCGAGCTTCCTTGGTCCACCAGAACTCTGTGGACCTTCCTTCCCGCCGTGATCAACGAAATAACTATGGGATCGTTGTCATGAGGCACAACGTCCCGAAGATCCTGCTTTGTGAACGTAATGTCCACTTCCGGCGAGTGATCTTCAAACATGTCCACTGCCATCACCGATCGCGCATACTTTTTCCTCTGCGATGCGGTGCATCCACCACCTGAGAAACCCCCTGCAATGGTGTGGATCTCCCCGTGGATAGGCATCTCGTGTTGCTGGGCTTCTCCACCTGCTGGCTGGGAACTCGACGCTCCCCCCGTCCTTCTATCCAGCAGATAGTCATTTAGGAACCCGCTCTTAACCAGATCGTCGAGCTGGTATCCTAAAGACAAACACGAGTCCAGGTTATGGCCAAAGCACTGGTGGAACTCGCACCAGGCGTTCGGCTTTGACCCCAGCACCTTGTCGCCCACCTTCTCAGGCGCCTTCAACCTAGCAGATATGTTAGGGATAGCGATCAGGTCCGCTAGTCCCATGACAAATTTGTGCTTAGGCGGGCGATTGTACTCCCGGCGTGCTGGTGGTTGGCGTGCTGGTTGTTGGCGCGCTTGGCTTCTTCCCTTATTTCTCCTATCGTAAGGATAGCGAGTCCTTTGGTCTTTTCTGGCCGCCGCCGCCGTTTCCAGCACCCTCTGCGGCTGGATCCTGGTCTGGGCGCGTGGCCTGGCGGGAGCCACGCTGCCTCTCTTCTCGGCGACTTCACTCTCGTCGGCGATGTGGGCCACCGCAAGTCGCCTGACTTCAGCAAATGTTGCTGGATGAGCCCTGATCAAGGCCTCGCAAAATGGCCCTGGCTGCACGCCCTTCTTGAAGGCATAGACCAGCATCTCTTCATCCTTGGCCGGCGATCTGACCATTTGCGCTCCGAAGCGATTGAGGTAGTCTCTTAGGGACTCCCCATGGTACTGCCTTATATCAAACAGATCATAGGACACCCTGGGCGGTGCCTTATTCACAATGTACTGCTCGACAAAGATTTTCGAGAATTGTTGAAAATTTGTTATGTGGCCGTTAGGCAGGCTCACAAACCACTCCATCGCCGTTCCCTGGAGCGTGCTCACGAACATCTTGCAGTAGACGGCGTCTGACCCTCCCGACAGCATCATCTGCGTGTGGAACGTGGTCAGATGAGCCTCTAGATCCTCCACGCCGGTAAAAACAGCTTTAACCGGAACCACGCTCGTGGGAATTGGCGTGTCGGTAATCGCCTGAACAAAAGGCATTGGGAACACACGAGGTGGCGTCGACGGTGCCACCTCTTCAGCAGAAGAACGTCCCTGCTGCTCCTGAAGAGCTCGACGCAGCTCCTCAGTTACCTTGCTGAGCTCCTCGTTCCTGGCGCGAGAGGCGACCAGGTCCTCATGTATCCTCGCCTGCTCTACACGCGAGGCTTCCACAGTTGCCTGCAACGAGCGCATCATCTCTGCCATATGCGCCATGGTCATGGCGGCGTCGCCTTCAGCAGCGACAGGAGCCACGGGATTGGAACGATTGCTTCTCATCTTTCTCATTAACTTCAGCGAACCACAGGAATACAGCAAACAACACTTCAACCACGATTGAATCAGCGATCAATCGGAGAAAACTCAAGAAACTGCGCAAGAACTCAAGAACACAGCAAACCGTCGCAGAAAACCACAAAAGAACTCGAACTTCCACCAAACAGATTGCGCGCAAGCAACAAAAGACCTCACTCCACCGATTGAAAGCCAAACAAACGGTACAAAATGCAAATTCACCGAACGAAACTCAAAGAAACTGCGAACGACGGTTGCACCAGCACACAACCACGCAGAAAACCTCGAAAACTTCCACGAACTCACGCTGTGGATGGGAGCAAGTTTTACACGGCCCCACGGTGGGCGCCTGATGATCCTGCCTGTTGACCGGAGCGCTGGATAATGCCTCGTCAAAGGATCGACGTGCGCACCGCTTATCACCTTCGTTCCTCCCCTGGATCTACTTCAAGAACCTGCAAAGAAACGACACGGCGCCGCTGCGGCCGATCGCACTCCGACGCTCAAGTCAGTGACGGTATCACCAAATACTAAGAACTAGAACCGTGCAAATCCTCTCACAAACAGCTCTGTCACTCGCAAGCGTAAAGTGTATGAACTGAACGTGCGTACCTCAGAAAGTCTGTTAAGAACTCTTATATACCTGGTGGTTTTCTCTCTCCTGGCAGTTACAGACTTGGACACGTGGCTCGCATCCAACTGTACACGTGCCATCATCTGGAGGCTCCCTGACTTGGCGCCGCTTCTGCTCTCATTTTGGCTAAGTTACTTATGCATGGTACTGCCCAGTGCATAGCTAACTTAGGAGTGCGATCTCTACTGGAACTGGCGAGTTAGGGCCTTCATACACCTTCCCTGTGGTCTCGTCGGCCGCCTTCATAATCTGCTTCTCCTCCATCTTCGGCGATGTGCTTGTTCTGGCGATCTCCGACTGCTTGGTCGCCTGGGTCTGCATCTGGCGACTTGATCTTTAACCTAGCGATCGCCTATTCTGGTAAACTGGAAGTCGGAACACGCCAACTTAACAGCTGGCGACTACACGTGCCTCCCGACTTCCTTCCCTTCTTGCCAACCTGGCGCCTTGTCAACACGCCTTCACTGTAGCAGGATGCCACGTCATCATACCCGACCACCAGGGCGGTACAACAAGTAATCTTAAATCCATAAATTTTTCATCTTCATCAATACTATACACCCCAAACATCTCCCCTCCATATGTTGGTTGTTCTTTAGAGGCTTTTGGTGTTTTTTTTTAGAGTGCTGCATTTATGTAGCCTTTGTCCGAGATTAAATTTGTATTGAAAAGTTACTATTTATTGTTAGAACTAATGACTTAAACAAGAGGGGAGTGAATTGTTTATCAAAATATTTTCGCAAAGACTGAATAAGAATGAAGCTTTATCAACAATCACAGATTAAACTATTAAGGAAGACAATCAAACAATATAAAAGAAATTGTTTGCAGAATTTCAATCGGTTGAAATTTCATTTTAACCGGTTGTTTATGGCAGCAACAAAAGCATAATTAAAATAAACAGTTGATAAGGAGTGTGAGAGAGAGAGAGAGATTACTCAACAAATTTATACTGGTTCACTCAACCTTGAGTTACATCCAGTTCCCAGACAACCACTGGGTTCCACTAGTAACACAATCACATATTACAATCCACACAACCACAAAGAGGTGATCTTGATACCACAGAAATCACTCACCCTCTTGCCAAACATACACCTTTAGTCAGAACACCCTCTGACTTTACAAGATTTCCACACACTTCACAAGTTTATAAAAGAAAAAAAATACAAGAATCATGAAAGGAACAAATTACACTTGAGTTTACAAAAATCTCAGAGCTCCTAAGATCAGACTTTGAACCAGTGCACAACTATTCAACAATCTTGCAAAACTTTTCTCAAAAAGAAATCTCAATCTCATTGTATTTGATATTAATCTTGTTGTTTTTTGCTTTGAAAGGAAAGCCATATTTATAGCTCTCAAAACTAGCCGTTCTAGGCAGCAATCATGAGCCAAAATAGTTATGATTCAATTGCAAAACAGATTAACAAGTTTTTGAAAAGCTGTTATGAAATGTGACAATCAACCGGTTGAAAAGTCGTTTTAACCAGATGAATTGGTTAGACAATTATTTAACCAAGTCAAAAACAATTTTAAAACCTTCAAACAAGCTAAGTGACAAACAACCAATTATATCGTGGTTTCAACCGGTTGTTTTTCTCTTTGCTTAGAAAAACACTTTTCTCTTTTAAAATAGATTGAGCAAGCTTGTACAAGGGACTAGGAATGATCTTTACAAGAATTCTAAACAACCTAGTCTAAGCCCAAACAAAAAGCAACACAACTTCAACCTTCATCATAGATTTGAAACATCATAGCTCCCATGCTCTATAATCTCCCCCTATTTGATGGAGATAAATCCTGGGATGCTTTTTGGACTGTTTTTTGTTTAGAGTCTGTATAACATGCATTCACAAGCAAACATAGACATACATGATAATCTATTCCAGTTAATAAGGCACCACAAAGCAGTTTCCACTAGGTGATTTCCAAGAGAGGAACATCAACCAAATTAATGTGAGAAACCACTCAAACATATAAAGGTGCAACATAGATAAACAATCGGTTATTTCGCAGGAATAACCGGTTGAAATTTTGTATCAGAGTTTCAATTTTAAATAAAAGAACCAGTTATAGTAGTTGTAGCAACAATTATAGCAATGTTAAAAAACAAAGATAAGTGTAGATATTAGAACATTACATATCCTTAACACTTCTTCCCCTATTTGTCTTCACAATAGACAAAAAGAAGGATAAAAAAAACAGCATAAAATGGAAAAAAAAAATTTGTTCAGAAACATAAACCAACAATTTAAAATGAAGGACTGTGACCCCTCCCATATTGTAGGTCCAAAAGTTGATTCTGAACTTCTTCAATCTGCTCATCCAAGGTTTGGAACCTTGAATTCATATGGTGAAACCTTGACTCACACAATTAATGTACATTTCTTTGATTGTCAGCAAAGATGTCCATACGATTTACCATTAGCCTCTCAAAAGGAGACATTGAAGTCATCCTTTCTCCTATGTGATCATCACTAGGACTAGCTTCATGAGTCTCAGCAGGAGGTTCCTCTTGAGTTGCTACAGTTTCAGGTTCTTCTGCATCATTAGTTTCACTAGGGCCAGCTTGGTCACCATCCTTGCTAACCCATCTCCCACCAATCTTAGTAAATCCCATCTTGCTTAGAGATCCACTGTTAATCTCACTTGAAGGCTTGATAATTTCAGCCAGCTCTTATTCAATATCTACTTCAAAATAGTGTACACATTTATAAATTAATATGGCTTAGGGATAGTGGAAGTCACTTAACCTTATAGCCTTTGAATATGATCTTTGATTATGTGAATCCAGTTGATCTTTACTTTGTTCATAATGCAGTAGATTAAAAAAAAGTCTTCTCCAGAGAGAGTAGAATGATTGCTCCCCCTTGGTGTGATAATCCATGACATAATGAAGGCAATGAGCCTTTCATCAAGTTTCAGCCCTCCAACAAAAAAGTTTCTTACCTTGGAGAAGGGGTTCTTGAGACAATTCTTGTAGAATTGCATCTTGTTGAACTCTTCTATCACCCCTAGATTGCCACACATCATTGGTGATTACCATATTCACCCCTTCACATGAGAGTTGAGAGTGTCACCATTGAATTGCAGGTTAGTGTAAAATACCTTTACCAAGTCTGGATAGATGTTTCTAGAAAACTCAAGAAATCTTTTTAGCCTTTGCTCCTTGAGAAGACTTCTCACCACAGTCAAATTCTATTGCTTCATCCATGTGAAAGAGACAAACTTTGGTGTGTTAACACTCTTCCTACTTGTTTTATGTAGGTATTTGTCAATCAATTATGATTCTCCTGAGAACCAACCTTCTAGCTTTCCACCACTCCTTATAACTCTTGTTTTCATTCTCTTAGATGATGGAGGAGTTGTAGCCATAGTTCAAATTAGAGAAGGAGAAGCACACTGCAGAAATAGACTTAGAGCAAAGAGAAAAAGGTAGAAAAAAACAGGTTGTTCTTTGTGAAAATAGCAACTAATAGCTTCACATATATAGCCACAACATTTGGTCAAAGTTGGCATTTAGTGGGTTGTTTTCAAAAAACAAAAGAGAATCAAATCAGAACCATAAAACTGTTTTTTCCAGTCATAATAGAAAGTACAGGAAACACATGTTGTTTTGACCAAACTTTAAAAGTAGTTTTAATTTCCAAGATTTAAAGGAATCTGATTCATAAATAGCAGTTATTACTGAGATACTTTGTATTCAAGGATGTAATTAAAGCATTGTTGACCACAAACATCAGTGGGTTTGAACAGAAAAATAGATTAAAGCACTTTGAATCAAAAACAGTTTTAACCAGTGCTGATAGAGTTGAAACAATCGGTTATTTCGTAGAAACAATCAGTTGATTTTCTGCAATTGGTGTAAAATTTGAAAAAGACCAAATTCTTTTAACAACCATTGAACGTACAAGGATTCAGGTTTAAAGCACATCATATTTTATATTGAATCAGAAAGAATACAACACAAACATAATCCAGAAACAAACTAATGGACAATTCAGAATTGGATTTAGAATAAAATGTTCAACTGTGGAAAGATCAAAGAATTATTCTACAAGTTTAAAGAATATACATAAAGCTGTACACAAATCCAGAACAAGTCATTGCCTTTATAATTTGCTTCCTTGAGATCCTGATTCTACAAATTCTTCAAGTGGAGGCAAAATTCTGCACAAGAAAGCTTGTTAAATCACAAGATTTGATCCCTTAAAGAATTTGGGACCTTTCATGTTAGATTTGTCTTTAGAACCTATTCCTGCAGGTTGACTCGACTGCCTTCGTACTCCTAACGACGATCGCACGCCCAATTCTCTCTGCCTAGGTTCGTGCCTTTCTTCGATCAAACACCTTGTACCTGCAAAGACAAAGGGCGCCCTAGAGGCTGTTTGCACTCCAACGCTCAAGTCAATACTGGGACAAGGAAACACCAATGTTTACCTCATCTCTCCTCTCAAGAACTGTGTAAAAGACTGCATAAAACTTGCGTACCTTGTGAGGTTTCTTACTACCCTTTATATAGTCTAGGGTTTTTGCTTTTTCCACTACCCGCATTTAGGGTTTCTGTGGGTATGCCTTAGCGCCGCTATCACCCAATCTTAGGCCAATCTAGCTCGTAAGCCTCCCTTATTGGAGTGCAACCTCTAACGGAATGACCACCTGGGTACCAACTTGTGCACCTAATCTCTAGGGCTATCCATCCTGGGGGTGCCTTAGCTGTTCACGTCCCATGCATGCAACCTACCCCTGGAGCGCAACCCTAATGGGCCTTAGCGCTTCCAGTGGTTCTTTGCTTATGCCGCACCTGAACGCGTTATTCACACCACACGCACGGACCCCTCGTGATCTAAGCTTCCCCCTACCTATAACTGGTGTGTTGTCTGGGATCCACCTCTCGTGGCCCAGCTCTACTGTTTGAGTCACCGATGTCCGATGTCACTTCACCCTCACTCTATTGTCGAGGACACATCTGTTGGTCAAGAGCGATCAAAGGCTTTGAAGAATCCAAATCCAAGTGTTTGATGTAAGGCTGGAGTTGCTGTTGTGTTTAGGATAGGATCTGGGTAGTTTATTTGTGTAATCCACTCTTTGTTGAATGTAAAGCTAATGTGTTTTAAGACCTTTTTGAGTTTATGAGTGTTTTTCAAACTAAGTGAAAATAACCTGTTGTTTTGTCGAAACAACCAATTGTTTAGCTCTTAGGTGTTTTTGAAAAGGTTGAAAACTGTTTTGGTTGGTTGACTTGCAGTTAAACCAAAACAATCGATTGTTTCGTGGTTTCAATCGATTGTTTATTTGAAAATCCTAACATAATTCCCAACTGAATACGCTCCTCTATTAAATGCTTTGAAAGCTATAAATAGTTTGTTTATGTTTTATAACAAACAAGAAAAAACAAATTTGAGTTTTTCAGTTGTGAAAGATTGCTTTCAAGTTTTGAACATTCACATCAAGCTTTGGGTTTTCTCAAGAGAGAGTGGAATAGGATTATATCTGTATTGATTTTAGATTGTTCTGTAAACAAGTGTAATTCGTTCTGAACATTTTTGTAAATTTTGGTGTTGTTGCCAAGGAGTGTTGTGTGCTCTTGAGGTTGTGAAGATCAACATTCTTGGTGTGTGTTGTGCTAAAGGAAGTGTGCTTCTTGAAGGGTTTAAGGTCACTTCTTTGGTGGTTTGTGTGTAATCTGTTTTGATTGCTTAGCGGATTGCCTAGTGGCTTCTGGGGACTGGATGTAGCTCTTGGTTTAAGAGTGAACCAGTATAAACTGTTTGTGTATCTTTTTCTTCCCTTAAACTCATTTAAATTCAGTTGTTATTACTTTGCTGGTATAAACAACCGATTGTTTCGAAGAAACAACTGATTGTTTTTCTGGTGCTTTGCTGTTTTGTGCTTTATATCTTGGCTAACTGAATTTCTGATTGAGTTTCATACAAAGGATTTTGTTCTAGCTGAAAAAGTTTTCAAAAACCCCTCTTAAACAATTCACCCCCCTCTCATTTAAGGCCATATATTCTAACAATTGGTATAAGAGCTTAGTACTTGAAAAATACTCAAGTATGATCCTAAAATCTTTTTTCAATGACTGAAAAACTACCTTTTGGGGAGGGTGCTTCAATTAACAGACCACCTCTATTCTATGGTTTGAACTATCAATTCTGGAAAGTTAGAATAAAAATCTTTGTTGAATCTCATGATAAAGGAATTTGGGATGCAATTGAAAATGACCCTTTTATTCCTAAATTTGAAAATGATGGATCTTCTATTGGAAAACCTTGGTCCCAATGGACTAATGCTGAAAATAAAAAGGCGAAGTTTGATTGTATTTCCAAGAATATCATAACATCTGCTTTGAATTCGGATGAATTTTTCAGGATATCACAATGTTCATCGGCAAAGGAAATGTGTGACACTTTGGAAGTCACCCATGAAGGAACAAATGATGTGAATAGAGCAAGGAAACATACTCTATTACAAGAGTATGAGATGTTCAGAATGCTTAAGGGAGAATCTATTGCTGAAGTGCAAAAGAGGTTCACTCACATCATCAACCATCTAATGAGCCTTGGGAGAGCCTTTGATAAAGAAGAACTAAACATCAAGATTCTCAAGTGCCTTGATAGATCTTGGCAACCTAAGGTAACAACAATTTCTGAATCAAAAGATTTGACATCCTTGACAACGGCTTCATTGTTTGGTAAGCTTAGAGAACATGAGTTAGAGATGAATAGATTCTATGTTCAAGAAAGTGAAGACAAGCATGTGAGAAGCATTGTCTTGAAAGTTGTTGTTCCGGCCGGTTGACCGGGATCGTCTTTGCGCATGGCTTGTCCTCACGAGCTAGGGCACCTTCGTTATGCTCCGTCTGTGATACCTGAAAAGAAGTGAACAAATGGGCGCCCTCGCGGCCGTTTGCACTCCGATGATCAAGTCAGCTAGCGAGACACATTAAAGGTGACGCACCCTCTGGAGGTGGTAAAAAATAACTGTGCTAGAATACTAAAACTGGGTTGCCCTAATTGTCTTGTGCTCACAGTGGGTGCGCAACAAAAAGCAACTAGGGTTTGTGTTCTGTGTAAACTGCGAGAATTAGGTCAAAACTCGGATCCCTTTCAAACGCCCCAAAGTCCCTTTTTATACACCTCTCGCATTTAAAACGCGTTAAAGCGCATTGAGAGCGTATCAAAATATTCCTTGGAACGTTCGAATCTTAACTGAATTAGTGCGTACCTTGGCAATCTTTCACTGAAACATTTAATGGGCACGTGCCAATTGTCACGTGTCCTTCTGACTTGATCGTTATTCTGTGCGGAGGGCCTCACAGCGCCGTAACCCAACTTAGGGTTAATCCATTGTGTGAGTCCTCCTTCCTTGAAGTGCATTTGGCGCTTGGGGTGACGTGCTGGGCGCCAACTCTTGCGCCCCAGACTCGAGTCACTCGCCCTGGGGGTGTATCTACCTTTCCCTCGTACCATGCACGTAGTTCTCCCCTGGTTGTGGCCCTCTCATGGGTCGTATCTGTCCCAGGGTCTCCCAGCAGTGGCGTGAATACTTCACGGGTCAGGTTACCCCCTACTGATACTAGAACTTATGGCCCTGAGGCCACCTTTCTCTTCTCTTTGTTACTGTCTTGAACTATTGAGGCCCGAAGCCTCCTTGCGATGTCCTAACTTGGTGTTTTGTCTTGGCGACGCCTTAACCAGTCGACGCCGTTACTTGGCGATGCTTTAACCTGGCGACGCCCTTTTTAGGCGACGCCTTAGCAAGGCGACGCTCCCTATTGGCGACGCATTAACCTGGCGATGCCTCAGGCGGTCAATCTGTTGACTTTCTTCCTTGGGTCCCGCAAGGGGTCCTACCACACGTTGACTTTGACTTTTGGTCAACGCCCGGGGACGGGACAATACACAAGTCCCCCAGTCTCGAGCTGATAACTTGTTTTCAGCGAAAAGACTAAGGCTTCGCCCTATTGTTTATGTGGCATTCTCCGTACTGCTGACGTGACATTCTTCGTATCGCTGATGTGACGTACCTTCGAGTGCTCTGACGATGTGACTCTCTCTGAGCGAGAAAGGTGACGCCGTGGGTCCCCCTCTAATCACTTGACACGTGGCTCAATCGCACGGCCAACACTTGGTGCCTCTTGCGCTTCAAGTTAATGCTTAATCTCTCGACATGTGGCTTAATCGCACGGTGCCCATTCAGCGCTTCTTGCGTTTTAGTCGCAACGTTTAAGTCTTCGAAATCCCGCACTTCATCTCACTGTTTTATTCACTCTTTCGCCTCCCCTTTCACTGTTCACCTTCTCTGTAACTTTTGCACCCTTTGCGCTCTTTCTCCCTACGAAAACTCGCGTTTTTCCTACCTCCAGCCACAAAGGTATGGTTTTTCTTACTCGATGACTCCTTCCCTCTACTGTATTGCCTTTGTAACCGCCTGGGACTGTTTATGTTTTCTGCATTTCGGTGTTTTATTTGTTTTCTTTGCTTTTATTCCTAATTTCTTCCTTCCTTTCCCCTTTCTAGACCTTTCTCGTGGGTGGGATTTCCTAGGGTTTCGTCTCATTGGCTTCTTCAAAACCTCCTTCACTAAGCCTTTGCTTTTTTCCTTCTTCTTCAGCTTTTTCATCCATCTATGGCACGTACAAAGATAACGCCCAATCCTCCTCCAAGGGTCGATTATAAGGCCCTCTATTCATGGGCTTCTCATGAACTCCTGAATGAGTGCACTACTTTAACCACCATCAAAGACGTGGAGGACCACCGGGGTGATCCGCTCCTATACAACTTCAATGCCTTCTGCAGCACCCACGATGCCCACATCTCCATCCGTCAAGGCACCCCCGGGGAACCTGTTTGTGTGGACGATAGGTCCAGGAGGGAAAGCCCTTCTTTTTTATGTACCAAACAGTCTTCAAGCGCGTTGGTGTGCGCCTTCCCTTTACGCCCTTTGAGAGGGAGTTACTTACTGAGATCAACACAGCCCCTGCCCAGTTACACCCCAATAGCTGGGCATTCGTCCGGGCTTTCCAAATTCTATGTGGGCATCTGGGCATCCCACCCTCCGTAGACGTCTTTCTTCATTTCTTCGAAGCGAAGAAACAAGGGAAAAGCCTCTGGGTGAGCTTTTCCGGGGTCGTCGGCAGAATCCTCCTTTCCCTCTTTCAGAACTCATACAAAGGCTGGAAAGGCAAGTTCTTCAGGGTGTGTTGCGCCAAGCAGGATCCCACAGCCTTGGATGGCTTTCCTTTGTATTGGGTGGAGAAACCCAAGCTGCTCAAACCCAAAGCTTTGGATGAGCTGTCCTCTGCTGATAGGGAGGTGTGTAAGGCCTTGGCTGGCCTGAGGATTGTCTTTTGATCCTGCCTGTTGACCAAAACGCTGGAGTTTTGCCTCGTCAAACTTGGATCGACGTGTGCGCCGTGTTTGCCTCCGTCCTTCACCACGATCCACCTCAAGAACCTGCAAAAGACGAAACGGCGTCGCTGCGGCCGATCGCGCTCCGACGCCCAAGTCAGCGACTGAACCACCAATTACTCAAGAGTAAGACTCAAGAATTCTAAGGAACCGTGACCAGTTCTCTCTCAGTGTACTCAAGACTCGCAAGCGTAAAGAAACAATTGGAACGTGCGTACCTCAGAAGTTCGTTGGGAACTCTTATATACCTGGGTACTTTCTCTCTCCTGGCAGTTACACATCTGGACACATGGCTCGCATCCAGCTGTACACGTGCCATCATCTGGAGCATCCTTGACTTGGGCGCTACTTCTGACTCTTCTTTGGCTAAGTTACTTATGCATGATACTATTCAGTGCATAGTTGCCTTGGAGCGTGATCTCTTCTGGATGACGAGTTCGGGTGCCTTCGTACACACCTTCCCTGTGGTCTCGCCGGCCGCCTTCATGATCTGCACCACCTGTTTCACCATGTATGTTCAAGTGTGCTATCACCCGAGCTTCACCCTCTGGTCAGTTGGGAAATGACCATCTGCCTTCATCTTCGGTGATGTCCTTGTTTCGGCGATCTCTAATCACTGGGTCGCCTGGGTTCATATCTGGCGACTTCATCTTCAACTCGGTGACCGCCAGTACAGGTATGATGGAGATCGGAGCATGCCAACTTAATAACTGGCGACTACGCAAACCCCCCGACCTCCTTCCCTTCTGCCAACCAGGTGTCCTATCCAACACGCCTATATCATAGCTCGACGCCACGTCATTACTCTCGACTACCAGGGCAGTACATCTTTGATACGCTGAAACTCATAGCTTGCGAGTTCAACGCGCACACCCTCTCCTCTTACTTTGGTAGGGAGACTCGCTCCTTGCTCCTCTTCGTTCTTTCCTCTTTTAACTGTGCTTTCACCGGTTCATGCGTATGATGCTTGTCTTCTCAACATGCTTCCTTCATTGCTGAGTGTCCTGTTTATCTATTTTAATTTTCATTTATCTATATGCATTGTTGATCTGCGAATCTGCGCCAGTGGCGGAGTTGACACCCTGTAATTGGTCTTGAGCTCAAGTTCTAACTCCCAATTTCTGTGTTTAGCTGTGTGCCTGATGCTTCCTCCTTGACTTGGCATTGGCTCTAATATCTGTTTTCTGATTTATCTGGTGTAGCATCGGTGATGGATTCTGCAACAAGGATGGAGCTGGCCAGGTCCTTGAGAGTACGTCTCGCTGCGACGCCCACAAAGGCTGGTGTCTCCAGTACTCCCACCTCCGAACCAAACCTTCCTCCTCCATTGACCTCTCAAACACCGACTTCTTCCGAAAGCCCACTAGGCCCATCTTCACCACCACAAAGTCCCCATACGTTGCTAACACCAAACTCGCCTCCACCCGACGCCGCAGTTCCCCTAGCTGTGGCTTCATCCCCTGTTCTAGCCCCCCGAGACAAAGGAAAAAGGGTGTTGGAGAAACCGTCCGATGATGAAGACTCCGGTGAAGGGCTAGTCTTCAAGAGGAGGAGGGCTGCTAGGGCCTTCACCCCACCACCCACTTCCCCCCATGGTGGTGGGTCTTTTAGGGATAGTCCACCTCATGCCACATCCCCACCGCCACCGCCAACAGTCCAAGAAAGGGGCGGTGGAACTGAGCCATTGCCGCCTCCACCACCAACTAAGGCGCCTGCCGCTTCTGCATCTGCCCCCGCCGGCCCGGAAATCATCGCTATTCCCCCTCCAATTATTCAACTGATGAGGGGGTTTAACGGGGGCTAATCGCCGGGAGGCTCTCCCAGTGAAAGAAGAGAAGGCATGCCTTATTATTTGGGGGCCTTCTTGGCCATCGCCCTTGACTGGCGTGCTCAGGCCAGGGCCAAAACTAAAGAGATAAGCGCTCTCCAAGCCCTTCAACAGGAAGTGGCTACCCTGAAGGAGGAGAAGGAGAGCCTATCCTAAGGTTGGGCATGCCAAGAAGAAGTCTATAAGGCCTCTCTGAGGAGTGCTAGGGAACTTAACGTAGAAGCCTGCAAACGTCTACACGACGCAGGGCAAGCTGGCGCAGAGCTCCTTGCTCAGGTGGCATCCCTCAAATCCAAAATTGCTGCTCTTGAAGTGGCGATGCGGGTTTCCGAGGCCCAGCAGAAGCAAATGCTGGAGAAGGCTGAAGGGGAGCTAACTGCAAAAATGGAAGCGCTCAACCTTCTCCAATCTGAGCATGGTAAGTTCCAAGTTGAACTGGACAAGCTCCAGGTGGAGAAGGAAGTTCTCGAGAAGCAGTTAACTTCCGGAGACTCCACAATCGAAGAGCTGGAGCGGGCCAACAAGGAGCTTATTGGGGAGAAGGAGACTCGGGACTCCACCATTGAAAGATTGGAGGAAGCTAGAAAGAAACTTATTGATAATATGGCTGACACCTTTGCGGAGGGGTTCCAGGAGGCCCTGGCTCAAGCCGCCTGTGAAAACCCAGGAATCGATACCTCCAACTGCAACCCCTTTAACCACATTGTTGATGGGAAGGTCGTGCCTCTCGACCTTGGGGAGTGAACGGCCGTTTGACAGATCTCCATCTTTCTTCTTGTAAATTTGCATCTATATTTGAACTTACTTGTAATTCTGACGCTTAACTATGTCTATTTACATGCCATTCGAACTTTATCTTTACAAACGCTTGCATACTTTTAACTTCTCTTCCTCTTTCATCTGTCCCTGCTTTTTTTATCATACCAAAGGCGTAGCTGGTACTTACTTCCAATGCACGTTTCATCGCCTTGTCTTTTAACCCTGTAGGTAGCGCGTAATCTCTTCTCTTACCTTCCGCCTCTGAGTCGCGATGTATACCCTTCTCCTGATCCTTTCACTCAGAACTCTGCTTGGCCTTTCTATCTGCGAGGAATCTTTCTTATGAAGGCGTCGCCTGCCTCGTCATTGCCCAAAGGCAAGGAGGGATTCGGTACCTCCTAGGGGCTCAACATCGCTCAAAGGCGAGGGAGGACTACATTTGTTCCTCTCTGGTGCCTCAGCGTCGCTCGAGGGCGAGGAGGACTCATCTCACCTGTGCTGGGTGTCTACACTCAAGGAGGTACCTACTTTGGGTGTCCTTAGTGTGTCTAAATACTTTGGGACAAGAGTCGCGCTCGGGTGCCCACGCCCATGGAGAGATCTAAAACACCAAGGTGTAACGTTCTAAACATCAAACGCTGGGGCTAGCTGTTCCTACCTGAGGGGGGGGGGGTCTCGAAGGAATCCCTTGACCCCTGCTCAGGGACTAGGCACCCAGATTTTAGCTTGCATCTATCATCTGCTACCGGGACCGTCCACTCATACCTGAGGAGGGGGCGTCCCGAAGGAATCCCTTAACCCCTGCTCAAGGACTAAGCGCCCGGGTTTTTGACTTATACTGATATCTGGCACCGGGGCTAGTTGTTCATACTTGAGGAGGGGGCGTCCCGAAGGAATCCCTTTACCCCTGATCAAGGACTAGGCTCCCGGATTTTAGCTTATACTAGACATACCTGTTATCTTGCTCTGAACTTGACTTCTGCTTGAGTATCTGGCGGCGACGCCTTGTGCTTGGCGACGCCCTGTTCTAGTAACACCTTATCTTGGCATCGCTATCTTAGCGACGTCTCTTCTTGGCGACGCCTTATCTTAGCAACGCCTTATATTGGCGACGTGTTATCTTGGCAGCGCCTCATCTTGGTGACAACCTTATCTTGGCGACGACTTGTTTTGGCGACGCCTCATCTTGGTAGTGCCTTGGCGACACCTTACCTTGGCGACGCCTCAACTTGGTGGCGCTTCAAGTTTTCGTCTCTGTTTCTTTAACCTTTGATCTTACATTCGAATGAGGGAAAAACTACAACAAAAGTATTTTAAACTTCTCCTTTCTTTATTCGGGTGACCTCATTGAAAAACCCCCTGGAGGGAAAAAGAGTGTCCCCTTTACAAACTTCAACTGGAATAACATCAACTGAAATAAAAACTTTAAATTCGCCGCATTTCGGCTACGTGAGATGGGGCCTCCTTCTAGAATCTCTAACTTATATGAACCGTTCCCTTTGGAGACAACTTGTTTTCCACCTCGTAAGGGTGAGCCTTCCTTATGACCGACTCACCAACTTGGAATTGCCATGGCTTCACCTTAGAGTTGTACTGGCGCTCCACTCTCCTTTTCGCAGCTTCAACCTTGATTTTCGACTCTTCTCTGGCTCTCGTTCTGCTGGTGAGGCCTCTTCGCGTTCTTCTTCCATCAGTGAAGCATCGCCTTTTCTTCCTATTATATGCATATCTTCCTCATGCGTCACCCCACCGGATGCATCGGGCACCGCCTCTCCTAACGGCTCTAACTCCGTTTATGAATCTGAAATGGGCGGTCACCCAATCACCATGACCACGCCTCTCCTTGTCTTCAGGCTATTTTCATAGCACTTACGGCCTCTTCCTGATTTGACTTGATCACAACACCTTGCCACTAAGAGTTGGCAACTTCATCTTCATGTGGCGTGTGGAGGACACCGCCCTTAATCTGTTCAAGGCGGGTCTGCCTAACAAAATGTTGTAAGCTGAGTTGGCGTTAACCACCAAGTATCAAATTCCCTCGGTGCGGGATGCCACTCCATCAGTGAACGTTGTCCTAAGTTCTAAATAGCCACGTACTTCTACTGGGTTATCTGCAAACCCATACAAGCACCCCGTATAGGGTCGCAATAGGTTAGGGGACAATTGTAGCTTGCTAAAGGTCGACCAAAACATGACGTCTGCAGAACTGCCTTGGTCGACGAGGACCCTATGTACCTTTCTTCCCGCTGTCACTACCGAAATGACCACCGAGTCATTGTCATGTGGGATGACATCCCGCAGGTCAGCTCTTGTGAAAACGAGGTCTGACTCCCACGGGTCGTCCGAAAATTCTTCTGCAACCAAATTTACTGACCTTACGTATTTCTTTCGTTGAGAGGCAGTGGGTCCTCCCCCGGAAAAGCCGCTAGAGATGGTGTGCACTTCTCCATGAGTTGGGACTTCATGCGCTTGACCTTCCTCTGGCGTTGCCGCGTTTGGGGTCACAGTGGATCCAGCGAGATAATCCTTAAAGAAACCATTCTTTACGACATCCAACTGGTATCCCAGCGCCAAACAGTTGTTAATATGGTGCCCAAATGCTTCGTGAAATTCGCACCATGATTCCTTGTGAGGTCCTAATATCTTGTCAGACTTCGCTGGTGGCCTCAACCTGTCAGCTATATTGGGCACAACGATGAGTTCTTTGAGTTCCACCACAAAGTTGTGCCTTAGTGGTCTATTTCCCTCTCTGCTTCTTTCTGCCCGACCCCTAGGCTGGGTCCTCCTTGTCTTGTAGGTGCTCTTTCTGTCTGGGTTCCTTCTCTCTGTGGCAGCTTCGTGGACCCTAGCGGGTTGTGTGCGTATCTGCGTTCTTGGTCGTGCAGGCGCAGCAGTCGTGCACTTCTCGTACGCCTCGCCCTCTGAGGCAATGTGTTCTACCGCTCGACACCTTACTTCCGCGAAGGTCTTAGGGCGGCTGCGGTTAAGCGATTTACTAAAAGATCCAGGACATACCCCCTTCCTAAATGCGTATACGATCATGGGCTCGTCTGTGGTACCCACCTTCACCACCTGCGCCCCAAAGCGGCTTATGTACTCTTTCAAGGTTTCCCCTTGGTATTGCTTCACGTCGAAAAGGTCATACGAAACTGGGGCTGGGGCTCTGTTGGCGAAATATTGCTCTCTAAATAATCGTGAAAGCTGTGCGAAAGACGTGATGTGACCCTCTGGGAGGCTGATGAACCAATCCATAGCCATCCCAGTTAAAGTGCTCATCAAGAGCTTGCACCTTACGGCATTAGAACCGCCAATCAACATCATCTGTGTGTGGAACGCAGTGAGGTGCGCCTCAGAATCCTCCATCCCTGTGAAGGTTACCTTGGGCCGTGAACGTGTTGGGGATCGTTGTCTCTAGGATTGCCTATGAGAATGGTGTTGTGAATTCTCTAGGTGGGGAGGCAGTCTCAGGCTCATCTATATCGCGCCATCCCCGGCGTAACTCCTCGTTGGCACGGTGGAGCTCATCGTTCCTCGCCTGAGAAGCTGCGAGATCCGCCTGCATGCGCTCTTGCTCTGCTTTCGATGCTGCCATTGCTTCCTGGAGCCCTTGCATCATGCCCGCTAGTTGTTGCATGGTCATCTCTTCACTCCTAGAGCGCGCAGGTCTCATCTTCGTGACTTTCTGGAAACCTTCTTAACTTATCTAGGTTTTGAGAACTGGAAGTGGAAAACTTGTGTAGTGGGACCGATGTTTTATATCGGCCCCACGGTGGGCGCCAAATGTTCCGGTCGGTTGACCGGGATCGTCTTTGCGCGTGGCTTGTCCTTGCGAGCTAGGGCACCTTCATTATGCTCCGTCTGCGATACCTGAAAAGAAGTGAACAAAGGGGCGCCCTCGCGGTCGGTTGCACTCCGACGATCAAGTCAGCTAGCGAGAAACATTAAAGGTGACGCACCTTCTGGAGGTGGTAAAAAATAACTATGCTAGAATACTAAAACTGGGTTGCCCTAATTGTCTTGTGCTCACAGTGGGTGCGCAACAAAAGCAACTAGGGTTTGTGTTTTGTGTAAACTGCGAGAATTAGGTCAAAACTCGGATCCCCCCAAACGACCCACGACCCCCTTTTTATATACCTTCTGCATTTAAAGCGCGTTGAAGCGCATTGAAGGCGTATAAAAATGTGCCTTGAAACATTTGATATGTAAACTGAATCAACGTGTACCTTGGCAAACTTTCACTGAAACCTTTAATGAACACGCGTGCATTGCCACGTGCTCTTCTGACTTGATCGTTATTCTGTGCAGAGGGTCTCATAGCACCACAGCCCAACTTAGGGTTATTCCATTGTGTGAGCCCTCTTTCCTTCGAAGTCCGTTTGGCACGTGGGTTGACTTTTTGGGTGTCAACTCATGCGTCCCAATCACTAGTTACTTGCCCTGGGGGTGTGTCTACCTTTCTCTCGTACCATGCACGTGGTTCTCCCCTTGAACGGTGATCGGTGGTCAGTAGCCAAGTGGCCACCAACAGACCAGTTCCCAGACTAACGCCTGGGGGCAGAACGCGAGAAGCAAATAGAGCACTGATCAGTCATCGGGTGCATTGTCATCGGGGTCTCGTTTTACACGCAGTTAAACTGGGACTGAGGTTCCCAGCGAGAGCATTACACATGGACCTCGCATGAGCACGTCTCAGGAAATCGCGCACGAGAGTGGCCTGAGGGAGCTAGTAAACCGATCAGTGATTGGTGACTCCCTCAACCCATCACGTGCGTGACGGGTAAGCCGTCTACGTAGAGAGCAACGCTTGGTGAGTGTGCCTAGACCGGCCACACCTGGCGTTCTCCTGAGAGTATGCGATTTGCCCAGATGAAAGAAATATGCTAAGTTACCCCGCAAGGGAATAACTTAGCACACAAAGAGAAGCGCTAGAGCCTTTCCAGTAGGTCACACGTGTGTGGGTAGATGTGAGTCGCATGCCTCCACGTGTCATCATCTGAGAGGGGTGCGGTCCAGATAAAGGTGCACTCCGTACCGCTAAAGGTAGAGACAAGCGCAGCCAAGCGCAGAGACGCGCGGACACGCACAGACACCCACACTCTACTGACTCTGGAGGTACATTGTCTCAGAAAAGCATAACAGGGTTCTGACACATGCCAGAAAAGCATAACAGAATTCTGTTACGCCCAGAAGCAGAGAGAGAGACATAAAAGAGAATCAGGGAGAGATTGAGGGGGATACGAAAGAGAGAGAGCAAGAGTTTTTCACACACACTACTATTTTTCTCATTTGGTGGTTCTGTGGTCTAACTTGATCGTCGGAGTGCAAATGGCCGCTAGAGGCGCCGTCTGTGTGTTTTGCAGGTCACGCTTGTAGATTCAAGAGAAGGTTCTGAGGGTGATTTTGCAGAGAATGCAGTCGCGTAGACGGGACAGAGAGTGCTACAAAGCGATTCCTCCACGTTCGAGTTGCCGGCAGGATCATTTGGCGCCCACCGTGGGGCTCGAGTGAATCGTGGTCCCATATACACCACAGTTTTGAAGCTTACCAGAGTTTTACCAACTTTTTTGATAGGGAAAGATGCCAAGAAACAGACAACCATCACCTGCGCCATCTGCTGACGAAGGAGCTGTGACAATGGCGCAGGTCCTGGAGATGGTGCGCACGCTGCAGGATAACGCCGCAGCGTCAAAAGCTGAACAAGAAAGGATGCAGACGGAGTTGGCCGCGTCGAAAAGCAGGAACGACGAGCTGAATCGCGTCAATGAAGAGTTGAGGAGGACGTTGCAGGCGCGGAGGGAACACGTGGTTGACGAAAGGATGTCTAGGCAGCCGTCACCTCCAAGAGCGTTCCCCATGCCATTCTCCCCTGAAATCATGGGAACCATGGTGCCTCCCAACCTGGTGGGGGTGAAGGCGTCATTCACAGGGGTAGAAGACCCGGAGGCGCATCTGACTGCGTTCCACACCCAGATGATGTTGTCTGGGGGCTCAGACGCTGTGTACTGCAAAATGTTCATGAGCACGCTAAGCGGAATCGCCATGGAGTGGTTCGTGAGCTTACCAGAAGGGCATATCACGTCTTTCTCTAAGTTTTCGAAGCTCTTCACTGAGCAATACATCGTCAACAAAGCACCTGCAGTGGTGTCATACGATTTGTTCGACGTGCGTCAGTACCAAGGCGAGTCGCTGAAGGACTACCTCAACCGCTTTGGAGCACAAGTGGTTAGACTGCCCAGCAAAGATGAAGATATGCTGGTGCACGCGTTTAAGAAGGGAGTGCTGCCTGGCCCCTACAGCGAGTCTCTTACCAGGAGCCATCCCAGCACCTTTGCAGAGATCCGACGACGCGCGGTGGTGCACATAGTGGCAGAAACAGAGGTTTCTGAGAAAAGAGGAAGTGCTGCACCACCAAGACCGCGTGGAGGGCAAGGGAAACCGCAACAAGCAAGGGTGCATGAGGCCAAGGAGGGGAAAAAGGTGCGGGAAAAACCTCGTCCCTATGCACCAGGCAAAGATCAGAGCAAGGGGCGTGCAAGAGAGAATAACGCACCCCCAAGGTACAATTTCATGGTGGGATTGGCGGATCTCATCGCCCTTCCTGCTGTAGCAGCAAGACTACGCGTACCAGAGAAGACTGATAAGGTACTTGGTAGAAAGAAGAATGAGTGGTGTGAGTTTGACCAGGCCTTTGGCCACACACTTCACTCCTGTTTGGCGTTGGGACACCAACTGGCAGAGTTGGTGAAGTCTGGGTTCCTAGCAGATTACCTGCGTGAGCCGCAGGGTGATCGCGCGTCGGGATCTCAGGCTGGAGAACAGCAGCATGAAGTCCCTGTGCACGGGGAAGTGCAAACAATCGCGGGAGGCTTCTCTGGTGGGGGATGCACAGCGTCACAGGGAAGGAGGTACGCCCGGTCGGTTATGGCGGTAGACGCGGTAAATGAGAGCCATTACCCTGAAGTAGATATTGTCTTCAGGAAAGCTAATCTACGGGACGTTGTCCCGCACGACAACGACCCTGTGGTCATCTCCCTCATCACGGCTGGAAGACGAGTGCACCGAGTGCTCATAGATCAAGGAAGCTCTGCAGACGTCATGTTCTGGCCGACGTTTAACAAGTTGCAGTTGTCCCCTGATCAACTGAGGCCGTATACCGGGTGTCTTTACGGCTTTGCAGGAGATCAGGTAGAAGTGCGGGGATACATTGAGCTGAGGACAACGTTCACTGATGGGACGACAGCCCGCACCGAAAGGATAAAGTACTTGGTGGTGAACGCCCCTTCTACGTACAACGTCTTGTTGGGGAGGCCAACACTCAATAGGTTGGGCGCAATACCATCAACGAGGCACATGAAGTTGAAGCTGCCATCGATGGAGGGGACCGTAATAACCATCAAGTCGGATCAGGCTGAGGCAAGACGCTGTTATGAGAACAGCCTGAAGCAGAAGAGAAGTGTATGCCACGTCACCACGACACCACCACCAGGTGTGCGCGAAGAACTATCGGTGGTTAGGGAGACACAGGGCGCTCAGAGGATGGAGAACGCTGCGGCGGGGGGCTCCCAGGTAGCCCAAGTTGAAGAAGAAGAGGAAGGCGCGATCGCTCCTCGCGAGTCAGGGATCGCGAGGGCGGTCATCGCCAGTGAGAGAAGGCCCCACCCAGCTGAAGGATGGGTCGAAGTGGACATCGGGGGGAAAAAGTTCAAATTGGGGGGATCCCTCGTTGACGAAGAGCGAAAGCTGATCGCTGGTGTGATCGAAAAGCACATGGGTGCCTTTGCATGGTCAGCGTCCGACATGCCAGGAATCGACCCCGATTTCGTTTGCCATCGTCTGTCGATGGATCCGAAGTTTCGACCTGTGCGACAAAGGCGAAGGAAATTCAACGAGGAAAAGAGAAAGGTGATCCACGACGAAGCGTAGAAGCTCCTTGCTGCAGGGCATATCAGAGAGATCCAGTACCCCGAGTGGCTAGCGAACGTGGTACTGGTTCAGAAGGCAAGCGGCAAGTGGAGGATGTGCGTGGACTTCACTGACCTCAACAAGGTGTGCCCCAAGGATTCTTACCCTTTACCCAGTATAGATGCCCTAGTTGATAGCGCATCAGGGGGAAAGCTACTCAGCTTCTTGGATGCTTTTTCAGGGTATAACCAGATCAGGATGCACCCCATGGATGAGTGCAAGACCACGTTCATGACGGAACGGTCTTGCTATTGCTACAAGGTCATGCCATTCGGGGTAAAGAACGTGGGGGCCACCTACCAGCGGCTCATGGATAGGGTACTCTCGCCCATGCTGGGAAGGAACGTACATGCATATGTAGATGACATGGTGGTTACGTCCCAAGAGAAGAAGCATCATGCAGCTGATCTGGAAGAACTATTCACCACCATCGCCAAGTACAGGCTGAAGCTCAACCCTGAGAAGTGTATTTTTGGTGTGGAGGCTGGGAAGTTCTTGGGTTTCCTCTTAACGGAGCGGGGAATCGAAGCTAACCCAGAGAAGTGTGCAGCAATCGTGGCAATGAGGAGCCCGACGACGGTGAAGGAAGTGCAGCAGCTCACCGGTCGCTTGGCAGCCTTGTCTCGGTTTATGTCCGCTGGAGGGGAGAAAGGTCATCCGTACTTCCAGTGTCTCAAACGCAACAACAGGTTCCTTTGGACACAGGAGTGCGAGGAGGCCTTCATCAAACTGAAGGAGTATCTGGCGAGCCCACCAGTCTTGCGAAAACCTCAGGTAGGCATCCCTCTTCGTCTATATTTCGCTGTGACGGAGAGAGCAGTCAGCTCAGTCCTAGTGCAAGAGCAAGACCAGACCCAGAGGCCTGTTTACTTCGTGAGTAAGGTGCTGCAAGGCCCTGAAACAAGGTACCAGGCCCTCGAGAAGGCTGCCCTGGCGGTGGTGTTTTTAGCCAGAAGACTCAGGCATTACTTCCACAGCTTCACAGTGGTGGTGATGATTGATCTGCCTATCCAAAACGTGCTGAAGAAACCTAATGTAGCAGGCAGGATGGTCAAGTGGGCGGTGGAATTGTCCGAGTTTGACATTCAGTACGAGCCCCGAGGACCAATCAAGGGGCAGGTGTTCGCGGACTATGTAGTCGAGCTGTCGTCGATCGCGACACCTGCAGAAGGTTTAGATTTCCGATGGGTGTTATCGGTGGACGGCTCCTCTAATCAGCAGGGGAGCGGCGCCGGAGTTATCTTGGAAGGCCCAAACGGGGTACTGATCGAGCAGTCCCTCCGCTTTCCCTTCAAGGCTAGCAACAATCAGGCGGAGTATGAAGCCCTGATCGCAGGAATGTTACTAGCAAGAGAAATGGGAGCAAGAAACCTGCTGGCCAAAAGCGACTCTTTGCTAGTCACCGGGCAGGTTACAGGGGAGTTCCAGGCAAAGGATCCCCATATGGCAGCCTACCTGGAGTATGTACAGCTCCTGAAGACGTCCTTCACCGAGTTTGAATTGGTACACGTGCCAAGAGAGCAAAATGCCAGAGCAGACCTGCTTGCCAAGCTGGCCAGCTCAAGCAAAGGGGGGAAGCAGAGGACCGTCATTCAGGAGACCTTGAAGGTACCGCGTGCGTTCGTGTCAGACAACCAGGTACTTCATGTGTACAAATCAATGGAGCGCCTGACGATCGGTCATCGGTCGTTGACCCAAGAAACGCTGAGAGCACCGAGGGTGAGAACGCGACCGTCGAAGACCGATGAGTCGATGGAGGTCCGCGCGGAGAAGGAACCCGACACCTGGATAACGCCATACCAGTTATACTTAGAGGATGGTGTACTCCCACTGGATGTGGCGGAGGCAAAAAGGATAAAGAGGGGCTCAAGTAAGTTTACTCTAATTGATGGAAACCTCTTTAGATTTGGATTTTCTCACCCTGTGCAGATCTGCGTGCACGGCGAGCAATGTACCAGACTCATGTCTGAGCTGCACGAGGGGGTGTGCAGGAGCCACGTAGGTGGTCGCGCTTTGGCAAGTAGGATACTCCGCGCGGGGTACTACTGGCCAAAGCTGAAGGAGGACTGCATAAGGTTTGCTCAGCGCTGCAAACAGTGTCAACTGCACGCAGACTGGCACAAGGCACCCCCTGAGGAGTTGAGGTCCATCCATAGCCCGTGGCCATTCCACACATGGGGGATCGACATCCTAGGACCTTTTCCCCTGGCGATAAGGCAGATGAAGTTTCTCATCGTGGCCATCGAGTACTTCACCAAATGGGTGGAGGCAGAACCAGTCGCACACATCACCGCACAGAAAGTCGAGCACTTCGTCTGGAAGAACATCGTCTGCCGCTTCGGAATACCCAAGAGGTTGGTCTCCAACAATGGCATCCAGTTCACGAGTCATCAGCTGAAGAAGATGTGCGAAGAGTTAAAGATACAACATGTTTTCGCTTCAGTGGAACACCCACAAACCAATGGGCAGGTGGAGTCGGCCAATCGAGTACTGCTCAGGGGGCTGAAGCGAAGACTAGACAAGGCCAAAGGAGGCTGGGCAGAGGAGGTCCCCAGAATTGTATGGTCTTATCATACCACCCCACAGTCCAGCACCCATGAGACACCCTTCAGCCTAGTCTATGGGACAAACGCCATGATTCCCGTGGAAATACAGGAGAGCTCCCCCAGATTCTTGAATTTCATTGCTGAAGAGTCCAATGAAGAACGAAAGGTGAATCTCGACCTGCTGGACGAAGTGCGAGAGGAAGCCAGAGTCAGTGCTGAAGCCGTAAAGAGAAGAGTAGAGCGGAGGCACAACTCTAAGGTGAGGCCCAGGCGTTTCCAGGAAGGTGATCTGGTGATGAGAAAGGCGCATCAGAATGAGATAGAGAACAAGTTGTCCCCAAAGTGGAAAGGCCCGTACAGAGTGGGTGAGACGTTGGAGAACGGAGCCTATCGGCTAGAAACTTTGGAGGGAGGAGCAATCCCCAGAACGTGGAACGCCACCCATTTAAAATTTTACATCAGTTAAGTTGTAAAGTAGTTGCGTTCTCGCGCTAAAAGATACATGCTTTGTATGTGGTGGAAACAGTTGAACAGACAATGGGGCACTCTTTTCCCTAAGGAGGGTTTTAACGAGGCCATCCAATTAAAGAAAAATTTCTAGCATATCAAGTGTGCGCAAGTATTAAAGTTAAAGTCCTCCTTGCCCCAGGTGCAAGTGCAGGTGATCGGTTGGGCCTTACTCGCCCTAGGCGCAAGTACTGGCACTGATCTAAGCCTACCTCACCCCAGGTGTGAGCGCAGGCAGCTAAGGGTTTGAAAAGCCAGGGGTGCTAGTAAGACCAAGAGAGGGAAAGGAAAGATTTTGACAAATGTCCTTACCCACTTGGCATACACCAATATTGGCCCAGTAAGGCTCCTAGTCCGAAACCCTTCTCACCCCAGGAGTGAGGCAGGGAATGAACGACTCAATCCGCCGAAGGGTGACGACCTTGGGGAAAGTAAGAGGGGTTAGCGAGAAACACTTTTCTTTCCCCAAAACGGGGCATCACCTCGAGTGATCGACGTCAAAGTCCTCTATGCACTTAGCGCTAGAGCGACAGAGAAGCTAAGTGAAGACCAAAGAACGATCACTGATGAGTCGTCAGTGATTGGTTAGTGGTGCAAAGCAGCGCATAAGAACTGTTAAACACAAAGCTAAGGGAGTAGCTAGTCATGATCAAGTAGAGGCCAAGATCAAAGGAGGCAGATCGCGCTAGGCCTAAGCTGGTTAACACTTAGTCGTGTGCAAAGGGAAAGACAAAGCTTAAGATCGCGCTGAACCTAAGCTAGCTAACAGTTAGTCGTGTGCATAAAGAAAGGTGAAGCTCAAGAAAAATACAAGAGAAGAAGCTTATACAAATTGAGAGTATATATTCACAACCAAGTCTTATACAAATTCTGAGTACTAAGAAAAGTTGTGCAGAAGTAAAAATTTACAAGAAAGAGAAGAGATTAAGGGGCAGGAGGGGTGAGCTTTCCATCTACCACTTCGTGATAAATGCTGAATTGCGAGAGGTCCAAGTCTGGGAGAACGCATCGGATTTGCTCGAGTGCCAGCTCGAATCCGTCAGTAAGGGCATCAGCACCCACGTTCATCAGATCAGCTTTCTCCGCCTCCAGTTTTTGCTTCGAGGCCTCCGCAGCATTTCTCTCAGTGGTAAGGGCAGCAAGGGAGGAGGCAGCTTCTTCCAGTTGGCCCTTGGCTTCAGACAGTTTGCCCACCACCTTCTCAAGCCTCTTCTCTCGAGCTCCCCCACTAGTTGAGAGTTCAGTTGGCGTAGGGAGGAGGTCTCGGCCCGTAGCTCCACCACCGCGTAGTCCAGAGAGCTAACAGTTTGCCCCATCAAGATCTCCGTCTTGATGGTCTCTTGGACCTGCGCTAGGTACTCCCTCCTAGCTTTTTCCACCATGCCCCGCATCAGCTCTACAGACCCTTGCGCAGCTTCGAAGTCACTTCGCAGTGACTCCTTGTCGTGCTCAAGCTCCTTCACCCTCTTCTCCAGGGCTATTTGCTTGCGGTGCTGGGTGGAAAACTCCAAAGAGAGCACCATCTGCCTGGCCAGGTGCATGTCCACCTCATCACCGTTCCATTCGACGAGCTCTCGGTTGCTGATAAGCTGTCGAACCAAGGTGATGACCCTGCTAAAGTTCTCGTGGCTAGCTCCAGAGGCGCTTGGTCGCGAGCTGGAGCCACCACATTCAGCAGGTGCAGTGGAGGTTGGTAGTGGTGGCGGGAGACCCCCCGGATGAGCGGAAGCGCCCCCAGCAGGAGGAGCAGATGGACCAAGAGATTGGCCTGCTGGGGGTGGAGATGACGGTCGAGAAGCTGGAGGCGGCTGTTGGCAGGGAGAAGGAAGGCATGCGGGCTCTGGGGCAGGTTGAGTAGAGGGAGGAGGGGGTGAACCTTCCTCTACCTCCACCACCTCGATCTCCCCAGGTTGGAGAGACGAGGCCCCCTCAACCGCTGGCAATTTCCTCTGGCGGTGTATAAGAGGAGAGCCAGAGCTTTCCTCTTCGGTTGAGGCAGCAGCAGCAGCAGCAAGTGAAGTAGAAGCCTTCATCAGTCTTTTTCTCTTCCTTCCTTGTTCGGGGCCTTCAGCTGGCGCGACCGAGAGAGGAGGGGCTGCAATGGGCTCGGTGGTAGAAGAAGAGGAGCCAGTTCCCTTGGTCCCCCGAAGCTTGGCAAGCTCTAGCAAGGCTTGCCTCCTGTCTTTCCCTGACATTGAATCTACATAGATGAGAAAAGGAAGAGTTAGATGGCCAAGTTACGCAAGTAAGTCAAAATATATAAAAGCATGCGTGAGAAGGTGCAAGTATCCTAAGAGGTGGAAGAAAAAGAGCTACCTATGTATTTTTTCAGAGCCACCACATCAAACTCATCTTTGATGAGGCGAGCAGAGTTGTACTTGGCCCCCAGGAACAGCCCACATAGCTCGCGCTCGTAGAGGGCCATGACTTCAAGGTCCCTGGTTTTCTTGAATTCAACCCTAGGAACCCAGTAGAAGGGGTACCCCTCGAGCAGGTTTGGACTTTGTGGGGTGGCAGATATCATGTAGAACCTGCCTTTCCAGTCTTTGAAGGATTGCTGGTATAGGCCCAGGAGCACCCGTCCAGCAACCCCATTCAGGCTAACCCAGGACCTGTCCCCAGGATTCTTCGCCTCGAAGAAATAGAGGAACACATCCACGGAGGCGTTGTGCCCGAAGTAGTTACAGAGAATCTGGAATGCCCGGATGAAAGCCCAAGCATTTGGATGGAGTTGGCAGGGCGCGACGTTCAACTCCATCATCAGCTCCTTCTCGAAAAAGGTGAATGGCAGGCGTAGCTTCAACCTTTTGAAGATAGCGGAGTAGATGAAGACGAAGGGCACCCCATTGGTGGCCCTATCGTCCGCGCAGATGGGCATTCCTCGAGGAGGAATGCGGACTTGGATGTTGAAATCGTTTTCCCTGTCTATGGCGCACGAAGGCTCATCCGGGTCATGGCTCAGAAGGGAGGTGAGATGACCCTGTGGTAGCAGGGTGGATGTTTAGGCCAGCAACGCCAGGGGGGCCCAGTCGTAGACCCTGGCGTTGTCGTGGTAGGAGGTGGCAACAGGCGGTGGTGGAGCTGGCGCACTCGCGGAAGGCTGTGCACCAGAAGATGAGGCAATAATACGTGCGGTTTGTTTCAAGCGAGCCATCGCGAGATAGCTGCAAATGGAGGGAAAACGAAAAGTCAGAATGAATGGAAGAAGAGGGAATGATGAATGTTTCAGTGAAAACAGAGAGGGGGAAGGAGAAAGAGATGCCCAGGTGAAAAGAGGAAGAAGAAGAAGCAGAAGTCAGAGCGAGAACGCGAAAAAACCCTAGCGCGGGTCGAGAGAGGGAAAATAGAGAAGATGAATGCATGATAGCGAGGAAGATAAATGCAATCGGTAAAAATGACCTAAATGGACCTAGGAAGAAGAAAAACCATATCTTTGGGTGATCGCGAGAGGTTTGGAAGCAGAAAACTTGAAGAAAGATGGGTGTGCAGAGAGAGAGTTCGCAGGAAGTCTGAGAGTCGATTGAAGAAGATGAAGGAACAGTGAAGGCGCGCGCCAATTTGAATAAGAGAAGCGCTAGCGGCACACCACGCTGGCCGTCGATGGGGCCACGTGTCGCAAGATTAAGGAAGGAAGTCCAAACGTTAAAGAAGCAGCACGTGAGGTGGCACGTGATGCGGTCCCACTTGCCACGTGGACTGAGGGCATGACCACTTAGTCTCTTCGCCGAGAACGAGTTCACAGCTCGAGACTGGGGGGCTTGTGATCCGATCGGTCATCGGTAGTCGATGACGTCAGCAGCAGAGAACCACGTGGACCACTCACAGGGTAACACGTGGACCGGGTGACAGAGAGATCAGGGAGGCGATCGCCAAGAGCGGTGATCGGGGGTCAGTAATCAAGTGACCACCGACAGCGGCAGAAAGGTCAGGGGACAGATCACCCAGAACGGTGATCGGTAGTCAGTAGCCAAGTGGCCACCAACAGACCAGTTCCCAGACTAACGCCTGGGGGCAGAACGCGAGAAGCAAATAGAGCACTGATCAGTCATCGGGTGCATTGTCATCGGGGTCTCGTGTTACACGCAGTTAAACTGGGACTGAGGTTCCCAGCGAGAGCATTACACATGGACCTCGCATGAGCACGTCTCAGGAAATCGCGCACGAGAGTGGCCTGAGGGAGCTAGTAAACCGATCGGTGATTGGTGACTCCCTCAACCCATCACGTGCGTGGCGGGTAAGGCGTCTACGCAGAGAGCAACGCTTGGTGAGTGTGCCTAGACCGGCCACACCTGGCGTTCTCCTGAGAGTATGCGATTTGCCCAGATGAAAGAAATATGCTAAGTTACCCCGCAAGGGAATAACTTAGCACACAAAGAGAAGCACTAGAGCCCTTCCAGTAGGTCACACGTGTGTGGGTAGATGTGAGTCGCATGCCTCCACGTGTCATCATCTGAGAGGGGTGCGGTCCAGATAAAGGTGCACTCCGTACCACTAAAGGTACAGACAAGCACAGCCAAGCGCAGAGACGCGCGGACACGCACAGACACCCACACTCTACTGATTTTGGAGGTACATTGTCTCAGAAAAGCATAACAGGGTTATGACACATGCCAGAAAAGCATAACAGAATTCTGTTACGCCCAGAAGCAGAGAGAGAGACATAAAAGAGAATCAGGGAGAGATTGAGGGGGATACGAAAGAGAGAGAGCAAGAGTTTTTCACACACACTACTATTTTTCTCATTTGGTGGTTCTGTGGTCTAACTTGATTGTCGGAGTGCAAACGGCCGCTAGAGGCGCCGTCTGTGTGTTTTGCAGGTCACGTTTGGAGATTCAAGAGAAGGTTCTGAGGGTGATTTTGCAGAGAACGCAGTCGCGTAGACGGGACAGAGAGTGCTACAAAGCGATTCCTCCACGTTCGAGTTGCCGGCAGGATCAAACGTATATTTATATCTTTATAACTTGTTTGCCTTTAACTGCCTTCTTGGTCTTGGTTTGGTAACTACTATGCTTTTATCTTGCTTTAGTTTGCTTTCTTCGTCTTGATCGTTAACTGTCGTGCCTCGCACTAACCTTTGCTAACAACGCTTCTAACGATCACCCATACTCTAGGTAGCGTGCTTGTCCACCACCCGCTCTACCCTACCTTTTTCTTAAGGTGGCGGTGACGTGCACACCAACCTTTAACTGACCTCACCTCCGTAACACAAAGGAGAGGGAACACTTTATAGTCACTCTTCGAACCTGCTTTATAAGACAAGGGAGAGAGAGACCCACTGAATGGCTTTGCTCCTACTTCACTGAGTAAGGAGATGCTTTGCTGATGCCGCTGGTGAACCATGATGTCTTCGCCTTGGCGTTCTCACTCAAGAGGGAGGCGCACTCTACGCTATCCTGCTTCGAGTCTTCTAATCCAAGGAGTAGTTCGTATCTGTCCCCAATCTGACAACAATGGGTTTAGGGAGAGTTCACCCGCCAGACCATACTATTTCCATTACGACGCTCTCACTCGAGAGAGGGAGGCGTTCTCTGCGAACCGTCTTGCCCAGTCTCAAGACTTCTAGCCCAAGGAGAAACTCATGACTGACCTCGTCCTTGCTGTATGAAGTCAAGAGAGGGTTTAACTGGTGAATCGTGCTTCCCCGCCCTGGCGTTCTCACTCAAAGGTGGAAGCGTTCTCTACGAACCATCTTGCCCACCCTCGAGACCTCTAACCCATGGGGAAGGTTCTGAACTGACCTCGTCCTTGCTGTATAAAGTCAATGAGGGTTTTACTGGGAAACTACATTGTTCAGCCTTGGTGTTTTCACTCGAGGGGGAGGTATTCTCTGCGAACCTACCCTTCCCGCTCCAGAGACTTCTAACCCAAGCGAACAACTCGTAACTGACCTCATCTTCACACAAAAGTGAAAGAGGATTTTACTGGTGAACAATATCGTTCATCCTTGGTGCTCTCACTTGAAGGGGAGGGGTTCTCTACGAATCTACCTTTCTCGCTCTCGAGACTTCTAACCCAAGTGAACGATTTGTAACTGCATTATACAAAATATTCGAGAATATACTTCAATCAAAATTTATTGGGTGACCTCGTTAAAAAACCTTCGGAAGGGAAAAATAGTGTCCCCTAAGAACTATGTACAATGCTAAATTTCAACTGAAGTTCCACTTGGGGGACAACTTGTTCTCTAGCTGATACGGGTGGGCCTTTCACATCACCAGGTCGGCGACCCGGAACTGGCGAGGTCTCAGCTTGGATCTGTACTTGTACTCCACCCTTCTCTTCAAGGCTTCAGCTTTAATTCTTGGTTCCTCCCTTACTTCATCCAGTAGATCCAGGTTCACCTTTCTCTTTTCGTTGGACTCTTCGGCCACGAGGTTCTGGAAGCGTGGTGAGTTCTCCTGGATCTCTATGGGAATCATCGTGTTCGACCCATACACCAAGCTGAAGGGTGTTTCTCTGGTGGTGGACTGGGGAGTGGTGTGGTAAGCCCACACAATTCTAGGAACCTCTTCTGCCCATGTCCCTTTGTCCTTCTCGAGACTTCTCTTTAGACCTCTGACCAGGACTCGGTTGGCAGACTCGACCTGCCCATTCGTTCGGGGGTGCTCGACTGATGCGCACCCATCTCCTTGGCTAATAGTATGCCAGTGATCAGGGTTTCATACTCTGCTTGGTTGTTGCTGGCCTTGAATGCGAACCACAGGGCCTGCTCGATCAATAGCCCATTCGGTCCCTCCAAGATGACGCCAGCTATGCTGCCTTGTTGGTTAGAGGAACCATCTACAGAGAGCACCCATCGGAAGTTGGCTTCCTCTTGGTGTGCATCTGCTGAGGAGAGCTCTACCATAAAATCTGCGTAGACTTGGCCTTTGATAAGGTCTCTGGGCTCGTATTGGACATCGAACTCTGATAGTTCCAATACCCAACGTACCATTCTTCCCGCAACGTCTGACTTCTGTAGGATCTTGCGGATAGGCAGGTCTGTCATCACCACTACAATAAAACTCTAGAAATAGTGGCAAAGTCTCCTTGCTGAGAACACCACTGTCAGGGTTGCCTTCTCTAGGGCCTGGTACCTTACCTCAGGCCCTTGCAATACTTTGCTTACAAAATATATTGGCTTCTGCACTTGGTCCTGTTCCTGCACATGGACCGAACTGATCGTCCGTTCTGTTACTGTGAAGTACAGACGAAGCGGAGTACCCAATTGTGGCTTGCACAACACTAGGGGACTGGCCAAGTACTCCTTCAGCTTGAGGAACGCCTCCTCACACTCCCTGGTCCAAATGAACCTGTTGTTCCTCCTCAAGCACTAGAAATAAGGGTGACCTTTGTCCCCTCTAACTGATACGAATCTGGACACAACGACCATTCGTCCTGCCAAATGCTGCACCTCCTTGACCGAGATTGCGCTGCTCATCGCTTGGTTTGCAGCACAATTCTCGGGGTTTGCCTTTATCCCACACTCGGTGAGTAGGAAACCCAAGAACTTACCCGGTTCCACCCCGAACACACATTTTTCGGGGTTCAGCTTCAGTCTATACTTAGCTATTGTGGTAAATTGCCCTATCATAGGCGCGAGCACTCTGTCCATCAGCCTATGATAAGTGGCACCCTCATTCTTCAGCCTAAAGGGAATTACCGTGTAACAATAGCAAGACAACTCTGTCATGAATGTCGTCTTGCATTCGTCCTTGGGATGCATCTTAATCTAGTTGTACCCAGAAAAAGTATCTAGGAAGCTGAGCAACCTGTAACCCGAGGCGCTGTCTACCAAGGCATCAATGCTTGGCAGAGGATAGGAGTCCTTCGGACAAGCCTTGTTGAAGTCCATGAAGTCTACGCACATCCTTCACTTTCCGTTGCCCTTCTTCACCAGGACCATGTTTGTCAGCCACTCCGGGTACTGAATTTCCCTGATGTGGCCAGCGCTCAACAATTTCTATGTCTCTTCCTTGATGACCTGCCGCCTTTCCTCGTTAAACTTTCTCCTTCTCAGGCGGACAGGCCTGACCTGGGGGTCCATTGTGAGGCGATGGCATATGAAGTCAGGGTCTATGCCAGGCATGTCCGAGGCAGACCATGCGAAGGCATCCAGGTGTTGTGCTATGACCCCGGCAATCTGGTCCTGCGCCGCTTGGCCCAGAGACTTGCCAAGCTTGAAAATTCTGCCTTTGATCTCCCTCTCTAGGACGTCGCCAACTGGTTCGGGTCACCTCTTTCGGGCGATCTCTACACGGGCGACCCCTTCTTCACTTGGAGCCCGGGTGGTGACTGTGAACACCCCTCTCTTTATTTTGAGGCTATTCTCGTAGCATCTCTTAGCCTCCTTCTGGTATGACTTGATGGTGATCACCGTTCCACCCAAGTTAGGCAGCTTCATCTTCATGTGCCTTGTCGACACTACCGCCCTCAACCTGTTCAGTGCGGGTCTGCGCAACAGTATATTGTAAGCTGAGGGAGCGTTAACAACAAGGTACCTGATGTTCTCTGTGCGGGAGGCGACACCATCTGTGAAGGTGGTTCTCAGCTCTAGGTGTCCACACACTTCCACCTGCTCTCCCGCAAACCCATACAAACAGCCAGTGTAAGGCCTCAGTTGATCAAGAGACAACTGCAACTTGTTGAAAGTTGACCAAAACATCACGTCTGTCGAGCTTCCCTGGTCCACCAGGACGCAGTGCACCTTCCTCCCTGCAGTTACTACCAAGATCACCACTGGGTCATTGTTGTGGGGGACGACATCTCGGAGGTCGGCCTTGGTGAAGACAAGGTCGATGTCAAGGGCCTGGTCCGCCTCTTGCGCCTCTACCGTCATCACCACTCTTGCATACTTCTTCCGCTAAGAAGCGATGCATCCTCCGCCTAAGAAACCCCCCGAAATGGTGTGAATCTCACCATGGACGGGCATCTTGTGCCCCTGATCACCTCCTGGCGTTAACGTTTGGTCTCCCTGTGACTCCATCAAGTAGTCCTTCAGGAAATCATTCTTCACCAGTTCGTCCAACTGGTGTCCGAGTGCCAAACAGTTACGTATGGGGTGACCATATGCTTTGTGGAACTCACACCAGGCGTTCTTGTTAGGCCCTAACCTCTTGTCAGTCTTTGCGGGCATCTTGAGTCTCTCTGCTATGTTGGGGACAGCGGTAGGCTCCTTCAACTCGCGTGCCCCCTTGTTTGGGGCTTCCTAGGCTCGTAGGGTTGCTGCTTTGCTCGGGCCTTCTTCTCCGTCATTGCCTCGTGTACCCTCATGGGCCACCACTCGACGCCTGATCTCATTGAAAGTCTTGGGGCGGCTTCTGATGAGTGACTCACTGAAGGGTCCCGGCATGATTCCCTTCCTGAAGGCGTGCACCATTATATCCTCATCCTTAGTGTGTAGCCTCACCACCTGTGCTGAAATCTGTTGAGGTACTCCTTCAAAGACTCCCCTTGGTATTACCTTACATCGAAAAGATCGTAAGAGACCGGTGGGGGAGCCCGATTGGCTATGTATTGCTCCCTGAACAACAAAGAAAACTGTGCGAACGACGTCACGTGCCCATCAGGGAGGCTGATGAACCAATCCAGTGTCGTGCTTGTCAGCGTGCTCATGAACAACTTGCAATGCACTGTGTCACAACCCCCAGTCAGCATCATCTGTGTGTGGAAGGCCGTGAGATGAGCCTCGTGTTTCTCATGTTGATGGATCTTTGCTCTATGATTGTGAATGAGACAAATTTTTAATCATGCCCTACGGTGGGCGCCAAATGTTCCTGCCGGTTGACTCGATTGCCTTCATACTCATAACGAGGATCGCACGCCCAATTCTCTCTGCCTAGGTTCATGCCTTTCTTTGATCAAACACCCTGTATCTTCAAAGACAAAGGGGGCCCTAAAGGCCGTTTGCACTCTGACGCTCAAGTCAATACTAGGGAAAGGAAACACCAATGTGTATCTCTTCTCTCCTCTCAGGAACTGTGTAAAAGACTATGTAAAACTTGCGTACCTTGTGAGGTTTCTTACTACCCTTTATATAGTCTAGGGTTTCCATTATTTCCGCTACTCGCATTTAGGGTTTCTGAGGGTATGCCTTAGCACCGCTATCACCCAATCTTAGGGCAACCTAGCAAGTAAGGCTCCCTTACTAGAGTGCAACCTCTGGCGGAATGAACACCTAGGTACCAACTTGTGCACCTAATCTCTGGGGCCATTTGTTCTGGGGTGCCCTAGCTGTTCACGTGCCATGTATGCAACCTACCCCTGGAGCGCAACCCTAATGGGCCTTAGCACTTCCAGTGGTTATTTGCTTGTGCCGCGTCTGAATGTGCTATTCACACCACACGCACGGACCCCTCGTGTTCTAGGCTTCCCCCTACTGATAACTGGTGTGTTGTTTGGGATCCACCTCTCGTGGCCCAGCTCTGCTGTTTGAGTCTGTGATGTCCAATGTCACATCGCCCTCACTCTGTTGTCGAGGACACATCTGCACGACCTGGTGATCGATATCTAACCACTCATCGGCACCCTGGCGCGTGCCATTTTCGAGGCACTGGCGCATGCCGCTTGTGGGACCCAACTTACATGGCCCACCATTACTAGCAGTCAACGACGTCCGAGGATTGGTCGGTACAAAACCAATAATATTAATTGGAATCCACTTAAAGATACCTTTAGGAACCAAAAATTCGAGAAATCTGCAGAATCTAACAAAGTGACCTCTCTTCATTCAATAAAAGGATGTAACAACCGGTTGTTTCGTTCTTTTAATCGGTTGTTTTTATGGCATTGATGAAAAGGGTTTTGAAATTCTATTTTCTTTGCTTTGTGGATAAAATCCTAAGCTAGCTTTTCCAAAAACACACTTTTGAGAAGCTAAAACATTTTCAAGATTTCATTTACCTTTTGAAATTGTGTCAACTATTTTCATAGGATACAAAACTTTCTTTTAAAGAGATTCACAATTTTTGCAAATTCTAGAGTCACACTTGCAAGACGAGTTTTAATAAATCATTTCTAGATTTTCAAAATCAGCATTTGAATTGTTCAAATCTTTTTCCATAACTTTGATTTTCTCTTTCAACAAGTTGTTTTCACTTTTCAACCGATTATTTGAAAGGGTTAATCTATTAGCTTCTTCATGAGTCTCTTGGAAAGCCTCAAGAAGTTGGTAATAACTATCACATTTATTCGAGGAAGATGTACTTACTTGGTTTGATTCAGATTCTTCTCTTGCCATAAGACAGACATCCATCTTGAAATCTGAAGAAGATGATCCAGTAGAGGACTCATCCTTGTCTAGCCAACTTCTTGAGTTCTTGTGCATTCTCTCAAGAGTATCCCACATTTCTTTGGCTGAGATACAATATGAAACTTTGAGAAGTTAATCATAATCAAGGGCAGTGACAATTATGTTCTTAGCTACAGAATCAAGGTGATCTCTTTCATTTTTAGATGAGGCAACATTATTTTCAGGCAGATGTATGAAAGCATTGTTTGTAATAACATTCTAGATTTTTCTATCTAATGAGTCAACAAAGAATTTCATTCTTGTAAACCAAAGCTGATAATTTTCACCACAAAACAAAGGTGGTTTATTTAAGGAGGCACCTTCGCCAAAGGAAAACTTGCTAGCCATTAAAATAGTTTTCAGAAAAATAGAACTTGAATATTTTTCAAGAACCTAGCTCTTGATGCCAATTGTTGAAATTAATGGCTTAAACAGAGGGGGGGGGGGTGGGGGGTGAATTGTTTATCAAAAGATTATCACAAAGATTGAATAAGAATGAAGCTTTATCAGCAATCACAGATTAAGCAATCAAGGAAGATAATCAAACAATGTAAAAGAAACTGTTTGCAGAATTTCAATCAGCTGAAACTTCGTTTTAACCGGTTGTTTATGGCATCAACAAAAGCATAATTAAAACAAATATTTTATAAGGAGTGAGAGAGAGATTACTCAGCCAATTTATACTGGTACACTCAACCTTGAGCTACATCCAGTTTCCAAAACAACCATTGGGTTCCATTAGTAACCAACCACATGTTACAATCCACACAACCACAAAGAGGTGATCTTGATACCACAAGAACCACTCACCCTCTTTCCAAACACACACCCTCTTTCCACACTCTTCACAAGTTTATAAAAGAAAAAATGCAAGAATCATGAAAGGAACATATTACACCTAAGTTTACAGAAATCTCAGAGCTCCTAAGATCAAACCTTGAACCAGTGCACAACTATTCAGCAATCTTGCAAAACTTTGAAAAACTTTTCTCAAAAAAAAATCTCAATCTCATTGTATTTGATATCTATCTTGTTGTTTTTTTTGCTTTAAATGGAAAGCCATATTTATAGCTCTCAAAACTAGTCATTTTTGGTAGCAATCATGAGCTAAAACAATTATGATTCAATTACCAAACAGATTAACAGGTTTTTGAAAAGTTGTTATGAAATGTGACAATCAACCGGTTGAAAAGTCATTTTAACCGGTTGAATTGGTTAGACAGTTATTTAACCAAGTCAAAAACAATTTTAAAACCTTGAAACAAGCTAAGTGACAAACAACCGATTATATCGTGGTTTCAACCGGTTGTTTTTCTCTTTGCTTAGAAAAACACTTTTCTCTTTTAAAATAGATTGAGCAAGCTTGTGCTAGGGACTAGGAATGATCTTTTCAAGAATTCTAAACAACCTAGACTAGCCCAAACAAAAAGCAACACAACTTCAACCTTCATCATAGATTTGAAACATCAAAGCTCTCATTCTCTACATGTATTCCATTAACAAGGTTTGTTTTGAAGTTCATGAATTTGTAAGTTTTTTTTTTCATTTTCAATTGGGCGATTCAGAAATATTCCAGATTACACAATCTAGGAATAATATTTTTTGATGAAATATGTTCTGGATTGGACAATTCATAAGGTATTTTTAGATCCGAGAATATCTTCCAGGTTGTACAATCTGGAAGGTATTCAAATTCGGGAGTACCTTGTATAATTTGAAAGGTACTCCCAGATTAGGAAATACCTTTTAGATTGTAGATTTTGGAATGTGTTTTTTTTTTTTTTTTTTTCTGAAATGCATTCAGGATTATAAATTCGAAAGATATTCCCAAATCCAGAATTACCTTATGGATTGGACCGTTTACCATTAAAAAAGTCAGTTTGGGTTTGATTAATGTAAGCATGATGATGTGGACAAAATTATGATAAGGACGAGAGGTGGTGGATCACAAGCCGATGGAAGACAAAGACCTATGACATTAGTTCGTAAAGGAGATCATGATCAAATATGTGATCATAGTTGTGCCAATGGGATGGATGCACATGAAGGCTGGTATGATTAGTAGGAAGGATTACCTGGAAGACCTTAAGACCTATCATCACAAGTAAGTTTAGGTGATCATGTCACTGTGAGGCTCTAGAAGGTGAGGTAAGAATGAAAAACTATTTACTTCAATTTTTGTAATTTTTTTTAATGATGTTAATTTATAATTACAAACCCAAATAGTTTTCTTAGGATCAGGAAGAACTAAAATTGGTCTTCCATGGTAAAAAAATAAGCAAATTTGGGTTGCCACATCCTCAAATTGAACCTCTTGTGCTGAATTTGGGATTGTTTCCTATCTGAAAAATTAGTTATGAGGTGGTCGATAAAGGGCTCATTTTAGCCTTTATAGAGAGGTGGCAGCAGGACACTATCACCTTCCACCTTTCCATTGGTGAGATGACGATAACGTTCAATGATGTGTCATCTTTGTTACACTGACATACACATATGAGAAACTAGGGGATGCATGCTTTTTTTCCATACCAAACAATTGAGTGGTTATGCTGTTAGAATGTATGGCCTTAAACGAGAGGGGAGGCTGAATTATTAAAGGGGGTTTTCGCAAACTTTATAAGCTAGAATGAAATTCTTTGCAAGAAACTAGATTAGGAATTCAGTTAGCCAAGAAACAAAGCTCAAAACAGTAAAGCACCACAAAAACAATCGGTTGTTTCGTAGAAACAATCGGTTGTTTATACCAGTAAAAATAACAAAAACTGAATTTAAAGAGTTTAAGGAAGAAAGAGATACACAAACAGTTTATACTAGTTCACTCTTAAACCAAGAGCTACATCCAGTTTCCCAGAAACCACTGGGGAATCCACTAAGTAATCAAAACCAGATTACATACACACACCACCAAAGAAGTGACCTTGATCCCCTCAAGAAACACACTTCCTTTTGCTCAGCACACACACCAAGAATGTTGATCTTGACAACCTCAAGAGCACACAACCCTTCTTAGCTTTACAACACTAGAAAGTACAAAGTATTCAGAACGAATTACACTTGTTACAGAATGAACTGAAATCAATACAAATGTAATCCTATTCCACTTTCTCTTAATAAACCAAAGCTCAAAGGTGAAAACTCAAATCTTTGAAAAACACTTTGTGAAAAACTCAAATATGTTTTTCTATCTTGTTGTTTTTTATAAAATTTAAACAAACTATTTATAGCATTTAAAAGAATGGTCAAAGCATTTAAAGCAGGAGCGTATTCTGTTATAAAAACATTTAAAGCTCACTTAACTAACAAAACGGTTTCTATTAGGATTTTCAAACAAATAATCGATTGAAAGTGCAAATCAATCGGTTTTTTTGGTTTGACAACAAGTCAACCAACCAAAAAAATTTCAAACTTTTCAAAAACACCTAAGTATAAAACAATCGGTTGTTTCGACAAAACAACAGATTGTTTTTCACTTAGTTTGAAAAAAACTTTAAACTTAAAAGATTTGAAAACACTTAAGCTTTAGATTCAACGAAGAGTGGATTACAAAGATAAACTACCCAGAGCCTACTCTAAAACACAACAACTTCAAGGAACTTCAGCCTTCCATCAAACGCTAGGATTTGGATTCTTCAAAGCTTTGATCACACTTGATTCAACAATCTCCCCCTATTTTGATGAAGACAAATCCTTGGTTGCTTGTGTTGGACATGATTGAATCTGAAGCAGTTCCTTCAATACAAAGTTTAAGCAATATACAACATCTATGGCAGTAGGTTAGAGTAGTACAAAAAACTTGTGTTTTGCTTAACCAAAACAGCAGAAAAGCCAGCAGCCAAAACCAACCAAAATCAGCAGCAACAAAACAGTAGAAACATTAATCACTTAAACAGATAGAGTTTGCAAAATTAAAGACAACACAACATAACATTTCCCCCTATTTTTCTTCACAAATAGACTATAAGAAGAGATAAAACAGAAATTGTTCCAGATAAAACATAAATTTAAAAGAAATAGCACTTAAACTGGTATAGAGCAAAAACAATCGGTTGTTTTAAGCATTCAACCGGTTGTTTTTCTTCAGTCATTCTTGCCATATTGTAACTCAAAGATCTGGATCTGAACAACTTCAATTTGTTCATCCAGGGTCAGAAAATGAGTGTCCATGCTCTGGGATCTGTTGTCAATGCTTTGGAAATTGGTCACACAAAGATCATGGAGATTTCTTTGATTTTCAGCAAAGCCACTATTCACCATGTATCTTTCAAAAGAAGACATAGAAGGAATCTCATCCCTTTGATGTCCTGTACTTGTTCCAGCATCAAAGTTGGTTGCAGGTTGTTCTTCATTGGGGATATCCATATCAGCAGCTTGATCTTCTTCATCAAAATCAGCAGCTGTAGCACTTGATGAACCACCATGATCACCATCTTTACTCACCCATATTTATCTTGGTGAATCCCATCTTGCTTAGTGAACCATTATTCATTTCTTGTGTTAATTTAACAAACTCAGAGGTCTCATCTTCAAGATTCACTTCAAAATAGAGCAGGAATTTAGAGATTAAAACAACATAGGGATAGTGGTAGTCACTTAACCTCATGGATTTTTGCATATGTTCATTGATGATATGAATCTAGTTGATCTTGATCTTCTTCATGATGCAGTAGATATAAACAAGATCTTCTTTTGTTAAAACAGAATGGTTGCTCCCCCTTGGAGTTAGAATCCAAGTAACAATAAGAGCCAACACCCTTTCATCTAAGTTCAAGCCTCCAACATAACAAGTTCTCACTTGGGCTTGTTGATTCTTCAAACAGCTCGTGTAGTATTGGACTTTGTTGAAATATTCCACAACACCAAGATTTCCTTTATTAATTCTTAGACCAACATACTTTAATCCAGTTACTGCAGCCCACACATCATGGGTAATCTCCATGTCTACACCTTTCACATGAGAAACAAGGTTGTTTCCTTCAAACTTAAGGTTGGTGTAGAATACCCGAATCAAATCTGGGTATATGTTTCCCTTCATCTCCAAGAATATTCTCAGCAACTGATCCTTGAGAAGCTTTCTCACCTTTTCCAGCTTTTGGCTTTTCAGCCAATCAAAGGAGACAACTTTTGGGTTGTTGATCACCTTTTTGCTTGTCTCAAAATGATATCTCTCAATGACCTCATTATCCCCTGAAAACCAGCCCTCAAGCCTCCCTCCAGACCTTACAACCCTTGTTTTGATCCTCTTTGATGTAGGTGGAGTGGACTCCATGATAGCAGAAAAAAGAGGCAAAGGCTCACACACAAAGAGAGCAAGAGATGTTGCAAGAGATGGCTCAATTGGTTGTTTTTGTAAAAGAGGACTCCTGCACCAGATTTTATAGCATAACAGAACCCTACAGTGATCAATTAGTATTAGAGGGTTTCAGTCTTCAAGAAGAAAAGACTGGACCAAGACCTGCACAGAAAATGTTAGAAAAGAGCAGAAAACCACATGGTCATCACATGTGATCTTTGACTAGTCATAAAGGCTCTTGAATTTTCAAGATATGGAATATATTCCTTTATTACATGTTGTAACTTCCTCCAAAACACAATCAGACTTTCAAGACAGCTTTATTGACTCAGGATCCGTTCATAATTGAGATCTGCAATAGACAGAAAGAATAAAGGCATTAATTCAATTCTTTCACAATGTTGTCAGAAAAGAAACAATCGGTTGTTTCGAGGAAACAATCAGTTGTTTTTCTGCAGCAATAAAACAGAATTTGAAATTTTGAGCATAAGCAGAGAGAGGTTCAAGATAGATGTAAATGCTCATTTGAAAAAGAGAATTTAAACATGAATTAGTAATTAAAAATAAAGGAAAAGATAAGGAAGGTCTTATCCTTTTATGAAGTCCCTTCAATGAGTCATTTGTTTGTGATCAAGGAGCTTCTTTTGTCTTTTGAAAAGGCTTTAACTGGTACACACCCCTAATTCAGTTCCAGTCTTAATCCTTTCCTTCCAAGAACCTTATCAGATGACTCAGAGCCTCATGTTCTTCTAGTTTCCCTACTTAAAAATGAATTCAAGCAACAAGGTTTGGTCCCCTTACAAATGTGGGTCCATTTAATTTATTTTTATCATTTGAAATCTCACAACCTTTGGGAATCCATTTCATAAAACCTTTGGGAATAGAATATTTCCTTATTTTGCAGAATCTGACAGAATGACCTCTTTTCATGCAATAAAACCATGTAACAACCGGTTGTTTCGACTTAACAATCGGTTGTTTTACTAGCAATTTTGAAAATTTCTTTGAAAAATTATCTTGCTTGTTCTGTGGATTAAAACCTAATCCAACTCTTCCAAAAACACAATTTTGAGATGCCAAGACATTCTCAAAGTTGAATTTTTCCTTTGAAAGCTTATCCACAGTTCAAACAAGATAATGTACTTTCTTTTCAAGATTTTCACAATTTTCACAAGCAAGAGAGTCACACACATGAGAAGAGTTTTTACAATGCTTTTCAAGTTTTTCAAACTCAATTTTTTATTTTTTCAACTCTTCTTTAAGTGTCTTAACCCTCTTTTCAAGCCAGTTGTTAAGCCCTTTCAAACGGTTGTTTGAGAGAACCAATCGGTTAGCTTCTTCATGAGTTTCTTGAAAATCTTGAAGCAATGTACTATAATTTTCAGCACTTAGGGAAGCACATGAACTTACATTGCTTGAGCTACATGACTCATCATCTCCTTTTGCAATCAAGCATATGTTTGCTTTTTCATCTTCACTTGATGAGGAGCTTGATAAGGAGACGTCATTTTCATCCAAGCAATATATGCTCTTCTTGATTTTCCCTTTTTCTCCTTGTAGTTTGATTTCTTTTCATTGCTTTCTTTGTTTGGGCAATCAGCTTTTATGTGCCTTTGTTCACCACAACCAAAGCAAGTATAATTGTTAGAATTTGTTCCGTCCGGTTGACCGAGACGTCTTCATGCGCGACCTCAACCGTCAGCTAGGGACTCCTTCCCACTGATTGCCTATGGATTCCTGCAAAAAAAAAGGACAAAGAGGCGCCTTAGCGGCTGTTTGCACTCCGACGCTCAAGTCAGCCAGCAAGAAACACCAAAACTATTCACCTCCGTCTCTGAGCACCGCGTATGGCACTCTGAAGGTGATAAGAAATAACTGTGTACTGGGTATCTGTGTTCTCTCTTTCGGGCAAAAATATTCCCCAGTCCCTTGTTCGTAACTAATGAAGCACGAGCAAGCAACTAGAGAGCTCTGGTAAATTTGCAGAAAGTTCGAACCCTTTTTTCAACATTCTCCGCGCTATTTAAACTACCCAAGTATTTAAAGCGCCTTAAAGCGCTTTTAATCACAAACGTAACGCACTCATTAAAGCGCTTAATTAGAAAACGTAGTGCATTTAAGACGTTGAAACGCACGGGAGCCATTATAGTACCTGAATGCTCGAAAGGGAAACTGTATTGAATGACTTTTAATTACCTGGCACCTGACTAAAGGGTGTTTCTATTCTGGCATGGCTGTCGTACACGTGGAGGGCCTCACGACGCCATGACCCCATCCGGGGGCGTTTCTGCCCATCTGGGGACGTTTCTACGTGTGAGTCCTCCTGCTTGGGAATGCTACTGCGCTAGGGGTGACTTTTTGGGTGCCAACTCATGCCCCCAAGTGTCTAGTCACTTACTTTGAGAGCGTATCTGCCTTCCTCTTGTACCCTGCACCCGGTTGCCCTGGGCGTGACTTTCCTCTTGAGTCGTATCTGCTCCACAGGCGTCTCTGGGGCGGGAGGAGCACTTCACGAGTCAGGCTGCCCTACACTGCTACTATTACTATGGCCTTGAAGCCACCTTTTCCTTCTCTTTATCACTGCCACGGGTTATCGGGACCTGAGGCCTTCCCACGGCATCGCTCCCTCCATGGTCTTTCCTACCCATGGGTATCGGGGAACCACACCGTGATTGCCTTGCTTCAGCACTGTTTGATCTGGCGACGCCCTGGTTGGGCGACGCCTTTACCTAGGCGACGCCTTGCCTTGGCGACGCGACACCTGGCCTTGGTGACGCTTCCTCTTGGCGTCTCTCCACCTAGGCGACGCCTTGCGTTGACTTTGACTCTCCAGCCGTTGACTTTGACTCTCCAGCCGTTGACTTTGACTTTGACTTAGTCAACGCCCCGGATACGGGACGGTACACAAGCCCCCCAGTCTTAAGCTGAAGACTTGTCTTCAGCGTAAAGACTAAAGTCTCGCCCACGCCGTCCACGTGCCATCCTGATGACGTGTCATTCCCTGCTGACTCAACAATTCTCGAATTGTTGACGTGACGCTCTCTGTACCCTAGGAGCGCTCTTACTGATTGATTTGACCTCCTCTGAAACGAGGATGATAACACCTTTTGGGCTACCCTTGATCGCGCGCCACGTGGCCCATCGCGCGGCCATCCTCCAGAGACCTTTGCGTTTCTCTTGGGCAATTGATCCTCTGACGCGTGGCACGATCCCACGGCCCTCAGTTAGCGCCTCTTGAGTTGCGAAATGTAACGTTTAAGTCACTCCAAACCCCGCGCTCACCCTACTGTTACATTCATTCGCTCTGCAACTCCGCACTGTTCATCGCCTTCAAAACCCTTTTTCTCTGCAATCGCGATTCTCTCCTTCCTGCGCTCTTCTACTGCCTCCATTCCAATAACAAAGGTACGATTTCGAGTACTCACGACTCTTCCCTTTCGTCGCATTATAGAATTTATTGAACTGCCTGGGACTGTTGTTATTCACGTATTACTGCATCTCTCCACTTCTTCTTCCTCCTCTAATTTTTCTCGCGTGGGTGACGCTTCTTGGGGCTCTTTCCCCTTCTTGCCATGGCTAAACTTGCTAAACCCTTTTTCCTCTCTTCTTTCTCCAGCTATCTATTTTCACCATGACGCGCGCGAACGCGGAGCCTGATTCTTCCCCCACGACCCCCAAGTCCAACTACAAAGCCTTCTACCCTTGGGCCCCCGACGAGCTCCTGAGTGAATGCACCAACCTGACTTCCTTCCAGGACCTGGAAGCTCACCGGGGGGATCCCCATTTGTACAACTTTAACGCCTTCTGCCGCACACACGACGCCCACATATCCGTCCGTCCCGGCAGGCCTGGGGAACCTGTTTGTTTGGATGACAGACCTAGAAAGGGGAAACCCTTCTTCTTCATGTACCAGACCGTGTTCAAGCGCGTAGGAGTGCGTCTCCCGTTCACTCCCTTCGAACGGGAACTTCTCACTGAAATCAACACTGCCCCCGCCCAGCTTCATCCCAACAGCTGGGCATTCGTGAGGGGCTTTCAAATTCTTTGTGGACACCTGGGCATCCCCCCTTCTGTAGATGTCTTCCTGCATTTCTTTGAGGTGAAGAAGCAGGGGAAGAGCTTCTGGGTAAGCTATTCCGGGATCGCAGGCAGGATCCTCCTCTCCCTCTTCCAGAATTCTTATAAGAACTGGAAAGGGAAGTTCTTCAGGGTGTGCAGCGCCAAGCACGATCCCACAGCTTTGGATGGCTTCCCCCTTTACTGGACGGAGCGCCCTAAATTGCTCAGGGCCAAAACCCTGGAAGAGCTATCTCCCGCCGATAGGGAGGTAAGCAAAGCCTTGGCCGGGTTGGGGATCGTTTTTGATACCTTGAAGCTGGTCGCTAGCGAGTACAATGCTCACGCCCTGACCACTTATTTTGGTAAGGGGCTCTCCCCTCATCTTTTTTGTTGTGAACAGCCTGCTATCGAACGTTTGTTCCCCCGGACTCTTATACTCATTTTATATTGTGCCATGTTACTTGCATTTCACGCCTCCATGTGTGTTGTAATTTTGCATAGCTGCTTTGGTCCTAATTCTTGCTGTTTGGTTTGTCTTGATGTAGGATCAGTGATGGGCGCTTCCAAGAGAATGATGCTGGCGAAGGCAATGAAGGAGGCACGTGCCGCCAAGGCGGGCGCCTCCTCCACCCCTGCTGCTGATCCGGTTCCCCCACCGACTCTGTCGCCGCCTCCTCCGATCACCGCCGAGGCTACCTTGAGTTCACCTCCGTCGTCTCCTCACAGCCTTGCAGCACTTCAGACTCCTCGCTCTCCTCTACCCATCGCCGCTGTTCCCCTAGCCGCGGCCTCGTCACCGGCTCCAACCCCCCTTGACAAAGGGAAACGGGTTTTGGAGATTCTATCAGATGATGAGGACTCAGAAGGCGTGGCTCCCTTCTGAAGAAGAAAATCTGCGCGGGTTCCTCTTTCGGTAGAGGCGTCGCCCCCGGGAGGGAACCCCTTCATGGATAACCCCCCGAGCGCGACCTCACTCCCTCCCATGACACTCCAAGAGGAAAGGGGTGAAGGCGCCGAATCTGCCCCGCCTCCGCCGCCAGCAGAAACCATTGCTTCCCCTGCTTTCGTCTCTGCCGCCCCTGACTTCATCGCCATCCCTCCTCCGATTATGCATCTAATGAGGGGCTTCAGCGGCGGGACTCTGCCAGAGGGCACCGACAGGAAGGAAGGCATGCCCTTCTACTTGGGGGCCTTCTTGGCGGTGGCCCTTGAATGGTGCGCCCAGGCCAGAAACGCGGTCATGCAAGCTCAAACTCTCCAAGCCTTGGAGACAAAGGCGACTACTCTGGAGGAGGAGATGAGGACCCTGGGGCGCCAGAACGAAACTTACCAAACCTCTCTGAAGCAAGCGCAAGAGTCCAAAGCAGAAACTGAGAGGCAACTGGCAGAGGCATTGGAGCTCCAGGCTGGCTTTTTTACTCGTGAGGTCGCCCTCCAAGTCCAGGTAACGGGCCTTCAGGAATTGCTCAAAGCTGATGCAGAAATTCAAAAGGACCTGAAGGACCGTTGCCGTGAGCAGGCTGACAAGACGGAGCGGATGGAGGGGGAAATGACCACCCAGGCCAGAGCTATGGACCTTCTCCGGGCTGACTACGACAAACTGCAGGTCGAGGTCAGTCGACTTCGCGTTAAGAAAGAGGCTCTGGAGAAGCAGGTGACCTCTGGGGATGCCGCCGTTGAGGAGCTGGAGAAGGAGAAAAAGTCCCTTATCCAGGAGATGGCGGGTACTTTCGAGGAGGGGTTCCAGGAGGCTCTGACCCAGGCGTCCTGTGAGAACCCTGGCATCAATATTTCGAACTGCGACCCCATGCACCATGTCGTCGACGGGAAGGTCGTGCCCATGGACGTGGATGACTGAACCGCTGTCTCTCAACCGCCGCCCCCACTTTCAAGCTTAATTCCTTTATTCTTTACGCCTGCTTTTGACTTTCTCTGTTCAAACTTGTAATTCTTTGAACTATCCGTACTCTGCTACAAATTTGGGTGTTCGTATGATTGCTTTTGTGTCTTTGCCATATACGATTCTGCTTATGCGATCTTATTCTCATCTTTTGCCTTCTTATGCTTCAGTTGTTCTGTTTGTATCGTATTCGCTTCTTTGCTTCGTCGGGCGGCCTTGTGTGACCGGGAAAGATCGTGTGCCAACCCTCACGCCCATGGAGAGGCTCACCTAGTGACGCCGTATCGTCCACGGGGTGTCTCTAATACCGAAACGGTTCTCTCCCTGATTCTTAGCCTCCGGCGCCCACGCCTAAGGAGAGGCCTGCTACAGCAGTGCCGTATCATCCCCGGGTGTCTAAAACGTCGAGTGCTTTGGGGGGGGGGTCGTTCCCTCTATGGTCTTTCCTTCCCATAGGTATCGGGGAACACCCTGCCAGCAATTCGCTGGTGTTTGGCAATCTTATCTCCCTCCACAGTCTTTCCTACCCGTGGGTATCGGGCAGATAACGCCAACAACTAACTCTGCCTCCTTCACTTTCGTCTCCTTCCACAGTCTTTCCTACCTGTGGGTATCGGGGAGGCGACCCTGCTGATATTTGGGTTGGCGACGCCCGCGACGTCTCATGTCGGCGTCGTCCTTTATGTCATTCCAGGCGACGCCTCGGGCGTCTCACGCTAGTGTCGCCTCGGGCGTCGTCCCTGACTTGACATTGACTTTGACCTTGGGCTTGGTCGATGCCTGGGGGCGGCGAAGAGCTCAAGGCCCTTCCCGTATCTTCCACGAGGCGCTCCCTGTATAGCTGATGAGACGTTCAGTCATTCAACTTGATCCACATGGCGCTTTCTGTATGGCTGATGGGACATTCAGTCATTTCACTGAGTTCTGACTCCTGCTGTGCCCCTGACCCACTTTCGACGGCGCATCGTACCCCTGGTTACTCTATTGATACGACGCGCTCAGATCTTCACCAGTGGTGCCAGGGTCATCTTTTCACCTTGTGCCACGTGGATCAATCGTGCGGTGCATCCATTCGCGTCGTTTGGCGCTCTAACCGCTTTATTTAACTCTTCAAACTCTGAAACTATTCTCATCATTTTCCCACTCTTCATAACCTACTTACGTTCTCTCTTCTTGCACCCTTTCTTTCTCACGAAGGGTTGTTCCGGCAATCGCTCCCCTCGCTCGACTCTTGCATTTCCGGCGGTCCCCACACCCTTGAAACCCCTTATCTCGTTAAAGAATGTCTTCTCATGCTGCTTCGTCCAGGGTCAGTCCCAAGGATTTGTACCCCTGGGCTTCGAGTGAACTTCTTGATGAGTGTTCATGCTTACTCTCTACCAGGGCCATACGGGAGCACAAAGGGGAGTCGTGTTCTTATGACCACCGGGCCTTCGCAAGGAGGCACGATGACGATATCGCTTGCTCCCTTGCACTCTAGGGGAGCCAGTATGTGGAGACGAACGGGCTAACGACGGGGTCCCTTTCTTTTACTTTTACCAGGTGGTGTTCAAGACCATCGGGGTGCGCCTACCCTTCTCCCGGTTCGAGAAGGAACTGCTGTCTGAGAACAACGTTGCTCCGGCCCAGTTATACCCCAACAGCTGGGCCTTTATCAAAGCCTTCGACATTCTCTTCGGGTTTCTGGGTTGTGCACCCTTGGTTGACCTCTTTCTTCACTTCTTCGAGGTGAAGAGGCAGAGACACAACCTCTGGGTAACTCTCAGTAATGTTCCCGGGAGAGTTCTCTTTACACCCTTCCAAAGCTCGTTCTCCGGGTGGAAAGGCCGGTTCTTCAAGAACTGCCGTACTGACCTGGTTCCCGACGCTCTGGATGGGTTTCCGCTGTACTGGGTGAGAGAGACGAGGGCCCTCAAAACCAAGCCCTTCAAGAAGCTGGCTCCAAGTGGTCAAATAGCTTGCCAGATTCTTGTTGAGGCGGGAGGTTTTGACTCTGCCACTTTGATCAGCCTCGAGTCCAACGCTGGGACTCTCGAAAAGTACATAGGTAAGAGTCGCTGCCCTAGAAACTCCAGCCCTTGTTGTTCTCTGTACGTGCATGTCTTGCCTCATGGCGTCTCTGACACATTTATCTCCCTTGGCGCAGGTTCGAAAATGAACCGAGAAAGGAGGACGCAACTTACCCGAGCTCTGCGGGCTGGGAAAGGGGCTTCGCCTTCCTCTAGTGCTGATTCTGATGACCGCTGACAAGTGGCTCTTTTGTGATTTGCACGATTTGTAATATTCGCCCCATTTGGGCTACTTCAATTGTATTGATCATTGCTTGTAGCACCAACTTTTTCTATACCAATTGATTTTTTGCAACGTCACTTTACTCTGCATACATTTCACATATTGCGCGCTTTCCTTCCCCCTGCTCATCAGCAGCGCCCACCTCCATCCAGGCGACGCCCTCTTTCTTGATGACGCCTTGACCTAGGCGGCACCTTCTTTCTTGGCGACGCCTTCTGTCTTGGCGACGCCTTCTTTCTTGGCGACGCCTTCTCTTGGCGACGCCTTTCCTTACTTCAAACGGAGAAAGATACAGGCTAAAAACCAAGGCACTTCTTTTTCTCAAATTGGTTTTAACTTTATTAGGGTGACCTCATTAAAAAACCCCCGAGAGGGAAAAAGAGTGTCCCCTTCAACTAAATTGTTACATAACTGGTTACATAAGTCAACTGAAATAAAATTTTAAGTTGGCTGCATTCCAACTGCGCGGAATAGGACCTCCATCTAAAGTCTCCAGGTTGTACGAATCGTTGCCCTTAGCCTCAGTAACTCTGAAGGGTCCGGTCCACTTGGGAGACAGCTTATTCTCCAACTCGTATGGGTGAGCTTTCCTCATCACTAGGTCGCCGACCTGAAACTGTCGCGGCTTCACCTTAGAGCTATATTGCCGCTCTACTCTTCTCTTCGTCGCTTCAGCCTTTCTTCATTGGATTCCTCCGCCACAAAGTTTTGAAAACGTGGCGAGCTCTCATGTATTTCTACCGGGATCATCGCGTCCGACCCGTAAACCAAACTGAAAGGCGTCTCCATAGTAGAGGATTGGGGCGTGGTGTGATAGGCCCATACGATCCTTGGTACCTCTTCCGCCCACGCCCCTTTGGCTTTCTCCAACCTTCTTTTTAACCCCCTCAGCAGAACTCTGTTTGCCGATTCTACCAGCCCATTAGTCTGGGGGTGCTCAACTGATGCAAACACCTGTTTAATGCCTACCTCAGCACATAGGTTTCTCAACTGTTGACTGGCGAATTGGGTTCCGTTGTCGGATATCAGCCGCCTTGGCACGCCAAAACGGCACACGATGTTCTTCCACACAAAGTGTTGTACTTTGTGCGCTGTGATTTGTGCCACGGGCTCCGCCTCTATCCATTTGGTGAAGTATTCGATGGCAACGATCAAATACTTCATCTGCCTGATCGCCAGTGGAAAGGGGCCCAGGATGTCGATTCCCCATGTATGGAAAGGCTACGGGCTGTATATGGACCGCAACTCTTCTGGCGGCGCCTTGTGCCAGTCGGCGTGCTTTTGACATTGCCTACACCGCTGGGCGTGCCGTGCGCAGTCCTCTTTCACTGTTGGCCAGAAGAAACCTGCGCTAACCTTGGAGGCTAAGGATCTTCCCCCTACGTGGCTCCCGCAGATGCCTTCGTGTAGTTCCGCCACTATCCTGGTGCACTCGTCGCCACTGACGCATGTTAGGATAGGGTGAGTGAAACCGTGTCTGAACAGCACCCCATCCACCAAAGTATATCTTGCGGCATTTCTTTTGACTTTCTTACCTTCTTCAGGCTCCACTGGGAGAGCCCCATCCGCCAGGTATCGCTTGTAGGGTGTCATCCAGGTGTCTCCCCTGGCCAGAACGCATACCTGCATCTGCTCTTCCTCAGGCACACTCGTGTACATGCTGATGCGGGGCGCCCTCTGCGTATCCTGGGTCAAAGAGCAATGACTCCTTGGCCTTCCCCTGGATGTATGAATCTGGAGGACGCCCACCCTGTTGTCTTCCACGAATCTACGCGGGGCTTTGAGAGTCTCCTGGATCACTGTCCTCTGTCTACCCCCCCTGCCTGAGCTGGCCAGCTTTGCGAGCAGGTCAGCTCTGGCATTCTGCTCCCTCGGGACATGTATCAGCTCAAGAGCGTTGAATGCTCCCTTCAACAACTTGACGTATTTCAGATACGCCGCCATCTGTGGGTCCTTCGCCTGGAACTCACCCGACACCTGCCCCGTAATCAGCTGGGAGTCGCTCTTCACCAAGAGGTTATGCGCGCCCATCTCCTTGGCCAGGAGCATACCTGCTATCAGGGCTTCGTATTCTGCCTGATTGTTGCTTGCCTTGAAAGCAAAGCGCAGGGCCTGCTCGATCAGTATGCCGTCGGGTCCCTCCAAGACTATTCCCGCACCGCTCCCTTGTTGGTTTGAAGAGCCATCAACCGAGAGCAGCCACTGCGAACTCGCTTCCACCTCTTGCTCACCTCCGGGCGAAAGTTCCGCTACAAAATCTGCGTACACCTGCCCTTTGATGGATCCTCTAGGCTCGTACTGGATGTCGAATTCTGACAGTTCCACCGCCCAGCGTACCATTCTTCCTGCCACATCAGGTTTCTGCAGCACTTTCTGTATAGGGAGGTTGGTCATCACCACCACCGTAAAGCTGTGGAAGTAATGACGGAGCCTCCTAGCAGAGAACACTACCGCCAGCGCCGCCTTCTCTAGTGCTTGGTACCTCGTCTCAGCCCCCTGTAAGGCCTAGCTTACGAAGTAGATGGGCTTCTGACTCTGGTCCTGCTCTTGGACCAACACGGAACTGATGGCCCGCTCCGTTACAGTAAAATATAAACGGAGGGGCACGCCCGCTACCGGCTTGCAGAGGACCGATGGCGTCGCCAGGTACTCCTTCAGCTTAATGAAAGTCGCTTCGCATTCATCAGTCCATGCAAAGCGACTGTTTCTCTTGAGGCACTGGAAGTACAGGTGCCCCTTCTCTCCTCCGGCGGAAACAAACCTCGAGAGCACCGCCATCCGCCCTGTCAGCTGTTGCACCTCCTTCACCGACGTCGGGCTCCGCATGGCGATAATAGCCGCGCATTTGTCGGGGTTCACCTCTATCCCCCTCTCGGTGAGCAGAAAACCCAAGAACTTACCGGCCTCTACCCCGAAAACACACTTCTCGGGGTTCAACTTGAGGCGGTACTTGGATATTGTGTTGAACAACTCCTCCAGGTCTGCCATGTGCTGCACCCTATCCTGCGACGCCACCACCATGTCGTCTACATAGGCGTACACATTCCTCTGGTACGTGGCGCCCGCATTTTTCAGCCCGAAGGGCATCACCTTATAGCAGTAACTGCATGTCTCAGTCATGAATGCAGTCTTGCTCTCGTCTCTTGGGTGCATCTTGATTTGGTTGTACCCTGAAAAGGCGTCCAGGAAACTTAGCACCTTGCTGCCGGACGCACTGTCTACCAAGGCGTCGATGCTGGGCAGCGGATACGAGTCCTTTGGGCATGCCTTGTTCAAGTCCGTGAAGTCAACACACATCCTCCACTTTCCGTTCGCCTTCTTCACCAAGACGACGTTGGCGAGCCACTCAGGGTACTGAATCTCCCTGATGTGGCCAGCACTCAGCAACTTCTGCGTTTCGTCTTTCACCACCTGTTGTCGTTCCTCATTGAACTTTCTCCTTCTCTGACGCACGGGGCGGACCGTGGCGTCCATGCTGAGGTGGTGACACAGGAAATCGGGGTCGATGCCTGGCATATCCGAGGCGGACCATGCGAAGGCATCCAGGTGGCGTGAAATCACTTCCTGTTCTTCCGGGCTTAGCGAACTTCCTAACTTGAAAGTCTTGCCGCCAATCTCCCTTTCTACGGCGTTAGCCGCAGGTTGCTCCCTGCTATCATCTTCGACGGGCGCCGCCTCTTCCACGGGCGCCGCGTCGTCAGGGCCTTCCTCCATTGGCACATCTGCATCGGGCATCGCCCTCTCCGCTATGGCCGCTTCAGGTGTCAACCCAGCGGGCGTCGCCTCAATCATCGTCGCATCCGCGCTCGGCGGACGTTCATACACCATGAATACGCCTCTCTTCGTTTTCAGGCTGTTTTCATAGCATTTCCTCGCCTCCTCCTGGTCTGACCCGATGACTATCACCTGGCCATTGAGGTCCGGCAGCTTCATCTTCATGTGGCGTGTGGAGGAAACCGCGTTCAGACGGTTTAACGCCGGTCTGCCCAGCAAAATATTGTAGGCGGAGTTGGCGTTCACGACCAGGTACCGGATGCTTTCGGTACGGGAGGCCTCTCCGTCTGTGAACGTAGTCCTCAACTCCAGGTACCCTCGGACTTCCACCTTGTTATCCCCGAACCCATACAGGCACCCCGTATAGGGACTCAACAGATCGGGGGACAGCCGTAACTTGTTAAAGGTCGACAGAAACATGACGTCTACCGAACTTCCTTGGTCGACAAGCACTTTGTGCACCTTCCTTCCGGCTGTGACGACTGAGATGACAACGGGGTCGTTGTCGTGGGGTACCACATCTCGGAGGTCTCTTCTCGTGAACACGATATCCGACTCCCACGGCTCCCCTGAGAGCCTCTCTTCAATCGAATTCACCCCCCTCGCGTACTTCTTCCGCTGGGAGGCGGTGGGTCCCCCGCCGGAAAAACCTCCAGCAATGGTGTGGACCTCGCCAAGCACAGGCATCTCGTGTGCTGGTTCTTCCGCCGGCGGCGACAAGGTGGCGGTCGTTGTGGGATCTGCGACATAGTCCTTCAAAAACCCAGTCCTCACCAGCTCATCTAGCTGGTAGCCCAACGACAGGCGATTATCAATGTGGTGCCCGAAAGCCTCGTGGAATTCGCACCAAGAGTCTTTACGGGGCCCTAACACCTTGTCGGTCTTCGCCGGTCGCCTCAGCCTCTCAGCTATGTTAGGCACGGCGATTAAATCCTTCAACTCAACCACGAAGTTGTACCTCGCCGGTCTCGCTCTTTCTCTGGCGGGGCGTTCGCCTCTTGCTGGACCCCGGGGCTGGGGCTTTCTGGCCTCGTAGGGGCGTCTCGCCTCTGGCTTCTTTCTCCCCGTCGTGGTCTCATTGACCCTGACGGGTTGAACTCGCGCCGGTCCCCTCGGGCGTGAGGGCACGACGCTGGTGCGCTTCACACATACCTCCCCTTCAGAAGCAATATGCTCTCCCACCCTACGCCGTAGTTCAGCGAAAGTCCTAGGGCGATTGCGGATAATGGATTCTCCAAAGGGGCCGGGGCATACGCCTTTCACAAATGCGTACACGATCATAGGCTCCTCTGTTGTACCAACCTTCACGACCTGGGCCCCGAAGCGATTGATATACTCCTTCAGGGTCTCCCCCCTGATACTGCTTCACATCAAACAGATCGTAGGAGACCGGCGGCGGGGCCTTGTTAGCTAAGTACTGTTCCCGGAACAATCGCGACAATTGGCGGAAAGATGTGATATGACCCTCTGGGACGCTAATGAACCAGTCCATAGCCATCCCGGTCAGGGTGCTCATGAAGAGCTTGCACTTGGCAGCATCAGAACCGCCTATCAGGACCATCTGTGTGTGAAATGCAGCAAGATGCGTCTCTGGGTCCTCCATCCCGGTGAAGATCACTTTGGGTCCCGCGAACGTGTTCGGGATCGCTGCGTCTAGGATCTCCTGTGAGAAAGGAGTGGAAAACTCCCTTGGTGGGGAATGGTTCTCCATCTCGTCATGCCCAGGCCGCCTCCGATCGTTTCTCAGGCCCTGGCGCAACTCCTCATTCACACGGTGGAGCTCTTCGTTCCGCTCATGCGAGGCGTCAAGGTCTGCCTGCATGCGTTCCTGCTCCATTTTCGAATCCGCCATGTCCTGTTGCAGCCCCCTCATTATCTCCAGGACCTGTTGCATGGATAGTTCTGCTGGGGCTGCGCGTGCTGTGCTTCGTCTGGTGGGGGCCATGGTGACTCCAACCTCCTTCAACGTTACTGTAACTTGGTAGATTTCCTCGAACTTGTGATGGGACTGATGTTTTATATCGGCCCCACGGTGGGCGCCAAATGTTCCGTCCGGTTGACCGAGATGTCTTCGTGCGCGACCTCAACCGTCAGCTAGGGACTCCTTCCCACTGATTGCCTGTGGATTCCTGCAAAAAAAAGGACAAAGAGGCGCCCTAGCGGCCATTTGCACTCCGACGCTCAAGTCAGCCAGCAAGAAACACCAAAACTATTCACCTCCGTCTCTGAGCACCGCATATGGCACTCTGAAGGTGATAAGAAATAACTGTGTACTGGGTATCTGTGTTCTCTCTTTCGGGCAAAAATATTCCCCAGTCCCTTGTTCGTAACTAATGAAGCACGAGCAAGCAACTAGAGAGCTCTGGTAAATTTGCAGAAAGTTCGAACCCTTTTTTCAACATTCTCCGTGCTATTTAAACTACCCAAGCATTTAAAGCGCCTTAAAGCGCTTTTAATCACAAACGTAACGCACTCATTAAAGCGCTTAATTAGAAAACGTAGCGCATTTAAGACGTTGAAACGCTCGGGAGCCATTATAGTACCTGAATGCTCGAAAGGGAAACTGGATTGAATGAATTTTAATTACCTGGCACCTGACTAAAGGGTGTTTCTATTATGGCATGGCTGTCGTACACGTGGAGGGCCTCACGACGCCATGACCCCATCTGGGGGCGTTTCTGCCCATCTGGGGACGTTTCTACGTGAGTCCTCCTGCTTGGGAGTGCTACTGCGCTAGGGGTGACTTTTTGGGTGCCAACTCATGCCCCCAAGTGTCTAGTCACTTACTTTGGGAGCGTATCTGCCTTCCTCTTGTACCCTGCACCCGGTTGCCCTGGGCGTGACTTTCCTCTTGAGTCGTATCTGCCCCACAGGCGTCTCTGGGGCGGGAGGAGCACTTCACGAGTCAGGCTGCCCTACACTGGTACTATTACTATGGCCTTGAAGCCACCTTTTCCTTCTCTTTATCACTGCCCCGGTTATCGGGACCTGAGGCCATCCCACGGCATCGCTCCCTCCATGGTCTTTCCTACCCATGGGTATCGGGGAACCACACCGTGATTGCCTTGCTTCAGCACTGTTTGATCTGGCGACGCCCTGGTTGGGCGACGCATTTACCTAGGCGACGCGACACCTGGCCTTGGCGACGCTTCCTCTTGGCGTCTCTCCACCTAGGCGACGCCTTTCGTTGACTTTGACTCTCTAGCCGTTGACTTTGACTCTCCAGCCGTTGACTTTGACTTTGACTTAGTCAACGCCCCGGATACGGGATGGTACAAAATTGAAATCACTAGTTTTCTTGTTGTCATACCTTTCTTTGTTGGCTTTTTTGTTGCGATTTCTCTTCAAGAATGTACTAAACTTCTTGGACAGCAAACTAAGGTTTTCTTCTTCACTTTCATCACTTGACTCTTGCTTGCTTTTATGCTTGGCAACTTTCAAGGCAATGCTTCCCACATGCTTTTCTTCACTTTCTTGAACATTGAGTGTATTCATTTCTAACTCATGTTCTCTAAGCTTACCAAACAATGAAGCCATTGTCAAGGATGTCAAATCTTTTGATTCAAAAATCGCTGTCATCTTAGGTTGCCATGATCTATCAAGACACTTGAGGATCTTGATGTTTAGTTCTTCTATATCAAAGGTTTTCCCAAGGCTCATAAGGTGGTTGATGATGTGAGTGAACCTCTTTTGTACTTCAGCGATTGACTCACCCTTAAGCATTCTAAACATTTCATATTCCTGAATTAGAGTATGCTTTCTAGCTCTTTTCACATCATTGGTTCTTTCATGAGTCACCTCCAAAGTGTCCCACATCTCCTTGGCTGATGAGTATTGAGAAATCCTGAAAAATTCATCCAAATTCAAGGCAGATGTTATGATGTTCTTAGCAAAACCATCAAATTTGGCCTTCTTGTTTTCAGAATCAGTCCATTGAGACCAAGGTTTTTCAATGGAAGATTCATCTTTTTCAAATTTTGGAATAAAAGGGCCATTTTCAATTGCATCCCAAATTCCCTTTTCAAGAGATTCAACAAAGATTTTCATTCTAACTTTCCAGAATTGATAATTCAATCCACAGAATAGAGGTGGTCTGTTGATTGAAGCACCCTCTCCAAAAGGTAGTTTTTCAGCCATTGAAAAAAGGTTTTAGGATTAAACTTGAGTATTTTTCAAGTACCAAGCGCTTGATGCCAATTGTTAGAATGTATGGCATTACACGAGAGGGGGGGGGGGGGGTTAATTGTTTAAAAGGGGTTTTCGCAAACTTTTTAAGCTAGAATGAAATTCTTTCCAAGAAACCAGATTAGGAATTCAGTTAGCCAAGAAACAATGCTCAAAACAGTAAACAACAAGAAAAACAATCGATTGTTTCGTAGAAACAATCGGTTGTATATACCAGTAAAAATAACAACAACTGAATTTAAAGAGTTTAAGGAAGAAAGAGATGCACAAACAGTTTATACTGGTTCACTCTTAAACCTAGAGCTACATCCAGTTTCCCAAAAACCATTGGCGAATCCACTAAGTAATCAAAACCAAATTACATACACGCACCACCAAAGAAGTGACCTTGATCCCCTCAAGAAACACACTTCCTTTTGCTCAGCACAAACACCAAGAATGTTGATCTTGACAACCTCAAGAGCACACAACCCTTCTTGGCTTTACAACACCAGAAAGTACAAAGTATTCAGAACGAATTACACTTGTTACAGAATGAACTGAAATCAATACAAATGTAATCCTATTCCACTCTTTCTTGATAAACCAAAGCTCAAAGGTGAAAACTCAAATCTTTGGAAAGCACTTTGTGAAAAATTAAATTTGTTTTTCTATCTTATTTTTTGTTATAAAAGTTAAACAAACTATTTATAGCATTTAAAAGAATGGTCAAACTAACAAAACAATTTCTATTAGGATTTTCAAACAAACAATTGATTGAAAGTGCGAATCAATCGGTTGTTTTGGTTTGACAGCAAGTCAACCAACCAAAACAGTTTTTAAACTTTTCAAAAACACCTAAGTATAAAACAATCGGTTGTTTCGACAAAACAACAGGTTGTTTTTCACTTAGTTTGAAAAACAGTTTAAACTTAAAAGATTTGAAAACACTTAAGCTTTAGATTCAACAAAGAGTGGATTACAAAGATAAACTACCCAGATCCTACTCTAAAACACACAGCAACTTCAAGCAACTTCAACCTTCCATCAAACGCTAGGATTTGGATTCTTCAAAGCTTTGATCACACTTGATTCAACATATGCGACTCTTATTCAACTATGAGACGAACAACATTAATCTTTGTTAGGTTCACTGTCATCTGAATACATGAATAACTATTTTGTTGAAATTACAGAGGCATGGATGTGAGTATTTTCGGGCATGGGAATGAGGGATATAAATCCCAACCTATCACGAGGTTCACCTGTGGGCAGCTCGATACTTCAGTGGACGACATATCAGTACAGTTGGTGTTGTTTGGATGTAGTTGAATGCTCTGACCCATTATGAGGTCACTTGGAGTCTATATGATGACCACCGCCTTAGTAGACCCTTCAAGTCCATATGTTTACTACATCCCAATACGTACACAAGTCTCCCATACTATTTTACATTACTTGCTTCAAATTCAAGGGAGAAAATTCAACCTTCCATATTACAAAACAAACAAGAATTAATTAACATATACAAATTTGATATGTAAATTATGAATGTTTTGCATGATTTTTCTTTGTACAGACGGTTCCTTGGAAGACCATTTAGACACTCTTTTTTGTATAGATAGTCCCTGTTAGACTGTCTAGACGTTGTATAGATTGTCCTTTGATGATTATCTATACAAACAAAGAGCATCAAGACGATCTACCAGGGGACCGTCTAGACCTTGTATAGAATGTCCTCTAGGGATCGTCTAGCCAATCTAGGCCATGTATAGAGGACTGTCTATACAAGATGTAGACGATTTTAAAAAAATATGTAGAAGGAAAAAACATTCAAAACATAGTTTATCTTAACATGTACAAACATACCTATTGTTAGAATTATAGGCCTTAAACAAGAGGGCGTGAATTTTTTACGAAAAATTTTCACAAGTATTGAAGGTGTAGTGAAAGACAATGAGGAATCAATCAATTAGAAATCAATTAAGCCAAGTTCAAATTTGTTTTTAATGTGATTGTAGAGCTTTTGGTAGTTTTTACGAAACAATCGGTTGTTTTTATGAAACAATTGGTTGTTTTTACGAAACAATCGATTGTTTATACTAGAAGTGTTAAAAGCAAAGCAAAAACAATTTTAAATGAGAGAAAGGATAGAAAGATTAACATAGAGAGTTTATACTGGTACACTCATTACCAAGAGCTACATCCAGTCCTCAACAACCACTGAGAATTCACTAAGCAATAAAAAACCTTCATTACACACAACACACCAAAGTGGTGATCTTGAACCCTTCAAGAATACACACCACCTTTGGCAAATACACCATAGATTTCACGACAACCTGTAAATTTGCACAACAACAATTCTTACAGAAATTCAGTAGTCAAGAGAGAAGGAATGGAGTACACCTGGGTATAATTAAAGATTAAAGCAAACTTAATACAACACAATCCCATTCCACTCTTAGGAAAGATCCAAAGCCCTTTGCAATCTTGGAAAAACTTATTTGAATAATTTCTCTTGAATAATTAACAACCAAGAGCGTAAAACAACTTATTCAAACTCCAAACAATTGTTAAAAGCATTTAATGCAAGACCCAAGATCAGTTAAAAACATTTAAAACAGATTAGAACCACTTAACAAAATTTTGTTAAGGTTTTCAGAAAAACAATTGATTGAAAACAAGAAACAATCGATTGAATTGGTTTATCAACAAAGTCAACCAAATCAAGCCTTTTGAAATTCTTTTCAAAATACACTAAGTTTAAAACAACCGGTTGAATCGAAATTTCAACAGGTTAATTTTCCACTTTCTTTACAAAACATATATTTTTCAAAAGAACTTGAATCACACAACCTTGGATAATTAATTAGAGTGGATTAACAAATTCAAACTACACTAGACACACACACACAACCAACATCAAGGTCTTAAAGCAATCCACTTGGATTTGGACACATCAAAGCACCTTGTTTAACAATCTCCCCCTGTTTGATGAAGACAAATCCCTGGTTTCCTGGTGTTGTCCTTTTTGAATTTGATAGAACTTGCAAAACCGAAAATGTGCAAGGCAGCAAGATAACCTAGGTTTGGAAAGCGCCCAAGAACCAGTTTTCAACATAAGCTTTTCAGCAAGAAAACTAGCAAATAGAGTATGAAAACCATTGTGATTGGGGTGCAGATCAGAGCACTTAGCAACAACAAAATAAACCAGATTTAAAGCAATGTAGCAGAAGCAATATAACACTAAAAACCACATTATTCTCCCCCTATTTGTCTTGCAAATAGAGCAAGAAAAGAGATAAAAAAAAATTTAAGAAAGAATTTAAGAATCAAGAATACCCAATTCATTTCTTAAGAAGAAAAACCTTTCCTTAGGTAGTGGCTTAGTAAAGATGTCTGCAAGTTGCTTTTCAGTTTCGATAAACTGAACATCACAATCCCCATTGCTCACATGATCCCTTATAAAGTGGTGGCAAATCTCAATGTGCATAGTCCTTGAGTGCTGAAGAAAAATGAAGCGCGAGAGAAAGGAGAGTATGAAAACGTAAGTGGGGTGCTTCTGAATTAGGGTAAAAAAGATTTTAAGATAGCGACTATTTGTAATAGCCGCATTCTTAAATCAAGCGCTTTGATTTAAGAATGAGTCTATTTGTAATAGCCGCATTTGTAAATAAAGCGCTTGATTTAAGAATGTGGCTATTACAAATAGCTGCCTTCTTAAATCAAGTTAATTTCAAAATTGCCACTGCGTTTTGAAAGACAGCGTTTGACTGTAAAAATGCATTAAATAATGAGTCATTTTTTTAAACTTTTGTACTAGTGAGTGGTGGATTAAGGTGCATATTAGAGTTATATCAGAGATATAGCAGTAGTTATAACAGAATAAGAAACCAGAATAGGGCACCATACAATGTAGCATCAAAGTACAACACAAAAATCACCAATTTTTCTCTTATTTGTCTTCACAAATATAATAGGAGAAAAGGTAAAAACAGAATTAAGAAAGATTTTGACAATCAAGAATACCCAATTCACTTCTTAAGAAGAAAAACCTTTCTTTAGGCAGTGGCTTAGTGAAGATATTTGCAAGTTGCTTTTCAGTTTCAATAAACTGAATTTCACAATCCCCATTGCTCACATGATCGCTTATAAAGTGGTGGCGAATCTCAATATGCTTTGTCCTTGAATGTTGAATCAGATTTTTAGTGAGGTTGATAGAACTTCTGTTATCACAAAGCAAAGGCACCTTGTTGACCTTCAAGCCAAAGTCTTCTAGTTGTTGTTTGATCCAGAGAATCTGAGCACAACAACTACCAATGACTATGAATTTAGCTTCTGCAGTTGAGAGGGCCACACAAGCTTTCTTCTTGCTATCACAAGATATGAGACATGAACCAAGAAGAAGACAAGTGTCACTTGTGCTTGTTTGATCCAGCTTGCACCCTGCAAAATCAAAATCAGAATAACCAACCAAATGTATAGAAGAGTGAGAGGGATACCATAAACCAACATTGGTTGTGTCCTTAAGGTATTTCAGAATTCGTTTGGCAGACTTGAAGTAAGATTCTTTTGGATTTGATTAAAATCTAGCACATAGACAAACTGCAAACATGATGTCTGACCTGCTAAAAGTGAGATAGAGCAAAGAACTAATCAATCATCTGAATTTGGTTTGATCTACAGCCGTTCCAGCCAAGCCAACATCCATATAACAACTTGTGAACATAGGTGTGGATGCCTCTTTGCAGATTTCCATCTCAAACTTCTTGAGAATCTCGTTGCAGTACTTGGTTTGGCTTAGAAAGATGCTATCCTTTGATTTCTTGACCTACAACCCTAAGAAGAAGGATAACTCTCTCATCATAGACATTTCAAACTCCCCTTGCATAGCTGCCAAAAATTCCTCACATAGACAATCATTAGTAGCACCAAAAATGATATCAACTTGTACACATGATTAGGATGTTGATGATCTTCAAAACCGGGTGGTTGTGAGACATAGACCCCTTCCTTGATGAATCCATTGAGAAATGCACTCTTCAGATCCATCTGAAACAGTTTGAAATCACTCAAAGAGCATATGCAAGTAGCAGTCTCACAACTTCCAATCTGGCCACTGGTGCGAAGGTTTCATCATAGTCAATGCCTTCCTCTTGATTGTAGCCTTTAGAAACCAATCTAGCTTTGTTTCTTGTTATCACACCAACTTCATCCAGTTTGTTTCTGAACACCGACTTAGTTCCTATGACATTCATGCAATCAATCTTAGGAACAAGAGACCACACATTATTTCTGATGAATTGATTCAGCTCTTCATGCATGGCAGCCACCCAACTTTCATCCTTAAGTGCATCATCTATAGATTTGGGTTCAATTTGTAACACAAAAGCCATGTGTTTACAGTAATGAGAGACAAAGTTTCAATTAGACACTCCCTTATCAATCTATCCAATGATGTTGTCCATAGAAAGATCTCTAGGAATCTTCTATTCTTTGGGAAGTTCATCCTGTTGCAGAATTTCAACCGGTTGTTTCGCAAAATCAATTGGTTGTTTTTCTGGACAGGATTCCAACTTCTCTAGAATGATGTTTTGCTCATCTTCTTCTGCATAATTCTCCACGAATTCCTGTTCTGCACGGTTAGTCTCATGAAAGACAACATGAATAGACTCTTCCAAAGTCATAAGCCTTTTATTATACACTCTGTAAGCATGGCTAGTTAATGAATAACCAATAAAGATACCATTATCCATTTTTTCATCAAACTTGTTAAGGTTTTCTTTTCCATTATTTAAAATGTAACACTTGTAACCAAACACTTTTAGATGACCAATGTTGGGTTTTCTTCCATTAAACAATTCATAAGGGGTTTTCTTCAACATTTGTCTAATAAGGACCATGTTCATCACATAGCAAGTTGTGCTAACAACATCAACCCAAAAATATTTTGGCAAAGAGGACTCGCTTAAAATGGTTCTAGCAAGTTCCTCAGGAGACTTATTGATGACTTTTTACGGCAAGTGCACCGCATTTGTTAGAAGTAATAATTATCCCTAAGGAAGGATATTGATCCCACAAGGAACAGTGAACTATCGAGTACAATATTCGCTAAATATAACAATAGAACAATAAAAAGGAGTTTGAAGTGATTATGTTGGCACTGATCAATAAGAAAACAAACAAAGAATTAGTTGCTTCAATTGGAAAAATAAGGATTAGGTTTCATCTCTCTCACTCTCATGTATTTTGATTAGCGTGTTAATATTAAGTTCTTTGATTGAAATTGATGCCCGTAGAAAATTCATTTATATCGATCTCTCGCATATAAAATTCTTAAAAATGTTTCCTAAATATCGATCTATCGCATACTTATAAAAACAACTTAGAAATCACAATCAGGCGTTAATGGCAATTAACATTTCAAGACTATATCTAGCACTCAAATATGCTAAGTATTGATGTTTAGGTCCGAACCCTAAAAATACCTCTCGGTCAGATTTAAGATTCTCAATTTGTCACAGAAAGTTAAAAGTAAAACAACAATAACAATAATCAATCAAGAACTGAATATTAGTATATAAAATATCACCTCAATACATAAGAGTTTGAGCAGATTACTCCCAATCCCAAGGGTAGAATTAGCCACGCATACTTCTAACACCTTCTATTCTCCCAATTGGGTTACAATTCACTCTATGATGTTTTCCTCTCAATCTGGCACTCTAGGGTTGAGCCTCTAGCCCTCTATTTATCCTAGTTTTCTAGGGTTAGGTTGCTTCCTGTGTCGCGCTAATGGGCTAAATGATAAAACATAAAAAAAGCCCAATCTTTCTTTGCATCTTTTTCCATTCTGGGACCTTCCAGCTTTCTCTTTTTAGCTCAAATTATTCTCCTTTATTCCAAATCTTTAATCCTCCCTAGAAATCTGCAATTAACACCAAATTTGGGAATAAAATGCTCTTACTCAAATAAAGCTCATAAAAATGTAAAAATGTATAAATTCATAAATTAGAGATTATTTTATATGCAAATTAGTAATAAATTTTCATAAGTTCCTATATTTTAATATGAAATATTACTGAAATTAGACACTTATCACCTATTCTTCCTTTCCACAACCCCATTTTGTTGGGGAGTTATAGAAGCAAAAGAGTTATGGAAAATTCCTAAAATTTTCACAAAAAACACTGGATTTTTCATTTTGAAATTCCCCTCCATGATCACTACGAATGGAACAAATGTTACTGCAACTCATGTTTTGTAACCTCTTGGCAAGCTTTTTGAATGCAGAAAATGCATCATTCTTGGATTCCAATAACAATGTCCTTGTGAAACTAAAGAAATCATCAACCATGACAATAACATTGTAGTTTCCACCAAGACTCGTGATTCTTAAAGGACTAAACAAATCCATGCGCAGCAGTTCAAGGGGTTTGGAAGTAGAAACAAAAATTTTCAGTTTGAAAGAATGTTTGATTTGCTTCCCCTTTTAACATGCTTCACATATATGGTATTTCTCAAACTTGAGTTTGGGTAAACCAATCACAAGATCTTTTGAGATCAGCTTATTTAGATGATGCATGTGGATGTGTGTTATCCTTCTATGCCATAACCATGATTCCTCATGTTTTTTTAGAAGGCAGCCAATAGATGCAGAATGTGAAATATCAAGAAGATAAACTGTCCCGACCAGTCCTCGGTCATCAACTCAGAGATTGACCTCAGACATCGTGCACCGATGTTTGGTAATGGGAGGGGGCCACGTGAGGTGGACCCCAGATGCACCTACCAGGGGTTTGGTTAGTCTTTGAGATTGCTATCCTAAGCCTGATGTTGGAGATCAATATCGAACCTCATCAGTGGAGGGAGAAGATTGGACATCGGTCAACAGGATGATGTAAAGGGCCACGTAAGGTGGGCCCTAGAGTTTTGTTAAGATAACAGTTAAAGACAAGAGATATGTGGAAAGCCTAAGTCACGAGGGATCCATGCAAGTGGTGTGTATAACGCATGAAGGCGCAACACGTGTGGATAATCCTATGGGGCGTTTAGACCCATTAGGGTTAGGGTTTCCAAGGATGTTGCATGCATGGCACATGAGTACTAAGGGCACCCACGAAGCAGATGGCGCTAGAGAATAGGTGCACAAGTTGGTACCCAAGCAGTCACTCTGTCATTCGTTGCACTCCAGTTAAGGGAAGTTCATGCGCCAGATACGCTAAGATTCTATGAATAGCGGCGCAAGGGCATTCTCAAAGGAACCCTAGTCAAGGGTAAAAACACAAAGGTAAACCCTAGTTTCAGCCTATATAAAGGGTGCTAAGAACCCTAGTAAGGTACGCAGTTTTTAAGACTGAAGTTAATATACACACTTGGTGTTTCTTTGCCCTAATACTGACTTGAGCGTCGGAGTGCAAACGGCCGCTAGGGCGCCCCTTTGTCTTTGCAGGTGAGAGGTTTATTGATCAAGAAGGAATGATTCTCAAGCAAGATTGAAGGGCCAAAGTTGCTGGTAAAGTCAACCGGCGAAGGGAGTCAACCGACAGGAACATAAACATTGTTGATCCTTTTACCGATGAACAAAACTTCCTGTGATTTTGGTAGCTGTATTTCACACGTGTTGGGCTTGAAGGTTATTTGATAACCTTTGTCACACAGTTGGCTTATGTTTAGGAGACTATGCTTGAGTCCTTCCACAAACAACACATCATGGATCAAAAAGGTGTTTTTGTCTCCAATGGTTCCTCTTCCAAGAATTTTCCCTTTGTTGTTGTCACCATAAGTCACATGACCTTCTTGCTTATGGAGAAGATTGACAAACTAGGTTTTATCCCCTGTCATGTGCTTAGAACAACCGTTGTCTAGGTACCACATGTGCTGATTTTCCATTAAAGAACCCTGCAAGAACAAAAATCAAGGAGCAAGATTTGGTCCCCTTTTAAATTTGGGTCCATGGGTATTAACTGATACATTTGGATCCTTGAAATTCTTAGGAACCCATTTCAAAACACCCCCAAGAACAATAAATTTTCTAACTCTGCAAAATCTAATTGAGTGGGCCTTTTTCATACAATAAAAACATGAAACAACCGGTTGTTTCAACAATTCAATCGGGTGTTTTTCAAATAAGCATGAAAAGGGCTGTAAAACTGATTTTTTCTTGTTGTGTGGATTAAAACCCAATCCAACTTTTCCAAAAACTCATTTTTGCGTTGCAAGAACAATTTCAAAGTTAGATTAGCCTTTTGAAAACTTATCGAAAATTTTCACAAGATAGTGAACCTTCTTATGAAGAGATTCAAAATTTTCACAAAAGGTAGAGTCATATTTGCAAGAAGAGTTTTTGTAAATGATTTCCAGATTTTCAGAATCATTTTTTGAATTTTTCAGCTCTTCTTCCAATGCTTTGAATCTATTTTCCAGCCAATTATTCATGCCTTTCAAACGGTTGTTTAAAAGGGCCACCCTATTAGCTTCTTCATGAGTTTCTTTAAAAGCATTAAGAAGCTAGCTGTAATTTTCAAAATTAACTGAGGTTGTGAAACTTACACTGCTTGTGTTAGAATCTCCCTTTGCCGTTAAGCATAGATTTGCCCCTTCATTTCCATTTGATGATGATCAAGAGGAAGAAACATCATTATCTTGCTAAGCAATTTCACTTGAGCCTTTATGATTAATCTCAAGAATGTCACACATATTCTTTGCAGAACCACATTTTGAAACCTTGGAAAATTCATCAGAATTTAGAGCAAATGTAATGATATTTTTGGCAATACAATCACATTAAGCTCGTTTTCTTTCAGTCTCAGTCCATTGGGACCAAGGTTTTTCAATGAAAACATTATCTTTTTCAACTTTTGGAATAAAAGGGTCATTTTCAATGGCATCCCAAATTCCTCTATCAATTGATTCCACAAATATCTTCGTTCTTAACTTTCAAAACTGATAATTCAAACCACAAAATAGAGGTGGCCTGTTAATTGAAGTACCCTACCCAAAGGGTAGTTTTTCAGCCATGAAAAAGATTTTTAGGATCGAAAACTTGAATGACTTTAAAAAACTTAGCTCCTGATGCCAATTGTTAGAATTGTTTATGAAAGATTTTCACAAGTATTGAAGGTATAGTGAAAGACAATGAGGAATCAATCAATTAGAAATAAATTAAGCCAAGTTCAAAACTATTTTTAATGTGATTGCAGAAAATCAACCAATTATTTTTGCGAAACAATCAGTTATTTATACCAACAGTGTTAAAAACAAAGCAAAAACAGTTTTAACAAGAGAAAGGACATAGAGATTAACACATAGAGTTTATACTGGTTTACTCTTTACCAAGAGCTACATTCAGTCCTCAACAACCACTGAGAATTCACTAAGCAATAAAAAACCTTGATTACACACAACACACCAAAGTGGTGATCTTGATCCCTTCAAGAACACATACCATCTTTGGCAAATACACCACAAATTTCAGAACAACCTCTGACTCTGCACAACCACAATTCTTATAGAAATACAATAGTCAAGAGAGATGGAATGGAGTACACCTGGGTATAATGAAAGACTAAAGCAAACTTCATACATCACAATCCTATTCCACATTTAGAAAATATCCAAAGCTCTTTGAAATCTTGGAAAATCTGATTTGAATAATTTCTCTTGAATAATTAACAACCAAGAGCGTAAAACAACTTATTTAAACTCCAAATAGTTGTTAAAAGCATTTAATGCAAGACCTAAAATCAGTTAAAAACATTTAAAATAGATTAGATACACTTAACAAAATTCTGTTTAAGTTTTCAGAAAAACAATCGATTGAAAACGCGAAACAACCGATTCAATTGGTTTGACAGCAAAGTCAACCAAAGTCAAGCTTTTTTAAATTCTTTTCAAAATACACTAAGTGTAAAATAACCGGTTGAATCGAAATTTCAACAGGTTGATTTTCCACTTTCTTTAGACAACAAATATTTTTTAAAAGAACTTGAATCAAACAACCTTGGATTATTAATTAGAGTGGATTAACAAATTCAAACTACACTAGACACACATACAACCAACATCAAGGTCTTCAAGAAATCCACTTGGATTTGGAGACATCAAAGCACCTTGTTCAACACCTATTTGATATTGTATTTTCCAAATGCATCATCGAATATGTTCATGCCTTTACAAACTTTTCCTTATGTGGAATGACTCATGTGTTATTCACATACTCACCAAATAATGACCATGGCGAACAAATACTTTCAAAACATTTAAAACACCCTCAAATTCATCATACGATGCACCATTAAAGATAATCCCCCATGCATCCATGATAACTTTTCAAGCCTGCACAAAATTAACTAACATTTTACAACTTGTTTTAACATTCTTATTGTTGTAAAACCAACCTAGAAGATTGGAAGCTTTAGGAAGGTCTCTATCACTAACATTGACTTCAGGGCCCACATTCGATAAAATAATCACTATGACAAAACCACGTTTGAAACCCACCATACACACCCATTCTAGTAAGTTATCTCTCGTAGTAGAAACCTACACAAATTTCTTACAACATAGTTACATGACTTGTCAAAATTATAATACAAATGAATGAAATTGTATTTACTTGATTAATGTAAAATTCCTAGCATAGTCTCTTTCATTCAATTCATGCTTACTGCCTACATAATTCACGTTTCACTCCCCTACAATTGCAAGTCTATATGATAGATAACACCTTTATTATAATTTTATCAATTTATAAAACCAACATTTCAAATTTTATTCCTTCCATATTTTAAATAACATTTCAGACTGGACCTTCTACTATGATACATTCTGGATTGTACAATTTGGAAGTTATACAATCCGAAAGGTTATTTTAAATGAGGAATTAGTTTTCAGATTATACAATTTTGAATATAACTTTATATTCCATATTATAGAATCCAAAAGACTTAATCCAAAAGACATTCCCTATTCCAAAAATACCTTTCAGATTGTGTAATCTAGAAAGTCTTTAAATTACAAAACCAAAAATTGAAAAAAATGCAGGAACTAACCACTAACGAAAACCAACTACCTACCCCATCACCAACAAGCACCTCTTACTACAACCACAAATCACCAAATCATTATGAATCACCACTGCAACTTATGATGAAAGCATGAAACACCACAAACTTCACCATTAACTTCATTCAACTTCAGAACTAGACACCATGACCTAACACTATGATAGGAATGCAGAGGCCCAATCGTCCATACCCATTAGGATGACCCGGAACCCACTTACCTAAGTGACTATGTGTGAAGGGAGAATTATGTTGAGTCATACGCAATTATGTTTTTCTGCTGAGTAATGTGCAATTTTGTTTTTCTGCTGAATCATAGGTGTAGATACGCAATCCAATTCTGTTTTGCGGTTTCAGAGTATTGTGAGTTACCAATGATTGACGTTATATCATTTGTTGAAATACTACCATGATGAAAGGAATGAAAAAAGAGAAAAGAATTATTTCCTATCTTTTCTCTTATATGTTTTCTGGAGGTTTCTTCCCTTGACCTCGAATCCAAGGGAGTGTCCTAGCTCTATCAATTGGTCCGACCTGCCCTCTCACCACCATGACCGAACACAATACGAGCTCCAAAGTCACCTCCAAACGCCTGGAAGAAGCCATTCTTCGCCTCACCCAAAATCAAACTACGCCACCTCTAACCAACATGAACTTTCCCTCAAAATCGATTCCATTCTAGAGCAACTGAAGTATCTCAGCACCACATTCATCCCATCCACCCCCCTCCCCACTCACCGCCACCGCCCTATACCAACCGACCACTTATTAAGCTTGAGGTTCCACGTTTTGATGGTAATGATGCCATGGGATGGATCTTCAAAATCTCACAATTCTTCAACTACCAAGGGACACCCGACGAGGACCGTATCATAGTGGCATCATTCTACATGGATGGCCCTGCTCTGAGTTGGTTTCAATAGATGTTTCACAACGACTTCATCACGTCGTGGCCTAGCTTGCTCGAAGCTCTCGAAACCAGATTTGCATCGTCGTTCTATGATGACCCCAAATGAGCCTTGTTCAACTTACTCAACGTGGTATTGCCAATGATTATTTGAATGAGTTTGAACATTTGGAAAATCACATTGTTGGCCTCGCTCCTTCGTTCCTCCTTAGTTGCTTCATCTCTGGACTCTCACCGGACATTCGCAGAGAGGTTCAAGCATTACAACCTTTGTCTCTTCCTCAAGCCATGGCCCTGGCAAAACTCCACGAGACAAGATTGAGGACCGCCGTCGCGGTTATAGGGGTAAACATACTACACCTGCGCCTTCCACAACCACCAACACTACCACAACCCCACTTCTCCCCACCCCACCCAAAATCCAATTTCGTAGGTTGAGCCCAGAGGAAAGAGTTTCCCGTAGAGAAAAGGGTCTTTGCTTTAATTGCGACAAAAAATTTGGCCCCAACCATAATTGTAAGGCTCGTTTCTTCCTATTAATTGGGCAGGATTGTTGATCAAGAGTGATCAAGGGCTTTGAAGAATCCAAATCCAAGTGTTTGATGTAAGGCTGGAGTTGCTGCTGTGTTTAGGATAGGATCTGGGAAGTTTAAAAGTGTAATCCACTATTTGTTGAATCTAAAGCTAATGTGTTTTTAAAACCTTTTTGAAATTAAGTGTTTGTCAAACTAAGTGAAAAACAACTTGTTGTTTTGTCGAAACAACTGATTGTTTTACTCTTAGGTGTTTTTTAAAAGGTTGAAAATTGTTTTGGTTGGTTGACTTGCTGTCAAACCAAAACAATCGATTGTTTAATGGTTTCAATCGATTGTTTCTTTGAAAATCCTACAAAATTTTGTTTTAATGGTTGAATGTGCTTTAAATGATTTCCAACTGAATACGCTCCTCTATTAAATGCTTTGACTAATCTTTTTGAAAAGTATAAATGGTTTGTTTATGTTTTAAAACAAAGAAGAGAAACATATTTGAGTTTTCAGTTGTGAGAAATATAGCTTTCAAGTTTTGAACATTCACATCAAGCTTTGGGTTTTTTCAAGAAAGAGTGGAATATGATTGCATCTGTATTGATTTCAGATTGATCTGTAAACAAGTGTAATTCGTTCTGAATCTTTTGTATTTTCTAGTGTTGTTGCTAAGGAGTGTTGTGCGCTCTTGAGGTGGTCAAGATCAACATTCTTGGTGTGTGTTGTGCCAAAGTGAGTGTGTTTCTTGAAGGGTTCAAGGTCACTACATTGGTGGTTTGTGTGTAATTTGTTTTGATTGTTTAGTGGATTGCCCAGTGGCTTTTGGGGACTGGATGTAGCTCTTGGTTTAAGAGTGAACCAGTATAAATTGTCTGTGTATCTCTTTCTTCCCTTAAACTCCTTCAAATTCAGTTGTTATTGCTTTACTGGTATAAACAAGCGATTGTTTTTCTGGTGCTTTGCTGTTTTGTGCTTAAATTCTTGGCTAACTGAAATTCTGATCTGGATTCACACAAAGGATTTTGTTCTAGCTGAAAAAGTTTTCAAAAACCCCTCTTAAACAATTCACCCCCCTCTCGTTAACGCCATATATTCTAACAATTGGCATCAAGAGCTTGGTACTTGAAAAATATTCAAGTTTCATCCTAAAATCATTTTTCTATGGCTGAAAAAATACCTTTTGGGGGAGGGTGCGTCAATTAACAGACCACCTTTGTTCTGTGGTTTGAATTATCAATTTTGGAAAGTTAGAATGAAAATCTGTGCTGAATCTTGTTCCGTCCGGTTGACCTGGGACGTCTTCGTGCGCAACCTCAACCGTCAGCTAGGGACTCCTTCCCACTGATTACCTGTGGATTCCTGCAAAGAAGAACAAAAGGGCGCCCTAGCGGCCGTTTGCACTCCGACGCTCAAGTCAGCCAGCAAGAAACACCGAAAACTATGCACCTCCGTATCGGAGCACCGCGTATGGCACTCTGAAGGTGGTAAAAAGGAAAACTGTGTCTAGTGTGTATTTTCTCATTCTGGCAAAGATCTTTCCCCAATCCCTTGTCCCTCACCTCAAGGCTCGAGCAAGCAACTAGAGAGTTTCTGGAAAATTTGCCAAAAAGTTCGAACCCTGTTCCCAACATTCTCGGCGCTATTTAAACTACCCAAGCATTTAAAGCGCCTTAAAGCGCTTTTAATCATGAAACGTAACGCGCTTAATTAACGCATCTAATTAGAAAACGTAGCTCATTTAAGACGTTGAAACGCTTGGGAGCCTTTATAGTACCTTAAACACTCGAAACAGAAACTGTATTAAATGACTTTAATTACCTGGTACCTGACAAAATGGTGTTTCTATTCTGACCTGGCTGTCGTACACGTGGAGGGCCTCACAGCGCCATGACCCCATCTGGGGACGTTTCTACGTGTGAGTCCTCCTGCTTGGGAGTGCTACTGCGCAAGGGGTGACTTTTTGGGTGCCAACTCATGCCCCCAATCATCTAGTCACTCACTTTGAGAGCGTATCTGCCTTCCTCTCGTACCCTGCACCTGGCTACCCTGGGCGTGACCCTCCCCTTGAGTCGTATTTGTCCCAAAGGCGTCTCTGGGGTGGCAAGGGTACTTCACGAGTCAGGCTGCCCTACACTGGTGCTGGCCTTGAAGCCACATTTTCCTTCTCTTTATCACTACCCCGGATTATCGGGACCTGAGGCCTTCCCACGGCGTCGCTCCCTCCATGGTCTTTCCTACCCATGGGTATCGGGGAACCGCGCTGTGACTGCCTTGACTTAATGATATTTGATCTTGGCGACGCCCTGGTTGGGCGACGCCTCCACCTAGGCGACGCCTCGCCTTGGCGACGCTTCCTCTTGGCGACGCTGGTACTTGGCGTCTCTTCATCTAGGTGACGCCTTGTGTTGACTTTGAGTCCTGGCGTTGACTTTGACAACGCCCGGATACGGGACGGTACGAATCTCTTGATAGAGGAATTTGGGATGCAATGGAAACTGACCCTTTTATTCCTAAATTTGAAAAGGATGGATCTTCTATTGAAAAACCTTGGTCCCAATGGACTGGTGCTGAAAATAAAAAGGCCAAGTTTGATTGTATTGCCAAGTATATCATAACATTTGCTTTGAATTCGGATGAATTTTTCAGGATCTCACAATGTTCATCGGCCAAAGAGATATGGGACACTTTGGAAGTCACCCATGAAGGAACAAATGATGTGAAGAGAGAACAAAAACATACTCTAATACAAGAGTATGAGATGTTTAGAATGCTTAAGGGATAATCTATTGTTGAAGTGCAAAAGAGGTTCACTCACATCATCAACCATCTAATGAGCCTTGGGAAAACCTTTGATAAAGAGGAACTAAACATCAAGATTCTCAAGTGTCTTGATAGAACATGGCAACCTAAAGTCATTGCAATTTCTGAATCAAAAGACTTGACATCCTTGACAATGGCTTCATTGTTTGGTAAGCTTAGAGCGCATGAGTTGGAGATGAATAGACTCAATGTTCAAGAAAGTGAAGACAAGCATGTGAGGAGCATTGCCTTGAAAGCTACCAAGCACAAGAGTAAACAAAATTCAAGTGATGAAAGTGAGGAAGAAAACCTTAGCTTGCTGTCCAAAATGTTTAGTAAATTCTTGAAGAGAAATCACAGTAAAGAAGCCAACAAAGAAAGGTATGGAAACAAGAAAAATAGTGATTTCAATTCTAACAGTTACACTTGCTTTGGTTGTGGTGAACAAGGGCATATAAAAGTTGATTGCCCAAATAAAGAAAGCAATGAAAAGAAATCAAGCTACAAGGAAAAGAAGGGAAAATCAAGAAGAGCATATTTTGCTTGGGATGAAAATGAAGTCTCCTCATCAAGTGAAGATGAAAAAGCCAAGATATGCTTAATGGCAGAAGGAGATGATGATTCAAGCAGCTCAAGCAGTGTAAGTTCATGTGCTTCCCTAAGTGCTGAAAATTATAGTCAATTACTTCAAGCTTTTAAAGAAACTCATGAAGAAGCTAACCGATTGGCTCTCTCAAACAACCGATTGAATGGGTTGAATAACTGGCTTGAAAAAAGGGTCAAGACACTTGAAGAAGAACTGGAAAAATCAAAAAATGATTTTGAAAATCTTGAAAAGCATTATAAAAACTCTTCTCATGTGTGTGACTCTCTTGTTTGTGAAAACCTTGAAAATAAAGTTCATTATCTTGTAAGAATTGTGGATAAGCTTTCAAAGACTAAAATGTCTTGGCATTTCAAAATTGTGTTTTTGGAAAAGCTGGATTAGGTTTTAATCCACAAAACAAGAAAGATAAGTTTTCAAAGTCTTTTTCAAAACTTCCAGGAAAACAAACTATTGTTAAGTCGAAAAAACTGGTTGTTACATGCTTTTATTGCATGAAAAGAGGCCATTCAGTCAGATTCTGTAAAATAAGGAAATATTTTGTTCCCAAAGGTTTCATGAAATGGATTCCCAAAGATTGTGAGGTTTCAAATGATGAAGGTAAATCAAAAGGACCCACATTTGTAAAGGGACCAAATCTTGTTGCTTGAACTTATTATGATGCAGGAATACTAAGTAAAGTGTGAAGTCCTGAGTTAGATGATCAAGCTTTTGGAAGAAAAGCAGTGTGTCTGGAACTGGATTAAAAGTTGTTTCAAAAGCCAAAAGAAGCACTCTTTATCACAAACAATGACTCATTGAAGGAACTTCATAACAAAAGGATAAGACATTCATTGTCTTTGCTTTTTAATTACTAATTCATGATTAAATTCTTCTTTTTTAAATGAGCAATTGCATTTGCTTTGAACCTTTCTCATTTATGCTTGGAATTCACAATTTGTTAAACTGCTGCAAAAAAACAATTGATTGTTTCCACGAAACAACCGATTGTTTCTTCTCTGACAGCACTGTTGATTTGATTTCTCTATGCATTCTATCCTTTGTAGATTCAAAATTTAATGATTCTTCAAGTCAATAAAGCAGTCTTGAAAGCCTGATTTGGCTTTGGAGGAAGTTATATCTTGTCATAAAAGAATAGATTCCATATCTTGGAAATTCAAGAGCCTTTATATATAGTCAAAAGTCACATGTGCTGACCATGTGTTTTTCTGCTCTCTGCTGACGTTTTATGTGCAAAGCTTGGACCATTTTTCCACCTTAAAGACAGAAACCCACTACCACCAAAGGATCAAAGAAGGTTTCTGCTTTGCTATAAAATCTGTTGCAACTGTTTTCCTGCACAAAAACAACTCATTGGCTCATCTCTTGCAACATCTCTTTCTCTCCTTGTGTGTGTGCCTTTTTCTCATTCTGCTTTCATGGATTCCACTCCTCCTATATCAAAGAGGATTAAAACTAGGGTTGTGAGGTCAAGAGGACATCTTGAGGGCTGGTTTTCATGAGATAATGAATTGATTGAGAGGTACCGCTTTGAAACAAGTACAAAAGTGACAAATAATCCAAAAGTTATCTCCTTTGATTGGTTGAAAAGCCAAAAGCTGGACAATGTGAGAAGGATTCTCATGGAACAGTTGCTGAAGAGGTTCTTGGAGATGAAGGGGAACATATATCCGGATCTAATTCGGGTCTTCTACACAAACTTGAAGTTTGAAGGAAACAATCTTGTTTCACATGTTAAAGGTGTAGACATGGAGATTACCCATGATGTATGGGCTGCTGTAACTGGTTTGAAATATGCTGGGCTGAGAATTAATAAAGGGAACATTGGTGTAGTGGAAGACTTCAACAAGATTCAATATTACAAAAGTTGTTTGAAGAAACCTCAATCTCAAGTAAGAACTTATTTAGTTGGAGGGCTGAAATTAGAGGAAAGAGTGTTGGCTCTCATTGTCACATGGATTCTGACTACAAGAGGGAGCAACCATTATGTTTTAACAGAAGAAGATCTTTTCTATATATACTGCATCATGAAGAAAGTCAAGATCAATTGGATTCATATCATCAAAGAGCATTTACAAAAATCCATGAGGTTAAGTGACTACCATTAACCCTATGCTGTTTTAATTTCTAAATTTCTACTTTATTTTGAAGTGAATCTTGAGGATGAAACTTCTGAGTTGGTGAAATCAACATAAGAAGTGAACAATGGTTCACTAAGGAAAGTGGGTTTCACCAAGATCAATGGAAAATGGGAAGCAAGGATGGTAATCATTGTGGTTCCTCAAGTGCTGCACCTACTGATTTTGATGAAGAAGATCAAGATGCTGATATGAATGTTTAGAATGAAGAACAACCTGCAACTGACTTTGATGTTGGAACAAGTGCTGGACGTCAAGGGGATGAGACTCCCTCAATGTCTTCATTTGAGAGATATATGGTGGATAGACTTGATGGCTTTGCGAAAAATCAAAGAAATCTCCAAGATCTATGTGTTACAAATTTCCAGAACATTAAAAACAGATTCCAAAGCATGGACACTTGCTTTCAGACCCTTGATGAACAGATTGAAGCGTTTCAGAATCAGATTTTTGAGCTACAATATGGAAAGGAAGACTGAAGGAAAAACAACCGATTGATTGCTCGGGACAACCGATTGTTTCCGCAATCTGTAGATGCTTTATTGCTCTTTCTCTTTATATTCTGTTTTATCTGGAACTGTTCCGGCCGGTTGACCTGGGATGTCTTTGTGCACAACCTCGCCCGTCAGCTAGGGACACCTTCCCACTGGCTACCTGTGGATTCCTGAAAAGAAGGACAAAAGGGCGCCCTAGCGGCCGTTTGCACTCCGACGCTTAAGTCAGCTAGCAAGAAACACCAAAAACTCTACACCTCCGTATCGGAGCACCGTGAATGGCACTCTGAAGGTGGTCAAAAGAAACTGTGTATTGTGTATCTTTTCTTGATGTGATTCCACAAGCACAATTAGAATGATTCTTGACATTCTTAGGAATCATCTTGAGTTGGTTAAGAGCTAGGCACTTTATCATAGAAATGGATCAAGGTTCTATGAACAAGAACTGACCAAAACTAGTGCCAAAACACAAACTCATATAGAAGTTCCAATTATTGTCAAATTGAACCAACAAAAAGAGGTAAAAACCATAGGCACTGAATAGAATTGAATGAAAACAACTTTGAACCGAACAAAATGAAATTAAAGACAAGAAAACTGAAAAGGAAAGCTGAAATAGAAATGTACCGAACCAAACACAAAGTACAATAAGAACAGCTGCTGGAAAACTTAAAACCGAACCAAAAATCTCAAGAACACCTACTCAAAACAAGAACAATCAAAAGAGAAGTGATTCTGCCGACAACTCGAACATGGAGGAATCGCTTTGTAGCACTCTCTGTCCCGTCTACGCGACTGCGTTCTCTGCAGAATCACCTTCAGAACCTTCTCTTGGATCTCCAAACGTGACCTACAAAACACACAGACGGCGCCTCTAGCGGCCGTTTGCACTCCGACGATCAAGTTAGACCACAGAACCACCAAATGAGAAAAACTAGTAGTGTGTGTGAAAAACTCTTGCTCTCTCTGTTCTATCTCCCCTAACTCTCACCCTGATTCTCTCTTTTATCTCTCTGCCTGTATCTGGGCCTAACAGAATTCTGTTATGCTTTTCTGACATGTGCCAGAACCCTGTTATGCTTTTCTGCGACAACGTACCTCTAGAATCAGTAGAGTGAGAGCGTGAGAGTCTGTGCGTGTCTGCGCGTCTCTGCGCTTGGCTGCGCCTGTCTGTACCCTCAACGGTACGGAGTGCACCTTTATCTGGACCGCACCCCTCTTAGATGATGACACGTGGAGGCATGCAACTCACATCTAACCACACACGTGTCACTTACTGGAAGGGCTCTAGCGCTTCTCTTTGTGTACCTAAATTACGCCCTTGCGGAGTAACTTAGGATATTTCTTCCATCTGGGTAAATCGCATACTCTTAGGAGAACGCCAGGTGTGGCCGGTCTAGGCACACTCACCAAACGTTGCTCTCTGCGTAAACGGCTTACCCTTCATGGTGTCACGCACGTAATGGGTTGAGGGAGTCACCAATCACTGACTGGTTTACTAGCTCCCTCAGGCCACTCTCGTGCATGATTCCCTGAGATGTGCTCATACGGGGTCCATGCGTAACGCTCTCGCTGGGAACCTCAGTCCCAGTTTAACTGCGTGTAGCACGAGACCTCGATGACCATGCACCCGATGACTGATCGGTGCTCTATTACTTCTCGCGTTCTGCCCCCAGGCGTTAGTCTGGGAACTGGTCTGTTGGTGGCCACTTGGCTACTGACCACCGATCACCGTTCTGGGCGACCTGTCCCCTGACCTCTCTGCCGCCTGATCTGTCGGTGGTCACTTGGTTACTGACCCTCCTGATCACCGCTCTTGGCGATCGCCTCCTTGATCTCTCTGTCACCTGGTCCACGTGTCACCCTGCGAGTGGTCCACGTGGTTCTCTGCTGCTGACGTCATCGACTACCGATGACCGATCGGATCAAGAAGAAAGGAAGGAGAAGAGAGTGTTCATGAAGATGGATGTATGGTTGGATGATCACGCCACTAGAAGGATGGTTGCTCCTAGATGAGTGTGCTGCCGCCACTTGAGGACACCATGGATCCTTCAAGATGAGACTAGAGAAGAAGGTTCAAAAGCTCTCCAATGATCACTCAAAATTTGAGTATAGTTTCTTTTCTTAAAATTCAAATATGAAAAATACAAAGAGAGCACCTCTATTTATAGCCTAAGGTGCTGAAAAACAAAGCTAAAAGAATTCAAAATTCCCTCCTAAACTGATCCTGCCAGTTGACCGGAACGCTGGAAACTGCCTCGTCAAAGGATCGACGTGCGCACCGCTTCGAACCTCCGTTCTTCTTCGAGATCCACCTCAAGAACCTGCAAAGGAACAGAACGGCGCCACTGCGGCCGATCGCACTCCAACGCCCAAGTCAGTGACCGAATCACCAAATACTAAGAGAACAGGAACCGTGCAAATTCTCTCTCATAGTAAGCTCTATAACTCGCAAGCGTAAAGAGTGTAATCTGAACGCGCGTACCTCAGAAAGTTCGTTGAGAACTCTTATATACCTGGTTACTTTCTCTCTCCTGGCAGTTACAGACTTGGACACGTGGCTCGCATCTAGTCGTACACGTGCCTTCATCTGGAGCCTCCTTGACTTGGGCGCTGCTTCTACTCTCATTTTGCTAAGTTACTTATGCATGGTACTGCCCAGTGCATAGCTAACTTGGGAGCACGATCTCTACTGGAATTGGCGAGTTAGGGTGCCTTCGTACACCTTCCCTGTGGTCTCGCCGGCCGCCTTCATAATCTGCACCACCTTCATCTCTGGCGATGTGCTTGCTCTGGCGATCTCCAATCACTAGGTCGCATGAGTTTACATCTGGCGACTTCATCTTTAACCCGGTGATCGCCGATTCTGGTATGCTGGGGATCGGAACACGCCAACTTAATAACTGGCGACTTCACGAGCCCCCCGACTTCCTTCCCTTCTGCCAACCTGGCGCCTTGTCAACACGCCTATACTGTAGCTGGATGCCACGTCATCACTTCCGACTACCAGGGCGGTACACAAGCCCCCCAGTCTTAAGCGAAGACTTGTCCAGCGAAAAGACTAGAAGAGTCACGTCAACACCGGTCTACGTGGCACTGACGCAGAATTCCAAGCGGTTGTACCTTCTGCTTCTCTGACGCTCCACCAAACCCCTCACCCATCGTTCGACACGTGGCCTCATCAACGGTTACCTTCAGTTACCATTTGCGCTTCCCAAACCCATTTCGAAAAAACTCTTAAACCCATTTTCACTCCACACTGTTCCATCACTTTTCTTCATATTCACAAACGCTCTAACTTCCTCCTGCAAAAAACTCTCAGCGCTCTCCAACATTCTGAATCACCATCATCCTTTGTCGTCTTCCTGATCATCAAAAGGTACCTACTTTCCTTCTTCTACTGATTTTTCTTGCATTTTAACCGTTTCGCATCATCGTGTAACTGTCTGGTGCATACGCTGTGGGTTGCTTTTTCCATTTCTCCTTATGCGTAACTTAGGGCTTCGTCAATCGTCGCAACGAACCTTCGTTCGTTCGCTTTTCACCCTTCTCCCACGATCGAGTCAGCCTCTGCGAACCCTGATCATTTTTCCTTTTCTTCTTCCTTTGCAGCTTCGAGAATGACCCGCTTAAAGATCACCCCGAATCCTCCTCCTTCATCGCGACACCCCTCTTCTCAAGCACTCATCCCACCGCGAGCACGCGGTGCTTCATCTTCCCAGGCTGAGAGGCCTGCACCTTCCCGCCCCAACCTGGCCCAGGCGACTCCACCTATCGCCGGAGGAGCCCCCGTTCCCCTGCCAGACTTCAAAAAACTCTACCCCTGGGCCAACTCGACCCTGTTGAGGGAAACGTCTTCCGTGAACACTGCTGGAGCAGTCTTGCGATTGACAAAGGGGGATGAGCCTCACCAAACATTTCATAAGGAGCACGATGAAAAGATGATAGTGCTACCTTGCCCCCTCGATCTGCCCGTTTGTGCCGACGATAAGGTGAGCGCTGACGGGCCCTTCTGCTTCGTCTACACAACCTTATTCAAGAAGGTGAAGCTCAAGTTCCCTTTCACCCGTTTCGAAAGGGAGCTCCTTACCGAGCTCAACATCGCCACCGCCCAGCTCCATCCCAACAACTGGGCGTTTGTGCGAGCGTTCCAAGTGATGTGCGACCATCTGGGGTTGCCCGCATCCGTAGACGTATTTCTATTTCTCTTCGAAGCCAAGCACCCAGGAGACCGCCTGTGGGTTAGCTTGAATGGGATTGCTGGGAGGTCAATCTTCGCCATCTTCCAGCAATCCTATAAAGACTGGAAAGGGAAGTTCGTCCAAGTGCGCCCTAACGACAAGGACGCCTCCCTACTCGACGGCTTCCCCTTGTACTGGGTGGACAAGGGGAAGAAAGAGTCCAAGAGCTGCTTCAGGAGACCCAGAAGTCCTGATAGCATGGGAGCGTTGGACAGAGATCTCTGCCTTTTCTGGAAAAGGGTGGCGGATGCCAACATCACCTTCCTTACCACCACCCTGATCTGCTTCGAATTCTATGAGGACCAACTCGAAATTCGAATAGGTTAGAACATTTAAACTGTTGTTTTAATACTGCTTCTGTTTAACTGTTTCTGGGCGTCTTGTGCGTTATGTGCAAGACTTTGGTTTTATTTTTCTGCACCGATCATCTGCTTTGCTGCATACTGTCTTATGCACTTATTTTCTCTCTGAGTTAACCCATGCATTTTCGTTCTATGCAGATAACATGTTGGGCAAGGGTATGCTCGCTGAATTGAGGGCGCTCGCCCGAACCCACGGGCTGGCGACGGGCTCTCAAACAGTACCGAATTCGGTGGTGGAGATCGCCGTCGCCCAGGGTCGATCGCCACCTAAGGGCCCAGCTCCCTCCGATGACCAGCCCGCCGCCCAACGTAAGAAGCTTGTCCTCAAAAGGCCTAAGAGGAAAGCTCCCCAGATAGTCCACGAGGAGGAGGAAGAAGATGACGAGGTCACTGAAGATGGCCTCGTTACAAAGAGGAAGAGGGTGGTACCTTCTTCACCACCTGCCCCACCCCCTCTTCCAATCTCAACACCGCCATCCATGCCTGCTCCACCTCCAACAATGCCATCTCCACCACCTCCCGCTTCCCCAGTCCGAGCCATTCTGTTGGCAACTGCGCCACCCGCGGTCGAGGCCGCCGAAGACAATTTCTTGGAGGACCCCCCAAGCGCCTCCACGCCATATGTATCAACTGGAGGGGGTCCTCCTTCCAACGCCTCAGCTGCAGATGTCGCTCCAATCGGGGATGAGGTTGCCCACACCTCTCCGATTCTCATCACGGAGTCCCCGACGTCGCCACCACGAGCAGAAACACCCACTGAAGAACCAACTAAAGAGGGTGGCGACGGAAACCAACAACAGGCCCCACCAGCGCCTCTCCAAGCAGCAAACCTCCCTCTCGAGGTCACGAGGATGTGGGAGCCTTTATCTGCTAAGCTGAAGACGATAGCAGAAGACATTCCCGCCATCATAACTAGGGCGGTGCAGAGCTCCACCAGGAAGCTCCAGGACGACCTCTTCAACCTTAAAACAGAGAACAGCACCATGAAGGTTGAGGTGGAGAAGTTGTCCTTTAATCTGACGCTCGCGGAGATTGAACACTCCCGAGTAGAAGACGCAATGAGCACCGAGCTCAGATTGGCGCGCAAGGAGGCCACTGATCTCCGCCATAAGGTGCAACAACTGGCTCAAGAAAAGATTGAACTGGAGAGCAAGATTGTGCCTTATCGCGTCAAGGTGGCTGACCTGGAGGCTCTCATAAAAACTGACGCCGCCAGGGTGAAGAAATTGGAGCAAAGGTCAGTCGACCGAGAGACCCTCCTTGGAAAGGTTGAAAAGGCGAGGGATGACGCCATGGCTGAGCTCGCTGAAGCCAACAAGGAAAAAGGGGAGCTCGCTGCCGAATTGGGACAAACGCAAGCAGAATCCAAGAAGGTTGCTGAAGACCTTCTCCAGGCTCAAGAAACCAATGAACAACTCAAGAAGCAAGTTGAAGAGCTGGAGCAGCAGAATAAGGAGCTGAAAGAACAGACTGAAGATCTCAAGAAACGGATTGAGGAACTTCAGAAGCAGATTGAAGAACTCAAGCTGAATTCTGCTCAAATTCTGGCTGCTGGATTCGAAGCTGTGCGGGAACAATTTGCCTGCTTGTTCCCCGACCTGGACCTCAGCATGGTGTCTCTTGATAACGAGGTAGTGGATGGAAAAGTGGTTCCCGCTGAAGACTAATCGATTCTCTCCATCTGCTACATTCGTGCCTTTCCCTTGTATATAATTTTGTAATAAACTCGTATTTTCTTGTACACGTATTTTTGAGCTGATACTTTACTTAACGAAATTACTTTTGCATTTCTTCTTGTAACCTCTTCGTCTACCTTTAACTTTCCTTGCGTGATTTACGTCGAAGAAATAACTTAGTAATCTCGTAGGCACGATCTTGTACTTAGCCATTTCGAACCATCTCAACTTCGAATAATAATCACATTTATCAACTCGTAAACTTAAGGCAATGAACCTTAGCGTAAAATGATACTCCAAGCAATGGACTTTAACTCAACCCCTGGCTTTATAACGTCGCTACACCCGATCTCCTTCATCAAACGGGTCTTTGACTTCTCGCCATTGCTTGAACGTTTCCTGGTCGCTAGAGACTCTTGGCGACACCAGCTTCTTCCTGCCTTCACACCTTGGCCATTGCTCTTTCATCTGGGGGTAGAGGCGCCTTTCGGATCCTTCTCTACCTCCTTGTGCTTCAGAGCAAGAGACCGGGTGGCTAGGAGTTCTCTTCGAACCTACCTTGGCCACCCTCAGAACTTCTTCCACCCTCTACACCATACCTGAACTCGTTCGAGACGAGAAGGATTTTATCTTGCCTGAACTCGCTCATAGGCGAGAAGGTCTTTAACTCGCCTGAACTCGCTCATAGGCGAGAAGGTCTTTAAATCGTGCCTCTACATTGCCCCAGGGGTTACATCTCCTCCCCCCCCAGAAACACTGAGGACTTTTTACTGGTGCCTCTACATTGCCCCAGGGGTTACATCTTCTCGCCCCCAGAAACACTGAGGACTTTTCACTGGTGCCTCTACATTGCCCCAGGGGTTACATCTTCTCGCCCCCAGAAACACTGAGGACTTTTCCTGGTGCCTCTACATTGCCCCAGGGGTTACATCTTCTCGCCCCCAGAAACACTGAGGACTTTTACTCTTTCTCGCCTGCACTCGCTCGACGGCGATGAGGTCTTTTACTTGCCTCTACATTGCCCCAGGGGTTACATCTTCTCGCCCCCAGAAACACTGAGGACTTTTCGCTCTTCCTTACCTGCACTCGCTCAGCGACGAGGAGGTCTTTAACTTGCCTCAGGACGCGCGAGGGCGTTGAGGTCTTTTAACTGGTGCCTCCGATCGCCGAAAGACGATGAGGACTTAAAAACTTTAACTGATGCCTCCAATCGCCGAAAAACGATGAGGACTTAAAAACTTTAACTGATGCCTCCGATCGCCGAAAAACGATGAGGACTTAAAACTTTTTAGAAAGCATGCAATATATCTTTAACTCGCCTTGAGTCACGTACAAGTGACAAGGTCTTTCTTCAAAACTTTTCTGAAAACAATAGGCACGCAATCTAAAACAACCTGTACTTTGAAAACTTCTCTTTATTGGGTGGCCTCATTAAAAACCCTCCTTAGGAAAAAAAGAGTGCCCCCTTCAAACTGTTTTAACAGAGACATTGTAATGTAACTTTGTGTTTATCTTTACTTACAAAGTTCTCAACTGTAATACAACTTCAGGTGCGTGGCGTTCCAGGTGCGAGGAATAGCCCCTCCTTCCAATGTCTCTAAGCGGTAGGCGCCGTTCCCGAGCGCCTCGGTTATTCTGAACGGTCCAGTCCACTTGGGTGACAGCTTATTCTCCATCTCGTACTGGTGGGCTTTTCTCATCACCAGGTCGCCTTCTCTAAATTACCTTGGCATCACCTTCGAGTTGTACCTTCGTTCAATCCTTCTCTTCACTGCCTCAGATTTCAGTCTCGCCTCTTCCCTGACCTCATCCAGTAGGTCCAGGTTCAGCCTTCTCTCTTCATTCGAGTCTTCCTCTACAAAGTTCTGGAATCTCGGCGAGCTCTCCTGGATCTCTACTGGAATCATCGCATCACACCCATAGACCAAACTGAACGGGGTCTCATGGGTTCCTGACTGCTCGGTGGTGTGGTATGCCCAGACTATACGGGGCACCTCCTCAGCCCAGCTTCCCTTGGCTTTTTCTAGCCTTCTCTTCAAACCCCTCAACAACACCCGATTAGCTGACTCCACCTGACCATTTGTCTGAGGGTGCTCGACGGATGCAAACACTTGTTGAATTTCCACCCCTTTGCTCCACCTGATCTTGATCCTGGGCGAGCACCGCACTCACCGCCCTCTCAGTTACAGCAAAATACAACCTGAGAGGGGTTCCCACCAGCGGTTTGCACAAAACCGGCGGGCTCGCGAGATACTCCTTCAGCTTGACGAAGGCTTCCTCGCACTCCTTCGTCCAGGCAAACTTGTTATTGCGCCTCAAGCACTGAAAATAGGGATGTCCCTTCTCTCCGCTAGCTGACACGAAGCGAGACAGGGCTGCCATTCGACCTGTTAGCTGTTGGACCTCTTTCACCGTACTTGGGCTCCTCATCGCCAAGATGGCGGCACACTTGTCGGGGTTGGCCTCTATGCCTCTTTCAGTCAAGAGGAAACCCAAAAACTTTCCAGCCTCCACGCCGAAAATGCATTTCTCTGGATTAAGCTTTAATCTGAACTTGGCGATCGTCGTGAACAATTCTTCCAAGTCCGCGACGTGCTTGCTCTTTTCCGGTGAGGTCACGACCATGTCATCGACATACGCTTGCACGTTCCTTCCCAGCATCGGTGCAAGCACTCGATCCATCAGCCTCTGGTACGTGGCCCCCGTGTTCTTCAGCCCAAACGGCATCACCTTATAGCAACAGCACGACCTCTCCGTCATGAAGGCTGTCTTCTCTTCATCCATGGGATGCATCTTGATCTGGTTATACCCCGAGAAGGCATCCAGGAAACTCAGCAAGTTACACCCTGCAACACTATCTACCAGGGCGTCTATGCTTGGTAAAGGATATGAATCCTTTGGGCAAGCTTTGTTCAGGTCGGTGAAATCGACGCACATGCGCCATTTCCCGTTACTCTTCTTCACCAGCACGACATTCGCCAGCCATTCAGGGTACTGGACTTCCCTGATGTGGCCTGCAACAAGGAGTTTCTGTGTTTCATCTCTAATCGCCTGCCTCCTTTCCTCGTTGAACTTACTTCTTCTTTGTCGCACTGGTCTCACCAAGTTGTCCATCGCCAGATGATGGCACAAGAAGTCGGGATCAATCCCGGGCATGTCCGAAGCGGACCATGCAAACGCGTCCAGATGCCGCTCAATCACCTTGGCGATCTGGTCCTGGAGCTCGACCCCCAGAGATCTTCCCAGCTTGAAGATCTTTCCCCCGATCTCTTTCTCGAGCCACTGCTCGACAGGTTTTGGCCTGGATTCTCTGGCGATCACCGCCCTGGCGATTCCCTGCTCTCTCGCTTCCTCAGGGCGATTCCGCGCCTCTTCCTCCTCCAGACCAGCGTTCCCCTCCCCCAGCTCAGCGTCCACCATCTCCACGTCCCTTCCAGCGGTCTCTTCTGTTACCGTCGATCTGGGCTTCACACTGGGAGGTGGGGTGGTTGTTACATAACTCACTGATCTCTTGTTTTTCAGGCTATTCTCATAGCACTTTTTTGCTTCTTTCTGATCAGACTTGATCGTGATCACCACCCCCTCCATAGACGGCAACTTCACCTTCATGTGCCGAGTCGACGGTATAGCGCCTATCCTGTTAAGCGTGGGCCTCCCTAACAGGATGTTGTATGCTGAAGGAGCGTTTACAATGAGGTACTTGATTTTCTCCGTCCTCGAACTAGCCTCATCTATAAACGTGGTTCTCAACTCAATGTACCCCCTGACCTCCACCTGGTCACCAGCGAACCCATATAGGCACCCTCCATAGGGCCTTAGCTGGTCAAGGGGCAACTCCAGCTGCGTGAAAGTCGGCCAGAACATCACGTCTGCCGAGCTTCCCTGGTCCACCAAAACTCTGTGGACCTTCCTTCCCGCCGTAATCAACGAAATGACTATGGGATCGTTGTCATGGGGCACAACGTCCCGAAGATCCTGCTTGGTGAACGTAATGTCCACCTCCGGCGAGTGATCTTCAAACATATCCACTGTCATCACCGACCGCGCGTACTTCTTCCTCTGCGATGCGGTGCATCCACCACCTGAGAAGCCTCCTGCAATGGTGTGGATTTACCCGTGGATAGGCATCTCGTGTTGCTGGGCTTCTCCACCAGCTGGCTGGGAACTCGACGCTCCCCCCGTCCTCCTGTCCAGCAGATAGTCATTTAGGAACCTGCTCTTAACCAGATCATCGAGCTGATACCCTAAGGACAAACACGAGTCCAAAGTGTGGCCAAAGCCCTGGTGAAACTCACACCAGGCGTCTGGCTTTGGTCCCAGCACCTTGTCGCCCACCTTCTCAGGCGTTTTCAACCTAGCAGATATATTGGGAATGGCGATCAGGTCCGCCAATCCCGTAACAAACTTGTGCTTAGGCGGGCGATTGTATTCCCGGCGTGCTGGTTGCTGGCGTCCCTGGCCCCTCCCCTTGTTCCTCCTATCATAAGGATGGCGAGTCCTCTGGTCCTTCCTGGCCGCCGCCGCTGTCTCCATCACCCTTTGCGGCTGGATCCTGGTCTGGGCGCGTGGCCTAGCAGGAGCCACGCTCCCTCTCTTCTCGGCGACCCCACTCTCGTCGGCGATGTGAGCCACCGCAAGTCGCTTGACCTCAGCAAACGTTGTAGGGTGAGCCCTGATCAAGGCCTCGCAGAATGGTCCTGGCAGCACGCCCTTCTTGAATGCATAGACCAGCATTTCTTCATCTTTAGCCGGCGATCTGACCATCTGCGCTCCAAAGCGATTCAGGTAGTCTCTGAGGGACTCTCCTTGGTACTGCCTTATATCAAACAAATCATAAGACACCCTGGGCGGTGCCTTGTTCACGATGTATTGCTCGACGAAAACCTTCGAGAACTGCTGAAAATTGGTTATGTGACCGTTAGGTAGGCTCACAAACCATTCCAACGCCGTTCCCTGGAGCGTGCTCACGAACATCTTGCAATACACAGCGTCTGACCCTCCCGACAGCATCATCTGCGTATGTAACGTGGTTAGATGAGCCTCTGGATCCTCCATGCCGGTAAAGACAGCCTTGACAGGGACCACGCTCGTAGGAATAGGCGTGTCAGTAATCGCCTGAGCGAAAGGCATAGGAAAAACACGAGGTGGCGACGACGGCGCAACCTCTTCAGCAGAAGAACGCCCTTGCTGCTCCTCAGTCACCTTGCTGAGCTCCTCATTCCTGGCGCGAGAGGCGACCAGGTCCTCATGCATTCTCGCCTGCTCTATGCGCGAGGCTTCCACAGTTGCCTGCAACGAACGCATCATCTCTGCCATCTGCGCCATGATCATGGCAGCGGCGCCTTCAGCAGCGACGGGCGCAACTGGACTTGAACGATTGCTTCTCATTTTTCTCATGAAACTCAGCGAATCACAGAATGCAGCGAACAACACTTATTTCAGCTACGATTGACTCAGCGATCAATCGGAAAAAACTGTGCGAAACTCCGCAAGAAAATTCAAGAACACCGCAACCTCCAAAGAAACCTGCAACTCCAACAGAAACCACTGCTCTTCGCACGGATAACTAATCGAGCGAAAGAACTCAACTCCACCGAACAAATTACGCGTAAACAGCAGGAAAACCTCCCTTCACCGATCGAAAACCCAAACGAACGGTATAAAACGCGAATTCATCGAACAAATTTCAAGCAAACAGCGAACGATGGTTGCACTAGCACACAACCACGCAGAAAACTTCGAAAACCTTCAAGAACTCATGCTGTGGATGGGAGCAAGTTTTACACGGCCCCACGGTGGGCGCCTGATGATCCTACCTGTTGACCGGAACGCTGGAAACTGCCTCGTCAAAGGATCGACGTGCGCACCGCTTCAAACCTCCATTCTTCTTCGAGATCCACCTCAAGAACCTGCAAAGGAACAGAACGGCGCCGCTGCGGCCGATCGCACTCCAACGCCCAAGTCAGTGACCGAATCACCAAATACTAAGAGAACAGGAACCGTGCAAATTCTCTCTCACAGTAAGCTCTATAACTCGCAAGCGTAAAGAGTGTAATCTGAACGCGCGTACCTCAGAAAGTTCGTTGAGAACTCTTATATACCTGGTTACTTTCTCTCTCCTGGCAGTTACAGACTTGGACACGTGGCTCGCATCTAGTCGTACACGTGCCTTCATCTGGAGCCTCCTTGACTTGGGCGCTGCTTCTACTCTCATTTTGCTAAGTTACTTATGCATGGTACTGCCCAGTGCATAGCTAACTTGGGAGCACGATCTCTACTGGAATTGGCGAGTTAGGGTGCCTTCGTACACCTTCCCTGTGGTCTCGCCGGCCGCCTTCATAATCTGCACCACCTTCATCTCTGGCGATGTGCTTGCTCTGGCGATCTCCAATCACTAGGTCGCCTGAGTTTACATCTGGCGACTTCATCTTTAACCCGGTGATCGCCGATTGTGGTATGCTGGGGATCGGAACACGCCAACTTAATAACTGGCGACTTCACGAGCCCCCCGACTTCCTTCCCTTCTACCAACCTGGCGCCTTGTCAACACGCCTATACTGTAGCTGGATGCCACGTCATCACTTCCGACTACCAGGGCGGTACATAAACCTATTTAGAACCGGTGCCTAAAACCATGCATGAGGAAGGTGTGATCTCTTCCTTCACTTTGGCACCTCCTATTCTACTCCTACACCTATCTACCTATACACCCCCCCTCCTAAAGCTCCTAACTAAAGCCTAAAAGATGCTATAACAAAAGAGGTTTCTAATGTTTCCCTCTAAGCACCTTCAACTAAAGAAATTACAATAAGAGAAAATAAATGTCCCCTAGCTCCTAAAGCTTTGAACATGCTTCTTGTAATCCTTTGAGGTGGGCTTTGACCTCCATGGGCGTCCTCCATATGTGCCTCTACCTCTTTTTGATCTTGTTGATTGGCCTCCATGTCCTCTTGAGCTTGATCTCCATCATTTCTCGTTCTGGCAAACAATCTTTCTCTAGTCCCTTGTGCGTAACCTCAAGGCTCGAGCAAGCAACTAGAGTGTCTCTGGAAAATTTGCCAAAAGATCCAACCCCGTTTCCAACATTCCAGGTTCTATTTAAACTGCTCTAGCCTTTAAAGCGTCTTAAAGCGCATTTAATTATGAAACGTTCAGCGCCTTTAAGACGTTTAAACCGCTTGGAGCATTTAAAGTACCTTAAACGCTCGAAACGTAAACTTTATTAAATAGCTTTAATTACCTTGAACCTAACAAATTGATGTTTCTGTTTTGACTTGGCTGCTATTACACGTGGAGGGCCTCACAGCACCGTGACCCCACATGGGGGTATTTCCTCGTGTGAGTCCTCCTACCTGGGACTGCATCTGCGCAAGGGGTGACTTTTTGGGTGCCAACTCATGCCCCCAAACATCTAGTCACTCACTTTGAGAGCGTATCTACCTTCCTCTCGTTACACCTAGCTACCCCTAGGCGTGACCCTTCTCATGAGCCGTAACTATCCCAAGGGCTTCTCTGGGGCGACATGGGCACTTCACGAGTCAGATTGCTCTCCACTGGCGCTATTACTATGGCCTTGAAGCCACCTTTCTATTCTCTTTAATGCTACCCCGGGTTATCGGGGTTTGAGGCCTTCCCACGGCGTCACTCCCTCCACGGTCTTTCCTACCCATGGGTATCGGGGGGCAACACTGTGGTTGCCTTGCTTTTGTGACATTTTACCTTGGCGACGCCCTACCTTGGCGACGCCTACTAGGCGACGTCTTATCTTGGCGACGTTTCCTCTTGGCGACGCCCCGCCTTGGTGATGCTTGCACTTGGCGTCGTCTCACCTAGGCGACGCCTTATGTTGACTTTGACCTCGACGTTAACTTTGACCTTGACTTTATCAACGCCCGGATACGGGACGGTACACAAGCACCCCACTCTTAAGCTGATGACTTGTCTTCAGCGAAAAGACTAAGGCCTCGCCCACGCCATCCACGTGGCACCCTGGTGACGTGTCATTCTTGCTGACGTGACACTCCTCCAACTATTGACGTGACACTCTCTGAACCCTTGGGGTGCTCTTAATGGCTGATTGGGTATCATCTGACACGGGGAAAGCCACCTTTTGGGGCCACGCTTAATCGCTCGCCACGTGGTTCATCGCGCGGTCACCCTCAAGAGTCTCTTGCGCTCCCCTTGAGCGCCTAATCCTTTGACACGCGGCTCAATCGCACGGTCCCAAATTAATGCCTCTTGGATTGCAAATGTAACGTTTAAGACTTCGAAATCCCGCGCCCCAAACACTGTTCTATTCACTATTTCGCGTTGTGCGCTACTGTTCATCTCCCTTTCTCTGAAATTCTAGCGATCGTTGCTCCCTCTGTGCTTCCTCAACAACCACCGACCCACACGTTTAAAGGTATGATTTTTCAACCTCCATGACTCTTCTTCTTCATTGCGTTGCATTACTGTGTATGAACTGCCTAGGAGTGTTTATGTTTCTGCATTTTTGCATTCTTTTCGCTCCTTCGTCCTTCTCCGCTCTCTTCTCCCCCTTTCTGGGTTTCTTCGCGTGGGTGGCATTTTCTAGGGTTTCTCTTCCCTTTCTGCCTTGGCATTGCTTGTTAAAACCCTTTTCCTTTCTTCTTTCTTCAGCTATTTATCCGCATCATGGTGCGCTCGAAACCGAGGTCCAGTTCTCTCCCCAAGACCAACTACAAGGCCTTCTATAAATGGGCCTCTGACGATCTTTTAAATGAATGCACCACCTTGACGACCTTCGAGGATGTGGAGAACCATCGGGGTGACCCTCATTTATACAACTTCAACGCCTTCTGCTGCACCCACGATGCCCACATCTCCGTCCGCCCCGGCAGACCAGGGGAACCTGTTTGTGTGGATGACAGACCTAGGGGTGGGGCCCCCTTTTTCTTCATGTACCAAACTGTATTCAAACGCGTTGGTGTGCGCCTTCCATTTACACCCTTCGAGAGGGAACTCCTCACGGAGATTAATACAGCCCCTGCCCAGCTACATCCTAATAGTTGGGCCTTTGTTCGGGCCTTTCAGATTCTCTGTGGATATCTAGGCGTTCTTCCTTCTGTGGACGTCTTTCTACATTTCTTCGAGGTGAAGAAGCAAGGGAAAAGCCTCTGGGTGAGCTTTTCCGGGATCGCCGGCAGGATCATCCTTTCCCTCTTCCAGAACTCGTACAAAGGCTGGAAAGGAAAATTCTTCAGGGTGTGCTGCGCCAAGCAGGACCCCACAGCCTTGGATGGCTTTCCCCTATACTGGACAGAGCACCCCAAGCTGCTCAAGCCCAAGGCCCTGGATGAACTATCCTCCGCTGATAGGGGGGTATGTGAGGCCTTGACTGGTCTGGGGATTGTTTTTGACACGCTCAAGCCCAAGGCCCTGGATGAACTATCCTCCTCTGTTTCTGCGGCCCCCGATCTCATTGCCATTCCTCCTCCCATCAGGCATCTGATGAGGGGCTTCAAAGGAGGATTGATGCCAGAAGGCTCCGACAGGAAAGAAGGAATGCCGTTCTACTTGGGAGCCTTCTAGGCCGTGGCCCTCGATTGGCGTGCCCAAGCTAGAAATGCCGCTTCAAACACACAAGCCCTCCAGGCCCTGGAAGAAAGAGTGGCCGCTCTAGAGGATGAGAAGGAAGCTCTGGGACGCCAAAATGTGGCCTATCAAGCCTCTCTGAAGTTGGCCCAAGAGGCCAAAGAGGAGGCTGACAGGCAATTGGGCGAAGCGATGGAGTTTCAGGCTGACTTCTACGTCCGGGAGGTATCTCTCCAGGTTCAAATAACGGACCTCCAAGACATGGTTGAGGCCTCCGAAGAGCTTCAGAAGGACTTGGAGGATCAGTGCTATGGGCAGGCCGAAAGACTGGAGTGGATGGAGGAGGAGATGGCTACCCAGGCCAAGACATTGGGCCTTCTCCAGGTTGACCACGACAAGCTGCAAACTGAGGTCAACAGGCTCCGAGTAGAGAAGGAGGCTCTGGAGAAGCAGGTGGCTTCCGGGGACTCTACCATCGAGGAGTTGGAGAAGGCCAAGAAGGCACTCATCGATGACATGGCCGACACCTTCGAGGAGGGATTCACGGAGGCTTTGGCCCAGGCCGCCTGCGAGAACCCGGGGATCAACGTTTCTAATTGCGATCCCACCCACCATGTCGTTGACGGAAGAATCGTGCCCCTCGAATTGGATGACTGAAACGCCAACTTTCAGCCGCCACCTTTACCTTTTTGCGCTTTATATTCGCTCTTGCCATCCTCTGATAAACTTGTAAATCTTTTGAACTATTTGCGCCTTTGTTGGGATAATGGGTTTTGTATGACAATTTCATATTCGTTCTTCATTTTTGTATGCTTCAATTGCTTTGCCTGTACTTTTACCCGTTTCTTTCGTCGTGTTGGGCGATCCTGTACATCCGGCGCCTTACTTCTAACGTGTACCTCGAATCTGCTCAACTTTCGTATCTATGAGGCCTCTGCCTCGTGAAGGCACTGGTCGCTCTGCCATTGCTGCAAACGCAAAGGTCGAGACCTGCTCTGGGTCTTAAACACTTGGGACAAGGTCGCGCTTCAATGCCCACGCCCATGGAGAGGCCTATCTAATCAGCGTCGTATCGTCCATGGAGTGTCTTAAACACTAAGGCGATCTGTCCCTTAATTCTTGGTGCTTGGCGCCCACGCCTGAGGAGAGGTCTACTACAGCAGCATCGTATCGTCCTCAGGGTGTCTAAAAACGCCAAGCACAGGGAAGGCTCGAAGCCCCCCATGGGGTCGTTCCCTCCATGGTCTTTCCTTCCCATGGGTATCGGGGAGCAACCCTGCCGGTGGTTCACTCGGCTTCTGGCGATCTCGTCTCCCTCCACAGTCTTTCCTACCTGTGGGTATCGGGGAGCAACCCTGCCGGTGATTCACTCGGCTTCTGGCGATCTCGTCTGCCTCCACAGTCTTTCCTACCTGTGGGTATCGGGGAGGCGATGCCTCTGGTCACTAGTTTTGACTTCGTCGATTTCGTCTACATTCGCTTCTTTTAACATACTGTGCGCGTTTCCTCCGTTATTTTTCTTGGCGACGCCCCTTTCCTGGCAACGCGCACTCTTGGCGAAGCTTGTCGCCACTTCGAGTCTTTGTCTTTTATCTCTTTACCCCTTGGTCTTGCACTTAGAGTGGGAAGAAGATAAAAAACTGAGGCAAGGTTTTTCTTGAACTTCTTTTTCTTTTTATTTGGGTGACCTCGTTAAAAAACCCCCTAGAGGGCAAAAGAGTGTCCCCTACAATAAGATTGTTACATGGCTGCTCACTTACATAATTCACCTAAAATAAAACTTCAAATTGGCAGCATTCCAGCTGCGCGGAATGGGACCCCCTTCCAAAGTCTCTAAGTTGTACGAACCGTTCCCCTTAGCTTTGGTAATTCTGAAGGGTCCGGTCAACTTGGGAGACAATTTATTTTCTAGCTCATATGGGTGAGCCTTCCTCATAACTAAGTCGCCAACCCGAAACTGCCGTGGCTTCACCTTAGATCTATATTGTCGCTCTACTCTTCTCTTTACTGCTTCGGCCTTTATTCTTGCTTCCTCCCTGGCTTTGTCCAGTAGGTCCAGATTCACCCGCCTTTCTTCGTTGGATTCTTCAGCCACAAAATTTTGGTAACGTGGCGAGCTTTCGTGAATCTCAACCGGGATCATCGCATCCGACCCATATACTAAGCTGAAAGGCGTCTCCATGGTGGAAGATTGGGGCGTGGTGTGGTATGCCCATACAATCCTTGGCACTTCCTCCACCCACGCTCCTTTAGCTTTTTCTAGCCTTCTCTTTAGTCCCCTCAGCAAAACTCTATTCGCTGACTCTACTTGCCCGTTAGTCTGGGGGTGTTCGACTGATGCGAACACTTGCTTGATGCCTACCTCTGCGTACAGGTTTCTCAACTGTTGGCTGGCGAACTGGGTTCCATTGTCGGATACTAGCCGCCTAGGTACGCCAAAGCGACACACAATGTTCTTCCAAACAAAGTGTTGCACCTTGTGCGCAGTAATCTCGGCCACGTGCTCCGCCTCTATCCACTTGGTGAAGTATTCAATGGCAATGATCAAATACTTCATCTGCCTTATCGCCAATGGGAATGGACCTAGGATGTCAATCCCTCACGTATGGAAAGGCCACGGGCTGTATATGGATCTCAGCTCCTCTGGCGGCGCCTTGTGCCAATCAGCGTGTTTCTGACACTGCTTGCAACGCTGGGCATGCCGCACGCAATCCTCTTTTACTGTTGGCCAGTAGAAACCTGCGCGTACCACCTTAGAGGTTAAGGACCTTCCCCCCACGTGACTCCCACAAATGCCTTCGTGGAGCTCCGCCATTATTCTGGTGCACTCGTCGCCGCTTACACACCTTAGGATAGGATGGGTGAACCCGTGCCTGAACAATACTCCATCCACTAGGGTGTATCTTGCGGCATTCCTCTTAACCTTCTTGCCCTCCTCTGGCTCTGCTGGGAGGACCCCATCCGCCAGATACCGTCTGTATGGCGTCATCCAGGTGTCTCCTTCGGCTAAAGCACATATCTGCGCATGCCTTCCTCCTTCGGGCGTGTCCGCGTATGTGCTAATATGGGGCGTCTTCACCGTATCTTGAGTCAAGGAATGATGACTCCTTGGCCTCCCTCTCGCAGTACTAATATGGAGGACATCCACCCTGTTGTCCTCCACGAATTTTCTCGGAGCTTTGAGCGTCTCTTGGATTACTGTCCTCTGCATGCCCCCCTTGCCTGAGCTGGCCAGCTTGGCCAGCAGGTCAGCTCTGGCATTTTGTTCTCGTGGGACATGTATTAGCTCAAGAGCGCTAAATGCTCCCTTCAGCAGTTGGACGTACCTTAAATACGCCGCTATCTGTGGGTCTTTTGCTTGGAACTCACCCGATACTTATCCCGTAATCAGCTGGGAATCACTTTTCACCAAGAGGTTCTGCGCGCCCATCTCCTTAGCCAGGAGCATCCCTGCAATCAGTGCTTCGTACTCAGCCTGATTATTACTTGCCTTAAAGGTGAAACGCAGAGCTTGCTCAATCAGCACACCATTGGGTCCTTCCAAGACTATCCCCGCACCACTTCCTTGCTGGTTGGAAGAGCCGTCGACCGAGAGCAACCACTGCGTGCTCGCTTCCACCTCTTGTTCACCTCCGGGCGAGAGTTCTACCGCAAAATCTGCATATACCTGCCCTTTGATGGATCCTCTGGGCTCATACTGGATGTCAAACTCTGACAACTCCACCGCCCAGCGCACCATCCTTCCCGCTACGTCAGGTTTCTGCAATACCTTTTGTATAGGGAGGTTCGTCATCACCACCACTGTAAAGCTGTGGAAGTAAAGGCGGAGCCTCCTGGCCGAAAATACCACGGCCAACGCTACCTTCTCCAGCGACTGGTATCTCGTCTCTGGGCCTTGTAAAGCCTTGCTGACGAAATATATGGGTTTTTGAATTTGGTCCTACTCCTGGACCAGCACAGAACTGATAGTTCGCTCTGTTACCGCGAAGTATAGCCGGAGGGGCACGCCTGCTTCTGGTTTGCAAAGGACCGGTGGCGTCGCCAAATACTCTTTCAACTTGATGAAAGCCGCTTCGCATTCGTCAGTCCATGCGAAGCGACTATTTCTTTTAAGGGACTGGAAATAGGGGTGCCCCTTCTCTCCTCCCGCAGAAACAAACCTTAATAATGCCGCCATTCGCCCTGTCAGTTGCTGCACTTCCTTTACTGATGTCGGGCTCCGCATGGCAATGATTGTTGCGCATTTATCAGGGTTCACCTCTATTCCCCTCTCCGTGAGCATGAAACCTAGGAACTTACTGGCCTCCACCCTGAAGACACACTTCTCCAGGTTTAGCTAGAAGGCGGTATTTTGATATGGTGACGAACAACTCCTCTAGGTCCGCCACGTGCTGCATCCTTTCCCTCGACGCCACTACCATATCGTCCACGTAGGCGTACACATTCCTCCCTAACATGGGTTCTAGGACCTTGTCCATCAGCCTTTGGTAGGTGGCGCCTGCGTTTTTTAGTCCAAAGGGCATTACCTTGTAACAGTAACTGCAAGTCTCTGTCATGAACGCAGTTTTACTCTCGTCTCTTGGGTGCATTTTGATCTGGTTGTAACCTGAGAATGCATCCAAAAAGCTAAGTATCTTGCAACCGGAGGCATTGTCCACAAGTGCGTCGATGCTGGGTAGTGGGTACAAGTCCTTCAGGCACGCTTTATTCAAGTCGGTGAAGTCCACGCACATCCTCCACTTCCCATTCGCCTTCTTCACCAGGACGACGTTGGCCAACCATTCAGGGTACTGGATCTCCCTGATGTGACCAGCACTCAGCAGCTTCTGCGTCTCTTCCCTTACCACAAGTCGCCTCTCTTCATTAAACATTCTCCTTCTTTGTCGCACGGGGCGGACCGTGGCATCCATGCTAAGGTGATGGCATAGAAAATCAGGGTCGATGCCCGGCATATCTGAGGCGGACCATGCGAAAGCATCCAAATGACGCGAAATGACCTCCACCACCTCCTCTTGCTCTTCTTGGCTCAACAAACGCCCCAGCTTAAACGTTTTGCCGCCAATCTGCCTCTCCACCACGTTGGCTGCCAGCTGGTTCCCTGCTATTTTCCTTGAGAGTCGTCGCCCGGTAGTGCTTTCCGGGCGTCGACTCTTCTACGGGCGATGTGTTGTCAGGCCCCTCCTCCATATGCGCGTCTGCTTCGGGTGTCGCCCTCACGGGTGTGGCCTCGCCGGGCGTTGACTCCGTGGGCGTCGCCTCAATCAAGGGCTCTATCTCCATCGCCGTGTCTGCACTTGGCGGACGCTCGAACACCATGCACACGCCTCTCTTCATTTTAAGGCTATTCTCATAACATTTCCGCGCTTCCTCCTGATCTGACTTGATGGCAATCACTTTGCCACTGAGATCCGGCAGCTTCATCTTCATATGGCACGTGGAGGCTACTGCGTTCAGCCTGTTCAACGCCAGTCTGCCCAACAAGATGTTGTAGGCAGAATTGGCGTTTACGACCAAGTACCGGATGCTTTTGGTACGCGAGGCCGTTCCATCTGTAAGCGTTGTCCTCAATTCCAAGTAGCCTCGTACTTCCACTTGGTTGTCAGCAAACCCATATAAGCACCCTGTGTAGGGTCTCAAAAGGTCGGGAGACAACCGCAACTTGTTGAATGTCGACCAGAACATGACATCTGCAGAGCTTCCTTGGTCGACAAGAACCTTGTGCACCTTTCTGCCCTCCGTGATAACTGAAATGACCACGGGGTCGTTGTCGTGCGGCACAACATCTTGCAGATTCGCCCTCGTGAACACGAGGTCTGACTCCCACGGATCACCTGAGATTCTTTCTTCGATTGAGTTGACCCCCCTCGCGTATTTCTTTCGTTGGGAGGCAATGGGCCCTCCGCCGGAAAAGCCACCAGCAATGGTATGGGCTTCGTCGAGGACAGGCATCTCGTGTGCTTGCTCTTCCGCTGGTGCTGGCAGGGTCGCGGTCGTGGCGGGCTCTGCGACATAATCCTTTAGAAACCCGCTTCTCACCAACTCATCTAGCTGGTAACCCAGCGACAGGCAGTTATCGATGTGATGACCGGAAACCTCGCACCAAGAGTCTTTGCGAGGCCCTAACACCTTGTCAGTCTTCGCCGGTCGCCTCAACCTTTCAGCTATATTGGGCACGGCAATCAGATCCTTCAATTCCACCACAAAGTTGTACCTCGCTGGCCTTGCCCTTTCCCTGGCCGGGCGATCCCCTCCTACTGGACCCCTGGGCTGGGGTTTTCTGGTCTCATAGGGGCGTCTCCCCTCTGGCTTCTTTCTCCCTGTCGTGGTCTCGTTGACCCTGACGGGTTGAGCCCGCGTCTGCGTTCTCGAGCGTGAGGGTACGACGCTGGTGCGCTTCTTACACACCTCACCCTCGGAGGTGATATGTTCCACCGCCCGACGCCGTATTTCAGCGAAGGTCCTAGGGCGATTGCGAATAATGGATTCGCAAAAAGCGCCGGGACATACGCCTTTTCTGAATGCGTACACGATCATAGGCTCCTCTGAAGTACCAACTCTTACTACTTGGGCCCCGAAACGGTTGATGTATTCCTTCAAGGTCTCCCCTTGATACTGTTTTACATCAAACAGGTCGTAGGAAACTGGCGGCGGAGCCCTGTTCGCCAAGTACTGCTCTCTAAACAACTGCGACAACTGCTGAAAGGAGGTGATATGGCCGTTTGGAAGGCTGATGAACCAATCCATTGCCATCCCCGTCAAGGTGCTCATAAAGAGCTTGCATCTTGCGGCATCGGAGCCGCCTACCAACACCATCTGCGTGTGGAATGCAGTGAGATGCGCCTCAGGGTCCTCCATCCCGGTGAAGATCACCTTGGGTCCCGCGAACGCGTTGGGGATTACTGCATCCAGGATCTCCTGCGAAAAGGGTGTGGAAAACTCCCTTGGTGGGGTGAGACACTCAGTCTCATCTTGTTCACGTTGCCCTTGGTTATTGCTCAAACCCCGACGCAACTCTTCATTTACACGATGGAGCTCTTCGTTTCTCGCACGCGAGTTTGCGAGATCCGCCTGCATGCATTCTTGTTCCACCCTCGATTCCGCCATGTCATCCTGCAGCCCCCGCATCATTTCCATGACCTGCTGCATGGACATTTCCTCACTCGCAGCGCGTGCGGAACCTTGTCCAGTGGTGGCCCTCATTCTTCACTGTTTCCTCAAACTTCTGCCAACGTTATGCTGGCTTCGATAGATATTCTGAAGCTTGCGATGTGACTGATGTTTTAAATCGGCCCCACGATGGGCGCCAAATGTTCCAGCCGGTTGACCTGAGACGCCTTTGTGCGCAACCTCGCCCGTCAGCTAGGGACACCTTCCCACTGGCTTCCTGTGGCTTCCTGCAAAGAAGGACAAAAGGGCGCCCTAGCGGCCGTTTGCACTCTGACGCTCAAGTCAGCTAGCAAGAAACACCAAAAACTCTACACCTCCGTATCAGAGCACCGTGAATGGCACTCTGAAGGTGGTCAAAAGAAACTGTGTATTGTGTATCTTTTCTCGTTCTGGCAAACAATCTTTCTCTAGTCCCTTGTGCGTAACCTCAAGGCTCGAGCAAGCAACTAGACTGTCTCTGGAAAATTTGCCAAAAGATCCAACCACGTTTTCAACATTCCAGGTTCTATTTAAACTGCTTTAGCCTTTAAAGCGTCTTAAAGCGCATTTAATTATGAAACGTTCAGCGCCTTTAAGACGTTTAAACCGCATGGAGCATTTAAAGTACCTTAAACGCTCAAAATGTAAACTTTAGTAAATAGCTTTAATTACCTTGAACCTGACAAATTGATGTTTCTGTTTTGACTTGGCTGCTATTACACGTGGAGGGCCTCACAGCACTGTGACCCCACTTGGGGGTATTTCCTCGTGTGAGTCCTCCTACCTGGGAGTGCATCTGCGCAAGGGGTGACTTTTTGGGTGCCAACTCATGCCCCCAAACATCTAGTCACTCACTTTGAGAGCGTATCTACCTTCCTCTCGTACCTTGCACCTGGCTACCCCTGGGCGTGACCCTTCTCATGAGCCGTAACTATCCCAAGGGCTTCTCTGGGGCGACATGGGCACTTCACGAGTCAGATTGCTCTCCACTAGCGCTATTACTATGTCCTTGAAGCCACCTTTCTCTTCTCTTTAATGCTACCCCGGGTTATCGGGGTTTGAGGCCTTCCCACGGCGTCACTCCCTCCACGGTCTTTCCTACCCATGGGTATCGGGGGGCAACACTGTGGTTGCCTTGCTTTTGTGACATTTTACCTTGGCGACGCCCTACCTTGGCGACGCCTACTAGGTGACGTCTTATCTTGGCGATGTTTCCTCTTGGCGACGCCCTGCCTTGGCGATGCTTGCACTTGGCGTCGTCTCACCTAGGCGACGCCTTATGTTGACTTTGACCTTGACTTTGTCAACGCCCGGATACGGGACGGTAAGTCCATTACCCCTATGCTGTTTTAATTTCTAAATTCCTACTTTATTTTGAAGTGAATCTTAAGGATGAAACTTCTGAGTTGGTGAAATCAACATAAGAAGTGAACAATGGTTCACTAAGGAAAATGGGTTTCACCAAGATCAATGGAAAATGGGTAAGCAAGGATGGTAATCATGGTGGTTCCTCAAGTGTTGCACCTACTGATTTTGATGAAGAAGATCAAGATGCTGATATGAATGTTCAGAATGAAGAACAACCTGCAACTGACTTTGATGTTGGAACAAGTGCTGGACGTCAAGGGGATGAGACTCCCTCAATGTCTTCATTTGAGAGATACATGGAGGATAAACTTGATGGCTATGCGAAAAATCAAAGAAATCTCCATGATCTATGTGTTACAAATTTCCAGAACATTAACAACAGATTCCAGAGCATGGACACTTGCTTTCAGACCCTTGATGAACAGATTGAAGCTGTTCAGAATCAGATTTTTGAGCTACAATATGGAAAGGAAGACTAAAGGAAAAACAACCGGTTGATTGCTCGGGACAACCGATTGTTTCTGCAATCTGTAGATGCTTTACTGCTCTTTCTCTTTATATTCTGTTTTATCTGGAACAATTTTTGTTTTATCTCTTCCTAAAGTCTATTTGTGAAGACAAATAGGGGGAGAATTTCGTGTGGTGTTGTCTTAAACTCTACAAACTCTATCTACTTAAATGGTTTTTTATTTTGCTGCTGCTGCTGATGTTTAAAGTTGTATATGGTTTGCCTTTTAGGCTGGTTTTCTCTAAATTAAGTGTTTTTCAAACTAAGTGAAAAACAGCCTGTAGTTTTGTCGAAACAACTTATTGTTTTACTCTTAGGTGTTTTTGAAAAGGTTGAAAACTGGTTTGGTTGGTTGACTTGCTGTCAACCAAAACAATCGATTGTTTCGTGGTTTCAATCGATTCTTTCTTTGAAAATCCTAACAGAATTCTGTTTTGATGGTTGAATGTGCTTTAAATGATTTCCAACTGAATATGCTCCTCTAGTAAATGCTTTGACCAATCTTTGAAAAGTATAAATGGTTTGTTTATGTTTTAAAACAAATAAGAGAAACAGATTTGAGTTTTCAGTTGTGAGAAAGATAGCTTTCAAGTTTTGAACATTCACATCAAGCTTTGGGTTTTCTCAAGAAAGAGTGGAATAGGATTGCATCTATAGCTCTTGGTTTAAGAGTGAACCAGTGTATACTGTTTGTGTATCTCTTTCTTCCCTTAAACTCCTTAAAATTCAGTTGTTATTGCTTTACTGGTATAAACAACCGATTGTTTCGCAGAAACAACCGATTGTTTTTCTGGTGCTTTGCTGTTTTGTGCTTAAATTCTTGGCTAACTGAAATTCTGATATGGATTGCATCTATAGCTCTTGGTTTAAGAGTGAACCAGTGTATACTGTTTGTGTATCTCTTTCTTCCCTTAAACTCCTTAAAATTCAGTTGTTATTGCTTTACTGGTATAAACAACCGATTGTTTCGCATAAACAACCGATTGTTTCGCAGAAACAACCGATTGTTTTTCTAGTGCTTTGCTGTTTTGTGCTTAAATTCTTGGCTAACTGAAATTCTGATATGGATTCACACAAAGGATTTTGTTCTAGCTGAAAAGGTTTTCAAAAACCCCTCTTAAACCATTCACTCCCCTTTCGTTTAAGGCCATATTCATTATCCTAACCCCGACCCCCCACCTCCTCCCATCATTGAATCCCTCCCTCCATACCCTGACACTACAGGTGCCCAAATCAGCTTCAACGCTCTTTCGGGTTCCTCTACACTTGAAGCATTTCGTCTATATGGCCAGATTGGTCAATCTCGCTTTACTATCCTCATCGATGGTGGTAGCACGCACAACTTTGTGCAAACTCGGGTAGCTAAATTCCTCACACTACCCACAGAAGTTACGCACGGGCTCAAGGTCACGATAGGCAATGGAACAGTGCTCGACTGTTCCCACATGTGTCCTCACATTACTGTGTCTTTCCAAGGGTGCACTTTTGATGTGGACTTGCATGTACTCCCTATTAGTGGTGCGGATATCGTATTGGGGATTTAGTGGCTCAAACGTTTGGGCCCCATCATTACTGATTATGACACAATGACCATGCAATTTATCGAACACGGGGAGCTCTTCCGATTTTGTGCAAATGCCTCTGCACAACAGGTCAAACGACTCCTTCAAACCAATTTCGCATTTGCATTTTTTCACATTTCATTCACTGAAACCAAATCCCCAAACACTGACCCTACCCCAAACCAACCTATCCTAGAAATATCCTCCCTCGTGACTTCTTACCACACCATTTTTCATACACATACTTAACTCCCTCCTTCCCGCAATATTACCCACAAAATACACTTACTACCTATTCTCGCCGGTTGACTCGCCTCGTCGATTGACTTCAAAGACTGCTTTGGCCCTTCTATCCTTGCATGAGAACTGTGTCTTCTCCGTCAAGAAACTTCTCACCTGCAAAGACAAAGGGGCGCCCTAGCGGCCGTTTTCACTCTGACGCTCAAGTCAGTATTAGGGCAAAGAACACCAAGTGTATAAAATAGCTTCAGTCTCAAAAACTGCATACCTTACTAGGTTTCTTAGCACCCTTTATATATATTGAAACTAGGATTTACCTCTGTTTTGTTACCACTATCTAGGCTTCTTTGGGAAGTGTCCTTGTGACGTTATTGTGTAATCTTAGCGTATCTAGCATATGAACTTCCTTTAACGGGAGTGCAACGAATAATCAGAGTGGCCGCCTAGGTCCCAACTTGGTGCACCTAATATCAACGCGATCTCTTTCGCGGGTGCCCTAAGTATCCACGTGCCATGCATGCAACTTCCCTGGAAACCCTAATTCTACCGGACCCTTACGCCTCCTAGGATTATCCATGATGTTGCGCCTTCATGTGTCATACATCCCACATGCATGGATCCCTCGTGCCTTAGGCTTCTCCTACATCTCTTGTCTTTAACTGTTTATCTTAATGATATTCTAGGGCCCACCTTACGGGGCCAATCACTTCATCCTGACGGCCGATGTCCGATCTTACCCCTCTACTGGTGAGGTCCGATATCAACCTCCAACATCGAGCTTAGGATAGCAACCTCAAAGACTTCGCGTGGCTCCCTCCCATTACTGAGTACCGGTGCGCGATGTCTGAGGTCAGCCTCTGAGTCCGTTTATGAGGACCGGTCGGGATACAAGCCCCCCAGTCTCAAGCTGTAACTCGTTCCAATAAAGAGACTAAGTGATCGCACTGCGCGACCAAGATGACTAAACGAACGAAGCGAGTTCCCAAACCAGCTTCTCCTTCAGACTCTGCTTCAACTTCATCATCACCTTCTGCTTCTCCACCTCCCTCAGTTCCTCCCCCACCTGCTTCTTTTTATGAATCTCTATACCTCTGGGCTCCAGCGGACCTCTTAGGGGAGACGTCTACCTTCATGACCCTAAAATTCATAACAGCTTATAGGAAGAGACAACCGTGCCACCCGTCACGCGTCTTTGGCAAAAACCATGATAAATTCGTGCGGATGGTGGCTTGTCGCTTGGGGAACCGGTGTGCACCGATGAGGCCTACGACCCCGAGGGTCCCTTCTACTTTGTATACTTGACCCTCTTCCGAAGGCTAGGGTTTCGGTTTCCTTTTAGCCCCTTCGAGCGTACTTTGCTGACTGAATTAAATGTGGCCCCCGCCCAACTTCATCCTAATAGTTGGGCGTTCGCGCGGGCATTTGCAATTCTCTACTTCAATTCTCCATTCTTTTTCTTTTTACCTTTCTCATCAAGATGACTAAGCGAACGAAGCGAGTTCCCAAACCGTCTTCTCCTTCAGACTCTGCTTCAACTTCATCATCACCTTCTGCTTTTCCACCTCCCTTGGTTCCTCCCCCACCTACCTCTTTTTATGAGTCTCTATACCTCTGGGCTCCAGCGGACCTCTTAGGGGAGACATCTACCTTCACGACCCTAAAAAGCATAGCGGCTTATAGGAAGAGACAATCATGCCACCCGTCACGCGTCATTGGCAAAGACCATGATAAATTCGTGTGGATGGTGGCTTACCCCCTTCGAGCGTACTTTGCTGACTGAATTAAATGTGGCCCCCGCCCAACTTTATCCTAATAGTTGGGCGTTCGCACGGGCATTTGCCAGGACGCAAGCTTTTGGGATTGTGTGGTTGAAGTTCTGGGGGACCCTCTTGTTTGCCTCCAACCAGGCACTTGCCAGGACGCAAGCTTCCAAAGACCTCGAGGCCAAAATGGCGAAGCATGAGGAGGATTTTGCTGCCAGGGCCAAAGTCTTTGCCAACCATGAGACTGACCTGTACCTCGAGGTGGCCAGCCTTCGTCAGATTGAAAAAGACGTCAAGAAGGCCCTTCAAGACAAGAGCTGGATGACCTTGTGGCCGAGCTGAAGGGGAAGATGGCTAATCTGGAGAGTAGGGGCACACAGCGCGAGATCCTCATAGGGCAGGTTGAGGGCGAATTAGCCGAGAAGACCGAGTCCTTCAGAAGGGTCGAAGAGGAGCTTATGAATGACGCTGCTGCGGCTTACGGTGATGGGTTTCAAGATGTTGTCGCTCAGTTCGCCTATGCGTAGCCTGAAGTAGATCCCTCCCTCTTTAATGAGTCTAGATGCGTTGTGGACGGCCAGATCGTGCCACGAGGATGATACTCTCTGTAACTCCATTTTGTACTCAACCAAACTTCTTTGTATGGATACTTCATATTTATTTCGTTATAATTGATGTTGCCTTGCATGGTTGCCTGTCTGTGTGGAGTTTTGATACGTGAGAGGGGGCGTAGGCCTTCCTCTTCCCGACGTTGGCTACCCCACACAGGTAGCTACTTTCTTAATTTTCACCCTTGCTGTATAGAGTTGATCCGATCGGTCATCGGTAGTCGATGACGTCAGCAGCAGAGAACCACGTGGACCACTCGCAGGGTGACACGTGGACCAGGTGACAGGGAGACCAGGGAGGCGATCGCCAAGGGCGGTGATCAGGGGTCAGTGACCAGGTGACCACCGACAGATCAGGCGGAGAGGTCAGGGGACAGATCATCCAGAATGGTGATCGGTGGTCAGCAGCCAAGTGGCCACCAACAGATCAGTTCTCAGACTAACGCCTGGGGCAGAACGCGAGAAGCAAATAAGCACTGATCAGTCATCGGGTGCATTGTCATCGGGGTCTCGTGTTACACGCAGTTAAACTGGGACTGAGGTTCCCAGCGAGAAAGTTACGCATGGACCTCGCATGAGCACATCTCAGGGAATCATGCACGAGAGTGGCCTGAGGGAACTAGTAAACCAGTCAATGATTGGTGATTCCCTCAACCCATTGCGTGCGTGGCACCGTGAAGGGTAAGCTGTATACGCAGAGAGCAACGTTTGGTGAGTGTGCCTAGACCAGCTACACCTGACGTTCTCCTAAGAGTATGCGATTTACCCAGATGAGAGAAATATCCTAAGTTACTCCGCAAGGACGTAACTTAGGCACACAAAGAGAAGCGCTAGAGCCCTACAGTAAGTGACACGTGTGTGGTTAGATGTGAGTTGCAGGCCTCCACGTGTCATCATCTGAGAGGGGTGCGGTCCAGACAAAACTGCACTCCGTACCACTAAGGATACAGGCAGGCGCAGCCAAGCGCAGAGACGTGCAGACATGCACAGACTCTCACGCTCTCACTACTGATTCTGCAGGTACACTGTCTCTGAAAAGCATAACAGGGTTCTGACACATGCCAGAAAAGCATAACAGAATTCTGTTATGCCCAGAAACAGAGAGAGAGACATAAAAGAGGGAATCAGGGAGAGATGGGGGGTACGAGAACAGAGAGAGCAAGAGTTTTTCACACACTGCTAGTTTTCTCATCTTTGGTGGTTCTGTGGACTAACTTGATCGTCGGAGTGCAAACGGCCGCTAGAGGCGCCGTCTGTGTGTTTTGCAGGTCACGTTTGAAGATCCAAGAGAAGGTTCTGAGGGTGATTCTGCAGAAGACGCAGTCGCGTAGACGGAGCAGTGAGTGCTACGAAGCGATTCCTCCACGTTCGAGTTGCCGGCAGGATCATTTGGCGCCCACCGTGGGGCCCGAGTGAATCGTGGTCCCATATACACCACAGCTTTGAAGCTTACCAGAGTTTTACCAACTTCTTTGATAAGGAAAGATGCCAAAGGAACAGACAACCATCACCTGCGCCATCTGCTGACGAAGGAGCTGTGACAATGGCGCATGTCCTGGAGATGGTGCGCACGCTGCAGGATAACGCCGCGACGTCAAAAGCTGAACAAGAAAGGTTGCAGACGGAGTTGGCCGCGTCGCAAAGTAGGAACGACGAGCTGAATCGCGTCAACGAAGAGTTGAGAAGGACGTTGCAGGCGCAGAGGGAACACGTGGTTGACGAAAGGATGGCTAGGCAGCCGTCACCACCAAGAGCGTTCCCCATGCCATTCTCCCCTGAGATCATGGGAACCATGGTGCCTCCCAACCTGGTGGGGGTGAAGGCGTCGTTCAAGGGGGTAGAAGACTCGGAGGCGCATCTGACGGCGTTCCACACCTAGATGATGTTGTCTGGGGGTTCATGAGCACACTGAGCAGAACCGCCATGGAGTGGTTCGTGAGTTTACCAGAATGACATATCACGTCCTTCTCTCAGTTTTCAAAGCTCTTCACTGAGCAATATATCGTCAACAAAGCACCAGCAGTGGTGTCTTACGACTTGTTCGACGTGCGTCAGTACCAAGGTGAGTCGCTGAAAGACTACCTCAACCGCTTTGGAGCACAAGTGGTTAGACTGCCCAGCAAAGATGAAGATATGCTGGTGCACGCATTTAAGAAGAGAGTGCTGCCTGGCCCCTTCAGCGAGTCTCTCATCAGGAGCCATCCCAGCACCTTTGCATAGATCCGACGACGTGCGGTGGCGCACATAGTGGCAGAAACAGAGGTTTCTGAGAAGAGAGGAAGTGCCGCACCACCAAGACCGCGTGGTGGGCAGGGAAAACCACAACAAGCAAGGGTGCACGAGGCCAAGGAGGGGAAAAAGGTGCGGGAAAAACCTCGTCCCTATGCGCCAGGCAAAGAGCAGAGCAGGGGGCGTGCGAGGGAGAGTAACGCACCCCCAAGATACAATTTCATGGTGGGATTGGCGGATCTCATCGCTCTTCCTGCTGTAGCAGCAAGACTACGCGTACCAGAGAAGACTGATAAGGTACTTGGTAGAAAGAAGAATGAGTGGTGTGAGTTTCACCAGGCCTTTGGCCACACACTTCACTCCTGTTTGGCGTTGGGGCACCAACTGGTAGAGTTGGTGAAGTCTAGTTTCCTAGCAGATTACCTGCGTGAGCCGCAGGGTGATCGCGCATCGGGGTCCCAGACCGGAGAACAGCAGCATGAAGTCCCTGTACATGGGGAAGTGCAGACAATCGCGGGAGGCTTCTCTGGTGGGGGATGCACAGCGTCACAGAGAAGGAGATACGCTCGATCGGTGATGGCGGTAGATGCGGTAAATGAGAGTCATTACCCCGAAGTAGACATTATCTTCAGGAAAGCTGATCTACGGGATGTTGTCCCGCACGACAACGACCCTGTGGTCATTTCCCTCATCACAGCGGGAAGACGAGTACACAGAGTACTCGTAGATCAAGGAAGCTCGGCAGACGTCATGTTCTGGCCGACATTCAACAAGTTACAGTTGTCCCCTGATCAGCTGAGGCCATATACCGGGTGTCTCTACGGTTTTGCAGGAGATCAGGTAGAGGTGCGGGGATACATTGAGCTGAGGACAACGTTCACTGACGGAACGACAGCCCGCACTGAAAGGATAAAGTACTTGGTGCTGAACGCCCCTTTTGCGTACAACGTCTTGTTGGGGAGGCCAACACTTAATAGGTTGGGCGCAATACCATCGACGAGACACATGAAGTTGAAACTGCCGTCGATGGAGGGAACCGTGATAACCATCAAGTCAGATCAGGCTGAGGCAAGACGCTGTTATGAGAACAGCCTGAAGCAGAAGAGAAGTGTATGTCATGTCACCACGAAACCACCACCAGGCGTGCGCGAAGAGCGATCAGTGGTTAGGGAGACACAGGAAGCTCAGAGGATGGAGAACGCTGCGGGGGGGGGGCTTCCAGGTAGCCCAAGTTGAAGAAGAAGAGGAAGGCGCGATCGCTCCTCGCGAGTCAGGGATCGCGAGGGCGGTCATCGCCAGCGAGAGAAGGCCCCACCCAGCTGAAGGATGGGTCGAAGTGGACATCGGGGGGAAAAAGTTCAAGTTAGGGGGATCCCTCGTTGAAGAAGAGCGAAAGCTGATCGTTGGTGTGATCGAAAAGCATATGGGTGCCTTTGCATGGTCAGCATCCGACATGCCAGGGATCGACCCCGATTTCCTTTGCCATCGTCTGTCGATGGACCCCAAGGTTCGACCTGTGCGACAAAGGCGAAGGAAATTCAACGAGGAGAAGAGGAAGGTGATCCACGACGAAGCACAGAAGCTCCTTGCTACAGGGCACATCAGAGAAATCCAGTACCCCGAGTGGCTAGCGAATGTGGTGCTGGTTCAGAAGGCGAGCGGCAAGTGGAGAATGTGCGTGGATTTCACTGACCTCAACAAGGCGTGCCCCAAAGATTCTTACCCCTTACCCAGTATAGACGCACTAGTTGATAGCGCATCAGGGGGAAAGTTGTTCAGCTTCTTGGACGCTTTCTCGGGGTATAACCAGATCAGGATGCACCCTATGGATGAGTGCAAGACCGCGTTTATGACGGAACGGTCTTGCTATTGTTACAAGGTCATGCCATTCAAGTTAAAGAACGCGGGGGCCACCTACCAGTGGCTCATGGATAGGGTACTCTCGCCCATGCTGGGAAGGAACGTACATGCGTATGTAGATGACATGGTGGTTGCGTCCCGAGAGAAGAAGCATCATGCAGCTGATCTGGAGGAACTGTTCACAACCATTGCCAAGTACCGGCTGAAGCTCAACCCAGAGAAGTGTATTTTTGGTGTGGAGGCTGGGAAGTTTTTGGGTTTCCTCTTAACAGAACGGGGAATCGAAGCTAACCCAGAGAAGTGTGCAGCAATCGTGGCAATGAGGAGCCCAACGACGGTGAAGGAGGTGCAGCAGCTCACCGGTCGCTTGGCAGCCTTGTCCCGGTTCATGTCCGCTGGAGGGGAGAAAGGTCATCCATACTTCCAGTGTCTCAAACGCAACAGCAGATTCCTTTGGACGCAGGAGTGTGAGGAGTGTGAGGACGCAAACTGAAGGAGTATCTAGCGAGCCCACCAGTCTTGCGAAAACCTCAGGTAGGCATCCCTCTTCGTCTATATTTCGCTGTGACGGAGAGAGCAGTCAGCTCAGTCCTGGTGCAAGAGCAAGACCAGACCCAGAGGCCTGTTTACTTCGTGAGTAAGGTGCTGCAAGGCCCTGAAACGAGGTACCAGGCCCTCGAGAAAGCTGCCCTGGCGGTGGTGTTTTCAGCCAGAAGACTCAGGCATTACTTCCACAGCTTCACAGTGGTGGTGATGACTGATTTGCCTATCCAAAACGTGCTGAAGAAACCTGATGTAGCAGGCAGGATGGTCAAGTGGGCGGTGGAATTGTCAGAGTTTGACATTCAGTATGAGCCCCTAGGACCGATCAAGGGGCAGGTGTTCGCGGACTTTGTAGTCGAGCTGTCGTCGATCGCGACACCTGCAGAAGGATTAGACTTCCGATGGGTATTATCGGTGGATGGCTCCTCCAATCAGCAGGGGAGCGGCGCTGGAGTCATTCTGGAAGGCCCAAACGGGGTTCTGATCGAGCAGTCCCTCCGCTTTGCCTTCAAAGCTAGCAACAATCAGGCGGAGTATGAAGCCCTGATCGCAGGAATGTTGCTAGCAAGAGAAATGGGATCAAGAAATCTGCTGGCCAAAAGCGACTCTTTGCTGGTCAACGGGCAGGTTACAGGGGAGTTCCAAGCAAAGGATCCCCAGATGGCAGCCTACCTGGAGTATGTACTGCTCCTGAAGACGTCCTTCACCGAATTCGAATTGGTACACGTGCCAAGAGAGCAAAATGCCAGAGCAGACCTGCTTGCCAAGCTGGCCAGCTTAGGCAAAGGGGGGAAGCAGAGGACCGTCATTCAGGAGACCTTGAAGGTACCGCGAGCATTCTTGTCGGACAACCAGGTATTCCATGTGTGCAAATCAGTGGAGCGTCTGACGATCGGTCATCGGTCGTTGAGCCAAGAAACGCTGAGAACACCGAGGGTGAGATCGCGACCGTCGAAGACCGATGAGTCGATGGAAGTCCACGCGGAGAAGGAGCCCGACACCTGGATAACGCCATACCAGTTGTACTTAGAAGATGGTGTACTCCCGCTCGACGTGGCAGAGGCAAAAAGGATAAAGAGGAGTTCAAGTAAGTTTACTCTAATAGATGGAAACCTCTTTAGATTTGGATTTTCTCACCCTGTGCAGATCTGTGTGCACGGCGAGCAATGCACCAGACTCATGTCTGAGCTGCACGAGGGGGTGTGCGGAAGCCACGTAGGTGGTCGCGCTTTGGCAAGTAGAGTACTCCGCGCGGGGTACTACTGGCCAAAGCTGAAGGAAGACTGCATAAGGTTTGCTCAGCGATGCAAACAGTGTCAACTGCATGCAGACTGGCACAAGGCACCCCCTGAGGAGTTGAGGTTCATCCATAGCCCGTGGCCATTCCACACATGGGGGATCGACATCCTAGGACCTTTTCCCCTGGCGATAAGGCAGATGAATTTTCTCATCGTGGCCATCGAGTACTTCACCAAGTGGGTGGAGGCAGAACCGGTCGCACACATCACCGCACAGAAAGTCGAGCATTTCGTCTGGAAGAACATCGTCTGCCGTTTCGGAATATCCAAGAGGTTGGTCTCCGACAATGGCACCCAGTTCACGAGTCATCAGCTGAGGAAGATGTGTGAGGAGTTAAAAATACAGCAGGTTTTCGCTTCAGTGGAACACCCACAAACCAATGGGCAGGTGGAGGCAGCAAATCGAGTACTGCTCAGGGGGCTGAAGCGAACACTAGACAAGGCCAAAGGAGGCTGGGCAGAGGAGGTCCCCAGAATTGTATGGTCTTATCATACCACCCCGCAGTCCAGCACCCATGAGACACCCTTCAGCCTTGTCTATGGGACAGACGCCATGATTCCCGTGGAGATACAGGAGAGCTCCCTCAGATTCTTGAACTTCATTGCTAAAGAGTCCAATGAAGAACGTAAGGTGAATCTAGACCTGCTGGACGAAGTGCGAGAAGAAGCCAGAGTTAGTGCTGAAGCCGTAAAGAGAAGAGTAGAGCGGAGGCACAACTCTAAAGTGAGGCCCAGGCGCTTCCAAGAAGGTGATCTGGTGATGAGAAAGGCGCATCAGAATGACATGCAGAACAAGTTGTCCCCAAAGTGGACAGGCCCGTACAGAGTGGTGGAGACGTTGGAAAACGGAGCCTATCGCCTAGAGACTTTGGAGGGAGGAGCAATCCCCAGAACGTGGAACGCCACCCATTTAAAATTTTATTTCAGTTAAAGTTGTACAGTAATTGCGTTCTCGCGCTAAAAGATACATGCTTTGTATGTGGTGGAAACAGTTGAACAGACATGGGGGCACTTTTTTCCCTAAGGAGGGTTTTTAACGAGGCCACCCAATTAAAGAAAAAATTTCCAGCATATCAAGTGTGCTCAAGTATATAAGTTAAAATCCTCCTTGCCCCAGGTGCAAGTGCAGGTGATTGGTTAAGCCCTACTTGCCCTAAGCGCAAGTACTGGCACCGATCTAAGTCTTCCTCACCCCAGGTGTGAGCGCAAGCAGTTAAGGGTTTGAAAAGCCAGGGGTGCTAATAAGACCAAGGGAGGGAAAGGAAAGATTTTGAGAAAATGTCCTTACCCACTTGGCATACACCAATGTTGGCCCAGTAAGGCTCTTGGTCCGAAACCCTCTTCACCCCAGGAGTGAGGCAGGGAAGGAACGACTCAATCCGCCGAAGGGTGATGACCTTGGGGAAAGTAAGAGGGGTTAGCGAGAAACACTTTTCTTTCCCCAAAACGAGGCATCACCTCGAGCGAATGATGTCAAAGTCTTCTATGCACTTAGCGCTAAAGCGGCAGAGAAGCTAAGTGGAGACTAAAGAACGATCGCTGATGAGTCGTCAGTGATTGGCTAGTGGTGCAAAGCAGCGCACAAGGACTGTCAAACACCAAGCTAAGGGAATAGCTAGTCGTGATCAAGAAGAGGCCAAGAACAAGGGAGGCAGATCGCGCTAGGCCCAAGCTGGTTAACACTTAGTCGTGTGCAAAGGGAAAGACAAAGCTTAAGATCGCGCTGAATCTAAGCTAGCTAACAATTAGTCGTGTGCATAAAGAAAAGTGAAGCTCAAGAAAATACAAGAGAAGAAACTTATACAAATAGAGAGTATATATTCACAGCCAAATCTTATACAAACTTTGAATACTAAGAAAAGTTGTGCAGAAGTTAAAATTTACAAGGAAGAGAAGAGATTAAGGGGCAGGAGGGATGAGCTTTCCATCTACCACTTCGTGATAGATGCTGAACTGCGAGAGGTCCAGGTCTGGGAGAACGCATCTGATTTGCTCGAGTGCTAGCTCGAATCCATCAGTGAGGGCATCAGCACCCACGTTCATCAAATCAGCCTTCTCCGCCTCTAGTTTTTGCTTTGAGGCCTCCGCAGCATCTCTTTCAGTGGTGAGGGCAGCAAGGGAGGAGGCAGCTTCTGCTAGTTGGCCCTTGGCTTCAGAAAGTTCGCCCGCCACCTTCTCAAGTTTTTTATCTCCAGCAGCAGCCGCTTTTTTGGTGGACTCGAGCTCCCCCACTAGCTGAGTGTTCAGTTGGCGCAGGGAGGAGGTCTCGGCCCGTAGCTCCACCACCGCGCAGTCCAGAGAGCTCACAGTCTGCCCCATCAAGATCTCCATCTTGATGGTCTCTTGGACCTGCGCTAGGTACTCCCTCCTAGCTTTCTCCACCATGCCTCGCATTATCTCCACAGACCCTTGAGCAGCTTCGAAGTCACTTCGCAGTGACTCCTTGTCGTGCTCAAGCTCTTTCACCCTCTTCTCCAGGGCTATTTGCTTGCGATGCTGGGTGGAAAACTCCAGGGAGAGCACCATCTGCCTGGCCAGGTGCATGTCCACCTCATCACCATTCCATTCAACAAGCTCCCGGTTGCTAATGAGCTGTCGGACCAGGGTGATGACCCTGCTAAAGTTCTCGTGGCTGGCTCCAGAGGCACTTGGGCGCGAGCTGGATCCACCACATTCAGCAGTGGCAGCGGAGACAGGCAGTGGTGGTGGGGGACCCCCAGGTTGAGCAGAAGCACCCCAGTAGGATGAGCAGATGGACCAGGTGATTGGCCTGCTGGGGGGGAAGATGGCAGTTGAGAAGTTGGAGGCAACTGCTGGCATGGAGAAGGAAGGCATGTGGGCTCTGAGGCAGGTTGAGCAGAGGGAGGAGGGGGTGAACCTTCCTCTACCTCCACCACCTCGATCTCCCCAGGCTGGAGAGACGAAGCCCCCTCGACCGCTGGCATCTTCCTCTGGCGGTGTATAAGAAGAGAGCCAGAGCTCTCCTCTTCGGTTGAGGCAGCAGCAGCAACGGCAGCAAGTGAAATGGAAGCCTTCACCAGTCTTTTCCTTTTCTTTCCTTGCTCGGGGCCTTCAGCTGGCGCGACCGAGAGAGGAGGGGCTGCAATGGGCTCCGTAGTAGAAGAAGAGGAGCCAGTTCCCTTGGCTCCCCGACGCTTGGCAAGCTCCAGCAAGGCTAGCCTCCTGTCTTTCCCCGACATTGAGTCTACATAGACGAGAAAAGGAAGGGTTAGTTGGCCAAGTTATGCAGGTAAGTCAAAAACACATAAAAGCATGCATGAGAAGAGGCAAGTATCCTAAGAGGTGCAAGAAGAGCTACCTATATATTTTTTCAGAGCCACCACATCAAATTCATCCTTGATGAGGCGAGCGGAGTTGTACTTGGCCCCCAGGAACAGCCCACATAGCTCGCGCTCGTAGGGGGCCATGGTTTCGAGGTCCCTGGATTTCTTGAATTCAACCCCAGGAACCCAGTAGAGGGGGTACCCCTCGAGCAGATTTGGACTTTGTTGGGTGGCAGATATCATGTAGAATCTACCCTTCCAGTCTTTGAAGGATTGCTGGTATAGGCCCAGGAGCACCCGTCCAGCAACCCCGTTCAGGCTAACCCAGGACCTGTCCCCAGGATTCTTCGCCTCGAAGAAGTAGAGGAACACATCCACGGAGGCGTTGTGCCCAAAGTAATTGCAGAGGATCTGAAATGCCCGGATGAAGGCCCAGGCATTGGGATGGAGTTGGCAGGGGGCGACGTTCAACTCCATCAGCAGCTCCTTTTCGAAAAAGGTGAAGGGGAGGCGCAGCTTCAACCTTTTGAAAATGGCGGAGTAGACGAAGACGAAGGGCACCCCATTGGTGGCCCTATCGTCCGCACAGATGGGCATCCCACGAGGAGGGATGCGAACGTGGATATTGAAATCATTTTCCCTGTCTATGGCGCACGAGGGTTCATCCGGGTCATGGCTCAGGAGAGAGGTGAGATGACCCTGTGGTAGCAGGGTGGATGTTTCAGCCAGCAACGCCAGGGGGGCCCAGTCGTAGACCCTGGCGTTGTCGTGGAAGGAGGTAGCAACAGGCGGTGGTGGAGCTGGCGCACTCGCGGAAGGCTGTGCACCAGAGGATGAGGCAATAATACGCGCGATTTGTTTCAAGCAAGCCATCGCGAGATAGCTGCAAATGGAGGAAAAACGAAAAGTCAGAATGAATGGAAGAAGAGGGAATGATGAATGTTTCAGTGAAAATAGAGAGGGCGAAGGAGAGAGGGATGCCCAGGTGAAAAGAGGAAGAAGAAGAAGCAGAAGTCAGAGCGAGAACGTGAAAAAACCCTAGCGCGGGTCGAGAGAGGGAAAATAGAGAAGATGAATGCATGATAACGAGAAAGACAAATGCAATCGGTAAAGATGACCCAAATAAACCCAGGAAGAAGAAAAACCATACCTTTGAATGATCGCGAGAGGTTTGGAGGTGGAAAACTTGAAGAAAGATGGGTGCGCAGAGAAAGAGCTCGTAGAAGGTCTGAGAGTCGATTTAAGAAGATGAAGGAACAGTGAAAGAGCGCGCCAATTTGAATAAGAGAAGCGCTAGCGACACATAACGCTGGCCGTCGATGGGGCCACGTGTCGCGAGATTAAGGAAGGAAGTCCAAACGTTAAAAAAGCAGCACGTGAGGTGGCACGTGATGCGGTCCCACTTGCCACGTGGACTGAGGGCACGACCACTTAGTCTCTTCGCCGAGAACGAGTTCACGACTCGAGACTGGGGGCTTGTGATCTGATCGGTCATCGGTATTCGATGACGTCAGCAGCAGAGAACCACGTGGACCACTCGCAGGGTGACACGTGGACCAGGTGACAGGGAGACCAGGGAGGCGATCGCCAAGGGCGGTGATCGGGGGTCAGTGACCAGGTGACCACCGACAGATCAGGCGGAGAAGTCAGGGGACAGATCATCCAGAATGGTGATCGGTGGTCAGCAGCCAAGTGGCCACCAACAGACCAGTTCTCAGACTAACGCCTGGGGCAGAACGCGAGAAGCAAATAAGCACTGATCAGTCATCGGGTGCATTGTCATCGGGGTCTCGTGTTACACGCAGTTAAACTGGGACTGAGGTTCCCAGCGAGAGCGTTACGCATGGATTTCGCATGAGCACATCTCAGGGAATCATGCACGAGAGTGGCCTGAGGGAACTAGTAAACCAGTCAGTGATTGGTGATTCCCTCAACCCATTGCGTGCGTGGCACCGTGAAGGGTAAGCTGTATACGCAGAAAGCAACGTTTGGTGAGTGTGCCTAGACCAGCCACACCTGACGTTCTCCTAAGAGTATGCGATTTACCCAGATGAGAGAAATATCCTAAGTTACTCCGCAAGGACGTAACTTAGGCACACAAAGAGAAGCGCTAGAGCCCTTCGAGTAAGTGACACGTGTGTGGTTAGATGTGAGTTGCAGGCCTCCACGTGTCATCATCTGAGAGGGGTGCGGTCCAGACAAAAGTGAACTCCGTACCACTAAGGGTACAGGCAGGCGCAGCCAAGCGCAGAGACGCGCAGACATGCACAGACTCTCATGCTCTCACTACTGATTCTGCAGGTACACTGTCTCTGAAAAGCATAACAGGGTTCTGACACATGCCAGAAAAGCATAACAGAATTCTGTTATGCCCAGAAACAGAGAGAGAGACATAAAAGAGGGAATCAGGGAGAGATGGGGGGTACGAGAACAGAGAGAGCAAGAGTTTTTCACACACTGCTAGTTTTCTCATCTTTGGTGGTTCTGTGGACTAAGTTGATCGTCGGAGTGCAAACGGCCGCTAAAGGCGCCGTCTGTGTGTTTTGCAGGTCACGTTTGAAGATCCAAGAGAAGGTTCTGAGGGTGATTCTGCAGAAGACGCAGTCGCGTAGACGGGGCAGTGAGTGCTACGAAGCGATTCCTCCACGTTCGAGTTGCCGGCAGGATCAAGAGTCAAGGTGCAGTTGGGAATCCGATACTCGCACCATACCTTCTTTCGTCTTGGTGTATTCACGTGAGAGGGATTTAACTAGGGAGGCCAAATTACCTCTGTTTTTTACACGATATCCCGAGAAAGGAGGTTCCTTCAGTTTTTTCTCAAATCACGTTCTTCTTTGCCTAGGTGAACTTGCACCAAAGGGGCTTATTGGGAAGACCAAACTGCCTCCACTTCTCTGGGCATCACTTCGAGGGAAAGAGTTCTTTTATCTTTAACGAACCATTCCCTTCTTGAACTGAGTGATTTCTCGCAAGAGGGAGATTCCCTTTGGGGAACCATACTACTTCCGCTCTTAACTACCACCACAAGGGAGAGGTTTATTCGTTTCTGCGAACCATACTTGATCATTTGCCACTCCACCGTGGGGTCCATGTGAATTTGTGATCCCATCCACGCTTTGCTGTCAGTTTTCGTTTGTTCTTGAGATTCTTTGCTGAGAAAATGAGGAAGACAAGGCAAACTTCACCCGCGCCATCAGCTGAAGAAGGAGCTGTGACAATGGCACAGGTCTTGGAAATGATGCGAGCGCTACAAGATGATGTAGCAGCGTCAAGAATGGAACAAGAAAGGATGCAAGCGGACTTGGCTGCATCACAGGGCAGAAATGAGGAGTTGGACAGAGTAAACGAAGAGTTGCGCAAGGCGCTGCACGCGCAGAAGGAACGTGATGGAGATCAAGCTCAAGAGGACATGGAGGCCAATCAACAAGATCAAGAAGAGGTAGAGGCACAAATGGAGGACGCCCATGGAGGTCAAAGCCCACTTCAAAGGATTACAAGAAGCATGTTCAAAGCTTTTGGAGCTAAGGGACATTTATTTTCTCTTTTTGTAATTTCTTTAGTTGAAGGTGCTTAGAGGGAAACATTAGAAACCTCTTTTGTTATAGCATATTTTAAGCTTTAGTTAGGAGTTTTAGAGAGGGGGGTGTATTAGTAGATAGGTGTAGGAGTAGAATAGGAGGTGCCAAAATGAAGGAAGAGGTCACACCTTCTTCATGCATAGGTTTAGGCGCCGGTTTTGAATAAGTTTAGGAGGGAATTTTGATTTCTCTTAGCTTTGTTTTTCAGCACCTTAGGCTATAAATAGAGGTGCTCTCCTTGTATTTTTCAGATTTGAATTTATCTAAAGAAACTATACTCAAAATTGGAGTGAGCATTGGAGAGCTTTTTAGCCTTCTTCTCTAGTCTTATCTTGAAGGATCATGGTTTCCTCAAGTGGCGGCTTGCACACTCATCTAGGAGCATCCATACTTCTAGTGGCGTGATCATCCAACCTTTCTTCCATCTTCATGAGCATTCTCTTCTCCTTCCTTTCTTCTCTTGTTAATTTCCTTGTCTTAGCTTGTTTCCTAGTTGTTTTGGTTCGGCAATTTCAGCTTGTTATTGTGTAGCTATGGTTCATTTGTGTTCTTGGCTGTTCTTCATCTTTTCTTCTTCAATTCCAGCATTTTGATTCGGTACCTTACTGTTTTGTTTTGTTAATTAGTGTTTTTGCCTTTCCTTCATCTCTTTTGGTTCAATTTGACAATATGTGGAACATCCAAATGAGTTTGGGATTGGGTACTAGTTTTTGGCGAGTTCTTGTCTTAGAACAATGATCCAACTCTAAGAAAAGTGCCTCAATAATGTCCAACTCAAGGTGATTCCTAAGAATGTCAAGAATCATTCTCTATATGGCTAGTGGAATCACATCAGAACGCGCAGTGGAGGAAAGGGTGGCACCGCCACCGTCTCCCCCCAGGACTTTCCCCATGCCTTTCTCATTTGAGATTATGAGTGCAGTGGTGCCACCAGGCTTGGTGGGGGTGAAAGCCTCGTTTACAGGGGTGGAAGACCCAGAGACGCATCTGACAGAGTTTCACACCCAGATGATGCTCTCTGGGGGCTCAGATGCAGTGTATTGCAAGTTGTTCATGAGCACCCTGAGCGGGATTGCTCTGGAGTGGTTCGTGAGCCTACCAGATGGCCACATCACTTCGTTTCAGCATTTTTCCAAGTTGTTCATGGAGCAGTATATCGTGAACAGGACACCCCCAGTGGTGTCGTAGGATTTGTTTGACGTGCGACAAAACCAAGGTGAGTCCCTCAGGGATTACCTCAGTCGTTTTGGAGCTTAGGTAGTGAGGCTGCCCAGCAAGGATGAAGATATGCTGGTGCATGCGTTCAAGAAAAGGGTTCTGTCGGGCCCTTTTAGCGAATCTTTGATCAGAAATCACCCCAGCACCTTCGCAGAGATTAGGCGTCATGTTGTGGCGCACATTGTGGCAGAAACAGAGGTTTCTGAGAAGAGGGGAAGCGCGGCCCCGACCAAGTCGCGCGAAGGACCGAGTAGGTCTCAGCAGCCGATGAGGGTGCATGAGGCCAAAGAAGGAAAGAAGGTTCAGGGGAAGCCTCGCCCTTATGAGCCTAGGAAGGACCAGGGCAGGGGGCGCGTGAGGGAGAGCAACGCGCCCCCCAGGTTTGACTTCGTGGTGGAGTTGGCGGAGCTGATCGCCATTCCAGCCATAGCGGCAAGATTGCGAGCACCAAAGAAGACCGACAAGGTGCTGGGAAGAAAGAAGAACGTGTGGTGTGAGTTTCACTAGGCTTATGGCCACTCACTCCACACTTGTTTGGCGTTGGGGCACCAACTCGCGGCGTTGGGGCACCAACTCGCAGAGTTGGTGAAAAGTGGCTTTCTGAGCAATTACTTGCGGGAGACGCAAGGTGATCGGGCGTCGGGGCCACCAGCGGAAGATCCGCAGCACGAGGTGCCTGTGCACGGGGAGGTGCACACGATCGCGGGGGGCTTCTCCGGAGGAGGATGTACAACCTCTCAGAGGAAGAGGTACGCTCAGTCGGTGATGACTGTCGACTCGGTGGAAGATCATTCCCCCGATGCTGACATTACGTTTACAAAGGCAGATCTCCGGGACGTTGTGCCCCATGACAACGATCCTATAGTCATCTCCCTCGTCACGGCAGGGAGAAAGGTACACAGGGTCCTCGTGGACTAGGGAAGCTCGACGAACGTGATGTTCTGGCCGACGTTCAACAAGCTGCAGCTGTCCCTTTATCATCTGAGGCTATACCCGAGGTGCTTGTATGGCTTCGCAGTGGACCACGTTCCCAGATGGGATCGTGGCCCGCACTGAGAAAATTAAGTACCTGGTGTTCAACGCCCCATCCGCCTACAACATACTGTTGGGAAGGCCGACGCTCAACAGGTTGGGAGTTGTACCGTCGACGAGGCACATGAAGTTGAAGTTGTCGTCGATGGAGGGGGCGGTAATCACCATCAAGTCGGACCAGAAGGAAGCCAGGCGCTGCTACGAGAACAGCCTCAAGCAGCAAAGAAGTGTGTGCCATGTTACCTCGACACCACCGTCGGGTGTGGACGAGAAGCGATCGGAGGTCGCTGGGCTGGGAGGAGATCAGCGATCCCCAAAACGTGGAACGCCACGCACTTGAAGTTTTATTTTAGTGGAAAATGTAAAGTAGTCGCGTTTTCGCGCTAGTATAAACAGTTTGAACAGTTCAGGGGGCACTCTTTTTCCCAGAAGAGGGGTTTTAATGAGGCCACCCAATAAAAAAGAAGTTATCAGTATAAAAGTTTGCAAAGTTTTAAAGTTAAAATCCTCCTCGCCCCAGGTGCGAGTGCAGGCAGCTAAGGTTCGAAAAGCCAGGGGTGCTAGTAAGTCCGAGAAGGGAAAGGGAGGATTTCGAGAAACGCCTTTACCCAAGTAGCATAACATCAATATTGGCGCAGTAGAACTCTTAGTCAAAACCCTTCTCACGCCAGGAGTGAGAAGGTGGAAGCACGACTCGACGTGTTAAGGATCGATGACCTTGGGGCAGGCAAGAGGGGTTATCGAGAAACACTCTTCTCGCCAAAACGGGGCATCATCCTTGACCGATCGGTGTGGGAGTCCTCTATGCACTTAGCGCTGGAGCGACAAGCAATACAGGGAGATATAAGGTAGAAGCAGAGGCTCGATGACTGATGAGTGGGTTCTATGCACTTAGCGCTGGAGCGACAAGCAATACAGGGAGATATAAGGTAGAAGCAGAGGCGCGATGACTGATGAGTGGATGGCTGTTAGAACGTTGTTTAAGAGTTTTAGACAAGTTCTTACGCGATAGGCCTAAGTAAGCAAGGCCACGCCAGATCAGTTATCAAGTGTTGTTCGTTGTGAAGTAAAGTACAGTAAAGTTTCACGCCAAGTCCAAGCAGGTTAGCAGTTAATCATGCATGGCAAGAGATAAAAACTAAGAGATACACAGCAGAAGAATAGTAAGAGGAAAGTGGCATGTTATATGCAATCAGAGTTTTTACATTCAAAAGTTTATATAAAAAGAAATGTAAACTAGATAAACAAGCGATCAAGGGCGAACGATCTTGCCGTCCACCACCCCGAAGTCCATAGCAAATTGAGAATAGTCAGCCTCCGGGAAGATGCACTTCACTTGCTCAAGGGCCAAGTCGAACCCATCGGCAAAGGTATCAGCAGCCTCTTCCCAGAGCTTGGCCTTCTCATTTTCAAGTTCAACCTTATCGGTCTCGAGCACGACTTTCTCAGTGATCAGGGTGGTGATAATGGACTCGGCCTCCTTCAGCTTGGACCCTTGATCATTGGCGCGCCTCTCGGTCGCTGCGAGAACCTCCGCCTGATTTGTAATCTGTTGGCACAAGAAGGCGTTCTCAGCTTCGAGTTGGATGGCCCTCCCCGTGGTCTCCAACAGATCGGCGTCGAGAGCGGCAACGGCGTCCCCCATCCTCATCTCCGTTCTGATGGTTTCTTGGACTTGCAAGGCACGCCCTCTTTTGGCTTCCTCCACCATATTCTTCAGCATCTCATTGGTGCTCTGCAGGGCCTCGTAGTCGCTTTGCAGCGACTCCTTCTGGTTAATCAGCTCGCCCATCTTTCCCTCCAGCTTCTCGATGCGGCGATGCTGGGTAGAGAACTCCAAGGAGAGCACCAGTTGACGAGCCAGGTGAAGGTCCACCTCACTTCCGCTCCATTTAACCAGCTCGCGGTTTTGGATCAGCTGCCTAGTCAGCTGGAGGACCCTGGTGAGCCCCTCGGTGCTGGAACCCGAGGCTCGGTGGGAACTCTCACCACTTCCCTCGGTTGTGGCAGCATAAGCTTAGGGACATGGTGAGCTCGAGGGGTGAGAGGTTCCCTCCGAGCGAGCAGCCCCGCTCCCAGCAGTTTGAGATGCCGTGTGAGGGGTTGGCTGGCTGGGGGCGGGGGAGAAACCTGTGCGGGAGAAGGAATAGGGGCTGGAGAAGGGGGGCGTGAGGGAGAAACCTGTGCTGGAGGGGTTGGAGAAGTACCTCCCTCATCGCCCTCGACTCCTCTCTTTCGACGTTGAACTAAAGGAGACCCCGAGCTCTCCTCTTCGATAGATACAACGGTGGTGGGAACCTTCACCAACCGCTTCCTCTTCTTATCACCCCTGGTCTCGGGGCCTTCAACTGGCACGACCGAGATGGGGGAGGCCGAGATGGGCTCGGAGGTGGCCTCAGTGGACTACCCGACAACTCGTCAACTTTTGGCAAGCGCGATCAGTTTCTGTCATCGTTCCTTGTTAGATGTCATAACTGCATGAGTTAAACATGGCAAGGGGTTAGTGCATAAGGAGTCAAGGAAGCGAACAAGTGCAGAAAAGTAATTAATATATGCAAATGTGCAAGTATGGCAAGCAAGCGCGAGGATGCATACCCAGAGAAGTAGCAAAAGGAAGGAAAGAAGAGAAGGCAAACCAATGTATTTCTTAAGCATTTCAAGCCGAACTTAGCGCCTAAGCTCGAGAGCAGGCCGCACAGCTCGCGCTTGTAGGGTGCCATGGCCTCTAAGCCTCTGGGTTTTTTGAACCCTACTTTGGGAACCCAATAGAATGGGAAGCCCTCGAGTAGGGTCGGGTTGTGCTCGTTGGAGGTGATCATGTAGAACCTACCCTTCCAATCCTTGAAGGATTGTTGGTATAGGCCCAAGATCACCCTCCCAGACACGCCATTCAGGCTTACCCACGACCGATCGCCTGGGTTCTTGGCCTCAAATAAGTGGAGGAAGACGTTGGTTGATGGAGGGTGTCTGAAATGGTTGCAGAGAATTTCGAACGCTCGGATGAAGGCCTAAGCGTTCGGGTGGAGTTGGCAGGGAGCCACGTTAAGCTCGGTGAGGAGATCCTTCTCGAAGAACGTAAAGGGAAGTCGGAGACGCAACTTCTTGAAGATGGCTGAGTAGATGAAGATGAAGGGCACCCCGTTGGTGGCCCTATCATCCACGCATTTCGGCATGCCTCGGGGGGGAATGCACACGCCCAGGTGTGAGTCGTCCTTCCTGTCAAGGGCGCACGTGGGCTTGTCGATGTCGCTTCTCAGCAGGTTGGTGAGGTGGTCGTCGGGGAGTTGGCTAGATGTCTCGACGAGCAAGTGGAGTGGAGCCCACTGGTACACCCGCGCGTAGTCTTGTTGGGAAAGCGTCGCTCGGGGGTGCGCACTCGCCGAAGGGGGCGCACTCGTCGAAGGCGATGGCGGTGCACTTGCGGAAGGCTGTGCACCAGAGGATGAGGCAAGACGTGCGGTGGTTTTCGTACGAGCCATTGTGCAGTAGCTACAATGGAGAAAGAAAAGAAGGAGTGAGGGTCAGCGAAAAACAAGAGGAAGGTGCGGAGAACGAAAAAACTATGGTTGAAGGGGATGGAGAGGCGAAAGAGACGAAAAGGAAGAATCGAAAACACAGAAAATGCAGAAAAACCAGAAGAAACCCTGGTACAGTGCAGGGAAAGAAAAAACAACCCACAACGCATGCACAGTGCAGTTATTGGATAATGCAATCGGTAGAAGGTATTGAAATATGCCTTAGATAAAGAAAAAGGGTACCTTTTGTTGATCGCAAACGGTTTCTGGAAGCTTGAGGTTGGGGAAGACGAATCGCAGAGAGGAAGTTCGAGAGTTCAGAAGAAGAAGTGTTGGAGAAGGTGATGGAACAGTAGAGGCGCGTAAGTTTTGAATATGAGAAACGCAAACGACATTTCATGCTAGCCGTCGAAGCGTACACGTGTCGCAAGATTAAGGGAGGAAGGCGCAACGTCGCTTAAAACGCAACACGTGATGTGGCACATGACGTGGCATCACTTGCCACGTGGCCACTGAGTACGACCACTTAGTCTCTTCGCTGAAAAAGAGTATACAGCTCGAGACTGGGGGTTTGTGATCTGGTCGGTCATCGGTAGTCGGTGACGTCAGCAACAGATAGCCACGTGGACCGTTCCTGGTGGGATGTGTGGGCCAGGGAAGCCGATGTGTCTTCGAGAAGTCACCCAGGGAACGATCAGTGGTCAGGGGGTGATCGGCAGTCCTAGAGGATGTGCGATCAGCGCCTAGATAAGCGCCATGAGGCAGAAGGCGTGGCGCTATGATGCACCGATCGGTCATCTGGGGTGAGCGATGGTCATCGGATCTTCGTGTTACGCGCAGTTAAGCTGGAGACAAGGGGTGATTCTCGGCGAGAGCGTCGTATACGAGCCTTGTGTGGCAAAGTATCAGAGAAAGGAGAAGTTATGTGCTTTGCAGTGTTGTGCATGAGGGTGGTGTAAGAGAGCTAGTAGCCAGTCGGTGATTGGTGCTCTCCTAGCCCATGACGTGCATGGTGCAAAGCAGAGGTGATCGTTCACACAGTAGGTGATGCCTAGTGCGTGCGATTAGCCAAGCCACACTTGGTATTCACGCTGAGGTTGCACGAGACACCTAGTGAAAGAAATGCGCTAAGTTACTTCATACACGAATAACTTAGGCGCGCAACAGAGTATATAAAGGCATTCCACGCTCATGCAGAGGGAGGTAAGATTCATTCTTGCAAGTTACTAGTTTACACAGAGAGAGAGAATCACAGAGTGCACACGAGTCTCGCTGAGATTCATAGTTTTTAGTTCTTTGGTGGTTTCGCAAGGCTGACTTGAGCGTCAGAGTGCAATCGGCCGCTAGAGGCGCCGTTTGTTGTGTTTCGCAGGTTCCCTTGGAGTTCTTGTGGAGTGCTTGGAGCGTTCTTACGGAAGACAGAGCTTGACGTGGCGAATCCTTCGACGTTCGAATCACCCGCGAGATCAATACTATTCTTGGACTTGGTGAACTTACGTAAGAAGGAGGTCCACTCGGGGAACCATATTGCTTCCGCTCTTTACTTTATCACTATAAGGGAGAGGTTCATTAACTTTGCAATGTACTTCTAACTGAATAACTTTTATTCGGGTGACCTCGTTAAAAAACCCTTTTAAGGGAAAAAGTGTGTCCCCATAAACGTGTAGAAGTGCAAGATTTAACTAAAGTGAAATTTTAGGTTGGTCGCATTCCAAGTGCGAGGAATCGTGCCACCTTCTAATGTCTCGAGCCTATACGCCCCATTTCCTAGGGCCTCCGTTATTCTGAAAGGATCGGTCCAGTTGGGGGATAGCTTGTTTTCTAACTGGTACGGGTGAGCCTTCCTCATCACCAGGTCGGCGACCTAGAACTGCCGAGGTCTTAGCTTGGAGTTGTACTTGTACTCCACCCTTCTTTTCAAAGCTTCAGCTTTGATCTTTGCTTCTTCCCTCACTTCATCCAGTAGGTCCAATTTCTTTCCTCATTCGATTCCTCGACCACGAAGTTCTGGAAACGTGGGGAGTTCTCTTGGATTTCTTTTGGGATATGATCCTGCCGGCAACTCAAACGTGGAGGAATCGCTTCGTGGCACTCTCTGCCCTGTCTTCGCGACTGCGTCTCCTGGAGAATCACCCTCTGAACTTTCTCTCAGATGTCTTCAAATGTGACCTGCAAAACACACAGACGACGCCTCTAACGGCCGTTTGCACTCCGACGATCAAGTTAGTCCAACAGAACCACCAGAAACTGGAAACTAGTAAAGTGTGAGAAAAAACTTGCACTCTGTTTTTCGTCTCTCCTTTTTTTTTTTTTTTTTTCCTCCTCTCCCTCTCCCCTGATTCTCTCTTTTATCTCTCTTTTTCTGCTTCTGGGCATAACAGAATTCTGTTATGCTTTTCTGGCATGTGTCAGAACCCTGTTATGCTTTTCAGAAAGCGTACCTTCAGAATCAGCAGTGGGGAGCGTGAGAACCTGCGCATGTATGCGCGTCTCTGCGCTTGGCTGCGCCTGTCTGTACCTTCAGTGGTACGGAGTGCTCTTTTGTCTCGACCGCACCCCTCTCAGATGATGACACGTGGAGGCCTGCAACTCACATCTAACCACACACGTGTCACTTACTGGAAGGGCTCTAGCGCCTCTCTTTGTGAGCCTAAGTTACGCCCTTGCGGAGTAACTCGGGAGGTTTCTCTTATCTGGGTAAATCGCATACTCTTAGGAGAACGTCGAGTGTGGCTGGTCTAGGCACACTCGCCAAACGTTGCTCTCTGCGTAGGCGACTTACCCTTCACGATGCCACGCACGTAATGGGTTGAGGGAATCACCAATCCCTGATTGGCTTACTAGTTCCCTCAGGCCACTCTCGTGCATGATTCCCTGAGGTGTGCTCATGCGAGATCCATGCGTAACGCTCTCGCTGGGAACCTCAGTCCCAGTTTAACTGCGTGTAACACGAGACCCCGATGACAATACCCCGATGACTGATCAGTGTCTATTCGCTTATCGCGCTCTGCCTCCAGGCGCGAGTCTGGGAACTGGTCTGCTGGTGGTCACTTGGCCACTGACCACCGATCACCATTCTGGGTGATCTATCCCCCGACCTCTCTGCCGCCTGATCTGTCGGTGGTAACTTGGTTACTGACCACCGATCACCTCTCTTGGCGATCGTCCCCCCGACCTCTCTGTCACCTGGTCCGCGTGTCACCCTTCGAGTGGTCCACGTGGTTTTCTACTGCTGACGTCATCGACTACCGATGACCGATCGGATCACAAGCCCCCCAGTCTCGAGTCGAGAACTCGTTCTCAGCGAAGAGACTAAGTGGTCGTGCCCCCAGTCCACGTGGCAAGTGGGGCCGCCTCACGTGCCACCTCACGTGCTGCTTCTTTAACGTTTGGACTCTCTCTCTTAATCTCGCGACAAGTGGCGCCATCGACGGCCAGCGTTGTGCGTCGCTAGCGCTTCTTTCATTCAAATTGGCGCGCCCTTCCACTGTTCCTTCATCTTCTTCATTCGACTTCCAGACTCTCTGCGAACTTCTCTTCTGCGCACCCATCTTTCTTCAAATTCTCCGCTTCCCAATCTCTTGCGATCATTCAAAGGTATGGTTTTTCTTTTCCCTGGCCCCCTTTTGGTCATCTTTACCGATTGCATTTATCATTCTAGTTATCATGCATCCATCTTCCCTGTTTTTCTTCTTCTCAACCCGCGCTAGGGTTTTTCTCGTGTTTCCGCCTTGACTTCGCCCTCCCCTTCTTTCTCCTTTACCTGGGCATTTCTTTCTCATTTCCTCTCTCTGTTTTTCACCGAACCATCCATCACTCTCTCCCTTTCTATTTCTGACCCTTCGTTTTCCTCCATTGCAGCTATCTCTCGATGGCTCGCTTGAAGCAGACCGCTCGTGTCATTGCCTCTTCTTCTGGTGCACAGCCCTCCGCGAGTGCACCAGCTTCGCCACCGCCTGTTGCCACCTCATTCCATGACAACGCCAAGGTCTATGACTGGGCCCCTCTGGCGTTGCTATCTGAAACGTCCATCTTGCAACCTGAGGACCATCTTAACTCACTCCTGAGCCACGACCCGAACGAACCCTCGTGTTCCATAGACAGGGAAAACGACTTCCACATCCGAGTCCGCATCCCTCCCCGAGGGATGCCCATTTGCGCTGACGACAGGGCCACCAATGGGGTGCCCTTCGTTTTTGTTTACTCCGCGATCTTCAAAAGGTTGAGGCTGCGACTCCCCTTCACCTTCTTCGAGAAAGAGCTGATGATGGAGTTGAACGTCGCGCCCTGCCAACTCCACCCCAACGCCTGGGCCTTCATCCGGGCGTTTCAGATCCTGTGCAACCACTTTGGGCACAACGCCTCGGTGGAGGTGTTCCTTTACTTCTTTGAGGCGAAGAAACCAGGGGATAGGTTTTGGGTCAGCCTGAACGGGGTTGCTGGACGGGTGCTTCTGGGCCTGTACCAGCAGTCCTTCAAAGACTGGAAGGGCAGATTTTACATGATATCCGCCACCCCGCAAAGTCCTCATCTGCTCGAGGGGTACCCCCTCTACTGGGTCCCCCAGGTTCAATTTAAAAAACCCAAGGACCTCGAGACCATGGCCCCCTACGAGCGCGAGCTGTGTGGGCTGCTCCTGGGGGCTAAGTATGACTCCGCTCGCCTCATCAAGGATGAGTTTGATGTGGCTTCTCTGAAAAAATATATAGGTAGTTCTTTCTCTGCCGCCCCTTAGGACACTTATACCTCCTCATGCATGCTTTTATACGTTTCACCTTGCTTGCGTCTCTTAGCTGTCTAACTTTCCCCTTTCTTGCCTATGCAGATTCAATGTCAGGGAAAGATAGGAGGTTGGCGGTGTTAGAGCTTGCTAAACGCCGAGCGACCAAAGGGACTGGCTCCTCCTCTTCCACCACTGAGCCAATTGAAGCCCCTCCACTCTCGGTCGCGCCAGCCGAAGGCCCCGAGCAAGGGAAGAAAAGGAAAAGACTGGTGAAGGCTTCTTCGCTTGTACCTGCTGCTGCTGCCTCAGTGGAAGAGGAAAGCTCTGGCTCCCCCCTCATTCACCGCCAGAGGAAGAAGCCAGTGGTCGAGGGGGTCACGTCTCTCCAGCCTGGAGAGATCGAGGTGGTGGAGGTAGAGGAAGGTTCACCACCTCCCCCTCCCCCTACTCGACCTGCCCCAGAGCCCGCATGCCCACCTTCTCCTTGCCAACAAACGCCCCCAACCTCTCAACCGCCAACTTCCCCCCTAGCAGGTCAATCACCTGGTCCATCCGCTCACCCTGCTGGGGGTGCTTCTGCTCAAAACGAGTGTGCCCCGCCTCCACTATCAATCTCCACCGCAAATGCTGAACATGGTGGGTCTGGCTCGCGCCCAAGCAACACTGGGGCCAACCATGAGAACTTCAGCAGAGTTATCTCCATGGTGCGACAGCACATCAGCAACGGGGAGCTCGTCGACTGGAGCGGGGAGGAGATAGATGCACACCTTGCCAAGCAGGTGGTGCTCTCGCTGGAGCTCTCCACCCAGCATCGCAAGCAGAAGGCCCTAGAAAAAAGGGTGAAGGAACTTGAGCACGACAAGGAGTCGCTGCAAAGTGACCTTGAAGCCGCTCAGGGGTCTGTTGAGCTGATGCGAGGCATGGTGGAGAAGGCCAGGAGGGAGTATTTGATGCAGGTCCAGGAGACCATCAAGATGGAGATCTTGATGGGGCAGACTGTTGGTCCTCTGGACTGCAAGGTGGCAGAGCTACAGGCTGAGAATTCTTCCTTGCGCGAACGGAGTCAGATGGTGGAGGAGTTACAGGCTGAGAACGCCTCCCTACGTCAACAGGATTCTCAGCGGGTGGAGATGCTCAAGTCTGCCAAAGAGGCAACTGCTGCTGCTGAAAGGAAGCTTGAGGAGGCAGTGGGCAAGCTGTTTGAAGCTGCCTCCTCCCTTGCTGCCCTCACCACGCAGAGGGATGCTGCAGAGGCTTCGAGGCAAAGTCTGGAGGCGGAGAAAGAGGACTTGATGAACGTGGGCGCTGATTCCCTCATTGATGGATTCGAGCTGGCGCTCGAGCAAGTCCGCTGCGTCCTCCCAGAACTGGACCTCTCACAATTCAGCATTCATCACTCGGTGGTAGATGGAAAACTTAGGCCTCCTACTCCCTGAATCTCTTCCTTTATGTAAATTTGACTTCTTCTGTACAAAGCTTCATTCTGTAACCTTACGTTTCTGCACCATTCAACTCACTGTAACTGACAATTGTATGAACATCTCTGGTGATATACCTTGATTTTAACTGCTCAATTTCTCTTTGTATTTTCTTTGAACTTCACTTATCTTTATGTGCGCGACTAATTGTCAGCTAGTTTAGGTTCAGCGCGATCTTGGGCTTTACCTTTCCTTTCGCACACGACTAAGTGTTAACCAGCTTAGGCTTAACGCGATCTTGAGCTTCGTCTTTTACTTTGCGCACGACTAAGTGTTAACCAGCTTAGGCTTAGCGCGATCTGCTTCTCTTACTCTTTGCGCGCGACTAAGTGTTAACCAGCTTAGGCTTAGCGCGATCTGCTTCTCTTACTCTTTGCGCGTGACTAAGTGTTGACCAGCTTAGGCTTAGCGCGATCTGCTTGATCACGACTGGCTATTCCCTCAGCTTGGTGTTTAACAGTCCTCGTGCGCTGCTTTGCACTACTAGCCAATTACCGACAACTCATCAGTGATCGCTCTTTAGTCTTTACTTAGCTTTCTCTATCGCTCTAGCGCTAAGTGCATAAAGGACTTTGACATCGATCGCTCAAAGTGATGCCTCGTCTTGGGGAAAGAAAGTGTTTCTCGCTAACCCCTTTTCCTTTCCCCAAGGTCATCACCCTTTGGCGGGTTGAGTCGCTCATTCCCCGTCTCACTCCTGGGGTGAGAAAGATTTCTGACTAAGAGTCTTACTGGGCCAATATTGGTGTATGCCAAGTGGGTAAGGACGTTTTGTCAAAACCTTTCCTTTCCCTCCCTTGGTCTTACTAGCACCCCTGGCTTTTCAAACCTTTAACTGCTTGCGCTCACACCTGGGGTGAGGAAGACTTAGATCGGTGCCAGTATTTGCGCCTAGGGCAAGTAGGGCCTAACCAATCACCTGCACTTGCACCTGGGGCAAGGAGGATTTTAACTTTAATACTTGAGCACACTTGATATGCTGGAAATTTTTCTTTAATCTGGGGGAGCTCTCCTGTATCTCTACAGGAATCATAGTGTCTGTCCCATAGACAAGGCTGAAGGGTGTCTCATGGGTGCTGGACTGTGGGGTGGTGTGATAAGACCATACAATTCTGGGGACCTCCTCTGCCCAGCCTCCTTTGGCCTTGTCTAGTCTTCGCTTCAGCCCCCTGAGCAGCACTCGATTTGCTGACTCCACCTGCCCATTTGTTTGTGGGTGCTCCACTGAAGCGAAAACCTGTTGTATCTTTAGCTCTTCACACATCTTCCTCAACTGATGACTGGTGAACTGGGTGCCATTGTCGGAAACCAGCCTCTTGGGTATTCCGAAGCGGCAGACAATATTCTTCCAGACGAAGTGTTCGACTTTCTGTGCGGTGATGTGTGCAACTGGCTCTGCCTCCACCCACTTAGTGAAATATTCGATGGCCACAATGAGGAACTTCATCTGCCTTGTCGCCAGGGGAAAAGGTCCTAGGATGTCAATCCCCCATGTATGGAATGGCCACGGGCTATGGATGGACCTCAACTCCTCAGGGGGTGCCTTGTGCCAATCTGCATGCAGCTGACATTGTTTGCATCGCTGAGCAAACCTTATGCAATCTTCCTTCAGCTTTGGCCTGTAGTACCCCGCGCGGAGTACTCTACTTGCCAAAGCGCGACCACCTACATGGCTTCCGCACACCCCCTCGTGCAGCTCAGACATGAGTCTGGTGCATTGCTCGCCGTGTACACAGATCTGCACAGGGTGAGAAAATCCAAATCTAAATAGGCTTCCATCTATGAGAGTAAACTTACTTGAACCCCTCTTTATTCTTTTTGCCTCTGCCAGATCGAGCGGGAGTACGCCATCTTCTAAGTATAGCTGGTATGGCGTCATCCAGGTGCCGGGTTCCTTCTCCGCATGAACCTCCATCGACTCATCGGTCTTTGAGGGTCGCGATCTCACCCTCGGTGCTCTCAGCGTCTCTTGAGTCAACGACCGATGACCGATCGTTAGACGCTCCATTGACTTGTATACATGAAGCACCTGGTTGTCTCATACAAACGCGCGCGGCACCTTCACGGTCTCCTGAATGACAGTCCTCTGCTTCCCCCCCTTGCCTGAGCTGGCCAGCTTGGCAAGCAGGTCTGCTCGGGCGTTTTGCTCTCTCGGCACATGCACTAACTCAAACTCGGCGAAGGACGTCTTCAGGAGCTGCACATACTCCAGGTAGGCTGCCATCTGGGGGTCCTTTGCTTGGAACTCCCCGGTAACCTGCCCGGTGACCAGTAACGAATCGCTCTTGGCCAGCAGATTTCTTGCTCCCATTTCCCTTGCTAGCAACATTCCTGCGATCAGGGCCTCATACTCCGCCTGATTGTTGCTAGCTTTGAAGGCGAAACGGAGGGACTGCTCGATCAGTACCCCGTTTGGTCCTTCCAGGATGACTCCAGCGCTGCTTCCCTGCTGATTAGAGGAGCCATCCACCGATAACACCCATCGGAAATCTAGCCCTTCTGCAGGTGTCGCGATGGATGATAGCTCGACTACAAAGTCCGCGAACACCTGCCCCTTGATCGGTCCTCGGGGCTCGTACTGAATGTCAAATTCTGACAATTCTACTGCCCATTTGACCATCCTTCCAGCCACATCAGGTTTCTTCAATACATTCTGGATAGGCAGATCAGTCATCACCACCACTGTGAAGCTGTGGAAATAATGCCTGAGTCTTCTGGCTGAGAATACCACCGCCAGAGCAGCCTTCTCGAGGGCCTGGTACCTTGTTTCAGGGCCTTGCAGCACCTTACTTACGAAGTAAACAGGCCTCTGGGCCTGGTCCTGCTCTTGCACCAGGACTGAACTGACTGCCCTCTCCGTAACAGCAAAGTATAGACGAAGAGGGATGCCTACCTGGGGCTTTCGCAAGACTGGTGGGCTTGCCAGATATCCCTTCAACTTAATGAAGGCCTCCTCGCACTCCTGCGTCTAGAGAAATCTGCTGTTGCGCTTGAGACACTGGAAGTATGGGTGAACTTTCTCCCCACCAGCAGACATAAATCGGGACAGTGCTGCCAAGCGACCGGTGAGCTGCTGCACCTCCTTCACCGTGGTTGGGCTCCTCATTGCCACGATCGCCGCACACTTCTCCGGGTTAGCTTCGATTCCTCGCTCTGTCAAGAGGAAACCCAGGAACTTCCCAGCCTCCACACCGAATATGCATTTCTCAGGGTTGAGCTTCAGCCTATACTTGGCAATGGTGGTGAATAGCTCTTCCAGATCAGCTGCATGATGCTTCTTCTCTTGGGACGTAACCACCATGTCATCTACATAGGCGTGTACGTTCCTTCCCAGCATGGGCGAGAGCACCCTATCCATGAGCCGCTGGTAGGTAGCCCCCGCATTCTTCAACCCAAATGGCATGACCTTGTAGCAATAGCAAGACCGTTCCGTCATAAACGCGGTCTTGCATTCGTCCATTGGGTGCATCCTGATCTGGTTATACCCTGAAAAAGCGTCCAAGAAGCTTAGTAGCTTCCCCCCCGAGGCGCTATCAACTAGAGCATCTATACTGGGTAGGGGGTAAGAATCCTTGGGGCACGCCTTGTTGAGGTCAGTGAAGTCCACGCACATTCTCCACTTGCCGCTTGCCTTCTGCACCAGTACCACATTCGCTAGCCACTCGGGGTACTGGATTTCTCTGATATGCCCTGCGTCAAGGAGCTTCTGCGCTTCGTCGTGGATCACCTTCCTCTTCTCATCGTTGAATTTCCTTCTTCTCTATCGCACCGGTCGAACCATGGGGTCCATCGATAGACGATGGCAGAGGAAATCGGGGTCGATTCCTGGCATGTCGGATGCTGACCATGCAAAGGCATTCATGTGCTTCTCAATCACACCCATGATCAACCTTCGCTCTTCTTCAATGAGGGATCCCCCCAACTTGAATTTTCTTCCCCTGATGTCTACCTCGACCCATCCTTCAGCTGGGTGGGGTCTTCTCTCACTGGCAATGACCGCTCTCGCGATCCCTGACCCGCGAGGAGTGATCGTGCCTTCCTCATCTTCTTCAACTTGGGCTACCTGGGAGCCCCCCCACCGCAGCGTTCTCCATCCTCTTAGCGCCTTGTGTCTCCCTGACCGCCAATCGCTCTTCGCGCACGCCTGGTGGTGGCTTTGTGGTGACATGGCACACACTTCTTTTTTGCTTCAAGCTGTTCTCATAACAGCGTCTTGCCTCAACCTGATCCGACTTGATGGTTATCACGGCCCCTTCCATCGACGGCAGCTTCAACTTCATATGCCTTGTTGATGGTATTGCGCCCAGTCTATTGAGCGTTGGCCTCCCCAACAGGACATTGTACGCAGAAGGGGCGTTCACCACCAGGTACTTTATCTTTTCCGTGCGGGCTGTCGTTCCGTCAGTGAACGTTGTCCTCAGCTCGATGTATCCCCGCACTTCTACCTGATCCCCTGCAAAACCGTAGAGACAACCAGTATACGATCTCAACTGATCAGGGGACAACTGTAGCTTGTTGAATGTTGGCCAGAACATGACATCCGCCGAGCTTCCTTGATCTACGAGTACTCTATGCACCCGTCTTCCTGCTGTGATGAGAGAAATGACCACAGGGTCGTTGTCGTGCGGGACAACGTCCCGTAGGTCAGCTTTCCTGAAGATAATGTCCACCTCAGGGTAATGACTCTCATTCACTGCATCTACCGCCATCACAGATCGAGTGTATCTCCTTCTTTGTGAAGCTGTGCATCCCCCACCAGAGAAGCCTCCAGCGATCGTCTGCACCTCCCCATGCACAGGGACTTCATGCTGTTGCTCTCCAGTTTGGGATCCTGACGCGCGATCACCCTGCGGCTCACGCAGGTAATCTGCTAGAAAACCAGACTTCACCAACTCTGCCAGTTGGTGTCCCAGCGCCAAACAGGAATGAAGTGTATGGCCAAAGGCCTGATGAAACTCACACCATTCATTCTTCTTCCTTCCGAGTACCTTATCTGTCTTCTCTGGTACTCGTAGTCTTGCTGCTACGGCAGGAAGGGCGATGAGATCCGCCAATCCCACCATGAAGTTGTATCTCGGGGGTGCGTTATTCTCCCTTGCACGCCCCTTGCTCTGGTCTTTGCCTGGTGCATAGGGACGAGGTTTTTCCCGCACCTTCTTCCTCTCTTTGGCCTCATGCACCCTTGCTTGCTGTGGTTTTCCTTGCCCTCCACGCGGTCTGGGTGGTGCAGCACTTCCCCTCTTCTCAGAAACCTCTGTTTCTGCCACTATGTGCGCCACCGCACGTCGTCGGATCTCTGCAAAGGTGCTGGGATGGCTCCTGATGAGAGACTCGCTGAAAGGGCCAGGCAGCACTCCCTTCTTAAACGCGTGCACAAGCATATCTTCATCTTTGCTGGGTAGTCTAACCACTTGTGCCCCAAAGCGATTGAGGTAGTCCTTCAGCGACTCCCCCTGGTATTGGCGCATGTCAAACAGGTCGTAGGACACCACTGCAGGTGCCTTGTTGACGATGTATTGTTCAGTGAAGAGCTTCGAGAACTGAGAGAAAGACGTGATATGCCCTTCTGGTAAACTCACGAACCACTCCATGGCGATTCCGCTCAGTGTGCTCATGAACATCTTGCAGTATACAGCGTCTGAGCCCCCCGACAACATCATCTGGGTGTGGAATGCCGTCAGATGCGCCTCCAGGTCTTCTACCCCCTTGAACGACGCTTTTACCCCCACCAGGTTGGGAGGCACCATGGTTCCCATGATTTCAGGGGAGAATGGCATGGGAAATGCCCTTGGAGGTGAGGGCTTCCTAGACACCCTTTCGTCAACAACGTGCTCCCTCTGCGCCTGCAGCGTTCTTCTCAACTCTTCGTTGACACGATTCAGTTCATCGTTCCTGCTTTGCGACGCAGCCAACTCCGTCTGCATCCTTTCTTGTTCGACTTTCGACACTGCAGCGTTATCCTGCAGCGTGCGCACCATTTCCAGGACCTGCGCCATTGTCACAGCTCCTTCATCAGCGGATGGCGCAGGTGATGGTTGTCTGTTTCTAGGCATCTTCTCTATCAAAGAAACTGATAAAACTCTGGTGAGCTTTAAAATTGTGGTATATATGGGACAACGATTCACTCGTGCCCCACGGTGGGCGCCAAATGATCCTGCCGGCAACTCAAACGTGGAGGAATCGCTTCGTGGCACTCTTTGCCCTGTCTTCACGACTGCGTCTCCTGGAGAATCACCCTCTGAACTTTCTCTCAGATGTCTTCAAATGTGACATGCAAAACACACAGACGGCGCCTCTAACGGCCGTTTGCACTCCGACGATCAAGTTAGTCCAACAGAACCACTAGAAACTGGAAACTAGTAAAGTGTGAGAAAAAACTTGCACTTTGTTTTTCGTCTCTCCTTTTTTTTTTTTTTTTCCTCCTCTCCCTCTCCCCTGATTCTCTCTTTTATCTCTCTTTTTCTGCTTCTGGGCATAACAGAATTCTGTTATGCTTTTCTGGCATGTGTCAGAACCCTGTTATGCTTTTTAGAAAGCGTACCTTCAGAATCAGCAGTGGGGAGCGTGAGAGCTTGCGCATGTATGCGCGTCTCTGCGCTTGGCTGCACCTGTCTGTACCTTCAGTGGTACGGAGTGCTCTTTTGTCTCGACCGCACCCCTCTCAGATGATGACATGTGGAGGCCTGCAACTCACATCTAACCACACACGTGTCACTTACTGGAAGGGCTCTAGCGCCTCTCTTTGTGTGCCTAAGTTACGCCCTTGCGGAGTAACTCAGGAGGTTTCTCTTATCTGGGTAAATCGCATACTCTTAGGAGAACGTCGGGTGTGGCTGGTCTAGGCACACTCGCCAAACGTTGCTCTCTGCGTAGGCGACTTACCCTTCACGATGCCACGCACGTAATGGGTTGAGGGAATCACCAATCCCTGATTGGCTTACTAGTTCCCTCAGGCCACTCTCGTGCATGATTGCCTGAGGTGTGCTCATGCGAGATCCATGCGTAACGCTCTCGCTGGGAACCTCAGTCCCAGTTTAACTGCGTGTAACACGAGACCCCGATGACAATACCCCGATGACTGATCAGTGTCTATTCGCTTATCGCGCTCTGCCTCCAGGCGCGAGTCTGGGAACTGGTCTGCTGGTGGTCACTTGGCCACTGACCACCGATCACCATTCTGGGTGATCTATCCCCCGACCTCTCTGCCGCCTGATCTGTCAGTGGTAACTTGGTTACTGACCACCGATCACCTCTCTTGGCGATCGTCCCCCCGACCTCTCTGTCACCTGGTCCGCGTGTCACCCTTCGAGTGGTCCACGTGGTTTTCTACTGCTGACGTCATCGACTACCGATGACCGATCGGATCAGGATCATAGCGTCCAAACCATATACCAAATTAAACAGTGTTTCCTTGGTTGTGGATTGAGGGGTGGTGTAGTAGGCCCACACGATTCTAGGAACTTCTTCTGCCCAGGTCCCTTTGCTTTGTCCAATCTTCTTTTTAGACCTCTGAGAAGAACTCGGTTGGTCGACTCGACTTGTCCGTTCGTCTGGGGGTGTTCTACTGATGCAAACACTTGCTTTATTCCCAACTTTGTACATAGCTTACCCAGTTGTTGGCTTGCAAACTGGGTACAATTATCAAATACTAACCTCTTCGGGATCCTGAAACGGCACACTATGTTCTTCCACACGAAGTGTTGGACCTTGTGGGTCGTGATCTGTGCTACTAGTTTGACTTCGATCCACTTCATAAAGTACTCTATGGCAACCACGAGGTACTTCATCTGCCTTATTGCCAAAGGATAAGGCCCCAGAATATCGATTCCCCATGTATGGAATGGCCATGGGCTGTATATCGATATCAACTCTTCTGGGGGCGCGTTTTGCCAATCAGCGTGTTGTTGGCACTGCTAGCATCATTGGGCGTATCTTGTGCAGTCCTCCCTCATGGTTGGCCAGTAATAACCTTCATGGAGAGATTTTGACGAGAGGGATCGGCCGTCGATGTGGCTATCGCATATTCCTTCATGTAGCTTTGCCATGATGCGCGTGTATTGCTCACCATCCACACATACAAGTATGGGATGGGTGAATCCGTGCCTGAATAACTTTCCATCAATTATGGTGTATGTTCCGTCCGGTTGACCGGGACGTCTTCGTGCACGACCTCAATCGTCAGCTGGGGTCTCCTTCCCGCTGGTTGCCCGCGGATTCCTGCAAAAAAGAGGACAAAGAGGCGCCCTAGCGGCCGTGTGCACTCCGACGCTCAAGTCAGCCAGCAAGAAACACCAAAAAACTGTCCACCTACGTATCTGAGCACCGCGTGTGGCACTCTGAAGGTGGTAAAAGAACTGTGTATATGTGTGTGTGTTGTCTCCTTCAGGCAAAAATATTCTCCAGTCACTTGTACGTAATCTTAAAGCACGGGCAAGCAACCAGAGAGTTTCTCGTAAATTTGCCAAAGGTTCCAACCCTTTTTCCGACATTCCCAGCGCTATTTAAACTGCCCCAGCATTTAAAGCGCCTTAAAGCGCTTTTAATCTCAAACGTAACGCACTCATTAAAGCGCTTAAATACGAAACGTAGCGCATTTAAGACGTTGAAACGCTCGGGAGCCATAATAGTACCTGAATGCTCAAAAGGGAAACTGTATTGAATATCTTTAATTACCTGGCACCTGACTAGAGGGTGTTTCCATTCTGGCATGGCTGTCGTACACGTGGAGGGCCTCACGACGCCATGACCCCATCTGGGGGCGTTTCTGCCCACCTGGGGACGTCTCTACGTGTGAGCCCTCCTGCTTGGGAGTGCTACTGCGCTAGGGGTGACTTTTTGGGTGCGAACTCATGCCCCCAAGTATCTAGCCACTTACTTTGAGAGCGTATCTGCCTTTCTCTCGTACCATGCAACCGCTTACCCTGGGCGTGACCTTCCTCTTGGGTCGTATCTGTCCCGAAAGCGTCTCTAGGGTGGCAGGGGTACTTCACGAGTCAGGCTGCCCTACCCTGAGGTTATCACTATGGCCTTGAAGCCACCTCTTTTTTCTCTTTATCACTTTCCCGAGATATCGGGTCATGAGGCTTTCCCACGGCGTCGCTCCGTCCATGGTCTTTCCTACCCATGGGTATCGGGGAACCATACCGTGATTGCCTTACTTTTACACTGTTTGATCTGGCTATGCCCTGGTTGGGCGACGCCTCCACCCAGGCGACGCCTTGCCTTGGCGACGCCTCCACCCAGGCGACGCCTTGCCTTGGCGACGCCTTGTCCTATCTTGGCGACGCTTCCTCTTGGCGTCTCTGCACCTGGGCGACACCTTGAGTTGACTTTGACTTTCCAGTCGTTGACTTTGACTTAGTCAACGCCCTGATACGGGACGGTACACAAGCCCCCCAGTCTTAAGCCGAAGATTTGTCTTCAGCGCAAAGACTAAAGCCTTGCCCCCACCATCCGCGTGCCTTCCTGATGACGTGTCATTCTCTGCTGACTCAGCAATTTTTCGAATTACTGACGCGACACTTTCTGAACCACAGGGTATTCTTAATGACCGATTGGACATTCCCTGAAATGGGGATGATAACGCCTTTTGGGTTACCCTTGATCGCGCGCCACGTGGCCCATCGCGTGGTCCTCCTTTAGGGACCTTTGCGTTTCCCCTGGGCCACCGACCCTCTGACGCGTGGCCCGATCCTGCGGCCCTTAGTTAGCACCTCTTGAGTTGCGAAATGTAACGTTTAAGTTACTCCAAACCCCGCGCTCACCCTACTGTTACATTCATTCACTCTGCTACTTCGCACTCTTCATCGCCTCCAAAACCTTTTTTCTCTGCAATTGCGATTCTCCCCTTCCTGCGCTCTCCTACCGCCTCCATTTCAACAGCAAAGGTATGGTTTCGAGCACTCTCAACTCTTCACTTTCGTCGCATTATCGGAAACTGCCTGGGACTGTTGTTATTCTCGTATTTCTCTGGATATTGTTTGTATGCTTCGTTGTTCCTCTCGCTTCCCTTCGTTCTCTTGTGGGTAGGGCGCTCCTAGGGTTCTTCCATTTTCCCCTTCTCTTCTCCCCAAACCCCTTTTCTCTGAACCCTTTCTTTCTCTTTTGATCTTCAGCATTGGCGTTGATGGCGAAAACCAAGACCACCGCGCCTCCCCCGCTCCCCAAGTCTCATTATAAGGGCGAATATGACTGGGCCCCCGACGAACTTCTGGACGAATGTTCCCTCCTGAACTCTGTTGAGGACGTCGAGGCTCATAGGGGGGACCCTGCCCTCTATAACTTCAATGCGTTCCACAAAAATCACGACTCCCAAGTCTTGGTAAGCCGGGTGCGACCTGGGATGCCCGTTTGTGCGGACTCACGGGATACTGGGGGATGCCCTTTCTTCTTCCTCTATCAGATGGTGCTCAAGAGGGTGTGCCTGCGTCTACCCCTCACTCCCTTCGAAAAAGAGCTACTGACAGAGATAAACACTGCTCCCGCCCAACTCCATCCCAACAGTTGGGCTTTCGTGAGGGGGTTCCAAATTCTCTGCGGCTATCTAGGCGTTCCTTCCTCCGTGGACGTTTTTCTTCACTTCTTCGAGGTAAAGAAGCAAGAGAAGAGTCTCTGGATGAGCTTTTCTGGCATCGCCGGGCGCATCATCCTTACGCTCTTCCAGAATTCGTTCAAAGGATGGAAGGGGAAATTCTTCAAGGTACGCGCGACCAAGCGCGATCCTTCCATCCTAGAGGGCTTTCCCCTGTACTGGACAGACAAACCCATAACCATGAAGCCCTTGGCTCTGGACGAGCTCGCCCCGCCTGACCGGGATGTATGCAAAGCCTTGGCGGGACTGGGAATAGTCTTCGATACCGCCAAACTCATCGCGAACGAATTCAATGCCCATGGGCTTTCTACCTACTTCGGTATCTGCTCTTGGTGATTTATGATGCATTAGTTGTTGTGGTTATCTGCATATATTTGGCCATAGGATCTTCCTTCTGATTCATCTGAATTAAACTTATGCTACCATTTTTCGCTGTACAATGTTACTTGCATTTTCACGCCTCTTCATGTATTGTGAATTCGCATAACTGTTCTAGTGCTAATCCTTGTTGTTTGACCTGTCTTGATATAGGATCAGTGATGGGCGTTTCCAAAAGGATAATGTTGGCGAGAGCACTGAAGGAGGCTCGTGCCGCCAAGGCAGGCGTCTCCTCCAGCCCTGTTGCCAATCCGGTTCTCCCACCGGCTCCGTCACCGCCGCCTCCAGTCATTGCTGAAGCTGCTTCTAGTCCATCTCCGACGTCTCCACCTGGCTCCGACTTGCTTCCAACTCCCAACTCTCCTTCGCCTATCGCCGCTGTCCCCCTAGCTGCGGCCTCGTCACCGGCTCCAACCCCCCTTGACAAAGGGAAAAGGGTTTTGGAGATTCTGTCAGATGACGAGGATTCGGAAGGGGTGGCACCCTTCAGAAGGAGAAAATCCGCGCGGGTTCCTCTTCTGGTAGAGACGTCGCCGCAGGGAGGGAACCCCTTTATGGACAACCCTCCAAGCGCAACCTCACTCCCTCCTAGGATACTCCAAGAGGAAAGGGGCGAAGGCGCCGAATCTGCGCCGCCTCCGCCGCCGCCAGACACCACTGCTTCCCCGGCTCCCGACGCTGCTGCCCCCGACTTCATCGCCATCCCTCCTCCAATCATGCATCTGATGAGGGGTTTCAGTGGCGGGACTATGCCAGAAGGTACCGACAGGAGGGAAGGCATGCCTTTCTACTTGGGGGCCTTCTTGGCGGTGGCTCTTGAATGGCGCTCCCAGGCCAGAAACGCGGTCCTGCAAGCTCATACCCTCCAAGCCTTGGAAACAAAAGCATCTACTCTGGAAGAGGAAATGAGGACCCTGGGACGCCAGAACGAAGCCTATCAAACTTCCCTGAGACAAATACAAGAGTCCAAAGCGGAAACAGAGAGGCGACTGGCAGAGGCATTGGAGCTCCAGGCAGGCTTCTACACTCGGGAAGTTGCTCTTCAAGTGCAGGTAGCGGGTCTTCAGGAAGTGGTCAAAGCGGATGCAGAAACTCAAAAGGACCTGAAGGACCGTTGCTGCGAACAGGCTGCCAAGGTGGAGCGGATGGAGGAGGAAATGGCCACCCAGGCCAAAGCTATGGACCTTCTCCGAGTTGACTACGACAAACTGCAGGTCGAGGTTAGCCGGCTTCGCGTGGAGAAAGAGGCTCTGGAGAAGCAGGTGACCTCTGGAGACGCCGCCATTGAGGAACTGGAGAAGGAGAAAAAGTCCCTTATCCAGGAGATGGCGGGTACCTTCGAGGAGGGGTTCCAAGAGGCCCTGACCCAGGCGTCCTGCGAGAATCCTGGCGTCAACCTTTCGAATTGCGACCCCACACACCACGTCGTCGACGGGAAGGTCGTGCCCATGGATCTGGATGACTGAACCGCTGCCTCTCATCCGCCGCCTTCCTCTTCAAGCTCAACTCTTTTATTCTTTACCTTCGTTTTTTGATTTTATCTGTCAAAACTTGTAATACCTTGAACTATCCGCACTCTTGTTACTGATTTGGGACGTTCGCATGGTTGTCTTTATTTCTTTGTCACATACGATTCTGCCTATGCGATCTCATTCTCATCTTTTCCCTTCACACGCTTCAATTATTTTATCTGTGTTCTTCCCATTTCTTACACTTCGTTGGGCGGTTTGGTATGATCGGGTAAGGTCGCCCGCCAACCCTCACGCCCATGGAGAGGCTCACTAAGTGGCGCCGTATCGTCCACGGGACGTCTCTGATACCGAAAGGCCCTTTCTCTGATCCTTAACGCCCGGCGCCTACGCCTAAGGAGAGGCCTGCTAACAGCAGCACCGTATCGTCCCCGGGTGTCTAAAACGCTGAGCGCTCTGGAGAGGGTCTGTTCCCTCTATGGTCTTTCCTTCCCATAGGTATCGGGGAACGCCCTGCCAGCAATTCGCTGGCGTTTGGCGATCTCATCTCCCTCCACAGTCTTTCCTACCTGTGGGTATCGGGGAGGTAACGCCTGTGACTAACTTTGCCTTTCTTTGATTTCTTCTCCCTCCACAGTCTTTCCTACCTGTGGGTATCAAGGAGGTGACGCCAGTCGGTATTTGGGTTGGCGACGCCCGCGACATCTCGCGCTGTCGTCGCCCTTTACGTCCTTCCTGGCAACGCTTCGGGCATTACCTTTACTTCGACATTGACCTTAACTCTTGCCTTGGTCAACGGCTGATAACAGCGAAGAGCCCAAGGCTTTGCCTGTGCCATCCACGTGGCGCTCCTTGTATAGATGATGGGACCTTCTATCATTCGACTTGATCCACATGGCGCTGCTGGTATGGTTGATGGGGTATCTAGTCATTCCATTTTCTGACTCCTGCTGTACCCCTGGCTCACTTTCGACGGCGCATCGTACCACTGGATATTCTGCTGATACGACGTTTTCTGATTTAAACCAATGGTGCCAGCGTCATCCTTTCATCTTCTGCCACGTGTATCAATCGTGCGGTGCATCCATTCACTTCGTTTAGGGTTTAGGGTTTAGGGTTTAGGGTACCGCTTTATTTAACTCTTCAAACTCTGGAACTATCCTCATCATTTTCGCACTCTTCATAACCTACTTACGTTCTTTCTTCTTGTACCCTTCCTTCTTGCACCCTTCCTTCTCTCAACTCTTGCATTTCTGGCCATCCTGATCTCGTTAAAGAATGTCTTCTCACGATGCTTCCTCCAGGGTCCGTCCCAAAGACTTGTACCCTTGGGCCTCGAGTGAACTTCTTGATGAGTGTTCATGCTTGCTCTCCACCAGGGCCGTACGGGAACACAAAGGGGAGTTATGCTCTTATGACCACCGGGCCTTCGCAAGGAGGCACGATGACGACATCGCTGTGCTCCCTTGCACTCTCGGGGAGCCAGTGTGTGGAGACGAACGGGCCAACGATGGGGTCCCTTTCTTTTACTTTTACCAGGTGGTGTTCAAGACCATCGGGGTGCGCTTACCCTTCTCCTGGTTTGAGAAGGAACTGCTGACGGAGATCAACGTTGCTCCGGCCCAGTTATATCCCAATAGCTGGGCCTTTGTCAAAGCCTTCAACGTTCTCTTCGGGTTTCTGGGTTGTGCACCCTCGGTTGACCTCTTTCTTCACTTCTTTGAGGTGAAGAGACAGAGACACAACCTCTGGGTAACTCTCAGTAATGTGCCCGGGAGGGTTCTCTTCACACCCTTCCAGAGCTCGTTCACCGGGTGGAAAGGCCGGTTCTTCAAGATCTGTCGTACTGACCTTGTTCCCGACGCTCTGGATGGGTTTCCACTGTACTGGGTGAGAGAGGAAAAGGCCCTCAGAGCCAAACCCCTCAAGAATATGGCTCCAAGTGATCAAATAGCTTGCCGGATTCTTGCTGAGGCGGGAGGCTTTGACTCTGCTACGGTGATCAGCTTGGAGTTCAACGCTAGGACTCTTGAGAAGTACATATGTGAGAACCACTGGCTTAGGCAACTTCGGCCTTCGTTACTTTCTAACTGTGCCTGTCTTTCTTCCCGGTGTCTCTAATACATCTGTTCCCTTTGTGCAGGTTCGAAAATAAGCCAAGAAAAGAGGACACGACTTACTCGAGCGCTGCGGGCTGGGATAGGGGCTTCGCCTTCCTCCAGTGATGACTCTGATGAGCGCTGAGAAGTGGCTTGTTTGTGTTTTTGCATTTTGTACTGAACATTGCTTGTAACAACAACTTTTCAATATCATAATTCTTTACAACGCCACTTTACTTTGCATATGCTTCATATACCGCGCGACTTCCTTTCGTCTCGTTCTGCCAACGATGCATGCTTTTACTTGGGCGACGCCTTCTTTCTGGGCGACGCCAAGACCTAGGCGACGCCTTCTCCCTTGGCGACACCATGGCCTAGGCGGCGCATCACATTACATCTAACAAGGAAAGATAAAGGCTGAAAACCAAGGCACTTCTTTTTCTCAACTGGTTTTTCCATTTATTAGGGTGACCTCATTAAAAAACCCCCGAAAGGGAAAAAGAGCGTCCCCTTCAACTAAATTGTTACATGCTGCTTACATAAGTCAACTGAAATAAAATTTTAAGTTGGCTGCATTCCAACTGCGCGGGATAGGGCCTCCATCTAAAGTCTCCAGGTTGTACGAACCGTTGCCCTTAGCCTCAGTAACTCTGAAGGGCCCGGTCCACTTGGGAGACAGCTTATTCTCCAACTCGTATGGGTGAGCTTTCCTCATCACTAGGTCACCCACCTGAAACTGTCGCGACTTTACTTTAGAGCTAAATTGCCGCTCCACTCTTCTCTTCATCGCTTCAGCTTTTATTCTAGCTTCTTCCCTGGCCTCTTCTAGCAGATCCAGGTTTACCCGTCTCTCCTCATTAGATTCCTCCACCACAAAGTTTTGAAAACGCGGTGAGCTTTCGTGTATTTCTACTGGAATCATCGCGTCCGACCCGTACACCAAACTAAAAGGCGTCTCCATAGTAGAGGATTGGGGTGTGGTGTGGTATGCCCATACAATCCTTGGCACCTCTTCCGCCCACACCCCTTTGGCCTTCTCTAACCTTCTTTTTAACCCCCTCAGCAGAACTCTGTTTGCTGACTCTACTTGTCCATTGGTCTGGGGGTGTTCAACCGACGCGAACACTTGCTTGATTCCCACTTCAGCGCACAGATTTCTCAACTGTTGACTGGCGAACTGGGTCCCGTTGTCAGATATCAGGCGCCTGGGTACGCCAAAGCGACACACGATGTTTCTCCACACGAAATGCTGTACCTTATGCGCAGTGATTTGTGCCACGGGCTCTGCCTATATCCACTTAGTGAAGTATTCGATGGTGACGATCAGATACTTCATCTGCCTGATTGCCAGTGGGAAAGGGCCCAGGATGTCAATTCCCCATGTGTGGAAAGGCCACGGGCTGTATATGGACCGCAACTCTTCTGGCGGCGCCTTGTGCCAGTCGGCGTGCTTTTGGCATTGCTTACACCGCTGGGCGTGTCGTGCGCAATCCTCTTTCACTGTTGGCCAGAAGAAACCTGCGCATATTACCTTGGAGGCTAAGGACCTTCCTCCTACATGGCTTCCGCAGATGCCTTCGTGTAGCTCCGCCATTATCCTGGTGCACTCATCGCCACTGACGCATGTTAGGATAGGGTGAGTGAAACCGTGCCTGAACAGCACCCCATCCACCAAAGTATATCTTGCGGCATTTCTTTTGATTTTCTTACCCTCTTCAGGGTCCACTGGAAGGGCCCCATCCGCCAGGTATCGTTTATAGGGCGTCATCCAGGTGTCTCCCTTGGACAGGACACAGACCTGCATCTGCTCTTCCTCAGACACACCCGCGTATATACTGATGCGGGGCGCCCTCTGCGTATCTTGGGTCAATGAGGAGTGACTCCTCGGCCTTCCCCTTGATGCATAAATCTGGAGGACATCCACCCTGTTGTCTTCCACGAATCGACGCGGAGCTTTGAGAGTCTCCTGGATCACTGTCCTCTGCCTACCCCCCTTGCCTGAGCTGGCCAGCTTTGCGAGCAGGTCAGCTCTGGCATTCTGCTCCCTCGGGAGCTGTATTAACTCAAGAGTGTTGAACGCCCCTCTCAACAACTGGACGTATTTTAGATACGCCGCCATCTGTGGGTCCTTCGCCTGGAACTCACCCGACACCTGCCCCGTAATCAACTGGGAGTCGCTCTTCACTAGGAGGTTCTGTGCGCCCATCTCCTTGGCCAAGAGCATTCCTGCAATCAGGGCTTCATATTCTACTTGATTGTTACTTGCCTTGAAGGCAAAACGCAAGGCCTGCTCGATCAGTATGCCGTCGGGTCCTTCCAGCACTATTCCCGCACCACTCCCTTGTTGGTTTGAGGAGCCATCAACCGAGAGCAGCCACTGTGAACCCGCTTCCACCTCTTGCTCACCTCCGGGCGAAAGTTCTGCTACAAAATCCGCGTACACCTGCCCTTTGATGGATCCTCTAGGCTCGTACTGTATATCGAATTCTGACAATTCCACTGCCCAGCGTACCATTCTTCCTGCCACATCGGGTTTCTGCAGCACCTTCTGTATAGGGAGGTTGGTCATCACCACCACCGTAAAACTGTGGAAGTAATGACGGAGCCTCCTAGCCGAGAACACTACCGCCAGCGCCGCCTTCTCCAGTGCTTGGTACCTTGTCTCAGCCCCTTGTAAGGCCTTGCTTACAAAGTAGATGGGCTTCTGACTCTGGTCCTGCTCTTGGACCAACACAGAACTGATGGCCCGCTCCGTTACAGTAAAATACAACTGGAGGGGCACAATAGTTACCGGCTTGCAGAGAACCGGAGGCGTCGCCAGGTACTCCTTCAGCTTAACGAAAGCCGCTTCACATTCCTCGGTCCATGCAAAGCGACTGTTTCTCTTGAGGCACTGGAAGTACGGGTGCCCTTTTTCTCCTCCGGCGGAAACAAACCTCGAGAGCGCCGCCATCCGCTCTGTCAACTGTTGCACCTCCTTTACCGATGTCGGACTCCGCATGGCAATAATAGCCGCACATTTGTCGGGGTTCGCCTCTATCCCCCTCTCGGTGAGCAGAAAACTCAAGAATTTACCGGCCTCTACCCCGAAAACACACTTCTCGGGGTTCAACTTGAGGCGGTATTTGGATATTGTGTTGAACAACTCCTCCAAGTCTGCCATGTGCTGCACCCTGTTCTGCGACGCCACCACCATGTCGTCTACATAAGCGTATACGTTCCTCCCAAGCATTGGCGCCAGGACCTTGTCCATTAACCTCTGGTACGTGGCGCCCGCATTTTTGAGCCCGAAGGGCATCACTTTATAGCAATAACTGCATGTTTCAGTCATGAACGCAGTCTTGCTCTCGTCTCTTGGGTGCATCTTGATTTGGTTGTACCCTGAGAAGGCGTCCAGGAAGCTTAACACCTTGCTGTCGGACGCGCTGTCCACTAAGGCGTCGATGCTGGGCAACGGATAGGAATCCTTTGGGCACGCCTTGTTCAGGTCCGTGAAGTCAACGCACATTCTCCACTTCCCGCTCGCCTTTTTCACCAAGACGACGTTGGCGAGCCACTCAGGGTACTGAATCTCCCTAATGTGGCCAGCACTCAGCAGCTTCTGCGTTTCGTCTTTCACCACCTGTTGTCGCTCCTCATTGAACTTCCTCCTTCTCTGACGCACAGGGCGGACCGTGGCGTCCATGCTGAGGTGGTGACACAGGAAATCGGGATCAATGCCCGGCATATCCGAGGCGGACCATGCGAAGGCATCCAGGTGGCGCGAAATCACTTCTGCCACCCCTTCCTGTTCCTCTGGACTTAGCGAACTTCCTAACTTGAAAGCTTTGCCGCCAATCTCCCTTTCTATGGCGTTAGTTGCAGGTTGCTCCCTACTATCATCCTCGACGAGCGCCGCTTCTTCTACGGGCGCCGCTTCTTCGATGGGCACCGCCTCTTCTACGGGCGCCTCCTCCATTGGCGCATCTGCTTCGGGCATCGCCCTCTCTGCTATGGCCTCTTCAGACGTCAGCCCAGCGGGCGTCGCCTCAATCATCGTTGCGTCCGCGCTCGGCGGGCGTTCGTACACCATGAATACGCCTCTCTTCGTCTTCAGGCTGTTTTCGTAGCATTTCCTTGCCTTCTCCTGGTCTGATCTGATGACTATCACCCGGCCGCTGAGGTCTGGTAGCTTCATCTTCATGTGATGGGTGGAGGACACTGCGCTTAAACGGTTTAACGCCGGTCTGCCCAACAAAATATTGTAGGCAGAATTAGCGTTCACGACGAGGTACCGGATACTCTCGGTGCGGGAGGCCTCTCCGTCCGTGAACGTAGTCCTCAACTCCAGGTACCCCCGGACTTCTACCTGGTTATCCCTGAACCCATACAAACATCCTGTATAGGGACTCAGCAGATCGGGGGACAACCGTAACTTGTTAAAGGTCGATAGAAACATGACGTCTGCCGAACATCCTTGATCAACAAGCACTCTGTGAACCTTCCTTCCGGCCGTGACAACAGAGATGACAACGGGATCGTTGTCGTGGGGTACCACATCTCGGAGGTCTCTTCGGGTGAACACGATATCTGACTCCCATGGCTCCCCCGAGAGCCTCTCTTCAACTGAATTTACCCCCCTCGCGTATTTCTTCCGCTGGGAGGCGGTGGGCCCTCCGCCAGAGAAACCTCCAGCAATGGTATGGACCTCGCCAAGCACTGGCATCTCGTGCGCTGGTTCATCTGCCGGCGGCTGCGAAGCGGTGGTCGTTGTGGGATCTGTGACATAGTCTTTCAAAAATCCAGTCCTCACCAGCTCATCTAGCTGGTAGCCCAACGACAGGCAATTATCAATTTGGTGTCCGAACGCCTCGTGGAATTCGCACCAAGAGTCTTTACGGGGCCCTAACACCTTGTCGGTCTTCGCCGGTCGCCTCAGCCTCTCGGCTATGTTGGGTACGGCGATCAAATCCTTCAACTCAACCACGAAGTTGTACCTCGCCGGTCTTGCTCTTTCTCTGGCGGGGCGTTGGTCTCCTGCTGGGCCCCGGGACTGGGGCTTTCTGGCCTCGTAGGGGCGTCTCGCCTCTGGTTTCTTTCTTCCCGTCGTGGTCTCATTGACTCGGACGGGTTGAACTCGCGTTGGTCCCCTCGGGCGCGAGGGTACGGCGCTGGTGCGCTTCACACATACCTCCCCTTCCGAAGCAATATGCTCTACCGCCCTACGCCGTAATTCAGCGAAGGTCCTAGGGCGATTGCGGATAATAGATTCTCCAAAGAGGCTGGGGCATACGCCTTTCACAAATGCGTACACGATCATAGGCTCCTTTGTTGTACCAACCTTCACGACCTGGGCCCCGAAGCGATTGATATACTCCTTCAGGGTCTCCCCCTGATACTGCTTCACGTCAAACAGGTCGTAAGAGACCGGCGGCGGGGCCTTGTTGGCCAAGTAATGTTCTCTGAATAACCGCGACAATTGGCGGAAGGATGTGATATGACCTTCTGGGAGGCTAATGAACCAGTCCATAGCCATCCCGGTCAGGGTGCTCATGAAGAGCTTGCACTTGGCAGCATCAGAACCGCCTATCAGGACCATCTGCGTGTGAAATGCAGCCAGGTGCGTCTCTGGGTCCTCCATCCCGGTGAAGATCACCTTGGGTCCCGCGAACGTGTTCGGGATTGCTGCGTCTAGGATCTCCTGTGAGAAAGGAGTGGAAAACTCCCTTGGTGGGGAATGGTTCTCCGTCTCGTCATGCCCAGGCCGCCTCCTATCGTTTCTCAGGCCCTGGCGCAACTCCTCATTCACACGGTGGAGCTCTTCGTTCCGCTCATGCGAGGCGTCAAGGTCTGCCTGCATGTGCTCCTGCTCCATTTTCGAATCCGCCATGTCCTGCTGCAGCCCCCTCATTATTTCCAGGACCTGCTGCATGGATAGGTCTGCTGGGGCTGCGCGCGCTGCTCTTCGTCTGGTGGGGGCCGCTCCAAACTCCTTCAACGTTACTGTAACTTGATAAACCTTCTCGAACATGTGATGGAGGACCCAGAGACGCACCTGGCTGCATTTCACACGCAGATGGTCCTGATAGGCGGTTCTGATGCTGCCAAGTGCAAGCTCTTCATGAGCACCCTGACCGGGATGGCTATGGACTGGTTCATTAGCCTCCCAAAAGGTCATATCACATCCTTCCGCCAATTGTCGCGGTTATTCAGAGAACAGTACTTGGCCAACAAGGCCCCGCCGCCGGTCTCTTACAACCTGTTTGACGTGAAGCAGTATCAGGGGGAGACCCTGAAGGAGTATATCAATCGCTTCGGGGCCCAGGTCGTGAAGGTTGGTACAACAGAGGAGCCTATGATCGTGTACGCATTTGTGAAAGGCGTATGCCCCGGCCCCTTTGGAGAATCTATTATCCGCAATCGCCCTAGGACCTTCGCTGAATTACGGCGTAGTGCGGTAGAGCATATTGCTTCGGAAGGGGAGGTTTGTGTGAAGCGCACCAGCGCCGTACCCTCGCGCCCGAGGGGACCAACGCGAGTTCAACCCGTCCGAGTCAATGAGACCATGACGGGAAGAAAGAAACCAGAGGCGAGACGCCCCTACGAGGCCAGAAAGCCCCAGTCCCGGGGCCCAGCATGAGACCAACGCCCCACGGTGGGCGCCAAATGTTCCGTCCGGTTGACCGAGACGTCTTCGTGCACGACCTCAATCGTCAGCTGGGGTCTCCTTCCCGCTGGTTGCCCACGGATTCCTGCAAAAAAGAGGACAAAGAGGCGCCCTAGCGGCCGTGTGCACTCCGACGCTCAAGTCAGCCAGCAAGAAACACCAAAAAACTGTCCACCTACGTATCTGAGCACCGCGTGTGGCACTCTGAAGGTGGTAAAAGAACTGTGTATATGTGTGTGTGTTGTCTCCTTCAGGCAAAAATATTCTCCAGTCACTTGTACGTAATCTTAAAGCACGGGCAAGCAACCAGAGAGTTTCTCGTAAATTTGCCAAAGGTTCCAACCCTTTTTCCGACATTCCCATCGCTATTTAAACTGCCCCAGCATTTAAAGCGCCTTAAAGCGCTTTTAATCTCAAACGTAACGCACTCATTAAAGCGCTTAATTACGAAACGTAGCGCATTTAAGACGTTGAAACGCTCGGGAGCCATAATAGTACCTGAATGCTCGAAAGGGAAACTGTATTGAATATCTTTAATTACCTGGCACCTGACTAGAGGGTGTTTCTATTCTGGCATGGCTGTCGTACACGTGGAGGGCCTCACGACGCCATGACCCCATCTGGGGGCGTTTCTGCCCACCTGGGGATGTCTCTACGTGTGAGCCCTCCTGCTTGGGAGTGCTACTGCGCTAGGGGTGACTTTTTGGGTGCGAACTCATGCCCCCAAGTATCTAGCCACTTACTTTGAGAGCGTATCTGCCTTTCTCTCGTACCCTGCACCCGCTTACCCTGGGCGTGACCTTCCTCTTGGGTCGTATCTGTCCCGAAAGCGTCTCTGGGGTGGCAGGGGTACTTCACGAGTCAGGCTGCCCTACCCTGAGGTTATCACTATGGCCTTGAAGCCACCTCTTTTTTCTCTTTATCACTTTCCCGAGATATCGGGTCATGAGGCTTTCCCACGGCGTCGCTCCCTCCATGGTCTTTCCTACCCATGGGTATCGGGGAACCATACCGTGATTGCCTTACTTTTACACTGTTTGATCTGGCTACGCCCTGGTTGGGCGACGCCTCCACCCAGGCGACGCCTTGCCTTGGCGACGCCTTGTCCTATCTTGGCGACGCTTCCTCTTGGCGTCTCTGCACCTGGGCGACACCTTGAGTTGACTTTGACTTTCCAGTCGTTGACTTTGACTTAGTCAACGCCCTGATACGAGACGGTACAGTGTACTTGCTTGAATTTTTCTTTATTTTCCGGGCTTCTGCGGGATCTAACGGGAGTATTCCGTCGGCCAGGTAACACTGGTAGACTGTCATCCAAGTTTTTCCTACCTCGATCTCGTGAACCTGTGGCATTATCCCTCTAGCAACCGGATACCTACTTATTCTGGGTGTTATCATCGTGTCCTGCGTTAACGATCGATGACTCCTCCTCGCCCCTTCCGAAGTGTCAACGTGCTGGATTTCTGCCATTTTGTCCGTGATTGTTCGAGGTGTCTTCAATGTTTCCTGAATCACCTTCCTCTGCCTGCCCCCTTGCCCAAACTGGCGAATTTTGCAAGCAAGTCAGCTCGGGCATTTTGTTCTCTAATTACATCGACTAACTCGAACACGTCGAACGATTCTTTCAGCGCTTGTACGTATTCTAGATATGCGACCATCTGAGGGTCTTTAGCTTGGTACTCCCCCGTGACCTGTCTTGTAACTAACAAAGAATCACTTTTTGCCAACAATCTCCTTGCTCCCATTTCCTTTGCTAACAACATTCCTGCGATCAAGGCCTCGTACTCTGCTTGGTTGTTACTGGCTTTGAAAGCGAAATGGAGGGCCTGCTCGATTAGCAACCCATCCGAACCTTCCAAAATGACACCTGCTTCACTACCTTGTTGGTTCAAGGAACCATCTACTGAGAGTACCCATTTGAAATCCGCCCCTTCTTGATGGGTGGCTGCTGAGCAGAGTTCTACTACAAAGTCGGCATATATCTGGCCCTTGATGGGGCCCTTCGGTTCATAATGTATGTCAAACTCATATAGTTCTACCGCCCATCGCGCCATCCTTCCCGCCACATCTGGTTTCTACAAGACTTTGCGGATTGGAAGGTCTGTCATTACCATGACGGTGAAACTCTGAAAATAATGACGGAGCCTTCTCGCTGAAAATACTACTGCTAAGGCCGCCTTTTCCAAGGCCTGGTATCTTACCTCGGGCCCCTACAACACCTTACTGACGAAGTAGATTGGTCTTTGTACCTGGTCTTGTTCCTGTAACAGGACTGAGCTGATAACCCTTTATGTAACTGTGAAATACAAGCGGAGTGGGGTACTTAGCTCAGGTTTGCACAATACTAGAGGGCTGGCTAGGTACTTCTTCAAATTTTTGAAAGCCTCGTCACATTCACGGGTCCAGACAAACCTGTTGTTCCTTCTCAAGCACTGGAAATGAGGATGACCCTTGTCCCCTGCTGCCGACACGAACCTAGACAAAGCGGCCATGCGCCCTGTCAACTGTTGCACTTCTTTCACTAAGATCAGGCTTCTCATATTTATTATGGCAACACACTTCTCAGGGTTCGCCTCGATCCCTCGTTCAGTGAGAAAAAAACCTAGGAATTTCCCTGCCTCTACTCCAAACACGCACTTCTCCGGGTTCAACTTTAACCTGTATTTTGCTATTATAGTGAATAACTCTTCCAAGTCAGTTGAATGTTGTTCCCTCTGCTGGGTGGTGACCACCATGTCATCCACGTACGCTTGAACCTTCCGTCCCAATATGGGTGCTAGCACCCTGTCCATTAGTCGTTGGTAGGTGGCCCCTGCATTCTTCAGCCCAAAAGGCATGGCTTTATTATCAATAACAGGATGATTCGGTCATAAATGCAGTCTTACACTCGTCCCTGGGATGCATCATGATCTGGTTGTAGCCGGAGAAGGCATCCAAGAAGCTGAGTAACTTACACCCCGAGGCACTGTCTACCAAGGCATCGATGCTGGGCAGCGGGTAAGAATCCTTTGGGCAGGCTTTGTTGAGATCCGTGAAGTCGACACACATTCTCCACTTCCCATTTGCTTTCTTTACTAGCAGCACGTTGGCCAACCACTCAGGGTACTGGATTTCCCTGATGTGGCCAACCTTCAACAATTTTTTTGTCTCCTCCCGAATGACATGTCACTTCTCTTTGTTGAACTTTCGTCTTCTCTGGCGGACAGGCCGGACGCTGGGGTCCATAGTGAGGTGATGACACAAGAAATCAGGGTCAATGTCGAGCATGTCAACAACAGACCATGCGAAGGCGTCGAGGTGTCGTGCTATGACCTCGGAGATTTGGTCTCGCGACTCTCTGCTCAGAGATTGCCCAAGTTTAAATATCTTCCCTCCGATCTCCTTCTCTACCACACCTCTGGTAGGCTCGGGTAGGTTTTCTCGGATGATCTCTTCTCAGGTCACTCTATCTTCCCTTGGTGGTCTGGACGTGATAGAGAATATTCCTCCATTTGTCTTTAGGTTGTTTTCGTAACACTTCTTAGCTTCCTCCTGATCGGACGCGATGGTGATTATTGTTCCCTCAAGGGAAGGCAATATGGGGGTAGCAAAGTCCTTACATAGGTTGCAAGAAAGTTTTTACTGGGCTGACATGTGCAAGGATGTTCAGCACTTCATTTCTCAGTGTAGCACTTGCCAACAGGTCAAGTATGAGACCAAGAAACCGTCAGGCTTACTTCAGCCACTGTCAATCCCAAAACAACCATTTGGGAAGACCTTTCCTTGGATTTTATCACCAGCCTACCACCATCCCAGGGCCATATTGCTATTATTGTTGTGGTGGATCATTTTTCTAAGGGTGCTCACTTTGGCGCACTTCCTCCAAAATACGGGGCTTTCAAGGTGGCTTCTGCTTTTTTGGACTTGGTTTGCAAACACTATGGCTTCCCTCGTAGCCTAGTCTCAGACCGTGACCCCATTTTCATCAGTCAATTCTGGCGCGAGTTGTTTAAAATATGTGGCACAAAACTGCGCTTGGGCACTTCATACCATCCTGAAACAGATGGTCAAACGGAGGTCCTTAATCGAGTACTTGAGCAGTATTTGCGTTCCTTTGTTTATACAGCTGGTACAAATTTCTTTCTCTAGAAGAATGGTCTTACAATACTAATGTCCATTCCTCTACTGGAGTTACACCTTTCGAGCTTATGTATGGCAAAAGTCCTTCATCCATACCTCATTATTTGCTTGGTTCATCTTCCATTGAAGCTGTTGACAAATTGTTGGCTTCTAGACAAGAAATGTTGCTCAAATTAAGGAACCGTTTGCTCAAGGTTCAAGCTGCCATGAAACTACAAGCTAATAGCAAAAGGAGAGACATATCCTAAAATATAGGAGACTGGGTTTATGTCAAATTGCAGCCTTACCGTCAGAGTTCTTGTTCCCGTATGCCAATACAGTCCCACATCACTCAGGAATCGAGGCCAAGGGCAGTTTATATACTCCATCCTCCCTTCACCCTTCGAGGCGCCTTTTAAGGACAAAACCGTGACGGAGCACTGCCCTCCAAAGCGGACAATACCTCGAATGTGGTGATTGACCCTAGCGATGCTGCCCAACGACTTGAGGTCGGAACAGTTCTCTTTCTAATTTGCCATATCATAAATTATCTAAAAGGTTTTATGGTCATTTTCAAATCACAGAACAGATTGGGGCAGTTGCTTATCGTTTAAATTTACCCTTTGGTTCAAAAATACACCCCGTGTTTCATTACTCTTTGCTGAAACTTCACAAAGGTCCACTCATTCACAATACTGATCCATTACCACCGGATACCCACGATAACCATCCCTTGGCTCAACCTTTGGCTATTTTGGACCGCAAATGGGACACTTCTACTTCGCCACCTTCTCTCTTGGTATTGGTGCAGTGGCTTGGTTTGGCTCTAGAAAACACAAGCTGAGAAAAATGGGATTATCTTCAACATAAGTTTCACCTTGAAGACAAGGTGGTTTTCCCATAGGAGGGTGATGATCAGAATGCAGAGGCCCAATCGCCCGAACCCATTAGGATGACCCGAAAACCCACTTACCTAAGGGACTATGTGTGAAGGGAGAATTATGCTGAGTCATATGCAATTCTGTTTTTCTGCTAAGTCATGTGCAATTCTGTTTTTCTGCTGAATCATAGGTGTAGATACACAATCCAATTCTGTTTTGAGGTTTCAGAGTATTGTGAGTTGCCAATGATTGACGTTAGATCATTTGTTTAAATACTACCATGATGAAAGGAATGAAAAAAAAAGAATTACTTCGTATCTTCTTTCTTATATGTTTTCTAGAGGTTTCTTCCCTTGGCCTCAAATCCAAGGAAGTGCCCTAACTCTTGCACACTATTTGTAGAAATGTATTTTTTAGAATTACATAAGTTATGGGGGTGCAGGAAGAAATTACAGGAGTTCAGAAAGAATTACCAAGTGAATGTAATATTGGGCTTCAATATTACGAGTCATTGGTATAAGTCTACGTTTTACGCGTTTTATTATTCTCAAATCTTATGACTATAAGGAATTAATATAATGTTACTGCATTTACGATCTATAATAAAATTGAAGTGTAAAAAAGGAACATTTAAGTTATTAGAAAAAATACATTTTGTTTTCTAAGTAAACATGACTACTAATGATATATATATATATTAATTGATCCTGCCGGCAACTCGAACGTGGAGGAATCGCTTCGTAGCACTCTCTGCCCTGTCCACGCGACTGCGTCTCCTGCAGAATCACCCTCAGAACCTTCTCTTGGATCTCCAAATGTGACCTGCAAAATACACAGACGGCGCCTCTAGCGGCCGTTTGCACTCCGACGATCAAGTTAGTTCAACAGAACCACCAGAAACTGGAAACTTAGTAAAAATGTGTATCTGAGAAAAACTTGCACTCTCTTTTTCTTCTCCTCCCTCCTCCCCCTCACTCTCCCTCTGGTTCCTCCTTTTATCTCTCTTTCCCTGTTTCTGGGCATAACAGAATTCTGTTATGCTTTTCTGGCATGTGTCAGAACCCTGTCGTGCTTTTCAGAGACAGCGTACCTTCAGAATTAGCAATGGGGAGCGTGAGAGTCTGCGCATGCCTGTGCTTGGCTGCGCCTGTCTGTACCTTTAGCGGTACGGAGTGCTCTTTTATCTGGACCGCGCCCCTCTCAGATGGTGACATGTGGAGGCCTGCAACTCACATCTAACCACACACGCGTCACTTACTGGAAGGGCTCTAGCGCCTCCCTTTGTCTGCCTAAGTTACGCCCTTGCGGAGTAACTTAGGATGCTTCTCTTATCTGGGTAAATTGCATACTCTTAGCAGAGCGTCGGGTGTGGCTGGTCTAGGCGCACTCACCAAACGTCACTCTCTGCGTAGGCGACTTACCCTTCGGGATGACACGCACGTAATGGGTTGAGGGAATCACCAATCACCGACTGGCTTACTAGTTCCCTCAGGCCACTCTCGTGCATGATTCCTTGAGGGGTGCTCATGCGAGGTCCATGCGTAACGCTCTCGCTGGGAACCTTAGTTCCAGTTTAACTGCGTGTAACACGAGACCCCGATGACAATACACCCGATGACTGATCAGTGTTTATTCGCTACTCGCGCTCTGCCCTCAGGCGCGAGTCTGGGAACTGGTCTGCTGGTGGTCACTTGGCTACTGACCACCGATCACCATTCTGGGTGATCTATCCCCCGACCCCTCTGCCGTCTGATCTGTCGTTCGTAACTTGGCTACTGACCACCGATCACCTCTCTGCCACCTGGTCCACGTGTCACCCTGCGAGTGGTCCACGTGGTTCTCTGATGCTGATGTCATCGACTACCGATGACCGATCGGATCACAAGCCCCCCAGTCTCGAGTCGAGAACTCGTTCTCAGCGAAGAGACTAAGTGGTCGTGCCCTCAGTCCACGTGGCAAGTGGGGCCGCCTCACGTGCCACCTCACGTGCTGCTTCTTTAACGTTTGGGCTTCCTTCCTTAATCTCGCGACACGTGGCACCATCAACGGCCAGCGTTGTGCGTCGCTAGCGCTTCTCTTATTCAAAATGGCGTGCCCTCCCACTGTTCCTCCATCTTCTTCATTTGACTCCCAAACTCTCCGCGAACTTTTCTTCTGCGCACCCATCTTTCTTCGAATTCTCTGTGATCCCATACTCCTGCGATCATTCAAAGGTATGGTTTTTCTTTTCCCTGGCCCCCTTTTGGTCATCTTTACTGATTGCATTTACCATTCTAGTTATCATGCATTCACCGTCCCTGTTTTTCTTCTTCTCAACCCGCGCTAGGGTTTTTCTCATGTTTCCGTTTTGACTTCTGCCTCCCCTTCTTTCTCCTTTACCTGGGCATTTCTTCCTCATTCCCCCTCTATGTTTTTCACCGAACCATCCATCACTCTCTCCCTTTCTATTTTTGACCCTTCGTTTTCCTCCATTGCAGCTATCTCTCGATGGCTCGCTTGAAGCAGACCGCTCGCGTCCTTGCCTCTTCTTCTGGTGCACAGCCCTCCGCGAGTGCACCAGCTTCGCCACCGCCTGTTGTCACCTCATTCCATGACAACGCCAAAGTCTATGACTGGGCCCCTCTGGCATTGCTATCTGAAACGTCCATCTTGCTACCTGAGGACCATCTTAACTCGCTTCTGAGCCACGACCCGGATGAACCCTCGTGTTCCATAGACAGGGAAAACGACTTCCACATCCGAGTCCGCATCCCTCCCCGAGGGATGCCCATTTGCGCTGACGACAGGGCCACCAATGGGGTGCCCTTCGTTTTTGTTTACTCCGCAATCTTCAAAAGGTTGAGGCTGCGACTCCCCTTCACCTTCTTCGAGAAAGAGCTGATGATGGAGTTGAACGTCGCGCCCTGCCAACTCCACCCCAATGCCTGGGCCTTCATCCGGGCGTTTCAGATTCTGTGCAACCACTTTGGGCACAACGCCTCGGTGGAGGTGTTCCTCTACTTCTTTGAGGCGAAGAAACCAGGGGACAGGTTCTGGGTCAGCCTGAACGGGGTTGCTGGACGGGTGCTTCTGGGCCTGTACCAATAGTCCTTCAAAGACTGGAAGGGCAGATTTTATATGATATCCGCCACCCCACAAAGCCCTCATCTGCTCGAGGGGTACCCCCTCTACTGGGTTCCCCAGGTTCAATTTAAAAAACCCAAGGACCTCGAGACCATGGCCCCTTACGAGCGCGAGCTGTGTGGGCTGCTCCTGGGGGCTAAGTATGACTCCGCTCGCCTCATCAAGGATGAGTTTGATGTGGTTTCCCTGAAGAAATATATAGGTAGTTCCTTCTCTGCCGCCCCTTAGGACATTTATACCTCCTCATGCATGCTCTCATACTTTTCACCTTGCTTGCGTCTTTTAGCTGTCTAAATTTCCTCTTTCTTGCCTATGCAGATTCAATGTCAGGGAAAGATAGGAGGTTGGCGGTGTTGGAGCTCGCTAAACGCCGAGTGGCCAAAGGGACTGGCTCTTCCTCTTCCACCACCGAGCCAATCGAAGCCCCTCCGCTCTCGGTCGCGCCAGCCGAAGGCCCCGAGCAAGGGAAGAAAAGGAAAAGGCTGGTGAAGGCTTCTTCGCTGGTGCCGGCTGCTGCCGCTGCCTCAGTGGAAGAGGAAAGCTCAGGCTCCCCCCTCATTCACCGCCAGAGAAAGAAAGCAGTGGCTGAGGGGGTCTCGTCTCTCCAGCCTGGAGGGATAGAGGTGGTAGAGGTAGAGGAAGGTTCACCACCTCACTCTCCCCCTACCCGACCGGCCCCAGAGCCCGCATGCCCACCTTCTCCTGGCCAAAAATCGCCCCCAACCTCTCAACCGCCAACTTCCTCCCCAGCAGGCCAATCACCTGGTCCATCCGCTCACCCTGCTGGGGGTGTTTCTGCTCAAAAAGAGTGTGCCCCGCCTCCAACGACAATCTCCACCGCCAATGCTGAACATGGTGGGTCTGGCTCGCGCCCAAGCAACACTGGAGCCAACCATGAGAACTTCAGTAGAGTTATCTCCATGGTGCGACAGCACATCAGCAATGGGGAGCTCGTCGACTGGAGCGGGGAGGAGATAGACGCACACCTTGCCAAGCAGGTGGTGCTCTCGCTGGAGTTCTCCACCCAGCATCGCAAGCAGAAAGCCCTGGAGAAAAGGGTGAAGGAACTTGAGCACGACAACGAGTCGCTGCACAGTGACCTTGAAGCCGCTCAGGGGTCTGTCGAGCTGATGCGAGGCATGGTGGAGAAGGCCAGGAGGGAGTACTTGCTGCAGGTCCAGGAGACCATCAAGATGGAGATCTTGATGGGGCAGACTGTTGGTCCTCTGGACTGGAAGGTGGCAGAGTTACAGGCTGAGAATTCCTCTTTGCTCGAACGGAGTCAGATGGTGGAGGAGTTACAGGCTGAGAACTCCTCCCTACGCCAACAGGATTCTCAGCGGGTGGAGATGCTCAAGGCCGCCAAGGAGGCAACTGCTGCCGCCGAAAAGAAGCTTGAGGAGGCAGTGGGCAAGCTGTCTGAAGCTGCCTCCTCCCTTGCTACCCTTACCACGCAGAGGGATGCTGCAGAGGCTTCGAGGCGAAGTCTGGAGGCGGAGAAAGAGGACTTGATGAACGTGGGCGTCGATTCCCTCATTGATGGATTCGAGCTGGCGCTCGAGCAAGTCCGCTGCGTCCTTCCAGAACTGGACCTTGCGCAATTCAGCATTCATCACTCGGTAGTAGATGGGAAACTTAGGCCTCCTACTCCCTGAATCTCTTCCTTTTGTAATTTTGACTTCTTCTGTACAAAGTTTCATTCTGTAACCTTATGTTTCTGCACCATTCAACTCTTTGTAACTGACAATTGTATGAACATCTCTGGTGATATACCTTGGTTTCAATTGCTCGATTTTCCTTTGTACTTTCTTTGGACTCCACTTACCTTTATGTGCGCGACTAACTGTTAGCTAGTTTAGGTTCAGCGCGATCTTGGGCTTTACCTTTCCTTTCGCACACGACTAAGTGTCAACAGCTTAGGCTTAGCGCGATCTATTTCTCTTACTCTTTGCGCGCGACTAAGTGTTAACCAACTCAGGCTTAGCGCGATCTGAATATCGAATTCCGATAATTCCACTGCCCACTTGACCATCCTTCCTGCCACATCAGGTTTCTTCAATACATTCTGGATAGGCAGATCAGTCATAACCACCACTGTGAAGCTGTGGAAATAATGCCTGAGTCTTCTGGCTGAGAATACCACCGCTAGAGCAGCCTTCTCGAGGGCCTGGTACCTGGTTTCAGGGCCTTGCAGCACCTTGCTGACGAAATAAACAGGCCTCTGGGCCTGGTCCAGCTCTTGCACCAGGACTGAACTGACTGCCCTCTCCGTAACAGCAAAGTATAGACGGAGAGGGATGCCTACCTGGGGCTTTCGCAAGACTGGTGGGCTTGCCAGATATCCCTTCAACTTAATGAAGGCCTCCTCGCACTCCTGCGTCCAGAGAAATCTGCTGTTGCGCTTGAGACACTGGAAGTATGGGTGACCTTTCTCCCCACCAGCAGACATAAACCGGGACAGTGCTGCCAAGCGGCCGGTGAGCTGCTGCACCTCCTTCACCGTCGTTGGGCTCCTCATCGCCACGATCGCCGCACACTTCTCCGGGTTAGCTTCGATTCCTCGCTCTGTTAAGAGGGTGCCCAAAAACTTCCCAGCCTCTACACCGAATATGCATTTCTCAGGGTTGAGCTTCAGCCCATACTTGGCAATGGTGGTGAATAGCTCTTCCAGATCAGCTGCATGATGCTTCTTCTCTTGGGACGTAACCACCATGTCATCTACATAGGCGTGCACGTTCCTTCCCAGCATGGGCGAGAGCACCCTATCCATGAGCCGCTGGTAGGTAGCCCCCGCATTCTTCAACCCGAATGGCATGACCTTGTAGCAGTAGCAAGACCGTTCCGTCATAAACGCGGTCTTGCATTCGTCCATTGGGTGCATCCTGATCTGATTATACCCTGAGAAAGCGTCCAAGAAGCTGAGTAGCTTTCCCCCCGAGGCGCTATCGACTAGAGCATCTATACTGGGTAAAGGGTAAGAATCCTTGGGGCAGGCCTTATTGAGGTCAGTGAAGTCCACGCACATTCTCCATTTGCCGCTTGCCTTCCGCACCAGTATCACATTCACTAGCCACTCGGGGTACTGGATTTCTCTGATATGCCCTGCGACAAGGAGCTTCTGCGCTTCGTCGTGGATCACCTTCCTCTTCTCCTCGTTGAATTTCATTCTTCTCTGTCGCACCGGTCGAACCATGGGGTCCATTGATAGACGATGGCAGAGGAAATCGGGGTCGATTCCTGGCATGTCGGATGATGACCATGCAAAGGCATTCATGTGCTCCTCGATCACACCCATGATCAGCCTTCGCTCTTCTTCAACGAGGGATCCCCCCAGCTTGAATTTTCTTCCCCTGATGTCCACCTCGACCCATCCTTCAGCTGGGTGGGGCCTCCTCTCACTGGCAATGACCGCTCTCGCGATCCCTGACTCGCGAGGAGTGATCGTGCCTTGTGTCTCCCTGACCGCCAATCGCTCTCCGCGCACGCCTGGTGGTGGTTTTGTGGTGACGTGGCACACACTTCTTTTTTGTTTCAAACTGTTCTCATAACAGCGTCTTGCCTCAGCCTGATCCGATTTGATGGTTATCACGGCCCCTTCCATCGACGGCAGCTTCAACTTCATATGCCTTGTCGATGGTATTGCGCCCAGTCTATTGAGCGTTGGCCTCCCCAACAGGACATTGTACGCGGAAGGGGCGTTCACCACCAGGTACTTTATCCTTTCCGTGCGGGCTGCCGTTCTGTCGGTGAACGTTGTCCTCAGCTCGATGTATCCCCGCACTTCTACCTGGTCCCCTGCGAAACCGTAGAGACAACCAGTATACGGTCTCAACTGATCAGGGGACAACTGTAGCTTGTTGAACGTTGGCCAGAACATGACATCCGCCGAGCTTCCTTGATCCACGAGTACTCTATGCACTCGTCTTCCTGCTGTGATGAGAGAAATGACCACAGGGTCGTTGTCGTGTGGGACAACGTCTCGTAGGTCAGCCTTCTTGAAGACGATGTCCACCTCAGGGTAATGACTCTCATCCACTGCATCTACCGCCATCACAGATCGAGTGTATCTCCTTCTTTGTGAAGCTGTGCATCCCCCACCAGAGAAGCCTCCAGCGATCGTCTGCACTTCCCCATGCACAGGGACTTCATGCTGTTGCTCTCCAGTTTGGGATCCTGACGCGCGATCACCCTGTGGCTCACGCAGGTAATCTGCTAGAAACCCAGACTTCACCAACTCTGCCAGTTGGTGTCCCAGCGCCAAACAGGAATGAAGTGTATGTCCAAAGGCCTGATGAAACTCACACCATTCATTCTTTTTCCTTCCGAGTACCTTGTCTGTCTTCTCTGGTACTCGTAGTCTTGCTGCTACGGCAGGAAGGGCGATGAGGTCCGCCAACCCCACCATGAAGTTGTATCTTGGGGGCGCGTTATTCTCCCTTGCACGCCCCTTACTCTGGTCTTTGCCTGGTGCATAGGGACGAGGTTTTTCCCGCACCTTCTTCCCCTCTTTGGCCTCATGCACCCTCGCTTGCTGCGGTTTTCCTTGCCCTCCACGCGGTCTGGGTGGTGCAGCACTTCCCCTCTTCTCAGAAACTTCTGTTTCTGCCGCTATGTGCGCCACCGCACGCCGTCGGATCTCTGCAAAGGTGCTGGGATGGCTCCTGATGAGAGACTCACTGAAAGGGCCAGGCAGCACTCCCTTCTTAAACGCGTGCACAAGCATGTCTTCATCTTTGCTGGGTAGTCTAACCACTTGAGCTCCAAAACGGTTGAGGTAGTCTTTCAGCGACTCCCCCTGGTATTGGCGTACGTCGAACAGGTCGTAGGACACCATTGCAGGCGCCTTGTTGACGATGTATTGTTCAATGAAGAGCTTCGAGAACTGAGAGAACGACGTGATATGCCCTTCCGGTAAACTCACGAACCACTCCATGGCGATTCCGCTCAGTGTGCTCATGAACATCTTGCAGTATACAGCGTCTGAGCCCCCAGACAACATCATCTGGGTGTGGAATGCCGTCAGATACGCCTCCGGGTCTTCTACCCCTTTGAACGACGCTTTTACCCCCACCAGGTTGGAAGGCACCATGGTTCCCATAATCTCAGGGGAGAATGGCATGGGAAATGCCCTTGGAGGTGAAGGATGCCCAGACACCCTTTCGTCAACAACGTGCTCCCTCTGCGCCTGCAGCGTTCTTCTCAACTCTTCGTTGACACGATTCAGTTCGTCGTTCCTGCTTTGCGACGCGGCCAACTCCGTCTGCATCCTTTCTTGTTCGACTTTCGACGCTGCTGCGTTATCCTGCAGCGTGCGCACCATTTCCAGGACCTGCGCCATTGTCACAGCTCCTTCATCAGCGGATGGCGCGGGTGATGGTTGTCTGTTTCTAGGCATCTTCTCTATCAGAGGAACTGATAAAACTCTGGTGAGCTTTAAAACTGTGGTATATATGGGACAACGATTCACTCGGGCCCCACGGTGGGCGCCAAATGATCCTGCCGGCAACTCGAACGTGGAGGAATCGCTTCGTAGCACTCTCTGCCCTGTCCACGCGACTGCGTCTCCTGCAGAATCACCCTCAGAACCTTCTCTTGGATCTCCAAATGTGACCTGCAAAATACACAGACGGCGCCTCTAGCGGCCGTTTGCACTCCGACGATCAAGTTAGTTCAACAGAACCACCAGAAACTGGAAACTTAGTAAAAATGTGTATCTGAGAAAAACTTGCACTCTCTTTTTCTTCTCCTCCCTCCTCCCCCTCACTCTCCCTCTGGTTCCTCCTTTTATCTCTCTTTCCCTGTTTCTGGGCATAACAGAATTCTGTTATGCTTTTCTGGCATGTGTCAGAACCCTGTCGTGCTTTTCAGAGACAGCGTACCTTCAGAATCAGCAATGGGGAGCGTGAGAGTCTGCGCATGCCTGTGCTTGGCTGCGCCTGTCTGTACCTTTAGCGGTACGGAGTGCTCTTTTATCTGGACCGCGCCCCTCTCAGATGGTGACATGTGGAGGCCTGCAACTCACATCTAACCACACACGCGTCACTTACTGGAAGGGCTCTAGCGCCTCCATTTGTCTGCCTAAGTTACGCCCTTGCGGAGTAACTTAGGATGCTTCTCTTATCTGGGTAAATTGCATACTCTTAGCAGAGCGTCGGGTGTGGCTGGTCTAGGCGCACTCACCAAACGTCACTCTCTGCGTAGGCGACTTACCCTTCGGGATGACACGCACGTAATGGGTTGAGGGAATCACCAATCACCGACTGGCTTACTAGTTCCCTCAGGCCACTCTCGTGCATGATTCCTTGAGGGGTGCTCATGCGAGGTCCATGCGTAACGCTCTCGCTGGCAACCTTAGTTCCAGTTTAACTGCGTGTAACACGAGACCCCGATGACAATACACCCGATGACTGATCAGTGTTTATTCGCTACTCGCGCTCTGCCCTCAGGCGCGAGTCTGGGAACTGGTCTGCTGGTGGTCACTTGGCTACTGACCACCGATCACCATTCTGGGTGATCTATCCCCCGACCCCTCTGCCGTCTGATCTGTCGTTCGTAACTTGGCTACTGACCACCGATCACCTCTCTTGGCGATCGTCCCCCTACCTCTCTGCCACCTGGTCCACGTGTCACCCTGCGAGTGGTCCACGTGGTTCTCTGATGCTGATGTCATCGACTACCGATGACCGATCGGATCATTAATGTTCCGTCCGGTTGACCGGGACGTCTTCATGCGCGACCTCAACCGTCAGCTAGGGTCTCCTCCCCACTGGTTACCTGTGGAATCCTGCAAAAAAAAGGATAAAGAGGCGCCCTAGCGGCCGTTTGCACTCCGACGCTCAAGTCAGCCAGCAAGAAACACCAAAACTGTTCACCTACGTCTCTGAGCACCGCGTATGGCACTCTGAAGGTGGTAAAATGAACTGCGTATTGTGTGTGTGTTCTCTCCCTCAGGCAAAGATATTCCCCAGTCACTTGTACGTAACCTTGAAGCACGAGCAAGCAACTAGAGAGTTCTGGTAAATCTGCCAAAGGTTCGAACCCTGTTTCCAACATTCTCCGCGCTATTTAAACTACCCAAGCATTAAAGCGCCTTAAAGCGCCTTTAATTACAAATGTAACGCACTCAATCAGCGTACTTAATTAGAAAACATAGCGCATTTAAGACGTTGAAACGCTTGGGAGCCATTATAGTACCTGAATGCTCGAAAGGGAAACTGTATTGAATGACTTTAATTACCTGGCACCTGACTAAAAAGTGTTTCCATTCTGACATGGCTGTTGTACACGTGGAGGGCCTCACGACGCCGTGACCCCATCTGGGGGCGTTTCTGCCCATCTGGGGACGTTTCTGCGCGTGAGTCCTCCTGCTCGGGAGTGCTACTGCGCTAGGGGTGACTTTTTGGGTGCCAACTCATGCCCCCAATCATCTAGTCACTTACTTTGAGAGCGTATCTGCCTTCCTCTCGTACCCTGCACCCGGCTGCCATGGGCGTGACCTTCCTCTTGAGTCGTATCTGTCCCCAACGCGTCTCTGGGGCGGTAGGGGTACTTCACGAGTCAGGCTGCCCTCCACTGATGCTATCACTATGGCCTTGAAGCCACCTTTTCCTTCTCTTTATCGCTGCCCCGGGCTATCGAGACCTGAGGCTTTCCCACGGCGTCGCTCCCTCCATGGTCTTTCCTACCCATGGGTATCGGGGAACCACACCGTGATTGCCTTGCTTTAGCACTGTTTGATCTGGCGACGCCCTGGTTGGGCGACGCCATCACCTAGGTGACGCCTTGTCTTGGCGACGCTTCCTCTTGGCGATGCTGGCACTTGGCGTCTCTCCACGTAGGCGACGCCTTGCGTTGACTTTGACTCTCCAGTCGTTGACTTTGACCTTAACTTAGTCGACGCCCGGATACGGGACGGTACACAAGCCCCCCAGTCTTAAGCCGAAGACTTGTCTTTAGCGCAAAGACTAAAGCCTCGCCCACGCCGTCCACGTGCCATCCTGATGACGTGTCATTCCCTGCTGACTCAACAATTCTTCGAATTACTGACGTGACACTTTCTGAACCACAGGGGTATTCTTAATGGCTGATTTGACATCCTCTGAAATGGGAAAAATAATGCCTTTTGAGGGTGCGCTTAATCGCGTGCCACGTGGTTCATCGTGCGATCATTTTTAAGAACCTCTTGCGCTCCCCTTGAGCGCTTAATCCTGCAACACGTGGCATCATCACACGGTCATCATTTGTTGTCCCTCGCGCTTCTCGTAACGTTTAAGTTACCCAAACCCCGCGCTTGCAACCACTGTTACATCCACTTTCTCTGCCCTTTCTCACTGTTCATCTTCTCTGAATCCTTTCTCTCGCTACCCCTGTTCATTCGTGCTTCCGCTCTCCACGCCCTTCAGCCCCCAAAGGTACGGTTTTTTCCCTCCTTGATGATTCTCTTCACTATATGAACTGCCTGGGACTGTCCATATTACCGCATTTCTTTGGATATCGTTTGTATGCTTCTTTGTTCCTCTCGTTCCCCTTCGCTCTCGTGTGGGTAGGGCGCTCCTAGGATTCTTCCATTTTTGTCCCCTTTTCTTCTCCCAACCCCTTTTCTCTGAACCCTTTCTTTTTCTTTTGATCTTCAGCTTTGGCATTGATGGCGAAAACTAAGACCGCCGCGCCTCCCCCGCTCCCTAAGTCTTATTATAAGGGCGAATACGACTGGGCTCCCGACGATCTTTTCGACGAATGCTCCCTCCTAAACTCTGTTGAGGACGTGGAGGCTCACAGGGGGGACCCTGCGCTTTACAATTTCAACGCCTTTCATAAAAATCACGACTCCCAAGTCCTGGTATGCCGGGTGCGACTTGGGATGCCCGTTTGTGCGGACTCAAGAGATACTGGGGGAAGCCCCTTCTTCTTCCTTTATCAAATGGTACTGAAGAGAGTGGGCCTGCGCCTGCCCCTTACTTCTTTCGAGAAAGAGCTGCTTACAGAGATAAACACTGCTCCCGCCCAGCTCCACCCCAACAGCTGGGCTTTCGTGAGGGGGTTTCAGATTCTCTGCGGCTATCTAAGTGTCCCCTCTTCTGTAGATGTTTTTCTTCACTTTTTCGAGGTAAAGAAACAGGGGAAGAGCCTATGGATGAGCTTTTCTGGCATTGCCGGGCGCATCATCCTTACGCTCTTCCAAAATTCGTTCAAAGGATGGAAAGGGAAATTCTTCAAAGTGCGTGCGACCAAGCGCGATCCTACCATCCTAGAGGGCTTTCCCCTATACTGGACGGATAAGCCCATAACCATGAAGGCCCTGGCTTTGGATGAGCTTACCCCTCCGACCGGGACGTATGCAAAGCCTTGGCGGGACTTCTACCTACTTTGGTATCTGCCCTTGATTGTTTATGATGCATTGGCTGTTGCGGTTGTCTGCGTGTGTTTCGCCATAAAATTTCCCTTCTGCTTCATCTGAACCAACCTTTACTCTATTGTTTTTCGCTGCTGCAGGTTCAGTGACGACTTCCTCGAGGCGGCTTGCTCTTGCCAAATTTTTGAAAAAGGCAAAATCTACCAAAGAAGGCGGGGACGTCGTCGCCTCTGACGTGCCCACCGTCGCTTCCCTGCCGATTCCTCCACCTTCTGCTTCTCCTCCTTCTATTGCTGCGGTTCCATTAGCCATGGCGTCGACCCCTGCCTCAGCGCGCCCTAACAAAGGGAAAAGGGTGTTGATAGTAGATTCTGACAGCGAAGACTCGGGTACTGCCCTGGTCTCCCATAAGAGGAGGGCTACGGGCCTCCCTGCCTCAACCGCCGCGCTCCCCGGCGATGGGAACTCTCTCAGGGACGATCCTCCTAGTGCCACCTCACCGCCACCTCCACCAGCCCACGAGGAGCGAGAGGAAAGGATTGACTCGGTTCCCCCGCCTTCGCCATTGCCGCATCGTGACGCAGCTGAAGCCTCGGGCTCCGCCCCTCCTGTATCAGTCCCTGGCTCGACTTCGCGCAAACCCCGGATTCCTCGCTCCATTCATAGGGAGTTGACGCAGGGCTTCACCGAAGGAATGTCGCCGACTGATCCTCAAAAGGGGGGAGGCATGCCTTATTATATGGGGGCCTTCCTGGCAGTGGCAATCAAGTGGCGCACTCAGGCTCGAAATGCTATCAAAGGGAGGGAGGCTCTTCGCAAGCTGAGACAAGAGGTGGTGGCGTTGAAGGAGGAGAAGCAAAACTGGGGACTCAAGGAGGAAGCTTCCCAATCTCTGCTAAAACTGGCCCATGAGGGCAGGGAGGGAGCTGAGGCGTACGCACGAGAATTGGAACAGGCGCATGCCGCTCAACTAGCCCAGCTCACCTCCTATCAAATCCAAAACATTGGCCTCCAGGAGGCGGCTCTTACATCCGAGGTGCAGCGGAGAAAACTTGATGAGTTGGATGCTGCTTGGAGGCAGAAGCTAGGTGAGAGAGAGGACGCCTTGGCTGCGAAGGTTGAAGCTTCGAGCCTTCTCCAAGCCGAGGCTAGCAAGCTTCGCGTGGAAAAGGAATTTCTGGAGAAGCAATTGACATCCAAGGATTCCAGAATTACGGAACTGGAGGGGGAGGTCCAAGAACTGACTGGGGAGATGGCGGGGGCGTTTGAGGAGGGCTTCCAAGAGGCTCTGACCCAGGCGTCCTACGAGAACCCGGGCATCAATGTTTCGAACTGCGACCCCACACACCACGTCGTCGACGGGAAGGTTGTGCCCATGGACTTGGATGACTGAACCGCTGTCTCTCACCCGCCACCTTTACCTTCAAGCTTAATTCCTTATACTTTACCTTTGTTTTTGACTTCCTCTGTTAAGACTTGTAATTCTTTGAACCATTCGTACTCTTGTTACAAATCTGGGTGTTCGTATGATTGCTTTTGTTCCTTCGCGATATAGAATCCTGCCTGTGCGTCCTTACTCTCATTCTTTGCCTTCGCGCGCTTCGGTTATTTTATTTGTGTTTTGCCTGTTTCTTTCACTTCGTTGGATGGCCTTGTATGCCCGAAAAAGGTCGTGTGCCAACCCTCCCGCCCATGGAGAGGCTCACCTAGTGACGTCGTATCGTCCACGGGGTGTGTACCGCCCTGGTGGTTGGGTGCGATGACGTGGCACCCTGCTACAGTGCAGGCGTGTTGACAAGGCGCCAGGTTGGCAGTTGGGAAGGAAGTCGGGAGGCACGTGTAGTCGCCGGGTGTTAAGTTGGCGTGTTCCGATCTCCAGCTTACCAGAATAGGCGATCGCCAGGTTGGGGGTGAAGTCGCCAGATGCAGACTCAGGCGACCAGGCAGTCGGAGATCGCCAGAACAAGCACATCGTCGAAGGCGAAGGAGAAGCAGATTATGAAGGCGGCCGGCGAGACCACAGGGAAGGTGTATGAAGGCCCTACCTCGCCAGTTTCAGTAAAGATCGCACTCCTGAGTTAGCTATGCACTGGGCAGTACCATGCTTAGGTAACTTAGCCAAAATGAGAGAAGAAGCAGCGCCAAGTCAGGGAGCCTCCAGATGATGGCACGTGTACAGTTGGATACGAGCCACGTGTCCAAGTCTGTAACTGCCAGGAGAGAGAAAACCACCAGGTATATAAGAGTTCCTAACATATTTTCTAAGGTACGCACGTTCAGTTCATACACTTTACGCTTGAGAGTGACAGAGCTATTTGTGAGAGAGAGTTTTCACGGTTCGAGTTCTTAGTATTTGGTGATACCGTCACTGACTTGAGCGTCGGAGTGCGATCGGCCGCAGCGGCGCCGTGTTGTTTCTCTGCAGGTTCTTGAGATAGATCCAGAGGAGGAACGGAAGTGAGAAGCGGCGCGCACGTCGATCCTTTGACGAGGCATTCTCCAGCGCTCCGGTCAACAGGCAGGATCATCAGGCGCCCACCGTGGGGCCGTGTAAAACGTGCTCCCATCCACAGCGTGAGTTCGTGGAAGTTTTCTAGGTTTTCGGCGTGGTTGTGTGCTGGTGCAACCGTCGTTCTTGGTTTCTTTGAGTTTCGTTCGGCGAAGTTTTCGTTTTAAACCGTTCGTTTGGCTTTTCGATCGGTGGATTCGAGTTCTTTCGTTCGGTTGTTTGGTTCGCGGGGAAACGGTGGTTTTTAGTGAAGCTGCGATCTTCTTCGAAGGTTTGCGGTGTTCTTGGAGTTCTTGCGCAGTTTCTTGAGTTTTCTCCGGTTGATCGCTGATTCGATCGTGGTCGAAGTGTTATTTGCTGTATTTCTGTGGTTCGCTGAAGTTAATGAGAAAGATGAGAAGCAATCGTTCCAGTCCCGTGGCTCCCGTCGCGGCTGAAGGCGACGCCGCCATGACCATGGCGCAGATGGCAGAAATGATGCGCTCATTGCAGGCCACTGTAGAAGCCTCGCGCGTCGAGCAGGCAAGGATACATGAAGACCTGGTCGCCTCTCGCGCCAGGAACGAGGAGCTCAGCAAGGTGGCTGAGGAGCTACGTCGAGCTCTTCAGGAGCAGCAGGTTCGCTCTTCTGCTGAAGAGGTGGCACCGTCGACGCCGCCTCGTGTTTTCCCAATGCCTTTCATTCAGGCGATTACCGACACGCCAATTCCCACGAGCGTGGTCCCGGTTAAAGCTGTTTTTACTGGCGTGGAGGATCCAGAGGCTCACCTGACCACGTTCCACACACAGATGATGCTGTTAGGAGGGTCGGACGCCGTCTATTGTAAGATGTTCATGAGCACGCTCCAGGGAACGACGATGGAGTGGTTTGTGAGCCTGCCTAATGGCCACATAACTAATTTTCAACAATTCTCGAAAATCTTTGTCGAGCAGTATATTGTGAACAAGGCACCGCCCAGGGTGTAAGCCGACTTTCACACAGCTGGAATTGCCCCTTGACCAGCTGAGGCCCTATGGAGGGTGCTTGTATGGGTTCGCTGGCGATCAGGTGGAGGTCAGGGGGTACATTGAGCTGAGAACCACGTTTACAGATGAGGCTGGGTCGAGGACGGAGAAAATCAAGTACCTCATCGTAAACGCCCCTTCAGCATATAACATCCTGTTGGGAAGGCCCACTCTTAACAGGATAGGCGCCATTCCATCGACTAGGGACATGAAGGTGAAGCTGCCGTCCATGGAAGGGGTGGTGATCACGATCAAGTCGGACCAGAAGGAAGCGAAAAGGTGCTATGAGAATAGCCTGAAAAACAAAAGGTCCGTGAGCTATGTAACGACCACTCCGCCTCCCGGTGTGAAGCCCAGACCACCGGTAACAGAGGAGGCCGCCGGAAGGGATGTAGAGATGGTAGATGCTGAGCTGGGGGAAAGGAATGCTGGCCTGGAGGAAGAAGAGGCGCGGAATCGCCCTGAAGAAGCAAGGGAACTGGGAATCGCCAAGGCGGTGATCGCCAGAGAATCCAGGCCCAAACCCGTCGAGCAGTGGCTCGAGAAGGAGATCGGGGGGAAAGTTTTCAAGCTCGGAAGATCTCTGGAGGTCGATCTCCAGGACCAGATCGCCAAGGTGATTGAGCGGCATCTGGACGTGTTCGCATGGTCCGCCTCGGACATGCCCGGGATTGATCCCGACTTCCTGTGCCATCATCTGGCGATGGACAACATGGTGAGACCGGTGCGACAAAGAAGGAGGAAATTTAATGAAGAAAGGAGGCAGGCGATCAAGGACGAGACCCAGAAACTCCTCGCTGCAGGCCACATCAGGGAAGTCCAGTACCCTGAATGGTTGGCGAACGTCGTACTGGTGAAGAAGAGCAACGGGAAATGGCGCATGTGCGTCGATTTCACTGATCTGAATAAGGCTTGCCCAAAGGATTCGTATCCTTTACCAAGCATCGATGCCCTGGTTGATAGTGCTGCAGGGTGCAAGCTGCTGAGCTTCCTGGACGCCTTCTCGGGCTATAATCAGATCAAGATGCATCCCATGGATGAGGAAAAGACAGCCTTCATGACGGAGAGGTCGTGCTACTGCTATAAGGTGATGCCGTTTGGGCTGAAGAACGCGGGGGCCACGTACCAGAGGCTGATGGATCGAGTACTTGCACCAATGCTGGGAAGGAACGTGCAAGCTTACGTCGATGACATGGTCGTGACCTCGCAGGAGAAAAGCAAGCACGTTGCAGACTTGGAAGAATTGTTCACGACGATCGCCAAGTTCAAGTTGAAGCTCAACCCGGAGAAATGCATTTTTGGCGTGGGGGCTGGAAAATTTTTGGGTTTTCTCTTGACTGAAAGAGGAATAGAAGCCAACCCAGACAAGTGTGCCGCCATCTTGGCGATGAGAAGCCCGGCTACAGTGAAAGAAGTCCAGCAGCTGACGGGCCGGATGGCAGCCCTATCTCGCTTCGTGTCAGCGAGCGGAGAAAAGGGACATCCCTATTTCCAGTGTCTGCGGCGCAATAACAAGTTCGCTTGGATGAAAGAATGCGAGGAAGCTTTCGTCAAGCTGAAGGAATATCTGGCGAGCCCGCCGGTTCTGTGCAAACCACTGGCGGGAATCCCTCTCAGATTGTATTTCGCTGTGACTGAGAGGGCGGTGAGTGCGGTGCTCGCCCAGGACCAAGATCAGGCTCAGAAGCCTATCTATTTTGTGAGCAAGGTGCTGCAGGGCCCAGAAACGAGATATCAGGCCCTTGAGAAGGCTGCGCTGGCTGTGGTGTTTTCGGCGAGGAGGTTGCGCCACTACTCCCACAGTTTCACAATACTGGTGATGACTGACCTGCCCATCCAGAAGGTCTTAAAGAAACCTGATGTTGCGGGAAGAATGGTGAAGTGGGCAGTGGAGTTGTCAGAATTTGACATTAAATATGAGCCCCGAGGCCCGATCAAGGGGCAAATCTTTGCAGATTTTGTAGTCGAGCTCTCGTCAGAGGCAACGCGGGTTGAAGGTGACGACTTCCGTTGGGTACTCTCGGTGGATGGATCATCGAACCAGCAGGGTAGCGGTGCTGGAGTAATATTGGAAGGACCCAACGGCGTGCTGATCGAACAATCGTTGAGATTCGCCTTCAAAGCCAGCAACAATCAAGCAGAGTATGAGGCGCTGATCGCCGGGATTCTGCTGGCCAAGGAGATGGGAGCTAGGGTGCTGATGGCTAAGAGTGACTCGCTGCTAGTCACAGGGCAAGTAACAGGCGAGTTCCAGGCTAAAGATCCACAAATGGCGGCTTACTTGGCGTATGTGCGGGAATTGAAGAGTTCCTTTGCCTCTTTTGAAGTGGTCCATGTGCCCCGAGAACAGAATGCCCGAGCTGACTTGCTTGCTAAGCTCGCCAGTTCAGGCAAGGGGGGTAGGCAGAGGACGGTGATTCAAGAAACTCTGAAGACGCCGAGGGCATTTGTAGCAGATCACCTGGTCCTTCAGATAAACAAGTCGACGGAGAGAGCAGCGAGAAGCCATAAGTCTTTGACGCAAGAAACTCTGAGATCGCCGAGAATTAGAGCATGTCGAGGAGAGAAGGTGGACGTGATGCAGGTCTCCGCCGCCCATGAGCCAGACACTTGGATAACACAGTACAAGCGGTGCCTGGCAGATGGTCTCCTCCCGTTGGATCCAACAGAAGCTAGGAAGGTAAAGAAAAATTCCAGCAAGTATACACTGATTGATGGCGATCTGTACAGGTTTGGGTTCACTCACCCACTCCTGGAATGTATACACAACGAGAAGTGCACGAGAATTATGGCAGAGCTCCACGAAGGAATATGTGGAAGTCACGTCGGGGGTCGAGCTCTGGCCGCGAGGACTCTCCGTGCAGGCTACTATTGGCCATCCATGAGAGAAGATTGCAAGAGGTATGCCCAATGCTGTAAACAGTGCCAGCAGCACGCCGATTGGCATAAGGCACCTCCCGAGGAGTTGAAGTCGATCTATAGCCCCTGGCCGTTTCATACTTGGGGAATCGACATCCTGGGACCTTTTCCACTGGCGATCAGGCAGATGAAATACTTGGTAGTGGCGATTGAGTACTTCACTAAGTGGATTGAAGCGGAACCAGTGGCCCAGATCACCGCGCACAAGATCGAAGGTTTTGTATGGAAGAACATCGTGTGCCGGTTTGGAGTGCCTAAGCGCCTGGTGTCAGATAATGGGACTCAGTTTGCAAGCCACCTGTTGAAAAAGCTTTGTGAAGGGGTTGGAATTCAGCAAGTGTTTGCATCCGTTGAGCACCCTCAGACGAATGGCCAGGTAGAATCAGCTAATCGGGTGTTGTTGAGAGGTTTGAAGAGAAGGCTTGAGAAAGCCAAGGGAAGTTGGGCTGAGGAGGTGCCCCGTATAGTCTGGGCGTACCACACCACCGAGCAGTCCGGAACCCATGAGACCCCTTTTAGCTTGGTCTATGGGTGTGACGCCATGATTCCGGTGGAGATCCAGGAAAGCTCGCCGAGATTCCAGAACTTTGTAGAGGAAGACTCGAATGAAGAGAGAAGGCTGAACCTGGATCTGCTGGACGAAGTCAGAGAGGAGGCAAGGCGAAGGCTGAGGCGGTGAAGAGAAGGGTCGAGCGAAGATACAACTCAAAGGTGATGCCAAGGCAGTTTAGAGAAGGCGATCTGGTGATGAGGAAGGCCCACCAGTACGAGATGGAGAATAAACTATCACCCAAGTGGACTGGACCGTTCAGAATAACCGAGGCACTCGGGAACGGAGCCTACCGCTTGGAGACGCTGGAAGGGGGGGCGATCCCTCGTACCTGGAACGCCACACACCTGAAGTTGTACTATAGTTAAGAGCTTTGTAAGTAAAGACAAACACAAACATTACATTACAATGTCTCTGTTCAGACAGTTTCAAAGGGGGCACTCTTTTTTCCCTAAGGAGGGTTTTTAATGAGGCCACCCAATAAAGAAGAGTTTTTGAAGTATAAGGGGTTTTCGGATTGCATGTGTGCTATTTTCGAAAGTTTTGAAGAAAGACCTTGTCATTCGTACATGATTTAAGGCAAGAAAAGATATATCGCGTGCTTTCTAAAAATTTTTAAGTCCTCAATGTTTTTCGGCGATTAGAGGCACCAGTTAAGTTTTAAAGTCCTCATCGTCTTTCGGCGATCGGAGGCACCAGATGAAAGACCTCAACGCCCTCGCGCGTTTTGGGGCAAGTTAAAAGACCTCCTCGCCGTTGAGCGAGTGCAGGCGAGAAAGAGAAAAAGTCCTCCGTGTTTCTGGGGGCGAGAAGATGTAACTCCTGGGGCAATGTCGAGGCAAGTTAAAAGACCTCCTCGCCGTTAAGCGAGTGCAGGCGAGAAAGGTCCTCAGTGCATCCAGGGGGGAGGAGATGTACACCCTGGGCAAGTTGAGGCACCGGATAAAGTCCTTATCGCCGTTGTGCGAGCCAAGGCCAAATAAAGACCTCCTCGCCGTTGAGCGAGTGCAGGCGAGAGAAAGAAAAGGTCCTCAGTGCATCCAGGGGGGAGGGCATGTACACCCTGGGCAAGTTGAGGCACCAAACAAAGTCCTTCTCGCCGTCGAGCGAGTTAAGGCCATTTAAAGTCCTTCTCGCCGATGAGCGAGTTCAGGCGAGTTAAAAGACCTTCTCGCTTATATGCGGGTATAGGCAAGATAAAATCCTTCTCGTCTTGAACGAGTTCAGGTATGGCGAAGAGGGTGGAAGAAGCTGGAAAGGTGGCTAAGGTAGGTTCGAAGAGAACGCCTAGCCAGCCGGTCTTCAGCTCTGAAGTTCAGGGAGGGTAAAGGAAGTTCCCAAAGGGCATTTCTGCCCCAAATAAAGAAATGGCTGCCAAAGCGTGAGGCTGGGAAAAGCTGGTGTTACCAAGAGGTTTTGGCGATCGGGAAAAAATTCAAGCACGGCGAGAAGATTGAAAGACTTGTTTGATAAAGCGGGTCGAGTGAGACGTTGTTTGAACCGATGATTGAGTTACAGTTCGTTGCTTGGAAACTTTTCTTATGATCAGGTTAGTGCCTCAGGGGTACAAGTTGTTTAAAGCGATTATTGCTTAAGTTTGAATCGGCTCGAAGCGGTTACGCCGAAGGTCGTGTTTGCCAAATCGCTAAGTTGAACGCAGCAAAGTTAAACATACAAAGAAGTAAAAAGCGCTCAAAAGAAGTCAGAAGAGATATCCAAGTTTCGCTATTGAAATGAGTAATTGTTCAAAACACATGTGCAAGAGTTTTTACAAGGTAAATACAGGTGAGTTTATAAAGAAGCAGATGGGGTGGAATTGGTTGAGCCTTCGGCGGGAACGACCTTTCCATCTACTACTTCATTGTTTAACGACACCATGCTGAGGTCGAGATCAGGGAATAGGCATGAGAATTGCTCCCGAGCGGCTTCGAATCCAGCAGTCAGAATCTGAGCAGAATTTAGCTTAAGCTCTTCAAATTGTCCTTGAAGCTCTTCAACCTGTTTCTTGAGCTCCTCGTTCTGCTGCCCCAACTCTTCAGCTTGTTTCTTGAGCTCCTTGTTCTGCTGCCCCTGCTCTTCAATCTGCTTTTGGAGTTGTTTGTTAGTTTCTTGAGCATGGAGAAGGTCGTCAGTAACCTTCTTGGATTCTGTTCGAGCTTGGGCCAACTCGGCAGCCATCTTCCCTTTCTCCTTGTTTGCCTCGGCGAGATCAGCCATGGCGTCGTCTCTCGCTTTCTCCACTTGCCCAAGTAGCTTTTCGCGGTCGATGGACCTTTGCTCCAGTTTTTGTACCTTATCGGCATTAGCTTGAATGTGAGCCTCCAGGTCGCTCGCCTTGGTGCGCAGAGGCACGATTCTGCTTTCGAGTTCAACTTTTTCTTGGGCAAGTTCATGGACTTTGCGGCGAAGGTCAGCAGCTTCCTTGCGCGCAAGCCTAAGCTCGGTGCTTAGGGCATCCTTTACTCGGGAATGTTCCATTTTCGCGAGCGTCAGGCTGAATGCCACCTTCTCTACCTCAACCTTCATTGTGCTGTTCTCGGTCTTGAGGTTGTAAACATCGACTTGGAGCCGCCTGGTGGAGCTCTCCACAGCCCTCGTTATGATTGATGGGATATCCTCTGCTATGGTTTTGAGTTTGGCAGTCAGAGGCTCCCACATCCTTGTGACCTCGAGGGAAAGGTTTGCAGCTTGGAGAGGCGCCAGGGGGGCTTGTTAAGGGTTCTCGTCGCCACCTTCCTTAGCAATGTTTTCAGTGGTTGCTTCCTGGCGTGGCGACGCAATCGGGGACTCGGTGATTAGGATTGGAGAGGTGTGAGCGACCTCATCCCCGATTGGAACGATTTCTGCAGCTGAAGTGTTGGAAGGAGGGCCCCCTCCTGCTGATATATGTGGTGTAGAGGCGCTCGGGGGGTCCTCCAAGAAATTTGGCTCTGGGGCCTCAGTTGCAGGTGGCGCAGTGGCCAATGGAACTGCTTGGACTGGTGGTGAAGGGGCTTGTGGTGCTGGTGGTGAGGGAGGAGGAGCGGGTGTTGAAGCTGGAAGAGGAGGCGGGGCAGGTGGAGAAGATGGTGCCACCCTCTTCCTTTTCGTGACAAGGCCATCCTCTGTGACCTCGTCATCCTCTTCTTCCTCTTGGACGATTTGGGGGGCTTTCCGCTTTGGCCTCTTAAGGACCAGTTTCTTTCGTTGCGTGGGCTCCTTAGGTGGTGATCGCCCCTGGATGATGGCCTTCTCGACCGCCGAGTTGGGAACCGTCTGGGAGCCGGTCGCCAACCCGTGGTTGCGGGCGAGCGCCTTTAAATCGGCGAGCATGTTCTTACCCAACATGGTGTCTGCATGAAATGAAAGTGCATAGGTTAGCTCAAAGGAGAAAGGGGTAAGTGTACAAGACAATGAGACAACAAAAACAAGCATATCCAGAAAAGATAAAACCCAAGTCTTGTGTGTGTCGCGCGAGACGCCCAGAAACAATATCAGAAGCAATGTCAAGATAAAGATGTAGCATCCTAACCTATTTGGAATTCCAGCTGGTCCTCAAAGAACTCGAAGGAAATCAGAGTGGGGGTCAAGAATGTTATGTGGGCATCTGCCACCCTCTTCCAGAAGAGACAAAGGTCTCTGTCCAAAGCTCCCATGCTATCAGGACTTCTGGGCCTCCTGAAGCAGCTCTTGGACTCCTTTTTCCCCTTGTCCACCCAGTACAAGGGGAAACCGTCGAGAAGGGAAGCGTCTTTGTCATTTGCGCGAACCTGGATGAACTTCCCCTTCCAATCCTTGTACGACTGCTGGAAGATGGTGAAAATGGACCTCCCAGCAATGGCGTTCAGGCTGACCCACAGGCGATCTCCTGGGTGCTTGGCCTCGAACAGGAATAAAAACACGTCCACTGACGCGGGCAACCCCAGGTGGGCGCACGTTATCTCGAAAGCTCGGACAAACGCCCAGCTGTTGGGGTGAAGCTGGGCGGCAGCGATATTGAGCTCGGTTAAGAGTTCCCTCTCAAATCGAGTAAGAGGGAACCTGAGTTTGACCTTCTTGAAGAATGTGGTGTAGACGAAGCAGAAGGGCCCGTCGGTGCTCACTTTATCATCGGCGCACACTGGCAGAGTGGCGGGGCAAGGCAGCACCATCATTCTCTCATCGTGCTCCTTGTGGAACGATTGGTGGGCCTCGTCCCCATTGGTCAATCGCAGAACCGCTCCCGCGGTGTTCACCGATGAGGTTTCCTTTAAAAGGGTTGAGTTAGCCCATGGGTATAACGTCTTGAAGTCTGGCAGTGGGATGGGGGCTCCTCCAGCGTTTGGTGGAGTCGCCTGGGCCAGAGCGGTTTGAGAAGACGCAGGCCTCACAACCTGCGAAGAGGGAGCACCACGAACTTGCATTGAGTCGTGTGCTTGTGAAGGAGGGTTTCGCGCTGATGGAGGGGGGTTCGGGGTGATCTTCGTGCGAGTCATGATAGCAACTGCAAACGAAGAAGAAAGAAATCAGGAGGGTTACAAGGGCTGACTCGATCATGAAAGGAAGGTGAAAGACGAACGAATGTGAGTTCGTTGCGACGATCGACAAAGCCCTAAGTTACGCAGAAGGAGAAATGGAAAAACAGCCCACAGCGTATGCACCAGACAGTTACAGGATGATGCAAATCGGTGAAAATGCAAGGGAACCCAGCAGATGAAGGAAAGTAGTTACCTTTCGATGATTAGGAGAACGTTGAAGGGAGGTGGTGATCTGGAGCGTCGAGGAACGTCGAGAGCTTTCGCAGAAGGAAATGAGAGCGTATGCAAGTGTGAAGAAAGTGATGGAACAGTAGGAGCGTAAGGGGTTTAAGGGTTTTCGAAACGGTTTTGGGAAGCGCTAACGGCAGATGAAGATAGCCGTTGATGAGAGCCACGTGTCGAACGATGCGCGAAGGGTTTGGTGGAGCGTCAGAGCAGCAGAAAGTACTATCGCTTGGAATTCTGCGCCCATGCCACGTAGACCGGTGTTAACGAAGGCTTTTTCAGTCTTTTCGCTAGACAAGTCTTCACTTAAGACTGGGGGGCTTGTGTACCGCCCTGGTGGTTGGGTGCGATGACGTGGCACCCTGCTACAGTGCAGGCGTGTTGACAAGGCGCCAGGTTGGCAGTTGGGAAGGAAGTCGGGAGGCACGTGTAGTCGCCGGGTGTTAAGTTGGCGTGTTCCGATCTCCAGCTTACCAGAATAGGCGATCGCCAGGTTGGGGGTGAAGTCGCCAGATGCAGACTCAGGCGACCAGGCAGTCGGAGATCGCCAGAACAAGCACATCGTCGAAGGCGAAGGAGAAGCAGATTATGAAGGCGGCCGGCGAGACCACAGGGAAGGTGTATGAAGGCCCTACCTCGCCAGTTTCAGTAAAGATCGCACTCCTGAGTTAGCTATGCACTGGGCAGTACCATGCGTAGGTAACTTAGCCAAAATGAGAGAAGAAGCAGCGCCAAGTCAGGGAGCCTCCAGATGATGGCACGTGTACAGTTGGATACGAGCCACGTGTCCAAGTCTGTAACTGCCAGGAGAGAGAAAACCACCAGGTATATAAGAGTTCCTAACAGATTTTCTAAGGTACGCACGTTCAGTTCATACACTTTACGCTTGCGAGTGACAGAGCTGTTTGTGAGAGAGAGTTTTCACGGTTCCAGTTCTTAGTATTTGGTGATACCGTCACTGACTTGAGCGTCGGAGTGCGATCGGCCGCAGCGGCGCCGTGTTGTTTCTCTGCAGGTTCTTGAGATAGATCCAGAGGAGGAACGGAAGTGAGAAGCGGCGCGCACGTCGATCCTTTGACGAGGCATTCTCCAGCGCTCCGGTCAACAGGCAGGATCAGGGTGTCTCTAACACCGAAACAGTTCTTTCCTTGATTCTTAGCACCCGACGCCCACGCCTAAGGAGAGGCCTGCTACAGCAGCGCCGTGTCGTCCCCGGGTGTCTAAAACGTCGAGTGCTTTGTTGGGGGGGTCGTTCCCTCTATGGTCTTTCCTTCCCATAGGTATCGGGGAACACCCTGCCAGCGATTCGCCGGTGTTTGGCGGCCTTATCTCCCTCCACAGTCTTTCCTACCTGTGGGTATCGGGGAGGTGACGCCAGCAACTAACACTCCCCCCTCCAATTTCGTCTCCCTCCACAGTCTTTCCTACCTGCGGGTATCGGGGAGGCGACCCTGTAGATATTTGGGTTGGCGACGCCCGCGACGTCTCACACTGGCGTCGCCCTTAACGTCCTTCCGGGCGACGCCTCGGGCGTTACCTTTACTTCGACATTGACTTTAATCCTTGCCTTGGTCGACGCTTGACGACAGTGAAGAGCTCAAGGTTTTATCCGCGCCATCCACGTGGCGCTTCTTGTATGGCTGATGGGACGTTCCGTCATTAGACTTGGTCCACGTGGCGCTGCTTGTATGGATGATGGGACATCCAGTCATTCCACTGAATCCTGACTCCTGCCGTGCCCCTGACCCACTTTCGACGGCGCATCGTACCACTGGATATTCTGTTGATACGACGTTCTCTGATTTTAACCAGCGGTGCCAGGGTCATCCTTCCATCTTCTGCCACGTGGATCAATCGTGCGGTGCATCCATTCGCGTCGTTTGGCGCTCTAACCACTTTATTTAACCCTTCAAACTCTGAAACTATCCTCATCATCTTCTCACTTTTCATAACCTACTTACGTTCTTTCTTCTTGCACCCTTTCTTTTCTCACGAAGGGTTGTTCCAGCATTCGCTTCCCTCGCTCAACTCTTGCATTTCTGGCAGTCCCTACACTCTTGACAATCCCTGATCTTGTTAAAGAATGGCTTCTCACGCTGCTTCCTCCAGGGTCAATCCCAGGGACTTCTCGACGAGTGCTCATGCTTACTCGCTACCAGGGCCATAAGGGAGCACAAAGGGGATTCGTGTTCCTATGACCATCGGGCGTTCGCGAGGAGGCATGATGACGACATCGCCGTGCTCCCTTGCACTCTAGGGGAACCAGTATGTGGAGACGAACGGGCCAACGAAGGGGTCCCTTTCTTTTACTTTTACCAGGTGGTGTTCAAGACCAACGGAGTGCGCCTACCCTTCTCCTGGTTCGAGAAGGAACTGCTGACGGAGATCAACGTCGCTCCGGCCCAGTTATACCCCAACAGCTGGGCCTATGTCAAAGCCTTCGACATTCTCTTCGGGTTTCTGGGCTGTGCACCCTCGGTTGACCTCTTTCTTCACTTCTTCGAGGTGAAGAGGCAGAGACACAACCTCTGGGTAACTCTCAGTAATGTACCCGGGAGAGTTCTTCAAGATCTGTCATACTGACCTTGTTCCCGACGCTTTGGATGGGTTTCCGCTGTACTGGGTGAGAGAGACGAGGACCCTCAAGACCAAATCCTTCAAGAAGCTGGCTCCAAGTGATCACATAGCTTGCCGGATTCTTGCTGAGGCGGGAGGTTTTGACTCTGCCACTTTGATCAGCCTGGAGTTCAACGCTGGGACTCTCGAAAAGTACATATGTAAGAGCCACTGCCTTAGAAACTTCGGCCTTCATTGCTTTCTAACTGTGTATGTCTTGCTTCATGGTGTCTCTGACACGTTTATCTCCCTTGGTGCAGGTTCGAAAATAAACCATGAAAGGAGGACACGACTTACTCGAGCTCTGCGGGCTGGGAAAGGGGCTTCGCCTTCCTCCAGTGCTGATTCTGATGACCACTGAGAAATGGCTTGTTCGTGTTTTTGCATGATTTGTAGCGTTTGCTCCGTTTGTACTACTCCCATTGTATTGAACATTGCTTGTAACAACAACTTTTCAATATCATACTTGATTTTTTGCAACGCCACTTTACTTTGCATATGCTTCACGTACCGCGCGCTTTTCATTCGTCCTGTTCTTGCAACGGTGCATGCCTTCACCTGGGCGACGCCTTCACAGGGGCGACGCCTTTATCTAGGCGACGCCTTCTTTCTTGGCGACGCCATGACCTAGGCGACGCCTTCTTTCTTAGCGACGCATCACATTACTTCAAACGGAGAAAGATAAAGGCTGAAAACCAAGGCACTTCTTTTTCTCAAACTGGTTTTACCTTTTATTAGGGTGACCTCATTAAAAAATCCCCGAGAGGGAAAAAGAGCGTCCCCTTCAACTAAATTGTTACATACTACTTACATAAGTCAACTGAAATAAAATTTTAAGTTGGCTGCATTCCAACTGCGCGGGATAGGACCTCCATCTAAAGTCTCCAGGTTGTACGAACCGTTGCCCTTAGCCTCAGTAACTCTGAAGGGTCCGGTCCACTTGGGAGACAGCTTATTCTCCAACTCGTATGGGTGAGCTTTCCTCATCACTAGGTCGCCGACCTGAAACTGTCGCGGCTTTACCTTAGAGCTATATTGCCGCTCTACTATTCTCTTCATTGCTTCAGCTTTTATTCTAGCTTCTTCCCTGGCCTCGTCTAGCATATCCAGGTTTACCCGCCTCTCTTCATTGGATTCCTCCACCACATAGTTTTGGAAACGTGGTGAGCTTTCATGTATTTCTACTGGTATCATCGCATCCGACCCGTAAACCAAACTGAAAGGCGTCTCCATAGTAGAGGATTGGGGCGTGGTGTGATATGCCCATACGATCCTTGGTACCTCTTTCGCCCACGCCCCTTTGGCTTTCTCTAACCTTCTTTTTAACCCCCTCAGCAGAACTCTGTTTGCCGACTCCATTTGTCCATTTGTCTGGGGGTGTTCAACCGATGCGAACACTTGTTTGATTCCTACTTCAGCACACAGATTTCTCAACTGCTGACTGGCAAACTGGGTCCCGTTATCAGATATCAGGCGCCTAGGTACGCCAAAACGGCACACAATATTCTTCCACACAAAATGTTGTACCTTGTGCGCAGTGATCTGTGCAACGGGCTCTGCCTCTATCCATTTGGTGAAGTATTCGATGGCGACGATCAAATACTTCATCTGCCTGATCGCCAGTGGGAAGGGGCCCAGGATGTCGATTCCCCATGTATGGAAAGGCCACGGGCTGTATATGGATCGCAATTCTTCTGGCGGCGCCTTGTGCCAGTCGGCGTGCTTTTGGCATTGCCTACACTGCTGGGCGTGTCGTGCGCAGTCCTCTTTCACTGTTGGCCAGAAGAAACCTGCGCGTATTACCTTGGAGGCTAAGGATCTTCCCCCTACGTGGCTCCCGCAGATGCCTTTGTGTAGCTCCGCCATTATCCTGGTGCACTCATCGCTACTGACGCATGTTAGGATAGGGTGAGTGAAACCGTGCCTGAACAGCACCCCATCCACCAAAGTATATCTTGCGGCATTTCTTTTGACTTTTTTACCCTCTTCAGGGTCCACTGGGAGAGCCCCATCCGCCAGGTATCGCTTATAGGGCGTCATCCAGGTGTCTCCCTTGGACAAAACGCATACCTGCATCTGCTCTCCCTCGGGCACGCCCGCGTACATGCTAATGCGGGGCGCCCTCTGCGTATCTTGGGTCAGGGAGCGATGACTCCTCGGCCTTCCCCTTGATGTATAAATCTGGAGGACATCCACCCTGTTGTCTTCCACGAATCTACGCGGAGCTTTGAGAGTCTCCTGGATCACTGTCCTCTGTCTACCCCCCTTGCCTGAGCTGGCCAGCTTTGCAAGCAGGTCAGCTCTGGCATTCTGCTCCCTCGGGACATGTATCAGCTCAAGGGCGTTGAATGCTCCCTTCAACAACTGGACGTATTTCAGATACACCGCCATCTGTGGGTCCTTTGCCTGGAACTCACCCGACACCTGCCCCGTAATCAGTTGGGAGTCGCTCTTCACCAGGAGGTTCTACGCGCCCATCTCCTTGGCCAGGAGCATTCCTGCTATCAAGGCTTCATATTCTGCCTGATTGTTACTTGCCTTGAAGGCGAAGCGCAGGGCCTGCTCGATCAGTATGCCATCGGGTCCCTCCAGGACTATTCCCGCTCCGCTCCCTTGTTGGTTGGAAGAGCCATCAACCGAGAGCAGCCACTGCGAACTCACCTCCACCTCTTGCTCACCTCCGGGCGACAGTTCCGCTATAAAATCTGCGTACACCTGCCCTTTGATGGATCCTCTAGGCTCATACTGGATGTCGAATTCTGACAGTTCCACCGCCCAGCGCACCATTCTTCCCGCCACATCAGGCTTCTGCAACACTTTCTGTATAGGGAGGTTGGTTATTACCACCGTAAAGCTGTGGAAGTAATGACGGAGCCTCTTGGCAGAAAATACTACCGCTAGCGCCGCCTTCTCTAGCGCTTGGTACCAAGTCTCAGCTCCCTGTAATGCCTTGCTTACGAAATAGATGGGCTTCTGACTCTGGTCCTGCTCTTGGACTAACATAGAACTGATGGCCCGCTCCGTTACAGTAAAATATAACCGGAGGGGCACGCCCGTTACCGGCTTGCAGAGGACCGGTGGCGTCGCCAGGTACTCCTTCAGCTTAATGAAAGCCGCTTCGCATTCCTCAGTCCATGCAAAGCGACTGTTTCTCTTGAGGCACTGGAAATATGGGTGCCCCTTCCCTCCTCCGGCGGAAACAAACCTCGAGAGCACCGCCATCCGCCCTGTCAGCTGTTGCACCTCCTTTACCGACGTCGGGCTCCGCATGGCGATAATCGCCGCGCATTTGTCGGGGTTCGCCTCTATCCCCCTCTCTGTGAGCATAAAACCCAAGAACTTACCGGCCTCTACCCCGAAAACACACTTCTCCGGGTTTAACTTGAGGCGGTACTTGGAGATTGTGACGAACAACTCCTCCAGGTCCGCCATGTGCTGCGCCCTATTCTGTGACGCCACCACCATGTCGTCTACATAGGCGTACACATTCCTCCCGAGCATTGGCGCCAGGACCTTGTCCATTAACCTTTGGTACGTGGCGCCCGCATTTTTCAGCCCAAAAGGCATCACCTTATAGCAGTAACTGCAAGTCTCAGTCATGAATGCAGTCTTGCTCTCGTCTCTTGGGTGCATCTTGATTTGGTTGTACCCCGAAAAGGTGTCCCGGAAACTCAGCACCTTGCTGCCGGACGCACTGTCTACCAAGGCGTCGATGCTGGGCAGCGGATACGAGTCCTTTGGGCATGCCTTGTTCAGGTCCGTGAAGTCAACACACATCCTCCACTTTCAGTCGGCGAGCCACTCAGGGTATTGAATCTCCCTGATGTGGCCAGCACCCAACAGCTTCTGCGTTTCGTCTTTCACCACCTGCTGTCGTACCTCATTGAACTTTCTCCTTCTCTGACGCACGGGACGGACCGTGGCGTCCATGCTGAGATGGTGACACAGGAAATCAGGATCAATGCCTGGCATATCCGAGGCGGGCCATGCGAAGGCATCCAGGTGGCGTGAAATCACTTCTGCCACCCCTTCCTGTTCTTCTGGGCTCAACGAACTTCCTAACTTGAAAGTCTTGCCGCCAATCTCCCTTTCTACGGCGTTAGCCGCGGGCTGTTCCCAGCTATCATCTTCGACGGGCGCCGCCTCTTCCATGGGCGCCGCGTCGTCAGGGCCTTCCTCCATAGGCACATCTGCTTCGGGCATCGCCCTCTCCGCTATGGCCTCTTTAGGCGTCAACCCAGCGGGCGTCGCCTCAATCATCGTCGTGTCCGCGCTCGGCGGATGCTCATACACCATGAACACGCCTCTCTTCGTTTTCAGGCTGTTCTCATAGCATTTCCTTGCCTCCTCCTGATCTGACCTGATGACCATCACCTGGCCACTGAGGTCCGGCAGCTTCATTTTCATGTGGCGTGTGGAGGACACCGCGTTCAGACGGTTTAACGCCGGCCTGCCCAGCAAAATATTGTAGGCGGAGTTGGCATTCACGACCAGGTACCGGATGCTTTCGGTACGGGAGGCCTCTCCGTCTGTGAACGTAGTCCTCAACTCCAGGTACCCCCGTACTTCCACCTGGTTATCCCCGAACCCATACAGGCACCCCGTATAGGGACTCAACAGATCGGGGGACAACCGTAACTTATTAAAGGTCGACAAAAACATGACGTCTGCCGAACTTCCTTGGTCGACAAGCACTCTGTGCACCTTCCTTCCGGCTGTGACGACTGAGATGACAACAGGGTCGTTGTCGTGGGGTACCACATCTCGGAGGTCTCTTCTTGTGAACACGAGATCCGACTCCCATGGCTCCCCCGAGAGCCTCTCTTCGATTGAATTTACCCCCCTCGCGTATTTCTTCCGCTAAGAGGCGGTGGGTCCCCCGCCGGAAAAACCTCCAGCAATGGTGTGGACCTCGCCAAGCACAGGCATCTCGTGTGCTGGTTCATCCGCCGGCGGCAGCAAGGTGGCGGTCGTTGCGGGCTCTGCGACATAGTTCTTCAAGAACCCAGTTCTCACCAGCTCATCCAGCTGGTAGCCCAACGACAGGCAGTTGTCAATGTGGTGCCCGAAAGCCTCGTGGAATTCGCACCAAGAGTCTTTTCGAGGCCCCAACACCTTGTCGGTCTTCGCCGGTCGCCTCCGCCTCTCAGCTATGTTAGGCACTGCGATCAAATCCTTCAACTCGACCACGAAGTTGTACCTCGCCGGTCTCGCTCTTTCTCTGGCCAGGCGATCGCCTCCTGCTGGACCCCTGGGCTGGGGCTTTCTGGCCTCGTAGGGGCGTCTCGCCTCTGGCTTCTTTCTTCCCGTCGTGGTCTCATTGACCCTGACGGGTTGAGCTCGCGCCGGTCCCCTCGGGCGTGAGGGCGCGACGCTAGTACGCTTCACACACACCTCCCCTTCAGAAGCAATATGTTCTACCGCCCTACGCCGTAGTTCAGCGAAAGTCCTAGGGCGGTTGCGGATGATGGATTCTCGAAAAGGACCGGGGCATACGCCCTTCACAAACGCGTATACGATCATAGGCTCCTCTATCGTACCAACCTTCACGACCTGGGCCCCGAAGCGATTGATATACTCCTTCAGGGTCTCCCCTTGATACTGCTTCAGATCGAATAGGTCGTAAGAGACCGGTGGCGGGGCCTTGTTTGCCAAGTATTGTTCCCTGAACAAACGCGACAATTGGCGGAAAGATGTGATATGACCCTCTGGAAGGCTAATGAACCAGTCCATAGCCATCCCGGTCAGGGTGCTCATGAAGAGCTTGCACTTTGCAGCGTCAGAACCGCCTACCAGGACCATCTGTGTGTGAAATGCAGCAAGGTGCGTCTCTGGGTCCTCCATCCCGGTGAAGATCACCTTGGGCCCCGCGAACGTGTTCGGTATCACTGCGTCTAGGATATCCTGCGAGAAAGGAGTGGAAAACTCCCTTGGTGGGGAATGGTTCTCCATCTCGTCATGTCCAGGCCGCCTCCGATCATTTCTCAAGCCCTGGCATGCATTCCTGTTCCATTTTCGACTCCGCCATGTCCTGCTGCAGCCCCCTCATTATCTCCAGGACCTATTGCATGGGTAGTTCTGCTGAGGCTGCGCGTGCTGTGCTTCGTCTCGTGGGGGCCATTGTCACTCCAACCTCCTCCAACGTTACTGCGACTCAGTAGATTTTCTCGAACTTGTGATGGGACTGATGTTTTATATCGGCCCCACGGTGGGCGCCAAATGTTCCGTCCGGTTGACCGGGACGTCTTCGTGCGCGACCTCAACCGTCAGCTAGGGTCTCCTCCCCACTGGTTACCTGTGGAATCCTGCAAAAAAGAGGATAAAGAGGCGACCTAGCGGCCGTTTGCACTCCGACGCTCAAGTCAGCCAGCAAGAAACACCAAAACTGTTCACCTATGTCTCTGAGCACCGCGTATGGCACTCTGAAGGTGGTAAAATGAACTGTGTATTGTGTGTGTGTTCTCTCCCTCAGGCAAAGATATTCCTCAGTCACTTGTACGTAACCTTGAAGCACGAGCAAGCAACTAAAGAGTTCTGGTAAATCTGCCAAAGGTTCGAACCTTGTTTCCAACATTCTCCGCGCTATTTAAACTACCCAAGCATTAAAGCGCCTTAAAGCGCCTTTAATTACAAATGTAACGCACTCAATCAGCGTACTTAATTAGAAAACGTAGCGCATTTAAGACGTTGAAACGCTTGGGAGCCATTATAGTACCTGAATGCTCGAAAGGGAAACTGTATTGAATGACTTTAATTACCTGGCACCTGACTAAAGGGTGTTTCCATTCTGACATGGCTGTTGTACACGTGGAGGGCCTCACGACGCCGTGACCCCATCTGGGGGCGTTTCTGCCCATCTGGGGACGTTTCTGCGCGTGAGTCCTCCTGCTCGGGAGTGCTACTGCGCTAGGGGTGACTTTTTGGGTGCCAACTCATGCCCCCAATCATCTAGTCACTTACTTTGAGAGCGTATCTGCCTTCCTCTCGTACCCTGCACCCGGCTGCCCTGGGCGTGACCTTCCTCTTGAGTCGTATCTGTCCCCAAGGCGTCTCTGGGGCGGCAGGGGTACTTCACGAGTCAGGCTGCCCTCCACTGATGCTATCACTATGGCCTTGAAACCACCTTTTCCTTCTCTTTATCGCTGCCCCGGGCTATCGGGACCTGAGGCCTTCCCACGGCGTCGCTCCCTCGATGGTCTTTCCTACCCATGGGTATCGGGGAACCACACCGTGATTGCCTTGCTTTAGCACTGTTTGATCTGGCGACGCCCTGGTTGGGCGACGCCATCACCTAGGCGACGCCTTGTCTTGGCGACGCTTCCTCTTGGCGATGCTGGCACTTGGCGTCTCTCCACCTAGGCGACGCCTTGCGTTGACTTTGACTCTCCAGTCGTTGACTTTGACCTTGACTTAGTCAACTCCCGGATACGGGACGGTACAATTAATAATATAAACAATAACATATACTGATCCTGCCTGTTGACCGGAGCGCTGGAGAATGCCTCGTCAAAGGATCGACGTGCGCGCCGCTTCTCACTTCCGTTCCTCCTCTGGATCTATCTCAAGAACCTGCAAAGAAACGATACGGCGCCGCTGCGGCCGATTGCACTCCGACGCTCAAGTCAGTGACGGTATCACCAAATACAAAGAACTGGAACCGTGCAAAAACTCTCTCACAAAACAGCTCTGTCACTCGCAAGCGTAAAGTGTATGAACTGAACGTGCGTACCTCAGAAAGTTCGTTAAGAGCTCTTATATACCTGGTGATTTTCTCTCTCCTGGCAGTTACAGACTTGGACACGTGGCTCGTATCCAACTGTACACGTGCCATCATCTGGAGGCTCCCTGACTTGGCGCTGCTTCTACTCTCATTTTGGCTAAGTTACCTATGCATGGTACTGCCCAGTGCATAGCTAACTTAGGAGTGCGAGTTAGGGTCTTCATACACCTTCCCTGTGGTCTCGCCGGCCGCCTTCATAATCTGCTTCTCCTTTATCATCGGCGATGCGCTTGTTCTGGCGATCTCCGACTGCTTGGTCGCCTGAGTCTGCATCTGGCGACTTCATCCTCAACCTGGCGATCGCCTATTCTGGTAAGCTGGAGATCGGAACACGCCAACTTAACAATCGGCGACTACACGTGCCTTCCGACTTCCTTCCTAACTGCCAACCTGGCGCCTTGTCAACACGCCTACATTGTAGCAGGGTGCCACGTCATCACACCCGACCACCAGGGCGGTACACAAGCCCCCCAGTCTTAAGCGAAGACTTGTCTAGCGAAAAGACTGAAAAAGCCTTCGTTAACACCGGTCTACGTGGCATGGACGCAGAATTCCAAGCGATAGTACTTTCTGCTGCTCTGACGCTCCACCAAACCCTTCGCGCATCGTTCGAAACGTGGCTCTCATCAACGGCTATCTTCATCTGCCGTTAGCGCTTCCCAAAACCATTTCGAAAACCCTTAAACCCCTTACGCTCCTACTGTTCCATCACTTTCTTCACACTTGCATACGCTCTCATTTCCTTCTGCGAAAGCTCTCGACGTTCCTCGACGCTCTAGATCACCACCTCCCTTCAACGTTCTCCTGATCATCGAAAGGTAACTACTTTCCTTCATCTGCTGGGTTCCCTTGCATTTTCACCGATTTGCATCATCCTGTAACTGTCTGGTGCATACGCTGTGGGCTGTTTTTCCATTTCTCCTTCTGCGTAACTTAGGGCTTTGTCGATCGTCGCAACGAACTCACATTCGTTCGTCTTTCACCTTCCTTCTATGATCGAGTCAGCCTTTGTAACCCTCCTGATTATTATTCTTTCTCTTTCTTCTTCCTTTGCAGTTGCTACCATGACTCGCACCAAGATTACCCCGAACCCCCCTCCATCAGCGCGAAACCCTCCTTCACAAGCACACGACTCAACGCAAGTTCGTGGTGCTCCCTCTTCGCAGGCTGTGAGGCCTGCATCTTCCCAAACCGCTCTGGCCCAGGCGACTCCACCAAACGCTGGAGGAGCCCCCATCCCTCTGCCAGACTTCAAGACTTTATACCCATGGGCTAACCCAACCCTCTTAAAGGAAACCTCGTCGGTGAACACTGCGGGAGCGGTTCTGCGATTGACCAACGGGGACGAGGCCCACCAATCGTTTCACAAGGAGCACGATGAGAGAATGATGGTGCTGCCTTGCCCCGCCGCTCTGCCAGTGTGCGCCGATGACAAAGTGAGCGCCGACGGGCCCTTCTGCTTCGTCTACACCACTTTCTTCAAGAAGGTCAAACTCAGGTTCCCTCTTACTCGATTTGAGAGGGAACTCTTAACCGAGCTCAACATCGCTGCCGCCCAGCTTCACCCCAACAGCTGGGCGTTTGTCCGAGCTTTCGAGATAACGTGCGCCCACCTGGGGTTGCCCGCGTCAGTGGACGTGTTTTTATTCCTGTTTGAGGCCAAGCACCCAGGAGATCGCCTGTGGGTCAGCCTGAATGCCATTGCTGGGAGATCCATTTTCACCATCTTCCAGCAGTCGTACAAGGATTGGAAGGGGAAGTTCATCCAGGTTCGCGCAAATGACAAAGACACTTCCCTTCTCGACGGTTTCCCCTTGTACTGGGTGGACAAGGGGAAAAAGGAGTCCAAGAGCTGCTTCAGGAGGCCCAGAAGTCCTGATAGCATGGGAGCTTTGGACCGAGACCTTTGCCTATTCTGGAAGAGGGTGGCAGATGCCCACATAACATTCTTGACCCCCACCCTGATTTCCTTCGAGTTCTTTAAGGACCAGTTGGAATTCCAAATAGGTCAGGACGCTACACTCTTATCTTGACATTGCTTCTGATATTGTTTCTGGGCGTCTTGTGCGACACGCACAAGACTTTGGTTTTATCTTTTCTGCATATGCCTGTTTTTGCTGTCTCACTGCCTTGTACACTAATCTTTTTCCCCTTTGAGCTAACTCATGCACTTTCGTTTCATGCAGATACCATGTTGGGTAAGAACATGCTCGCCGACTTGAAGGCGCTCGCCCGCAACCACGGGTTGGCGACCGGTTCCCAGACGGTGCCCAACTCGGCGGTCGAGAAGGCCATCATTCATGGGCGATCACCGCCTAAGGAGCCCACCCAACGAAAGAAACTGGTCCTTAAAAGGCCAAAGCGAAAAGCCCCCCAAGTCGTCCAAGAGGAGGAGGAAGAGGACGACGAGGTCACTGAGGATGGCCTCGTTACAAAGAGGAAAAGGGTGGCACCACCTTCTCCACCTGCCTCACCCCCTCTTCCAGCTTCAACACCACCATCAACACCTGCTCCTCCTCCCTCATCGCCAACACCACGAGCCCCTTCACCACCAGTCCAACCAACTCCACTGGCCACTGCGCCACCAGCAGTCGAGGCTCAAGAGCCAAACTTTCTGGAGGACCCCCCAAGTGCCTCTACGCCCCATATCTCAGTTGGAGGGGGCCCTCTTTCAAATGCTTCAGCTGCAGAGAACGTTCCGACCGGGAATGAGGTTGCTCACACCTCCCCAATTCTAATTACCGAGTCCCCGGTCGCGTCGCCACGCCAGGAAGCAAACATTGAAAACCCTGCTAAGGAAGGTGGCGGCGAGAACCCTCCACAAGCCCCCCTGGCGCCTCTCCAGGCATCCAACCTTTCCCTTGAAGTCACAAGGATGTGGGAACCTCTGACTGCCAAACTCAAAACCATAGCAGAGGATATCCCATCAATCATAACGAGGGCTGTGGAGAGCTCCACCAGGAGGCTTCAAGATGATCTCTACCACCTCAAGACTGAAAACAGCACAATGAAGGTTGAGGTGGAGAAGGTGGCCTTCAGCCTAACGCTCGCGGAAATGGAACACTCCCGAGTAGAGGATGCCCTGAGTACCGAGCTTAGGCTTGCGCGCAAGGATGCTGCTGACCTTCGCCGCAAAGTCCATGAACTTGCCCAAGAAAAAGTTGAACTTGAAAGCAAAATCGTGCCTCTGCGCACCAAGGCGAGCGACCTGGAGGCTCACATTCAAGCTAATGCCGATAAGGTACAAAAACTGGAGCAAAGGTCAATCGACCGCAAGAAGCTACTTGGGCAAGTAGAGAAAGCGAGAGACGACGCCATGGCTGATCTCGCCGAGGCAAACAAGGAGAAAGGGAAGATGGCTGCCGAGTTGGCCCAGGCTCAAACAGAATCCAAGAAGGTTACTGACGACCTTCTCCATGCTCAAGAGACTAACAAACAACTCCAAAAACAGGTTGAAGAGCAGGGGCAACAGAACAAGGAGCTCAAGAAACAGGTTGAAGAGCTTCAAGGACAATTTGAAGAACTTAAGCTAAATTCTGCTCAGATTTTGACTGCTGGATTCGAAGCCGCTCGGGAGCAATTCGCATGCCTATTCCCTGATCTCGACCTCAGCATGGTGTCGTTAAACAACGAAGTAGTAGATGGAAAGGTCGTTCCCGCCGAAGGCTCAACCAATTCCACCCCATCTGCTTCTTTATAAATTCACTTGTACTTACCTTGTAAAAACTCTTGCACATGTGTTTTGAACAGTTACTTATTTCAATAGCGAAACTTGGATATTCTTTCTTCTGACTTCTTTTGAGCGCTTTCACCTTCTTTGTATGTTTAACTTTGCCGAGTTTAACTTAGCGATTTTGCGAACACGACCTTTGGCGTAACTGCTTCGAGCCGATTCAAACTTAAGCAACAATCGCTTTAAACAACTTGTACCCTTGAGGCACTAACCTGATCATAAGAAAAGTTTCCAAGCAACGAACTGTAACTCAATCATCGGTTCAAACAACGTCCCACTCGACCTGCTTTATCAAACAAGTCTTTCAATCTTCTCGCCGTGTTTGAACTTTTCCCGATCGCCGAAACCTCTTGGTAACACCAGCTTTTCCCAGCTTCATGCTTTGGAAGTCATTTCTTTATCTGGGGCAGAAATGCCCTTTGGGATCTTCCTTTACCCCCCTGAACTTCAGAGCTGAAGACCGGCTGGCTAGGCGTTCTCTTCGAACCTACCTTAGCCACCTTTCAAGCTTCTTCCACCCTCTTCGCCATACCTGAACTCGTTCAAGACGAGAAGGATTTTATCTTGCCTATACCCGCACATAAGCAAGAAGGTCTTTAACTCGCATGAGCTCGCACAACGGCGAGAAGGACTTTATTTGATGCCTCAACTTGCCCAGGGTGTACATCTCCTCCCCCTGGATGCACTGAGGATCTTTTCTTTCTCTCGCCTGCACTCGCTCAACGGCGAGGAGGTCTTTAATTGGCCTTGGCTCGCACAACGGCGATAAGGACTTTATCCGGTGCCTCAACTTGCCCAGGGTGTACATCTCCTCCCCCCTGGATGCACTGAGGACCTTTCTCGCCTGCACCCGCTCGACTGCGAGGAGGTCTTTAACTTGCCTCTACGTTGCCCCGGGAGTTACATCTTCTCGCTCCCAGAAACACGGAGGACTTTTCCTCTTTCTCGCCTGCACTCGCTCAACGGCGAGGAGGTCTTTTAACTTGCCTCGACATTGCCCCAGGAGTTACATCTTCTCGCTCCCAGAAACACGGAGGACTTTTTCTCTTTCTCGCCTGCACTCGCTCAACGGCGAGGAGGTCTTTTAACTTGCCTCGACATTGCCCCAGGAGTTACATCTTCTCGCTCCCAGAAACACGGAGGACTTTTTCTCTTTCTCGCCTGCACTCGCTCAACGGCGAGGAGGACTTTTAACTTGCCTCAAAACGCGCGAGGGCGTTGAGGTCTTTCATCCGGTGCCTCCGATCGCCGAAAGACGATGAGGACTTTAAAACTTAACTGGTGCCTCCAATCGCCGAAAGACGATGAGGACTTTAAAACTTAACTGGTGCCTCCAATCGCCGAAAGACGATGAGGACTTAAAACCTTTTAGAAAGCACGCGATATATCTTTTCTTGCCTCAAATCATGTACAAATGACAAGGTCTTTCTTCAAAACTTTCGAAAACAGCACACATGCAATCTGGAAACACCTTATACTTCGAAAACTCTTCTTTTATTGGGTGGCCTCATTAAAAACCCTCCTTAGGGAAAAAAGAGTGCCCCCTTGAAACTGTTTTAACAGAGACATCGTAATATAACATTGTGTTTGTCTTTACTTACAAACCTCTTAACTATAGTACAACTTCAGGTGTGTGGCGTTCCAGGTGCGAGGAATCGCCCCTCCTTCCAGCGTCTCTAAGCGGTAGGCTCCGTTCCCGAGCGCCTCGGTTATTCTGAACGGCCCAGTCCACATGGGTGATAGTTTATTCTCCATCTCGTACTGGTGGGCCTTCCTCATCACCAGATCGCCTTCTCTAAACTGCCTTGGCATCACCTTAGAATTGTACCTTCGCTCGACCCTTCTCTTCACCGCCTCAGCCTTCAGCCTTGCCTCCTCCCTGACTTCATCCAGCAGATCCAGGTTCAGCCTTCTCTCTTCATTCGAGTCTTCCTCTACGAAGTTCTGGAATCTCGGAGAGCTTTCCTGGATCTCCACCGGAATCATGGCGTCACACCCATAGACCAAGCTAAACGGGGTCTCATGGGTTCCAGACTGCTCGGTGGTGTGGTACGCCCAGACTATACGGGGCACCTCCTCAGCCCAACTTCCCTTGGCTTTCTCAAGCCTTCTCTTCAAACCTCTCAACAACACCCGATTAGCTGATTCCACCTGGCCATTCGTCTGAGGGTGCTCGACGGATGCAAACACTTGTTGAATTCCAACCCCTTCGCAAAGCTTCTTCAACAGGTGGCTTGCAAACTGCGTCCCATTATCTGACACCAGGCGCTTAGGCACTCCAAACCGGCACACGATGTTCTTCCATACAAAGCCTTCGATCTTGTGTGCGGTGATCTGGGCCACTGGTTCTGCTTCAATCCACTTGGTGAAGTACTCAATCGCCACCACCAAGTACTTCATCTGCCTGATCGCCAGTGGAAAAGGTCCCAGGATGTCGATTCCCCAAGTATGAAACGGCCAAGGGCTATAGATCGACTTCAACTCCTCGGGAGGTGCCTTATGCCAATCGGCGTGCTGCTGGCACTGTTTACAGCATTGGGCATACTTCTCGCAATCTTCTCTCATGGATGGCCAATAGTAGCCTGCACGGAGAGTCCTCGCGGCCAGAGCTCGACCCCCGACGTGACTTCCACATATTCCTTCGTGGAGCTCTGCCATAATTCTCGTGCACTTCTCGCCGTGTATACATTCCAGGAGTGGGTGAGTGAACCCAAACCTGTACAGATCGCCATCAATCAATGTATACTTGCTGGAATTTTTCTTTACCTTCCTAGCTTCTGTTGGATCCAGCGGGAGGAGGCCATCTGCCAAGCACCGCTTGTATTGCGCTATCCATGTGTCTGGCTCATGGGTGGCGCAGACCTGCATCACGTCCACCTTCTCTCCTCGACATGCCCTAATTCTTGGCGATCTCAGAGTTTCTTGCGTCAAAGACTTATGGCTTCTCGCTGCTCTCTCCGTCGACTTGCTTATCTGAAGGACTAGGTGATCTGCTACAAATGCCCTCGGCGTCTTCAGAGTTTCTTGAATCACCGTCCTCTGCCTACCCCCCTTGCCTGAACTGGCGAGCTTAGCAAGCAAGTCAGCTCGGGCATTCTGTTCTCGGGGCACATGGACCACTTCAAAAGAGGCAAAGGAACTCTTCAATTCCTGCACATACGCCAAGTAAGCCGCCATTTGTGGATCTTTAGCCTGGAACTCGCCTGTTACTTGCCCTGTGACTAGCAGCGAGTCACTCTTAGCCATCAGCACCCTAGCTCCCATCTCCTTGGCCAGCAGAATCCCGGCGATCAGCGCCTCATACTCTGCTTGATTGTTGCTGGCTTTGAAGGCGAACCTCAACGATTGTTCGATCAGCACGCCGTTGGGTCCTTCCAATATGACTCCAGCACCGCTACCCTGCTGGTTCGACGATCCATCCACCGAGAGTACCCAACGGAAGTCATCTCCTTCAACCCGCGTCGCCTCTGATGAGAGCTCGACTACAAAATCTGCAAAGATTTGCCCCTTGATCGGGCCTCGGGGCTCATATTTAATGTCAAACTCTGACAACTCCACTGCCCACTTCACCATTCTTCCCGCAACGTCAGGTTTCTTCAAGACCTTCTGGATGGGCAGGTCAGTCATCACCAGTATTGTGAAGCTGTGGAAGTAGTGGCGCAACCTCCTCGCCGAAAACACCACAGCCAGCGCAGCCTTCTCAAGGGCCTGATATCTCGTTTCTGGGCCCTGCAGCACCTTGCTCACAAAATAGATAGGCTTCTGAGCCTGATCTTGGTCCTGGGCGAGCACCGCACTCACCGCCCTCTCAGTCACAGCGAAATACAATCTGAGAGGGATTCCCGCCAGTGGTTTGCACAGAACCGGCGGGCTCGCCAGATATTCCTTCAGCTTGACGAAAGCTTCCTCGCATTCTTTCATCCAAGCGAACTTGTTATTGCGCCGCAGACACTGGAAATAGGGATGTCCCTTTTCTCCGCTCGCTGACACGAAGCGAGATAGGGCTGCCATCCGGCCCGTCAGCTGCTGGACTTCTTTCACTGTAGCCGGGCTTCTCATCGCCAAGATGGCGGCACACTTGTCTGGGTTGGCTTCTATTCCTCTTTCAGTCAAGAGAAAACCCAAAAATTTTCCAGCCCCCACGCCAAAAATGCATTTCTCCGGGTTGAGCTTCAACTTGAACTTGGCGATCGTCGTGAACAATTCTTCCAAGTCTGCAACGTGCTTGCTTTTCTCCTGCGAGGTCACGACCATGTCATCGACGTAAGCTTGCACGTTCCTTCCCAGCATTGGTGCAAGTACTCGATCCATCAGCCTCTGGTACGTGGCCCCCGCGTTCTTCAGCCCAAACGGCATCACCTTATAGCAGTAGCACGACCTCTCCGTCATGAAGGCTGTTTTCTCTTCATCCATGGGATGCATCTTGATCTGATTATAGCCCGAGAAGGCATCCAGGAAACTCAGCAGCTTGCACCCTGCAGCACTATCAACCAGGGCATCAATGCTTGGTAAAGGATACGAATCCTTTGGGCAAGCCTTATTCAGATCGGTGAAATCGACGCACATGCGCCATTTCCCGTTGCTCTTCTTCACCAGTACGACGTTCGCCAACCATTCAGGGTACTAGACTTCCCTGATGTGGCCTGCAGCGAGGAGTTTCTGGGTTTCGTCTCTGATCGCCTGCCTCCTCTCTTCGTTGAATTTCCTTCTCCTTTGTCGCACTGGTCTCACCATGTTGTCCATCGCCAGATGATGGCACAGAAAGTCGGGATCAATCCCGGGCATGTCCGAGGCGGACCATGCAAACGCGTCCAGATGCCGCTCAATCACCTTGGCGATTTGGTCCTGGAGATCAACTTCCAGAGATCTTCCCAGTTTGAAGATTTTCCCTCCGATCTCCTTTTCGAGCCACTGCTCGACAGGTTTGGGCCTGGATTCTCTGGCGATCACCGCCCTGGCGATTCCCTGTTCCCTTGCTTCCTCAGGGCGATTCCGCGCCTCTTCTTCCTCCAGGCCAGCATTCCTCTCCCTCAGCCCAGCATCTACCATCTCTACATCCCTTCCGGCGGCCTCCTCTGTTACCGGTGGTCTGGGCTTCACACCGGGAGGCGGGGTGGTCGTTACATAGCTCACTGATCTTTTATTTTTCAGGCTATTCTCATAGCACCTTTTTGCTTCTTTCTGATCAGACTTTATCGTGATCACCACCCCTTCCATCGATGACAACTTCACCTTCATGTGCCGTGTCGACGGAATGGCACCTATCCTGTTAAGAGTGGGCCTTCCCAACAGGATGTTATATGCTGAAGGGGCGTTTACGATGAGGTACTTGATTTTCTCCGTCCTCGACCCAGCCTCATCTGTAAACGTGGTTCTCAGCTCAATGTACCCCCTGACCTCCACCTGGTCACCAGCGAATCCATATAAGCACCCTCCATAGGGCCTTAGCTGGTCAAGGGGCAATTCCAGCTGCGTGAAAGTCGGCCAGAACATCACGTCTGCCGAGCTTCCTTGGTCCACCAGAACTCTGTGGACCTTCCTTCCCGCCGTGATCAACGAAATAACGATGGGATCGTTGTCATGAGGCACAACGTCCCGAAGATCCTGCTTGGTGAACGTAATGTCCACTTCCGGCGAGTGATCTTCAAACATGTTCACCGACATCACCGATCGCGCATACTTTTTCCTCTGCGATGCGGTGCATCCACCACCTGAGAAACCCCCTGCAATGGTGTGCATTTCCCCATGGATAGGCATCTCGTGTTGTTGGGCTTCTCCACCTGCCGGCTGGGAACTCGACGCTCCTCCGGTCCTTCTGTCCAGCAGATAGTCGTTTAGGAACCCGCTCTTAACCAGATCGTCGAGCTGGTATCCCAAAGACAAACACGAGTCCAGGTTGTGGCCGAAGCACTGGTGGAACTCGCACCAAACGTCCGGCTTTGACCCCAGCACCTTGTCGCCCACCTTCTCGGGCGCCTTCAACCTAGCAGATATGTTAGGGATAGCGATCAGGTTCGCTAGTCCCATGACGAATTTGTGCTTAGGCGGGCGATTGTACTCTCGGCGTGCTGGTGGTTGGCGCGCTTGGCTTCTTCCCTTATTCCTCCTATCGTAAGGATAGCGAGTCCTTTGGTCTTTTCTGGCCGCCGCCGCCGTTTCCAGCACCCTCTGCGGCTGGATCCTGGTCTATGCGCGTGGCCTGGCGGGAGCCACGCTGCCTCTCTTCTCGGCGACTTCACTCTCGTCGGCGATGTGGGCCACCGCAAGTCGCCTGACTTCAGCAAACGTCGCTGGATGAGCCCTGATCAAGGCCTCGCAGAATGGCCCTGGCTGCACGCCCTTCTTGAAGGCATAGACCAGCATTTCTTCATCCTTGGTCGGCGATCTGACCATCTGCGCTCCGAAGCGATTGAGGTAGTCTCTGAGGGACTCCCCATGGTACTGCCTTATATCAAACAGATCATAGGACACCCTGGGCGGTGCCTTGTTCACAATATACTATTCGACAAAGATTTTCGAGAATTGTTGAAAATTAGTTATGTGGCCATTAGGCAAGCTCACAAACCACTCCATCGCCGTTCCCTGGAGCGTGCTCACGAACATCTTACAGTAGACGGCGTCCGACCCTCCCGACAGCATCATCTGTGTGTGGAACGTGGTCAGATGAGCCTCTGGATCCTCCACGCCGGTAAAAAACAGCTTTAACCGGAACCACGCTCGTGGGAATTGGCGTGTCGGTAATCGCCTGAATGAAAGGCATTGGGAAAACACGAGGCGGCGTCGACGGTGCCACCTCTTCAGCTGAAGAACGACCCTGCTGCTCCTGAAGAGCTCGACGCAGCTCCTCAGCTACCTTGCTGAGCTCCTCGTTCCTGGCGCGAGAGGCGACCAGGTCCTCATGTATCCTTGCCTGCTCGACGCGCGAGGCTTCTACAGTGGCCTGCAACGAGCGCATCATTTCCGCCATCTGCGCCATGGTCATGGCGGCGTCGCCTTCAGCAGCGACGGGAGCCACGGGACTGGAACGATTGCTTCTCATCTTTCTCATTAACTTCAGCGAACCACAGGAGTACAGCAAACAACACTTCACCCACGATCGAAACAGCGATCAATCGGAGAAACTCAAGAAACTGCGCAAAAACCCAAGAACACCGCAAACCTCCGCAGAAAACCACAAAAGAACTCGAACTTCCACCAGACAGATTGCGCGCAAGCAACAAAAGACCTCACTCCACCGATTCGAAACCAAACAAACGGTGCAAAACACAAACTCACCGAACGAAACTCAGAGAAACTGCAAACGACGGTTGCACCAGCACACAACCGCGCAGAAAACCTTGAAAACTTCCACAAACTCACGCTGTGGATGGGAGCACGTTTTACACGGCCCCACGGTGGGCGCCTGATGATCCTGCCTGTTGACCGGAGCGCTGGAGAATGCCTCGTCAAAGGATCGACGTGCGCGCCGCTTCTCACTTCCGTTCCTCCTCTGGATCTATCTCAAGAACCTGCAAAGAAACGATACGGCGCCGCTGCGGCCGATCGCACTCCGACGCTCAAGTCAGTGACGGTATCACCAAATACTAAGAACTGGAACCGTGCAAAAACTCTCTCACAAAGCAGCTCTGTCACTCGCAAGCGTAAAGTGTATGAACTGAACGTGCGTACCTCAGAAAGTTCGTTAAGAGCTCTTATATACCTGGTGATTTTCTCTCTCCTAGCAGTTACAGACTTGGAAACGTGGCTCGTATCCAACTGTACACGTGCCATCATCTGGAGGCTCTCTGACTTGGCGCTGCTTCTACTCTCATTTTGGCTAAGTTACCTATGCATGGTACTGCCCAGTGCATAGCTAACTTAGGAGTGCGATCCCTACTGAAACTGGCGAGTTAGGGTCTTCATACACCTTCCCTGTGGTCTCGCCGGCCGCCTTCATAATCTGCTTCTCCTTTATCATCGGCGATGTGCTTGTTCTGGCGATCTCCGACTGCTTGGTCGCCTGAGTCTGCATCTGGCGACTTCATCCTCAACCTGGCGATCGCCTATTCTGGTAAGCTGGAGATCGGAACACGCCAACTTAACAATCGGCGACTACACGTGCCTCCCAACTTCCTTCCTAACTGCCAACCTGGCGCCTTGTCAACACGCCTACACTGTAGCAGGGTGCCACGTCATCACACCCGACCACCAGGGCGGTACATATACCATAAGTTTTATTTAGTGATTAAGATAAAGTATGATACTTTCCTATTATTTTGTAATCAATTACATCAATAAAATATGATATTATCTTATTTTATTGTTAATTGACAAAATTGATAATTAATTTAAATTTTTTATTTTATCAAGATATACAATTTTTTTAAGTGAGACTATAATACATTACGCAGGGATGAATACAAACAATAGCTACTCGTTACTCATTCCATAAACGTATCCGTGGATTATTTTAAACTCGTAAATATCCACATATATACTTGTGATCTATTTTTATGTTTTTATAAGTTTTAATTATGATACTGCCGACAACTCGAGCGTGGAGAAATCGCTTCGTAGCTCTCTCTCTCTTCTCCGTCTACGCGACTGTGCTATCTGCAAAATCACCCTCAGAACCTTCTCTAGGATCTCCAAACGCGACCTGCAAAACACACAGACGGTGCCTCTAGCGGCCGTTTGCACTCCGATGATCAAGTTAGATCACAGAACCACCAATGAGAAAAACTAGTAGTGTGTGTGAAAACTCTTGCTCTCTTTTTCCTATTTTTCCTCTGAATCTCACCCTGATTCTCTTTTATCCCTCTCTCTGTATCTAGCGCTTCTCTTTGTGCGCCTAAGTTATTCCCTTGCGGAGTAACTTAGCATATTTCTTCCATCTGGGTAAATCGCATACTCTCAGGAGAACGCCAGGTGTGGCTGGTCTAGGCACACTCACCAAGCATTGCTCTCTCTGCGTAAACGGCTTACCCTTCACGGTGTCACGCATGTAATGGGTTGAGGGAATCAGCAATCACTGACCGGTTTACTAGCTCCATCAGGCCACTCTCGTGCACGATTCCCTGAGATGTGCTCATGCGAGGTCCATGCGTAACGCTCTCGCTGGGAACCTCAGTCCCAGTTTAACTGTGTGTAACAAGAGACCCCGATGACCATGAACCCGATGACTGATCAGTGCTATATTGCTTCTCGCGTTCTGCCCCCAGGCGTTCATCTGGGAACTGGTCTGCTGGTGGCCACTTGGTTACTGACCATCGATCACCGTTCTGGGCGATCTGTCCCCTGACTTCTTTGCCGCCAGATCTGTCGGTGGTCACTTGGTTACTGACAACTGATCACGTTCACCCTGATCTATCTGTCACCTGATCCACGTGTCACCCTGCGAGTGGTCCACGTGGTTATCTTCTGCTGACGTCATCGACTACCGATGACCGACCGGATCACAAGCCCCCTAGTCTCGAGCTGTGAACTCGTTCTTAGCGAAGGGGCTGAGTGGTCGTGCCCTCAGTCCACGTGGCATGTGGGCCACATCTCGTGCCACCTCACGTGCGGCCCCTTTAACGTTACTGATCCTGCCGGCAACTCGAACGTGGAGGAATCGCTTCGTAGCACTCTTGGTCCCGCCTACGCGACTGGCGTTTTCTACAGGATCACCCTCAGAACCTCCTCTTGGATCTCCAAACGTGACCTGCAAAACACACAGACGGCGCCTCTAGCGGCCGTTTGCACTCCGACGATCAAGTTAGTCCACAGAACCACCAAAGACTAGAAAACTAGTAGTGTGTGTGAAAAACTCTTGCTCTCTGTTTTTCGTATCCCCCACTTCTCTCCCTGATTCCTCCTTTTATCTCTCTATCTCTGTTTCTGGGCATAACAGAATTCTGTTATGCTTTTCTGGCATGTGTCAGAAACCTGTTACGCTTTTCAGAGACAGTGTACCTGCAGAATCAGAGAGTGTGGGTGTCTGTGCGTGTCCGCGCGTCTCTGCGCTGGGCTGCGCCTGTCTGTACCCTTAATGGTACGGAGTGCACTTTTGTCTGGACCGCACCCCTCTCAGATGGTGACACGTGGAGGCCTGCAACTCACATCTAACCACACACGTGTCATTTACTGGAAGGGCTCTAGCGCTTCTCTTTGTGTGCCTAAGTTACGCCCTCGCGGAGTAGCTTAGGATATTTCTCTTATCTGGGTAAATCGCATACTCTTAGGAGAACGTCAGGTGTGGCTGGTCTAGGCACACTCACCAAACGTTGCTCTCTGCGTAGGCGACTTACCCTTCACGATGCCACGCACGTAATGGGTTGAGGGAATCACCAATCACTGACTGGCTTACTAGTTCCCTCAAGCCACTCTCGTGCATGATTCCCTGAGGTGTGCTCATGCGAGATCCATGCGTAACGCTCTCGCTGGGAACCTCAGTCCCAGTTTAACTGCGTGTAACACGAGACCCCGATGACAATACACCCGATGACTGATCAGTGTTTATTCGCTTCTCGCGCTCTGCCTCCAGGCGCGAGTCTGGGAACTGGTCTGCTGGTGGCCACTTGGCTACTGACCACCGATCACCATTCTGGGTGATCTATCCCCCGACCTCTCTTCCGCCTGATCTGTCGGTGGTAACTTGGTTACTGACCACCGATCACCACTCTTGGCGATCGTCCCCCTGACCTCTCTGCCACCTGGTCCACGTGTCACCCTGCGAGTGGTCCACGTGGTTCTCTGTTGCTGACGTCATCGACTACCGATGACCGATCGGATCACAAGCCCCCCAGTCTCGAGTCGAGAACTCGTTCTCAGCGAAGAGACTAAGTGGTCGTGCCCTCAGTCCACGTGGCAAGTGGGGCCGCCTCACGTGCCACCTCACGTGCTGCGTCTTTAACATTTGGACTTCTTCTCTTAATCTCGCGACACGTGGCCCCATCAACGGCCAGCGCTGTGCGTCGCTAGCGCTTCTTTTATTCAAATTGGCGCGCCCTTTCACTGTTCCTCCATCTTCTTCATTCGACTCCCAGACTCTCTGCGAACTTCTCCTCTGCGCACCCATCTTTCTTCAAATTTTCTGCTTCCCAAACTCTTGCGATCATCCAAAGGTATGGTTTTTCTTCTCCCTGGCCCCTTTTTGGTCATCTTTACCGATTGCATTTATCATTCTGGTTATCATGCATTCATCTTCTCTATTTCCCTCTCTCGAACCCGCGCTAGGGTTTTTCATGCCCTCGCTCTGGCTTCTGCTTCTTCTTCTTTCTCTTTTCACCTGGGCATCTCCTTCTCCTTTCCCCTCTCTGTTTTCACCGAAACATTCATCATTCCCTCTTCTTCCATTCATTCTGACATTTTCGTTTTTTCTCCATTTGCAGCTATCTCACGATGGCTCGCTTGAAACAAACTGTGCGCATCATTGCCCCATCCTCTGGTGCACAACCTTCCGCGAGTGCGCCATCCTCTGGCGCACAACCTTCTGCGAGTGCGCCAGCTCCACCACCGCCTGTGGCTACCTCCTACCACGACAATGCCAGAGTCTACGAATGGGCTCCCTTGGCATTGCTCGCTGAAACCTCCACCCTGCTGCCCAAGGGTCATCTCACGTCTCTGCTAAGTCGCAACCCCGATGAGCCTTCCTGCTCCATCGACAGGGAGAATGACTTCAACATCCAAATCCGCATTCCTCCCCGAGGAATGCCTATCTGCGCGGATGACAGGGCCACCAATGGGGTGCCCTTCGTCTTCATCTACTCCGCTATTTTCAAGAGGTTGAAGCTGCGCCTCCCTTTCACTTTCTTCGAAAAGGAGCTGATGATGGAGTTAAACGTCGCGCCTTGCCAACTCCATCCAAATGCCTGGGCCTTCATCCGGGCGTTTCAGATCCTCTGCAGCTATTTCGGGCACAACGCCTCCGTGGACGTGTTCCTCTACTTCTTCGAAGCGAAGAACCCTGGGGACAGGTCCTGGGTCAGCTTGAACGGGGTTGCTGGACGGGTGCTACTGGGCCTGTACCAGCAATCCTTCAAAGATTGGAAGGGCAGATTCTACATGATATCTGCTACCCCTCAAAGTCCAAATATGCTCGAGGGGTACCCCCTCTACTGGGTTCCTGGAGTTGAATTCAAGAAATCCAGGGGCCTCGAAGCTATGGCCCCCTATGAGCGCGAGCTGTGCGGGCTGCTCCTGGGGGCCAAGTACAATTCTGCTCGTCTCATCAAAGATGAGTTCGATGTGGTGGCCTTAAAAAAGTACATAGGTAGCTCTTCTTTCCCCTCTTAGGATACCTGCACCTTTTCATGCATGCTTTTATGTGTTTTTTAACTTACTTGCATACCTTGGTCAACTAACCCCTCCTTTTCTCGTCTATGCAGACTCAATGACGGGGAAAGACAGGAAGCTGGCCTTGCTGGAGCTTGCCAAACGTAGGGGAGCCAAGGGCACTGGCTCCTCTTCTTCTACAACTGAGCCCATTGCAGCCCCTCCACTCTCGGTCGCGCCAGCTGAAGGCCCCGAGCAAGGGAAGAAAAGGAAAAGGCTGGTGAAGGCTTCCACTTCTTCTGCTGCTGCTGCTGCTGCCTCAACTGAAGAGGAGAGCTCAGGCTCTCCTCTTGTACACCGCCAAAGGAAGAGAGCAGCAGTTGAGGGGGCCTCATCTCTCCAGCCTGGAGAGATTGAGGTGGTGGAAGTAGAGGAAGGGTCTTCCCCTCCTCCCTGCGCTCAAACTGCCTCAGAGCCCACCAACCTTCCTTCTCCAGGCCAGCAGTTGCCTCCAACTACCAAGCTGCCATCTTCCCCCCCTGCAGGCCAATCACCTGGTCCATCCGCTCATCCTGCTGGGGGCGCTTCTGCCCAAACTGGGGGTGCACCACCACCACTGCTGCCAATCCCTACCACCACTGCTGAATGTGGTGGGTCTAGCTCGCGCCCAAGCGCTTCTGGGGCCACCCACGAGAATTTCAGCAGGGTCATCACCCTGGTTCGACAGCTCATTAGCAACCGGGAGCTCGTCGAGTGGAATGGTGATGAGGTGGACATGCACCTGGCAAGGCAGGTAGTGCTCTCTCCACCCAGCATCGCAAGCAAATAGCCCTGGAGAAGAGGGTGAAGGAGCTTGAGCACGACAAGGAGTCACTGCGAAGTGACTTTGAAGCTGCTCAAGGGTCCGTTGAACTGATGCGAGGCATGGTGGAGAAGGCTAGGAGGGAATACCTAGCGCAGGTCCAAGAGACCATCAAGACGGAGATCTTGATGGGGCAGACGGTGAGCTCTTTGGACTGCGCGGTGGTGGAGCTTAGGGCCGAGACTTCCTCCCTGCGCCAACTGAACACTCAGCTAGTGGGGGAGCTCGAGTCCACCAAAGAAGCAGCTGCTGCTGGGGAGAAGAGACTTGAGGAGGTGGTGGGCAAACTGTCTGAAGCTACCTCCTCCCTTGCTGCCGTCACCACTGAGAGAGATGCTGCGGAGGCTTCAAAGCAAGAACTGGAGGTGGAGAAGGCTGATTTGATGAATGTGGGTGCTGATGCCCTTACAGATGGATTCGAGCTAGCACTCGAGCAAATCAGATGCGTTCTCCCAGACCTGGACCTCTCGCAGTTCAGCATCTATCATGAAGTGGTGGATGGAAAGCTCATCCCTCCTGCCCCTTAAGCTTTTCTCTTCTCTGTAAATTTATCTTCTGCACAATTTTTCTTTGTACTTTAAAATTTTATAAGACTTGATTGTGAATTGATCCTGCCGGCAACTCGAACGTGGAGGAATCGCTTCGTAGCACTCTCTGCCCTGTCCACGCGACTGCGTCTCCTGCAGAATCACCCTCAGAACCTTCTCTTGGATCTCCAAATGTGACCTGCAAAATACACAGACGGCGCCTCTAGCGGCCGTTTGCACTCCGACGATCAAGTTAGTTCAACAGAACCACCAGAAACTGGAAACTTAGTAAAAATGTGTATCTGAGAAAAACTTGCACTCTCTTTTTCTTCTCCTCCCTCCTCCCCCTCACTCTCCCTCTGGTTCCTCCTTTTATCTCTCTTTCCCTGTTTCTGGGCATAACAGAATTCTGTTATGCTTTTCTGGCATGTGTCAGAACCCTGTCGTGCTTTTCAGAGACAGCGTACCTTCAGAATCAGCAATGGGGAGCGTGAGAGTCTGCGCATGCCTGTGCTTGGCTGCGCCTGTCTGTACCTTTAGCGGTACGGAGTGCTCTTTTATCTGGACCGCGCCCCTCTCAGATGGTGACATGTGGAGGCCTGCAACTCACATCTAACCACACACGCGTCACTTACTGGAAGGGCTCTAGCGCCTCCCTTTGTCTGCCTAAGTTACGCCCTTGCGGAGTAACTTAGGATGCTTCTCTTATCTGGGTAAATTGCATACTCTTAGCAGAGCGTCGGGTGTGGCTGGTCTAGGCGCACTCACCAAACGTCACTCTCTGCGTAGGCGACTTACCCTTCGGGATGACACGCACGTAATGGGTTGAGGGAATCACCAATCACCGACTGGCTTACTAGTTCCCTCAGGCCACTCTCGTGCATGATTCCTTGAGGGGTGCTCATGCGAGGTCCATGCGTAACGCTCTCGCTGGGAACCTTAGTTCCAGTTTAACTGCGTGTAACACGAGACCCCGATGACAATACACCCGATGACTGATCAGTGTTTATTCGCTACTCGCGCTCTGCCCTCAGGCGCGAGTCTGGGAACTGGTCTGCTGGTGGTCACTTGGCTACTGACCACCGATCACCATTCTGGGTGATCTATCCCCCGACCCCTCTGCCGTCTGATCTGTCGTTCGTAACTTGGCTACTGACCACCGATCACCTCTCTTGGCGATCGTCCCCCTACCTCTCTGCCACCTGGTCCACGTGTCACCCTGCGAGTGGTCCACGTGGTTCTCTGATGCTGATGTCATCGACTACCGATGACCGATCGGATCATGAATATAACATCTCAATGCTTCTTTTCTTGCATAAGTTTCTTCCCCTGTATTCTCTTTGAGCTTCACTTATCTTTATGTGCGCGACTAACTGTTAGCTGGCTTAGGTTCAGCGCGATCTTGGGCTTTACCTTTCCTTTCGCACACGACTAAGTGTTAACCAGCTTAGGCTTAGCGCGATCTTAAGCTTTGCCTTTCACTTTGCGCACGACTAAGTGTTAACCAGCTTAGGCTTAGCGCGATCTGCTTCTCTTATTCTTTCACTTCTACTTGATCACGACTGGCTATTCCCTCAGCTTAGTGTTTAACAGTCCTCGTGCGCTGCTTTGCACCACTAGCCAATTACTGACGACTCATCAGTGATCGTTCTTTAGTCTTTACTTAGCTTCTATGTCGCTCTAGCGCTAAGTGCATAGAGGACTTCGACATCGATCGCTCAAGGTGATGCCTCGTCTTGGGGAAAGAAAAGTGTTTCTCGCTAACCCCTCTTACTTTCCCCAAGGTCGTCACCCTTTGGCGGGTTGAGTCGCTCATTCCCTGCCTCACTCCTGGGGTGAGGAAGGTTTCGGACTAAGAGTCTTACTGGGCCAATATTGGCGTATGCCAAGTGGGTAAGGACGTTTTGTCAAAACCTTTCCTTTCCCTCCCTTAGTCTTACTAGCACCCCTGGCTTTTCAAACCTTTAACTGCTTGCGCTCACACCTGGGGTGAGGAAGACTTAGATCGGTGCCAGTACTTGCGCCTAGGGCAAGTAGGGTCTAACCAATCACCTGCACTTGCACTTGGGGCAAGGAGGATTTTAACTTTTAATACTTGAGCACACTTTATATGCTGGAAATTTTTCTTTAATTGGGTGGCCTCGTTAAAAACCCTCCTTAGGGAAAAGAGTGCCCCCTTGTCTGTTCAACTGTTTCCACCACATACAAAGCATGTATCTTTTAGCGCTGGAACGCCATTACTGTACAACTTTAACTGAAATAAAATTTTAAGTGGGTGGCGTTCCACGTTCTGGGGATTGCTCCTCCCTCCAAAGTCTCTAGGCGATAGGCTCCGTTCTCCAATGTTTCCACCACTCTGTACGGGCCTGTCCACTTTGGGGATAACTTGTTCTGCATGTCATTCTGATGCGCCTTTCTCATCACCAGATCACCTTCCTGGAAGCGCCTGGGCCTCACTTTAGAGTTGTGCCTCCGCTCTACTCTTCTCTTCACAGCTTCAGCACTGACTCTGGCCTCTTCTCGCACTTCGTCTAGCAGATCCAGATTCACCTTACGCTTTTCATTGGACTCTTCAGCAACGAAGTTCAAGAATCTGGGGGAGCTCTCCTGTATCTCCACAGGAATCATGGCATCTGTCCCATAGACAAGGCTGAAGGGTGTCTCATGGGTGCTGGACTGTGGGGTGGTGTGATAAGACCATACAATTCTGGGGACCTCCTCTGCCCAGCCTCCTTTGGCCTTGTCTAGTCTTCGCTTCAGCCCCCTGAGCAGCACTCGATTTGCTGACTCCACCTGCCCATTGGTTTGTGGGTGCTCCACTGAAGCGAAAACCTGTTGTATCTTTAACTCTTCACACATCTTCCTCAGCTGATGACTTGTGAACTGGGTGCCCTTGTCGGAAACCAGCCTCTTGGGTATTCCGAAGCGGCAGACAATGTTCTTCCAGACGAAGTGTTCGACTTTCTGTGCGGTGATGTGTGCGACTGGCTCTGCCTCCACCCACTTGGTGAAATACTCGATGGCCACGATGAGGAACTTCATCTGCCTTGTCGCCAGGGGAAAGGGTCCTAGGATGTCAATCCCCCATGTATGGAATGGCCACGGGCTATGGATGGACCTCAACTCCTCAGGGGGTGCCTTGTGCCAATCTGCATGCAGTTGACACTGTTTGCATCGCTGAGCAAACCTTATGCAATCTTCCTTCAGCTTTGGCCAGTAATACCCCGCGCGGAGTATTCTACTTGCCAAAGCGCGACCACCTACGTGGCTTCCGCACACCCCCTCGTGCAGCTCAGACATGAGTCTGGTGCATTGCTCGTCGTGTACACAGATCTGCACAGGGTGAGAAAATCCAAATCGAAATAGGCTTCCATCTATAAGAGTAAACTTACTTGAACCCCTCTTTATTCTTTTTGCCTCTGCCAGATCGAGCGGGAGTACACCATCTTCTAAGTATAGCTGGTATGGCGTCATCCAAGTGTCGGGTTCCTTCTCCGCATGGACCTCCATCGACTCATCGGTCTTTGACGGTCGCGATCTCACCCTCGGTGCTCTTAGCGTTTCTTGGGTCAACGACCGATGACCGATCGTTAGACGCTCCATTGACTTGTATACATGAAGCACCTGGTTGTCTGATACGAACGCGCGCGGCACCTTCAGGGTCTCCTGAATGACGGTCCTCTGCTTCCCCCCCCTTGCCTGAGCTGGCCAGCTTGGCAAGTAGGTCTGCTCGGGCATTTTGCTCTCTTGGCACGTGCACTAACTCAAACTCGGCGAAGGACGTCTTCAGGAGCTGCACATACTCCAAGTAGGCTGCCATCTGGGGATCCTTTGCTTGGAACTCCCCCGTAACCTGCCCGGTGACCAGTAAAGAGTCGCTCTTGGCCAGCAGATTTCTTGCTCCCATTTCTCTTGCTAGCAACATTCCTGCGATCAGGGCCTCATACTCCGCCTGATTGTTGCTAGCTTTGAAGGCAAAGCGGAGGGACTGCTCGATCAGTACTCCATTTGGTCCTTCCAGGATGACTCCAGCGCCGCTTCCCTGCTGATTAGAGGAGCCATCTACCGATAACACCCATCGAAAATCTAGCCCTTCTGCAGGTGTCGCGATTGATGACAGCTCGACTACAAAGTTCGCGAACACCTGCCCCTTGATCGGTCCTCGGGGCTCGTACTGAATGTCAAATTCTGACAATTCTACTGCCCATTTGACCATCCTGCCTGCTACATCGGGTTTCTTCAATACGTTCTGGATAGGCAGATCAGTCATCACCACCACTGTGAAGCTGTGGAAGTAATGCCTGAGTCTTCTGGCTGAAAACACCACCGCTAGAGCAGCCTTCTCGAGGGCTTGGTACCTCATTTCAGGGCCTTGCAGCACTTTACTCACGAAGTAAACAGGCCTCTGGGCCTGGTTCTGCTCTTGCACCAGGACTGAGCTGACTGCTCTCTCCGTCACAGCAAAATATAGACGAAGAGGGATGCCTACCTGAGGTTTCCGCAAGACTGGTGGGCTCGCCAGATACCCCTTTAACTTGATGAAGGCCTCCTCGCACTCCTGTGTCCAGAGAAATCTGCTGTTGCGTTTGAGACACTGGAAGTATGGGTGACCTTTCTCCCCTCCAGCGGACATAAACCGGGACAAGGCCGCCAAGCGACCGGTGAGCTGCTGTACTTCCTTCACCGTCGTTGGGCTCCTCATCGCCACGATCGCCGCACACTTCTCCGGGTTGGCTTCGATTCCCCGCTCTGTTAAGAGGAAACCCAAGAACTTCCCAGCCTCTACACCAAAAATGCATTTCTCAGGGTTGAGCTTCAGCCTGTACTTGGCAATGGTGGTGAACAGCTCTTCCAGATCAGCTGCATGATGCTTCTTCTCTTGGGACGTCACCACCATGTCATCTACATAGGCGTGTACGTTCCTTCCCAGCATGGGCGAGAGCACCCTATCCATGAGCCGCTGGTAGGTAGCCCCCGCATTCTTTAACCCAAATGGCATGACCTTGTAGCAGTAGCAAGACCGTTCTGTCATAAACGCAGTCTTGCATTCATCCATTAGGTGCATCCTGATCTGGTTATACCCCGAGAAAGCGTCCAAGAAGCTGAGTAGCTTTCCCCCCGAGGCGCTATCAACTAGAGCATCTATACTGGGTAAGGGGTAAGAATCCTTGGGGCACCTTGTTGAGGTCAGTGAAGTCCACGCACATCCTCCACTTGCCGCTTGCCTTTTGAACCAGTACCACATTCGCTAGCCACTCGGGGTACTGGATTTCTCTGATGTGGCCCGCGGCAAGGAGCTTTTGCGCTTCATCGTGGATCACCTTCCTCTTCTCCTCGTTGAATTTCCTTCGCCTCTGTCGCACAGGTCGAACCATAGGGTCCATCGACAGCCGATGGCAGAGGAAATCGGGGTCGATTCCTGGCATGTCGGATGCTGACCATGCAAAAGCATTCATGTGCTTCTCAATCACACCCACGATCAGCCTTCGCTCTTCTTCAACGAGGGATCCCCCTAACTTGAACTTTCTTCCCCCGATGTCCATTTCGACCCATCCTTCAGCTGGGTGGGGCCTTCTCTCACTGGCGATGACCGCCCTCGCGATTCCTGACTCGCGGGGAGTGATCGCGCCTTCCTCTTCTTCTTCGACTTGGGCTACCTGGGAGCCCCCCACCGCAGCATCCTCCATCCTCTGAGCGCCCTGTGTCTCTCTGACCACCGATCGCTCTTCGTGCACGCCTGGTGGTGGTTTTGTGGTGACGTGGCACACACTTCTCTTTTGCTTCAAGCTGTTCTCATAACAGCGTCTTGCCTCAGCCTGATCCGACCTGATGGTTATCACAGTCCCCTCCATCGACGACAGCTTCAACTTCATATGCCTCGTCGATGGTATTGCGCCCAGTCTATTGAGTGTGGGCCTCCCCAACAAGACATTGTACGCAGAAGGGGCGTTCACCACCAGGTACTTTATCTTTTCAGTGCGGGCTGTCGTTCCGTCAGTGAACGTTGTCCTCAACTCGATGTATCCCCGCACCTCTACCTGATCTCCTGCAAAACCGTAGAGACACCCGGTATACGGTCTTAGCTGATCAGGGGACAACTGTAGCTTGTTGAATGTTGGCCAGAACATGACGTCCGCCGAGCTTCCTTGATCTACGAGTACTCTATGCACTCGTCTTCCTGCTGTGATGAGAGAAATGACCACAGGGTCGTTGTCGTGCGGGACAACGTCCCGTAGGTCAGCCTTCCTGAAGATAATGTCCACTTCGGGGTAATGACTCTCATTCACTGCATCTACCGCCATCACCGATCGAGCGTATCTCCTTCTTTGTGAAGCTGTGCATACCCCACCAGAGAAGCCTCCCGCGATCGTCTGCACTTCCCCATGCACAGGGACTTCATGCTGCTGTTCTCCAGTGTGGGACCCTGACGCGCGATCACCCTGCGGCTCACGCAGGTAATCTGCTAGAAAACCAGACTTCACCAACTCTGCCAGTTGGTGCCCCAGCGCCAAACAGGAATGAAGTGTATGGCCAAAGGCCTGATGAAACTCACACCATTCATTCTTCTTCCTTCCAAGTACCTTATCTGTCTTCTCTGGTACTCGTAGTCTTGCGGCTATAGCAGGAAGGGCAATGAGATCCGCCAATCCCACCATGAAGTTGTATCTCGGGGGTGCGTTATTCTCCCTTGCACGCCCCCTGCTCTGGTCTTTGCCTGGTGCATAGGGGCGAGGTTTTTCCCGCACCTTCTTCCCCTCCTTGGCCTCATGCACCCTTGCCTACTATGGCTTTCCTTGCCCTCCACGCGGCCTTGGCGGTGCAGCACTTCCTCTCTTCTCAGAAACCTCTGTTTCTGCCACTATGTGTGCCACCGCACGTCGTCGGATCTCTACAAAGGTGCTGGGATGGCTCCTGATGAGAGATTCGCTGAAGGGGCCAGGCAGCACTCCCTTCTTGAACGCGTGCACCAGCATATCTTCATCTTTGCTGGGCAATCTAACCACTTGTGCCCCAAAGCGGTTGAGGTAGTCCTTCAGCGACTCCACCTGGTATTGGCGCACGTCGAACAGATCGTAGGACACCACTGCAGGTGCCTTGTTTACGATGTATTGTTCAGTGAAGAGCTTCGAGAACTGAGAGAAAGACGTGATGTGTCCTTCTGGTAGGCTCACGAACCACTCCATGGCGATTCCGCTGAGCGTACTCATAAACATTTTGCAGTAGACAACGTCTGAACCCCCAGACAACATCATCTGGGTGTGGAACGCCGTCAGATGCGCCTCCGGGTCTTCTACCCCTTTGAACGATGCCTTTACCCCCACCAGGTTGGGAGGCACCATGGTTCCCATGATCTCAGGGGAGAATGGCATGGGGAACACTCTTGGAGGTGAGGGCTGTCTAGACACCCTTTCGTCAACCATGTGTTCCCTCTGCGCCTGCAACGTCCTTCTCAACTCCTCATTTAAGCGATTCAGCTCGTCGTTCCTGCTTTGCGACGCAGCTAACTCCGTCTGCATCCTCTCTTGTTCAACCTTTGACGCTGCGGCATTATCCTGCAGCGTGCGCACCATTTCCAAGACCTGCGCCATTGTCACAGCTCCTTCGTCAGCGGATGGCGCAGGCGATGGCTGTCTGTTTCTAGGCATCTTTCTCTATCAACGAAACTGATAAAACTCTGGTAAGCTTTAAAACTGTGGTATATATGGGAGAACGATTCACTCGTGCCCCACGGTGGGCGCTAAATGATCCTGCCGGCAACTCGAACGTGGAGGAATCGCTTCGTAGCACTCTTGGTCCCGCCTACGCGACTGGCGTTTTCTACAGGATCACCCTCAGAACCTCCTCTTGGATCTCCAAACGTGACCTGCAAAACACACAGACGGCGCCTCTAGCGGCCGTTTGCACTCCGACGATCAAGTTAGTCCACAGAACCACCAAAGACTAGAAAACTAGTAGTGTGTGTGAAAAACTCTTGCTCTCTGTTTTTCGTATCCCCCACTTCTCTCCCTGATTCCTCCTTTTATCTCTCTATCTCTGTTTCTGGGCATAACAGAATTCTGTTATGCTTTTCTGGCATGTGTCAGAAACCTGTTACGCTTTTCAGAGACAGTGTACCTGCAGAATCAGAGAGTGTGGGTGTCTGTGCGTGTCCGCGCGTCTCTGCGCTGGGCTGCGCCTGTCTGTACCCTTAATGGTACGGAGTGCACTTTTGTCTGGACCGCACCCCTCTCAGATGGTGACACGTGGAGGCCTGCAACTCACATCTAACCACACACGTGTCATTTACTGGAAGGGCTCTAGCGCTTCTCTTTTTGTGCCTAAGTTACGCCCTCGCGGAGTAGCTTAGGATATTTCTCTTATCTGGGTAAATCGCATACTCTTAGGAGAACGTCGGGTGTGGCTGGTCTAGGCACACTCACCAAACGTTGCTCTCTGCGTAGGCGACTTACCCTTCACGATGCCACGCACGTAATGGGTTGAGGGAATCACCAATCACTGACTGGCTTACTAGTTCCCTCAGGCCACTCTCGTGCATGATTCCCTGAGGTGTGCTCATGCGAGATCCATGCGTAACGCTCTCGCTGGGAACCTCAGTCCCAGTTTAACTGCGTGTAACACGAGACCCCGATGACAATACACCCGATGACTGATCAGTGTTTATTCGCTTCTCGCGCTCTGCCTCCAGGCGCGAGTCTGGGAACTGGTCTGCTGGTGGCCACTTGGCTACTGACCACCGATCACCATTCTGGGTGATCTATCCCCCGACCTCTCTGCCGCCTGATCTGTCGGTGGTAACTTGGTTACTGACCACCGATCACCACTCTTGGCGATCGTCCCCCTGACCTCTCTGCCACCTGGTCCACGTGTCACCCTGCGAGTGGTCCACGTGGTTCTCTGTTGCTGACGTCATCGACTACCGATGACCGATCGGATCAGTTACAACTTCCTCCCTTAATCTTGCGACGCGTGGACGCATCAACGGTCAGCGTGGAGTGTCGCTAGCGCTTCCCTTTTTCAAATAGGCGCGCGCCTTCACTGTTTCTTCATCTTCTTCAATCAACTCTTAGACTTTCTGCGAACTCTCTCTGCGCTTCCATCCTTCTTCCAGTTTTCTACCTTCAAGGCTCTTGCGATCATTCAAAGGTATGGTTTTTCTTCTTCCTTGGTCCACTTAGGTTACTTTTACCGATTGCATTCATCTTTCTCGTTATCATGCATTCATCTTCTCTGTTTTCCCTCTCTCGACCCGTGCTAGGGTTTTTCGCGTTCTTGCTCTGATTTCTGCTTCTCCTTCTTCCTCTTTTCACCTGGGCATTTCTTTCTCCTTCCCTTTCTCTGTTTTCACCGAACCATTCATCATTCCTTCTTCTTCCATTCATTCTGACTTTTCGTTTTTCCTCCATTGGAGCTATCTCGCGATGGCTCGCTTGAAACAAACCGCTCGCATTATTGCCTCGTCTTCTGGTGCACAGCCTTTCGCAAGTGCGCCAGCTCCACCACCACCCGTTGCAACCTCCTACCACAACAACGCCAGGGTCTACGACTGGGCCCCCCTGGCGTTGCTCGCCGACACCTCCACCCTACTGCCCCAGGGCCACCTCACATCCCTGCTGAGCAACAACCCCGATGAGCCTTCTTGCGCCATCGACAGGGAAAACGATTTCAACATCCGAATCTGCATTCCTCCTCGAGGGATGCCCATCTGCGCGGACGATAGAGCCACCAATGGGGGTGCCCTTCGTCTTCGTCTACTCTGCCATCTTCAAAAGGTTGAAGCTACGCCTGCCCTTCACCTTTTTCGAGAAGGAGCTGATGAAGGGGCCATCCCTATTTTCAGTGCTTGAGGCGCAATAACAAGTTTGCTTGGACGAAGGAGTGTGAGGAAGCCTTCGTCAAGCTTAAGGAATATCTGGCGAGCCCGCCGGTTCTGTGCAAACCGCTGGTGGGAACCCCTCTCAGGTTGTATTTTGCTGTAACTGAGAGGGCGGTGAGTGCGGTGCTCGCCCAGGATCAAGATCAGGCTCAGAAGCCTATTTACTTTGTTAGTAAGGTGTTGCAGGGCCCCGAAACGAGATATCAGGCCCTGGAAAAGGCTACGCTGGTTGTGGTATTTTCGGCGAGGAGGTTGCGCCACTATTTCCATAGCTGCACCATACTGGTGATGACTGACCTGCCCATCCAGAAGGTCTTGAAGAAGCCTGATGTTGCAGGAAGGATGGTGAAGTGGGCAATAGAATTGTCAGAGTTTGATATTAAGTATGAGCCCCGAGGACCGATCAAGGGGCAAATCTTTGCAGATTTCGTGGTTGAGCTCTCATCTGAGGCGACGCGAGTTGAAGGGGACGACTTCCGTTGGGTGCTCTTGGTGGATGGATCGTCGAACCAGCAGGGTAGCGGTGCTGGAGTCATCTTGGAAGGACCCAACGACGTGCTGATCGAACAATCTTTGAGATATGCTTTCAAAGCCAGCAACAATCAAGCAGAATATGAGGCGCTGATCGCCGGGATTTTGCTGGCCAAAGAGATGGGAGCCAGGGTGTTAATGGCTAAGAGTGACTCGCTGCTAGTCACAGGGCAAGTAACAGGCGAGTTCCAGGCTAAAGATCCACAAATGGCGGCTTACTTGGAGTATGTGCAGGAATTGAAGAGTTCCTTTGCATCCTTTGAAGTAGTGCATGTGCCCAGAGAGCAGAATGCCCGAGCTGACTTGCTGGCTAAGCTCGCCAGTTCAGGCAAGGGGGGTAGGCAGAGGACGGTGATTCAAGAAACTCTGAAGACGCCGAGAGCATTTGTAGCAGATCACCTGGTCCTTCAGATAAGCAAGTTGACGGAGAAAGCAGCGAGAAGTCATAAGTCCCTGACGCAAGAGACTTTGAGATCGCCGAGAATTAGAGCATGTCGACGAGAGAAGGTGAACACGACGCAGGTCTGCGCTATCCACGAGCCAGACACCTGGATAACATAGTACAAGCGGTGCCTGGCAGATGGCCTTCTCCCTCTGGATCCGACAGAGGCTAGGAAGGTAAAGAAAAATTCTAGCAAATACACATTGATTGATGGCGATCTGTACAGGTTTGGGTTCACTCACCCACTCCTGGAATGCATACATGGCGAGAAGTGCACGAGAATCATGGCAGAGCTCCACGAAGGTATATGCGGAAGCCACGTCGGGGGTCGAGCTCTGGCCGCAAGGACTCTCCGTGCAGGTTACTACTGGCCATCGATGAGAGAAGACTGCAAGAAGTATGCCCAATGTTGCAAACAATGCCAACAGCACGCCGATTGGCACAAGGCGCCTCCCGAGGAGTTGAAGTCGATCTACAGCCCTTGGCCGTTTCATACTTGGGGAATCGACATCCTGGGACCATTCCCGCTGGCGATCAGGCAGATGAAGTACTTGGTGGTGGCGATTGAGTATTTCACCAAGTGGATCGAAGCAGAGCCAGTGGCCCAGATCACCGCACACAAGATCGAAGGATTCGTGTGGAAGAATATTGTGTGCCGGTTTGGAGTGCCCAAGCGCCTGGTGTCAGACAATGGGACTCAGTTTGCAAGTCACTTGTTGAAGAAGCTGTGCGAGGGGGTGGGAATTCAACAAGTGTTTGCATCCGTCGAGCACCCTCAGACGAATGGCCAGGTGGAGTCAGCTAATCGGGTGTTGCTGAGAGGTTTGAAGAGAAGGCTAGAGAAAGCCAAAGGAAGCTGGGCTGAGGAGGTACCCCGTATAGTCTGGGCGTACCACACCACCGAGCAGTCAGGAACCCATGAGACCCCGTTCAGCTTGGTCTATGGGTGTGATGCGATGATTCCAGTAGAGATCCAGGAGAGCTCGCCGAGATTCCAGAACTTTGTAGAGGAAGACTCGAATGAAGAGAGAAGGCTGAACCTGGATCTACTGGATGAGATCAGGGAAGAGGCGAGATTGAAGGCTGAAGCGGTGAAGAGAAAGATTGAACGAAGATACAACTCGATGGTGATGCCAGGACAGTTTAGAGAAGGCGACCTGGTGATGAGGAAAGCCCACCAGTACGAGATGGAGAATAAACTGTCGCCCAAGTGGACGGGGCCGTTCAGAATAACCGAGGCGCTCGGGAACGGCGCCTACCGCTTAGAGACATTGGAAGGAGGGGCGATTCCTCGCACTTGGAACGCCACGCACCTCAAGTTATATTACAGTTGAGAACTTTGTAAGTAAAGATAAACACGAAGTTATATTACAATGTCTCTGTTAAAACAGTTTGAAGGGGGCACTCTTTTTTCCCTAAGGAGGGTTTTTAATGAGGCCACCCAATAAAGAGAAGTTTTCAAAGTACAAGTTGTTTTAGATTGCGTGCCTGTTGTTTTCAGAAAGTTTCGAAGAAAGACCTTGTCACTTATATGTGACTTAAGGCAAGTTAAAGATATATTGCATGCTTTCTAAAAAGTTTTAAGTCCTCATCGTCTTTCGGCGATCGGAGGCACAAGTTACAGTTTTAAGTCCTCATCGTCTTTCGGCGATCGGAGGCACAAGTTAAAAGTTTTAAGTCCTCATCGTCTTTCGGCGATTGGAGGCACGAGTTAAAGTTAAAGTCCTCATCGTCTTTCGGCGATCGGAGGCACCAGTTAAAGACCTCAACGCCCTCGCGCGTCGTGAGGCGAGTTAAAGACCTCCTCGCCGTCGAGCGAGTGTAGGCGAGGAAGAGCGAAAAGTCCTCAGTGTTTCTGGGGGCGAGGAGATGTAACCCCTGGGGCAATGTAGAGGCACCAGTAAAAAGTCCTCAGTGTTTCTGGGGGCGAGAAGATGTAACCCCCGGGGCAATGTGGAGGCAAGTAAAAGACCTTCTCGCCTATGAGCGAGTTCAGGCAAGTAAAAGACCTTCTCGCCTATGAGCGAGTTTAGGCAAGATAAAATCCTTCTCGTCTCGAACGAGTTCAGGTATGGTGTTGAGGGTGGACGAAGTTTGGAAGGTGGCTAAGGTAGGTTCGAAGAGAGCGCCTAGCCACCCATCTTTGTTCTGAAGTGCAGGAAGGTAGAGAAGGATCCGGAAGGCTCCTCTACCCCCAGATAAAAGAACAATGGCCAAGGCATGAAGCCAGAAAGAAGCTGATATCACCAAGAGTCTTTGGCGACCAGGAAAAGTTCGAACGGTGGCGAGAAAGTTAAAGACCCGTTTTGATGAAGTAGATCGGGTGAAGAAATGTTTTGAAGCCAGGGGTTGAGTTAAAGTTCGTTGCTTGAAGAGTGATTTTGCGCTAAGGTTAATTACCTTAAGATTACAAGTTGATAATGTGATTATTATTCGAAGTTGAAATGGTTCGAAACAGTTAAGTACAAGAGCGTGCCTACGAAATTGCTAAGTCATTTCGCTGAGGCAAATTGCGCAAGGGAAGTTAAAGCAGCCAAAGAAGTTACAAGACGAAATACCAAGGCAATTTCATTAAGTAAATATCAGTTCAAAAACACGTACACAGGAAAGTATGGAGTTTTTACAATTGCATACAAAGAAAAAGCATACAGGTGGTCGTTGCTTGAAGAGTGATTTTGCGCTAAGGTTAATTACCTTAAGATTACAAGTTGATAATGTGATTATTATTCGAAGTTGAAATGGTTCGAAACAGTTAAGTACAAGAGCGTGCCTACGAAATTGCTAAGTCATTTCGCTGAGGAAAATTGCGCAAGGGAAGTTAAAGCAGCCAAAGAAGTTACAAGACGAAATACCAAGGCAATTTCATTAAGTAAATATCAGTTAAAAAACACGTACACAGGAAAGTATGGAGTTTTTACAATTGCATACAAAGAAAAAGCATAAAGGTGGTGGATGAGGGGAAATTGATCAGTCTTCGACGGGAACCACCTTCCCATCCACCACCTCGTTGTTTAGGGACACCATGCTGAGATCCAGATCGGGGAACAGGCATGCAAACTGTTCCCGTGCAGCCGCGAATCCAGCAGCCAGAATTTGGGTAGAACTCATATTAAGATCTTCAATCTGTTTCTGGAGTCCTTCAGTTTGTTCCTTCAGCCCCTTATTCCGCTGCTCCAGCTCTTCGACCTGCTTCTTGAGTTTTTCGTTGGTTTCTTGAGCCTGGAGAAGGTCTTCAGCAACCTTCTTGGATTCTGCTTGCACTTGACCCAATTCAGCAGCGATCTTCCCCTTCTCTTTGTTGGCCTCGGCAAGCTCAGCCATGGCGTCGTCCCTCGCCTTCTCCACCTTACCAAGGAAGATCTCCCGATCAGCGGACCTCTGCTCCAGTTTCTTCACCTTGGCGGCGTCAGTTTTTATCGAGGCCTCTAAGTTAGCCACCTTAACGCGATAAGGCACAATCTTGCTCTCTAGTTCAATCTTTTCTTGAGCCAGTTGCTGCACCTTATGGCGGAGTTCAGTGGCCTCCTTGCGCGCCAACCGGAGCTCGGTGCTCATCGCATCTTCTACTCGGGAGTGTTCAATCTCCGCGAGTGTCAGATTGAAGGACAACTTCTCCACCTCAACCCTCATGGTGCTGTTCTCAGTTCTAAGGTTGAAGAGGTCGTCCTGGAGCTTCCTGGTGGAGCTCTCCACAGCCCTGGTTATGATGGTGGGGATGTCTTCTGCTATCGTCTTCAGCGTGGCAGATAAAGGCTCCCACATCCTCGTGACCTCAAGAGGGAGTTTTGCTGCTTGTAGAGGCGCTGGGGGGGGCTGTTGTTGGTTTTCGTCGCCACCTTCTTTAGTTGGTTCTTCAGTAGGCGCTTCTGGGCGTGGTGGCGACGTCGGGGATTCGGTAATCAGGATTGGAGAAGTATGGGTAACCTCATCCCCGATTGGAGCAATGTCTGCGGCTGAGGTATTTGAAGGAGGACCCCCTCCAGCTGATACATATGGTGTGGAGGCGCTCGGGGGGTCCTCCAAGAAATTGGCTTCGGCGGCCTCGACCGCGGGTGGTGCAGTTGCCAATGGAATGGCTTGGACTGGCGAAGCAGGAGCTTGTGGGAGTGGCGATGATGGAGGTGGAGCAGGCGTAGATGGCGGTGTTCATGCTGGAAGAGGGGGTGGTGCAGATGGTGAAGAAGGTGCCACCCTCTTCCTCTTCGTGACAAGGCCATCTTCAGTGGCCTCGTCGTCTTCCTCCTCCTCCTCGTGGACTACCTGGGGAGTTTTCCTCTTGGGTCTTTTGAGGACAAGTTTCTTGCGTTGAGCGGCGGGTTGGACATCGGAAGGAGCTGGGTCCTTGGGTGGCGATCGGCCCTGTGTGGCGGCGATCTCCACCACGGAATTTGGCACTGTTTGGGAACCCGTTGCCAACCCGTGGATTCGGGCGAGCGCCCTTAATTCAGCAAGCTTGCCCTGGCCCAACATGTTATCTGCATAGAGCAAAAATGCATGGGTTAGTTCAGAGAGAAGATAAATGCATAAGACAGTATGCGACAGAGCAGACAAATAGTGCAGAGAAATAAAACCAAAGTCTTGCGCATAACGCACAAGACGCCCAGAAACAGTTAACAGAAGTAGTATCAAAATAATAGCTTAAATGTTCTAACCTATTCGAATTTCGAGTTGGTCCTCGAAGAATTCGAAGCAGATCAGGGTGGTGGTCAGGAAGGTGATGTTGGCATCCGCCACACTCTTCCAAAAGAAGCAGAGATCTCTGTCCAAAGCGCCCATGCTATCAGGACTTCTGGGTCTCCTGAAGCAACTCTTGGACTCTTTGTTCCCCTTGTTCACCCAGTACAAGGGGAAACCGTCGAGCAGCGACGCGTCTTTTTCGTTGGGGCGTATCTGGACAAATTTGCCCTTCCAGTCTTTATAGGATTGCTGGAAGATGGAAAGGATTGATCTCCCAGCAATCCCATTCAAGCTTACCCACAGGCGGTCTCCTGGGTGCTTGGCTTCGAAGAGAAACAAAAATACATCTACAGATGCTGGCAACCCCAGATGGTCGCACATCACTTGGAACGCTCGCACGAACGCCCAGCTGTTGGGATGAAGCTGGGCGGCGGCGATGTTGAGCTCGGTGAGAAGCTCCCTCTCAAAGCGGGTAAAGGGAAACATGAGTTTCACCTTCTTGAATAGGGTTGTGTAGACGAAACAGAAGGCTCCGCCGTTGTTTGCCTTGTCGTCAGCGCAAACTGGCAGGCCAGGGGGGCAAGGTAGCACTGTCATCTTCTCGTCGTGCTCCTTGTGGAATGATTGGTGAGGTACATCCCCCTTAGTCAATCGCAAAACTGCCCCAGCAGTGTTCACGGAAGATGTTTCCCCCAACAGGATCGAGTTGGCCCAGGGATATAGTTTCTTGAAGTCTGGTGGGGGGACGGAAGCTCCTCCGGTGACAGGCGGAGTAGCCTGGGCCAGGTTGGGGCGGGAAGGTGCAGGCCTCTCAGCCTGAGAAGACGAAGCGCCGCGTGCTCACGGTGGGTCGTGTGCTCGTGAGGAAGGGTTTCGTGATGAAGGAGGATGATTTGGGGTGATCTTTGAGCGAGTTATTGTTGAAGCTGCAAAGGAAGAAGAAAAGGAAAAATGATCAGGGGTCACAGAGGCTGACTCGATCATGGAAGAAAGGTGAAAAACGAACGAACGTAGGTTCGTTGAGACGCTGACAGAGCCCTAAGTTACGTAGAAGGAGAAATGGAAAAAGCAACCCACAACGTATGCACAAGACAGTTAAAGGATGATGCGAATCGGTTGAAATGCAGGAAAAACCAGCAGAAGAAGGAAAGGAAGTACCTTTTTATGATCAGAAAGGCGATGAAGGATGTTGGTGATTCGGGAAGTTGAAGAACGTCGAAAGCTTTTTTGCAGAAGAAGGTTGGAGCGTTTGCGAATACGAAGAAAAGTGATGGAACAGTGGAGTGAAAATGGGTTTAAGGGTTTTTCGAAATGGGTTTGGGAAGCGCAAACGGTAACTGAAGGTAACCGTTGATGAAGCCATGTGTCGAGCGATGGGTGAGGGGTTTGGTGGAGCGTCAGAGAAGCAGAAAGTACAACCGCTTGGAATTCTGCGTCAGTGCCACGTAGATCGGTGTTGACGTGACCCTTTTAGTCTTTTCGCTAGACAAGTCTTCGCTTAAGACTGGGGGGCTTGTGTACCGCCCTGGTGGTCGGAAGTGATGACGTGGCACCAAGCTACAGTGTAGGCGTGTTGACAAGGCACCAGGTTGGCAGAAGAGGAGGAAGTCGGGGGGCTCGTGAAGTCGCCAGTTATTAAGTTGGCGTGTTCCGATCTCCAGCGTACCAGGACCGGCGATCACCGGGTTAAAGGTGAAGTCGCCAGATGTAAACCCAGGCGACCAAGTGATTGGAGATCGCCAGAGCAAGCACATCGCCAGAAATGAAGGTGGTGCAGATTATGAAGGCGGCCGGCGAGACCACAGGGAAGGTGTACGAGAGCACCCTAACTCGCCAATTCCAGTAGAGATCGCGCTCCCAAGTTAGCTATGCACTTGGTAGTACCATGCATAAATAACTTAGCGAAGAAGAGAGTCAGAAGCAGCGCCCAAGTCAAGGAGGCTCCAGATGATGGCACGTGTACGACTGGATGCGAGCCACGTGTCCAGGTCTGTAACTGCCAGGAGAGAGAAAGTCCAGGTATGTAAGAGTTCTCAACGAACTTTCTGAGGTACGCACGTTCAGATTATACTCTTTACGCTTGCGAGTTCTAGAGCTTACTGTGAGAGAGAACATTGCACGGTTCCTTGAGATTTCTTGAGTGTCCTTGCTCTTAGTATTTGGTGGTTCGGTCACTGACTTGGGCGTTGGAGTGCGATTGGCCGCAGCGGCGCCGCTCTGTTCTTTTGCAGGTTCTTGAGGTGGATCTCGAAGAAGGACGGAGGTTTGAAGCGGTGCACACGTCGATCCTTTGACGAGGCAGGTTCCAACGTTCTGGTCAACAGGCAGGATCAATAATTAAATATATACATAATAAGATAAAGTATTTGTACCGTCCCGTATCCGGGCGTTGACTAAGTCAAGGTCAAAGTCAACGCAAGGCGTCGCCTAGGTGGAGAGACGCCAAGTGCCAGCATCGCCAAGAGGAAGCGTCGCCAAGACAAGGCGTCGCCTAGGTGATGGCGTCGCCCAACCAGGGCGTCGCCAGATCAAACAGTGCTAAAGCAAGGCAATTACGGTGTGGTTCCCCGATACCCATGGGTAGGAAAGACCATGGAGGGAGCGACGCCGTGGGAAGGCCTCAGGTTCCGATAGCCCGGGGCAGCGATAAAGAGAAGGAAAAGGTGGCTTCAAGGCCATAGTGATAGCATCAGTGGAGGGCAGCCTGACTCGTGAAGTACCCCTGCCGCCCCAGAGACGCCTTGGGGACAGATACGACTCAAGAGGAAGGTCACGCCCAGGGCAGCCGGGTGCAGGGTACGAGAGGAAGGCAGATACGCTCTCAAAGTAAGTGACTAGATGATTGGGGGCATGAGTTGGCGCCCAAAAAGTCACCCCTAGCGCAGTAGCACTCCCGAGCAGGAGGACTCACGCGCAGGAACGTCCCCAGGTGGGTAGAAACGCCCCCAGATGGGATCACGGCGTCGTGAGGCCCTCCACGTGTACAACAGCCATGTCAGAATGGAAACATCCTTTAGTCAGGTGCCAGGTAATTAAAGTCATTCAATACAGTTTCCCTTTCGAGCATTCAGGTACTATAATGGCTCCCAAGCGTTTCAACGTCTTAAATGCGCTACGTTTTCTAATTAAGTACGCTGATTGAGTGCGTTACATTTGTAATTAAAGGCGCTTTAAGGCGCTTTAATGCACGCCGACTGGCACAAGGCGCCGCCAGAAGAATTGCGATCCATATACAGCCCGTCGCCTTTCCATACATGGGGAATCGACATCCTGGGCCCGTTCCCACTGGCGATCAGGCAAATGAAGTATTTGATCGTCGCCATCGAATACTTCACCAAATGGATAGAGGCAGAGCCCGTTGCACAGATCACTGCGCACAAGGTACAACATTTCGTGTGGAAGAATATTGTGTGCCGTTTTGGCTTACCTAGGCGCCTAATATCTGATAACGGGACCCAGTTTGCCAGTCAGCAGTTGAGAAATATGTGTGCTGAAGTAGGAATCAAACAAGTGTTCGCATCGGTTGAACACCCCCAGACCAATGGACAAGTGGAGTCGGCAAACAGAGTTCTGCTGAGGGGGTTAAAAAGAAGGTTAGAGAAAGCCAAAGGGGCGTGGGCGGAAGAGGTACCAAGGATTGTGTACCGCCCTGGTAGTCGGAAGTGATGACGTGGCACCAAGCTACAGTGTAGGCGTGTTGACAAGGCGTCGGGTTTGCAGAAGGGAAGGAAGTCGGGGGGCTCGTGGAGTCGCCAGTTATTAAGTTGGCGTGTTCCGATCTCCAGCATACCAGAACCGGCGATCACCGGGTTAAAGATGAAGTCGCCAGATGTAAACTCAGGCGACCAAATGATTGGAGATCGCCAGAGCAAGCACATCGCCAGAGCAAGCACATCGCCAGAGCAAGCACATCGCCGAAGATGAAGGTGGTGCAGATTACGAAGGCGGCCGGCGAGACCACAGGGAAGGTGTACGAAGGCACCCTGACTCGCCAATTCTAGTAGAGATCGCACTCCCAAGTTAGCTACGCACTGGGCAGTACCATGCATCAATAACTTAGCCAAAAAGAGTGTCAGAAGCAGCGCCCAAGTCAAGGAGGCTCCAGATGACGGCACGTGTACGACTAGATGCGAGCCATGTGTCCAGGTCTGTAACTGCCAGGAGAGAGAAAGTGACCAGGTATATAAGAGTTCTCAACGAACTTTATGAGGTACGCACGTTCAGATTATACTCTTTACGCTTGCGAGTTCTAGAGCTTACTGTGAGAGAGAACATTGCACGGTTCCTTGAGATTTCTTGAGTGTTCTTGCTCTTAGTATTTGGTGGTTCGGTCACTGACTTGGGCGTTGGAGTGCGATCGGCCGCAGCGGCGCCGTTCTGTTCCTTTGCAGGTTCTTGAGGTGGATCTCGAAGAAGAACGGAGGTTTGAAGCGGTGCGCACGTCGATCCTTTGACGAGGCAGTTTCCAGCGTTCCGGTCAACAGGCAGGATCATCAGGCGCCCACCGTGGGGCCGTGTAAAACTTGCTCCCATCCACAGCGTGAGTTCTTGAAGGTTTTCGAAGTTTTCTGCGTGGTTGTGTGCTGGTGCAACCATCGTTCGCTGTTTGCTTGAAATTTGTTCGGTGAATTCGCGTTTTATACCGTTCGTTTGGGTTTTCGATCGGTGAAGGGAGGTTTTCCTGCTGTTTACGCGTAATTTGTTCGGTGGAGTTGAGTTCTTTCGCTCGATTAGTTATCCGTGGGAAGAGCAGTGGTTTCTGGTAGAGTTGCAGGTTTCTTTGGAGGTTGCGGTGTTCTTGAATTTTCTTGCGGAGTTTCGCACAGTTTTTTTCGATTGATCGCTGAATCGATCGTAGCTGAAGTAAGTGTTGTTCGCTGCATTCTGTGATTCGCTAAGTTCATGAGAAAAATGAGAAGCAATCGTTCAAGCCCCGTGGCGCTTGTCGCTGCTGAAGGCGACGCCGCCATGACCATGGCGCAGATGGTAGAGCATAGAGCAGGCGCGAATGTGGAAGCTTCGCGCATAGAGCAGGCGCGAATGTGGAAGCTTCGCGCATAGAGCAGGCGCGAATGCATGAGGACCAGGCCGCCTCTCGGGCCAGGAATGATGAGCTTACCAAGGTGACTGAGGAGCTGCGCCAAGCTCTTCAGGAGCAGCAAGGGCGTCCTATTGCTGAAGAGGTCGCGCCGTCGTCGCCACCTCGTGTTTTTCCTATGCCTTTCGCTCAGGCGATCACTTACACGCCTATTCCTACGAGCGTGGTCCCTGTCAAGGCTGTCTTTACCGGCGTGGAGTATCCAGAGGCTCATCTAACCACGTTCCATACACAGATGATGCTGTCGGGAGGGTCAGACGCGGCGTTGGAGTGGTTTGTGAGCCTACCTAACGGTCACATAACCAATTTTCAGCAGTTCTCGAAGGTTTTCGTCGAGCAATACATCGTGAACAAGGCATCGCCCAGGGTGTCTTATGATTTGTGTGATATAAGGCAGTACCAGGGAGAGTCCCTCAGAGACTACCTAAATCGCTTTGGAGCGCAGATGGTCAGATCGCCGGCTAAAGATGAAGAAATGCTGGTCTATGCATTCAAGAAGGGCGTGCTGCCAGGACCATTCTGCGAGGCCTTGATCAGGGCTCACGCTGCAACGTTTGCTGAGGTCAGGTGACTTGCAGTGGCTCACATCGCCGACGAGAGTGAGGTTGCCGAGAAGAGAGGGAGCGTGGCTCCCGCTAGGCCACGCGCCCAGACCAGGATCCAGCCGCAAAGGGTGCTGGAGACAGCGGCGGCGGCTAGGAAGGACCAGAGGACTCGCCATCCTTATGATAGGAGGAACAAGGGGAGGGGCCAGGGACGCCAGCAACTAGCACGCCGGGAATACAATCGCCCGCCTAAGCACAAGTTTGTTATGGGATTGGCGGACCTGATCGCCATTCCCAATATATCCGCTAGGTTGAAAGCGCCTGAGAAGGTGGGCGACAAGGTGCTGGGACCAAAGCCAGACGCCTGGTGTGAGTTTCACCAGGGCTTTGGCCACACTTTGGACTTGTGTTTGTCCTTAGGGTATCAGCTCGATGATCTGGTTAAGAGCGGGTTCCTAAATGACTATCTGTTGGACAGGAGGACGGGGGGAGCGTCGAGTTCTCAGCCAGCGGGTGGAGAAGCCCAGCAACACGAGATGCCTATCCACGGGGAAATCCACACCATTGCAGGAGGCTTCTCGGGTGGTGGATGCACCGCATCGCAGAGGAAGAAGTACGCGCGGTCGGTGATGACAGTGGATATGTTTGAAGATCACTCGCCGGAGGTGGACATTACGTTCACCAAGCAGGATCTTCGGGACGTTGTGCCCCATGACAACGATCCCATAGTCATTTCGTTGATTACGGCGGGAAGGAAGGTCCACAGAGTTCTGGTGGACCAGGGAAGCTCGGCAGACGTGATGTTCTGGCCGACTTTCACGCAGCTGGAGTTGCCCCTTGACCAGCTAAGGCCCTATGGAGGGTGCCTGTATGGGTTCGCTGGTGACCAGGTGGAGGTCAGGGGGTACATTGAGTTGAGAACCACGTTTACAGATGAGGCTGGTTCGAGGACGGAGAAAATCAAGTACCTCATTGTAAACGCTCCTTCAGCATACAACATCCTGTTGGGGAGGCCCACGCTTAACAGGATAGGCGCTATACCATCGACTCGGCACATGAAGGTGAAGTTGCCGTCTATGGAGGGGGTGGTGATCACTATCAAGTCTGATCAGAAAGAAGCAAAAAAGTGCTATGAGAATAGCCTGAAAAACAAGAGATCAATGAGTTATGTAACAACCACCCCACCTCCCGGTGTGAAGCCCAGATCGACGGTAACAGAAGAGACCGCCGGAAGGGACGTGGAGATGGTGGACGCTGAGCTGGGGGAGGGGAACGCTGGTCTGGAGGAGGAAGAGGCGCGGAATCGCCCTGAGGAAGCGAGAGAGTAGGGAATCGCCAGGGCGATGATCGCCAGAGAATCCAGGCCAAAACCTGTCGAGCAGTGGCTCGAGAAAGAGATCGGGGGAAAGATCTTCAAGCTGGGAAGATCTCTAGAGGTCGAGCTCCAGGACCAGATCGCCAAGGTGATTGAGCGGCATCTGGACGCGTTTGCATGGTCCGCTTCGGACATGCCCGGGATTGATCCCGACTTCTTGTGCCATCATCTAGCGATGGAAAACTTGGTGAGACCAGTGCGACAAAGAAGAAGAAAGTTCAACGAGGAGAGGAGGCAGGCGATTAGAGATGAAACACAGAAGCTCCTCGCTGCAGGCCACATCAGGGAGGTTCAGTACCCTGAATGGCTGGCAAATGTCGTGCTGGTAAAGAAAAGCAATGGGAAATGGCGCATGTGCGTCGATTTCACTGACCTGAACAAAGCTTGCCCAAAGGATTCGTATCCTTTACCGAGTATAGACGCCCTGGTGGACAGTGCTGCAGGGTGTAAGTTGCTGAGTTTCCTGGATGCCTTCTCGGGGTATAATCAGATCAAGATGCATCCCATGGATGAAGAGAAGACAGCCTTCATGACGGAGAGATCGTGCTATTGCTATAAGGTGATGCCGTTTGGGCTAAAGAACGCGGGGGCCACGTACCAGAGGCTGATGGATCGAGTACTTGCACCGATGCTGGGAAGGAACGTGCAAGCGTACGTCGATGACATGGTCGTGACCTCGCCGGAAAAGAGCAAGCACGTTGCCGACTTGGAGGAATTGTTCACAACGATCGCCAAGTTCAGATTGAAGCTGAATCCAGAGAAATGCATTTTTGGCGTGGAAGCTGGGAAGTTTTTGGGTTTCCTCTTGACTGAAAGAGGCATAGAGGCCAACCCTGATAAGTGCGCCGCCATCTTGGCGATGAGGAGCCCAGCTACGGTGAAGGAGGTTCAACAGCTAACAGGTCGGATGGCAGCCCTGTCTCGCTTCGTGTCAGCTAGCGGAGAGAAGGGACATCCCTATTTTCAGTGCTTGAGGCGCAATAACAAGTTTGCCTGGACGAAGGAGTGCAAGGAAGCCTTCGTCAAGGTGAAGGAGTATCTGGCGAGCCCGCCAGTTTTGTGCAAACCGCTGGTGGGAATCCCTCTCAGGTTGTATTTTGCTGTAACTGAGAGGGCGGTGAGTGCGGTGCTCGCCCAAGACCAAGATCAGGCTCAGAAGCCTATTTATTTTGTTAGTAAGGTGTTGCAGGGCCCCGAAACGAGATATCAGGCCCTGGAGAAGGCTGCGCTGGCTGTGGTGTTTTCGGCGAGGAGGTTGCGCCACTATTTCCATAGTTTCACCATACTGGTGATGACTGACCTGCCCATCCAGAAAGTTTTGAAGAAGCCCGACGTTGCGGGAAGGATGGTGAAATGGGCAGTGGAGCTGTCAGAGTTTGACATCAAGTATGAGCCCCGAGGCCCGATCAAGGGGCAAATCTTTGCAGATTTCGTGGTCGAGCTCTCGTCTGAGGCGACACGAGTTGAGGGGGACGGTTTCCGTTGGGTACTCTCGGTGGATGGATCGTCGAACCAGCAGGGTAGCGGTGCTGGAGTCATTTTAGAAGGGCCCAATGGCGTGCTAATCGAGCAATCTTTGAGATTTGCCTTCAAAGCCAGTAACAATCAAGCAGAGTATGAGGCGCTGATCGCCGAAATTTTGCTGGCCAAGGAGATGGGAGCTAGGGTGCTGATGGCTAAGAGTGACTCGCTGCTAGTCACAGGGCAAGTAACAGGCGAGTTCCAGGCTAAAGATCCACAAATGGCGGCCTATCTGGAATATGTGCAGGAGTTGAAGAGTTCCTTTGCCTCCTTTGAAGTAGTGCATGTGCCCAGAGAGCAGAATGCCCGAGCTGACTTGCTAGCTAAGCTCGCCAGTTCAGGCAAGGGGGGTAGGCAGAGGACGGTGATTCAAGAAACCCTGAAGACGCCGAGAGCATTTGTGGCAGATCACCTGGTCCTTCAGATAAGCAAGTCGACGGAGAAAGCAGCGAGAAGCCATAAGTCCCTGACGCAAGAAACTCTGAGATCGCCGAGAATTAGAGCATGTCGGGGAGAGAAGGTGAACGTGATGCAGGTCTGCGCCACCCATGAGCCGGACACTTGGATAACACAGTACAAGCGGTGCCTGGCAGATGGCCTTCTCCCACTGGATCCGACTGAGGCTAGGAAGGTAAAGAAGAATTCTAGCAAGTACACCCTGATTGATGGCGATCTGTACAGGTTTGGGTTCACTCACCCGCTCCTGGAATGTATACATGGCGAGAAGTGCACGAGAATCATGGCGGAGCTCCACGAAGGTATATGCGGAAGCCACGTCGGGGGTCGAGCTCTGGCCGCGAGGACTCTCCGTGCAGGCTACTACTGGCCAACGATGAGAGAAGACTGCAAGAAGTATGCGCAGTGTTGCAAACAGTGCCAACAACACGCCGATTGGCACAAGGCGCCTCCTGAGGAGTTGAAGTCGATCTACAGCCCTTGGCCGTTTCATACTTGAGGAATCGACATCCTGGGACCCTTTCCGCTGGCGATCAGGCAGATGAAGTACTTGGTGGTGGCGATTGAATATTTCACCAAGTGGATCGAAGCAGAACCAGTGACCCAGATCACCGCACACAAGATCGAAGGTTTCGTGTGGAAGAACATCGTGTGCCGGTTTGGAGTGCCTAAGCGCTTGGTGTCGGACAATGGGACTCAGTTTGCAAGCCACCTGTTGAAGAAGCTTTGCGAAGGGGTGGGAATTCAACAAGTGTTTGCATCCGTCGAGCACCCTCAGACAAATGGCCAGGTGGAGTCAGCTAATCGGGTGTTGTTGAGAGGTTTGAAGAGAAGGCTAGAAAAAGCCAAGGGAAGCTGGGCTGAGGAGGTGCCCCGTATAGTCTGGGCATACCACACCACCGAGCAGTCAGGAACCCATGAGACCCCGTTCAGTTTGGTCTATGGGTGTGATGCGATGATTCTAGTAGAGATCCAGGAGAGCTCACCGAGATTCCAGAACTTTGTAGAGGAAGACTCGAATGAAGAGAGAAGGCTGAACCTGGACCTACTGGATGAGGTCAGGGAAGAGGCGAGACTGAAAGCTGAGGCGGTGAAGAGAAGGATTGAACGAAGGTACAACTCGAAGGTGATGCCAAGGCAATTTAGAGAAGGCGACCTGGTGATGAGAAAAGCCCACCAGTACGAGATGGAGAATAAGCTGTCACCCAAGTGGACTGGACCGTTCAGAATAACCGAGGCGCTCGGGAACGGCGCCTACCGCTTAGAGACATTGGAAGGAGGGGCTATTCCTCGCACCTGGAACGCCACGCACCTGAAGTTGTATTACAGTTGAGAACTTTGTAAGTAAAGATAAACACAAAGTTACATTACAATGTCTCTGTTAAAACAGTTTGAAGGGGCACTCTTTTTTCCCTAAGGAGGGTTTTTAATGAGGCCACCCAATAAAGACAAGTTTTCAAAGCACAAGTTGTTTTAGATTGCGTGCCTATTGTTTTCAGAAAAGTTTTGAAGAAAGACCTTGTCACTTGTACGTGACTCAAGGGGAGTTAAAGATATATTGCATGCTTTCTGAAAAGTTTTTAAGTCCTCATCGTTTTTCGGCGATTGGAGGCATCAGTTGAAGTTTTTAAGTCCTCATCGTCTTTCGGCGATCGGAGGCACCAGTTAAAAGACCTCAACGCCCTCGCGCGTCCTGAGGCAAGTTAAAGACCTCCTCGTCGCTGAGCGAGTGCAGGTAAGGAAGAGCGAAAAGTCCTCAGTGTTTCTGGGGGCGAGAAGATGTAACCCCTGGGGCAATGTAGAGGCAAGTAAAAGACCTCCTCGCCGTCGAGCGAGTGCAGGCGAGAAAGAGTAAAAGTCCTCAGTGTTTCTGGGGGCGAGAAGATGTAACCCCCGGGGCAATGTAGAGGCACCAGTAAAAGTCCTCAGTGTTTCTGGGGGGGGAGGAGATGTAACCCCTGGGGCAATGTAGAGGCACGAGTTAAAGACCTTCTCGCTTATGAGCGAGTTCAGGCGAGTTAAAGACCTTATCGCCTATGAGCGAGTTCAGGCAAGATAAAATCCTTCTCGTCTCGAACGAGTTCAGGTATGGTGTAGAGGGTGGAAGAAGTTCTGAGGGTGGCTAAGGTAGGTTCGAAGAGAACGCCTAACCACCCGGTCTCTTGCTCTGAAGCACAAGGAGGTAGAGAAGGATCCGAAAGGCGCCTCTACCCCCAGATGAAAGAGCAATGGCCAAAGTGTGAAGGCAGGAAGAAGCTGGTGTCGCCAAGAGTCTCTGGCGACCAGGAAACGTTCAAGCATGGCGGGAAGTCAAAGACGCGTTTGATGAAGCAGATCGGGTGTAACGACGTCATAAAGCCAGGGGTTGAGTTAAAGTCCATTGCTTGAAGTATCATTTTACGCTAAGGTTCATTGCCTTAAGTTTACGAGTTGTTAAATGTGATTACTATTCGAAGTTGAGATGGTTCGAAACAGCTCAGTACAAGGTCGTGCCTACGAGATTACTAAGTTATTTCTTTGAAGTAAATCACGCAAGGAAAGTTAAAGGTAGACGAAGGGGTTACAAGAAGAAATGCAAAAGTAATTTCGTTAAGTAAAGTATCAGCTCAAAAATACATGTACAAGAAAATACGAGTTTATTACAAAATTATATACAAGAGAAAGGCACGAAGGTAGCAGATGGAGAGAATCGATTAGTCTTCAGCGGGAACCACTTTTCCATCCACTACCTCGTTATCAAGAGACACCATGCTGAGGTCCAGGTCGGGGAACAAGCAGGCAAATTGTTCCCGCGCAGCTTCGAATCCAGCAGCCAGAATTTGAGCAGAATTCAGCTTGAGTTCTTCAATTTGCTTCTGAAGTTCCTCAATCCGTTTCTTGAGATCTTCAGTCTGTTCTTTCAGCTCCTTATTCTGTTGCTCCAGCTCTTCGACTTGCTTCTTGAGTTGTTCATTGGTTTCTTGAGCCTGGAGAAGGTCTTCAGCAACCTTCTTGGATTCTGCTTGTGCTTGTCCCAATTCGGCAGCGAGCTCCCCTTTTTCCTTGTTGGCTTCAGCGAGCTCAGCCATGGCGTCATCCCTCGCCTTTTCCACCTTTCCAAGGAGGGTCTCTCGGTCGGCTGACCTTTGCTCCAATTTCTTCACCTTGGCGGCGTCAGTTTTTATGAGAGCCTCCAGGTCAGCCACCCTGACGCGATAAGGCACAATCTTGCTCTCCAGTTCAATCTTTTCTTGAGCCAGTTGCTGCACCTTATGGCGGAGATCAGTGGCCTCCTTGCGCGCCAATCTGAGCTCGGTATTCATTGCGTCTTCTACTCGGGAGTGTTCAATCTCCGCGAGCGTCAAGTTGAAGGACAACTTCTCCACCTCAACCTTCATGGTGCTGTTCTCTGTCTTAAGGTTGAAGAGGTCGTCCTGGAGCTTCCTGGTGGAGCTCTGCACCGCCCTGGTTATGATGGCGGGAATGTCTTCTGCTATCGTCTTCAGCTTAGCAGATAGAGGCTCCCACATCCTCGTGACCTCAAGAGGGAGGTTTGCGGCTTGGAGAGGCGTTGGTGGGGCCTGTTGTTGGTTTCCGTCGCCACCTTCTTTAGTTGGTTCTTCAGTGGGTACTTCTGCTCGTGGTGGCGACGTCGGGGTCTCGGTGATCAAAATCGGAGAGGTGTGGGCAACCTCATCCCCGATTGGAGCGGCATCTGCGGCTGAGGCGTTAGAAGGAGGACCCCCTCCAGCTGATACATATGGCGTGGAGGCGCTTGGGGGGTCCTCCAAGAAATTGTCTTCGGCGGCCTCAACCGCGGGTGGTGCAGTTGCCAGTGGAATGGCTTGGACTGGGGAAGCGGGAGCTGGTGGAGATGGCATTGTTGGAGATGGAGCAGGCGTGGATGGCGGTGTTGAGATTGGAAGAGGGGGTGGGGCAGGTGGTGAAGAAGGTGCCACCCTCTTCCTCTTTGTAACGAGGCCATCTTCGGTGACCTCGTCATCTTCTTCCTCCTCCTCGTGGACTATCTGGGGAGCTTTCCTCTTAGGCCTTTTGAGGACAAGCTTCTTACGTTGGGCGGCGGGCTGGACATCGGAGGGAGCTGGGCCCTTAGGTGGCGATCGACCCTGGGCGACGGCGATCTCCACCACCGAATTCGGTACTGTTTGAGAGCCCGTCGCCAGCCCGTGGGTTCGGGCGAGCGCCCTCAATTCAGCAAGCATACCTTTGCCCAACATGTTATCTGCATAGAACGAAAATGCATGGGTTAACTCAGAGAGAAAATAAGTGCATAAGGCAATATGCACATAACGCACAAGACGCCCAGAAACAGTTAAACAGAAGCAGTATTAAAACAACAGTTTAAATGTTCTAACCTATTCGAATTTCGAGTTGGTCCTCGTAGAATTCGAAGCAGATCAGGGTGGTGGTAAGGAAAGTGATGTTGGCATCTGCCACCCTTTTCCAGAAAAGGCAGAGATCTCTGTCCAACGCTCCCATGCTATCAGGACTTCTGGGTCTCCTGAAGCAGCTCTTGGACTCTTTCTTCCCCTTGTCCACCCAGTACAAGGGGAAGCCGTCGAGTAGGGAGGCGTCTTTGTCGTTAGGGCGCACTTGGACGAACTTCCCTTTCCAGTCTTTATAGGATTGCTGGAAGATGGAGAAGATTGACCTCCCAGCAATCCCATTCAAGCTAACCCACAGGCGGTCTCCTGGGTGCTTGGCTTCGAAGAGAAATAGAAATACGTCTACGGATGCGGGCAACCCCAGATGATCGCACATCACTTGGAACGCTCGCACAAACGCCCAGCTGTTGGGATGGAGCTGGGCGGCGGCGATGTTGAGCTCGGTAAGGAGCTCCCTTTCGAAACGGGTGAAAGGGAACTTGAGCTTCACCTTCTTGAATAAGGTTGTGTAGACGAAGCAGAAGGGCCCGTCAGCGCTCACCTTATCGTCGGCACAAACGGGCAGATCGGAGGGGCAAGGTAGCACTATCATCTTTTCATCGTGCTCCTTATGAAATGTTTGGTGAGGCTCATCCCCCTTAGTCAATCGCAAGACTGCTCCAGCAGTGTTCACGGAAGACGTTTTCCTCAACAGGGTCGAGTTGGCCCAGGGGTAGAGTTTTTTGAAGTCTGGCAGGGGAACGGGGGCTCCTCCGGCGATAGGTGGAGTCGCCTGGGCCAGGTGGGGGCGAGAAGGTGCAGGCCTCTCAGCCTGGGAAGATGAAGCACCGCTTGCTCGCGGTGGGATGAGTGCTTGAGAAGAAGGGTGTCGCGATGAAGGAGGAGGATTCGGGGTGATCTTTGAGCGGGTCATTCTCGAAGCTGCAAAGGAAGAAGAAAAGGAAAAATGATCAGGGTTCGCAGAGGCTGACTCGATCGTGGGAGAAGGGTGAAAAGCGAACGAACGAAGGTTCGTTGCGACGATTGACAAAGCCCTAAGTTAGGCAGAAGGAGAAATGGAAAAAGCAACCCACAGCGTATGCACCAGACAGTTACAGGATGATGCGAAACGGTTAAAATGCAAGAAAAACCAGTAGAAGAAGGAAAGTAGGTACCTTTTGATGATCAGGAAGACGACGAAGGATGATGGTGATTCAGAATGTTGGAGAGCGCTGAGAGTTTTTGCAGGAGGAAGTTAGAGCGTTTGTGAATATGAAGAAAAGTGATGGAACAGTGTGGAGTGAAAATGGGTTTAAGAGTTTTTTCGAAATGGGATTGGGAAGCGCAAACGGCAACTGAAGGTAACCGTTGATGAAGCCACGTGTCGAGTGATGGGCGAGGGGTTTGGTGGAGCGTCAGAGAAGCAGAAGGTACAACCGCTTGGAATTCTGCGTCAGTGCCACGTAAACCGGTGTTGACGTGACTCTTCTAGTCTTTTCGCTGGACAAGTCTTCGCTTAAGACTGGGGGGCTTGTGTACCGCCCTGGTGGTCGGAAGTGATGACGTGGCACCAAGCTACAGTGTAGGCGTGTTGACAAGGCGCCAGGTTGGCAGAAGAGGAGGAAGTCAGGGGGCTCGTGAAGTCGCCAGTTATTAAGTTGGCGTGTTCCGATCTCCAGCGTACCAGGACCGACGATCACCGGGTTAAAGGTGAAGTCGCCAGATGTAAACCCAGGCGACCAAGTGATTGGAGATCGCCAGAGCAAGCACATCGCCAGAGATGAAGGTGGTGCAGATTATGAAGGCGGCCGACGAGACCACAGGGAAGGTGTACGAAGGCATCCCAACTCGCCAGTTCCAGTAGAGATCACGCTCCCAAGTTAGCTATGCACTGGGCAGTACCATGCATAAGTAACTTAGCAAAATGAGGGTAGAAGCAGCGCACAAGTCAAGGAGGCTCCAGATGAAGGCACGTGTACGACTAGATGCGAGCCACGTGTCCAAGTCTGTAACTGCCAGGAGAGAGAAAGTGACCAGGTATATAAGAGTTCTCAACGAACTTTCTGAGGTACGCGCGTTCAGATTATACTCTTTACGCTTGCGAGTTATAGAGCTTACTGTGAGAGAGAATTTGCACGGTTCCTGTTCTCTTAGTATTTGGTGATTCGGTCACTGACTTGGGCGTTGGAGTGCGATTGGCCGCAGCGGCGCCGTTCTGTTCCTTTGCAGGTTCTTGAGGTGGATCTCGAAGAAGAACGGAGGTTTGAAGCGGTGCGCACGTCGATCCTTTGACGAGGCAGTTTCCAGCGTTCCGGTCAACAGGCAGGATCAATATTGAAAAGTTGTTGTTACAAGCAATGTTCCATACAATGGGAGTAGTACAAACGGAGCAAACGCTACAAATCATGCAAAAACACGAACAAGCCATTTCTCAGTGGTCATCAGAGTCAGCACTGGAGGAAGGCGAAGCCCCTTTCCCAGCCCGCAGAGCTCGAGTAAGTCGTGTCCTCCTTTCTTGGTTTATTTTCGAACCTGCACCAAGGGAGATAAACGTGTTAGAGAAACCATGAAGCAAGACATACACAGTTAGAAAGCAATGAAGGCCGAGGTTTCTAAGGCAGTGGTTCTTACATATGTACTTTTCGAGAGTCCCAGCGTTGAACTCCAGGCTGATCAAAGTGGCAGAGTCAAAACCTCCCGCCTCAGCAAGAATCCGGCAAGCTATTTGATCACTTGGAGCCAGCTTCTTGAAGGGTTTGGTTTTGAGGGCCCTCGTCTCTCTCACCCAGTACAGCGGAAACCCATCCAAAGCGTCGGGAACAAGGTCAATACGGTAGATCTTGAAGAACCGGCCTTTCCACCCGGTGAACGAGCTTTGGAAGGGTGTGAAGAGAACTCTCCCGGGTACATTACTGAGAGTTACCCAGAGGTTGTGTCTCTGCCTCTTCACCTCGAAGAAGTGAAGAAAGAGGTCAACCGAGGGTGCACAACCCAGAAACCCGAAGAGAATGTCGAAGGCTTTGACAAAGGCCCAGCTGTTGGGGTATAACTGGGCCGGAGCGACGTTGACTCTCCGTCAGCAGTTCCTTCTCGAACCAGAAGAAGGGTAGGCGCACTCCGATGGTCTTGAATACCACCTGGTAAAAGTAAAAGAAAGGGACCCCTTCGTTGGCCCGTTCGTCTCCACATACTGGCTCCCCTAGAGTGCAAGGGAGCACAGTGATGTCGTCGTCATGCCTCCTCGCGAAGGCCCGATGGTCATAGGAACACGAATCCCCTTTGTGCTCCCTTATGGCCCTGGTAGCGAGTAAGCATGAACACTCGTCAAGAAGTTCACTCGAAGCCCAGGGGTACAAGTCCTTAGGATTGACCCTGGAGGAAGCAGCATGAGAAGACATTCTTTGACAAGATTAGGGATTGTCAAGAGTGTGGGGACTGCCGGAAGTGCAAGATTTGAGCGAGGGAAGCGAATGCTGGAACAACCCTTCGTGAGAAAAGAAAGGGTGCAAGAAGAAAGAACGTAATTAGGTTATGAAGAGTGAGAAAATGCTGAGGATAGTTTCAAAGTTTGAAGAGTTAAATAAAGCGGTTAGAGCGCCAAACGACGCGAATGGATGCACCGCACGATTGATCCAGGTGGCAGAAGATGAAAGGGTGACCCTGGCACCGCTGAGTAAAATCAGAGAACGTCGTATCAACAGAATATCCAGTGGTACGATGCGCCGTCAAAAGTGGGTCAGGGGCACAGCAGGAGTCAGGACTCGGTGGAATGACTGAATGTCCCATCATCCATACAAGCAGCGCCATGTGGATCAAATCGAATGACGGAACGTCCCATCAGCCATACAAGGAGCGCCACGTGGATGGCACGGACCAAACCTTGAGCTCTTCGCTGTCATCAAGCGTCGACCAAGGCAAGGATCAAAGTCAATGTCGAAGTAAAGGTAACGCCTGAGGCGTCGCCCGGAAGGACGTGAAGGGCGACGCCAGCGTGAGACGTCGCGGGCGTCGCCAACCCAAATATCTACAAGATCGCCTCCCCGATACCCACAGGTAGGAAAAACTGTGGAGGGAGACGAAATTGAAGGGGGAGAGTTAGTTGCTGGAGTCACCTCCCCGAGACCCACAGGTAGGAAAGACTGTGGAGGGAGGCGGGACCGCCAAAACGCCAGCCAATCGCTGGCAGGGCGTTCCCCGATACCTATGGGAAGGAAAGACCATAGAGGGAACGACCCCCCCCCCCCCCCCAAAGCACTTGACGTTTTAGACACCCGGGGACGATACGGCGCTGCTATAGCAGGCCTCTTCCTAGGCGTGGGCGCCGGATGCTAAGGATCAAGGAATGAACCGTTTCGGTGTTAGAAACACCCCGTGGACGATACGACGTCACTAGGTGAGCCTCTCCATGGGCGTGAGGGTTGGCACGTGACCTTTCCTGGGCATACAAGGCCATCCAACAAAGTCAAAGAAACAGGCAAAACACAAATAAAATAACCGAAGCGCGCGAAGGAACAAAAGCAATCATACGAACACCCAGATTTGTAACAAGAGTACGAATGGTTCAAAGAATTACAAGTCTTAACAGAGGAAGTCAAAAACAAAGGTAAAGTATAAAGGAATTAAACTTGAAGGTAAAGGTGGCAGGTGAGAGACAGCGGTTCAGTCATCCAAGTCCATCGGCACGACCTTCCCGTCGACGACGTGGTGTGTGGGGTCGCAGTTCGAAATATTGATGCCCGGATTCTCGCAGGACGCCTAGGTCAGAGCCTCTTGGAACCCCTCCTCGAAAGTACCCGCCATCTCCTGGATAAGGGCCTTTTTGTCCTTCTCTAGCTCCTCGATGGCGGCGTCCCCCGAGGCTACCTGCTTCTCCAAAGCCTCCTTTTCCACACGAAGCCGACTGACCTCGGCCTGTAGTTTGTCGTGGTCAGCTTGGAGAAGGTCCATAGCCTTGGCTTGGGAGGCCATTTCCCCCTCCATCCGCTCCATCTTGTCAGCCTGCTCACAGCAACGGTCCTTCAGGTCCTTTTGAACTTCTGCATCAGCTTTGACCAATTCCTGAAGGCCCGTTATCTGAACTTGGAGGGCGACTTCCCGAGTATAAAAGCCAGCCTGGAGCTCCAATGCCTCTGCCAGTTGCCTCTCAGTTTCTGCTTTGGACTCTTGCGCCTGCTTCAGGGAGGTTTGGTAGTTTTCATTCTGGCATCCCAGGGTTTTCTTCTCCTCTTCCAGAGCAGTCACCTTTGTTTCCAAGGCCTGGAGAGTTTGGGTTTGTAAGGCAGCGTTCCTGGCCTGGGCGCGCCATTCAAGGGCCACCGCCAAGAAGGCCCCCAAGTAGAAGGGCATGCCTTCCTTCCTGTCGGTGCCCTCTGGCAGAGTCCCGCCACTGAAGCCCCTCATTAGATTCATGATTGGAGGAGGGATGGCGATGAAATCGGGGGCGGCGGCGACGGGAGCAGGGGAAGCAATGGCTTCTGCCGGCGGCGGAGGCGGGGCAGAGTCGGCGCCTTCGCCCCCTTCCTCTTGGAGTGTCGTGGGAGGAAGTGAGGTCGCACTTGGGGGGTTGTCCATGAAGGAGTTCCCTCCCTGGGGCGACGCCTCTACCAAAAGAGGAGCCCGCGCAGATTTTCTTCTCTTGAAGGGTGCCACGCCTTCTGAGTCCTCGTCATCTGATAGAATCTCCAAGACCCGTTTCCCTTTGTCAAGGGGGGTTGGAGCCGTTGACGAGGCCGCGGCTAGGGGAACAGCGGCGATGGGTGGAGGAGAGCTGGGAGTCTGAAGTGTTGTGGGGCTATGTGAAGATGACGGAGGTGAGCTAAGGGGAGCTTCGGCGGTGATCGGAGGAGGCGGTGACAGAGTTGGTGGGGGGACCGGATCGGCAGCAGGGGTGGAGGAGGCGCTCGCCTTGGCGGCGCGAGCCTCCTTCATTGCCTTCGCCAGCATCATTCTCTTAGAAGCGCCCATCACCGATCCTACATCAAAACAGACCAAACAGCAAAAATTAGGACCAAAGCAGCTATGCAAAATTACAATACACATGGAAACGTGAGATGCAAGTAACATGGCACAATATAAAACGAGTAGAATATTCTCGGGGAACAAACGTCCGGTAGCAGGCTGTTCACAACAAGAAGGATGGGGGGAGAGTCCCCTTACCAAAGTAGGTGGTCAGGGCGTGAGCGTTGTACTCGCTAGCAACAAGCTTCAAGGTATCAAAAACGATCCCCAACCCGGCCAAGGCTTTGCTTACCTCCCTGTCGGCGGGAGATAGTTCTTCCAGGGTCTTGGCCCTGAGCAGCTTAGGGCGCTCCGTCCAGTAAAGGGGGAAGCCATCCAAGGTTGTGGGATCATGCTTGGCGCAGCACACCCTAAAGAACTTCCCTTTCCAGTTCTTGTAAGAATTTTGGAAGAGGGAGAGGAGGATCCTGCCTACGATCCCGGAAAAGCTTACCCAAGCTTTTCCCCTGCTTTTTCACCTCAAAGAAATGCAGGAAGACGTCTACAGAAGGGAGGATACCCAGATGTCCGCAAAGAATTTGAAAACCCCTCACGAATGCCCAGCTGTTGGGATGGAGCTGGGCCGGGGCGGTATTGATTTCAGTAAGGAGTTCCCGTTCAAAGGGAGTGAAGGGGAGACGCACTCCTACGCGTTTGAACACGGTCTGGTACATGAAGAAGAAGTGTTTCCCCTTTCTGGGTCTGTCATCCAAACAGACAGGTTCCCCAGGCCTGCCGGGACGGACGGATATGTGGGCGTCGTGTGTGCGGCAGAAAGCGTTAAAGTTGTACAAATGGGGATCCCCACGATGAGCTTCCAGGTCCTGGAAGGAAGTCAGGCTGGTACATTCGCTCAGGAGCTCGTCGGGGGCCCATGGGTAGAAAGCTTTGTAGTTGGACTTGGGGGTCTTGGGGGAGGAATCAGGCTCCGCGTTCGTGCGCGTCATGGTGTAAATAAATAGCTGGAGAAAGAAGAGAGGAAAAAGGGTTTAGCAAGTGTAGCCATGGCAGGAAGGGGAGTGAACCCCAGGAAACATCACCCACGCGAGAAAACCAAGAGAAGGAAGGAGAAGTGGAGGAACGCAGTAATGCATGAATAACAACAGTCCCAGGCAGTTCAATAAATCATACAATGCGACGAAAGGGAAGGGTCGTGAGTGTCGAAAATCATACCTTTGCTATCGAAGGGAGGATGGAGGAAGAGCACAGGAAGGGAAGAGCAGCAATCGCGGAGAAAAGGGGTTTGAAGAAGACGAACAATGCGAGGATACAGAGGGAATGAATGTAACAGTGGGGTGAGCGCGGGGTTTGGAGATAACTTAAACGTTACATTTCGTAACCCAAGAGGCGCTAACTGAGAGCCGTGGGATCGTGCCACGTGTCAAAGGATCAATTGCCCAAGGGAAACGCAAGGGTCTCTGGAGGCTGGCCGCGCGATGGGCCACGTGGCGCGCGATCAAGGGTAGCTCCAAAAGGTGTTATAATCACCATTTCAGAGGAGGTCCAATCAGTCAGTAAGAGCGCTCCTAGGGTTCAGAGAGCGTCACGTCAACAATTCGAGAATTGTTGAGTCAGCAGGGAATGACACATCATCAGGATGGCACGTGGACGGCGTGGGCGAGGCTTTAGTCTTTGCGCTGAAGACAAGTCTTCGGCTTAAGACTGGGGGGCTTGTGTACCGTCCCGTATCCGGGCGTTGACTAAGTCAAGGTCAAAGTCAACGCAAGGCGTCGCCTAGGTGGAGAGACGTCAAGTGCCAGCATCGCCAAGAGGAAGCGTCGCCAAGACAAGGCGTCGCCTAGGTGATGGCGTCGCCCAACCAGGGCGTCGCCAGATCAAACAGTGATAAAGCAAGGCAATCACGGTGTGGTTCCCCGATACCCATGGGTAGGAAAGACCATGGAGGGAGCGACGCCGTGGGAAGGCCTCAGGTTCCGATAGCCCGGGGCAGCGATAAAGAGAAGGAAAAGATGGCTTCAAGGCCATAGTGATAGCATCAGTGGAGGGCAGCCTGACTCGTGAAGTACCCCTGCCGCCCCAGAGACGCCTTGGGGACAGATACGACTCAAGAGGAAGGTCACGCCCAGGGCAGCCGGGTGCAGGGTACGAGAGGAAGGCAGATACGCTCTCAAAGTAAGTGACTAGATGATTGGGGGCATGAGTTGGCGCCCAAAAAGTCACCCTTAGCGCAGTAGCACTCCCGAGCAGGAGGACTCACGCGCAGGAACGTCCCCAGGTGGGTAGAAACGCCCCCAGGTGGGTAGAAACGCCCCCAGATGGGGTCACGGCGTCGTGAGGCCCTCCACGTGTACAACAGCCATGTCAGAATGGAAACACCCTTTAGTCAGGTGCCAGGTAATTAAAGTCATTCAATACAGTTTCCCTTTCGAGCATTCAGGTACTATAATGCCTCCCAAGCGTTTCAACGTCTTAAATGCGCTACGTTTTCTAATTAAGTACGCTGATTGAGTGCGTTACATTTGTAATTAAAGGCGCTTTAATGCTTGGGTAGTTTAAATAGCGCGGAGAATGTTGGAAACAGGGTTGGGACCTTTGGCAGATTTACCAGAACTCTCTAGTTGCTTGCTCGTGCTTCAAGGTTACGTACAAGTGACTGGAGAATATCTTTGCCTGAGGGAGAGAACACACACAATACACAGGTCATTTTACCACCTTCAGAGTGCTATACGCGGTGCTCAGAGACGGAGGTGAACAGTTTTGGTGTTTCTTGCTGGCTGACTTGAGCGTCGGAGTGCAAACGGCCGCTAGGGCGCCCCTTTGTCCTCTTTTTTGCAGGTTTCCACAGGTAACCAGTGGGAAGGAGACCCTAGCTGACGATTGAGGTCGCGCACGAAGACGTCCCGGTCAACCGGACGGAACAGTATTATTTTCTTAACTACAAGTGATAAAATAACTGTTTTGTTCTTGTTTTTTTACTTGTTGTTCTCTTTTAGGGCCATGTTTTTTTTTTCTGTCCCATGTTTATTTTTTGTTGTAATGTCTTATCTTTTTTAAGTTGTATATTAAATATGTTAAATTCTTGTTGCACCATATCAATTTCAACCTGTAATCGATTTATCACTAAAATGATAAAAATATTTTTGCAAAAAGACGAAAACAATCTTTAAATAAAAGGAAACTGTGGATAAAAAAATACTTTTGGATTTGACTTTTTGGAATACATTTTTAAATTTTGGGAATTTTTTTCTCGAATGCATTTTCAAGTTTTGTGTTGTGGATTTTGTTATCCGAAATGCATTTTTTGCATTTTGAATTTTCATTTGCAGAATTGTATTTTTTGAATTTTGAATTTTCATTTTTAGAATTGTATTTTTTGAATTTCAAATTTTTAAATTCAGAATAAAGGATTATTTGGAAAATTTTAAATTTTGAAAGATGATAGGATGAAGGTTGAAATTGATATTGTGCAGGAAGAATTTGCACATGAATATTCACATTGATATGAAATATACACATTTTCTTCTTTTCTCTTTCGGTATTTTTTTTGTTTTAGAGTTTTCTTATCCAAAAAGTGGGGTTGTTTCTTCATCTGTATTTCTTACATCTTGCAGGATCTTTCTTCACTAGTTTTCATAGAAGAAATCTTATCCCTTTATTCTACATTCTTCGGTATTAGAGCTCTTCGTTTCTGTTGTGCACTCTGAAATTCTTCTTTGTCTTACACTTCTTTCTTGTTTCAAGAATCTTATTTTCTTTTTTCTTTCCTTCTCCTCTTTTACATATGGCAGAGGAACAATCGACTCAAACTTATCTTTACCTGCACCATAAGAAAAATCTTGCCGCTCCTTTGGTTTCATAGCGACATCCAACTTTTTTTTGTGTGGAATCGATGCAACAATATGATTGTCTCCTGGTTAGTTCATTTTGTCGTTATTCCTATAAGGCAGAGTATTATATGAAGGTGATAGATATTTCGAATGACTTAAAAATGAGATACTCAATGAGATCTGTTAGGATTGATGGCTAAAACTAGAGGGGGTGAATTGTTTCTAAAACCTTTTCGCAAATATATGATTAAGAATGAAACTTTATCAATCAATCACAGATAAACAATTAAGAGGGATAGTTAAACAAAGATCCAGAAAATTGTTTCTGTATTTTAATTGGTTAAAAACACGATATAACTGCAGATACTGTACCGACCAATCCTCGGACTCGGGCATTGACCAAAGTCATGGTGGGACCCCGAAGGCTGGGTCCACTGGAAGGCTGGCAGGACAGGCCAAAGTCTCGGTAGGCTCACGGATAAGGGGAGCCGAGGAGGGGGGCGGCATCAAGGCAGAGCGTGGAGGCCTCAGGCCTCGGTAACCCAACAGTAAAGATGGATCGAAAAAGGTGGTTTCCAAGCCACACTCCAGTTATCAGTAAGGGAGATGCCTAGATCGCCAAGCGCCCATGCAAGAGGTGTGGACGACGCGGTGAGGTGTGCCACAGTTAAAGAGCCACTGGGAAAGAGATGACTCGGGAGGGTCACGTTCCAGGGGTGATCTGCATGCATGGTACGTGAGTAGCTAGGGGACTCCCAGGGCGGATGACCCCAGATATTGGGCACATGAGTTGGCACCCAAGCGGTCATCCCGCGCCAGTTGCACTCTGGAAGGGGAGTTTTACGCACTAAAGGCCCTGAGTGCGGGGTTAGTGAGGCTAAGGCATACCTCCAGTAAGTCTAGCTACAGTGAGGGAGGGAAGGAGAAACACTAAAAGGTATATAAAGGGTAACAAATAACGAAATAAGGTACGCATTTCTAATGCAAGTAACACACACACAAAGCTCTCAAAATTAGGAGTTCTTTGGTGTTTCTTTTCCCGAGAGTTTGACATGAGTGTCGGAGTGCAAACGGCTACGAGGGCGCCCTTTGTCTCTTTCTTGCAGGTGTTTGTTTCATCAAGGGAAGGGAACGTAGAGACGAGAGTTCTTGGACGCGAAGTTATCAGAGGTGCACGAAGACGTTTAGATCACCGACGAGAACATTTGGCGCCCACCATGGGGCACGATCTAAAACGATTGTCCCAACCGCAAGAAGTAAGAAAGATTCATCAAGAATCGATCAAGAATGAGGAATACAAGACAAAACTCTATTGCACCGGGTGGAAGTGAAGGTTTGACCCTGCACCAGGTTATGGAGATGATGCAGGGCCTCCAAGAAGCGATGACAGCGTCAAGAGCTGACCAAGAATGCATCCAGATGGATTTGGTTGCGTCGCAAGCAAGAAATGAAGAGTTACACCGAACCAATGAAGAGTTGCGGTGTGGTTTGCGAAACCAGGCAGGGGATCATGAAATAGAGGAACGAGAATGTGTTACTCCTCCTAGGGAATTTCCCATGCCTTTTTCGCAGGCGATTATGGATGCTATGATACCAGCTACGTTCGTGGGATCGAAATCCACGTTCACTGGGATGGAGGATCCAGAGGCTCATCTCACGGCTTTCCATATGCAAATGATGCTGGTTGGTGGTTCTGATGCAGTAAGGTGCAAATTGTTCATGAGCACGTTGGTAGGGAAGACGATGGATTGGTTCATCAGCCTCCCTGATGGTCACGTGACGTCATTTGCCCAGTTGTCAAAGTTGTCCAGGGAGCAGTACCAGGACATTGCGAACCGCGCTCCCCCACCTAATTCTTACGATCTCTTCGACGTAAGGCAGTACCAGGGGGAGTCGCTGAAGGAGTTTGTTAACCGTTTTGGGGCGTAGGTGGTGAAGGTCAACACCAAGGACGAAATGATGATGGTACACGCGTTCCGGAAGGGGACTTGTCCAGGGCCTTTCAGTGAATCACTCATCAGAAACCGCCCCAAAACCTTCGCTGAGATTAGGCGTCGTGCGATGGCTCACATCGCAACAGAAGGAGAGGTGAATGAAAAGCGCGCGTGTGTTGTCCCCTCACGCCCACGAGCGTCGGCACGTGTGCAGCCCATGAGAGTGCATGAGGCCACAACAGAGAAGAGGAACCATGGGAAGAAGCAACCCTATGATCCTAGGAAGCCTCAGGCTATGGGCGTGTGAGGGAGAATAAGCTTGTGAGGCATAACTTTGTGGTGGAGTTGAAAGATCTGATAGTCGTGCCCAACATAGCAGAGAGGTTGAGGATGTTAGAATGTATGGCTTTAAACTAAATCAATTGAGATCTGCAATAGACAGAATGCATAAAGAAATTAAATCAATTCTTTCACAGTGTTGTCAGAGAGGAAACAATCGGTTGTTTCGAGAAAACAATCGGTTGTTTTTCTGCAGCATGTTGACAGATTGTGATTTTCAAGCATAGACTGAGAAAGGTTAAAAACAGATGTAGATGCTCACTTTAAAAAAGAGAATTAAACATGAAATAGAAATTAAAAACAAAGGTAGAGTTAAGGAAGGTCTTATCCTTTTATGAAGTCCCTTCAATGAGTCATTTGTTTGTGATAAAGAAGGTTCTCTTGACTTTTGAAAAGACTTGGACTGGTACACAACATTGATTCAGTTCCAGTTTTAATCTTTTCCTTCCTAGAATCTGATAAGATGACTCAGAGCCTCATGTTCTTCTAGATTCCGTGCATAAAAATGAATTCAAGCAACAAGGTTTGGTCGCCTTACAAATGTGGGTCCATTTGCTTTATTTTTATCATTTGAAACCTCACATCCTTTGGGAATCCATTTCATAAAGCCTCTAGGAAACGAATATTTCCTTATTTTACAAAATCTGACAGAATGCCCTCTTTTCATGCAATAAAAGCATGTAACGACCGGTTGTTTCGACTTAACAATCGGTTGTTTTACTGGCAGTTTTGAAAATTTCTTTGAAAAATTATCTTTCTTTTTCTGTGGATTAAAACCTAATCCAGCTCTTCCAAAAACACAATTTTGAGATGCCAAGACATTCTCAAAGTTGGATTTTCCTTTCGAAAGCTTATCCACAGTACTAACAAGATAATGTACTTTCTTTTCAAGATTTTCACAATTTTCACAAACAAGAGAGTCACACATATGAGAAGAGTTTTTGCAATGTTTGTTGAACCAAGTGGTGTTCAATGTTTTGAAGAATCCAAATCCTTTGAAGGATGTTGAAGCCTCTGGTTTAAGCTTTGTTCTGGGGTAGTTTATATGTTGTAATCCACCCTTTGATTAAATCTCAAGCAATTAACATCTCAATCTTTATGAAAGTAAAATGTTTTTCAAACTAAGTTGAAACAACCGATTGTTTTGTCGAAACAACCGGTTGTTTATACTTAGGTGTTTTGAGAAAGATTGAAAACTGTTTTTGAATGGTTGAAACTGTTAAGTACCAAAACAACCGATTGATTCGAGGAAACAACCGATTGTTTGTTTTGGAATCATAACAGAAAAATTGTTTTGTGTTTGACTGAGCTTTAAATGCTTTAACTGTATACGCTCCAGTCATTAAATGTTTTGACCAATCTTTTAATCCAATTTAAGAGTTTGTTAAGATTTGATAACAAACTACATCTTTGAATATATTAAGAAAAACAGATTTGAGAATTAAGAATCTTTTGACAAAGTTTTTCTAAAGAGTTTTTCAAAGAGCTGAGATTGCTAAGAGTTTGTGATTGATCAAGGTGCTGGAATAGGATTCTACTTGTATTGATTTCAGATATTCATCTGTAACAAGTAATCTTTGTACTCTGTTGAACAATTTGTTTCTGTGGTTGCTGAGATTGGCTGTGTTTTCTTGAGGTGTTCAAGATCAGCAATCTTAGTGTTGGCCAAGGAGAGTGTGTTTCTTGAGGTGTTCAAGGTCATTCTCTTGGTTGTTGTGTAAGTGATCAAGGTGTGGTTATTAGTGGATATTGTTCTGTCCGGTTGACCGGGACGTCTTCGTGCGCGACCTCAACCGTCAGCTAGGGACTCCTTCCCACTGGTTACCTGTGGATTCCTGCAAAAAAAGAGGACAAAGAGGCGCCCTAGCGGCTGTTTGCACTCCGACGCTCAAGTCAGCCAGCAAGAAACATCAAAACTGTTCACCTACGTCTCTGAGCACCGCGTATGGCACTCTGAAGGTTGTAAAAAGAACTGTGTATTGTGTGTCTGTGTTCTCTCTCTCAGGCAAAGATATTCCCCAGTCCCTTGTCCGTAACCTTGAAGCACGAGCAAGCAACTAGAGAGTTCTGGTAAATTTGCCAAAAGTTCGAACCCCGTTTCCAACATCCCTAGCGCTATTTAAACTACCCAAGCATTTAAAGCGCCTTTAATTACAAATGTAGCGCACTCAATCAGCGTATCTAATTAGAAAACGTAGCGCATTTAAGACGTTGAAACGCTTGGGAGCCATTATAGTACCTGAATGCTCGAAACGGAAACTGTATTGAATGACTTTAATTACCTGGCACCTGACTAAAGGGTGTTTCTATTCTGACATGGCTGTCGTACACGTGGAGGGCCTCACGACGCCATGACCCCATCTGGGGGCGTTTCTGCCCATCTGGGGACGTTTCTACGTGTGCGTCCTCCTGCTTGGGAGTGCTACTGCGCTAGGGGTGACTTTTTGGGTGCCAACTCATGCCCCCAATCATCTAGTCACTTACTTTGAGAGCGTATCTGCCCTCCTCTCGTACCCTGCACCCGTCTACCCTGGGCGTGACCTTCCTCTTGGGTCGTATCTGTCCCCAAGGCGTCTCTGGGGCGGCAGGGGTACTTCACGAGTCAGGCTGCCCTGTACTGGTGTTGTTACTATGGCCTTGAAGCCACCTTTCTCTCCTCTTTATTACTGTTCCCTGGTTATACAGGGTTTAGGGCCTTCCCACGGCGTTGCCCCCTCCATGGTCTTTCCTACCCATGAGTATCGGGGAGCCGCACAGTGATTGCCTTGACTTAATGATATTTGATCTTGGCGACACCCTGGTTGGGCGACGCCTTCACCTAGGCGACGCCTTGTCTTGGCAACGCTTCCTCTTGGCGATGCTGGCACTTGGCGTCTCTCCACCTAGGCAACGCCCTGCGTTGACTATGACTCTCCAGGCGTTGACTTTGACCTTGACTTAGTCAACGCCCGGATACGGGACGGTACAGATATCCTCAGGGTTTCTGAGAAGACTGGATGTAGCTCTGGTTTGGAGTGAACCAGTATAAACAACTGTGTACAATCTCTCTATCTCTAACTCTTTAAATTCAGTTTATTTGTTGTTTACTGGTATAAACAACCGATTGTTTCTACGAAACAACCGATTGTTTTTCTGGTACTACAGCTTTTGTTTGCTGTTTTGGCTAACTGAATTGCTGAATCAATTGGTTTCTAAGATAAATTCCTTCTAGTTTTTGAAAAGTTTGCGAAAACCCTTTTAAACTATTCACCCCCCTCTAGTTTAAAGCCATCTTTTCTAACAATTGGCATCAAGAGCTTGGTTCTTGAAAGTTATTCAAGTTGATCCTAAAAATATTTTTAAATGGCTGATAGACTACCGTTTGGGGAAGGTGCTTCAATTAACATACCACCTTTGTTCTGTGGTTTGAACTACCAGTTTTGGAAAGTAAGAATGAAAATATTTATGGAATCTCTTGACAAAGGAATTTGGGATGCAATTGAAAATGGACCTTTTATCCCAAAGTTTGAAAAAGATGGATCTGTCATTGAGAAGCCATGGTCTTAATGGACTGATGCAGAAAGCAAAAAGGCCAAATTCGATTGCATTTCCGAAAATATTATAACCTCTGCTTTAAATTCTGATGAGTTTTTCAGGGTCTCACAATGCAAATCATCAAAAGAAATGTGGGACACTTTGGAAGTCACTCATGAAGGAACAAATGAGGTGAAAAGAGCTAGAAAGCATGCTCTCATCCAAGAGTATGAGATGTTTAAAATGCTTAAAGGAGAAACAATAGCTGAGGTGCATAAAAGGTTTACACACATCATCAATCACCTTATAAGCCTAGACAAGACGTTTGACAAAGAAGAGCTGAACATCAAGATCTTGAAATGTCTTGATAGAGCATGGCAACCAAAGGTAACTGCTATTTCCGAATCTAAAGATCTAACATCATTAAGTGTTGCTTCTTTGTTTGGAAAGCTTAGGGAACATGAGCTAGAGATGAATAAACTCAATGTTCAAGAGAGTGAAGATAAGCACACAAGGAGCATAGCCTTGAAAGCATCCAAGCACAAGGGAAAGCAAGATTCAAGTGATGAGGAAAATCTTAGCTTGCTGTCAAGAAAGTTCAGCAAATTCCTAAAGAGAAACCGCAACAAAGACAACAACAAGGATAGGTATGGAAACAGGAAACCCAATGAATTTAATTCAAATAACTATACTTGTTTTGGTTGTGGTGAGCAAGGTCATATAAAGGCAGATTGTCCTCACAAGAGCAAAGAGAAAAGGACTAGTTACAAGGAGAAGAAAGTGATGAGAATCAACTAAAGGTGGCTTTTTATAATGAAGAACAAGATCATTCGCCTTCACATTTAAAGTTTTTCTTGTTAATCTTTGCAAAAGATAAAGCCCAAGCCCAAGCCCAAGAAGGCCAAAGCCCACAAAAGCCCAAAGACCATCCCATGAAGGGCAAGGCCAAGTTTTAAATAAATATTGTTTAGAAAGGTGCTTAGAGGGAAACATTAGAAACCTCTATTGTTAAAGCATCTTTTAGTCTTTAGTTAAGAGTCTTAGGGGGGGTGTTAGTAGATAGGTGTAGGAGTAAATAAGGAGGTGCCAAAGTGAGAGAAAGGATCACACCTTCCTCATGCTTTGTTTTAGGTGCAAATTCTAGAAGCTTTTTGGGAGGGAGTTTTTTGAATTTGTGTAGCTTACATTTCAGCACCTTAGGCTATAAATAGAGGTGCTCTCTTTGTAAATTGGAGATTGGAATTAATCTAAGAAAACTCTACTCAAATTTTGAGTGAACTTTAGAGAGCTTTTGGAGCCTTCTTCTCTAGTCTTATCTTGATGGATCAATGGAGTCCTCAAGTGGCGGCATCACTCTTATCTAGGAGCATTCCACACTTCTAGTGGCGAGATCATCCAACATCCTTCCATCTTCATGAGCACTCTCTTCTCCTTCCTTCCTTCTCTTTCAATTGTTCATGTTGTCTTGTGTTCTTGAGTTGTTTGGTTCGGCTTTTCTATTTTTTCCAGCACCTATGTTCTGTTCTTGCCTTTTAATTACACTTTTGTTCGGTTCAAATGTTTGCTTATTCAATTCTGTTCGGTTCCTTTAATTGTACCTCTCTTTGTTGATTCAATTTGACAATATGTGGAGCATCCAAATGAGTTTGGGATTTGGTACTAGTTTTTGGTGAGTTCTTGTCTTAGAACAATGATCCAACTCTAAGAAAAGTGCCTCTATAATGTCCAGCTCAAGGTGATTCCTAAGAATGTCAAGAATCATTCTCTATATGGCTAGTGGAATCACATCATGTGGTATCATGAGTCTTAGGTTCTTCTTGTTTAATTGTTGAGTTGTGTGCACTTTAATTTCAAGAGCTCTTTAATTTCTTGCAATTTAAGTTTCTGTTTTAGATTTTTACTTGAGTATTCTTGTTGTTTTTCTTTTACACCAAGTGCTTGTGAAAAGGTTTATGGCACTCATTCTTCTTATGAGTATGGTTGCTCTTTTGGAATGGCATTATCCTTCCTAGAGTTTACCTTAAGCTTCCTTTCACTTGTTGTTAAAATTTGTGATGTGGCTTTTAATTTTGTAATCATGTCAAGTTTTGTCTTAGTCATGTTATTCCATAATTGTCATTACTTCTAGTAGTACTTTTATTGCTTTGTTTGTTTCTTGCTTTGGTGTCATATATTTTTCCTGAATTGATATTGATCCTTTGTGCATTTTCTTTTTAGAATTGAGTTCATACTTGTATTCTAGACCTATACAAGTTCCAATACATCATTTTCTGATCCTGCCTGTTGACCAGAACGCTGGAAACTGCCTCGTCAAAGGATCGACGTGCGCACCGCTTCTCACCTCCGTTCCTCTTCGGGATCTACCTCAAGAACCTGCAAAGAAACAGCACGGCGCCGCTGCGGCCGATCGCACTCCAACGCTCAAGTCAGTGACGGTATCAGCAAATACTAAGAGAACAAGAACCGTGCAAATCCTCTCTCACAGTTAGCTCTATCACTCGCAAGCGTAAAGTGTATAAACTGAGCGTGCGTACCTCAGAAAGTTTGTTAAGAACTCTTATATACCTGGTAGCTTTCTCTCTCCTGGCAGTTACAGACTTGGACACGTGGCTCGCATCCAACTGTACACGTGCCATCATCTGGAGGCTCCCTGACTTGGCGCTGCTTCTACTCTCATTTTGGCTAAGTTACGTATGCATGGTACTGCCCAGTGCATAGCGAACTTGGGAGTGCGATCTCTACTGGAACTGGCGAGTTAGGGGCCTTCATACACCTTCCCTGTGGTCTCGCCGGCCGCCTTCATAATCTGCTTCTCCTTCATCTTTGGCGATGTGCTCACTCCGGCGATCTCCTTCATCTGGCGACTTCATCTTTAACCTGGCGATCGCCAATCCTGGTAAGCTGGAACTCGGAACACGCCAATATAACAACTGGCGACTACACGAGCCCCCCGACTTCCTTCCCTCTTGCCAACCTGGCGCCTTGCAACACGCCTATACTGTAGCAGGGTGCCACGTCATCACACCCGACCACCAGGGCGGTACACAAGCCCCCCAGTCTTAAGCGAAGACTTGTCTAGCGAAAAGACTGAAAGAGCCTTCGTTAACACCGATCTACGTGGCCCTGACGCGGAATTCCAAGCGGTTGTACCTGCTGCTGCTCTGACGCCCCACCAAACCCCTCACTCATCGTTTGACGCGTGGCTTCATCAACGGCTCTCTTCACTTGCCGTTTGCGCTTCCTAAAACCATTTCGAAAACCCTTAAACCCATTTCGCTCCACTGTTCCATCACTTTCTTCGTGCTTGCAAACGCTCTAACTTCCTTCTGCGAAAACTCTCAACGCTCTGCAACGCTCTAGATCACCATCTTCCTCCATCGTCTTCCTGATCATCGAAAGGTAACTACTTTCCTTCATCTGCTGGTTTTCCTTGCATTTTCACCGATTTGCATCATCCTGTAACTGCTTGGTGCATACGCTGTGGGTTGTTTTTCCATTTCTCCTTCTGCGTAACTTAGGGCTTTGTCGATCGTCGCAACGAACCTACATTCGTTCGTTTTTTCACCTTCCTTCTATGATCGAGTCAGCCTCTGTAACCCCCTGACCATTTTTCCTTTCTGCTTCCTTTGCAGTTGCTATCATGACTCGCACAAATATTACCCCGAACCCCCCTCCTTCAGCACGAAACCTCCCTTCACGAGCACACGACCCAACACAAGTTCGTGGCGCTTCATCTTCGCAGGCTGAGAGGCCTGCGTCTTCCCAACCTGTCCTGGCCCAGGCGACTCCATCTAACGCTGGAGGAGCCCCCGTTCCTCCGCCAGACTTCAAAACTTTATACCCCTGGGCTAACTCAACCCTTCTGAAAGAAACATCCTCTGTGAACACTGCGGGAGCGGTCCTGCGGCTGACTAAGGGGGACGAGATCTATCAGTCGTTTCACAAGGAGCACGACGAGAAGATGACGGTGCTGCCTTGCCCCGCCAACCTGCCCGTGTGTGCTGATGACAAAGTAAGCGCCGACGGGCCCTTCTGCTTTGTCTATACGACTTTGTTCAAGAAGGTCAGGCTCAGGTTCCCTTTCACCCGATTCGAGAGGGAACTTCTTACCGAGCTCAACATTGCTGCCGCCCAGCTCCACCCCAACAGTTGGGCGTTTGTTCGAGCTTTTCAAGTAATGTGCGCCCACTTGGGGTTGCCCGCGTCGGTGGACGTGTTTTTGTTCCTTTTCGAAGCCAAGCACCCAGGAGACCGCCTGTGGATCAGCTTGAACGCGATTGCTGGAAGGTCCATCTTTACCATCTTCCAGCAATCGTACAAAGACTGGAAGGGGAAGTTCGTCCAAGTACGTGCAAACGACAAGGACACCTCCCTTCTCGATGGCTTCCCCTTGTACTGGGTGGACAAGGGGAAGAAGGAATCCAAGAGTTGCTTCAGGAGGCCCAGAAGTCCTGATAGCATGGGAGCATTGGACAGAGACCTCTGTCTCTTCTGGAAGAAGGTGGCGGACGCCAATATATCATTCCTCACCACCACCTTGATATGCTTCGAATTCTACGAAGATCAGCTAGAAATTCGAATAGGTTAGGACATTAAACTCTTGTCTTGATACTGCTTCTGTTTAGCTGTTTCTGGGCGTCTTGTGCGTTTTGCGCAAGACTTTGGTTTTACCTTTCCTGCATATATCATCTGCTTTGCTGTTTTATTACCTTATGCACTTATTCGTTTTCCTTGAGTTAACCCATGCATCTTTGTTCCATGCAGACGACATGTTGCCCAGAAACATGCTCGCTGAGCTAAAGGCGCTCGCCCGAAACCACGGGTTGGCGACCGGTTCCCAAATGGTGCCCAACTCGGTGGTAGAGGCCGCCATTGTCCAAGGGCGATCACCACCGAAGGAACCCGCCCAACGCAAAAAATTGGTCCTTAAGAGACCTAAAAGGAAAGCCCCTCAAGTCATCCACGAGGAGGAAGAAGAGGATGACGAGGTCACTGAGGATGGCCTTGTTACGAAGAGGAAGAGGGTGGCACCTTCTTCACCACCCGCTCCACCCCCTCTTCCATCCTCAACACCACCATCGACGCCTGCTCCTCCTCCACCATCGCCAACACCACAGGCTCCTTCCTCACCAGTCCAAACGGTTCCACTGGCCACTGCGCCACCTGCAGCTGAGGCCTAAGAGCCAAATTTTCTGGAGGACCCCCCAAGCGCCTCTACGCCCTATGTGTCAGCTGGAGGGGGCCCCCCTTCAAACGCTTCAGCTGCGGAAAATGCTCCAGTCGGGGATGAGGTTGCTCATACCTCTCCGATTCTAATTATCGAATCCCCGATTGCGTCGCCACGCCAGGAAGCAACTACTGAAGAACCTGCTAAGGAAGGTGGCGACGAGAACCCACAACAAGCCCACCTGGCGCCTCTCCAAGCAGCAAACCTTCCCCTTGAGGTCACAAGGATGTGGGAACCTCTAACTGCCAAACTGAAAACCATAGCAGAGGATATCCCAGCGATCATAACCAGGGTTGTGGAAGGCTCAACCAGGAGGCTCCAGGTCGACCTCTTCAACCTCAAAACCGAAAACAGCACCATGAGGATCGAGGTGGAGAAGTTGTCCTTCAGCCTGACACTCGCAGAAATCGAACACTCCCGAGTGGAGGATGCAATGAATACCGAGCTCAGGCTGGCGCGCAAGGAGGCTACTGACCTCCGCCGCAAAGTTCACGAACTTGCCCAAGAGAAGGTCGAGCTGGAAAGCAAGATCGTGCCTCTTCGCGCCAAGGCGATCGACCTGGAGGCTCTCATGAAAGCTGACGCCGCTAAGGTGCAAAAACTGGAGCAGAGGTCGATCGACCGAGAGAAACTACTTGGGCAAGTAGAAAAGGCGAGGGACGACGCCATGGCTGATCTCGTCGAGGCCAACAAAGAGAAGGGAAAGATGGCTGCTGAGTTGGCCCAAGCACAATCGTATTCCAAGAAGGTTACTGAAGACCTTCTCCAGGCTCGAGAGACCAACAAACAACTTAAAAAACAGGTTGAAGAGCTGGAACAGCAGAATAAAGAGCTGAAAGAGCAAACTGGAGACCTCAAGAAGCGGATTGAGGAACTTCAGGGGCAAATCGAAGAACTTAAGCTAAACTCTGCTCAGATTCTGGCTGCTGGATTCGAAGCTGCGCGGGAACAATTCGCTTGCCTATTCCCCGATCTGGATCTCAGCCTGGTGTCGCTGAACAACGAAGTAGTAGATGGAAAGGTCGTTCCTGCTGAAGACTAATCAACTCCATTTCATCTGCTACTTTTATGATTTCCCTTGTATATATCTTGTAATAAACTCATGCATATGTGCTTCTAACAGATACTTGACAAAGTTTGGATATTCCCTCTCCTGACTTCTTTAAGCGCTTTAACCTTCTTTGCATGTTCAACTTTGTCGGATTTAACTTAACGATTTTGCAAACACGACCTTTTGACTTAACTGCTTCGAACCACTTCAAACTCAAGTAATAATCACTTTAACCAACTTGTACTCTTAAGGCAACTAACCTTATCGCAAGAATACCCTTCAAGCAACCAACTGTAACTCAATTATTGGCTCAAACACCGTCCCACTCGACCTGCTTCATCAAACAAGTCTTTTAACCTTCTCGCCGCTGTTTGAACTTTTCCCGATCGCCAAGAACTCTTGGTAACATTAGCTTTTCCTAGCCTCATGCTTTGGCAATCGTTTCTTTGCATGGGGGCAGAGACGCCCTTAGGGATCTCTCTTTACCCTCCTGGACTTCAGAACAAAGACCGGCTGACTAGGTGTTGTCTTCGAACCTACCTTAGCCACCTTCCATACTTCTTCCACCCTCTGCGCCATACCTGAACTCGTTCGAGACGAGAAGGATTTTATCTTGCCTAAGCTCGCATGTAAGCGAGAAGGTCTTTAACTCGCCTGAACTCGCTCATCGGCGAGAAGGTCTTTATCTGGTGCCTCAACTTGCCCAGGGTGTACATCTCCTCCCCCCTGGATGCACTGAGGACCTTTCTCTTTCTCGCCTGCACTCGCTCGACGGCGAGGAGGTCTTTAACTGGCCTTAGCTCGCTCAACGGCGAGAAGGACTTTATCTGGTTCCTCAACTTGCCCAGGGTGTACATCTCCTCCCCCCTGGATGCACTGAGGACCTTTCTCTTTCTCGCCTGCACTCGCTCGACGGCGAGGAGGTCTTTAACTGGCCTTAGCTCGCTCAACGGCGAGAAGGACCTTATCTGGTACCTCAACTTGCCCAGGGTGTACATCTCCTCCCCCCTGGATGCACTGAGGACCTTTCTCTTTCTCGCCTGCACTCGCTCGACGGCGAGGAGGTCTTTAACTGGCCTTAGCTCGCTCAACGGCGAGAAGGACCTTATCTGGTGCCTCAACTTGCCCAGGGTGTACATCTCCTCCCCCCTGGATGCACTGAGGACCTTTCTCTTTCTCGCCTGCACTCGCTCGACGGCGAGGAGGTCTTTAACTTGCCTCAAAACGCGCGAGGGCGTCGAGGTCTTTCATCTGGTGCCTCCGATCGCCGAAAGACGATGAGGACTTTAAAACTTAACTGGTGCCTCCAATCGCCGAAAAACGATGAGGACTTAAAACTTAACTGGTGCCTCCAATCGCCTAAAAACGATGAGGACTTAAAACCTTTTAGAAAGCATGCGATATATCTTTTCTTGCCTTAAATCACGTACAAGCGACAAGGTCTTTCTTCAAAACTCTTGAAAAAAAAGCAAACATGCAATCTGAAAACGCCTTATAGTTCAAAAACTCTTCTTTATTGGGTGGCCTCATTAAAAACCCTCCTTAGGGAAAAAAGAGTGCCCCCTTGAAACTGTTTTAACAGACACATTGTAATATAACATTTGTGTTTGTCTTTACTTACAAAGCTCTTAGCTATAGTACAACTTCAGGTGTGTGGCGTTCCAGGTGCGAGGAATCGCCCCTCCTTCCAGCGTCTCTAAGCGGTAGGCCCCGTTCCCGAGCGCCTCGGTTATTCTGAACGGTCCAGTCCACTTGGGTGACAGTTTATTCTCCATCTCGTACTGGTGGGCCTTCCTCATTACCAAGTCGCCCTCTCTAAACTGCCTTGGCATCACCTTCGAGTTGTATCTTCGTTCAACCCTTCTCTTCACGGCCTCAGCCTTCAACCTCGCCTCTTCTCTAACTTCATCCAGCAGATCCAGGTTCAGCCTTCTCTCTTCATTCGAGTCTTCCTCTACGAAGTTCTGGAATCTCGGCGAGCTCTCCTGGATCTCCACCGGAATCATGGCATCACACCCATAGACCAAACTGAACGGGGTCTCATGGGTTCCTGACTGCTCGGTGGTGTGGTATGCCCAGACTATACGGGGCACCTCCTCAGCCCAGCTTCCCTTGGCTTTTTCTAGCCTTCTCTTCAAACCTCTAAACAACACCCGATTAGCTGACTCCACCTGGCCATTTGTCTGAGGGTGCTCAACGGATGCAAACACTTGTTGAATTCCCACCCCTTCGCAAAGCTTCTTCAACAGGTGGCTTGCAAACTGCGTCCCATTATCTGACACCAGGCGCTTAGGCACTCCAAACCGGCACACGATGTTCTTCCATACAAAACCTTCGATCTTGTGTGCGGTGATCTGGGCCACTGGTTCTGCTTCAATCCACTTGGTGAAATACTCAATCGCCACCACCAAGTACTTAATTTGCCTGATCGCCAGCGGGAAAGGTCCCAGGATGTCGATTCCCCAAGTATGAAACGGCCAAGGGCTATAGATCGACTTCAACTCCTCGGGAGGTGCCTTATGCCAATCGGCGTGCTGCTGGCATTGTTTACAACATTGGGCATATTTCTTGCAATCTTCTCTCATGGATGGCCAGTAGTAGCCTGCACGGAGAGTCCTCGCGGCCAGAGCTCGACCCCCGACGTGGCTTCCGCATATACCTTCGTGGAGCTCCGCCATGATTCTCGTGCACTTCTCGCCGTGTATACATTCCAGGAGCGGGTGAGTGAACCCAAACCTGTACAGATCGCCATCAATCAACGTGTACTTGCTGGAATTTTTCTTTACCTTCCTAGCTTCTGTCGGATCCAGCGGGAGGAGGCCATCTGCCAGGCACCGTTTGTATTGCGTTATCCAAGTGTCTGGCTCATGGGCGGCGCAGACCTGCATCACGTCCACCTTCTCTCCTCGACATGCTCTAACTCTCGGCGATCTCAGAGTTTCTTGCGTCAAGGACTTATGGCTTCTCGCTGCTCTCTCCGTCGACTTGCTTATCTGAAGGACCAGGTGATCTGCTACAAATGCCCTCGGCGTCTTCAAAGTTTCTTGAATCACCGTCCTCTGCCTACCCCCCTTGCCTGAGCTGGCGAGCTTAGCAAGCAAGTCAGCTCGGGCATTCTGCTCCCTGGGCACATGCACTACTTCAAAGGAGGCAAAGGAACCCTTCAATTCCTGCACATACGCCAAGTAAGCCGCCATTTGTGGATCTTTAGCCTGGAACTCGCTTGTTACTTGCCCTGTGACTAGCAGCGAGTCACTCTTAGCCATCAGCACCCTAGCTCCCATCTCCTTGGCCAGCAAAATCCCGGCGATCAGCGCCTCATACTCTGCTTGATTGTTGCTGGCTTTGAAGGCAAACCTCAAAGATTGTTCAATCAGCACGCCGTTGGGTCCTTCCAATATGACTCCAGCACCGCTGCCCTGCTGGTTCGACGATCCATCCACCGAAAGTACCCAACGGAAATCGTCTCCTTCAACCCGCGTCGCCTCTGACGAGAGCTCAACCACGAAATCTGCAAAGATTTGCCCCTTGATCGGGCCTCGGGGCCCGTATTTGATATCAAACTCTGACAACTCTACTGCCCATTTCACCATCCTTCCCGCAACGTCGGGTTTCTTCAAGACCTTCTGGATGGGCAGGTCAGTCATCACCAGTATTGTGAAATTGTGGAAGTAGTGGCGCAACCTCCTCGCCGAAAACACCACAGCCAGCGCAGCCTTCTCCAGGGCCTGATATCTCGTTTCTGGGCCCTGCAACACCTTGCTCACGAAATAAATAGGCTTCTGAGCCTGATCTTGATCCTGGGCGAGCACCGCACTCACCGCCCTCTCAGTCACAGCAAAATACAACCTGAGAGGGATTCCCGCCAGCGGTTTGCACAGAACCGGCGGGCTCGCCAGATACTCCTTCAGTTTGACGAAAGCTTCCTCGCACTCTTTCGTCCAAACAAACTTATTATTGCGCCGCAGACATTGAAAACAGGGATGCCCCTTTTCTCCGCTAGCTGACACGAAGCGAGATAGGGCTGCCATCCGACCTGTTAGCTGCTGGACTTCTTTCACCGTAGCTGGGCTCCTCATCGCCAAGATGGCGGCACACTTGTCTGGGTTGGCTTCTATTCCTCTTTCAGTCAAGAGGAAACCCAGAAACTTTCCAGCTTCCACGCCGAAAATGCATTTCTCCGGATTGAGCCTTAACTTGAACTTGGCGATCGTCGTGAACAATTCTTCCAAGTCTGCAACGTGCTTGCTTTTCTCCTGCGAGGTCACGACCATGTCATCGACGTAGGCTTGCACGTTCCTTCCCAGCATCGGTGCAAGTACTCGATCCATCAGCCTCTGGTACGTGGCCCCCGCGTTCTTCAGCCCAAACGACATCACCTTATAGCAATAACACGATCTCTCCGTCATGAAGGCTGTTTTCTCTTCATCCATGGGATGCATCTTGATCTGATTATATCCCGAGAAGGCATCCAGGAAACTCAGCAGCTTGCACCCTGCAGCACTATCAACCAGGGCATCAATGCTTGGTAAAGGATCCGAATCCTTTGGGCAAGCTTTGTTCAGATCGGTGAAATCGACGCACATGCGCCATTTCCCGTTACTCTTCTAAACCAGTACGACATTTGCCAACCATTCAGGGTACTGGACTTCCCTGATGTGGCCTGCAGCGAGGAGTTTCTGTGTTTCGTCCCCGATCGCCTGCCTCCTCTCCTCGTTGAATTTTCTTCTCCTTTGTCGCACCGGTCTCACCATGTTGTCCATCGCCAGATGATGGCACAAGAAGTCGGGATCAATCTCGGGCATGTCCGAAGCGGACCAAGCAAACGCGTCCAGATGCCGCTCAATCACCTTGGCGATCTGGTCCTGGAGATCGACCTCCAGAGATCTTCCCAACTTGAAGACTTTTCCTCCGATCTCCTTTTTGAGCCACTGCTCGACAGGTTTAGGCCTGGATTCTCTGGCGATCACCGCCCTGGCGATTCCCTGTTCCCTTGCTTCCTCGGGGCGATTTCGCGCCTCTTCCTCCTCCAGGCCAGCATTCCTCTCCCCCAGCTCGGCATCCACCATTTCCACGTCTCTTCCGGCGGCCTCCTCTGTTACCGTTGATCTGGGCTTCACACCGGGAGGTGGGGTGGTTGTTACATAACTCACTGATCTTTTGTTTTTCAGGCTATTCTCATAGCACCTTTTCGCTTCTTTCTGATCAGACTTGATCGTGATCACCACCCCTTCCATGGACGGCAACTTCACCTTCATGTGCCGAGTCGACGGAATGGCGCCTATCCTGTTAAGAGTGGGCCTTCCCAACAGGATGTTATATGCTGAAGGGGCGTTTACGACGAGGTACTTGATATTCTCCGTCCTCGACCCAGCCTCATCTGTAAACGTGGTTCTCAGCTCAATGTACCCCCTGACCTCCACCTGGTCACCAGCGAACACATATAAGCACCCTCCATAGGGCCTTAGCTGGTCAAGGGGCAATTCCAGCTGCGTGAAAGTCGGCCAGAACATCACGTCTGCCGAGCTTCCTTGGTCCACCAGAACTCTGTGGACCTTCCTTCCCGCTGTAACCAACGAAATAACTATGGGATCGTTGTCATGAGGCACAACGTCCCGAAGATCCTGCTTGGTGAACGTAATGTCCACTTCCGGCGAGTGATCTTCAAACATGTCCACTGTCATCACCGATTGCGCATACTTTTTCCTCTGTGATGCGGTGCATCCACCACCTGAGAAACCCCCTGCAATGGTGTGGATCTCCCCGTGGATAGGCATCTCGTGTTGCTGGGCTTCTCCACCTGCTGGCTGGGAACTCGACGCTCCCCCCGTCCTCCTATCCAACAGATAGTCATTTAGGAACCCGCTCTTATCCAGATCGTCGAGCTGATATCCCAAAGACAAACACGAGTCCAAGGTGTGGCCAAAACATTGGTGGAACTCGCACCAGGCGTCCGGATTTGACCCCAGCACCTTGTCGCCCACCTTCTCAGGCGCCTTCAACCTAGCAGATATGTTAGGGATGGCGATTAGGTCCGCTAGTCCCATGACAAATTTGTGCTTAGGCGGGCGATTGTATTCCCGGCGTGCAGGTTGCTGGCGCGCTTGGCTTCTTCCCTTGTTTCTCCTGTCGTAAGGATGGCGAGTCCTCTGGTCTTTTCTGGCCGCCGCCGCCGTTTCCAGCACCCTCTGCGGTTGGATCCTGGTCTGGGCGCGTGGCTTGGCGGGAGCCACGCTGCCTCTCTTCTCGGCGACTTCACTCTCGTCGGCGATGTGGGCCACCGCAAGTCGCCTGACTTCAGCAAACGTCGCTGGATGAGCCCTGATCAGGGCCTCGCAGAATGGCCCTGGCTGCACGCCCTTCTTGAAGGCATAGACCAGCATTTCTTCATCCTTGGCCGGCGATCTGACCATCTGCGCTCCGAAGCGATTGAGGTAGTCTCTGAGGGACTCCCCATGGTACTGCCTTATATCAAACAGATCATAAGACACCCTGGGCGGTGCCTTATTCACAATGTACTGCTCGACAAAGATTTTCGTGAACTGTTGAAAATTGGTTATGTGGCCGTTAGGCAGGCTCACAAACCACTCCATCGCCGTTCCTTGGAGCGTACTCACGAACATCTTGCAATAGACGGCGTCTGACCCTCCTGACAGCATCATCTGCGTATGGAACGTGGTCAGATGAGCCTCTGGATCCTCCACGCCGGTAAAGACAGCTTTAACCGGAACCACGCTCGTGGGAATTGGCGTGTCGGTAATCGCCTGAACGAAAGGCATTGGGAAAACACGAGGTGGCGTCGACGGCGCCACCTCTTCAGCAGAAGAACGTCCTTACTGCTCCTGAAGAGCTCGACGCAGCTCCTCAGTCACCTTGCTGAGCTCCTCGTTCCTGGCGCGAGAGGCGACCAGGTCCTCATGTATCCTCGCCTGCTCTACGCGCGAGGCTTCCACAGTTGCCTGCAACGAGCGCATCATCTCTGCCATCTGCGCCATGGTCATGGCGGCGTCGCCTTCAGCAGCGACAGGCGCCACGGGACTGGAACGATTGCTTCTCATTTTTCTCATTAACTTCAGCGAATCACAGGAATGCAGCGAACAACACTTCAGCCTCGATCGAATCAGCGATCAATCGGAGAAAACAGTGCGAGACTGTGCAAGAAAACTCAAGAACACCGTAAGCCTTCAAAGAAAACCACAACTTCGCCAGAAACCACCGCTTCCCCGCGAACAACCAAACAAGCGAAAGAACTCGAACTTCCACCAAACAGATTACGCGTAAGCAGCAGAAAACCTTACTCCACCGATCGAAAAGCCAAACGAACGGTTCAAAACGCAAATTCACCGAACGAAACTCAAAGAGACCGCGAACGACGGTTGCACCAGCACACAACCACGCAGAAAACTTCGAAAACTTCCAAGAACTCACGCTGTGGATGGGAGCAAGCTTTACACGGCCCCACGGTGGGCGCCTGATGATCCTGCCTGTTGACCGGAACGCTGGAAACTGCCTCGTCAAAGGATCGACGTGCGCACCGCTTCTCACCTCCGTTCCTCTTCGGGATCTACCTCAAGAACCTGCAAAGAAACAGCACGGCGCCGCTGCGGCCGATCGCACTCCAACGCTCAAGTCAGTGACGGTATCACCAAATACTAAGAGAACAAGAACCGTGCAAATCCTCTCTCACAGTTAGCTCTATCACTCGCAAGCGTAAAGTGTATAAACTGAGCGTGCGTACCTCAGAAAGTTTGTTAAGAACTCTTATATACCTGGTAGCTTTCTCTCTCCTGGCAGTTACAGACTTGGACACGTGGCTCGCATCCAAATGTACACGTGCCATCATCTGCAGGCTCCCTGACTTGGCGCTGCTTCTACTCTCATTTTGGCTAAGTTACGTATGCATGGTACTGCCCAGTGCATAGCGAACTTGGGAGTGCGATCTCTACTGGAACTGGCGAGTTAGGGGCCTTCATACACCTTCCTTGTGGTCTCGCCGGCCGCCTTCATAATCTGCTTCTCCTTCATCTTTGACGATGTGCTCACTCCGGCGATCTCCTTCATCTGACGACTTCATCTTTAACATGGCGATCGCCGATCCTGGTAAGTTGGAACTCGGAACACGCCAATATAACAACTGGCGACTACACGAGCCCCCCGACTTCCTTCCCTCTTGCCAACCTGGCGCCTTGCAACACGCCTATACTGTAGCAGGGTGCCACGTCATCACACCCGACCACCAGGGCGGTACATTTTCCATTATGTCTTTGCTAGTTCATAATTTTGTTTTTTGTTCCTATTAGGATTCCTCTGTTTCTGAAAAAAAGTGCTTACTGTTTTTCTTATTGTGAATTGATTTACTCACTGGAAAATTCTGAAATTCTGGATTTGTGATATTCAAAGTGTTAGAAAAGCGTAGAAAAAAAATCATTCAAAAATTCAAAGTACACAAAAAATGATAAATAAAATAAAAAAAAGTGTACAATTCTGCCAAAAAGAATACGGTAATCTGGCAGCGATTTTAAAAAAATTATCTCAATTAATTGGCTTACTGTTTTTAATTGATTCCAGTGCCATTATTGATTTAACATCTTGAAGTTTCTTTGGTTTAAATTTCATAATCCAGTTCGCTCTACATCATTCCAGTTAAATCAGTGAATATCAAGCACAGTTTGCATTAAAAAAAAAAATTTCCAGTAGCTAAATTTTTGTTTTCTTCATCTACTCTAGTGCTTTTGCTTAAGTATTCTTTTGTGTGCCTACTTTCTCATTGAGTTCTTTATTTTCTTTATTGTCTTTCATTCCTTACTCTTTGAGTTTGTCTTACATATAGTATTCCTTTTGCAAATACCTTTCTTTGCTTATACCTTTTCTTGTTTGTCTTTATTGATTCTTTGGTTTTGTGGTGGTTGCTCTTGAGATTGGTGTGCTTGCTTTGACATCTTTCATTTGAGGATTCCAAGGCCTCAAGATCGGATTGGTGCAAGAACATTATTTCTTTGAGAGTGATCTCTTTTTCTGCCTCAATTCACTTCGGCATTTTGCTTAAAACACTCACTGTTTTTGCTAATTTTGTTTCTTAACTTGTTTGCTGTTTTTGTGTGTTTGCTGTTTTTAATTACAAATGGCTGGATTTTCAAGTGATGCATCATACAAGTAGAATTCTCCTTCCAAAGCTTCAATCCTTGGTGAATTACATGAAGCACAAAGAACTATTAGACGCTTGGAAGAGAAAATGCAAAAGATGGAGGTCCAACAAGCTAGACCATCTCCTTCTATCCATGATGGGCATCATTCACATAGACCTTCAACAAGAGGTTCTTCCAATGACATAGGCCGTGAAGAGGACCATAGGAGAAGGAGAACTCCACCCCAATTCCTTGGACATAGACATCACAACCAAGGGGAGAGACCTCACTATGGCAATGGCTACTACCAAGATGCAAAGGCTAGGCTACCTTCGGTCAAGCTTCCTTGTTTCAATGGCTCAAGTGATCCTAATGTATATTTAGATTGGGAGGCTAAGTGTGAAAAAATATTTGAGATCCATGAGATCCAACATGAGCATAAGCTTAAGCTAGCCACCCTAGAGTTTAGTGATTATGCCATGAAATGGTGGCATGGAATTGTAAAGGACATTATCTATCACAAGGGTCCTCCCGTGGACTCTTGGAACACTTTAAAGGATCAAATGCGCGCTAGATTTGTGCCCCCACATTTTAGGAAAGACCTCATGTTGAGACTCCAACGGTTTCAAGAAGGCACGCTAAATGTGGATGAATATTATAAAGAGCTAGAAACGCTTGTGCTTAAAATTGAATTAGAGGAAAGTGAGGAAGCTATGATTGCTAGGTTTGTGAGTGGTCTTAGGAAGGATATTCAAGACATTGTTGAGTTACAAGAGTATTCATCATTGGGCTCTTTAGTTCATCTTGCAATGAAGGTGGAAGCCCAACTTGCTAAGAAAAACTCTTTCAAAAATGCTTCCAATGATGGATACTACTCCAAGTCTTGGAGAAACAAAAATTCTTTTTCTAAACATCCTTCCAAAGATTCTTCTTTCAAACCCAAGGATCCTACGCCATCTACTTCTAGACCTAAATCCCCAATTAAATCGTCTAGTCAAAAGTGTTTTAAATGTTTGGGATATGGTCACATTGCTGCTAATTGCCCTTCTAAACGAAGTATGTACATGCATGAAGGCATTGTAGTTAGTGAGCATGATTCCAATTCACCTAGGCATTCTTCACCTTCTAGACCATCAAGTGAAAATGAGAGTGAAAGTCCTTGTGAAGGTGACTTATTGATGGTAAGACGTATGTTGGGCACAATTCCAAAATCTTTGAATGATACTCAAAGAGAAAATATTTTTCACACCCGATGTCTTATCAACAACAAGTTATGTTCCTTGATTATTGATGGGGGAAGTTGCACTAATGTGGCTAGTACAAGAGTTGTGGAGAAGTTAGCCTTACCCACTATCTCTCATACCAAGCCCTACAAATTACAATGGCTTAGTGAAGTAGGTGAAATCATGGTGAATAAACAAGTCCTCATTAACTTCGCAATAGGAAAGTATAAAGATGAGGTTTTATGTGATGTTGTGCCCATGGAAGCATCTCATCTTCTTTTAGGAAGGCCTTGGCAATATGATAGACATGTTTTAAATGATGGCCTATCCAATACAATGTCTTTTTCCTTCCTAGGGCGCAAGGTTATATTAAAACCCCTCTCTCCCAAAGAGGTTCATGAGGACCAAATAAAAATGAAAACTAAAAGAGAAAATGAGAAAGAAAAAGAAGTAAGTACTACACCGAGTCACACCATTTTCTCCTCTAAATCCATCATGTTGACTCGTGCTATGCCTCAAATGGACCGTCCAAGGTCTTCTTCTTCTTTATCTTTTTCATTACCCAAGGTTCCTATTTCAACACCACCTTGGTTAAAATATGTTAGGGATGATTTTTTCATACCTCCTAATGGGTTTCACGATTTAAGAGGTCTTTTTCCCAAAAATATCATCATTCCCAAACACATTTTTCCAACTTGGTCGATTTGTAGGACCTCATTTTCTGCAATCGCTTTGGTTCCATCTGCTAAGTCATGTATTCCTTTTTCTTACACTTTTGATTGTAAAAGTAAACTGACTTTGTTATATGCAAGGATTCAGAATTCGTGGGCGAATTCTCTCCAACTCGGGGAGTATGATGAGAATCAACTAAAGGTGGCTTTTTATAATGAAGAACAAGATCATTCGCCTTCACATTTAAAGTTTTTCTTGTTAATCTTTGCAAAAGATAAAGCCTAAGCCCAAGCCCAAGCCCAAGAAGGCCAAAGCCCACAAAAGCCCAAAGACCATCCCATGAAGGGCAAGGCCAAGTTTTAAATAAATATTGTTTAGAAAGGTGCTTAGAGGGAAACATTAGAAACCTCTATTGTTAAAGCATCTTTTAGTCTTTAGTTAAGAGTCTTAGGGGGGGGTGTTAGTAGATAGGTGTAGGAGTAAATAAGGAGGTGCCAAAGTGAGAGAAAGGATCACACCTTCCTCATGCTTTGTTTTAGGCGCAAATTCTAGAAGCTTTTTGCGAGGGAGTTTTTTGAATTTGTGTAGCTTACATTTCAGCACCTTAGGCTATAAATAGAGGTGCTCTCTTTGTAAATTGGAGATTGGAATTTGATCCGATCGGTCATCGGTAGTCGATGACGTCAGCAACAGAGAACCACGTGGACCACTCGCAGGGTGACACGTGGACCAGGTGGCAGAGAGGTCAGGGGGACGATCGCCAAGAGTGGTGATCGGTGGTCAGTAACCAAGTTACCACCGACAGATCAGGCGGCAGAGAGGTCGGGGGATAGATCACCAAGAATGGTGATCGGTGGTCAGTAGCCAAGTGGCCACCAGCAGACCAGTTCCCAGACTCGCGCCTGGAGGCAGAGCGCGAGAAGCGAATAAACACCGATCAGTCATCGGGTGTATTGTCATCGGGGTCTCGTGTTACACGCAGTTAAACTGGGACTGAGGTTCCCAGCGAGAGCGTTACGCATGGATCTCGCATGAGCACACCTCAGGGAATCATGCACGAGAGTGGCCTGAGGGAACTAGTAAGCCAGTCAGTGATTGGTGATTCCCTCAACCCATTACGTGCGTGGCATCGTGAAGGGTAAGTCGCCTACGCAGAGAGCAACGTTTGGTGAGTGTGCCTAGACCAGCCACACCCGACGTTCACCTAAGAGTATGCGATTTACCCAGATAAGAGAAATATCCTAAGCTACTCCGCGAGGGCGTAACTTAGGCACACAAAGAGAAGCGCTAGAGCCCTTCCAGTAAATGACACGTGTGTGGTTAGATGCGAGTTGCAGGCCTCCACGTGTCACCATCTGAGAGGGGTGCGGTCCAGACAAAAGTGCACTCCGTACCATTAAGGGTACAGACAGGCGCAGCCCAGCGCAGAGACGCGCGGACACGCACAGACACCCACACTCTCTGATTCTGCAGGTACACTTTCTCTGAAAAGCGTAACAGGTTTCTGACACATGCCAGAAAAGCATAACAGAATTCTGTTATGCCCAGAAACAGAGACAGAGAGATAAAAGGAGGAATCAGGGAGAGAAGTGGGGGGATACGAAAAACAGAGAGGAAGAGTTTTTCACACACACTACTAGTTTTCTAGTCTTTGGTGGTTCTGTGGACTAACTTGATCGTCGGAGTGCAAACGACCGCTAGAGGCGCCGTCTGTGTGTTTTGCAGGCCACGTTTGGAGAAGCAAGAGAAGGTTCTGAGGGTGATTCTGCAGAAGACGCAGTCGCGTAGACAGGGCAGAGAGTGCTACGAAGCGATTCCTCCACGTTCGAGTTGCCGGCAGGATCATTTGGCGCCCACCGTGGGGCACGAGTGAGTCGTTGTCCCATATATACCACAGTTTTAAAGCTTACCAAAGTTTTATCAGTTTCGTTGATAGAGAAAGATGCCTAGAAACAGACAACCATCGCCTGCGCCATCCGCCGACGAAGGAGCTATGACAATGGCGCAGGTCCTAGAAATGGTGCGCACGCTGCAGGATAACGCCGCAACGTCAAAGGTTGAACAAGAGAGGATGCAGACGGAGTTAGCTGCTTCGCAAAGCAGGAACGACGAGCTGAATCGCGTCAATGAGGAGTTGAGAAGGACGCTGCAGGCGCAGAGGGAACACATGGTTGACGAAAGGGTGTCTAGACAGCCCTCACCTCCAAGAGCGTTCCCCATGCCATTCTCCCCTGAGATCATGGGAACCATGGTGCCTCCCAACCTGGTGGGGGTGAAGGCATCGTTCAAAGGGGTAGAAGACCCGGAGGCGCATCTGACGGCGTTCCACACCCAGATGATGTTGTCTGGGGGTTCAGACGCTGTCTACTGCAAAATGTTTATGAGTACGCTCAGCGGAATCGCCATGGAGTGGTTCGTGAGCCTACCAGAAGGACACATCACGTCTTTCTCTCAGTTCTCGAAGCTCTTCACTGAACAATACATCGTCAACAAGGCACCTGCAGTGGTGTCCTACGATCTGTTCGACGTGCGCCAATACCAGGGGGAGTCGCTGAAGGAATACCTCAACCGCTTTGGGGCACAAGTGGTTAGATTGCCCAGCAAAGATGAAGATATGCTGGTGCACGCGTTCAAGAAAGGAGTGCTGCCTGCCCCTTCAGCGAATCTCTCATCAGGAGCCATCCCAGCACCTTTGCAGAGATCCGACGACGTGCGGTGGCACACATAGTGGCAGAAACAGAGGTTTCTGAGAAGAGAGGAAGTGTTGCACCACCAAGACCGCGTGGAGGGAAGGGAAAGCCACAGCAAGCAAGGGTGCATGAGGCCAAGGAGGGGAAGAAGGTGCGGGAAAAACCTCGCCCCTATGCACCAGGCAAAGACCAGAGCAGGGGGCGTGCAAGGGAGAATAACGCACCCCCGAGATACAACTTCATGGTGGGATTGGCGGATCTCATTGCCCTTCCTGCTATAGCCGCAAGACTACGAGTACCAGAGAAGACAGATAAGGTACTTGGAAGGAAGAAGAATGAATGGTGTGAGTTTCATCAGGCCTTTGGCCATACACTTCATTCCTGTTTGGCGCTGGGACACCAACTGGCAGAGTTGGTGAAGTCTGGTTTTCTAGCAGATTACCTACGTGAGCCGCAGGGTGATCGCGCGTCAGGATCCCAGACTGGAGAACAGCAGCATGAAGTCCCTGTGCACGGGGAAGTGCAGACGATCGCGGGAGGCTTCTCTAGTGGGGGATGCACAGCTTCACAAAGAAGGAGATACGCTCGATCGGTGATGGCGGTAGATGCAGTGAATGAGAGTCATTACCCTGAAGTGGACATTATCTTCAGGAAAGCTGACCTACGAGACGTTGTCCCGTACGACAACGACCCTGTGGTCATTTCTCTCATTACAGCGGGAAGACGAGTGCATAGAGTACTCGTAGATCAAGGAAGCTCGGCGGATGTCATGTTCTGGCCAACATTCAACAAGCTACAGTTGTCCCCTGATCAGCTAAGACCGTATACCGGGTGTCTCTACGGTTTTGCAGGAGATCAGGTAGAGGTGCGGGGATACATAGAGCTGAGGACAACGTTCACTGACGAAACGACAGCCCGCACTGAAAAGATAAAGTACCTGGTGGTGAACGCCCCTTCTGCGTACAATGTCTTGTTGGGGAGGCCAACACTCAATAGACTGGGGGCAATACCATCGACGAGGCATATGAAGTTGAAGCTGCCGTCGATGGAGGGGACCGTGATAACCATCAGGTCGGATCAGGCTGAGGCAAGACGCTGTTATGAGAACAGCTTGAAGCAAAAGAGAAGTGTGTGCCACGTCACCACAAAACCACCACCAGGCGTGCGCGAAGAGCGATCGGTGGTCAGAGAGACACAGGGTGCTCAGAGGATGGAGGATGCTGCGGTGGGGGGCTCCCAAGTAGCCCAAGTTGAAGAAGAAGAGGAAGGCGCGATCACTCCCCGCGAGTCAGGGATCGCGAGGGCGGTCATCGCCAGTGAGAGAAGGCCCCACCCAGCTGAAGGATGGGTCGAAATGGACATCGGGGGGAGAAAGTTCAAGTTAGCGGGATCCCTCGTTGAAGAAGAGCGAAGGCTGATCGTGGGTGTGATTGAGAAGCACATGAATGCCTTTGCATGGTCAGCATCCGACATGCTAGGAATCGACCCCGATTTCCTCTGCCATCGGCTGTCGATGGACCCTATGGTTCGACCTGTGCGACAGAGGCGAAGGAAATTCAACGAGGAGAAGAGGAAGGTGATCCACGACGAAGCGCAGAAGCTCCTTGCCGCGGGCCACATCAGAGAAATCCAGTACCCCGAGTGGCTAGCGAATGTGGTACTGGTTCAAAAGGCAAGCGGCAAGTGGAGGATGTGCGTGGACTTCACTGACCTCAACAAGGCGTGCCCCAAGGATTCTTACCCCTTTCCCAGTATAGATGCTCTAGTTGATAGCGCCTCGGGGGGAAAGCTACTCAGCTTCTTGGACGCTTTCTCGGGGTATAACCAGATCAGGATGCACCCAATGGATGAATGCAAGACTGCGTTTATGACGGAACGGTCTTGCTATTGCTACAAGGTCATGCCATTTGGGTTAAAGAATGCGGGGGCTACCTACCAGCAGCTCATGGATAGGGTGCTCTCGCCCATGCTGGGAAGGAACGTACACGCCTATGTAGATGACATGGTGGTTACGTCCCAAGAGAAGAAGCATCATGCAGCTGATCTGGAAGAGCTATTCACCGCCATTGCCAAGTACAGGCTGAAGCTCAACCCTGAGAAATGCATTTTTGGTGTAGAGGCTGGGAAGTTCTTGGGTTTCCTCTTAACAGAGCGGGGAATCGAAGCCAACCCAGAGAAGTGTGCGGCGATCGTGGCGATGAGGAGCCCAACGACGGTGAAGGAAGTGCAGCAGCTCACCAGTCGCTTGGCGGCCTTGTCCCGGTTTATGTCCGCTGGAGGGGAGAAAGGTCACCCATACTTCCAGTGTCTCAAACGCAACAACAGATTTCTCTGGACACAAGAGTGCGAAGAGGCCTTCATCAAGTTAAAGGGGTATCTGGCGAGCCCACCAGTCTTGCGAAAACCTCAGGTAGGCATCCCTCTTCGTCTATATTTTGCTGTGACGGAGAGAGCAGTCAGCTCAGTCCTGGTGCAAGAGCAGAACCAGGCCCAGAGGCCTGTTTACTTCGTGAGTAAAGTGCTCCAAGGCCCTGAAATGAGGTACCAAGCCCTCGAGAAGGCTGCTCTGGCGGTGGTGTTTTCAGCCAGAAGACTCAGGCATTACTTCCACAGCTTCACAGTGGTGGTGATGACTGATCTGCCTATCTTGAACGTATTGAAGAAACCTGATGTAGCAGGCAGGATGGTCAAATGGGCAGTAGAATTGTCAGAATTTGATTTCAGTACGAGCCCCGAGGACCGATCAAGGGGCAGGTGTTCGCGGACTTTGTAGTCGAGCTGTCATCAATCGCGACACCTGCAGAAGGGCTAGATTTTCGATGGGTGTTATCGGTGGATGGCTCCTCTAATAAGCAGGGAAGCGGCGCTGGAGTCATCCTGGAAGGACCAAATGGGGTACTGATCGAGCAGTCCCTCCGTTTTGCCTTCAAAGCTAGCAACAATCAGGCGGAGTATGAGGCCCTGATCGCAGGAATGTTGCTAGCAAGAGAAATGGGAGCAAGAAATCTGCTGGCCAAGAGCGACTCTTTACTGGTCACCGGGCAGGTTACGGGGGAGTTCCAAGCAAAGGATCCCCAGATGGCAGCCTACCTGGAGTATGTGCAGCTCCTGAAGACGTCCTTCGCCGAGTTTGAGTTAGTGCACGTGCCAAGAGAGCAAAATGCCCGAGCAGACCTGCTTGCTAAGCTGGCCAGCTCAGGCAAGGGGGGGAAGCAGAGGACCGTCATCCAAGAGACCCTGAAGGTGTCGCGCGCGTTCGTATCAGACAACCAGGTGCTTCATGTATACAAGTCAATGGAGCGTCTAACGATCGGTCATCGGTCGTTGACCCAAGAAACGCTAAGAGCACCGAGGGTGAGATCGCGACCGTCAAAGACCGATGAGTCGATGGAGGTCCATGCGGAGAACGAACCCGACACCTGGATGACGCCATACCAGCTATACTTAGAAGATGGTGTACTCCCGCTCGATCTGGCAGAGGCAAAAAGAATAAAGAGGGGTTCAAGTAAGTTTACTCTTATAGATGGAAGCCTATTTAGATTTGGATTTTCTCACCCTGTGCAGATCTGTGTACACGGCGAGCAATGCACTAGACTCATGTCTGAGCTGCATGAGGGGGTGTGCGGAAGCCACGTAGGTGGTCGCGCTTTGGCAAGTAGAGTACTCCACGCGGGGTACTACTGGCCAAAGCTGAAGGAAGATTGCATAAGGTTTGCTCAGCGATGCAAACAATGCCAACTGCATGCAGACTGGCACAAGGCACCCCCTGAGGAGTTGAGGTCCATCCATAGCCCGTGGCCATTCCATACATGGGGGATTGAAATCCTAGGACCCTTTCCCCTGGCGACAAGGCAGATGAAGTTCCTCATTGTGGCCATCGAATATTTCACCAAGTGGGTGGAGGCAGAGCCAGTCGCACACATCACCGCACAGAAAGTCGAACACTTCGTCTAGAAGAACATTGTCTGCCGCTTCGGAATACCCAAGAGGCTGGTTTCCGACAATGGCACCCAGTTCACAAGTTATCAGCTGAGGAAGATGTGTGAAGAGTTAAAGATACAACAGGTTTTCGCTTCAGTGGAGCATCCACAAACCAATGGGCAGGTGGAGTCAGCAAATCGAGTGCTGCTCAGGGGGCTGAAGCGAAGACTAGACAAGGCCAAAGGAGGCTGGGGAGAGGAGGTCCCCAGAATTGTATGGTCTTATCACACCACCCCACAGTCCAGCACCCATGAGACACCCTTCAGCCTTGTCTATGGGACAGACGCCATGATTCCTGTGGAGATACAGGAGAGCTCCCCCAGATTCTTGAACTTCGTTGCTGAAGAGTCCAATGAAGAGCGTAAGGTGAATCTGGATCTGCTAGACGAAGTGCGAGAAGAGGCCAGAGTCAGTGCTGAAGCTGTGAAGAGAAGAGTAGAGCGGAGGCACAACTCTAAAGTGAGGCCCAGGCGCTTCCAGGAAGGTGATCTGGTGATGAGAAAGGTGCATCAGAATGACATGCAGAACAAGTTATCCCCAAAGTGGACAGGCCCGTACAAAGTGGTGAAGACATTGGAGAACGGAGCCTATCGCCTAGAGACTTTGGAGGGAGGAGCAATCCCCAGAACGTGGAACGCCACCCACTTAAAATTTTATTTCAGTTAAAGTTGTACAGTAATGGCGTTCTCGCGCTAAAAAATACATGCTTTGTATGTGGTGGAAACAGTTGAACAGACAAGGGGGCACTCTTTTCCCTAAGGAGGGTTTTTAACGAGGCCACCCAATTAAAGAAAAATTTGCAGCATATAAAGTGTGCTCAAGTATTAAAGTTAAAATCCTCCTTGCCCCAGGTGCAAGTGCAGGTGATTGGTTAGGCCCTACTTGCCCTAGGCGCAAGTACTGGCACCGATCTAAGTCTTCCTCACCCCAGGTGTGAGCGCAAGCAGTTAAAGGTTTGAAAAGCCAGGGGTGCTAGTAAGACCAAGGGAGGGAAAGGAAAGGTTTTGACAAAACGTCCTTACCCACTTGGCATACACCAATATTGGCCCAGTAAGACTCTTAGTCCGAAACCCTTCTCACCCCAGGAGTGAGGCAGGGAATGAGCGACTCAACCCGCCAAAGGGTGATGACCTTGGGGAAAGTAAGAAGGGTTAGCGAGAAACACTTTTCTTTCCCCAAGACGAGGCATCACCTTGAGCGATCGATGTCGAAGTCCTCTATGCACTTAGCACTAGAGCGACAGAGAAGCTAAGTAAAGACTAAAGAACGATCACTGTTGAGTCGTCAGTAATTGGCTAGTGGTGCAAAGCAGCGCACGAGGACTGTTAAACACCAAGCTGAGGGAATAGCCAGTCGTGATCAAGTAGAAGCGAAAGAATAAGAGAAGCAGATCGCGCTAAGCCTAAGCTGGTTAACACTTAGTCGTGCGCAAAGTGAAAGACGAAGCCCAAGATCGCGCTGAACCTAAGCTAGCTAACAGTTAGTCGCGCACATAAAGATAAGTGAAGTTCAAAGAAAATACAAGGGAAGAAACTTATGCAATAAAAGAAGCATTGAGATATCACATTCATAGCCAAGTCTTATACAATTTTAAAGTACAAAGAAAAATTGTGCAAAAGTTAAATTTACAGAGAAGAGAAAGGTTTAAGGGGCAGGAGGCATGAGCTTTCCATCCACCACTTCATGGTAGATGCTGAACTGCGAGAGGTCCAGGTCTGGGAGAACGCATCTGATTTGCTCGAGTGCTAGCCCGAATCCATCTGTAAGGGCATCAGCACCCACGTTCATCAAATCAGCCTTCTCCACCTCCAGTTCTTACTTTGAAGCCTCCGCAGCATCTCTCTCAGTGGTGACGGCAGCAAGGGAGGAGGCAGCTTCAGACAGTTTGCCCACCACCTCCTCAAGTCTCTTCTCCCCAGCAGCAGCTGCTTCTTTGGTGGACTCGAGCTCTCCCAATAGCTGAGTGTTCTGTTGGCGCAGGGAGGAAGTCTCGGCCCTAAGCTCCACCACCTCGTAGTCCAAAGAGCTCACCATCTGCCCCATCAAGATCTCCGTCTTGATGGTCTCTTGGACCTGCGGTAGGTATTCCCTCCTAGCCTTCTCCACCATGCCTCGCATCAGTTCAACGGACCCTTGAGCAGCTTCGAAGTCACTTCGCAGCGACTCCTTGTCGTGCTCAAGCTCCTTCACCCTCTTCTCCAGGGCTATTTGTTTGCGATGCTGGGTGGAGAATTCCAGAGAGAGCACCACCTGCCTTGCCAGGTGCATGTCAACCTCATCACCATTCCACTCGACGAGCTCCCGGTTACTTATGAGCTGTCGAACTAGGGTGATGACCCTGCTGAAATTCTCGTGGGTGGCCCCAAAAGCGCTTGGGCGCGAGCTAGACCCACCACATTCAGCAGTGGCGGTAGGGATTGGCAACAGTGGTGGTGGTGCACCCCCAGTTTGGGCAGAAGCGCCCCCAGCAGGATGAGCGGATGGACCAGGTGATTGGCCTGCTGGGGGGGAAGATGGCAGTTTGGTAGTTGGAGGCAACTGCTGGCCTGGAGAAGGAAGGTTGGTGGGCTCTGAGGCAGTTTGAGCGCAGGGAGGAGGGGAAGCCCCTTCCTCTACTTCCACCACCTCAATCTCTCCAGGCTGGAGAGATGAGGCCCCCTCAACTGCTGCTCTCTTCCTTTGGCGGTGTACAAGAGGAGAACCTGAGCTCTCCTCTTCAGTTGAGGCAGCAGCAGCAGCAGCAGCAGAAGAAGTGGAAGCCTTCACCAGCCTTTTCCTTTTCTTCCCTTGCTCGGGGCCTTCAGCTGGCGCGACCGAGAGTGGAGGGGCTGCAATGGGCTCAGTTGTAGAAGAAGAGGAGCCAGTGCCCTTGGCTCCCCTGTGTTTGGCAAGCTCCAGCAGAGCCAGCTTCCTGAATTTCCCCGTCATTGAGTCTGCATAGACGAGAAAAGGAGGGGTTAGTTGACCAAGGTATGCAAGTAAGTTAAAAAACACATAAAAGCATGCATGGAAAGGTGCAGGTATCCTAAGAGGAGAATGAAGAGCTACCTATATACTTTTTTAAGGCCACCACATCGAACTCGTCTTTGATGAGACGAGCAGAATTGTACTTGGCCCCCAGGAGCAGCCCGCACAGCTCGCGCTCATAGGGAGCCATAGGTTCGAGGCCCCTGGATTTCTTGAATTCGACTCCAGGAACCCAGTAGAGGGGGTACCCCTCGAGCAGATTTGGACTTTGAGGGGTAGCAGATATCATGTAGAATCTGCCCTTCCAATCTTTGAAGGATTGCTGGTACAGGCCGAGTAGCACCCGTCCAGCAACCCCGTTCAGGCTGACCCAGGACCTGTCCCCAGGGTTCTTCGCTTCGAAGAAGTAGAGGAACACGTCCACGGAGGCGTTGTGCCCGAAATAGCTGCAGAGGATCTGAAACTCCCGGATGAAGGCCTAGGCATTTGGATGGAGTTGGCAAGGCGCGACGTTTAGCTCCATCATCAGCTCCTTTTCGAAGAAAGTGAAAGGGAGGCGCAGCTTCAACCTCTTGAAGATAGCGGAGTAGATGAAGTCGAAGGGCACCCCATTGGTGGCCCTGTCATCCGCGCAGATAGGCATTCCTCGGGGAGGAATGCGGATTTGGATGTTGAAGTCATTCTCCCTGTCGATGGAGCAGGAAGGCTCATCGGGGTTGCGACTTAGCAGGGACGTGAGATGACCCTTGGGCAGCAGGGTGGAGGTTTCTGCGAGCAATGCCAGGGGAGCCCATTCGTAGACTCTGGCATTGTCGTGGTAGGAGGTAGCCACAGGCGGTGGTGGAGCTGGCGCACTCGCGGAAGGCTGTGCGCCAGAGGATGGCGCACTCGCGGAAGGCTGTGCACCAGAGGATGGGGCAATGATGCGCGCAGTTTGTTTCAAGCGAGCCATCGTGAGATAGCTGCAAATGGAGAAAAAACGAAAAGGTCAGAATGAATGGAAGAAGAGGGAATGATGAATGTTTCGGTGAAAACAGAAAGGGGAAAGGAGAAGGAGATGCCCAGGTGAAAAGAGAAAGAAGAAGAAGCAGAAGTCAGAGCGAGGGCATGAAAAACCCTAGCGCGGGTTCGAGAGAGGGAAATAGAGAAGATGAATGCATGATAACCAGAATGATAAATGCAATCGGTAAAGATGACCAAAAAGGGGCCAGGGAGAAGAAAAACCATACCTTTGGATGATCGCAAGAGTTTGGGAAGCAGAAAATTTGAAGAAAGATGGGTGCGCAGAGGAGAAGTTCGCAGAGAGTCTGGGAGTCGAATGAAGAAGATGGAGGAACAGTGAAAGGGCGCGCCAATTTGAATAAGAGAAGCGCTAGCGACGCACAGCGCTGGCCGTTGATGGGGCCACGTGTCGCGAGATTAAGAGAAGAAGTCCAAACGGTAAAGACGCAGCACGTGAGGTGGCACGTGAGGCGGCCCCACTTGCCACGTGGACTGAGGGCACGACCACTTAGTCTCTTCGCTGAGAACGAGTTCTCGACTCGAGACTGGGGGGCTTGTGATCCGATCGGTCATCGGTAGTCGATGACGTCAGCAACAGAGAACCACGTGGACCACTCGCAGGGTGACACGTGGACCAGGTGGCAGAGAGGTCAGGGGGACGATCGCCAAGAGTGGTGATCGGTGGTCAGTAACCAAGTTACCACCGACAGATCAGGCGGTAGAGAGGTCGGGGGATAGATCACCCAGAATGGTGATCGGTGGTCAGTAGCCAAGTGGCCACCAGCAGACCAGTTCCCAGACTCGCGCCTGGAGGCAGAGCGCGAGAAGCGAATAAACACCAATCAGTCATCGGGTGTATTGTCATCGGGGTCTCGTGTTACACGCAGTTAAACTGGGACTGAGGTTTCCAACGAGAGCGTTACGCATGGATCTCGCATGAGCACACCTCAGGGAATCATGCACGAGAGTGGCCTGAGGGAACTAGTAAGCCAGTCAGTGATTGGTGATTCCCTCAACCCATTACGTGCGTGGCATCGTGAAGGGTAAGTCGCCTACGCAGAGAGCAACGTTTGGTGAGTGTGCCTAGACCAGCCACACCCGACGTTCTCCTAAGAGTATGCGATTTACCCAGATAAGAGAAATATCCTAAGCTACTCCGCGAGGGCGTAACTTAGGCACACAAAGAGAAGCGCTAGAGCCCTTCCAGTAAATGACACGTGTGTGGTTAGATGCGAGTTGCAGGCCTCCACGTGTCACCATCTGAGAGGGGTGCGGTCCAGACAAAAGTGCACTCCGTACCATTAAGGGTACAGACAGGCGCAGCCCAGCGCAGAGACGCGCGGACACGCACAGACACCCCGCTAGAGGCGTCGTCTGTGTGTTTTGTAGGCCACGTTTGGAGAAGCAAGAGAAGGTTCTGAGGGTGATTCTGCAGTAGACGCAGTCGCGTAGACAGGGCAGAGAGTGCTACGAAGCGATTCCTCCACGTTCGAGTTGCCGGCAGGATCAGAATTAATCTAAGAAAACTCTACTCAAATTTTGAGTGAACTTTGGAGAGCTTTTGGAGCCTTCTTCTCTAGTCTAATCTTGATGGATCAATGGAGTCCTCAAGTGGCGGCATCACTCTTATCTAGGAGCATTCCACACTTCTAGTGGCGAGATCATCCAACATCCTTCCATCTTCATGAGCACTCTCTTCTCCTTCCTTCCTTCTCTTTCAATTGTTCATGTTGTCTTATGTTCTTGAGTTGTTTGGTTCGGCTTTTCTATTTTTTCCAGCACCTATGCTCTGTTCTTGCCTTTTAATTACACTTTTGTTCAGTTCAAATGTTTGATTATTCAATTCTGTTCGGTTCCTTTAATTGTACCTCTCTTTGTTGATTCAATTTGACAATATGTGGAGCATCCAAATGAGTTTGGGATTTGGTACTAGTTTTTGGTGAGTTCTTGTCTTAGAATAATGATCCAACTCTAAGAAAAGTGCCTCTATAATGTCCAGCTCAAGGTGATTCCTAAGAATGTCAAGAATCATTCTCTATATGGCTAGTGGAATCACATCAGAAAGGCAAGACAAAAAGAGCCTACATAGCTTGGGATGAAAATGAGGTGTCATCATTAAGTTCTTCATCAAGTGAAAATGAAAAAGGAAACATATGTTTGGTAGCTGAAAATGATGATGAATCTTGCAGCTCAAGTGAGGTAAGTTCTTGAATTGCTTGAAGCTTTTCAAGAAACACATGATGAAGCTAAGAGATTGGTTCTTTCAAACAACTGATTGAAAGATCTTAACAGTGGGCTTGAAAAGAAAGTTAAATCACTTGAAGAGGATCTGAGAAAAGCAAAAAGTGATTTTGAAAAAATTGAAAATCATTTCAAAAATGTCTCTTGCAAGTGTGATATTCTCATTTGCACAAATTGTGAAAATCTTGAGAGAAAGGTTCACTATCTTGTTGAAACTGTGGACAAGCTTTCAAAGGGGAAATAAAACTTTGAGAATGTCTTGGCATCTCAAAGCTATGTTTTTGGAAAGGCTAGTTTAGGCTTCAACCCACAGAACAAGCAAGATAGGTTTTCAAAAAGTTTTTTAAGAAAATCTGAAAAACAACCGATTGTTAAGACGAAACAACCGGTTGTTACATGCTTTTACTGCATGAAGAAAGGCCACTCTGTTAGATTCTGTAAAATTAGAAAATATTATGTTCCTAAAGGTTTTATGAAATGGATTCCTAAGGGATGTGATGTTTCTAATTGCAAAGAAAAGTCAAACTGACCCAAATTTGTAAGGGGACCAAATCTTGCTACTTGAAATTGTTTATGTAGCAAAAATAAAGAGAAAAAGAAGAACTGAGCCATCTGATCAAGCTGTTGAAGAAAAAGGCAGTCATTGAAGCTGAATCAATGCTATGCAAAAGATCTAAACAGTGAAAAGGAGTTTTCTTGATCAACAAGCAATTGGCTCATTGAAGAATCAACATAAGGATAAGACTTTCCTTTATTTGTTCTCAATTTCTGTTTCAAAGTTCTTTCTTGTGATAAATTTTCTTTTAATCAATGTCATCTACTTTAAACTGCTTCTGCTTATGGTTAAAGTTTCAAAATCAAGTTTTTAACTGCTGCAGAAAAACAACTGATTGTCTTGAGACTGACAGCACTATGAAGAAATTGATTTAATTTCTATTTTGAATTTCTATCCGTTGCAGATCAATTTAAAAGAGAGAATCTTGGTCAAAGGATCTGTGTTGAAAGCTGATTATGATCAGAAAGAAGTAACAACAGTCAAAAAGGAATATATTCCAAAATCTTGGAAATTCAAAGAGCCTTAATGACTAGTCAAAGATCACATGTGAAGACCATGTGATTTTCAGCTTTTTCTGACATTTTCTGTGCAGAACAGAGTCAAGTCCTCTCTCTCTGAAAATCAGGTAACCATTGAATGAAATTAAGTTCAAATTGATTCTCTTACTGCTATAAAATCAGGTGCAGATCTCTTCCACAAGAACAACCAATTGCAACATCTCTTGCAATATCTCTTGCACTTTGCAAAAATCTGTGATGTGTGCTCTCCTCTTTTTTCGTCTCTGCTGTCATGGAATCAACCCCTCCCACCTCCAAGAGAGTCAAAACCAGGGATGTAAGGTCTGGAGGAAGGCTGGAAGGCTGGTTTTCTAGAGACAATGATCTCATTGAGAAGTATAGATATGAGACAAGTATCAAAAAGATAAACAACCCCAAGGTTGTATGCTTTGATTGGCTGAAAAGTCAAAAGCTTGATAATGTAAGAAGGCTGCTCAAGGATCAATCTCTCAGAAAGTTCCTAGAGATGAAGGGAAACATTTATCCTGATTTGGTAAAGGTGTTCTACACAAACTTGAAGTTTGAGGGAAACAATCTAGTTTCTCATGTGAAAGGTGTGGAAATGGAGATAACTCATGAAGTTTGGACTGCTATTGCTGGACTTAAGTTTTTTGGTCTAAGAATCAACAAGGGAAACCTTGGTGTGGTGGAGGATTTTAATAAAATCCAGTTCTACAAAATTTGCTTGAAGAATCAACATGCTCAAGTTAGTACATGCTCAGTTGGAGGTTTGAAGCTTGATGAGAGGTTGCTTGCTCTCATTGTAACTTGGATTCTAACTCCAAGGGGGAGTAATCACTCTGTGCTAACTGAAGAAGATCTGGTTTATATCTTCCGCATCACCAAGAAAGTCAAGATCAATTGGATTCATATAATCAAAGAACACATGCAAAAAGCCATGAGGTTAGGTGATTATCAATATCCCTATGCTTTTTTAATATCTAAGTTTCTACTCTATTTTGAAGTTAATCTTGAAGATGAAACTTCTGAGCTGGTCAAGTCAACTCAAGAGTTGAACAATGGATCACTCAGCAAGATGGGCTTTACAAAAGTAGGTGGAAAATGGATAAGCAAGGATGGTGATCATGGTGAGTCATCTAGTGGTGCTGCTAATCTTGAACAAGATGAACCTGCTGATATGGATGTTCAACATGAAGATCCAACTGAAAATTTTCAAGATGCAGGACCTAGTGTTGCCGATGGACATCAAGGAGAAAGAATGCCAACCATGTCGTCTTTTGAAAGACTGATGGTGAATAGGCTTGATAGCTTTGCTGAAAATCAAAGGAGCCTCCATGATCTCTGTGTTAGTAATTTTCAAAGGATTGACACCAGGTTTGACAACATGGATGCAAGGTTTATGACTCTGGATGAACAGATTGAAGTTGTCCAGAATCAAATCTTTGATCTTCAGTTTGCTGATGAAGAAGAATGAAGGAAAAACAACCGATTGGTCATCGAAACAATCGATTGTTTTTTGCTGTTCTTTTCTGGTTTTAAAATTTCTTTCCTTCTGCTTTTGCTATTTTATTCTGATGGAATGAAAACAATATCTTGTTTTATCTATTATCTTTGTCTATTTGTGAAGACAAATATCTTGTTTTATCTCTAATATTAGAAGTTTTAAGCTTTAAACTGTTTATCTGTATGCTAACAGAATATCAGAAGTTCAATGTACTGCTCAAAGTTCTATTGCAGGAACTGCTTCAGATTTAATCAGGTACAACACAAGCATCAGGGATTTGTCTTCATCAAATAGGGGGAGATTGTTGAACCAAGTGGTGTTCAATGTTTTGAAGAATCCAAATCCTTTGAAGGATGTTGAAGCCTCTGCTTTGCTTGATGTTGCTGTGCTGGTTTAAGCTTTGTTCTGGGGTAGTTTATATGGTGTAATCCACCCTTTGATTAAATCTCCAGCAATTAGCATCTCAATCTTTATGAAAGTAACATTTTTTTCAAACTAAGTTGAAACAACCGATTGCTTATGATCCTGCTTGTTGACCAGAGCGCAAGAGCCTTGCCTCGTCAAAGGTGTCTTCCTCTGGATCGGCTTTGCACCACGCTAGCTTTCGTCCTTCAAACCTCGATTCACCTCAAGAACCTGCAAAAGACAGAGTGGCGCCACTGCGGCCGATCGCGCTCCGACGCTCAAGTCAGTGACGGAACCACCAAAACTCTAAGAGAGAAAACTAAGAACTCAAGGAACTGTGCAAACACTCTCTCAGCGTACTCAAGTATTCTCAAGCGTAAAGAAGTGTTTTGAACGCGCGTACCTCAGAAGTTACCCATGCAACGAGCAACTCGGCGTATAGCTGCCTTGGAGCGCGATCTCTTCTGTGTGGCGAGTTCGGGATGTCACCATGCACACCTTCTCTGTGGTCTCGTCGGCCGCCATCATGATCTGCTTCACTTGCTTCACCGTGCTTGTCCTGGTAAGCTGTTCCCTGACCTCAACCTCTGGCTAGCTAGGGAATGATCATCTGATAACTTCATCCTTCGCACTTGTGCTCCTTGAAAGCCTTGAACAAGCTTTCCTGATCTTTCGGCGATGTCCTCCTCTAGGCGATCTCTGATCACTTGGTCGCCCAAGCTCGCATACGGCGGCTACAACACAAGCCTGGTGACCGCCGGTTTAGATATGCTAGAGATCGGAGCACGCCAACTTAACGACTGGCGACTACACGAACTCCCCGATGTGCTTCCCTTCTGCCAGCCAGGTGATCCGCTTAACACGCCTATTTTATCTCTTGCTGCCACGTCATCACTCCCGACTACCTGGTCGGTACAGTTTATACTTAGGTGTTTTGAGAAAGATTGAAAACTGTTTTTGAATGGTTGAAACTGTTAAGTACCAAAACAACCGATTGATTCGAGGAAACAACCGATTGTTTGTTTTGGAATCATAACAGAAAAATTGTTTTGTGTTTGACTGAGCTTTAAATTCTTTAACTGTATACGCTCTAGTCATTAAATGCTTTGACCAATCTTTTAATGCAATTTAAGAGTTTGTTAAGATTTGATAACAAACTACATCTTTGAATATATTAAGAAAAACAAATTTGAGAATTAAGAATCTTTTGACAAAGTTTTTCTAAAGAGTTTTTCAAAGAGCTGAGATTGCTAAGAGTTTGTGATTGATCAAGGTGCTGGAATAGGATTCTACTTGTATTGATTTCAGATATTCATCTGTAACAAGTGTAATCTTTGTACTCTGTTGAACAATTTGTTTCTGTGCTTGCTGAGATTGACTGTGTTTTCTTGAGGTGTTCAAGATCAGCAATCTTAGTGTCGGCCAAGGAGAGTGTGTTTCTTAAGGTGTTCAAGGTCATTCTCTTGGTTGTTGTGTAATTGATCAAGGTGTGGTTGCTTAGTGGATATCCTCAGGGTTTCTGAGAAGACTGGATGTAGCTCTGGTTTGGAATGAACCAGTATAAACAACTGATCCTGCCGGTTGAGTGAGTGCAGGAGCGTTGCCTCGTCACGATCTTCCTCACCAGCCTGACACCACGTGCCCTCCAAGTCCACACCACAGATGGCCTCTCTTGGAACCTGAAAAACACAAGGTGGCGCCTCTGCGGTCGGTGGCGCTCCGACGCTCAAGTCAGTGACAAGAACACCCAAGAACTAAGAGAAAATATGCTCTGTAGGACCGTACTAAAGGCACACAACCTTAGCAGAATGAGCCGTAATAAAAAACGTACCTCTGCAAATTCTGTTAAGGTTACCTTTATAGCTAGGTTTCTTCTCTCTCTAGGCCGTTATGCTTTTGGACGCGTGGCTCGCATCCAGCCCTGCACGTGTCGCCATTTGGGCTGGGATGGCAGGTAGCACCCAGCCCTACCAGCTAGGATAACTCGAGCGTCACTTCTTTATTTCTCCCAGCCCTACACGTGTCATCACCTGGGTTGGAGTAACTGAGAGCATCAAACCCTACACATGTCGTCATCTGGGCTAGGGCAACTTGAACGTCACTTCTGCGTAGTAGCCAGTCGCGCGGCTAAGTCCTCAACTCAAAGAGTAACCTAGCACGTAATGCGCTGTGAAACACCACCTGACAAGGCGAGTATCGGATGCAACAAAGTGCATCATCTCTGTGATATCGCTCGTCGCAAGTGGCACCCTCCTTATTGCTACGCCACGCATGTTCTAGCTGGGGAAACCTTGCCACCAATGAATGTCCACTCTGGGAATCTTGTCGGTGGTGAGCAAGGTGTTCCCCCCAACCCACTCGACCTTCATGCCCCATGCTGGTGCAACAATCGTCTTACTGAACTTACGCGCTTGAAATTACCCTTCTGAGCCTTCAACAGCTTTAACTAAGTTTACTAGGAGATCCGGCGATGTGCTCCTTGTGGCGGCGTGTAAACCACCCAATCTCCTAGCATTCCCCGGCGATCTCTGATCATCTGATCTCCTAGCACTCTCATACGGCGACTGTGACGTAACTCTGGTGACCGCCGGTTACGCACACTAGAGATCGGAAAACGCCAATTCAGCGATCGGCGACTATGCCCACTTCTGAACCATTCATCTTTTCTAGCCTACGTGTTCCACTGAACACGCCCCACCCGAGCACGTGCAAGACACGTCATCACACCCGATGACCTGGTCGGTACAACAACTGTGTACAATCTCTCTATCTCTAACTCTTTAAATTAAGTTTATTTGTTGTTTGCTGGTATAAACAACCGATTGTTTCTACGAAACAACCGATTGTTTTTCTGGTACTACAGCTTTTGCTTGCTGTTTTGGCTAACTGAATTGCTGAATATATTGGTTTCTAAGATAAATTCATTCTAGTTTTTGAAAAGTTTGCGAAAACCCTTTTAAACTATTCACCCCCCTCTAGTTTAAAGCCATCTTTTCTAACAATGTTTTCCAAAATTAATTTTTTATTTTTCCAGCTCTTCTTCAAGTGTCTTAACCCTCTTTTCAAGCCAGTTGTTAAGCCCTTTCAAACGGTTGTTTGAGAGAACCAATCGGTTAGCTTCTTCATGAGTTTCTTGAAAAGCTTCAAGCAATTTACTATAATTTTCAGTACTTAGGGAAGCACATGAACTTACATTGCTTGAGCTACATGACTCATCATCTCCTTTTGCAATCAAGCATATGTCTGCTTTTTCATCTTTACTTGATGATGAGCTTGACGAGTAGACTTCATTCTCATCCCAAGCTATATATGCTCTTCTTAAATTTCCCTTTTCCTCCTGTTGGCTTGATTTCTTTTCATTGCTTTCTTTGTTTGGCCAATCTTCTTTAATGTGCTCTTGTTCACCACAACCAAAGCAAGTATAGTTGTTAGAATTGAAATTACTAGTTTTCTTGTTGCCATACCTTTCTTTGTTGGCTTCTTTGTTACAATTTCTCTTCAAAAATCTACTAAACTTCTTGGACAGCAAACTAAGGTTTTCTTCTTCACTTTCATCACTTGATTCTTGCTTGCTTTTGTGCTTGGCAGCTTTCAAGGCAATGCTTCTCACATGCTTGTCTTCACTCTCTTGAACATTGAGTCTATTCATTTCTAAATCATGTTCTCTAAACTTACCAAATAATGAAGCCGTTGTCAAGGATGTCAAATCTTTTGACTCAGAAATTATTGTCACCTTGGGTTGCCATGATCTATCAAGACACTTGAGGATCTTGATATTTAGCTCTTCTTTATCAAAGGTTTTCCCAAGGCTCATAAGGTGGTTGATGATGTGGGTGAACCTTTTTTGTACTTCAGCGATTGACTCACCCTTAAGCATTCTAAACATTTCATATTCCTGAATTAGAGTATGTTTTCTAGCTCTTTTCACATCATTGGTTCCTTCATGAGTCACCTCCAAAGTGTCCCACATCTCCTTGGCCGATGAGCATTGAGAAATCCTAAAAAATTCATTTGAATTCAAGGCAGATGTTATGATGTTCTTAGCAATACAATCAAATTTGGCCTTCTTGTTTTCAGAATCAGTCCATTGAGACCAAGGTTTTTCAATGGAAGATCCATCTTTTTGAAATTTTGGAATAAAAGGACCATTTTCAGTTGCATTCCAAATTCCCTTGTCAAGAGATTCAACAAAGATTTTCATTCTAACTTTCCAGAATTGGTAATTCAAACCACAGAAAGGAGGTGGTTGTTGATTGATGCACCCTCTCCAAAAGGTAGTTTTTCAGCCATTGAAAAAAGGTTTTAGGATCAAACTTGAGTATTTTTCAAGTACCAAGCTCTGATACCAATTGTTAGAATGTATGGCTTTAAACTAGAGGGGGGTGAATGGTTTAAAGGAGGTTTTCACAAACTTTTTAAAGTAGAATGAAATTCTTTGCAAGAAACTAGATTAGGAATTCAGTTTGCCAAGAACAAAGCTCAAAACAGTAAAGCACCAGAAAAACAATCGGTTGTTTCACAGAAATAATCAATTGTTTATACCAGTAAAAATAACAACAACTGAAATTAAAGAGTTTAAGGAAGACAGAGATGCACAAACAGTTTATACTGGTTCACTCTTAAACCAAGACCTACATCTAGTTTCTCAGAAACCACTGGGGAATCCATTAGGTAATCAAAACCAGATTACATACACACACCACCAAAGAAGTGACCTTGATCCCCTCAAGAAACACACTTCCTTTGGCACAGCACACACACACCAAGAATGTTGATCTTGACAACCTCAAGAGCACACAACTCTTCTTGGCTTTACAACACCAGAAAGTACATAATTCTTTAGAACGAATTACACTGTTACAGAATCAGCTGAAATCAATACAGAGTAATCCTATTCCACTTCTCTCTTGAATAACCAAAGCTCAAAGTGAAAACTCAAATGCTTGAAAGCTCTTTGAAAACCTCAAATCTGTTTTTCTTTCTTGTTGTTTGTTATAAAACATTAACAAACTATTTATAGTATTTGATCCTGCCTGTTGACCGGGACGCAAGAACCTTGCCTCGTCAAATCTGGATCGACTTCTGCGCCGTGTTAGCCTCCGTCCTTCGCCGTGATTCGCCTCGAGAACCTGCAAAAGACAGAACGGCGCCGCTCTGGCCGATCACGCTCTGATGCCCAAGTCAGCGACTGAACCACCAAATACTAATAGAAAACTCAAGAACTCTAAGGGACCGTGCAAAATTCTCCCTCAGCGTACTCAAGACTCGCAAGCGTAAAGAAGCAATCTAAACGTGCGTTCCTCAGAAGTTCGTTAGAATCTCTTATATACATGCGCATTTTCTCTCTCCAGACAGTTACACATCTGGACACGTGGCTCGCATCCAGCTGTACGCGTGTCACCATCTGGAGCATCCTTGACTTGGGCGCCACTTCTTACTCTTCAGGCTTTTGGCTAAGTTACTTATGCATGACACAACTTAGTGCATAGCTGCCTTGGAGCGTGATCTCTTCTGAGTGGCGAGATCGGGTACCTTCGTATACACCTTCCCTGTGGTCTCGACGGCCGCGTTCATGATCTACTCTACCTGCTTCACCGTGTATGTTCAAGTAAGTTGTCTCCCGACCTCATCCTCTGGCTAGCTAGGAAATGACTATCTGACTTCATCTTCGGCGATGCCCTTGTTTCGGCGATCTCTAACCACGAGGTCGTCTGGGTTCGCATCCGGCGACTTTATCTCAAACTCGGTGACCACCGGTTTAGGTATGCTAGAGATCGGAGCACGCCAACTTAATAACTGGCGACCACACGAGCCCCCCGACTCCCTTCGCTTCTGCCAGCCATGGGCCCCGCGCAACACGCCTGCATAATAGCTTGCTGCCACGTCATCACTTCCGACTACCAGGACGGTACAGTATTGAAATCTTGGTCAAAGCATTTAAAGCAGAGGCGTATTCGATTATGAAATCAATTAAAGCTCATTTAAATAAAAAAATTGTTTCTGTTAGGATTTCAAACAAACAATCGGTTGAAATAGCGAATCAGTCTATTGTTTTGGTTTGACAGCAAGTCAACCATCCAAAACAGTTTTCAAACTTTTTCAAAAACACCTAAGTATAAAACAATCGGTTATTTCGACAAAACAACAAGTTGTTTTTCACTTAGTTTGAAAAACACTTTAAACTTAAAAGATTTGAAAACACTTAAGCTTTAGATTCAACAAAGAGTGGATTACAAAGATAATCTACCCCATATCCTATTCTAAAGCACATCAACAACATCAAGCAACTCCAGCTTTCCATCAAACGCAAGGATTTGGATTCTTCAAAGCTTGAACACACTTGATTCAACAGAGGATGCCGCCCAAGACTGACAAGAAGTTGAGACCTCACAAGGAGGCTTGGTGCGAGTTTCACCAAGTGTTTGGTCATCCCATACACAACTGCTTGGCGTTGCGACACCAGTTGGACGAGCTGCTGAAAAGTGGGTTCCTAAACGATTACTTGGCTGAGCCATGGGGAGATCCACACCATCTCGGGGGGCTTCTCAGATGAAGGGTGCACTGCCTCTCAACGCAAAAGGTATGCACGATCGGTGATGTCAGTAGAGGCGCAAGCAATGGATGACGTGCTCGATGTCGACCTTACATTGACGAAGGCCGATCTTCGAGACGTAGTTCCTCATGACAACGAACCTGTTGTGATTTATGTTGTAACCGCGGGAAGAAAGGTGCACCGAGTGCTAGTAGACCAAGGCAGCTTGGCGGATGTGATGTTTTGGTCCACCTTTAATAAGCTACAGTTGTCTCCCGATCAGTTGAGGCCTTACATGGGATGCTTGTATGGTTTCGTGGGAGACCAGGTGGAGGTGCGGGGCCATTTGGAGCCGAGGACCACCTTTACGGACGGTTTTGCATCCCGAACGGAGAATATAAGGTACCTTGTTTTTAATGCCCCCTTGGCCTATAACATCCTGTTGGGAAGAAAGGCTCTGAATAGGTTGAGGGAGGTAGCATCAACACGCCACATGAAGATGAAGTTGTCGGACCTGAGCGGGAAGGTGATAGTAATCAAGTCAGACCAGCAAGAGGCTAAGAGGTGCTACGAGAACAACAACAAGACCAAGAGGGGGGTGTTCACGATTATCGAGCGCCCACCTAGCGAAAACGGGAACGCCCGCGCAGGGGTGTCCTGCGCCGAAAGCGCTCGGGAGAGGCGACCCGAGCCAGCTGGGAATATCGTGGGGAGGCAGATTGGGGGCAAAACGTTCAAGCTCGGTAAGTTGTTGAACCAAGCAGAGCAAGATCAAGTCGCTGGTGTGATAGCACGACACCTGAACGCTTTTGCATGGTCCGCCTCGGACATGCCTGGCATAGACCCAGATTTCTTGTGCCACCGCCTCACCATGGACCCCAAGGTCAAGCTCGTCCACTAGAGAAGAAGGAAGTTCAATGAAGAAAGGCGACGAGTCGTCCAGGAAGAAACGAAGAAGTTGTTGAGTGTCGACCACATAGAGGAGATTCAATACCCTAAGTGGTTACCAAATGTGGTCTTGGTGAAGAAGACCAATGGGAAGTGGAGAATGTGTGTAGACTTCACCGACCTCAACAAGGCATGCCCGAAGGACTCGTACCCCTTACCAAGCATCGATGCCTTAGTGGACAGCGTCTTGGATTGTAAGATGCTCAGTTTCCTAGATGCTTTCTCCGGGTACAACCAAATCAAGATGCACCCCAGAGACGAGTGCAAGACAACGTTTATGACTGAGGCGTCCTATTACTGCTACACAGTGATGCCGTTCGGACTGAAGAATACGGGCGCTACCTACCAAAGGCTGATGAACAGTGATGTCGTTTGGCAGACGTAATGTTTTGGACGACTTTCAACAAACAACTATCCCCCGACATGTTAAGGCCCTATGGCGGCTGTCTCTACGGTTTCGCAGGAGTCAGGTAGAGGTGCGGGGATACTTGGAGTTGAGAACCACCTTCACAGATGGCACCGCGTCACGAACGGAGAGCATCAGGTATCTTCTCGTCAACGCTTTCTCTGCTTATAATATGTTGTTGGGTAGACCAACGTTGAACAGGTTAGGGGCGGTACCATCGACAAGGCACATGAAGATGAAGCTACCGGACCTAACAGGAAAGGTGATTACCATCAAATCAGATCAGAAGGAGGCCAAGAGATGCTACGAGAACAACCTCATAACAAGGCGAGGGGTATCCATGGTCATCAACGGACCACCGTACACTGAGGAGGTCCCCTTGCCCAAGGTCAGATGCTCCAAACCCGACGGGACCGTAGCAAAAATCGCCCGCAGGACCAAATCTGATCTGTTTGGCAACCCTGGGAAAAGAGAGACTGGAGAGAAAATCCCAACCTAAGCAATATTTCCGGCCAAACAGCGCAAACCCCAGTTGAGAAGACCGTAGAGTCCGGAGCTGGGGTACCCAGTGATGATTGACTAGGCGATCGGTCCGGCCCTCGGACAGAAAGAGAACCAGTTTCAAGACCTTACACATAGGGGAAGCAGAGTATGCTAAGAGCCTAGAGAGAAACACCAGGTACCATGGAATGCAGCCCCGTTAGTTTCACACACGGTCTCTCCGTGTGGACCGATTCTCTCAGAAGCACAAAGATCTTCGGGACGAAGCATGCAGGTTTAAGGCACTGAAGCAGGGCTCGGTACCTTGCACATGGAACACAGTCGACTACAAGTTTATTTCAGTTAATCAGGAATATTGTACGTGGTATTAGAGGACACTCTTTTTCACTTACAAGGGTTTTTTAATGAGGTCACTAGATAAGTACGATTGAAATATTCTCTCGAGTTATGTACAATTTAGTTAAGAACTTGTTTTCCTTGCGTTAGAAGTCTCATGAGCGACAAGTTAGGTTCGTAAGAGAACACCTCCACTCTCGAGTGAAAGCGCCAAGGTTGAACGAAATAGTTCGCCAGATAAATCCTCCTCGCCCCCGAGCGAAGCTGAGGTCATTTAAACATTTGTTTTCCACGCGTTAGAAGCCTCTTGAGCGGAAAGGTAGGTTCGTAGAGAACACCTCCCCTCTCGAGTGAAAGCGCTAAGGTTAAAACGAAAATAGTCATCAGTTAAATCCTCCTCACCCTCGAGCGAAGCTGAGGTCAGCTAAAGGTTATAAGTTAAATCCTCCTCGCCCTCGAGCGAAGCTGAGGTCAGTTAAGAATTAATTTTCCTTGCGCTAGAAGCATTGCGAGCAAAGAGGTAGGTTCGTGAGAGAACACCTGCTCTCGTGAGAGAAAGTGCCAAGGTAAAATGAAATAATTCGCTAGATAAATCCTCCGCACCTTTGAGCGAAGCCGAGGTCAGTTGAGAGTTTGTTTCCCTTGCGAAGGACGCCAAGGAGGAACAACTCAGTTCACAGTTAAAACCTCTCCTCACGATGAGGGGAATGTGCATTAGAACGCTAGAAGAAATGTCTTGGCGCCAGGCTCCATGATGCAGCAGTTATGTAAGTAAAGAGCAGTTTGCAATTTAAAAAGTGTTCGGAAAGTGAAGCTGCAAATAAAAAAAAAAGAGTTTGCGCGTCAACCAAATACAAATCAAGGAAGGACCCTGGGAACGATCTGCCCGTTTTCGATACAGTGAAGGAAGTAATATCCATCCCTGGGTGTACACAAGCAACTTGAGCAAGAACGTCTCTGAATCCCTGGTCGTAAGCGTCGAGAACGTCTCCGGTCAGTTCAGCCTCAGCTTCTTCAAACCTTTTGGCTTGCTGATGAAATTTAGCCTTCGCTCAATCCAGCTGCACCTCGAAACTGGTGGACCTTTGTTCAAGCCCCATAATCTTGGACTTGGACTCCTCCACGGCCTCTTCTAGCTCAAAGACTAGAACCCGCAGGGACAAAAATCTCGCCTCCAGTGCAATAACCTCTTGGCGTGGAGTAGTTTCGAGAGATTAACCAACTCCTCTCTCGGAGTAGCCTCGCGGGCAGCAAACGAGCGAGCTAGTGAGGGGTCCCCCGATTCAGCCCTGGACAGTGAAGCGTGGAACTGAGCGAGAAGGGCCCCAAAGTTAAAGCCCAGTCTCTCCCTCGCAGCGGCCTCGTCCAAGTCAGCAGTCACCCCTTGTTGAAGTAATCAAGTGCTTTCAAGTGTAGAGAAGCAACAACATAATGCACAAATTTAAAGCTAACTATACAACCAAATCAAGCATAAACTTCTCCCCTTATTTGATCTACAAATAAATAATAAGAAGGTTTGTACAAATTAGAAATAAGAATGATAATATAGTAGACCAACAGTACAAACAATGTTGATATTTCAAGAATAGAAAATGACATAGAGCTTTCAAGAAAACAAGTGGATATAATTTATTTTTTCAAGTTTTGAGGCACATTCAATGTATATTTGTCCAAAAGCAAGATTTGAAAAAGAGAAATAGCTTTAATCATGCATAAGCAAACTTGGCAGCATTATACAAAGGTGCCAGAGGAAAAACAACCGGTTGTTTTACTGTGACAGCAAAAAGAACATTTTTCATAACCATAAATTATCTTTTAAAATGATGAAAATGCAGTATGCAATTTTTTTCATACCTTTGCATAGAGAACCCCAATAGATTCACTCAAAAAGAAGACTTTGAGATGTTCATATGGTCACAAGGCACACTTACATAAATTGAGAAATGAAAACACACAAACTCTCTTTATTCTTGAAGTTTCTCTTTTAAGCACCCACTATGCATGTGCCAAGATGTCTCTTCACTTTCAACGAACCTTGCAAGACATATACAATTGAAAGTGTAGGTACAAAGATTGACTTTACTCTTGTCGCTTTTCCCTTTGACAGTCATTCTTCAAGTCCAAAAATGATTCTTGGTTGCCAAGGATATCTACAAGAAAAGATTAAGAAGCAAGATTTGGTCCCCTTATGAATTTGGGTCCAATGATGTTAGTAGGAACCTTAGAAACCTTAGGAACCCATTTCAAAATACCTTTGGGAACAAAAAACCTTCTTACTCTGCAGAATCTAATAGTGTGGCCCCTTTTCATGCAGTAATGACAAATTTCAACCGGTTGTTTCGATAAAACAAGAGGTTGTTTTTCAAAGAAACTTGAAAAGGGTTTTGAAACAGATCTGTTATTGCTGTTTGGATTAAACCCCAGCCCAACCTTGCCAAAAATACATTTTTGAGAAGCAAGAACAGTTTCAAGATTGGATTGGCCTTTGGAAAACTTGTCCATGGTTTTTAAAAGATAGTGAACCTTCTTTTGAAGAGATTCACAATTTTCACAAGAACTTGAATCAACACACTTACAAGAAGAGTTTTGGTAAATCATTTCCAAATTTTCAAAATCAATTTTTAAATTGTTCAACACTTCTTCTAAGATCTTGACTCTATTTTCCAACGAGTTGTGTAACCTTTCAACCATTTGTTCAAAAGGGCCAACCTATTAGCTTCTTCATGAGTCTCATTGAAAGCCTCAAGAAGTTGGCTATAATTTTCAACATTAATGGAAGAGCACTCCTTGGATTCTGAAGAGAAAGATTCAACAAAAGATTCTTCTTTGTCCATCAAGGCACTCCTTGGATTCTTGTGATACTCTTCAAGGGTATTCCACATTTCTTTGGAAGAACTACATTCTGAAACCTTGAGCAATTCATTAAAATCAAGTGCAGATACAATGATGTTCATAGCTACACAATCAAGATGTTCTCTTTCAGAAGAAACATTTTCAGATACAGGCATGAGATAGTTATTTGTAATAACATTCCAGATTTTTCTATCTATAGATTCAACAAAGAATTTTGTTCCGTCCGGTTGACCGGGACGTCTTCGTGCGCGACCTCAATCGTCAGCTAGGGTCTCCTCCCCACTGGTTACCTGTGGAATCCTGCAAAAAAGAGGATAAAGAGGCGCCCTAGCGGCCGTTTGCACTCCGACGCTCAAGTTAGCCAGCAAGAAACACCAAAACTGTTCACCTACGTCTCAGAGCACCGCGTATGGCACTCTGAAGGTGGTAAAATGAACTGTGTATTGTGTGTGTGTTCTCTCCCTCAGGCAAAGATATTCCCCAGCCACTTGTACGTAACCTTGAAGCACGAGCAAGCAACTAGAGAGTTCTGGTAAATCTGCCAAAGGTTCGAACCCTGTTTCCAACATTCTCCGCGCTATTTAAACTACCCAAGCATTAAAGCGCCTTAAAGCGCCTTTAATTACAAATGTAACGCACTCAATCAGCGTACTTAATTAGAAAACGTAGCGCATTTAAGACGTTGAAACGCTTGGGAGCCATTATAGTACCTGAATGCTCGAAAGGGAAACTGTATGAATGACTTTAATTACCTTGCACCTGACTAAAGGGTGTTTCCATTCTGACATGGTTGTTGTACACGTGGAGGGCCTCACGACGTCGTGACCCCATCTGGGGGCGTTTCTCCCCATCTGGGGACGTTTCTGCGCGTGAATCCTCCTGCTCGGGAGTGCTACTGCGCTAGGGGTGACTTTTTGGGTGCCAACTCATGCCCCCAATCATCTAGTCACTTACTTTGAGAGCGTATCTGCCTTCCTCTCGTACCCTGCACCCGGCTGCCCTGGGCATGACCTTCCTCTTGAGTCGTATCTGTCCCCAAGGCGTCTCTGGGGCGGCAGGGGTACTTCACGAGTCAGGCTGCCCTCCACTGATGCTATCACTATGGCCTTGAAGCCACCTTTTCCTTCTCTTTATCGCTGCCCCGGGCTATCGGGACCTGAGGCCTTCCCACGGCGTCGCTCCCTCCATAGTTTTTCCTACCCATGGGTATCGGGGAACCACACCGTGATTGCCTTGCTTTAGCACTGTTTGATTTGGCTACGCCCTGGTTGGGCGACGCCATCACCTAGGCGACGCCTTGTCTTGGCGACGCTTCCTCTTGGCGATGCTGGCACTTGGCGTCTCTCCACCTAGGCGACGCCTTGCGTTGACTTTGACTCTCCAGTCGTTGACTTTGACCTTGACTTAGTCAACGCCCGGATACGGGACGGTACACAAGCCCCCCAGTCTTAAGCCGAAGACTTGTCTTTAGCGCAAAGACTAAAGCCTCGCCCACGCCGTCCACGTGCCATCCTGATGACGTGTCATTCCCTGCTGACTCAACAATTCTTCGAATTACTGACGTGACACTTTCTGAACCACAGGGGTATTCTTAATGGCTGATTTGACATCCTCTGAAATGGGAAAAATAATGCCCTTTGAGGGTGCGCTTAATCGCGTGCCACGTGGTTCATCGTGCGATCATTTTTAAGAACCTCTTGCGCTCCCCTTGAGCGCTTAATCCTGCACCACGTGGCATCATCACACGGTCATCATTTGTTGTCCCTCGCGCTTCTCGTAACGTTTAAGTTACCCAATCCCCGCGCTTGCAACCACTGTTACATCCACTTTCTCTGCCCTTTCTCACTGTTCATCTTCTCTGAATCCCTTCTCTCGCGACCCCTGTTCATTCGTGCTTCTGCTCTCCACGCCCTTCAGCCCCAAAGGTACGGTTTTTTCCCTCCTTGATGATTCTCTTCACTATATGAACTGCCTGGGACTGTCCATATTACCGCATTTCTTTGGATATCGTTTGTATGCTTCTTTGTTCCTCTCATTCCTCTTCGCTCTCGTGTGGGTAGGGCGCTCCTAGGATTCTTCCATTTTTTTTCCCTTTTCTTCTCCCAACCCCTTTTCTCTGAACCCTTTCTTTTTCTTTTGATCTTCAGCTTTGGCATTGATGGTGAAAACTAAGACCGCTGCGCCTCCCCCGCTCCCTAAGTCTTATTATAAGGGCGAATACGACTGGGCTCTCGACGATCTTCTCGACGAATGCTCCCTCCTAAACTCTGTTGAGGACGTGGAGGCTCACAGGGGGGACCCTGCGCTTTACAATTTCAACGCCTTTCATAAAAATCACGACTCCCAAGTCCTGGTATGCCGGGTGCGACCTGGGATGCCTGTTTGAGCGGACTCAAGAGATACTGGGGGAAGCCCCTTCTTCTTCCTTTATCAAATGGTACTCAAGAGAGTGGGTCTGCGCCTGCCCCTTACTTCTTTCGAGAAAGAGCTGCTTACAGAGATAAACACCGCTCCCGCCCAGCTCCACCCCAACAACTGGGCTTTCGTGAGGGGGTTTCAGATTCTCTGCGGCTATCTAGGTGTCCCCTCTTCTGTAGACGTTTTTCTTCACTTTTTCGAGGTAAAGAAACAGGGGAAGAGCCTATGGATGAGCTTTTCTGGCATCGCCGGGCACATCATCCTTACGCTCTTCCAAAATTCGTTCAAAGGATGGAAAGGGAAATTCTTCAAAGTGCGTGCGACCAAGCGCGATCCTACCATCCTAGAGGGCTTTCCCCTATACTGGACGGATAAGCCCATAACCATGAAGGCCCTGGCTTTGGATGAGCTTACCCCCTCCGACCGGGACGTATGCAAAGCCTTGGCGGGACTGGGGGTAGTCTTTGATACCGCCAAACTCATCGCGAACGAATTCAACGCCCATGGGCTTTCTACCTACTTTGGTATCTGCCCTTGATTGTTTACGATGCATTGGCTGTTGCGGTTGTCTGCGTGTGTTTGGCCATAAAATTTCCCTTCTGCTTCATCTGAACCAACCTTTACTCTACTGTTTTTCGCTGCTGCAGGTTCAGTGATGACTTCCTCGAGGCGGCTTGCTCTTGCCAAATTTTTGAAAAAGGCAAAATCTACCAAAGAAGGTGGGGACGTCGTCGCCTCTGACGTGCCCACCGTCGCTTCCCTGCCGATTCCTCCACCGTCTGCTTCTCCTCCTCCTATTGCTGTGGTTCCATTAGCCACGGCGTCGACCCCTGCCTCAGCGCGCCCTAACAAAGGGAAAAGGGTGTTGATAGTAGATTCTGACAGCGAAGACTCGGGTACTGCCCTGGTCTCCCATAAGAGGAGGGCTACGGGCCTCCCTGCCTCAACCGCCGCGCTCCCCGGCGATGGGAACTCTCTCAGGGACGATCCTCCTAGTGCCACCTCACCGCCACCTCCACCAGCCCACGAGGAGCGAGAAGAAAGGATTGACTCGGTTCCCCCGCCTTCGCCATTGCCGCATCGTGACGCAGCTAAAGCCTCGGGCTCCGCCCCTCCTGTATCAGTCCCTGGCTCCGCCCCTATTGTATCAGTCCCTGGCTCGACTTCGCGCAAACCCCGGATTCCTCGCTCCATTCATAGGGAGTTGACGCAGGGCTTCACCGAAGGAATGTCGCCGACTGATCCTCAAAAGGGGGGAGGCATGCCTTATTATATGGGGGCCTTCCTGGCGGTGACAATCAAGTGGCGCACTCAGGCTCGAAATGCTATCAAAGGGAGAGAGGCTCTTCGCAAGCTGAGACAAGAGGTGGTGGCGTTGAAGGAGGAGAAGCAAAACTAGGGACTCAAGGAGGAAGCTTCCCAATCTCTGCTAAAACTGGCCCATGAGGGCAGGGAGGGAGCTGAGGCGTACGCACGAGAATTGGAACAGGCGCATGCCGCTCAACTAGCCCAGCTCACCTCCTATCAAATCCAAAACATTGGCCTCTAGGAGGCGGCTCTTACATCCGAGGTGCAGCGGAGAAAACTTGATGAGTTGGATGCTGCTTGGAGGCAGAAGCTAGGTGAGAGAGAGGACGCCTTGGCTGCGAAGGTTGAAGCTTCGAGCCTTCTCCAAGCCGAGGTTAGCAAGCTCCGCGTGGAGAAGGAATTTCTGGAGAAGCAATTGACATCCAAGGATTCCAGGATTACGGAACTGGAGGGGGAGGTCCAAGAACTGACCGGGGAGATGGCGGGGGCGTTTGAGGAGGGCTTCCAAGAGGCTCTGACCCAGGCGTCCTGCGAGAACCCGGGCATCAATATTTCGAACTGCGACCCCACACACCACGTCGTCGACGGGAAGGTTGTGCCCATGGACTTGGATGACTGAACCGCTGTCTCTCACCCGCCACCTTTACCTTCAAGCTTAATTCCTTATACTTTACCTTTGTTTTTGACTTCCTCTGTTAAGACTTGTAATTCTTTGAACCATTCGTACTCTTGTTACAAATCTGGGTGTTCGTATGATTGCTTTTGTTCCTTCGCGATATAGAATCCTGCCTGTGCGTCCTTACTCTCATTCTTTGCCTTCGTGCGCTTCGGTTATTTTATTTGTGTTTTGCCTGTTTCTTTCACTTCGTTGGATGGCCTTGTATGCTCGGGAAAGGTCTCGTGCCAACCCTCCCGCCCATGCAGAGGCTCACCTAGTGACGTCGTATCGTCCACGGGGTGTCTCTAACACGGAAACAGTTCTTTCCTTGATTCTTAGCACCCGGCGCCCACGCCTAAGGAGAGGCCTGCTACAGCAGCGCCGTGTCGTCCTCGGGTGTCTAAAACGTCGAGTGCTTTGGGGGGGGGGGGGGTCGTTCCCTCTATAGTCTTTCCTTCCCATAGGTATCGGGGAACACCCTGCCAGCGATCCGCCAGTGTTTGGCGGCCTTATCTCCCTCCACAGTCTTTCTTACCTGTGGGTATCGGGGAGGTGACGCCAGCAACTAACTCTCCCCCCTCCAATTTCGTCTCCCTCCATAGTCTTTCCTACCTGCGGGTATCGGGGAGGCGACCCTGTAGATATTTGGGTTGGCGACGCCTGCGACATCTCACACTGGCGTCGCCCTTAACGTCCTTCCGGGCGACGCCTCGGGCGTTACCTTTACTTCGACATTGACTTTAATCCTTGCCTTGGTCGACGCTTGACGACAGTGAAGAGCTCAAGGTTTTATCCGCGCCATCCACGTGGCGCTTCTTGTATGGTTGATGGGACGTTCCGTCATTCGACTTGGTCCACGTGGTGCTGCTTGTATGGATGATGGGACATTCAGTCATTCCACTGAATCCTGACTCCTGCCGTGCCCCTGACCCACTTTCGACGGCGCATCGTACCACTGGATATTCTGTTGATACGACGTTCTCTAATTTTAACCAGCGGTGCCAGGGTCATCCTTCCATCTTCTGCCACGTGGATCAATCGTGCGGTGCATCCATTCGCGTCGTTTGGCGCTCTAACCGCTTTATTTAACCCTTCAAACTCTGAAACTATCCTCATCATCTTCTCACTCTTCATAACCTACTTACGTTCTTTCTTCTTGCACCCTTTCTTTTCTCACGAAGGGTTGTTCCAGCATTCGCTTCCCTCGCTCAACTCTTGCATTTCTGGCAGTCCCCACACTCTTGACAATCCCTGATCTTGTTAAAGAATGTCTTCTCACGCTGCTTCCTCCAGGGTCAATCCCAAGGACTTGTACCCTTGGGCTTCAAGTGAACTTCTCGACGAGTGCTCATGCTTACTCGCTACCAGAGCCATAAGGGAGCATAAAGGGGATTCGTGTTCCTATGACCATCGGGCGTTCGCGAGGAGGCATGATGACGACATCGCCGTGCTCCCTTGCACTCTAGGGGAACCAGTATGTGGAGACGAACGGGCCAACGAAGGGGTCCCTTTCTTTTACTTTTGCCAGGTGGTGTTCCAGACCATCGGAGTGCGCCTACCCTTCTCTTGGTTCGAGAAGGAACTGCTGACGGAGATCAACGTCGCTCCGGCCCAGTTATACCCCAACAGCTGGGCCTTTGTCAAAGCCTTCGACATTCTCTTCGGGTTTCTGGGCTGTGCACCCTCGGTTGACCTCTTTCTTCACTTCTTCGAGGTGAAGAGGCAGAGACACAACCTCTGGGTAACTCTCAGTAATGTACCCGGGAGAGTTCTCTTCACACCCTTCCAAAGCTCGTTCACCGGGTGGAAAGGCCGGTTCTTCAAGATCTGCCGTACTGACCTTGTTCCCGACGCTTTGGATGGGTTTCCGCTGTACTGGGTGAGAGAGACGAGGACCCTCAAGACCAAACCCTTCAAGAAGCTGGCTCCAAGTGATCAAATAGCTTGCCGGATTCTTGCTGAGGCGGGAGGTTTAGACTCTGCCACTTTGATCAGCCTGGAGTTCAACGCTGGGACTCTCGAAAAGTACATATGTAAGAGCCACTGCCTTAGAAACTTCGGCCTTCATTGCTTTCTAACTGTGTATGTCTTGCTTCATGGTGTCTCTGACACGTTTATCTCCCTTGGTGCAGGTTCAAAAATAAACCATGAAAGGAGGACACGACTTACTCGAGCTCTTCGGGCTGGGAAAGGGGCTTCACCTTCCTCTAGTGCTGATTCTAATGACCACTGAGAAATGGCTTGTTCGTGTTTTTGCATGATTTGTAGCGTTTGCTCCGTTTGTACTACTCCCATTGTATTGAACATTGCTTGTAACAACAACTTTTCAATATCATGATTTTTTGCAATGCCACTTTACTTTGCATATGATTCACGTACCGTGCGCTTTTCTTTCGTCCTGTTCTTCCAACGGTGCATGCCTTCACCTGGGCGACGCCTTCACAGGGGCGACGCCTTTAACTAGGCGACGCCTTCTTTCAAACGGAGAAAGATAAAGGCTGAAAACCAAGGCACTTCTTTTTCTCAAACTGGTTTTACCTTTTATTAGGGTGACCTCATTAAAAAACCCTCGAAAGGGAAAAAGAGCGTCCCCTTCAACTAAATTGTTACATACTGCTTACATAAGTCAACTGAAATAAAATTTTAAGTTGGCTGCATTCCAACTGCGCGGGATAGGACCTCCATCTAAAGTCTCCAGGTTGTACGAACCGTTGCCCTTAGCCTCAGTAACTCTGAAGGGTCCGGTCCACTTGGGAGACAGCTTATTCTCCAACTCGTATGGGTGAGCTTTCCTCATCACTAGGTCACCGACCTGAAACTGTCGTGGCTTTACCTTAGAGCTATATTGCCACTCTACTCTTCTCTTCATTGCTTCAGCTTTTATTCTAACTTCTTCCCTGGCCTCGTCTAGCAGATCCAGGTTTACCCGTCTCTCTTCATTGGATTCCTCCACCACAAAGTTTTGGAAACGTGGTGAGCTTTCATGTATTTCTACTGGAATCATCACGTCCGACCTGTAAACCAAACTGAAAGGCGTCTCCATAGTAGAGGATTGGGGCGTGGTGTGATATGCCCATACGATCCTTGGTACCTCTTCCGCCCACGCCCCTTTGGCTTTCTCTAACCTTCTTTTTAACCCCCTCAGCAGAACTCTGTTTGCCGACTCCACTTGTCCATTTGTCTGGGGGTGTTCAACCGATGCGAACACTTGTTTGATTCCTACTTCAGCACACAGATTTCTCAACTGCTGACTGGCAAACTGGGTCCCGTTATCGGATATCAGGCGCCTAGGTACGCCAAAACGGCACACAATATTCTTCCACACGAAATGTTGTACCTTGTGCGCAGGGATCTGTGCAACGGGCTCTGCCTCTATCCATTTGGTGAAGTATTCGATGGCGACGATCAAATACTTCATCTGCCTGATCGCCAGTGGGAAGGGGCCCAGGATGTCGATTCCCCATGTATGGAAAGGCCACGGGCTGTATATGGATCGCAATTCTTCTGGCGGCGCCTTGTGCCAGTCGGCGTGCTTTTGGCATTGCCTACACCGCTGGGCGTGTCGTGCGCAGTCCTCTTTCACTGTTGGCCAGAAGAAACCTGCGCGTATTACCTTGGAGGCTAAGGATCTTCCCCCTACGTGGCTCCCGCAGATGCCTTCGTGTAGCTCCGCATTATCCTGGTGCACTCATCGCCACTGACCCATGTTAGGATAGGGTGAGTGAAACCGTGCCTGAACAGCACCCCATCCACCAAAGTATATCTTGCGGCATTTCTTTTGACTTTTTTACCCTCTTCAGGGTCCACTGGGAGAGCCCCATCCGTCAGGTATCGCTTATAGGGCGTCATCCAGGTGTCTCCCTTGGACAAAACGCATACCTGCATCTGCTCTCCCTCGGGCACGCCCGCGTACATGCTAATGCGGGGCGCCCTCTGCGTATCTTGGGTCAGGGAGCGATGACTCCTCGGCCTTCCCCTTGATGTATAAATCTGGAGGACATCCACCCTGTTGTCTTCCACGAATCTTCGCGGAGCTTTGAGAGTCTCCTGGATCACTGTCCTCTGTCTACCCCCCTTGCCTGAGCTGGCCAGCTTTGCAAGCAGGTCAGCTCTGGCATTCTGCTCCCTCGGGACATGTATCAGCTCAAGGGCGTTGAATGCTCCCTTCAACAACTGGACGTATTTCAGATACGCCGCCATCTGTGGGTCCTTTGCCTGGAACTCACTCGACACCTTCCCTGTAATCAGCTGGGAGTCGCTCTTCACCAGGAGGTTCTGCGCACCCATCTCCTTGACCAGGAGCATTCCTGCTATCAAGGCTTCATATTCTGCCTGATTGTTACTTGCCTTGAAGGCGAAGCGCAGGGCCTGCTCGATCAGTATGTCGTCGGGTCCCTCCAAGACTATTCCCGCTCCGCTCCCTTGTTGGTTGGAAGAGCCATCAACCGAGAGCAGCCACTGCGAACTCACCTCCACCTCTTGCTCACCTCCGGGCGACAGTTCCGCTATAAAATCTGCATACACCTGCCCTTTGATGGATCCTCTAGGCTCATACTGGATGTCGAATTCTGACAGTTCCACCGCCCAGCGCACCATTCTTCCCGCCACATCAGGCTTCTGCAACACTTTCTGTATAGGGAGGTTGGTCATTACCACCACCGTAAAGCTGTGGAAGTAATGACGGAGCCTCCTGGCAGAAAATACTACTGCTAGCGCCGCCTTCTCTAGCGCTTGGTACCTCGTCTCAGCTCCCTGTAATGCCTTGCTTACGAAATAGACGGGCTTCTAACTCTGGTCCTGCTCTTGGACTAACACAGAACTGATGGCCCGCTCCGTTACAGTAAAATATAACCGGAGGGGCACGCCCGTTACCGGCTTGCAGAGGACCGGTGGCGTCGCCAGGTACTCCTTCAGCTTAATGAAAGCCGCTTCGCATTCCTCAGTCCATGCAAAGCGACTGTTTCTCTTGAGGTACTGGAAATATGGGTGCCCCTTCTCTCCTCCGGCGTAAACAAACCTCGAGAGCGCCGCCATCCGCCCTGTCAGCTGTTGCACCTCCTTTACCGACGTCGGGCTCCGCATGGCGATAATCGCCGCGCATTTGTCGGGGTTCGCCTCTATCCCCCTCTCTGTGAGCATAAAACCCAAGAACTTACCGGCCTCTACCCCGAAAACACACTTCTCCGGGTTTAACTTGAGGCGGTACTTGGAGATTGTGACGAACAACTCCTCCAGGTCTGCCATGTGCTGCGCCCTATTCTGCGACGCCACCACCATGTCGTCTACATAGGCGTACACATTCCTCCCGAGCATTGGCGCCAGGACCTTGTCCATTAACCTTTGGTACGTGGCGCCCGCATTTTTCAGCCCAAAAGGCATCACCTTATAGCAGTAACTGCAAGTCTCAGTCATGAATGCAGTCTTGCTCTCGTCTCTTGGGTGCATCTTGATTTGGTTGTACCCCGAAAAGGCGTCCAGGAAACTCAGCACCTTGCTGCCGGACACACTGTCTACCAAGGCGTCGATGCTGGGCAGCGGATACGAGTCCTTTGGGCATGCCTTGTTCAGGTCCGTGAAGTCAACACACATCCTCCACTTTCCGTTCGCCTTTTTCACCAAGACGACGTTGGCGAGCCACTCAGGGTATTGAATCTCCTTGATGTGGCCAGCACCCAACAACTTCTGCGTTTCGTCTTTCACCACCTGCTGTCGTTCCTCATTGAACTTTCTCCTTCTCTGACGCACGGGACGGACCGTGGCGTCCATGCTGAGATGGTGACACAGGAAATCAGGATCAATGCCTGGCATATCTGAGGCGGACCATGCGAAGGCATCCAGGTGGCGTGAAATCACTTCTGCCACCCCTTCCTGTTCTTCTGGGCTCAACGAACTTCCTAACTTGAAAGTCTTGCCGCCAATCTCCCTTTCTACGGCGTTAGCCGCGGGCTGTTCCCTGGTATCATCTTCGACGGGCGCCGCCTCTTCCACGGGCGCCGCGTCGTCAGGGCCTTCCTCCATAGGCGCATCTGCTTCGGGCATCGCCCTCTCCGCTATGGCCTCTTTAGGCGTCAACCCAGCGGGCGTCGCCTCAATCATCGTCGTGTCCGCGCTCGGCGGACGCTCATACACCATGAACAAGCCTCTCTTCATTTTCAGGCTGTTCTCATAGCATTTCCTTGCCTCCTCCTGATCTGACCTGATAACCATCACCTGGCCACTGAGGTCCGGCAACTTCATTTTCATGTGGCGTGTGGAGGACACCGCGTTCAGACGGTTTAACGCCGGCCTGCCCAGCAAAATATTGTAGGCGGAGTTGGCGTTCACGACCAGGTACCGGATGCTTTCGGTACGGGAGGCCTCTCCGTCTGTGAACGTAGTCCTCAACTCCAGGTACCCCCGTACTTCCACCTGGTTATCCCCGAACCCATACAGGCACCCCGTATAGGGACTCAACAGATCGGGGAACAACCGTAACTTATTAAAGGTCGACAGAAACATGACGTCTGCCGAACTTCCTTGGTCGACAAGCACTCTGTGCACCTTCCTTCCGACTGTGACGACTGAGATGACAACGGGGTCGTTGTCGTGGGGTACCACATCTCGGAGGTCTCTTCTTGTGAACACGAGATCCGACTCCCATGGCTCCCCCGAGAGCCTCTCTTCGATTGAATTTACCCCCCTCGCGTATTTCTTCCGCTGGGAGGCGGTGGGTCCCCCGCCGGAAAAACCTCCAGCAATGGTGTGGACCTCGCCAAGCATAGGCATCTCGTGTGCTGGTTCTTCCGGCGGCGGCGGCAAGGTGGCGGTCGTTGCGGGCTCTGCGACATAGTCCTTCAAGAACCCAGTTCTCACCAGCTCATCCAGCTCGTAGCCCAACGACAGGCAGTTGTCAATGTGGTGCCCGAAAGCCTCGTGGAATTCGCACCAAGAGTCTTTTCGAGGCCCCAACACCTTGTCGGTCTTCGCCGGTCGCCTCAGCCTCTCAGCTATGTTAGGCACTGCGATCAAATCCTTCAACTCGACCACGAAGTTGTACCTCGCCGGCCTCGCTCTTTCTCTGGCCGGGCGATCGCCTCCTGCTGGACCCCTGGGCTGGGGCTTTCTGGCCTCGTAGGGGCGTCTCTCCTCTGGCTTCTTTCTTCCCGTCGTGGTCTCATTGACCCTGACGGGTTGAGCTCGCGCCGGTCCCCTCGGGCGTGAGGGCGCGACGCTAGTACGCTTCACACACACCTCCCCTTCAGAAGCAATATGTTCTACCGCCCTACGCCGTAGTTCAGCGAAAGTCCTAGGGCGGTTGCGAATGATGGACTCTCCAAAAGGACCGGGGCATACGCCCTTCACAAACGCGTATACGATCATAGGCTCCTCTATCGTACCAACCTTCACGACCTGGGCCCCGAAGCGATTGATATACTCCTTCAGGGTCTCCCCTTGATACTGCTTCACATCGAATAGGTCGTAAGAGACCGGTGGCGGGGCCTTGTTTGCCAAGTATTGTTCCCTGAACAAACGCGACAATTGGCGGAAAGATGTGCTCATGAAGAGCTTGCACTTGGCAGCGTCATAACCGCCTACTAGGACCATCTGCGTGTGAAATGCAGCAAGGTGCGTCTCTGGGTCCTCCATCCCGGTGAAGATCACCTTGGGCCCCGCGAACGTGTTCGGGATCACTGCGTCTAGGATCTCCTGCGAGAAAGGAGTGGAAAACTCCCTTGGTGGGGAATGGTTCTCCATCTCGTCATGTCCAGGCCGCCTCCGATCATTTCTCAGGCCCTGGCGCAACTCCTCATTTACACGGTGGAGCTCTTCATTCCGCTCATGCGAGGCGTCGAGATCTGCCTGCATGCGTTCCTGTTCCATTTTCGACTCCGCCATGTCCTGCTGCAGCCCCCTCATTATCTCCAGGACCTGTTGCATGGATAGTTCTGCTGGGGCTGCGCGTGCTGTGCTTCGTCTGGTGGGGGCCATTGTCACTCCAACCTCCTCCAACGTTACTGCGACTCAGTAGATTTTCTCGAACTTGTGATGGGACTGATGTTTTATATCGGCCCCACGGTGGGCGCAAAATGTTCCGTCCGGTTGACCGGGACGTCTTCGTGCGCGACCTCAACCGTCAGCTAGGGTCTCCTCCCCATTGGTTACCTGTGGAATCCTGCAAAAAAGAGGATAAAGAGGCGCCCTAGCGGCCGTTTGCACTCCGACGCTCAAGTCAGCCAACAAGAAACACCAAAACTGTTCACCTACGTCTCTGAGCACCGCGTATGGCACTCTGAAGGTGGTAAAATGAACTGTGTATTGTGTGTGTGTTCTCTCCCTCAGGCAAAGATATTCCCCAGTCACTTGTACGTAACCTTGAAGCACAAGCAAGCAACTAGAGAGTTCTGGTAAATCTGCCAAAGGTTCGAACCATGTTTCCAACATTCTCCGCGCTATTTAAACTACCCAAGCATTAAAGCGCCTTAAAGCGCCTTTAATTACAAATGTAACGCACTCAATCAGCGTACTTAATTAGAAAACATAGCGCATTTAAGACGTTGAAACGCTTGGGAGCCATTATAGTACCTGAATGCTCGAAAGGGAAACTGTATTGAATGACTTTAATTACCTGGCACCTGACTAAAGGGTGTTTCCATTCTGACATGGCTGTTGTACACGTGGAGGGCCTCACGACGCCGTGACCCCATCTGGGGGCGTTTCTGCCCATCTGAGGACGTTTCTGCGCATGAGTCCTCCTGCTCGGGAGTGCTACTGCGCTAGGGGTGATGTTTTGGGTGCCAACTCATGCCCCCAATCATCTAGTCCCTTACTTTGAAAGCGTATCTGCCTTCCTCTCGTACCCTGCACCCGGCTGCCCTGGGCGTGACCTTCCTCTTGAGTCGTATCTGTCCCCAAGGCGTCTCTGGGGCGGCAGAGGTACTTCACGAGTCAGGCTGCCCTCCACTGATGCTATCACTATGGCCTTGAAGCCACCTTTTCCTTCTCTTTATCGCTGCCCCGGGCTATCGGGACCTGAGGCCTTCCCACGGCGTGGCTCCCTCCATGGTCTTTCCTACCCATGGGTATCGGGGAACCACACCGTGATTGCCTTGCTTTAGCACTGTTTGATCTGGCGACGCCCTGGTTGGGCGACGCCATCACCTAGGCGACGCTTCCTCTTGGCGATGCTGGCACTTGGCGTCTCTCCACCTAGGCGACGCCTTGCGTTGACTTTGACTCTCCAGTCGTTGACTTTGACCTTGACTTATTCAACGCTCGGATACGGGACGGTACAAATTTCATTCTTATGCACCACAATTCATATTTCATACCACAGAACAAAGGTGGTTTGCTTAAACAGGCACCTTCCCCAAAAGAAAACTTTTCAGGCATTTAAAAAAGATTTAGGATCAAAACTTGAATATCTTTCAAGAACCAAGCTCTGATACCAATTGTTAGAATATATGGCCTTAAACGAGAGGGGGGTGAATTGTTTAAGAGAGATTTCGCAAACTTTGAAGGTATAATGAAGATCAATGCTGAATTACAGAGAAAAGAATCAAGGAAAAAAATACCCAAAACTGTTTTAAGATGATATCAGAAAAAACAATCGGTTGTTTTGTCGAAACAATCGGTTGTTTTTATCAGTAGTTTATAAAAACAACTTAAAAACAGAATTTAAAGAGTTAAGGGTAAGAGATAAGCACGCAAGCAATTTATACTGGTTCACTCTTACACCAAGAGCTACATCCAGTCCCCAGAAACCACTGGGTATTCCACTATGCAATCAAAACCAGATTACAAACACCACACACCAAAGTAGTGACCTTGAACCCCTCAAGAAAAACACTACCTTTGGCAAACTACACCAAGAGTGTTGATCTTGAACCCCTCAAGAACACACAACACTCATTGGCAACACAAATACATAAATACAGTAATCAAGGAAGAAGGGAATAGAATACACCTAGGTATTACAAAGCTTAAAGTTCAGAATTACAACCCAATCCTATTCCACATACTTAAGAATGATCCAAATCTCTTTCAAATCTTGGAAAAACTGTTTTGATAAACTCTTTCTGTTACTTCAAGATTAGGAGCGTAAAACCACCTTTATATAGACCAACCAAGTGGTCAAAAGCATTTAATAAAGGAGCCAAGTTAGTTAGGATCATTTAAAACATATTAAAACCACTTAACAGAATTTTGTTAAGGTTTTCAGGAAAACAATCGGTTGTTTTGTCGAAACAATCGATTGTTTTGGTTTGACAGCAAAGCCAACCAAATTTTTCAAAACCTTTTCAAAAAATGCTAAGGTAAAATAACCTGTTGTTTTGAAAAACAACCTGTTGAAATTTTGACAGCTTTTTAGAAAACACATCTTTTCAAAAGGTTAAATATTCAAATGAACTTGGATGAACTTAAGGAGTAAATTAACAAGTTTCAAACAACTAGACAACACACACACACCCAGCAGCAAGGTCTTCAAGCTTTCCTCTTGGATTTGGAGACATCAAAGCATCTTGTTCAACAAGAGTTCATACCTACGATTGGGCAACAAGAGAATGGAGAAGTGCGTAGAGGAAACACGAGAATGCTTGAAGAAGAAGGCGAAACAATTAAGAGTTTCAGAAAATGATGGAATGAGTGATTGGACGCGCGCATTTTCAAGGGTTTTAAAGTGAACAAAGAAGCGTAAACGACATTAAGCCCTAGCCGTTGATCAAAGACACGTGTGCACGGATAAGACGAGCCCAGAAAAACATCACTTTAGCACCGTATTTGCGTCCTGTCACACAGAGCCACATAGGTCACCCAGGGCAAGGACTTAGCCTCTTCGCTGAAACGAGTTACAGCTCGAGACTAGGGGGGTTTGTGTACCCACCAATCCCTAGACGTTGACTGACCGCTGGTAATATTGGTGACACATAAGCGGGTCCCACGAGCATCGTGGGCCAGGTCTAGCAAAGCATGTGCGCCAAGGAGCCAAGAGTGGTCAGACATCAGATATCAGACATCAGTCATCAGGATGGACCGACTTGTCACTAGACAGTATGGAGAGGTCGGACATCGAAAACTCAAAATAGCAAAGATGGGCCACGAGAGGTGGATCCTAGGTCATACATAACACAAAGAGTAGAGCCACTAGAAAGATATGGCTCATAAGGGTCGTGTTCCAGGGGTGAGCTGCATGCATGGCACGTGAACAGCTAGGGCACTCCCAGAGGTGGGTGGTCCCAAAGATCAGGTGCACAAGGAGGCACCAAGGTGATCACCCGCAAGAGGTCGCACTCCAGTTAGGGACCCCACGCGCTAGGTTATCCTAAGAGTAAGATAACAACACTTCTGGGCCCGTCGCGCCAGAAAGGCCCATTTCGGGTAAAGAGGAAACCCTAGTTTCAGTCTATAAATAGCAAGGTAACGAACCTGACAAAGGGAGAATTCTCTTGCTCCGCTAAACACACACATAGTGATAGTTACACAGTTTTTCGGTGTTTCCTAGCCCTAATACTGACTTGAGAGTCGGAGTGCAAACGGCCGCTAGGGTGCCCTTTGTCTTTGTGTTTTCAGGTGTTCATGAAAGGCTCACGTGAACGCAGGGACTCTAAGCGTGAGAGTGACGTAGGCGCACGAAGGTGTTTCGGGTCAACCGGTAGGAACAGCTTCGAACTGTGCTTGTGCTCCACCCTTATCTTTAATGCTTAAGCTTTGATCCTCGCCTCCTCTCTAACCTCATCCAGCAGATCCATGTTTACCTTTCTCTCTTCATTAGACTCTTTAGCCACAAAACTCTGAAAATGTGGCGAGCTCTCCTGAATCTCTACCGGAATCATTGCGTCTGACCCGTATACCAAAATGAAGGGTGTCTCCCTGGTGGTGGACTAAGGCGTGTTGTGGTAAGGCCACACTATCTTAGGAACCTCTTCTTCCCAGGTTCCTTTAGCCTTCTCGAGTCTTTGAGTAGGACACTGTTGGCAGACTCAACCTGTCCATTTGTCTGGGGGTGCTCAACCGATGCGAACACCTGCTTTATCCCAACCTTTGTGCATAGCTTGCCCAGTTGCTGGCTCGCAAACTGCGTGCCATTGTCGAAAACTAGGAGCCTCGGCACGCCAAAATGGCACACTATATTCTTCCACACGAAATGTTGGATCTTGTGAGTTGTGATATGTGCTACTGGCTCAGCCTCTATCCACTTCGTGAAGTATTCTATGGCCACTACAAGATACTTCATTTGCCTTACCGCCAAAGGAAATGGCCCCAGAATGTCAATTCCCCACGTGTGAAACGGCCACGGGCTATAAATCGACCTTAGCTCTTCTAGCGGCACCTTATGTCAGTCGGCGTGCTGTTGACACTGCCTGCACTGCTGGGCGTACCTCGTGCAATCTTCTCTCATTGTCGGCCAATAATAACCTGTACGAATGACTTTCGATGCTAAGGATCCTTCTCCAACATGGTTACCACAAATCCCCTCGTGGAGTTCCGCCATTATTCATGCACACTTGATGAGAATCAACTAAAGGTGGCTTTTTATAATGAAGAACAAGATCATTCGCCTTCACATTTAAAGTTTTTCTTGTTAATCTTTGCAAAAGATAAAGCCCAAGCCCAAGCCCAAGAAGGCCAAAGCCCACAAAAGCCCAAAGACCATCTTATGAAGGGCAAAGCCAAGTTTTAAATAAATATTGTTTAGAAAGGTGCTTAGAGGGAAACATTAGAAACCTCTATTGTTAAAGCATCTTTTAGTCTTTAGTTAAGAGTCTTAGGGGGGGGGTGTTAGTAGATAGGTGTAGGAGTAAATAAGGAGGTGCCAAAGTTAGAGAAGGGATCACACCTTCCTCATGCTTTGTTTTAGGCGCAAATTCTAGAAGCTTTTTAGGAGTGAGTTTTTTTGAATTTGTGTAGCTTACTTTTCAGCACCTTAGGCTATAAATAGAGGTGCTCTCTTTGTAAAATTCAGATTGGAATTAATCTAAGAAAACTCTACTCAAATTTTGAGTGAACTTTGGAGAGCTTTTGGAGCCTTCTTCTCTAGTCTTATCTTGATGGATCAATGGAGTCCTCAAGTGGCGGCATCACTCTTATCTAGGAGCATTCCACACTTCTAGTGGCGAGATCATCCATCCTCCTTCCATCTTCATGAGCATTTCTTCTCTCCTTCCTTTCTCCTCTTTCATTTGTTTTTGTTAGCTTGTGTTCTTGAGTTTGGTTTGGTGTTCTTGCTATTTTTATGAGTATTTTGGTTCGGCAGTTTTATAATTCTGTCCATTCATCTTGTTCCTTTGCTTTTCTTACTCTTTTGTTCGGTTCAATTTGACTAAAATTGGTTCATCCAAATGAGTTTGGGATTTGGTACTAGTTTTTGGTGAGTTCTTGTCTTAGAACAATGATCCAACTCTAAGAAAAGTGCCTCTATAATGTCCAACTCAAGGTGATTCCTAAGAAGGTCAAGAACCTTTCTCTATATGGCTAGTGGAATCACATCATGTGGTATCATGAGTCTTAGGTTCATTCTTGTTTAATTGTTGAGTTGTGTGCACTTTATTTCAAGAGCTCTTTTAATTTCTTGCAATTTAAGTTTCTGTTTTAGAATTTTACTTGAGTATTCTTGCTGTTTTTTCTTTTACACCAAGTGCTAGTGAAAAGGTTTATGGCACTCATAATTCTTATGAGTATGGTTGCTCTTTTGGAATGGCATTATCCTTCCTAGAGTTTACCTTAAGCTTCCTTTCACTTGTTGTTAAAATTTGTGATGTGTCTTTTAATTTTGTAATCATGTCAAGTTTTGTCTTAGTCATGTTATTCCATATTTGTCATTACTTCTAGTAGTACTTTTATTGTTTTGATTGTTTCTTGCTTTGGTGTCATATAATTTTCTGAATTGATGTTGATGCTTTGTGCATTTTCTTTTTAGAATTGAGTTCATACTTGTATTCTAGACCTATACAAGTTCCAATACATCATTTTCTATTATGTCTTTGCTAGTTCATCATCCTGTTTTTTTATTCCTATTAGGATTCCTCTGTTTCTGAAAAAAAGTGCTTACTGTTTTTCCTTATTGCAATTGATTTACATACTGGAAAATTCTGAAATTCTGGATTTGAGATATTAAAAGTGTTAGAAAAGAATAGAAAAAAGAATCATTCAAAAATACGAAGTACACAAAAAATGATAAATAAAATAAAAAAGTGTACAATTCTGCCGAAAAAAACATACGGTAATCTGGCAGCGATTTTGAAAAATTTATTTCTCTCAATTGGCTTACTGTTTTTAATTGATTCCAGTTCCATTATTCAGTTAACATCTTGAAGTTTCTGTGGTTTAAATTTCGTAATCCAGTTCGCTCTACATCATTCCAGTTAAATCGGTGAATATCAAGCACAGTTTGCATTTAAAAAAAATAAAAATTTCCAGTAGCTAATTTTTTTGTTTTCTTCATCTACTCTGGTGCTTTTCCTTAAGTATTCTTTTGTGTGCCTACTTTCTCATTGAGTTCTTTATTTTCTTGATTGTCTTTCTTTCTTACTCTTTGAGTTTGTCTTACACTTAGTTTTCCTTTTGCAATTACCTTTCCTTGCTTATACCTTTTCTTGTTTGTCTTTATTGTTTCATTGGTTTTGTAGTGGTTGCTCTTGAGATTGGTGTGCTTGCTTTGACATATTTCTGATCCTGCCTGTTGACCAGAACGCTGGAAACTGCCTCGTCAAAGGATTGACGTGTGCACCGCTTCAAACCTCCGTTCCTCTACGAGATCCACCTCAAGAACCTGCAAAAGAAACAGAGCGGCGCCGCTGCGGCCGATCGCACTCCAACGCCCAAGTCAGTGACCGAATCACCAAATACTAAGAGAACAAGAACCGTGCAAATCCTCTCTCACAGTAAGCTTTATAACTCGCAAGCGTAAAGAGTATATTCTGAACGTGCGTACCTACGAAAGTTCGTTAAGAACTCTTATATACCTGGTGACTTTCTCTCTCCTGGCAGTTACAGATTTGGACACGTGGCTCGCATCCAACTGTACACGTGCCATCATCTGGAGCCTCCTTGACTTGGGCGCCGCTTCTACTCTCGTTTTGCTAAGTTACCTATGCATGGTATTGCCCAGTACATAGCCAACTTGGGAGTGCGATCTCTACTGGAACTGGCGAGTTAGGGTGCCTTCGTACACCTTCCCTGTGGTCTCGCCGGCCGCCTTCATAATCTGCACCACCTTCATTTCTGGCGATGTGCTTTCTCTGGCGATCTCCAATCTCAAGGTCGCCTGAGTTTACATCTGGCGACTTCATCTTTAACCCGGTGATCGGAACACGCCACCTTAATAACTGGCGACTTCACGAGCCCCCCGACTTCCTTCCTTTCTGCCAACTTGGCGCCTTGTCAACACGCCCATACTGTAGCTTGACGCCACGTCATCACTTCCGACTACCAGGGCGGTACACAAGCCCCCCAGTCTTAAGCGAAGACTTGTCCAGCGAAAAGACTGAAAGAGTCACGTCAACACCGGTCTACGTGGCACTGACGTAGAATTCCAAGCGGTTGTACTTTCTGTTGCTCTGACGCTCCACCAAACCCCTCGTCCATCACTCGACACGTGGCTTCATCAACGGTTACCTTCAGCTACCGTTTGCGCTTCCCAAACCCATTTCGAAAAAACTCTTAAACCCATTTTCACTCAACACTGTTCCATCACTTTCCCTCGCATTCACGAACGCTCTAACCTTCTCAGCGCTCTTCAACATCCTGAACCATCATCAACCTTCATCGTCTTCCTGATCATCGAAAGGTACCTACTTTCCTCCTTCTGCTGGTTTTCCTTGCATTTTAGCCGATTTGCATCATCCTGTAACTGTCTGGTGCATACGCTGTGGGTTGCTTTTTCCATTTCTCCTTCTATGTAACTTAGGGCTTCGTCAATCATCGCAACGAACCTACGTTCGTTCGTTTTTCACCTTTCTTCCATGATCGAGTCAGCCTTTGTAACGCCTGATCATTTTTCCTTTTCTTCTTCATTTGCAGCTGCAACAATGACTCGCACAAAGATCACCCCGAATCCTCCTCCTTCATCACGAAACCCCCCTTCACAAGCACACGACCCACCACGAGTTCGTGGCGCTTCATCTTCCCAGGCTGAGAGGCCTGCGTCGTCCCGCCCTAACCTGGCCCAGGCGACTCCACCCATCGCCGGAGGAGCCCCCGTTCCCTTGCCAGACTTCAAAACCCTGTATCCCTGGGCCAACTCGACCCTTCTGAGGGAGACATCTTCTGTGAACACTGCGGGAGCAGTTTTGCGGCTGACTAAGGGGGATGAGCTTCATCAATCATTTCATAAGGAGCACGACGAAAAGATGATAGTGCTACCTTGCCCCCCCGATCTGCCTGTTTGTGCTGATGACAAGGTGAGTGCTGACGGGCCCTTCTGCTCGTTTACACGACCTTATTCAAGAAGGTGAAGCTCAAGTTCCCTTTCACCCGTTTCGAAAGGGAGCTCCTTACCGAGCTTAACATCGCCGCCGCCCAGCTCCATCCCAACAGCTGGGCGTTCGTGTGAGCGTTCCAAGTGATGTGCGACCATCTGGGGTTGCCCGCATCCGTGGACGTATTTTTATTCCTCTTCGAAGCCAAGCACCCAGGAGACCGCCTGTGGATTAGCTTGAACGCGATTGCTGGGAGGTCGATCTTCTCCATCTTCCAGCAATCCTATAAGGACTGGAAAGGGAAGTTCATCCAAGTGCGCCCCAATGACAAGGACGACTCCCTACTCGACGGCTTCCCCTTGTACTGGGTGGACAAGGGGAAGAAAGAGTCCAAGAGCTGCTTCAGGAGACCCAGAAGTCCTGACAGCATGGGAGCGTTGGACCGAGATCTCTGCCTTTTCTGGAAAAGGGTCGCGGATACCAACATCACTTTCCTTACCACCACCCTGATATGCTTCGAATTCTACGAGGACCAACTCGAAATTCGAATAGGTTAGAACATTTAAACTGCTGTTTTAATACTGCTTCTATTTGACTGTTTCTGGGCGTCTTATGCGTTATGCGCAAGACTTTGGTTTTATTTTTCCTGCACCGATCATCTGCTTTGCTGCATACTGCCTTGTGCGCTTATTTTCTCCTTGAGTTAACCCATGCATTTTCGTTCCATGCAGATAACATGTTGGGCAAGGGCATGCTTGCTGAATTGAGGGCGCTCGCCCGAACCCACGGGCTGGCGACGGGCTCTCAAACAGTGCCAAACTCTATGGTGGAGATCGCCGCCACTCAGGGCCGATCGCCACCTAAGGGCCCAGCACCCTCCGATGTCCAACCCGCCGCCCAGCGGAAGAAACTTGTCCTCAAGAGGGCTAAGAGGAAAGCTCCCCAGATAGTCCAAGAGGATGAGGAAGAAGATGACGAGGTCACTGAGGATGGCCTCATTACAAAGAGGAAGAGGGTGGCACCTTCTTCACCACCTGCACCACCCCCTCTTCCCTCGTCAACGCCACCATCCACACCTGCTCCTCCTCCATCATCACCACCCCCACAAGCTCCTGTTTCACTAGTCCAAGTTATCCCGCTAGCCACTGCGCCGCCTGCGGTTGAGGCCCAAGAGCCAAACTTCATGGAGGACCCCCCGAGCGCCTCCACGCCACATGTATCAGCGGGAGGGGGTCCCCCTTCAAATGCCTCAGCCGCAGAGGTTGCTCCAATCGGGGATGAGGTCGCTCATACCTCACCGATTCTGATCACTGAATCCCCGATGTCGTCACCACGCCGAGAAGTGCCCGCTGAAGAACCAGCTAAGGAAGGTGGCGACGAAAACCCACAACAGGCCCCCACAGCGCCTCTAGTGCCTCTACAAGCAGCAAACCTCCCCCTTGAGGTCACGAGGATGTGGGAGCCTCTATCTGCTAAGCTAAAGACGATAGCAGAAGACATCCCTGCCATCATCACCAGAGCTGTAGAAAGCTCTACTAGGAGGCTCCAAGACGACCTCTTCAACCTCAAGACAGAGAATAGCACCATGAGGGTTGAGGTGGAGAAGTTGTCTTTCAACTTGACGCTGGCGGAGATTGAACACTCCCGAGTGGAGGACGCAATGAGCACCGAGCTCAGGCTGGCGCGCAAAGAGGCCACTGATCTCCGCCACAAAGTGCAACAGCTTGCTCAAGAAAAGAACGAACTAGAGAGCAAGATTGTGCCTTACCGCGTAAGGTGGCTGACCTGGAGGCTCTCATGAAGGCCGACGCCGTTAAGGTGCAGAAATTAGAGAAAAGGTCAGCCGAGCGAGAGACCCTCCTTGGGCAGGTGGAAAAGGCAAGGGACGACACCATAGCTGATCTCGCCAAGGCCAACGAAGAGAAGGGAAAGGTAACTGCTGAATTGGCCCAAGTGCAAGCGGAATCTAAGAAGGTTGCTGAAGACCTTCTCCAGGCTCAAGAGACCAACGAACAACTCAAGAAGCAGGTTGAAGAGCTGGAGCAACAGAATAAGGAGCTGAAAGAGCAATCTGAAGGTCTCAAGAAGCGGATTGAGGAACTTCAGAAGCAGATTGAAGAACTCAAGCTGAACTCTGCTCAAATTCTGGCTGCTGGATTCGAAGCTGCACGGGAACAATTTGCTTGCTTATTCCCCGACCTGGATCTCAGCATGGTGTCGCTGGATAATGAAGTGGTGGATGGAAAAGTGGTGCCCGCTGAAGACTGACAAATTTAATCCATCCATTGCTTTCATATTCTCCCTTGCATTATAACTTGTAATAGACTTTATGTCCTTTCGTATATATGTTTTGAATTGATATTCACTGTTAATGACAAAGTCTACGTTTTTCCTCTTATGACTTCTTTAACTGCTTCAACTTTCCTTGCTTGCTTAATTCCAAAGAAAAAACTTAGGAAAACTGTAGGCACGACTTTGACTTAACTGCTTCAAATCACCTCAACTTCGAATAATAATCACGTTTATCAACTCGTAACTTAAGGCAATAAACCTTAGCGTAAAATGATACCTTAAGCATCAAACTTTGACTCAGCTACTGGCTTAAACACTGCTTCACCCGATCTGCTCCATCAAAACGGGTCTTTTAACTTTTTCGCCTCTGTTTAAACTTAGGCGATCAGCTTCTTTCTGGCTTCACGCCTTGGCCATTGTTCTTTGATCTGGGGGTAGAGACGCCTTTCGGATCCTTCTCTACCTCCTTGTGCTTCAGAGCAAGAGACCGGGTGGCTAGGCGTTCTCTTCGAACCTACCTTAGCCACCCTCAGAACTTCTTCCACCCTCCACACCATACCTGAACTCGTTCGAGACGAGAAGGATTTTATCTTGCCTGAACTCGCTCATAGGCGAGAAGGTCTTTAACTCGCCTGAACTCGCGCATAGGCGAGGAGGTCTTTTACTCGCCTGAACTCGCTCACAGGCGAGAAGGTCTTTGAATCATGCCTCTACATTGCCCCAGGGGTTACATCTTCTCGCCCCCAGAAACACGGAGGACTTTTACTTGCCTCTACATTGCCCCGGGGGTTACATCTTCTCGCCCCCAGAAACACTGAGGACTTTCACTTGCCTCTACATTGCTCCAGGGGTTACATCTTCTCGCCCCCAAAAACACTGAGGACTTTCACTTGCCTCTACATCCTGCCTGTTGACCAAAACGCTGGAAACTGCCTCGTCAAAGGATCGACGTGTGCACCGCTTCAAACCTCCGTTCCTCTACGAGATCCACCTCAAGAACCTGCAAAAGAAACAGAGCGGCGCCGCTGCGGCCGATCGCACTCCAACGCCCAAGTCAGTGACCGAATCACCAAATACTAAGAGAACAAGAACCGTGCAAATCCTCTCTCACAGTAAGCTTTATAACTCGCAAGCGTAAAGAGTATATTCTGAACGTGCGTACCTACGAAAGTTCGTTAAGAACTCTTATATACCTGGTGACTTTCTCTCTCCTGGCAGTTACAGATTTGGACACGTGGCTCGCATCCAACTGTACACGTGCCATCATCTGGAGCCTCCTTGACTTGGGCGCCGCTTTTACTCTCGTTTTGCTAAGTTACCTATGCATGGTATTGCCCAGTACATAGCCAACTTGGGAGTGCGATCTCTACTGGAACTGGCGAGTTAGGGTGCCTTCGTACACCTTCCCTGTGGTCTCGCCGGCCGCCTTCATAATCTGCACCACCTTCATTTATGGCGATGTGCTTTCTCTGGCGATCTCCAATCTCAAGGTCGCCTGAGTTTACATCTGGCGACTTCATCTTTAACCCGGTGATCGGAACACGCCACCTTAATAACTGGCGACTTCACGAGCCCCCCGACTTCCTTCCTTTCTGCCAACTTGGCGCCTTGTCAACACGCCCATACTGTAGCTTGACGCCACGTCATCACTTCCGACTACCAGGGCGGTACAATTTCATTTGAGGATTCCAAGGCCTCAAGATCAGATTGGTGCAAGAACATTATTTCTTTGAGAGTGATCTCTTTTTCTGCCTCAATTCACTTCGGCATTTTGCTTAAAACACTCACTGTTTTTGCTAATTTTGTTTCTTAACTTGTTTGCTGTTTTTGTGTGTATGCTGTTTTTAATTACAAATGGCTGGATTTTCAAGTAATGCATCATACAAGCAGAATTCTCCTTCCAAAGCTTCAATCCTTGGTGAATTACATGAAGCACAAAGAACTATTAGACGCTTGGAAGAGAAAATGCAAAAGATGGAGGTCCAACAAGCTAGACCATCTCCTTCTATCCATGATGGGCATCATTCACATAGACCTTCAACAAGAGGTTCTTCCAATGACATAGGCCGTGAAGAGGACCATAGGAGAAGGAGAACTCCACCCCAATTCCTTGAACATAGACATCACAACCAAGGGGAGAGACCTCACTATGGCAATGGCTACTACCAAGATGCAAAGGCTAGGCTACCTTCGGTCAAGCTTCCTTGTTTCAATGGCTCAAGTGATCCTAATGTATATTTAGATTGGGAGGCTAAGTGTGAACAAATATTTGAGATCCATGAGATCCAAGATGAGCATAAGCTTAAGCTAGCCACCCTAGAGTTTAGTGATTATGCCATGAAATGGTGGCATGGAATTGTAAAGGACATTATCTATCACAAGGGTCCTCCCGTGGACTCTTGGAACTCTTTAAAGGATCAAATGCGCGCTAGATTTGTGCCCCCACATTTTAGGAAAGACCTCATGTTGAGACTCCAACGATTTCAACAAGGCACGCTAAATGTGGATGAATATTATAAAGAGCTAGAAACGCTTGTGCTTAAAATTGAATTAGAGGAAAGTGAGGAAGCTATGATTGCTAGGTTTGTGAGTGGTCTTAGGAAGGATATTCAAGACTTTGTTGAGTTACAAGAGTATTCATCATTGGGCTCTTTAGTTCATCTTGCAATGAAGGTGGAAGCCCAACTTGCTAAGAAAAACTCTTTCAAAAATGCTTCCAATGATGGATACTACTCCAAGTCTTGGAGAAACAAAAATTCTTTTTCTAAACATCCTTCCAAAGATTCTTCTTTCAAACCCAAGGATCCTACGCCATCTACTTCTAGGCCTAAATCCCCAATTAAATCGTCTAGTCAAAAGTGTTTTAAATGTTTGGGATATGGTCACATTGCTGCTAATTGCCCTTCTAAACGAAGTATGTACATGCATGAAGGCATTGTAGTTAGTGAGCATGATTCCACTTCACCTAGGCATTCTTCACCTTCTAGACCATCAAGTGAAAATGAGAGTGAAAGTCCTTGTGAAGGTGACTTATTGATGGTAAGACGTATGTTGGGCACAATTCCAAAATCTTTGAATGATACTCAAAGAGAAAATATTTTTCACACCCGATGTCTTATCAACAACAAGTTATGTTCCTTGATTATTGATGGGGGAAGTTGCACTAATGTGGCTAGTACAAGAGTTGTGGAGAAGTTAGCCTTACCCACTATCTCTCATACCAAGCCCTACAAATTACAATGGCTTAGTGAAGTAGGTGAAATCATGGTGAATAAACAAGTCCTCATTAACTTTGCTATAGGAAAGTATAAAGTTGAGGTTTTATGTGATGTTGTGCCCATGGAAGCTTCTCATCTTCTTTTAGGAAGGCCTTGGCAATATGATAGACATGTTTTACATGATGGCCTATCCAATACAATGTCTTTTTCCTTCCTAGGGCGCAAGGTTATATTAAAACCCCTCTCTCCCAAAGAGGTTCATGAGGACCAAATAAAAATGAAAACTAAAAGAGAAAATGAGAAAGAAAAAGAAGTAAGTACTACACCGAGTCACACCATTTTCTCCTCTAAATCCATCATGTTGACTCGTGCTATACCTCAAATGGACCCTCCAAGGTCTTCTTCTTTATCTTTTTCATTACCCAAGGTTCCTATTTCAACACCACCTTGGTTAAAATATGTTAGGGATGATTTTTTCATACCTCCTAATGGGTTTCACCATTTAAGAGGTCTTTTTCCCAAAATTATCATCATTCCCAAACACATTTTTCCAACTTGGCCGATTTGTAGGACCTCCTTTTCTGCAATCCCTTTGGTTCCATCTATTAAGTCATGTATTCCTTTTTCTTACACTTTTGATTGTAAAAGTAAACTGACTTTGTTATATGCAGGGATCCAGAATTCGTGGGCGAATTCTCTCCAACTCGGGGAGTATGATGAGAATCAACTAAAGGTGGCTTTTTATAATGAAGAACAAGATCATTCGCCTTCACATTTAAAGTTTTTCTTGTTAATCTTTGCAAAAGATAAAGCCCAAGCCCAAGCCCAAGAAGGCCAAAGCCCACAAAAGCCCAAAGACCATCTTATGAAGGGCAAAGCCAAGTTTTAAATAAATATTGTTTAGAAAGGTGCTTAGAGGGAAACATTAGAAACCTCTATTGTTAAAGCATCTTTTAGTCTTTAGTTAAGAGTCTTAGGGGGGGGGGGGTGTTAGTAGATAGGTGTAGGAGTAAATAAGGAGGTGCCAAAGTTAGAGAAGGGATCACACCTTCCTCATGCTTTGTTTTAGGCGCAAATTCTAGAAGCTTTTTAGGAGGGAGTTTTTTTGAATTTGTGTAGCTTACTTTTCAGCACCTTAGGCTATAAATAGAGGTGCTCTCTTTGTAAAATTCAGATTGGAATTAATCTAAGAAAACTCTACTCAAATTTTGAGTGAACTTTGGAGAGCTTTTGGAGCCTTCTTCTCTAGTCTTATCTTGATGGATCAATGGAGTCCTCAAGTGGCGGCATCACTCTTATCTAGGAGCATTCCACACTTCTAGTGGCGAGATCATCCAACATTCTTCCATCTTCATGAGCACTCTCTTCTCCTTCCTTCCTTCTCTTTCAATTGTTCATGTTGTTTTGTGTTCTTGAGTTTCTTTGGTTCGGTTATTCTAATTTTCCAGCAAGTATATTCTGTTCTTGCCTTTTATTTTCTCTTTTGTTCGGTTCATATGTTTGCTTATTCAATTCTGTTCGGTCCTTTTAATTTTACCTCTTTTTTGGTTCAATTTGACTAAAATTGGTTCATCCAAATGAGTTTGGGATTTGGTACTAGTTTTTGGTGAGTTCTTGTCTTAGAACAAATGATCCAACTCTAAGAAAAGTGCCTCTATAATGTCCAACTCAAGGTGATTCCTAAGAAGGTCAAGAACCTTTCTCTATATGGCTAGTGGAATCACATAACACTGGTTTCCGCTCACGCAGACCAAAATTGGGTGGGTGAACCCATGTCTGAACAGCTTCCCATCAACAAGGGTGTACTTGGCGGAGCTCCTCTTTATCTTCTTAGCTTCCGCAGGTTACAATGGAAGTATCCCCTCAGCTAGATAGAGCCTATAAGGTGTCATCCATGTGTCCCCTTCCTCAACTATGCATATCTGCATTGGCTCCCCCTCCCAAACCGGGTAAGCACCTACACTGGGCGTTCTCAGCGTCTCCTGAGTCAACGACCGATGACTCCTCGCCCCTCCTCTAGCAGTACTGACCTGATAAACGCCTACCATGTTATTAGCAACAAATGTTCGCGGTGCTTTGAGGGTTTCCTGTATGACCGTCCTCTGCCTTCCCCCCTTGCTCGAACTGGCAAGCTTGGCTAGCAAGTCAGCTCGGGCATTCTGTTCCCTTGGGACGTGCACCAGCTCAAACACTGCGAACGAGCCTTTCAAAATCTAGATCATTGGCTTGATATTCCCCGGTCACCTGACCCGTGACCAAGAGGGAATCGCTCTTTGCCAACAAGCTCCGCGCTCCCATCTCTTTAGCTAAGAGCATCCCGGCTATGAGGGTTTCACACTCTGCTTGGTTATTGCTGGCCTTGAAAGGGAACCTTAGGGCCTGCTCAATCAACAGCTCGTTTGGTCCTTCCAAGATCACACCAGCTCCACTACCTTGTTGGTTGGAGGACCCATCCACGGAGAGCACCCATCTGAAGTTGGCTTCCTCCTCTTGTTGTGCATCCACCTGGGAGAGCTCCACCACAAAGTCTGCATTTACCTGACCTTTGATGGGGCCTCGAGGCTCATACTGGACATCAAACTCCGAGAGTTCCACCACCCAATGTTCCATCCTCCCCACCACGTCCGGCTTCTACAGCACCTTCCGGATAGGTAAGTTCATCAACACCACCACTGCGAAACTGTAGAAGTAATGACGCAACCTCCTTGCTGAGAACACCATGTCCAGGGATGCCTTCTCTAGGGCCTGGTACCTCACCTCCGGCCCTTGCAATACTTTGCTCACAAAGTATATTGGTTTTTGTACTTTGTCCTGGTCTTGGACGAGGACCGAACTGATCGCCCATTCTTTCACAGGGAAGTACAGTCGGAGCGACGTGCCCGACTGTGGCTTGCCCAACACGGGAGGGGTGGCCAGATACTCCTTTAACTTAAGGAATGCCTCCTCGCACTCTTCGATCCACACGAACCAGCTATTCCTCCTCAAACACTGGAAGTAGGGGTGTCCCTTGTCCCTTCTAGCTGATACAAATCTGGACAGGGTGGCCATCCGCCCAGTCAATTGCTGCACCTCTTTCACCGAGACCGGGCTCTTCATGGCAAGGATTGCAGCATACTTCTCTAGGTTCGCCTCTATCCCCCGCTCGATGAGTAGGAAGCCCAAGAACCTACTTGCCTCCGCCCCAAACACGCACCTCTCAGGGTTCAACTTCAATCGGTACTTAGCTATTGTCGCAAATAGCTCTTCTAGATCCGTCACATGCTGATCCCTCGCCTGCGAGGTCACCACCATATCATCCACATAGGCCTACACATTCCGACCTATAATGGGTGCAAGGACCCTATCCATCAGCCTCTGGTAGGTGCCGCCCGCATTCTTCAGCCCAAAGGGCATCACCGTGTAGCAGTAACAAGACGTCTCGGTCATAAACGCTATCTTGCACTCGTCTCTCGGGTGCATTTTAATCTGGTTGTACCCAGAGAATGCGTCTAAGAAACTAAGCATCCTACAACCCGAGGTACTATCCACCAAGGCGTCGGTGCTTGGCAAGGGGTACGAATCCTTCGGGTACGCCTTGTTGAGGTCGGTGAAGTCCACACACATTCTCCCCTTCCCGTTGGCCTTCTTCACCAAGACCACATTTGCCAACCACTCAAGGTATTGAATCTCCCTTATATGGTCTGGGCACTCAGCAACTTCTTTGTTTCTTCCTTGATGGCTTGTCGCCTCTCTTTATTGAAATTCCTTCTTCTCTGACGGATGGGCCTGACCTTGGGGTCCATGGTGAGGCAGTGACACAGGAAATCTGGCATGTCCGAGGCGGACCATGCGAAAGCATCCAGGTGTCGTGCTATCACCCCAACAACTTGATCTTGCTCCGCTTGGTTCAACGACTTACTAAACTTCAACGTTCGACCCTCGATCTGTCTCTCCACGATATCCCCTACTGGCCCGGGTCGCCTCTCCCAAGCGCTCTCTACGCGGGAGACCCCTGCGCGGGCGTCCCCGTCCTCGTTAGGTGGGCGCTTTGTAACCATGAACACCCCCCTTTTGGTGTTGAGGCTGTTCTCATAGCACCTTTTAGCCTTTTGCTGGTCCGACTTGATGGTCATTACTTTCTCGTTCAAGTCCGGTAAATTCATCTTCATGTGGCGTGTTGATGCTACCGCCCTCAACCTATTCAATGTTGGCCTCCCCAACAGAATATTATAGGCTGAGGAAGCATTAACCACCAAGTACCTTATGTTCTACGTGTGGGACGCAAAGCCATCCGTAAAGGTGGTCCTCAGCTCCAAATGCCCCCGCACCTCCACCTGGTCTCCCGCGAAGCCTTACAAACACCCAGTGTAAGGTCTGAGCTAGTCGAGAGACAACTGCAGCTTATTAAAGGTGGACCAAAACATCACATCCGTCGAGCTGCCTTGGTCCACTAGTACTCGATGCACCTTCCTCCTTGCGGTTACAACAGAAATCACCACAGGGTCGTTGTCATGGGGAACGACGTCTTGAAGATCGGCCTTTGTGAAAGTAAGGTCGACGTCGAGCACATCATCAACCGCTTGCGCCTCTACTGACATCATCGATCGTGCATACTTCTTGCACTGAGAAGCAGTGCACCCTCCACCTGAGATACCTCCCGAGATGTGTGAATCTCTCCATGAACGGGCATCTCGTGCCCTTGGTCCTCACCTGACGCTGTTGGGGTCTCAGTCCTCTGTGGCTCCGCCAGGTAGTCGTTTAGGAACCCACTCTTCACCAGCTTGTCCAACTGGTGTCCCAACGCTAAGCAGTTGCGTATGGGATGACCAAACTCTTGGGGAAACTCGCACCAAGCCTCCTTGTGGGGTCCCAGCTTCTTGTCAGTCTTGGGCAGCATCTTCAACTTCTCTGCTATGTTGGGCACAACTATCAAATCCTTCAGCTTTACCACAAAATTATGCCTCAAAGGCTTATTCTCCCTTGCACGCCCCCTAGTCTGAGGCATCCTAGGCTCGTAGGGCTGCTTCTTCACGGGGTCCTCTTCTCTGTTGTAGCCTCATGCATTCTCACGCGTTGCGCACGCGCCAGCGCTTGTGGGCGCGCGGGAACAACGCACGCGCACTTCTCATTCACCTCCCCTTCTGCGACACCCGGCCGCGACCCCACCGCGCCATCGCGACCGCACGACCCCGTGGACCCCGCGGACCCCGCGCGACCCGCTCTTGACCGCTGACCGTGACACCGGACCACGACCCCACCGCGCCCTCGCGACTGTGCAACCTAGCCGCTCACCGTTGACCATGCGACCTAACCACCGACCGTGCAACTCTGCACGACCTATAAGAAACTTACTAAACTTTTAAATATGAAACTTTGCTTTTTTAGAAAAAAATGCTAGAGCAAAAGGATAAAAAATTCCACAAGGTTGAAAACAATTTGCCAATCAAGTTGAATCCATATTTTGGAAAATGATTTCTTTGCAAAGTGATAACCAAAGATGCTTGTTAAATTTTCTTTGTTGTTTTTGTTGCGTCACTTTTCTTTGAAAATCGTTGTTGTTTTTTTTAATACTATTGGTGATCTATGGAAAGAAATGATCATAGCTTGCATCATGCATAATTTCCAAGAATTTTCAATTTTCACAAAAAAAATTTGGTTGGATTCAATATAATTGAACACTTGAAATCATGTGTTTGGAACTTTAAGTCTACTGCTACTAAAACAAGTTTCTAATTACTTGGCAAAGTTCACATTTAAAAGCAAGTAAGTAGAATCAAAGCAAGGACTCCTAGAACACTAATGAAAATAAGACTCAAAGTAAAAGGCAAGATCAATGGAAGACATAATAAGAAACATATTCAAAACGAAAAATGCTATGAATATAATGAAAGGCCGAAAAAAATTCTGCAATTAAATAAGGTGCTAAAAAATAAAAAGGAAGAAAATAATGACAAGAATTTAAAGGTAATTGAATTTAAAGACAAGAAAGTAAAGGTACTTGAATTTAAAGACAAGAATTAAAGGTGCTAGAATGTAAAGAAATGTAAAGTGCCAATCAACTCAAGCAAATTAAGCATAAGAACCTAAGCTCTAATAACCACATGATGTGAGTTGATTTTATGATTGATCATTTGTATGGTGACACTTTACTTAGATTTGAATTTTAAACAATTAAAGGTGATAACCTAAGGAAAATTCCCACTGGACATTAACTTAACCAAGTGGTTAAGTAGATGTGAAGGTTCATTTCCATAAGGCAAAGAGAAAAAGACATTAACAAGGTGATGATGAATGCAAGCCGAAACTTAAAGAGAAGATACAAAATCGAAAACAATTGAAAGAGAAGGAAGTTACAACCATGAAAAGGAATGGATAAATGGAAGAGATGATGAAAGAAGAACTTATGGATGGTGGCACAATGGTGTATTATGCCACTTGATGGGGTGGAACCACCAAGATAAGTGGGATGAGGCCACCACTTGAGAGCATCATGACCCCAAGATAAAACCAATTTGGAGAAGACTCACTCACTCACTACTCACACAAAAAATTGTGCATAATTTCTTTACTATAATTGTGATTACAAAGAGGGAGGCCTCCTATTTATAAGAAAAGGGAGCCTTGGAAAACAAGGAATGAGGGTAGAAGGGGGAGAGAGCAAATATGGTACGGCTAGGGTATTGACCTTGGTCAATGCCGCACCATTCTACATATTCTAGAAGGTAGGGTTTCCTTCCTACCCTAATGGACTTCTCATAGGCCCATTCTTATGTCTTCACCTCCTATTTATGCTATATAACCTACTATACGGAAATTACAAAAAGAGAGACCAATTGATCCTCAGCACCCAGAGTCTGTGCTCTGCTCCTAGTAATCCTCTGAGATATGGTGGGTGCTGAGGTCATGGGTTAGGCTTGGTCATCATCATGAGTAGATAACTTTGCATACTATTGACATGACCGAATTCTTAAATAGTTAAATGACAACAATGCCTTTTGCATGGAGATCTTCTTAAAGAAGTCTATATGAACTTTCCATCTGGCCTCATACTTCAAAACAACTTTGTAAAATACAAAGATCTCTTTATGGTCAAGCCAATTGTCAATGGTATGCAAAGTTATCTACTTTTATGCTTTCACATAATTATATTCTATCATCTGTTGATCACTCTTTATTCTTAAAACATCATGGCACTAATATCACTGCTCTCCTTCTTTATGTGGAATATATTGTGCTCACTGAAAATGATGTTGAGGAGATCAATCACGTAACTCATCTACTGGATCAAAATTTCAAAATCAAGAATTTGGGTGACCACACATGTTTTTTAGGCTTTGAAGTGGCTCACAACAAGACAAAACTTCACCTTAGTCAAAGAAAGTACACCTTGGACCTTCTCAATGAAACTAGAATGCTAGATTATGCCCCTATGCCTACTCCAACGGTTCATTATTCTCGCCCCTCAACAAATAAAGGCATCAAACTTATAGAGGATAAGTCAACCACCTATCGCAGACTCATTGGGCATCTTATCTATCTTACAAACATGAGATCGGACATTACTTTCGGTGTTAACAACTTGAGTCAATTTGTCTCAGCTCCTACCAAGGATCATCAACAAGCTGCCTGCCGCATATTAAGGTATTTGAAGAATGCCCTTGGATATGGACTTTTCTTTCAAAACAAAAAATGTATTAAGCTAAAGGCTTATAGTGATTTTGATTGGGCAACCTGCTTTGAAACTAGAAAATATATTACTGGATTTTCTATATACTTGGGTTAGTCTCTTATTTCATGGAAGTCTAAAAAGAAATAAACTATTTCAAGAAGCTCATTATAGGCTGAGTATAAGGCCCTTGCAGCCACTACCTGTGAGATCCAGTGCATTACTTATCTTCTCCATGACCTTTGTGTTTCTTATACTCAATTTACTACCTTATATTATGACAATTAGTCTACCATCTCGATCACCTCTAATAAAGTATTCCATGAGAGAACCAAACACATAGATATTGACTGTCATATTGTCCTTGAAAAGGTTAATGATGGTTTTCTCAAACTGCTCCCCATTTCTTCCTTCCTGCAAGCCGTTGATATATTCACAAAACCCTTAGCTCCAATTGTTTTCTAGAACATTCATCCCAAGCTAGATTGAAAAATATATATTCCCAGTTTGAGGGGTTGATAAAATAGTTTTCTTTTTTGTTTTTTGGGATTATTGTTCTCTCTTTGGACCATGTTCTATTTTTCTGGCCCATGTTTTTTTTTTTTTTTGTAATGTCTTTTCTTTTATAAGTTTTATCTTGAATATTATAGTGATATGAAATATACACGTTTTCTTATTTTCCCTATTGGTGTTCTTTTCTGTTCCAAATTTTTCTTATCCAGAAAGTTGAGTTTTTTCTTCATTTGTATTTCTTGCATGCAAGATCCCTTTTCACTATCCCTTTCTTCAACATTCTTCCCAAGCAAAATATGAGATAATAAAATAAACTAAGTTTCAATATCAATATTGATTCATCTTCTTGAACTTGCATAATTTTCTATTCACATATCTAGTATAGTGAATTATATCTATCATAAGATCAAACAAATACTTCTATTTGAACTAATATATTTTGATAGAAAATATATAATAATAAAAAATTTGAAGTACTTGTATTAAACATGTCCTATCAGAGACTGACATTTACTCTCATTCTAATAAATTTAGAACTACAAACTTCATCATCATAGGTTAAGGTGATTTCCTTACACAAGATTGTACATCGATGTTGTGTTCTAGTATGTGCAAAAAATCTTCCTCAACTTCTTCAATATATGATGTCTCAATTTATATGATTTAAACCATCATTAAAATAATAAGATATGTTCTTCCAATAATAAGTTTGATGTTTACTACTTCGAATAAATGATTACATCCTCATATAATTTCAAACATGGTATTTCAATTCTTCGAATTAATACATAATTCATTATTTCAAGAATAATTATCATATTAAATATCAATAAGTTAAAACAACATGTGTACTCAATTATAATAAATTTAGATCACACAAATAAGTTAAGCATATATATGTAAATAAAAGTACTTTCATTAAGTACATTAAAATTTGTACCGTCCCGTATCCGGGCGTTGACAAAGTCAAGGTCAAAGTCAACGCCAGGAGTCAAAGTCAACATAAGGCGTCGCCTAGGTGAAGAGACGCCAAGTACCAGCGTCGCTAAGAGGAAGCGTCGCCAAGGCGAGGCGTCGCCTAGGTGAAGGCGTCGCCCAACCAGGGCGTCGCCAAGACCAAATATCATTAAGGCAAGGCAATCACAATGCGGTTCCCCGATACCCATGGGTAGGAAAGACCATGGAGGGAGCGATGCCGTGGGAAGGCCTCAGGTCCCGATAATCCGGGGTAGTGATAAAGAGAAGAGAAAGGTGGCTTCAAGGCCATAGTGATAGCGCCAGTGTAGGGCAGCCTGACTCGCGAAGTACCCCTGCCGCCCCAGAGACGCCTTTGGGACATATACGACTCAAGAGGAGGGTTATGCCCAGGGTAGCCAGGTGCAGGGTACGAGAGGAAGGCAGATACGCTCTCAAAGTGAGTGGCTAGATGATTGGGGGCATGAGTTGGCACCCAAAAAGTCACCCCTTGCGCAGTAGCACTCCCAAGCAGGAGGACTCACATGTAGAAACGTCCCCAGATGGGGTCATGGCGCTGTGAGGCCCTCCACGTGTACGACAGCCAGGTCAGAATAGAAACACCATTTAGTCAGGTACCAGGTATTTAAAGTCATTTAATACAATTTCTGTTTCTAGCGTTTAAGGTACTATAAAGGCTCCCAAGCGTTTCAACGTCTTAAATGTGCTACGTTTTCTAATTAGACGCGTTAATTAAGTGCGTTACGTTTTATGATTAAAAGCGCTTTAAGGCGCTTTGTACCGCCCTGGTAGTCGGGAGTAATGACGTGGCGTCGAGCTATGATATAGGCGTGTTGGATGGGACACTTGGTTGGCAGAAGGGAAGGAGGTCGGGGGGCTTGCGTAGTCGCCAGTTATTAAGTTGGCGTTCTCCGATCTCCATCATACCTATACCGGCGGTCACCGAGTTGAAGATGAAGTCGCCAGATATGAACCCAGGCGACCCAGTGATTAGAGATCGCCGAAACAAGGACATCGCCGAAGATGAAGGCAGATGGACACTTCCCAGCTGGCCAGAGGATGAGGTCAGGGGACAGTTTACTTGAACGTATACAGTGAAACAGGTAGTACAGATCATGAAGGCGGCCGACGAGACCACAGGGAAGGTGTGTACGAAGGCACCCGAACTCGCCATCCAGAAGAGATCACGCTCCAAGGCAACTATGCACTGAGTAGTATCGTGCATAAGTAACTTAGCCAAAGAAGAGTCAGAAGTAGCGCCCAAGTCAAGGATGCTCCAGATGAAGGCACGTGTACAGCTGGATGCGAGCCACGTGTCCAGATGTGTAACTGCCAGGAGAGAGAAAGTGCCCAGGTATATAAGAGTTCCCAACGAACTTCTGAGGTACGCACGTTCAGATTATTTCTTTACGCTTGCGAGTCTTGAGTACACGGAGAGAGAACTAGTCACGGTTCCTTAGAGTTCTTGAGTTTACTTTTAAGTAATTGGTGGTTCAGTCGCTGACTTGGGCGTCGGAGCACGATCGGCCGCAGCGGCGCCGTTTCGTCTTTTGCAGGTTCTTGAGGTGGATCACGGTGAAGGACGGAGGCTGACACGGCGCATACGCCGATCCAAGTTTGACGAGGCAAAGCTCCAGCGTTTTGGTCAACAGGCAGGATCACGCTTTAAATGCTTGGGTAGTTTAAATAGCGCGGAGAATGTTGGGAACGGGGTTCGAACTTTTAGAAAATTTCCCCGAAACTCTCTAGTTGCTTGCTCGAGCCTTGAGGTTACGCACAAGGGACTAGGGAAAGATTTTTGCTAGAGGGAGAAATAGACACTAGACGCAGTTTCCTTTTCACCACCTTCAGAGTGCCATACGCGGGGCTCAGATACGGAGGTGCTTAGTTTTTGGTGTTTCTTGCTGGCTGACTTGAGCGTCGGAGTGCAAACGGCTGCTAGGGCGCCCTTTTGTCCTTCTTTGCAGGAATCCACAGGTAACCAGTGGGAAGGAGTCCCTAGCTGACGATTGAGGTCGCGCACGAAGACGTCCCAGGTCAACCGGACGGAACATTTGGCGCCCACCGTGGGGCCGATATAAAACATCAGTCCCATCGCAAGTTTGAGAAGATCTACCAAGTTATAGCAACGCTGGAGGAGGTTTGAAGAGACCGTGAAAATGGCCACCACAAGACGAGGTACTGCACGCGCGGCCCCAGCAGAACTGTCCATGCAACAGGTCCTGGAGATAATGCGGGGGCTGCAAGAGGATATGGCGGAGTCGAAACTGGAGCAGGAACGCATGCAAGCATATCTCGAAGCCTCAAATGAGAGGAATGAAGAGCTCCATCGTATAAATGAATACATCAATCGCTTCGGGGCCCAGGTAGTAAAGTTTGGTACGACAGAGGAACCCACGATTGTGTACGCGTTCGTGAAAGGCGTATGCCCCGTCCCTTTTGGCGAATCCATCATTCGCAACCGCCCTAGGACTTTCGCTGAACTACGGCGTCAGGCGGTGGAACATATTGCTTCTTAGGGAGAGGTGTGTGTGAAGCGCACCAGCGTCGTGCCCTCGCGCCTGAGAGGACCGACGCGAACTCAACCCGCCAGGGTCAATGAGACCACGACAGGAAGAAAGAAACCAGAGGGGAGACGCCCCTACGATGCCAGAAAGCCCCAACCCCGGGGTCCAGTGGGAGGCGATCGCCCGGCCAGAGAGAGGGCGAGGCCGGCAAGATACAATTTTCTGGTGGAACTGAAGGACCTGATCGCCGTGCCTAATATAGCTGAGAGATTGAGGCGACCGGCGAAGTCTGATAAGGTGTTGGGGCCTTGGAAAGACTCTTGGTGTGAGTTCCACGAGGCTTTCGGTCACCACATTGATAACTGCCTGTCGCTGGGTTACCAGCTAGATGAGCTGGTGAGAACCAGGTTTTTGAAGGATTATGTCGCGGAACCCGCCACGACCGCCACCCTGCCGCCGCCAGCGGAAGAACAAGCACACGAGACGCCGGTTCTCGACGAGGTCCATACCATAGCTGGAGGTTTTTCCGGCGGAGGACCCACCGCCTCCCAGCGAAAGAAATACGCGAGGGGGGTCAACTCGATCGAAGAAAGGATCTCGGGTGAGCCGTGGGAGTCGGACCTCGTATTCACGAGAGGGGACCTCCGAGACGTGGTGCTGCACGACAATGACCCCGTGGTCATTTCGATTGTCACAGCTGGAAGAAAGGTGCACAGAGTTCTTGTCGACCAGGGAAGTTCAGCAGACGTCATGTTCTGGTCGACATTCAATAAGTTACGGTTGTCCCCCAACCTTTTGAGGCCCTACACAGGGTGCCTGTATGGGTTTGCGGATAACCAGGTGGAAGTCTGAGGCTACCTGGAGTTGAGGACTACGTTCATGGATGGAGAGGCCTCGCGTACCGAAAGCATCCGGTACTTGGTCGTGAACGCCAACTCCACTTACAATATTTTGTTGGGCAGACCGGCGTTGAACCGGCTGAACGCAGTAGCCTCCACGCGCAGTAGTCGGACCCTAAGGGCAAGGTGATAGTCATCAAGTCGGACCAGGAGGAGGCAAGGAAATGCTATGAGAACAGCCTGAAAACGAAGAGAGGCGTGTTCATGGTGTATGAGCGTCCGCCGAGTGCAGACACGACGATGATTGAGGCGACGCCAGTTGGGTCAACGTCTAACCAGGCCATACCCGCGAGGGCGACGCCCGAAGCAGATGCACCCATGGAAGAAGGCCCTGACGACGCGACGCCCGTGGAAGAGGCGGCGCCCGTCGAGGATGATAGCGGGGACCAACCGGCAGCTAACGCCGTGGAGAGGGAGATTGGCGGCAAAACGTTTAAGTTAGGAAGTTTGCTGAGCCCAGAAGAACAGGAAGGGGTGGCAGAGGTGATTTCACGCCACTTGGATGCTTTCGCATGGTCCGCCTCGGATATGCCCGGCATCGACCCTGATTTCCTGTGTCATCACCTCAGCATGGACGCCACGGTCCGCCCCGTGCGCCAAAGAAGGAGAAAGTTTAACGAAGAAAGGCAGCTGGTGGTAAAGGAGGAAACGCAGAAGTTGTTGAGTGCTGGACACATCAGGGAGATTCAATACCCTGAGTGGCTAGCCAACGTCGTTTTGGTGAAGAAGGCGAATGGGAAGTGGAGGATGTGCGTGGACTTCACGGACTTGAATAAGGCGTGCCCGAAGGACTCATACCCACTACCCAGCATCGACGCGTTGGTGGATAGTGCATCCGGCAACAAGGTGCTGAGCTTCCTGGACGCATTCTCGGGGTACAACCAGATCAAGATGCACCCGAGAGATGAGAGCAAAACTGCATTCATGACAGAGACTTGCAGTTATTGCTATAAGGTGATGCCTTTTGGGCTGAAAAACGCGGGCGCCACATACCAAAGGCTAATGGACAACGTCCTGGCGCCCATGCTAGGGAGGAATGTATACGCCTACGTGGATGACATGGTAGTGGCGTCGCAGGATAGGGCACAGCACATGGCAGACCTTGAGGAGTTGTTCGTCACTATATCCAAGTATCGCCTCAAGCTAAACCCTGAGAAGTGTGTCTTCGGGGTAGAGGCCGGTAAGTTTTTGGGTTTTATGCTCACAGAGAGGGGGATAGAAGCGAACCCCGACAAATGCGCAGCGATCATTGCCATGCGAAGCCCGATGTCGGTAAAGGAAGTGCAGCAGCTGACAGGGCGGATGGCGGCTGATCCGATCGGTCATCGGTAGTCGATGACGTCAGCAGCAGAGAACCACGTGGACCACTCGCAGGGTGACACGTGGACCAGGTGACAGGGAGACCAGGGAGGCGATCGCCAAGGGCGGTGATCGGGGGTCAGTGACCAGGTGACCACCGACAGATCAGGCGGAGAGGTCAAGGGACAGATCATCCAGAATGGTGATCGGTGGTCAGCAGCCAAGTGGCCACCAACAGACCAGTTCTCAGACTAACGCCTGGGGCAGAACGCGAGAAGCAAATAAGCACTGATCAGTCATCGGGTGCATTGTCATCGGGGTCTCGTGTTACACGCAGTTAAACTGGGACTGAGGTTCCCAGCGAGAGCGTTACGCATGGACCTCGCATGAGCACATCTCAGGGAATCATGCACGAGAGTGGCCTGAGGGAACTAGTAAACCAGTCAGTGATTGGTGATTCCCTCAACCCATTGCGTGCGTGGCACCGTGAAGGGTAAGCTGTATACGCAGAGAGCAACGTTTGGTGAGTGTGCCTAGACCAGCCACACCTGACGTTCTCTTAAGAGTATGCGATTTACCCAGATGAGAGAAATATCCTAAGTTACTCCGCAAGAACGTAACTTAGGCACACAAAGAGAAGCGCTAGAGCCCTTCCAGTAAGTGACACGTGTGTGGTTAGATGTGAGTTGCAGGCCTCCACGTGTCATCATCTAAGAGGGGTGCGGTCCAGACAAAAGTGCACTCCGTACCACTAAGGGTACAGGCAGGCGCAGCCAAGCGCAGAGACGCGCAGACATGCACAGACTCTCACGCTCTCACTACTGATTCTGCAGGTACACTGTCTCTGAAAAGCATAACAGGGTTCTGACACATGCCAGAAAAGCATAACAGAATTCTGTTATGCCCAGAAACAGAGAGAGAGACATAAAAGAGGGAATCAGGGAGAGATGGGGGGTACGAGAACAGAGAGAGCAAGAGTTTTTCACACACTGCTAGTTTTCTCATCTTTGGTGGTTCTGTGGACTAACTTGATCATCGGAGTGCAAACGGCTGCTAGAGGCGCCGTCTATGTGTTTTGCAGGTCACGTTTAAAGATCCAAGAGAAGGTTCTGAGGGTGATTCTGCAGAAGACGCAGTCGCGTAGACGGGGCAGTGAGTGCTACGAAGCGATTCCTCCACGTTCGAGTTGCCGGCAGGATCATTTGGCGCCCACCGTGGGGCCCGAGTGAATCGTGGTCCCATATACACCACAGTTTTGAAGCTTACCAGAGTTTTACCAACTTCTTTAATAAGGAAAGATGCCAAGGAACAGACAACCATCACCTGCGCCATCTGCTGACGAAGGAGCTGTGACAATGGCGCAGGTCCTGGAGATGGTGCGCACGCTGCAGGATAACGCCGCGGCGTCAAAAGCTGAACAAGAAAGGATGCAGACGGAGTTGGCCGCGTCGCAAAGTAGGAACGACGAGCTGAATCGCGTCAACAAAGAGTTGAGAAGGACGTTGCAGGCGCAGAGGGAACACGTGGTTGACGAAAGGATGGCTAGGCAGCCGTCACCACCAAGAGCGTTCCCCATGCCATTCTCCCTTGAGATCATGGGAACCATGGTGCCTCCCAACCTGGTGGGGGTGAAGGCGTCGTTCAAGGGGGTAGAAGACCCGGAGGCGCATCTGACGGCATTCCACACCCAGATGATGTTGTCTGGGGGCTCAGACGCGGTGTACTGCAAAATGTTCATGAGCACACTGAGCGGAACCGCCATGGAGTGGTTCGTGAGTTTACCAGAAGGACATATCACGTCCTTCTCTCAGTTTTCAAAGCTCTTCACTAAGCAATATATCGTCAACAAAGCACCAGCAGTGGTGTCTTACGACTTGTTCGACGTGCGTCAGTACCAAGGTGAGTCGCTGAAAGACTACCTCAACCGCTTTGGAGCACAAGTGGTTAGACTGCCCAGCAAAGATGAAGATATGCTGGTGCACGCATTTAAGAAGGGAGTGCTGCCTGGCCCCTTCAGCGAGTCTCTCATCAGGAGCCATCCCAGCACCTTTGCAGAGATCCGACGACGTGCGGTGGCGCACATAATGGCAGAAACAGAGGTTTCTGAGAAGAGAGGAAGTGCCGCACCACCAAGACCGTGTGGTGGGCAGGGAAAACCACAGCAAGCAAGGGTGCACGAGGCCAAGGAGGGGAAAAAGGTGCGGGAAAAACCTCGTCCCTATGCGCCAGGCAAAGAGCAGAGCAGGGGGCGTGCGAGGGAGAGTAACGCACCCCCAAGATACAATTTCATGGTGGGATTGGCGGATCTCATCGCTCTTCCTGCTGTAGCAGCAAGACTACGCGTACTAGAGAAGACTGATAAGGTACTTGGTAGAAAGAAGAATGAGTGGTGTGAGTTTCACCAGGCCTTTGGCCACACACTTCACTCTTGTTTGGCGTTGGGGCACCAACTGGCAGAGTTGGTGAAGTCTGGTTTCCTAGCAGATTACCTGCGTGAGCCACAGGGTGATCGCGCATCGGGGTCCCAGACCGGAGAACAGCAGCATGAAGTCCCTGTACATGGGGAAGTGCAGACAATCGCGGGAGGCTTCTCTGGTGGGGGATGCACAGCGTCACAGAGAAGGAGATACGCTCGATCGGTGATGGCGGTAGATGCGGTAAATGAGAGTCATTACCCCGAAGTAGACATTATCTTCAGGAAAGCTGATCTATGGGATGTTGTCCCGCACGACAACGACCCTGTGGTCATTTCCCTCATCACAGCGGGAAGACGAGTAAACAGAGTACTCGTAGATCAAGGAAGCTCGGCAGACGTCATGTTCTGGCCGACATTCAACAAGTTACAGTTGTCCCCTGATCAGCTGAGGCCATATACCGGGTGTCTCTACGGTTTTGCAAGAGATCAGGTAGAGGTGCGGGGATACATTGAGCTGAGGACAACGTTCACTGACGGAACGACAGCCCGCACTGAAAGGATAAAGTACTTGGTGGTGAACGCCCCTTCTGCGTACAACGTCTTGTTGGGGAGGCCAACACTTAATAGGTTGGGCGCAATACCATCGACGAGACACATGAAGTTGAAACTGCCGTCGATGGAGGGAACCGTGATAACCATCAAGTCAGATCAGGCTGAGGCAAGATGCTGTTATGAGAACAGCCTGAAGCAGAAGAGAAGTGTATGTCATGTCACCACGAAACCACCACCAGGCGTGCGCGAAGAGCGATCAGTGGTTAGGGAGACACAAGAAGCTCAGAGGATGGAGAACGCTGCGGTGGGGGGCTTCCAGGTAGCCCAAGTTGAAGAAGAAGAGGAAGGCGCGATCGCTACTCGCGAGTCAGGGATCGCGAGGGCGGTCATCGCCAGCGAGAGAAGGCCCCACCCAGCTGAAGGATGGGTCGAAGTGGACATCGGGGGGAAAAAGTTCAAGTTAGGGAGATCCCTCGTTGAAGAAGAGCGAAAGCTGATCGTTGGTGTGATCGAAAAGCACATGGGTGCCTTTGCATGGTCAGCATCCGACATGCCAGGGATCGACCCCGATTTCCTTTGCCATCGTCTGTCGATGGATCCCAAGGTTCGACCTGTGCGACAAAGGCGAAGGAAATTCAACGAGGAGAAGAGGAAGGTGATCCACGACGAAGCACAGAAGCTCCTTGCTGCAGGGCACATCAGAGAAATCCAGTACCCCGAGTGGCTAGCGAATGTGGTGCTGGTTCAGAAGGCGAGCGGCAAGTGGAGAATGTGCGTGGATTTCAGTGACCTCAACAAGGCGTGCCCCAAAGATTCTTACCCCTTACCCAGTATAGACGCCCTAGTTGATAGCGCATCAGGGGGAAAGTTGCTCAGCTTCTTGGACGCTTTCTCGGGGTATAACCAGATCAGGATGCACCCCATGGATGAGTGCAAGACCGCGTTTATGACGGAACGGTCTTGCTATTGTTACAAGGTCATGCCATTCGGGTTAAAGAACGCGAGGGCCACCTACCAGCGGCTCATGGATAGGGTACTCTCGCCCATGCTGGGAAGGAACGTACATGCGTATGTAGATGACATGGTGGTTGCGTCCCGAGAGAAGAAGCATCATGCAGCTGATCTGGACGAACCGTTCACCACCATTGCCAAGTACCGGCTGAAGCTCAACCCAGAGAAGTGTATTTTTGGTGTGGAGGCTGGGAAGTTTTTGGGTTTCCTCTTAACAGAACGGGGAATCGAAGCTAACCCAGAGAAGTGTGCAGCAATCGTGGCAATGAGGAGCCCAACGACGGTGAAGGAGGTGCAGCAGCTCACCGGTCGCTTGGCAGCCTTGTCCCGGTTCATGTCCGCTGGAGGGGAGAAAGGTCATCCATACTTCCAGTGTCTCAAACGCAACAGCAGATTCCTTTGGACGCAGAAGTGTGAGGAGGCCTTCATCAAACTGAAGGAGTATCTGGCGAGCCCACCAGTCTTGCGAAAACCTCATGTAGGCATCCCTCTTCGTCTATATTTCGCTGTGACGGAGAGAGCAGTCAGCTCAGTCCTGGTGCAAGAGCAAGACCAGACCCAGAGGCCTGTTTACTTCGTGAGTAAGGTGCTGCAAGGCCCTGAAACGAGGTACCAGGCCCTCGAGAAAGCTGCCCTGGCGGTGGTGTTTTCAGCCAGAAGACTTAGGCATTACTTCCACAGCTTCACAGTGGTGGTGATGACTGATTTGCCTATCCAAAACGTGCTGAAGAAACCTGATGTAGCAGGCAGGATGGTCAAGTGGGCGGTGGAATTGTCAAAGTTTGACATTCAGTATGAGCCCCGAGGACCGATCAAGGGGCAGGTGTTCGCGGACTTTGTAGTCGAGCTGTCGTCGATCGCGACTCCTGCAGAAGGATTAGACTTCCGATGGGTATTATCGGTGGATGGCTCCTCTAATCAGCAGGGGAGCGGCGCTGGAGTCATTCTGGAAGGCCCAAACGGGGTACTGATCGAGCAGTCCCTCTGCTTTGCCTTCAAAGCTAGCAACAATCAGGCGGAGTATGAAGCCCTGATCGCAGGAATGTTGCTGGCAAGAGAAATGGGATCAAGAAATCTGCTGGCCAAAAGCGACTCTTTGCTGGTCACCGGGCAGGTTACAGGGGAGTTCCAAGCAAAGGATCCCCAGATGGCAGCCTACCTGGAGTATGTACTGCTCCTGAAGACGTCCTTCACCGAATTCGAATTGGTACACGTGCCAAGAGAGCAAAATGCCAGAGCAGACCTGCTTGCCAAGCTGGCCAGCTCAAGCAAAGGGGGGAAGCAGAGGACCGTCATTCAGGAGACCTTGAAGGTACCGCGAGCATTCGTGTCGGACAACTAGGTATTCCATGTGTGCAAATCAATGGAGCGTCTGACGATCGGTCATCGGTCGTTGAGCCAAGAAATGCTGAGAACACCGAGGGTGAGATCGCGACCGTCGAAGACCGATGAGTCGATGGAAGTCCACGCGGAGAAGGAGCCCGACACCTGGATAACGCCATACCAGTTGTACTTAGAAGATGGTGTACTCCCGCTTGACGTGGCAGAGGCAAAAAGGATAAAGAGGAGTTCAAGTAAGTTTACTCTAATAGATGGAAACCTCTTTAGATTTGGATTTTCTCACCCTGTGCAGATCTGTGTGCACGGCGAGCAATGCACCAGACTCATGTCTGAGCTGCACGAGGGGGTGTGCGGAAGCCACGTAGGTGGTCGCGCTTTGGCAAGTAGAGTACTCCGCGCGGGGTACTATTGGCCAAAGTTGAAGGAAGACTGCATAAGGTTTGCTCAGCGATGCAAACAGTGTCAACTGCATGCAGACTGGCACAAGGCACCCCCTGAGGAGTTGAGGTCCATCCATAGCCCGTGGCCATTCCACACATGGGGGATCGACATCCTAGGACCTTTTCCCCTGGCGATAAGGCAGATGAAGTTTCTCATCGTGGCCATCGAGTACTTCACCAAGTGGGTGGAGGCAGAACCGGTCGCACACATCACCGCACAGAAAGTCGAGCATTTCGTCTGGAAGAACATCGTCTGCCGTTTCGGAATATCCAAGAGGTTGGTCTCCGACAATGGCACCCAGTTCACGAGTCATCAGCTGAGGAAGATGTGTGAGGAGTTAAAAATACAACAGGTTTTCGCTTCAGTGGAACACCCACAAACCAATGGGCAGGTGGAGGCAGCAAATCGAGTACTGCTCAGGGGGCTGAAGCGAACACTAGACAAGGGTAAAGGAGGCTGGGCAGAGGAGGTCCCCAGAATTGTATGGTCTTATCATACCACCCCGCAGTCCAGCACCCATGAGACACCCTTCAGCCTTGTCTATGGGACAGACGCCATGATTCCCGTGGAGATACAGGAGAGCTCCCTCAGATTCTTGAACTTCATTGCTAAAGAGTCCAATGAAGAACGTAAGGTGAATCTAGACCTGCTGGACGAAGTGCGAGAAGAAGCCAGAGTCAGTGCTGAAGCCATAAAGAGAAGAGTAGAGCGGAGGCACAACTCTAAAGTGAGGCCCAGGCGCTTCCAGTAATTGCGTTCTCGCGCTAAAAGATACATGCTTTGTATGTGGTGGAAACAGTTGAACAGACAAGGGGGCACTCTTTTCCCTAAGGAGGGTTTTTAACGAGGCCACCCAATTAAAGAAAAAATTTCCAGCATATCAAGTGTGCTCAAGTATATAAGTTAAAATCCTCCTTGCCCCAGGTGCAAGTGCAGGTGATTGGTTAGGCCCTACTTGCCCTAGGCGCAAGTACTGGCACTGATCTAAGTCTTCCTCACCCCAGGTGTGAGCGCAAGCAGTTAAGGGTTTGAAAAGCCAGGGGTGCTAATAAGACCAAGGGAGGGAAAGGAAAGATTTTGAGAAAATGTCCTTACCCACTTGGCATACACCAATGTTGGCCCAGTAAGGCTCTTAGTCCGGAACCCTCTTCACCCCAGGAGTGAGGCAGGGAAGGAACGACTCAATCCGCCGAAGGGTGATGACCTTGGGGAAAGTAAGAGGGGTTAGCGAGAAACACTTTTCTTTCCCCAAAACGAGGCATCACCTCGAGCGAATGATGTCAAAGTCTTCTATGCACTTAGCGCTAAAGCGGCAGAGAAGCTAAGTGGAGACTAAAGAACGATCGCTGATGAGTCGTCGGTGATTGGCTAGTGGTGCAAAGCAGCGCACAAGGACTGTCAAACACCAAGCTAAGGGAATAGCTAGTCGTGATCAAGAAGAGGCCAAGAACAAGGGAGGCAGATCGCGCTAGGCCCAAGCTGGTTAACACTTAGTCGTGTGCAAAGGGAAAGACAAAGCTTAAGATCGCGCTGAATCTAAGCTAGCTAACAATTAGTCGTGTGCATAAAGAAAAGTGAAGCTCAAGAAAATACAAGAGAAGAAACTTATACAAATAGAGAGTATATATTCACAGCCAAGTCTTATACAAACTTTGAATACTAAGAAAAGTTGTGCAGAAGTTAAAATTTACAAGGAAGAGAAGAGATTAAGGGGCAGGAGGGATGAGCTTTCCATCTACCACTTCGTGATAGATGCTGAACTGCGAGAGGTCCAGGTCTGGGAGAACGCATCTGATTTGCTCGAGTGCTAGCTCGAATCCATCAGTGAGGGCATCAGCACCCACGTTCATCAAATCAGCCTTCTCCGCCTCCAGTTTTTGCTTTGAGGCCTCCGCAACATCTCTTCCAGTGGTGAGGGCAGGAAGGGAGGAGGCAGCTTCTGCTAGTTGGCCCTTGGCTTCAGAAAGTTTGCCCGTCACCTCCTCAAGTTTTTTCTCTCCAGTAGCAGCCGCTTCTTTGGTGGACTCGAGCTCCCCCACTAGCTGAGTGTTCAGTTGGCGCAGGGAGGAGGTCTCGGCCCGTAGCTCCACCACCGCGCAGTCCAGAGAGCTCACAGTCTGCCCCATCAACATTTCCATCTTGATGGTCTCTTGGACCTGCGCTAGGTACTCCCTCCTAGCTTTCTCCACCATGCCTCGCATTATCTCCGTAGACCCTTGAGCAGCTTCGAAGTCACTTCGCAGTGACTCCTTGTCGTGCTCAAGCTCTTTCACCCTCTTCTCCAGGGCTATTTGCTTGCGATGCTGGGTGGAAAACTCCAGGGAGAGCACCATCTGCCTGGCCAGGTGCATGTCCACCTCATCACCATTCCATTCGACGAGCTCCCGGTTGCTAATGAGCTGTCAGACCAGGGTGATGACCCTGCTAAAGTTCTCGTGGCTGGCTCCAGAGGCACTTGGGCACGAGCTGGATCCACCACATTCAGCAGTGGCAGCGGAGACTGGCAGTGGTGGTGGGGGACCCCCAGGTTGAGCAGAAGCACCCCCAGCAGGATGAGCAGATGGACCAGGTGATTGGCCTGATGGGGGGGAAAATGGCAGTTGAGAAGTTGGAGGTAACTGCTGGCATGGAGAAGGAAGGCATGTGGGCTCTGAGGCAGGTTGAGCAGAGGGAGGAGGGGGTGAACCTTCCTCTACCTCCACCACCTCGATCTCCCCAGGCTGGAGAGACGAAGCCCCCTTGACCGCTGGCGTCTTCCTCTGGCGGTGTATAAGAGGAGAGCCAGAGCTCTCCTCTTCGGTTGAGGCAGTAGCAGCAGCGGCAGCAAGTGAAGTGGAAGCCTTCACCAGTCTTTTCCTTTTCTTTCCTTGCTCGGGGCCTTCAGCTGGCGCGACCGAGAGAGGAGGGGCTGCAATGGGCTCCGTAGTAGAAGAAGAGGAGCCAGTTCCCTTGGCTCCCCGACGCTTGGCAAGCTCCAGCAAGGCTAGCCTCCTGTCTTTCCCCGACATTGAGTCTACATAGACGAGAAAAGGAAGGGTTAGTTGGCCAAGTTATGCAGGTAAGTCAAAAACACATAAAAGCATGCATGAGAAGAGGCAAGTATCCTAAGAGGTGCAAGAAGAGCTACCTATATATTTTTTCAGAGCCACCACATCAAATTCATCCTTGATGAGGTGAGCGGAGTTGTACTTGGCCCCCAGGAACAGCCCACAGGAACCATGGTTTCGAGGTCCCTGGATTTCTTGAATTCAACCCCAGGAACCCAGTAGAGGAGGTACCCCTCGAGCAGATTTGGACTTTGTTGGGTGGCAGATATCATGTAGAATCTGCCCTTCCAGTCTTTGAAGGATTGCTGGTATAGGCCCAGGAGCACCCGTCCAGCAACCCCGTTCAGGCTAACCCAGGACCTGTCCCCAGGATTCTTCGCCTCGAAGAAGTAGAGGAACACATCCACGGAGGCGTTGTGCCCAAAGTAATTGCAGAGGATCTGAAATGCCCGGATGAAGGCCTAGGCATTGGGATGGAGTTGGCAGGGTGCGACGTTCAACTCCATCAGCAGCTCCTTTTCGAAAAAGGTGAAGGGGAGGCGCAGCTTCAACCTTTTGAAAATGGCGGAGTAGACGAAGACGAAGGGCACCCCATTGGTGGCCCTATCGTCCGCACAAATGGGCATCCCTCGAGGAGGGATGCGAACGTGGATATTGAAATCATTTTCCCTGTCTATGGCGCACGAGGGTTCATCCGGGTCATGGCTCATGAGAGAGGTGAGATGACCCTGTGGTAGCAGGGTGGATGTTTCAGCCAGCAACGCCAGGGGGGCCCAGTCGTAGACCCTGGCGTTGTCGTGGAAGGAGGTAGCAACAGGCGGTGGTGGAGCTGGCGCACTCGCGGAAGGCTGTGCACCAGAGGATGAGGCAATAATACGCGCGGTTTGTTTCAAGCGAGCCATCGCGAGATAGCTGCAAATGGAGGAAAAACGAAAAGTCAGAATGAATGGAAGAAGAGGGAATGATGAATGTTTCAGTGAAAACAGAGAGGGCGAAGGAGAGAGGGATGCCCAGGTGAAAAGAGGAAGAAGAAGAAGCAGAAGTCAGAGCGAGAACGTGAAAAAACCCTAGCGCAGGTCGAGAGAGGGAAAATAGAGAAGATGAATGCATGATAACGAGAAAGACAAATGCAATCGGTAAAGATGACCCAAATAAACCCAGGAAGAAGAAAAACCATACCTTTGAATGATCGCGAGAGGTTTGGAGGTGGAAAACTTGAAGAAAGATGGGTGCGCAGAGAAAGAGCTCGCAGAAGGTCTGAGAGTCGATTGAAGAAGATGAAGGAACAGTGAAAGAGTGCGCCAATTTGAATAAGAGAAGCGCTAGCGACACATAACGCTGGTCGTCGATGGGGCCACGTGTCGCGAGATTAAGGAAGGAAGTCCAAACGTTAAAAAAGCAGCACGTGAGGTGGCACGTGATGCGGTCCCACTTGCCACGTGGACTGAGGGCACGACCACTTAGTCTCTTCGCCGAGAACGAGTTCACGACTCGAGACTGGGGGGCTTGTGATCCGATCGGTCATCGGTAGTCGATGACGTCAGCAGCAGAGAACCACGTGGACCACTCGCAGGGTGACACGTGGACCAGGTGACAGGGAGACCAGGGAGGCGATCGCCAAGGGCGGTGATCGGGGGTCAGTGACCAGGTGACCACCGACAGATCAGGCGGAGAGGTCAGGGGACAGATCATCCAGAATGGTGATCGGTGGTCAGCAGCCAAGTGGCCACCAACAGACCAGTTCTCAGACTAACGCCTGGGGCAGAACGCGAGAAGCAAATAAGCACTGATCAGTCATCGGGTGCATTGTCATCGGGGTCTCGTGTTACACGCAGTTAAACTGGGACTGAGGTTCCCAGCGAGAGCGTTACACATGGACCTCGCATGAGCACATCTCAGGGAATCATGCACGAGAGTGGCCTGAGGGAACTAGTAAACCAGTCAGTGATTCGTGATTCCCTCAACCCATTGCGTGCGTGGCACCGTGAAGGGTAAGCTGTATACGCAGAGAGCAACGTTTGGTGAGTGTGCCTAGACCAGCCACACCTGACGTTCTCCTAAGAGTATGCGATTTACCCAGATGAGAGAAATATCCTAAGTTACTCCGCAAGAACGTAACTTAGGCACACAAAGAGAAGCGCTAGAGCCCTTCCAGTAAGTGACACGTGTGTGGTTAGATGTGAGTTGCAGGCCTCCACGTGTCATCATCTAAGAGGGGTGCGGTCCAGACAAAAGTGCACTCCGTACCACTAAGGGTACAGGCAGGTGCAGCCAAGCGCAGAGACGCGCAGACATGCACAGACTCTCACGCTCTCACTACTGATTCTGCAGGTACACTGTCTCTGAAAAGCATAACAGGGTTCTGACACATGCCAAAAAAGCATAACAGAATTCTGTTATGCCCAGAAACAGAGAGAGAGACATAAAAGAGGGAATCAGGGAGAGATGGGGGGTACGAGAACAGAGAGAGCAAGAGTTTTTCACACACTGCTAGTTTTCTCATCTTTGGTGGTTCTGTGGACTAACTTGATCGTCGGAGTGCAAACGGCCGCTAGAGGCGCCGTCTGTGTGTTTTGCAGGTCACGTTTGAAGATCCAAGAGAAGGTTCTGAGGGTGATTCTGCAGAAGACGCAGTCGCGTAGACGGGGCAGTGAGTGCTACGAAGCGATTCCTCCACGTTCGAGTTGCCGGCAGGATCAGCGGCGCTTTCAAGGTTTGTTTCCCCACGATGAGCCTCCAGGTCCTGGAAGGTAGTCAGGCTGGTACACTCGTTCAAGAGCTCGTCGGGGGCCCATGAATAGAAGGCTTTATAGTTGGACTTGGGGGTCTTGGGGGGAGAACCAGACTTTGCGTTCGGGCGCGTCATGGTGTGAATAAATAGCTGGGGATTGAAGAAAGGAAAAAGGCTTTTAACAAGTGATGCCAAGAAAAAAATGGGGGTAAAACCCCAGGAAATACCACCCACGCGAGAAAACCCAGAAAGAAGGTGAAGGGAACAGAGAAGAAAGGAGAAGCGGAAGAACACAGTAATGCATAAACGTAAACAGTCCCAGGCAGTTCAATAAACTATGCAATGCGACGAAGGAGAAGAGTCGTGGATATGCATAAATCATACCTTTGCTGTCAAAGTGAGGGAGGAAGGAGAGCACGAAGGAAAGAGCAGAAGTTGCAGAGGAAAGGTTTGAAGGTGATGAACAGTGCAGAGACGCAGAGAGAATGGATGGAACAGTGGTCTGAGCGCGGGGTTTGGGGTAACTTGAACGTTAGATTTGCAACCCAAGAGGTGCTAATTAGGAGCCGTGAGATCGTGCCGCGTGTCAAAGGATTAAGCGCCCAAGGGGAGCACAAGGGACTCTAGAGGCTGGCCGTGTGATGAGCCACGTGGCGCACGATTAAGCGTGGCCCCAAAAGGTCTTATTTTCCCCGCTTAAGAGGATGTCCAATCAGCCATTAAGAGCTCCCCTATGGTTCACAGAGTGTCGCGTCAATAATTCGAGAATTGTTGAGTCAGCAGGGAATGACACGTCATCAAGGTGGCACGTGGACGGCGTGGGCGAGGCCTTAGTCTTTGCGCTGAAGACAAGTCTTCGGCTTAAGACTGGGGGGCTTGTGTACCGTCCCGTATCCGGGCGTTGACAAAGTCAAGGTCAAAGTCAACGCCAGGAGTCAAAGTCAACACAAGGCGTCGCCTAGGTGAAGAGACGCCAAGTACCAGCGTCGCCAGGAGGAAGCGTCGCCAAGGCGAGGCGTTGCCTAGGTGAAGGCGTAGCCCAACCAGGGCGTCGCCAAGACCAAATATCATTAAGGCAAGGCAATCACAGTGCGGTTTCCTGATACCCATGGGTAGGAAAGACCATGGAGGGAGCGACGCCGTGGGAAGGCCTCAGGTCCCGATAATCCGGGGTAGTGATAAAGAGAAGAGAAAGGTGGCTTCAAGGCCATAGTGATAGCGCCAGTGTAGGGCAGCCTGACTCGCGAAGTACCCCTACCGCCCCAGAGACGCCTTTGGGACAGATACGACTCAAGAGGAGGGTCACGCCCAGGGTAGCCAGGTGCAGGGTACGAGAGGAAGTCATATACGCTCTCAAAGTGAGTGGCTATATGATTGGGGGCATGAGTTGGCACCCAAAAAGTCACCCCTTGCGCAGTAGCACTCCCAAGCTGGAGGACTCACACGTAGAAACGTCCCCAGATGGGATCATGGCGTTGTGAGGCCCTCCACGTGTACGACAGCCAGGTCAGAATAGAAACACCATTTAGTCAGGTACCAGGTAATTAAAGTCATTTAATACAGTTTCTGTTTCGAGCGTTTAAGGTACTGTAAACGCTCCATAGCGTTTCAACGTCTTAAATGCGCTACGTTTTCTAATTAGACGCATTAATTAAGTGCGTTACGTTTTATGATTAAAAGCGCTTTAAGGCGCTTTAAATGCTTGGGTAGTTTAAATAGCGCCGAGAATGTTGGGAACGGGGTTCGAACTTTTGGCAAATTTCCCCGATACTCTCTAGTTGCTTGCTCGAGCATTGAGGTTACGCACAAGGGACTAGGGAAAGATTTTTGCTTGAGGGAGAAATAGACACTAGACACAGTTTCCTTTTCACCACCTTCAGAGTGCCATACACGGGGCTCAGATACGGAGGTGCTTATTTTTTGGTGTTTCTTGCTGACTGACTTGAGCGTCGGAGTGAAAACGGCCGCTAGGGCGCCCTTTTGTCCTTCTTTGCAGGAATCCACAGGTAACCAGTGGGAAGGAGTCCCTAGCTGACGGTTGAGGTCGCGCACGAAGACGTCCCAGGTCAACCGGACGGAACAAAATTCATTAAGCAATAAAAATTCGCTAACTGAATACAAATTGAATTTTTTTCTAAATGTTGTCGGATTGAAATCATCTTAACGAATTTAGGTTGGAAGTGAAGTTAGTTGTTGAGATGAAATCTACTAAGCGAAATTCTGTCTGATAGGTGGATTATGCATAACTTGTAATTTTGTATAATTCTTTCAAAAGTAGTTGCAGCTCTAAATGAGACAATTTTCTCATTCAAGCAAGTTTAAAATGTACCAAACAACCATATAAGGCACAAATAAACACTACCATTTTTGAATTTGAACTTTCCAACCTACTTTTAGAATAAAATATAATAATGTTGAATTCAATCTCATCAATACTTCAAATATGCTAATTAACCAAATGAAATTCTTGTACTACCTCTCTAAACTCATCTCCAATATTCCAAAACCTATACTCTATACAATTTTTAAGAAAAAATACATTCGAAAGAACAAATATACATATATCACTTTATGTACTGTCCCGTCCTCGGGCGTTGACTAAAGTCAAAGTCAAAGATACGGTGGGACCCCGTGAGGGGCCCGAGGAAGGAGGATGAGGCGTCGCCCAGAAGAAGAGGCGTCGCCAAGATAAGGCATCACCAGTATAAGGCGCTGATGGCGTCGCCAATATAAGGCACTGATGGCGTCGCCCCCCAATGCCCACGGGTAGGAAAGACCGTGGAGGGGATGAAATCGCCAGAAGCCAAGTTAGAGAAAAGAGAAAGATGGCTTTAAGGCCACAGTTATAATACTAATAGAGGTGGCTTCAAGGCCATAGTTCCAATACCAGTGGGGAGTATCCTGGCTCGTGAAGCCCACACCACCTCAGGGTGATCCCTGGGATAGTTACGACCCAAGAGAGGGTCATGCCCAGGGATGAACCAGGTGCGTGGTGCGAGAGGAAGGTAGATACACTCCCAGGGTGAGTGGCTGAAACCTGGGAGGCATGAGTTGGCACCCAGAATGTCACCCCCTGCACCGGCGGCACTTCGAGAAGGAGGGAACTCACGCGACAGAATGTCCCTAAGATTGGGATACGGCGCCATGAGGCCCTCCACGTGTGATAGTAATCAAGTCAGCGAGAAGTTAGCGAAGGCAGTAAATGAGGGAACATTAATGTTTCCTCATCAGGTATGTTTTTATTCCAGTTATCGTTTCAAACGCTTTAAAAACACTTTAAAAGCCTCCATTAAAGGTTTTAAGGAAACGTGTTAAATGCGACTTAAAGCGCCTTAAATGCATTTTAAGACGTGTTTAATGCAGGATGGCATTAAAGGGGTTTTGAACGTTCGAAACAAGGATTGGGCCCCGCTGCCCGTTTCGTATGATCTGTTCGACGTGAAACAATATCAGGGTGAGACTTTGAAGGAGTACATCAACCGTTTCGGGGCTCAAGTGGTGAAGGTCGGCACTACGAAGGAGCCCATGATCGTGTACACGTTCAGGAAAGGCGTATACCTTGGCCCCTTTGGCGAATCAATCATTCGCAATCGCCTCAGGACCTTCGCTGAAATAAGGCGTCGCGCAGTAGAGCACATCGCCTCTGAGGGAGAGGTGTGCGAGAAGCGCACGAGTGTTGTACCCACACGCCCGAGAGCACAGACACGGGCTCAACCCGTCAGGGTCAACGAGACCACAACGGGAAGGAAGAATCAGGAAGGGAGGCGCCCCTACGAGGCAAGAAAACCCCAACCCAGGGGTCAAGTGGGAGGAAATCGTCCGGCTAGAGAAAGGGCCAGACCAGCAAGGTACGACTTCGTAGTGGAGTTGAAGGACCTAAGCGATGTACCTAATATAGCTGAAAGATTGAGGCGACCTGTGAAGACTGACAAGGTGTTAGGACCTCGTAAGGACTCTTGGTGTGAGTTCCACGAAGCTTTCGGTCACCACATCAATAACTGCCTATCGCTGGGGTACCAGTTGGACGAGTTAGTAAAAAGCAGGTTCTTAAAGGATTATCTCGCTGAACCCACCACGACTGTGGCCCTGCCAGAACCAGCGGATGATCAAGCGCATGAGATGCCAGTCCATGGCGAAGTCCACACCATTTCTGGTGGTTTTTCGAGAGGGGGACCCACTGCATCCCAACGCAAGAAATATGCGAGGGGAGTAAATTCGATTGACGAAAAGATCTCAGGTGACCCGTGGGAGTCAGACCTCGTGTTCACGAGGGCGGACCTGCGAGATGTCGTCCCACACGACAATGACCCCGTGGTCATTTCGATTGTCACAGCAGGAAGAAAGGTGCACAGGGTGCTAGACGACCAGGGAAGTTCTGCAGATGTTATGTTCTGGTCGACCTTCAACAAGCTACGGTTGTCTCCCGACCTTTTGAGGCCCTACACCGGGTGCTTGTACGGGTTTGCTGACAATCAGGTGGAAGTACGTGGCTACTTGGAGTTGAGGACGACATTCACAGATGGGGCGGCCTCCCGTACTGAAAGCATTCGGTACTTAGTTGTAAACGCCAATTCGGCTTACAACATCCTGTTGGGGAGACCGGCGTTATTCGAACGTCCACCGAGTTCAGACACAGCGATGGAAGTAGAACCCTTGAACGAGGCGACGCCTACGAAGTCAACACCTGTCGAGGCCGCACCCGTAGGGGCGACGCGCGCACAGAGGAGAGGCATGATGACGGTTCGCTCGTAGAAGAGGCGTCGCCTAGAGAGCACTATCGGGCGAAGCCCCCAAAGGAAGATAGCAGAGACGAACCGGCGGCCAATGTGGTGGAGAGACAGAACACGTACGTTCGCCTAGAGGTCAAGATATCAAGTATGTCCAACACAGGGTAAAATCTGGGAGTTTTAGTCCTTGAGCAGGGGTTAAGGGATTCCTTTGGGACGCCCCCTCCTCAAGTATGAATAACTAGCCCCGACATCAGATGGGAGCACTTCGCCTTGGTGTTTTTGGACACCCTGAGGACGATACGGCACTGCTGTAACAGGCCTCTCCTCAGGCGTGGTCACCAAGCACCGAAGAGATAAGGGACAAGTTGCCTTGGTGTTTGACACACTCCATGGACGATACGACGCTGTTATACAGACCTCTCCATGGGCGTGGGCTCCAAAGCGCGACTTTGCTCCAAGTGTTAGACACTCTAAGGACACCCAGAGCAGGTCCCTCCTTGAGCGTGCACACTCAGTACAGATGAAACAAGCCCTCCTAAACACAATGGAGGGGAGTGCCGGAGGTAACGCACGCAGCATGACATAGGAAGCAGAAGTAGAGGCAAGCATGCAAGGATAAAGCAGGTAGCAATTAAGCGTGAATCAAGCGTAAAACAAGAGTTATGATTACAGATGATGTACCGTCCCGTACCCCGGCGTTGACTAAGCAAGGTCAAATTCAACACCAGGGGTCAAAGTCAACACCAGGGGTCAAAGTCAACACAAGGCGTTGCCTAGGTGAAGAGACGCCAAGTGCCAGCGTCGCCAAGAAGGTGCGTCGCCAGGGCAAGGCGTCGCCTAGGTAAGGCGTCGCCCAGGTGAAGGCGTCGCCCAACCAGGGCGTCGCCAGATCAAACAGTACCAAAGCAAGGCAATCGCCGTGCGCTTCCCCGATACCCATGGGTAGGAAAGACCATGGTGGGAGCGACGCCGTGGGAAGGCCTCAGGTCTCGGCAACCCGGGGCAATGATAAGGAGAAAGAAAAGGTGGCTTCAAGGCCATAGTGATAGCACCAGTGTAGAGCAGCCTGACTCGCGAAGTATCCCTGCCGCCCAGAGACGCCTTTGGGACAGATACGACCCAAGAGGAAGGTCACGCCCAGGGTAACCGGGTGCAGGGTACGAGAGGAAGGCAGATACGCTCTCAGAGTAAGTGACTAGATGATTGGGGGCATGAGTTGGCACCCAAAAAGTCACCCCTAGCGCAGTAGCACTCCCAAGCAGGAGGACTCACACGTAGAAACGTCCCCAGGTGGGCAGAAACGCCCCCAGATGGGGTCACGGCGTCGTGAGGCCCTCCACGTGTACAATAGCCATGTCAGAATAGAAACACCCTTTAGTCAGGTGCCAGGTAATTAAAGTCATTCAATACAATTCCCGTTTCGAGCGTTCATGTACTATAATGGCTCCCAAGCGTTTCAACGTCTTAAATGCGCTACGTTTTCTAATTAGATACGCTGATTGAGCGCGTTACATTTGTAATTAAAGGCGCTTTAAGGCGCTTTAAATGCTTGGGTAGTTTAAATAGCGCTGAAAGACGTAGGTGAACAGTTTTGGTGTTTCTTGCTGGCTGACTTGAGCGTCGGAGTGCAAACGGCCGCTAGGGCGCCCCTTTGTCCTCTTTTTTGCAGGTTTCCACAGGTAACCAGTGGGAAGGGGTCCCTAGCTGACGGTTGAGGTCGCGCACGAAGACGTCCCGGTCAACCGGACGGAACATTTGGCGCCCACCGTGGGGCAGATATAAAACATCAGTCCCATCACAAGTTCAAGAAAATCTACTAAGTCGCAGTAACGTTGGAGGAGGTTGGAGTGACAATGGCCCCCACCAGACGAAGTACAGCACGCGCAGCCCCAGCAGAACTATCCATGCAACAGGTCCTGGAGATAATGAGGGGACTGCAGCATGACATGGCGGAGTCGAAATTGGAACAGGAACGTATACAGGCAGATCTCGATGCCTTGCATGAGCGAAATGAAGAGCTCCACCGTGTAAATGAGGAGTTGCGCCAGGGCCTGAGAAATGATCGGAGGCGGCAAGGGCATGATGAAATGGAGAATCATTCCCCACCAAGGGAGTTTTCCACTCCCTTCTCGCAGGAGATCCTAGATGCAGTGATCCCGAACACGTTCGCGGGGCCCAAGGTGATCTTCACCGGGATGGAGGACCCAGAGACGCACCTTGCTGCATTTCACACACAGATGGTCCTGGTAGGCGGTTCTGACGCTGCCAAGTGCAAGCTCTTTATGAGCACCCTGACCGGGATGGCCATGGATTGGTTCATCAGCCTTCCAGATGGTCATATCACGTCTTTCCGCTAGTTGTCACGGTTGTTCAGGGAACAATACTTAGCCAACAAAGCCCCGCCGCCGGTCTCTTACGACCTGTTTGATGTGAAGCAGTATCAAGGGGAGACCCTGAAGGAGTATATCAATCGCTTCGGGGCCCAGGTCGTGAAGGTTGGTACGACAGAGGAGCCTATGATCGTGTACGCATTTGTGATAGGCGTATGCCCCGGTCCTTTTGGAGAATCCATCATCCGCAACCGCCCTAGGACGTTCGCTGAACTACGGCGTAGGGCGGTAGAACATATTGCTTCTGAAGGGGAGGTGTGTGTGAAGCGCACCAGCGTTCTACCCTCACGCCCGAGGGGACCAGAGCGAGCTCAACCCGTCAGGGTCAATGAGACCACGACGGGAAGAAAGAAGCCAGAGGCGAGACGCCCCTACGAGGCCAGAAAACCCCAGCCCCGGGGTCCGGCGGGAGGCGATCGCCCGGCCAGAGAAAGAGCGAGACCGGCGAGGTACAATTTTGTGGTAGAACTGAAAGACCTGATCGCCGTGCCTAATATAGCCGAGAGGCTGAGGCGACCGGCGAAGACCGACAAGGTGTTAGGGCCTCGCAAAGACTCTTGGTGTGAGTTCCACGAAGCTTTCGGGCACCACATTGATAACTGCCTGTCGTTGGGTTACCAGCTAGATGAGCTGGTGAGAACTGGGTTTTTGAAGGATTATGTCGCAGAGCCCACAACGACCGCCACCTTGCCACCGCCGGCGGAAGAACCAGCACACGAGATGCCTGTGCTTGGTGAGGTCCACACCATTGCTGGAGGTTTTTCCGGCGGGGGACCCACCGCCTCCCAGCGGAAGAAATACGCGAGGGGGGTAAATTCGATTGAAGAGAGGCTCTCGGGGGAGCCATGGGAGTTGGATCTCGTGTTCACGAGAAGAGACCTCCGAGATGTGGTACCCCACGACAACGATCCCGTTGTCATCTCGGTCGTCACAGCCAGAAGGAAGGTGCACAGAGTGCTTGTCGACCAAGGAAGTTTGGCAGACGTCATGTTTCTGTCGACCTTTAATAAGTTACGGTTGTCCCCCGATCTGTTGAGTCCCTATACGGGGTGCCTGTATGGGTTTGGGGATAACCAGGTGGAAGTCCGGGGTTACCTGGAGTTGAGGACTACGTTCACAGACGGAGAGGCCTCCCGTACCGAAAGCATCCGGTACCTGGTCGTGAACGCCAACTCCGCCTACAATATTTTGCTGGGCAGGCCGGCGTTAAACCGTTTGAACGCGGTGTCCTCCACACGCCACTTGAAGATGAAGCTGCCGGACCTCAATGGCCAGGTGATAGTCATCAGGTCGGACCAGGAGGAGGCCAGGAAATTCTATGAGAACAGCCTGAAAACGAAGAGAGGCGTGTTCATGGTGTATGAACGTCCGCCGAGCGCGGACATGACGATGATTGAGGAGATGCCCGCTGGGTCGACGCCTAATGAGGCCATAGCGGAGAGGGCGATGCCCGAAGCAGATGCGCCTATGGAGGAAGGCCCTGACGATGCGGCGCCCATGGAAGAGGCGGCGCCCGTCGAAGACGATAGCAGGGAACAGCCTGCGGCTAACGCCGTAGATAGAGAGATTGGCGGCAAGACATTCAAGTTAGGAAGTTCGCTGAGCCCAGAAGAACAGGAAGGAGTGGCGGAAGTGATTTCACGCCACCTGGATGCCTGCGCATGGTCCACCTCGGATATGCCAGGCATCGACCCCGATTTCCTGTGTCACCACCTCAGCATGGACGCCACGGTCCGCCCCGTGCGTCAGAGAAGGAGAAAGTTCAATGAGGAACGACAGCAGGTGGTGAAAGACGAAACGCAGAAGCTGTTGAGTGCAGGCCACATCAGGGAGATTCAATACCCTGAGTGGCTTGCCAACGTCGTCTTGGTGAAAAAGGCGAACGGAAAGTGAAGGATGTGTGTTGACTTCACGGACCTGAATAAGGCATGCCCGAAGGACTCGTATCCACTGCCCAGCATCGACGCCTTGGTAGACAGTGCGTCCGGCAGCAAGGTGCTGAGTTTCCTGGACGCCTTTTCAGGGTACAACCAAATCAAGATGCATCCAAGAGACGAGAACAAAACGGCATTCCGGACTGTGACCTGCAGTTACTGCTATAAGGTGATGCCTTTTGGGCTGAAAAATGCGGGCGCCACGTACCAAAGGTTAATGGATAAGGTCCTGGCGCCAATGCTCGGGAGGAATGTGTACGCCTATGTAGACGACATGGTGGTGGCGTCGCAGAACAGGGCACAGCACATGGCGGACCTGGAGGAGTTGTTCATCACAATATCCAAGTACCGCCTCAAGTTAAACCCAGAGAAGTGTGTTTTCGGGGTAGAGGCCGGTAAGTTCTTGGGTTTTATGCTCACAGAGAGGGGGATAGAGGCGAACCCCGACAAATGCGCGGCGATTATCGCCATGTGAAGCCCGACGTCGGTAAAGGAGGTGCAGCAGCTGACAGGGTGGATGGCGGCGCTCTCGAGGTCTGTTTCCGCCGGAGGAGAGAAGGGGCACCCCTATTTCCAGTGCCTCAAGAGAAATAGTCGCTTTGCATGGACTGATGAATGCGAAGCGGCTTTCATTAAGCTGAAGGAGTACCTGGTGACGCCACCGGTCCTCTGCAAGCCGGTAGTGGGCGTGCCCCTCCGGTTATATTTTACTGTAACGGAGCGGGCCATCAGTTCTGTGTTAGTCCAGGAGCAGGACCAGAGTCAGAAGCCCATCTATTTTGTAAGGAAGGCATTACAGGGAGCTGAGACGAGGTACCAAGCGCTAGAGAAGGCGGCGCTAGCGGTAGTATTTTCTGCCAGGAGGCTCCGTCATTACTTCCACAGCTTTATGGTGGTGGTGATGACCAACCTCCCTATACAGAAAGTGCTGCAGAAGCCTGATGTGGCGGGAAGAATGGTGCGCTGGGCGGTAGAACTGTCAGAATTCGACATCCAGTATGAGCCTAGAGGATCCATCAAAGGGCAGGTGTACGCAGATTTTATAGCGGAACTTTCGCCCGGAGGTGAGCAAGAGGTGGAAGTGGGTTCGCAGTGGCTGCTCTCGGTTGATGGCTCTTCCAACCAACAAGGGAGCGGTGCGGGAATAGTCTTGGAAGGACCCGACGGCATACTGATCGAGCAGGCCCTGCGCTTCGCCATCAAGGCAAGTAACAATCAGGCAGAATACGAAGCCCTGATAGCAGGAATGCTCCTGGCCAAGGAGATGGGCACGCAGAACCTCCTGCTGAAGAGCGACTCCCAGCTGATTACGGGGCAGGTGTCGGGTGAGTTCCAGGCGAAGGACCCACAGATGGCTGCGTATTTGAAATACGTCCAGTTGTTGAAGGGAGCATTCAACGCTCTTAAGCTGATACATGTCCCGAGGGAGCAGAATGCCAGAGCTGACCTGCTTGCAAAGCTGGCCAGCTCAGGCAAGGGGGGTAGACAGAGGACAGTGATCCAAGAGACTCTCAAAGCTCCGCGTAGATTCGTGGAAGACAATAGGGTGGATGTCCTCCAGATTTATACATCAAGGGGAAGGCCAAGGAGTCATTGCTCTTTGACCCAAGATACGCAAAGGGCGCCCCGCATCAGCATGTACGCGGGCGTGCCCGAGGGAGAGCAGATGCAGGTATGCGTTTTGGCCAAGGGAGACACCTGGATGACGCCCTACAAGCGATACCTGGCGGATGGGGCTCTCCCAGTGGAGCCTGAAGAGGGTAAAAAGGTCAAAAGAAATGCCGCAAGATATACTTTGGTGGATGGGGTGCTGTTCAGGCACGGTTTCACTGACCCTATCCTAACATGCGTCAGTGGCGACGAGTGCACCAGGATAATGGCGGAGCTACACGAAGGCATCTGCGGGAGCCATGTAGGGGGAAGATCCCTAGCCTCCAAGGTAATACGCGCAGGTTTCTTCTGGCCAACAGTCAAAGAGGACTGCGCACGACACGCCCATCGGTGCAGGCAATGCCAAAAGCACGCCGACTGGCACAAGGCGCCGCCAGAAGAATTGCGATCCATATACAGCCCGTGGCCTTTCCATACATGGGGAATCGACATCCTGGGCTCGTTCCCACTGGCAATCAGGCAGATGAAGTATTTGATCGTCGCCATCGAATACTTCACTAAGTGGATAGAGGCAGAGCCCGTAGCACAGATCACTGCGCACAAGGTACAGCATTTTGTGTGGAATTACATTGTGTGCCGCTTTGGCGTACCCAGGCACTTCATATCCGATAACGGGACCCAGTTTGCTAGCCAGCAGTTGAGAAATCTGTGCGCTGAGGTAGGAATCAAACAGGTGTTCGCATCGTTTGAACACCCCCAGACCAACGGACAAGTGGAGTCAGCAAACAGAGTTCTGCTGTGGGGGTTAAAAAGAAGGTTAGAGAAAGCCAAAGGGGCGTGGGCGGAAGAGGTACCAAGAATCGTATGGGCATATCACACCACGCCCCAATCCTCTACTATGGAGACGCCTTTTAGTTTGGTGTACGGGTCGGACGCGATGATTCCGGTAGAAATACACGAGAGCTCGCCACGTTTTCAAAACTTTGTGGCGGAGGAGTCCAATGAAGAGAGGCGGGTAAACCTGGATCTGCTAGACGAGGCCAGAGAAGAAGCCAGAATCAAAGCGGAAGCTGTAAAGAGAAGAGTAGAGCGACAATACAGCTCTAAGGTAAAGCCGCGGCAGTTTCACATTGGCGACCTGGTTATGAGAAAGGCCCACCCATACGAGTTGGAGAATAAACTGTCTCCTAAGTGGACCGGACCCTTCAGAATTACTGAGGCTAAGGGCAACGGTTCATACAACCTAGAGACCTTGGAGGGGGGTTCCATCCCACGCAGTTGGAATGCAGCCAATTTAAAATTTTACTTCAGTTGACTTATGTAAGCAGTTATGTAACAATTTAGTTGGAGGGGACGCTCTTTTTCCCTCTCGGGGGTTTTTTAATGAGGTCACGCTAATAAAAGGTAAAACCAGTTTGAGAAAAAGAAGTGCCTTGGTTTTTAGCCTTTATCTTTCTCCGTTTGAAGTAATGTAAGGCGTCGCCAAGAGAAGGCGTCGCCAAGAAAGAAGGCGTCGCCTAGGTCAAGGCGTCGCCAAGAAGGAAGGCGTCGTCAAGAAGGAAGGCGTCACCTGGATGGAGGCAGGCGCCGTTGATGAACATGGCGAAGGAAAGCGCACAATATGCGAAACGTATGCAGAGTAAAGTGACGTTGCAAAAATCAATTATGATATAGGAAAAAGTTGGTGTTACAAGCAATGTTCAATACAATGGAAGTAGCGCAAATAGGGCAAATATTACGACTCATGCAAGTCACAAAAGAGCCACTTTTCAGTGGCCATCAGAGTCAGCACTGGAGGAAGACGAAGCCCTGATCCTAGCCCGCAGAGCTCGAGTAAGTCGTGTCCTCCTTTCTTGGCTTATTTTCGAACCTGCACCAAGGGAGATAAACGTGTCAGAGATACCATGAAGCAAGACATGCACGTTTGGAAAGCGATAAAGGCCAAAGTTTCTAGGGCAGTGACTCTTACATATGTACTTTTCGAGAGTCCCAGCGTTGAACTCCAGGCTGATCAAACTGGCAGAGTCAAAACCTCCCACCTCAGCAAGAATCCGGCAAGCTATTTGATCACTTGGAGCCAGTTTCTTGAAGGGTTTGGTTTTGAGGGCCCTCGCCTCTCTCACCCAGTACAGCGGAAACCCGTCCAGGGCGTCGAGAACAAGGTCAGTGCAGCAGATCTTGAAGAACCGGCCTTTCCACCCGGTGAACGAGTTTTGGAAGGGTGTGAAGAGAACTCTCCCGGGTACATTACTGAGAGTTACCCAGAGGTTGTGTCTCTGCCTCTTCACCTCAAAGAAGTGAAGACAGAGGTCAACCGAGGGTGCACAACCCAGAAACCCGAAGAGAATGTCGAAGGCTTTGACAAAGGCCCAGCTGTTGGGGTATAACTGGGCCGGAGCAACGTTGATCTCCGTCAGCAGTTCCTTCTCGAACCAGGAGAAGGGTAGGCGCACTCCGATGGTCTTGAACACCACCTGGTAAAAGTAAAAGAAAGGGACCCCTTCGTTGGCCCGTTCGTCTCCGCATACTGGCTCCCCTAGAGTACAAGGGAGCACAGCAATGTCGTGGTCATGCCTCCTCGCGAAGGCCCGGTGATCATAGGAACACGAATCCCCTTTGTGTTCCCTTATGGCCCTGGTAGCAAGCAAGCATGAACATTCGTCAAGGGTACAGGTCCCTGGGACTGACCCTGGGAGAGGCAGCATGAGAGGACATTCTTTAGGCCCGCCGAAAATGCAGGAGTCGAACAATGGGAGCGAAGGCTGGAAGAACCCTTCGTGAGAAAAAGAAAGGGTGCAAGAAGGAAGGGTGCAAGAAGAGAGAACGTAAGTAGGTTATGAAGAGTGAGAAAATGATGAGGATAGTTTCAGAGTTTGAAGAGTTAAATAAAGCGGTTAGAGCGCCAAACGACGCGAATGGATGCACCGCACGATCGAGCCACGTGGCAGCAGATGGAAGGGTGGCCCTGGCACCCCTGGTTAAACTCAGAGCACGTCGTATCAATAGAATAACCTGATGGTACGATGCGCCGTCGAAAGGGGATCAGGGGCACAGTAGGAGTCAGGATCAAATCGAATGACTGGATGTCCCATCAGCCATACAGAAAGCGCCACATGGATCAAGTTGAATGACTGAACGTCTCATCAGCTATACAAGAAGCGCCTCGTGGAAGATACGAGAAGGGCCTTGAGCTCTTCGCTGTCCCCAGGCGTCGACCAAGACAAAGGTCAAAGTCAATGTCAAGGTAGGGACGACGCCCAAGGTGACACTAGCATAAGACGCCCGAGGCGTCGCCTGGAATGACATAAAGGACGACGCCAGCCTGAGACGTCGCGGGCGTTGCCCACCAAAATATCAGCGAGTTTGCCTCCCCGATACCCACAGGTAGGAAAGACTGTGGAGGGAGACGAAGTCGAAGAAGGTGAAGTTAGTTACTGGCGTCGCATCCCTGAGACCCACAGGTAGGAAAGACTGTGGAGGGAGGCGGGACCGCCAAAACGCCAGCGAATCACTGGCAGGGCGTTCCCCGATACCTATGGGAAGGAAAGACCATGGAGGGAACGACCCCCTCTCAGAACACTCGGCGTTTCAGACACCCGAGGACGATACGGCGCTACTGTAGCAGGCTTCTCCTTAGGCGTGGGCGTCGGGTGCTAGGGATCAGGGGAAGGACAGTTTGGGTGTTAGAAGCACCCCGTGGACGATACGGCTCCATTAGATGAGCCTCTCCGTGGGTGTTAGAAGCACCCCGTGGACGATACGGCTCCATTAGATGAGCCTCTCTGTGGGCGTGGGCATCGGCGCGTGACCTTTCCCAGGCCTACAAGGCCGCCCGACGAAGTGAAAGAAGCGAGTATAATGCAAGCCAAACAACCAAGGCACAAGAAGGCAAAGGATGAGAATAAAATCACACAGGCAGAATTTTATGTCGCGAGGACACGAAAGCAATCATAACAGATTTCCAGAGTTATATCAAGAGTGCATATGATTCAAAGAATTACAAATTTGTCAGAGAAGGTTAAAGCAAGTATAAAGGGATGGGCTGATGATCAAGGGCGGCGGCTCAATCGACTAGCTCCAAGGGCACGACCTTTCCATCAACAATGTGGTGAGTGGAATCGCAGCTGGAAATGTCAATCCCCGGATTCGTGCAGATTGTTTTAGCCAAAGCTTCTTGGAACCCCTCCACGAAAGTACCCGCCATCTCCTGGATGAGGGCCTTTTTGTCCTTCTCTAACTCCTCAACGGCGGCATCCCCAGAGGCTACCTGCTTCTCCAGAGCCTCCTTTTCCACGCGAAGCCGACTGACCTCGACCTGTAGTTTGTCGTAGTCAGCCTGGAGAAGGCCCATAGCTTTGGCCTGGGTGGCCATTTCCCCTTTTTTCCACTCCATCTCGTCAGCCTGCTTACAGCAACGGTCCTTCAAGACCTTTTGAACTTCTGCATCAGCTTTGACCAGTTCTTGAAGGCCCGTTAACTGGACTTGGAGGGCGACTTCCCGAGTATAAAAGTCAGCCTGGAGCTCCAATGCCTCTGCCAGTTGCCTCTCAGTTTCTGCTTTGGACTCTTGCGCCTGCTTCAGGGAGGTTTGGTAGGTTTCATTCTGGCATCCCAGGGTTTTCTTCTCCTCCTCCAGAGCAGTCACCCTTGTTTCCAAGGCCTGGGGAGTTTGAGTTTGTAAGGCAGCGTTCCTGGCCTGGGCGCGCCATTCAAGGGCCACCGCCAAGAAGGCCCCCAAGTAGAAAGGCATGCCTTCCTTCCTGTTGGTGCCCTCTGGCAGAGTCCCGCCACTGAAGCCCCTCATTAGATGCATGATTGGAGGAGGGATGGCGATGAGATCGGGGGCGGCAGCGGCAACGGCGGGAGCAGGGGAAGCAGAGACTTCCACCGGCGGAGGAGGCGGGGCAGATTCGGCACCTTCGCCCCCTTCCTCTTGGACTGTGGCGGGTGGAAGCGAGGTCACGCTGGGAGGGTCATCCATGAAGGGATTCCCTCCCGGAGGCGACGCCTCAAGCAGAAGAGGAACCCGTGCAAATTTTCTCCTTTTGAAAGGCGCCACACCTTCCGAGTCCTCATCATCTGATAAAATCTCCAAGACCCGTTTCCCTTTGTCAAGGGGGGTTGGAGCCGGTGACGAGGCCACGGCTAGAGGAACGGCGGCGATGGGCAAAGGAGAGCCGGGAGCCTGAAGTGCTTCGGGGCTATGTGGAGATGACGGAGATGAACTTAGGGGAGCTTCGGCGGTGATCGGAGGAGGCGGCAACAGAGTTGGTGGGGGAACCGGATCGGCAGCAGGGGTGGAGGAGGCGCCCGCCTTGGCGGCGCGAGCCTCCTTCATTGCTTTCGCCAGCATCATTCTTTTAGAAGCGTCCATCACCGATCCTACATCAAAACAGACCAAACAGCAAAAATTAGGGCCGAAGCAACTATACAAAATTACAAAGCGCATAGAAGCGTGAGATGCAAGTAACGGGACACCATGAGAAACAGTGGGGAAGGCGTGGAAACAAACGTCTGGTAAACCAGGTGTTCACAACAAAAGGGGAGAAGGGAAGCATCTCCTTACCAAAATATGTTGTCAGGGCGTGAGCGTTGTACTCACTAGCAACAAGCTTTAGGGTATCAAAAACGATCCCCAGCCCCGCCAAGGCCTTGCTTACCTCCCTGTCAGCCGGAGATAGCTCTTCCAGGGCTTTGGCCCTAAGCAGCTTAGGACGCTCCGTCCAATAGAGGGGAAAGCCGTCCAAGGCGGTAGGGTCGTACTTGGCGCTGCACACCCTAAAGAACTTCCCTTTCCAGTTCTTGTAAGAGTTTTGGAAGAGGGAGAGGAGGATCCTGCCCGCGATCCCGGAAAAGCTTACCCAGAAGCTTTTCCCCTACTTTTTAACCTCAAAGAAATGCAGGAAAACGTCTACAGAAGGGAGGATGCCCAGGTGTCCGCAAAGAATTTGAAAACCCCTCACGAATGCCCAGCTGTTGGGATGGAGCTGGGCGGGGCAGTATTGATTTCAGTGAGGAGTTCCCGTTCAAAGGGGGTGAATGGGAGACGTACTCCTACGCGTTTGAACACGGTCTGGTACATGAAGAAGAAGGGTTTCCCCTTTCTAGGTCTGTCGTCCAAACAAACAGGTTCTCCAGGCCTGCCGGGACGGACGGATATGTGGGCGTCGTGAGTGCGGCAGAAAGCATTAAAGTTATACAAATGGGGATCCCCACGGTGAGCTTCCAGGTCCTGGAAAGTGGTCAGGCTGGTACACTCGTTCAAAAGCTCGTCGGGGGCCCATGGGTAGTAGGCTTTGTAGTTGGACTTGGGGGTCTTGGGGGAAGAATCAGGCTCCGCGTTTGTGCGCGTCATGGTGTAAATAAATAGCTGAAGAAAGAAGAGAGGAAAAAGGTTTTAGCAAGTGTAGCCATGACAGGAAAGGGAGTGAACCCTTGGAAACATCACCCACGCGAGAGAACCCAGAAAGAAGGAGAAGGGACAAAGAAGGAAGGAGAAACGGAAGAACACAGTGATGCATGAATATTAATAGTCCCAGGCAGTTCAATAAATCATGCAATGCGACGAAAGGGAAGAGTCGTGAGTACTCGAAATCGTACCTTTGCTATCGGAGTGAAGGCAGTAGAAGAGCACAGGAAGGAGAGAACAGCAATTGCAGAGAAAGGGGGTTTGAAGAAGACGAACAGTGCAAAGGTGCAGAGGGAATGAATGTAACAGTGGGGTGAGCGCGGGGTTTGGGGATAACTTAAACGTTACATTTCGTAACCCAAGAGGCGCTAACCAAGAGCCGTGAGATCGTGCCACGTGTCAAAGGATCAATTGCCCAAGGGAAACGCAAGGGTCTCTAGAGGCTGGCCGTGCGATGGGCTACGTGGCGCGCGATCAAGGGTAGCCCCGAAAGGTGTTATTATCCCATTTCAAAGGATGTCCAATCAGTCATTAAGAGCGCTCCTATGGTTCAGAGAGTGTCACGTCAATAATTCGAGAATTGGTGAGTCAGCAGGGAGCGACACGTCATCAGGGTGGCACGTGGAAGGCGTGGGCGAGGCCTTAGTCTTTACGCTGAAGACAAGTCTTCGGCTTAAGAATGGGGGGCTTGTGTACCGTCCCGTACCCGGGCGTTGACTAAGCAAAGTCAAATTCAACACCAGGGGTCAAAGTCAACACAAGGAGTTGCTTAGGTGAAGAGACGCCAAGTGCCAGCGTCGCCAAGAAGGTGCGTCGCCAGGGCAAGGCGTCGCCTAGGTAAGGCGTCGCCCAGGTGAAGGCGTCGCCCAACCAGGGCGTCGCCAGATCAAACAGTACCAAAGCAAGGCAATCGCCGTGCGCTTCCCCGATACCCATGGGTAGGAAAGACCATGGTGGGAGCGACGCCGTGGGAAGGCCTTAGGTCCCGACAACCCGGGGCAATGATAAGGAGAAAGAAAAGGTGGCCTCAAGGCCATAGTGATAGCACCAGTGTAGAGCAGCCTGACTCGCGAAGTACCCCTGCCGCCCCAGAGACGCCTTTGGGACAGATACGACCCAAGAGGAAGGTCACGCCCAGAGTAACCGGGTGCAGGGTACGAGAGGAAGGCAGATAGGGTCTCAGAGTAAGTGACTAGATGATTGGGGGCATGAGTTGGCACCCAAAAAGTCACCCCTAGCGCAGTAGCACTCCCAAGCAGGAGGACTCGCACGTAGAAACGTCCCCAGGTGGGCAGAAACGCCCCAAGATGGGGTCACGGCGTCGTGAGGCCCTCCATGTGTACAACAGCCATGTCAGAATAGAAACACCCTTTAGTCAGGTGCCAGGTAATTAAAGTCATTCAATACAATTCCCGTTTCGAGCGTTCAGGTACTATAATGGCTCCCAAGCGTTTCAACGTCTTAAATGCGCTACGTTTTCTAATTAGATACACTGATTGAGTGCGTTACATTTGTAATTAAAGGCGCTTTAAGGCGCTTTAAATGCTTGGGTAGTTTAAATAGCGCTGAGAATGTTGGAAACAGGGTTCGAACTTTTGGCAAATTTACCAGAACTCTCTAGTTGCTTGCTCGTGCTTCAGGGTTACGAACAAGGGACTGGGGAATATCTTTGCCTAAAAGAGAGAACACAAACACACAATACACAGTTCTTTTTACCACCTTCAGAGTGCCATACGTGGTGCTCAGAGACGTAGGTGAACAGTTTTGGTGTTTCTTGTTGGCTGACTTGAGCGTCGGAGTGCAAACGGCCGCTAGGGCGCCTCTTTGTTCTCTTTTTTGGCAGGAATCCACAGGTAACCAGTGGGAAAGGGTCCCTAGCTGACGGTTAAGGTCGCGCACGAAGACGTCCCGGTCAACCGGACGGAACAGATGAAGTTCATAATAGTTGCAAATTGAACGAAAGACAATCATGGCCACCCTTCAGTGACCTCCGGAGTCTAAACAGGATGATGATGAAGCCCCGTTCTCGGACCTCAACGCCCGGGCCAGCTGCGACCTTTGTTGTCGGTTTATCTTCGAACCTGCACCAAAAGAGACAAGCATGGTGAAAGACGGGCACAAACTACGGCACCACAAGATAAATCATGCAAAAGTCCAGTAAAGGCGAAGAATGGGAGATTTTGAGGAAATCTCTCGTACATATATATTTCCCCAAGGCCTCAGTGTTGTACTCTAGACTTATCAAGGCGGCAGCGTCAAAACCACTCGCCCCATCCAAGATCCGACAAGATTCCTGATCGTTCGAAGGCAACCTCTTAAGAGGCCTGGACTTCAGGGCTCTTGTCCCTTCACCCAGTACAGTGGAAAGCCGTCAAGGGCGGAGTGCACGAGGTCGGAACAACAAACCTTAGAACTTGCCCTTCCACCCTGCGAAGGAGTGCTGGAAGCGGGTTAGGAGGACCCTGTCGGGAACATTGTTGAGGGTCACCCAAAGGTTGTTTCTTTGCCTCTTCACCTCAAAGAAGTGGAGAAAGATGTCCACAGAAGGTGCACACCCCAGGAAACCAAACAGTATGTCGAAGGCTTTGACGAAAGCCCAGGTATTAGGGTACAGCTGGGCTGGGGCAGCATTGATTTCCGTTAACAGTTCCCTCTCGAACCTAGAGAAGGGCAGGTGCACGCCGACGCTCTTGAAGACCACTTGGTAGAAGTAGAAAAAGGGAACTCCATTGTTGGCCCGCTCGTCCCCACACACCGGCTCCCCTAAGGTGCAAGGAAGCACGGCGATATCGTCATCATGCCTCTTCGCGAAGGCACGATGATCATAGGTACTCGGGTCCCCCACGTGTTCCCTCCGGGCCCTCACGGAAAGTAAGCTATAACACTCGTCGAGAAGTTCGCGCGAAGCCCACGCGTAAAGATCCTTAGGGTTGAGTCTAGGGGAAGGAGGATTGGTAGACATGTTGGCACAAGCTGTCAGTAAAGGAACTAAAAGATCAAAGAAGAAAGACACGGTAGAAGTGCAGAAGGGAAGTGTCAACGAGAAAAGAACGCAGGAAGAACTCTTTGGAAGGAAGAGGAACAATGCGAAGAAGATGCGAAAACACAGAAACGATGAGTGCAAGTACGGGATTTCAAAGACCCAAGCATTACAGTTGAGGCGCCAAAGGTCACGAAAAGGGGGCACTGTACGATTGAGCCACGTGTCAGGAGATTGGAGGATGACCCTTAGCGTCACTTTTTCTCGTTCAGAGAGTGTCATATCGACAGATTCCCCAAGGGTACGACGCGCCGGCGAAGAAGAGAATATCTTGTCAAAAGCTCAGAAAATGTCAAGATCAAATCGAGCAGGGGAACGTCCCATCAGCAGTATGGAAAATGCCACATGGACGACGTGGGCGAGACCTTAGTCTTCTCGCTGAGGCAAATGTCCCGCCCCCGGGCGCTGACTAGGGTCAAAGTCAAAGTCAACAGATCGATCACACCAGGCATCGCCAAAATAGGGCGTCGCTAGAAGGAGGCATTGCCAAGATGAGGCGTCACCAGTAGAAGGGCGTCGCCAGTATAAGACGCTGATGGTGTTGCCAGTATAGGGCACAGATGGCGTCGCCCCCCGATACCCACGGGTAGGAAAGACCGTGGAGGGGACGAAATCGCCAGAAGCCAAGAAAGTCATCAGCAGTGTTACTCCACGATACCTATGGGAAGGAAAGACCATGGAGGGAGTGACCCCACGGGAGGCTTCAGGCCCGCCTAGTGCTTGGTGTTTTTAGACACCCTGAGGACGATACGGCGCTGCTGTAATAGGCCTCTCCTCAGGCGTGGGCGCTAAGCACCAAGAGTTAAGGGACAAGTTGCCTTGGTGTTTGAGACACTCCATGGACGATACGACGTTGTTATGCAGGCCTCTCCATGGGCGTGGGCACCAAAGCGCGACTTTGTTCCAAGTGTTCAGACACGCTAAGGACACCCAGAGCAGGTCACCAAATCACCAAATCAAAGGAAAAGAGAAGAAGTGAAAAACGGAAGTTGAGGGCCCACAGTTCAATCATCCAGATCAAGAGGCACCACCTTTCCATCCACGATGTGGCTAGTAGGGTCGCAGTTCGAGACGTTGATCCCTGGATTCTCGCAAGATGCTTGAGCCAGGGCCTCCTTGAAGCCTTCATCGAACACGCCCGCCATCTCGTTGGTGAGCTCCTGGTTCGCCCTCTCCAGCTCATCGATCCTGGAATCCTTGGACGCCAGCTGCTTGTCCAAGAAATCCTTCCCCACCTGGAGCTTGTTGGATTCAGTGTGGAGCCTCTTACACTCAGCTTGGAGAAGGTCGAGGGCCTCGACCTTTGCCGCCAGGACACCCTCAGCCTCGGTCAGCTTCTGCTCCCGAGCAGCACACAGCTCTTCAATTTCTTTTCGTTGCGCTTCGAAGGCACGAACCACCTCTTGGAGGCCAATGTTCTGGATTTGGTGGTAGGTGAAGTGGGCCAGTAGGTCTGCATATGCTTATTCGACCTCGTGTGCGTATGCTTCGGCCCCCTCTTTGGCCTCTTGGGTCATCTTTAACGAAGCTTGGTGAGCTTCCTCCCTAAGCCCCCAAGCCTGTTTCTCCTCCTTCAGCGCCCCCACCTCTTGTTTCAGCCTTTGAGGGCCTGCCTCCCCGTTGCGACGCTCTGGGCCTGGGAGCGCCAGTCGAGTGCTATCGCCAGGAAGGCCCCCATGTAGAAGGGCATGCCTTCTCCCCTGTTGGGGTTCCCTGGCGACATCCCCTCGGTGAATCCCCGTGCCAACTGCCTATAGATAGGGCAGGGGATTAGAATCTCGGAGAGAGAAGGAATAGGAGCAGGCGCGGGAGGGGCTGAACCTGAGGCTGCAGCCCCTACAGGCGGTGGTAGTGGCGGAGGAACAGACTCAACCCCTTCCTCTCGTTCTTCTTGGGCTATTTGAGGTGGAGTCGACGTGGCACTTGGAGGGCTGTCCCTTAGGGAATCCACGCCACCTGGAGACGCGGTTGGTAGGGTAGGGACCCTAGTAGCCCTCCTCTTTTTGAAGACCAAGCCGCCACCTGAGTCTTCACTATCAGAGGTTATCTCCAGCACCCTTTTCCCTTTATCTGGGGGTGCTGGAGCACATGTTGACGCCGCGGCCAGTGGGATCGCCTCAATGGGAGAAGGGGAGGTAGGAGTTTGGTACGTTTGGGGAGAGGATGGTGGAGATGGTAGGGAAGTGACCGACGATGTGGGAGTAGTGGGAGGCACGTCGAGGGCGAGGGAGCCCCCACTCCCCTTGGCGGGTTTCATTTGCTTCAAGGCCTTGGCGAGTGTGCGGCGCCTTGAAGAGTCCATTATCGAGCCTGCACCAGTCAGAATAACCAAGCAAAGATTAATTCGGGTAAGGAAGAATGAAAGCACATGCAGGCAAACCACTGAAGTTCAAGCAATTCAAGTAAGTTCACATAACCTCAACGTTTCGAACAAACCAAGCATATTCAAACAAGACCAAGTTAGTGCAAGCAAGTTCGAGCAGATATAATCAAAGGCAAATACCGAACTAGGTGGAGAGGCCGTGGGCCTTGAACTCGTTGGCAATAAGCTTGGCGGTGTCGAAGACCACCCCGAGCCCAGCTAAGACCTTGCATACCTCCTTGTCAGCGGAGGCAAGTTCATCCAAGGCCTTGGGTTTGGTCGATATGGGCTTCTCCGACCAGTACAGGGGAAAGCCCTCCAGTGTAGTGGGATCGAATTTAGTGGCGCGCACCTTGAAGAACTTTCCCTTCCACCCTTTGAATGAGTTTTGGAAGAGGGTGAGGATGATGCGACCGGCGACGCCAGAGAAGCTCATCCAGAGACTCTTGCCCTGCTTCTTCACCTCGAAGAAGTGAAGAAAGACGTCCACGGAGGGGGGAATGCCCAGGTACCCGCAGAGAATTTGGAAGCCCCTTACGAACGCCCAGCTGGGCAGGGGCAGTGTTGATCTCACTAAGTAACTCCCTTTCGAAAGGAGTAAAGTGAAGGCGCAGACCCACTCGTTTGAACACCATTTGGTAGATGAAGAAGAAAGGGCTTCCCCCAGTGGCCCTTTCGTCTACGCAAACGGGCTCCCCCAGCTTTACACGACATACGAAGATGTGGGAGTTGTGGGTCTTATGGAACGCGTTGAAGTTGTAGAGTGTGGGGTCCCCCCTGTGGGCTTCAACGTCTTCGACAGAGGTTAAGGTGGAGCACTCCGCAAGAAGTTCATCGGAGGCCCAGCGGTATTCCTCTTTGTAGTTGCCATCGACTCAAGAGCTGAAGAATGAAGAAAAAGAAAGGGTTCAACGAAAGGGGGTTTTGAAGAAGAAAAAAGGGGGAAAAAGAGAAACCCTAGACAAACCCTACCCACGCGAGAAAAGGAAGAACGAGGGGAAAACAGAGAAGCACAAGAACAACACAAGAATGCAAGAAGGTAAACAGTCCCAGGCAGTTCATTCACACGTAAAGCAAGGTAGTGAAGAAGAAGAGTCATTGAGGGGGAAAAATCATACCTTTGAGTAGTAGAGTGGTTGGAGATGGAGAGTGTGCAGGAAGAACGAAGATCGCAGAGAGCCTCGAGCGTTCAGAGAAAGAAGATGAACAGTGAAGTGCGAAAGAGAGTGAATGGAACAGTGACTTCGAGTGCGGGCTCTGGGTAACTTAAACGTTACGAAGGAAGCCCAAAGGATGTTAAATCAGGACCGTTCGATAAGTCCACATGTCGAAGGACCATGCGCTCCCTGGGAGCGCAAGAGGCTCTAGATGGTGGTCGCGTGATGGGCCACGTGGCGAGCGATTAAGCGTGACCCAAAGCGTCACTTTTCCCGATTCAAAGGATGTCTCGTCAACCATTAAGAAGATGTCATGTCAACTGCTCAGGGAATGTCACGTCAACTGTTCGGGGAATGTCACGTCAGCAAGAATGACATGTCACCAGAGTGCCACGTGGATGGCGTGGGCGAGGCCTTAGTCTTTTCGCTTAAGGCAAGTCATCAGCTCAAGACTGGGGGGCTTGTGTACCGTCCCGTCCCCGGGCGTTGACTAAAGTCAAAGTCAAAGATACGGTGGGACCCCGTGAGGGGCCTGAGGAAGGAGGATGAGGCATCGCCCAGAAGAAGAGGTGTCGCCAAGATAAGGCGTTGCCAGTATAAGGCGCTGATGGCGTCGCTAATATAAGGCACTGATGGCGTCGCCCCCCAATGCTCACGAGTAGGAAAGACCGTGGAGGGGACGAAATCGCCAGAAGCCAAGTTAGAGAAAAGAGAAAGATGGCTTTAAGGCCACAGTTATAATACTAATAGAGGTGGCTTCAAGGCCATAGTTCCAATACCAGTGGGGAGTATCCTGGCTCGTGAAGCCCACGCCACCTCAGGGTGATCCCTGGGATAGTTACGACCCAAGAGAGGGTCATGCCCAGGGATGAACCAGGTGCATGGTGCGAGAGGAAGGTAGATACACTCCCAGGGTGAGTGGCTGAAACCTGGGAGGCATGAGTTGGCACCCAGAATGTCACCCCCTGCACCGGCGGCACTTCGAGAAGGAGGGAACTCACGCGACAGAATGTCCCTAAGATTGGGATACGGCGCCATGAGGCCCTCCACGTGTGATAGTAATCAAGTCAGCGAGAAGTTAGCGAAGGCAGTAAATGAGGGAACATTAATGTTTCCTCATCAGGTATGTTTTTATTCTAGTTATCGTTTCAAACGCTTTAAAAACACTTTAAAAGCCTCCATTAAAGGTTTTAAGGAAACATGTTAAATGCGCCTTAAAGTGCCTTAAATGCACTTTAAGACGTGTTTAATGCAGGATGGCATTAAAGGGGTTTTGAACGTTCGAAACAAGGATCGGACTTTTTGGCAAATTTTCCCCAGAACATACTCTAGTTGTTTGCTCGAGCCCTCAGGCTACGCACAAGGGACTAGAGAAGGATTGTTTGCCAGAACCAGAAAACAACACACAAAATACAGTTCTTTACCACCTTCAGAGTGCCTTTGACGGTGCTTCGATACGAAGGTGCAGAGTTTTGGTGTTTCATGTTAGCTGACTTTAGCGTCGGAGTGCAAACGGCCGCTAGGGCGCCCATTTTTCACTTCTTTGCAGGTGTTCGCAAATTACCAGAAAGGGGTGACCTAGCAGACGGGCAAGGTTGCACAAAAAGACGTACCCCGGTCAACCGGCAGGAACACTTTATAAACCAATTGTAATTATCCAATACTCATGGAAAGTAATCGTAACAACTTTTAATCTTTAGGCTAAACACTCCTTCAACTTAACAAAAAAAAACCCTACTAGAGAGTTTCATAATCATAACATATTCACTACTTAAATAAAAAATTAATAAACTCCCCTTACTTGGAATCCAAACAAAACCCAAAATTTGCTAAATACTCCAAAATCTAGTGACGTGAAAGTTATAAATCCAAAATAACCAACATGCAAACCAAAAGGGAATTGGTTTAGACAATCAAAATTCTCAACTATTACTATCAGAAAATTATTAAATAATTAGATATTATTTTAGTCTCTAAAATAGTATCTAATTTAATCAATATACTGACTAATTTATTTTTATTTCTAAAATTTGTTTCTATTTAATAATTGCAGTGTACATGACTAACTGACAGTTGTCGTCTAGTAGTCAAATTAAAAAGATTCCAGTGTTCATCTAATGCAGTGATAAACCATTAAATGCTAAAGAGATGATAGTATAGTTGTGGTCAGATGATCCTAAGTCGTCTCCCAATAAATTCAATAGTGAGTCCAGTGAACAGAATTCAAAACATTTTTGCAAGCAATGAAAATTAGCAATAATAGTAAAGGAAAGGGGGTTGTGATTGTTAAGCAATAGAGAATGCAGGTTGACTCCCAAGTTCCCCCTCCAATGAGTTTCTCACATGTTATCTAAAGATTATCACCCTTCAATTATCAAACAAGGTTAAACTCAATCAAACATGCATCAATCTAATTCAACCGAATCTTATCAACAAAACATGTCTCTACTGATGTATTCAGTACCCCACTTGTATCCATTCATGTACTCATGGGATGTTTCTCTCCTCTCTATTGAATCATGCACCCAAAAATATTGTTTCCAGTTTTCTTCAGATTTGTGCATTGATTGCAATTGATTCCAACGAAGGTGCAGAAGATTTTATTCAATAATATCTTCAAAGTATATTTGCTCTATTCTTGAAGGGTTTTGTAGAAAAAATTTAATTGTAGGATTTTGAGAGAATATCCCTATAGAAGGTTAGCTTTCAATTTTTTTTTTCTGAGATATTTGCAGATTTAATTATATAATTCTTTATTTCATATTTTTTTCCCATTTTTTTAAATTCAAAAGAAGCAACTTATGTTAAAGACACAAAATTAACAAAAATAATAATTAAGGTCCAAATAAAATCAATTAAAAAATATTAATTAAAACATTAGATTTATTCATGATCTTGCCGGCAACTCGAACGGGGAGGAATCGCTTCGTAGCACTCTCTGCCCTGTCTACGCGCCTGCGTCTTCTGCAGAATCACCCTCAGGACCTTCTCTTGCTGCTCCAAACGTGACCTGCAAAACACACAGACGGCGCCTCTAGCGGCCGTTTGCACTCCGACGATCAAGTTAGTCCACAGAACCACCAAAGACTAGAAAACTAGTAATGTGTGTGTGAAAAACTCTTGCACTCTGTTTTTCGTCTCTCCTCCACCTCTCTCCCTGATTCCTCCTTTTATCTCTCTGTCTCTGCTTCTGGGCATAACAGAATTCTGTTATGCTTTTCTGGCATGTGTCAGAAACCTGTTACGCTTTTCAGAGACAGCGTACCTTCAGAATCAGCAGTGGGGAGCGTGAGAGTCTGTGCATGTCTGCGCGTCTCTGCGCTTGGCTGCGCCTGTCTGTACCTTCAGTGGTACGGAGTGCTCTTTTGTCTGGACCGCACCCCTCTCAGATGATGACACGTGGAGGCCTGCAACTCACATCTAACCACACACGTGTCACTTACTGGAAGGGCTCTAGTGCCTCTCTTTGTGTGCCTAAGTTACGCCCTTGCGGAGTAACTCAGGATGTTTCTCTTATCTGGGTAAATCGCATACTCTTAGGAGAACGTCGGGTGTGGCTGGTCTAGGCACACTCACCAAACGTTGCTCTCTGCGTAGGCGACTTACCCTTCACGATGCCACGCACGTAATGGGTTGAGGGAATCACCAATCACTGACTGGCTTACTAGTTCCCCCAGGCCACTCTCGTGCATGATTCCCTGAGGCGTGCTCATGCGAGATCCATGCGTAACGCTCTCGCTGGGAACCTCGGTCCCAGTTTAACTGCGTGTAACACGAGACCCCGATGACAATACACCCGATGACTGATCAGTGTTTATTCGCTTCTCGCGCTCTGCCTCCAGGCGCGAGTCTGGGAACTGGTCTGCTGGTGGCCACTTGGCTACTGACCACCGATCACCATTCTGGGTGATCTATCCCCCGACCTCTCTGCCGCCTGATCTGTTGGTGGTAACTTGGTTACTGACCACCGATCACCTCTCTTGGCGATCGTCCCCCCGACCTCTCTGCCACCTGGTCCACGTGTCACCCTGCGAGTGGTCCACGTGGTTCTCTGATGCTGACGTCATCGACTACCGATGACCGATCGGATCACAAGCCCTCCAGTCTCGAGTCGAGAACTCATTCTCAGCGAAGAGACTAAGTGGTCGTGCCCTCAGTCCACGTGGCAAGTGGGGCCGCCTCACGTGCCACCTCACGTGCTGCTTCTTTAACGTTTGGGCTTCTTCTCTTAATCTCGCGACACGTGGCCCCATCAACGGCCAGCGCTGCGCGTCACTAGCGCTTCTCTTATTCAAATTGGCGCGCCCTTTCACTGTTCCTCCATCTTCTTCATTCGACTCCCAGACTCTCTGCGAACTTCTCCTCTGCGCACCCATCTTTCTTCAAATTCTCTGCTTCCCAAACTCTTGCGATCATCCAAAGGTATGGTTTTTCTTCTCCCTGGCCCCTTTTTGGTCATCTTTACCGATTGCATTTATCATTCTGGTTATCATGCATTCATCTTCTCTATTTCCCTCTCTCGAACCCGCGCTAGGGTTTTTCATGCCCTCGCTCTGGCTTCTGCTTCTTCTTCTTTCTCTTTTCACCTGGGCATCTCCTTCTCCTTTCCCCTCTCTGTTTTCACCGAAACATTCATCATTCCTTCTTCTCCCATTCATTCTGACTTTTTCGTTTTTCCTCCATTTGCAGCTATCTCACGATGGCTCGCTTGAAACAAACTGCGCGCATCATTGCCTCTTCTTCTGGTGCACAGCCTTCCGCGAGTGCGCCAGCTCCACCACTGCCTGTGGCTACCTCCTACCACGACAATGCCAGGGTCTACGAATGGGCTCCCCTGGCATTGCTCGCTGAAACCTCCACTCTACTGCCCGAGGGCCATCTCAAGTCCCTGCTAAGTCGCAATCCTGATGAGCCTTCCTGCTCCGTCGACAGGGAGAATGAATTCAACATTCAAATCCGCATTCCTCCTCGAGGAATGCCTATCTGCGCGGATGACAGGGCCACCAATGGGGTGCCCTTCGTCTTCATCTACTCCGCCATTTTCAAGAGACTAAAGCTGCGCCTCCCTTTCACTTTCTTCGAAAAAGAGCTGATGATGGAGTTAAACGTCGCGCCCTGCCAACTCCATCCAAATGCCTGGGCCTTCATCCGGGCGTTCCAAATCCTCTGCAACTATTTCGGGCACAACGCCTCCGTGGACGTGTTCCTCTATTTCTTCGAAGCGAAGAACCCTGGGGACAGGTCCTGGGTCAGCCTGAACGGGGTTGCTGGACGGGTGCTCCTGGGCCTGTACCAGCAGTCCTTCAAAGATTGGAAGGGCAGATTCTACATGATATCTGCTACCCCTCAAAGTCCAAGTCTGCTCTAGGGGTACCCCCTCTACTGGGTTCCTGGAGTTGAGTTCAAGAAATCCAGGGACCTCGAAGCCATGGCCCCTTATGAGCGCGAGCTGTGCGGGCTGCTCCTGGGGGCCAAGTACAATTCTGCTCGTCTTATCAAAGACGAGTTCGATGTGGTGGCCTTAAAGAAGTATATAGGTAGCTCTTCATTTCCCTCTTAGGATACCTGCACCTTTCCATGCATGCTTTTGGGTGTTTTTTAACTTACTTGCATACCTTGGTCAACTAACCCCTCCTTTTCTCGTCTATGCAGACTCAATGACGGGGAAAGACAGGAAGCTGGCCCTGCTGGAGCTTGCCAAACGTAGGGGAGCCAAGGGCACTGGCTCCTCTTCCTCTACAACTGAGCCCATCGCAGCCCCCCCACTCTCGGTCGCGCCAGCTGGAGGCCCCGAGCAAGGGAAGAAAAGGAAAAGGCTGGTGAAGGCTTCCACTTCAACTGCTGCCGCTGCTGCTGCTTCGACTGAAGAGGAGAGCTCAGGCTCTCCTCTTGTACACCGCCAGAGGAAAAGATCAGCAGTTGAAGGGGCCTCATCTCTCCAGCCTGGAGAGATTGAGGTGGTGGAAGTAGAGGAAGGGTCTTCCCCTCCTCCCTGTGCTCAAACTGCCACAGAGCCCATCAACCCTCCTTCTCCAGGCCAGCAGTTGCCTCCAGCTACCAAGCTGCCATCTTCCCCCCCAGCAGGCCAATCACCTGGTCCATCCGCTCATCCTGCTGGGGGTGCTTCTGCCCAAACTGGGGGTGCACCACCACCACTGCTGCCAATTCCTACCGCCACTGCTGAATGTGGTGGGTCTAGCTCGCGTCCAAGCGCTTCTGGGGCCACCCACGAGAATTTCAGCAGGGTCATCACCCTAGTTCGACAGCTCATAAGTAACCGGGAGCTCGTCGAGTGGAATGGTGACGAGGTTGACATGCACCTGGCAAGGCAGGTGGTGCTCTCTCTGGAATTCTCCACCCAACATCGCAAACAAATAGCCCTGGAGAAGAGGGTGAAGGAGCTTGAGCACGACAAGGAGTCACTGCGAAGTGACTTCGAAGCCGCTCAAGGGTCCGTTGAACTGATGCGAGGCATGGTGGAGAAGGCTAGGAGGGAATACCTAGCGCAGGTCCAGGAGACCATCAAGACGGAGATCTTGATGGGGCAGATGGTGAGCTCTTTGGACTGCGAGGTGGTGGAGCTTAAGGCCGAGACTTCCTCCCTGCGCCAACAGAACACTCAGCTATTGGGGGAGCTCGAGTCCGCCAAAGAAGCAGCTGCTGCTGGGGAGAAAAGACTTGAGGAGGTGGTGGGCAAACTGTCTGAAGCGGCCTCCTCCCTTGCTGCCGTCACCACTGAGAGAGATGCTGCGGAGGCTTCAAAGCAAGAACTAGAGGTGGAGAAGGCTGATTTGATGAACGTGGGTGCTGATGCCCTTACAGACGGATTCGAGCTAGCACTCGAGCAAATCAAATGCGTTCTCCCAGACCTGGACCTCTCGCAGTTTAGCATCTACCATGAAGTGGTGGATGGAAAGCTCATCCCCCCTGCCCCTTAAACCCCTCTTTTCTCTTGTAAATTTAGCTTCTGCACAGTTTTTCTTTGCACTTTGGAATTGTATAAGACTTGGCTATGAATGTAATATCTCAATGCTTCTTTCTTGCGTAAGTTTCTTCTTTTGCATTTTCTTTGAACTTCACTTATCTTTATGTGCGCGACTAGCTAGCTTAGGTTCAGCGCGATCTTGGGCTTTACCTTTCCTTTCGCACACGACTAAGTGTTAACCAGCTTAGGCTTAGCGCGATCTTGAGCTTCGTCTTTCACTTTGCGCACGACTAAGTGTTAACCAGCTTAGGCTTAGCGCGATCTGCTTCTCTTATTCTTTCGCTTCTACTTGATCACGACTGGCTATTCTCTCAACTTGGTGTTTAACAGTCCTCGTGCGCTGCTTTGCACCACTAGCCAATTACTGACGACTCATCAGTGATCGTTCTTTAGTCTTTACTTAGCTTTCTCTGTCGCTCTAGCGCTAAGTGCATAGAGGACTTTGACACCGATCGCTCAAGGTGATGCCTCGTCTTGGGGAAAGAAAAGTGTTTCTCGCTAACCCCTCTTACTTTCCCCAAGGTCATCACCTTTTGGCGGGTTGAGTCGCTCATTCCCTGCCTCACTCCTGGGGTGAGAAGGGTTTCGGACTAAGAGTCTTACTGGGCCAATATTGGTGTATGCCAAGTGGGTAAGGACGTTTTGTCAAAACCTTTCCTTTCCCTCACTTGGTCTTACTAGCACCCCTGGCTTTTCAAACCTTTAACTGCTTGCGCTCACACCTGGGGTGAGGAAGACTTAGATCGGTGCCAGTACTTGCGCCTAGGGCAAGTAGGGCCTAACCAATCACCTGCACTTGCACCTGGGGCAAGGAGGATTTTAACTTTAATACTTGAGCACACTTGATATGCTGGAAATTTTTCTTTAATTGGGTGGCCTCGTTAAAAACCCTCTTTAGGGAAAAGGGTGCCCCCTTGTCTGTTCAACTGTTTCCACCACATACAAAGCATGTGTCTTTTAGCGCGAGAACGCCATTACTGTACAACTTTAACTGAAATAAAATTTTAAATGGGTGGCGTTCCACGTTCTGGGGATTGCTCCTCCTTCCAAAGTCTCTAGGCGATAGGCTCCGTTCTCTAATGTCTCCACCACTCTGTACGGGCCTGTCCACTTTGGGGATAACTTGTTCTGCATGTCATTCTGATGCGCCTTTCTCATCACCAGATCACCTTCCTGGAAGCGCCTGGGCCTCACTTTAGAGTTGTGCCTCCGCTCTACTCTTCTCTTCACAGCTTCAGCACTGACTCTGGCCTCTTCTCGCACTTCGTCTAGCAGATCCAGATTCACCTTACGCTCTTCATTGGACTCTTCAGCAACGAAGTTCAAGAATCTGGGGGAGCTCTCCTGTATCTCCACAGGAATCATGGCGTCTGTCCCATAGACAAGGCTGAAGGGTGTCTCATGGGTGCTGGACTGTGGGGTGGTGTGATAAGACCATACAATTCTGGGGACCTCCTCTGCCCAGCCTCCTTTGGCCTTGTCTAGTCTTCGCTTCAGCCTCCTGAGCAGCACTCGCTTTGCTGACTCCACCTGCCCATTGGTTTGTGGGTGCTCCACTGATGCGAAGACCTGTTGTATCTTTAACTCTTCACACATCTTCCTCAGCTGATGACTTGTGAACTGGGTGCCATTGTCGGAAACCAGCCTCTTGGGTATTCCGAAGCGGCAGACAATGTTCTTCCAGACGAAGTGTTCAACTTTCTGTGCGGTGATGTGTGCGACTGGCTCTGCCTCCACCCACTTGGTGAAATACTCGATGGCCACGATGAGGAACTTCATCTGCCTTGTCGCCAGGGGAAAGGGTCCTAAGATGTCAATCCCCCATGTATGGAATGGCCACCGGCTATGGATGGACCTCAACTCCTCAGGGGGTGCCTTGTGCCAGTCTGCATGCAGTTGACACTGTTTGCATCGCTGAGCAAACCTTATGCAATCTTCCTTCAGCTTTGGCCAGTAGTACCCCGCGCGGAGTACTCTACTTGCCAAAGCGCGACCACCTACGTGGCTTCCGCACACCCCCTCGTGCAGCTCAGACATGAGCCTGGTGCATTGCTCGCCGTGTACACAGATCTGCACAGGGTGAGAGAATCCAAATCTAAATAGGCTTCCATCTATGAGAGTTACTTGAACCCTTCTTTATTCTTTTTGCCTCTGCCAGATCGAGCGGGAGTACACCATCTTCTAAGTATAGCTGGTATGGCGTCATCCAGGTGTCGGGTTCCTTCTCCGCATGGACCTCCATCGACTCATCGGTCTTTGAGGGTCGCGATCTCACCCTCGGTGCTCTTAGCGTTTCTTGGGTCAACGACCGATGACCGATCGTTAGACGCTCCATTGACTTGCATACATGAAGCACCTGGTTGTCTGATACGAACGCGCGCGGCACCTTCAGGGTCTCCTGAATGACGGTCCTCTGCTTCCCCCCCTTGCCTGAGCTGGCCAGCTTAGCAAGCAGGTCTGCTCGGGCATTTTGCTCTCTTGGCACGTGCACTAACTCAAACTCGGCGAAGGACGTCTTCAGGAGCTGCACATACTCCAGGTAGGCTGCCATCTGGGGATCCTTTGCTTGGAGTTCCCCCGTAACCTGCCCGGTGACCAGTAACGAATCGCTCTTGGCCAGCAGATTTCTTGCTCCCATTTCTCTTGCTAGCAACATTCCTGCGATCAGGGCCTCATACTCCGCCTGATTGTTGCTAGCTTTGAAGGCAAAGCGGAGGGACTGCTCGATCAGTACCCCATTTGGTCCTTCCAAGATGACTCCAGCGCCGCTTCCCTGCTGATTAGAGGAGCCATCCACCGATAACACCCATCGGAAATCTAGCCCTTCTGCAGGTGTCGCGATTGATGATAGCTCGACTACAAAGTCCGCGAACACCTGCCCCTTGATCGGTCCTCGGGGCTCGTACTGAATATCAAATTCTGACAATTCTACTGCCCATTTGACCATCCTGCCTGCTACATCAGGTTTCTTCAATACGTTCTGGATAGGCAGATCAGTCATTACCACCACTGTGAAGCTGTGGAAGTAATGCCTGAGTCTTCTGGCTGAAAACACCACCGCCAGAGCAGCCTTCTCGAGGGCTTGGTACCTCGTTTCAGGGCCTTGCAGCACTTTACTCACGAAGTAAACAGGCCTCTGGGCCTGGCTCTGCTCTTGCACCAGGACCGAGCTGACTGCTCTCTCCGTCACAGCAAAATATAGACGAAGAGGGATGCCTACCTGGGGTTTTCGCAAGACTGGTGGGCTCGCCAGGTACCCTTTTAACTTGATGAAGGCCTCCTCGCACTCCTGTGTCCAGAGAAATCTACTGTTGCGTTTGAGACACTGCAAGTATGGGTGACCTTTCTCCCCTCCAGCGGACATAAACCGGGACAGAGCTGCCAAGTGACCGGTGAGCTGCTGCACCTCCTTCACCGTCGTTGGGCTCCTCATTGCCACGATCGCCGCACACTTCTCCGGATTAGCTTCGATTCCCCGCTCTGTCAAGAGGAAGCCCAAGAACTTCCCAGCCTCCACACCGAAAATGCATTTCTCAGGGTTGAGCTTCAGCCTATACTTGGCAATGGTGGTGAATAGCTCTTCCAGATCAGCTGCATGATGCTTCTTCTCTTGGGACGTAACCACCATGTCATCTACATAGGCGTGTACGTTCCTTCCCAGCATGGGCGAGAGCACCCTATCCATGAGCCGCTGGTAGGTAGCCCCCGCATTCTTTAACCCAAATGGCATGACCTTGTAGCAATAGCAAGACCATTCCGTCATAAACGCAGTCTTGCATTCGTCCATTGGGTGCATCCTGATCTGGTTATACCCCGAGAAAGCGTCCAAGAAGCTGAGTAGCTTTCCCCCCGAGGCGCTATCAACTAGAGCATCTATACTGGGTAAGGGGTAAGAATCCTTGGGGCACGCCTTGTTGAGGTCAGTGAAGTCCACACACATTCTCCACTTGCCGCTTGCCTTTTGAACCAGTACCACATTCGCTAGCCACTCGGGGTACTGGATTTCTCTGATGTGCCCTGCGGCAAGGAGCTTCTGCGCTTCGTCGTGCATCACCTTCCTCTTTTCCTCATTGAATTTCCTTCGCCTCTGTCGCACAGGTCGAACCATGGGGTCCATCGACAGACGATGGCAGAGGAAGTCGGGGTCGATTCCTGGCATGTCGGATGCTGACCATGCGAAGGCATTCATGTGCTTCGCAATCACACCCATGATCAGCCTTCGCTCTTCTTCAACGAGGGATCCCCCTAACTTGAACTTTCTTCCCCCGACGTCCACTTCGACCCAACCTTCAGCTGGGTGGGGCCTTCTCTCACTGGCGATGACCGCCCTCGCGATCCCTGACTCGCGAGGAGTGATCACGCCTTCCTCTTCTTCTTCAACTTGGGCTACCTGGGAGCCCCCCACCGCAGCATCCTCCATCCTCTGAGCGTTCTGTGTCTCCCTGACCATCGATCGCTCTTCGCGCACGCCTGGTGGTGGTTTTGTGGTGACGTGGCACATACTTCTCTTTTGTTTCAAGCTGTTCTCATAACAGCGTCTTGCCTCAGCCTGATCCGACTTGATGGTTATCACGGTCCCCTCCATCGACGGCAGCTTCAACTTCATATGCCTCGTCGATGGTATTGCGCCCAGTCTATTGAGTGTTGGCCTCCCCAACAAGACATTGTACGCAGAAGGGGCGTTCACCACCAGGTACTTTATCTTTTCAGTGCGGGCTGTCGTTCCGTCAGTGAACGTTGTCCTCAGCTCAATGTATCCCCGCACCTCTACCTGATCTCCTGCAAAACCTTAGAGACAACCAGTATACGGTCTTAACTGATCAGGGGACAACTGTAGCTTGTTGAATGTTGGCCAGAACATGACATCCGCCGAGCTTCCTTGATCTACGAGTACTCTATGCACTCGTCTTCCTGCTGTGATGAGAGAAATGACCACAGGGTCGTTGTCATGCGGGACAACGTCCCGTAGGTCAGCTTTCCTGAAGATAATGTCCACTTCAGGGTAATGACTCTCATTCACTGCATCTACCGCCATCACCGATCGAGCGTATCACCTTCTTTGTGAAGCTGTGCATCCCCCACCAGAGAAGCCTCCCGCGATCGTCTGCACTTCCCCATGCACAGGGACTTCATGCTGTTGTTCTTCGATCTGGGATCCTGACGCGCGATCACCCTGCGGCTCACGTAGGTAATCTGCTAGGAAACCAGACTTCACCAACTCTTCCAGTTGGTGTCCCAGCGCCAAACAGGAATGAAGTGTATGGCCAAAGGCCTGATGAAACTCACACCATTCATTCTTCTTCCTTCCAAGTACCTTATCTGTCTTCTCTGGTACTCGTAGTCTTGCTGCTACAGCAGGAAGGGCGATGAGATCCACCAATCCTACCATGAAGTTGTATCTCGGGGGTGCGTTATTCTCCCTTGCACGCCCCCTGCTCTGGTCTTTGCCTGGTGCATAGGGACGAGGTTTTTCCCGCACCTTCTTCCCCTCCTTGGCCTCATGCACCCTTGCTTGTTGTGGCTTTCCTTGCCCTCCACGCGGTCTGGGTGGTGCAGCACTTCCCCTCTTCTCAGAAACCTCTGTTTCTGCCACTATGTGCGCCACCGCACGTCGTCGAATCTCTGCAAAGGTGCTGGGATGGCTCCTGATGAGAGACTCGTTGAAAGGGCCAGGCAGCACACCCTTCTTAAACGCGTGCACCAGCATATCTTCATCTTTGCTGGGCAGTCTAACCACTTGTGCTCCAAAGCGGTTGAGGTAGTCTTTCAGCGACTCACCTTGGTACTGGCGCACGTCGAACAGATCGTAGGACACTACTGCAGGTGCCTTGTTGACGATGTATTGCTCAGTGAAGAGCTTCGAGAACTGAGAGAAAGACGTGATGTGTCCTTCTGGTAGGCTTACAAACCACTCCATGGCGATTCCGCTGAGCGTACTCATAAACATTTTGCAGTAGACAGCGTCTGAACCCCCAGACAACATCATCTGGGTGTGGAACGCCGTCAGATGCGCTTCCGGGTCTTCTACCCCCTTGAACGATGCCTTGACCCCCACCAGGTTGGGAGGCACCATGGTTCCCATGATCTCAGGGGAGAATGGCATGGGGAACGCTCTTGGAGGTGAGGGCATCCTAGACACCCTTTCGTCAACCACGTGTTCCCTCTGCGCTTGCAGCGTCCTTCTCAACTCCTCATTGACGCGATTCAGCTCGTCATTCCTACTTTGCGACGCAGCTAACTCCGTCTGCATCCTCTCTTGTTCAACCTTTGACGCTGCGGCGTTATCCTGCAGCGTGCGCACCATTTCCAGGACCTGCGCCATTGTCACAGCTCCTTCGTCAGTGGATGGCGCAGGTGATGGCTGTCTGTTTCTAGGCATCTTTCTCTATCAAGGAAACTGACAAAACTCTGGTAAGCTTTAAAACTCTGGTATATATGGGACAACGATTCACTCGGGCCCCACGGTGGGCGCCAAATAATCCTGCCGACAACTCGAACGGGGAGGAATCGCTTCGTAGCACTCTCTGCCCTGTCTACGCGACTGCGTCTTCTGCAGAATCACCCTCAGGACCTTCTCTTGCTGCTCCAAACGTGACCTGCAAAACACACAGACGGCGCCTCTAGCGGCCGTTTGCACTCCGACGATCAAGTTAGTCCACAGAACCACCAAAGACTAGAAAACTAGTAATGTGTGTGTGAAAAACTCTTGCACTCTGTTTTTCGTCTCTCCTCCACCTCTCTCCCTGATTCCTCCTTTTATCTCTCTGTCTCTGCTTCTGGGCATAACAGAATTCTGTTATGCTTTTCTGGCATGTGTCAGAAACCTGTTACGCTTTTCAGAGACAGCGTACCTTCAGAATCAGCAGTGGGGAGCGTGAGAGTCTGTGCATGTCTGCGCGTCTCTGCGCTTGGCTGCGCCTGTCTGTACCTTCAGTGGTACGGAGTGCTCTTTTGTCTGGACCGCACCCTTCTCAGATGATGACACGTGGAGGCCTGCAACTCACATCTAACCACACACGTGTCACTTACTGGAAGGGCTCTAGCGCCTCTCTTTGTGTGCCTAAGTTACGCCCTTGCGGAGTAACTCAGGATGTTTCTCTTATCTGGGTAAATCGCATACTCTTAGGAGAACGTCGGGTGTGGCTGGTCTAGGCACACTCACCAAACGTTGCTCTCTGCGTAGGCGACTTACCCTTCACGATGTCACGCACGTAATGGGTTGAGGGAATCACCAATCACTGACTGGCTTACTAGTTCCCCCAAGCCACTCTCGTGCATGATTCCCTGAGGCGTGCTCATGCGAGATCCATGCGTAACGCTCTCGCTGGGAACCTCGGTCCCAGTTTAACTGCGTGTAACACGAGACCCCGATGACAATACACCCGATGACTGATCAGTGTTTATTCGCTTCTCGCGCTCTGCCTCCAGGCGCGAGTCTGGGAACTAGTCTGCTGGTGGCCACTTGGCTACTGACCACCGATCACCATTCTGGGTGATCTATCCCCCGACCTCTCTGCCGCCTGATCTGTCGGTGGTAACTTGGTTACTGACCACCGATCACCTCTCTTGGCGATCGTCCCCCCGACCTCTCTGCCACCTGGTCCACGGTTCACCCTGCGAGTGGTCCACGTGGTTCTCTGATGTTGACGTCATCGACTACCGATGACCGATCGGATCAATTCATTATTAGTCCAAGAATTATGCTCATCACTAACAAAAGAATTTATTTAATTACAAAGAAAGTTGAATATAAGAAATAAAAGAATATGGAGTAAAAGCGACAAAAATAATTAATTATTGTATTGACTAAATTAAATGTACCGACCAGGTCATCGGGTGTGATGACGTGTCTTGCACGTGCTCGGGTGGGGCGTGCACAGTGGAACACGTAGGCTAGAAAAGATGAATGGTTCAGAAGTGGGCATAGTCGCCGATCGCTGAATTGGCGTTCTCCGATCTCTAGTGTGCATAACCGGCGATCACCAAAGTTACGTCATAATCGCCGTATGAGAGTGCTAGGAGATCAGATGATCAGAGATCGCCGGGGAATGCTAGGAGATCGGGTGGTTTACACGCCGCCACAAGGAGCACATTGCCGGATCTCCCAGTAAACTTAGTTAAAGCTGTTGAAGGCTCAGAAGGGTAATTTCAAGCGCGTAAGTTCAGTAAGACGATTGTTGCACCAGCATGGGGCATGAAGGTCGAGTGGGTTGTGATGTGATTCCAATAGCAAGATATAGATGATTCTTTGACATTTTATGGAATCAACTTGAGTTGGAGAATGAATAGGCACTTTTAATAGAAATGGATCAATGTTCTATGTTTCAAGAACTCACCAAAACTTGCACCAAACACCAAACTCACATGGAAGACCCATTTCTTGCCAATTGAACCGATTAAATTGAACAAGAAAGTAAATGAACCGATTGAAACTCTAAAGAAAGCAATTGAACCAAACAAAACATGAAAAGGAGCTACTGAACTGAATTAAAACAGTAAGAAATTGAAAAGAACCGAACAAAAGTGCAAGAAAAGGAAGATGAACCGAATAAAAGAAACTACACTTGTTTTAGAGTTCATATGGACATGGAAATGGAAGAACTAAATGGAGAAGAGAGGAAACTTATGTGGATGAAGAACTTGGTTGATGAACACGCCACTTGAAGTGTGATTGCTCCAAGATAAGTGTGAATTGCCGCCACTTGAGGGAACCAAGGCTCTCAAGATGAGACTAGGAAGTGGAGAAATCAAATCTCACTCACTCAATCACCAAATTGGAAGAGTTTCTTTACTACAAATTCCAAATCTGCATTATGAAGGACCTAAGCCCTCCTTTTATAGGAGCAAGGGCTGGTCATGAAGCTTACAAAACAAGCTAACCAAAAGTCCCTTGCATGCTACTCACTTCTAGCACCTAAAGTGAAGCATGAAGAGTCACCTTCTAGAAAATTCTAAACTAATGCCTAAAGATGCTTTTACAAAAGAGGTATCTAAGGTTTCCCTCTAAGCACCTTTCCTAAAAACTATGTATTTAAACATTCTATATTATTTACAAATTTATAAAAGAAACTATAAAGAGAGATATTTAAATGAAGCCTATTCTTGAAAGCTTGTAGACTTCTTTGGCTTTATGGCTTGATCCTCTCTTTATTTTATGTCTTCTTTTTAATTTTGAAAAGACTAGAAGGAAGAACTTCAAATGTGTAGGTGAATGACCTCTCCCTTCATTAATAAAAGCCTCCTTTATTTGATTCTCATCAGGTTAGGGGGAACACCTTGCTCACCAGCGACAGGATTCCCAGAGTGGACATTCGTTGGTGGCAAGGTTTCCCCAGCTAGAACATGCGTGGCGTAGCAATAAGGAGGGTGCCACTTGCGACGAGCGATATCACAGAGATGATGCACTTTGTTGCATCCGATACTCGCCTTGTCAGGTGGTGTTTCACATCGCATTACGTGCTAGGTTACTCCTTGAGTTGAGGACTTAGCCGCGCGACTGGCTACTACGCAGAAGTGACGTTCAAGTTGCCCCAGCCCAGATGACGACACGTGTAGGGTTTGATGCTCTCAGTTACTCCAACCCAGGTGATGACACGTGTAGGGCTGGGAGAAATAAATAAGTGACGCTCGAGTTATCCTAGCTCAGATGATGACACGTGTAGGGCTGGGTGCTACCTGCCATCCCAGCCTAGAAGGCGACACGTGCAGGGCTGGATGCGAGCCACGCGTCCAAAAGCATAACGGCCTGGAGAGAGAAGAAACCTAGCTATAAAGGTAACCTTAACAGAATTTGCAGAGATACGTTTTTTATTACGGCTCATTCTGCTAGGGTTGTGTGCCTTTAGTACGGTCCTACAGAGCATATTTTCTCTTAGTTCTTGGGTGTTCTTGTCACTGACTTGAGCGTCGGAGCGCCACCGGCCGCAGAGGCGCCACCTTGTGTTTTTCAGGTTCTCGTGTGGTGTGGACTTGGAGGGCACGTGGTGTCAGGCTGGTAAGGAAGATCGTGACGAGGCAACGCTTGCGCTCAGTCAACCGGCAGGATCATCGGGCGCCCACTGTGGGGCCGTATAAAAGGTGATTCCCAACCATAGTTCGTGTTTGTGGTGTTTTTGGTGTTTTCCGTTTGACTGCTCGCTATCGCAGTCAATTCCTGGAGTTTTCACCGTTTGTTTGGAGTTCTTTGAGCTGCTGAGTTTGCTGAGGAAGAATGAGGACAACACGCTCCAGTTCAGTCGCGCCATCACCAGACGAAGATGCTGTGTCTATGACACAAGTGATGGACATGATGAGGACGCTGCAGGAGAAAGTGGCTGCATCGCGTTCTGAACAGGAAAGGATGCACGAGGCGCTGGTGGCCTCGCAAGCAAGGAACGAAGAGCTCAACAGGATCAACGAAGAGCTGCGCAAAGCCCTTCAGGAGCGGGAGGAGTGTGCGGCTGGGGACAGATCTGCACCCCCATCCCCACCGCGCAGCTTTCCTATGTCATTTTCCCAAGAGATCATGGACTCGTTGGTCCCGGCTAACACTGTGGCAGTGAAAGCGTCTTTCACTGGGGTGGAGGACCCTGAGGCCCATCTCACGGCGTTTCATACTCAGATGATGCTCTCAGGGGGATCAGACGCGGTGTACTATAAGGTGTTCATGAGCACTTTGAGCGGAACTGCGTTGGACTGGTTCGTCAGTATACCTACTGGCCACATTACCACTTTTCAACAATTTTCCAAGATGTTTGTTGAGCAGTATATAGTGAACAAGGCGCCACCTTTGGTGTCTTACGACCTGTTTGATATAAGGCAGTACCAAAGGGAGTCCCTGAAGGATTTCCTGAACAGATTCGGAGCTCAGATAGTCCGTTTGCCAGGAAAGGACGAAGAGATGTTCGTGCACGCCTTCAAAAAGGGCGTGTTACCTGGGCCTTTTAGTGAGTCGCTCATCAGGAGCCACCCCGCCACGTTTGCTGAAATCCGGCGACGTGCTGTGGCTCACAACGCCGCTGAGAGCGAGGTCACCGAGAAGAGGGGAAACGTGGCCCCAACTAAACCGCGCGCCTAAGCAAGGGTACAACCGCAGAGGGTAATGGAGGCAGCGGCGGGAAAGAGGGATCAAAGGGCACGCCATCCTTACGACCCTAAGAAAAATAAGAGCAAGGGACCAGGGCACCCCAGGGAGAGTAATCGCCCCCCAAGGTATGAGTTTGTAATGGGTTTGGCTGATTTGATCACCATCCCAAACATTGCTGCCAGGCTCAAGGTGCCTGAGAAGACAACAGAAAAGGTTTTGGGGCCAAAGCCAGACGCATGGTGCGAGTTCCATAAGAGTTTTGGCCACTCTATCAACTCGTGTTTAGCTCTGAGATACCAGCTCGCCGAGCTGGTCAAATGTGGTTTCCTGAAGGATTACTTGCTAGAGAAGCAAGCGGACCAAGCGTCAGGATCTCAATCGGAGGGCAGTGGAGGGCAGCAGCACGAGGTGCCCATCCACGGTGAGATCCACACCATAGCTGGTGGATTCTCTAGCGGGGGGTGCACCGCGTCGCAACGTAAGAGGTACGCGAGGTCGGTAATGTCAGTGGAAATCTTTGAGGATCACTCGCCCGACGTGGACATCACGTTCACCAAGGGGGACCTTAGGGACGTGGTGCCTCACGACAACGACCCTATCGTGATCTCGCTTGTCACGGCGAGAAGGACTGTCCACCGGGTGCTGGTCGACCAAGGAAGTTCAGCAAATGTGATATTCTGGCCGACTTTTGAGAAGTTACAACTGTCCTCCGATCGACTGAGACCATATGGGGGCTGCTTGTACGGTTTTGCCGGTGACCATGTGGAGGTGAGGGGGTATATCTATTGGGTCTATTCGTGTCTAAGTTCAAGAGGGGAGGGGTGAATTGAGCTTATAAAATTTTCGCAAGATCACACAATTTTCAGTATATCAGAGACAAAAAGAACATATTGTTTTTACATGAAACAGATTGATTCTTCAGAGCATTCTAGCACAATTTGAATTTGTTCAATATGAAATTGTGATCAACAGAGGATTATAGCAGAGTCAGATCAACTGAATATTATGAGGATGAAGGATACAACTATGCTTAGGAACCAAACAAATTTACTGAACACAAGGTTTTAAGGAGAATGATTCTTCCTCAGATTTTAATGATTAGACTGTTTGTTCACAGATCACTTAAGCCATCATATGCAACTGCCTTGTTTGTGATTAGAAAGCTTTAACAAATCAGGAAGAACAGTTCTTACTTAAACCCAGAATTAACAGATTCAATTTCAAAAGAACAGATTTAGTTCTTGACAGAATTAAGCAAAACCATAAATGAGTGCAGGGATGAGAAGACAAGGAACACAAGTTTTTATACTGGTTGACTCATACAGAGCTACATCCAGTCTCACCTTACCCCAAGGTGGAATCCACTAAAAACAGTACCAATTACTTACAAACACAGCAGTTCTTGAACACTACAAGAACAACACAAACAATGCTGAAAAACCCTATTTCAGCACACCTTGCACTCCAAGAAACCCTATCAAGGAGTGACTAACACTTACACCTTTACAAAACAGAATAAAGGAAAGATTACACCTGAAAAGAAGATGCAAGAACTCAAAACCAGTATTTCAATTTGCTGCCGAACTGCACCAGCACCTTCACCAAGATCAAAGGTTTCCTAGAACAAGCACACTTGAAAATCTCTTTGGAAAACCTTTCAAAAATCTTTCAATCCTTCTTCTCACATGGAAAATGTTTGATCTCTGTCAAAAACGTAATTGCTTAGCACACCTTCATGTGAGAGACACTTTTCTTTATATAGAAAAACAGTTTCTAACTTGTTTTAAAAAAACAGTTATGAAAACAACAGATTCATTTTTGAACTTAACAAATTTATTTTTGTGAAAACCGCCAACTCAGCTAACTGAAATAACTGTCTGAGTTGTACCTTTGGTGCCCTAACTAACTTGTGAAAAACCTTTTAACTGACCAGAAGGGCAAACCGATTCTTTCACAATGAAACAGATTAAGTGAGAGCAAATAGGCCAGCTCAGCTTTAACTGAAATAACGACCTAAGCTTTGCCTGTGGTGCCCTAACAGAATTTTAGAAAAGCCTTTTAACAGAGAAGAAATAAATAGATTCTTTCTCCATAAAACAGATTTATTTGTGTACTGATTTAAAACTTTTAAAATCATTTTAAAAAGCTTTTCAAAAACCATTTAACCACATCATGTGCTTGATCTAGACTTGGTTAGGCATCTAGGATAGGTTATACAGCAAAAGGCAGTCATACACAATTACAAGCCTAATTACAAATGAATCTAAAAACCTATTACAATCTTCAAAGCACTCAAGCCATTTTCTTCATCAAACACATATCAAGCCTTGATAGGGAAGAAGCTTCCTCCAGCTTCAACAATCTCCCCCTGTTTGATGGAGACAAATTCCCTTTGCTTTGCATAGCTTTGAAGAAAGATCATGACCAAACCTGTACAGAACTATATACCAAAAAAAAAATAAAAAAAATACACAGGTGTCAAGGCAGAACAAACAGATTTAGAATTGATGTACCTGCAGATTTGACACCTGAATCATATCAGCAACCTTTGTGAATATCAACTGCAGAACCTGTATTGGACTATTCTTCTCCCCCTTTGGATTCATCAAACAGAATGGGAGCACAAGATACCAAAGAAATCATAGCCACACATAACAGTTCAAATAAAACTAACATAGAGGTCCATTACAAATCAACTAAAAACCAGTACAAAATAAAAACAATACAGATTAATCCCAAATTGTTCAACAACATATAAAAGATAAAGACTTAGAAATAGGATCACTTGTTGTTGTAATAGAGCTCAGCTAGCTGCACTTGAACTCCTTCAAGTTGGTCATCCAAGTGTTGAAACCTGGCGTAAGTCATCTCATAGTGTGCCTTCTGCTCATCTGTGAGTATGTCCAGCCTGCTTAGCACCTGTCTTTCAAACATAGACAGAGGTTCACCTCTGTACTCAGGTGCCTCGTATGCAACTATTGCATTCTGACTCGTAGCAGCAACATCTTCATGTTCAGCAGAATGTACTGGTGATTCATCCATGTGTTGCACACCATCAACATTTACTTCTTCTTCATTTCCTTGAGGAGCAGCTTCTTGCTCAGCCCTCTGTCCAGCATTTCTTCTGAAAACCCAGCCATCTTCATCCTTATAGAATCCCATTTTCATGAGTGTGGAGTTATCTATTTCACTTGCAGCTTTAATAGAGTCATTCCTTTCATTGGTAGTGTCCACTTTAAAATGATCAATTAGTTTTGACACAAATATTGCATAGGGAAGACGATAATCAGGTAGCCTTGCAGATTTCATCATATGTTCAACCATAGTACTTACCCAATTTACCTTAAGCTGGTTCATGATGTAGTACAACAGTATCAAATCTTCCTCATGACGTACAACATGATTACTTCCTCTAGGGGTAAGCTGCCAAGCAATTATATGAGCTAAGAGTCTAGGAATTAGAGTTAGGCTACCTGCGTGATACCTAGCTACTGGTTCAGTAGGATTCCTCACACAGCTTCTATAAAATTGCAACTTGTTGAACCCTTGAATTCCAGCAGTGTTCCCTTTGCTCACTTTCAGTCCTGAATATTTGATTCCACCCACACTGCTCCAGATTTCCCTAGTGATCTTCAGCTTCACTCCTTTCACATGGGAAACCAGATTTTTACCATCTTGTTCAAGGTTGCAGTAAAACACCTTCACAAGATCTGGATAAACATTTCCATTCATTTCCAGAAATCCTTTCAGCTTTTGATGCTTGAGCAAGTCTTTGGCTTCTATCGGATTCTCCTCTCTCAGCCATGAGAACTCAAGCAGCTTGGGTACATTGATTTGCTTTCTGCCAGTCTCATGTATGAACCTTGTCATTGCCTCTGAATCTCCAGCAAACCAGTTTTCCAGGATGCCTTGGCTAATTTGAGATTGCTCCTTGGATTTCTTCTTTCTATGTGAAGAGGATGCCATGCTTAATCTGTTTTTCCCTGCACCAGTATATTAACATACAATTCTAGAAAAAAAAACATTACAGATTATTACTCAAAACAGAAGCAAAACCTGTGGTGAAGCAATGTGCACCTGGACAGCTTATAGTACAAGTGAGAAGGTGTGAGAGACAAGCTAAATTGTGCTAGGTTTATATAGGATTATTAAACCAAAATTGAAAAACACACATTTTAACTCAGGGCAATGTGATCAGATTTTGGAAATAATGAATTTTGAAGAGAAATCAAATCCCACAGATATGCTGCAGATTTTATTCCAATGGTGCAGCAGGTTCAGGTGTGGATTCACGTAAGAATATCTTGGAACCTGATTTTGGCACATCAAATCTGTTGCATCTACACAAAATCCAATTAGTTAGGATACCCACACATTAATTTGCATAGACCTGCTGGTCAATAACCGTAAAAGCAGTCAACAATAAAGTGAGAGAGAGAAAAATAAATCTTTCTCTTTCCTAGTCACAGTTGTGATTTCTGAAACAGGGAACACAACATGTTAAAAATATAAAACAACAGATTGAAATTTTCACTGCAGAGGACAATTTAAGCTAATGATACCCAATTCATTTAGAAGAAAGTAAAACCTATCTTTAGCAAGTGGTTTAGTGAATAGATCAGCTAGTTGAAATTCAGTACCAATGAATTGTATATCACATGTTCCATTAGCTATATGTTCTCTTAAAAAGTGATGTCTAATTTCAATATGTTTAGTTCTAGAATGCATGACAGGATTCTTAGATAGATTTATGGCACTAGTATTATCACAGTTTATAGGAATCTTGTTTAACAAAATTCCAAAATCACTTAGCTGCTGCCTTAGCCATAAGGTTTGAGCACAACAACTTCCAGCAGCTATGTATTCTGCCTCTGCTGTAGAGAGAGCAACACAAGCTTGCTTCTTGCAATGCCAAGAGATTAAACTTGATCCCAACATATGACAAGTCCCACTTGTGCTCTTCCTATCAACCTTGCAACCTGCAAAGTCAGAATCTGAAAAACCAGTCAGATTTAAAGATACCTTGTTAGGATACCATAATCCAACATCCTTAGATCCTTGCAAATATTTCAGAATTCTCTTTGCTGCATTGTAGTGTGATTCCTTTGGATCAGATTGATATCTAGCACATAAACACACAACAAACATAATGTCAGGCCTGCTGGCAGTTAGGTATAATAAGGAACCAATTAAACCCCTATACTTCGTTTGATCCACTGATTTTCCTGCAGAATCTTGATCCAGCTGACAACTTGTTGAAATAGGAGTGTTGATTGCTTTGCATTGATCCATATCAAACTTCTTGAGCAGTTCCTTGCAGTATTTTTCTTGGCTTATGAAAATTCCATCCTTGAGTTGCTTAACTTGCAGTCCAAGGAAGAAATTCATTTCCCCTAACATTGACATCTCAAACTCACTTTTCATCGTTTTCACAAAGTCTTCACACATCTCTTCATTTGTGGATCCAAAGATAATATCATCTACATAGACTTGCACAAGTATGATATCTTCTCTTTTCTTCTTTAGAAAGATAGTTTTATCTGAATTGCCACGGCTATAACCTTGAGAAAGCAGAAATTCACTTAGCCTTTCATACCATTTCCTAGGTGCTTGCTTCAATCCATATAAGGCCTTCTTAAGCATGTACACATGTTCTGGATTTTTGTGATCTTCAAACCCTGGAGGCTGAGATACAAACACCTCTTCATTGATGTAGCCATTTAGAAATGCACTCTTGACATCCATTTGAAACAGCTTGAAACCTTGTATGCTGGAAAATGCTAGAAGAAGTCTGACAGCTTCAAGACGTGCTACTGGTGCATAGGTTTCACCAAAATCAATACCTTCTTCTTGGTTATAACCTTTAGCAACCAGTCTTGCTTTATTTCTAGTGATAGCTCCATGTTCATCCATCTTGTTCCTGTACACCCACTTGGTTCCTATGATGTTCATCTCATGCTTTCTTGGAACCAAAATCCATACTTCATTGTATTCAAACTGGTTCAGCTCTTCCTGCATTGCTGTTATCCAATTGCTGTCTTGCAGTGCTTCTTCCAGGCTTTTAGGCTCAATCTGTGACACAAAAGCCACTGTTCTGCAGAAATTGTTGAGTGAATTCCTTGTTGAGACTCCTTTCTCAATTTTACCAATTACATTGTCAAGAGTGAGATCCCTTGGAGTCTTCTATTCTTTAGGCAGTCCTGCATTCACAGTAGATTCTTTGATAGAATCTAAATTAGTTGTATCAAACTCACTAGATTGATTTTGTTGCACAATGGTTCTTAAATCATCCATACCAGGTTCGTCCAGAACAGATTTGGGCACAGAAAAATTTGTTTCATCAAATACAACATGTATGGATTCTTCAACTGCAAGCAATCTTTTGTTATACACTCTATAAGCATGACCATTTATAGCATATCCAATATGTATTCCTTCATCTGATTTAGGATCAAATTTCCCCAGATTATCCTTACCATTATTTAAGACAAAGCATTTGCAGTTGTACCGCCCTGGTGGTCGGGAGTGATGACGTGGCATCCTGCTACAGCATAGGCGTGTTGACAAGGCGCCAGGTTAGCAGAAGGGAAGGAAGTCGGGGGGCTCGTGTAGTCGCCAGTTGTTATATTGGCGTGTTCCGATTTCCAGCTTACCAGAATCGGCGATCGCCAGGTTAAAGATGAAGTCGCTAGATGTAGATTCAGGCGACCTAGTCATTGGAGATCGCCAGAGTAAGCACATCGCCGAAGATGAAGGAGAAGCAGATTATGAAGGCGGCCGGCGAGACCACAGGGAAGGTGTATGAAGGCCCCTAACTTGCCAGTTCCAGTAGAGATCGCACTCCCAAGCTAGCTATGCATTGGGCAGTACCATGCATAAGTAACTTAGCCAAAATGAGAGTAGAAGCAGCGCCAAGTCAGGGAGCCTCCAGATGATGGCACGTGTACAGTTGGATGCGAGCCACGTGTCCAAGTCTGTAACTGCCAGGAGAGAGAAAGCTATCAGGTATATAAGAGTTCTTAACAAACTTTCTGAGGTACGCACGTTCAGTTTATACACTTTACGCTTGCGAGTGATAGAGCTGACTGTGAGAGAGGATTTGCACGGTTCTCGTTCTCTTAGTATTTGGTGATACCGTCACTGACTTGAGCGTTGGAGTGCGATCGGCCGCAGCGGCGCCGTTCTGTTTCCTTGCAGGTTCTTGAGGTAGATCCCGAAGAGGAACGGAGGTGAGAAGCGGTACGCACGTCGATCCTTTGACGAGGCAGTTTCCAGCGTTCCGGTCAACAGGCAGGATCATCAGGCGCCCACCGTGGGGCCGTGTAAAGCTTGCTCCCATCCACAGCGTGAGTTTTTTTGGAGGTTTTCGAAGTTTTCTGCGTAGTTGTGTGCTGGTGCAACCATCGCTCGCTGTTTTCTCGAGTTTCATTCGGTGAACTTGCGTTTGTGCCGTTCATTTGGCTTTTCGATCGGTGGAGTGAGGTTTCCTGCTGCTCACAAGCAATCTATCTGGTGGAAGTTCGGGTTCTTTCGTTCGTTTGGTTGTCCGCGGGGAAGCGTTGGTTTCTGGTGAAGTTGTGGTTTTCTTTGAAGGCTTACGGTGTTCTTGAGTTTTCTTGCGCAAGTTTCGCGCTATTTTCTCCGATTGATCGCTGATTCGATCGTGGCTGAAGTGTTGTTCGCTGCATTCCTGTGATTCGCTGAAGTTAATGAGAAAAATGAGAAGCAATCGTTCAAGTCCCGTGGCGCCTGTCGCTGCTGAAGGCGACGCCACCATGACCATGGCGCAGATGGCGGAGATGATGCGCTCGTTGCAGGCAACTGTGGAAGCCTCGCGCGTAGAGCAGGCGAGAATACATGAGGACCTGGTCGCCTCTCGCGCCAGGAACGAGGAGCCCAGCTACGGTGAAAGAAGTCCAGCAGCTAACAGGTCGGATGGCAGCCCTATCTCGCTTCGTGTCAGCTAGCGGAGAAAAGGGGCATCCCTATTTTCAATGTCCACGGCGCAATAATAAGTTCGTTTGGACGAAAGAGTGCGAGGAAGCTTTCGTCAAACTGAAGGAGTATCTGGCGAGCCCGCCGGTTCTGTGCAAACCGCTGGCGGGAGTCCCTCTCAGGTTGTATTTTGCTGTGACTGAGAGGGCGGTGAGTGCGGTGCTCGCCCAGGATCAAGATCAGGCTCAAAAGCCTATTTATTTTGTGAGCAAGGTGTTGCAGGGCCCAGAAACGAGATATCAGGCCCTGGAGAAGGCTGCGCTGGCTGTGGTGTTTTCGGCGAGGAGGTTGCGCCACTACTTCCACAGTTTCACAATACTGGTGATGACTGACCTGCCCATCCAGAAGGTCTTGAAGAAACCCGACGTTGCGGGAAGGATGGTGAAGTGGGCGGTAGAGTTGTCAGAGTTTGATATTAAGTACGAGCCCCGAGGCCCGATAAGGGGCAAATCTTTGCAGATTTCGTGGTTGAGCTCTCATCAGAGGTGACGCGGGTTGAAGGGGACGATTTCCGTTGGGTACCTTCGGTGTTGGATCGTCGAACCAGCAGGGCAGCGGTGCTGGAGTCATATTGGAAGGACCCAACGGCGTGCTGATCGAACAATCTCTGAGGTTCGCCTTCAAAGCCAGCAACAATCAAGCAGAGTATGAGGTGCTGATCGCCGGAATTTTGCTGGCCAAGGAGATGGGAGCTAGGGTGCTGATGGCTAAGAGTGACTCGCTGCTAGTCACGGGGCAAGTAACAGGCGAGTTCCAGGCTAAAGATCCACAAATGGCGGCTTACTTGGCGTATGTGCAGGAATTGAAGAGTTCCTTTGTCTCCTTTGAAGTAGTACATGTGCCCAGAGAGCAGAATGCCCGAGCTGACTTGCTTGCTAAGCTCGGCAGCTCAGGCAAGGGGGGTAGGCAGAGGATGGTGATTCAAGAAACTCTGAAGACGCCAAGGGCATTTGTAGCAGATCACCTGGTCCTTCAGATAAGCAAGTCGACGGAGAGAGCAGCGAGAAGCCATAAGTCTTTGACGCAAGAAACTCTGAGATCGCCAAGAATTAGGGCATGTCGAGGAGAGAAGGTGGACGTGATGCAGGTCTGCGCCCCCCATGAGCCAAACACTTGGATAGCGCAATACAAGCGGTGCTTGGCAGATGGCCTCCTCCCGCTGGATCCAACAGAAGCTAGGAAGGTAAAGAAAAATTCCAGCAAGTATACATTGATTGATGGCGATCTGTACAGGTTTGGGTTCACTCACCCACTCCTGGAATGTATACACGGCGAGAAGTGCACGAGAATTATGGCAGAGCTCCACGAAGGAATATGTGGAAGTCACGTCGGGGGTCGAGCTCTGGCCGCGAGGACTCTCCGTGCAGGCTACTATTGGCCATCCATGAGAGAAGATTGCAAGAAGTATGCCCAATGCTGTAAACAGTGCCAGCAGCACGCCGATTGGCATAAGGCACCTCCCGAGGAGTTGAAGTCGATCTATAGCCCTTGGCCGTTTCATACTTGGGGAATCGACATCCTGGGACCTTTCCCGCTGGCGATCAGGCAGATGAAGTACTTGGTGGTGGCGATTGAGTATTTCACCAAGTGGATTGAAGCAGAACTAGTGGCCCAGATCACCGCACACAAGATCGAAGGTTTCGTGTGGAAGAACATTGTGTGCCGGTTTGGAGTGCCTAAACGCCTGGTGTCGGATAATGGGACGCAGTTTGCAAGCCACCTGTTGAAGAAGCTTTGCGATGGGGTGGGAATTCAACAAGTGTTTGCATCCGTTGAGCACCCTCAGACAAATGGCCAGGTGGAGTCAGCTAATCGGGTGTTGTTGAGAGGTTTGAAGAGAAGGCTTGAGAAAGCCAAGGGAAGTTGGGCTGAGGAGGTGCCCCGTATAGTCTGGGCGTACCACACCACCGAGCAGTCAGGAACCCATGAGACCCCGTTCAGCTTGGTCTATGGGTGTGATGCCATGATTCCGGTGGAGATCCAGGAGAGCTCGCCGAGATTCCAGAACTTCGTAGAGGAAGACTCGAATGAAGAAAGAAGGCTGAACCTGGATCTACTGGATGAGGTCAGGGAAGAGGCGAGGTTGAAGGCTGAAGCTGTGAAGAGAAGGGTTGAACGAAGATACAACTCGAAGGTGATGCCAAGGCAGTTTAGAGAAGGCGACTTGGTGATGAGGAAGGCCCACCAGTACGAGATGGAGAATAAACTGTCACCCAAGTGGACTGGACCGTTCAGAATAACCGAGGCGCTCGGGAACGGGGCCTACCACTTAGAGACGCTGGAAGGAGGGGCGATTCCTCGCACCTGGAACGCCACACACCTGAAGTTGTACTATAGTTAAGAGCTTTGTAAGTAAAGACAAACACAAAGGTTATATTACAACGTCTCTGTTAAAACAGTTTGAAGGGGGCACTCTTTTTTCCCTAAGGAGGGTTTTTAATGAGGCCACCCAATAAAAGAAGAGTTTTCGAAGTATAAGGCGTTTTCTGGTTGCATGTTTGCTGTTTTCCAAAAGTTTTGAAGAAAGACCTTGTCACTCGTAAGTGATTTAAGGCAAGAAAAGATATATCGCATGCTTTCAGTTAAAGTTTTTAAGTCCTCATCGTTTTTCGGCGATTGGAGGCACCAATTAAAGTTTTTAAGTCCTCATCGTTTTTCGGCGATAGGAGGCACCAGTTAAAGTTTTTAAGTCCTCATCGTTTTTCGGCGATTGGAGGCACCAGTTAAAGTTTTTAAGTCCTCATCGTTTTTCGGCGATTGGAGGCACCAGTTAAAGTTTTTAAGTCCTCATCGTTTTTCGGCGATCGGAGGCACCAGATGAAAGACCTCAACGCCCTCGAGCGTTCTGAGGCGAGTTAAAGACCTCCTCGCCGTCGAGCGAGTGGAGGCGAGAAAGAGAAAGGGTCCTCAGTGCATCCAGGGGGGAGGAGATGTACACCCTGGGCAAGTTGAGGCACCAGATAAAGACCTCCTCGCCGTCGAGCGAGTGGAGGCGAGAAAGAGAAAGGGTCCTCAGTGCATCCAGGGGGGAGGAGATGTACACCCTGGGCAAGTTGAGGCACCAGATAAAGACCTCCTCGCCGTCGAGCGAGTGCAGGCGAGAAAGAGAAAAGGTCCTCAGTGCATCCAGGGGGGAGGAGATGTACACCCTGGGCAAGTTGAGGCACCAGATAAAGTCCTTCTCGCCGTCGAGCGAGTTCAGGCAAGTTAAAGACCTCCTCGCCGTCGAGCGAGTGCAGGCGAAGAAGAGTAAAAGTCCTCCGTGTTTCTGGGGGCGAGAAGATGTAACCCCTGGGGCAATGTAGAGGCAAGATAAAGACCTTCTCGCCGATGAGCGAGTTCAGGCGAGTTAAAGAGCTTCTCGCCGATGAGCGAGTTCAGGCGAGTTAAAGACCTTCTCGCTTACATGCGAGCGTAGGCAAGATAAAATCCTTCTCGTCTCGAACGAGTTCAGGTATGGCGCAGAGGGTGGAAGAAGTTTGGAAGGTGGCTAAGGTAGGTTCGAAGAGAACGCCTAGTCAGCCGGTCTTTTGTTCTGAAGCTCAGGGGGGCAAAGAAGGATCCCAAAAGGCATTTCTACTCCCAGATAAAGAAACAATTGCCAAAGCGGGAGGCTGGAAAGAAGCTGATATCACCAAGAGTTCTTGGCGATCGGGAAGAGTTCAAACAGCGGCGAGAAGGTTGAAAGACCTGTTAGATGAAGCAGGTCGAGTGGGACGGTGTTTTGAGCCAATAACTGAGTTACAGTTCGTTGCTTGAAGGGTATTCTTACGATAAGGTTAGTGCCTTAAGAGTACAAGTTGGTTAAAGTGATTGTTGTTTAAGTTTGAAGTGGTTCGAAGCAGTTAAGTCAAAAATCGTGTTTGCAAAATCGTTAAGTCAAATCCGGCAAAGTTAAACATGCGAAGAAGGTTAAAGCGCTTAAAGAAGTCAGGAGAGGGAATATCCAAACGTTGTCATTAAGATAAGTATCTGTTAAAGGCACATATACACGAGTTTATTACAGAATAATACAAGGGAAATCATAAAAGTAGCAGATGAAGAGGAGTTGATTAGTCTTCAGCAGGAACGACTTTTCCATCTACTACTTCATTGTTCAGCGACACCAGGCTGAGATCCAGGTCGGGGAATAGGCAAGCGAATTGTTCCCGCGCAGCTTCGAATCCAGCAGCCAGAATCTGAGCAGAGTTTAGCTTGAGTTCTCCAATTTTCCCCTGAAGTTCCTCAATCCGCTTCTTGAGGTCTTCAGTTTGCTCTTTCAGCTCTTTATTATGCTGCTCCAGCTCTTCAACCTGTTTTTTAAGTTGTTCGTTGGTCTCTTGAGCCTGGAGAAGGTCTTCAGTAACCTTTTTGGATTCCGTTTGTGCTTGGGCCAACTCAGCAGCCACCTTTCCCTTCTCTTTGTTGGCCTCGACGAGATTAGCCATGGCGTTGTCCCTCGCCTTTTCCACTTGCCCAAGTAGTTTTTCTCGGTCGATCGACCTCTGCTCCAGGTTTTGCACCTTAGCGGCGTCAGCTTTCATGAGAGCCTCTAGGTCGACCGCCCTGGCGCGAAGAGGCACAATTTTGCTTTCCAGCTCGACCTTCTCTTGGGCAAGTTGGTGAACTTTGTGGCGAAGGTCAGTAGCCTCCTTGCGCGCCAGCCTGAGCTCGGCATCCTCCACTCGGGAGTGTTCGATTTCTGCGAGCGTCAGGCTGAAAGACAACTTCTCCACCTCGACCCTCATGGTGCTGTTTTCGGTTTTGAGGTTGAAGAGGTCGTCTTGGAGCCTCCTGGTTGAACCCTCCACAGCCCTGGTTATGATCGCAGGGATGTCCTCTGCTATGGTCTTCAGCTTGGCGGTAAGAGGCTCCCACATCCTTGTGACCTCAAGGGGGAGGTTTGCGGCTTGCAGAGGCACCAGAGGCGCTGTGGGGGCTTATTATGGGTTCTCGTCGCCACCTTCCTTAGCAGGTTCTCCAGTAGTTGCTTCTCGGCGTGGCGACGGAATCGGGGATTCGGTGATCAGAATCGGAGAGGTGTGAGCAACCTCATCCCCGATTGGAGCATCTTCTGCAGCTGAAGCATTTGAAGGGGGACCCCCTCCAGTTGACACATACGGCGTTGGAGCGCTTGGGGGGTCCTCCAGGAAGTTTGGCTCTTGGGCCTTAGCTGCAGGTGGTGCACTAGCCAGTGGAACCGCTTGGACTGGTGAGGAAGGAGCCTGTGGTGTTGGCGATGATGGAGGAGGAGCAGGCGTCGATGGTGGTGTTGAGGATGGAAGAGGGGGTGGAGCAGGTGGTGAAGAAGGTGCCACCCTCTTCCTCTTCGTAACGAGGCCATCCTCGGTGACCTCGTCGTCCTCTTCTTCCTCCTCATGGATGACTTGAGGGACTTTCCTTTTAGGTCTCTTAAGGACCAATTTCTTGCGTTGGGCGGGTTCCTTGGGTGGTGATCGCCCTTGGACAATGGTGGTCTCCACCACCGAGTTGGGCACCGTTTGGGAACCCGTCGCCAACCCATGGTTTCGGGCGAGCGCCTTTAGTTCGGCGAGCATGTTCCTGGGCAACATGTTGTCTGCATGGGACGAAAATGCATAGGTTAACTCAAGGAAAACAAATGAGTGCATAAGGTAATAAACAGCAAAGCAGATGGTATGTGCAGGAAAGGTAAAGCCAAAGTCTTGCGCATAACGCACAAGACGCCCAGAAACAGCTAAACAAGAAGCGGTATCAAATGAAGAGTTTAATGTCCTAACCTATTCGAATTTCTAGTTGATCTTCGTAGAATTCGAAGCATATCAAGGTGGTGGTGAGGAATGTTATATTGGCGTCCGCCACCTTCTTCCAGAAGAGACAGAGGTCTCTGTTCAATGCTCCCATGCTGTCAGGACTTCTGGGCCTCCTGAAGCAGCTCTTGGACTCCTTCTTCCCCTTGTCCACCCAGTACAAGGGGAAGCCATCGAGAAGGGAGGCGTCCTTGTCGTTCGCACGTACTTGGACGAACTTCCCCTTCCAGTCTTTGTACGATTGCTGGAAGATGGTAAAGATGGACCTCCCAGCAATCGCGTTCAAGCTGACCCACAGGCGGTCTCCTAGGTGCTTGGCTTCGAAAAGGAATAAGAACACGTCCACCGACGCGGGCAACCCCAGGTGGGCGCACATTACTTGAAAAGCTCGAACAAACGCCCAGCTGTTGGGGTGGAGCTGGGCGGCAGCAATGTTGAGCTCGGTAAGAAGTTCCCTCTCGAATCGGGTGAAAGGGAACCTGAGCTTGACCTTCTTGAACAAAGTCGTATAGACAAAGCAGAAGGGCCCGTCGGCGCTTACTTTGTCATCAGCACACACGGGCAGATCGGCGGGGCAAGGCAGCACCATCATCTTCTCGTCGTGCTCCTTGTGAAACGATTGATAGATCTCGTCCCCCTTAGTCAGCCGCAAGACTGCTCCCGCAGTGTTCACAGAGGATGTCTCTTTCAGAAGGGTTGAGTTGGCCCAGGGATACAAAGTTTTGAAGTCTGGCAGAGGAACGGGGGCTCCTCCGGCGATAGGTGGGGTCGCCTGGGCCAGGACAGGTTGGGAAGACGCAGGCCTCTCAGCCTGCGAAGATGAAGCGCCACGAACTTGTGTTGGGTCGTGTGCTTGTGAAGGAAGGTTTCGTGCTGAAGGAGGAGGGTTCGGGGTAATCTTGGTGCGAGTCATGATAGCAGCTGCAAAGGAAGAAGAAAGGAAAAATGATCAGGGGGTTACAAAGGCTGACTCGATCATAGAAGGAAGGTGAAAGACGAACGAATGTAGGTTCGTTGCGACGATTGACGAAGCCCTAAGTTACGCAGAAGAATAAATGGAAAAACAACCCACAGCGTATGCACCAGACAGTTACAGGATGATGCGAATCGGTGAAAATGCAAGAAAAACCAACAGATGAAGGAAAGTAGGTACCTTTCGATGATCAGGAAGACGATGGAGGAAGATGGTGATCTAGAGCGTTGAAGAGCGTTGAGAGTTTTCACAGAAAGAAGTTAGAGCGTTTGCAGGCACGAAGAAAGTGATGGAACAGTGGAGCGAAATGGGTTTAAGGGTTTTTCGAAATGGTTTTAGGAAGCGCAAACGGCAAATGAAGAGAGCCGTTGATGAAGCCACGTGTCGAGCGATGAGTGAGGGGTTGGTGGAGCGTCAGAGCAGCAGAAGGTACAATCGCTTGGAATTCTGCGTCAGTGCCACGTAGGTCGGTGTTAACGTAGGCTCTTTCAGTCTTTTCGCTAGACAAGTCTTCGCTTAAGACTGGGGGGCTTGTGTACCGCCCTGGTGGTCGGGAGTGATGACGTGGCATCCTGCTACAGCATAGGCGTGTTGACAAGGCGCCAGGTTAGCAGAAGGGAAGGAAGTCGGGGGGCTCGTGTAGTCGCCAGTTGTTATATTGGCGTGTTCCGATTTCCAGCTTACCAGAATCGGCGATCGCCAGGTTAAAGATGAAGTCGCCAAATGTAGATTCAGGTGACCTAGTCATTGGAGATCGCCAGAGTAAGCACATCGCCGAAGATGAAGGAGAAGCAGATTATGAAGGCGGCCGGTGAGACCACAGGGAAGGTGTATGAAGGCCCCTAACTCGCCAGTTCCAGTAGAGATCGCACTCCCAAGCTAGCTATGCACTGGGCAGTACCATGCATAAGTAACTTAGCCAAAATGAGAGTAGAAGCAGCGCCAAGTCAGGGAGCCTCCAGATGATGGCACGTGTACAGTTGGATGAGAGCCACGTGTCCAAGTCTGTAACTGCCAGGAGAGAGAAAGCTACCAGGTATATAAGAGTTCTTAACAAACTTTCTAAGGTACGCACGTTCAGTTTATACACTTTACGCTTGCGAGTGATAGAGCTAACTATGAGAGAGGATTTGCACGGTTCTCGTTCTCTTAGTATTTGGTGATACCGTCACTGACTTGAGCGTTGGAGTGCGATCGGCCGCAGCGGCGCCGTTCTGTTTCCTTGCAGGTTCTTGAGGTAGATCCCGAAGAGGAACGGAGGTGAGAAGCGGTGCGCACGTCGATCCTTTGACGAGGCAGTTTCCAGCGTTCCGGTCAACAGGCAGGATCAGCAGCCAAACACCCTAAGATGACTAATGCTAGGCTTCCTACCTTTATACAATTCATAGGGAGTTTTCTTAAGAATTGGTCTAATCAATGTTCTGTTAAGCACATAAGAAGCAGTGTATACAGCATCAGCCCAAAAATATTTAGGTAAACCAGATTCATTTAGCATAGTCCTAGCTAACTCTTCTAGTGATCTATTCTTTCTTTCAACAACACCATTTTGTTGGGGTGTCCTAGGAGCAGAATAACTATGTATGATCCCATGTTTTTCACAATATTTATCAAACTTTGCATTTTGAAATTCTCCCCCATGATCACTACGAATCTGTTTTATCCTATTTTCATTTTCATTATGCAGAACCTTAGCTAATTTCTTAAAGGCTTTATATGCATCATTCTCATCAGAGAAAGTTATTAAAGGGACATCCATAAAAGGGGCTTGAGACCACGAGTAAATGTACGCTTTTTTCTAAATACTTAAGACTGAAATTGAATATTTACTTTGTATGCTCTCACTGACTTGGTCATCAGAGTGTGATCAACAGGTAGAGCTCCCTTTGTCCCAGTGGAGCAGCATCTCGGAGCACCAATTGGAGACAAGTCAGAAGCGAAGCTTGCCATTTAACTCAAACATGACAAGAAAAGCAAGGGTAAGCTAATGAAAAGAAATTTCATAACATATCTAATTCATGCAAAGAGAACCAATTAAACTAATCATTATAAACATTTCTTTAAATGTTGTCATATAAAATTTCAATACCAATTTCATCATTCATATAGATCACACATCGATCTATTTTCAATCACAATCATTGGATTTGATTTCAATCCAATTGAGTACACATGAATCCATCGTCCTCTGGAAGACTCATTAAGTATGTTGCTATCAGAGACTAACACTTGATCCAAGAGAAAGGATCAGAGTAAGTTCAAACATCCAATACCGGTGTGTATGAACTCCTTACCAGTTTCTCACCACCTGATATCTTAGTCTATATGACTTAGATCATCGTCAGTTGATTCCAACGGTAGCCTTAGGCCCTTCTATCTCTGCGTGAGAATTGTACCTTCTTAATCAAGAAACCTGTCACCTGCAAAGACAAAGGGGCGCCCTAGTGGCTGTTTGCACTCTGACGCTAAAGTCAGTATTAGGGAAAAGAAACACCAAGAATGTATATTAGTTTCAGTCTTAGAAATTGTGTACCTTGCTAGGGTTCTTGGCACTCTTTATATAGGCTGAAACTAGGGTTTACCTTTGTGTTGTTACCCTTATCTAGGGTTCCTAAGAGAATGTCCTTGCGCCGCTATTTAGGTAATCTTAGCGTATCTGGCACATAGAACATTCCTTAACTGGAGTGCAACAAATAATAGAGTGGTCGCTTGGGTACCAACTTGTGCACCTAATCTCTAGCGTCATCTGCTTTGTTGGTGCCCTAAGCATTCGGTGCCATGCATGCAACTTTCCCTAGAAACCCTAACCCTAATGGGCCTTAGCGCCTCCCAGGATTATTCCCTCGTGTCGCGCCTGCATGCGCTATACACACCACGTGCATGGATCCTTCGTGACTTAAGCTTCCCAATATCTCATGTCTTAACTATTAACTTAGCATAACTCTAGGGCCCACCTTGTGTGGCCTTCTATAACATTTAGACCACCGATGTCCGATCTTCTCCCTCTACTGGTGAGGTCCGATATCGATCTCCAACATCGGGGCTTAGCATACCAATATCCAAAGACTAACCAATCCCCTGGTAAGTGTGCGATGTCTGAGGTCAGTCTCTGGGTCGATGACCGAGGACTGGTCGGGACAGTTAACCATAGACTTTTCATACTTAATGTCATCAAACAACAACTCATACATTATTCCAAATGTATGACATCAATTTCATACAATTCTCATCATTCATATATAATACATATTATTCAATCACATAACATTTAAAAATTTATACCCTTCAAGAACTTTTCCAACATCAAAAACAATAATTGACTTTCAAACTACCAAAATACAATATTTATACATGTTCACACAACAAAAAATCAAACAATTTTACCAAATAACATCCCTACTACAGAAATTGAAACTTGGGACATTTAAGAACGTAGAGCAAGTTCTCCAAACATTACCAAATTTTAGTACGAGCTTAATGAAGTTGAGAGAAACACTTTCTCAACTGGTCCCACTAAGATTGATGACTAAATCATAGAGAAAAACACAAAGAATAAGGGATCTTTAAAGTAAAAATGAACTTACTCTGTTTGAAAATCTGATTGGGTAGAAATGTACCCTAACTCCTTAACTACAACATGGTGTGATCAGATTTTGGAATAAACCAGGTATGAGAGAGAAATTGAAGAAAAAAGGGAGAGGGAGGGAGAAGGGAGAGAGAGGATGAAAAATGGTTCCGATTCTGTTTCTTTTCTTCTTGATTTTTCTACGTTGTTATATGTAAGGTTAGAAGATCTCTAAAATAATTTTTCATTTACTACTCTTAACCTTGTAATATATCTTAAAATATTTTCATTCAAGTTTAAAATAAATAAATAAAAAATATGTCTTATGAATAATAATAATAATAATAACATTTATATACATTTAATGCATGAACTTGTGTATGGAAACGGTGAAAGAAAATTTAATGCGTGAGAAAACTTCTTAAGAAAAGTTATTGCTTCATAATTTATAAATATATAACCTATATAAATACTAAATAGAGGTTCATAAACTATAAAGAAATAACTCATAAATTAAAAAACAAAATTAAAAGAATTAAAAAGCATATTAGCCTAGTCTTTCAGTTTTATACAAAGGTATGTTGATATATAAGAATAATAAAATTATAATAACTCCTCATAATAAATTTTCATTAAAATTAAATATTTTTAAGTGTTTACATGAATATCTTAATCATAGAATTATTAGCAACGGATTATTCTTTTCAGGAATCACTTGAAAAATTAATTCATTAAAAAAATATACTATAAGAAAACTAAAAGTCCAAATTAGAATTTAACTTTAAAATATAACCAATCAAAATCGTGAATAGTAAAGAAGTTTTATTTATGACTATTCTATTAATAGAAATTAGGATAAGAAAGGGATATATCTTTCTTCTAAACTATTCCAACGATGACAATCATCTTTTCCTCCAGAAAAATTCAAACATGAAATACTACCTAGACACTAGCAACCAGTAGTGAAATGATCCACCTTATTAATTTGGTTTATATAATGAAACAATTATTTGCTTGATAATTTTTTTTATATATAATTAAACAATTATTTGTTTGATATTTTATTTTCTATATCAAGGTGCAAATATTTTTATATAATCCAATTATAGTAATGATAAAATTAGTAATTATTTTAAAATATACATCCGCATTGCTTTTAATTTATTAATAAAGAAAAAAAAACTGCAGTAAAAAGTACGAAAATCTAACATCACAAATGTTAGTGGCTTTAAAATATGTTTTATTCACTTGTAAAAATTATTTTATTCACTAAAAAATATTATACTTTTTTATATTTAGTTCCTCTTTAATAATTTAATCCTTGTATATAATAAAATTTGATCCTGCCTGTTGACCAGAACGCAAGAGCCTCACCTCGTCAAAGGTATTCTTCCTCTGGATCGGCTTTGCACCACGCTAGGCTTCCGTCCTTCACCTCGATTCACCTCAAGAACCTGCAAAAGACAGAGTGGCGCCGCTGCGGTTGATTGCGCTCCGACGCTCAAGTCAGTGACTGAACCACCAAAATACTAAGAGAAAAAACTAAGAACTCCAGGAACCGTGCAATGTTCTCTCTCAGCGTACTCAATTTCTCTCAAGCGTAAAGAAGTGCTCTAAACGCGCGTACCTCAAAAGTTCGTTAGAATCTCTTATATACCTGTGCACTTTCTCTCTCCTGACGGTTGCACATCTGAACACGTGGCTCGCATCCAGCTGTACACGCGTCACCATCTGGAGCGTCCTCTGCTTGAGCGTCACTTCTCACTCTTCAGGCTGTTCGACTAAGTTACGCATGCAAGGAGTAACTCGGTGTATAGCTGCCTTGGAGCGCGATCTCTTCTGTATGGCGAGTACGGGACGTCACTATGCACACCTTCCCTGTGATCTCGCCGGCCGCCATCATGATCTGCTTCACTTGCTTCACCGTGCATGTCCTGGTAAGCTGTTCCCTGGCCTCAACCTCTGGCTAGCTAGGGAATGACCATCTGATAACTTCATCCTTCGCACTCGTGCCCTTCGAAAGCCTTGAACAAGCTTTCCTGATCTCTCGGCGATGTCCTCCTCTCGGCGATCTCTGATCACTTGGTTGCCTGGGTTCGCATCCGGCGACTACGACACAAACCTGGTGACCGCCGGTTTAGATATGCTAGATATCGGAGCACGCCAACTTAACGATTGGCGACTACACGAGCTCCCCGATTTCCTCCCCTTCTATCAGCCAGGTGTTCCATTCAACACGCCTATATTATCGCTTGCTGCCACATCACCACTTCCGACTACCTGGGCGGTACAAAATTAGTATAGGTTTGGTCTTTTGAAAAAAAACTATTTTTAAAAACTGATAAAATAAATTTTATCTTTCATGAATGTATACCTTTGTTTCATTCTCAATGGCTTTTAACTTCTCACCACCATCTTGATAGTCGCATGTAGTAATAATAATAAAAATTAATAAAAATCAAACATTTTGCTTTCACAAACTTATTCATTTTCAGTTAAACATTTATATATGTTAAGTGTGAAAATTTTCAGTTAAGCATTTATATATGATGTAAGTTTGAAAATTAAAGGGAAAAACTAAAAGTTAAAGATTGTTATGAGACAAATAGGAGAGAGTATTTTAACAAATGGATGATTAATAAATAGGAAAATACATGTTGGATACCAAATTTGAAAGATAAAATAGGATGATGCAAGTGCCTCCGAAACAAGATTAAGAAATGAAGATAAATTAGGTAGACGAAATAAGAAGATTAAGAAATAAAATAAGAAAAGTGATTTGTAGAATTATATGTGTGCTTACAACTAATTAAAAGTGATATGGGCTTTCTATCTAAAATTGTTAAAAGTTACCTAAACTGGATTTTGTGGGTAGTCAATGGATTTTGTGTAAAATCACCTAAACTTACCAGAGGTTTAATAAATCCCAAAAAAACACGTATCTCTTATAATAATCCTTCATAATAAATTTTCATTAAAATTAAATATTTTTTTAGTGTTTACATGAATATCTTAATCATAAAATTATTAGCAACACATTATTCCTTTCAGGAATTACTTGAAAATTTAAATTCTAAAAACAAATTATACTATAAGAAAATTAAAAGTACAAATTAGAATTTAACTTTAAAATATAACCGAACAAAATCATGAATAGTAAATTTTATTTATGATTATTCTATTAATAAAAATTAGAATAAGAAAGGGATCTATCTTTCTTCTAAACTATTCCAACTATAGCAATCACTTTTCTCATCAAAAACCAAACATGGTCCATCTTCTTTGATTACCCAACTACAGATGTGACATAAACTGTGATCCCTTCTTGTTTCGTAAATAACAAACTTATGCAAGACGGATGCCCATTTAAAGCCACAATGGTACAACGTTTTTCCAAAGACGTTAATATGGAATTTCCACTGATAAGAAGTATTAGGATGAATAAGTTTCACACCAAGATCATCGTCAGCAGATACGCAGTGCATCAACAGGTCTTGACCTCCTTGTAATTCATTTTCAACAATCACAGTTACTCTTGCATCAGGACCAAAAGAAATGCTTGTTGAAGGTTGCACAAGCACAAGCAGGGAAAGTAAGAAAAAACTTTTAACAGTTACCGACATTGCTTCTTTTCCAATTATCATGGTTTAAGTTTAGTTCTCATATTATATTTATATTTATAAGTATAATTATCAATATCAATATAATTAATAATATAGATATTATTAATATTCATATATTTAATATCATTTATTATTATTAATTTAATAATATTAGTAATTATTACAAAAATATTATTAAGATTATGAAATATTTTACTGTTATTAAATATTCATAATATTTTTAAATATTATTAATACCATTAAATATTACTAATTTTATTCATAATATTAAATTATTAATACTATTAAATTATTAATACTATTAAATATTATTAATACTTTTAAATATTATTAATACTATTAAATATTATTAATACTATTAAATATTATTAATACTCTTAAATATTATTAATACTATTAAATATTATTAACTATTATTAATACTCTTAAATATTATTAATACTACTAGATATTATTAATACTATTAAATATTATTAAATATTGTTAATATTATTAATATTATTAAATATTATCAATGTTAGGAAATATTTTACTGTTATTAAATACTCATAATATTTTTAAATATTATTACATATTATTAATACTATTAAATATTATTAATACTCTTAAATATTATTAATACTCTTAAATATTATTAATACTATTAAACATTATTAATACTATTAAATATTATTAAATATTATTAATAATCTTAAATATTATTAATATTATTAAATATTATTAACACTATTAAATATTATTAATACTATTAAACATTATTAAATATTATTAATACTATTAAACATTAATAAATATTATTAATATTCTTAAATATTATTAATACTATTAAATATTATTAATACGGTAAAATATTGTTAATACTATTAAACATTATTAAATACTATTAATGTACCGTCCCGTCCCCGGGCGTTGACCAAAGTCAAAGTCAATGTATGGTGGGACCCCTCAAAGGGGCCAAGGGAAGAAAGTCAACAGGTTGACCGCTTAAGGCGTTGCCAGGATGAGGCGTCGCCAAGATGAGGCGTCGCCAGGTTAAGGCGTCGCCAAGTTAAGGCATTGACGCTGTCACCCCCCGATACCCATGGGTAGGAAAGACCGTGGAGGGGACAACACCATGTGAGGCCTCAGTACCTCAGAACAGTAATAAAGAGAAGAGAAAGGTGGCTTCAAGGCCACATTTCCAGTACCAGTGAGGAGTAACCTGACTTGTGAAGTACCCACGCCACCTTAGGAAAAGTTCAACACCTTAGCAAGGTACGTACAGTAAAGTTGAAATCCGGGTGTCTAGTGCCTGAGAAGGGGTTAAGGGATTCCTTCGGGACGCTCCCTCCTCAGGTAGGAATAGTTGGCCCCGGTGTCTGATGTTTAGACACCTCGCAAGGAAGTGGCGAGGGGCGTTTCCTTCGAGTGTGGGCATCAGGCAGTAAGAAGTTTCGGAGCAGTGGAGAACCAGTTCACTTGGTGCAGATACACACACTTGAGAAGAATCGCCATCCTTCGGGAAACCTTCTCCTTAGGTGTAATCACCAAAATCACTGGTCATCTTGGTGTTTAGACACACCAGGGACGATACGGCGATGTTTCCCACACGCCTCTCCCTGGGCGTGGGCACCCAGAACACTAATCGCCTTGGTGTTTTTAGACACCCTGGGGACGAAACGACACTACCCCCGGGTGGGCCTCTCCTCAGGCGTGGGCACCAAGCGCGCAGAGATAAAGGCTAAGTTGCCTTGGTGTTTAGACACCCCGTGGACGATACGGTGCTGTTGTAATAGGCCTCTCTACGGGCGTGGGCATCAAAGCGTGACTTTGTCCTAAGTATTTATACACGCTGAGGACGATACGACCCCGCGTTTAGCAGGTCTCTCCTCGAGCGTGGACACACAGTACATATCAGATAAAGCCCTCCCTCGTCCTCGAGCGATGTCGAGGCCCCAGGAGAACAGATAAGTCCTCCTCGCCCTCGAGCGATGTCGAGGCCATAAAAGAGATCAAGTTCTCCCTCGCCCTTTAGTGATGTCGAGGCCAGAAAAGAAGATGAGACCCCTTTTTCATCTTAAGCGATGATAAAGCTAGCAACGCCTTTCGCAGTAAGTGCTTGGGGACTCAAGACAGGTAAGTAAAGATCAAGTTGAAAAATTTTCTAAGTTCAGAAGGCAAGAGAAATTCGAAGAGCAAGAAGAAGAAGCATAAAAACACGAGCATAAAAATACGCGAAGTTGAATCCTCCTTTGCCTTTGTGCAATGACGAGGCAGGCGAAGCCTTCATGAGGAAGACTCCTCGCAGACACGAAGGCCAGGTGAAGTTCTAAGTGAAAGGACCAGGAGAAGGGTATGCATCGTGACTCAGAAGGGAAGAGTAAGAGGAAAGGTCACGCGCTACCTAAAGAGTTAAAGTCAAACGCGATGAAGAGATGCATCGGAGGTGATCCTGCTGGTTGACTTAGCGCAAGAGCGTTGCCTCGTCACAGTCTTCCTCACCAGCTTGTCACCACGTGCCCTCCAAGTCCACACAGCAGATAGCCTCTCTGAGAACCTGAAAAACACACAGTGGCGCCTCTGCGGCCGGTGGCGCTCCGACGCTCAAGTCAGTGACAAGAACACCCGAAAAACTAAGAGAAAATATGCTCTGTAGGACCGTACTAAAGGCACACAACCCTAGCAGAATGAGCCGTGTGAAAAACGTACCTCTGCAAATTCTGTTAAGATTACCTTTATAGCTAGGTTTCTTCTCTCTCCAGGCCGTTATGCTTTTGGACGCGAGGCTCGCATCCAGCCCTGCACGTGTCGCCATCTGGGCTGGGATAGCAGGTAGCGCCCAGCCCTACACGTGTCGTCATCTGAGCTAGGACAACTTGAGTGTCATTTCTCTATTGCTCCCAACCCTACACGTGTCATCATCTAGGTTGGAGTAACTGGTGACATCCAACCCTACACGTGTCAACATCTGGATTGGGGCAACTTGAACGTTATTTTTGTGTAGTAACCAGCCGCACAGCTAAGTCCTCAACTCAAGGAGTAACCCAGCACGCCATGCGCTGTGAAACACCACCTGACGAGGCGAGTATCGGATGCAACAAAGTGCATCATCTCTGTTATATCGCTCGTCGCAAGTGGCACCCTCCTTATTGCTACGCCATGCATGTTCCAGCTGGGGAAACCTTGCCACCAACGAATGTCCACTCTGGGAATCCTGTCGCTGATGAGCAAGGTGTTCCCCCCAACCCACTCAACCTTCACGCCCCATGCTGGTGCAACAATCGTCTTACTGAACTTACACGCTTGAAATTACCCTTCTGAGCCTCCAACAGCTTTAACTAAATTTACTGGGAGATCCGGCGATGTGCTCCTTGTGGCGGCGTGTAAACCACCCGATCTCCTAGCATCCCCCGGCGATCTCTGATCATCTGATCTCCTAGCACTCTCATACGACGACTGTGACGTAACTCTGGTGACCGCCGATTACGCAGACTAGAGATCGGAGAACGCCAGTGCAGCGATCGGCGACTATGCCCACTTCTGAACCATTCATCTTTTCTAGCCTACGTGTTCCACTGAGCGCGCCCCACCCGAGCGCGTGCAAGGCACGTCATCACACCCGATGACCTGGTCGGTACACAAGCCCCCCAGTCTCGAGCTGCGACTTGTTCAGCGAGGAGACTAAAGAGGTTTAAATCCGACGGCTTACGTGGCTTTGCGCGTTGGCGCTAAAACTGTTCACTGACTTGACATTTCACCAACTCCTTCGATCGTTCGACACGTGGACCCATCAACGGCCATTGTTCACTGTCGTTTGCGCTTCTCGCAACGTTCGAAACTCTTCGAAAAGGGTCAGCTACCCAGCAAATTTTCATAATTAAATACCGTTACTATATAACTAGATTTCGTTGTGAAAAAACCTACTTACTCAATATTGCATGGGTGTTTTCATTATCTTCTACCTCTCTTCATACTCTCGAACGCTCTAGAGAACGCTCCGATTCTCCCAACCTCCATCTTTCTGAATACTCTTGTGATCATCTAAAGGTAACTTGTTTATCACTTCTACTGATATTTGCTGCATTTTGATCGGTTTGCATCATCCATTACTTGTCTGGAGCATACGTTGTGGGATGTTCTCTCTGCTTTGTTTTCTCTTTTCTTCGTTTAGGGTTTTTGCACTTTTCTCTGCGAGCCCCTCTTGTTCTTCCCTCTTCTCCTCCTCTGTCGAGTCTTTCTGTTTATGTATTCTTATACCTTTTAGTCTTCTTGCAGCTTCCTCGATGACTCGCTCAAAAATCATACCAAACCCTCCTCCACCTCCTCGCAACCCTCCGGCGAAAACCCGTAGGGTAAACCCTTCTTCTTCCTGCGACCCCCCAACGTCCCTTCCGACCGAGTCGCGAGACCCGCGTCCTCTCATCCTAGCCAACCACAACAAAACCCACCACAAACCAGCGCGGTGGTGAAACCTCTTCCAGATTACAAACGACTATACCCGTGGGCCTCCGCGACCTTGCTGGGTGAGACTTCATCCGTCAACTCCGATCGCGACATCCTTCGCCTCAAGAAAGGTGAAAAGGAACACCTATCTTTTAGCAAAGAGCATGATGACAAAGTGTCCGTGCGTCCTTGTCCTCCCGGTGAGCCCATCTGCACCGACGGGGAGCGACGACGCCCCCTTCTGCTTCATCTACACCACCATGTTCAAGAAGGTCAAGCTTCGGTTTCCCTTCACACGCTTTGAGAGGGAGCTCCTGACCGAGCTCGACATAGCCCCCGCCCAGCTCCATCCCAACAGTTGGGCGTTCGTGCGGGCTTACCAGATCCTCTGCGCACACTTAGGACATCCGGCCTCGGTGGATGTGTTTCTCTACTTATTCGAGGCGAAGGACCCGGGCGGTCGTCTATGGGTCAGCCTCAATGGGATCGCCGGGAGGTCCATTCTTTCTATCTTCCAGCAATCCTATAAGGATTGGAAGGGGAAGTTCGTGCGTGTATGCTGCAACGATCAAGACCCTTCCCTTCTCGACGGGTTCCCCTTGTATTGGGTGAACAAAGGGAAGAAGTAGCTGAGCTTCAGGAAGGGTAGGGAGCCAGAAAATATGGGGGAGCTCGACAAGGACTTGTGCGGCTTCTGGAAGAAAGTCGCCTCTTCCGGCGTGACCCTATCGACTGTCTCCATCGTTTCCTTCGAGTTCTATGAAAGCCAATTGGACTTTCACATAGGTTTGCCCCTAAGCCTTCAAGTTTCCCTAGCTTGACTTTGCATTTTCTCATTCCTACTTTGATGTTGCTGTTCTACTTCGCATATGGTTTCAAACTCCTTCATGCATTATTACCTGTCAATTCTCTGTGCTAGTTGATAACTTGCTGGCCCCCTTTGCAGATACGATGCTGGGACAAGATAGGATGGCTGAGCTACGCGCCATAGCTAGGTCCCATAAGCTTGCAGCGGGCTCTCAAACGATCCCGAATTCTGTTGCGGAGATCGCCGCCGCCCAGGGCCAATCCCCACCAGTTGGTCCACCCGCTGCTGCCGCTCTTCCAGCCCCCCAACGCAAAAAACTACCTCTTAAGAAGGCCAAAAGGAAAGCCCCCAGGGCAGTATCTAACGAAGAGGCGGATGAAAAAACCGAGAATGGGCTAATCTGCAAAAGGAAAAGGGTGGCAGTGACCGAGCCCCCAGCAATTGAGAGCGCCGCACCAAACTTCATCGAGAACCCCCCCAGCGCCTCCACACCATTCGAGTCCACTGGGATGTTCTCGTTTCAAACGCTTCAGTTGCTGAGGCTGCTCTTGAGCAACTTGCTGATACGCAAGCCTCCTCACAAGCGCCGAGAAGCTGCATGCCTCACCACCACGCCTCGAAGCTCCCCCCGCCGTCCAACCTTGCGAGGGTGGTGGTGAACACCAACCTTCGCCTCCACCAGCAACCTCAGGCCTCCCAGCCGCTCTTCAAGAAGCTTTGAAGTCCTTCACCGTGCGCCTAAGTGCCATGGTTGACGATTGTCTTCCCCAAATCGTCGGCGAAGGGCTCAAAGACTCCTTGGAGAAGTTTGAGCTCGACAATCGGATCAACTAGGAGGTGGCAAGCACCGCGAAAGCTGAAGCCGAAAAGACCAAGTGCGATATGATGATGCAAGGCTTGGAGTTTTCGCGAGTTGAAAACGCCCTCAAGAACGAGCTCCAGAGCGTGCAGCAAGACAACAAAGAGCTGCGCAAGAAGCTTCATGACAAACTCCAAGATGCCGTCGAGCTGGAGAGCAAGATCGTCCCTCTGAGGGAAAAAATTGCCGCGCTGGAGGAGGCAAAGAAGACTGACGCTCAGAAGATGGCCAACCTGGAGAAGAGGTCAATCGAGAGAGAGACCCTTCTGGGAAAGGTTGAGCAAGATCGGGATAAGGCCTCCCAGGAACTTAGTGAAACTGCTGCTGAACTTGCTCGAGTTCGCAAGGAGAACAGCGGGCTTAAGAAGAAGGCCGACGAGCTCGAGCTTGAAGTCACCCAGGTTCGTGAAGAGAACAGTGGGTTCAAGACGAAGATCGACGAGCTTCAGCTTGAGGCTGCCCAGGGTCTAACTTCCGGCTTTGGCGCTGCTTTGGAGCAGTTTGCTTTCAAATATCCTGACCTCGATCTTTCTGAGTTCTCAGTGTACAACGAGGTGGTGGACGGCAAGATCGTGCCCCCGATTGACTTATCTCCTTGAAAACTCTTATGCTTTACCTTGTTCTGTAATAATTTTCATTTTGTTCGAACTGTTCGATGCTCATGTGCACATATATGCATATATATATATATATATATATATATAATCTTCTAATTTATCTGTTGCGCAATTAACTGGTTTAACTAACATAACTGGCGAAACTTACTCAACTGCATGAACTCAGCAATACTTGAACTTAACCCTTCACATACCGCTTCTAACTCGAGTAAATTGCTAACCTTATAAAAAACTTAGCGAGCTGTTAACTCAAAGTAAATTTGAGCAGCTATCAACTCTTCGGCAATGGCATTCAATAAAACTTGTGAACTTAAGGTAACAAACCTTAACATAAAATCACTTACTAGGCAGCAAGTTTTAACTCAAACTAGTATTAAAATACAGTTTACCTGATCTGCCAAGTGAAGTGCCCCTTACTTCCGTCATTGCCTGGAACTCGTCTAGTCTGGCACTCGCTGTACAACCCCTTCACTGTCTCAACCTTCACGCCATAGGGTTCTGGCGATGTTACCTTTCTTCTTTGTATAACTTGATCATTGTTCCCTCATCTGGGGGTAAAGGCGCCTTTCGGATCCTTCTCTACCTCCCTGAGTTTTAGAACAATGATCTGGATAGCGAGGTGTTCTCTTCGAACCTACCTCAGTTATCCTTTATCTTCTTCCACCCTTCACGCCGTACCTGAACTCATTCAAGACGAGAAGGATTTTATCTATCTTCACACCGCCCGCAAGCGTGGAAGCTTTATCTGGTCTTACTGGGTCAATATTGATGTTTCACTTAAAGGGGAGAAGGCGTTTTCCATCGACCTTCCCTTCCCGCCGTTTAAGGTCACGAACACCCCTGACTCTCCAGTTTCATCTTGCCTGAACTCACTCTGAGGTGAGAAGGACTTTTTCTGGTGCCTCAACTTGCCCAGGGTGTACATCACCTCCCCCCTGGATGCACTGAGGAATTTTAATCTTGCCTCGATCTACTTATGCAAAGAGGCCTTTCAATCTGTTCTTGCCTTCACTCGCTCAAAGGCAAGGAGGACTTCTTCTCTTTCTCGCCTGCACTCGCTCAAGGGCGAGGAGGACTTCTTCTTTTGCCTCAAAACGCACGAGAGCGCTGAGGGCTTTTTACACTACTGGTACCTCCTATCGCCGAAAGACGATGAGGTCTCTAAACTTTTAACTACTGCCACCGATCGCCGAAAAACGACAGGGACTTTAAAACTTTTAACTCATGAAGCATGCAATATAACTTTGTTGTTGCCCTAGATCACGTACAAGTGATAAGGTCTTTTTCCTAAAACTTTCGAAACAATAAGCATGCAAACTTAGAAGCTTTAAACTTTGAAAAACTCTTCTTTATTTGGTGGCCTCATTAAAAACCCTCCTTAGGGAAAAAAGAGTGCCCTCTTGAAGTTGTTTTAACAGAAACTATTCAAATCTCTTCATATTTGTCTTTACTTACAAGGCCTTAACTGTGATACAACTTGAGATGTGTGGCGTTCCAAGTGCGAGGGATCGCCCCTCCTTCTAACGTCTCCAAGCGGTAGGCGCCATTCCTGAGCACCTCGGTTATTCTGAACGGTCTCGTCCACTTAGGCGATAACTTGTTATGCATCTCATACTGATGGGCCTTCCTCATCACCAGATCGCCACTTCTAAACTGCCTTGACATTACCTTAGAGTTGTACCTTCGCTCAATTCTTCTCTTTACTGCTTCGGCCTTCACTCTTGCCTCCTCCCTGACCTCATCCAGTAAATCCAGATTCATTCTTCTTTCTTCGTTCGAGTTTTCCGCCACAAAGTTCTGGAATCTCGGCGAGCTTTCCTGGATTTCGACTGGAATCATCGCATCACATCCATAAACCAAACTAAATGGGGTCTCGTGGGTTCCTGACTGCTCAGTGGTATGATATGCCCAAACTATCCGGGGTACCTCTTCAGCCCACGATCCCTTAGCTTTCTTTAATCTTCTCTTTAAACCTCTCAGCAACACCCGATTGGCAGACTCCACTTGGCCATTCATCTGTGGGTGCTCGACGGATGCAAACACCTGTTGTATTCCCACCTCTTCGCACAACTTTTTCAAGAGGTGACTTGCAAACTGAGTCCCATTGTCTGACACCAGGCGTTTAGGCACACCAAACCGGCACACTATGTTCTTTAATACAAAGCTCTCGATCTTGTGTGCGGTGATCTGGGCCACTGGCTCCGCTTCGATCCACTTGGTGAAGTATTCAATCGCCACTACCAAGTACTTCATCTGCCTGACCGCCAATAGGAAGGGTCCCAGAATGTCAATTCCCCAAGTATGAAACGGCCAGGGGCTGTAAATTGACTTCAGCTCTTCTGGGGGTGCCTTGTGCCAATCGGCGTGCTGCTGGAATTGCTTGCAACGCTGGGCGTATTTCTTGTAATCTTCTCTCATCGTGGGCCAGTAATAGCCTGCACAGATAGTCCTTGTCGCCAGCGATCGGCCTCCAATGTGGCTCCTACAAATTCCCTCATGGACCTCATCCATAATCCTCGTACACTTCTCTCCGTGTATACATATAAGAAGAGGGTGTGTAAATCCAAACCTGTACAGGTCGCCGTCAATAAGGGTAAACTTGCAGGAGCTCTTCTTTATTTTTCTGGCCTCAGTCGAGTCAACTGGAAGCACACCATCCGCTAAATACGTTGGTAAGGCGTTATCCACGAGTCTGGTTCGTGGACAGCGCAAACCTGCATCGATCTTGCCCCTTCCGCTGGGCGCGCTCTGACCCTCGGCACCCTCTGAGTTTCCTGCGTTAGGGATCTATGACTTCTCGTCGGTCTTCCCATCGATCTGTAAACATGGAGAACTTGGTGGTCTGCCACGAATGCTCGAGGCGCTTTCAAAGTTTCTTGAATGACAGTCCTCTGCCTGCCCCCCTTGCCCGAACTGGCGAGCTTGGCTAGCAAGTCAGCTCGGGCATTCTATTCTCTTGGCACGTGCACCACTTCAAATGAAGTGAAAGATCTTCTTAGCTCTTGCACGTACTCCAAGTAGGCTGCCATCTGCGGGTCCTTGGCTTGGAACTCGCCAGTTACTTGTCCGATGACCAACAACGAATTGCTCTTGGCCATCAGCACTCTCGCCCTCATTTCCTTAGCCAGCAGGATTCCGACGATCAAAGCCTCATACTCTGCTTGATTGTTGCTTGCTTTGAAAGCAAACCTCAATGATTGCTCTATCAACACTCCGTTGGGCCCTTCCAAAATGACCCTAGCCCCACTGCCCAGCTGGTTGGACGACCCATCAACTGAGAGTACCCAGCGAAAGTCACCCTCGGCGTTCTGTGCCACCTCGGAGGACAACTCTACCACGAAATCGGCGAAGACTTGCCCTTTGATCGATCCCCAGGGTTCATATTTGATGTCGAACTCCGAAAGCTCGACTGCCCACTTCACCATCCTTCCAGCCACATCGGGCTTCTTCAAAACCTTCTGGATTGGAAGATCAGTCATCACCAGTACCGTGAAGCTCTGGAAATAATGGCGCAGTCTCCTCGCCGAGAATACAACCGCCAATGATGCCTTTTCTAGGGCCTAGTACCTTACCTCTGGGCCTTGCAGCACCTTGCTAACGAAATATATAGGCCTTTGGATCTGATCCTGATCCTGCACTAACACTGCGCTGATCGCCTTCTCAGTTATGGCAAAGTACAGCCTGAGCGGTGTTATGAGTTGGGGCTTGCACAGAACTGGAGGGCTCGCCAAATATTCCTTGAGCTTTACGAAGGCCTCCTCACACTCCTTTGTCCAAACAAACCTGTTGTTCCTTTTCAAACATTGGAAGTATGGGTGGCCCTTCTCTCCGCTTGCCGATACGAATCGGGACAGGGCGGCCATCGGCCCCGTGAGTTGCTGCACCTCCTTCACATTGGCGGGGCTCCTCATTGCCAAAATGGCGGCACACTTCTCGGGGTTAGCCTTGATTCCCCTCTCTGACAGGAGAAACCCCAGAAATTTCCCTGCTTCTACACCAAAAACGCACTTTTCAGGATTCAGTTTTAGCTTATACCTGGCTATTGTGATGAACAACTCTTCCAAGTATGCGACGTGCTTGTCTTTCTCCAGGGATGTCACGACCATGTCGTCGACGTATGCCTGCACATTCCTTCCGAGCATGGGTGCGAGCACCTTGTCCATCAGCCTTTGGTATGTGGCCCCTGCATTTTTCAACCCGAAGGGCATTACCCTGTAGCAATAACACGACCTTTCCGTCATGAAGGCGGTCTTCTCTTCGTCCATGGGGTGCATTTTGATTTGGTTGTACCCCGAGAAGGCATCCAGAAAACTGAGTAGCTTGCACCCTGATGCACTGTCTACCAGGGCGTCTATGCTTGGCAAAGGGTAAGAGTCCTTCGGGCAGGCCTTGTTCAGGTCTGTAAAGTCAACGCACATCCGCCATTTTCCACTGCTCTTCTTGACCAGGACAACATTAGCGAGCCATTCTGGATATTGGATTTCCCTGATGTGGCCTGCTGCAAGGAGTTTCTGTGTCTCTTCTTTGATCGCCTGTCTCTTCTCCTCATTGAACTTTCTTCTTCTTCTGCGGATGGGCCTGACTTGGTGGTCCATTGCCAAACGATGGCACAAAAAATCGGGGTCGATTCCCGGCATATCTGAAGCAGCCCACGCAAACGCATCCAAGTGTTTACTTATTACCTCGGCGATTTGGTCTTGCGTCTTGCTATCCAGGGTTCTTCCCAACTTAAACACATTGCCGCTGATCTCCTTCTCGAGCCATTCCTCTACTGGCTGAGGTTTCCTTTCGCTGGCGATCAGCGCTCTTGCGATACCGGTTTCTCTGGCGATCTCCGAGCAGTTTCTTTCTCCCTTCCTGCTCTCCGGCCTCGCCTCTACACTCCCCATCGGCACATCGCCTTCGGCGACCACCTCTAACGCCGAATCCAAAACTCGCCGGGGTTCGCGCTCCGGCTCCACGCCAGGGGGAGGCGTTGTGGTTACGTGGCACACAGACCTCTTGTTCTTGAGGTTGTTTTCGTAACACTTCTTCGCCTCCTTCTGGACGGAGCAAATAGTGATAATCATACCCTCCATAGACGACAGTTTGACCTTCATGTGCCTTGTCGAAGGCACAACTCCTGTTCTGTTGAGCGTTGGCCTTCCCAACAGTATGTTGTACGCTGACGGGGCGTTTACAACAAGATACCTGATCTTCTCCGTTCGTGAGGCCAAGCCGTCAGTGAAGGTCATCCTCAGCTCGATATACCCCCTCACCTCCACTTGGTCACCGGCAAAACCGTACAAGCAGCCCCCATATGGTCTTAGTTGATTAGGGGACAATTGTACCTTCTCAAAAGTTGGCCAAAACATCACATCTGCTGAGCTTCCTTGGTCGACCAACACCCGGTGGACGGTCCTTCCCGTCGTGACAAGCGAGATCACAATAGGGTCTTTGTCGTGAGGCACCACATCCCTGAGGTCCCCCTTGGTGAACGTGATGTCCACGTCGGGCGAGTGATCCTCAAAGACTTCCACTGACATTATCGACCTCGCGTACCACTTTCGTTGCGACGCTGTGCACCCCCCATCGGAGAATCCGCCAGCTATGGTGTGGATCTCGCCGTGAATAGGCACCTCGTGCTGTTGCCCTCCGTTGCTCGCCGGTTGAGACCCTGATGCTTGGTCCGCTTGCTTCTCTAGCAAGTAATCCTTCAGGAAACCACATTTGACCAGCTCGGCGAGCTGGTGTCGCAGAGCCAAACACGAGTTGATAGAGTGGCCAAAACTCTTGTGGAACTCGCACCATGCGTCTGGCTTTGGCCCCAAAACCTTCTCTGTCATCTTCTCAGGCACTTTGAGCCTGGCAGTTATGTTTGGGATGGCGATCAAATCAGCCAAACCCATCACAAACTCATACCTTGGGGGGCGATTACTCTCCCCGGGGCGCCCTGGTCCCTTGCTCTTATTTTTCTTAGGGTCGTAAGGATGACGCGTCCTTTGATCCCTCTTTCCCGCCGCCGCCTCCATTACCCTCTACGGTTGTACCCTTGCTTGGGCGCGCGGTTTAGTTGGGGCCACGTTTCCCGTCTTCTCGGTGACCTCGCTCTCGGCGGCGATGTGAGCCACAGCACGTCACCGGATTTCAGCGAACGTGGCGGGGTGGCTCCTGATGAGCGACTCACTAAAAGGCCCAGGTAACACGCCCTTTTTGAAGGCGTGCACGAACATCTCTTCGTCATTTCCTGGCAAACGGGCTATCCGAGCTCCGAATCTGTTCAGGAAATCCTTCAGGGACTCCCCTTGGTACTGCCTTATATCAAACAACTCATAAGACACCAAAGGTGACGCCTTGTTCACTATGTACTGCTCAACAAACATCTTGGAAAACTGTTGGAACGTGGTAATGTGGCCAGTGGGTATACTGACGAACTAGTCCAACGCCGTTCCGCTCAAAGTGCTCACGAACACTTTACAATACACCGCGTCTGAGCCCCCTGAGAGCATCATCTGAGTATGAAACGCCGTGAGATGGGCTTCAGGGTCCTCCACCCCAATGAAAGACGCTTTCACTGCCACAGTGTTAGCGGGGACCACCGAGTCCATGATCTCTTGGGAAAATGGCATAGGAAAGCTACGTGGTGGGGATGGGGGTGCAGATCTGTCCCCAGCCGCACGCTCCTCCCGCTCCTGAAGGGCTTTGCGCAGCTCTTCGTTGATCCTGTTGAGCTCTTCGTTCCTTGCTTGAGAGGCCACCAGCGCCTCGTGCATCCTTTCCTGTTCAGAACGCGAAGCAGCCACGTTCTCCTGCATTGTCCTCATCATGTCCATCACTTGCGTCATAGACACAGGATCTTCGTCTGTTGATGGCGCAACTGAACTGGAGCATGTTGTCCTCATCCTTCCTCATCAAACTCAGCAGCTCAAAGAACTCCAAACAAACGGTGAAAACTCCAAGAATCGACTGCGATAGCGAGCAGTCCAACGAAAAACACCAAAAACACCACAAACACGAACAATGGTTGGGAATCACCTTTTATACGACCCCACGGTGGGCGCCAGATGATCCTGCCGGTTGACTTAGCGCAAGAGCGTTGGCTCGTCACAGTCTTCCTCACCAGATTGTCACCACGTGCCCTCCAAGTCCACACAACAGATAGCCTCTCTGAGAACCTGAAGAACACACAGTGGCGCCACTGCGGCCGGTGGCGCTCCGACGCTCAAGTCAGTGACAAGAACACCCAAAAAACTAAGAGAAAATATGCTCTGTATGACCGTACTAAAGGCACACAACCTTAGCAAAATGAGCCGTAAGAAAAACGTACCTCTGCAAATTCTGTTAAGGTTACCTTTATAGCTAGGTTTCTTCTCTCTCCAGGCCGTTATGCTTTTGGACGCGTGGCTCGCATCCAGCCTTGCACGTGTCGCCATCTAGGCTGGGATAGCAGGTAGCGCCCAACCCTACACGTGTCGTCATCTAAGCTAGGACAACTTGAGCGTCATTTCTCTATTGCTCCCAACCCTACTCGTGTCATCATCTATGTTGGAGTAACTGGTGACATCCAACCCTACACGTGTCGACATCTGGATTGGGGCATCTTGAACGTTATTTCTGTGTAGTAACCATCCGCACAGCTAAGTCCTCAACTCAAGGAGTAACTCAGCACGCCATGCGTTGTGAAACACCACCTGACGAGGCGAGTATCGGATCCAACAAAGTGCATCATCTCTGTGATATCACTCGTCGCAAGTGGCACCCTCCTTATTGCTACGCCATGCATGTTCCAGTTGGGGAACCTTGCCCCTCAACGAATGTCCACTCTGGGAATCCTGTCGCTGATGAGCAAGGTTTTCCCCCCAACCCACCTAACCTTCATGCCCCATGCTGGTGCAACAATCGTCTTACTGAACTTTCACGCTTGAAATTACCCTTCTGAGCCTCCAACAACTTTAACTAAGTTTACTGGGAGATCCGGCGATGTGCTCCTTGTGGCGGTGTGTAAACCACCCGATCTCCTAGCATTCCCCGGCGATCTCTGATCATCTGATCTCCTAGCACTCTCATACGGCGACTGTGACGTAACTCTGGTGACCGCCGATTACGCACACTAGAGATCGGAGAACGCCAGTTCAGCGATCGGCGACTATGCCCACTTCTGAACCATTCATCTTTTCTAGCCTACGTGTTCCACTGAGCGCGCCCCACCCGAGCGCGTGCAAGGCACATCATCACACCCGATGACCTGGTCGGTACAGGAGGTAACACCTTTTACATAGTAAAGAAAGCAGAAGCAGATAAAGGTGCAAGAAAAGTTAAGAGCGAACAAGAATTTAAAGGCGACGTTCAAATGACATTCAAGTAAATAAAGTTAAATGTCAGAATTACAGATAAAGTTAAATATTGTAAATACAAATTTACAAAAAAAAAGATGGAGATCTCTCAAATACGGTTCACTCCCCAAGGTCGAGGGGCACTACCTTCCCATCGACGATATGATTGCCAGGGTCACAGTTGGAAGTACTAATCCCTAGGTTTTCCCACGTGGCTTGGGCCAGAGCCTCTTTGAACCCCTCATCAAAGGTGCCGGCCATATTGTCGAGGAGGTCCTGGTTGGTGTTCCGTCCGGCTGACCAGGGTCGTCTTTGTGCGTGGCTTGCCCTCGCGAGCTAGGGCACCTTCGTCATGCTCCGTCTTTGACACCTGAAAAGAAGTGAACAAAGGGGCGCCCTTGCGGCCGTTTGCACTCCGACGATCAAGTCAGCTAGCGAGAAACATCAAAGTGACACACCCTTGGGAGGTGGCGAAGAAACTATGCTGAGTGACTAAAAATTGTGAACTAGAATGGTGTTGCCCTAATTGCCTTGTGCTCATAGTGGGTGCGCAGCGAAAACAACTAGGGTTAGTGCTCTGTGTAACTGCGAGAATTAGGTTAAAACTCGGATCCTTTTTCAAATGCCCCAAGGTCCCTTTTTATACACCTCTAATCTTTAAAGCGCGTTAAAGCGCATTGAAGGCGTATCCAAACATTCCTTGGAACATTCGAATCTTAACTGAATTAACGCGTACCTTGGCAAACTTTCCCTGAAACTTTTAATGAGCACGTGGGTATTGCCACGTGCCCCTTTGACTTGATCGTTTATTCTGTGCAGAGGGCCTTACAGCGCCGCCACCCAACTTAGGGTTTTTTCCATCGTGTGAGCCCTCTTTTCTGCGAAGTGCATTTGTCACGTGGGTTGACTTTTTGGGTGCCAACTCATGCGCCCCAATCACTAGTCACTCGCCCTGGGGGTGTATCTACCTTTCTCTCGTATCATGCACGTGGTTCTCCCCTGGTCATGGCCCTCTCATGGGTCGTATCTGTCCCAGGGCCTCCCAGCAGTGGCGTGGATACTTCACGAGTCAGGTTTATCTTCCCCTTGCTCCTGTTCTGAACTATCGAGGCCCGAAGCCTCCTTGCGATGTCTTAGCTTGGCAATGCTTTAACCTGGCGGTACCCTTGCTTGGCGATGCCTCTCTCTTGGGCGATGCCTCTCTTGGGCGACGGGACGGTACAGTTGGCTTTCTCCAACTCCTCGATCTTGGAGTCCTTGGTTGCTAGCTGTTTTACCAGGAATTCCTTCTCCACTTGAAGCTTGTTCACTTCAGTTTGGGATTTGTCATATTCAGCTTGGAGAAGGTTGAAGGCTTCAGTCTTTGCAGCTAGCTCCCCCTCAACTTCATTCATCTTTACCCCAAGGGCCTTGGAGGTCTCAGCCACCTCCCTCAGTTTAGCCACCTCCGCCTGCAGAGGGGCCATGGAGTCCAAAAGGTCAGCGTGCTTCTGGTCAGCATCACGCAACCTCAGGGTGGCCGCTTCCTCCACCTTCCGGGTCTCCGCCAGGGAGGCTTGGAAAGCATCTTCCAGCTTCAGCTTTTCGTCCTTCAGGGTGGCCACCTCTCGCTTGAGAGCCTGAAGGGTTTGCGTCTCGATGGCTTTGGTTTTCGCCTGTGCGCGCCAATCGAGTGCAATAGCCAGGAAGGCCCCCATGTAGTAGGGCATATCTTCCTTCTTAGCCTCTCCAGAAGAGCTCACCGACTCGTTGAACCCCCTCATTAGTTGCATGATTGCAGGGGGAATTGTTAAGAGCTTTGTGGCGGGAGCTTGTGGAGCAGTTTGTGATGGTGGGGGTGTGGATTCTGCCCCCTCCTCTTGGCATATTTGTGGTGGGGGAGATGTGGCGCTGGGAGGGTTGTCCCTTAGAGATTCTCGACACTGGGGGGAGGCAGAGCGTGAAGTAACGACTCTATTGATCCTCCCCCTCTTGAAGACTTGCCCCTCGCCTGAGCCTTCGTCATCGGAGGGGACCACAAGGACGCCCTTGCCCTTGTCAAGGGGGGCTGGAGCAGAGGTGTGGGCCACAGCCAGTGGGACTGCAGCAATTGGTGGGGGTGAGTTGGGTGTTTGGAGAGAATGGGGAGAATTGGGTGTTTGGGTGGTGTGTGGTGTTGGTGATGGGGGAAGGGTGGACTCAATAGTGGGGATGTTGGAGACGCCAGCCTTCGTGGATGTTGCCTTGGGGCGAGCCCTCAAGGTCTTGGCCAGTGCGATACGCCTCAATGAGTCCATCACTGATGCTGCACCAGACAAACAAAATAACAAGAGGTTAGAGTTAATACCAGCTAAAGGCACATGCAGCAGATACAAAAATTTGGAGCAGACAAACAGCACAAACACCAATAAGAGAAAGCACATTAACAGGTGTATATGAAGAAGACAAGTAAGGGCATAGATTTTCCTACCAAAATACCGAGAAAGGGCGTCCGCATTAAACTCGCAAGCTATGAGCTTTGCGGTGTTGAAGACGACTCCCAGGCCGGCCAAAGCCACGCATACCTCTCTATCAGCAGAGGTTAGTTCGTCCAAAGATTTGGGCTTAAGGAGTTTTGGCTTTTCCACCCAATACAAGGGGAAGCCATCCAGGGCTGTGGGGTGGCGTTTGGCGCAACATACCCTGAAGAACTTGCCTTTCCATCCTTTGTTGGAGTTCTGGAAGAGGGTTAGGAGTATCCTTCCAGCAACCCCAGAAAAGCTTACCCAGAGGCTCTTCCCCTGTTTCTTCACCTCAAAGAAGTGGAGGAAGACGTCCACTGAGGGTAGAATGCCAAAGTACCCACACAGAATCTCGAAGGACCTGATGAATGCTCAGCTGTTGGGGTGTAGCTGGGCAGGGGCTACGTTAATCTCGGTGAGCAGCTCCCTCTCGAAGCTTGTGAAGGGCAGGCGCAGACCGGTGCGTTTCAACACCGTCTGGTAAAGGAAGAAAAAGGGCTTCCCACCATTGGACCTATCGTCCACGCTGACCGGCTCCCCGGGGGTTCTGTGACGAACGGAAACGTGGGAGTCGTGGCTACTGCAGAAGGCATTGAAGTTGTAGGTTTGTGGGTCACCCTGATGGTCCTCCACGTCTACGACGGTAGTCAGGGTCGTGCACTCAGCTAAGAGTTCATCAGGGGCCCAGGGGTACTGAACCTTATAGTTGATCCCGGGGGGAGGAGGATTGGCGGTTGTTTTGGTGCGTGCCATAGATTGATGAAGAAGCTGAAGAATGGAGAAGAAGGAAAGATTCAGTGAATAGGGTTAAGGCGTAAAAGGGAAAGAAACCCTAAGAAACCCCCTACCCACGCGACAAATCCAGAAAAGAGGGAAGAACGAAGAAATGTGGAGGAAAGGAGAAGAACACAGAAATGCATGAATAAAAACAGTCCCAGGCAGTCGTAATAGCAATACTGTAAAGCATAAGGGCGATCGGAGTAGAAAAACCATACCTTTTGTGGTTGGAAGTTGAAAAAATGTGAGCTTTCGTGAAGAGGAAGAGCGCAAGAGTCACAAAGATCGCAGGGAAGATGAACAGTGCAGAGAGTATGAATAATGATGGAACACTCATCATTATAACGTTAACTTGAGAAGCACTAAAGACACTCATCCCCAACCGTAGGATCGTGCCACGTGTCGAGAGATTAGCGCGCAACTTAAAGCGTCACATCTTCAGCGCAGAGAATGTCGCGTCAGACGCTTAGAAAAGGTCAGTCAGCTGCTCAAGGGAATGTCACGTCAGCAAGAATGACACGTGGATGATAGGGCGAAGCCTTAGTCTTTTTGCTGAAACAAGCGTCAGCTCAAGACTGGGGGGCTTGTGTACCGTACCGTCCCCGGAAGTTGACCAAAGTCAAAGTCAAAGTCAAAGTCAACGTATGGTGGGACCCCTCAAGGGGGCCCAAGGGAAGAAAGTCAACAGGTTGACCGTTTAAGGCATCGCCTGGATGAGGCGTCGCCAGGTTAAGGCGTCGCCAAGATGAGGCGTCGCCAGGTTAGGGCGTCGCCAAGATGAGGCGTCGCCAAGTTAAGGCATCGACGGTGTCACCCCCCGATACCCATGGGTAGGAAAGACCGTGGAGGGGACGACACCACGTGAGGCCTCAGTACCTCAGAACAGTAATAAAGAGCAGAGAAAGGTGGCTTCAAGGCCACATTCCCAGTACCAGTGAGGAGTAACCTGACTTGTGAAGTACCCACGCCACCTCAGGGAAACCTGTGGGATAGATACGACCCATGAGAGGGCCACGCCCAGGGGCGAACCATGTGCATGGTACAAGAGAAAGGCAGGTACACTCCCAGGGCGAGTGACTAGAGGTTGGGGCGCATGAGTTGGCACCCTGAAAGTCACCCCCTTGCGTCACATGCACTTCGAGAAAGGAGGGCTTGCACGATGGATTAACCCTAAGTTGGGTTACCGCGCGGCCAAGCTTAAGGGCCCCAGAAGGAAAGCATATTCTATTACATGGGCGCCTTCATGGCCTACGTCAGCACCTGGCGTGAGCAAGCGAAGGCTAGGGCAATCGAGGCTTCCACCCTCCAGGCCTTGAAAAAATAAATCGCCTCGTAGAAGGAAGAAAAAGAAATCTTGGCCCGCGGCTGGGAGCGCCAAGAGGAGGCCTACAAAACTTCTTTGAGGGTGGCGCAAAAGGCGAAGGAGGAGGCCAACAAACGCCTGCACGAGGTTGCGCAAGCCAATGCTGAACTCCTCGACCAAGTGGTGCCTCTCTGCGTGAAAATCATTGATCTTGAAGAGGCAGCCAAGACTTCGGAGGCATATCAGAAAACACTGGAAGCCCAGTGTGTTGACCGAGAGCAAAAACTTGGGAAGACTGAGGTCGCGCTTGAGGCAAAGACTAATGAATGCTCCCAGCTAGCCACCGAAAACGCCAACCTTCAGGCCAAGGTTCAGGAGCTGATCGCTGCCCTGGCCTCCAAGGACCAAGAGATGACCACTCAGGCTGAAAACTTCAAGGTTGCTGAGGAAAAGCTAAGCGAGGAGGCTGCGACGGGGTTCGCGGATGGGTTTGCTGAGGCACTTGTTCAAGTGGCTTGCGCGAATCCTGACATCGATGTCTCTGAGTGCAGCCCCTTCAATGAAGTGGTTGACGGCAAGATAGTGCCCCTGGAGGCCCCTGAAGGATAGCTTTTACTTTGTACTTCGACAAAACACTTGACGTGTACATAACTGCCCTTTGCTTAATTTTGCAACTGTTACGAACCTTATCTGTCACACATTTTGAATATAAGATATGCTTGCGACGATCTCATACTCTTATGCTTACTTTCCTGTCTTTACCGCTTCGTCTTTAACTCTTTAGGTAGCACGTGACTTTCTCCCTTACTCTTCCTTTTCTCTTGCCTTCTGGACTTATAAAAGTCTTCAACTTGTTCTTTACTTACTTTCCTTGAGTCCCAATGCGCTTACTGCTAAAGGCATTGCTGGCTTTGTCATCGCTTAAGATGAAAAGGGGTCTCATCTTCTTTTCTAGCCTCGACATCGCTCAAGGGCGAGGGAGAACTTGATCTCTTCTATGGCCTTGATCCTGCCTGTTGACCAAAACGCTGGAACTTGCCTCGTCAAACTTGGATCGACGTGCACACCGCTTCAACCTCCGTCCTTCGTCACGATCCACCTCAAGAACCTGCAAAAGAACAGAGCGGCGCCGCTGCGGTCGATCGCACTCCAACGCCCAAGTCAGTGACTGAACCACCAAATACTTCAAGAGCAAACACTCAGGAACTCTCAAGGAACCGTGCAATGTTCTCTCTCACAGTATGCTCAAGAACTCGCAAGCGTAAAGAATACAATCTGAACGTGCGTACCTCAAAAGTTCGTTCGGAAACCCTTTTATACCTAGTCACTTTCTCTCTCCTGGCAGTTACGCAGCTGGACACGTGGCTCGCATCCAGTCGTACACGTGCCATCATCTGGAGCCTCCTTGACTTGGGCGCTGCTTCTGACTCTCTTTTGGCTAAGTTACTTATGCATGGTACTGCCCAGTGCATAGCTAACTTGGGAGCGCGATCTCTACTGTTATTGGCGAGTTAGGGTGCCTTCGTACACCTTCCTTGTGGTCTCGCCGGCCGCCTTCATAATCTGCACCACCTTCATCTTCGGCGATGTGCTTGTTCTGGCGATCTCCAATCGACCTGCTTATCTGAAGAACCAGGTGATCTGCTACAAATCCTCTCGGCGTCTTCAGAGTTTCTTGAATCACCGTCCTCTGTCTACCCCCCTTGCCTGAACTGGTGAGCTTGGCTAGCAAGTCAGCTCAGGCATTCTGCTCTCTGGGCACATGCACCACTTCAAAGGAGGCAAAGGAACTCTTCAATTCCTGCACATACTCCAAGTAAGCCGCCATTTGTGGATCTTTAGCCTGGAACTCGCCTGTTACTTGCCCTGTGACTAGCAGCGAGTCACTCTTAGCCATCAACACCCTCGCTCCCATCTCCTTTGCCAGCAAAATCCCGGCGATCAGCGCCTCATATTCTGCTTGATTGTTGCTGGCTTTGAAGGCAAACCTCAAAGATTGTTCGATCAGCACGCCGTTGGGTCCTTCCAAAATGACTCCAGCACCGCTACCCTGCTGGTTCGACGATCCATCCACTAAGAGTACCCAACGGAAATCGTCCCCTTCGACTCGTGTCGCCTCAGATGAGAGCTCGACCACGAAATCTGCGAAGATTTGCCCCGTCCCTCTACTCGAACGTGGAGGAATCGCTTCGTGGCACTCTCTGCCCCGTCTACGCGACTGCGTCTTCTGCGGAATCACTCCCCGAACTTTCTCTCAGATGTCTTCAAATGTGACCTGCAAAACACACAGACGGCGCCTCTAGCGGCCGTTTGCACTCCGACGATCAAGTTAGTCCAACAGAACCACCAGAAACTGGAAACTAGTGATGTGTGTGTGAGAAAAAACTTGCACTCTGTTTTTCGTCTATCTTTTTTTCTCCTCCTTCACTCTCCCCCTGATTCTCCCTTTTTCTCTCCTTTTTTTTGCTTCTGGGCATAACAGAATTCTGTTATGCTTTTCTGGCATGTGTCAGAACCCTGTTATGCTTTTCAGAGAAAGCGTACCTTCAGAATCAGCAATGGGGAGCGTGAGAGTCTGCGCATGTCTGCGCTTGGCTGCGCCTGTCTGTACCTTTAGCGGTACGGAGTGCTCTTTTGTCTGGACCGCACCCCTCTCAGATGATGACACGTGGAGGCCTGCAACTCACATCTAACCACACACGTGTCACTTACTGGAAGGGCTCTAGCGCCTCTCTTTGTCTGCCTAAGTTACGCCCTTGCGGAATAACTTAGGATGCTTCTCTTATCTGGGTAAATTGCATACTCTTAGGAGAACGTCGGGTGTGGCTGGTCTAGGCACACTCACCAAACGTTACTCTCTGCGTAGGCGACTTACCCTTCACGATGCCACGCACGTAATGGGTTGAGGGAATCACCAATCACCGACTGGCTTACTAGTTCCCTCAGGCCACTCTCGTGCACGATTCCTTGAGGTGTGCTCATGCGAGGTCCATGCGTAACGCTCTCGCTGGGAACCTTAGTCCCCGTTTAACTGCGTGTAACACGAGACCCCGACGACAGTACACCCGATGACTGATCAGTGTTTATTCGCTTATCGCGCTCTGCCTCCAGGCGCAAGTCTAGGAACTGATCTGCTGGTGGTCACTTGGCTACTGACCACCGATCACCATTCTGGGTGATCTATCCCCCGACCTCTCTGCCGCCTGATCTGTCGGTGGTAACTTGGTTACTGACCACCGATCACCTCTCTTGGCGATCGTCCCCCGACCTCTCTGCCACCTGGTCCACGTGTCACCCTGCGAGTGGTCCACGTGGTTCTCTGAAGCTGACGTCATCGACTACCGATGACCGATCGGATCAATATGAATCCTTTGAGCAAGCCTTGTTCAGATCAGTGAAATCGACGCACATGCGCCATTTCCCATTACTCTTCTTCACCAGCACGACATTTGCCAACCATTCAGGGTACTGGACTTCCCTGATGTGGCCCGCAGCGAGGAGTTTCTGTGTTTCGTCCTTAATCGCCTGCCTCCTCTCCTCGTTGAACTTTCTTCATCTTTGCCGCACTGGTCTCACCAAGTTGTCCATCGCCAGATGATGGCACAAGAAGTCGGGATCGATCCCGGGCATGTCCGAAGCGGACCATGCAAACGCATCCAGATGCCGTTCTATCACCTTGGCAATCTGGTCCTGGAGCTCAACCTCCAGGGATCTTCCCAACTTGAAGATTTTTCCCCCGATCTCTCTCTCGAGCCACTGCTCGACGGGTTTTGGTCTGGTTTCTCTGGCGATCACCGCCCTGGCGATTCCAGTTCTCTCGCTTCCTCAGGGCGATTCCTCGCCTCTTCTTCCTCCGGACCGGCATTCCCCTGCCCTAGCTCAGCATCCACCATCTCCACGTCTCTTCCGGCGGTCTCTTCTATTATCGTCGACCTGGGCTTCACACCGGGAGGCGGGGTGGTTGTTACGTAACTCACCGATCTTTTGTTTTTCAGGCTATTCTCATAGCACTTCTTTGCTTCTTTCTGATCGGATTTGATGGTGATCACCACCCCATCCATAGACGGCAACTTCACCTTCATGTGCCGAGTCGACGGTATAGCGCCTATCCGATTGAGCGTGGGCCTTCCCAACAGGATGTTGTAGGCTGAAGGAGCGTTTACAACAAGGTATTTAATTTTCTCCGTTCTCGAACCCGCCTCGTCTGTAAACGTAGTCCTCAGCTCTATGTACCCCCTGACCTCCACCTGGTCACCAGCGAAACCATACAAACACCCTCCATAGGGCCTCAGCTGGTCAAGGGGCAGCTCCAACTGCGTGAAAGTCGGCCAGAACATCACGTCTGCCGAGCTTCCTTGGTCCACCAGCACCCTGTGGACCTTTCTTCCTGCTGTGATCAACGAGATGACTATGGGATCGTTGTCATGAGGCACAACGTCCCGAAGATCCTGCTTGGTGAATGTAATGTCCACTTCCGGCGAGTGGTCTTCAAACATATCCACCGTCATCACAGACCTCGCGTACCTCTTCCTCTGTGATGCGGTGCATCCACCTCCTGAGAAACCCCCTGCAATGGTGTGGATTTCCCCGTGCGTAGGCATCTCGTGCTGCTGGGCTTCTCCACCTGCTGGTTGGGAGCTCGACGCGCCCCCCGTCCTTCTGTCCAGTAAATAGTCATTTAGGAACCCGCTCTTTACCAGATCGTCGAGCTGGTATCCTAAAGCTAAACACGAATCCACGGTGTGGCCAAAGCCTTGGTGAAACTCACACCAGGCGTCTGGCTTTGGTCCCAGCACCTTGTCGCCCACCTTCTCTGGCGCTTTCAACCTAGCGGATATGTTGGGAATGGCGATCAGGTCCGCCAATCCCATGACAAACTTGTGCTTAGGCGGGCGATTGTATTCCCGGCGTGCTGGTTGCTGGCGCCCTTGGCTCCTGCCCTTGTTCTTCCTTGGATCATAAGGATGGCGAGTCCTCTGATCCCTTCTGGCCGCCGCTGTCTCCAGAACCCTCTGTGGCTGGATCTTGGTCTGGGCACGTGGCCTAGCGGGAGCCACGCTTCCTCTCTTCTCGGCGACTTCACTCTCGTCGACGATGTGGGCCACCGCAAGTCGCCTAACCTCAGCAAACGTGGCGGGGTGAGCCCTAATCAATGCCTCGCAGAATGGTCCCGGCAGCACGCCCTTCTTAAATGCGTAGACTAGCATTTCTTCATCTTTAGCCGGCGATCTGACCATCTGTGCCCCAAAGCGATTCAAGTAGTCCCTGAGGGACTCTCCCTGATATTGCCTTATATCAAACAAATCGTAAGACACCCTGGGCGGTGCCTTATTCACGATATACTGCTCGACGAAAATCTTCGAGAACTGTTGGAAATTGGTTATGTGACCGTTAGGCAGGCTCACAAACCACTCCAACGCCATTCCCTGGAGCGTGCTCACGAACATCTTGCAGTATACGGCGTCTGATCCTCCCGACAGCATCATCTGCGTATGGAACGTGGTGAGATGAGCCTCAGGATCCTCTACGCCGGTGAAAGCAGCCTTAACAGGTACCACACTCGTAGAAATAGGCGTGTCAGTAATCGCCTGAGCGAAAGGCATAGGAAAAACACGAGGTGGTGATGACGGCGCGACCTCTTCAGCAATAGGACGCCCTTGCTGCTCCTGAAGAGCTTGGCGCAGCTCTTCAATCACCTTGCTAAGCTCATCATTCCTGGCCCGAGAGGCGGCCAGGTCCTCATGCATTCTCGCTTGTTCTATGCGCGAGGCTTCCACAGTTGCCTGCAACGAACGCATAATCTCTACCATCTGCGCCATGGTCATGGCGGCGGCGCCTTCAGCAGCGACGGGCGCAACTGGACTTGAACGATTGCTTCTCATTTTTCTCATGAAACTTGGCGAATCACAGAATGCAGCGAACAACACTTACTTCGGCTACGATCGATTCAGCGATCAATGGGTCAGAACCTCGCAAAACTTCGCAAGAAACTCAAGAACACAGCGAACCTCCACAGAAACCTGCAATTCTACCAGAAACCACCGCTTCTCCCACGGATAACAAAACGAGCCAAAGAGCTCAAACTTCACCGAACAAATCTCGCGAAAACAGCAGAAAACTTCACCTCACCGAACCAAACCCAAACGATCGGTGGAAAACGCGAAATCACCGAACAAATCTCAAACGAACAGCGAACGATGGTTGCACCAGCACACAACCACGCAGGAAACTACGAAAACCTCCAAGAACTCACGCTGTGGATGGGAACAGGTTTTACACGGCCCCACGGTGGGCGCCTGATGATCCTGCCTGTTGACCAAAACGCTGGAACTTGCCTCATCAAACTTGGATCGACGTGCGCACCGCTTCAACCTCCGTCCTTTGTCACGATCCACCTCAAGAACCTGCAAAAGAACAGAGCGGCGCCGCTGCGGCCGATCGCACTCCAACGCCCAAGTCAGTGACTGAACCACCAAATACTTCAAGAGCAAACACTCAGGAACTCTCAAGGAACCGTGCAATGTTCTCTCTCACAGTATGCTCAAGAACTCGCAAGCGTAAAGAATACAATCTGAACGTGCGTAACTCAAAAGTTCGTTGGGAAACCCTTTTATACCTGGTCACTTTCTCTCTCCTGGCAGTTACGCAGCTGGACACGTGGCTCGCATCCAGTCGTACACGTGCCATCATCTGGAGCCTCCTTGACTTGGGCGCTGCTTCTGACTCTCTTTTGGCTAAGTTACTTATGCATGGTACTGCCCAGTGGATAGCTAACTTGGGAGCGCGATCTCTACTAGAATTGGCGAGTTAGGGTGCCTTCGTACACCTTCCCTGTGGTCTCGCCGGCCGCCTTCATAATCTGCACCACCTTTATCTTCGGCGATGTGCTTGTTCTGGCGATCTCCAATCACCTGGTCGCCTGAGTTTACATCTGGCGACTTCATCTTTAACCCGGTGATCGCCGGTTCTGGTATGCTGGAGATCGGAACACGCCAACTTAATAACTGGCGACTTCACGAGCCCCCCGACTTCTTTCCCTTCTGCCAACCTGGCGTCTTGTCAACACGCCGATACTGTAGCTTGATGCCACGTCATCACTTCCGACTACCAGGGCGGTACAGGCCTCAACATCGCTCGAAAGTGAGGGGGGCTTATCTTACCTGTTCTTCTGTGGCCTCAACATTGCTCGAGGGCGAGGAGGACTTATCTGTTCTGTATTGTGTGTCCACGCTCGAGGAGAGACCTGTTGAACGCAAGGTCGTATCGTCCTCAGCGTGTCTAAACACTTGGGACAAAGTTACGCTTCTGGTGCCCACACCCGTGGAGAGGCCTATACCCCAGCGCCGTATCATCCACGGGGTGTCTAAACACCAAGGCAACTTAGCCCTTATCTCTACGCGCTTGGTGCCCATGCCTGGGGAGAGGCCCACTCGGGGGTAGTGCCGTTTCGTCCCCAGAGTGTCTGAAAACACCAAGGCGATAAGTGTTCTTGGTGCCCACGCCCAGGGAGAGGTGTGCTGTAAGCATCGCCGTATCGTCCCTGGTGTGTCTAAACACCAAAATGACCGGAGGTTTCGGCGATTACACCCAAGGAGAAGGTTTCCCGGAGGATGACACTTCTCCTCAGCTGCGTGTATCTGCACCAAGTGACCTGGTTCTCCACTGCTCCCAAACTTCTTACTGCCTGATGCCCACGCTCGATGGAAACGCCCCCCGCCACTTCCTTGCGAGGTGTCTAAACACCAGACACCGGGGCTAGCTATTCATACCTGAGGAGGGGGCGTCCCGAAGGAATCCCTTAACCCCTGCTCAGGGACTAGACACCTAAATTTTAACATATACTAAACGTACCTTGCTAATGGGTTGATCTCTACAAACGAGTATGTGCTGCCTTTACTTGCTCTGATTTTAACGCTAGCTCCCTTATCTGGCGATGTCTCAACTTGGCGAAGCCTACGCCTGGCGACGCCTACTCTTGGCGACGCCTCATCTTGGCGACACCTCTTCTTGGCGACTCCTTGTCTGGGCGACGCCTTATCTTGGTGAATCTTGGCTATTACATCGTGTGGAAGGGAAAAACTGAAACAAAGCTTTACTTGAACTTTCTTTTTTACTTGGGTGACCTCATTAAAAAACCCCCGAGAGGGAAAAAGAGTGTCCCCTTTACAATTGTGTGTTTCATAACTTTCAAACATAACTTTCAACTAAAATAAAATTTTAAATTGGCCGCATTCCAACTGCGTGGAATGGGCGCCTCCTTCTAAAGTCTCTAGATTGTACGAACCGTTTCCCTTGGCTTCGGTTACTCTGAAGGGTCCGGTCCACTTGGGAGACAACTTGTTCTCCAACTCGTAAAGATAAGCCTTCCTCATGACCAGGTCGCCAACCTGGAACTGCCGCAGCTTCACCTTAGAGTTGTACTGATGCTCTACTCTTCTCTTCACGGCTTCAGCCTTTATCCTTGCTTCCTCTCTGGCCTCGTCTAACAGGTCTAGATTCACCTTTCTCTCTTCGTTGGATTCTTCTGCCAGAAAGCTTAGGAAACGCGGAGAACTCTCGTGGATCTCTACTGGGATCATGGCATCTGACCCGTACACTAGACTGAATGGTGTCTCCATGGTGGAAGATTGAGGCGTGGTGTGGTAAGCCCACACGATCCTTGGTACTTCTTCTGCCCACGCCCCTTTAGCCTTCTCAAGCCTTCGCTTCAATCCCCTCAACAAAACTCTATTCACTGACTCTACCTGTCCATTCGTCTGGGGGTGTTCGACTGATGCGAACACCTGCTTGATTCCCACTTCTGCAAACAGCTTCCCTAACTGTTGGCTCGCAAACTGAGTGCCATTATCTAAGATGAGACTCCTCGGCACCCCGAAACGACACAATTTTCTTCCAAACAAAGTGTTGTACCTTGTGCGCAGTGATCTGTGCCACTGGTTCTGCCTCTATCCACTTCGTGAAGTACTCGATGGCGACTATCAAATACTTCATCTGCCTTATCGCCAGAGGGAAAGGCCCCAAAATATCGATTCCCCATGTGTGGAAGGGCCATGGGCTCTAAATCGATCTCAGTTCCTCTGGAGTTGCCTTATGCCAATCTGCATGCATCTGGCACTACTTGCATCGCTGGGCGTATCTTACACAATCCTCCCTCACCGAAGGCCAATAAAACCCTGCGCGAATCACCTTGGAAGCCAATGATCTTCCCCCACATGGCTTCCGCAAATCCCCTTGTGAAGCTCTGACATGATCCTCGTACACTCGTCGCCACTCACGCATGTCAGAATTGGATGCGTGAACCCATGCCTAAATAACACTCCATCAACGAGGGTCTACCTTGCAGAGTTCTTCTTTATCTTCTTCCCTTCTTCAGGCTCTGCTGGGAGAATTTCATCTGCAATGAATCGCCTATAAGGTGTCATCCACGTGTCGCCTTCCTCCAAGGCGCATACATGCATGCCCTTCTCTCCTTTGGACGAGGCCGCGTAGGTGCTGATGCGGGGTGCCCTCGCTGTATCTTGAATCAAAGAGCGATGGCTCCTTGGCTTTCCTCTTGCTGCGCTAATGTGAAGGACATCCACCATGTTGTCCGCCACGAACTTTCACGGCGTTTTGAGCATCTCTTGGATGACTGTCCTTTGTCTTCCCCCCTTGCCTGAGCTGGCTAGCTTGGCAAGCAGGTCAGCTCTGGCATTTTGTTCTCCAGGGACATGCACTAGCTCAAACGTAGTGAAGGCTCCCTTCAAACTTTCGACGTACCTCAAGTACGCAGCCATCTGCGGATCCTTTGCCTGGTACTCCCCTGTTACTTGTCCTATGACCAACTGGGAATCACTCTTTGCCAAGAGGCTTTGAGCGCCCATTTCTTTGGCCAAAAGCATCCTAGCAATCAGCGCCTCGTACTCCGCTTGGTTATTGCTTGCTTTGAAGGCGAAGCGTAAGGCTTGCTCGATCAACACTCCGTTAGGCCCCTCCAAGATTATTCCAGCTCCACTCCCCTACTGGTTGGAGGACCCATCCACTGAGAGCATCCACTGTGACCCTAACTCCACCTCTTTAGGGTCTCCTCCTGGTGAGAGCTCTGCCACGAAATCTGCGTAGACTTACCCCTTGATGGATCCCCTGGGTTCATACTGGATATCAAACTATGACAGCTCCACCACCCAGCGAACCATCCTCCGAGCTATGTTTGGCTTCTGAAGTACTTTCTGGATGGGGAGGTTCGTCATCACCACCACTGTGAAACTATGAAAATAATGGTGGAGCCTTCTGACTGAGAACACCACCGCTAATGCCGCCTTCTCCAGTGACTGGTACCTCAATTCTGGGCCTTGCAAGGCCTTGCAAGGCGTCCTGGACCAACACAGAGTTGATGGCCCACTCTGTTACTGCAAAGTATAATCGGAGGGGGACGCCTGCCCGTGGCTTGCAAAGCACAGGTGGCGTCGCCAAGTACTCCTTCAACTTGAGGAATGTTGCTTCACACTCATCTGTCCATGCAAAACGGCTATTCCTCTTTAGGCACTGGAAGTAAGGGTGACCCTTCTTCCCTCCAGCAGACACGAACCTAGACAGGGCTGCCATCCTCCCAGTCAATTGATGAACTTCTTTAACTGAGGTTGGGCTCCTTATGGCGATGATAGCTACACACTTGTCAGGGTTCGCCTCTATCCCCCTCTCTGTGAGCATAAATCCCAAGAACTTTCCCGCCTCCACGCCAAAAACGCATTTCTCCGGGTTTAACTTAAGGCGGTATCTGGCTATCGTGGCGAACAGCTCTTCCAGATCCGCCGCGTGCTGCCCTCTCTCATGCGAAGTCACCACTATGTCATCTACGTAGGCCTGGATGTTCCTTCCCAACATGGGTGCCAGGACCTTGTCCATTAGCCTCTGGTAGGTGGCGCCTGCATTTTTCAACCCAAACGGCATCACCTTATAACAGTAACTGCATGTCTCCGTTATGAAGCCGTTTTACATTCATCTCTTGGGTGCATCTTGATCTGATTATAACCTGAGAATGCGTCCATGAAACTCAGCATTTTGGAGCCCGAGGCGCTGTCCACCAACGCGTCGATGTTGGGCAGCGGGTACGAATCTTTGGGGCACGCCTTGTTCAAATATGTGAAGTCGACGCACATCCTCCACTTCCCATTCGCCTTCTTCACTGGAACTACGTTGGCCAGCCACTCAGGGTATTGTATCTCCCTGATGTGTCCGGCGCTTAGCAATTTCAGCGTCTCTTCCTTAACGACGAGGCATCGCTCTTCATTGAACTTCCTCCTTCTCTGTCACACAGGGCAAACCTTGGCGTCCATGGTAAGATGGTGGCACAAAAAATCTGGGTCGATGCCTGACATGTCCGCAGCAGTCCACGCGAATGCATCTAAGTGGCGTGAGATCACTGCTGCCACTTCATCTTGTTCTTCCTGGCTCAACAAGCATCCCAATTTGAACACCTTACCCCCTATTTGCCTTTCTACCACATTGCCTACTGGTTGGGGTCGCCTATCCCGCACGCTCTCTGCACGAGACTCATTTCTGTGATCCTCTTTTATTGGCATCACCCTATCAAATGCATCGGGCGTCGCCTCCCCTGACGCTTTTTACATGGGTGAGACCTCTCCGTATACTTCCATTGGCGAGGCGTCACCTATCATCCTTGTGCGCGCGCATCTTCTATAGGCGTCGCCCCTGCAGGTGTGGCCTCGACAGGCGTAGACTCCGCGGGCGTCGCCTCTTCCAATGGATCCAACTCCATTCGCGAATCTGAAACGGGTGGTCGTTCAATCACCATGACCACGCCTCTCTTTGTCTTCAGGCTATTTTCATAGCATTTTCGGGCCTCTTCCTTATCTGACTTGATTACGATCACTTTTCCACTAAGATCTGGTAGCTTCATCTTCATGTGGCGCGTGGAGGACACTGCCCTTAGCCTATTCAGCGTTGGTCTGCCCAACAAGATGTTGTAGGCTGAATTGGCGTTTACTACTAAGTACCGAATACTCTCGGTACGTGACACCGCTCCATCGGTAAACGTTGTCCTTAGCTCTAGATAGCCACGTACCTCAACTAGGTTGTCCGCGAACCCATACAGGTATCCAGTGTAGGGCCTCAACAAGTCAAGGGACAACTGTAGCTTGTTGAAGGTCGACCAAAACATGACATCCGCGGAACTGCCCTGGTCGACGAGAACCCTATGCACCTTTCTTCCGGCGGTGACGACCGAAATGACCACTGGGTCATTGTCATGTGGGACGACGTCACGTAGGTCAGCTCTTGTGAACACGAGGTCTGACTCCCACAAGTCATCCGAAAATTCCTCAGCAACTGAATTCACTAACCTCACGTACCTCTTACGCTGAGAGGCAGTGGGCCCTCCTCCGGAGAAGCCACCGGAAATGGTGTGCACCTCTCCATGGATTGGCATTTCATGCGCCTGACCCTCCTCTGGTATCGCCAGGGTTGTGGTTGCAGCAGCCCCAGCAAGGTAATCCTTTAGGAAGCCATTCTTCACAAGCTCATCCAACTGATAGCCCAACGCTAAGCAGTTGTTGATATGGTGCCCGAACGCCTCGTGAACCTTGCACCACGACTCTTTGTAGGGTCCCAGCACCTGGTCAGACTTCACCGGTGGCCTCAACTTGTCCGCTATGTTGGGCACAACAATGAGGTCTTTTAGCTCTACCACAAAATTGTGCCTCAACGGTTTATTTCCTTCCCTCACTGGCCTGTTTCCCTCTGCTCGACCCCTGGGCTGAGGCCTTCTTGCCTCTCGTAGGGCGCTTCCTGTCTTGGTTCTTCCTCCCTGTCGTGGCCTCGTGGACCCTGGCGGGTTGTGCGTGCGTCTGTGCTCTTGGGCGCGCGGGCGCAACACTTGTGCATTTCTCATACAGTTCACCCTCAGAGGCGATGTGTTCCACCGCGCGACGCCTTATCTCAGCAAAAGTCTTGGGGCGGTTGCGAATGATTGACTCGCAGAAAGGCCCGGGGCACACCCCCTTTCTGAATGCGTACACGATCATGGGCTCTTCTGTGGTGCCAACCTTCACCAGTTGTGCCCCAAAACGGTTTATGTATTCCTTCAAGGTCTCGCCTTGATATTGCTTCACGTCGAACAGGTCGTATGAAACTGGGGGTGGAGCCCTTTTGGCTAGGTACTGCTCTCTGAATAACTGCGCAAGTTGTGCAAAAGACGTGATATGACCTTCTGGGAGGCTGATGAACTATTCCATGGCCATGCCAGTCAAGGTGCTCATGAAGAGCTTGCACCTTACGGCATCGGAGCCGCCAACTAGCATCATCTGCGTGTGGAACGCAGTGAGATGCTCCTCAGGGTCCTCCATCCCTGTGAACGTCACCTTGGGCCCAGTGAATGTGTTGGGGATCACCGTCTCCAGGATTTTCTGCGAGAACGGCGTAGAAAACTCCCTTGGTGGGGTGAAAGGCTCGGGCTCATCTACGTCGCGTTGTCCGGTGTGGTTGCGCCACCCGCGGCGCAAGTCCTCATTCATGCGACAAAGCTCCTCATTTCTCGCCTGACACGCCGTGAGATCCTCCTGCATGCGATCTTGTTCAGCCTTTGACGCTGCCATTGCTTCTTGCAACCCTTGCATCATACCCATGAGCTGCTGCATGGTCATCTCTTCACTCTCAGCACACGTCGTACCTTGCCTCGTGGACCTCATCATATGGTCTCTGGAACTTCTTCTAGCTGTCGTGCAACTCCGAGGGACGTTGGGAACTTGACTTCAATAAACACAAACAAACTGAACCCAGGGCACTTGGTACAACTGCTCAAAGTTCGCGACGAACGGTGGATCTTGGGGAAATCTTGAACAGAGTAGCTTGAAAATTGGAACTGATGAACTGTGTGATGGGACTGACGTTTTAAATTGGCCCCACGGTGGGCGCCAAATGTTCCCGCCGGTTGACCAGGGTCGTCTTTGTGCGTGGCTTGTTGATGGAAACCAAGTAGAGGATGCCCAAGCCCATGACGCCCATGCCCAAGAAGGGGCCTAAGCCCAAAGAATCACTAGGAGAATGGCAAGAGCTTTGGGACAAGATTATCAAAAAATGACTCTTCTTATTTCTATTGTATAGAGTAGGGGTGCGGATATTAAATAAATAGGTGTGAATGTATTAGAGAGAGTCACATTGTCCATGTGACTTAGTAGGGGGAGTAGGTGTCATATAGGAGGTGCCAAAACTAGGAAGGAAGTCACACCTTCCTCATGCTCTATTTGGCGCCATTTTAGTGTCATTTAGGGGGGAATTTGAATTTGATTTAGCTTCTCATTTCAGCACCTCTTAGGCTATAAATAAGGTGCTTGCCTTTGTAAATTTCAGAATAGGAAATTAGATATAGAGAAACTTTACTCAAATTGAGAGAGATTTAGGTGTTTTGTTTTCTCCTTCTTCATTTGCCTTATCTTGTGTGCCAATGGAGAGCTTCAAGTGGCGGCAACCTTTCACTTATCTTGGAACAAGACTCCAAGTGGCGTGATGCAGTTCCAAATTCTCAATCCAGCAAGCTTCATTCAATAAGTGTTCATTCTTTCATCTTTTTTGCAATTTCATTCGGTAGTTTGGTTTGTTTTAGTGATCTTCATCCTTTTCACCGTTTGGTTTTGTATTTCTTAGCTTGTTCTTCAATTTCTGTTCGGTTTTCTTGTGTTTCTGTTATCAATTACGTTTTTATATCTTGTTCCATGGTTGTGTACAAGGAAATAACACTCTTATTGAGTTTGGATCATCATTTTGGAAGCCTATGACTCCATTGATGACTCCTTAAGCTTCCTTGATTCCATTTCTGTTTTCAGCTTGTTGTTTTGTGGTTTTTAATTTCGTTTCCTTTGTTTTAAGCACTCTTTGATCCTTAAATTGTTGTTATCCTTCTCATATAATGTTGTATTCAAGAGTTTTAAAGTGTCTATGTTCAATTCAACTCATATCATGTGCAAAAAATTTGTTGAGTTGCTGGACACTTTGATTCTGTTTTTGTGTTTTTTGAGTATTTCTTGTTGTTTTCTTAATTGTGCCTATCATGTGTTTGTGTCTTTTTCTTTTTGAATCCATACAAGTTTTGTCATAGTCATGTTTTTTCCAAGAATGTCATGACTTCTTGTAGTACTTTTATTGTATGTTTTTGTTTCTTGATTTGGTGTTATACAGTTTCTGAGTTTGATTCTTGATCCTTTGTGCATTTTCTGTTTTAGTTTTGAGTTCATACTTGTATTTTAGATCTATAAAAGTTCTTATACATCTTTTCCATTATGTCTTTTCTAGTTCTTAATTTTGTTTTTCATTTCTGTTAGGATTCCTCTGTTTTTCTGAATACGTGCTTACTATTTCGATTTATTGCAATTGATTTACTCACTGGAAATTTCTGAAATTCTGTATTTGTGTTCTTTAAAGTGTTATAAAAAAGTAGAAAAAAGAAGTACTTCAAAATTCCAAGTACAAAAAAAATGATAAATCAAAAACAAAAAGTGTGCAATTCTGCCGAAAAAAAAACGGTAATCTGGCAGCGATTTTGGAAAATTTATCTCAATTAATTGGCTTACTGTTTTTGAGTAATTCCAGTGCCATTGTTGAGCTAAGATCTTGAACTTTCTGTGGTTAAAATTTCATAATCCAGTTCGCTTTATATCGTTCCAGTTAAATCAGTGAACATCGAGCACAGTTTGCATAAAAATATTTTCCAGTAGCTCTGTTTTTGTTTAGGTTTCTTTTGTGTGCCTTCTTTACGAAGGTGCCCTAAGCTCGCGAGGATAAGCCACGCACAAAGACGTCCCTGGTCAACCGGCGGGAACAATTAATATTACTAATGCGATTATTAACATTATTAAATATTGATCCTGCCGGCAACTCGAACGTGGAGGAATCGCTTCGTAGCACTCTCTGTCCCGTCTACGCGACTGCGTTCTCTGCAGAGTCACCCTCAGAACCTTCTCTCAGATGTCTTCAAACGTGACCTGCAAAACACGCAGACGGCGCCTCTAGCGGCCGTTTGCACTCCGACGATCAAGTTAGTCCACAGAACCACCAAAATGAGAAAACTAGTAGTGTGTGTGAAAAATTCTTGCTCTCTGTTTTTCGTATCCCCTTCTTCTCTCCCTGATTCCTCCTTTTATCTCTCTGTCTCTGTTTCTGGGCATAACAGAATTCTGTTATGCTTTTCTGGCATGTGTCAGAAACCTGTTATGCTTTTTAGAGACAGTGTACCTGCAGAATCAGAGAGTGTGGGTGTCTGTGCGTGTCCGCGCGTCTCTGCGTTGGGCTGCGCCTGTCTGTACCCTTAATGGTACGGAGTGCACTTTTGTCTGGACCGCACCCCTCTCAGATGGTGACACGTGGAGGCCTGCAACTCACATCTAACCACACACGTGTCATTTACTGGAAGGGCTCTAGCGCTTCTCTTTGTGTGCCTAAGTTACGCCCTTGCGGAGTAGCTTAGGATATTTCTCTTATCTGGGTAAATCGCATACTCTTAGGAGAACGTCGGGTGTGGCTGGTCTAGGCACACTCACCAAACATTGCTCTCTGCGTAGGCGACTTACCCTTCACGATGCCACGCACGTAATGGGTTGAGGGAATCACCAATCACTGACTGGTTTACTAGTTCCCTCAGGCCACTCTCGTGCATGATTCCCTGAGGTGTGCTCATGCGAGATCCATGCGTAACGCTCTCGCTGGGAACCTCAGTCCCAGTTTAACTGCGTGTAAAATGAGACCCCGATGACAATACACCCGATGACTGATCAGTGTTTATTCGCTTCTCGTGCTCTGCCTCCAGGCGCGAGTCTGAGAATTGGTCCGTTGGTGGCCACTTGGCTACTGACCACCGATCACCATTCTGGATGATCTGTCCCCCGACCTCTCTGCCGCCTGATCTGTCGGTGGTCGCTTGGTTACTGACCACCGATCACCATTCTGGATGATCTGTCTCCCTGACCTCTCTGCCACCTGGTCCACGTGTCACCCTTCGAGTGGTCCACGTGGTTCTCTACTGCTGACGTCATCGACTACCGATGACCGATCGGATCACAAGCCCCCCAGTCTTGAGTCGTGAACTCGTTCTCGGCGAAGAGACTAAGTGGTCGTGCCCTCAGTCCACGTGGCAAGTGGGGTCGCATCACGTGCCACCTCACGTGCTGCTTTTTTAACGTTCTAACTTCCTTCCTCGATCTCGCGACACGTGGCCCCATCGACGGCCAGCGTTGTGCGTCGCTAGCGCTTCTCTTATTCAAATTGGCGCGCTCCTTTACTGTTCCTCCATCTTCTTCATTCGACTCCCAGACTCTCTGCGAACTTTTCCTCTGCGCACCTTTCTCTCCTCAAATTCTCTGCTTCCAAATCTCTTGCGATCATCCAAAGGTATGGTTTTTCTTCTCCCAGGCCCCTTCTTGGTCATCTTTACCGATTGCATTTATCATTCTGGTTATCATGCATTCATCTTCTCTATTTCCCTCTCTCGAACCCGCGCTAGGGTTTTTCACCCCCTCACTCTGGCTTCTGCTTCTTCTCCCTCTCTTTTCACCTGGGCATCTCCTTCTCCTTTCCTCTCTCTATTTTCACCGGAACATTCATCATTTCCTCTTCTTCCATTCATTCTGACTTTCGTTTTTCCTCCATTTGCAGCTATCTCGCGATGGCTCGCTTGAAACAAACTGCGCGTTTAGTTGCCTCGTCCTCTGGTGCACAGCCTTCCGCGAGTGCGCCAGCTTCACCACCGCCTGTTGCTACCTCCTTCCATGACAACGCCAGGGTCTACGAATGGGCCTCCCTGGCATTGCTCGCTGAAACCTCCACTCTATTGCCCCAGGGCCACCTCACGTCCTTGCTGAGCCATAATCCTGATGAGCCTTCCTGCGCCATCGACAGGGAGAATGACTTCAATATACGAGTTCGCATTCCTCCTCGAGGAATGCCCATCTGCGCGGATGACAGGGCCACCAATGGGGTGCCCTTCGTCTTCATCTACTCCGCTATCTTCAAGAGGTTGAAGCTGCGCCTCCCTTTCACCTTCTTCGAAAAGGAGCTGATGATGGAGTTAAACGTCGCGCCTTGTCAACTCCATCCACATGCCTGGGCCTTCATCCGGGCATTTCAAATCCTTTGCAGTCATTTCGGGCACAACGCCTCCGTGGACGTGTTCCTCTACTTCTTTGAAGCGAAGAACCCTGGGGACAGGTCCTGGGTTAGCCTGAACGGGGTTGCTGGGCGGGTGCTCCTGGGCCTGTACCAGCAATCCTTCAAAGACTGGAAGGGCAGATTCTACATGATATCTGCTACCCCTCAAAGTCCAAATCTGCTCGAGGGATACCCCCTCTACTGGGTTCCTGGAGTTGAATTCAAGAAGTCCAGGGACCTCGAAGCTATGGCCCCCTACTAGCGCGAGCTATATGGGCTGCTCCTGGGGGCCAAGTACAACTCCGCCCGCCTCATCAAGGATGAATTTGATGTGGTGGCTCTGAAAAAATATATAGGTAGCTCTTCTTGCACTTCTTAGGATACTTGTCTCTTCTCATGCATGTTTTTATGTGCTTTTTGACTTACTTGCATAACTTGGCCAACTAACCCCTCCTTTTCTCGTCTATGCAGACTCAATGACGGGGAAAGACAGGAAGCTGGCCTTGCTGGAGCTTGCCAAGCGCCGGGGAACCAAAGGCACTGGGTCCTCCTCTTCTACAACTGAGCCCATCGCAGCCCCTCTCCTCTCGGTGGCGCCAGCTGAGGGCCCCGAGCAAGGAAAGAAGAGGAAGAGGCTGGTGAAGGCTTCCACTTCACTTGCTGCTGCTGCTACCGTCGCCTCAACTGAAGAGGAAAGCTCTGGCTCTCCTCTTATACACTGCCAGAGGAAAAAGGCAGCAGTTGAGGGGGCTTCGTCTCTCCAGCCTGGAGAGATCGAGGTAGTGGAAGTAGAGGAAGGGCCTTCCCCACCTCCCTGTGCTCAACCTGCCTCAGAGCCCTCCAGTCTTCCTTCTCCAGGTCAGCAGTTGCCTCCAACCTCCCAACTGCCATCTTCCCCCCCAGCAGGCCAATCACCTGGTCCACCTGCTCATCCTGCTGGGGGTCCACCACCACCACTGCCAATCCCCACCGCCACTGCTGAAGGTGGGGGGTCCAGCTCGCGCCCAAGCACTTCGGGGGCCAACCACGAAAACTTCAGCAGGGTCATCACCCTGGTTCGACAACTCATAAGCAACCGGGAGCTTGTCGAGTGGAGTGGTGATGAGGTGGATATGCACCTGGCCAAGCAGGTAGTGCTCTCTCTGGAATTCTCCACCCAGCATCGCAAGCAACTAGCCCTGGAGAAGAGGGTGAAGGATCTTGAGCACGACAAGGAGTCACTGCGAAGTGACTTCGAAGCTGCCCAAGAATCTGTAGAGTTGATGCGGGGCATGGTGGAGAAAGCTAGGAGGGAGTACCTGGCGCAGGTCCAAGAGACCATCAAGACGGAGATCTTGATGGGGCAAGCTGTTAGCTCTTTGGACTGCACTGTGGTGGAGCTGCGGGCCGAGACCTCCTCCCTACGCCAACTGAATTCTCAATTAGTGGGGGAGCTCGAGTCCACCAAAGAAGCAGCTGCTATTGGGGAGAAGAGACTTGAGGAGGTGGAGGGCAAACTGTCTGAAGCTGCCTCCTCCCTTGCTGTCGTTACCACTGAGAGAGATGCTGCGGAGGCCTCAAAGCAAAAACTGGAGGCGGAGAATGCTGACTTGATGAATGTGGGTGCTGATGCCCTTACTGATGGATTCGAGCTAGCACTCGAGCAAATCAGATGCGTTCTCCCGGACCTGGACCTCTCGCAGTTCAGCATCTATCATGAAGTGGTAGATGGAAAGCTCATCCCTCCTGCCCCTTAATCTTTTTTCTTCTCTGTAAATTTAACTTCTGCACAATTTTCTTATTACTCTGAAATTTGTATAAGACTTGACTGTGAATACAAACTCTTAATGCTTCTTCTCTTGCACAAGTTTCTTCCCTTGTATTTTCTTTGAGCTTCACTTATCTTTATGCGCGCGACTAACTGTTAGCTAGCTTAGGTTCAGCGCGATCTTGGGCTTTATCTTTCCTTTCGCACACGACTAAGTGTTAACCAGCTTAGGCTTAGCGCGATCTGCTTCTCTTATTCTTGCGCTTCTACTTGATCACGACTGGCTATTCCCTTAGCTTGGTGTATGACAGTCCTCGTGCGCTGCTTCACACCACTAACCAATCACTGACGACTCATCAGTGATCGTTCTTCGATCTTCACCTAGCTTCCCTGTTGCTCTAGCGCTAAGTGCATAGAGAACCTTGACATCGATCGCTCGAGGTGATGCCTTGTTTTGGGGAAATAAAAGTGTTTCTCGCTAACCCCTCTTACTTTCCCCAAGGTCATCATCCTTCGGGGCGTTGAGTCGTTCATTCCCTGCCTCACTCCTGGGGTGAGAAGGGTTTCGGACTAAGAGCCTTACTGGGCCAGTACTGGTGCATGCCAAGCGGGTAAGGACGTTTTGTCAAAACCTTTCCTTTCCCTCCCTTGGTTTTACTAGCATCCCTGGCTTTTCAAACCTTTAACTGCTTGCGCTCACACCTGGGGCGAGGAAGACTTGGATCGGTGCCAGTACTTGCGCCTAGGGCAAGTAGGGCCTAACCAATCACCTGCACTTGCACCTGGGGCAAGGAGGACTTTAACTTTAATACTTGAGCACACTTGATATGCTGGAAATATTTCTTTAATTGGGTGGCCTCGTTAAAAACCCTCCTTAGGGAAAAGAGTGCCCCCTTGTCTGTTCAACTGTTTCCACCACATACAAAGCATGTATCTTTTAGCGCGAGAACGCCATTACTGTACAATTTTAACTGAAATAAAATTTTAAATGGGTGGCGTTCCACGTTCTGGGGATTGCTCCTCCCTCCAAAGTCTCTAGGCGATAGGCTCCGTTCTCCAATGTCTCCACCACTCTGTACGGGCCTGTCCACTTTGGGGACAACTTGTTCTGCATGTCGTTCTGGTGCGCCTTTCTCAACACCAGATCACCTTCCTGGAAGCGCCTGGGCCTCACTTTAGAGTTGTGCCTCCGCTCTACTCTTCTCTTCACAGCTTTAGCACTGACTCTGGCCTCTTCTCGCACTTCGTCTAGCAGGTCCAGATTCACCCTACGCTCTTCATTGGACTCTTCAGCAACGAAGTTCAAGAATCTGGGGGAGCTCTCCTGTATCTCTACAGGAATCATGGCGTCTGTCCCATAGACAAGGCTGAAGGGTGTCTCATGGGTGCTGGACTGTGGGGTGGTATGATAAGACCATACGATTCTGGGGACCTCCTCTGCCCAGCCTCCTTTAGCCTTGTCTAGTCTTCGCTTCAGCCCCCTGAGCAGTACTCGATTTGCTGACTCCACCTGCCCATTGGTTTGTGGGTGTTCCACTGAAGCGAAAACCTGTTGTATCTTTAACTCTTCACACATCTTCCTCAGCTGATGACTTGTGAACTGGGTGCCATTGTCGGAAACCAGCCTCTTGGGTATTCCGAAACGGCAGACAATGTTCTTCCAGACGAAGTGCTCGACTTTCTGTACGGTGATGTGTGCGACTGGCTCTGCCTCCACCCACTTGGTGAAATACTCGATGGCTACGATGAGGAACTTCATCTGCCTCACCGCCAGGGGAAAGGGTCCTAGGATGTCAATCCCCCATGTATGGAATGGCCACGGGCTATGGATGGACCTCAACTCCTCAGGGGGCGCCTTGTGCCAGTCTGCATGCAGTTGACACTGTTTGCAATGCTGAGCAAACCTTATGCAGTCTTCCTTCAGCTTTGGCCAGTAGTACCCCGCGCGGAGTACTCTACTTGCCAAAGCGCGACCCCCTACGTGGCTTCCGCACACCCCCTCATGCAGCTCAGACATGAGTCTGGTGCATTGCTCGCCGTGCACACAGATCTGCACAGGGTGAGAAAATCCAAATCTAAAGAGGTTTCCATCTATGAACTTACTTGAACTCCTCTTTATCCTTTTGGCCTCTGCCGCATCGAGCGGGAGGATACCATCTTCTAAGTATAGCTGGTATGGCGTTATCCAGGTGTCGGGTTCCTTCCCCGCGTGGACCTCCATCGACTCATCGGTCTTTGATGGTCGCGATCTCACCCCCGGTGCTCTCAGCGTTTCTTGGGTCAACGACCGATGACCGATCGTTAAACGCTCCATTGACTTGCATATATGAAGTACCTGGTTGTCTGACACGAACGCGCGTGGCACCTTCAGGGTCTCCTGAATGACGGTCCTCTGCTTCCCCCCTTTGCCTGAGCTGGCCAGCTTGGCAAGCAGGTCTGCTCTGGCATTTTGCTCTCTTGGTACGTGCACCAATTCAAACTCTGCGAATGACGTCTTCAGGAGCCGCACATACTCCAGGTAGGCTGCCATCTGGGGATCTTTTGCTTGGAACTCCCCTGTAACCTGCCCGGTGACCAGCAAAGAGTCGCTTTTGGCCAGCAGATTTCTTGCCCCCATTTCTCTTGCTAACAACATTCCTGCGATCAGGGCTTCATACTCCGCCTGATTGTTGCTAGCTTTGAAGGCAAAGCGGAGGGACTGCTCGATCAGTACCCCGTTTGGTCCCTCCAGAATGACCCCCGCGCCGCTCCCCTGCTGATTAGAGGAGCCATCCACCGATAATACCCATCGGAAGTCTAATCCTTCCGCAGGTGTCGCGATCGATGACAGCTCGACGACGAAGTCCGCGAACACCTGCCCCTTGATCGGTCCTCGGGGCTCGTACTGGATGTCAAATTCTGACAATTCCACCGCCCATTTGACCATCCTTCCTGCTACATCAGGTTTCTTCAATACGTTCTGGATAGGCAGATCAGTCATCACCACCACTGTGAAGCTGTGGAAGTAATGCCTGAGTCTTCTGGCTGAAAACACCACCGCCAGAGCAGCCTTCTCGAGGGCCTGGTACCTTGTTTCTGGGCCTTGCAGCACCTTGCTCACAAAGTAAACAAGCCTCTGGGTCTGGTCTTGTTCTTGCACCAGGACTGAGCTGACTGCTCTCTCCGTCACAGCAAAGTATAGACGAAGAGGGATGCCTACCTGGGGTTTTCGCAAGACTGGTGGGCTCGCCAGATACCCCTTTAACTTGATGAAGGCCTCTTCGCACTCCTGTGTCCAGAGAAATCTGCTGTTGCGTTTGAGACACTGGAAGTATGGATGGCCTTTCTCCCCTCCAGCGGACATGAACCGGGACAAAGCCGCCAAGCGACCGGTGAGCTGCTGCACTTCCTTCACCGTCGTTGGGCTCCTCATTGCCACGATCGCCGCACACTTCTCTGGGTTAGCTTCGATTCCCCGCTCTGTTAAGAGGAAGCCCAAGAACTTCCCAGCCTCCACACCAAAAATGCATTTCTCAGGGTTGAGCTTCAGCCTGTACTTGGCAATGGTGGTGAATAGCTCTTCCAGATCAGCTGCATGATGATTCCTCTCTTGGGACGTAACCACCATGTCATCTACATAGGCGTGTACGTTCCTTCCCAGCATAGGCGAGAGCACCCTATCCATGAGCCGCTGGTAGGTAGCCCCTGCATTCTTTAACCCGAATGGCATGACCTTGTAGCAGTAGCAAGACCGTTCCGTCATAAACGCAGTCTTGCACTCATCCATGGGGTGCATCCTGATCTGGTTGTACCCCGAGAAAGCGTCCAAGAAGCTGAGTAGCTTTCCCCCCGATGCGCTATCAACCAGAGCATCTATACTGGGTAAGGGGTAAGAATCCTTGGGGCACGCCTTGTTGAGGTCAGTGAAGTCCACGTACATTTTCCACTTGCCGCTTGCCTTCTGAACCAGTACCACATTCGCTAGCCACTCGGGGTACTGGATTTCTCTGATGTGCCCTGCGGCAAGGAGCTTCTGCGCTTCGTCGTGGATCACCTTCCTCTCCTCCTCGTTGAATTTCCTTCGCCTTTGTCGCACAGGTCGAACCATAGGGTCCATCGACAGACGATGGCGAAGGAAATCGGGGTCGATACCTGGCATGTCGGATGCTGACCATGCAAAGGCATTCATGTGCTTCTCAATCACACCCATGATCAGCCTTCGCTCTTCTTCAACGAGGGATCCCCCTAACTTGAACTTTCTTCCCCCGATGTCCGCTTCAACCCACCCCTCAGCTGGGTGGGGCCTTTTCTCATTGGCGATAACCGCCCTCGCGATCCCTGACTCGCGAGGAGTGATCGCGCCTCCCTCTTCTTCTTCAACTTGGGCTACCTGGGAGCCCCCCACCGCAGTATCCGCCATGTATCTCCCTGACCACCGATCGCTCTTCGCGCACGCCTGGTGGTGGTTTCGTGGTGACGTGGCACACACTTCTCTCTTGCTTCAAGCTGTTCTCATAACAGCGTCTTGCCTCAGCCTGATCCGACTTGATGGTTATCACGGTCCCCTCCATCGACGGCAGCTTCAACTTCATGTGCCTCGTCGATGGTATTGCGCCCAACCTATTGAGTGTTGGTCTCCCCAACAAGACGTTGTACGCAGAAGGGGCGTTCACCACCAGGTACTTTATCTTTTCAGTGCGGGCTGTCGTTCCGCCAGTGAACGTTGTCCTCAGCTCGATGTATCCCCGCACCTCTACCTCATCTCCTGCAAAACCGTAGAGACACCCAGTATACGGTCTTAGCTGATCAGGGGACAACTGCAACTTGTTGAATGTTGGCCAGAACATGACGTCTGCCGAGCTTCCTTGATCTACGAGTACTCTATGCACTTGTCTTCCTGCTGTGATGAGAGAAATGACCACTGGGTCGTTGTCGTGCGGGACAACGTCCCGTAGATCAGCTTTCCTGAAGATAATGTCCACTTCAGGGTAATGACTCTCATTTACCGCATCTACCGCCATCACCGATCGAGCGTATCTCCTTCTCTGTGAAGCTGTGCATCCCCCACCAGAGAAGCCTCCTGCGATTGTCTGCACTTCCCCATGCATAGGGACTTCATGCTGCTGTTCTCCAGTCTGGGATCCTGACGCGCGATCACCCTGCGGCTCACGCAGGTAATCTGCTAGAAAACCAGACTTCACCAACTCTGCCAGTTGGTGTCCCAGTGCCAAACAGGAGTGCAGTGTGTGGCCAAAGGCCTGGTGAAACTCACACCATTCGTTCTTCTTCCTTCCAAGTACCTTATCTGTCTTCTCTGGCACTCGTAGTCTTGCTGCTACAGCAGGAAGGGCGATGAGATCCGCCAATCCCACCATGAAGTTGTATCTCGGGGGTGCGCTATTCTCCCTTGTGCGCCCCCTGCTCTGGTCTTTGCCTGGTGCATAGGGACGAGGTTTTTCCCGCACCTTCTTCCCCTCATTGGCCTCATGCATCCTTGCTTGTTGTGGCTTTCCTTGCCCTCCACGCGGTCTTGGTGGTGCAACACTCCCCCTCTTCTCAGAAACCTCTGTTTCTGCCACTATGTGCGCCACCGCCCGTTGTCGGATCTCTGCAAAGGTGCTAGGATGGCTCCTGATGAGAGACTCGCTGAAGGAGCCAGGCAGCACTCCCTTCTTAAACGCGTGCACCAGCATATCTTCATCTTTGCTGGGCAATCTAACCACTTGTGCCCCAAAGCGGTTGAGGTAGTCTTTCAGCGACTCACCTTGGTATTGACGCACGTCAAACAAGTCGTATGACACCACTGCAGGTGCCTTGTTGACGATATATTGCTCAGTGAAGAGCTTTGAAAACTGAGAGAAAGACGTGATATGTCCTTCTGGTAAACTCACGAACCACTCCATGGCGATTCCGCTCAACGTGCTCATGAACATCTTGTAGTACACAGCGTCTGAGCCCCCAGACAACATCATCTGGGTGTGGAACGCCGTCAGATGCGCCTCCGAGTCTTCTACCCCCTTGAACGATGCCTTCACCCCCACCAGGTTGGGAGGCACCATGGTTCCCATGATCTCAGGGGAGAATGGCATGGGGAATGCTCTTGGAGGTGAGGGCTGTCTAGACACCCTTTCGTCAACAATGCGTTCCCTATGCGTCTGCAGCGTCCTTCTCAACTCTTCGTTGACGCGATTCAGCTCGTCGTTCCTGCTTTGCGACGCAGCCAACTCTGTCTGCATCCTTTCTTGTTCAACTTTCGACGCTGCGGCGTTATCCTGCAGCGTGCGCACCATTTCCAGGACCTACGCCATTGTCACAGCTCCTTCGTCAGCAGATGGCGTAGGTGATGGTTGTCTGTTTCTAGGCATCTTTCTCTATCAAAGAGACTGATAAAACTCTGGTGAACTTCAAAAACTGTGGTGTATATGGGACAACGATTCACTCGGGCCCCACGGTGGGCGCCAAATGATTCTGCCGGCAACTCGAACGTGGAGGAATCGCTTCGTAGCACTCTCTGTCCCGTCTACGCGACTGCGTTCTCTGCAGAGTCACCCTCAGAACCTTCTCTCAGATGTCTTCAAACGTGACCTGCAAAACACGCAGACGGCGCCTCTAGCGGCCGTTTGCACTCCGACGATCAAGTTAGTCCACAGAACCACCAAAATGAGAAAACTAGTAGTGTGTGTGAAAAACTCTTGCTCTCTGTTTTTCGTATCCCCTTCTTCTCTCCCTGATTCCTCCTTTTATCTCTCTGTCTCTGTTTCTGGGCATAACAGAATTCTGTTATGCTTTTCTGGCATGTGTCAGAAACCTGTTATGCTTTTTAGAGACAGTGTACCTGCAGAATCAGAGAGTGTGGATGTCTGTGCGTGTCCGCGCGTCTCTGCGCTGGGCTGCGCCTGTCTGTACCCTTAATGGTACGAAGTGCACTTTTGTCTGGACCGCACCCCTCTCAGATGGTGACACGTGGAGGCCTGCAACTCACATCTAACCACACACGTGCCATTTACTGGAAGGGCTCTAGCGCTTCTCTTTGTGTGCCTAAGTTACGCCCTTGCGGAGTAGCTTAGGATATTTCTCTTGTCTGGGTAAATCGCATACTCTTAGGAGAACGTCGGGTGTGGCTGGTCTAGGCACACTCACCAAACGTTGCTCTCTGCGTAGGCGACTTACCCTTCACGATGCCACACACGTAATGGGTTGAGGGAATCACCAATCACTGACTGGTTTACTAGTTCCCTCAGGCCACTCTCGTGCATGATTCCCTGAGGTGTGCTCATGCGAGATCTATGCGTAACGCTCTCGCTAGGAACCTCAGTCCCAGTTTAACTGCGTGTAAAATGAGACCCCGATGACAATACACCCGATGACTGATCAATGTTTATTCGCTTCTCGCGCTCTGCCTCCAGGCGCGAGTCTGAGAACTGGTCCGTTGGTGGCCACTTGGCTACTGACCACCGATCACCATTCTGGATGATCTGTCCCCCGACCTCTCTGCCGCCTGATCTGTCGGTGGTCGCTTGGTTACTGACCACCGATCACCATTCTGGATGATTTGTCTCCCTGACCTCTCTGCCACCTGGTCCACGTGTCACCCTTCGAGTGGTCCACGTGATTCTCTGCTGCTGACGTCATCGACTACCGATGACCGATCGGATCAAATATTATTAATGTTATGAAATATTTTACTGTTATAAAATATTCATAATATTTTTAAATATTATTACATTTTATTAATACTCTTAAATTATTAATACTATTAATATTATTAATACAGTTAAACATTATTAAATATTATTAATATTATGAATACTATTATTAACATTATTAAAATTATGAAATATTTTACTATAATTAAATATTGATAATATTTTAAAATATTATTTATACTATTAAATATTATTAATTTTATTCATACTATTAAATATTATTAATACTATTAAACACTAGCGGGAACAAAGGCGCTCTCGCGCCTTCGTATCCGCATTTTTTTAATTTTGTCATTTATATATATATATATATGTTCCCGCCGGTTGACCAGGGCCGTTTTTATGCGTGGCTTGTCCTTGCGAGCTAGGGCACCTTCGTTATGCTCCGTCTGTGAGTACCTGAAAAGAAGTGAACAAAGGGGCGCCCTCGCGGCCGTTTGGACTCCGACGATCAAGTCAGCTAGCGAGAAACATCAAAGGTGACACACCTCCATATCGGAACACCGTGACTGGATGCACTGAAGGTGGTCGAAAATACTGTGTAACTAATACTGTGTTGCCCTAATTGTTTGTGCGCACAGTGGGTGCGCAGCGAAACAACTAGGGTTTACGTGTGTGTAAAAAAACTGCGAGAATTAGGTCAAAACTCGGATCCCTTTTCAAACGTCCCAAGGCCCCTTTTTATACACTTCCCGCATTTAAAGCGCTTTAAAGCGCATTGGAAGTGTATCAAAATGTGCCTTGAAACATTTGATACGTAAACTAAATTAACGCGTACCCTAGCGAAGTTTCAGGAAAATATTAATATTCCAGTGCTTATTGCCACGTGTTCTTCTGACTTTATCGTTATTATACACAGAGAGCCTCACAGTGTCGTAACCCAACTTGGGGTTATTCCATTGTGCGATTCCTCTTTCCTCGAAGTGCATATGGCACGTGGGGTGACTTTCTGGGTGCCAACTCAGGCGCCCCAACCTTTAGTCACTTCACCTGGGAGTGTATCTACCTTCCTCTCGCACTACGCACGTGGTTTGTGCCTGGGGGTGGCCCTCTCGTGGGTCATATCTATCCCAGGGGCCTCCCAGCGGTGGCATGAGTACTTCACGAGTCAGGTTACTCCCTACTGGTACTAGAACTATGGCCTTGAAGCCACCTTTCTTTTCTCCTCGTTACTGCTCTGGGCTACGTCTTAACCCGACGATGCTTCAACCTGGCGACATCCTCTACTGGCGACGCCTTCTCTTGGCGACGCCTCATCTTGGCAACGCCTTATCTTGGCGACGCCTTATCTTGGCGACGCCTCAAGCGGTCAGTCTGTTGACTTCCTTCCTTGGACTCCTTTAGTGGTGCCACTATATGTTGACTTTTGCTTAATCGTTGACTTTGACTTTGGTCAACGCCCGGGGACGGGACGGTACACAAGCCCCCCCAGTCTTGAGCTAACACTTCTTTCAGCAAAAAGACTAAGGCCTCGCCCTAGCATCCACGTGTCATTCCTGCTGAAGTGACATTCCTTTGATTAGTTGACGTGACGCTCTTTGAGCGTCTGACGCGACATTCTCTGCGCTGAAGATGTGACGTTTTAAGTTGCGCGCTAATCTCTCGACACGTGGCACAATCCTATGGCTGGGGACGAGTGTCGTTTGGCGCTTCCAAGTTAACGTTATAACCTTTCGAAATCGCGCGCTCAGGCACTGTTTCATCTGTTCTCTTCGCATTCTACTCACTGTTCACCTTCTTCTCCGAAAGCTCTCTCTACATTCTTCGTTCTCTCCTTAGCACTTCCAAAACCGATACTCAAAAGGTACGATTTTTCTCCTTCAATGGCCCTCTTCTTTAACTTTTTGTACTGATATAACTGCCTGGGCCTGTTTATTTTCCTTGCATTCCCATTTTTCTTCCTCATTTCTCTGTTTCTCCCATTCTGAACTTCTCGCATGGGTAGGGGTTTTCTTAGGGCTTCTTCCCCTTTTTCTTCCTGACCCCATTCATTAAACCTTTTCTCTTCTTCATTCTCCAGTTTCTTCATCAATGGCGCATACCAAAACAACGGCCAACCCCTCCACCCTCCAAAGCCAACCCTCCACCCTCCAGACAAGATGCTCGAGGAGTACTCGAGCTTGGTCTCCATAAAGGCCTGGAGGGACAACAAAGCAAGAAACAACAAATTCAATAAAAGTACTTCAAGAAGTGATGAAAATTATGGAAAAACAAGACTAAGACAAACTTGTATGGATTCAAAAAGGAAAATACTCAAACATATGGTAGGAAATATAAAGAAAACAACAATAAAACTCAAATAAGCCTAAAAACAGAACCGTAAATTGCAAGAAATTAAAGAGCTCTTGAAATTAAAGTGCAACACAACTCAAAATTTAAACAAGAACACACCTAAACTCTTGATACCACATGATGTGATTCCACGAGCACAATTTGAATGATTCTTGACATTCTTAGGAATCATCTTGAGTTGGATATGAGATAGGCACTTTATCATAGAATTGGATCAAGGTTCTATGAACAAGAACTCACCAAGACTAGTACCAAAACCCAAACTCATATGGAAGTTCCACATATTGTCAAATTGAACCGATTAAATTGGAAGAAAAGGCAAATGCACCGAACAAAATGTGTAAAAACTGAATTGCACCGAACAAATAGCTAGAAAAGGAAGAAGAACCAAAGATTAACAACAAAGAAGCAATTGAACCGAAGCAAAACTAATAAGAACAGAAAATGCCGAACAGAAATTCAAAGGAAGCAAGCTAAGACATGAACAAACAAAAGAGAAGGAAGGAAGGAGAAGAGAAAGCTCATGAAGGTGGAGGAATGGTTGGATGATCACGCCACTTAGAGGATGGTGACTCCAAGATGAGTGTGCATGCCGCCACTTGAGGTAACCATGGAACTCTCAAGATAAGACTAGTGAAGAAGGCACAAAGCTCTCCAATGCTCTCTCAAAAATTGAGTATAGTTTCTCGAATCAAAATTCAAATCTGAAAAATACAAAGGCAGCACCTTAATTTATAGCCTAGAGGTGCTGAAATGAAAAGCTAAATGAATTCAAAATTCCCCCCAAATACAAATGAAAGTGGCGCCAACTATAGTCATGAGGAAGGTGTGACCTTCTCTCTCACTTTGGCACCTCCCTATTACTCCTACACCTATCTACTAACACACCCCCCTAAGACTCCTAATCTAAAGACCTAAAGATGCTTTAACAAAAGAGGTTTCTAATGTTTCCCTCTAAGCACCTTCAAACAAAGAAATTACAAAAAGAGAAAATAAACGTCCATTAGCTCCTAAAGCTTTGAACATGCTTCTTGTAAGCCTTTGAGGTGGGCTTTGACCTGCATGGGCGTCCTCCACTTGAGCCTCAACCTCCTCTTGCTCTTGATGATTGGCCTCCATGTCCACTTGAGCTTGATCTCCATCAACGAAGGTTGAGGCTGGCTCATGTTATGAGGTCCAAAGACGGGGCTTTGGCGAAGGAAGTTGGGGGGTCCCCCCTTCCAACCTCCAATGCCTCTCCATCTTCTCCCAATTCTCTCCCTCAACCTACCACGACGCCATCAACTCCATCAGTCCAACCTTCTCCTAATCAGCCTCCACACTCTCCACCTCCCATCGCGGCCATGCCTCTCGCGCTGGCCGAAGCTGCTGCTCCCTCAGCCCCCCTTGACAAAGGAAAAAGGGTGTGGAGGTGGTTTCTGATGATGAAGAATCTGCTGAGGGGCAGGTCTTCAAACGACAAAGGACAACTCATCATGCCCCTCAACAAGTTGCCTCTGCCACTTCCTCTTCACATGGGGCCGAATCCTTGAGGGAGGACCCTCCAAGCGCCACTTCCCCCCCCCCTTCAACCGATGGATTTGGAGGGAGGGGTCGAAGCTGAGCCCACAACCGTTCCTCCACCTGCCCCAGAACTCCCCCTCCCCATGCAAGATTCACTAAGGGGTTTCTTGGGTAGCCTTTCCCCGCGCGGCCAGGCTGAAAGGCCCCAAAAGGAAAGCCTTTATTACTATATGAGCGCCTTCATGTCCTGCGCCCATTCCTGGCATGCGCAGGCCAGGGCTAAAGCTGTCGAAGCTTCTGCCTTCCAAGCGCTGGAGAAAGAAGTTGCCTCTCTGAAGGAGGAGAAGGAGAGGCTAGCCACTCACTAGGGGCGTCAAGAGGATGCCTACAAGACGTCTCTGAGGGTGGCTCAGAAGGCAAAGGAGGAGGCTAACAGACGGCTGCATGAGGTGTCTCAAGCCAATGCTGAGCTCCTCAATCAGGTGGTGCCCCTTCGAGTAAAAATCATCGATCTCGAGGAGGCAGCCAAGACCTCTAAGGCGCAGCAGAAGAAACTTGAAAACCAGTGCATTGATCGGGAGCAAACATTGGGGAAAACTGAAGCTGCGCTCGAGGAAAAGACTGGGGAATGCTTCCGACTAGCCGCCGAGAACGCCACCCTCCAAGCCAAGGTCCAAGAGCTAATTTCTACCTTGGCCTCCAAGGACCAAGAGATGGCCACTCAAGCTGCCAACTTCAAGGTTGCTGAGGATAAGCTGATAGGGGAGGCTGCCACCGGTTTCACCGATGGGTTCGCAGAGGCTCTTGTCCAAGCTGCCTGTGCAAACCCTGGCATCGACGTCTCTGGGTGTAGCCCCTTGAATGAAGTGGTCGATGGCAAGCTTGTGCCTTTGAAGGCCTCTGAGGAATAGCCTTTACTTTGCGCTTCAACAAAACATTTGACGTGTATATAGTTACCTTTTGCTTAATTTGTAATTGTCATGAACCTTATTTGTAATTATAACTTTTGAATTTGCTTAAATGCCTGCTCGAATTTGGTCCTCATATTCTTGTCTCCTTCTAACTTCTCTTGCACTTTTATCTGTTTCTGCTTTCTTTCCCATATCAAAGGAAATATCTGGTACTCACCTTCTACGCGTTTCTTCATTGCTTCATTGTTTCGTTTCTTCTCTTGTCTCTGATAGCTCATGCTTTTATGCTTCTCTTTCTTACTCTTTGAATTTCTTTTTCCCTCTGAACTTATAAAAATCTTCAACTTGCTTTTTGCTTACTTTTCTTGTGCCCGAGGCACTTGTAGCCAAAGGCATTGCCAACTTTCTCTTCACTTTAGGACGAAAAAAGGGAGTCTCTCCTTTTCTGGCCTCCACATCGCTCAAGGGCGAGGGGGGACTTGATCTCTTCTATGGCCTCAACATCGCTCGAGGGCGAGGAGGACTTATCTTACCTGTACTGGGTGTCTACGCTTGAGGAGAGACCTGCTCTTGGTGTCCTCAGCGTGTCTAAACACTTGGGATAAAAGTCGCGCTTTGGTGCCCACGCCCGTGGAGAGGCCTATTACAACAGCGTCGTATCGCCCACGGGGTGTCTAAACTCCAGAGCAACTTAGCCCTTATCTCTTTGCGCTTGGTGCCCACGCCTTAGGAGGGGCCTACTACACCAGCGTCGTATCGTCCTTAGGGTGTCTGAAAACACCAAGGCGAAGTGTCTAAACATCAGACGCTGGGGCTAGCTGTTCCTACCTGAGGAGGGGGTGTCCCGCGGGAATCCCATAACCCCTGCTCAGGGACTAGGCACCCAGATTTTTAGCTTACGTCTAACATCTGATATCGGGGCTAGCTATTCATACCTAAGGAGGGGGCGTCCCGAAGGAATCCCTTAACCCCTGCTCAAGGACTAGGCGCCCGGATTTTGAACTTATGTCTAACATTTGATACCGGGGCTAGCTATTCATACCTGAGGAGGGGGCCTCCCGAAGGAATCCCTTAACCCCTGCTCAAGGACTAGGCACACGAATTTTAACCTTTACTCAACATACCTCTTATCTCGTTATGCACTTGACCTTCGCTCCTTAATTTGGCGATGTTTCGCCTTGGCGACGCCTCATTTTGGCGACGCCTCACCTTGGCGACGCCTATGTTGGCGATGCCTCGTCTTGGCGACGCCTCGACGCCTGGCGTTGCCTTGAGTCTTTGTCTTTTGTTTCTTTAATCTTTGATCTTACATGAGCGGGAAAAACTAAGGCAGAAATATCTTAAACTTCTCTTTTCTTTATTTGGGTGACCTCATTAAAAAACCCCCGGGAGGGAAAAAGAGTGTCCCCTTTACAAAATTTCAACTGAAATAAAACTTTAAATTCGCCGCTTTCCAACTATGTGGGATGGGGCCTCCTTCTAGAGTCTCTAACTTATATGAACCATTCCCCTTGGCTTTGATTACTCTGAACGGTCCAATCCACTTGGGAGACAACTTGTTTTCCAACTCGTAAGGGTGAGCCTTCCTCATGACTAGATCACCAACCTGGAATTGTCGCAACTTCACCTTAGAGTTGTACTGACGCTCCAATCCTCTCTTCACAGCCTCAGCCTTTATTCTCGCCTTTTCTCTTGCCTCGTCTATCAGATCCAGGTTCACTTTCCTTTCTTCGTTGGACTCTTCTGCCACGAAACCTAGGAAACGACGCAAGCTCTCGTGGATCTCCACTGGGATCATGGCGTCCGACCCATACACTAGGCTGAAAGGCGTCTCCATGGTGGAAGATTGAGGCGTGGTGTGGTAAGCCCATATGATCCTTGGTACTTCTTCTGCCCACGCCCCTTTAGCCTTCTCAAATCTGCGTTCAAACCCCTCAACAAAACTCTATTCGCTTACTCGACCTGCCCATTCGTCTGGGGGTGTTCGACTAATGCAAACACCTGCTTGATTCCTACTTCTGTACACAGTTTCCCCAACTGTTGGCTCGCAAACTGGGTGCCATTATCTTAAATGAGACGCCGCGGTACCCCAAAACGACACATAATGTTCTTCCAAACAAAGTGTTGTACTTAATGCGCAGTGATCTGTGCCACTGGTTCTGCCTCTATCCACTTTGTGAAGTACTCGATGGCAACGATCAAGTACTTCATCTGCCTTATCGCCAGTGGGAATGGGCCTAGGATATCAGTCCCCCAAGTATGGAAAGGCCATGGGCTGTATATGGATATCAGTTCCTCTGGCGGCGCCCTGTGCCAATCAGCGTGCATCTGACACTGCTTACAACGCTGGGCGTATCGAACGCAGTCTTCTCTTACCGTCGACCAGTAAAAACCTGCACGTACTGTGTACTTCATAATGTTCTTCAACTGAAATAAAATTTAAATTGGCTGCATTCCAGCTGCGTGAGATGGGGCCCCCTTCCAGAGTCTCTAACTTGTACGAACCATTTCCCTTGGCTTCGGTTATTCTGAAGGGTCCGGTCCATTTGGGAGACAACTTGTTCTCCACACAATCCTTGGCACTTCTTCTGCCCACGCCCCTTTAGCTTTCTCTAGTCTTCGCTTCAGCCCCCTCAGCAAAACTCTATTTGCTGATTCTACCTGCCGATTCGTCTGGGGGTGTTCGACTGATACAAACACTTGCTTGATTCCTACCTCTGCACACAGCTTCCCCAACTGTTGGCCCGCAAAATGAGTGCCATTATTTGAGATGAGACGCCTTGGCACCCCGAAACGACACACAATGTTCTTCCAAACGAAGTGTTGTACCTTGTGCGCAGTGCTCTGTGCCACTGGTTCTGCCTCTATCCACTTCGTGAAGTACTCGATGGCGACTATCAAATACTTCATCTGCCTTATCGCCAGAGGGAAAGGCCCCAGAATATCGATTCCCCATGTGTGGAAGGGCCACGGGCTACAAATCGACCTCAGCTCTTCTGGAGGCGCCTTGTGCCAGTCAGCGTGCATCTGACACTGCTTGCATCGCTGGGCGTATCTCACACAGTCTCCCTCACTTATGGCCAATAAAACCCCACGCGAATCACCTTGGAAGCTAGTGATATTCCCCCTACGTGGCTTCCACAAGTCCCCTCGTGGAGTTCCGACATGATCCTCGTACACTCGTCGCCACTCACACATGTCAGGATTGGGTGTGTGAACCCATGCCTAAATAGCACCCCATCGACGAGAGTGTACCTTGCAGAGTTCTTCTTTATCCTCTTTCCCTCTTCAGGCTCTGCTGGGAGAATCCCGTCTGCAAGGTATCGCCTATAAGGCGTCATCCACGTGTCTCCTTCTTGCAAGGCACATACCTGCACATGCTTTTCTTCCTCGGGCGAGGCCGCGTAGGTGCTGATGCGGGGTGTCCTCGTCGTATCTTGAGTCAAAGAGCGATGGGTCCTTGGCTTTCCTCTTGTTGCGCTAATGTGAAAAACGTCCACCCTGTTGTCCTCCACAAATTTTCGCGGTGCTTTGAGCGTTTCTTGAATGACTGTCCTCTGCCTTCCCCCCTTGCCAAAGCTGGCCAGCTTGGCGAGCAGGTCAGCTCTGGCATTTTGCTCTTTAGGGACATGTACTAGCTCAAACGTATCGAAAACTCCCTTCAACACTTGAGCATACTTTAGATATGCTGCCATTTGTGGGTCCTTTGCCTGATACTCCCCAGTCATCTGCCCTGTGACCAACTGTGGATCACTCTTTACCAGGAGGCTCTGCGCGCCCATTTCCTTGGCCAAGAGCATTCCAGCAATCAGTGCCTTGTACTCAGCCTGGTTATTGCTTGATTTGAAGGTGAAGTGTAGGGCTTGCTCGATCAATACCCCGTTAGGCCCCTCCAAAACTATTCCCACGCCACTCCCCTGTTGATTGGAGGACCCATCAACTGAGAGCATCCACTGTGATCCTAACTCCACCTCTTGGGGGGCACCTCTTGGTGAAAGCTCTGCAACGAAGTCTGCATAGACTTGCCCTTTGATAGATCCCCTAGGCTCGTACTGGATATCAAACTCTGATAGCTCCACTGCCCAACGAACCATCCTCCCAGCGACATCTGGCTTCTGAAGCACTTTCTGAATGGGGAGGTCCGTCATAACCACCACTGTGAAACTATGAAAATAGTGGCGGAGCCTCCTAGCCGAGAACACCACTGCTAGCACCGCCTTCTCCAATGATTGGTACCTTGACTTTGGGCCTTGCAGAGCCTTGCTTACTAAATAGATGGGCCTCTGCACTTGATCCTACTCCTGGACCATCACAGAACTGATAGCCCACTCAGTCATAGCGAAGTACAAACGAAGGAGGACGCCTTCCCGTGGCTTGCAAAGCACCGGCGGCGTCGCCAAGTACTTCTTTAACTTGAGGAATGTTGCTTCGCACTCATCTGTCTATGCAAAACGGCTATTCCTCTTGAGGCACTGAAAGTAGGGGTGGCCCTTCTCACCTCCGGCGGACACGAACCTTGACAAAGCTGCCATCCGCCCAGTCAGCTGCTCCACTTCTTTCACTGAGGTTGGGCTCCTCATGGCAATGATAGCTGCGCACTTATCAGGGTTCGCCTCTATCCCCCTCTCAGTGAGCATAAATCCTAAGAACTTCCCCGCCTCGACGCCAAAAACGCATTTTTCCGGGTTTAACTTGAGGCTATACTTGGCTATTGTGGCGAACAGCTCTTCCAGGTCATGGGGGTGTCGCCCTCTTTCCTGAGAGGTCACCACCATGTCATCAACATAGGCATGCACGTTTCTCCCCAGCATAGGCGCGAGGACCCTATCCATCAGTCTCTGGTAGGTGGCGCCTGCGTTCTTCAGCCTAAACGGCATGACCTTGTAGCAGTAGCTACATGTCTCCGTCATGAACGCCGTTTTGCTCTCATCCTTTGGGTGCATTTTTATCTGATTGTACCCCGAAAACGCGTCTAAGAAGCTCAGCATCTTGCACCCTGAGGCGCTATCCACCAATGCATCGATGCTAGGTGTACCGATCAGATCATCGGGTGTGATGACGTGGATAGTAAGTCACTACGTGGGGCGTGCTTAGCGGGACACGTGGACAAGAGAAAGATGAATGGTCAAGAAGTTAGCATAATCGCCGTTTTTGGAACTGGCGTTCTACAGTGTACATAGTTGGTTGTCGCCAGGTTTTCGTATCATCGCCGTGTTAGATGATGGAAGATCAGGTGGTCAGGAATCGCAACAAGAGGCACATCGCCGGATTTCCCAGTAAACTTGGTTGAAGCTGTTGGAGGTTCAGGCGTGTAGGTTCAGTAAAGATGATCATTACGTCAGCATGAAGCATGGAGGTTAAGTGAGTTGGAGGACACAACTTGCTCATCGATGACGGGATTCCCAGAGTGGACATTCGTCGATGGCAAGGTACCCTCAGCTAGAACATGCATGGCGTGGCGGGGAGGAAAGTGGCACCTGCGACAAGCGATATCACAGAGATGATGTACTTTGTTGCATCCGATACTCGCTTTGTCGGGTGGCGTTCCAGAGCGCGTTACGTGCTAGGTTACACCTTGAATAGGAGATTTGGCCGCATAACAGGATGCTACATAGAAATGACGCTTAAATCACTCTAGCCCAGATGATAACACGTGTAGGGTTGGATGCTGCATAGAAATGACGCTCAAATTACCCCAGCCCAGATGACGACACGTGCAGGGTTGGATGTTGCATAGAAATGACGCTCAAATTACCCCAGCCCAGATGATGACACGTATAAAGTTGGATGCGAGCTACGCGTTCAAAGTGTAACCGTCTGGAGAGAGAAAATACCTAGGTATAAAAGGTAAACTTAACAGAATTTGCAGAGGTACGTTCATGACGACTCATTTAGTTTTCTCTCAGATTTTGGGTGTTCCTGTTACTGACTTGAGCGTCGGAGCGCCATCGGCCGCAGAGGCGCCATACTGTGTTTTCAGGTTCTTAGAGAGACAATCTGTAGCGTGGACTTGAAGCGCACGTGGTGTTAAAGCTGGTGAGGAAAGATCGTGACGAGGCATCGTTCTTGCGCTTAGTCAACCGGCAGAATCATCTGGCGCCCACCGTGGGGCCGTGTAAAAGGTGATTCCCAACCACAGTTCGAGTTTATTGAAGTTTTGGTGATTTCTGTTCGATTGCTTGCTGTCACAGTCGGTTTTCCGGAGTTGCACCGTTTGCCTAGGGTTCTAATCAGTAAAGTGGAGTTTCTCTGAGTTGTTGAGGTTTCTATCAATTGATTGCTGGATCAATCGTCTCTCTGTAGTTTGTTCGAAGAGTTTGCAATCTTGTTCTGATTCGGAGTGTTTGTGATTACGATTTTGGTGTGATTTCCTGAAGTTTTTTGAGAAAGGATGAGGGCAATGCGATCCAGTTCAGTCGCGCCGTCAACAGAAGACGACGCTGTATCTATGGCGCAGGTGATGGAAATGATGAGGACGTTGCAGGAGAACGTGGCTGCATCACGTTCTGAACAAGAGAGAATGCACGAGGCACTAGTGGCCTCACAAGCTAGAAATGAAGAGCTTAACAAAGTGAATGAAGAGTTACGTAAAGCCCTTCAGGGATAGAAGGAGCGTGCGACTGGGGACAAATCTGCACCCCCGTCCCCACCGCGTAATTTTCCAATGCCGTTTTCTCAGGAGATCATGGACACGGTGGTTCCTGCAAATGAGGTAGCGGTGAAAGCATCTTTCACCGGGGTGGAGGATCCCGAGGCTCATCTCACGGCGTTTCACACGCAGATGATGCTCTCAGGCGGTTCGGATGCATTCTACTGCAAGGTGTTGATGAGTACTCTCAGTGGAATAACGCTGGAGTGGTTCGTCAGTCTGCCTACCGGCCACATTACCACCTTCCAGCAGTTCTCCAAGATGTTCGTCGAGCAGTACATAGTAAACAAGGCACCGCCGTTGGTGTCTTACGATTTGTTCGATGTGAGGCAGTATCAAGGGGAGTCTCTGAAGGATTTTTTGAACAAATTCGGGGCTCAGATTGATCACTTGCCAGGTAAGGATGAAGATATGTTTGTGCACGCCTTCAAAAAGGGCGTGTTGCTTGGACCGTTTAGTGAATCGCTGATCAGGAGCCACCCCGCCACGTTTATTGAAATCCGGCGACGTGCCGTTGCTCACATCGCCGCTGAAAGTGAAGTTTCCGAGAAGAGAGGGAATGTGGCTTCAGCTAAGCCACGCGCTCAGACCAGGATTCAGCCGCAGAGGGTGATGGAGGCGGCGGCAGGGAAGAAGGATCAAAGGGTGCATCATCCTTATGATCCAAAGAAGAGCAAGGGGAAGGGGTCAGGGCGGCCTAGAGAGTTTAATCGCCCACCGAGGTACGAGTTTGTGATGGGATTGGCTGACCTGATCGCCATTCCGAATATTGCTGCCAGGCTCAAAGTACCTGAGAAGACGACGGATAAGGTGTTGGGGCAAAAACCGGACGCGTGGTGTGAGTTCCACAAGAGTTTTGGCCATTCCATCAATTCGTGCTTGGCTTTGGGTTACCAACTCGTCGATTTGGTCAAGTGTGGGTTCTTGAAAGACTATTTGCTGGAGAAGCAAACGGGGCAATCGTCAGGTTCACAACCGGCGAGCAGTGAGGGACAGCATCATGAAGTACCCATTCACGGCGAGATCCACACTATAGTTGGTGGATTCTCGGGTGGTGGGTGTACTGCATCACAGGGGAAGAAATATGCAAGGTCTGTGATGTCAGTAGAGGCTTTTGAGGATCACTCGCCCGATGTGGACATCACGTTCACCAGAGAAGATCTTAGGGATGTTGTGCCCCATGACAACGATCCCATTGTAATCTTGCTCGTTACGGCGGGGAGGATGGTTGATCGGGTGTTGGTCAATCAAGGAAGCTCGGCGGATGTTATGTTTTGGCCGACCTTCGGAAAGTTACAGTTATCCCCTGACCAGCTGAGGCCATATGTGGGCTACTTATACGGTTTTGTTGGTGATCAAGTGGAGGTCAGGGTGTACATCGAGTTAAGAACGACGTTCACGGATGGGGTAGCCTCGGGCACATAGAAGATCAGGTACCTTGTTGTCAACGCTCCTTCGGCATATAATATCCTGTTGGGAAGGCCAACACTCAACAGGATAGGAGTTGTGCCTTCAACGAGGCACATGAAGGTCAAGTTACCTACAATGGAGGGGGTGGTTATCACCATCCGCTCTGATAAAAAGGAGGCAAAGAAGTGCTATGAAAATAGCCTGAAGAACAAGAGATCGGTGAGCCATGTAACCACAATGCCGCCCCCTGGTGTGGAGCCTAAACAGGAAAATCGGCGAGTTATGGACACAGCATTTTAGGTGGCCACTGAAAGGGATGTGGTGATGGCGGATGTTTAGGCAAGGTGCGAGAACGCCGCTCGGGTTGAGGAAGAGAAGGACTGCCCGGAAGTCGCCAGGGAGTCAGGAATCGCAAGAGCAGTGATCGCTAGTGAGAAGAGGCCTCAGCCGGTCGAGGATTGGCTTGAGAAGAAGATTGGCGGCAAAACGTTTAAGCTGGGGAAGACTTTTGACGATGACACACAAGACCAGATCGCCAAGGTGATAGATAGACATCTGGACGTGTTTGCATGGTCTGCTTCAGACTTGCCGGGAATTGACCCTGATTTCTTGTGTCACCGCCTAACGATGGATCCTCAAGTCAAGTCAATCCGACAAAGAAGAAGAAAGTTTAACGAAGAAAAGAGGCAAGCGATCAGGGACGAGACGCAGAAACTCCTTGCGGCAGGTCATATCAGGGAGATTCAATATCCGGAATGGCTCGCCAATGTCGTTCTGGTCAAGAAGAGCAATGGGAAATGGCGAATGTGCGTTGATTTCACATATTTAAATAAAGCCTGTCCAAAGGATTCTTATCCTTTGCCATGTATAGATGCCCTGGTGGATAGTGCGTCAGGGTGTAAATTGCTCAGTTTCTTGGACGCCTTCTCGGGATATAACTAGATTAAGATGCATCCGGTGGATGAGGAAAAGACTGCTTTCATGACGGAGAGGTCGTGCTATTGCTACAAGGTGATGCCCTTTGGGCTGAAAAATGCGGGAGCCACGTACCAGAGGCTAATGGATAAGGTGCTTACGCCTATGCTTGGGAGGAATGTACAAGCATATGTCGACGATATGGTCGTGACGTCAATGGAGAAGCGTAGGCACGTTGCTGATCTGGAAGCGTTGTTCGTTACAATAGCCAAGTACAAGCTGAAATTGAATCCCGAGAAGTGCATTTTCGGCGTGGAGGCAGGGAAGTTTCTGGGATTCCTTTTGACTGAGAGGGGAATTGAGGCAAATCCCGACAAGTGTGCCAACAATTTGGCGATGAGGAGTCCTGCCACCGTAAAGGAGGTGTAGCAGCTTACAGGCTGGATGACCGCCCTGTCTCGGTTCGTATCTGCCAGTGGAGAGAAAGGCCACCCGTATTTCCAATGTCTACATAGGAATAATAGGTTTGTCTGGACAGGGGAATGTGAAGAAGCTTTTGTCAAGCTCAAAGAGTATTTGGCGAGCCCGCCGGTTTTGTGCAAACCTCAAATAGGAATGCCCCTCAGGTTGTATTTTGCCATAACTGAGAAGGCGATAAGTGCGGTACTCGTCTAGGATGAAGATCAAGTCCAGAAACCTATTTATTTCGTCAATAAGGTGTTGCAGGGCCCAGAAGTGAGATATCAGGCCTTAGAGAAAGCAGTTGTTCCGGCCGGTTGACCTGGGACGTCTTTGTGCGCAACCTCGCCCGTCAGCTAGGGACACCTTCCCACTGGCTACATGTGGATTCCTGCAAAGAAGGACAAAAGGGCGCCATAGCGGCCGTTTGCACTCCGACGTTCAAGTCAGCTAGCAAGAAACACCAAAAACTCTACACCTCCGTATCGGAGCACCGTGAATGGCACTCTGAAGGTGGTCAAAAGGAACTGTGTATTGTGTATATTTTCTCCTTCTGGCAAACAATCTTTCTCTAGTCCCTTGTGCGTAACCTCAAGGCTCGAGCAAGGAACTAGAATCTCTCTGGAAAATTTGCCAAAACATCCAACCTCGTTTCCAACATCCCAGGTTCTATTTAAACGCCTCTAGCATTTAAAGCGTCTTAAAGCGCATTTAATTATGAAACGCTCAGCGCCTTTAGGACGTTTAAACCGCCTGAAGCATTTAAAGTACCTTAAAACGCTCGAAAAGTAAACTTTAATTACCTTTAAATAGCTTTAATTACCTTATACCTGACAAGTGGATGTTTCTGTTTTGACTTGGCTGCTATTACACGTGGAGGGCCTCACAGCGCCGTGACCCCACTTGGGGGTATTTCCTCGTGTGAGTCCTCCTACCTGGGAGTGCATCTGCGCAAGGGGTGACTTTTTGGGTGCCAACTCATGCCCCCAAACATCTAGTCACTCACTTTGAGAGCGTATCTACCTTCCTCTCGTACCCTGCACCTGGGTACCCCTAGGCGTGACCCTTCTCATGAGCCGTAACTATCCCAAGGGCTTCTCTGGGGCGACACGGGCACTTCGCGAGTCAGATTGCTCTCCACTGGCGCTATTACTATGGCCTTGAAGCCACCTTTCTCTTCTCTTTAATGCTACCCTGGGTTATCGGGGTTTGAGGCCTTCCCACGGCGTCACTCCCTCCACGGTCTTTCCTACCCATGGGTATTGGGGAGCAACACTGTGGTTGCCTTGCTTTTGTGACATTTTACCTTGGCGATGCCCTACCTTGGCGACGCCTACTAAGCGACGTCTTATCTTGGCGACGTTTCCTCTTGGCGACGCCCCGCCTTGGCGATGCTTGCACTTGGCGTCGTCTCACCTAGGCGACGCCTTATGTTGACTTTGACCTCGACGTTGACTTTGACCTTGACTTTGTCAATGCCCGGATACGGGACGGTACAGCAGCGCTGGCGGTTGGGTTTTCAACAAGGAGGCTGCGTCATTACTTCCAGAGTTTTACAGTGTTAGTAATGACTGATTTACCCATCTAGAAGGTTTTGAAGAAACCGGATGTAGGTGGAAGGATGGTAAAATGGGCAGTGGAGTTGTCAGAATTCGATATTAAGTATGAGCCCTGAGGACTGATAAAGGGGCAAATCTTCGATGACTTTGTGGTCGAGCTCTCTTCTGAAACAGCGCAGAGTGCGGGGGATGATTTTCGTTGGGTGCTCCCAGTGGATGGGTCGTCTAACCAGCAGGGTAGTGGAGCTATTTTGGAGGGGCCCAACGGTGTGTTGATAGAACAATCTCTGAGGTTTGCCTTCAAAGCCAACAATAATCAAGCGAAGTAATTGGGCAGGTAACTGGCGAGTTTCAGGCTAAAGATCCGCAAATGGCGGCTTAGCTGGAGTATTTGCAAGAGTTAAAGAGGTCTTTTGTTTTGTTTGAAGTGGTACACGTGCCAAGGGAGCAGAATGCCCGAGCTGACTTGCTAGCCAAGCTCGCCAGTTCGGGCAAAGGGGGCAGGCAGAGGACCGTCATGCAAGAAACTTTGAAGACACCTCAAGCATTTGTGCCAGATCATCAGGTCCTTTAAATTTGCATGTCGATGGAAGGGATGGCGAGGAGTCATAGATCCTTGACTCAGGAGACTTTGAGGACGCCGAGAGTTAGAGCACATCTAGTGGGAGAGGTAAAAATGATGCAAGTTTGTGCTATCCATGAGCCAGATACATGGATAACGCCATACCAACGCTACATGGCGGATGGCGTGCTCCCAATGGACCCGACAGAAGCTAGAAAGATAAAGAAGAACTCCAACAGGTTCACCCTCGTCGATGGCGAGTTGTACAGGTTTGGGTTTACACATCCTCTTTTAGTGTGTGTACATGGAGAGAAGTGCATGAGAATTATGGCTGAGCTCCATGAGGGGATTTGTGGGAGCCACATCGGAGGTCGAGCTTTGGCAACAAGAACTCTCCATGCAGGTTATTATTGGCCCACAATGAAGGAAGATTGCAAGAAATATGCCCAGTGTTGCAAGCAATGCCAGCAGCACGCCAATTGGCACAAGGCGCCTCCAGAAGAGCTAAAGTCAATTTACAGCCCCTGGCCGTTCCATACGTGCGGAATTGATATTCTGGGACCCTTTCCATTGGCGATCAGGCAAATGAAATACTTGGTTATGGCGATCGAGTACTTCACGAAGTGGATTGAAGCAGAACCAGTAGCCCAGATCACCGCGCACAAGATTCAGAGTTTCGTGTGGAAGAATATTGTGTGTCGGTTTGGTGTGCCTAAGCGTTTGGTATCAGATAATGGGACTCAATATGCAAGTCACCTGTTGAAGAAGCTGTGTGGGGATGTTGGAATACAACAGGTGTTCGCTTCTATGGAGCACCCACAAACGAATGGGCAAGTGGAGTCAGCCAATCGGGTTTTGTTGAGAGGCTTGAGGAGGAGGTTAGAGAAGGCCAAGGGGTCTTGGGCTGAAGAAGTTCCCCGTATAGTGTGGGTATATCATACCACTGAGCAATCAGGAACCCATGAAACCCCGTTTAGTTTGGTGTACGGGTGTGATGCAATGATTCCAGTTGAAATCCAGGAAAGCTCGCCGAGATTCCAGAACTTTGTGGCGGAAGACTCGAATGAAGAAAGGAGAATGAATTTGGATTTGCTGGATGAAGTCAGGGAGGAAGCACGGGTGAAGGCTGAAGCAGTGAAGAGAAAAGTTGAACGCAAGTACAACTCTAGAATAAAACCAAGGCAATTCAGAGATGGCGATCTGGTGATGAGGAAGGCCCATCAGTATGAGATGGAGAACAAATTGTCGCCCAAGTGGACAGGACCGTTTAGAATAACCGAAGCACTCGGAAACGGCACCTACCGCTTGGAGACGCTGGAAGGAGGGGCGATTCCTCGTACTTGGAACGCCACCCATCTCAAGTTTTATTACAGTTAAAGCATTGTAAGTAGCGGTTAACTTGAACAGTTTAAAGCAGTTTCAGTTAAAACAGTTTTTTCAAGGGGGCACTCTTTTTTCCCTAATGAGGGTTTTTAACGAGGCCACCCAACAAAGAAGGTTTCGAAGTTTATCAAAGTTTCCAAGTTCATTAAGTTTGCATGCTTATCGTTTTTAAGTTTTCGGAAAAGAGACCTTGTCGCCCTTGCGTGATTTAAGGCAACGGTAAACTCAGATCGCGTGCATTCAGTACAAAGTTTTAAAGTATAAAGTTTTAAGTCCTCATCGCCATCTGGCGATTGAAGGCACAAGTATAAAGTTTTTAAGTCCTCATCGCCATCTGGCGATCGGAGGCACCAGTGTAAAGTTTTAAGTCCTTGTCACCCTCGTGCGATCGGAGGCATCAGAACAAGGTAAAAAGACCTCATCGCCGTAAGCGAGTGTAGGCGAGAAGAGATTAAAAGGACCTCCTCGCCTCGAGCGGGCGCAGGCCAGAATAGATTGCAAGACCTCTTGGCGTAAGCAAATTGAGGCAAGTTGAAAGTCCTCAGTGCATCCAGGGAAGGAGGAGATGTAACCCCTGGGCAAGTTGAGGCACCAAGAAAAGTCCTTCTCACCCTCGAGTGAATTCAGGCAAGATAAAACTGAAAGGTCAGGGGTGTTAATGATCTTAAGTATGGGAAAGGAAGGTTGATGGAAAACGCCTTTTCCCTTAAGTGAAACATCAATATTGACCTAGTAAGACCAGTTAAAACTTCCACGCTTGCGGGCGTTATGAAGATAGATAAAATCCTTCTCGTCTTGAACGAGTTCAAGTACGGTGTGAAGGGTGGAAGAAGTTAAAGGATGGCTGGGGAAGGTTCGCAGAAGACACCTCACCATCCAGGTCATTGTTCTAAATCTCAGGGAGGTAGGGAAGGATCCGAAAGGCGACTCTACCCCCAGATGAGAGGACAATGATCAAGTTATCTCAGGTTAAAGACTTAGGGAAGGTAGAGGGAGATCTGTAAAGGGTACCTCTCCCTCCCAGATGAGTGGAGGAAAGTAAAGGTTGAAAGCTCTGGGAGGTAGAGGGAGATCCGAAAGGCAGCTCTCCTCCCAGTTGAGCAAAGATGAAGTCATAAAAAGTTATAAGGTAGCTTTGCGGAGAACGCTTTCCAGTTAAAAGGAAGATGAAGGGCACCCCATTGGTAGCCCTATCGTCCACGCAGATTGGCATCCCTCGAGGAGGAATGCGTATACGAACGTTGAAATCATTCTCCCTATCGATGGCGCAGGAGGGCTCGTCAGGGTCGTGGCTCGTCAGGGTCGTGGCTCAGAAGGGTTTTGAGTGGAAGTTTCAGCCAGCAATGCCAGGGGAGCCCAGTCATAGACCTTGGCGTAGTTCTGATAGGAAGTTGCATCAGGTGGAGGTGACGCTGGTGCACTTGCTGAAGGCTGTGCACCAGAGGATGAGGCGATGATGCGAGCAGTTTGCTTCAAGCGAGCCATTGCGAGATAACTGCAATGGAGGAAAGCAAAAGGTCAGATGAACGGAAGAAGAGGGAATGATGAATGGTTCGGTGAAAAACAGAGGAAGGGAAGAAGAAAGAAAGGTCTAGGCGAAGAAGAGGAAGAGGGAGAAGTAGAAAGCGAAGTGAGAAACGCAAAAAACCCTAGCGTGGGTTGAGAAGAAGAAAAACAGAGAAGATGAATGCATGGTAGTGAAAGAGGTGAATGCAATCGGTGAAAAGAACCTAAATGGATCAAGGAAAAAGAAAAGTCATACCTTTAGATGACCGCGGAAGGTCTTGAGGTAGAAAGCTCGAAGAAAGTTGGGCGCGCAGAGAGGTGATTCGATGCAAGTCTGAGAGTTGGAGTATTGAAGAAGATAATGAAACAGTGAAGGCGCGCGCCTATTTTAATAAGGGAAGCATTAGCGACACTCCACGCTGACCGTTGATGCGTCCACGTGTCGCGAGATTAAGGGAAGAAGTCATAACGTCAAAAGGCAACACGTGAGGTGGCACGTGATGTGGCCCCACTCGCCACGTGGACCGAGAGCGCGACCATTTAGTCTCTTCGCTGAGAACGAGTTCACAGCTCAAGACTGGGGGGCTTGTGATCCGGTCGGCCATCGGTAGTCGATGACGTCAGCAGCAGATAACCACGTGGACCACTCGCAGGGTGACACGTTGATCAGGTGGCAGAGAAATCAGGGAGGAGATCACCCAGTACGGTGATCGGTGGTCAGTAACCGAGTGGCCACCGACAGATCAGTTCCAAGATAAACACCCGGGGGGAGAATGCGAGAAGCAATAGAGCACCGATCAGTCATCGGGTGCATGGTCATCGGGGTTTCGTGTTACACGTAGTTAAATTGGGACTGAGAGTCCCAGCGAGAGCGTTACGCATGGACTTCGCATGATCATATCTTAGAGAAAAAGGAGCTGCTCGCCGGAAGATTCGTGCACGAGAGTGGCCTGAGGGAGTTAGTAAACCAGTCAGTGATTGGTGACTCTCTTAACCCATTACGTGCATGACATCGTGAAAGGGAAATCGTGTATGCAGAGAGCAATGCTTGGTGAGTGTGCCTAGTCCAGCCACACCTGGCGTTCTCCTGGGAGTGTGCGATTCACCCAGATGGAAGAAACACGCTAAGTTACTCTGCAAGGGAATAACTTAGGCGCACAAAGAGATACGCTAGAGCCCTTCAGGTAGTGGCACGTGTACGGTTAGATGTGAGTTGCATGCCTCCACGTGTCACCATCTGAGAGGGGCGCGACCAAGATAAAGGTGAACTCCGCGTCGTGAAAGGTACACACAGAAAACACAGACACCCATGTTTTTACTCATTGTGGTACGTTTTTGCACAATAACGTAACAGAATTCTGACACACACAGAGAATAGCGTAACAAAATTCTGTTAGGCACAGACACAGAGAGAGAATCAAAAAGAGATTGAGTGAGATTATTTTTGTTGGTGATTCTGTGACCTAACTTGAGCGTCGGAGTGCAAACGGCCGCTAGAGGCGCCGTCTGTGTGTTTTGCAGGTTGCGTTTGAAGTTCCCGGAGAAGGTTCTAAGAGCATTCTTGCAGATAGCACAGTTGCATAGGCGGGGTAAGGAAGCGACAAAGCAATTCCTCCACGTTGGAGTTGGCGACAGGATCATTTGGCGCCCACCGTGGGGCACTATGAATCGTGGTCCCATCCACACCAAAGTTTTTGAAGTTTCTCAAAGTTTTTGCTGAGAAAATGAGGAGAACAAGACAAACATCACCTGCGCCATCTGTTGAGGAAGGAGCTGTGACAATGGCGTAGGTCTTGGAGATGATGCGTGCGCTGCAGGACAATTTCGCAGCGTCGAGAGCTGAACAAGAGAAGATGTAGGCGGAGTTGGCTGCATCGCAGAGCAGGAACGATGAGCTGAATCGCATTAATGAGGAGCTGAGAAGGACGTTACAAACGCAGAAGGAACGCGCAGTTGGAGAAGGGATGTCGATGCCACCATCGCCTCCGAGAGCGTTCCCTATGCCATTCTCCCCTGAAATCATGCAAACCGTGGTACCTCCCAACCTAGTGGGAGTGAAGGCGTCGTCCACGGGGGTAGAAGATCCAGAAGCGCATCTGACGGTGTTCCACACTCAGATGATGCTGTCTGGGGGCTCAGATGCCTGGTCCCAGTAGTGAGTCGCTCATCAGTGAGTCGCTCATCAGAAGCCATCCCAGCACCTTTGTGGAGATCCGACGACGCACGGTGGCGCACATAGTGGCAGAGACAGAGGTTTCTGAGAAAAGAGGAAGTGCTGCACCACTGAAGCCGCGTGGAGGACAGGGGAGGCAGCAGCAGCACACGAGGGTGCATGAGGCAAGGAGGGAAAGAAGGTGCAGGGGAAACCTTGTCCTTATGCACCCAGGAAGGACCAGGGCAGGGGGCGTGCAAGGGAGAATAATGCACCCCCAAGATACGATTTCATGGTAGGGTTGGCGGATCTGATCGCCCTTCCTGCCATAGCCGCGAGACTCCGAGTACCAGAGAAGACAGATAAGGTACTTGGGAGGAAAAAGAACGAGTGGTGTGAGTTTCACCAAGCCTTTGGCCACACACTCCACTCCTGCTTGGCGTTGGGACACCAGCTGGCGGAGTTGGTAATGTCTGGGTTCCTGGCAGATTACCTGCGGGAAGCGCAGGGTGATCGCACATCGGGGGCCCAGGCAGGAGAACAGCAGCACGAAATCCCTGTGCACGGGGAGGTGCAAACGATTGCGGGAGGCTTCTCCGGCGGGGGATGCACCGCATCACAAAGAAGAAGGTATGCTCGATCGGTTATGGCCGTGGACGAGGTGGACGAGGGCCATTTCCCCGAGGTAGATATCACTTTCAAGAAAGCTGATCTACGGGACGTTGTACCGCACGACAACGATCCTGTGGTCATCTCCCTCATCACAGCAGGAAGGCGAGTGCACAGAGTGCTCGTAGACCAAGGGAGCTCGGCAGACGTCATGTTCTGGCCGACGTTCAACAAGTTGCAGCTGTCCCCCGATCAACTAAGGTCGTATAGCGGGTGTCTTTACGGCTTTGCAGGGGATCAGGTAGAGGTGCGGGGGTACATTGAGCAGAGGACGACGTTCACCGATGGAACAACAGCCCGCCCCGAAAAGATAAGGTACTTGGTGGTGAACGCCCCTTCTGCGTACAACATCTTGCTGGGAAGGCCAACACTCAATAGGTTGGGTGCAGTGCCATCGACGAGGCACATGAAGCTGAAGCTACCGTCGATGGAGGGGACCGTAATAACCATCAAGTTAGATCAGGCTGAGGCTAGACGTTGTTATGTGAACAGCCTCAGGCAGAAAAGGAGCATATGCCATGTCACCTCAACACCACCACCAGGTGTGCTCAAAGAGCGATCGGTGGTTAGGGGAACACATGGCGATCAGGAGATGGAGGCTGCTACACTGGGGGGCTCCCAGGTAGCTCAGGTGGAAGCAGAGGAGGAGGGCATGATCACTCCTCGCGAGTCAGGGATCGCGAGGGCGGTCATCGCCAGCGAGAGAAGACCCCACCCAGCTGAGGGGTGGGTAGAAGTAGATATAAGGGGGAAAAAGTTCAAGTTGGGAGGATCGCTCGGCGAAGAAGAACGAGGGCTGATCGCCGGGGTGATCGAGAAGCACATGGGCGCGTTCGCGTGGTCAGCATCTGACATGCCAGGAATCGACCCTGGCTTCCTTTGCCATCGCCTGTCGATGGATCCTAAAGTTCGACCTGTGCGTCAGAGGCGAAGGAAATTCAACGAAGAGAAGAGGAAAGTGATCCACGACGAAGCGCAAAAGCTCCTTGCCGCAGGGCACATCAGGGAGATCCAGTACCCAGAGTGGCTAGCGAACGTGGTATTGGTTCAGAAGCCAAACGGCAAGTGGAGGATGTGCGTGGACTTCACTGACCTCAACAAGGCATGCCCCAAAGATTCCTACCCTCTACTCAGTATAGACGCTCTGGTGGATAGCGCATCAGGGGGGAAGCTACTCAGTTTCTTGGATGCAATCTCAGGATACAACCAGATCAGAATACACCCCAGGGATGAATGCAAGACCGCATTCATGACTGAACGGTCTTGCTACTGCTACAAGGTAATGTCGTTCGGGATGAAGAATGCGGGGGCTACCTACCAGCAACTTATGGATAGGGTGCTCTCGCCTATGCTTGGAAGGAACGTGCAAGCATATGTAGATGACATGGTGGTCACATCCCGAGAGAAGGAGCATCATGTGGCCGATCTGGAGGAATTATTCACCACCATCGCCAGGTACAGGTTGAAGCTCAACCCTGAGAAATGTATTTTTGGCGTGGAGGCAGGGAAGTTCTTGGGTTTCCTCCTGACAGAGCGTGGAATCGAAGCTAATCCAGAGAAGTGCGCAGCAATCGTGGCGATGAGGAGTCCAACGACGGTGAAGGAGGTGCAGCAACTCACCGGTCGGTTGGCAGCATTATCCCGGTTTATGTCCGCTGGAGGGGAGAAAGGTCATCCGTACTTCCAGTGTCTTAAGCGCAACAGCAGATTCCTTTGGACACAGGAGTGCGAGGAGGCCTTCATCAAGTTGAAGGAGTACCTGGCAAGCCCACCGGTCTTGCGTAAACCACAAGTGGGCACCCCTCTTCGTCTATACTTTGTTGTGACGGAGAGAGCAGTCAGTTCAGTCCTGGTGCAAGAGCAAGATCAGGTTCAGAAGCCTGTGTACTTTGTGAGTAAGGTACTGCAAGGCCCTGAAACAAGGTACCAAGCCCTCGAGAAGGCTGCCCTGACGGTGGTATTTTCAGCAAGAAGACTCAGACATTATTTCCACAGCTTCACAGTAGTGGTAATGAAAGATTTGCCCATCCAAAAGGTGCTAAAGAAACCAGACGTAGCGGGAAGGATGGTCAAGTGGGCGGTGGAATTGTTAGAGTTCGACATTCAGTACGAGCCCCGAGGACCGATAAAGGGGCAGGTGTTCGCCGACTTTGTGGTCGAGCTGTCGTCGGTCGCGACACCTTCAGAAGGTTTAGACTTCCCATGGGTATTATCAGTGGATGGCTCTTCCAATCAGCAGGGGAGCGGCGTTGGGGTCATTTTGGAAGGCCCGAACGGAGTGCTGATCGAGCAGTCCCTCCGCTTTGCCTTCAAGGCTAGCAACAATCAGGCGGAGTATGAAGCCCTGATCGCAGGAATGTTGCTAGCAAGGGAAATGGGAGCAAAAAGTCTGGTTGCTAAGAGTGACTCTTTGCTAGTCACCGGGCAAGTTACAGGGGAGTTCCAGGCGAAAGATCCCCAGATGGCAGCTTACCTAGAATACGTACAGCTCCTGAAGACGTCCTTCACCGAGTTTGAACTAGTTCATGTGCCGAGGGAGCAAAATGCCAGAGCAGACCTGCTTCCCAAGCTGGCCAGCTCAGGCAAGGGGGGAAAACAGAGGACCGTCATTCAGGAGACCTTGAAGGTACCGCGAGCGTTCGTGTCAGACAACCAGGTACTTCAAGTGTACAAATCGATGGAGCGTCTGGCGATCGGTCATCGTTCGCTGACTCAAGAGACGTTGAAAGCGCCGAGGGTTAGAGCGGGACCGGCAAAGACCGATGAGGCTATGGAAGTCTGCGCTGTTAGGGAGCCCGACACGTCGATAACACCGTACCAGTTGTACTTAGAAGATGGTGTACTCCCACTTGACCCGACAGAGGCAAAAAGAATAAAGAGGAGCTCGAGTAAGTTTACTTTGATTGATGGAAACCTGTTTAGATTTGGGTTTTCTCATCCTGTGCAGATCTGCGTGTATGGCGAGCAATGCACTAGACTTATGTCAGAGCTACACGAGAGGGTATGCGGAAGTCATGTAGGTGGTCGCGCTTTGGCAAGTAGGATCCTCCGCGCAGGGTACTACTGGCCAACGCTGAAGGAAGACTGCGTGAGGTATGCTCAGCGTTGCAAACAGTGTCAACTTCACGCAGATTGGCATAAGGCACCTCTCGAGGAGTTGAAGTCCATCCATAGCCCGTGGCCATTTCACACATGGGGAATCGACATCCTAGGACCTTTTCCCCTGGCGATAAGGCAGATGAAGTTCCTCATTGTGGCCATCGAGTATTTCACCAAGTGGGTGGAGGCAGAACCAGTCGCGCACATCACCGCACAGAAAGTCGAGCACTTTGTCTGGAAGAACATTGTCTGTCGTTTCGGAGTACCCAAGCGGCTGGTCTCCGACAATGGCACCCAGTTCACAAGTCATCAGCTAAGGAAGATGTGCGAGGAGTTAAAGATACAACAGGTTTTCGCCTCGGTGGAACACCCACAAACCAATGGGCAGGTGGAGTCAGCCAACCGAGTACTGCTCAGGGGTTGAAGCGAAGACTAGAGAAAGCCAAAGGAAAATGGGCAGACGAGGTCCCCAGAATCGTATGGTCCTACCATACCACCCCACAGTCCAACACCCATGAGACACCCTTTAGCCTTGTCTGCGGGACAGATGCCATGATTCCCATGGAGATACAGGAGAGCTCCCCCAGGTTTTTGAGTTTCATTGCCGAAGAATCCAACGAAGAACGAAAGGTCAATCTCGACCTACTAGACGAAGTGCGAGAAGAAGCCAGAGTTAGTGCTGAAGCCGTCAAGAGAAGAGTAGAACGGAGGAACAACTCCAAGGTGAGGCTCAGGCGTTTCCAGGAAGGTGATCTGGTGATGAGAAAGGCGCATCAGAATGAGATGGAAAACAAGCTATCTCCAAAGTGGACAGGTCCATACAGAGTGGTTGAGGCATTGGAGAATGGAGCTTATCGGCTGGAAACTTTGGAGGGAGGAGCAATCCCCAGAACGTGGAACGCCACCCACTTGAAATTTTATTTCAGTTAAGTTGTAAAGTAGTTGCGTTCTCGCGCTAAGGACACACTCTGTATATATACTGAAAACAGTTGAACAGATAAGGGGGCACTCTTTTCCCTAAGGAGGGTTTTTAACGAGGCCACCCAATGAAAAGATTATCAACATATAAAGTGTGCGAGAGTTTTCAAGTTAAAATCCTCCTCGCCCCAGGCGCGAGTGTAGGTGATCGGTTAGGCCTTATTCGCCCTAGGCGCGAGTATGGGCGCTAATCTAAGTCCTCCTCTGATGGAGATCAAGCCCAAGAGAACATGGAGGCCACTCATCAAGCTCAAGAAGAGGTGGAGGCACAAATGGAGGATGCCCATGGAGGTCAAAGTCCACCTCAAAGGATTACAAGAAGCATGTTCAAAGCCTTGGGAGCAAGAGGACATTTATTTTCTCTTTTTGTAGTGTCTTTAGTTGAAGGTGCTTAGAGGGAAACCTTAGAAACCTCTTTTGTTATAGCATCTTTTAGGTTTTAAATAGGACCTTTAGGGGGGTGTATTAGTAGATAGGTGTAGGTGTAGTTTTTGGGAGGTGTCATAGTAGAAAAAGGTCACACCTCCCATGTGACTTGTTTTTGGTGGGAATTTCAAATGAGTTTATTTGAAATTTCCCACCTATTTTTCAGCACCTTAGGCTATAAATAGAGGTGCTTCCTTTGTAAAATTCATATTTGAATTTTATCTAAAGAAACTATACTCAAAATTGGAGTGAGCATTTGGAGAGCTTTGAGCTTCTTCTCTAGTCTTATCTTGAAGGACCATGGTTTCCTCAAGTGGCGGCTTCCACACTCATCTAGGAGCATCCATTCTTCTAGTGGCGTGATCATCCAACCATTCCTCCATCTTCATGAGCATTCTCTTCTCCTTCCTTTCTTCTTCTTCAATTGGTTCTTATTGCCTTGAGTTTTGAGTTGTTTTTGTTTCGGTTCCTTTAATTTTCCAGCACCTATTTTCTGTTTAGTTTTTAAATTCTGTTCGGTTCTTTTGTTTTGAAGTTCAATTCTGTTCGGTTTGTTCTTTTCCTTCTCCTTTGTTGATTCAATTTGACAATATTTGGTTCATCCAAATGAGTTTGGGATTTGGTACTTGTTTTGGTGAGTTCTTGATCTTAGAACTATGATCCAACTTCTAAGAAAGTGCCTCTACATTTTCCAGCTCAAGGTGATTCCTCAAAGTGTCAAGAATCTTGTTCTATGTGGCTATTGGAATCACATCATCCTCACCCCAGGCATGAGTGCAGGCGACTAGGGTTCGAAAAGCCAGGGGTGCTAGCAAGACCAAGAGAGGGAAAGGAAGGATTTCGACAAACGTCCTTACCCACTTAGCATATACCAATATTGGCCCAGTAAAGCTCTTAGTTTAAACCCTTCTCACCCCAGGAGTGAGGATGGGAAAGAACGACCCGATCCGCCCAAGGTTGATGACCTAGGGGAAGATAAGAGGGGCTATCGAGAAACACTCTTCTTCCCCCAAAACAAGGCATCACCTCTGACGATCGATGTCAAAGTCCTCTATGCACTTAGCGCTAGAGCGACAGAGAAACAAGGTGAAGACCGAAGAACGATGATTGATGAGTTGTTGGTGGATATGCTAGTGCGTAGTGCCTTGTCGGAGGAAGCTTTTCCAAACAAGTTCTTACACAACAAGCCGAAGCAGTCAGACTATGCCTAGTCAGTCATCTAGTACGAAGCTATGCATAAGAACTGTTAAAGACAAGGCTAAGGGAGTTGTTAGTCGTGATCAAGGTAGAGGCCAAGATCAAAGAGTACAGATCGCGCTAAACCTAAGCTAGTTAACAGTTAGTCGTGTGCAAAAGGAAAGATGAAGCTTAAGAAGATACGAGAGAAGAAACATATAGTTGAAGCAAGTATATATTCACACCAATGTCTATACAAGTTTCAAGTACAAGAATTGTGCAAAAATATGAAATTACAAGAAGAAAACTCAAGAAGGAGGAATGAGCTTGCCATCTACCACTTCGTGGTAGATGCTGAACTGCGTAAGGTCCAAGTCTGGAAGAACGCAACGAATCTGCTCGAATGCCAACTCGAACCCATCAGCAAGGGCGTCAGCACCCACGTTTATAAGTTCGGCGTTCTCAGCTTCGAGCTTTTACTTTGAAGTCTCCAAGGCGTTCTTCTCAGTGGTGAGGGAAGCAATGGAGGAGGCAGCTTCTCCCAGTTTGCCCTTTGCTTCGGCAAGCTCGACCTTCACCGCAGAAAGCTCGTTCACTGCCTTCTCAAGTTTCTTCCCCCCTTCAGTGGCCTCCTCCTTGGTAGACTTGAGATCCCCCGCTAGTTGTGAGTTCAGTTGGCGTAGGGAGGAATTCTCAGCCTCCAAGTTGATTACCTTGCTCCTCAGCTCCACCACTTCGCTGTCCAGAGTGTTGAAAGCTTGCCCCATCAAGGCCTCAGTCTTGATGGTCTCTTGGACCTGCGATAGGTACTCTTTCCTGGATTTTTCCACCATATCCCTCATCAGGTCTACGGAACCTTGGGCAGCCTCAAAGTCACTCTGCAGTGACTCCTTGTCGTGCTCAAGCTCCTTGATCCTCTTCTCCAGGACCAGTTGCTTGTGGTGCTGGGTGGAAAACTCTAGGGAAAGCACTATCTGCTTGGCCAAGTGCATGTCCACCTCCTGCCCACTCCACTCGAGAAGCTCCCGGCCATGTATGAAATGTCGAACCAAGGCAATGACTCGACTGAAATTTTCATTGCTAGCACTAGAGCTGCTTGGCTGCGAGCTGGCCTCACCACCTTCGGCAGTAGCAGTAGAGGTTGGCGGTGGTGGTGATGCAGGCAGTCTTGAGAAACCCCCCGAGTGGGCAGAATCACTCCCAGCAGGTGGAGTGGGTTGACCAATAGCTTGGCCCGCTGGGGGTGGGGGTGGAAGTGATGCTGGAGACAGAAGTTGAGGCGTCAGAGATGGTAGGCGCTAAGGGGAGGGGGAGGAAGCTGGTGCTGGGGCAGGTTGAGTAGGAGGAGGTGGGGGTGAACCCTCCTCGATCTGCACCACTTCAATTTCCCCAGGCCTAAGAGACGAAGCCCCCCCCAACCTCTTGGTGTTTCCTCTTGCGATGTATAAGAGGAGAGCCAGAACTCTCCTCCTCGGTTGAGGGGGTAGGAGCAGCAGCGACCGCCACAGTTGTGGGAAAGGCCTTTACTAGCCTTCTTCTCTTCTTCTCTGGCTCGGGGCCTTCAGCTGGCGCGACCGAGAGAGGGGGAGCTGCGATGGGCTCGGTGGTAGAGGAGGAAGAACCAGTCCCCTTGGCACCCCTGGTCTAGGCAAGCTCTAGTAATGCCCTCCTCCTATCTTTCCCTGAAGTCATGTCTACATCAAGGGTAAAAAGAAGAGTTAGATGGCATAATTATGCAAGTGGATAAAATGTTATGCAAGTATGCATGAGAGTGTGCAAGTATTCTAAGAGGTGCAAGAAGAAGAGCCTACCTATGTACTTCTTCAGAGACACCACATCAAACTCGTGTTTGATGAGAAGGGCCGAGTTATATTTTGCCCCTAGGAGCAACCTACACAGCTCGCGCTCGTAGGGAGCCATGGCTTCAAGGCCCGGGGGTTTCTTAAACTTGACTCCAGGAACCCAATAAAGGGGAAACCCCTCGAGCAGCGTTGGGCTTTGCTGGGTAGCAGATATCATGTAGAACCTGCCCTTCCAATCTTTAAACGATTGCTGGTACAGGCCCAAGATCACTCGTCTAGCAACTCCATTCAGGCTGACCCAGGACCTATCCCCAGGGTTCTTCGCCTCGAAGAAATGTAAGAAGACGTCTACAGAGGCGTTATGCCCAAAGTAGTTGCAGAGGATCTCAAATGCCCGTATGAAAGCCCAGGCATTTGGGTGGAGTTGGCAAGGGGCGACGTTCAGCTCCATCATCAGCTCCTTCTCAAAAAGGTGAAGGGCAAACGCAGCTTCAACCTTTTGAAGATGGCGGAGTATATGAAGGTGAAGGGCACCCCATTGGTAGCCCTATCGTCCACGCAGATTGGCATCCCTCGAGGAGGAATGCGTATACGAACGTTGAAATCATTCTCCCTATCGATGGCGCAGGAGGGCTCGTCAGGGTCGTGGCTCGTCAGGGTCGTGGCTCAGAAGGGTTTTGAGTGGAAGTTTCAGCCAGCAATGCCAGGGGAGCCCAGTCATAGACCCTGGCGTAGTTCTGATAGGAAGTTGCATCAGGTGGAGGTGACGCTGGTGCACTTGCTGAAGGCTGTGCACCAGAGGATGAGGCGATGATGCGAGCAGTTTGCTTCAAGCGAGCCATTACGAGATAACTGCAATGGAGGAAAGCAAAAGGTCAGATGAACGGAAGAAGAGGGAATGATGAATGGTTCGGTGAAAAACAGAGGAAGGGAAGAAGAAAGAAAGGTCTAGGCGAAGAAGAGGAAGAGGGAGAAGTAGAAAGCGAAGTGAGAAACGCAAAAAACCCTAGCGCGGGTTGAGAAGAAGAAAAACAGAGAAGATGAATGCATGGTAGTGAAAGAGGTGAATGCAATCGGTGAAAAGAACCTAAATGGATCAAGGAAAAAGAAAAGTCATACCTTTAGATGACCGCGGAAGGTCTTGAGGTAGAAAGCTCGAAGAAAGTTGGGCGCGCAGAGAGGTGATTCGATGCAAGTCTGAGAGTTGGAGTATTGAAGAAGATAATGAAACAGTGAAGGCGCGCGCCTATTTTAATAAGGGAAGCATTAGCGACACTCCACGCTGACCGTTGATGCGTCCACGTGTCGCGAGATTAAGGGAAGAAGTCATAACGTCAAAAGGCAACACGTGAGGTGGCACGTAATGTGGCCCCACTCGCCACGTGGACCGAGAGCGCGACCATTTAGTCTCTTCGCTGAGAACGAGTTCACAGCTCAAGACTGGGGGGCTTGTGATCCGGTCGGCCATCGGTAGTCGATGAGGTCAGCAGCAGATAACCACGTGGACCACTCGCAGGGTGACACGTTGATCAGGTGGCAGAGAAATCAGGGAGGAGATCACCCAGTACGGTGATCGGTGGTCAGTAACCGAGTGGCCACCGACAGATCAGTTCCAAGATAAACACCCGGGGGGAGAATGCGAGAAGCAATAGAGCACCGATCAGTCATCGGGTGCATGGTCATCGGGGTTTCGTGTTACACGTAGTTAAACTGGGACTGAGAGTCCCAGCGAGAGCGTTACGCATGGACTTCGCATGATCATATCTCAGAGAAAAAGGAGCTGCTCGCCGGAAGATTCGTGCACGAGAGTGGCCTGAGGGAGTTAGTAAACTAGTCAGTGATTGGTGACTCTCTTAACCCATTATGTGCATGACATCGTGAAGGGGAAATGGTGTATGCAGAGAGCAATGCTTGGTGAGTGTGCCTAGTCCAGCCACACCTGGCGTTCTCCTAGGAGTGTGCGATTCACCCAGATGGAAGAAACGCGCTAAGTTACTCCGCAAGGGAATAACTTAGGCGCACAAAGAGATGCGCTAGAGCCCTTCAGGTAGTGGCACGTGTACGGTTAGATGTGAGTTGCATGCCTCCACGTGTCACCATCTGAGCGGGGCGCGGCCAAGATAAAGGTGCACTCCGCGTCGTGAAAGGTACACACAGAAAACACAGACACCCACGTTTTTACTCGTTGTGGTACGTTTTCGCACAATAGCGTAACAGAATTCTGACACACGCAGAGAATAGCGTAACAGAATTCTGTTAGGCACAGACACACAGAGAGAATCAAAAAGAGATTGACTGAGATTATTTTTGTTGGTGATTTTGTGACCTAACTTGAGCGTCGGAGTGCAAACGGCCGCTAGAGGCGCCGTCTGTGTGTTTTGCAGGTTGCGTTTGAAGTTCCCGGAGAAGGTTCTAAGAGCATTCTTGCAGATAGCACAGTTGCATAGGCGGGGTAAGGAAGCGACAAAGCAATTCCTCCACGTTGGAGTTGGCGACAGGATCAAGTAAAAATTAGCCAGTTACATCAGATGATCGCACAACAGATAAAGTTAGAGCCATATATATATATGTTCCGTCCGGTTGACCTGTGACGTCTTTGTGCGCGACCTCAACCGTCAGCTAGGGACTCCTTCCCACTGGTTACCTGTGGATTCTTGCAAAAAGAGGACAAAAGGGCGCCCTAGCGGCCGTTTGCACTCCGACGCTCAAGTCAGCCAGCAAGTAACTGGAGTGTATTCTGGGAAAATTGTGCACCTCCGTATCTGAGCACCGCGTATGGCACTCTGAAGGTGGTAAAAAGAACTGTGTATTGTGTGTATATTCTCGCTCTGGCAAACAACCTCTTTTCCAGTCCCTTGTGCGTAGCCTCACGACTTCGAGCAAGCAACTGGAGTGTATTCTGGGAAAATTTGCCAAAACTTCCTACCCCGTTCCCAACATTCTCAGCGTTATTTAAACTACCCAAGCATTTAAAGCGCCTTAAAGCGCTTTTAATCACAAACGTAACGCGCTCAATTAAGGTGTCTAATTAGAAAACGTAGCGCATTTAAGACGTTGAAACGCTTGGGAGCCATTACAGTACCTGAACGCTCGAAACGGAAACTGTATTGAATGACTTTAATTACCTGGTACCTGACTAAAGGGTGTTTCTATTCTAACCTGGCTGACGCACACGTGGAGGGTCTCACAACGCCATGACCCCATTGGGGGCGTTTCTGCCCATCTGGGGACGTTTCTACGTGTGAGTCCTCCTGCCTGGGAGTGCTACTGCGCAAGGGGTGACTTTTTGGGTGCCAACTCATGCCCCCAATCATCTAGTCACTCACTTTGAGAGCGTATCTGCCTGCCTCTCGTACCCTGCACCCGGCTACCCTGGACGTGACCTTCCTCTTGAGTCGTATCTGTCCCAAAGGCGTCTCTGAGGCGGCAGGGGTACTTCTGGCCTTGAAGCACTGGTGTTGTGAATATGGCCTTGAAGCCACCTTTCTCCTCTCTTTATCATTCTCCCGGATCATCGGGACCTGAGGCCTTCCCACGGCGTCACTCCCTCCATGGTCTTTCCTACCCATGGGTATCGGGGAACCACACTCTGATTGCCTTGCTTTAGTAATGTTTGATCTGGCGACGCCCTGGTTGGGCGACGCCTTCACCTAGGCGACCCCTTGCCTTGGCGACGCCTCTTCTTGACGACGCTGGCACTTGGCGTCTCTTCACCTAGGCAACGCCTTGTGTTGACTTTGACTCCTGGTGTTGACTTTGACCTTGACTTAGTCAACGCCCGGATACGGGACGGTACACAAGCCCCCTAGTCTTCGGCATAAAGACTAAGGCCTCGCCCACGCCGTCCACGTGCCACCCTGATGACGCGTTACTCCCTGCTGACTCAAGAATTCTCGAATTATTGACGTGACACTCTCTGAACCATGGGTATCGGGGAACCACACCGTGATTGCCTTGCTTTAGCACTGTTTGATCTGGCGACGCCCTGGTTGGGCGACGCCATCACCTAGGCGACGCCTTGTCTTGGCGACGCTTCCTCTTGGCCATGTTGGCACTTGGCGTCTCTCCACCTAGGCGACGCCTTGCGTTGACTTTGACTCTCCAGTCGTTGACTTTGACCTTGACTTAGTCAACGCCCGGATACGGGACGGTACAGAAGCCCCCCAGTCTTAAGCCGAAGACTTGTCTTCAGCGCAAAGACTAAAGCCTCGCCCACGCCGCCCACATGCCATCCTAATGACGTGTCATTCCCTGCTGACTCAACAATTCTTCGAATTACTGACGCGACACTTTCTGAACCACAGGGGTATTCTTAATGGCTGATTTGACATCCTCTGAAATGGGAAAAATAATGCCCTTTGAGGGTGCGCTTAATCGCGTGTCACGTGGTTCATCGTGCGATCATTTTTAAGAACCTCTTGCGCTCCCCTTGAGCGCTTAATCCTACAACACGTGGCATCATCACACGGTCATCATTTGTTGTCCCTCGCGCTTCTCGTAACGTTTAAGTTACCCAAACCCTGCGCTTGCAACCACTGTTACATCCACTTTCTCTGCCCTTTCTCACTGTTCATCTTCTCTGAATCCCTTCTCTCGCGACCCCTGTTCATTCGTGCTTCCGCTCTCCACGCCCTTCAGCCCCCAAAGGTACGGTTTTTTCCCTCCTTGATGATTCTCTTCACTATATGAACTGCCTGGGACTGTCCATATTACCGCATTTCTTTGGATATCGTTTGTATGCTTCTTTGTTCCTCTCGTTCCCCCTCGCTCTCGTGTGGGTAGGGCGCTCCTAGGATTTTTCCGTTTTTTCCCCTTTTCTTCTCCCAACCCCTTTTCTCTGAACCCTTTCTTTTTCTTTTGATCTTTAGCTTTGGCATTGATGGCGAAAACTAAGACCGCCGCGCCTCCCCCGCTCCCTAAGTCTTATTATAAGGGCGAATACGACTGGGCTCCCGACGATCTTCTCGACGAATGCTCCCTCCTAAACTCTGTTGAGGACGTGGAGGCTCACAGGGGGGACCCTGCGCTTTACAATTTCAACGCCTTTCATAAAAATCACGACTCCCAAGTCCTGGTATGCCGAGTGCGACCTGGGATGCTCGTTTGTGCGGACTCAAGAGATACTGGGGGAAGCCCCTTCTTCTTCCTTTATCAAATGGTACTCAAGAGAGTGGGCCTGCGCCTGCCCCTTACTTCTTTCGAGAAAGAGCTGCTTACAGAGATAAACACCGCTCCCGCCCAGCTCCACCCCAACAGCTGGGCTTTCGTGAAGGGGTTTCAGATTCTTTGCGGCTATCTAGGTGTCCCCTCTTCTGTAGACGTTTTTCTTCACTTTTTCGAGGTAAAAAAACAGGGGAAGAGCTTATGGATGAGCTTTTCTGGCATCGCCGGGCGCATCATCCTTACGCTCTTCCAAAATTCGTTCAAAGGATGGAAAGGGAAATTCTTCAAAGTGTGTGCGACCAAGCGCGATCCTACCATCCTAGAGGGCTTTCCCCTATACTGGACGGATAAGCCCATAACCATGAAGGCCCTGGCTTTGGATGAGCTTACCCCCTCCGACCGGGATGTATGCACAGCCTTGGCGGGACTGGGGGTAGTCTTTGATACCGCCAAACTCATCGCGAACGAATTCAACGCCCATGGGCTTTCTACCTACTTTGGTATCTGCCCTTGATTGTTTATGATGCATTGGCTGTTGCGGTTGTCTGCGTGTGTTTGGCCATAAAATTTCCCTTCTGCTTCATCTGAACCAACCTTTACTCTACTGTTTTTCGCTGCTGCAGGTTCAGTGATGACTTCCTCGAGGCGGCTTGCTCTTGCCAAATTTTTGAAAAAGGCAAAATCTACCAAAGAAGGTGGGGACGTCGTCACCTCTGACGTGCCCACCGTCGCTTCCCTGCCGATTCCTCCACCGTCTGCTTCTCCTCCTCCTATTGCTGCGGTTCCATTAGCCATTGCGTCGACCCCTGCCTCAACGCGCCCTAACAAAGGGAAAAGGGTGTTGATAGTAGATTCTGACAGCGAAGACTCGGATACTGCCCTGGTCTCCCATAAGAGGAGGGCTACGGGCCTCCCTGCCTCAACCGCCGCGCTCCCCGGCGATGGGAACTCTCTCAGGGACGATCCTCCTAGTGCCACCTCACCGCCACCTCCACCAGGCCACGAGGAGCGAGAGGAAAGGATTGACTCGGTTCCCCCGCCTTCGCCATTGCCGCATCGTGACGCAGCTGAAGCCTCGAGCTCCGCCCCTCCTGTATCAGTCCCTAGCTCGACTTCGCGCAAACCCCGGATTCCTCGCTCCATTCATAGGGAGTTGACGCAGGGCTTCACCGAAGGAATGTCGCCGACTGATCCTCAAAAGGGGGGAGGCATGCCTTATTATATGGGGGCCTTCCTGGCGGTGGCAATCAAGTGGCGCACTCAGGCTCGAAATGCTATCAAAGGGAGGGAGGGTCTTCGCAAGCTGAGACAAGAGGTGGTGGCGTTGAAGGAGGAGAAGCAAAACTGGGGACTCAAGGAGGAAGCTTACCAATCTTTGCTAAAACTGGCCCATGAGGGCAGGGAGGGAGCTGAGGCGTACACACGAGAACTGGAACAGGCGCATGCCGCTCAACTAGCCCAGCTCACCTCCTATCAAATCCAAAACATTGGCCTCCAAGAGGCGGCTCTTACATCCGAGGTGCAGCGAAGAAAACTTGATGAGTTGGATGCTGCTTGGAGGCAGAAGCTAGGTGAGAGAGAGGACGCCTTGGCTGCGAAGGTTGAAGCTTTGAGCCTTCTCCAAGCCGAGGCTAGCAAGCTCCGCGTGGAGAAGGAATTTCTGGAGAAGCAATTGACATCCAAGGATTCCAGGATTACGGAACTGGAGGGGGAGGTCCAAGAACTGACTGGGAGATGGCGGGGGCGTTTGAGGAGGGCTTCCAAGAGGCTCTGACCCAGGCGTCCTGCGAGAACCCGGGCATCAATATTTCGAACTGCGACCCCACACACCACGTCATCGACGGGAAGGTTGTGCCCATGGACTTGGATGACTGAACCGCTGTCTCTCACCCGCCACCATTACCTTCAAGCTTAATTCCTTATACTTTACCTTTGTTTTTGACTTCCTCTGTTAAGACTTGTAAGTCTTTGAACCATTCGTACTCTTGTTACAAATATGGGTGTTCGTATGATTGCTTTTGTTCCTTCGCGATATAGAATCCTGCTTGTGCGTCCTTACTCTCATTCTTTGCCTTCGCGCGCTTCGGTTATTTTATTTGTGTTTTGCCTGTTTCTTTCACTTCGTTGGATGGCCTTGTATGCCCGGGAAAGGTCGCGTGCCAACCCTCCCGCCCATGGAGAGGCTCACCTAGTGACGTCGTATCGTCCATGGGGTGTCTCTAACACCGAAACAGTTCTTTCCTTGATTCTTAGCACCCGGCGCCCACGCCTAAGGAGAGGCCTGCTACAGCAGCGCCGTGTCATCCCCGGGTGTCTAAAACGTCGAGTGCTTTGGGGGGGGGGGGGTCGTTCCCTTTATGGTCTTTCCTTCCCATAGGTATCGGGGAACACCCTGCCAGCGATCCGCCGGTGTTTGGCGGCCTTATCTCCCTCCACAGTCTTTCCTACCTGTGGGTATCGCAGAGGTGACGCCAGCAACTAACTCTCCCCCCTCCAATTTCGTCTCCCTCCACAGTCTTTCCTACCTGTGGGTATCGGGGAGGCGACCCTGTAGATATTTGGGTTGGCGACGCCCGCGACGTCTCACACTGGTGTCGCCCTTAACGTCCTTCCGGGCGACGCCTCGGGCGTTACCTTTACTTCGACATTGACTTTAATCCTTGCCTTGGTCGACGCTTGATGTACCGCCCTGGTAGTCGGAAGTGATGACGTGGCATCCAGCTACAGTATAGGCGTGTTGACAAGGCCCTAGGTTGGCAGAAGGGAAGGAAGTCGGGGGGCTCGTGAAGTCGCCAGTTATTAAGTTGGCGTGCTCCGATCTCCAGCATACCAGGCGATCGCCCAGTTGAAGATGAAGTCGCCAGATGGTAAACTCAGGCGACCAAGTGATTGGAGATCGCCAGAACAAGCACATCGCCGAAGATGAAGGTGGTGCAGATTATGAAGGCGGCCGGCGAGACCACAGGGAAGATGTACGAAGGCATCCCAACTCGCCAGTTCCAGTAGAGATCGCACTCCCAAGTTAGCTATGCACTGGGCAGTACCATGCATAAGTAACTTAGCCAAATGGAAGATGGAAGCAGCGCCCAAGTCAAGGAGGCTCCAGATGATGGCACGTGTACGACTGGATGCGAGCCACGTGTCCGGATCTGTAACTGCCAGGAGAGAGAAAGTGACCAGGTATATAAGAGTTCTCAACGAACTTTCTGAGGTACGCACGTTCAGATTATACTCTTTACGCTTGCGAGTTCTAGAGCACACTCTGAGAGAGAACATTGCAGGTTCCTTGAGATATCTTGAGCGTTCTTGCTCTCAGTATTTGGTGGTTCGGTCACTGACTTGGGCGTTGGAGTGCGATCGGCTGTTTTGGTGGTATCTGCTGTTTACGCGTGATTTGTTCGGTGGAGTTTGAGCTCTTCGATTTGTTCGATTTTTTCGTGGAAGAAGCGGTGGTTTCTGGTGGAGTTGCAAGTTTCTTTGAAGGTTTGCGGTGTTCTTGAGTTCCTTGCGGAGTTTCGCACAGTTCCTTCCGATTGATCGCTGAATCGATCGAAGCTGAAGTAAGTGTTGTTCGCTGCATTCTGTGATTCGCTAAGTTCATGAGAAAAATGAGAAGCAATCGTTCAAGCCCCGTGGCGCCTGTCGCTGCTGAAGGCGACGCCGCCATGACCATGGCGCAGATGGTAGATATTATGCGCTCGTTGCAGGCGACTGTGGAAGCCTCGCGCATAGAGCAGGCGCGAATGCACGAGGACCTGGCCGCCTCTCGGGCCAGGAATGATGAGCTTACCAAGGTGACTAAGGAGTTGCGTCAAGCTCTTCAGGAGCAGCAAGGGCGTCCTATTGCTGAAGAGGTCGTGCCGTCGTCGCCACCTCGTGTTTTTCCTATGCCTTTCGCTCAGGCGATTACTGACACGCCTATTCCTACGAGCGTGGTCCCTGTCAAGGCTGTATTTACCAGCGTGGAGGATCCAGAGGCTTATCTAACCACGTTCCATACGCAGATGATGCTGTCGGGAGGGTCAGACGCCGTGTATTGCAAGATGTTCGTGAGCACGCTCCAGGGAACGGCGTTGGAGTGGTTTGTGAGCCTACCTAACGGTCACATAACCAATTTTCAGCAGTTCTCGAAGGTTTTCGTCGAGCAGTACATCGTGAACAAGGCACCGCCCAGGGTGTGTTATGATTTGTTTGATATAAGGCAGTACCAGGGAGAGTCCCTCAGAGACTACCTGAATCGCTTTGGAGCGCAGATGGTCAGATCGCCGGCTAAAGATGAAGAAATGCTGGTCTATGCATTCAAGAAGGGTGTGCTGCCAGGACCATTCTGCGAGGCCTTGATCAGGGCTCACCCTGCAACGTTTGCTGAGGTCAGGCGACTTGCAGTGGCTCACATCGCCGACGAGAGTGAGGTCGCCGAGAAGAGAGGAAGCGTGGCTCCCGCTAGGCCACGCGCCCAGACCAGGATCCAGCCGCAAAGGGTGCTGGAGACAGCGGCGGCGGCCAGGAAGGACCAGAGGACTCGCCATCCTTATGATAGGAGGAACAAGGGGAGGGGCCAGGGACGCCAGCAACCAGCACGCCGGGAATACAATCGCCCGCCTAAGCACAAGTTTGTTATGGGATTGGCGGACCTGATCGCCATTCCCAATATATCTGCTAGGTTGAAAGCGCCTGAGAAGGTGGGCGACAAGATGCTGGGACCAAAGCCAGACGCCTGGTGTGAGTTTCACCAAGGCTTTGGCCACACTTTGGACTCGTGTTTGTCCTTAGGGTATCAGCTCGATGATCTGGTTAAGAGCGGGTTCCTAAATGACTATCTGCTGGACAGGAGGACGGGGGGAGCGTCGAGTTCCCAGCCAGCAGGTGGAGAAGCCCAGCAACACGAGATGCCTATCCACGGGGAAATCCACACCATTGTAAGAGGCTTCTCAGGTGGTGGATGCACCGCATCGCAGAGGAAGAAGTACGCGCGGTCGGTGATGACAGTGGATATGTTTGAAGATCACTCGCCGGAGGTGGACATTACGTTCACCGAGCAGGATCTTCGGGACGTTGTGCCCCATGACAACGATCCCATAGTCATTTCATTGATTACGGCGGGAAGGAAGGTCCACAAAGTTCTGGTGGACCAGGGAAGCTCGGCAGACGTGATGTTCTGGCCGACTTTCACGCAGCTGGAGTTGCCCCTTGACCGGCTAAGGCCCTATGGAGGGTGCCTGTATGGGTTCGCTGGTGACCAGGTGGAGGTCAGGGGGTACATTGAGTTGAGAACCACGTTCACAGATGAGGCTGGTTCAAGGACGGAGAAAATCAAGTACCTCATTGTAAACGCTCCTTCAGCATACAACATCCTGTTGGGAAGGCCCACGCTTAACAGGATAGGCGCTATACCGTCGACTCGGCACATGAAGGTGAAGTTGCCGTCTATGGAGGGGGTGGTGATCACGATCAAGTCTGATCAGAAAGAAGCAAAAAAGTGCTATGAGAATAGCCTGAAAAACAAGAGATCAGTGAGTTATGTAACGACCACCCCACCTCCCGGTGTGAAGCCCAGATCGACGGTAACAGAAGAGACCGCCGGAAGGGACGTGGAGATGGTGGACGCTGAGCTGGGGGAGGGGAATGCTGGTCTGGAGGAGGAAGAGGCGCGGAATCGCCCTGAGGAAGCGAGAGAGCAGGGAATCGCCAGGGCGGTGATCGCCAGAGAATCCAGGCCAAAACCTGTCGAGCAGTGGCTCGAGAAAGAGATTGGGGGAAAGATCTTCAAGCTGGGAAGATCTCTGGAGGTCGAGCTCCAGGACCAGATCGCCAAGGTGATTGAGCGGCATCTGGACGCGTTTGCATGGTCCGCTTCGGACATGCCCGAGATTGATCCCGACTTCTTGTGCCATCATCTGGCGATGGACAACCTGGTGAGACCAGTGCGACAAAGAAGAAGAAAGTTCAACGAGGAGAGGAGGCAGGCGATTAGAGATGAAACACAGAAGCTCCTCGCTGCAGGCCACATCAGGGAGGTTCAGTACCCTGAATGGCTGGCAAATGTCGTGCTGGTGAAGAAGAGTAATGGGAAATGGCGCATGTGCGTCGATTTCACTGACCTGAACAAAGCTTGCCCAAAGGATTCGTATCCTTTACCAAGTATAGACGCCCTGGTGGACAGTGCTGTAGGGTGTAAGTTGTTGAGTTTCCTGGATGCCTTCTCGGGGTATAATCAGATCAAGATGCATCCCATGGATGAAGAGAAGACAGCCTTCATGACGGAGAGATCGTGCTATTGCTATAAGGTGATGCCGTTTGGGCTGAAGAACGCGGGGGCCACGTACCAAAGGCTGATGGATCGAGTACTTGCACCGATGCTGGGAAGGAACGTGCAAGCGTACGTCGATGACATGGTCGTGACCTCGCCGGAAAAGAGCAAGCACGTTGCCGACTTGGAGGAATTGTTCACAACGATCGCCAAGTTCAGATTGAAGCTGAATCCAGAGAAATGCATTTTCGGCGTGGAAGCTGGGAAGTGTTTGGGTTTCCTCTTGATTGAAAGAGGCATAGAGGTCAACCCTGATAAGTGTGCCGCCATCTTGGCGATGAGGAGCCCAACTACGGTGAAGGAGGTTCAACAGCTAACAGGTCGGATGGCAGCCCTGTCTCGCTTCGTGTCAGCTAGCGGAGAGAAGGGACATCCCTATTTTCAATGCTTGAAATAACAAGTTTGCCTGGACGAAGGAGTGCGAGGAAGCCTTCGTCAAGCTGAAGGAGTATCTGGCGAGCCCGCCGGTTTTGTGCAAACCGCTGGTGGGGATCCCTCTCAGGTTGTATTTTGCTGTAACTGAGAGGGCGGTGAGTGCGGTGCTCGCCCAAGACCAAGATTAGGCACAAAAGCCTATTTATTTTGTTAGTAAGGTGTTGCAAGGCCCCGAAACGAGATATCAGGCCCTGGAGAAGGCGGCGCTGGCTGTGGTGTTTTCGGCGAGGAGGTTGCGCCACTATTTCCATAGCTTCACCATACTGGTGATGACTGACCTGCCCATCCAGAAAGTTTTGAAGAAGCCCGACGTTGCGGGAAGGATGGTGAAATGGGCAGTGGAGTTGTCAGAGTTTGACATCAAGTATGAGCCCCGAGGCCCGATCAAGGGGCAAATCTTTGCAGATTTCGTGGTCGAGCTCTCGTCTGAGGCGACACGAGTTGAGGGGGACGGCTTCCGTTGGGTACTCTCGGTGGATGGATCGTCGAACCAGCAGGGTAGCGGTGCTGGAGTCATTTTAGAAGGGCCCAATGGCGTGCTGATCGAGCAATCTTTGAGATTTGCCTTCAAAGCTAGTAACAATCAAGCAGAGTATGAGGCGCTGATCGCCGGAATTTTGCTGGCCAAGGAGATGGGAGCTAGGGTGCTGATGGCTAAGAGTGACTCGCTGCTAGTCACAGGGCAAGTAACAGGCGAGTTCCAGGCTAAAGATCCACAAATGGCGGCCTATCTGGAATATGTGCAGGAGTTGAAGAGTTCCTTTGCCTCCTTTGAAGTAGTGCATGTGCCCAGAGAGCAGAATGCCCGAGCTGACTTGCTAGCTAAGCTCGCCAGTTCAGGCAAGGGGGGTAAGCAAAGGACGGTGATTCAAGAAACTCTGAAGACGCCGAGAGCATTTGTGGCAGATCACCTAGTCCTTCAGATAAGCAAGTCGACGGAGAAAGCAGCGAGAAGCCATAAGTCCCTGACGCAAGAAACTCTGAGATCGCCGAGAATTAGAGCATGTCGGGGAGAGAAGGTGAACGTGATGCAGGTCTGCGCTACCCATGAGCCAGACACTTGGATAACACAGTACAAGCGGTGCCTGGCAGATGGCCTTCTCCCACTGGATCCGACTGAGGCTAGGAAGGTAAAGAAGAATTCTAGCAAGTACACCCTGATTGATGGCGATCTGTACAGGTTTGGGTTCACTCACCCGCTCCTGGAATGTATACATGGCGAGAAGTGCACGAGAATCATGGCGGAGCTCCACGAAGGTATATGCGAAAGCCACGTCGGGGGTCGAGCTCTGGCCGCGAGGACTCTCCGTGCAGGCTACTACTGGCCAACGATGAGAGAAGACTGCAAGAAGTATGCGCAGTGTTGCAAACAGTGCCAACAGCACGCCGATTGGCACAAGGCGCCTCCCGAGGAGTTGAAGTCGATTTACAGCCCTTGGCCGTTTCATACGTGGGGAATCGACATCCTGGGACCTTTCCCGCTGGCGATCAGGCAGATGAAGTACTTGGTGGTGGCAATTGAGTATTTCACCAAGTGGATCGAAGCAGAACCAGTGGCCCAGATCACCGCACACAAGATCGAAGGTTTCGTGTGGAAGAACATTGTGTGCCGGTTTGGTGTGCCCAAGCGCCTGGTGTCGGACAATGGGACTCAGTTTGCAAGTCACCTGTTGAAGAAGCTTTGCGAAGGGGTGGGAATTCAACAAGTGTTTGCATCCGTCGAGCACCCTCAGACGAATGGCCAGGTGGAGTCAGCCAATCGGGTGTTGCTGAGAGGATTGAAGAGGAGGCTCGAGAAAGCCAAGGGAAGCTGGGCTGAGGAGGTACCCCGTATAGTCTGGGCGTACCACACCACCGAACAGTCAGGCACCCATGAGACCCCGTTCAGCTTGGTCTATGGGTGTGATGCAATGATTCCAGTGGAGATCCAGGAAAGTTCGCCAAGATTCCAGAACTTCGTAGAGGAAGACTCGAATGAAGAGAGAAGGCTGAACCTGGATCTACTGGATGAGGTCAGGGAAGAGGCGAGACTGAAAGCTGAGGCGGTGAAGAGAAGTATTGAACGAAGGTACAACTCGAAGGTGATGCCAAGGCAGTTCAGAGAAGGCGACCTGGTGATGAGGAAAGCTCACCAGTACGAGATGGAGAATAAGCCGTCGCCTAAGTGGACGGGACCGTTCAGAATAACCGAGGCGCTCGGGAACGGCGCCTACCGCTTAGAGACGCTGGAAGGAGGGGCGATTCCTCGCACCTGGAACGCCACGCACCTGAAGTTGTACTATAGTTAAGAGCCTTGTAAGTAAAGACAAACACAAAAGTTATATTACAATGTCTCTGATAAAACAGTTTGAAGGGGGCACTCTTTTTTCCCTAAGGAGGGTTTTGAATGAGGCCACCCAATAAAAGAAGAGTTTTCGAAGTATAAGGCGTTTTCAGATTGCATGCTTGCTGTTTTCCAAGAAGTTTTAAAGAAAGACCTTGTCACTTATACGTGATTTAAGGCAAGTAAAGATATATTGCATGCTTTCTAAAAAAGTTTTAAGCCCTCATCGTCCTTTGGCGATTGGAGGCACCAGTTAAAGCTAAAGTCCTCATCGTCTTTCGGCGATCGGAGGCACCAGTAAAAAGACCTCAACGCCCGCGCGCGTTCCGAGGCAGGTTAAAGACCTCCTCGCCGTCGAGCGAGTGCAGGCGAGAAAGAGTAAAAGTCCTCAGTGTTTCTGGGGGCGAGAAGATGTAACCCCTGGGGCAATGTAGAGGCACCAGTAAAAGTCCTCAGTGTTTCTGGGGGCGAGAAGATGTAACCCCTGGGGCGGTGTAGAGGCACCAGTGAAAAGTCCTCAGTGTTTCTGGGGGGGGAGGAGATGTAACCCCTGGGGCAATGTAGAGGCACGATTTAAAGACCTTCTCGCCTATGAGCGAGTTCAGGCGAGTTAAAGACCTTCTTGCCTATGAGCGAGTTCAGGCGAGTTAAAGACCTTCTCGCCTATGAGCGAGTTCAGGCGAGTTAAAGACCTTCTCGCCTATGAGCGAGTTCAGGCAAGATAAAATCCTTCTCGTCTCGAACGAGTTCAGGTATGGTGTAGAGGGTGGAAGAAGTTCTGAGGGTGGCTAAGGTAGGTTCGAAGAGAACGCCTAGCCACCCGGTCTCTTGCTCTGAAGCACAAGGAGGTAGAGAAGGATCCGAAAGGCGCCTCTACCCCTAGATGAAAGAGCAATGGCCAAGTTGTGAAGGCAGGAAGAAGCTGGTGTTGCCAAGAGTCTCTGGCGACCAGGAAACGTTCAAGCAATGGCGAGAAGTCAAAGACCCGTTTTGATGAAGCAGATCGGGTGTAGCGACGTTATAAAGCCAGGGGTTGAGTTAAAGTCCATTGCTTGAAGTATCATTTTACGCTAAGGTTCATTGCCTTAAGTGTACGAGTTGTTAAATGTGATTATTATTCGAGGTTGAGATGGTTCGAAACAGCTAAGTACAAGATCGTGCCTACGAGATTACTAAGTTATTTCTTTGAAGTAAATCACGCAAGGAAAGTTAAAGGTAGACGAAGAGGTTACAAGAAGAAATGCAAAAGTAATTTCATTAAGTAAAGTATCAGCTCAAAAATACATGTACAAGAAAATACGAGTTTGTTACAGAATTATATACAAGGGAAAGGCACGAAGGTAGCAGATGGAGAGAATCGATTAGTCTTCAGCGGGAACCACTTTTCCATCCACTACCTCGTTATCAAGAGACACCATGCTGAGGTCCAGGTCGGGGAACAAGCAGGCAAATTGTTCCCGCGCAGCTTCGAATCCGGCAGCCAGAATTTGAGCAGAATTCAGCTTGAGTTCTTCAATCTGCTTCTGAAGTTCCTCAATCCGTCTCTTGAGATCTTCAGTTTGTTCTTTCAGCTCCTTATTCTGCTGCTCCAGCTCTTCAACTTGCTTTTTGAGTTGTTCATTGGTTTCTTGAGCCTGGAGAAGGTCTTCAGCAACCTTCTTGGATTCTGCTTGCGCTTGTCCCAATTCGGCAGCGAGCTCCCCTTTTTCCTTGTTGGCTTCGGCGAGCTCAGCCATGGCGTCATCCCTCGCCTTTTCCACCTTTCCAAGGAGGGTCTCTCGGTTGGCTGACCTTTGCTCCAATTTCTTCACCTTGGCGGCGTCAGTTTTTATGAGAGCCTCCAGGTCAGCCACCTTGACGCGATAAGGCACAATCTTGCTCTCCAGTTCAATCTTTTCTTGAGCCAGTTGCTGCACCTTATGGCGGAGATCAGTGGCCTCCTTGCGCGCCAATCTGAGCTCGGTGCTCATTGCGTCTTCTACTCGGGAGTGTTCAATCTCCGCGAGTGTCAAGTTGAAGGACAACTTCTCCACCTCAACCTTCATGGTGCTGTTCTCTGTTTTAAGGTTGAAGAGGTCGTCCTGGAGCTTCCTGGTGGAGCTCTGCACCGCCCTAGTTATGATGGCGGGAATGTCTTCTGCTATCGTCTTCAGCTTAGCAGATAAAGGCTCCCACATCCTCGTGACCTCAAGAGGGAGGTTTGCTGCTTGGAGAGGCGCTGGTGGGGCCTGTTGTTGGTTTCCGTCGCCACCTTCCTTAGTTGGTTCTTCAGTGGGTACTTCTGCTCGTGGTGGCGACGTCGGGGACTCGGTGATCAAAATCGGAGAGGTGTGGGCAACCTCATCCCCGATTGGAGCGACATCTGCGGCTGAGGCGTTAGAAGGAGGATCCCCTACAGCTGATACATATGGCGTGGAGGCGCTTGGGGGGTCCTCCAAGAAATTGTCTTCGGCGGCCTCGATCGCGGGTGGTGCAGTTGCCAATGGAATGGCTTGGACTGGGGAAGCGGGAGCTGGTGGAGATGGCATTGTTGGAGGTGGAGCAGGCGTGGATGGCGGTGTTGAGATTGGAAGAGGGGGTGGGGCAGGTGGTGAAGAAGGTGCCACCCTCTTCCTCTATGTAACGAGGCCATCTTCGGTGACCTCGTCGTCTTCCTCTTCCTCCTCGTGGATCGCCTGGGGAGCTTTCCTCTTAGGCCTTTTGAGGACAAGTTCTTTGCGTTGAGCGGTGGGTTGGACGTTGGACGGAGCTGGGCCCTTAGGTGGCGATCGGCCCTGTGCGGCGGCGATCTCCACCACCGAATTTGGTACTGTTTGGGAGCCCGTCGCCAACCCGTGGGTTCGGGCGAGCGCCCTAAATTCAGCGAGCATACCCTTGCCCAACATGTTATCTGCATAGAGCGAAAATGCATGGGTTAACTCAGAGAGAAAATAAGTGCATAAGGCAGGATGCAGCAAAGCAGATGATCGGTGGGCTTAAATAAAACCAAAGTCTTGCGCATAACGCACAAGACGCTCAGAAACAGTTAAACAGGAGCGGTACTAAAACAACAGTTTAAATGTTCTAACCTATTCGAATTTCGAGTTGGTCCTCGAAGAACTCGAAGCAGATCAAGGTGGTGGTGAGGAAAGTGATGTTGGCGTCCGCCACCCTTTTCCAAAAGAGGCAGAGATCTCTGTCCAACGCTCCCATTCTATCAGGACTCCTGGGTCTCCTGAAGCAGCTCTTGGACTCTTTTTTCCCCTTGTCCACCCAGTACAATGGGAAGCCGTCGAGTAGGGAGGCGTCTTTGTCGTTAGGGCGCACTTGGACGAACTTCCCTTTCCAGTCTTTATAGGATTGCTGGAAGATGGAGAAGATCGACCTCCTAGCGATCCCATTTAAGCTAACCCACAGGCGGTCTCCTGGGTGCTTGGCTTCGAAGAGAAACAGAAATACATCTACGGATGCGGGCAACCCCAGATGGTCGCACATCACTTGGAACGCTCGCACAAACGCCCAGCTGTTGGGGTGAAGCTGGGCGGCGGCGATGTTGAGCTCGGTGAGGAGCTCCCTCTCGAAGCGAGTAAAGGGAAACTTCAGTTTCACCTTCTTGAATAGCGTTGTGTAGACGAAGCAGAAGGGCCCGTCAGCGCTCACCTTATCGTCGGCACAAACGGGCAGATCGGGGGGGCAAGGTAGCACTATCATCTTTTCATCGTGCTCCTTATGAAATGTTTGGTGAGGCTCATCCCCCTTAGTCAATCGCAAGACTGCTCCAGCAGTGTTCACGGAAGACGTTTCCCTCAACAGGGTCGAGTTGGCCCAGGGGTAGAGTTTTTTGAAGTCTGGCAGGGGAACGGGGGCTCCTCCGGCGATAGGTGGAGTCGCCTGGGCCAGGTTGGGGCGGGAAGGTGCAGGCCTCTCAGCCTGGGAAGATGAAGCACCGCGTGCTCGCGGTGGGATGAGTGCTTGAGAAGAGGGGTGTCGCGATGAAGGAGGAGGATTCGGGGTGATCTTTGAGCGGGTCATTCTCGAAGCTGCAAAGGAAGAAGAAAAGGAAAAATGATCAGGGTTCGCAGAGGCTGACTCGATCGTGGGAGAAGGGTGAAAAGCGAACGAACGAAGGTTCGTTGCGACGATTGACGAAGCCCTAAGTTACGTAGAAGGAGAAATGGAAAAAGCAACCCACAGCGTATGCACCAGACAGTTATAGGATGATGCGAATCGGTTAAAATGCAAGAAAAACCAGCAGAAGAAGGAAAGTAGGTACCTTTTGATGATCAGGAAGACGATGAAGGATGATGGTGATTCAGAATGTTGGAGAGCGCTGAGAGTTTTTTGCAGGAGGAAGTTAGAGCGTTTGTGAATACGAAGAAAGGTGATGGAACAGTGTGGAGTGAAAATGGGTTTAAGAGTTTTTTCGAAATGGGTTTGGGAAGCGCAAACGGTAACTGAAGGTAACCGTTGATGAGGCCACGTGTCGAGTGATGGGCGAGGGGTTTGGTGGAGCGTCAGAGAAGCAGAAGGTACAACCGCTTGGAATTCTACGTCAGTGCCACGTAGACCGGTGTTGACGTGACTCTTCTAGTCTTTTCGCTGGACAAGTCTTCGCTTAAGACTGGGGGGCTTGTGTACCGCCCTGGTTGATGAGAATCAAATAAAGGAGGCTTTTATTAATGGAGGAAGAGGACATCCACCCTCACATTTGAAGTTCTTCCTTCTAGTCTTCTCAAAATTAAAAGAAGACATAAAATAAAGATGAGGCCCAAGCCCAAGCCCAAGAAGGCCAAAGCCCAAAGAGCCCAAGTCCATCCCATGAGGGGCAAGGCCAAGCTTTGAAATACTCTTGTATAGTTTTAGGAGGTGTGGTTATTAAATAAAGGTGTGTGAAAATGTAAAATAAAGTCACATTGTCCATGTGACTTAGGAGAGTGGTGTAGGTATAGTTTTTGGGAGGTGTCATAGTAGAAAAAGGTCACACCTCCCATGTGACTTGTTTTTGGTGGGAATTTCAAATGAGTTTATTTGAAATTTCCCACCTATTTTTCAGCACCTTAGGCTATAAATAGAGGTGCTTCCTTTGTAAAATTCAGATTTGAATTTTATCTAAAGAAACTATACTCAAAATTGGAGTGAGCATTTGGAGAGCTTTGAGCTTCTTCTCTAGTCTTATCTTGAAGGACCATGGTTTCCCCAAGTGGCGGCTTCCACACTCATCTAGGAGCATCCATTCTTCTAGTGGCGTGATCATCCAACCATTCCTCCATCTTCATGAGCATTCTCTTCTCCTTCCTTTCTTCTTCTTCAATTGTTCATGTTACCTTGTGTTTTTGAGTTGTCTAGCTTTCGGTTTTTTCTATTTTCAGCACCTATATTTTGTTTTGTTTTTAAATTCTGTTCGGTTCTTTTGTTTAGTATCTTAATTCTGTTCGGTTGATCTAGTTACTATTTCTTTGTTGATTCAATTTGACAATATTTGGTTCATCCAAATGAGTTTGGGATTTGGTACTTGTTATTGGTGAGTTCTTGATCTTAGAACCATGATCCAACTTCTAAGAAAGTGCCTCTACATTTTCCAGCTCAAGGTGATTCCTCAAAGTGTCAAGAATCTTGTTCTATGTGGCTATTGGAATCACATCATGTGGTATCATGAGTCTTAGGTTCATTCTTGTTTAATTGTTGAGTTGTGTGCACTTTATTTCAAGAGCTCTTTTTAATTTCTTGCAATTTAAGTTTCTGTTTTAGAATTTTAATTGAGTATTCTTGCTGTTTTTCTTTTGCTCCAAGTGTTTGTGGAAAGGTTTATGGCACTCATCATTCTTATGAGTATGGTTGCTCTTTTGGAATGGCATTATCCTTCCTAGAGTTTACCTTAAGCTTCCTTCCACTTGTTACAATTTGTGTTGTGTCTTTTAATTTTTGAATCATGTTAAGTTTTGTCTTAGTCATGTTATTCCATATATGTCATTACTTCTAGTAGTACTTTTATTGTTTTGATTGTTTCTTGCTTTGGTGTCATATAATTTTCTGAATTGATGTTGATCCTTTGAGCATTTTCTTTTTAGCATTGAGTTCATACTTGTATTCTAGACCTATACAAGTTCCAATACATCATTTTCTATTATGTCTTTGATAGTTCATCATTCTGTTTTTTTATTCCTATTAGGATTCCTCTGTTTCTGAAAAGAGTGCTTACTGTTTTTCCTTATTGCAACTGATTTACGTACTGTAAAATTCTGGAAATTCTGGATTTGAGATATTCAAAGTGTTAGAAAAGAATAGAAAAAAGAATCATTCAAAAATATGAAGTACACAAAAAATGATAAATAAAATAAAAAAAGTGTACATTCCTGCCGAAAAAAATACGGTAATCTGGCAGTGATTTTAAAAAATTTATTTCTCTCAATTGGCTTACTGTTTTTAATTGATTCCAGTGCCATTTTTGAGTTAACATCTTGAAGTTTCTGTGGTAAAAATTTCATAATCCAGTTAGCTCTACAACGTTCCAGTTAAATCAGTGAATATCAAACACAGTTTGCATAAAAAAAAAAATTTCCAGTAGCTAAATTTTTTTTGTTTTCTTCATCTACTCTAGTGCTTTTCCTTAGGTAATCTTTTGTGTGCCTACTTTTCTCATTGAGTTCTTTATTTTCTTGATTGTCTTTCATTCTTACTCTTTGAGTTTGTCTTACATATAGTATTCCTTTTGCAATTACCTTTCCTTGCTTATACCTTTTCTTGTTTGTCTTTATTGTTTCTTTGGTTTTGTGGTGGTTTGCTCTTAAGATTGGTGTGCTTGCTTTGACATATTTCATTTGAGGATTCCAAGGCCTCAAGATCAGATTGGTGCAAGAACATTATTTCTTTGAGAGTGATATCTTTTCAGCCTTAGTTCATTTCGGCAGTTTCATTGCCAAAAAGCTCACTGTTTTTGCTAATTTTGTTTCTTAACTTGTTTGCTGTTTTTGTGTGTTTGCTGTTTTTTTATTTGCAAAATGGCTGGCTATTCAAGTGGTGCATCTTACAAACAGCATTCTCCTTCCAAAGCTTCAGTCCTTGGTGAAGAAGAACATAGAAGAAGGAGGCATCACCATCATTCTCATGAAGAGAGCTATAACCGTGACCAAAGATATCACCAAGTGTTCAACATTGCTTGTAAAAAAGTCCCTAGTTTTAATGGTGATAGTGATCCTAATGTGTATTTAGAATGGGAGACTAAGGTTGACCATTATTTTCATGTGTATAAGGTCCAAGATGACCAAAAACTTAGATTAGTTTCTTTATCCTTTTTGGGCTATGCCAAAGAATGGTGGGATAAAATTGTAATGGACATTATATATCGCAAGAAACCTCCCGTGGTTTCTTGGAATGCTTTGAAAGAGTGTATGCGCGCGAGGTTTGTTCCTCCTTCTAGGAAGGAACACTTGTTGAAGTTCCAAAGGCTTCCTCAAGGACATAGGATGGTAGATGAATACTTTAAAGATTTTGAAACAACTTTGACTAAAATGAATATGCATGCTAATGAAGAGTCAAAGATTAAATGGTTTGTACGTGGTTTGAAAAGAGATATTAGAGATTTTGTAGAATTAAAAGAATATTCTTCTTTAAAGAGCGTGTTTCGCAAAGCCATCAAGGTAGAATCATATCTTTTGAACAAAACTTTCAAAAATACTCATGATGATGATTTCTACAACTCTTCTAGGAAGGATGCAAACAAAATTTCTCCTTCCAATTTTTCCAAACAAACCATGTTTCCAAACAAAGTTTCTACTACAAATCTTTCTACTCCTAAGTCACCTACCAAAACTTCAAATATCAAATGTTTTAAATGTTTAGGTTTTGGGCACATAGCTCTTCATTGTCCACAAAAGCAAATCTTAAAGATCAACAAGGTAAAACAAGACCTAACTCACCCACCTACCACAAGTAAACAAGAAAAAGACAAAGAAGGCCAAGTTGACATGGGTCTTATCCTTTCACCTCCAAGGTGTTTTCCTTCCTTATCTTTTTTATTACCCAAGGTTCCTATTTCACCACCATCTTGGTTAAAAAATGTTAGGGATGATTTTTTCATACCTCCTAATGGTTGTCACCATTTAAGAGGTCTTTTTCCAAAACATCACATCATTCCCAAACAAATTTTTCCAACTTGGTCGATTTATAGAACCTCCTTTTCTGAAATCCCATTATTTACAAATGCTAAGTCATGTTTACATTTTTCTTCAACTTTTAATTGTAAAACTAAACTGACTTTGTTATATGCAGGGATTCAGAATTCGTGGACGAATTCTCTCCAACTCGAGGAGTATGATGAGAATCAAATAAAGGAGGCTTTTATTAATGGAGGAAGAGGACATCCACCCTCACATTTGAAGTTCTTCCTTCTAGTCTTCTCAAAATTAAAAGAAGACATAAAATAAAGATGAGGCCCAAGCCCAAGCCCAAGAAGGCCAAAGCCCAAAGAGCCCAAGTCCATCCCATGAGGGGCAAGGCCAAGCTTTGAAATACTCTTGTATAGTTTTAGGAGGTGTGGTTATTAAATAAAGGTGTGTGAAAATGTAAAATAAAGTCACATTGTCCATGTGACTTAGGAGAGTGGTGTAGGTATAGTTTTTGGGAGGTGTCATAGTAGAAAAAGGTCACACCTCCCATGTGACTTGTTTTTGGTGGGAATTTCAAATGAGTTTATTTGAAATTTCCCACCTATTTTTCAGCACCTTAGGCTATAAATAGAGGTGCTTCCTTTGTAAAATTCAGATTTGAATTTTATCTAAAGAAACTATACTCAAAATTGGAGTGAGCATTTGGAGAGCTTTGAGCTTCTTCTCTAGTCTTATCTTGAAGGACCATGGTTTCCCCAAGTGGCGGCTTCCACACTCATCTAGGAGCATCCATTCTTCTAGTGGCGTGATCATCCAACCATTCCTCCATCTTCATGAGCATTCTCTTCTCCTTCCTTTCTTCTTCTTCAATTGTTCATGTTACCTTGTGTTTTTGAGTTGTCTAGCTTTCGGTTTTTTCTATTTTCAGCACCTATATTTTGTTTTGTTTTTAAATTCTGTTCGGTTCTTTTGTTTAGTATCTTAATTCTGTTCGGTTGATCTAGTTACTATTTCTTTGTTGATTCAATTTGACAATATTTGGTTCATCCAAATGAGTTTGGGATTTGGTACTTGTTATTGGTGAGTTCTTGATCTTAGAACCATGATCCAACTTCTAAGAAAGTGCCTCTACATTTTCCAGCTCAAGGTGATTCCTCAAAGTGTCAAGAATCTTGTTCTATGTGGCTATTGGAATCACATCATGTGGTATCATGAGTCTTAGGTTCATTCTTGTTTAATTGTTGAGTTGTGTGCACTTTATTTCAAGAGCTCTTTTTAATTTCTTGCAATTTAAGTTTCTGTTTTAGAATTTTAATTGAGTATTCTTGCTGTTTTTCTTTTGCTCCAAGTGTTTGTGGAAAGGTTTATGGCACTCATCATTCTTATGAGTATGGTTGCTCTTTTGGAATGGCATTATCCTTCCTAGAGTTTACCTTAAGCTTCCTTCCACTTGTTACAATTTGTGTTGTGTCTTTTAATTTTTGAATCATGTTAAGTTTTGTCTTAGTCATGTTATTCCATATATGTCATTACTTCTAGTAGTACTTTTATTGTTTTGATTGTTTCTTGCTTTGGTGTCATATAATTTTCTGAATTGATGTTGATCCTTTGAGCATTTTCTTTTTAGCATTGAGTTCATACTTGTATTCTAGACCTATACAAGTTCCAATACATCATTTTCTATTATGTCTTTGATAGTTCATCATTCTGTTTTTTTATTCCTATTAGGATTCCTCTGTTTCTGAAAAGAGTGCTTACTGTTTTTCCTTATTGCAACTGATTTACGTACTGTAAAATTCTGGAAATTCTGGATTTGAGATATTCAAAGTGTTAGAAAAGAATAGAAAAAAGAATCATTCAAAAATATGAAGTACACAAAAAATGATAAATAAAATAAAAAAAGTGTACATTCCTGCCGAAAAAAATACGGTAATCTGGCAGTGATTTTAAAAAATTTATTTCTCTCAATTGGCTTACTGTTTTTAATTGATTCCAGTGCCATTTTTGAGTTAACATCTTGAAGTTTCTGTGGTAAAAATTTCATAATCCAGTTAGCTCTACAACGTTCCAGTTAAATCAGTGAATATCAAACACAGTTTGCATAAAAAAAAAAATTTCCAGTAGCTAAATTTTTTTTGTTTTCTTCATCTACTCTAGTGCTTTTCCTTAGGTAATCTTTTGTGTGCCTACTTTTCTCATTGAGTTCTTTATTTTCTTGATTGTCTTTCATTCTTACTCTTTGAGTTTGTCTTACATATAGTATTCCTTTTGCAATTACCTTTCCTTGCTTATACCTTTTCTTGTTTGTCTTTATTGTTTCTTTGGTTTTGTGGTGGTTTGCTCTTAAGATTGGTGTGCTTGCTTTGACATATTTCATTTGAGGATTCCAAGGCCTCAAGATCAGATTGGTGCAAGAACATTATTTCTTTGAGAGTGATATCTTTTCAGCCTTAGTTCATTTCGGCAGTTTCATTGCCAAAAAGCTCACTGTTTTTGCTAATTTTGTTTCTTAACTTGTTTGCTGTTTTTGTGTGTTTGCTGTTTTTTTATTTGCAAAATGGCTGGCTATTCAAGTGGTGCATCTTACAAACAGCATTCTCCTTCCAAAGCTTCAGTCCTTGGTGAAGAAGAACATAGAAGAAGGAGGCATCACCATCATTCTCATGAAGAGAGCTATAACCGTGACCAAAGATATCACCAAGTGTTCAACATTGCTTGTAAAAAAGTCCCTAGTTTTAATGGTGATAGTGATCCTAATGTGTATTTAGAATGGGAGACTAAGGTTGACCATTATTTTCATGTGTATAAGGTCCAAGATGACCAAAAACTTAGATTAGTTTCTTTATCCTTTTTGGGCTATGCCAAAGAATGGTGGGATAAAATTGTAATGGACATTATATATCGCAAGAAACCTCCCGTGGTTTCTTGGAATGCTTTGAAAGAGTGTATGCGCGCGAGGTTTGTTCCTCCTTCTAGGAAGGAACACTTGTTGAAGTTCCAAAGGCTTCCTCAAGGACATAGGATGGTAGATGAATACTTTAAAGATTTTGAAACAACTTTGACTAAAATGAATATGCATGCTAATGAAGAGTCAAAGATTAAATGGTTTGTACGTGGTTTGAAAAGAGATATTAGAGATTTTGTAGAATTAAAAGAATATTCTTCTTTAAAGAGCGTGTTTCGCAAAGCCATCAAGGTAGAATCATATCTTTTGAACAAAACTTTCAAAAATACTCATGATGATGATTTCTACAACTCTTCTAGGAAGGATGCAAACAAAATTTCTCCTTCCAATTTTTCCAAACAAACCATGTTTCCAAACAAAGTTTCTACTACAAATCTTTCTACTCCTAAGTCACCTACCAAAACTTCAAATATCAAATGTTTTAAATGTTTAGGTTTTGGGCACATAGCTCTTCATTGTCCACAAAAGCAAATCTTAAAGATCAACAAGGTAAAACAAGACCTAACTCACCCACCTACCACAAGTAAACAAGAAAAAGACAAAGAAGGCCAAGTTGACATGGGTCTTATCCTTTCACCTCCAAGGTGTTTTCCTTCCTTATCTTTTTTATTACCCAAGGTTCCTATTTCACCACCATCTTGGTTAAAAAATGTTAGGGATGATTTTTTCATACCTCCTAATGGTTGTCACCATTTAAGAGGTCTTTTTCCAAAACATCACATCATTCCCAAACAAATTTTTCCAACTTGGTCGATTTATAGAACCTCCTTTTCTGAAATCCCATTATTTACAAATGCTAAGTCATGTTTACATTTTTCTTCAACTTTTAATTGTAAAACTAAACTGACTTTGTTATATGCAGGGATTCAGAATTCGTGGACGAATTCTCTCCAACTCGAGGAGTATGATGAGAATCAAATAAAGGAGGCTTTTATTAATGGAGGAAGAGGACATCCACCCTCACATTTGAAGTTCTTCCTTCTAGTCTTCTCAAAATTAAAAGAAGACATAAAATAAAGATGAGGCCCAAGCCCAAGCCCAAGAAGGCCAAAGCCCAAAGAGCCCAAGTCCATCCCATGAGGGGCAAGGCCAAGCTTTGAAATACTCTTGTATAGTTTTAGGAGGTGTGGTTATTAAATAAAGGTGTGTGAAAATGTAAAATAAAGTCACATTGTCCATGTGACTTAGGAGAGTGGTGTAGGTATAGTTTTTGGGAGGTGTCATAGTAGAAAAAGGTCACACCTCCCATGTGACTTGTTTTTGGTGGGAATTTCAAATGAGTTTATTTGAAATTTCCCACCTATTTTTCAGCACCTTAGGCTATAAATAGAGGTGCTTCCTTTGTAAAATTCAGATTTGAATTTTATCTAAAGAAACTATACTCAAAATTGGAGTGAGCATTTGGAGAGCTTTGAGCTTCTTCTCTAGTCTTATCTTGAAGGACCATGGTTTCCCCAAGTGGCGGCTTCCACACTCATCTAGGAGCATCCATTCTTCTAGTGGCGTGATCATCCAACCATTCCTCCATCTTCATGAGCATTCTCTTCTCCTTCCTTTCTTCTTCTTCAATTGTTCATGTTACCTTGTGTTTTTGAGTTGTCTAGCTTTCGGTTTTTTCTATTTTCAGCACCTATATTTTGTTTTGTTTTTAAATTCTGTTCGGTTCTTTTGTTTAGTATCTTAATTCTGTTCGGTTGATCTAGTTACTATTTCTTTGTTGATTCAATTTGACAATATTTGGTTCATCCAAATGAGTTTGGGATTTGGTACTTGTTATTGGTGAGTTCTTGATCTTAGAACCATGATCCAACTTCTAAGAAAGTGCCTCTACATTTTCCAGCTCAAGGTGATTCCTCAAAGTGTCAAGAATCTTGTTCTATGTGGCTATTGGAATCACATCACTGGTAGTCGGAAGTGATGACGTGGCATCCAGCTACAGTATAGGCGTGTTGACAAGGCCCTAGGTTGGCAGAAGGGAAGGAAAACGGGGGGCTCGTGAAGTCGTCAGTTATTAAATTGGCGTGCTCCGATCTCCAGCATACCAGGCGATCGCCCAGTTGAAGATGAAGTCGCCAGATGGTAAACTCAGGCGACCAAGTGATTGGAGATCGCCAGAACAAGCACATCGCCGAAGATGAAGGTGATGCAGATTATGAAGGCGGCCGGCGAGACCACAGGGAAGATGTACGAAGGCATCCCAACTCGCCAGTTCCAGTAGATATCGCACTCCCAAGTTAGCTATGCACTGGGCAGTACCATGCATAAGTAACTTAGCCAAATGGAAGATGGAAGCAGCGCCCAAGTCAAGGAGGCTCCAGATGATGGCACGTGTACGACTTGATGCGAGCCACGTGTCCGGATCTGTAACTGCCAGGAGAGAGAAAGTGACCAGGTATATAAGAGTTCTCAACGAACTTTCTGAGGTACGCACGTTCAGATTATACTCTTTACGCTTGCGAGTTCTAGAGCACACTGTGAGAGAGAACATTGCACGGTTCCTTGAGATGTCTTGAGCGTTCTTGCTCTCAGTATTTGGTGGTTCGGTCACTGACTTGGGCGTTGGAGTGCGATCGGCCGCAGGGGCGCCGCTCTGTTCTTTTGCAGGTTCTTGAGGTGGATCTTGGAGAAGGACGGACGTTTGAAGCGGTCCGCAAGTCGATCCTTTGACGAGGCAGGTTTTATCCGCGCCATCCACGTGGCGCTTCTTGTATGGCTGATGGGACGTTCCGTCATTCGACTTGGTCCACGTGGCGCTGCTTGTATGGATGATGGGACATTCAGTCATTCCACTGAATCCTGACTCCTGCCATGCCCCTGACCCCCTTTCGACGGCGCATCGTACCACTGGATATTCTGTTGATACGACGTTCTCTGATTTTAACCAGCGGTGCCAGGGTTATCCTTCCATCTTCTGCCACGTGGATCAATCGTGCGGTGCATCCATTCGCGTCGTTTGGCGCTCTAACCGCTTTATTTAACCCTTCAAACTCTGAAACTATCCTCATCATCTTCTCACTCTTCATAACCTACTTACGTTCTTTCTTCTTGCACCCTTCCTTCTTGCACCCTTTCTTTTCTCACGAAGGGTTGTTCTAGCATTCGCTTCCCTCGCTCAACTCTTGCATTTCTGGCAGTCCCTACACTCTTGACAATCGCTGATCTTGTTAAGGAATGTCTTCTCACGCTGCTTCCTCCAGGGTCAATCCCAAGGACTTGTACCCTTGGGCTTCGAGTGAACTTCTCGACGAGTGCTCGTGCTTACTCGCTTCCAGGGCCATAAGGGAGCACAAAGGGGATTCGTGTTCCTATGACCATCGGGCGTTCGCGATGAGGCATGATGACGACATCGCCGTGCTCCCTTGCACTCTAGGGGAACCAGTATGTGGAGAGGAACGGGCCAACGAAGGGGTCCCTTTCTTTTACTTTTACCAGGTGGTGTTCAAGACCATCGGAGTGCGCCTACCCTTCTCCTGGTTCGAGAAGGAACTGCTGACGGAGATCAACGTCGCTCCGGCCCAGTTATACCCCAACAGCTGGGCCTTTGTCAAAGCCTTCGACATTCTCTTCGGGTTTCTGGGCTGTGCACCCTCGGTTGACCTCTTTCTTCACTTCTTCGAGGTGAAGAGGCAGAGACACAACCTCTGGGTAACTCTCGGTAATGTACCCGGGAGAGTTCTCTTCACACCCTTCCAAAGCTGGTTCACCGGGTGGAAAGGCCGGTTCTTCAAGATCTGCCGTACTGACCTTGTTCCCGACGCTTTGGATGGGTTTCCGCTGTACTGGGTGAGAAAGACGAGGACCCTCAAGACCAAACCCTTCAAGAAGCTGGCTCCAAGTGATCAAATAGCTTGCCGGATTCTTGCTGAGGCGGGAGGTTTTGACTCTGCCACTTTGATCAGCCTGGAGTTCAACGCTGGGACTCTCGAAAAGTACATATGTAAGAGCCACTGCCTTAGAAACTTCGGCCTTCATTGCTTTCTAACTGTGTATGTCTTGCTTCATGGTGTCTCTGACACGTTTATCTCCCTTGGTGCAGGTTCGAAAATAAACCATGAAAGGAGGACACGACTTACTCGAGCTCTGCGGGCTGGGAAAGGGGCTTCGCATTCCTCCAGTGCTGATTCTGATGACCACTGAGAAATGGCTTGTTCATGTTTTTGCATGATTTGTAGCGTTTGCTCCGTTTGTACTACTCCCATTGTATTGAACATTGCTTGTAACAACAACTTTTCAATATCATACTTGATTTTTTGCAACGCCACTTTACTTTGCATATGCTTCACGTACCGCGCGCTTTTCTTTCGTCCTGTTCTTCCAACGGTGCATGCCTCCACCTGGGCGACGCCTTCACAGGGGCGACGCCTTTATCTAGGCGACGCCTTCTTTCTTGGCGACGCCATGACCTAGGCAACGCCTTCTTTCTTGGCGACGCATCACATTACTTCAAACGAAGAAAGATAAAGGCTGAAAACCAAGGCACTTCTTTTTCTCAAACTGGTTTTACCTTTTATTAGGGTGACCTCATTAAAAAACCCCCGAGAGGGAAAAAGAGCGTCCCCTTCAACTAAATTGTTACATACTGCTTACATAAGTCAACTGAAATAAAATTTTAAGTTGGCTGCATTCCAACTGCGCGGGATAGGACCTCCATCTAAAGTCTCCAGGTTGTACGAACCGTTGCCCTTAGCCTCAGTAACTCTGAAGGGTCCGGTCCACTTGGGAGACAGCTTATTCTCCAACTCGTATGGGTGAGCTTTCCTCATCACTAGGTCGCCGACCTGAAACTGTCGCGGCTTTACCTTAGAGCTATATTGCCGCTCTACTCTTCTCTTCATTGCTTCAGCTTTTATTCTAGCTTCTTCCCTGGCCTCGTCTAGCAGATCCAGGTTTACCCGCCTCTCTTCATTGGATTCCTCTACCACAAAGTTTTGGAAACGTGGTGAGCTTTCATGTATTTCTACTGGAATCATCGCGTCCGACCCGTAAACCAAACTGAAAGGCGTCTCCATAGTAGAGGATTGGGGCGTGGTGTGATATGCCCATACGATCCTTGGTACCTCTTCCGCCCACGCCCTTTTGGCTTTCTCTAACCTTCTTTTTAACCCCCTCAGCAGAACTCTGTTTGCCGACTCCACTTGTCCATTTGTCTGGGGGTGTTCAACCGATGCGAACACTTGTTTGATTCCTACTTCAGCACACAGATTTCTCAACTGCTGACTGGCAAACTAGGTCTCGTTATCAGATATCAGGCGCCTAGGTACGCCAAAACGGCACACAATATTCTTCCACACGAAATGCTGTACCTTGTGCGCAGTGATCTGTGCAACGGGCTCTGCCTCTATCCATTTGGTGAAGTATTCGATGGCGACGATCAAATACTTCATCTGCCTGATCGCCAGTGGGAAGGGGCCCAGGATGTCGATTCCCCATGTATGGAAAGGCCACGGGCTGTATATGGATCGCAATTCTTCTGGCGGCGCCTTGTGCCAGTCGGCGTGCTTTTGGCATTGCCTACACCGTTGGGCGTGTCGTGCGCAGTCCTCTTTCACTGTTGGCCAGAAGAAACCTGCGCGTATTACCTTGGAGGCTATGGATCTTCCCCCTACGTGGCTCCCGCAGATGCCTTCGTGTAGCTCCGCCATTATCCTGGTGCACTCTTCGACACTGACGCATGTTAGGATAGGGTGAGTGAAACCGTGCCCTAACAGCACCCCATCCACCAAAGTATATCTTGCGGCATTTCTTTTGACTTTTTTACCCTCTTCAGGCTCCACTGGGAGAGCCCAATCCGCCAGGTATCGCTTATAGGGCGTCATCCAAGTGTCTCCCTTGGACAAAACGCATACCTGCATCTGCTCTCCCTCGGGCACGCCCGCGTACATGCTGATGCGGGGCGCCCTCTGCGTATCTTGGGTCAGGGAGCGATGACTCCTCGGCCTTCCCCTTGATGTATAAATCTGGAGGACATCCACCCTGTTGTCTTCCACGAATCTACGCGGAGCTTTGAGAGTCTCCTGGATCACTGGCCTCTGTCTACCCCCCTTGCCTAAGTTGTGCAGCTTTGCAAGCAGGTCAGCTCTGGCATTCTGCTCCCTCGGGACATGTATCAGCTCAAGGGCGTTGAGTGCTCCCTTCAACAACTGGACGTATTTCAGATACGCCGCCATCTGTGGGTCCTTCGCCTAGAACTCACTCGACACCTGCCCCGTAATCAGCTGGGAGTCGCTCTTCACCACGCTCTTCACCAGGAGGTTCTGCGGGCCGATCTCCTTGACCAGGAGCATTCCTGCTATCAAGGCTTCATATTCTGCCTGATTGTTACTTGCCTTGAAGGCGAAGCGCAGGGCCTGCTCGATCAGTATGTCGTCGGGTCCCTCCAAGACTATTCCCGCACCGCTCCCTTGTTGGTTGGAAGAGCCATCAACCGAGGGCAGCCATTGCGAACTCACCTCCACCTCTTGCTCACCTCCGGGCGACAGTTCCGCTATAAAATCTGCGTACACCTGCCCTTTGATGAATCCTCTAGGCTCATACTGGATGTCGAATTCTGACAGTTCCACCGCCCAGCGCACCATTCTTCCCGCCACATCAGGCTTCTGCAACACTTTCTGTATAGGGAGGTTGGTCATTACCACCACCGTAAAGCTGTGGAAGTAATGACGGAGCCTCCTGGCAGAAAATACTACCGCTAGCGCCGCCTTCTCTAGCGCTTGGTACCTCGTCTCAGCTCCCTGTAATGCCTTGCTTACGAAATAGATGGGCTTCTGACTCTGGTCCTGCTCTTGGACTAACATAGAACTGATGGCCCGCTCCGTTACAGTAAAATATAACTGGAGGGGCACGCCCGTTACCGGCTTGCAGAGGACCGGTGGCGTCGCCAGGTACTCCTTCAGCTTAATGAAAGCCGCTTCGCATTCCTCAGTCCATGCAAAGCGACTGTTTCTCTTGAGGCACTGGAAATATGGGTGCCCCTTCTCTCCTCCGGCGGAAACAAACCTCGAAGTGCCGCCATCCGCCCTGTCAGCTGTTGCACCTCCTTGAGGCGGTACTTGGAGATTGTGACGAACAACTCCTCCAGGTCCGCCATGTGCTGCGCCCTATTCTGCGACGCCACCACCATGTCGTGTACATAGGCGTACACATTCCTCCCGAGCATTGGCGCCAGGACCTTGTCCATTAACCTTTGGTACGTGGCGCCCGCATTTTTCAGCCCGAAAGGCATCACCTTATAGCAGTAACTGCAAGTCTCAGTCATGAATGCAGTCTTGCTCGTACCCCGAAAAGGCGTCCAGGAAACTCAGCACCTTGCTGCCGGACGCACTGTCTACCAAGGCGTCGATGCTGGGCAGCGGATATGAGTCCTTTGGGCATGCCTTGTTCAGGTCCGTGAAGTCAACACACATCCTCCACTTTCCGTTCGCCTTTTTCACCAAGACGACGTTGGCGAGCCACTCAGGGTATTGAATCTCCCTGATGTGGCCAGCACCCAACAGCTTCTGCGTTCCTCATTGAACTTTCTCCTTCTCTGACGCACGGGACAGACCGTGGCGTCCATGCTGAGATGGTGACACAGAAAATCAGGATCAATGCGTGGCATATCCGAGGCGGACCATGCGAAGGCATCTAGGTGGCGTGAAATCACTTCTGCCACCCCTTCCTGTTCTTCTGGGCTCAACGAACTTCCTAACTTGAAAGTCTTGCCGCCAATCTCCCTTTCTACGGCATTAGCCGTGGGCTGTTCCCTGCTATCATCTTCGACGGGCGCCGCCTCTTCCACGGGCGCCGCATCGTCAGGGCCTTCCTCCATAGGCGCATCTGCTTCGGGCATCGCCCTCTCCGCTATGGCCTCTTTAGGCGTCCACCCAGCGGGCGTCGCCTCAATCATCGTCGTGTCCGCGCTCGGCGGACGCTCATACACCATGAACACGCCTCTCTTCGTTTTTAGGCTGTTCTCATAGCATTTCCTTGCCTCCTCCTGATCTGACCTGATGACTATCACCTGGCCAATGAGGTCTGGCAGCTTCATTTTCATGTGGCGTGTGGAGGACACCGCGTTCAGACGGTTTAACGCCGGCCTGCCCAGCAAAATACTGTAGGCGGAGTTGGCGTTCACGACCAGGTACCGGATGCTTTCGGTACGGGAGGCCTCTCCGTCTGTGAACGTAGTCCTCAACTCCAGGTACCCCCGTACTTCCACCTGGTTATCCCCGAACCCATACAGGCACCCCGTATAGGGACTCAACAGATCGGGGGACAACCGTAACTTATTAAAGGTCGACAGAAACATGACGTCTGCCGAACTTCCGTGGTCGACAAGCACTCTGTGCACCTTCCTTCCGGCTGTGACGACTGAGATGACAACGGGGTCGTTGTCGTGGGGTACCACATCTCGGAGGTCTCTTCTTGTGAACACGAGATCCGACTCCCATGGCTCCCCCGAGAGCCTCTCTTCGATTGAATTTACCCCCCTCGCGTATTTCTTCCGTTGGGAGGCGGTGGGTCCCCCGCCGGAAAAACCTCCAGCAATGGTGTGGACCTCGCCAAGCACAGGCATCTCGTGTGCTGGTTCTTCCATCGGCGGCGGCAAGGTGGTGGTCGTTGCGGGCTCTGCGACATAGTCCTTCAAGAACCCAGTTCTCACCAGCTCATCCAGCTGGTAGCCCAACGACAGGCAGTTGTCAATGTGGTGCCCGAAAGCCTCGTGGAATTCGCACCAAGAGTCTTTTCGAGGCCCCAACACCTTGTCGGTCTTCACCGGTCGCCTCAGCCTCTCAGCTATGTTAGGCACTGCGATCAAATCCTTCAACTCGACCACGAAGTTGTACCTCGCCGGTTTCGCTCTTTCTCTGGCCGGGCGATCGCCTCCTGCTGGACCCCTGGGCTGGGGCTTTCTGGCCTCGTAGGGGCGTCTCGCCTCTGGCTTCTTTCTTCCCGTCGTGGTCTCATTGACCCTGACGGGTTGAGCTCGCGCCGGTCCCCTCGGGCGTGAGGGCGCGACGCTAGTACGCTTCACACACACCTCCCCTTCAGAAGCAATATGTTCTACGGCCCTACGCCGTAGTTCAGCGAAAGTCCTAGGGCGGTTGCAGATGATGGATTCTCCAAAAGGACCGGGGCATACGCCCTTCACAAACGCGTATACGATCATAGGCTCCTCTGTCGTACCAACCTTCATGACCTGGGCCCCGAAGCGATTGATATACTCCTTCAGGGTCTCCCCTTGATATTGCTTCACATCAAATAGGTCGTAAGAGACCGGTGGCGGGGCCTTGTTTGCCAAGTATTGTTCCCTGAACAAACGCGACAATTGGCGGAAAGATGTGATATGACCCTCTGGAAGGCTAATGAACCAGTCCATAGCCATCCCGGTCAGGGTGCTCATGAAGAGCTTGCACTTGGCAGCGTCAGAACCGCCTACCAGGACCATCTGCGTGTGAAATGAAACAAGGTGCGTCTCTGGGTCCTCCATCCCGGTGAAGATCACCTTGGGCCCCACGAACGTGTTCGGGATCACTGCGTCGAGGATCTCCTGCGAGAAAGGAGTGGAAAACTCCCTTGGTGGGGAATGGTTCTCCATCTCGTCATGTCCAGGCCGCCTCCGATCATTTCTCAGGCCCTGGCGCAACTCCTCATTTACATGGTGGAGCTCTTCATTCCGCTCATGCGAGGCGTCGAGATCTGCCTGCGTGCGTTCCTGTTCCATTTTTGACTCCGCCATGTCCTGCTGCAGCCCCCTCATTATCTCCAGGACCTGTTGCATGGATAGTTCTGCTGGGGCTGCGCGTGCTGTGCTTCGTCTGGTGAGGGCCTCACGACGCCGTGACCCCATCTGGGGGGGCGTTTCTGCCCATCTGGGGACGTTTCTGCGCGTGAGTCCTCCTGCTCGGGAGTGCTACTGCGCTAGGGGTGAATTTTTGGGTGCCAACTCATGCCCCCAATCATCTAGTCACTTACTTTGAGAGCGTATATGCCTTCCTCTCGTACCCTGCACCCGGCTGCCCTGGGCGTGACCTTCCTCTTGAGTCGTATCTGTCCCCAAGGCGTCTCTGGGGCGGCAGGGGTACTTCACGAGTCAGGCTGCCCTCCACTGATGCTATCACTATGGCCTTGAAGCCACCTTTTCCTTCTCTTTATCGCTGCCCCGGGCTATCGGGACCTGAGGCTTTCCCACAGCGTCGCTCCCTCCATGGTCTTTCCTACCCATGGGTATCGGGGAACCACACCGTGATTGCCTTGCTTTAGCACTGTTTGATCTGGCGACGCCTTGGTTGGGCGACGCCATCACCTAGGCGACACCTTGTCTTGGCGATGTTGGCACTTGGCGTCTCTCCACCTAGGCGACGCCTTGCGTTGACTTTGACTCTCCAGTCGTTGACTTTGACCTTGACTTAGTCAACGCCCGGATACGGGACGGTACACCCCGCGCTCACCCCACTGTTACATTCATTCCCTCTGCGTCTCTGCCCTGTTCATCGCCTTCAACCCCTTTTCTCTGCAATTTCTGCTCTCTCCCTCCTGTGCTCTTCTTCCGCCTTCACTTTGACAGCAAAGGTATGATTTTCGCATATCCACGACTCTTCCCTTTCATCGCATTGCTTGATTTATTGAACTGCCTGGGACTGTTGATATTTATGCATTACTGCGTTCTTCCGCTTCTCCTTCCTTCTCTGTTCCCTTCTCCTTCTTTCTGGGTTTTCTCGCGTGGGTGGTGTTTCCTGGGGTTCACTCCCCTTCCTACCATGGCTACACTTGTTAAAACCTTTTTCCTCTCTTCTTTCTCCAGCTATTTATTCACACCATGACGCGCACGAACGCGGAGTCTGATTCCTCCCCCAAGTCCAACTACAAAGCCTACTACCCATGGGCCCCCGACGAGCTCTTGAACGAGTGTACCAGCCTGACTACCTTCCAGGACCTGGAAGCTCATCGTGGGGATCCCCACTTGTATAACTTTAACGCTTTCTGCCGCACTCACGACGCTCACATATCCGTCCGTCCCGGCAGGCCTGGGGAACCTGTCTGTGTGGACGACAGACCTAGAAAGGGGAACCCTTTATTCTTTATGTACCAGACGGTGTTCAAACGCATAGGGGTGCGTCTCCCATTCACCCTCTTTGAAAGGGAACTCCTCACCGAAATTAATACCGCCCCCGCCCAGCTCCACCCCAACAGTTGGGCATTTGTAAGGGGTTTTCAAATTCTCTGCGGGCATCTGGGCATCCTTCCCTCCGTAGACGTTTTCCTGCATTTCTTCGAAGTGAAGAAGCAAGGGAAAAGCTTCTGGGTAAGCTTTTCCGGGATCGCGGGCAGGATCCTCCTCTCCCTCTTCCAAAACTCTTACAAAAACTGGAAAGGGAAATTCTTTAGAGTGTGCAGCGCCAAGCACGACCCTACGGCCTTGGACGGCTTCCCCCTTTATTGGACGGAGCGCCCTAAGCTGCTTAGGGCCAAAGCCCTGGAAGAGCTATCTCCTGATGACAGGGAGGTAAGCAAGGCCTTGGCTGGGCTAGGGATCGTTTTTGATACATTGAAGCTTGTTGCCAGCGAATACAATGCTCACACCCTGACAACATACTTTGGTAAGGAGACTCTCCCCTCATCCCTTTTGCTGTGAACACCTTGCTACCGGATGTTTGTTCCCACCGGCGTTTTACCTTTGCCAAAACTTCAAAACTCCCTGAGTCTGTTCAAGAATGTCGTCTTGTGCTACTCCCCCAGGGTCGACCCCAAGGACCTGTATCTGTGGGCTTCGAGGGAGCTCCTTGACGAATGCTCATGCTTACTCTCCACCAGGGCCATAAGGGAACACAAAGGGGATTCATGCTCCTATGATCACCGTGCCTTCGCGAGGAGGCACGACGACGACATTGCTGTGCTCCCTTCCACTCTAGGGGAGCCAGTATGCGGAGATGAACGGGCCAACGATGGGGTCCCCTTCTTTTACTTCTACCAGGTGGTTTTCAAGATCATTGGCGTGCACCTGCCCTTCTCCCGGTTCGAGAAGGAACTGCTGACGGAGATCAATGCCGCTCCGGCCCAGTTATACCCCAACAACTGGGCCTTTGTCAAAGCCTTTGACATCCTCTTCGGGTTTCTGGGTTGTGCTCCCTCGGTTGACCTCTTTCTTCATTTCTTTGAGGTGAAGAGGCCAAGGCACAACCTCTGGGTAACTCTCAGTAACGTTCCTGGGAGAGTTCTCCTCACCCCCTTCCTAAACTCGTTCACCGGGTGGAAAGGCCGGTTCTTCAAGATCTGCTGCACTGGCCTCGTTCCCACCGCTCTGGATGGTTTTCCACTGTATTGGGTGAGAGAGGCGAGGGCCCTCAAAACCAAAACCTTCAAGAAGCTGGCTCCGAGTGACCAAGTGGCTAGTCGGATTCTTGCTGAGGCGGGAAGTTTTGACTCCGCCACCTTGATCAGCTTGGAGTTCAACGCTGGAACTCTCGAAAAGTATATAGGTATGAGTCACTGCCCTAGCGACTTTCGCCTTTAATGCTTTCTATCTGTGCCTGTTTTGCTTCATGGTGCCTCTGACACATTCATCTCCCTTGGTGCAGGTTCAAAAATAAACCAAGAGAGGAGGACACGACTTACCTGAGCTCTGCGGGCTGGAATCGGGGCTTCGTCTTCCTCCAGTGCTGACTCCGATGGCCACTGAGAAGTGGCTCGCTTGTGTTTTTGCATGATTTGTAATATTTGCCCCATTCACGCTACTCCCATTGTATCGAACGTTGCTTGTAACATCAACTTTTCTATACCATACTTGATTTTTTGCAACGCCACTTTACTTTGCATACGTTTCTCATATTGCGCGCTTTCCTTTCGTCATGTTCCTCAACGGTGCCTGCACTCAGGCGACACCTTCTCTCTTGGCGACGCCTTCACCTAGGCGACGCCTTCGCTCTTGGCGACGCCTTCATCTAGGCGACGCCTTCACCTAGGCGACGCCTTCACCTAGGCGACGCCTTCTTTCTTGGCGACGCCTTCACCTAGGCGACGCCTTTTTTCTCGGCGACGCCTCACATTACTTCAAACGGAGAAAGATAAAGGCTGACAAACCAAGGCACGACTTTTTCTCAAACTTGTTTTTTCTTTTATTAGGGTGACCTCGTTAAAAAACCCCGAAAGGGGAAAAAGAGCGTCCCCTTTATCAAGACTGTTACACGGCTGCTTTACATAAGCCAACTAAAATAAAACTTCAGATTGGCTGCATTCCAACTGCGCGGGATAGGACCTCCATCCACGGTCTCTAGGCTGTACGAACCGTTGCCCTTAGCCTCAGTAACTCTGAAGGGTCCGGTCCACTTGGGAGACAGCTTATTCTTCAGCTCGTATGGGTGGGCTTTCCTCATCACTAGGTCGCCGATCTGAAACTGTCGTGGCTTTACCTTAGAGCTATATCGTCGCTCTACCCTTCTCTTCACTGCTTCAGCTTTTATTCTGGCTTCTTCCCTGGCTTCGTCTAGTAGATCCAGGTTTACCCGCCTTTCTTCGTTGGATTCCTCCGCCACAAAGTTTTGAAAACGTGGTGAGCTTTCATGTATTTCTACTGGGATCATCGCGTCCGACCCGTACACCAGACTAAAAGGCGTCTCCATGGTAGAAGATTGGGGCGTGGTATGGTATGCCCATACGATCCTTGGAACATCCTCCGCCCACGCTCCTTTGGCCTTCTCTAACCTTCTCTTCGCCCCCTCAGCAGAACTCTGTTTGCTGACTCCACTTGCCCGTTGGTCTGGGGGTGTTCGACTGATGCGAACACTTGCTTGATACCTATCTCAGCGCACAGATTTCTCAACTGCTGACTGGCAAACTGGGTCTCGTTATCGGATATCAAGCGCCTAGGTACACCAAAGGGGCCTTGTGCGCGGTGATCTGTGCCACGGGCTCTGCCCCTATCCATTTGGTGAAGTATTCGATGGCAACGATCAAATACTTCATCTGCCTGATTGCTAGTGGGAACGGGCCCAGGATGTCGATTCCCCATGTATGGAAACGCCACGGGCTGTATATGGATCGCAATTCTTCTGGCGGCGCCTTTTGCCAATCGGCGTGCTTTTGGCATTGCCTGCAGCGCTGGGCGTGTCGCGCGCAGTCCTCTTTTACTATTGGCCAGAAGAAACCTGCGCGTATCACCTTGGAGGCTAAAGACCTTCCCCCTACGTGGCTCCCGCAAATGCCTTCGTGGAGCTCCGCCATTATCCTGGTACACTCGTCGCCACTTACACACGTTAGGATAGGGTGTGCGAACCCGTGTCTGAACAACACCCCATCCACCAGAGTATATCTTGCGGCATTTCTTTTGACCTTCTTACCCTCTTCCGGCTCCACTGGAAGAGTCCCATCCACCAGGTACCGTTTGTATGGCGTCATCCAGGTGTGTCCCTCAGTTAGGACACATACCTGCATTTGCCTTTCTTCTTCGGGCGTGTCCGCGTATGTGCTGATGCGGAGCGTCTTCAGCGTATCTTGGGTTAGAGAGCGATGATTCCTTGGACTCTCTCTTGATGTATAGATCTGGAGGACATTCACCCTGTTATCTTCCACGAACTTACGCGGAGCTTTGAGCGTCTCCTGGATCACTGTCCTCTGCCTACCACCCTTGCCTGAGCTGGCCAGCTTGGCAAACAGGTCGGCTCTGGCATTCTGCTCCCTTGGGACATGTATCAGCTCAAGAGCGTTAAATGCTCCCTTCAATAGTTGGACGTATCTTAAGTACGCCGCCATCTGTGGGTCCTTCACCTGGAACTCACCCGACACCTGCCCCGTAATAAGCTGGGAATCGCTTTTCACCAAAAGGTTCTGCGCGCCTATCTCCTTGGCCAGGAGCATTCCTGCTATCAGGGCTTCATATTCTGCCTGATTGTTACTTGCCTTGAATGCGAAGCGCAGGGCCTGCTCAATCAGCACGCCGTTGGGTCCCTCCAAGACTATTCCCGCACCACTCCCTTGCTGGTTGGAAGAGCCATCAACCGAGAGCAACCACTGCGAGCCCCCCTCCACCTCCTGTTCCCCTCCGGGCGATAGTTCTGCTACAAAATCCGCATACACTTGTCCTTTGATGGATCCTCGAGGCTCGTATTGGATGTTGAATTCTGACAGCTCCACCGCCCAGTGTACCATTCTCCCAGCCACGTCAGGCTTCTGCAGCACCTTCTGTATAGGGAGGTTTGTCATCACTACCACCGTAAAACTGTAGAAGTAATGACGGAGCCTCCTGGCTGAAAATACCACCGCCAGCGCTGCCTTCTCCAACGCCTGGTATCTGGTTTCCGCGCCTTGTAAGGCCTTGCTTACAAAATAAATGGGCTTTTGAATCTGGTCCTGCTCCTGGACCAGCACTGAGCTGATAGCTCGTTCCGTTACTGCGAAGTACAGCCGGAGGGACACGCCTGTTACCGGTTTGCAGAGGACCGATGGCGTCGCCAGGTATTCTTTCAACTTAACGAAAGCTGCTTCGCATTCGTCTGTCCATGCGAAACGACTATTTCTCTTGAGGCACTGAAAATATGGGTGCCCCTTCTCTCCCCCGGCAGAGACAAACCTCGAGAGTGCGGCCATTCGCCCCGTCAGCTGCTGCACTTCCTTCACCGACGTCGGGCTTCGCATGGCGATAATCGCTGCGCATTTGTCGGGGTTCGCTTCTATCCCCCTCTCTGTGAGCATAAAACCCAAGAACTTACCGGCCTCTACCCCAAAGACACACTTCTCAGGGTTTAACTTGAGGCGGTACTTGGATATTGTGACGAACAACTCCTCCAGGTCCGCCATGTGCTGTGCCCTATCCTGCGACGCCACCACCATGTCGTCTACATAGGCGTACACATTCCTCCCGAGCATGGGCGCCAGGACCTTGTCCATTAACCTTTGGTATGTGGCGCCCGCGTTTTTCAGCCCAAAAGGCATCACCTTAGAGCAGTAACTGCAAGTCTCAGTCATGAATGCAGTTTTATTCTCATCTCTCGGGTGCATCTTGATCTGGTTGTACCCTGAGAAGGCGTCCAGGAAACTCAGCACCTTGCTGCCGGACGCACTATCCACCAAGGCGTCGATGCTGGGCAGCGGGTACGAGTCCTTTGGGCACGCCTTATTCAAATCCGTGAAGTCCACGCACATCCTCCACTTTCCATTCGCCTTTTTCACCAAGACGACATTGGCCAGCCACTCAGGGTATTGAATCTCCCTGATGTGGCCAGCACTCAACAACTTCTGCGTTTCGTCCTTCACCACCTGCTGTCGCTCCTCATTGAACTTTCTCCTTCTCTGGCGCACGGGGCGGACCGTGGCGTCCATGCTGAGGTGGTGACACAGGAAATCAGGGTCGATACCGGGCATATCCGAGGCGGACCATGCGAAGGCATCCAGGTGGCACGAAATCACTTCTGCCACCCCTTCCTGTTCTTATGGGCTCAGCAAACTTCCTAACTTGAATGTCTTGCCGCCAATCTCCCTATCTACGGCGTTGGCCGCAGGTTGTTCCCTGCTATCCTCCTCGACGGGCGCCACCTCTTCCACGGAGGCCGCGTCGTCAGGGCCTTCCTCCATGTGTGCATCTGTTTCTAGCGTCGCCCTCGCGGGTGCGGCCTCGCTAGGCGTCGGCCCAGCGGGCGTCGCCTCAATCAACTTCGTATCTGTACACGACGGACGTTCGTACACCATGAACACGCCTCTCTTCGTTTTCAGGCTGTTCTCATAGCATTTTCTTGCTTCCTCCTGATCTGACTTGATGACTATCACCTTGCCACTGAGGTCTGGAAGCTTCATCTTCATATGGCGTGTGGAGGCTACTGCGTTCAACCGGTTCAACGCCGGCCTGCCCAACAAGATGTTCTAAGCGGAGCTGGCGTTCACGACCAAGTACCGGATACTTTCAGTACGCGAGGCCTCTCTGTCCGTGAACGTAGTCCTCAATTCCAGGTAGCCTCAGACTTCCACCTGGTTGTCCGCAAAACCATACAAGCACCCTGTGTAAGGCCTCAGCAGGTCGGGGGATAGTCGCAACTTATTGAATGTCGACCAGAACATGACGTCTGCTGAACTCCCCTGGTCCACAAGTACTCTGTGCACCTTTCTTCCCGCCGTGACGACTGAGATGACCACGGGGTCATTGTCGTGCGACACCACGTCTCTGAGATCCCCTCTCGTGAATACGATGTCCGACTCCCACGGTGCACCTGACAGTCTTTCTTCGATCGAGTTAACCCCCCTCGCGTATTTCTTCCGCTGGGAGGCGGTGGGACCTCCGCCGGAAAATCCTCCAGCTATGGTATGGACCTCGCTGAGAACCGGCGTCTCGTGTGCTGGTTCTTCCGCCGAAGGCGACAAGGTGGCGGTCGTTGTGGGCTTCGCGACATAATCCTTCAAAAACCCGGTTCTCAGCAGCTCATCCAGCTGGTAACCCAACGACAGGCAGTTATCGATGTGGTGACCGAAAGCCTCGTGGAATTCACACCAAGAGTCTTTCCGAGGCCCCAACACCTTATCGGACTTCGCTGGTCGCCTCAGTCTCTCAGCTATATTAGGCACGGTGATCAAGTCCTTCAATTCCACCACAAAATTGTATCTCGCCGGCCTTGTTCTTTCACTGGACGGGCGATCGCCTCCTGCTGAACCCCGGAGCTGGGGCTTTCTGGCCTCGTAGGGGCGTCTCCCCTCCGGCTTCTTCCTTCCCGTCGTGGTCTCATTGACCCTGGCGGGTTGAGCTCGAACCGGTCCCCTCGGGCGTGAGGGTACGACGCTGGTGCGCTTCACGCACACCTCTCCCTCAGAAGCGATATGCTCTACCGCACGACGCCGTAGTTCTGCAAAAGTCCTAGGGCGGTTGCGAATGATGGATTCTCCGAAAGGACCAGGGCATACGCCTTTCACGAACGCGTATACAATCATAGGTTCCTCTGTCGTACCAACCTTGACCACCTGAGCCCCGAAGCGGTTGATGTATTCTTTGAGGGTCTCCCCTTGATACTGTTTCACATCAAACAAATCGTAGGAGACCGGCGGCGGGGCTTTGTTTGCTAGGTATTGCTCCCTGAACAATCGTGACAGTTGTCGGAAAGATGTGATATGACCGTCCGGGAGGATGATGAACCAGTCCATAGCCATCCCAGTCAAGGTGCTCATAAAGAGCTTGCACTTGGCAGCGTCAGAACCGCCTACCAGGGTCCTCCATCCCCGTGAAGATCACCTTGGGCCCTGCGAACGTGTTCGGGATCACTGCATCCAGAATCTCCTGCGAGAAGGGAGTGGAAAACTCCCTGGGCGGGGAGTGGTTCTCCATCTCGTCATGTTCACGTTGCCACCGATTATTTCTCAGACCCCGGCGCAACTTCTCGTTTACGCGGCAGAGCTCTTCATTCCTCTCATGCGAGGCTTCGAGATCTGCCTGCATGCGTTCCTGTTCCAGCTTCGACTCCGCCATATCCTCCTGCAGCCCCCGCATTATCTCCAGGACCTGTTGCATGGATAGTTCTGCTGGGGCTGCGTGTGCTGTACTTCATCTGGTGGGGACCATTGTCACTGTCTCTTCCAACTTCCTCAAACGTTACTGTAACTTGGTAGATCTTTTCGAACTTGTGATGGGACTGATGTTTTATATCGGGCCCACGGTGGGCGCCAAATGTTCCGTCCGGTTGACCTGTGACGTCTTTGTGCGCGACCTCAACCGTCAGCTAGGGACTCCTTCCCACTGGTTACCTGTGGATTCCTACAAAAAGAGGATAAAAGGGCGCCCTAGCGGCCGTTTGCACTCCGACGCTCAAGTCAGCCAGCAAGAAACACCAAAAACTGTGCACCTCCGTATCTGAGCACCGCGTATGGCACTCTGAAGGTGGTAAAAAGAACTGTGTATTGTGTGTATATTCTCGCTCTGGCAAACAACCTCTTTTCCAGTCCCTTGTGCATAGCCTCACGACTTCGAGCAAGCAACTGGAGTGTATTCTGGGAAAATTTGCCAAAACTTCCAACCCCGTTCCCAACATTCTCAGCATTATTTAAACTACCCAAGCATTTAAAGCGCCTTAAAGCGCTTTTAATCACAAACGTAACGCGCTCAATTAAGGTGTCTAATTAGAAAACGTAGCGCATTTAAGACGTTGAAACGCTTGGGAGCCATTACAGTACCTGAACGCTCGAAACGGAAACTGTATTGAATGACTTTAATTACCTGGTACTTGACTAAAGGGTGTTTCTATTCTAACCTGGCTGACGCACACGTGGAGGGTCTCACGACGCCATGACCCCATTGGGGGCGTTTCTGCCCATCTGGGGACGTTTCTACGTGTGAGTCCTCCTGCCTGGGAGTGCTACTGCGCAAGGGGTGACTTTTTGGGTGCCAACTCATGCCCCCAATCATCTAGTCACTCACTTTGAGAGCGCATCTGCCTGCCTCTCGTACCCTGCACCCGGCTACCCTGGACGTGACCTTCCTCTTGAGTCGTATCTGTCCCAAAGGCGTCTCTGGGGCGGTAGGGGTACTTCTGGCCTTGAAGCACTGGTGTTGTGAATATGGCCTTGAAGCCACCTTTCTCCTCTCCCGGATCATCGGGACCTGAGGCCTTCCCACGGCGTCGCTCCCTCCATGGTCTTTCCTACCCATGGGTATCGGGGAACCACACTGTGATTGCCTTGCTTTAGTAATGTTTGATCTGGCGACGCCCTGGTTGGGCGACGCCTTCACCTAGGCGACCCTTTGCCTTGGCGACGCCTCTTCTTGACGACGCTGGCACTTGGCGTCTCTTCACCTAGGCAACGCCTTGTGTTGACTTTGACTCCTGGTGTTGACTTTGACCTTGACTAAGTCAACGCCCGGATACGGGACGGTACAATATATATATGTATATCAAAGCAGTTTGAACGGAATGAAAGCTATTACAGATAAATCAAAGTTAAATACAAGAGTTTTCAAGATGATAAAATTGAAGTGGCAAATGGGAGCAGTTAAGTTGAAGGCATGATCTTGCCATCCACCACTTCATTGTACACAGAGAACTTAGAGAGGTCGAGATCAGGGAATTCACAAGCAAACTGCTCCAAAGCAGCCCCAAAGCCTGAGGTAAGAACCTGGGCAGGCTCAACTTCAAGCTCGTCGATCTTCTTCTTTAACCCACTGTTCTCCTCACGCGCTTGGGCAAGCTCTGAGGTAAGAACCTGGGCAGCCTCGAGTTCAAGCTCATCGATCTTCTTCTTTAACCCACTGTTCTCCTCAAGCACTTGGGCAAGCTCTGCGGTAGTTTCACTCAGTTCTTTGGATTTCTTGTCCCGATCTGCTTCGACTTGTCCCAAAAGGGTTTCTCTCTCGGTTGATCTCTTTTCCAGTTTAGCCATCTTGGCCTCGCCAGTTTTTTGGTCTTAATCTTATAGGAACGAGCTTAATCTCTAACTCAACAGCTTCTTGATGTTTGGCGTGCAGTTTCTGGCGCAATTCAGCCTTATCGTTGTGCAAACTTCGAAGCTCATCGTTGAGAGCATTTTCCACTCGCGAGAACTCTAGCCCTTGCATCAGCATGTCACATCTTAGTTTACCAGCTTCGGCTCTCGCGGTGCTCGCCTCTTACTGATGAATGTGGTTGTCAGTTTCGAGCTTGCTCAGAGAATACTTCAGAGCTTCACCAACAACTTGAGGAAGGTTCTCGACAACCATGGCATTTAGGTGCGCGGTGAAGGACTTCAGAGCTTCCTGGAGAGGGGCTGGAAGAGCTATAGTTGGAGGAGGTGTTGAAGGTTGATTCTCGCCACCACCCTCACAAGATTGGAGTGGCGTGGTGGTGAGGCAGGTAGCTCCGTTGCAGGTTGAGGGGAAGCTTGCGTATCCGCAAGCTGTTCTTGTGTAGCTCAAACAGCTGAGGCGTTTGAAGGGAGAACATCCCCAGCAGACTCGAAGGGTGTGGAGGCGCTGGGGGGGTTCTCGGCGCAGTTGGGGCTGGTGCCTTCAGCTGCTGCTGGCTGCTGGTGAAAACCTATCCCTTGCCTTCATACACCAAGGTCGAGAAACAGTAAAGTTGACAGCGAACCTTAGGAAAATCTCCCTTTGGGGGGCAGTAAGGTGATTCAGATGGAACGGCCCAAGCTCAATAAGACTCTGAACTCGGTTACCCAGAATCGTAGCTAGTCATGGCTAAGATTGTTTTGCTTAATCCAGTAAAGATAACCCTGTGGGGGTAGAGTTGCACCGCAAAGGTGTTAAAAGTAGACTTAGTATGTAAGCCAACACTCAAGTTGATGTGATTCCAATAGCCACATAGAACAAGATTCTTGACACTTTGAGGAATCACCTTGAGCTGGAAAATGTAGAGGCACTTTCTTAGAAGTTGGATCATAGTTCTAAGATCAAGAACTCACCAAAACAAGTACCAAATCCCAAACTCATTTGGATGAACCAAATATTGTCAAATTGAATCAACAAAGGAGAAGGAAAAGAACAAACCGAACAGAATTGAACTTCAAAACAAAAGAACCGAACAGAATTTAAAAACTAAACAGAAAATAGGTGCTGGAAAATTAAAGGAACCGAAACAAAAACAACTCAAAACTCAAGGCAATAAGAACAAATTGAAGAAGAAGAAAGGAAGGAGAAGAGAATGCTCATGAAGATGGAGGAATGGTTGGATGATCACGCCACTAGAAGAATGGATGCTCCTAGATGAGTGTGGAAGCCGCCACTTGAGGAAACCATGGTCCTTCAAGATAAGACTAGAGAAGAAGCTCAAAGCTCTCCAAATGCTCACTCCAATTTTGAGTATAGTTTCTTTAGATAAAATTCAAATCTGAATTTTACAAAGGAAGCACCTCTATTTATAGCCTAAGGTGCTGAAAAATAGGTGGGAAATTTCAAATAAACTCATTTGAAATTCCCACCAAAAACAAGTCACATGGGAGGTGTGACCTTTTTCTACTATGACACCTCCCAAAAACTACACCTACACCACTCTCCTAAGTCACATGGACAATGTGACTTTATTTTACATTTTCACACACCTTTATTTAATAACCAAACCTCCTAAAACTATACAAGAGTATTTCAAAGATGAGGCCCAAGCCCAAAGCCCAAGCCCAAGCCCAAGAAGGCCAAAGCCCAAAGAGCCCAAGTCCATCCCATGAGGGGCAAGGCCAAGCTTTGAAATACTCTTGTATAGTTTTAGGAGGTTTGGTTATTAAATAAAGGTGTGTGAAAATGTAAAATAAAGTCACATTGTCCATGTGACTTAGGAGAGTGGTGTAGGTGTAGTTTTTGGGAGGTGTCATAGTAGAAAAAGGTCACACCTCCCATGTGACTTGTTTTTGGTGGGAATTTCAAATGAGTTTATTTGAAATTTCCCACCTATTTTTCAGCACCTTAGGCTATAAATAGAGGTGCTTCCTTTGTAAAATTCAGATTTGAATTTTATCTAAAGAAACTATACTCAAAATTGGAGTGAGCATTTGGAGAGCTTTGAGCTTCTTCTCTAGTCTTATCTTGAAGGACCATGGTTTCCTCAAGTGGCGGCTTCCACACTCATCTAGGAGCATCCATTCTTCTAGTGGCGTGATCATCCAACCATTCCTCCATCTTCATGAGCATTCTCTTCTCCTTCCTTTCTTCTTCTTCAATTTGTTCTTATTGCCTTGAGTTTTGAGTTGTTTTTGTTTCGGTTCCTTTAATTTTCCAGCACCTATTTTCTGTTTAGTTTTTAAATTCTGTTCGGTTCTTTTGTTTTGAAGTTCAATTCTGTTCGGTTTGTTCTTTTCCTTCTCCTTTGTTGATTCAATTTGACAATATTTGGTTCATCCAAATGAGTTTGGGATTTGGTACTTGTTTTGGTGAGTTCTTGATCTTAGAACTATGATCCAACTTCTAAGAAAGTGCCTCTACATTTTCCAGCTCAAGGTGATTCCTCAAAGTGTCAAGAATCTTGTTCTATGTGGCTATTGGAATCACATCACAAGTCATATACTCTAAGTTGCCAAATGTCGTTTAAGGGCAGACTTGGTGTAGAGATCGGCCTCGAGTCAGGTGCTCAGGTCACCCCTAATCTTAGGGGAAAATGTGTAAGAAAGGTGATAAAACTTTCCAAATGCATTACGCTGATAAGGTTGTCAGTTATATTACCAACAATTAATTAAGGCGTACATTGGCCCAAGGTAGTTGAGATTTACTGGGTTATCACCTACCCCTGAAAAACTATTGTTAGCCACATGAGCAATCAATAGTCTCTTCGCCGAAACAAAGTTACAGCTCGAGACTGGGGGGCTTGTGTACCGACTTGTCCTCGGACATCGACGTCAGGGATCGACATCGGACCTCGCCAACATAGGGAGAGATCGGACGTCGATGGTCTGAACAACTATATTGGGCCACGTAAGGTGGGCCCCAGAATTATACTAGTTACCAGTTAAAGCATGGTAAGTAGCGATTAACTTGAACAGTTTAAACTAGTTTCAGTTAAAACAGTTTTTCAAGGGGGCGCTCTTTTTCCCTGAGAAGGGTTTTGAACGAGGTCACCTAATAAAGAAGGTTTCGAAAAGTTATCAAAGTTTTCCAGTTGTTAAGTTTGCATGCTCATCGTTTTTAAGCTTTTGGAAAGAGACTTTGTCGTCCTTGTTTAATTTAGGGCAAATTCAGATCGCATGCATTCAGTACAAGGTTTTAAAGCATAAAGTTTTAAGTCCTCATCGCCATCTGGCGATCAGAGGCACAAGTATGAAGTTTTTAGTTCTCCTCGCCGTGAGCGAGTGTAGGAGAGAAGAGATTAAAAAGTCCTTCTCGCTGTGAGCGAGCGTAGGCGAGAAGACATTGAAAAGACCTCCTCGCCGTGAGTGAGTGCAGGCGAGAAGAGATTAAAAAGTCCTCCTCGCAGTGAGCGAGCGTAGGCGAGAAGACATTGAGAAGATCTTCTCGCCGTGAACGAGTGCAGGCGAGAAGATATTAAAAATTCTTCCTCGCCGTGAGCGAGTGTAGGCGAGAAGAGAGTAAAAAGACCTCCTCGCCGTGAGCGAGTGCAGGCGAGAAGATATTAAAAAGTCCTCCTCACCGTGAGCGAGTGCAGGCGAGAAGAGATTAAAAATTCCTCCTCGCCGTGAGCGAGTGTAGGCGAGAAAAGATTAAAAAGTCCTCCTCGCCGTGAGCGAGTGTAGGCGAGAAGAGATTAAAAAGTCCTCCTCGCCGTGAGTGAGTGTAGGCGAGAAGAGAGTAAAAAGTCCTCCTCGCTGTGAGTGAGTGTAGGCGAGAAGAGATTAACATAAGGTGCCACTAGAACAAAACGTCGCCAGAAGTAGGCATTTCCACCAGATAATCAAGCAGAAGTCAAGTCTAGAGCAAGATAACAAGGTACGTTCAGTATGAGTTAAAATCCGGGCGCCTAGTCCTTGAGTGGGGGTTAAGGGATTCCTTCGGGACTCCCCCTCCTCAAGTAGGAATAGCTAGCCCCGGTACCAGATGAGTTAAAATCCGGGCGCTTAGTCCTTGAGCAGGGGTTAAGGGATTCCTTCGGGACGCCCCCTCCTCAAGTAGGAATAGCCAGCCCCGGTACCAGATGAGTTAAAATCCGGGCGCCTAGTCCTTGAGTAGGGGTTAAGGGATTCCTTCGGGACGCCCCCTCCTCAAGTAGGAATAGCTAGCCCCGGTATCAGATGATAGATATAAGTTAAATCTGGGTGCCTAGTCCTTGATCAGGGGTTAAGGGATTCCTTCGGGACGCCCCCTCCTCAAGTAGGAACAGCTAGCTCCAGCGTCTGATGTTCAGAACAGTTTAAAAGTCCTCAGTGCATCCGGGGAAAGAGGAGTACCCCTGGGCAATGTAGAGGCACCAGAGAGAAAGTCCTCCTCACCCTCGAGTGAGTCCAGGTGAGAACAGATTACAAGACCTCTTTGCTTAAGCAAATTGAGGCGCCAGAGAAAGCCCTCCTCACCCTCGAGTGAGTTCAGGCGAGAACAGATTAGAAGACCTCTTTGCTTAAGCAAATGGAGGCAAGATTGAAAGTCCTCAGTGCAGAACCAGGCCAGCAAAGTTTTAGGCGGTAACATAGAAATGTGCATGACACTTAGCAGTTTAGGCGAACGACATTTCAGATATTAAGATTGACCCAAGCCACTGCCCAGTAAGTGACCTTGCATTAAGTGTTCTTGCTACGAACTAATAGTTTGTTTAGTTGTTCCAGCCGGTTGACTTGGGACGTCTTTGTGCGCAACCCTGCCCGTCAGCTTGGGACACTTTCCCTCTGGCTACCTGTGGATACCTGCAAAGAAGGACAAAAGGGCGCCCTAGCGGCTGTTTGCACTCCGACGCTCAAGTCAGCTAGCGAGAAACACCAAAAACTCTGCAGCTCCGTATCAGAGCACCGTGAATGGCACTCTGAAGGTGGTAAACGAAACTGTGTATTGTGTATCTTTTCTCCTTCTCGCAAACAACCTTTCTCTAGTCCCTTGTGTGTAGCCTCAAGACTCGAGCAAGCAACTAGAGTGTATTCTGGGAAAATTCGCCAAAAGTCCGACGTTGTTTCCCACGTCCAAGGTTCTATTTAAACTACTCTAGCATTTAAAGCGTCTTAAAGTGCATTTAAGGTTATGAAACGTTCAGCGCCTTTAAGACGTTTAAACCGCTTGGAGCATTTAAAGTACCTTAAACGCTCGAAACGTAAACTTTATTAAATAGCTTTAATTACCTTATACCTTACAAATTGATGTTTCTATTCTGACTTGGCTGCTATTACACGTGGAGGGCCTCACAGCACCGTGACCCCACCTGGGGGTATTTCCTCGTGTAAGCCCTCCTTCCTGGGAGTGCATCTGCGCAAGGGGTGACTTTTTGGGTGCCAACTCATGCCCCCAAACCTCTAGTCACTCGCTTTGAGAGCGTATCTACCTTCCTCTCGTACCCTGCACCTGGCTACCCCTGGGCATGACCCTTCCAATGAGTCATAACTATCCCAAGGGCTTCTCTGGGGCGACATGGGCACTTCACGAGTCAGATTGCTCTCCACTGGCGCTAGTACTATGGCCTTGAAGCCACCTTTCTCTTCCCTTTATTGCTACCCCGAGTTATCGGGGTTTGAGGCCTTCCCATGGCGTCACTCCCTCCATGGTCTTTCCTACCCATGGGTATCGGGGAGAAACACTGTGGTTTCCTTGCTCTTGTGACATTTACCTTAGCGACGCCCTACCTTGGCGACGCTTCCTCTTGGCGACGCCTTGCCTTGGCGATGCTTGCACGTGGCGTCGCCTCACCTAGGCGACGCCTTATGTTTACTTTGACCTTGACGCTGACTTTGACCTTGACTTTGATGCCCGGGTACGGGAAGGTACACAAGCCCCCCAGTCTTAAGCTGATGACTTGTTTTCAGCGAAAAGACTAAGGCCTCGCCCACGCCATCCACGTGGCATCCTGGTGACGTGTCATTCTTGCTGAAGTGACACTCCTCAAACTATTGACGTGACATTCTCTGAACCATTGGGGTGCTCTTAATGGCTGACTGAGACGGGGAAAGCACCACTTTTTGGGGCCACACTTAATCACTTGCCACGTGGTTCATCGCGCGGTCAGCCTCACAAGCCTCTTGCACTCCCAGCGAGCGCATAATCCTTTGACACGCGGCTCAATCGCACGGTCCCAAATTAGCGCCTCTTGGGTTGCAAATGTAACGTTTAAGACATCGAAATCCCGCGCCCCAAACACTGTTCTATTCACTCTTTTGCATTGTGCACTACTGTTCATCTCTCTTTCTCTGAAATTCTAGCGATCGCTGCTCCCTCTGCGCTTCCTCAACAACCAACGACCCACACGTTCAAAGGTATGATACCTCCATGGCTCTTCTTCTTCATTGTGTTGCATTGTTGTGTATGAACTGCCTGGGACTGTCTGTGTTTCTGTATTTCCACATTTCTCTCTTTCCTCGTGCTTCTACGCTCTATTCTCCCCCTTTTTGGGTTTCTTCGCGTGGGTGGCATTTTCTAGGGTTTCTCTTCCCGTTTCTGCCTTGGCATCGCTTGTTAAAACCCTTTTCCTTTCTTCTTTCTTCAGCTATCTATCCGCATCATGGTGCGCTCGAAACCGAAGTCCAGTTCTCCCCCCAAGATCAACTACAAGGCCTTCTATAAATGGGCCTCTGACGATCTCTTAAACGAATGCACCACCTTGACAACCTTCAAGGATGTGGAGAACCATCGGGGTGACCCTCATTTATACAACTTCAACGCCTTCTGCCGCACCCACGATGCCCACATCTCCGTCCGCCCCGGCACACGGGGGAATCCGTTTGTGTGGATGATAGACCCAGGGGTAGGGCCCCCTTTTTCTTCATGTACCAAACTGTATTCAAACGCGTTGGTGTGCGCCTTCCATTTACACCCTTCGAGAGGGAACTCCTCACGGAGATCAACACGGCCCCTGCCCAGCTACACCCTAATAGCTGGGCCTTCGTTGGGGCCTTTCAAATTCTCTGTGGATATCTAGGCATTCTTCCTTCAGTGGACGTCTTTCTACATTTCTTCGAGGTGAAGAAGCAAGGGAAAAGCCTCTGGGTGAGCTTTTCCGGGATCGTCGGCAGGATCATGCTCTCCCTCTTCCAGAACTCATACAAAGGCTGGAAAGGAAAATTCTTCAGGGTGTGCTGCGCCAAACAGGACCCCACAGCCTTGGATGGCTTTCCCCTATACTGGACATAGCACCCCAAGGTGGTCAAGCCTAAGGCCCTGAATGAACTGTCTTCCGCTGATAGAGGGGTATGTGAGGCCTTGGCTGGCCTGGGGATTGTTTTTGACACGCTGAAGCTCATAGCGTGTGAGTACAACGCGCACACCCTATCCAGCTATTTTGGTAGGGAGGCTTATTCCTTGTTGCCTTTTGTCCTTCCTTTCTTATCTGTACTTTATTACATCATGCTTGTAATTCTCCACCTGTTTCCCTCGTTGCTAAGTGTTCATTTGTACTCTTTATATTTCATTTACCTGCGTGCCTTGTGGATCCGTATAACTGCGTTGGCGGTGGGATTGGCATTCTGTGCTTTGTGTGTAACTGACGCCTTGTTCTTGGTCTGGCGTGGCTTGAACTCCTGTTCTTTGGTTTGTCTGAATGCAGGATCAGTGATGGATTCATCTAAGAGGATGGTCTTGGCAAGAGCACTGAAGGTTGCTCGCGCCTCCAAGGCTGGCGCCTCCACCACCCCCACTACTGACCCAAACCTCCCATTATCCTAGCCCTCACCAACACCAACCAACACCGAAACTCCACTAGGCCCATCTTCACCACCCCCACGTAGCCCCCAAACACTTCAAACACCCAACTCACCTCCACCCATCGCCGCAGTCCCACTGGATGTGGCCTCATCACCTGCTCCAGCCCCCCTTGACAAAGGGAAAAGGGTGTTGGAAGTCTTCTCCGATGACGAAGACTCTGACGGTGGGGTAGTCTTCAAGATGAGAAAGGCTGCTAGGGTTCCCATCCTACCAGCAGCATCACCCCAGGGAGGGGATTCCTTCAGGGACAATCCCCCTAGCGCCACCTCTCCCCAACCCGCGATAGTCCAAGAGGAAAAAGGCGAATGGGCTGAGTCTGCTCCACCTCCACCACCAGCAGAGGTCTCTGTTGTTCCCGCCTCTGTTTCTGCTGCCCCCGATCTTATTGCCATTCCTCCTCCAATCATGCATCTGATGAGGGGCTTCAACGAAGGATTGATGCCAGAAGGCTCCGACAGGAGAGAAGGAATGCCCTTCTATTTGGGAGCCTTTTTGGGCGTGGCCCTTGATTGGCGCGCCCAAGCTAGAAATGCCGCTTCAAACACACAAGCCCTCCAGGCCCTGAAAGAAGAAGTGGCTGCTCTGAAGGAGGAGAAGGAAGCTTTGGGACGCAAAAATGTGGTCTATCAAGCTTCTCTTAAGTTGGCCCAAGAGGCCAAAAAGGAGGCTGACAGGCAACTGGGCGAGGCGATGGAATTTCAGGCTGATTTCTACGTCCGGGAAGTGTCTCTCCAAGTTCAAATAATGGATCTCCAAGAAATGGCTGAGGCCTTCGAAGAGCTTCAGAAGGACTTGGAGGATCAGTGCTATGGGCAGGCGGAAAGACTGGAGTGGATGGAGGAGGAAATGGCTACCCAGGCCAAGGCATTGGGCCTTCTCCCGGTTGACCATGACAAGCTGCAAACTGAGGTCAACAAGCTCCGAGTAGAGAAGGAGGCTCTGGAGAAGCAGGTGGCCTTCGGGGACTCTACCATCGAGGAGTTGGAGAAGGTCAAGAAGGCACTCATCGATGACATGGCCGGCACCTTCTACCCGGGGATCAATGTTTCTAATTGCGATCCCACCCACCATGTCATTGACGGACGTGTCGTGCCCCTCGAATTGGATTACTGAAACGCCCACTTTCAGCCGCCACCTTTACCTTTTGTGCTTTATATTCGTTCTTGCCAACCTTTGATAAACTTGTAAATCTTTTGAACCATTTGCACTTGTATAACGTTTGCATACTTCTGAGGCGTTGAGCACTGTTTGGCAGATATTTTCACCTTCGTTCTTTAGTTTTGCATGCTTCAACTGCTTTACCTGTACTTTTACCTATTTCTTTCGCTGTGTCGGGTGATCCCGCTTCACTTCTAACGTGCACCTCAAACCTGTTCAGCCTTCGTATCTTTGAGGCCTCTGCCTCGTGAAGGCGCTGACCACTCCGCCATTGCTGCAAACGCAAAAGTTGAGACCTGCTCTGGGTCCTAAACACTTGGGACAAGGTCGCGCTTCAGTGCCCATGCCCATGGAGAGGCCTGTCTAACAGCGCCGTATCGTCCATGGAGTGTCACAAACACCAAGGCGATCTGTCCCTTGATTCTGGGTGCTTGGCGCCCACGCCTAAGGAGAGGCCTACTACAGCAGTGACGTATCGTCCTCAGCGTGTCTAGAAACGCCAAGCACCGGGAAGGCTCGAAGCCCCCCATGGGGTCGCTCCCTCCATGGTCTTTCTCTCCCATGGGTATCGGGGAGCACCCCTGCCGGTGGCTCACTTAGCTTCTGGCGATCTCGTCTCCCTCCACAGTCTTTCCTTCCTGTGGGTATCGGGGAGGCGACGCCGTCGATGCCTTATGGTGGCGACGCCTCCAGCGTCTTATACTGGCGACGCCTTCAGCGTCTTGGCGATGGCTGGTGCGATCAACCTGTTGACTTGACCTTGGCATTGACTTTGACTTCGACTCTGGTCGACGCCTGGGGGTAGCGGAGAGCTTAAGGTCTCGCCCGCGCCATCCACGTGGCATTTCCCGTATGGCTGATGGGATGTGCCCTCGCTTGACTTGATCTTGACATTTTCTGAGCTTCTGACAAGAAGCTCCCATTCTCGACGGCGCATCGTACCCTTGGGCATTCTGTCGACGCGACGTTTTCTAAATGTTAACCAGTGACGCCAGGATCATCCTCCCATCCCCTGACACGTGGCTCGATCGCACGGTGCTCCCCTTTGCGTCACTTTGCGCTCCAACTGCAATATTTAGATCTTCGAAATCTTGTACCTGCGTCCATCATCTCTGTGTTTTCGCACCCTCCTTGCACCGCTACACAAAGAGTTCCTTCTGCGTTCTTTCTAGTTGGCGTTTTTCCTCCCGCACTCCTAACGCGTTATTCTCCTTCGATCTCCCAGCTCTTTTGCTGATACTTTGCGCCGACATGTCTTCCCATGCTCCTCCCCCTAGGGTTAACCCCAAGGACCTTTATTCATGGGCCTCGCGCGAGCTCCTCGACGAATGCTCCAGCATACTCTCCACCAGGGCCGTAAGGGAACACATGGGGGATCCGTGCTCCTACGATCATCGTGCCTTCGCGAAGAGGCATGATGATGATATCACCGTGCTCCCTTGCACCTTAGGGGAGCCGGTGTGCGGAGACGAACGGGCCAACGACGGGGTCCCCTTCTTCTACTTCTACCAGGTGGTCTTCAAAAGCATCGGCATGCGCCTGCCCTTCTCCAGGTTTGAGAGGGAACTACTGACAGAGATTAACGCTGCTCCAGCCCAGTTGTACCCTAATAGCTGGGCTTTCGTCAAAGCCTTCGACATACTCTTTGGCTTTCTGGGGTGCGCACCCTCGGTTGACATCTTTCTTCACTTCTTTGAGGTGAAGAGGCAAAGGAACAACCTCTGGGTGACCCTCAGCAACGTTCCCGGCAGGGTTCTCCTAACTCCCTTCCAGAACTCCTTCACAGGGTGGAACGGTAGATTTTTCAAAGTCTGCTGTTCCGATCTCGTTCCCTCCGCCCTGGATGGTTTTCCACTGTACTGGGTAAGGGAGATGAGAGCCTTGAAGTCCAAACCTTTCAAGAGGCTACCCTTGAACGACCAGGTGGCATGCCGGATCTTGGCTGAGGCGGGAGGCTTTGACGCTGCCGCTTTGATTAGCTTGGAGTACAACGCCGAAGCCTTGGAGAAGTATATATGTATGAGAGATTATCTTAGAAATTCCCGCTTTTCATCTTTACTAGGTCTTTACGTGTCCTGTCTTGTGGTGTCTTCACCATGCTTGTTTTCTTCGGTGCAGGTTCGAAGATAAACCGGCAACAGAGGTCACAACTTACCCAGGTGCTGAGGGCTGAGAACGAAGCTTTGTCCTCCTCCCATCCAGACTCCGGAGGCCACTGAAAAGTGGTCTGTTTGCACTTTTCGTACGAGCATAGGGCATGTACCTGTTCGTCTCATTTGTCTCATTCACCTTTATCTCAAACTCTATTTGTAATCTTAACTCTCTGGTGCCATGTTTTGATTTCTGTAACGCCGCTCCTTTATTTTTGCGCACTCTCGTCTGCATTCGCTTCTTCTAACATACTGTGCGCGTTTCCTCCATTATGTTTCTTGGCGACGCCCCTTTCTTGGCGACGCCTGTCGGCACTTCGAGTCTTTGTCTTTTATCGCTTTACCCCTTGGTCTCTTCGAGTGGGAAGAAGAAAAAAACTGAGGCAAGGTTTTTCTGGAACTTCTTTTTCTTTTTATTTGGGTAACCTCGTTAAAAAACCCCCGAGAGGGAAAAAGAGTGTCCCCTACGATAAGATTGTTACATGGCTGCTTACTTACATAATTAAACTAAAATAAAACTTCAAATTGGCCGCGTTCCAGCTGCGCGGAATGGGACCCCCCTCCAAAGTCTCTAAGTTGTACGAACCATTCCCCTTAGCCTCGGTAATTCTAAAGGGTCCGGTCCACTTGGGAGACAATTTATTTTCTAGCTCATATGGGTGAGCCTTCCTCATAATTAAGTCGCCAACCTGAAACTGCCGTGGCTTCATCTTAGAGCTATATTGTCGCTCTACTCTTCTCTTCACTACCTCGGCCCTTATTCTTGCTTCTTCCCTGGCTTCGTCCAGGAGGTCCAGGTTCAGCCGCCTTTCTTCGTTGGATTCTTCAGCCACGAAATTCTGGTAACGTGGCGAGCTTTCGTGAATCTCAACCGGGATCATCGCATCCGACCCATATACTAAGCTGAAAGGCGTCTTCATGGTGGAAGATTGGGGCGTGGTGAGGTATGCCCATACAATCCTTGGCATTTCCTCCGCCCACGCTCCTTTAGCTTTTTCTAGCCTTCTCTTTAGTCCTCTCAGCAAAACTCTATTCGCTGACTCCACTTGCCCTTTAGTTTGGGGGTGTTCGACTGATGCGAACACTTGCTTGATGCCTACCTCTGCGCACAGGTTTCTCAACTGTCGGCTGGCGAACTGGGTTCCATTGTCGGATACCAGCCGCCTAGGCACGCCAAAGCGACACACAATGTTCTTCCAAACAAAGTGTTGCACCTTGTGCGCAGTAATCTGGGCCACGAGCTCCGCCTCTATCCACTTGCTGAAGTATTCAATGGCGACGATCAAATACTTCATCTGCCTTATCGCCAATGGGAATGGACCTAGGATGTCAATCCCCCACGTATGAAAAGGCCACGGGCTGTATATGGATCTCAGCTCTTTTGGCGACGCCTTGTGACAATCAGCGTGTTTCTGACACTGCTTGTAACGCTGGGCATGGCGCACACAATCCTCTTTCACTGTTGGCCAGTAGAAACCTGCGCGTACCACCTTAGAAGCTAAAGACCTTCCCCATAAGTGACTCCTACAAATGCCTTCGTGTAGCTCCGCCAGATACCGTCTGTATGGCGTCATCCAGGTGTCTCCTTCGGCTAAAGCACATATTTGCGCATGCCTTCCTCCTTCGGGCGTGTCCGCGTATGTGCTAATATGGGGCGTCTTAATTGTATCTTGAGTCAAGGAACGATGACTCCTTGGCCTCCCTATCGCAATGCTAATATGGAGGACATCCACCCTGTTGTCTTCTATGAATTTTCTCGGATCTTTGAGCGTCTCTTGGATTACTGTCCTCTGCATGCCCCCCTTGCCTGAGCTGGCCAGCTTGGCCAGCAGGTCAGCTCTGGCATTTTGTTCTCGTGGGACATGTATTAGCTCAAGAGCGCTAAATGCTCCCTTCAGCAGTTGGACGTACCTTAAATAAGCCGCAATCTGTGGGTCTTTTGCTTGGAACTCACCCGATACTTTTCCCGTAATCAGCTGGGAATCACTTTTAACCAAGAGGTTTTGCGCGCCCATCTCCTTAGCCAGGAGCATCCCTGCAATCAGTGCTTCGTACTCAGCCTGATTGTTACTTGCTTTAGAGGAGAAACGCAGAGCTTGCTCAATCAGCACACCATTGGGTCCCTCCAACTTTATCCCTGCACCACTTCCTTGCTGATTGGAAGAGCCGTCGACCGAGAGCAACCACTGCGAACCCTACTCCACCTCTTGTTCGCCTCCGGGCGAGAGTTCTGCCACAAAATCTGCATATACCTGCCCTTTGATGGATCCTCTGGGCTCATACTGGATGTCAAACTCTGACAACTCCACCGCCCAGCGCACCATCCTTCCCGCTACATCAGGTTTCTGCAATACCTTCTGTATAGGGAGGTTCGTCATCACCACTACTGTGAAATTGTGGAAGTAGTGGCGGAGCCTCCTGGCCGAAAATACCACGGCCAACGCTGCCTTCTCCAGCGACTGGTATCTCGTCTCTGGGCCTTGTAAAGCCTTGCTCACAAAATAGATGGGCTTTTGAATTTGGTCCTGCTCTTGGACTAGCACAGAACTGATAGATCGCTCTGTTACTGCGAAGTATAGCCGGAGGGGCACGCCTGCTACTGGTTTGCAAAGGACCGGTGGCGTCGCCAAATACTCTTTCAACTTGATGAAAGCCGCTACACATTCGTCAGTCCATGCAAAGCGACTATTTCTTTTAAGGCACTGGAAATAGGGGTGCCCCTTTTCCCCTCCCGTAGAAACGAACCTTGATAAAGCTGCCATTCGCCCCGTCAGCTGCTGCACTTCCTTTACTGATGTCGGGCTCCGCATGGCAATAATTGCTGGGCATTTATCTGGGTTCGCCTCTATTCCCTGCTCTGTGAGCATGAATCCTAGGAACTTACCGGCTTCCACCCCGAAGACACACATCTCGGGGTTCAGCTTGAGGCGGTATTTTGATATGGTGACGAACAACTCCTCTAGGTCTATCATGTGCTGCGTCCTTCCCTTCGACGCCACTACCATATCATCCACGTAGGCGTACACATTCCTCCCTAACATGGGTGCTAGGACCTTGTCCATCAACCTTTGGTAGGTGGCGCCTGCGTTTTTTAGCCCAAAGGGCATTACCTTGTAACAGTAACTACAAGTCTCTGCCATGAAAGCAGTTTTACTCTCCTCTCTTGGGTGCATTTTGATCTGGTTGTATCCCGAGAATGCATCCAAAAAGCTAAGAACCTTGCAACCGGAGGCACTATCCACGAGTGCGTCAATGCTGGGTAGTGGGTACGAGTCTTTCGGGCACGCTTTGTTCAAGTCCGTGAAGTCCACACACATCCTCTACTTCCCATTCGCCTTTTTCACCAGGACGACGTTGGCTAACCACTCAGGGTATTGGATCTCCCTGATGTGACCAGCACTCAGCAGCTTTTGTGTCTCTTCCCTTATCACAAGTTGCCTCTCTTCATTAAACTTTCTCCTTCTTTGTCGCACGGGGCGGACCGTGGCATCCATGCTCAGGTGATGGCATAGAAAGTCAGGGTCGATGCCGGCATATCTGAGGCGGACAATGCGAAAGCATCTAAATGGCGTGAAATCACCTCTGCCACCTCATCCTGCTCTTCTTGGCTCAACAAACGCCCCAGCCTAAACGTTTTGCCGCCATTCTTCCTCTCCACCATGTTAGCCGCCGGCTGATCCCTGCTATCTTCCTTAATGGGCGTCACTCGGTAGTGCTTTCCAGGCGTCGACTCTTCTACGGGCGATGTGTCGTCGAGCCCCTCCTCCATGTGTGTGTCCGCTTCGGGCATCGCCCTCACGGGCGTGGCCTCGCTAGGCGTTGGCTCTGCGGGCGTCGCCCCATTCGAGGGTTCTATCTCCATCGCCGTGTCTGCACTAGGCGGACATTCAAACACCATGAACACGCCTCTCTTCGTTTTCAGGCTATTCTCATAACATTTCCGTGCTTCCTCCTGATCCGACTTCATGACAATCACTTTGCCACTGAGATCCGGCAGCTTCATCTTCATATGGCGCGTGGAGGCTACTGCGTTCAGCCTGTTCAACACCGGTCTGCCCAACAAGATGTTGTAGGTGGAATTGGCGTTTACGACCAAGTATCGGATGCTTTCGGTACGCGAGGTCGTTCCATCTGTGAACGTTGTTCTCAATTCCAAGTAGCCTCGTACTTCCACCTGGTTGTCAGCAAGCCCATATAAGCACCCTGTGTAGGGTCTCAAAAGGTCGGGAGACAACCACAACTTGTTGAATGTCGACCAGAACATAACATCTGCAGAGCTTCCTTGGTCGACTAGAACCCTGTGCACCTTTCTGCCAGCCGTGACGACCGAAATGACCACGGGGTCATTGTCGTGCGGAACAACATCCAGTAGATCTGCCCTCCTGAACACGAGGTCTGACTCCCACGGGTCACCTGAGATTCTTTCCTCAATGGAATTGACCCCCCTCGCATATTTTTTCCGTTGGGAGGCAGTGGGTCCTCCCCCCGAGAAGCCACCAGCGATGGTGTGGACTTCGCCAAGGACAAGCATCTCGTGCGCTTGTTCTTCCACTGGTGCTGGCAGGGTCGCGGTCGCGGCGGGCTCTGCGACATAATCCTTCAGAAACCCGCTTCTCACCAACTCATCTAGCTGGTAACCCAGCGACTGGAAGTTGTCGATGTGATGACCGAAAGCTTCGTGGAACTCGCACCAAGAGTCCTTGCGAGGCCCTAACACCTTGTCAGTCTTCGCCGGTCACCTCAACCTTTCAGCTATATTGGGCACGGCAATCAGATCCTTCAATTCCACCACAAAGTTGTACCTCGCTGGCCTTGCCCTTTCCCTGGCCGGGCGATCCCCTCCTGCTCGATCCCTGGGCTGGGGTTTTCTGGTCTCACAGGGGCGTCTCCCCTCTGGCTTCTTTCTCCCCGTCGTGGTCTCGTTGATCCTGACGGGTTGAGCCCGCGTCTGCGCTCTCGGGCGTGAGGGTACGATGCTGGTGCGCTTCTCACACACCTCTCCCTCGGAGGCGATATAGTCCACCGCTCGACGCCGTATTTCAGCGCAGGTCCTAGGGCGATTGCGAATAATGGATTCGCAAAAAGTGCCGGGACATACGCCCTTTCTGAATGCGTACACGATCATAGGCTCCTCTGAAGTACCAACTTTTACTACTTGGGCCCCGAAACGGTTGATGTATTCCTTCAAGGTCTCCCATTGATACTGTTCCGTCCGGTTGACCGGAACGTCTTCGTGCCGACCTCAACCGTCAGCTAGGGACTCCTTCCCACTGGTTACCTATGGATTCCTGCAAAAAGAGGACAAAGAGGCGCCCTAGCGGCCGTTTGCACTCCGAGGCTCAAGTCAGCCAGCAAGAAACACCAAAACTGTTCACCTACGTCTCTGAGCACCGCGTATGGCACTCTGAAGGTGGTAAAAAGAACTGTGTATTGTGTGTCTGTGTTCTCTCTCTCAGGCAAAGATATTCCCCAGTCCCTTGTCCGTAACCTTGAAGCACGAGCAAGCAACTAGAGAGTTCTGGTAAATTTGCCAAAAGTTCCAACCCTGTTTCCAACATTCTCCGCGCTATTTAAACTACCCAAGCATTCAAAGCGCCTTAAAGCGCCTTTAATTACAAATGTAACGCACTCAATCAGCGTATCTAATTAGAAAAACGTAGCGCATTTAAGACGTTGAAACGCTTGGGAGCCATTATAGTACCTGAATGCTCGAAACGGAAACTGTATCGAATGACTTTAATTACCTGGCACCTGACTAAAGGGTGTTTCTATTCTGACATGGCTGTTGTACGCGTGGAGGGCCTCACGACGCCGTGACCCCATCTGGGGGCATTTCTGCCCACCTGGGGACGTTTCTACGTGTGAGTCCTCCTGCTTGGGAGTGCTACTGCGCTAGGAGTGACTTTTTGGGTGCCAACTCATGCCCCCAATCATCTAGTCACTTACTCTGAGAGCGTATCTACCTTCCTCTCGTACCCTGCACCCGGTTACCCTGGGCGTGACCTTCCTCTTGGGTCGTATCTGTCCCAAAGGCGTCTCTGGGGCGACAGGGGTACTTCGCGAGTCAGGCTGCCCTACATTGGTGCTATCACTATGGCCTTGAAGCCACCTTTTCCTTCTCCTTATCATTGCCCTGGGTTATCGGGACCTGAGGCCTTCCCACGGCGTCGCTCCCACCATGGTCTTTCCTACCCATGGGTATCGGGGAACCACACGGCGATTGCCTTGCTTTGGTACTGTTTGATCTGGCGACGCCTTGGTTGGGCGACGCCTTCACCTGGGCGACGCCTTACCCAGGCGACGCCTTGCCCTGGCGACGCACCTTCTTGGCGACGCTGGCACTTGGCGTCTCTTCACCTAGGCAACGCCTTGTGTTGACTTTGACCCCTGGTGTTGACTTTGACCTTGACTTAGTCAACGCCCGGGTACGGGACGGTACACAAGCCCCCCAGTCTTAAGCCGAAGACTTGTCTTCAGCGTAAAGACTAAGGCCTCGCCCACGCCGTCCACGTGCCACCCTGATGACGTGTCGCTCCCTGCTGACTCAACAATTCTCGAATTATTGACGTGACACTCTCTGAACCATAGGAGCGCTCTTAATGACAGATTGGACATCCTCTGAAATGCGATAATAACACCTTTCGGGGCTACACTTGATCGCGCGCCACGTAGCCCATCGCACGGCCAGCCTCTAGAGACCCTTGCGTTTCCCTTGGGCAATTGATCCTTTGACACGTGGCACGATCTCACGGCTCTTAGTTAGCGCCTCTTGGGTTACGAAATGTAACGTTTAAGTTATCCCCAAACCCCGCGCTCACCGCACTGTTACATTCATTCTCTCTGCATCCTTGCACTATTCGTCTTCTTCAAACCCCCTTTCTCTGCCTTCACTCCGATAGCAAAGGTACGATTTCGAGTACTCACGATTCTTCCCTTTCGTCGCATTGCATGATTTATTGAACTGCCTGGGACTGTTAATATTCATGCATCACTGTGTTCTTCCGTTTCTCCTTCCTTCTTTGTCCTTTCTCCTTCTTTCTGGGTTCTCTCGCGTGGGTGATGTTTCCAGGGGTTCACTCCCTTTCCTGTCATGGCTACACTTGCTGAAACCTTTTTCCTCTCTTCTTTCTTCAGCTATTTATTTACACCATGACGCGCACAAACGCGGAGCCTGATTCTTCCCCTAAGACCCCCAAGTCCAACTACAAAGCCTACTACCCATGGGCCCCCGACGAGCTTTTGAACGAGTGTACCAGCCTGACCACTTTCCAGGACCTGGAAGCTCACCGTGGGGATCCCCATTTGTATAACTTTAATGCTTTCTGCCGCACTCACGACGCCCACATATCCGTCCGTCCCGGCAGGCCTGGAGAACCTGTTTGTTTGGACGACAGACCTAGAAAGGGGAAACCCTTCTTCTTCATGTACCAGACCGTGTTCAAACGCGTAGGAGTACGTCTCCCATTCACCCCCTTTGAACGGGAACTCCTTACTGAAATCAATACTGCCCCCGCCCAGCTCCATCCCAACAGCTGGGCATTCGTGAGGGGTTTTCAAATTCTTTGCGGACTCCTAGGTATCCTCCCTTCTGTAGACGTTTTCCTGCATTTCTTTGAGGTGAAAAAGCAGGGGAAAAGCTTCTGGGTAAGCTTTTCCGGGATCGCGGGCAGGATCCTCCTCTCCCTCTTCCAAAACTCTTACATGAACTGGAAAGGGAAGTTCTTTAGGGTGTACAGCGCCAAGTACGACCCTACCGCCTTGGACGGCTTTCCCCTCTATTGGAAGGAGCGTCCTAAGCTGCTTAGGGCCAAAGCCCTGGAAGAGCTATCTCCTGCTGACAGGGAGGTAAGCAAGGCTTTGGCTGGGCTGGGGATCGTTTTTGATACCCTGAAGCTTGTTGCTAGTGAGTACAACGCTCACGCCCTGACAACATATTTTGGTAAGGAGATGCTTCCCTTCTTCCCTTTTGCTGTGAACACCTTGTTTACCAGACGTTTGTTTCCACTGCTTCCCCCCCTGTTTCTCATGGTGTCCCGTTACTTGCATCTCACGCTTCTATGCGCTTTGTAATTTTGTATAGTTGCTTCGACCCTAATTTTTGTTGTTTGGTCTGTTTTGATGTAGGATCAGTGATGGACGCTTCTAAAAGAATGATGCTGGCGAAAGCAATGAAGGAGGCTGGCGATCCTCCACCCCTGTTGCCGATCCGGTCCCCCCACCAACTCTGTCGCTGCCTCCTCCGATCTCCGTCATCTCCACATAGCCCCGAAGCACTTCAGGCTCCCGGGTCTCCTATGCCCATCGCCGCCGTTCCTCTAGCCGCGGCCTCGTCACCGGCTCCAACCCCCCTTGACAAAGGGAAACGGGTCTTGGAGATTTTATCAGATGATGAGGACTCGGAAGGTGTGGCGCCTTTCAAAAGGAGAAAATCTGCACGGGTTCCTCTTCTGCTTGAGGCATTGCCTCAGGGAGGGAATCCCTTCATGGATGACCCTCCAAGCGCGACCTCGCTTCCACCCGCCACAGTCCAAGAGGAAGGGGCGAAGGTGCCGAATCTGCCCCGCCTCCTCCGCCGGTGGAAGTCTCTGCTTCCCCTGCTCCCGCCGTTGCCGCTGCCGCCCCCGATCTCATCGCCATCCCTCTTCCAATCATGCATCTAATGAGGGGCTTCAGTGGCGGGACTCTGCCAGAGGGCACCGACAAGAAGGAAGGCATGCCTTTCTACTTGGGGGCCTTCTTGGCGGTGGCCCTTGAATGGCGCGCCCAGGCCAGGAACGCTGCCTTACAAACTCAAACTCTCCAGGCCTTGGAAACAAAGGTGACTGATCTGGAGGAGGAGAAGAAAACCCTGGGATGCCAGAATGAAACCTACCAAACCTCCTTGAAGCAGGCGCAAGAGTCCAAAGCAGAAACTGAGAGGCAACTGGCAGAGGCATTGGAGCTCCAGGCTGACTTTTATACTCGGGAAGTCGCCCTCCAAGTCCAGTTAACGGGCCTTCAAGAATTGGTCAAAGCTGATGCAGAAGTTCAAAAGGACTTGAAGGACCGTTGCTGTAAGTAGGCTGACGAGATGGAGCGGACAAAATGGGAAATGGCCACCCAGGCCAAAGCTATGGGCCTTCTCCAGGTTGACTACGACAAACTACAGGTCGAGGTCAGTCGGCTTCGCGTGGAAAAGGAGGCTCTGGAGAAGCAGGTAGCCTCTGGGATGCCGCCGTTGAGGAGCTAGAGAAGGACAAAAAGGCCCTCATCCAGGAGATGGCGGGTACTTTCGAGGAGGGGTTCCAAGAAGCTTTGGCTCAAGCAGTCTGCACGAATCCGGGGATTGACATCTCCAGCTGCGATTCCACTCACCACATTGTTGATGGAAAGGTCGTGCCCTTGGAGCTACACGATTGAGCCGCCGCCCTTGATCATCAGCCCATCCCTTTATACTTGTTTTAACCTTCTCTGACAAATTTGTAATTCTTTGAATCATATGCACTCTTGATATAACTCTGGAAATCTGTTATGATTGCTTTCGTGTCCTCGCGACATAAAATTCTGCCTGTGTGATTTTATTCTCATCCTTTGCCTTCTTGTGCCTTGGTTGTTTGGCTTGCATTATACTCGCTTCTTTCACTTCGTCGGGCGGCCTTGTAAGCCTGGGAAAGGTCACGCGCCGATGCCCACGCCCACAGAGAGGCTCATCTAATGGAGCCGTATCGTCCACGGGGTGCTTCTAACACCCAAACGGTCCTTCCCCTGATCCCTAGCACCCGACGCCCACGCTTAAGGAGAGGCCTGCTACAGCAGCGCCGTATCGTCCTCGGGTGTCTGAAACGCCGAGTGTTCTGAGAGGGAGTCGTTCCCTCCGTGGTCTTTCCTTCCCATAGGTATCGGGGAACGCCCTGCCAGCGATTCGCTGGCGTTTTGGCGGTCCCGCCTCCCTCCACAGTCTTTCCTACCTGTGGGTCTCAGGGATGCGACGCCAGTAATTAACTTCACCTTCTTCGACTTCGTCTCCCTCCACAGTCTTTCCTACCTGTGGGTATCGGGGAGGCAAACTCGCTGATATTTTGGTGGGCGACGCCCGCGACGTCTCAGGCTGGCGTCGTCCTTTATGTCATTCCAGGCGACGCCTCGGGTGTCTCATGCTAGCGTCGCCTTGGGCGTCGTCCCTACCTTGACATTGACTTTGACCTTGGGCTTGGTCGACGCCTGGGGACAGCGAAGAGCTCGAGGCGCTTCCCGTATCTTCCACGAGGCGCTTCTTGTATAGCTGATGAGACGTTCAGTCATTCAACTTGATCCACGTGGCGCTTTCTGTATGGCTGATGGGACATCCAGTCATTCGATTTGATCCACGTGGCGCTTTCTATCTGGCTGATGGGACATCCAGTCATTCGATTTGATCCTGACTCCTACTGTGCCCCTGATCCCTTTTCGACGGCGCATCGTACCATCAGGTATTCCATTGATACGACGTGTTCTGAGTTTAACCAGGGAGTCCAGGGCCACCCTTCCATCTGCTGCCACGTGGCTCGATCGTGCGGTGCATCCATTCGCGTCGTTTGGCGCTCTAACCGCTTTATTTAACTCTTCAAACTCTGAAACTATCCTCATCATTTTCTCACTCTTCATAACCTACTTACGTTCTCTCTTCTTGCACCCTTCCTTCTTGCACCCTTTCTTTTCTCACGAAGGGTTCTTCCAGCCTTCGCTCCCATCGTTCGACTCCTGCATTTTCGGCGGGCCACACGCCTTTGACGATCCCAGATCTTGTTAAAGAATGTCCTCTCATGCTGCCTCTCCCAGGGTCAGTCCCAGGGACCTGTACCCTTGGGCTTCGAGTGAACTTCTTGACGAATGTTCATGCTTGCTTGCTACCAGGGCCATAAGGGAACACAAAGGGGATTCGTGTTCCTATGATCACCGGGCCTTCGCGAGGAGGCATGACGACGACATTGCTGTGCTCCCTTGCACTCTAGGGGAGCCAGTATGCTGAGACGAACGGGCCAACGAAGGGGTCCCTTTCTTTTACTTTTACCAGGTGGTGTTCAAGACCATCGGAGTGCGCCTACCCTTCTCCTGGTTCGAGAAGGAACTGCTGACGGAGATCAACGTTGCTCCGGCCCAGTTATACCCCAACAGCTGGGCCTTTGTCAAAGCCTTCGACATTCTCTTCGGGTTTCTGGGTTGTGCACCCTCGGTTGACCTCTTTCTTCACTTCTTTGAGGTGAAGAGGCAGAGACACAACCTCTGGGTAACTCTCAGTAATGTACCCGGGAGAGTTCTCTTCACACCTTTCCAAAACTCGTTCACCGGGTGGAAAGGCCGGTTCTTCAAGATCTGCTGCACTGACCTTGTTCCCGACGCCCTGGACGAGTTTCCGCTGTACTGGGTGAGAGAGGCGAGGGCCCTCAAAACCAAACCCTTCAAGAAACTGGCTCCAAGTGATCAAATAGCTTGCCGGATTCTTGCTGAGGCGGGAGGTTTTGACTCTGCCACTTTGATCAGCCTGGAGTTCAACGCTGGGACTCTCGAAAAGTACATATGTAAGAGTCACTGCCCTAGAAACTTTGGCCTTTATCGCTTTCCAAACGTGCATGTCTTGCTTCATGATACCTCTGACACGTTTATCTCCCTTGGTGCAGGTTCGAAAATAAGCCAAGAAAGGAGGACACGACTTACTCGAGCTTTGCGGGATGGGATCAGGGCTTCGTCTTCTTCCAGTGCTGACTCTGATGGCCACTGAAACGTGGCTCTTTTGTGACTTGCATGAGTTGTAATATTTGCCCTATTTGCGATACTTCCATTGTATCGAACATTGCTTGTAACACCAACTTTTTCTATATCATAATTGATTTGTGCAACGTCACTTTACTCTACATACGTTTCGCATATTGTGCGCTTTCCTTCGCCATGTTCATCAACGGCGCCTGCCTCCACCCAGGCAACGCCTTCTTTCTTGGCGACGCCTTCCTTCTTGGTGACGCCTTGACCTAGGCGACGCCTTGACCTAGGCGACGCCTTCTTTCTTGGCGACGCCTTCTCTTGGCGACGCCTTACATTACTTCAAACAGGTCGTAGGAAACTGGCGGCGGAGCCCTGTTCGCCAAGTACTGCTCTCTAAACAACTGCGACAACTACTGAAAGGAGGTGATATGGTCGTTTGGAAGGCTGATGAACCAATCCATTGCCATCCCCGTCAAGGTGCTCATAAAGAGCTTGCATCTCGCGGCATCGGAGGCTTCTCTGGGGCGACATGGGCACTTCACGAGTCAGATTGCTCTCCACTGGCGCTAGTACTATGGCCTTGAAGCCACCTTTCTCTTCCCTTTCTTGCTACCCCGAGTTATCGGGGTTTGAGGCCTTCCCATGGTGTCACTCCCTCCATGGTCTTTCCTACCCATGGGTATCGGGGAGCAACACTGTGGTTGCCTTGCTCTTGTGACATTTACCTTAGCGACGCCCTACCTTGGCGACACTTCCTCTTGGCGACGCCTTGCCTTGGCGATGCTTGCACGTGGCGTCGCCTCACCTAGGCAACACCTTATGTTGACTTTGACCGTGACGCTGACTTTGACCTTGACTTTGTCAACGCCCGGGTACGGGACGGTACATCGGTTAAGTTGATTTTCACAGGATTAAGCACCAGTGGGTGCTAAGTTGATTTCTTTAAGGCAAGAGTTAGTCAGTTATAACAGATAATTACACAACAGATAAAGACGGAACCATGTGCATATTTATAGGTATTGAGGCAGTTTGGATAAAGAGAAAGTCAGTACAAATAGATTCATTACACATGTCACTTAGCAGATTAGGCAAACGAGATTTCAGATACTAAGAATAACCCACGCCTACTGCTCAGTAAGTGATTTCGTGTCAAATGTTATTGCTATAGACTAACCGTTTGTTCAAGTTAAGTTGATATCCAGAAAATTAAGCGTTTGTCTAAGTTAATTGGGCTGAGTGAAAACCAACCAAGTTATCAAGTGATCGCACAACAGATAAGTTAAAGCCATGCAGGTCTTCGAAAACACAACCTCATAGTCTTTTCGGTGAACAAGTCACAGCTTAAGACTGGGGGACTTGTGTACCGATCAGGTCATCAAGTGTGATGACGTAGACAAGAGAAAGGCAGGTGGTCAAGAAGTCAAATAGTCGTCGTCTGTAGAAGTGGCGCTCTCCAATATACATAAGCGGTTGTCGCCGAGTTGGTGTCATCGCCGTGTTAGATAACGGAAGATCAGGTGGTCTGGCATCGCCGCGAGAAGAACACCGCCGGGTTTCCCAGTAAACTCAGTTGAAGCTGTTGGGGATTCAGGCGAGGAAGCTCAAGCGTATAAGTTCAGTAAAGATAAGAATGCCACGTGGGTAATGGGCGAGGCCTTAGTCTTTTCGCTGAAAACAAGTTATCAGCTCAAGACTGGGGGCTTGTGTATCGTCCCGTACCCGGGCATTGACCAGAAGTCAAAGTCAACACATGGTGGGTCCCTTGAAGGGACCCAAGGAAGAAAAGTAAGACGTCGCCCAAGTAAGACATCGCCAAAGTAAGACGTCACCCAAAGTATGACATCACCCAAGAGAGACATCGCCTAAGAGAGACATCGGGCCTCGACAGTTCATAACAGTAACAGAGAGAGGTGGCTCCAAGGCCATAAGTTCTAGTACCAGTAGGGGGTGTAGTAACCAGTGATTGGGGTGCATGAGTTGGCACCCAAAAAGTCAAAGCCACGTGACAGAAGCACTTCGCAGGAAAGAGGGCTCACACGATGGAGTAACCCTAAGTTGGGTAGCGGCGCTGTGGGACCCTCTGCACAGAATAAACGATCAAGTCAAAGGGGCACGTGGCAATGCCCACGTGCTCATTAAAGGTTTCAGGGAAAGTTTGCCAAGGTACGCGTTAAGTAAGTTAAGATTCGTATATTGCAAGGAACATTTTTATACGCTTTTGATCCTGCCTGTTGACCGGAACGCTGGAAACTGCCTCGTCAAAGGATCGACGTGCGCACCGCTTCTCACCTCCGTTCCTCTTCGGGATCTATCTCAAGAACCTGCAAAGAAACAGCACGGCGCCGCTGCGGCCGATCGCACTCCAACGCTCAAGTCAGTGACGGTATCACCAAAAACTAAGAGAACTAGAACCGTGCAAATCCTCTCTCACAGTCAGCTCTAGCTCGCAAGCGTAAAGTGTATGAACTGAACGTGCGTACCTCAGAAAGTTTGTTAAGAACTCTTATATACCTGGTGGCTTTCTCTCTCCTGGCAGTTACAGACTTGGACACGTGGCTCGCATCCAACTGTACACGTGCCATCATCTGGAGGCTCCCTGACTTGGCATTGCTTCTGCTCTCATTTTGGCTAAGTTACTTATGCATGGTACTGCCCAGTGCATAGCTAACTTAGGAGTGCGATCTCTACTGGAACTGGCGAGTTAGGGGCCTTCGTACACCTTCCCTGTGGTCTCGCCGGCCGCCTTCATAATCTGCTTCTCCTTCATCTTCGGCGATGTGCTTGTTCTGGCGATCTCCGACTGCTTGGTCGCCTGGGTCTACATCTGGCGACTTCATCTTCAACCTGGCGATCGCCCATTCTGGTAAGCTGGAAATCGGAACACGCCAGCTTAACAACTGGCGACTACGCGTGCTCCCCGACTTCCTTCCCCTCTGCCAACCTGGCGCCTTGTCAACACGCCTACACTGTAGCAGGATGCCACGTCATCACACCCGACCACCAGGGCGGTACACAAGCCCCCCAGTCTTAAGCGAAGACTTGTCTAGCGAAAAGACTGAAAGAGCCTTCGTTAACACCGATCCACGTGGCCTTGACGCGGAATTCCAAGCGGTTGTACCTTCTGCTGCTCTGACGCCCCACCAAACCCCTCACTCATCGCTCGACACGTGGCTTCATCAACGGCTCTCTCCATTTGCCGTTTGCGCTTCCTAAGCCCATTTCGAAAAACCCTTAAACCCATTTCGCTTCACTGTTCCATCACTTTCTTCGTACTAGCAAACGCTCTAACTTCCTTCTGCGAAAACTCTCAACGCTCTTCAACGCTCGAGATCACCATCTTCCTCCATCGTCTTCCTGATCATCGAAAGGTAACTACTTTCCTTCATCTGCTGGCTTTCCTTGCATTTTCACCGATTTGCATCATCCTGTAACTGCTTGGTGCATACACTGTGGGTTGTTTTTCCATTTGTCCTTCTGCGTAACTTAGGGCTTTGTCGATCGTCGCAACGAACCTGCATTCGTTCGTCTTTCACCTTCCTTCTATGATCGAGTCAGCCTTCGTAACCCTCCTGATCATTTTTCCTTTCTTCTTCCTTTGCAGCTGCTATCATGACTCGCACCAAGATTACCCCGAACCCCCCTCCATCAGCATGAAACCTTCCTTCACAAGCACACGACTCAACACAAGTTCGTGGCGCTTCCTCTTCGCAGGCTGAGAGGCCTGCGTCTTCCCAATCTGCCCCGGCCCAGGCGACTCCATCTAACGCTGGAGGAGCCCCCGTTCCTCTGCCAGACTTCCAAACTTTATACCCCTGGGCTAACTCAACCCTTCTGAAAGAAAAATCCTCTGTGAACACTGCGGGGGCAGTCTTGCGGCTGACCAAGGGGGACGAGATCTACCAGTCGTTTCACAAGGAGCACGACGAAAGGATGACGGTGCTGCCTTGCCCCGCCGACCTGCCCGTGTGTGCTGATGACAAAGTAAGCGCCGACGAGCCCTTCTGCTTTGTCTACACGACTCTGTTCAAGAAGGTCAGGCTCAGGTTCCCTCTCACCCGTTTCGAGAGGGAACTTCTTACCGAGCTCAACATTGCGGCCGCCTAGCTCCACCCCAACAGCTGGGCGTTTGTTCGAGCCTTCCAAGTAACGTGCGCCCACCTGGGGTTGCCCGCGTCGGTGGACGTGTTTTTGTTCCTTTTCGAAGCCAAGCACCCAGGAGACCGCCTGTGGGTCAGCTTGAATGCGATTGCTGGGAGATCCATTTTTACCATTTTCCAGCAATCGTACAAAGACTGGAAGGGGAAATTCGTCTAAGTACGTGCAAACGACAAGGACACCTCCCTTCTTGATGGCTTCCCCTTGTACTGGGTGGACAAGGGGAAAAAGGAGTCCAAGAGCTGCTTCAGGAGGCCCAGAAGTCCTGATAGCATGGGAGCTTTGGACAGAGACCTTTGTCTCTTCTGGAAGAAGGTGGCGGACGCCAACATAACTTTCCTCACCACCTCCCTGATCAGCTTTGAATTCTTCGAAGATCAGCTAGAATTTCAAATAGGTTAGGTCATTTGAACCATTGCTTTAATACTGCTTCTGTTTAGCTGTCTCTGGGCGTCTTGTGCGTTATGCGCAAGACTTTGGCTTTACTTTTCCTGCACATATTATCTGCTTTGCTGTTTATTACACTGTGCACTTATCTGTTTTCCTTGAGTTAACTCACGCATCTCTGTCCCCTGTAGACAACATGTTGCCCAAGAACATGCTCACCGAACTAAAGTCACTCGCCCGAAACCACGGGTTGGCAACCGGTTCCCAAACGGTGCCCAACTCGGTGGTGGAGGCCGCCATTGTCCAAGGGCGATCACCACCCAAGGAGCCCGCTCAACGCAAAAAATTGGTCCTTAAGAGACCCAGAAGGAAAGCCCCCCAAGTCGTCCAAGAGGAGGAAGAAGAGGACGACGAGGTCACCGAGGATGGCCTCGTTACGAAGAGGAAAAGGGTGGCACCATCTTCACCACCTGCCCCACCCCCTCTTCCGACCTCAACACCACCATCAACGCCAGCTCCTCCTCCCTCATCGCCAACACAACAAGCTCCTTCATCACCAGTCCAAGCGGTTCCACTGGCCACTGCGCCACCTGCAGCTGAGGCCCAAGAGCCAAATTTCCTGGAGGACCCCCCAAGCGCCTCTACGCCATACGTGTCAGCCGGAGGGGGCCCCCCTTCAAACACTTCAGCTGCAGAAAACGTTCCAATCGGGGATGAGGTTGCTCATACCTCTCCGATTCTGATTACCGAATCCCCGATTGCGTCGCCACGCCAGGAAGCAAACACTGAAGAACCTGCTAAGGAAGGTGGCAACGAGAACCCACTACAAGCCCCCCTGGCGCCTCTCCAAGCGGCGAACCTTCCCCTTGAGGTCACAAGGATGTGGGAACCTCTGACTGCCAAACTCAAAACCATAGCAGAGGATATCCCATCGATTATAACCAGGGCCGTGGAAGGCTCAACCAGGAGGCTCCAAGATGACCTCTTCAACCTCAAAACCGAAAACAGCACTATGAAGATTGAGGTGGAGAAGTTATCTTTCAACCTGACGCTCGCAGAGATCGAACACTCCCGAGTGGAGGATGCAATGAGCACTGAGCTCAGGTTGGCGCGCAAGGAGGCTACTGACCTTCGCCGCAAAGTTCATGATCTTGCCCAAGAGAAGGTTGAGCTAGAAAGCAAAATTGTGCCCCTTCGTGCCAAGGCGGTCGACCTGGAGGCTCGCATGCAAGCTGACGCCGCTAAGGTGCAAAAACTGGAGCAGAGGTCGATCGACCAAGAGAAACTACTTGGGCAAGTAGAAAAGGCGAGGGACGACGCCATGGCTGATCTCGTCGAGGCCAACAAAGAGAAGGGAAAGATGGCTGTTGAGTTGGCCCAAGCACAATCGGAATCCAAGAAGGTTACTGAAGACCTTCTCCAGGCTCAAGAGACCAACGAACAACTTAAAAAACAGGTTGAAGAGCTGGAACAGTAGAACAAAGAGCTGAAAGAGCAAACCGAAGACCTCAAGAAGCGGATTGAGGAACTTCAGGGGCAAATCGAAGCACTCAAGCTAAATTCTGCTCAGATTCTGGCTGCTGGATTCGAAGCTGCGCGGGAGCAATTCGCTTGCCTATTTCCCGATCTGGATCTCAGCCTGGTGTCGTTGAACAACGAAGTAGTAGATGGAAAGGTCGTTCCTGCTGAAGACTAATCAACTCCACCTCATCTGCTACTTTTATGATTTCCCTTGTATTATTCTATAAAAACTCTTGTATGTGTGCTTTTAACAAATACTTATCTCAATGACAAAGTTTGGGTATTCACTCTCTTGACTTCTTTAAGCGCTTTAACCTTCTTTGCATGTTTAACTTTGTCGGATTTAACTTAACGATTTTTGCAAACACAACCTTTGACTTAACCGCTTCGAACCACTTTAAACTCAAGTAAAAACCACTTTAACCAACTTGTACTCTTAAGGCAACTAACCTTATCACAAGAATACCCTTCAAGCAACAAACTGTAACTCAATTATTGGCTCAAACAACGTCCCACTCGACCTGCTTTATCAAACAAGCCTTTTAACCTTCTCGCCGCTGTTTGAGCTTTTCCCGATCGCCAAGAACTCTTGGTACCATCAGCTTTTCCTAGCCTCATGCTTTGGCAATCGTTTCTTTGCATGGGGCAGAGATGCCTTTAGGGATCTCCCTTTTCCGTCCTAGACTTCAGAACAAAGACCGGCTGACTAGGCGTTCTCTTCGAACCTACCTTAGCCACCTTCCATACTTCTTCCACCCTCTGCGCCATACCTGAACTCGTTCGAGACGAGAAGGATTTTATCTTGCCTAAGCTCGCATGTAAGCGAGAAGGTCTTAACTCGCCTGAACTCGCTCAACGGCGAGAAGGACTTTATTTGGTGCCTCAACTTGCCCAGGGTGTACATCTCTTCCCCCTGGATGCACTGAGGACCCTTTCTTTCTCTCGCCTGCGCTCGCTCGACGGCGAGGAGGTATTTAACTGGCCTTAACTCGCTTGACGGCGAGTAGGACTTTATCTGGTGCCTCAACTTGCCCAGGGTGTACATATCCACCCCCCTGGATGCACTGAGGACCTTTCTCTTTCTCGCCTGCGCTCGCTCGACGGCGAGGAGGTCTTTTAACTTGCCTCTACATTGCCCCAGGAGTTACATCTTCTCGCTCCCAGAAACACGGAGGACTTTTTCTCTTTCTCGCCTGCACTCGCTCGACGGCGAGGAGGTCTTTTAACTTGCCTCTACATTGCCCCAGGAGTTACATCTTCTCGCTCCCAGAAACACGGAGGACTTTTTCTCTTTCTCGCCTGCACTCGCTCGACGGCGAGGAGGTCTTTTACTTGCCTCAGGACGCGCGAGGGCGTTGAGGTCTTTCATCTGGTGCCTCCGATCGCCGAAAGACGATGAGGACTTTAAAACTTAACTGGTGCCTCCAATCGTCGAAAAACGATGAGGACTTAAAACTTAACTGGTGCCTCCAATCGCCGAAAACGATGAGGACTTAAAACTTTTTAGAAAGCACGCGATATAACTTTTCTTGCCTTAAATCACATACAAGCGACAAGGTCTTTCTTCAAAACTCTTGGAAAAAAGCAAACATGCAATCTGAAAACGCCTTATACTTCAAAAACTCTTCTTTATTGGGTGGCCTCATTAAAAACCCTCCTTAGGGAAAAAAGAGTGCCCCCTTGAAACTGTTTCATCAAAGACATTGTAATATAACATTTGTGTTTGTCTTTACTTACAAAGCTTTTAACTATAGTACAACTTCAGGTGTGTGGCGTTCCAGGTGCGAGGGATCGCCCCCCCTTCCAACGTCTCTAAGCGGTAGGCCCCGTTCCCGAGCGCCTCGGTTATTCTGAACGGTCCAGTCCACTTGGGTGACAATTTATTCTCCATCTCGTACTGGTGGGCCTTCCTCATCACCAAGTCGCCCTCTCTAAACTGCCTTGGCATCACCTTCGAGTTGTATCTTCGTTCGACCCTTCTCTTCACAGCTTCAGCTTTCAACCTCGCTTCTTCCCTGACCTCATCCAGTAGATCCAGGTTCAGCCTTCTTTCTTCATTCGAGTCTTCCTCTACGAAGTTCTGGAATCTCGGCGAGCTCTCCTGGATCTCCACTGGAATCATGGCATCACACCCATAGACCAAGCTGAACGGGGTCTCGTGGGTTCCTGACTGCTCGGTGGTGTGGTACGCCCAGACTATACGGGGCACCTCCTCAGCCCAACTTCCCTTGGCTTTCTCAAGCCTTCTCTTCAAACCTCTCAACAACACCCGATTAGCTGACTCCACCTGGCCATTTGTCTGAGGGTGCTCGACGGATGCAAACACTTGTTGAATTCCCACCCCTTCGCAAAGCTTCTTCAACAGGTGGCTTGCAAACTGCGTCCCATTATCTGATACCAGGCGCTTAGGCACTCCAAACCGGCACACGATGTTCTTCCATACAAAACCTTCGATCTTGTGTGCGGTGATCTGGGCCACTGGTTCTGCTTCAATCCACTTGGTGAAATACTCAATCGCCACCACCAAGTACTTCATTTGCCTGAACGCCAGCGGGAAAGGTCCCAGGATGTCGATTCCCCAAGTATGAAACGGCCAAGGGCTATAGATCGACTTCAACTCCTCGGGAGGTGCCTTATGCCAATCGGCGTGCTGCTGGCATTGTTTACAACATTGGGCATATTTCTTGCAATCTTCTCTCATGGATGGCCAGTAGTAGCCTGCACGGAGAGTCCTCGCGGCCAGAGCTCGACCCCCGACGTGGCTTCCACATATACCTTCGTGGAGCTCTGCCATAATTCTCGTGCACTTCTCGCCATGTATGCATTCCAGGAGTGGGTGAGTGAACCCAAACCTGTACAGATCGCCATCAATCAATGTGTACTTGCTGGAATTTTTCTTTACCTTCCTAGCTTCTGTTGGATCCAGCGGGAGGAGGCCATCTGCAAAGCACCGCTTGTACTGTGTTATCCAAGTGTCTGGCTCATGGGCGGCGCAGACCTGCATCACGTCCACCTTCTCTCCTCGACATGCTCTGACTCTCGGCGATCTCAGAGTTTCTTGCGTCAAGGACTTATGGCTTCTCGCTGCTCTCTCCGTCGACTTGCTTATCTGAAGGACCAGGTGATCTGCTACAAATGCCCTCGGCGTCTTCAGAGTTTCTTGAATCACCGTCCTCTGCCTACCCCCCTTGCTTGAGCTGGCGAGCTTAGCAAGCAAGTCAGCTCGGGCATTCTGCTCTCGGGGCACATGTACTACTTCAAAAGAGGCAAAGGAACTCTTCAATTCCTGCACATACGCCAAGTAAGCCGCCATTTGTGGATCTTTAGCCTGGAACTCGCCGGTTACTTGCCCTGTGACTAGCAGCGAGTCACTCTTAGCCATCAGCACCCTAGCTCCCATCTCCTTGGCCAGCAAAATCCCGGCGATCAGCGCCTCATACTCTGCTTGATTGTTGCTGGCTTTGAAGGCAAACCTCAAAGATTGTTCAATCAGCACGCCGTTGGGTCCTTCCAATATGACTCCAGCACCGCTGCCTTGCTGGTTCGACGATCCATCCACCGAAAGTACCCAACGGAAATCGTCTCCTTCAACCCAACGGAAATCTGCAAAGATTTGCCCCTTGATCGGGCCTCGGGGATCGTACTTAATATCAAACTCTGACAACTCTACCGCCCACTTCACCATCCTTCCCACAACGTCGGGTTTCTTCAAGACCTTCTGGATGGGCAGGTTAGTCATCACCAGTATTGTGAAACTGTGGAAGTAGTGGCGCAACCTCCTCGCCGAAAACACCACAGCCAGCGCAGCCTTCTCCAGGGCCTGATATCTCGTTTCTGGGCCCTGCAACACCTTGCTCACGAAATAAATAGGCTTCTGAGCCTGATCTTGATCCTGGGCGAGCACCGCACTCACCGCCCTCTCAGTCACAGCGAAATACAACCTGAGAGGGATTCCCGCCAACGGTTTGCACAGAACCGGCGGGCTCGCCAGATACTCCTTCAGTTTGACGAAAGCTTCCTCGCACTCTTTCGTCCAAACAAACTTATTATTGCGCCGCAGACATTGAAAATAGGGATGCCCCTTTTCTCCGCTAGCTGACACGAAGCGAGATAGGGCTGCCATCCGACCTGTTAGCTGCTGGACCTCTTTCACCGTAGCCGGGCTTCTCATCGCCAAGATGGCGGCACACTTGTCTGGGTTGGCTTCTATTCCTCTTTCAGTCAAGAGAAAACCCAAAAACTTTCCAGCCTCCACGCCGAAAATGCATTTCTCCAGGTTGAGCTTTAACTTGAACTTGGCGATCGTCGTGAACAATTCTTCCAAGTCTGCAACGTGCTTGCTCTTTTCCTGCGAGGTCACGACCATGTCATCGACGTAGGCTTGCACGTTCCTTCCCAGCATTGGTGCAAGTACTCGATCCATCAGCCTCTGGTACGTGGCCCCCGCGTTCTTTAGCCCAAACGGCATCACCTTATAGCAGTAGCACGACCTCTCCGTCATGAAGGCTGTTTTTTCTTCATCCATGGGATGCATCTTGATCTGATTATAGCCCGAGAAGGCATCCAGGAAACTCAGCAGCTTGCACCCTGCAGCACTATCAACCAGGGCATCAATGCTTGGTAAAGGATACGAATCCTTCGGGCAAGCTTTATTCAGATCGGTGAAATCGACGCACATGCGCCATTTCCCGTTACTCTTCTTCACCAGTACGACATTTGCCAACCATTCAGGGTACTGGACTTCCCTGATGTGGCCCGCAGCGAGGAGTTTCTGGGTTTCATCCCTGATCGCCTGCCTCCTCTCCTCGTTGAATTTTCTTCTCCTTTGTCGCACCGGTCTCACCATGTTGTCCATCGCCAGATGATGGCACAAGAAGTCGGGATCAATCCCGGGCATGTCCGAAGCGGACCATGCAAACGCGTCCAGATGCCGCTCAATCACCTTGGCAATCTGGTCCTGGAGATCGACCTCTAGGGATCTTCCGAGCTTGAAGATTTTTCCTCCGATCTCCTTCTCGAGCCACTGCTCGACAGGTTTAGGCCTGGATTCTCTGGCGTTCACCGCCCTGGCGATTCCCTGTTCCCTTGCTTCCTCGGGGCGATTCCGCGCCTCTTCCTCTTCCAGGCCAGCATTCCTCTCCCCCAGCTCAGCATCCACCATTTCCACGTCTCTTCCGGCGGCCTCCTCTGTTACCAGCGGTCTGGGCTTCACACCGGGAGGCGGGGTGGTTGTTACATAACTCACTGATCTTTTGTTTTTCAGGCTATTCTCATAGCACCTTTTCGCTTCTTTTTTATCAGACTTGATCGTGATCACCACCCCTTCCATGGACGGCAACTTCACCTTCATGTGCCGAGTCGACGGAATGGCGCCTATCCTGTTAAGAGTGGGCCTTCCCAACAGGATGTTATATGCTGAAGGGGCGTTCACGATGAGGTACTTGATTTTCTCCGTCCTCGACCCAGCCTCATCTGTAAACGTGGTTCTCAGCTCAATGTACCCCCTGACCTCCACCTGGTCACCAGCGAACCCATATAAGCACCCTCCATAGGGCCTTAGCTGGTCAAGGGGCAACTCCAGCTGCGTGAAAGTCGGCCAGAACATCACGTCTGCCGAGCTTCCTTGGTCCACCAGAACTCTATGGACCTTCCTCCCTGCTGTAACCAACGAAATAACTATGGGATCGTTGTCATGAGGCACAACGTCCCGAAGATCCTGCTTGGTGAACGTAATGTCCACTTCCGGCGAGTGATCTTCAAACATGTCCACTGTCATCACCGATCGCGCATACTTTTTCCTCTACGATACGGTGCATCCACCACCTGAGAAACCCCCTGCAATGGTGTGGATCTCCCCGTGGATAGGCATCTCGTGTTGCTGGGCTTCTCCACCTGCTGGCTGGGAACTCGACGCTCCCCCCGTCCTTCTATCCAGCAGATAGTCATTTAGGAACCCGCTCTTAACCAGATCGTCGAGCTGATACCCCAAAGACAAACACGAGTCCAAGGTGTGGCCAAAACATTGGTGGAACTCGCACCAGGCGTCCGGCTTTGACCCCAGCACCTTGTCGCCCACCTTCTCAGGCGCCTTCAACCTAGCAGATATGTTAGGGATAGCGATCAGGTCTGCTAGTCCCATGACAAATTTGTGCTTAGGCGGGCGATTGTATTCCCGGCGTGCTGGTTGTTGGCGTGCTGGTTGTTGGCGCGCTTGGCTTCTTCCCTTGTTTCTCCTGTCGTAAGGATGGCGAGTCCTCTGGTCTTTTCTGGCCGCCGCCGCCGTTTCTAGCACCCTCTGCGGCTGGATCCTGGTCTGGGCGCGTGGCCTGGCAGGAGCCACGCTGCCTCTCCTCTCGGCGACTTCACTCTCGTCGGCGATGTGGGCCACCGCAAGTCGCCTGACTTCAGCAAACATCACTGGATGAGCCCTGATCAAGGCCTCGCAGAATGGCCCTGGCTGCACGCCCTTCTTGAAGGCATAGACCAGCATTTCTTCATCCTTGGCCGGCGATCTAACCATCTGCGCTCCGAAGCGATTGAGGTAGCCTCTGAGGGACTCCCCATGGTACTGCCTTATATCAAACAGATCATAGGACACCCTGGGCGGTGCCTTATTCACAATGTACTGCTCGACAAAGATTTTTGAGAACTGTTGAAAATTGGTTATGTGGCCGTTAGGCAAGCTCACAAACCACTCCATCGCCGTTCCCTGGAGCGTACTCACGAACATCTTGCAGTAGACGGCGTCCGACCCTCCCGACAGCATCATCTGCGTGTGGAACGTGGTCAGATGAGCCTCTGGATCCTCCACGCCGGTAAAGACAGCTTTAACCGGAACCACGCTCGTGGGAATAGGCGTGTCGGTAATCGCCTGAACAAAAGGCATTGGGAAAACACGAGGTGGCGTCGACGGCGCCACCTCTTCAGCAGAAGAACGTCCTTACTGCTCCTGAAGAGCTCGACGCAGCTCCTCAGTCACCTTGCTGAGTTCCTCGTTTCTGGCGCGAGAGGCGACCAGGTCCTCATGTATCCTCGCTTGCTCTATGCGCGAGGCTTCCACAGTAGCCTGCAACGAGCGCATCATTTCTGCCATCTGCGCCATGGTCATGGTGGTGTCGCCTTCAGCAGCGACAGGCGCCACGGGACTGGAACGATTGCTTCTCATTTTTCTCATTAACTTCAGCGAATCACAGGAAAGCAGCAAACAACACTTCAGCCTCGATCGAATCAGCGATCAATCGGAGAAACAGTGCGAAACAGTGCAAGAAAACTCAAGAACACCGTAAGCCTCCAAAGAAAACCACGACTTCGCCAGAAACCACCGCTTCCCCGCGAACAACCAAACAAACGAAAGAACTCGAACTTCCATCAAACAGATTACGCGTAAGCAGCAGTAAACTTTACTGCACCGATCGAAAAGCCAAACGAACGGTTCAAAACGCAGATTCACCGAACGAAACTCAAGGAAACTGCAAACGACGGTTGCACCAGCACACAACCACGCAGAAAACCTCGAAAACTTCCACGAACTCACGCTGTGGATGGGAGCAAGTTTTACAGGGCCCCACGGTGGGCGTCTGATGATCCTGCCTGTTGACCGGAACGCTGGAAACTGCCTCGTCAAAGGATCGACGTGCGCACCGCTTCTCACCTCCGTTCCTCTTCGGGATCTATCTCAAGAACCTGCAAAGAAACAGCACGGCGCCGCTGCGGCCGATCGCACTCCAACGCTCAAGTCAGTGACGGTATCACCAAAAACTAAGAGAACTAGAACCGTGCAAATCCTCTCTCACAGTCAGCTCTAGCTCGCAACCGTAAAGTGTATGAACTGAACGTGCGTACCTCAGAAAGTTTGTTAAGAACTCTTATATACCTGGTGGCCTTCTCTCTCCTGGCAGTTACAGACTTGGACACGTGGCTCGCATCCAACTGTACACGTGCCATCATCTGGAGGCTCCCTGACTTGGCGCTGCTTCTGCTCTCATTTTGGCTAAGTTACTTATGCATGGTACTGCCCAGTGCATAGCTAACTTAGGAGTGCGATCTCTACTGGAACTGGCGAGTTAGGGGCCTTCATACACCTTCCCTGTGGTCTCGCCGGCCGCCTTCATAATCTGCTTCTCCTTCATCTTCGGCGATGTGCTTGTTCTGGCGATCTCCGACTGCTTGGTCGCCTGGGTCTACATCTGGCGACTTCATCTTCAACCTGGCGATCGCCTGGTAAGCTGGAAATCGGAACACGCCAGCTTAACAACTGGCGACTACGCATGCTCCCCGACTTCCTTCCCCTCTGCCAACCTGGCGCCTTGTCAACACGCCTACACTGTAGCAGGATGCCACGTCATCACACCCGACCACCAGGGCGGTACAACTTTCAATGCGCTTTAATGAGGAGAGATGTATAAAAAGGGGACCTTGGGAGCATTGGAGAGGGAGGAGAGTTTTAACCTAATTCGCACAGTTGACACAGAGCACAAACCCTAGTTGTCTTCGCGGTGCACTCACAGTGCGCACAAGGCAATTAGGGCAACACAGTTCTAGTTACACAGTTTCATTCATTCAGTGCAGTTTTTCGACCACCTCCCAAGGGTGTGTCACCTTTGATGTTTCTCGCTAGCTGACTTGATCGTCGGAGTGCAAACGGCTGCGAGGGCGCCCCTTTGTTCACTTCTTTTCAGGTACTCACAGACAGAGCACAACGAAGGTGCCCTAGCTCGCGAGGACAAGCCACGCGCAAAGACGATCTCGGTCAACCGGCGGGAACAAGTTCATAAACAGAGTGACTCAACTGAAAAGAAGAAGACAAAACGAACAAGGGGGGCTCGCATAGAGAAAGCTAGAAAATCGAAACGCAGGAAAAAGCGAAGCAAAGAACAAAAACAGCCCACAACGTATGCTCCAGACAGTGGGAGAGATAAAAAGTTACCTTTTGATGATCAAAGGTGTGTTGAGCAAGATGATGATCGAGGGAGACGAAGCGTTCACTAAAAGTGTTTCCGGAGTTTGGAGTGAAGAAGAAGATAATGAAACAGTGAAGTGGCGCGAAGGTTTTAAGAATTTTGAACGTTGCAAGAAACGCAAACAACAATGAATAATAGTCGTTGATAAGTCCACGTGTCATTTGATCGGAGGGGGTTGGTGAAATGTCAAATCAGTAAACAGTATGAGCGCCAGTCATACTGTTATGCAAAACGGCTATTCCTCTTGAGGAACTGAAAGTAGGGGTGGCCCTTCTCACCTCCGGCGGACACGAACCTTGACAAAGCTGCCATCCGCCCAGTTAGCTACTGCACTTATTTCACTGAGGTTGGGCTCCTCATGGAAATGATAGGTGTGCACTTATCAGGGTTCGCCTCTATCCCCCTCTCATTGAGCATAAATCCTAAGAACTTCCTCGCCTCGACACCAAAAACGCATTTTTCCGGGTTTAACTTGAGGCTATATGATCCTGCCTGTTGACCGGGACGCAAGAACCATGCCTCGTCAAACCTGGATCGACTTCTGCGCCGTGTTAGCCTCCGTCCTTCGCCGTGATTCACCTCAAGAACCTGCAAAAGACAGAACGGCGCCGCTGCGACCGATCACGCTCCGACGCCCAAGTCAGCGACTGAACCACCAAATACTAAGAGAAAACTCAAGAACTCTAAGGAACCGTGCAAGATTCTCTCTCAGCGTACTCAACACTTGCAAGCGTAAAGAAGTAATCTAAACGTGTGTACCTCAGAAGTTCGTTAGAATCTCTTATATACCTGCGCACTTTCTCTCTCCAAACAGTTACACATCTGGACACGTGGCTCGCATCCAGCTGTACACGTGTCACCATCTGGAGCATCCTTGACTTGGGCGCCACTTCTTATTCTTCAGGCTTTTGGCTAAGTTACTTATGCATGAAACAACTCAGCGCATAGCTGCCTTGGAGCGTGATCTCTTCTGAGTGGCGAGTTCGGGTGCCTTCGTACACACCTTCCTTGTGGTCTCGCCGGCCGCCTTCATGATTACTTGCTTCACCGTGTATGTTCAGGTAAGCTGCCTCCCGACCTCGTCCTCTGGCTAGCTAGGAAATGACCATCTGACTTCGTCTTCGGCGATGTCCTTGTTTCGGCGATCTCTAACCACCTTGTGGTCGCGGGTTCGCATCTGGCGACTTCATCCTAAATCGGTGACCGCCGGTTTAGGTATGCTAGAGACCGGGGCACGCCAACTTAATAACTGGCGACCACACGAGCCCCCCGACTTTCTTCCCTTCTGCCATCCATGGGCCCTTCTCAACACGCCTACATAATAGCTCGATGCCACGTCATCACTACCGACTACCAGGACGGTACACAAGCCCCCCAGTCTTAAGCGAAGACTTGTCCAACGAAAAGACTAGAGAAGTCACGTCTCTACCGATCTACGTGGCGCTGGCGCAGAATTCCAAACGTTTGCACTTTCTGCTTTCCTGACGCTCCACCAAACACCTTTCCAATCGCTTGACACGTGGCTTCATCAACGGTCATCTTTAGTTGTCGTTTACGCTTCCAAAAATCGTTTGAAAAACCCTTAAACCCATTTCATTTCTACTGTTCCATCATCTCCTTGCCTTCTCAAACGCTCTGAGTTTCCTGTGCAAACCTACGACGCTCTTCAACTCTCTCAATCCCCAACTCCCTTCAGCGTTTGTCTGATCATCGAAAGGTACTCCTTTTACTTCCTCTGTTGATATTTGTTGCATTTTAACCGATTCGCATCATCCATTAACTGTCTGGTGCATATGCTGTGGGTTGTTTTTTCTTCTTCTCCCCTTTCGTAACTTAGGGCTTCGCCTTCCATTTCTTTCATCACAACGAACCTTCGTTCGTTCGTTTTTCATCCTTCATTCACCATCAAGTCGACCTCTACGACCTTCGCTCATCCTTCTTTTCCTTTTCTCTTTGCAGTTCCTGCGATGGCTCGTACAAAGACCACCGCGAATCCTCCTCCTTCGTCGCGAAACCCTCCATCCCAAGCGCATAACCCACCACGAGCACTTGGTGCTCCCTCTTCCCAGGCTGAGAGGCCTGAAACCTCTCGCCCCAACCTTGCTCAGGCAACACCACCCATCGCCTCTCCAGACTACAAGAAGCTATACCCATGGGCCACCTCAACTTTGCTGAAGGAGACTTCTTCAGTAAACTCTGCTCTGGCGGTGCTTCGATTGAAGAAAGGGGACGAGCCCAACCTTTCGTTCCACAAGGAGCACGATGACAAACTGATGGTGTTGCCTTGCCCCCCGGACGTGCCAGTCTGCGCAGATGACAAAGGGAACAACGGCGAGTTGTTCTGCTTTGTGTATACCACTCTCTTCAAGAAGGTGAAACTCAGGTTTCCCCTTACCCGTTTCGAACGGGAATTCTTAACCGAGCTCGACATCGCCGCCGCCCAGCTTCATCCCAACGGCTGGGCATTCGTGCGGGCGTTTCAAATTTTGTGTGCGCATTTGGGATTACCGGCCTCGGTAGATGTGTTCCTTTTCCTGTTCGAGGCCAAGAACCCTGGAGATCGCCTTTGGGTGAGCCTGAACGGAATTGCTGGGAGGTCGATCCTTTCTATCTTCCAGCAATCTTACAAGGATTGGAAAGGGAAATTCGTCCAAGAGTGCCAAAATGACCACGACACTTCGCTGCTCGACGGCTTTCCCTTGTACTGGGTAAACAAGGGAAATAAAGACTCCAAGGGAAGCTTCAGGAAGCCAAGAAGTCCTGACAACATGGGCGAGCTGGACAAGGATCTATGCCTCTTCTGGAAGAGCGTAGCAGCCGCTAACATCACCTTCCCCACCTCTTCAATAATCATCTTCGAGATCCTCGAGAGCCAACTCGAAGCTCACATAGGTTAGCACTTCTTCAACCTTTAGGCTTTATCTTGTGCTACATTTCTGTTATTTGTTGTTGGGCGTCCTGTCTGTTGCGCACTAGACTTGGTCTTTATCTTCTGCACCATTTGTTTGTCTCATTCGCACATTTACTCATATGTTTTCCCTTTGTCTCTGAGCTTACTTGTATGCTTTTGCACTATGCAGATCACATGCTGGGTAAAGGCAAGTTAGCGGAATTGAGGGCGCTCGCCCGTACCCATAAAGTGGCGTCGGGCTCCCAAACTGTGCCCAACTCAGTAGTGGAGATCGCCGCTGCTCAGGGCAGATCGCCCCCTCCAGGCCCAACTCCTTCAGAAGCGTTGCCCGCTCAACAACGCAAGAAACTCATCTTAAGGAAGCCAAAGAGGAAAGCTCCTCAGGTGGTCCATGAAGATGAGGAAGAGGACGATGAGGCAACTGAGGATGGCCCATCACCAAAAGGAGAAGGGTGGCACCTTCTTCACCACCTGCTCCACCTCCTCTTCCAACACCAACACCACCTTCTCCCCCAGCTCCAACACCAACACCACCTTCTCCCCACACCTTGCCGGCTGCACTACCTCCGGTTGAGGCCATTGAGCCCAACTTCATGGAAAACCCTCCGAGCGCCTCCACGCCATTCATATCCGCTGGAGAGGGTCCTCCTTCATCTGCCTCAATCGCCGAAGGCGCACCAGGTGGGGATGAAGGTGCTCACAACTCGCCAATCATCATCACCGAGTCCCCCACGTCACCACCACGCCAAGAAGCTCCAATTCAACAACCAATCCAAGAGGGCGGTGGTGATAGCCAGCTCCAGGCTCCTTCAGCGCCTCCACCAACAGCGGTTGCAAACCTTCCCCTTGCAGTTAAAGGGATCTGGGGACCCTTCACGGCCAAACTCAGAATGATGGCAGAGGACCTCCCCTCCATCATATCAAAAGCTGTGGAGAGCTCCAGCAAGAAACTTCAGGACGACATCTCCTTGCTCCAAGAGGAGAATCGCCTAATAAGGATCGAGGCAGAGAAGTTGTCTTGCAACCTTATGCTGGCAGAGATCAACCATTCGAGAGTGGTGGACGCCATGAGCACTGAGCTGAGGGTGGCGCGTAAGGAGGCCACCGATCTGCGCCATAAGGTGCACCTCCTAGCTCAAGAGAAAATTGAGCTGGAGAGCAAACTGGTCCCTTACCGTCTCAAGGTGGCTGACCTGGAGGCGTCGATCAAAGCAGATGCAGCCAAGGTAGAGAGCCTTGAGAAGAGGTCAGTAGATCGGGAGGTCCTCTTAGGAAAAGTCGAGAAAGAGAGGGATGACACCGTGGCTGAGCTCGCCGAAGCCAGAAAGGAGAATGAAAAGATCGCCGCAGAGCTGGCCCAGGCGCAGGCAGAAAACAAGAAGGTTGCTGAAGACCTCCTTCAAGCTCGTGGGACAACTGAAGAACTAAAGAAACGAGCTGATGAGTTAGAACAGCAGACCGAGGGGCTCAAAAAGCAAACTGAAGAGCTCGAGCTGAGCTCTGCCCAAATCCTCGCTGCTGGGTTTGACGCCGCCCTGGAGCAATTATCCTGCCAGTACCCTGATCTGGACCTCTCCATGGTGTCACTAAACAACGAAGTGGTGGATGGGAAGATCGTTCCTTCTGAAGATTAGCTGCTTCCCTCCACCACTTATTCCTCTGTTCTTCTCTTGCACAACTTAATTGTAATAACCTTTCCCTTTTTGGTATATGTATTTTGAACTGATACCACTGTGTTATGAAGTTTTCTGCTTCTTCTTACAATCTCTCTGTTTGCCTTGCTTTTCCTTGTAAAAGATCACTTAAACGAAATTGACTTAGTAATTCTGCGAGCGCAACCGTTTACTAACTGCTTCAAACTATCAACTTTCGAACGATATCATTCTAATAACTTGTGAATTTTAAGGCAGTCGAGCTTAAGCGTAAAACTATTTGCTAAACAGCACATTTTAACCCAACTGATAGCTTAAGGCATAGTTCACCTGATCTGCTCCATCGAAACGGGCCTTAACTCTTGCCATCGCTTGAATTTCTTCTGATCGCCAAAGAGGCTTGGCGATACCAGCTTCCTCTTGCCTTCGTAACTTGGCCATTGTTCCCTCATCTGGGGTAGAGGCGCCTTTCGGATCCTTCTCTACCTTCCCTGACTTTCAGAACAGTAAGCCGGATAGCTAAGTGTTCTCTTCGAACCTACCTTAGCTATCCTTAAAACTTCTTCCACCCTCCACACCGTACCTGAACTCGTTCGAGACGAGAAGGATTTTATCGTGCCTGAACTCGCTCGACGGCGAGAAGGTCTTTAACTCGCCTGAACTCGCTCATCGGTGAGAAGGTCTTTAACTCGCCTGAACTCGCGCATCGGCGAGAAGGTCTTTAACTCGTGCCTCTACATTGCCCCAGGAGCTACATCTTCTCTCCCCTGGAAACACTGAGGACTTTTTGCTGGTGCCTCCACATTGCCCCAGAGGCTACATCTTCTCTCCCCTGGAAGCACTGAGGACTTTTTACTCTTTCTCGCCTGCACTCGCTCGACGGCGAAGAGATCTTTATCTCTTTCTCACCTCAGGACGCGCGAGGGCGTTGAGGTCTTTTAAACATTGCCGGTGCCTCCGATCGCCGAAAGACGATGAGGACTTTTAACTTTAACTGATGTCGCCAATCGCCGAAAAACGATGCGGACTTAGAAACTTTTTAGAAAACATGCGACATAACTTCAAAACTCACCTTAAATCACCTTCGAGTGACAAGGTCTTTCTTTTTTCAACTTTTGCAATAACAACAAGCATGCAATCTAAAACACTCTAAACTTCGAAAACTCTTCTTTATTGGGTGGCCTCATTAAAAACCCTTCTTAGGGAAAAAAGAGTGCCCCCTTCAAACTGTTTTAACAGAAAGCTTGCAAACTCTTCGTGTTTGTTTTTACTTACAAAGCTTTTAACTGTAATATAACTTCAGGTGCGTGGCGTTCCAGGTGCGAGGAATCGCCTCTCCTTGCAACGTTTCTAACCGGTAGGCGCCGTTCCCGAGCGCCTCGGTCATCCTGAACGGTCCCGTCCACTTAGGCGACAACTTGTTCTCCATCTCGTACTGGTGGGCCTTCCTCATCACCAAGTCGCCTTCTTTAAACTGCCTTGGCATCACCTTCGAGTTATACCTTCGTTCAATCCTTCTTTTCACTGCCTCAGCCTTCACTCTCGCCTCCTCCCTGACCTCATCCAGCAAATCCAGATTCAGCCTTCTTTCCTCATTCGAGTCTTCCGCTACAAAGTTCTGGAATCTCGGCGAGCTCTCTTGGATTTCCACTGGAATCATTGCATCGCATCCATAGACCAGGCTAAACGGGGTCTCATGGGTTCCTGACTGCTCGGTGGTGTGGTACGCCCAAACTATACGGGGTACCTCCTCAGCCCAACGTCCTTTGGCTTTCTCTAGCCTTCTCTTCAAACCTCTCAGCAATACCCGATTGGCCGACTCTACTTGGTCATTCGTCTGAGGGTGCTCGACGGATGCAGATACTTGTTGAATTCCCACCCCTTCGCACAACTTCTTCAACAGGTGACTTGCAAACTGAGTTCCGTTATCTGACACTAGGCGCTTGGGCACACCAAACCGGCACACAATGTTCTTCCACACAAAGCTCTCGATCTTGTGCGCGGTGATCTGGGCCACTGGTTCTGCTTCGATCCACTTGGTGAAATATTCAATTGCCACCACCAAGTACTTCATCTGCCTGATCGCCAATTGAAAAGGTCCCAGAATGTCGATCCCCCATGTATGAAACGGCCAAGGGCTGTAAATCGACTTCAACTCCTCGGGAGGCGCCTTGTGCCAATCGGCGTGCTGCTGACATTGCTTGCAACACTGTGCATACTTCTTGCAGTCTTCTCTCATTGTAGGCCAATAGTAACCTGCACGGAGGGTTCTTGCGGCCAGAGCTCGACCCCCGACGTGGCTTCCACATATCCCTTCATGGAGCTCGGCCATGATTCTTGTACATTTCTCTCCGTGCACGCATTCCAGGAGTGGGTGTGTGAACCCAAACCTATACAACTCGCCGTCAATCATTGTGAACTTGCTAGAATTCTTCTTTATCTTCCTAGCCTCCGTCCGATCTAACGGGAGAAGGCCATCTGCCAGGCATCGCTGGTACTGTGTTATCCACGTATCTGGCTCATGCGTAGCGCAGACCTGCGTCATGTTCACCTTCTCTCCCCGACATGCTCTTATTCTCGGCGATCTCAAGGTCTCCTGAGTCAAAGACTTGTGACTCCTCGCCGCTTTCTCTGTCGACTTGCTTATCTGAAGAACCAGGTGATCTGCCACAAATGTTCTGGGCGTCTTCAGAGTTTCCTGGATCACCGTCCTCTGCCTACCCCCCTTGCCTGAACTGGCGAGCTTGGCTAGCAAGTCAGCTCGGGCATTCTGCTCTCTGGGCACATGCACCACTTCAAAGGAGACAAAGGAACTCTTCAACTCCTGCACATACTCTAGGTAAGCCGCCATTTGTGGATCTTTAGCCTGGAACTCGCTTGTTACTTGTCCCGTGACTAACAGTGAGTCACTCTTAGCCATCACCACCCTAGCTCCCATCTCCTTGGCCAGCAAGATTCCGGCGATCAGCGCCTCATACTCTGCTTGGTTGTTGCTAGCCTTGAAGGCAAACCTTAGGGACTGGTCAATCAGCATACCGTTGGGCCCTTCCAAGATGACCCCAGCACCGCTACCCTGCTGGTTCGACGATCCGTCCACCGAAAGCAGCCAACGAAAGTCATCCCCCTCAACTCGTGTTGCTTCTGACGAGAGCTCGACCACGAAATCTGCGAAAATCTGCCCCACAATCGGACCTCGGGGCTCATACTTGATATCGAACTCCGACAGCTCCACCGCCCACTTCACCATCCTCCCAGCTACATCGGGCTTCTTCAAAACCTTCTGGATGGGCAAGTCGGTCATCACCAGTATTGTGAAGCTCTGGAAATAGTGGCGTAGCCTTCTCGCCGAAAAAACCACTGCCAATGCAGCTTTTTCCAAGGCCTGATATCTCACTTCAGGGCCCTGCAACACACTTATCAGGATTGGCTTTTATTCCTCTTTCAGTCAAGAGAAATCTCAAGAACTTTCCCGCCTCCACGCCAAAGATGCACTTCTCGGGATTCAGCTTTAACCTGAACTTGGCGATCGTAGTGAACAACTCCTCCAAGTCCGCAACGTGCTTGCTCTTCTCCGGCGAGGTCACGACCATGTCATCCACGTATGCTTGCACATTCCTTCCCAGCATTGGTGCAAGTACCCGATCCATCAACCTCTGGTACATGGCCCCCGCGTTCTTCAGCCCAAAGGGCATCACCTTATAGCAGTAGCACGATCTCTCGGTCATGAAAGCGGTCTTTTCTTCATCCATGGGATGCATCTTTATCTTGTTGTACCCCGAGAAGGCGTCCAGGAAACTCAGCAACTTACACCCTGCAGCACTGTCCACCAGGGCGTCAATGCTTGGCAGGGGATACGAATCCTTTGGGCAAGCCTTGTTCAGGTCAGTGAAATCGACACACATGCGCCACTTCCCATTGCTTTTCTTCACCAGCACGACATTGGCCAGCCACTCAGGGTACTGGACTTCCCTGATATGGCCTGCGGCGAGGAGCTTCTGGGTTTCGTCCCTGATCGCCTGCCTCCTCTCCTCGTTGAACTTCCTTCTTCTTTGTCGCACCGGCCTGACCTGGTTGTCCATCGCTAGATGGTGGCACAAAAAGTCGGGGTCAATTCATGGCATGTCTGAAGCAGACCATGCGAAAGCATCCAGATGCCGCTCTATCACCTTGGCAATCTGGTCTTGGAGCTCAGCCTCCAAGGATCTTCCCAATTTGAAGACCTTTCCCCCGATCTCCCTTTCGAGCCATTCCTCAACGGGTTTGGGTCTAGCTTCCCTGGCGATCACCGCCCTTTCCATTGATGGCAACTTCACCTTCATGTGCCTGGTTGAAGGCACAGCTGCTATTCTGTTGAGTGTTGGCCTTCCCAACAAAATGTTATATGCTGAGGGAGCATTCACGACGAGGTACTTGAATGTTAGCCCTGATATGCAAGGTCTGTGATGGCAGTAGATGTGTTCGAAGATCACTCGCCAGATGTGGACATTACGTTCACGAAGGAGGATCTCAGGGACGTTGTACCTCATGACAACGATCCCATAATTGTCTTGCTGGTCACGGCGGGAAGGAAGGTCCACCAGGTACTGGTGGATCAAGGAAGCTCGACAGATGTCATGTTCTGGCTGAGTTTCACCAAGCTGCAACTACCCCTTGACCAGTTAAGGCCCTATGGAGGATGCTTATATGGGTTCGCTGGCGACCAGGTGGAGGTCAGGGGGTACATTGAGTTGAGAACTACGTTCACAGACGAGGCGGCCTCGAGGACGGAGAAGATCAAGTACCTCGTCGTGAATGCCCCCTTGGCGTATAACATTCTGTTGGGAAGGCCGACCCTCAACAGAATAGGAGCTGTGCCCTCAACCAGGCACATGAAGGTTAAGTTGCCATCGATGTAGGGGGTGGTGATCACCATAAGATCTGACCAAAAGGAGGCAAAGAAGTGCTACGAAAATAGCCTCAAGAATAAGAGGTCGGTGAGCTACATCACCACGCCGCCGCCTCCCGGTGTGGAGCCCAGGCCAACAAAAGGGCGAGTTGTTGATGCGGCGATGGAAGTGACCGCCGGAGGCGATGTTATCATGGTAGACACTGAGGTTGAGGGAAAGGACGCCGGTCGGGAAGAAGAAGCGAGAAACCGCCCAGAGGAGGCTAGGGAATCGGGAATCGCTAAGGCGGTGATCGCCAGTGAAACCAGGCCCAAACCCGTCGAGGAGTGGCTCGAAAGGGAGATCGAGGGCAAGGTCTTCAAGTTGGGAAGATCTTTGGAAGGTGAGCTACAAGACCAGATCGCCAAGGTGATAGAAAGGCATCTGGATGCTTTTGCATGGTCTGCTTCAGACATGCCGGGAATCGACCCCGATTTCTCGTGTCACCTCCTGGCAATGGACACACAGGTCAGACCAGTGCGACAAAGGAGAAGAAAGTTCAATGAGGATAGGAGACAAGCGATTAGGGATGAAACGCGAAAGCTCCTCGCCGCAGGCCATATCAGGGAGGTCCAGTACCCTGAGTGGTTAGCTAATGTCGTGCTGGTAAAGAAGAGCAACGGGAAGTGGCGCATGTGCATCGACTTCACGGACCTAAACAAGGCTTGTCCAAAGGATTCATACCCTTTGCCAAGCATAGACGCCCTGGTCGACAGTGCAGCAGGGTGCAAGTTGCTGAGCTTTCTGGACGCCTTATCAGGGTACAACCAGATAAAGATGCATCCCATGGATGAAGAGAAGACCGCCTTCATGACTGAAAGATCGTGCTACTGCTACAAGGTGATGCCCTTCGGGCTGAAGAATGCGGGGGCCACGTACCAAAGGTTGATGGATAAGGTACTTGCACCGATGCTGGGAAGGAATGTGCAAGCGTACGTAGATGATATGGTCGTGACTTCGCTAGAAAAAAACAAGCACGTCTCAGATTTGGAAGAGTTGTTTACCACAATCGCCAAGTATAAATTGAAGTTGAATCCTGAAAAGTGCATTTTTGGCGTAGAGGCAGGGAAGTTCTTGGGTTTCCTCTTAACTGAAAGGGGAATTGAAGCAAATCCTGATAAGTGTGCTGCCATCTTGGCGATGAGAAGCCCGGCTACCGTGAAGGAGGTGCAGCAGCTTACAGGTCGGATGGCCGCCCTATCTCGTTTCGTGTCAGCTAGTGGAGAGAAAGGTCATCCGTATTTCCAATGCTTAAGGCGCAACAATAAGTTTGTCTGGTCGAAGGAATGCGAAGAAGCTTTCGTGAAGCTTAAAGAGTACCTGGCGAGCCCGCCGGTTTTGTGCAAACCCTTGGTAGGAACCCCTCTCAGGTTGTATTTAGCTGTAACTGAGAGGGCGGTGAGTGCGGTGCTCGCCCAAGATCAAGATCAGGCTCAAAAACCTATCTACTTCGTTAGCAAGGTGTTGCAAGGCCCAGAAGTAAGGTATCAAGCCTTGGAGAAAGCTGCACTGGCAGTCGTATTCTGGGCGAGGAGGTTACGCCACTATTTTCACAGCTTTACGGTGCTGGTGATGACCGACTTGCCTATCCAGAAAGTCTTAAAGAAGCCTGATGTAGCTGGGAGAATGGTGAAGTGGGCAGTGGAGCTGTCAGAGTTCGACATCAAATACGAGCCCCGAGGACCGATCAAGGGGCTGATTTTCGCTGATTTTGTGGTCGAGCTCTCGTCGGAAGCAGCACGAGTTGAGGGGGACGATTTTCGTTGGGTACTTTCGGTGGACGGATCGTCTAACCAGCAGGGTAGCGGTGCTGGAGTCATTCTAGAAGGGCCCAACGACGTGCTGATAGAACAGTCCCTGAGGTTTGCCTTTAAAGCTAGCAACAATCAAGCAGAATATGAGGCGTTGATCGCAAGTATCTTGTTTGCTAAGGAGATGGGGGCTAGGGTGTTGATGGACAAGAGTGACTCATTGTTGGTCACGGGACAAGTAACAAGCGAGTTCCAGGCCAAGGATCCACAAATGGCGGCTTACTTGGAGTATGTGCAGGAGTTGAAGGGTTCCTTTGTCTCGTTTGAGGTGGTGCATGTACCCAGAGAACAAAATGCCCAAGCTGACTTGCTAGCCAAGCTCGCCAGTTCAGGCAAGGGGGGTAGGCAGAGGACAGTTATTCAAGAAACTCTGAAGACGCCCAGAGCGTTTGTGGCAGACCACCAGGTTCTTCAGATAAGTAAGTCGACGGAGAAAGCGGCGAGGAGTCACAGGTCCTTGACACAGGAGACCTTGAGATCACCGAGAATAAGAGCATGTCGAAAGGGAGAGGGCGAACGTGGCGCAGGTCTGCGCTACGCATAAGCCAGACACATGGATAACGCAATACCAGCGCTGCCTGGCAGATGGCGTTCTCCCGCTGGATCCGACGGAGGCTAGGAAGATAAAGAAGAACTCTAGCAAGTTCACCTTGATCGACGACGAGCCGTATAGGTTTGGGTTTACGCACCCACTCCTAGAATGTGTGCACAGAGAAAAATGTACAGAATTATGGCCGAGCTCCATGAAGGTATATGTGGGAGTCACATCGGGGGTCGAGCTCTGGCTGTAAGAGCCCTCCGTGCAGGTTATTACTGGCCCACGATGAGGGAGGACTGCAAGAAGTATGCTCAATGTTGCAAGCAATGTCAGCAGCACGCCGATTGGCACAAGGCGCCTCCAGAAGAGCTGAAGTCAATTTACAGCCTTGGCCGTTTCACACTTGGGGAATTGACATTCTGGGACCCTTCCCATTGGCGGTCAGGCAGATGAAGTACTTGGTAGTGGCGATTGAATACTTCACCAAGTGGATCGAAGCGGAGCCAGTAGCCCAGATCACCGCACATAAGATCGAAGGCTTTGTGTGGAAGAACCTCGTGTGCCAGTTTGGTGTGCCTAAACGCCTGGTGCCGGACAATGGGACTCAGTTTGCAAGTCACCTGTTGAAGAAGCTGTGCGAAGAGGTGGGAATACAATAGGTGTTTGCATCCGTTGAGCACCCACAAACGAATGGCCAAGTGGAGTCTGCCAATCGAGTGTTGTTGAGAGGTTTAAAGAGAAGGCTAGAGAAAGCTAAGGGATCGTGGGCTGAAGAGGTACCCCACATAGTTTGGGCGTACCATACCACTGAACAGTCAGGAACCCACGAGACCCCGTTTAGCTTGGTTTATGGGTGTGATGCGATGATTCCAGTCGAAATCCAGGAAAGCTCGTCAAGATTCAGAACTTTGTGGCGGAAGACTCGAACAAAGAAAGAAGAATGAATCTGGATTTACTGGATGAGGTCAGGGAGGAGGCAAGAGTAAAGGCCGAGGCAGTAAAAAGGAGGATTGAGTGAAGGTATAACTCTAAGGTAATGCCAAGGCAGTTTAGAGGGGGTAACCTGGTGATGAGGAAGGCCCATCAGTACGAGATGGAGAACAAGTTATCGCCTAAGTGGACGGGACCGTTCAGAATAACCGAGGTGCTCGGGAACGGCGCCTACCGCTGAAAGACGTTAGAAGGAGGGGCGATTCCTCACACCTGGAACGCCACACATCTCAAATTATATTACAGTTAAAGCTTTGTAAGTAAAAACGAACATGAAGAAATCTACACGCTTTCTGTTAAAACAGTTTCAAGGGGGCACTCTTTTTTCCCTAAGGAGGGTTTTTAATGAGGCCACCCAATAAAGAACAGTTTTCAAGCTTAAGTTTATGAGATTGCATGCTTGTTGTTTTGAAAGTTTTTAGAAAAAAGACCTTATCACTCGTACGTGATCTAAGGCAACGACAAAGTTATATTGCATGCTTTCAGTTAAAAGTTTTAAAAGTCCCCATCGTTTTTCGGTGATTGGCGGCATCAGTTGAAAGTTTCAAAGTCCCCATCGTTTTTCGGTGATTGGCGGTATCAGTTAAAAGTTTTAAAAGTCCCCATCGTCTTTCGGCGACCGACGGCAATAGTTGAAAGTTTAAAAGACCTCATCGTCTTTCGGCGATCGGAGGCACCAGTAATGATTAAAGACCTCAACGCTCTCGTGCGTCTTGAGGCAGCAGAAGAAGGCCTCCTCGCCTTTGAGCGAGTGCAGGCGAGAACAGAAGAAGTCCTCCTCGCCTTTGAGCGAGTGCAGGCGAGAACAAAAGAAGTCCTCCTCGCCTTTGAGCGAGTGCAGGCGAGAACAGAAGAAGCCCTCCTCGCCTTTGAGCGAGTGCAGGCGAGAACAGAAGAAGCCCTCCTCGCCTTTGAGCGAGTGCAGGCGAGAACAGAAGAAGCCCTCCTCGCCTTTGAGCGAGTGCAGGCGAGAACAGAAGAAGTCCTCCTCGCCTTTGAGCCAGTGCAGGCAATAAGAGAAAAGTCCTCCTCGCCTTTGAGCGAGTGCAGGCAAGAAGAGAAAAGTCCTCCTCGCCTTTGAGCGAGTGCACGCAAGAAGAGAAAAGTCCTCCTTGCCCTCGAGCGAGTGCAGGCGAGAAAGTCCTCCTCGCCTTTAAGCCAGTGAAGGCAAGAACAGATCGAAAGACCTCTTTGCATAAGCAGATTGAGGCAAGATTAAAAGTCCTCAATGCATCCAAGGGGGAGGAGATGTACACCCTGGGCAAACTGGGGCACCAGAAAAAGTCCTTCTCACCTCGGAGTGAGTTCAGGCAAGATGAACTAAAAATTCAGAGGTGTTTGTGACCTTAAACGGCGGGAAGGGAAGGTTGATGGAAAACGCCTTTCCCCCTTTAAGTGAAACATCAATATTGACCCAGTAAGACCAGGTAAAGCTTCCACGCTTGCAGGCGGTGCGAATATAGACAAAATCCTCCTCGTCTTGAACGAGTTCAGGTACGGCGATCAGAAGAGTTCCAGGCGATGACAGGAATAAGGGGTCGCTTCGCTCGACAGATCAGGTAAACTGTGTTTTGATACCAGTTTGAGTTAAAACCTACTGCCTAGTGAGTGATTTTATGCTAAGGTTTGTTGCCTTAAGTCCACAAGTTATATTAAATGTCATCGCTTCAGAGTTAATAGTTACTCAAGTTTTACTTTGAGTTAACAGTTCGATAAATTGTTATAGGATTAACAGTTTGCTCAAGTTCAAAGCAGTGTGTGAATGGTTAAACCCGAGTATTGCTGAGTTAATTCGTTTGAGTAAGTTTCACCGGTTATGTTGGTTAACCACACAGCGAATAAGAGTCGTTTAAGGCGTGTAAAGTAAATGGAAAGACGATACACAGGAAGTGAAAATTATATAAGAAGTGGCAATTGAAGTCTGTATGCATATATAAACAATTACATAAGCAGTGTCATTACAGATAAAAGGTTTTACAGAGAAGGGGTGATGGGGGAAGGTGGCTAGTCTTCAGAGGGTACAATCTTCCCATCCACAACCTCGTTGCTGATCGACACCATGGAAAGGTCGAGCTCCGGGTACTGACATGCTACTTGCTTCAGAGCGACGTCAAACCCGGCGGTGAGGACTTGGGCAGCGCTCTGCTCGAGCTCGTGTGTTTGCTTCTTCAGCTCTTCCGTTTCCTCACGAGCTCGAGCGAGTTCTTCAGCAGCTTTTTTGCGTTCGTCCCGAGCTTGGGCCAGCTCTGCAGCGATCTTTTTGGCCTCCTCGCGAGCTTCAGCGAGCTCGGCGAGAGCATTGTCCCTTTCCTTCTCGACCTTCCCAAGGAGAATCTCCCGATCTGCCGGTCTCTTCTCGAGGTTCTCCACCCTGGACGCTTCCTTCTTTTTTGCAGCCTCCAAATCTGCCACCTTGAGCCTATATGGGACCAGCTTGCTCTCCAAGTCAATCTTCTCTTGGAGTTGGAGGTGCAGTTTCTGGCGCAGATCGGAGGCTTCCTTGCGCGTGCTTCTTAGCTTCGCGTCCATTGCATCCTCCAGCCTTGAGTGTTCCAGCTTAGTCATCAGCAAGTTGCACGTGAGCTTTTCAGCCTCAGCCCTTATCATCAGGCTTGACTCCTTGAGCGCGGAGTTTTCCTCTTGAAGCTTCTTGAGTGAGCCCTTCACAGCTCTTGATACGAGCAAAGGAAGATCTTCCGCCATAGTCTTCAGTTGGGTTGTGAAGGGTCCCAAGGTCTCTTCGAAAAAAGTTGGGAGGTTTGAGGTTGCTGCTGGAGGTGTTGGAGGGATTTGGTGCTGACTTTCACCACCACCCTCTTGAGTTCGTAGGGCAAGGGGGGCTTCTAGGCGTGGTGGTGAGGTCGGGGATTCTATTATCAGTATTGGCGAGACCTGAGCGCCCTCATCTTCTCCTAATGCGGCCCCAGCGATGGATGTGGTCGAAGGAGGACCCTCTCCGACAGATAGAAACGGTGTTGAGGCGCTCGGAGGGTTCTCTACATAGTTAGGGCCGCTGCTTTCAACCACTAGGGGTGCGACGGCCAGGGGCGTTGCTTGGACTGGTTGTAGTGGAGCTGGAGGTGAGGGCGGTGTTGGTGTTTGGAGTGCAGGTGGTGAAGAGGTGGCCACCCTTTTCCTCTTAGCGACGAGGCCATCCTCGGTTTCCTCATCATCATCTTCTTCCTCTTGCACCACCTGAGGAGTTTTCCTCTTGGGTCTCCTCAAGATTAGTTTTTTCCTTTATAGGGCGGGTAGTACCCCAGAAGAAGTTGGACCTCGGGGAGGAGTCTTGCCTTGGGCAGCGGCGATCTCCACCACTGAGTTAGGCACGGTTTGGGAGCCCGCCGCGAGCTTGTGAGATCGGGTGATCGCCCTCAATTCTGCCAGTTTTCCTTTCTCCAACATGTTATTTGCACAGGGTAAAGGATAGATGAGCAACCAAGGCAGAAGCAGAACATGCGAGTATGTTCATACAGAGATAACAGAAGTAGCACATGAATGAATGATTAATGCCAATGATGAATGGAATGCCAAAAATAGAGTGGTAGAGATTCTAAGTTAGTTTTAACGTGAAGTGAGAGACTTGGTGTTGAGGTAGGGGCTGACCTATGTGGGCTTCGAGTTGGCCCTCGTGGAACTCGAAGGAAATTATTGAGGCAGTGGGGAAGGTGATGTTGGCAGCAGCCACACTCTTCCAGAAGAGACAAAGATCTTTGTCTAGCTCCCCCATGTTGTCAGGACTTCTTCGTCTCCTGAAGGTGTCCTTGGAGTCTTTGTTCCCCTTGTTTACCCAATACAGGGGGAAGCCGTCAAGCAGTGAGGGGTCTTGGTCGTTTTGGCACACCTTGACGAACTTCCCCTTCCAGTCTTTATAAGATTGCTGGAAGATTGAGAGGATCGACCTCCCAGCAATCCCGTTCAAGCTGACCCAGGGGCGATCACCGGGATTTTTTGCCTCAAATAAAAAGAGGAAGACATCGACCGAAGCCGGCAGCCCCAAGTGTGCACAGAGAATTTGGAACGCCCTCACGAACGCCCAGCTGTTGGGATGAAGCTGGGCAGGGGCGATGTTGAGCTTGGTCAGTAGCTCTCTCTCGAAACGAGTAAAAGGAAGCCTAAGCTTCACTTTCTTGAACAATGTAGCGTAGATGAAGCAGAACAACTCGCTGTTGTTCCCCTTATCGTCCGCGCAGATCGGTTCTCCCGAGTGGCAAGGCAGCACGGTCACTTTGCTATCATGCTCCTTGTGAAAGGAAAGGTCGGATTGATCTCCTTTCTTCAGTCCGTGCACGCCCAACTCAGTATTTATCGAGGAGGTCTCTTTCAGCAGAGTTGGGGTGGCCCAAGGATAGAGCTTTTTATAGTCTTGCGGAGGAAGGGAGGCTCCTCCGGCGAGTGGTGGAGTTGCCTGGGTAGGGTTGGCATGAGAAAAGGCAGGCCTCTCAGCCTGTGTGGAGGGAGCGCCAGAGGCTCGTGAGGGGTTGCGTGTTGATGGAGGATTTGTCCCAGGGACAACCCTACGAGTTTTGGGTGGAGGGTTTCGCGATGAAGAAGGAGGATTAGCGGTGGACTTTGTGTGAGCCATCGCAGGAACTGCAAAGGAAAGAGAAGGGCTGAAATATGGATAGCAGAGAATGACTCGTTTGGGGACGAAGAAGATAGAACGAACGAACAAGGGTTCGCTGGGATGGACGTTATAAGGGACGAAACCTTAGGTTACGAGAAAAAGAGATACAGCCCACAACGTATGCTTCAGACAGTTAATGGATGATGCAAACCGATTAAAATGCAGCAAATACCAATTGAAAATGACCGTTGATGAAGCCACGTGTCGTTTGATTAGAGACGGGGTTGGTGGAGCGTCAGATAGGCAAAGGGTACGAACGTACGGAGATCCGTACGAGCGCAACGTAGATCGACGATGATTTGACTTCTTAGTCTTTTCGCTGGTCAAGTCTCAGCTCAAGACTAGGGGGGTTGTCTACCGATCAGGTAATCGGAAGTGATGACGTGGCAGCAAGCGATAAGATAGGCGTGTTGAACGGGACACCTGGCCGACAGAAGGGAAGTACATCGGGAAGTGTGTCTAGTCGCCAATCGTTGAGTTGGCGTTCTCCGATCTCTAGTGTGTGTAACCGGCGGTCGCCAGAGTTGCGCCATTGTCGCCATACATGAGTACTAGGAGATCAGGTGGTTAGAGACCGCCAAAAAGGGCACATCGCCGAAAGATCAGAAAGGCTTGCTTAAGGCTTTCAAGAGGTACAAGTACGGAGGACGAGGTTATCAGATGATCATTCCCTAGCCAGAGGTCGAGTGCAGGTGGTGGGCCAGCTGTCTGAAGCAAAGGGCCAATTGGAAGAAGCTGCCTCTTCCCTTGCTGCCCTTACCACCGAGAAAAATGCTGCGGAGGCCTCAAAGCAAAAATTAGAGGCTGAGAAAGCCGATCTTATGAATGTGGGTGCTGACGCCCTTACTGACGGATTCGAGCTGGCGCTCGAGCAGATCCGATGCGTTCTCCCAGATTTGGACCTCTCACAGTTCAGCATTTATCACAAAGTGGTAGATGGAAAGCTCACCCCTCCTCCTTGAGCTCTTTCTCTCTTTTTTCTTTGTAATTTTACACTTCTGCACAATTTGTTGTACTTGAACTTGTATAAACTTTGTCGCTTAATATATACTAGTTTCAGACGCATATCTTTTTCTCCGCATTTTCTTAAACTTTGTCTTTCTCTTTGCACACGACTAAATGTTAACCAACTTAGGCTTAGCGCGATCTCCCTTCTTTGATCTTGGCCTCTACTTTGATCGCGACTAACAACTCCCTTAGCTTCGTCCTTAACAGCTCTTGTGCACTGCTTTGTACCGGATGACTGACAAGGCGTAGCCTGTCTGCTAGCTTGTTGTGTAGGAACTTGTTTGGAAAAGTTTCCTCCGACAAGGCAAAACTGATCAGTCATCGTTCTTTGTACTTCACTTTGCTTGTCTGTCGCTCTAGTGCTAAGTGCATAGAGGGCACCGATCGTCAGAGGTGGTACCTTGTTTGGCGAAACTTGCTCAACCGCGTGAACTCAACAATACTTGAACTTGACCCTCCATGCACCGCTTTTAACTCGAGCAAGTTGTTTAACCTTATAACAAACTTGGCAAACTGTTAACTCAAAGTAAAGTTGAGCAACTACCAATTCTTCAGCGATGACGTTCAATAAAACTTGTGAACTTAAGGCAACAAACCCTAACATAAAATCACTTACTAGGCAGCAGGTTTTTACTCAAACTAGTATTAAAATACAGTTTACCTGATGTTCCGTCCGGTTGACCGAGACGTCTTCGTGCGCGACCTCAACCGTCAGCTAGGGACTCCTTCCCACTGATTACCTGTGGATTCCTGCAAAAAAGAGGACAAAGAGGCGCCCTAGCGGCCGTTTGCACTCCGACGCTCAAGTCAGCCAGCAAGAAACACCAAAACTGTTCACCTCCGTCTCTGAGCACCACGTGTGGCACTCTGAAGGTGGTAAGAAATAACTGTGTATTGTGTGTCTGTGTTCTCTCTCTCAGGCAAAAATATTCCCCAGTCCCTTGTTCGTAACCTTGAAGCACGAGCAAGCAACTAGAAAGTTCTGGTAAATTTGCCAAAAGTTCGAACCCTGTTTCCAACATTCTCAGCGCTATTTCAACTACCCAAGCATTTAAAGCGCCTTTAATTACAAATGTAACGCACTCAATCAGAGTATTTAATTAGAAACATAGCGCATTTAAGACGTTGAAACGCTTGGGAGCCATTATAACACCTGAATGCTCGAAAGGGAAACTGTATTGAATGACTTTAATTACCTGGCACCTGACTAAAGGGTGTTTCTATTCTGGCATGGCTGTCGTACACGTGGAGGTCCTCACGACGCCATGACCCCATCTGGGGGCGTTTCTGCCCATCTGGGACGTTTCCGCGTGTGAGTCCTCCTGCTTGGGAGTGCTACTGCGCTAGGGGTGACTTTTTGGGTGCCAACTCATGCCCCCAATTATCTAGTCACTTACTTTGAGAGCGTATCTGCCATCCTCTTGTACCCTGCACCCGGCTACCCTGGGCGTGACCTTCCTCTTGAGTCGTATCTGTCCCAAAGGCGTCTCTGGGGCGGCAGGGGTACTTCTCGAGTCAGGCTGCCTTACACTGGTGTTGTTGCTATGGCCTTTAAGCCACATTTCTCTCCCCTTTATTACTGTTCCCTGGTCATCCAGGGTTTGGGGCCTTCCCACGACGTCGCTCCCTCCATGGTCTTTCCTACCCATGGGTATCGGGGAACCACACCGTGATTGCCTTGCTTCAGTACTGTTTGATCTGGCGACGCCCTGTTTGGGCAACGCCATCACCTAGGCGACGCCTTGTCCTGGCGACGCTTCCTCTTGGCGATGCTGGCACTTGGCGTCTCTCCACCTAGGCGACGCCCTGCGTTGACTTTGACGTTGACTTAGTCAACGCCCGGATACGGGACGGTACACAAGCCCCCCAGTGTTAAGCCGAAGACTTGTCTTCAGCGCAAAGACTAAGGCCTCGCCCACGCCATCCACGTGCCATCCTGATGACGTGTCATTCCCTGCTGACTCAACAATTCTTCGAATTACTGACGTGACACTTTCTGAACCACAGTGGTGTTCTTAATGGCGGATTGGACATCCTCTGAAGCGGGAAAAACAATGCCCTTTGGGGCTACTCTTAATCGCGTGCCACGTGGTTCATCGCGCGGTCACCTTTAAGAACCTCTTGCGCTCCCCTTGAGCGCTTAATCCTGCAACACGTGGCATCATCACACGGTCATCATTCGTTGTCCCTCGCGCTTCTCGTAACGTTTAAGTTACCCAAACTCCGCGCTGGCAACCACTGTTACATCCACTTTCTCTGCCCTTCCTCACTGTTCATCTTCTTTGAATCCCTTCTCTCGCGACCCCTGCTCATTCGTGCTTCCGCTCTCCACGCCCTTCAGCCCCCAAAGATACGGTTTTCCCCGTCCTTGATGATTCTCTTCACTGTATGAACTGCCTGGGACTGTCCATATTACTGCATTTCTTTGGATATCGTTTGTATGCTTCTTCGTTCCTCTCGTTCCCCTTTGCTCTCGTGTGGGTAGGGCTTTCCTAGGATTCTTCCATTTTTTCCCCTTCTCTTCTCCCAACCCCTTTTCTCTGAACCCTTTCTTTCTCTTTTGATCTTCAGCTTTGGATCGATGGCGAAAACTAAGACCGCCGCGCCTCCCCCGCCCCCTAAGTCTTATTATAAGGGCGAATACGACTGGGCCCCCGACGATCTTCTCGACGAATGCTCCCTCCTAAACTCTTTTGAGGACGTAGAGGCTCACAGGGGGGACCCTGCGCTTTATAATTTCAACGCCTTTCACAAAAATCACGACTCCCAAGTCCTGGTATGCCGGGTGCGACCTGGGATGCCCGTTTGTGCGGACTCCAGAGAGACTGGGGAATCCCCTTCTTCTTCCTTTATCAAATGGTACTTAAGAGGGTGGGCCTGCGTCTGCCCCTCACTTCCTTCGAGAAAGAACTGCTTACAGAAATAAACACTTCCCCAGCCCAGCTCCACCCCAACAGCTGGGCTTTCGTAAGGGGGTTTCAAATTCTATGCGGATATCTAGGCGTTCCCTCTTCCATAGACATTTTTCTTCACTTTTTCGAGGTAAAGAAACAGGGGAAAAGCCTATGGATGAGCTTTTCTGGCATCGCCGGGCGCATCATCCTTACGCTCTTCCAAAATTCCTTCAAAGGATGGAAAGGGAAATTCTTCAAAGTACGTGCGACCAAGCGCGACCCTACCATCCTAGAGGGCTTTCCCCTATACTGGACGGATAGGCCCATAACCATGAAGGCCCTGGCTTTGGATGAGCTTACCCCCTCCGACCGGGACGTGTGTAAAGCCTTGGCGGGACTAGGGGTAGTCTTCGATACCGCCAAACTCATCGCGAACGAATTCAACGCCCATGGGCTTTCTACCTACTTTGGTATCTGCCCTTGATTGTTTATAATGCATTAGCTGTTGTGGTTATCTGCGTGTGTCTGGCCATAGAATTTCCCTTCTGCTTTGTCTGAACTAACCTTTACTCTACTATTTTTCGCTGCTGCAGGTTCAGTGATGACTTCCTTGAGGCGGCTTGCTCTTGCCAAATTTTTGAAGAAGGCAAAATCTAACAAAGAGGGTGGGGACGCCGTCGCCTCTGACGTGCCCACCGTCGCTTCCCTGCCGACTCCTCCACCGTCTGCTTCTCCTCCTCCTATTGCCGCGGTTCCATTAGCCATGGCGTCGACCCCTGCCTCAGCACGCCCTAACAAAGGAAAAAGGGTGCTGATAGTAGATTCTGACAGCGAAGACTCGGGTACTGCCCTGGTTTCCCATAAGAGGAGGGCTACAGGCCTCCCTGCCTCACCCGCCGCGCCCCCCGGTGATGGGAACTCTCTCAGGGACGATCCTCCTAGTGCCACATCACCGCCACCTCCGCCAGCCCACGAGGAACGAGAGGAAAGGATTGACTTGGTTCCCCCGCCTTCGCCGTTGTCGCACCGTGACGCAGCTGAGGCCTTGGGCTCCGCCCCTCCTGTATGAGTCCCTGGCTCGACTTCTCGCAAACCCCGGATTCCTCGCCCCATTCATAGGGAGTTGACGCAGGGCTTTACCGAAGGAATGTCGCCGACTGATCCTCAAAAGGGAGGAGGCATGCCTTATTATATGGGGGCATTCCTGGCGGTGGCAATCAAGTGGCGCACTCAGGCTCGAAATGCTATCAAAGGGAGGGAGGCCCTCCGCAAGCTGAGACAAGAGGTGAGGGCGTTGAAGGAGGAGAAACAGAACTGGGGACTCAAGGAGGAAGCTTCCCAATCTCTGCTAAAACTGGCCCATGAGGGCAGGGAGGGAGCTGAGGCGTACGCGTGAGAACTGGAACAGGCGCATGCCGCTCAACTAGCCCAGCTCACCTCCTACCAAATCCAGAACATTGGCCTCCAGGAGGCGGCTCTTACATCCGAAGTGCAGCGAAGAAAACTTGAAGAGCTGGATGCTGCTTGGAGGCAGAAGCTAGGAGAGAGAGAGGACACCTTGGCTGCGAAGGTTGAAGCCTTGGCCTTTTCCAAGCCGAGGCTAACAAGCTCTGCGTGGAGAAGGAATTTCTGGAGAAGCAACTGACATCCAAGGACTCCAGGATTACGGAACTAGAGGGAGAGGTCCAAGAACTGACTGGGAGATGGCGGGGGCGTTTGAAGAGGGCTTCCAAGAGGCTCTGACCCAGGCGTCCTGCGAGAACCCTGGCATCAATATTTCAAACTCCGACCCCACACACCATGTCGTCGACGGGAAGGTCGTGCCCATGGACTTGGATGACTGAACCGCTGTCTCTCACCCGCCACCTTTACCTTCAAGCTTAACTCCTTTATACTTTACCTTTGCTTTTGACTCTCTCTGTTAAACTTGTAATTCTTTGAACCATCTGTACTCTTGTTACAAATCTGGGTGTTCGTATGATTGCTTTTGTGCCTTCGCGATATAGAATTCTGCTTATGTGATCTTATCATCGTTCTTTGCCTTCGCGTGCTTCGGTTGTTTTGTTTGTATTATACTCGCTTCTTTCGCTTCGTTGGGCGACCTTGTATGCTCGGGAAAGGTCGCGTGCCAACCCTCACGCCCATGGAGAGGCTCACCTAGTGATGCCGTATCGTCCACGGGGTGTTTCTAACACCGAAACGGTTCTCTCCTTTATCCTTAGCCCCCGGCGCCCACGCCTAAGGAGAGGCCTGCTACAGCAGCGCCGTATCGTCCCCGGGTGTCTAAAACGTCGAGTGCTTTGGGGGGGGTGTCGTTCCCTCTATGGTCTTTCCTTCCCATAGGTATCGGGGAACACCCTGCCAGCAATTCGCTGGCGTTTGGCGATCTTATCTCCCTCCACAGTCTTTCCTACCCGTGGGTATCGGGGAGATAACGCCAACAACTAACTCTGCCTCTTTCAATTTCGTCTCCCTCCACAGTCTTTCCTACCTGTGGGTATCGGGGAGGCGACCCTGCTGATATTTGGGTTGGCAACGCCCGCGACGTCTCATGCTGGCGTCGTCCTTTATGATTCCAGGCGACGCCTCAGGCGTCTCATGTTAGTGTCGCCTTGGGCGTCGTCCCCAACTTGACATTGACTTTGACCTTGGGCTTGGTCAATGCCTGGGGGGCAGCGAAGAGCTCAAGGCCCTTCCCGTATCTTCCACGAGGCGCTCCCTGTATAGCTGATGAGACGTTCAGTCATTCAACTTGATCCACGTGGCGCTTTCTGTATGGCTGATGGGGCATTCAGTCATTTCACTGAGTTCTGACTCCTACTGTGCCCCTGACCCATTTTCGACGGCGCATCGTACCACTGGATACTCTATTGATACGACGCTCTCAGATCTTCACCAGCGGTGCCAGGGTCATCTTTTCATTTTATGCCACGTGGATCAATCGTGCGGTGCATCCATTCGCGTCGTTTGGCGCTCTAACCGCTTTATTTAACTCTTCAAACTCTGAAACTATCCTCATCATTTCCCACTCTTCGTAACCTACTTACATTCTCTCTTCTTGCACCCTTCCTTCTTGCGCCCTTTCTTTTCTCACGAAGGGTTGTTCCAGCATTCGCTCCCCTCGCTCGACTCTTGTATTTCCGGCAGTCCCTACACCCTCGACAATCCCTGATCTTGTTCAAGAATGTCTTCTCATGCTGCTTCGTCCAAGGTCAGTCCCAAGGACTTGTACCCCTGGGCTTCGAGTGAACTTCTTGATGAGTGTTCATGCTTACTTGCTACCAGGGCCATAAGGGAGCACAAAGGGGATTCGTGTTCTTATGACCACCGGGCCTTCGCGAGGAGGCATGACGACGACATCGCTGTGCTCCCTTGCACTCTAGGGGAGCCAGTATGTGGAGACGAACGGGCCAACGAAGGGGTCCCTTTCTTTTACTTTTACCAGGTGGTGTTCAAGACCATCGGAGTGCGCCTACCCTTCTCCTGGTTCGAGAAGGAACTGCTGTCGGAGATCAACGTTGCTCCGGCCCAGTTATACCCCAACAGCTGGGCCTTTGTCAAAGCCTTCGACATTCTCTTCGGGTTTCTGGGTTGTGCACCCTCGGTTGACCTCTTTCTTCACTTCTTCGAGGTGAAGAGGCAGAGACACAACCTCTGGGTAACTCTCAGTAATGTACCCGGGAGAGTTCTCTTCACACCCTTCCAAAGCTCGTTCTCCGGGTGGAAAGGCCAGTTCTTCAAGATCTTCCGTACTGACCTTGTTCCCGACGCTCTGGATGGGTTTCCGCTGTACTGGGTGAGAGAGACGAGGGCCCTCAACCAAACCCTTCAAGAAGCTGGCTCCAAGTAATCAAATAGCTTGCCGGATTCTTGCTGAGGCGGGAGGTTTTGACTCTGCCACTTTGATCAGCCTGGAGTTCAACGCTGGGGCTCTCGAAAAGTACATATGTAAGAGTCGCTGCCCTAGAAACCCCGGCCTTTGTTGTTTTCTGTACGTGCATGTCTTGCCTCATGGTATCTCTGACACATTTATCTCCCTTGGTGCAGGTTCGAAAATAAACCAAGAAAGGAGGACACGACTTACTCGAGCTCTGCGGGCTGGGAAAGGGGCTTCGCCTTCCTCTAGTGTTGATTCTGATGACCACTGAAAAGTGTCTCTTTTGTGACTTGCATGAGTTGTAATATTCGCCCCATTTGGGCTACTTCGATTGTATTGGACATTGCTTGTAACACCAACCTTTTCTATATCAATTGATTTTTGCAACGTCACTTTACTCTGCATATATTTCGCATATTGTGCGCTTTCCTTCGCCGTGTTCATCAACGGCACCCGCCTCCATCCAGGCGACGCCTTCTTTCCTGACGACGCCTTGACCTAGGCGACGCCTTTTTTCTTGGCGACGCCTTCTTTCTGGGCGACGCCTTCTTTCTGGGCGACACCCTCTTTCTTGGCGACGCCTTCTTTCTTGACGACGCCTTCTCTTGGCGACGCCTTACCTTACTTCAAACGGAGAAAGATACAGGCTAAAAACCAAGGCACTTCTTTTTCTCAAATTGGTTTTACCTTTTATTAGGGTGACCTCATTAAAAAACCCCCGAGAGGGAAAAAGAGCGTCCCCTTCAACTAAATTGTTACATAACTGCTTACATAAGTCAACTGAAATAAAATTTTAAGTTGGCTGCATTCCAACTGCGCGGAATAGGACCTCCATCCAATGTCTCTAGGTTGTACGAACCGTTGCCCTTAGACTCAGTAACTCTGAAGGGTCCGGTCCATTTGGGAGACAGCTTATTCTCCAACTCGTATGGGTGAGCTTTCCTCATCACTAGGTCGCCGACCTGAAACTGTCGCGGCTTTACCTTAGAGCTATATTGTCGCTCTACTCTTCTCTTCGTCGCCTCAGCTTTTATTCTAGCTTCTTCCCTGGCCTCGTCTAGCAGATCCAGGTTTACCCGCCTCTCTTCATTGGATTCCTCCGCCACGAAGTTTTGAAAACGTGGCGAGCTCTCATGTATTTCTACCGGGATCATCGCGTCCGACCCATAAACCAAACTGAAAGGCGTCTCCATAGTAGAGGATTGGGGCGTGGTGTGATATGCCCATACGATCCTTGGTACCTCTTCCGCCCACGCCCCTTTGGCTTTCTCTAACCTTCTTTTTAACCCCCTCAACAGAACTCTGTTTGCCGATTCTACCTGCCCATTAGTCTGGGGGTGCTGAACTGATGCAAACACCTGTTTAATGCCTACCTCAGCACATAGGTTTCTCAACTGTTCACTGGCGAACTGGGTTTCGTTGTCGGATATCAACCGCCTAGGTACGCCAAAACGGCACACAATGTTCTTCCACACAAAATGTTGTACTTTGTGCGCTGTGATTTGTGCCACGGGCTCTGCCTCTATCCATTTGGTGAAGTTTTCGATGGCAACGATCAAATACTTCATCTGCCTGATCGCCAATGGAAAGGGGCCCAGGATGTCGATTCCCCATGTATGGAAAGGCCACGGGCTGTATATGGATCGCAACTCTTCTGGCGGCGCCTTGTGCCAGTCGGCGTGCTTTTGGCATTGCCTACACCACTGGGCGTGCCGTGCGCAGTCCTCTTTCACTGTTGGCCAGAAGAAACCTGTGCGTATTACCTTGGAGGCTAAGGATCTTCCCCCTACGTGGCTCCCGCAGATGCCTTCATGTAGTTCCGCCATTATCCTGGTGCACTCATCGCCACTGACGCATGTTAGGATAGGGTGAGTGAAACCGTGCCTGAACAGCACCCCATCCACCAAAGTGCATTTCTTGTGACTTTTTTACCTTCTTCAGGCTCCACTGGGAGAGCCCCATCCGCCAGGTATCGCTTATAGGGCGTCATCCAGGTGTCTCCCCTGGCCAGAACGCATACCTGCATCTGCTCTTCCTCAGGCACACTCGCGTACATGCTGATGCGGGGCGCCCTCTGCGTATCTTGGGTCAAAGAGCAATGACTCCTCGGCCTTCCCCTTGATGTATAAATCTGGGGGACATCCACCCTGTTGTCTTCCACGAATCTACGCGGAGCTTTGAGAGTCTCCTGGATCACTGTCCTCTGTCTACCCCCCTTGCCTGAGCTGACCAGCTTTGCAAGCAGGTCAACTCTAGCATTCTGCTCCCTCGGGACATGTATCAGCTCAAGAGTGTTGAATGCTCCCTTCAACAACTGGACGTATTTCAGATACGCCGCCATCTGTGGGTCCTTCGCCTGGAACTCACCCGACACCTGCCCCGTAATCAGCTGGGAGTCGCTCTTCACCAGGAGGTTCTGTGCGCCCATCTCCTTGGCCAGGAGCATTCCTGCTATCAGGGCTTCATATTCTGCCTGATTGTTACTTGCCTTGAAGGCGAAGCGCAGGGCCTGCTCGATCAGTATGCCGTCGGGTCCCTCCAAGACTATTCCCGCACCGCTCCCTTGTTGGTTGGAAGAGCCATTAACCGAAAGCAGCCACTGCGAACTCACTTCCACCTCTTGCTCACCTCCGGGCGACAGTTCCGCTATAAAATCTGCGTACACCTGCCCTTTGATGGATCCTCTAGGCTCGTACTGGATGTCGAATTCTGACAGTTCCACCGCCCAGCGCACCATTCTTCCTGCCACATCAGGTTTCTGCAGCACTTTCTATATAGGGAGGTTGGTCATCACCACCACCGTAAAGCTGTGGAAGTAATGACGGAGCCTCCTAGCAGAAAACACTACCGCCAGCACCGCCTTCTCTAGCGCTTGGTACCTCGTCTCAGCTCCCTGTAAGGCCTTGCTTACGAAATAGATGGGCTTCTGACTCTGGTCCTGCTCTTGGACCAACACGGAACTGATGGCCCTCTCCGTTATAGTAAAATATAACCGGAGGGGCACGCCCGCTACCGGCTTGCAGAGGACCGGTGGCGTCGCCAGGTACTCCTTCAGCTTAAAGAAAGCCGCTTTGCATTCATCAGTCCATGCAAAGCGACTGTTTCTCTTGAGGCACTGAAAATACGGGTGCCCTTCTCTCCTCCGGCGGAAACAAACCTCGAGAGCGCCGCCATCCGCCCTGTCAGCTGTTGCACCTCCTTTACCGACGTCGGGCTCCGCATGGCGATAATCGCCGCGCATTTGTCGGGGTTCGCCTCTATCCCCCTCTCTGTGAGCATAAAACCCAAGAACTTACCGACCTCTACCCCGAAAACACACTTCTCAGGGTTTAACTTGAGGCGGTACTTGGATATTGTGACGAACAACTCCTCCAGGTCCGCCATGTGCTGCGCCCTATTCTGCAACGCCACCACCATGTCGTCTACATAGGCGTACACATTCCTCCCGAGCATTGGCGCTAGGACCTTGTCCATTAACCTTTGGTACGTGGCGCCCGCATTTTTCAGCCCAAATGGCATCACCTTATAGCAGTAACTGCAGGTCTCAGTCATGAATGCAGTCTTGCTCTCGTTTCTTGGGTGCATCTTGATTTGGTTGTACCCCGAAAAGGCGTCCAGGAAACTCAGCACCTTGCTGCCGGACGCACTGTCTACCAAGGCGTCGATGCTGGGCAGCGGATACAAGTCCTTTGGGCATGCCTTGTTCAGGTCCGTGAAGTCAACACACATCCTCCACTTTCCGTTCGCCTTTTTCACCAAGACGACGTTGGCAAGCCACTCAGGGTACTGAATCTCCCTGATGTGGCCAGCACTCAACAGCTTCTGCGTTTCGTCTTTCACCACCTGCTGTCGTTCCTCATTGAACTTTCTCCTTCTCTGACGCACGGGGCGGACCGTGGCGTCCATGCTGAGGTGGTGACACAGGAAATCGGGAGCAATGCCTGGCATATCCGAGGCGGACCATGCGAAGGCATCCAGGTGGCGCGAAATCACTTCTGCCACCCCTTCCTGTTCTTCGGGGCTCAGCGAACTTCCTAACTTGAAAGTCTTGCCGCCAATCTCCCTTTCTACGGCGTTAGCCGCGGGCTGTTCCCTGCTATCATCTTCGACGGGCGCCGCCTCTTCCACGGGCGCCGCGTCGTCAGGGCCTTCCTCCATAGGCGCATCTGCTTCGGGCATCGCCCTCTCCGCTATGGCCTCTTTAGGCGTCAACCCAGCGGGCGTCGCCTCGATCATCGTCGTGTTCGCGTTCGGCGGACGTTCATACACCATTAACACGCCTCTCTTCGTTTTCAGGCTGTTCTCATAGCATTTCCTTGCCTCCTCCTGGTCTGACCTGATGACTATCACCTGGCCATTGAGGTCCGGTAGCTTCATCTTCATGTGGCGTGTGGAGGACACCGCGTTCAGACGGTTTAACGCCGGTCTGCCCAGTAAAATATTGTAGGCAGAGTTGGCGTTCACGACCAGGTACCGGATGCTTTCGGTACGGGAGGCCTCTCCGTCTGTGAACGTAGTCCTCAACTCCAGGTACCCCCGGACTTCCACCTGGTTATCCCCGAACCCATACAGGCACCCCATATAGGGACTCAAAAGATCGGGGGACAGCCGTAACTTATTAAAGGTCGACAGAAACATGACGTCTGCCGAACTTCCTTGGTCGACAAGCACTCTGTGCACTTTCCTTCCGGCTGTGACGACTGAGATGACAACGGGGTCGTTGTCGTGGGGTACCACATCCCGGAGGTCTCTCCTCGTGAACACGATATCCGACTCGCACGGCTCCCCCGAGAGCCTCTCTTCGATTGAATTTACCCCCCTCGCGTATTTCTTCCGCTGGGAGGCGGTGGGTCCCCCGCCGGAAAAACCTCCAGCAATGGTGTGGACCTCACCAAGCACAGGCATCTCGTGTGCCGGTTCTCCGCCGGCGGCGGCAAGGTGGCGGTCGTTGGGGATCTGCGACATAGTCCTTCAAAAACCCAGTCCTCACCAGCTCATCTAGCTGGTAGCCCAACGACAGGCAATTATCAATGTGGTGCCCGAAAGCCTCGTGGAATTCGCACCAAGAGTCTTTACGAGGCCCCAACACCTTGTCTGTCTTCGCCGGTCGCCTCAGCCTCTTAGCTATGTTAGGCACGGCGATCAAATCCTTCAACTCAACCACGAAGTTGTACCTCGCCGGTCTCGCTCTTTCTCTGGCCGGGCGATCGCCTCCTGCTGGACCCCGGGGCTGGGGCTTTCTGGCCTCGTAGGGGCGTCTCGCCTCTGGCTTCTTTCTTCCCGTCGTGGTCTCATTGACCCTGACGGGTTGAACTCGCGCCGATCCCCTCGGGCGTGAGGGCGCGACGCTGGTGCGCTTCACACACACCTCCCCTTCAGAAGCAATATGTTCTACCGCCCTACGCCGTAGTTCAGCGAAAGTCCTAGGGCGGTTGCGGATGATGGATTCTCCAAAAGGACCGGGGCATACGCCTTTCACAAATGCGTACACGATCATAGGCTCCTCTGTCGTACCAACCTTCACGACCTGGGCCCCGAAGCGATTGATATACTCCTTCAGGGTCTCCCCTTGATACTGCTTCACATCAAACAGATCGTAAGAGATCGGCGGTGGGGCCTTGTTTGCTAAGTATTGTTCCCTGAACAATCGTGACAATTGGCGGAAAGATGTGATATGACCATCTGGAAGGCTGATGAACCAGTCCATAGCCATCCCGGTCAGGGTGCTCATAAAGAGCTTGCACTTGGCGGCGTCAGAACCGCCTACCAGGACCATCTGTGTGTGGAATGCAGCAAGGTGCGTCTCTGGGTCCTCCATCCCGGTGAAGATCACCTTGGGCCCCGCGAACGTGTTCGGGATTACTGCATCCAGGATCTCCTGCGAGAAAGGGGTGGAAAACTCCCTTGGTGGGGAATGGTTCTCCATCTCGTCATGTCCAGGCCGCCTCCGATCATTTCTCAAGCCCTGGCGCAACTCCTCATTTACACAGTGGAGCTCTTCATTTCGCTCATGCGTGGCATCGAGATCTGCCTGCATGCGTTCTTGTTCCATTTTCGACTCCGCCATGTCCTGCTGCAGCCCCCTCATTATCTCAAGGACCTGTTGCATGGATAATTCTGCTGGGGCTGCGCGTGCTGTACTTCGTCTGGTGGGAGCCATTGTCACTCCAACCTCCTCCAACGTTACTGCGACTTAGTAGATTTCTTCGAACTTGTGATGGGACTGATGTTTTATATCGGCCCCACGGTGGGCGCCAAATGTTCCATCCGGTTGACCGGGACGTCTTCGTGCGCGACCTCAACCGTCAGCTAGGGACTCCTTCCCACTGATTACCTGTGGATTCCTGCAAAAAAGAGGACAAAGAGGCGCCCTAGCGGCCGTTTGCACTCCGACGCTCAAGTCAGCCAACAAGAAACACCAAAACTGTTCACCCCCGTCTCTGAGCACCGCGTATGGCACTCTGAAGGTGGTAAAAATAACTGTGTATAGTGTCTGTGTTCTCTCTCAGGCAAAAATATTCCCCAGTCCCTTGTTCGTAACCTTGACGCACGAGCAAGCAACTTAGAGAGTTTTGGTAAATTTGCCAAAATTTCGAACCTTATTTCCAACATTCTCCGTGCTATTTAAACTACCCAAGCATTTAAAGCGCCTTAAAGCGCCTTTAATTACAAATGTAACGCACTCAATCAGCGTATTTAATTAGAAAACGTAGCGCATTTAAGACGTTGAAACGCTTGGGAGCCATTATAACCCCTGAATGCTCGAAAGGGAAACTGTACTGAATGACTTTAATTACCTGGCACCTGACTAAAGGGTGTTTCTATTCTGGCATGGCTGTCGTACACGTGGAGGTCCTCACGACGCCGTGACCCCATCTGGGGGCGTTTCTGCCCATCTGGGGACGTTTCTACGTGTGAGTCCTCCTGCTTGGGAGTGCTACTGCGCTAGGGGTGACTCTTTGGGTGCCAACTCATGCCCCCAATTATCTAGTCACTTACTTTGAGAGCGTATCTACCTTCCTCTTGTACCCTACACCCGGCTACCCTGGGCGTGACCTTCCTCTTGAGTCGAATCTGTCCCACAGGCGTCTCTGGGGCGGCAGGAGTACTTCACGAGTCAGGCTGCCCTACTCTGGTACTATTACTATGGCCTTGAAGCCACCTTTTCCTTCTCTTTATCACTGCCCCGGGTTATCGGGACCTGAGGCCTCCCCACGGCGCTGCTCCCTCCATGGTGTTTCCTACCCATGGGTATCGGGGAACCACACCGTGATTGCCTTGCTTTAGCACTGTTTGATTTGGCGACGCCCTGGTTGGGCGACGCCATCACCTAGGCGACGCCTTGTCCTGGCGACGCTTCCTCTTGGCGATGCTGGCCCTTAGCGTCTCTCCACCTAGGCGACGCCTTGCGTTGACTTTGACTCTCCAGTCGTTGACTTTGGCCTTGACTTAGTCAACGCCCGGATACGGGACGGTACATTTACTTTGATGACATTCTCATTTATAGCTTATCTTTGGATGACCATAGGTTGCATGTTAGGCAAGTTTTAGAAACCCTTAGGAAGGAACATTTGTATGCTAATCTTGCTAAATGTATGTTTGCTCTTGATCATGTAGAATTCCTAGGGTTTGTTGTGAGTTGCAAATGGGTCCATGTGGACAAAACAAAGGTGATGGCCATTCAAAATTGGCCTACACCGAAAACTTTGAATGAGGTCCGAAGTTTTCATGGACTTGCTTGTTTCTATAGAAGATTTGTCCCAAACTTTGGTACCATTGTCGCACCACTCAATGACATAATGAAAAAGGATGTGGTCTTTCAATGGGGAGAAGCACAACAAAATGCTTTTGAAACTTTGAAAGAAAAATTGACTAACGCTCCCATCTTGGCCCTTCCTAATTTCACTAAGACATTTGAGATTGAGTGTGATGCTTCAAGCATAGGTATTGGGGTTGTTCTCCTCCAAGAGGGCCACCCCATAGCCTATTTTAGTGAGAAATTGAAGGGAAGTCATCTCAATTATTCCACTTATGATAAAGAATTATATGCACTTGTTAGGGCTTTGTTTACTTGGCAACACTATCTTTTTCCCAAAGAGTTTGTGATACATAGTGATCATGAATCTCTTAAGTATTTGAAAAGCCAAAACAAGCTTAACAAGAGGCATGCTAAGTGGGTGGAATTCATTGAGCAATTTCCTTATGTGATCAAACACAAGCAAGGCAAAGTAAACATTGTGGCGGATGCACTTTCTAGAAGATACACTTTGCTAAATCTTTTAAGCTCTCAATATCTTGGCTTTGATCACATTAAGGAACTTTATCATGATGACCTTGATTTTTCTCTCATCTATCAAGAGTGTCTTAAGGGAGGACACAAAGATTTTTTTATACAAGATGGCTTTCTTTTTAAAGGAAAACGTCTTTGTGTTCCTCAATGCTCTATTAGATTATCTCTTGTTAGAGAAGCTCATGAGGGGGGTTTAATGGGTCACTTTGGGGTTGCTAAAACTTTGGATGTGTTGCATGAACATTTCTATTGGCCTCATATGCATAAACATGTTCATAGTTTGTGTGATAAATGCATAGCTTGCCGCAAAGCTAAGTCTAAGATGCATCCCCATGGTTTATATACTCCTCTCCCTATCCCTTCAATGCCTTGGGTTGATATCTCTATGGATTTCATCTTAGGATTACCCAAGACATCAAAGGGAAAGGACTCCATTTTTGTGGTAGTGGATCGTTTTTCAAAGATGGCTCACTTTATTCCTTGCCACAAAGTGGATGATGCATGCCACATTGCAAGCCTCTTTTTCCAAGAAGTGGTTCGCTTGCATGGGATCCCTAGATCTATAGTGTCCGATAGAGATCCCAAGTTCTTGAGTCACTTTTGGAAGACCTTGTGGGGCAAGCTTGGGACTAAGCTCTTATTTTCTACCACTTGCCACCCACAAACTGATGGTCAAACCGAGGTGGTGAATAGAACTTTAGGACAACTATTGAGATGTTTTATTTCGGGGAATCCTAGAGTGTGGGAGAATTTACTACCCCATGTTGAGTTTGCATATAATCGTGTAGTAAATTCTACCTCCTCCCATTCTCCTTTTGAGGTTGTCTATGGGTTTAACCCCTTAACACCTCTTGATCTTCTTCCTATTCCCATTCTTGGAGATGTCTTGTGCAAAGATAGGGATGAAAAAGCTTATTTTGTGAAAACTTTGCATAAAGACATCAAGAAGAGAATTGAGAAGAAGGTTGGCAAGTATGCTGAACTTGCCAATAAAAGGAGAAAAGCATTGTTGTTTGATGAGGGAGATTGGGTTTGGCTTCACTTGAGAAATGATCGTTTTCCTACTCAAAGGAAGTCCAAACTAATGCCTCGAGGGGATGGACCTTTCCAAATCCTCAAGAGGATTAATGACAATGCTTATTGATCCTGCCGGCAACTCGAACGTGGAGGAATCGCTTCGTCAGCGGATGGCGCAGGCGACGGCTGTCTGTTTCTAGGCATCTTTCTCTATCAAGGAAACTGATAAAACTCTGGTAAGCTTTAAAACTGTGGTATATATGGGACAACGATTCACTCGTGCCCCACGGTGGGCGCCAAATGATCCTGCCGGCAACTCGAACGTGGAGGAATCGCTTCGTAGCACTCTTGGTCCCGTCTACGCGACTGCGTTTTCCACAGGATCACCCTCAGAACCTTCTCTTGGATCTCCAAACGTGACCTGCAAAACACACAGACGGCGCCTCTAGCGGCCGTTTGCACTCCGACGATCAAGTTAGTCCACATAACCACCAAAGACTAGAAAACTAGTAGTGTGTGTGAAAAACTCTCGTACTCTGTTTTTTGTCCCCCCTCAATCTCTCCCTAATTCTCTTTTATGTCTCTCTCTCTGTTTCTGGGCATAACAGAATTCTGTTATGCTTTTCTGGCATGTGTCAGAACCCTGTTGTGCTTTTCAGAGACAGTGTACCTGCAGAATCAGAGAGTGTGGGTGTCTGTGCGTGTCCGCGCGTCTCTGCGCTGGGCTGCGCCTGTCTGTACCCTTAATGGTACGGAGTGCACTTTTGTCTGGACCGCACCCCTCTCAGATGGTGACACGTGGAGGCCTGCAACTCACATCTAACCACACACGTGTCACTTACTGGAAAGGCTCTAGCGCTTCTCTTTGTGTGCCTAAGTTACGCCCTTGCAGAGTAACTTAGGATGTTTCTCTTATCTGGGCAAATCGCATACTCTTGGGAGAACGTCGGGTGTGGCTGGTCTAGGCACACTCACCAAACGTTGCTCTCTGCGTAGGCGACTTACCCTTCACGATGCCACGCACGTCATGGGTGAGGGAATAACCAATCACTGACTGGTTTACCAGTTCCCTCAGGCCACTCTCGTGCATGATTCCCTGAGGTGTACTCATGCGAGATCCATGCGTAACGCTCTCGCTGGGAACCTCAGTCTCAGTTTAACTGCGTGTAACACGAGACCCCGATGACAATACACCCGATGACTGATCAGTGTTTATTTGCTCCTCGCGTTCTGCCTTCAGGCGTTAGTCTGAGAACTGGTCTGTTGGTGGCCACTTGGCTACTGACCACCGATCACCATTCTGGATGATCTGTCCCCCGATCTCTCTGCCGCCTGATCTGTCGGTGGTCACTTGGTTACTGACCACCGATCACCGCTCTTGGCGATCGTCCCCCTGACCTCTCTGCCACCTGGTCCACGTGTCACCCTGCGAGTGGTCCACGTGTCACCCTGCGAGTGGTCCACGTGGTTCTCTGTTGCTGACGTCATCGACTACCGATGACCGATCGGATCACTTATGAGTTAGATATGCCTGATACATTCTTAGGTAGTCATACTTTTAATGTCAGCGATCTAACTCCTTTTTCTGTAGGTCTCCAGAATTCGTGGTCGAATTCTCTCCAACTCGGGGAGTATGATGGAGATCAAGCTCTAGTGGACATGGAGGCCAATCATCAAGAGCAAGAAGAGGTTGAGGCTCAAATGGAGGACGCCCATGGAGGTCAAAGCCCACCTTAAAGGCTTACAAGAAGCATGTTCAAAGCTTTAGGAGCTAGGGGACGTTTATTTTCTCTTTTTGTAATTTCTTTGGTTGAAGGTGCTTAGAGGGAAACATTAGAAACCTCTATTGTTAAAGCATCTTTACTTAGGAGTCTTAGGAGGGGGGTGCGGTAGTAGATAGGTGTAGGAGTAAATAAGGAGGTGCAAAGTGAGAGAAGAGATCACACCTTCCTCATGACTTGGTTTAGGCGCCGGTTCCTTTTGTTTTTAGGAGGGAATTTTGAATTCTCTTAGCTTATTTTTCAGCACCTCTAGGCTATAAATATAGGTGCTGCCCTTGTACATTTCAGATTTGAATTTTAATTAGAGAAACTATACTCAATTTTTAAGAGAGCATTGGAGAGCTTTGTGCCTTCTTCACTAGTCTTATCTTGATGGTTCCATGGTTACCTCAAGTGGCGGCTTGCACACTTATCTTGGAGTCTCCATCCTCCTAGTGGCGTGATCATCCAACCATTCTTCCATCTTCATGAGCTTTCTCTTCTCCTTCCTTCCTTCTCTTTTGATATTCATGTCTTAAGCTTGTGTTCTTGTATTTTTGGTTCGGCACTTTCATTTTCCAGCTGCTGTTCATCTTCTATTTTGAATTTTGGTTCGGTGCTTTTACATTTCCAGCACTTCTTTTCAGTATTCTTGCCTTTTAGTTCATTTTAATCGGTTCATTTCAGTTCTATGTCAATTCTATTCGGTGCAATTTCTTTTCCTTTCATTTTAATCGGTTCAATTTTACAATAATTGGAACTTCCATATGAGTTTATGTTTTGGCACTAGTTTTGGTAAGTTCTTGTTCATAGAACCTTGATCCAATTCTATGATAAAGTGTCTATCTCATAACCAACTCAAGATGATTCCTAAGAATGTCAAGAATCATTCTAATTGTGCTAGTGGAATCACATCAGCGGTGCTCGTCCAGGATCAAGATCAAGTCCAGAAACCTATCTATTTTGTTAGCAAGGTGTTGCAGGGCCCAGAAGTGAGATATCAGGCCTTGGAGAAAGCAGCGCTGGCGGTTGTGTTTTCGACGAGAAGGTTGCGTCATTACTTCCAGAGCTTTATAGTGTTGGTAATGACTGACTTACCCATCTAGAAGGTTCTAAAGAAACCGGATGTAGCTGGGAGAATGGTAAAATGGGCAATGGAGTTGTCAGAATTCGACATCAGGTATGAGCCACGAGGACCGATCAAGGGGCAAATCTTCGTTGACTTTGTGGTCAAGCTATCTTCTGAAACAGTGCAGAGCGCCGGGGATGATTATCGCTGGGTGCTCTCGGTGGATGGGTCGTCCAACCAATTGGGTAGCGGGGCTGGAGTTATTTTGGAAGGGCCCAATGGTGTGTTAATAGAACAATCTCTGAGGTTTGCCTTCAAAGCCAGCAATAATCAAGCGGAGTATGAAGCGTTGATCGCCGGTATTTTGTTGGCAAAGGAGATGGGGGCAAAGGTGTTGATGGCCAAGAGTGATTCTTTGTTGATCACTAGGCAGGTGACTAGCGAGTTTCAGGCCAAGGATCCGCAGATGGCGGCTTACCTGGAGTATGTGCAGGAGTTAAGGAGGTCCTTTATTTTGTTCGAAGTGGTGCACGTGCCAAGGGAGCATAATGCCCGAGCTGACTTGCTAGCCAAGCTCGCCAGTTCGGGCAAGGGGGGGCAGGCAGAGGACCGTTATACAAGAAACTCTGAAGACACCTCGAGCATTCGTAGCAGACCACCAGGTTCTTCAAGTTTGCAAGTCAATGGAAGGGATGGCGAGGAGTCATACATCTTTAACTCAAGAGACTTTGAGGACGCCGAGAGTTAGAGCGCATCCAGTAGGAGAGACAAGGATGACGCAAGTTTGCGCTATCCATGAACCAGATACATGGATAACGCCATACCAGCGCTACATGGCAGATAGCGTCCTCCCAGTGGATCCGACGGAGGCCAGAAAGGTAAAGAAGAACTCCAACAAGTTCACCATAATCGATGGCGAGTTGTACAGGTTTGGGTTTACACACCCCCTGTTAGTATGTGTACATGGAGAAAAGTGCATGAGAATTATGGCTGAGCTCCATGAGGGGATTTGTGGGAGTCACATCGGAGGTCGAGCTCTAGCAACAAGAACTCTCCGTGCAGGTTATTATTGGCCAACTATGAGGGAAGATTGCAAAAGATACGCCCAGCGTTGCAAGCAATTCCAGCAACACGCCGATTGGCACAAGGCCCCCCCAGAAGAGCTAAAGTCAATCTACAGCCCCTGGCCGTTTCATACGTGGGGAATCGATATTCTGGGACCTTTCCCGTTGGCGATCAGGCAAATGAAGCATTTGGTTATGGCAATCGAGTACTTCACGAAGTGGATTGAAGCAGAACCAGTAGCCCAGATCACCGCGCACAAGATTTAGAGTTTCGTGTGGAAGAATATTGTGTGTCGTTTTGGTGTGCCCAAGCGTTTGGTATCAGATAATGGGACTCAGTTTGCAAGTCACCTGTTGAAGAAGCTGTGCGAGGATATTGGAACAAAACAGGTGTTTGCTTCTGTGGAGCACCCACAAACGAATGGGCAAGTGGAGTCAGCTAATCGGGTGTTGTTGAGAGGCTTGAAGAGGAGGTTGGAGAAGGCAAAGGGGTCTTGGGCGGAAGAGGTTCCCCGTATAGTGTGGGCATATCATACCACTGAGTAATCGGGAACCCATGAAACCCCGTTTAGCTTGGTGTATGGGTGCGATGCGATGATCCCAGTTGAAATCCAGGAAAGCTCGCCGAGATTCCAGAACTTCGTGACGGAAGACTCGAACACAGAAAGAAGAATGAACTTGGATTTGCTGGATGAGGTCAGGGGGTAAAGGCTGAAGCAGTAAAGAGAAGAGTTGAACGCAAGTACAACTCCAGAATGCGACCAAGGCAATTCAGAGATGGCGACCTGGTGATGAGGAAGGCCCACCAGTACGAGATGCAGAACAAATTGTCACCCAAATGGACAGGACCGTTTAGAATAACCGAAGCACTCGGGAACGGCGGCTACGGCCTGGAGACGCTGGAAGGAGGGGCGATTCCTCGCACTTGGAACGCCACCCATCTCAAGTTTTTTTACAGTTAAAAGCATTGTAAGTAGCGATTAGCTTGAACAGTTTAAATTAGTTTAAGCTAAAACAGTTTTTCAAAGGGGCACTCTTTTTTCCCTAAGGAGGGTTTTTAACGAGGCCACCCAATAAAGAGATTTTCGAAGTTTATCAAGGTTTCCAAGTTCATTAATTTTGCATGCTCATAGTTTTTTAAGTTTTCGGAGAAAGGCTTTATCGCCTTTGCGTAATTTAAAGAAATGATGAATTCAGATCGCATGCATCCGGTACAAAGTTTTAAAGTATATAGTTTTTTAGTTCTCATCGCCATTAGGCGAGAAGAGATTTAAAAAGTCCTCCTCGCCGAGAGCGAGTGTAGGCGAGAAGAGATTAAAAGGTCCTCATCGCCGTAAGCGAGTGTAGGCGAGAAGAGATTAAAAGGACCTCCTCGCCGTGAGCGAGTGTAGGCGATAAGAGATTAAAAGGTCATCCTTGCTGTGAGCGAGTGTAGACGAGAACATATTGCAAGACCTCTTTGCGTAAGCAAATTGAGGCGAGATTACAAGTCCTCCGTGCATCCAAGGGAAGAGGAGATGTAACCCTGGGCAAGTTGAGGCACCAGAGAAAGTCCTTCTCACCCTCGAGTGAGTTCAGGCAATAACAGATTGAAAGACCTCTTTGCGTAAGCAAATTGAGGCGAGATTACAAGTCCTCAGTGCATCCAGGGGAAGAGGAGATGTAACCCTGGGCAAGTTGAGGCACCAGAGAATGTCCTTCTCACCCTCGAGTGAGTTCAGGCAAGAACAGATTGCAAGACCTCTTTGCGTAAGCAAATTGAGGCGAGATTACAAGTCCTTAGTGCATCCAGGGGAAGAGGAGATGTAACCCTGGGCAAGTTGAGGCACCAGAGAAAGTCCTTCTCACCCTCAAGTGAGTTCAGGCAAGAACAGATTGCAAGACCTCTTTGCGTAAGCAAATTGAGGCGAGATTACAAGTCCTCAGTGCATCCAGGGGAAGAGGAGATGTAACCCTGGGCAAGTTGAGGCACCAGAGAAAGTCCTTCTCACCCTCGAGTGAGTTCAGGCAAGAACAGATTGCAAGACCTCTTTGCGTAAGCAAATTGAGGCGAGATTACAAGTCCTCAGTGCATCCAGGGGAAGAGGAGATGTAACCCTGGGCAAGTTGAGGCACCAGAGAAAGTCCTTCTCACCCTCGAGTGAGTTTAGGCAAGAACAGATTGCAAGACCTCTTTGCGTAAGCAAATTGAGGCAAGTTTGAAAGTCCTCAGTGCATCCGGGGAAAGAGGAGATGTGACCCCTGCGCAAGTTGAGGCATCAGGAAAGGTCCTTCTCACCTTCGAGTGAGTTCAAGCGAGGTGAAGCTAGAAGAGTTTCGGGCGATGACGTAGAAATGCGTATAAAACTTAGCAGTTCAGACGAACGATATTCCAGATATTAAGATTGACCTAAGCTTACTGCCCAGTAAGTGATCTTGCATTAAGTATTATTGCTACGAACTAATAGTTTGTTCAGTTAAGTTGATTTTCACAAAATTAAGCAATAGTTGGTGCTAAGTTGATTTGTTAAAGGCAAGAGTTAGTCGGTTATATCAGATGATCACACAACAGATAAAGGCGAAACCATGTGCATATGAGTTAAAGCAACTCGGATAAAGAGAAAGTCATTACAAATACATCCATTATGCATAAACAAAAGATGAATATATAAGTTTTTTAGAATGTTTCAAAGCAAAGTGGCAAATGGAAATGTTAATCTGAAGGTACAATTTTACCATCTACCACTTGGTGGAAAACCGAGAACTGAGAGAGGTCCAAGTCGGGGTAGGCGCAAGCGAACTGCTCCAAGGTCGCGCCAAACCCTAAAGTCAGAACATTTGCGGCGCTAAGGTCGAGTTCTTCGATTTGTTTCTTTAGCTTTTCGTTCTCCTCAAGTGCCTGGGCAAGTTTCGCTGCAGACTCGCTTAGCTCCTTATCTTTCTCGCCCAGCTCCTTGGCTTTTTTATCTCTGTCAGCTTCAACTTTGCCCAGAAGGTCCTCCCTCTCGATTGATTTGGCCTCGAGCTTACTCATGTGGGCCTGGTTAGCCTTGAGGGCCCCCTCCAAGTCCGCTATCTTTTCCCTATGAGGCACGAGCCTGCTCTCGAGCTCGACGGCCTCTAAGAGTTTGGCGTTAAGCTTTTGGCGTAGCTCAGCGCTGCTTTTACGTTCGCTCCGCAGCTCGTCCCTCAGGGCGTTCTCCAACCGTGAAAACTCCAGTCCCCTCATCGTCATATCAAACTTAAGTTTTTAGACTTGGGCCCTCGCAGTGCTAGCTTCCTCCCGTTGAAGGCGGTTGTCGAACTCGTATTGGCTCGAGTCCCTTAGAGTCTCGCCCAACATCTTGTGAAGACGTTTCTCCACACACTCAGCAGTTATGGCGCTAAGGTGAGCGACGTGGGCCTTCAAGACTTCCTCAACGGGGGTTGGGAGAGTCGGGATTGGAGGAGGCGTAGAGGGTTGGTTCTCACCACCACCCTCATAAGCTTGGATGGCGAGGGGAGCATCAGGCCGCGGTGGTGAGATGGCTGGCTCCACTGCAGGTTGGGGGGATGATTGAGCGTCCACAACTTGCTCTTAAGCGCCCCCAGCAGCCGAGGTGTTTGATGGGAGAGCATCCCCAACGCTCTCAAAAGGTGTGGAGGCGCTGGGGGTTCTCTGCATAGTCTGGGCTCGTGTTTTCAACTACTGGTGGCTCAGTTGTGGTTGCTCTTTTCCTTTTGCAAACAAGCCCATCCTCAGTGCTCTCGTCCTCTTCTTCGTCCGATACCACTATAGGATTCTTCCTTTTGGCCCTTTTTGGTGGTAGCTTTTTCCTCTCATGGGCAAGAAGAGTGGAGGGAAAGGTGAGCCCACTGAAGGGGACTCGCCCAGGGCGGCAGCAGCTTCTGCAACTGAATTTGGGACGGTTTGAGAGCCCGCCACAAGTTTGTGACGTTTGACTATAGAACGTAGCCTAGCCATGTGCTCCTTCCCCAACATCGTATCTGCACAAAGAGATCAATGTTTTCCAATCAATCCAGTCCAAGCAATCAATAATGTAGAGGAAAGCAAGCAATGGGAATGCTAGGACGTGAATCAAAGAGCCAAGAATGAGTGCATATCAGTGTAATGCAAACAAATTTGATAAAGAGTAAAATGGACTTTGTTAGAATATATGGCCTTAAACGAGAGGGGGGTGAATTGTTTAAGAAAGATTTTAGTAAACTTTTAAGCTTAGAATGAAAATTCTTTTAGAAAACCTTGATTAAGGATTTAGTTTTTCAAAACAAAAAGCAAAAGCACAAAGCTAGAAAAACAATCGGTTGTTTTAACAAAACAATCGGTTGTCTATACTAGTTTTTAAATGACAAAACTAAATTTAAAGAGATAGGGAAAGGGAAATTGTACACAGTTGTTTCTACTGGTTCACTCCAAATCCATAGCTACATCCAGTCTTCTCAGAAGGCACTGTAAGTGCAAGTAAGTGCAAGTAAGATTCAAGCAGATGTAATAAAAGGCAAATACCGAAGTAGGTGGAAAGGCCGTGGGCCTTGAACTCGTTGGCAATGAGCTTGGCGGTGTCGAAAACCACCCCGAGTCTAGTTAAAACCATGCATACCTCCCTGTCAGCGGAGGCGAGTTCATCCAAGGCCTTGGGCTTGGTCGATATGGGCTTCTCCGACCAATACAGTGGAAAGCCCTCCAGTGCAGTGGGATCAAATTTGGTCGCACGCACCTTGAAGAACTTTCCCTTCCACCACTTGAATGAGTTTTGGAAGAGGGTGAGGATGATGCGACCGGCGACGCCAGAGAAGCTCATCCATAAACTCTTGCCCTGCTTCTTCACCTTGAAGAAGTGAAGGAAGACGTCCACGGAAGGGGGAATGCCCAGGAACCCACAGAGAATCTGGAAGCCCCTGACGAACGCCCAGCTGTTGGGGTGAAGTTGGGCAGGGGCAGTGTTGATCTCAATGAGTAACTCCCTTTCGAAGGGAGTAAAGGGAAGGCGCAGGCCCACTCGTTTGAATACCATTTGGTAGACGAAGAAGAAAGGACTTCCCCTAGTGGCCCTTTCGTCTACGCAAACGGGTTCCCCCGGCTTTACACGACACACGAAGATGTGGGAGTCGTGGGTCTTGTGGAATGCGTTGAAATTGTAAAGCGTGGGGTCCCCCCTGTGGGCCTCAACATCTTCGATGGAGGTTAATGTAGAGCACTCCGCAAGAAGTTCATCGGAGGCCCATCGGTATTCCTCCTTGTAGTTGGACCTGGGGTGGTGGAGTAGCAGTAGTCTTGGTTTTCGCCATCGACTCAAGAGCTGAAGAATGAAGAAAAGGAAAGGGTTCAGCAAAAGGGGGTTTTTGTAGAAGAAAAAAGGGGGAAAAAGAGAAACCCTCGACGAACCTTACCCACGCGAGCAAGAGGAAACCTTTCGCGGTGTACGTCCTCTCGCTGTACAAATATGGAGGACGTACACCCTGTTATCTTCCACGAATTTTTGCGGAGCTTTGAGCGTTTCTTGGATTACTGTCCTCTGTCTGCCCCCCTTGCCTTAGCTGGCTAGCTTGGCAAGCAGGTCAGCTCTGGAATTCTGCTCTCTTGGGACATGTATTAGCTCAAAAGCGCCAAATGCTCCCTTCAGCAGCTGGACGTACCTTAAATACGTCGCCATTTGTGGGTCCTTAGCTTGAAATTCTCTCGAGACTTGCCCTGTGATCAGCTGTGAATCACTCTTCACCAGGAGGTTCTGCGCACCCATCTCCTTGGCCAGGAGCATCCCCGCGATCAGTGCCTCGTACTCAGCCTGGTTATTGCTCGCTTTAAAAGCGAAACGTAAAGCTTGCTCAATCAGCACACCATTAGGTCCCTCCAAGACTATTCCTGCTCCACTTCCCTGTTGATTGGAAGAGCCATCGACTGAGAGCAACCACTGTGATCCTGACTCCACCTCTTGGTCGCCTCCGGGTGAGAGTTCTGCAACGAAATCCGCATATACCTATCCTTTGATAGATCCTCTGGGTAGCTTCACCGCCCAGCGAACCATCCTTCCAGCTATGTCAGGTTTCTGCAGTACCTTTTGTATGGGGAGGTTCGTCATCACCACTACTGTAAAACTGTGGAAGTAGTGGCGGAGCCTCCTGGTCGAGAATACCACGGCCAATGCTGCCTTTTCCAGCGATTGATACCTCGTCTCTGGGCCTTGTAAGGCCTTACTCACAAAATAGATGGGCCTTTGTACTTGGTCCTGCTCCTGGACTAGCACTGAACTGATGGCCCGTTACCGCAAAGTATAGTCGGAGGGGCGCGCCTGCCACTGGTTTGCACAGGACGGGAGGTGTCGCCAAGTACTCTTTTAACTTGATGAAAGCTGCTTCACACTCGTCGGTCCACGCAAAGCGACTATTTCTTTTGAGGCACTGGAAATAGGGGTGTCCCTTCTCCCCTCCTGCAGAAACGAACCTTGATAACGCTGCCATTCGCCCTGTCAGTTGTTGCACTTCCTTTACCGATGTCGGGCCTCTCATAGCGATGATGGCTGTGCACTTATCAGGGTTTGCCTCAATTCCTCTTTCTGTAAGCATGAAGCCTAAAAACTTTCCTGCCTCAACCCTAAAGACACACTTCTCAGGGTTCAGCTTGATGCGATATTTTGAGATGGTGGCGAACAACTTCTTCAGGTCCGTTGTATGTCGCCTTCTATCGCGCGAAGCTACCACCATGTCGTCTACATAGGCTTGCACGTTCCTTCCCAACATGGGCGCCAGGACCTTGTCCATTAACCTCTGATAGGTGGCGCCCGCATTCTTCAAACCAAACGGCATTACTTTATAGCAGTATCTACACGTCTCTGTCATGAACGCCGTTTTACCCTCGTCCCTCGGGTGCATCTTAATCTGATTGTACCCCAAAAATGCATCCAAGAAGCTCAACATCTTGCAGCCCGAGGCACTATCCACCAGGGCGTCAATGCTGGGTAGTGGATACGAGTCCTTGGGGCACGCCTTGTTCAAGTCCGTGAAGTCCACGCACATCCTCCACTTTCTGTTTGCTTTCTTCACTAGGACAACGTTGCCAGCCACTCGGGGTATTGGATTTCCTGGATGTGTCCGGTGCTCAACAACTTCTGTGTTTCTTCCCTCACCACGAGCCGCCTTTCTTCGTTAAACTTTCTCCTTCTCTGTCGCACAGGGCGGACCGTGGCATCCATGCTAAGGTGGTGGCATAAAAAGTCAGGGTCGATACCCGGCATGTGTGAGGCGGACCATGCAAAGGCATCTAAGTGACGTGAAATCACTTCCGCCACTTCATCCTGTTCTTCTTGGATCAACAAACGTCCCAGCTTGAACGTTTTGCTGCCAATCTGTCTCTCCACCACGTTGGCCGCCGGCTGGTCTCTGCTATCTTCTTTAGGGGGCGTCGCCCGGTAGTGGTCTCCCGGCGTCGCCTCTTCTATGGGTGAAACGTCATCATGTCTCCCCTTCGTGCGTGCGTCTGCTTTAGGCGTCGCCCTTTCGGGTGCGGCCTCGCCAGGCGTTGGCCCCGTAGGTGTCGCCTCGTTCAAGGGCTCTACTTCCATCACAGTGTCTGAACTCGGTGGATGTAAAGCCCTTGAATGACAATCTACTTCTTCCTGGTCTGACTTGATGACAATCACCTTGCCACTGAGATCTGGCAGCTTCATCTTCATATGGCGCGTGGAGGCTACTGCTCTCAACCTATTTAACGCCGGTCTTCCCAACAGAATGCTGTTAGCCGAATTGGCGTTTACAACTAAGTACCAAATGCTTTCGGTACGTGAGGCTGCTCCATCCGTGAATGTCGTCCTCAACTCCAAGTAGCCACGTACTTCCACCTGGTTGTCAGCAAATCCATATAAACACCCAGTGTAGGGCCTCAAAAGGTCGGGGGACAACCGCAGCTTGTTGAACGTCGACCAGAACATAACATCTGCAGAACTTCCCTGGTCGACTAGCACCCTGTGCACCTTTCTTCCTGTTGTGACAACCGAAATGACCACGGGGTCGTTATTGTGTGGGACGACGTCACGCAAGTCCGCCCTCGTGAACACGAGGTCTGACTCCCACGGGTCGCCTGAGATCTTCTCATCAATCGAATTTACTGCCCTCGCATATTTCTTGCGTTGGGACGCAGTGGGTCCCCCTCCCGAAAAACCACCAGAAATGGTGTGGACTTCGCCATGGACCGGCATCTCATGCGCTTGATCCTCCGCTGGTTCTGGCAGGGCCACAGTCGTGGTGGGTTCAGCGAGATAATCCTTTAAGAAACCGCTTTTCACTAACTCGTCCAACTGGTACCCCAACGACAGGCAGTTGTTGATGTGGTGACCGAAAGCTTCGTGGACCTCACACCAAGAGTCTTTACGAGGCCCTAGTACCTTGTCAGTCTTCGCCGGTCGCCTGAACCTTTCAGCTATATTAGGCACGGCGATTAGGTCCTTCAACTCCACCACAAAGTCGTACCTTGCTGGTCTGGCCCTTTCTCTGGCCGGACGATTTCCTCCCGCTTGACCCCAGGCTGGGGTTTTCTTGCCTCATAGGGGCGTCTCCCTTCTTGCTCTTCCTTCCCGTCGTGGTCTCGTTGACCCTGACGGGTTGAGCCTGTGTCTGTGCCCTCGGGCGTAAGGGTGCGACGCTCGTGCGCTTCTCACACACCTCTCCCTCAGAGGCGATATGCTCCACCGCGCGACGCCTTATTTCAGCGAAGGTCCTGGGGCGATTGCGAATGATGGATTCGCAAAAGGGGCCGGGGCACACGCCTTTTCTGAATGCGTACACGATCATGGGCTCTTCCGTAGTACCAACCTTTACTACTTGGGCCCCAAAACGGTTGATGTACTCCTTCAAAGTCTCGCCCTGGTACTGCTTAACGTCGAACAGATCATACGAAACGGGCGGTGGGGCCCTGTTCTCTAGGTATTGCTCCCTAAATAACCGCAACAGCTGCGCGAAGGAGGTGATATGGCCGTCTGGAAGGCTGATGAACAAATCCATGGCCATTCCCGTCAAGGTGCTCATAAAGAGCTTGCACCTCACGGCATCGGAGCCGCCTACTAGCACCATCTGCGTGTGGAATGCAGTGAGATGTGCTTCAGGATCCTCCATCCCAGTGAAGATCACCTTGGGCCCTGCGAACGTGTTGGGGATCACTGCTTCCAGAATCTCCTGTGAGAATGGCGTGGAAAACTCCCTTGGTGGGGTGAGACGTTCGGTCTCATCTAGGTCATGCTGCCCTTGATATTGCCCAAACCACGGCGCAACTCCTCATTCATACGATGGAGCTCTTTGTTTCTCACGTGGGAGGCCGCGAGATCCGCCTGCATACGTTCTTGCTCCGCCCTTGATTCCGCCATTTCCTCCTGCAGCCCTTGCATCATGTCCATGACCTTTTGCATGGTCTTTTCCTCACTCGTAGCGCGTGCGGAACCTTGTCTCGTGGCCCTCATTCTTCAACGTTTTCTTATGAATTTCTCCTGTCGTTATGGTAGATCTGATAAACTCTCTGGAACCGTCGAACTGAAACTTGTGATGGGACTGATGTTTTAAATCGGCCCCACGGTGGGCGCCAAATGTTCCTGCCGGTTGACCCGGACGCGTCTTTCTGTGCAACCTTGCTCGTCTACTATGGACACCCTTTCCGGTAATATGCGAGCACCTGCAAAGAAGTGAGCAAATGGGCGCCCTAGCGGCCATTTGCACTCCGACGCTCAAGTCAGCCAACGAGAAACACCAAAACTCTGCACCTTCGTATCGAAGCACCGTGAAAGGCACTCTGAAGGTGGAAATGAACTGTATTCTGTGTACTGTTTTCAGGTTCTGGGAAACAATCCTTCTCTAGTCCCTTGTGCGTAGCCTGAGGGCTCGAGCAAACAACTAGAGTGTGTTCTGGGAAAAATTTTCCAAAGGTCCGATCCCCGCTTCGAACGTTCGAAAACCCCTTTAATGCCACCCTGCATTAAACACGTCTTAAAGTGCATTTAAGGCGCTTTAAGACGTATTTAACACGTTTCCTTAAAACCTTTAATGGAGGCATTTAAAGTGTTTTCCCAGCGTTTAAAGCATTAACTGAAATAAAACATACCTGATGAGGAAACATAATGTTTCCTCATTTACTACATCTGACTCATGATCTTTTCTCTGACTTGATTACTGTCACACGTAGAGGGACCTCGTGGAGCCGTATCCTAATCTTAGGAACATTCTGTCGCGTGAGTTCCCTTCTTCTCGAAGTGCCGCTGGCGCAGGGGGTGACATTCTGGGTGCCAACTCATGCTCCCCAGGTTTCAGTCACTTACCCTGGGAGTGTATCTACCTTCCTCTCGTACCACGCCCCTGGTTCGTCCCTGGGCATGACCGTCTCTTGGGTCGTATCTATCCCAGGGAGCACCCTGAGGTGGCGTGGGCTTCACGAGTCGGTGTACTCCCCACTGGTATTGGAACTATGGCTTTGAAGCCATCTTTCTCTCCCCTCTAACTTGACTTCTGGCGATCTCGCCCCCTCCACAGTCTTCTTTACCCGTGTGTATCGAAGGGCGACACCATCAGCGTCTTATACTGGCGACGCCATCAACGTCTTGTACTGGCGACGCCTCGTCCTGGCGACGCCTCGTCCTGGCGACGCCTCTTCCTCATCCTCCTTCCTTGGGCCCCTCAATGGGTCCCACCGTATCTTTGACTTTTACTTTAGTCAACGCCCGGGGACGGGACGGTACACAAGCCCCCAGTCTTGAGCTGATGACTTGTCTTCAGCAAAAAGACTAAGGCCTCGCCCATGCCATCCACGTGGCATTCTGGTGACATGTCATCTTTGCTGACGTGACATTCCCTGGGCACATGACACCTTCTTAATGGCTGACGGGACATCCTCTAAATCGGGAAAAGTGACGCTTTGGGTCACGCTTAATCACTCGCCACGTGGCCCATCGCGCGGTCACTATCCAAAGCATCTTGCGCTCCCGGGGAGCTCATGATCCTGCGACACGTGGACTCATCGAACGGTCTTGATTTAATACCCATTGGGCTTCCTTCGTAGCGTTTAAGTTACTCAACCCCACGCTCGAAGCCACTGTTTCATTCGCTATCTTCGCATTCTCAGCACTGTTCATCTTCCTCGAGTTCTCTCTCCGCAACCTCTGTTTCCTCCTTCGCACTATCTGTTCCCAATCACTCCAGTACTCAAAGGTACGATCTTTTTCCCCTCAATGACTCTTCTCCTTCGCTGTTTTGCTTTGTGTGTGAATGAACTGCCTGGGACTGTTTATCTTCTTGCCTTATTGCCCTGTTCTTGTGTCTTTTTCCTCTTGCTCACGTGGGTGGGGTTCGTCGAGGGTTTCTCTTTTTCCCCCTTTTTTCTTCTGCAAAAACCCCCTTTCGCTGAACCCTTTCCTTCTCTTCATTCTTCAACTCTTGATTCGATGGCAAAAACCAAGACTACTGCTACTCCACCACCCCCCAGGTCCAACTACAAGGAGGAATACCGATGGGCCTCCGATGAACTTCTTGCGGAGTGCTCTGCATTAACCTCCGTCGAAGACGTTGAGGCCCACAGGGGGGACCCCACGCTCTACAATTTCAACGCATTCCACAAGACCCACGACTCCCACATCTCCGTATGTCGTGTAAAGCCGGGGGAACCCGTTTGCGTAGACGAAAGGGCCACTGGGGAAGTCCTTTCTTCTTCGTCTACCAAATGGTATTCAAACGAGTGGGCCTGCGCCTTCCCTTTACTCCCTTCGAAAAAGGGAGTTACTCACTGAGATCAACACTGCCCCTGCCCAACTTCACCCCAACAGCTGGGTGCTCGTCAGGGGCTTCCAAATTCTCTGTGGGTTCCTGGCATTCCCCCTTCCGTGGACGTCTTCCTTCACTTCTTCGAGGTGAAGAAGCAGGGCAAGAGTTTATGGATGAGCTTCTCTGGCGTCGCCGGTCGCATCATCCTCACCCTCTTCCAAAACTCATTCAAGGGGTGGAAGGCAAAGTTCTTCAAGGTGCGTGCGACCAAATTCGATCCCACTGCACTGGAGGGCTTTCCCCTGTACTGGTCGGAGAAGCCCATATCGACCAAGCCCAAGGCCTTGGATGAACTCGCCTCCGTTGACAGGGAGGTATGCAAGGTTTTAACTGGACTCGGGGTGGTTTTCGACACCGCCAAGCTTATTGCCAACGAGTTCAAGGCCCACGGCCTTTCCACCTACTTCGGTATTTGCCTTTGATTATATATGCTTGAATCTTACTTGCACTTTCATGGCCTTGTTTGAATCGAATTGTCTGAATCATTGTATGTGAACTTACTTGAATTGCTTGAACTTCAGTGGTTTGCCCGCATGTGCTTTCATTCTTTCTTACCCGAGTTAATATTTGCTTGGCTATTCTGACTAACGCAGGTTCGGTAATGGACTCTTCAAAGCACCGCACACTTGCCAAGGCCTTGAAGCAACTGAAATCCGCCAAGGGACTCCCTCGCCATTGGCGTGCCTTCGCCTACTCCCCCGGCGCCCACTGTTTCCCTACCATCTCCACCATCCTCTCCCCAAACATACCAAACTCCTACTTCCCCTTCCCCCATTGATGCGGTCCCACTGGCCGCGGCGTCGACGTGTGCTCCAGCACCCCTAGATAAAGGGAAGAGGGTGCTGGAAATAACTTCTGATAGTGAAAACTCGGAGGTTGGCTTGGTCTTCAAAAAGAGAAAAGCTACTAGGGTCCCTACCCTGCTAACCGCGTCTCCAGGCGGTGGCGTGGACTCTCTAAGGGACAGCCCTCCAAGTGCCACGTCTCCTCCACCCCAAACAGTCCAAGAGGAAAGGGATGAAGGGGCGGAGTCTGCTCCTCCGCCACTACCATTGTCTGAAGCAGCTGCAGCTTCAGGCTCAGCCCCTCCCGCGCCTGCTCTTGTTCCTTCTCTCCCCGAGATTCTGATTCCCGGCCCCGTCTTCAGGCAGTTTGCACGGGGATTCAACGAGGGAATATCGTCGGGAAACCCAAACAGGGCAGAAGGCATGCCCTTCTACATGGGGGCCTTCCTGTCGATAGCACTCGACTGGCGCTCCCAGGCCCAGAGCATCGCGATGGGGAGGCAGGCCTTCCAATGTCTGAAACAGGAGGTGGGGCACTGAAGGAGGAGAAAAAAGCTTGGGGGCTTAGGGAGGAAACTGACCAAGCTTCACTGAAGATGACCCAAAAGGCCAAGGAGGGGGCCGAAGCATATGCACACGAGGTCGAACAAGCATATGCAGACCTGCTGGCCGTCTTCACCTACCATCAGATCCAAAACATTGGGCTTCAAGAGGTGGTTCGTGCCTTCGAAGCGCAGCGAAAAGAAATTGAAGAGTTGTGTGCCGCTCGGGGGCAGAAACTGACCAAGGCTGAGAGTGCCCTGGCGGCAAAGGTCGAGGCTCTCGACCTCCTCCAAGCTGAATGTGAGAGGCTCCATGCTGAATCCAACAAGCTCCAAGTGGGGAAGGAGTTCTTGGAAAAGCAGCTGGCGTCTAAGGATTCAAGGAGCGAAGAGCTAGAGAGGGCGAACCAAGAGCTCACCAACGAGATGGCGGGCATGTTCGAGGCAGGCTTCAAGGAGGCCCTGGCTCAAGCGTCTTGCGAGAACCCAGAGATTTGTTGGGTCTAAGTTCAAGAGGGGAGGGGTGAATTGAGCTTATAAAATTTTCGCAAGATCACACAATTTTCAGTATATCAGAGACAAAAAGAACAGATTGTTTTTACATGAAACAGATTGATTCTTCAGAGCATTCTAGCACAATTTGAATTTGTTCAATATGAAATTGTGATCAACAGAGGATTATAGCAGAGTCAGATCAGCTGAATATTATGAGGATGAAGGATACAGCTATGCTTAGGAACCAAACAAATTTACTGAACACAAGGTTTTAAGGAGAATGATTCTTCCTCAGATTTTAATGATTAGACTGTTTGTTCACAGATCACTTAAGCCATCATATGCAACTGCCTTGTTTGTGATTAGAAAGCTTTAACAAATCAGGAAGAACAGTTCTTACTTAAACCCAGAATTAACAGATTCAATTTCAAAAGAACAGATTTAGTTCTTGACAGAATTAAGCAAAACCAGAAATGAGTGCAGGGATGAGAAGACAAGGAACACAAGTTTTTATACTAGTTCACTCATACAAAGCTACATCCAGTCTCACCTTACCCCAAGGTGGAATCCACTAAAAACAGTACCAATTACTTATAGACACAGCAGTTCTTGAACACTACGAGAACAACACAAACAATGCTGAAAAACCCTATTTCAGCACACCGTGCACTCCAAGAAACCCTATCAAGAAGTGACTAACACTTACACCTTTACAAAAAAGAATAAAGGAAAGATTACACCTGAAAAGAAGATGCAAGAACTCAAAACCAGTAGTTCAATTTGCTGCAGAACTGCACCAGCACCTTCACCAAGATCAAAGGTTTCCTAGAACAAGCACACTTGAAAATCTCTTTGGAAAACCTTTCAAAAATCTTTCAATCCTTCTTCTCACATGGAAACTGTTTGATCTCTGTCAAAAACGTAATTGCTCAGCACACCTTCATGTGAGAGACACTTTTCTTTATATAGAAAAACAGTTTCTAACTTGTTTTAAAAAAACAGTTGACAAACAGTTATGAAAACAACAGATTCATTTTTGAACTTAACAGATTTATTTTTGTGAAAACCGCCAACTCAGCTAACTGAAATAACTGTCTGAGTTGTACCTTTGGTGCCCTAACTAACTTGTGAAAAACCTTTTAACTGACCAGAAGGGCAAACCGATTCTTTCACAATGAAACAAATTAAGTGAGAGCAAATAGGCCAGCTCAGCTTTAACTGAAATAACGACCTAAGCTTTGCCTGTGGTGCCCTAACAGAATTTTAGAAAAGCCTTTTAACAGAGAAGAAATAAACAGATTCTTTCTCCATTAAACAGATTTATTTGTGTACTGATTTAAAACTTTTAAAATCATTTTAAAAAGCTTTTCAAAAACCATTTAACCTCATCATGTGCTTGATCTAGACTTGGTTAGGCATCTAGGATAGGTTATACAGCAAAAGGCAATCATACACAATTACAAGCCTAATTACAAATGAATCTAAAAACCTATTACAATCTTCAAAGCACTCAAGCCATTTTCTTCATCAAACACATATCAAGCCTTGATAGGGAAGAAGCTTCCTCCAGCTTCAACAATCTCCCCCTGTTTGATGGAGACAAATTCCCTTTGCTTTGCACAGCTTTGAAGAAAGATCATGACCAAACCTGTACAGAACTATATACCAAAAAAAAAAATACACAGGTGTCAAGGCAGAACAAACAGATTTAGAATTGATGTACCTGCAGATTTAACACCTGAATCATATCAGCAACCTTTGTGAATATCAACTGCAGAACCTGTATTGGACTATTCTTCTCCCCCTTTGGATTCATCAAACAGAATGGGAGCACAAGATACCAAAGAAATCATAGCCACACATAACAGTTCAAATAAAACTAACATAGAAGTCCATTACAAATCAACTAAAAACCAGTACAAAATAAAAACAATACAGATTAATCCCAAATTGTTCAACAACATATAAAAGATAAAGACTTAGAAATAGGATCACTTGTTGTTATAATAGAGCTCAGCTAGCTGCACTTGAACTCCTTCAAGTTGGTCATCCAAGTGTTGAAACCTGGCGTAAGTCATCTCATAGTGTGCCTTCTGCTCATCTGTGAGTATGTCCAGCCTGCTTAGCACCTGTCTTTCAAACATAGACAGAGGTTCACCTCTCTACTCAGGTGCCTCATATGCAACTATTGCATTCTGACTCGTAGCAGCAACATCTTCATGTTCAGCAAAATGTACTGGTGATTCATCCATGTGTTGCACACCATCAGCATTTACTTCTTCTTCATTTCCTTGAGGAGCAGCTTCTTGCTCAGCCTTCTGTCCAGCATTTCTTCTGAAAACCCAGCCATCTTCATCCTTATAGAATCCCATTTTCAAGAGTGTGGAGTTATCTATTTCACTTGCAGCTTTAATAGAGTCATTCCTTTCATTGGTAGTGTCCACTTTAAAATGATAAATTAGTTTGGACACAAATATTGCATAGGGAAGACGATAATCAGGTAGCCTTGCAGATTTCATCATATGTTCAACCATAGTACTTACCCAATTTACCTTAAGCTGGTTCATGATGCAGTACAACAGTATCAAATCTTCCTCATGAAGTACAGCATGATTACTTCCTCTAGGGGTAAGCTGCCAAGCAATTATATGAACTAAGAGTCTAGGAATTAGAGTTAGGCTACCTGCGTGATACCTAGCTACTGGTTCAGTAGGATTCCTCACACAGCTTCTGTAAAATTGCAACTTGTTGAACCCTTGAATTCCAGCAGTGTTCCCTTTGCTCACTTTCAGTCCTGAATATTTGATTCCACCCACACTGCTCAAGATTTCCCTAGTGATCTTCAGCTTCACTCCTTTCACATGGGAAACCAGATTTTTACCATCTTGTTCAAGGTTACAGTAAAACACCTTCACAAGATCTGGATAAACATTTCCATTCATTTCCAGAAATCCTTTCAGCTTTTGATGCTTGAGCAAGTCTTTGGCTTCTATCAGATTCTCCTCTCTCAGCCATGAGAACTCAAGCAGCTTGGGTACATTGATTTGCTTTCTGCCAGTCTCATGTATGAACCTTGTCATTGCCTCTGAATCTCCAGCAAACCAGTTTTCCAAGATGCCTTGGCTGCTTTGAGATTGCTCCTTGGATTTCTTCTTTCTATGTGAAGAGGATGCCATGCTTAATCTGTTTTTCCCTGCACCAGTATATTAACATACAATTCTAGAAAAAAAACATTACAGATTATTACTCAAAACTGTACCGTCCTGGTGGTCGGAAGTGATGACGTGGCACCAAGCTACAGTGTAGGCGTGTTGACAAGGCGCCAGGTTGGCAGAAGAGGAGGAAGTCGGGGGGCTCGTGAAGTCGCCAGTTATTAAGTTGGCGTGTTCCGACCTCCAGCATATCAGAACCGGCGATCACCCAGTTGAAGATGAAGTCGCCAGATGTAAACTCAGGCAACCAAATGATTGGAGATCGCCAGAGCAAGCACATCGCCAGAGATAAAGGTGGTGCAGATTATGAAGGCGGCCGGCGAGACCACAGGGAAGGTGTACAGAGGCACCCTAACTCGCCAGTTCCAGTAGAGATTGCACTCCCAAGTTAGCTATGCACTGGGCAGTACCATGCATAAGTAACTTAGCCAAAAAGAGAGTCAGAAGCAGCGCCCAAGTCAAGGAGGCTCCAGATGATGACACGTGTACGACTGCATGCGAGCCACGTGTCCCAGGTCTGTAAGTGCCAAGAGAGAGAGAAAGTGACCAGGTATATAAGAGTTCTCAACGAACTTTCTGAGGTACGCACGTTCAGATTACACTCTTTACGCTTGCGAGTTCTAGAGCTTACTGTGAGAGAGAACATTGCACGGTTCCTTGAGATTTCTTGAGTGTTCTTGCTCTTAGTATTTTGTGGTTCGGTCACTGACTTGGGCGTTGGAGTGCGATCGGCCGCAGCGGCGCCGCTCTGTTCTTTTGCAGGTTCTTGAGGTGGATCTCGAAGAAGGACGGAGGTTTGAAGCGGTGCACACGTCGATCCTTTGACGAGGCAGTTTCCAGCGTTCTGGTCAACAGGCAGGATCATCAGGCGCCCACCGTGGGGCCGTGTAAAACTTGCTCCCATCCACAGCGTGAGTTCTTGGAGGTTTTCGAAGTTTTCTGCGTGGTTGTGTGCTGGTGCAACCATCGTTCGCTGTTTGCTTGAGATTTGTTCGGTGAATTCGCGTTTTATACCGCTCGTTTGGGTTTTTGATCGGTGAAGTGAGGTTTTCCTGCTGTTTACGCGTGATTTGTTCGGTGGAGTTGAGTTCTTTCGCTCGTTTGGTTATCTGCGGGAACAGCGGTGGTTTCTGGTGGAGTTGCAGGTTTGTTTGAAGGTTTGCGGTGTTCTTGCGGAGTTTCGCGCAGTTTTCCCGATTGATCGTTGAATCAATCGCAGCTGAAGTAGGTGTTGTTCGCTGCATTCCGTGATTCGCCAAGTTTCATGAGAAAAATGAGAAGCAATCGTTCAAGTCCGGTTGCGCCCGTCGCTGCTGAAGGCGCTGCCGCCATGACCATGGCGCAGATGGCAGAGATGATGCGTTCGTTGCAGGAAACTGTGGAAGCCTCGCGCATGGAACAGGCGAGAATGCATGAGGACCTGGTCGCCTCTCGCGCCAGGAATGAGGAGCTTAGCAAGGTAAATGAGGAGCTGCGTCAGGCTCTTCAGGAGCAGCAAGGGCGTTCTGTTGCTGAAGAGGTCGCGCCGTCGTCGCCACCTCGTGTTTTTCCTATGCTTTTCGATCAGGCGATTACGGACACGCCTATTCCCACGAGTGTTGTTCCTGTTAAGGCTGTTTTCACCGGCGTGGAGGATCCTGAGGCTCACCTCACCATGTTCCATAGGCAGATGATGCTATCAGGGGGATCAGACGCCGTGTATTGCAAGATGTTTGTGAGTGATCCTGCCGGCAACTCGAACGTGGAGGAATCGCTTCGTAGCACTCTCTGCCCTGTCCACGCGACTGCGTCTCCTGCAGAATCACCCTCAGAACCTTCTCTTGGATCTCCAAATGTGACCTGCAAAATACACAGACGGCGCCTCTAGCGGCCGTTTGCACTCCGACGATCAAGTTAGTTCAACAGAACCACCAGAAACTGGAAACTTAGTAAAAATGTGTATCTGAGAAAAACTTGCACTCTCTTTTTCTTCTCCTCCCTCCTCCCCCTCACTCTCCCTCTGGTTCCTCCTTTTATCTCTCTTTCCCTGTTTCTGGGCATAACAGAATTCTGTTATGCTTTTCTGGCATGTGTCAGAACCCTGTCGTGCTTTTCAGAGACAGCGTACCTTCAGAATCAGCAATGGGGAGCGTGAGAGTCTGCGCATGCCTGTGCTTGGCTGCGCCTGTCTGTACCTTTAGCGGTACGGAGTGCTCTTTTATCTGGACCGCGCCCCTCTCAGATGGTGACATGTGGAGGCCTGCAACTCACATCTAACCACACACGCGTCACTTACTGGAAGGGCTCTAGCGCCTCCCTTTGTCTGCCTAAGTTACGCCCTTGCGGAGTAACTTAGGATGCTTCTCTTATCTGGGTAAATTGCATACTCTTAGCAGAGCGTCGGGTGTGGCTGGTCTAGGCGCACTCACCAAACGTCACTCTCTGCGTAGGCGACTTACCCTTCGGGATGACACGCACGTAATGGGTTGAGGGAATCACCAATCACCGACTGGCTTACTAGTTCCCTCAGGCCACTCTCGTGCATGATTCCTTGAGGGGTGCTCATGCGAGGTCCATGCGTAACGCTCTCGCTGGGAACCTTAGTTCCAGTTTAACTGCCTGTAACACGAGACCCCGATGACAATACACCCGATGACTGATCAGTGTTTATTCGCTACTCGCGCTCTGCCCTCAGGCGCGAGTCTGGGAACTGGTCTGCTGGTGGTCACTTGGCTACTGACCACCGATCACCATTCTGGGTGATCTATCCCCCGACCCCTCTGCCGTCTGATCTGTCATTCGTAACTTGGCTACTGACCACCGATCACCTCTCTTGGCGATCGTCCCCCTACCTCTCTGCCACCTGGTCCACGTGTCACCCTGCGAGTGGTCCACGTGGTTCTCTGATGCTGATGTCATCGACTACCGATGACCGATCGGATCACAAGCCCCCCAGTCTCGAGTCGAGAACTCGTTCTCAGCGAAGAGACTAAGTGGTCGTGCCCTCAGTCCACGTGGCAAGTGGGGCCGCCTCACGTGCCACCTCACGTGCTGCTTCTTTAACGTTTGGGCTTCCTTCCTTAATCTCGCGACACGTGGCACCATCAACGGCCAGCGTTGTGCGTCGCTAGCGCTTCTCTTATTCAAAATGGCGCGCCCTCCCACTGTTCCTCCATCTTCTTCATTTGACTCCCAAACTCTCCGCGAACTTTTCTTCTGCGCACCCATCTTTCTTCGAATTCTCTGTGATCCCATACTCCTGCGATCATTCAAAGGTATGGTTTTTCTTTTCCCTGGCCCCCTTTTGGTCATCTTTACTGATTGCATTTACCATTCTAGTTATCATGCATTCACCGTCCCTGTTTTTCTTCTTCTCAACCCGCGCTAGGGTTTTTCTCATGTTTCCGTTTTGACTTCTGCCTCCCCTTCTTTCTCCTTTACCTGGGCATTTCTTCCTCATTCCCCCTCTATGTTTTTCACCGAACCATCCATCACTCTCTCCCTTTCTATTTCTGACCCTTCGTTTTCCTCCATTGCAGCTATCTCTCGATGGCTCGCTTGAAGCAGACCGCTCGCGTCCTTGCCTCTTCTTCTGGTGCACAGCCCTCCGCGAGTGCACCAGCTTCGCCACTGCCTGTTGTCACCTCATTCCATGACAACGCCAAAGTCTATGACTGGGCCCCTCTGGCATTGCTATCTGAAACGTCCATCTTGCTACCTGAGGACCATCTTAACTCGCTTCTGAGCCACGACCCGGATGAACCCTCGTGTTCCATAGACAGGGAAAACGACTTCCACATCCGAGTCCGCATCCCTCCCCGAGGGATGCCCATTTGCGCTGACGACAGGGCCACCAATGGGGTGCCCTTCGTTTTTGTTTACTCCGCAATCTTCAAAAGGTTGAGGCTGCGACTCCCCTTCACCTTCTTCGAGAAAGAGCTGATGATGGAGTTGAACGTCGCGCCCTGCCAACTCCACCCCAATGCCTGGGCCTTCATCCGGGCGTTTCAGATTCTGTGCAACCACTTTGGGCACAACGCCTCGGTGGAGGTGTTCCTCTACTTCTTTGAGGCGAAGAAACCAGGGGACAGGTTCTGGGTCAGCCTGAACGGGGTTGCTGGACGGGTGCTTCTGGGCCTGTACCAACAGTCCTTCAAAGACTGGAAGGGCAGATTTTATATGATATCCGCCACCCCACAAAGCCCTCATCTGCTCGAGGGGTACCCCCTCTACTGGGTTCCCCAGGTTCAATTTAAAAAACCCAAGGACCTCGAGACCATGGCCCCTTACGAGCTCGAGCTGTGTGGGCTGCTCCTGGGGGCTAAGTATGACTCCGCTCGCCTCATCAAGGATGAGTTTGATGTGGTTTCCCTGAAGAAATATATAGGTAGTTCCTTCTCTGCCGCCCCTTAGGACATTTATACCTCCTCATGCATGCTCTCATACTTTTCACCTTGCTTGCGTCTTTTAGCTGTCTAAATTTCCTCTTTCTTGCCTATGCAGATTCAATGTCAGGGAAAGATAGGAGGTTGGCGGTGTTGGAGCTCGCTAAACGCCGAGTGGCCAAAGGGACTGGCTCTTCCTCTTCCACCACCGAGCCAATCGAAGCCCCTCCGCTCTCGGTCGCGCCAGCCGAAGGCCCCGAGCAAGGGAAGAAAAGGAAAAGGCTGGTGAAGGCTTCTTCGCTGGTGCCGGCTGCTGCCGCTGCCTCAGTGGAAGAGGAAAGCTCAGGCTCCCCCCTCATTCACCGCCAGAGAAAGAAAGCAGTGGCTGAGGGGGTCTCGTCTCTCCAGCCTGGAGGGATAGAGGTGGTAGAGGTAGAGGAAGGTTCACCACCTCACTCTCCCCCTACCCGACCGGCCCCAGAGCCCGCATGCCCACCTTCTCCTGGCCAAAAATCGCCCCCAACCTCTCAACCGCCAACTTCCTCCCCAGCAGGCCAATCACCTGGTCCATCCGCTCACCCTGCTGGGGGTGTTTCTGCTCAAAAAGAGTGTGCCCCGCCTCCAACGACAATCTCCACCGCCAATGCTGAACATGGTGGGTCTGGCTCGCGCCCAAGCAACACTGGAGCCAACCATGAGAACTTCAGTAGAGTTATCTCCATGGTGCGACAGCACATCAGCAATGGGGAGCTCGTCGACTGGAGCGGGGAGGAGATAGACGCACACCTTGCCAAGCAGGTGGTGCTCTCGCTGGAGTTCTCCACCCAGCATCGCAAGCAGAAAGCCCTGGAGAAAAGGGTGAAGGAACTTGAGCACGACAACGAGTCGTTGCACAGTGACCTTGAAGCCGCTCAGGGGTCTGTCGAGCTGATGCGAGGCATGGTGGAGAAGGCCAGGAGGGAGTACTTGCTGCAGGTCCAGGAGACCATCAAGATGGAGATCTTGATGGGGCAGACTGTTGGTCCTCTGGACTGGAAGGTGGCAGAGTTACAGGCTGAGAATTCCTCTTTGCTCGAACGGAGTCAGATGGTGGAGGAGTTACAGGCTGAGAACTCCTCCCTACGCCAACAGGATTCTCAGCGGGTGGAGATGCTCAAGGCCGCCAAGGAGGCAACTGCTGCCGCCGAAAAGAAGCTTGAGGAGGCAGTGGGCAAGCTGTCTGAAGCTGCCTCCTCCCTTGCTACCCTTACCACGCAGAGGGATGCTGCAGAGGCTTCGAGGCGAAGTCTGGAAGCGGAGAAAGAGGACTTGATGAACGTGGGCGTCGATTCCCTCATTGATGGATTCGAGCTGGCGCTCGAGCAAGTCCGCTGCGTCCTTCCAGAACTGGACCTTGCGCAATTCAGCATTCATCACTCGGTAGTAGATGGGAAACTTAGGCCTCCTACTCCCTGAATCTCTTCCTTTTGTAATTTTGACTTCTTCTGTACAAAGTTTCATTCTGTAACCTTATGTTTCTGCACCATTCAACTCTTTGTAACTGACAATTGTATGAACATCTCTGGTGATATACCTTGGTTTCAATTGCTCGATTTTCCTTTGTACTTTCTTTGGACTCCACTTACCTTTATGTGCGCGACTAACTGTTAGCTAGTTTAGGTTCAGCGCGATCTTGGGCTTTACCTTTCCTTTCGCACACGACTAAGTGTCAACAGCTTAGGCTTAGCGCGATCTATTTCTCTTACTCTTTGCGCGCGACTAAGTGTTAACCAACTCAGGCTTAGCGCGATCTGCTTCTCTTACTCTTTGCGCGCGACTAAGTGTTAACCAACTCAGGCTTAGCGCGATCTGCTTCTCTTACTCTTTGCGCGCGACTAAGTGTTAACCAACTCAGGCTTAGCGCGATCTGCTTGATCTCGAATGGCTGTTCCCTCAGCTTGGTGTTTGACAGTTCTCGTGCGCTGCTTTGTACTACTAGCCAATTACTGACGACTCATCGGTGATCGCTCTTTAGTCCTTACTTAGCTTTCTCTGCCGCTCTAGCGCTAAGTGCATAAAGGACCTTGACATCGATTGCTCAAAGTGAGGCCTCATCTTGGGGAAGAGGAAGTGTTTCTCGCTAACCCCTTTCCCTTTCCCCGAGGTCATCACCCTTTGGCGGGTTGAGTCGCTCACTCCCTGTCTCACTCCTGGGGTGAGAAAGGTTTTCTGACTGAGAGTTTTACTGGGCCAATATTGGTGCATGCCAAGTGGGTAAGGACGTTTTGTCAAAACCTTTCCTTTCCTTCTCTTGGTCTTACTAGCATCCCTGGCCTTTCAAACCTTTCTGCTTGCGCTCACACCTGGGGTGAGGAAGACTCAGATCGGTGCCAGCACTTGCGCCTAGGGCAAGTAGGGCCTAACCAATCACCTGCACTTGCACCTGGGGCAAGGAGGATTTTAACCTTAATACTTGAGAACACTTTATATGCTGGAAATTTTTCTCTAATTGGGTGGCCTCGTTAAAAACCCTCTTTAGGGAAAAGAGTGCCACCCTTGTCTGTTCAACTGTTTCCACCACAAACAAAGCATGTGCCTTTTAGCGTGAGAACGCCATTACCGTACAATTTTAACTGAAATAAAATTTTAAATGGGTGGCGTTCCACGTTCTGGGGATTGCTCCTCCCTCCAAAGTCTCTAGGCGATAGGCTCCGTTCTCTAATGTCTCCACCACTCTGTACGGGCCTGTCCACTTCGGGGATAACTTATTCTGCATGTCATTCTGATGCGCCTTTCTCATCACCAGATCACCTTCCCAGAAGCGCCTGGGCCTCACTTTAGAGTTGTGCCTCCGCTCTACTCTTCTCTTCACGGCTTCAGCACTGACTCTGGCCTCCTCTCGCACTTCGTCTAGCAAATCTAGATTCACCTTACGCTCTTCATTGGACTTTTCAGCAATGAAGTTCAAAAATCTGGGGGAGCTCTCCTGTATCTCTACAGGAATCATGGCGTCTGTCCCATAGACAAGGCTGAAGGGTGTCTCATGGGTGCTGGACTGTGGGGTGGTGTGGTAAGACCACACAATTCTGGGGACCTCCTCTGCCCAGCCTCCTTTGGCCTTGTCTAGCCTCCGCTTCAGCCCCCTGAGCAGCATTCGATTTGCTGACTCCACCTGCCCATTTGTTTGTGGGTGCTCCACTGATGCGAAAACCTGTTGTATCTTTAGCTCTTCACACATCTTTCTCAACTGATGACTGGTGAACTGGGTGCCATTGTCAGAAACCAGCCTCTTGGGTATTCCGAAGCGGCAGACAATGTTCTTCCAGACGAAGTGTTCGACTTTCTGTGCAGTGATGTGTGCAACTGGCTCTGCCTCCACCCACTTAGTGAAATATTCGATGGCCACAATGAGGAACTTCATCTGCCTTGTCACCAGGGGAAAAGGTCCTAGGATGTCAATCCCCCATGTATGGAATGGCCACGGGCTATGGATGGACCTCAACTCCTCAGGGGGCGCCTTGTGCCAATCTGCATGCAGCTGACATTGTTTGCATCGCTGAGCAAACCTTATGCAATCCTCCTTCAGCTTCGGCCAGTAGTACCCCGCGCGGAGTACTCTACTTGCCAAAGCGCGACCACCCACATGGCTTCCGCACACCCCCTCGTGCAGCTCAGACATGAGTCTGGTGCACTGCTCGCCGTGTACACAGATCTGCACAGGGTGAGAAAATCCAAATCTAAATAGGCTTCCATCTATGAGAGTAAACTTACTTGAACCCCTCTTTATTCTTTTGGCCTCTGCCAGATCGAGCGGGAGCACACCATCTTCTAAGTATAGCCGGTATGGCGTCATCCAGGTATGGGGTTCCTTCTCCGCGTGGACCTCCATCAACTCACCGATCTTTGAGGGTCGCGATCTCACCCTCGGCGCTCTCAGCGTCTCTTGAGTCAACGACCGATGACCGATCGTTAGACGCTCCATTGACTTGTATACATGAAGCACCTGGTTGTCTGATACGAACGCGCGCGGCACCTTCAGGGTCTCCTGAATGACAGTCCTCTGCTTCCCCCCTTTGCCTGAGCTGGCCAGCTTGGCAAGCAGGTCTGCTCGGGCGTTCTGCTCTCTTGGTACATGCACTAACTCAAACTCGGCGAAAGACGTCTTCAGGAGCTGCACATACTCCAGGTAGGCTGCCATCTGGGGGTCCTTTGCTTGGAACTCCCCGGTAACCTGCCCGGTGACCAGTAACGAATCGCTCTTGGCCAGCAGATTTCTTGCTCCCATTTCCCTTGCTAGCAACATTCCCGCGATCAGGGCCTCGTACTCCGCCTGATTGTTGCTAGCTTTGAAGGCGAAACGGAGGGACTGCTCAATCAGTACCCCGTTTGGCCCTTCCAGGATGACCCCAGCACCGCTTCCTTGCTGATTAGAGGAGCCATCCACCGATAACACCCATCGAAAATCTAGCCCTTCTGCAGGTGTCGCGATGGATGATAGCTCGACTACGAAGTCCGCGAACACCTGCCCCTTGATCGGTCCTCGGGGCTCGTACTGAATATCGAATTCCGATAATTCCACTGCCCACTTGACCATCCTTCCTGCCACATCAGGTTTCTTCAATACATTCTGGATAGGCAGATCAGTCATAACCACCACTGTGAAGCTGTGGAAATAATGCCTGAGTCTTCTGGCTGAGAATACCACCGCTAGAGCAGCCTTCTCGAGGGCCTGGTACCTGGTTTCAGGGCCTTGCAGCACCTTGCTGACGAAATAAACAGGCCTCTGGGCCTGGTCCAGCTCTTGCACCAGGACTGAACTGACTGCCCTCTCCGTAACAGCAAAGTATAGACGGAGAGGGATGCCTACCTGGGGCTTTCGCAAGACTGGTGGGCTTGCCAGATATCCCTTCAACTTAATGAAGGCCTCCTCGCACTCCTGCGTCCAGAGAAATCTGCTGTTGCGCTTGAGACACTGGAAGTATGGGTGACCTTTCTCCCCACCAGCAGACATAAACCGGGACAGTGCTGCCAAGCGGCCGGTGAGCTGCTGCACCTCCTTCACCGTCGTTGGGCTCCTCATCGCCACGATCGCCGCACACTTCTCCGGGTTAGCTTCGATTCCTCGCTCTGTTAAGAGGGTGCCCAAAAACTTCCCAGCCTCTACACCGAATATGCATTTCTCAGGGTTGAGCTTCAGCCCATACTTGGCAATGGTGGTGAATAGCTCTTCCAGATCAGCTGCATGATGCTTCTTCTCTTGGGACGTAACCACCATGTCATCTACATAGGCGTGCACGTTCCTTCCCAGCATGGGCGAGAGCACCCTATCCATGAGCCGCTGGTAGGTAGCCCCCGCATTCTTCAACCCGAATGGCATGACCTTGTAGCAGTAGCAAGACCGTTCCGTCATAAACGCGGTCTTGCATTCGTCCATTGGGTGCATCCTGATCTGATTATACCCTGAGAAAGCGTCCAAGAAGCTGAGTAGCTTTCCCCCCGAGGCGCTATCGACTAGAGCATCTATACTGGGTAAAGGGTAAGAATCCTTGGGGCAAGCCTTATTGAGGTCAGTGAAGTCCACGCACATTCTCCATTTGCCGCTTGCCTTCCGCACCAGTACCACATTCGCTAGCCACTCGGGGTACTGGATTTCTCTGATATGCCCTGCGACAAGGAGCTTCTGCGCTTCGTCGTGGATCACCTTCCTCTTCTCCTCGTTGAATTTCCTTCTTCTCTGTCGCACCGGTCGAACCATGGGGTCCATTGATAGACGATGGCAGAGGAAATCGGGGTCGATTCCTGGCATGTCGGATGATGACCATGCAAAGGCATTCATGTGCTCCTCGATCACACCCATGATCAGCCTTCGCTCTTCTTCAACGAGGGATCCCCCCAGCTTGAATTTTCTTCCCCTGATGTCCACCTCGACCCATCCTTCAGCTGGGTGGGGCCTCCTCTCACTGGCAATGACCGCTCTCGCGATCCCTGACTCGCGAGGAGTGATCGTGCCTTGTGTCTCCCTGACCGCCAATCGCTCTCCGCGCACGCCTGGTGGTGGTTTTGTGGTGACGTGGCACACACTTCTTTTTTGTTTCAAACTGTTCTCATAACAGCGTCTTGCCTCAGCCTGATCCGATTTGATGGTTATCACGGCCCCTTCCATCGACGGCAGCTTCAACTTCATATGCCTTGTCGATGGTATTGCGCCCAGTCTATTGAGCGTTGGCCTCCCCAACAGGACATTGTACGCGGAAGGGGCGTTCACCACCAGGTACTTTATCCTTTCCGTGCGGGCTGCCGTTCCGTCGGTGAACGTTGTCCTCAGCTCGATGTATCCCCGCACTTCTACCTGGTCCCCTGCGAAACCGTAGAGACAACCAGTATACGGTCTCAACTGATCAGGGGACAACTGTAGCTTGTTGAACGTTGGCCAGAACATGACATCCGCCGAGCTTCCTTGATCCACGAGTACTCTATGCACTCGTCTTCCTGCTGTGATGAGAGAAATGACCACAGGGTCGTTGTCGTGTGGGACAACGTCTCGTAGGTCAGCCTTCCTGAAGACGATGTCCACCTCAGGGTAATGACTCTCATCCACTGCATCTACCGCCATCACAGATCGAGTGTATCTCCTTCTTTGTGAAGCTGTGCATCCCCCACCAGAGAAGCCTCCAGCGATCGTCTGCACTTCCCCATGCACAGGGACTTCATGCTGTTGCTCTCCAGTTTGGGATCCTGACGCGCGATCACCCTGTGGCTCACGCAGGTAATCTGCTAGAAACCCAGACTTCACCAACTCTGCCAGTTGGTGTCCCAGCGCCAAACAGGAATGAAGTGTATGTCCAAAGGCCTGATGAAACTCACACCATTCATTCTTTTTCCTTCCGAGTACCTTGTCTGTCTTCTCTGGTACTCGTAGTCTTGCTGCTACGGCAGGAAGGGCGATGAGGTCCGCCAACCCCACCATGAAGTTGTATCTTGGGGGCGCGTTATTCTCCCTTGCACGCCCCTTACTCTGGTCTTTGCCTGGTGCATAGGGACGAGGTTTTTCCCGCACCTTCTTCCCCTCTTTGGCCTCATGCACCCTCGCTTGCTGCGGTTTTCCTTGCCCTCCACGCGGTCTGGGTGGTGCAGCACTTCCCCTCTTCTCAGAAACTTCTGTTTCTGCCGCTATGTGCGCCACCGCACGCCGTCGGATCTCTGCAAAGGTGCTGGGATGGCTCCTGATGAGAGACTCACTGAAAGGGCCAGGCAGCACTCCCTTCTTAAACGCGTGCACAAGCATGTCTTCATCTTTGCTGGGTAGTCTAACCACTTGAGCTCCAAAACGGTTGAGGTAGTCTTTCAGCGACTCCCCCTGGTATTGGCGTACGTCGAACAGGTCGTAGGACACCACTGCAGGCGCCTTGTTGACGATGTATTGTTCAATGAAGAGCTTCGAGAACTGAGAGAACGACGTGATATGCCCTTCCGGTAAACTCACGAACCACTCCATGGCGATTCCGCTCAGTGTGCTCATGAACATCTTGCAGTATACAGCGTCTGAGCCCCCAGACAACATCATCTGGGTGTGGAATGCCGTCAGATGCGCCTCCGGGTCTTCTACCCCTTTGAACGACGCTTTTACCCCCACCAGGTTGGAAGGCACCATGGTTCCCATAATCTCAGGGGAGAATGGCATGGGAAATGCCCTTGGAGGTGAAGGATGCCCAGACACCCTTTCGTCAACAACGTGCTCCCTCTGCGCCTGCAGCGTTCTTCTCAACTCTTCGTTGACACGATTCAGTTCGTCGTTCCTGCTTTGCGACGCGGCCAACTCCGTCTGCATCCTTTCTTGTTCGACTTTCGACGCTGCTGCGTTATCCTGCAGCGTGCGCACCATTTCCAGGACCTGCGCCATTGTCACAGCTCCTTCATCAGCGGATGGCGCGGGTGATGGTTGTCTGTTTCTAGGCATCTTCTCTATCAGAGGAACTGATAAAACTCTGGTGAGCTTTAAAACTGTGGTATATATGGGACAACGATTCACTCGGTCCCCACAGTCGGCGCCAAATGATCCTGCCGGCAACTCGAACGTGGAGGAATCGCTTCGTAGCACTCTCTGCCCTGTCCACGCGACTGCGTCTCCTGCAGAATCACCCTCAGAACCTTCTCTTGGATCTCCAAATGTGACCTGCAAAATACACAGACGGCGCCTCTAGCGGCCGTTTGCACTCCGACGATCAAGTTAGTTCAACAGAACCACCAGAAACTGGAAACTTAGTAAAAATGTGTATCTGAGAAAAACTTGCACTCTCTTTTTCTTCTCCTCCCTCCTCCCCCTCACTCTCCCTCTGGTTCCTCCTTTTATCTCTCTTTCCCTGTTTCTGGGCATAACAGAATTCTGTTATGCTTTTCTGGCATGTGTCAGAACCCTGTCGTGCTTTTCAGAGACAGCGTACCTTCAGAATCAGCAATGGGGAGCGTGAGAGTCTGCGCATGCCTGTGCTTGGCTGCGCCTGTCTGTACCTTTAGCGGTACGGAGTGCTCTTTTATCTGGACCGCGCCCCTCTCAGATGGTGACATGTGGAGGCCTGCAACTCATATCTAACCACACACGCGTCACTTACTGGAAGGGCTCTAGCGCCTCCCTTTGTCTGCCTAAGTTACGCCCTTGCGGAGTAACTTAGGATGCTTCTCTTATCTGGGTAAATTGCATACTCTTAGCAGAGCGTCGGGTGTGGCTGGTCTAGGCGCACTCACCAAACGTCACTCTCTGCGTAGGCGACTTACCCTTCGGGATGACACGCACGTAATGGGTTGAGGGAATCACCAATCACCGACTGGCTTACTAGTTCCCTCAGGCCACTCTCGTGCATGATTCCTTGAGGGGTGCTCATGCGAGGTCCATGCGTAACGCTCTCGCTGGGAACCTTAGTTCCAGTTTAACTGCGTGTAACACGAGACCCCGATGACAATACACCCGATGACTGATCAGTGTTTATTCGCTACTCGCGCTCTGCCCTCAGGCGCGAGTCTGGGAACTGGTCTGCTGGTGGTCACTTGGCTACTGACCACCGATCACCATTCTGGGTGATCTATCCCCCGACCCCTCTGCCGTCTGATCTGTCGTTCGTAACTTGGCTACTGACCACCGATCACCTCTCTTGGCTATCGTCCCCCTACCTCTCTGCCACCTGGTCCACGTGTCACCCTGCGAGTGGTCCACGTGGTTCTCTGATGCTGATGTCATCGACTACCGATGACCGATCGGATCAGTGAGCACGCTCCAGGGAACGGCGCTGGAATGGTTTGTGAGCCTGCCTAACGGTCACATAACCAGTTTCCAACAGTTCTCGAAGATTTTCGTCGAGCAGTACATTGTGAATAAGGCACCGCCCAGGGTGTCTTATGATTTGTTTGATATAAGGCAGTATCAGGGAGAGTCCCTCAGAGACTACCTGAATCGCTTTGGGGCGCAGATGGTCAGATCGCCAGCCAAAGATGAAGAAATGCTGGTCTATGCATTCAAGAAGGGCGTGTTGCCGGGACCATTCTGCGAGGCGTTGATCAGGGCACACCCCGCCACGTTTGCTGAGGTTAGGCGACTTGCGGTGGCCCACATCGCCGACGAGAGCGAAGTCGCCGAGAAGAGAGGAAGCGTGGCTCCCGCTAGGCCACGCGCCCAGACTAGGATCCAGCCACAGAGGGTGCTGGAGACAGCGGCGGCTAGGAGGGATCAGAGGACTCGCCATCCTTATGATCCAAGGAAGAACAAGGGTAGGGGCCAAGGATGCCAGCAACCAGCACGCTGGGAATACAATCGCCCGCCTAAGCACAAGTTTGTCATGGGATTGGCGGATCTGATCGCCATTCCCGACATATCCGCTAGGTTGAAGGCGCCAGAAAAGGTGGGCGACAAGGTGCTGGGACCAAAGCCAGACGCCTGGTGTGAGTTTCACCAGGGCTTTGGCCATACAGTGGACTCGTGCTTAGCATTAGGATACCAGTTCGACGATCTGGTTAAGAGCGGGTTCCTAAACGACTATCTGTTGGATAGGAGGACGGGGGGCGCGTCGAGCTCCCAACCAGCAGGTGCTGAAGCTCAGTAGCACGAGATGCCCACGCACGGAGAAATCCACACCATTGCAGGGGGTTTCTCAGGAGGTGGATGCACCGCATCACAGAGGAGGAAGTACGCAAGGTCTATGATGACGGTGGATATGTTTGAAGACCACTCGCCAGAAGTGGATATTACATTCACCAAGCAAGATCACCGGGATGTTGTGCCTCATGACAACGATCCCATAGTAATTTCGTTGATAACAGCAGGAAGAAAGGTCCACAGGGTGCTGGTGGACCAAGGAAGCTCGGCTGATGTGATGTTCTGGCCGACTTTCACGCAGTTGGAGCTACCCCTTGACCGGCTGAGGCCCTATGGAGGGTGTTTGTATGGGTTCGCTGGTGACCAAGTTGAGGTCAGGGGGTACATAGAGTTGAGGACAACGTTTACAGATGTGGCGGGTTCAAGGACGGAGAAAATCAAATACCTCGTTGTAAACGCTCCTTCAGCATACAACATCCTGTTGGGAAGACCCACGCTCAACAGGATAGGTGCCATACCATCGACCCGGCACATGAAGGTGAAGTTGCCGTCCATGGAGGGGGTGGTTATCACCATCAGGTCCGATCAGAAGGAAGCGAAGAAGTGCTATGAGAATAGCCTGAAAAACAAGAGATCGGTGAGTTACGTAACAACCACCCCGCCTCCTGGTGTGAAGCCCAGATCGACGGTAACAGAAGAGGTCGCCGGAAGGGACGTGGAGATGGTAGACGCTGAGCTGGGGGAGGGAAATGCTGGTCTGGAGGAGGAAGAGGCAAGGAATCGCCCTGAGGAAGCGAGAGAGCTGGGAATCGCTAGGGCGGTGATCGCCAGAGAAACCAGACCAAAACCCGTCGAGCAGTGGCTCGAGAGAGAAATCGGGGGAAAGATCTTCAAGCTGGGAAGATCCCTGGAGGTTGGGCTCCAGGACCAGATCGCCGAGGTGATTGAGCGGCATCTGGACGCGTTTGCATGGTCCGCTTCGGACATGCCCGGGATCGATCCCGATTTCCTGTGCCATCATCTGGCGATGGACAACTTGGTGAGACCAGTACGATAAAGAAGAAGAAAGTTCAACGAGGAGAGGAGGCAGGCGATCAGGGACGAAACACAGAAACTCCTCGCTGCAGGCCACATCAGGAAAGTCCAGTACCATGAATGGCTGGCAAATGTCGTGCTGGTGAAGAAGAGTAACGGGAAATGGCGCATGTGCGTCGATTTCACCGACCTGAACAAAGCTTGCCCAAAGGATTCGTATCCTTTACCAAGCATAGACGCCCTGGTAGATAGTGCTGCAGGGTGTAAGTTGCTGAGCTTCCTGGATGCCTTCTCGGGGTATAATCAGATCAAGATGCATCCCATGGATGAAGAAAAGACAGCCTTCATGACGGAGAGATCGTGCTACTGCTATAAGGTGATGCCGTTTGGGCTGAAGAACGCGGGGGCCACGTACCAGAGGCTGATGGATCGAGTACTTGCACCAATGCTGGGAAGGAACGTGCAAGCGTACGTCGATGACATGGTCGTGACCTCGCCGGAAAGGAGCAAGCACGTTGCAGACTTGGAAGAATTGTTCACGACGATCGCCAAGTTCAGGTTAAAGCTTAATCCAGAGAAATGCATTTTCGGCGTGGAGGCTGGAAAGTTTTTGGGTTTCCTCTTGACTGAAAGAGGCATAGAGGCCAGCCCTGATAAGTGTGCCACCATCTTGGCGATGAGGAGCCCAGCTACGGTGAAAGAAGTCCAGCAGCTAACAGGTCGGATGGCAGCCCTGTCTCGCTTCGTGTCAGCTAGCGGAGAAAAGGGCCATCCCTATTTTCAGTGCCTGAGGCGCAATAATAAGTTTGTTTGGACGAAGGAGTGCGAGGAAGCCTTCGTCAAGCTGAAGGAGTATCTGGCGAGCCCGCCGGTTTTGTGCAAACCGCTGGTGGGAACCCCTCTCAGGTTGTATTTTGCTGTAACTGAGAGGGCGGTGAGTGCGGTGCTCGCCCAGGATCAAGATCAGGCTCAGAAGCCTATTTATTTTGTGAGTAAGGTGTTGCAGGGCCCCGAGACGAGATATCAGGCCCTAGAAAAGGCTGCGCTGGCTGTGGTATTTTCGGCGAGGAGGTTGCGCCACTATTTCCATAGCTTCACAATTCTGGTGATGACTGACCTGCCCATCCAGAAGGTCTTGAAGAAGCCTGACGTCGCAGGAAGGATGGTGAAGTGGGCAGTAGAATTTTCAGAGTTTGATATTAGGTGTGAGCCCCGAGGCCCGATCAAGGGGCAGATCTTTGCGGATTTCGTGGTCGAGCTCTCGTCTGAGGCGACACGAGTTGAAGGGGACGATTTTCGTTGGGTACTCTCGGTGGATGGATCGTCGAACCAGCAGGGTAGCGGTGCTGGAGTTATTTTGGAAGGACCCAACGGCGTGCTGATTGAACAATCTTTGAGATTTGCTTTCAAAGCCAGCAACAATCAAGCAGAATATGAGGCGCTGATCGCCGGGATTTTGCTGGCCAAGGAGATGGGAGCCAGGGTGTTAATGGCTAAGAGTGATTCGCTGTTAGTCACAGGGCAAGTAACAGGTGAGTTCCAGGCTAAAGATCCACAAATGGCGGCTTACTTGGAGTATGTGCAGGAGTTGAAGAGTTCCTTTGCCTCCTTTGAAGTGGTGCATGTGCCCAGAGAGCAGAATGCCCGAGCTGACTTGCTAGCTAAGCTCCCCAGTTCAGGCAAGGGGGGTAGGCAGAGGACAGTAATTCAAGAAACTCTGAAGACGCCGAGAACATTTGTAGCAGATCACCTGGTCCTTCAGATAAGCAAGTCGACGGAGAAAGCAGCGAGAAGTCATAAGTCCCTGACGCAAGAAACATTGAGATCGCCGAGAATTAGAGCATGTCGAGGAAAGAAGGTGAACATGACGCAGGTCTGCGCTATCCATGAGCCAGACACCTGGATAACACAATACAAGCGGTGCCTGGCAGATGTTCTTCTCTCGCTGGATCCGGCAGAGGCTAGGAAGGTAAAGAAAAATTCTAGCAAGTACACATTGATTGATGGCGATCTGTACAGGTTTGGGTTCACTCACCCACTCCTGGAGTGCGTACATGGCGAGAAGTGCACGAGAATCATGGCAGAGCTCCACGAAGGTATATGCGGAAGCCACGTCGGAGGTCGAGCTCTGGCCGCGAGGACTCTCCGTGCAGGGTACTACTGACCATCGATGAGAGAAGATTGCAAGAAGTATGCCCAGTGTTGCAAACAGTGCCAACAGCACGCCGATTGGCACAAGGCGCCTCCCGAGGAGTTGAAGTCGATCTACAGCCCTTGGTCGTTTCATACTTGGGGAATCGACATCCTGGGACCTTTCCCGCTGGCGATCAGGCAGATGAGGTACTTGGTGGTAGCGATTGAGTATTTCACCAAGTGGATCGAAGCAGAGCCAGTGGCCCAGATCACCGCACACAAGATCGAAGGTTTCGTGTGGAATATTGTGTGCCGGTTTGGAGTGCCCAAGTGCCTGGTGTCGGACAATGGGACTCAGTTTGCAAGCCACTTGTTGAAGAAGCTGTGCGAAGGGGTGGGAATTCAACAAGTGTTTGCATCCGTCGAGCACCCTCAGACGAATGGCCAGGTGGAGTCAGCTAATCGGGTGTTGCTGAGAGGTTTGAAGAGAAGGCTTGAGAAAGCCAAAGGAAGCTGGGCTGAGGAGGTACCCCGTATAGTGTGGGCGTACCACACCACAGAGCAGTCAGGAACCCATGAGACCCCGTTCAGCTTGGTCTATGGGTGTGATGCAATGATTCCAGTAGAAATCCAGGAGAGCTCGCCGAGATTCCAGAACTTTGTAGAGGAAGACTCGAATGAAGAGAGAAGGCTGAACCTGGATCTACTGGATGAGGTCAGGGAAGAGGCGAGATTGAAGGCTGAAGCAGTGAAGAGAAGCATCGAACGAAGATACAACTCGAGGTGACGCCAAGACAGTTTAGAGAAGGCGACCTGGTGATGAGAAAAGCCCACCAGTACGAGATGGAGAATAAACTGTCGCCCAAGTGGACAGGGCCGTTCAGAATAACCAAGGCGCTCGGGAATGGCGCCTACCGCTTAGAGACATTGGAAGGAGGGGCGATTCCTCGCACTTGGAACGCCACGCACCTGAAGTTGTATTACAGTTAAGAAGCCTTGTAAGTAAAGACAAACACGAAGTTATATTACAATGTCTCTGTTAAAACAGTTTGAAGGGGGCACTCTTTTTTCCCTAAGGAGGGTTTTTAATGAGGCCACCCAATAAAGAGAAGTTTTCGAAGTACAAGTTGTTTTAGATTGCGTGCCTGTTGTTTTCAGAAAGTTTTGAAGAAAGACCTTGTCACTTGTAAGTGGCTTAAGGCAAGTTAAAGATATATTGCACGCCTTCTAAAAAGTTTTTAAGTCCTCATCGTCTTTCGGCGATCGGAGGCACCAGTTAAAGTTTTAAGTCCTCGTCGTCTTTCGGCGATCGGAGGCACCAGTTAAAGTTTTAAGTCCTCGTCGTCTTTCGGCGATCGGAGGCACCAGTTAAAGTTTTAAGTCCTCATCGTCTTTCGACGATTGGAGGCATAAGTTAAAGTTAAAGTCCTCATCGTCTTTTGGCGATCGGAGGCACCAGCTAAAAGACCTCAACGCCCTCGCGCGTCCTAAGGCGAGTTAAAGACCTCCTCGCCGCCGAGCGAGTGCAGGCGAGAAAGAGCGAAAAGTCCTCAGTGTTTCTGGGGGCGAGGAGATGTAACCCTTGGGGCAATGTAGAGGCACCAGTGAAAAGTCCTCAGTGTTTCTGGGGACGAGAAGATGTAACCCCCGGGGCAATGTAGAGGCAAGTAAAAGACCTTCTCGCCTATGAGCGAGTTGAGGCAAGTAAAAGACCTTCTCGCCTATGAGCGAGTTCAGGCAAGATAAAATCCTTCTCGTCTCGAACGAGTTCAGGTACGGTGTTAAGGGCGGACGAAGTTTGGAAGGTGGCTAAGGTAGGTTCGAAGAGAACGTCTAGCCACCCGGCCTTTTTGTTCTGAAGTTCAGGAAGGTAGAGAAGGATCCTAAAGGCGCCTCTACCCCCAGATAAAAGAGCAATGGCCAAGGCATGAAGCCTGAAAGAAGCTGATCGCCAAGGGTCCTTAGCGACCAGGAAAAGTTCAAACAGTGGCGAGAAAGTTAAAGACCCGTTTTGATGAAGCAGATTGGGTGAAGCATTGTTTAAGCCAGTAGCTGAGTTAAAGTTTGTTGCTTGAGGAATATTTCTACGATAAGGTTAATTGCCTTAAGATTACGAGTTGTTAAAGTGATTGTTGCTTAAAGATGAAGTGGTTTGAAGCAGTTAAGTCAAAGATCGTGCCTACAGTTTCGCTAAGTCATTTCTTTGAAGTAAAACATGCAAGGGAAGTTGAAGAAGTTGAAGAAGTCGCAAGAGAAAACACACAAACTTTTGTCATTAACGGTAAGTATCAGTTCAAAACATATGTACGAGAAGACATAAAGTTTGTTACAAGCTATACACAAAAGGAAAGTATGAAAGCAGTGGATGGAGTAAATTGAGTAGTCTTCGACGGGAACCACCTTCCCATCCACCACCTCGTTGTTTAAGGAGACCATGCTGAGATCCAGATCGGGGAACAAGCATGCAAACTGTTCCCATGCAGTAGCGAATCCAGCAGCCAGAATTTGGGCAGAACTCATATTAAGATCCTCAATCTGCTTCTGGAGTCCTTCAGTTTGTTCCTTCAGTCCCTTATTCTGCTGCTCCAGCTCCTCAACTTGCTTCTTGAGTTGTTCGTTGATTTCTTGAGCCTGGAGAAGGTCTTCAGCGACCTTCTTGGATTCTGCTTGCACCTTGCCCAGTTCAGCTGCAAGCTCCCCTTTTTTCTTATTGGCTTCGTCGAGCTCAGCCATGGCGTCATCCCTCGCCTTCTCCACCTTGCCAAGGAAGATCTCCCGGTCGGCTGACCTTTGCTCCAGTTTCTTCACCTTGGCGGCGTCAGTTTTTATAAGAGCCTCCAGGTCAGCCACCTTGACGCGATAAGGCACAATCTTGCTCTCTAGTTCGATCTTTTCTTGAGCAAGTTGCTGCACCTTATGGCGGAGTTCAGTGGCCTCCTTGTGCGCCATCCTGAGCTTGGTGCTCATTGCGTCCTCTACTCGGGAGTGTTCAATCTCCGCGAGTGTCAGGTTGAAGGACAACTTCTCCACCTCAACCCTCATGGTGCTGTTTTCAGTTTTAAGGTTGAAGAGGTCGTCCTGGAGCTTCCTGGTGGAGCTCTCCACAGCTCTGGTTATGATGGCGGGGATGTCTTCTGCTATCGTCTTCAGCTTAGCAGATAAAGGCTCCCACATCCTCGTGACCTCAAGAGGGAGGTTTGCTGCGTGTAGAGGCGCTGGGTGAGCCTGTTGTTGGTTTTCGTCGCCACCTTCTTTAGTTGGTTCTTCAGTAGGCACTTCTGCTCGTGGTGGCGACGTCGGGGACTCGGTGATCAGAATCGGAGAGGTGTGGGCAACCTCATCCCCGATTGGAGCAATATCTGCGGCTGAGGCGTTGGAAGGAGGTCCCCCTCCAGCTGATACATATGGCGTGGAGGCGCTCGGGGGGTCCTCCGTGAAATTTGGCTCTTGGGCCTCAACCGCAGGTGGCGCAGTTGCCAGTGGAATGGCTTGGACAGGTGAGGCAGGAGCTGGTGGCGATGGCAAAGTTGGAGGTGGAGCAGGCGTGGATGGAGGTGTTGAGGTTGGAAGAGGGGGTGGGGCAGGTGGTGAAGAAGGTGCCACCCTCTTCCTCTTTGTAACGAGGCCATCTTCGGTGACCTCGTCATCTTCTTCCTCCTCCTCGTGGACTACCTGGGGAGCTTTCCTCTTGGGCCTTTTGAGGACAAGTTTCTTTCGTTGAGTGGCGGGTTGGACATCGGAAGGAGCTGGGTCCTTGGGTGGCGATCGGCCCTGTGTGGCGGCGATCTCCACCACGGAATTTGGCACTGTTTGAGAACCCGTTGCCAACCCGTGGAGTCGGGCGAGCGTCCGTAACTCAGCAAGCTTGCCCTGGCCCAACATGTTATCTGCATAGAGCAAAAATGCATGGATTAGTTCAGAGAGAAGATAAATGCATAAGGCAATATACACAGCAAAACAGATGAAGGGTGCAGAAAAATAAAACCAAAGTCTTGCGCACAACGCACAAGACGCCCAGAAACAGTTAACAGAAGCAAGTATTAAAACAAGAGCTTGAATGTTCTAACCTATTCAAATTTCGAGTTGGTCCTCGAAGAATTCGAAGCAGATCAGAGTGGTGGTGAGGAAGGTGATGTTGGCATCCGCCACACTCTTCCAAAAGAAGCAGAGATCCCTGTCCAATGCACCCATGCTATCAGGACTTCTGGGTCTCCTGAAGCAGCTCTTGGACTCTTTGCTCCCCTTGTTTACCAGTACAAGGGGAAGCCGTCGAGTAAGGAAGTGTCCTTGTCGTTGGGGCGCACTTGGACGAACTTTCCCTTCCAGTCTTTATAGGATTGCTGGAAGATGGAGAAGATCGACCTCCCAGCAATCCCATTTAAGCTAACCCACAGGCGGTCTCCTGGGTGCTTGGCTTCAAAGAGAAACAAAAATACATCTACGGATGCGGGCAACCCCAGATGATCGCACATCACTTGGAATGCTCGCACAAACGCCCAGCTGTTGGGGTGGAGCTGGGCGACGGCAATGTTGAGCTCGGTGAGGAGCTCCCTCTCGAAACGTGTAAAGGGAAACCTGAGTTTCACCTTCTTGAATAGGGTTGTGTAGACGAAACAGAAGGCTCCGCCGTTGTTTGCCTTGTCGTCGGCGCAAACTGGCAGACCAGGGGGGCAAGGTAGCACTGTCATCCTCTCGTCGTGCTCCTTGTGGAATGATTGGTGAGGTATATCCCCCTTAGTCAATCGCAAAACTGCCCCAGCAGTGTTCACGGAAGATGTTTCCCCCAACAGGGTCGAGTTGGCCCAGAGATATAGTTTCTTGAAGTCTGGTGGGGGGACGGAAGCTCCTCCGGTGACAGGCGGGGTAGCCTGGGCCAGATTGGGGCGGGAAGGTGCAGGCCTCTCAGCCTGGGAAGATGAAGCGCCACGTACTCGCGGTGGGTCGTGTGCTTGTGAAGAGGGGTTTCGTGATGAAGGAGGAGGATTCGGGGTGATCTTTGTGCGAGCCATTGTTGCAGCTGCAAAGGAAGAAGAAAAGGAAAAATGATCAGGGTTCGCAGAGGCTGACTCGATCATGGGAGAAGGGTGAAAAACGAACGAACGAAGGTTCGCTACAACGATTGACGAAGCCCTAAGTTACGTAGAAGGAGAAATGGAAAGCAACCCACAACGTATACACCAGACAGTTACAGGATGATGCGAATTGGTTAAAATGCAGGAAAAACCAGCAGAAGAAGGAAAGGAAGTACCTTTTTATGATCAGAAAGGCGATGAAGAATGTTGGTGATTCGGGAAGTTGAAGAGCGTCGAGAGCTTTTTTTGCAGAAGAAGGTTGGAGCGTTCGCGAATACGAAGAAAAGTGATGGAACAGTGGAGTGAAAATGGGTTTAAGGGTTTTTCGAAATGGGTTTGGGAAGCGCAAACGGTAACTGAAGGTAACCGTTGATGAAGCCACGTGTCGAGCGATGGGTGAGGGGTTTGGTGGAGCGTCAGAGAAGCAGAAAGTACAACCGCTTGCAATTCTGCGTCAGTGCCACGTAGGTCGGTGTTGACGTGACCCTTTCAGTCTTTTCGCTGGACAAGTCTTCGCTTAAGACTGGGGGGCTTGTGTACCGTCCTGGTGGTCGGAAGTGATGACGTGGCACCAAGCTACAGTGTAGGCGTGTTGACAAGGCGCCAGGTTGGCAGAAGAGGAGGAAGTCGGGGGGCTCGTGAAGTCGCCAGTTATTAAGTTGGCGTGTTCCGACCTCCAGCATATCAGAACCGGCGATCACCCAGTTGAAGATGAAGTCGCCAGATGTAAACTCAGGCAACCAAATGATTGGAGATCGCCAGAGCAAGCACATCGCCAGAGATAAAGGTGGTGCAGATTATGAAGGCGGCCGGCGAGACCACAGGGAAGGTGTACAGAGGCACCCTAACTCGCCAGTTCCAGTAGAGATTGCACTCCCAAGTTAGCTATGCACTGGGCAGTACCATGCATAAGTAACTTAGCCAAAAAGAGAGTCAGAAGCAGCGCCCAAGTCAAGGAGGCTCCAAATGATGACACGTGTACGACTGGATGCGAGCCACATGTCCCAGGTCTGTAACTGCCAGGAGAGAGAAATTGACCAGGTATATAAGAGTTCTCAACGAACTTTCTGAGGTATGCACGTTCAGATTACACTCTTTACGCTTGCGAGTTCTAGAGCTTACTGTGAGAGAGAACATTGCACGGTTCCTTGAGATTTCTTGAGTGTTCTTGCTCTTAGTATTTGGTGGTTCGGTCACTGACTTGGGCGTTGGAGTGCGATCGGCCGCAGCGGCGCCGCTCTGTTCTTTTGCAGGTTCTTGAGGTGGATCTCGAAGAAGGACGGAGGTTTGAAGCGGTGCACACGTCGATCCTTTGACGAGGCAGTTTCTAGCGTTCTGGTCAACAGGCAGGATCAAAAACATAAGCAAAACTTGTGGTGAAGCAATGTGCACCTGGACAGCTTATAGTACAAGTGAGAAGATGTGAGAGACAAGCTAAATTGTGCTAGGTTTATATAAGATTATTAAACCAAAATTGAAAAACACACATTTTAACTCAGGGCAATGTGATCAGATTTTGGAAATAATGAATTTTGAAGAGAAATCAAATCCCACAGATATGCTGCAGATTTTATTCCAATGGTGCAACAGGTTCGGGTGTGGATTCACGTAAGAATATCTTGGAACCTGATTTTGGCACATCAAATCTGTTGCATCTACACAAAATCCAATTAGTTAGGATACCCACACATTAATTTGCATAGACCTGCTGGTCAATAACCGTAAAAGCAGTCAACAATAAAGTGAGAGAGAGAAAAATAAATCTCTCTCTTTCCTAGTCACAGCTGTGATTTCTGAAACAGGGAACACAACATGTTAAAATATAAAACAACAGATTGAAATTTTCACTGCAGAGGACAATTTAAGCTAATAATACCGAATTCATTTAGAAGAAAGTAAAACCTATCTTTAGCAAGTGGTTTAGTGAATAGATCAGCTAGTTGAAATTCAGTACCAATGAATTGTATATCACATGTTCCATTAGCTATATGTTCTCTTAAAAAGTGATGTCTAATTTCAATATGTTTAGTTCTAGAATGCATGACAGGATTCTTGGACAGATTTATGGCACTAGTATTATCACAATTTATAGGGATCTTGTTTAACAAAATTCCAAAATCACTTAGCTGCTGCCTTAGCCATAAGGTTTGAGCACAACAACTTCCAGCAGCTATGTATTCTGCCTCTGCTGTAGAGAGAGCAACACAAGCTTGCTTCTTGCAATGCCAAGAGATTAAACTTGATCCCAGCATATGACAAGTCCCACTTGTGCTCTTCCTATCAACCTTGCAACCTGCAAAGTCAAAATCTGAAAAACAGTCAGATTTAAAGATACCTTGTTAGGATACCATAATCCAACATCCTTAGATCCTTGCAAATATTTCAGAATTCTCTTTGCTGCATTGTAGTGTGATTCCTTTGGATCAGATTGATATCTAGCACATAAACACACAGCAAACATAATGTTAGGCCTGCTGGCAGTTAGGTATAATAAGGAACCAATTAAACCCCTATACTTCGTTTGATCCACTGATTTTCCTGCAGAATCTTGATCTAGCTGACAGCTTGTTGAAATAGGAGTGTTGATTGCTTTGCATTGATCCATATCAAACTTCTTGAGCAGTTCCTTGCAGTATTTTTCTTGGCTTATGAAAATTCCATCCTTGAGTTGCTTAACTTGCAGTCCAAGGAAGAAATTCATTTCCCCTAACATTGACATCTCAAACTCACTTTTCATGGTTTTCACAAAGTCTTCACACATCTCTTCATTTGTGGATCCAAAGATAATATCATCTACATAGACTTGCACAAGTATGATATCTTCTCTTTTCTTCTTTAGAAAGAGAGTTTTATCTGAATTGCCACGGCTATAACCTTGAGAAAGCAGAAATTCACTTAGCCTTTCATACCATTGCCTAGGTGCTTGCTTCAATCCATATAAGGCCTTCTTAAGCATGTACACATGTTCTGGATTTTTGTGATCTTCAAACCCTGGAGACTGAGATACAAACACCTCTTCATTGATGTAGCCATTTAGAAATGCACTCTTGACATCCATTTGAAACAGCTTGAAACCTTGTATGCTGGAAAATGCTAGAAGAAGTCTGACAGCTTCAAGACGTGCTACTGGTGCATAGGTTTCACCAAAATCAATACCTTCTTCTTGGTTATACCCTTTAGCTACCAGTCTTGCTTTATTTCTAGTGATAGCTCCATGTTCATCCATCTTGTTCCTGTACACCCACTTGGTTCCTATGATGTTCATCTCATGCTTTCTTGGAACCAAAATCCATACTTCATTGTATTCAAACTAGTTCAGCTCTTCCTGCATTGCTGCTATCCAATTGCTGTCTTGCAGTGCTTCTTCCAGGCTTTTAGGCTCAATCTGTGACACAAAAGCCACTATTCTGCAGAAATTGTTGAGTGAATTCCTTGTTGAGACTCCTTTCTCAATTTTACCAATTACATTGTCAAGAGTGAGATCCCTTGGAGTCTTCCATTCTTTATGCAGTCCTGCATTCACAGTAGATTCTTTGATAGAATCTGAATTAGTTGTATCAAGCTCACTAGATTGATTCTGTTGCACAATGGTTCTTAAATCATCCATACCAGGTTCGTCCAGAACAGATTTGGGCACAGAAAAATCTGTTTCATCAAATAAAACATGTATGGATTCTTCAACTGCAAGCAATCTTTTGTTATACACTCTATAAGCATGACCATTTATAGCATATCCAATATGTATTCCTTCATCTGATTTAGGATCAAATTTCCCAGATTATCCTTACCATTATTTAAGACAAAGCATTTGCAGCCAAACACCCTAAGATGACTAATGCTAGGCTTCCTACCTTTATACAATTCATAGGGAGTTTTCTTAAGAATTGGTCTAATCAATGTTCTATTAAGCACATAAGAAGCAGTGTATACAGCATCAGCCCAAAAATATTTAGGTAAACCAGATTCATTTAGCATAGTCCTAGCTAACTCTTCTAGTGATCTATTCTTTCTTTCAACAACACCATTTTGTTGGGGTGTCCTAGGAGCAGAATAACTATGTATGATCCCATGTTTTCACAATATTTATCAAACTTTCATTTTGAAATTCTCCCCCATGATCACTACGAATCTGTTTTATCCTATTTTCATTTTCATTATGCAGAACCTTAGCTAATTTCTTAAAGGCTTTATATGCATCATTTTTAGAAGCAAGAAACAAAGTCCATGTATATCTTGAAAAGTCATCAACAATCACCAAAGCATAGTAATTTCCAGCTAAGCTAGCAGTCCTAGATGGTCCTAACAAGTCCATATGCAGAACATCCAAAGCTTTATTTGAAGAAACCATATCTTTTGATTTAAAGGTAGTTCTAATCTGCTTTCCCTTTACACAGGCATCACACAATCTGTTATTTTGAAACTTTATGTTTGGTAAACCAGAAACAAGTTCCTTAGATTTTAGCTTATTCAAGTGATTTGTGTGAATGTGAGCTAGTCTCCTATGCCACAGCCATGACTCATCATTTTTAGATAACAAACACTCATTTTCAGAACAACTCTTTATAATGTCTAGGAGATAGATGTTGTTTACCCTTTTTCCAGTGAACAGCACCTTACCAGAATTTTCATTTGAAATTGTACAAGTGTTGGCTTCGAAATTGACCTTGTATCCCTTGTCACACAACTGGCTAATGCTTAGAAGACTATGTTTTAGCCCTTCAACATATAGGACATTCTCAATAGTAGTTGAGTCTTTAGTACCAACATCTCCTTTTCCAAGAATTTTTCCTCTATTATTATCTCCATATGTGACATGCCCTTCAGCTTTGAGTTTCAAATTTATGAACTGAGTCACATCACCAGTCATGTGTTTTGAGCAGCCACTGTCAAGATACCACTGGTTTCTCCTGCTGTTTTTCTGCAACAAAACAGATTTAGCACTTATGGTACCCCTTTAGTCTAGGGTCCAGCATGATTAATACCTTTCCTTAGGAAGCCATTTGGCCAATCCTTTAGGAACAAGATACCTCCTAGCTTTACAAGTTTTAGATACATGACCAGACTTCATACAATAAAAACATGTTGCAATATGCATTGTTTTTGAATAACTAAAAGAGGAAAAACCTGTTTTGGAAGGAACAAAGAAACTGGACAGCTTTTTCACATTACCTTTCATTCCAAGATTATATCCTAGACCATTTTTATTGAAAACAGCATTCTGTGAACCTAATAAGGTTTCAAGATTTTCTCTTCCTTTAGTGAAATTTGAAAGTGTTTTTAACAAATATTCAACCTGTTTTTCCAGCTTTTTACAATTATCACAAGTTTTAATTGATGCATGCAAACATGTCAATTCAAGACTAATCAATTCAGTTTTAGCTTTGTGCAGTTCTTCTTCAAGAGCTTTGACCTTAGGTTCAAGTACCCTATTTACTTTATTCAATCTGTTGCACACGATAGCCAACCTGTTTGCTTCATCATGTGTTTCCTTAAAAGCTATTAGCAGCTGATCATAGTTTTCAGAATCAGTGGAGAAATTACTTACTGAGTCAGAGTTGGATCCCTCATCATTCACCATGAAGCAAAGATTTGCTTCTTCACTTTCAGTTGAGGAATTACTACATGAGGATACATCATTTTCTTCCCATGAGATATATGCTCTTCTACCTTTGCCTTTGTCACTCCTTTTGCTTGCTGATTTTTCTTTATTTTGATTGTTTGGACAATCAGCTTTTATATGACCTGGTTTACCGCATCCAAAGCACGTGTAATTGGAAGAATTTAAATCATTAGGTTGTTTGGAATACCTCTTTCTTTGCTGAGTTCTGTCACGGTTTTTCTTTCTAAGAAACCTGCTGAATTTTCTGGTGAGCAGACTCACGTTCTCATCATGTTCAGAATCACCTTCTTCCTCACTTGTATCATGTTCCATGGTAGTTTTCAGAGCAATTCCTTTGGCCTTCTTCACCACTGTTTCTTGTTCTTTCAATCTTTTCAGCTCAATTTCATGCTCTATCAGCTTTCCAAAAAGTGCAGCAGTGGACATCTTGGATAAATCTCTGGATTCTAAGATTGCTGTTACCTTAGGCTGCCAGCTCCTATCAAGACATTTTAATACCTTAATGTTAAGCTCTTCCTTGTCAAAGACTTTACCAAGGCCAGTGAGGTGATTTACAATGTGTGTAAATCGTTTCTGCATATCTGCAATACTTTCTTCAGATTGCATTCTGAACAGCTCGTACTCCTGAATTAGTGAGTGCTTCCTTGCCCGTTTCACATCATCAGTCCCTTCATGAGTCACCTCTATTACATCCCACATCTCCTTTGCTGAGTTACATTGAGAGACTCTAAAGAACTCATCCATATTCAGTGCAGAGGTGATGATATTCTTGGCTAAGGAGTCATATTGGGCCTTCTTCTTCTCGGTTTCACTCCATTCAGACCAAGGCTTCTTTATTGTTTCATCTTTGACAACCTGCATAGGTATGAAAGGTCCACTGACCACTGCATCCCAGATTCCCATGTCAATAAACTCCATAAAGATCTTCATCCTGATTTTCCAGAAAGCATAGTTAACACCACCAAACATAGGAGGTCTATTAATAGACGCACCTTCAGCAAAAGGCATTTTAAACTCAGACATCATGCACACACTTGAGAAAAATACAAGCCCTAGCTCTTGATACCAATTGTTGGGTCTATTAGTGTCTAAGTTCAAGAGGGGAGGGGTGAATTGAGCTTATTAAATTCTCGCAAGATCACACAATTTTCAGTATATCAGAGACAAAAAAAACATATTGTTTTTACATGAAACAGATTGATTCTTCAGAGCATTCTAGCACAATTTGAATTTGTTCAATATGAAATTGTGATCAACAGAGGATTATAGCAGAGTCAGATCAGCTGAATATTATGAGGATGAAGGATACAGCTATGCTTAGGAACCAAACAAATTTACTGAACACAAGGTTTTAAGGAGAATGATTCTTCCTCAGATTTTAATGATTAGACTGTTTGTTCACAGATCACTTAAGCCATCATATGCAACTGCCTTGTTTGTGATTAGAAAGCTTTAACAAATCAGGAAGAACAGTTCTTACTTAAACCCAGAATTAACAGATTCAATTTCAAAAGAACAGATTTAGTTCTTGACAGAATTAAGCAAAACCAGAAATGAGTGCAGGGATGAGAAGACAAGGAACACAAGTTTTTATACTGGTTCACTCATACAAAGCTACATCCAGTCTCACCTTACCCCAAGGTGGAATCCACTAAAAACAGTACCAATTACTTACAGACACAGCAGTTCTTGAACACTACAAGAACAACACAAACAATGCTGAAAAACCCTATTTCAGCACACCTTGCACTCCAAGAAACCCTATCAAGGAGTGACTAACACTTACACCTTTACAAAACAGAATAAAGGAAAGATTACACCTGAAAAGAAGATGCAAGAACTCAAAACCAGTAGTTCAATTTGCTGCAGAACTGCACCAGCACCTTCACCAAGATCAATGGTTTCCTAGAACAAGCACACTTGAAAATCTCTTTGGAAAACCTTTCAAAAATCTTTCAATCCTTCTTCTCACATGGAAAATGTTTGATCTCTGTCAAAAACGTAATTGCTCAGCACACCTTCATGTGAGAGACACTTTTCTTTATATAGAAAAACAGTTTCTAACTTGTTTTAAAAAAACAGTTGAAAAACAGTTATGAAAACAACAGATTCATTTTTGAACTTAACAGATTTATTTTTTGTGAAAACCGCCAACTCAGCTAACTGAAATAACTATCTGAGTTGTACCTTTGGTGCCCTAACTAACTTGTGAAAAACCTTTTAACTGACCAGAAGGGCAAACCGATTCTTTCACAATGAAACAAATTAAGTGAGAGCAAATAGGCCAGCTCAGCTTTAACTAAAATAACGACCTAAGCTTTGCATGTGGTGCCCTAACAAAATTTTAGAAAAGCCTTTTAACAGAGAAGAAATAAACAGATTCTTTCCCCATAAAACAAATTTATTTGTGTAATGATTTAAAACTTTTAAAATCATTTTAAAAAGCTTTTAAAAAACCATTTAACCACATCATGTGCTTGATATAGACTTGGTTAGGCATCTAGGATAGGTTATACAGCAAAAGGCAATCATACACAATTACAAGCCTAATTACAAATGAATCTAAAAACCTATTACAATCTTCAAAGCACTCAAGCCATTTTCTTCATCAAACACATATCAAGCCTTGATAGGGAAAAAGCTTCCTCCAGCGTCAACAAGATTAACATCTCGAACTGTGACTCTGCCAACCACATCGTTGATGGAAAGGTGGTGCCCCTTGACCTGAAGGATTGAACCGCAGGCTCCCAGCTTCCATTTTTAATTTCTTTTGGTTTGATGACTTGTAAATATCTGAAAGTTCGTAGCACTTAACCCTTCTGTACATGTATTGGAAACGCAATTTGCTATTTACTTTCGCTATTACTCTTCGCTTTATTGCTTGTTCGTTCCTGATAAGCCGAGTATCATTGGATTGCTATCTTCGCTCTCAGAGCCTCATTGGCCCTTGTATTTTTCTTGTCTTTGGCATCTCGCGCTTTCACGCTCCTCTTTCTTCTTATCCTGTACTAAAAGTCCACACTCGAGGAGAGACCTGCTCTGGGTGTCCTTAGCGTGTCTGAACACTTGGGACAAAGTCGCGCTTTGGTGCCCACGCCCTTGGAGAGGCCTGTATAACAGCGCCGTATCGTCCATGGAGTGTCTCAAACACCAAGGCAATTTGTCCCTTAACTCTTGGTGCTTGGCGCCCACGCCTGAGGAGAGGCCTATTACAGCAGCGTCGTATCGTCCTCAGGGTGTCTAGAAACTCTAAGCATTAGGCAGGCTTGAAGCCTCCCGAGGGGTCACTCCCTCCATGGTCTTTCCTTCCCATGGGTATCGGGGAGCAACGTCGCTGATGACTTGCTTGGCTTCTGGCGATTTCGGCCCCCTCCACAGTCTTTCCTACCCGTGGGTATCGGGGGGGCGATGCCATCAGCGTCTTATACTAGCGACGCCCTACCTTGGCGACGCCATGTCTTGGCAATGCCTGGTGCGGTCAATCTATTGACTTTGGCCTTGGCGCTGACTTTGGCTTTGACTCTGGTCAACGCCTGAGGGCGGGACATTTGCTTTAGCGAAAAGCCCAAGGTCTCGCCCACGCCATCCACGTGGCATTTTCCATATTGCTGATGGGACGTTTTCCTGCTTGATTTGATCTTGACATTTTCTGAGCTTTTGATAAGATGTTCTCTTCTTCGCCGGCGCGTCGTACCCTCGGGGACTCTGTCGACATGACGTTCTCTAAATGATAACAAGTGACGCTAAAGGTCGTCCTCCTATCTCCTGACACGTGGCTTGATCGCGCGGTGCTCCTTTCGTGTCCTTTGGCGCCTCAACTGTAATGTTTGGGGTCTTTGAAATCCCGTACATGCACTCATCATCTCTGTGTTTTTGCATCTTCTTCGGACCGTTCCTCTTCCTTCCAAAGAGTTCTGTACCGTCCCGTATCCGGGCGTTGACAAAGTCAAGGTCAAAGTCAACGTCGGGGGTCAAAGTCGACATAAGGCGTCGCCTAGGTGAAGAGACGCCAAGTGCCAGCGTCGCCAAGAGGAAGAGTCGCCAAGGTCAAGGCGTCGCCTAGTTAAGGCATCGCCCAGTTAAGGCGTCGCCAAGGTCAAATGTCACAAAGGCAAGGCGATCACAGTATGGCTCCCCGATACCCATGGGTAGGAAAGACCATGGAGGGAGCGATGCCGTGGGAAGGCCTCAAATCTCGATAATCCGGGGTAGTAATAAAGAGAACAGAAAGGTGGCTTCAAGGCCACAGTGATAGCGCCAGTGTAGGGCAACCTGACTCGTGAAGTGCCCCTGCCGCCCCAGAGACGCCCTTGGGATAGATACGACTCAAGAGGAGGGTCACGCTCAGGGTAGCCAGGTGCAGGGCACGAGAGGAAGGCAGATACGCTCTCAAAGTGAGTGACTAGATGTTTGGGGGCATGAGTTGGCACCCAAAAAGTCACCTCTAGCGCAGATGCACTCCCAGGTAGGAGGACTCACACGAGGAGATACCCTTAGATGGGGTCACGGCGCTGTGAGGCCCTCCACGTGTACAGCAGCCAGGTCAGAATAGAAACGCCATTTTGTCAGGTACAAGGTAATTAAAGTTATTTAATACAGTTTCCGTTTTGAGCGTTTAAGGTACTATAAATGCTCCCAAGTGTTTTAAACGTCTTAAATGCGCTATGTTTTATAATTAAATGCGCTTTAAGGCGCTTTGAATGCGGGAGTAGATTAAATAGCGCTTTGAATGTTGGAAACGGGGTTCGAACTTTTGGCAAATTTTCCAAAAACTCTATAGTTGCTTGCTCGAGCTTCGAGGTTACGGACAAGGGACTAGGGGAAGATCTTTGCCAGAAGGAGAAAATATACACTAGACACAATTCACTTAACCACCTTCAGAGTACCCTTCAAGGTGCTCCGATACGGAGGTGCAATGTTTTTGGTGTTTCTTGCTGGCTGACTTGAGCGTCGAAGTGCAAACGGTCGCTAGGGCGCCCTTTTGTCCTTCTTTGCAGGAATCCACAGGTAACCAGTGGGAAGGAGTACCTAGCTGACGGTTGAGGTCGCGCACGAAGACGTCCCAGGTCAACCGGACGGAACATTTGGCGCCCACTGTGGGTCCGATGTAAAACATTGGTCCCATCGCAAGTTTGAAAAGATCTATCAAGTCACGATAACGTCTGACGAACAGGGCCCCGCCGCCAGTCTCTTACGATCTGTTTGATGTGAAGCAATACCAAGGGGAGAGTTTGAAGGAGTATATCAACCGCTTCGGGGCCCAAGTGGTGAAACTGGGCACGTCGGAGGAGCCCATGATTGTGTATGCCTTCAGGAAAGGCGTGTGTCCCGGCCCTTTTTGCAAATCTATTATTCGCAATCGCCCAAGGACTTTTGCTGAAATACGGCGTCAGGCAGTGGAACATATCGCCTCCGAAGGAGAGGTGTGCGAGAAGCGAACCAGCGTTGTGCCCTCACGCCCGGGGGCACACACGCGGGTTCAGCCTGTCAAGGTCAACGAGACCAGGATGGGAAGGAAGAAGTCAGAGGGGAGACGCCCCTATGAAGCAAGAAAACCCCAGCCCCGGGGTCCAGCAGGGGGCGATCGCCCGGCTAGGGAGAGGGCAAGGCCGGCGAGATACAACTTTGTAGTGGAATTGAAGGACCTGATCGCCGTGCCTAATATAGCTGAGAGGTTGAGGCGACCGGCGAAAACTGACAAGGTGTTAGGGCCACGGAAAGACTCTTGGTGCGAGTTCCACGAGGCCTTTGGTCATCACATTGACAACTGCCTCTCGTTGGGTTACCAGCTTGATGAGCTGGTGAGAAGCGGGTTTCTGAAGGATTACGTCGCAGATTCCGCCGCGACCGCCCTGCCGGCGCCAACAGAAGAGCAAGCGCACGAGATGCCCGTTCTCGACGAGGTTCACACCATTGCTGGAGGTTTTTCCGGCGGAGGACCCACCGCCTCCCAGTGAAAGAAATACGCAAGGGGGGTCAACTTGATAGAAGAAAGGATCTTGGGTGAGCCGTGGGAATCGGACCTCGTGTTGAGAGGGGATCTCCGAGACGTGGTGCCGCATGACAATGACCCCGTGGTCATTTCGGTTGTCACGGCTGGAAGAAAGGTGCACAGGGTTCTTGTCGACCAGGGAAGTTCAGCAGACGTCATGTTCTGGTCGACATTCAACAAGTTACGTTTGTCTCCCGACCTTTTGAGGCCCTACACAGGGTGCCTATATGGGTTTGCAGATAACCAGGTGGAAGTCCGAGGCTACCTGGAGTTGAGGACTACGTTCACGGATGGAGAGGCCTCGCGTACCGAAAGCATCCGGTACTTGGTCGTAAACGCCAACTCCGCCTACAACATTTTGTTGGGCAGACCGACGTTGAATAGGCTGAACGCAGTAGCCTCCACACGCCATATGAAGATGAAGCTGTCGGACCTCAGCGGCAAGGTGATAGTCATCAAGTCGGATCAGGAGGAGGCGCGGAAGTGTTATGAAAACAGCCTGAAAACGAAGAAAAGCGTGTTCATGGTGTTTGAGCGTCCGCCCAGTGCGGACACATCGATGATTGAGGCGACGCCCGCCGGGACAACGCCTGACGAGGCCACACCCGTGAAGGCGACGCACGAGTTAGATACACTCATGGAGGAGGGACCTGACGATACGGCGCCCGTGGACGAGGCGGCGCCCATTCAGGATAATAGCAGGGATCAACAGGCGACTAACGCCGTGGAGAGGGAGATTGGCGGCAAAACGTTTAAGTTAGGGCGTTAGGGCGTTTGCTGAGCCAAGAAGAGCAGGAGGGGGTGGCAGGGGTGATTTCACGCCACTTGGATGCTTTCGCATGGTCTGCCTCGGATATGCCCGGCATCGACCCGGATTTCCTATGTCATCACCTCAGCATGGACGCCACGGTCCGCCCCGTGCGCCAAAGAAGGAGAAAGTTTAACGAAGAGAGGCAGCTGGTGGTAAAGGAGGAAACGCAGAAGCTGCTTGGTGCTGGCCACATCAGGGAGATTCAATACCCTGAGTGGCTAGCCAACGTTGTCCTGGTGAAGAAGGCGAATGGGAAGTGGAGGATGTGCGTGGACTTCACGGACTTAAATAAGGCGTGCCCGAAGGACTCGTACCCACTACCCAGCATCGACGCGTTGGTGGATAGTGCATCCGGCTGCAAGGTGCTTAGCTTCCTGGATGCATTCTCTGGATACAACCAGATCAAAATGCACCCGAGAGATGAGAGCAAAACTGCATTCATGACAGAGACTTGCAGTTACTGTTACAAGGTGATGCCTTTTGGGCTGAAAAACGCGGGCGCCACCTACCAAAGGCTGATGGACAAGGTCCTAGCACCCATGTTAGGAAGGAATGTATACGCCTACGTGGATGACATGGTAGTGGCGTCGCAGGATAGGGCACAACACGTGGCAGACCTAGAGGAGTTGTTCGTCACCATATCCAAATAACGCCTCAAACTAAACCCTGAGAAGTGTTACTTCGGGGTAGAGGCCGGTAAGTTCATAGGTTTCATGCTCACGGAGAGGGGAATAGAGGCGAACCCCGACAAATGCGCAGTGATTATCGCCATGCGAAGCCCGACGTCAGTAAAGGAAATGCAGCAGCTGACGGGGCGGATGGCGCCGCTCTCAAAGTTTGTTTCTGCCGGGGAAGAGAAGGGGCACCCATATTTCCAGTGCCTCAAGAGAAATAGTCGCTTTGCATAGACTGACGAATGCGAAGCGGCTTTCATTAAGTTGAAAGAATACCTGGCGACGCCACCGGTCCTCTGCAAACCGGTAACAGGCGTGCCCCTCCGGCTGTACTTCACGGTGATAGAGCGGGCTATCAGCTCTGTGCTGGTCCAGGAGCAGGACCAGAGTCAAAAGCCCATCTATTTCGTGAGCAAGGCATTACAAGGCGCGGAGACGAGATACCAGGCGCTGGAGAAGGCAGCGTTAGCAGTGGTGTTTTCAGCCAGGAGGCTCCGTCATTACTTCCATAGCTTTACGGTGGTAGTGATGACAAACCTCCCTATACAGAAGGTGCTGCAGAAGCCTGACGTGGCTGGAAGAATGGTGCGCTGGGCGGTGGAGTTGTCAGAATTCAACATCCAGTATGAGTCTAGAGGATCCATCAAAGGGCAAGTATACGCGGATTTTGTGGCAGAACTCTCGCGCGGAGGTGAACAAGAGGTGGAGGCGGGCTCGCGGGGCTTGCTCTCGGTTGATGGCTCCTCCAATCTGCAGGGAAGTGGTGCGGGAATAGTCTTGGAGGGACCCAATGGTGTGTTGATCGAGCAGGCTCTGCGCTTCGCCTTCAGGGCAAGTAATAATCAGGCTGAATACGAAGCCCTGATTGCAGGAATGCTCCTAGCTAAAGAAATGAGCGCGCAGAATCTCTTGGTAAAGAGTGATTCCCAACTGATTACAGGGCAAGTGTCGGGTGAGTTCCAGGCCAAAGACCCACAGATGGCGGCATATCTGCAATACGTTCAACTGTTGAGAGGAACATTTAACGCTCTTGAGCTAGTACATGTCCCAAGGGAACATGATCCTGCCGGCAACTCGAACATGGAGGAATCGCTTCGTAGCACTCTTGGTCCCGTCTACGCGACTGCGTTTTCCACAGGATCACCCTTAGAACCTTCTCTTGGATCTCCAAACGTGACCTGCAAAACACACAGACGGCGCCTCTAGCGGCCGTTTGCACTCCGACGATCAAGTTAGTCCACAGAACCACCAAAGACTAGAAAACTAGTAGTGTGTGTGAAAAACTCTTGTACTCTATTTTTCGTCCCCCCTCAATCTCTCCCTGATTCTCTTTTATGTCTCTCTCTCTGTTTTTGGGCATAACAGAATTCTGTTATGCTTTTCTGGCATGTGTCAGAACCCTGTTGTGCTTTTCAGAGACAGTGTACCTGCAGAATCAGAGAGTGTGGGTGCTGTGCGTGTCCGCGCGTCTCTGCGCTGGGCTGCGCCTGTCTGTACCCTTAATGGTACGGAGTGCACTTTTGTCTGGACCGCACCCCTCTCAGATGGTGACACGTGGAGGCCTGCAACTCACATCTAACCACACACGTGTCACTTACTGGAAGGGCTCTAACGCTTTTCTTTGTGTGCCTAAGTTACGCCCTTGCAAAGTAACTTAGGATATTTCTCTTATCTGGGCAAATCGCATACTCTTCGGAGAACGTCGGGTGTGGCTGGTCTAGGCACACTCACCAAACGTTGCTCTCTGCGTAGGCGACTTACCCTTCACGATGCCACGCACGTCATGGGTGAGGGAATAACCAATCACTGACTGGTTTACGAGTTCCCTCAGGCCACTCTCGTGCATGATTCCCTGAGGTGTACTCATGCGAGATCCATGCGTAACGCTCTCGCTGGGAACCTCAGTCCCAGTTTAACTGCGTGTAACACGAGACCCCGATGACAATACACCCGATGACTGATCAATGTTTATTTGCTCCTCGCGTTCTGCCTTCAGGCGTTAGTCTGAGAACTGGTCTGTTGGTGGCCACTTGGCTACTGACCACCGATCACCATTCTGGATGATCTGTCCCCCGACCTCTCTGTCGCCTGATCTGTCGGTGGTCACTTGGTTACTGACCACCGATCACCGCTCTTGGCGATCGTCCCCCTGACCTCTCTGCCACCTGGTCCACGTGTCACCCTGCGAGTGGTCCACGTGGTTCTCTGTTGCTGACGTCATCGATTACCGATCACCGATCGGATCAGAACAAAATCCCAGAGCTGACCTGCTTGCCAAGCTGGCCAGCTCAGGAAAAGGGGGTAGACAGAGGACAGTGATCCAAGAGACGCTCAAAGCTCCGCGTAAGTTCGTGGAAGATAACAGGGTGGATGTCCTCTAAATTTGTACAGCAAGAGGGAGGCCAAGGAGTCATCGTTCTTTGACCCAAGATACGCTGAAGACGCCCCGCATCAGCGCATACGCGGATACGCCCGAAGAAGGGAGGCAGATGCAGATATGTGCCTTAGCCGAAGGAGACACCTGGATGACACCGTACAGACGGTATCTGGTGGATGGGGCTCTCCCAGCGGAGCCTGAGGAGGGTAAGAAGGTCAAGAGGAATGCCGCAAGATACACTCTGGTGGACGGAGTATTGTTCAGGCACGGGTTCACCCACCCTATCTTATCGTGCGTAAGTGGCGACGAGTGTACCAGAATAATGGCGGAGCTCCACGAAGGCATTTGTGGGAGTCACGTAGGGGGAAGGTCCTTAGCCTCTAAGGTGGTGCGCGCAGGTTTCTATTGGCCAACAGTAAAGGAAGATTGCGTGCGACACGCCCAGCGTTGCAAGCAATGTCAAAAACACGCTGACTGGCACAAGGCGCCGCCAGAAGAGCTGCGATCCATATACAGCCCGTGGCCTTTCCATACGTGGGGGATCGACATCCTAGGTCTATTCCCATTGGCGATAAGGTAGATGAAGTACTTGATTGTTGCTATTGAGTACTTTACCAAGTGGATAGAGGCGGAGCCCGTGGCCCAGATTACTGCGCACAAGGTGCAACACTTTGTTTGGAAGAACATTGTGTGCCGCTTTGGCGTACCTAGATGGCTAGTATCCGACAATTGAACCCAATTCGCCAGCCAGCAGTTGAGAAACCTGTGTGCAGAGGTAGGCATCAAGCAAGTGTTCGCATCAGTCGAACACCCCCAGACTAATGGGCAGGTAGAGTCAGCGAATAGAGTTTTGCAGAGGGGGCTAAAGAGAAGGCTAGAGAAGGCCAAAGGGGCGTGGGCGGAGGAAGTACCAAGGATCGTATAAGCATACCACACCACGCCCCAATCTTCTACCACGGAGACGCCTTTCAACTTAGTGTATGGGTCGGATGCGATGATCCCGGTAGAGATACACGAAAGCTCGCCACGTTTCCAAAACTTTGTGGTGGAGGAATCCAACGAAGAAAGGCAGGTGAACCTGGATCTACTAGACGAAGCCAGGGAGGAAGCCAGAATAAAAGCCCAAGCAGTAAAGAGAAGAGTAGAGCGACAATATAGCTCTAAGGTAAAGCCACGACAGTTTCAGATTGGCGACCTAGTTATGAGGAAAGCCCACCCATACGAGCTGGAGAATAAGCTGTCTCCCAAGTGGACCCTTAAGAATTACCGAGGCTAAGGGCAACGGTTCGTACAACCTAGAGACCTTGGAGGGGGGTCCCATTCCGCGTAGCTGGAATGCAGCCAAGTTGAAGTTTTATTTTAGTTGACTTATGTAAGCAGCCATGTAACGATCTTGTTGAAGGGGACACTCTTTTTCCCTTTCGGGGGTTTTTTAATGAGGTCACCCGAATAAAAGGAAAAAGAAGTTCGTGAAAAACCTTGCCTTGGTTTTTAGTCTTTATCTTTTTTCTGTTTGAAGAAAGAAGGCGTTGCCCACAAAGAAGGCGTCGCCAAGAGAAAGCGTCGCCAAGAGAAAGCATCGCCAAGAGAAAGCGTCGCCAAGAAGAAGGCTTCGCCAAGTTAAGGCGTCGCCAAGAGAAAGCGTCACCAAGAAGAAAGCGTCGCCAAGGTAGAAGGCGTCGCCCAAGCGCAGGCGCCGCTAAGAAACATGACGGAGGAAAAACGCACACTATATGAGGTGTGTGCAAAAGTAAAGCGGTGTTACGGAAACCAAGCATGGTATAGTAGAGTTAAATTTACAAGTAGTGTTCGAGATAAACGGGAGTAATGCGAATAGGGCAAACATTACAAGCCTTGTGCTCGTACAAAAAACACAAACGAACCACTCTTCAGTGGCCGTCGGAGTCGGCACGGGAGGAAGACGAAGCCCCGCTCTCAGCCCGCAGAGCCCGGATAAGTTGTGACCTCCGCTCTTGGTTTATCTTCGAACCTGCACCAAGGGAGACGAACGTGTCAGAGACACCATGAAGCAAAACACACGCAGTTAGAAAGCGTCAAAGGCGGAAGTTTCTAGGGCAGCGACTCATACATATATACTTCTCTAGGGTTCCGACGTTAAACTCCAAACTGATCAAGGTGGCGGAGTCGAAACCTCCCGCCTCAACAAGGATCCGGCAAACCACCTGGTCATTCGGGGCTAGCTTCTTGAAGGGTTTGGACTTGAGGGCCCTCGTCTCCCTCACCCAGTACAGTGGAAAACCTTCTAGGGCGGAGGGAACAAGATCAGAGCAACAGATTTTGATGAACCTGCCCTTCCACCCAGCAAAGGATTCGGCACCTTCGCCTGTTTCCTCTTGGACCATTGTGGGGGGAAGAGAAGTAGCATTTGGAGGGTTGTCCCTAAAGGAATCCTCTCCCTGGGGCGATGCCGCTCGCAGGATGGGAACCCTCGCAGCTTTCCTCCTCTTAAAAGGCGCCACGCCATCAGAGTCCTCATCGTCGGATATAATCTCCAAAACCCTTTTTCCTTTGTCAAGGGGGGTTGGAGCCGGTGATGAAGCCACAGCCAGAGGAACGGCGGCGATGGGCGGAGGAGAGTTGGGTATTGGAAGCACTAGGAGGCTGTGTGAGGATGGTGAAGATGAGCCTAGTGGGGCTTCGGTAGTGGTTGGTGGCGGTAAGGGCAAGGTTAATGAAGGGTTTGGGTCAGCAGCAGGGGCGGAGGAGGCGCCAGCCTTGGCGGCACGAGCAGCCTTCATGCTTTCGCCAAAACCATCCTCTTGGAAGCGTCCATCACTGATCCTACATTCAGACAAACCCAATAGCAGAAGTTAAGGCCAAAGCAGTTATAGAAACTCACAAAGCGCGCAGATGAACGAGACGTAAGGCACTTAGCACAAAGGAAAACAAGTGGAAGAGGCCGATAGAGCGAGCATGATGCAGTAAAATACAGATAACAGAGGGCAATAAGAGAGGAGTCTCCCTACCAAAGTAAGTGGTCAGGGAGTGGGCGTTGTACTCGCTCGCGATGAGTTTCAGTGTGTCGAAGACAATCCCCAGGCCAGCCAAGGCCTTGCATACCTCCCTATCAGCAGGGGATAGCTCATCCAGGGCCTTGGCCTTGAGCAGCTTGGGGTGCTCCGTCCAGTACAGGGGGGAGCCGTCCAAGGCTGTGGGGTCGTGCTTGGCGCAGCACACCCTGAAGAATTTTCCCTTCCAGCTTCTGTACGAGTTCTGGAAGAGAGAAAGAAGGATCCTACCTGCGATCCCGGAGAAGCTTACCCAAAAGCTTTTCCCCTGTTTCTTCACCTCGAAGAAGTGTAAGAAGACATCCACAGAGGGGAGGATGCCTAGATATCCGCAAAGAATTTGGAAGGCCCGAACGAATGCCCAGCTGTTGGGATGTAACTGGGCCGGGGCTGTGTTGATTTCTGTGAGAAGTTCCTTCTCGAAGGGTGTGAATGGAAGGCGCACCCCGATGCGTTTAAATACCATTTGATACATGAAGAAGAAAGAATCCCCTTTCCTGGGTCTGTCATCTGCGCAAACAGGTTCCCCAGGTTTGCCGGGATGAACAGAAATGTGTGCATCATGGGTACGGCAGAAAGCATTAAAATTGTACAAGTGGGGATCACCGCGATGGTTCTCCAGGTCCTGAATGGTTGTCAGAGTGGTGCATTCACTTAAGAGCTCGTCAGGGGCCCATGAATAGAAGGCTTTATAGTTGGTCTTGGGGGGAGAACCAGACCTTGATTTCGGGCGCACCATGATGCGGATAAATAACTGGAGAAAGAGGAAAGGAAAAGGGTTTTAACAAGTGATGCCAAGACAGAAAAGGAGACAAAACCCTAGAAAAATGCCACCCACGCGAGAAAACCCAGAAAGGAGGAGAAGGGAACGGAGAAGAATGGAGGAGAGGAAGAACACAGAAATGCAGAAACATTAACAGTCCCAGGCAGTTCAATATGCAACGATGCAATGCAACGAAGAAGAAGAGTAAGGGAGGTGGAAAAATCATACCTTTGATGTCGAGGTGTGGAAGGAAGGGAAGTGTGAAGGAAGGAGTAGTGATTGCAGGGAAAGGGCTCGAAGACGATGAACAATGCAGAAAGGCAAAGAGAATGGATGAAAAAGTGGTTTGAGCGCGGGGTTTTGGGTAACTTGAACGTTCCATTTGCAACCCAAGAGGCGCTAATCGGGGACCTTGTGATCGTGCCGCGTGTCAAAGGATTAAGCACTCTAGGGGAGCGCGAGGGACTCTAGAGATTAGCCGTGTGATGAGCCACGTGGCACGCGATTAAGCGTGACCCCCAAAAGGTGTTACTTTCCTCGCTTCAGAGGATGTCCAATCAGCCATTAAGGGCACCCCCATGGTTCAGAGAGTGTCACGTCAATAATTCGAGAAGTGTTGAGTCAGCAGGGAATGACACGTCACCAGGGTGACACGTGGACGGTGTGGGCGAGGCCTTAGTCTTTGCGCTGAAGACAAGTCTTCAGCTTAAGACTGGGGGGCTTGTGTACCGTCCCGTATCCGGGCGTTGACAAAGTGAAGGTCAAAGTCAAAGTCAGGGGTCAAAGTCGACATAAGGCGTCGCCTAGGTGAAGAGACGCCAAGTGCCAGCGTCGCCAAGAGGAAGCGTCGCTTAGTTAAGGCATCGCCCAGTTAAGGCGTCGCCCAACCAGGGCGTCGCCAAGGTCAAATGTCACAAAGGCAAGGCGATCACAGTGTGGCTCCCCGATACCCATGGGTAGGAAAGACCATGGAGGGAGCGATGCCGTGGGAAGGCCTCAAATCCCAATAATCCGGGGTAGTAATAAAGAGAAGAGAAAGGTGGCTTCAAGGCCACAGTGATAGCGCCAGTGTAGGGCAGCCTGACTCACAAAGTGCCCCTGCCGCCCCAGAGACGCCCTTGGGATAAATACGACTCAAGAGGAGGGTCACGCCCAGGGTAGCCAGGTGCAGGGCACGAGAGGAAGAAAGATACGCTCTCAAAGTGAGTGACTAGATGTTTGGGGGCATGAGTTGGCACCCAAAAAGACACCTCTAGCGCAGATGCACTCCCAGGTAGGAGGACTCACACGAGGAGATACCCTCAGATGGGGTCACGGCTCTGTGAGGCCCTCCACGTGTACAACAGCCAGGTCAGAATAGAAACGCCATTTTGTCAGGTACAAGGTAATTAAAGTTATTTAATACAGTTTCCGTTTCGAGCGTTTAAGGTACTATAAATGCTCCCAAGCGTTTTAAACGTCTTAAATGCGCTACGTTTTATAATTAAATGCGCTTTAAGGCGCTTTGAATGCGGGAATAGCTTAAATAGCGCTTTGAATGTTGGAAACGGGGTTCGAACTTTTGGCAAATTTTCCAGAAACTCTCTAATTGCTTGCTCGAGCTTCGAGGTTACGGACAAGGGACTAGGGGAAGATCTTTGCCAGAAGGAGAAAATATACACTAGACACAGTTCACTTAACCACCTTCAGAGTACCCTTCAAGGTGCTCCGATACGGAGGTGCAAATTTTTGGTGTTTCTTGCTGGCTGACTTGAGCGTCGGAGTGCAAACGGCCGCTAGGGCGCCCTTTTGTCCTTCTTTGCAGGAATCCACAGGTAAGGAGTACCTAGCTGACGGTTGAGGTCGCGCACGAAGACGTCCCAGGTCAACCGGACGGAACAAGTTCTTCCTGCGTTCTTTTCTCGTTGGAATTTCCCTTCTGTATTTCTACCGCATCTTTTCTCCTTTGATCTTCTAGTTCCTTCACTGACAGCTTGTGCCAACATGTCTAGCAATCCTCCTACCCCTAGAGTCATCCCTAAGGATCTTTATGTGTGGGCTTCGTGCGAACTCCTCGACGAGTGCTCTAGCTTACTTTCCGCCAGGGCCCTGAGGGAACATGTGGGGGACCCGTGTTCCTATGATCATCGTGCCTTCGCGAAGAGGCATGATGACGATATCGCCGTGCTCCCTTGCACCTTAGGGGAGCCGGTGTGTGGGGATGAGCGGGCCAACAATGGAGTCCCTTTCTTCTACTTTTACCAGGTGGTCTTCAAAAGCTTCGGCGTGCGCCTGCCCTTCTCTAGGTTTGAGAGGGAACTGTTGACGAAGATTAATGCTGCCCCGGCCCAGCTGTACCCTAACAGCTGGGCTTTCGTCAAAGCCTTCGACATACTATTTGGTTTCCTGGGGTGCGCTCCCTCTGTGGACATCTTCCTTCACTTCTTTGAGGTGAAGAGGCAAAGGGCAACCTTTGGGTAACCCTCAGCAATGTTCCCGGCAGGGTCCTCCTGACCCCCTTCCAGCACTCCTTCACAGGGTGGAAGGGCAAGTTCTTTAAGGTATGCTGTTCTGATCTCGTGCCTTCCGCCCTGGACGGCTTTCCACTGTACTGGGTGAGGGAGACAAGAGCCTTGAAGTCCAGGCCTCTTAAGAGATATCCTTTGAACGACCATGAGGCTTGTAAGATCTTGGCCGGGGCGGGGGGCTTTGACGCTGCCGCCTTGATAAGTCTGGAGTACAATGCTGAGGCCTTGGAGAAATATATATGTACGAGAGATTACCTTAAAACCTCCCATCCTTCGCCTCTACTGTCTTTTTGCATGACTAACCTTGTGGTGTCTTCACCGTGTTTGTCTCCTTTGGTGCAGGTTCGAAGATAGACCGACAACAGAGGTCACAGCTTGCCCGGGCGTTGAGGGCCGAGAACGGGGCTTCATCATCCTCCCGCTCAGACTCCGGAGGCCACTGAAAGGTGGCCTGATATTGCTTTTCATATGAACATAGGTGGCGTACATGATTGCCCCATTTGTCTAATCTGCCGTTATCACGAACTTTATCTATAACGCTAACTCTTGAGCTATACTTTGGTTTCGTCTAAGCGCTGCCCATTTTATTTTTGCATACTCTCGTCTACTTCTGCTTCTTCTGCCATGCTGCGTGCGTTATCTCTGGCACTCCCTCCATTGTGTTTAGGAGGGTTTATTTTACCTGTACTGAGTGTCCACGCTTAAAGGGAGACCTGCTTTGGGTGCCCTTTGCGTGTCTAACACTAGGGGAAAAATCGCGCTTTGGTGCCCGTGCCCATGGAGAGGCCTGTATAACAGCGTCGTATCGTCCATGGAGCGTCTCGAACACCAAGACAACTGATCCCTTCTCTCTTCGGTGCTTGATGCCCACGCCTGAGGAGAGGCCTATTACAGCAGCGCCGTATCGTCCTCAGGCCGGCTAAAAAACACCAAGTCGAAGTGCTCCCATCTTATACCGGTGCTAGTTATTCATACATGAGGAGGGGGCGTCCCAAAGGAATCCCTTAACCCATGCTCAAGGACTAAAACATCCGGGTGTTACCTTGTATTGGACATACCTGTCATCTTTGACCTTTAGGCGAACACACGTGTTCTTACTACTTGGTTTGGATTTTGATGTCTGCGCCTTGCTTAGGCGACGCCTACGTTTGGCAACGCCCCCCTCTTGGCGATTCCCCATCTTGGCGACGCTTCATCTTGGCGACGCCTCATCTTGGCGACGCCTCATCTTAGCGATACCTGACGCTGCCTTGGGTCTTTGTCTTTTATCTCTTTAACCTTTGGTCTTTATACTTTGAGTGGGGGGAGAAAAACTGAGACAAAGTTTACTCGAACTTCTCTTTTACTTGGGTGACCTCATTAAAAAACCCCCGAGAGGAAAAAAGAGTTTGCCCTTTACAATTCGTATTTCGTTATTCGTAATTTAACTAAAATAAAATTTTAAATTTGCCGCATTCCAGCTGCGTGGAATGGGACCTCCTTCCAAAGTCTCTAGATCGTGTTATTGCTATAAGGTGATGCCGTTTGGGCTGAAGAACGCGGGGCCACGTACCAGAGGCTGATGGATCGAGTACTTGCACCGATGCTGGGAAGGAACGTGCAAGCCTACGTCGATGACATGGTCGTGACCTCGCAGGAGAAAAGCAAGCACGTTGCAGACTTGGAAGAATTGTTCACGACGATCGCCAAGTTCAAGTTAAAGCTCAATCCGGAGAAATGCATTTTCGGCGTGGAGGCTGGAAAGTTTTTGGGTTTCCTCTTGACTGAAAGAGGAATAGAAGCCAACCCAGACAAGTGTGCCGCCATCTTGGCGATGAGGAGCCCGGCTACAGTGAAAGAAGTCCAGCAGCTAACAGGTCGGATGGCAGCCCTATCTCGCTTCGTGTCAGCTAGCGGAGAAAAGGGGCATCCCTATTTTCAATGTCTGCGGCGCAATAATAAGTTTGCTTGGACGAAAGAATGCGAGGAAGCTTTCGTCAAACTGAAGGAGTATCTGGCGAGCCCGCCGGTTTTGTGCAAACCGCTGGCGGGAATCCCTCTCAGGTTGTATTTTGCTGTGACCGAGAGGGCGGTGAGTGCGGTGCTCGCCCAGGATCAAGATCAGGCTCAGAAGCCTATTTATTTTGTGAGCAAGGTGTTGCAGGGCCCAGAAACGAGATATCAGGCCCTGGAGAAGGCTGCGCTGGCTGTGGTGTTTTCGGCGAGGAGGTTGCGCCACTACTTCCACAGTTTCACAATACTGGTGATGACTGACCTGCCCATCCAGAAGGTCTTGAAGAAACCCGACGTTGAGGGAAGGATGGTGAAGTGGGCGGTAGAGTTGTCAGAGTTTGATATTAAGTACGAGCCCCGAGGCCCGATCAAGGGGCAAATCTTTGCAAATTTCGTGGTTGAGCTCTCATCAGAGGCGACGCGGGTTGAAGGAGACGATTTCCGTTGGGTACTTTCGGTGGATGGATCGTCGAACCAGCAGGGCAGCGGTGCTGGAGTCATATTGGAAGGACCCAACGGCGTGCTGATCGAACAATCGTTGAGATTTGCCTTCAAAGCCAGCAACAATCAAGCAGAGTATGAGGCGCTGATCGCCGGGATTTTGCTGGCCAAGGAGATGGGAGCTAGGGTGCTGATGGCTAAGAGTGACTCGCTGCTAGTCACGGGGCAAGTAACAGGCGAGTTCCAGGCTAAAGATCCACAAATGGCGGCTTACTTGGCGTATGTGCAGGAATTGAAGAGTTCCTTTGCCTCCTTTGAAGTAGTACATGTGCCCAGAGAGCAGAATGCCCGAGCTGACTTGCTTGCTAAGCTCGCCAGCTCAGGCAAGGGGGGTAGGCAGAGGACGATGATTCAAGAAACTCTGAAGAAACTCTGGACGGTGATTCCGATTGTGCTTGGGACAACTCAGCAGCCACTTTTCCTTTCTCTTTGTTGGCCTCGTCCCTCGCCTTTTCAACTTGCCCAAGAAGTTTCTCTCGGTCGATCGACCTCTGCTCCAGTTTTTGCACCTTAGCGGCGTCAGCTTTCATGAGAGCCTCCAGGTCGACCGCCTTGGCGCGAAGAGGCACAATTTTGCTTTCCAGCTCGACTTTCTCTTGGGCAAGTTCGTGAACTTTGCGGCGAAGGTCAGTAGCCTCCTTGCGCGCCAGCCTGAGCTCGGTATTCATTGCATCCTCCACTCGGGAGTGTTCGATTTCTGCGAGCGTCAGGCTGAAGGACAACTTCTCCACCTCGATCTTCATGGTGCTGTTCTCGGTTTTGAGGTTGAAGAGGTCGTCTTGGAGCCTCCTGGTTGAGCCTTCCACATCCCTGGTTATGATCGCTGGGATATCCTCTGCTATGGTTTTCAGTTTGGCAGTTAGAGGTTCCCACATCTTTGTGACCTCAAGGGGAAGGTTTGCTGCTTGGAGAGGCGCCAGGTGGGCTTGTTGTGGGTTCTCGTCGCCACCTTCCTTAGCAGGTTCTTCAGTAGTTGCTTCCTGGCATGGCGACGCAATCGGGGATTCGGTAATCAGAATCGGAGAGGTATGAGCAACCTCATTCCCGATTGGAACATTTTCTGCAGCTGAAGTGTTTGAAGGGGGGCCTCCTCCGGCTGACACGTATGGCGTAGAGGCGCTTGGGGGGTCCTCCAGGAAATTTGGCTCTTGGGCCTCAGCTGCAGGTGGCGCAGTGGCCAGTTGAACCGCTTGGACTGGTGAGGAAGGAGCCTGTGGTGTTGGCGATGTTGGAGGAGGAGCAGGCGTTAAAGGTGGTGTTGAGGATGGAAGAGGGGGTGGAGCAGGTGGTGAAGAAGGTGCCACCCTCTTCCTCTTCGTAACGAGGCCATCCTCGGTGACCTCGTCATCCTCTTCTTCCTCCTCATGGATGACTTGAGGGGCTTTCCTTTTAGGTCTCTTAAGGACCAATTTTTTGCGTTGGGCGGGTTCCTTGGGTGGTGATCGCCCTTGGACAATGGCGGCCTCCACCACCGAGTTGGGCACCGTTTGGGAACCGGTCGCCAACCCGTGGTTTCGGGCGAGTGCCTTTAGTTCGGCGAGCATGTTCCTGGGCAACATGTTGTCTGCAGGGGACGAAAATGCATGGGTTAACTCAAGGAAAACAGATAAGTGCATAAGGTAATAAACAGCAAAGCAGATGATATGTGCAGAAAAAGTAAAGCCAAAGTCTTGTGCATAACGCACAAGACGCCCAGAAACAGCTAAACAAGAAGCAGTATCAAAGCAAGAGTTTAATGTCCTAACCTATTCGAATTTCTAGCTGATCTTCGTAGAATTCGAAGCATATCAAGGTGGTGGTGAGGAAAGTTATATTGGCATCCGCCACCTTCTTCCAGAAGAGACAGAGGTCTCTGTCCAATGCTCCCATGCTATCAGGACTTCTGGGCCTCCTGAAGCAGCTCTTGGACTCCTTTTTCCCCTTGTCCACCCAGTACAAGGGGAAGCCATCGAGAAGGGAGGTGTCCTTGTCGTTTGCACGTACTTGGACGAATTTCCCCTTCCAGTCTTTCTACGATTACTGGAAGATGGTAAAAATGGATCTCCCAGCAATCGCGTTCAAGCTGATCCACAGGCGGTCTCCTGGGTGCTTGGCTTCGAAAAGGAATAAGAACACGTCCACCGACGCGGGCAACCCCAGGTGGGCGCACATTACTTGAAAAGCTCGAACAAACGCCCAGCTGTTGGGGTGGAGCTGGGCGGCAGCAATGTTGAGCTCGGTAAGAAGTTCCCTCTCGAATCGGGTGAAAGGGAACCTGAGCCTGACCTTCTTGAACAAAGTCGTATAGACAAAGCAGAAGGGCCCGTCGGCGCTTACTTTGTCATCAGCACACACGGGCAGGTCGGCAGGGCAAGGCAGCACCATCATCTTTTCGTCGTGCTCCTTGTGAAACGATTGGTAGATCTCGTCCCCCTTAGTCAGCCGCAAGACTGCTCCCGCAGTGTTCACGGAGGATGTCTCTTTCAGAAGGGTTGAGTTAGCCCAGGGGTATAAAGTTTTGAAGTCTGGCAGGGGAACGGGGGCTCCTCCAGCGTTAGGTGGAGTCGCCTGGGCCAGGACAGGTTGGGAAGACGCAGGCCTCTCAGCCTGCGAAGATGAAGCGCCACGAACTTGTGTTGAGTCGTGTGCTTGTGAAGGAAGGTTTCGTGCTGAAGGAGGAGGGTTCGGGGTAATCTTTGTGCGAGTCATGATAGCAGCTGCAAAGGAAGAAGAAAGGAAAAATGATCAGGGGGTTACAGAGGCTGACTCGATCATAGAAGGAAGGTGAAAAACGAACGAATGTAGGTTCGTTGCGACGATTGACAAAGCCCTAAGTTACGCAGAAGGAGAAATGGAAAAACAACCCACAGCGTATGCACCAAGCAGTTACAGGATGATGCAAATCGGTGAAAATGCAAGGAAAACCAGCAGATGAAGGAAAGTAGTTACCTTTCGATGATCAGGAAGACGATGGAGGAAGATGGTGATCTAGAGCGTTGAAGAGCGTTGAGAGTTTTCGCAGAAGGAAGTTAGAGCGTTTGCAAGCACGAAGAAAGTGATGGAACAGTGGAGCGAAATGGGTTTAAGGGTTTTCGAAATGGTTTTAGGAAGCGCAAACGGCAAATGAAGAGAGCCGTTGATGAAGCCACGCGTCAGACGATGAGTGAGGGGTTTGGTAGGGCGTCAGAGCAGCAGAAGGTACAACCGCTTGGAATTCTGCGTCAGTGCCACGTAGATCGATGTTAACGAAGGCTCTTTCAGTCTTTTCGCTAAACAAGTCTTCGCTTAAGACTGGGGGGCTTGTGTACCGCCCTGGTGGTCGGGTGTGATGACGTGGCATCCTCCTACAGTATAGGCGTATTGACAAGGCGCCAGGTTGGCAGAAGGGAAGGAAGTCGGGGGGCTCGTGTAGTCGCCAGTTGTTATGTTGGCGTGTTCCGATTTCCAGCTTACCAGAATCGGCGATCGCCAGGTTGAAGATGAAGTCGCCAGATGTAGATTCAGGCGACCTAGTCATTGGAGATCGCCAGAGCGAGCACATCGCCGAAGATGAAGGAGAAGCAGATTGTGAAGGCGGCCGGCGAGACCACAGGGAAGGTGTATGAAGGCCCCTAACTCGCCAGTTCCAGTAGAGATCGCACTCCTAAGTTAGCTATGCACTGGGCAGTACCATGCATAAGTAACTTAGCCAAAATGAGAGTAGAAGCAGCGCCAAGTCAGGGAGCCTCCAGATGATGGCACGTGTACAGTTGGATGTGAGCCACGTGTCCAAATCTGTAACTGCCAGGAGAGAGAAAGCTACCAGGTATATAAGAGTTCTTAACAAACTTTCTGAGGTACGCACGTTCAGTTTATACACTTTACGCTTACGAGTGATAGAGCTGACTGTGAGAGAGGATTTGCACGGTTCTTGTTCTCTTAGTTTTTGGTGATACCGTCACTGACTTGAGCGTTGGAGTGCGATCGGCCGCAGCGGCGCCGCTCTGTTTCTTTGCAGGTTCTTCAGGTAGATCCCGGAGAGGAACGGAAGTGAGAAGCGGTGCGCACGTCGATCCTTTGACGAGGCGGTTTCCAGCGTTCCGGTCAACAGGCAGGATCACATTCACACCCCTATTCTACAAAAGAAATAAGAAGAGCCATTTTATTATACTCTTGTCCCAAAGCTCTTGCCATACTCCTAGTAATTCGTTGGGCTTGGGCCCCTTGTTGGGCTTGGACCCCTTGATGGGCTTGGGCCCCTTGTTGGGCTTGGGCTTCATGGCCTAGAGCATCCTCTACTTGGTTTCCATCATCGGGGAACAGCTTACCCGAGTATGCACGATGAAGCAAGTGAAGTAGATCATGATGGCGGCCGGCGAGACCACAGCGAAGGTGTGTATGAAGACACCCGTACTCACCACGCAGAAGAGATCACGCTCCAAGGCAGTTATACGCTGAGTTGCTTCCTGCATAAGTAACTTAGCCGAAAGCCTGAAGAGTAAGAGGTGACGCTCAAGTCAAGGATGCTCCAGATGGTGACACGTGTACAACTGGATGCAAGCCATGTGTCCAGATGTGTAACTGTCAGGAGAGAGAAAATGCACAGGTATATAAGGAATCCTAACGAACTTCTGAGGTACACGCGCGTTTTAGAAAACTTCTTTTACGCTTGCGAGAACTTGAGTACGCTGAGAGAGAATTTTGCACGGTTCCTGAAGTTCTTAGTTTTCTCTTAGTATTTTGGTGGTTCAGTCGCTGACTTGGGCGTCGGAGCGTGATTGGCCGCAGCGGCGCCGTTCTGTCTTTTGCAGGTTCCTGAGGTGAATCGAGGTGAAGGACGGAAGCTAGCACGGTGCAAAGTCGATCCAGATTTGACGAGGCGAGGCTCTTGCATTCTGGTCAACAGGCAGGATCATCAGGCGCCCACCGTGGGGCCGTGTAAAACCTGTCCCCATCCACAGCGTGAGTTCTTGGAGTTTCTGCAGTTTCTGTGTGGTTGTGTGCTGGTGCAACCATTTTCCGTCGTTCATTCAAAGCTTTGTTCGGTAAATTCGTGTTTTCCACCGTTCGTTCGAGTTTTGTTCGGAGAATTGAGGTTTTTCCCCGTTTGTTTGAGTTCTTGTTCGGTGAGGTGAAGTTTTTCACCGTTTACGCGAGTTTCAATCGGTGAGATCGAAGCTTCGCCGTTCGTTCAGACTTTTGACCGGTGAATCAGAAGTTTTGGTGGATAAGTGGTAGGTTCGTGCTAAGATTGCAAGTTTCTGTGGAGGTTCTTGCTGCTGTGATTGCGTTCTTGAAAGTTCTTTGGAGTTTACGAAGTTTTGACCGGTTGATTGCTGGATCGATCGTTTCGCTGGTGAAGGTTTTGTTCGTTGAGCTTTGGTTTGCTGAGTTTTCATGAGAAAGATGAGAAGCAACCGTTCAAGTCCAGTTGTGCCAGTTGCTGCTGAAGGCGCCATGACCATGGCGCAGATGATGGAGATCATGCGTGCACTGCAGGCGACCGTGGAGGCCTCGCTCGTAGAGCAGGCAAAGATGCATGAGGACCTAGTTGCCTCACAGGCCAGGAATGAAGAGCTCAGCAAAGTGACTGAGGAGTTGCGCCAAGCTCTTCAAGAGCAGAGAGGCCGCCCAGTCGCTGAAGAGGTCGCACCGTCGTCGCCACCTCGCGTTTTCCCTATGCCATTTGCTCAGGCGATCACAGACACGCCTATCCCTGCGAGCGTGGTACCCGTGAAGGCTACTTTCACCGGCGTGGAGGATCCTGAGACACATCTCACCACGTTCCACACGCAGATGATTCTGTCAGGAGGCTCGGATGTTGTGTATTGCAAAATGTTTGTGAGCACGCTCCAGGGAACAGCGCTGGAATGGTTTGTGAGCCTGCCTACAGGTCACATAACCAATTTCCAGCAGTTTTCGAAGATTTTCGTCGAGCAGTACATTGTGAGCAAAGCGCCACCCAGGGTGTCTTACGACCTGTTCGACATAAGGCAATACCAGGGAGAGTCCCTTAGGGACTATCTGAATCGTTTTGGAGCATAGATGGTCCGCTCGCCTGCGAAAGACGAGGAGATGCTGGTGTACGCCTTCAAAAAGGGCATGCTGCCGGGACCTTTCTGTGAGGCACTGATCAGGGCTCACCCCGCCACGTTTGCTGAAGTTAGGCGACTTGTGGTGGCCCACATCGCCGATGAGAGTGAGGTCGCCGAGAAGAGAGGGAGCGTGGCCCCCGCTAGGCCACGTGCCCAGACCAGGATCCAGCCACAGAGGGTGCTGGAGACAGCGGCGGCCAAGAGGGATCAAAGGACCCGCCATCCTTACGATCCAAGGAAAAACAAGGGCAGGGGCCCAGGGCACCCCAGGGAGTACAATCGCCCACCAAAGCATAAGTTTGTCATGGGGTTGGCGGACCTGATCGCCATCCCCAATATAGCAGCCAGGCTCAAGGCACCCGAGAAAGTGGGGGACAAGGTGTTAGGACCAAAGCCAGACGCCTGGTGCGAATTCCACCAGGGTTTTGGTCACACCGTCGATTCATGTTTGGCACTGGGATACCAGCTCGACGACCTGGTCAAGAGCGGTTTCCTGAATGATTAGCTGCTGGACAGGAGGACGGGGTGCGCGTCGAGCTCCCAGCCGGCAGGTGGTGAGGCTCAGCAGCACGAGATGCCCACTCATGGAGAGATCCACACCATCGCAGGAGGTTTCTCGGGTGGTGGATGCACCGCATCACAGAGGAAGAAGTATGCAAGGTCTGTGATGACGGTGGACATGTTCGAGGACCACTCGCCAGATGTGGACATCACGTTCACAAGAGAAGATCTCAGGGACGTTGTGCCTCATGACAACGACCCCATAGTCATCTCGCTTGTTACAGCGGGGAGGAAGGTCCACAGGGTTCTGGTGGACCAAGGAAGCTCGGCAGATGTGATGTTCTGGCCGACTTTCACACAGCGGCAATTACCCCTTGACCAGCTGAGGCCCTATGGAGGGTGCTTATACGGTTTCGCTAGTGACCAGGTGGAGGTAAGGGGGTACATCGAGTTAAGAACTACGTTCACAGATGAGGCGGGCTCGAGGACGGAGAAAATCAAGTACCTCGTCGTGAATGCTCCCTCAGCATATAACATTCTGTTAGGAAGACCAACACTCAACAGAATAGGAGCTGTGCCCTCGACCCAGCACATGAAGGTGAAGTTGCCGTCTATGGAGGGGGTGGTGATCACCATTAAATCTGACCAGAAGGAAGCTAAGAAGTGCTATGAGAATAGCCTGGAAAATAAGAGGTCAGTAAATTACATCACTACCACCCCGCCTCCCGGTGTGAAGCCTAGGTCGGCGGCGATGGAGGTGGTCGGCGGAGGCGATGTCACCATGCTGGATGCTGAGAATGAGGGAGAGAACGTCGATCGGGAAGAAGAGGCGAGGAACCGCCCGGAGGAAGCGAGGGAACTGGGAATCGCCAGGGCGGTGATCGCCAGGGAATCTAGACCCAAACCCGTCGAGGAGTGGCTCGAAAGGGAGATCGGGGGAAAGGTATTCAAGCTGGGGAGATCCTTGGAGGCTGAGCTCCAAGACCAGATCGCCAAGGTGATAGAGCGGCATCTGGATGCTTTTGCATGGTCTGCTTCAGACATGCCGGGAATCGACCCCGACTTCTTGTGCCATCGCCTAGCAATGGACAACCAGGTCAGACCAGTGCGGCAGAGAAGAAGGAAGTTTAACAAGGAGAGGAGGCAGGCGATCAGGGATGAAACACAGAAGCTTCTCGCCACAGGCCATATCAGGGAAGTTCAGTATCCTGAGTGGTTGGCCAATGTCGTGCTGGTGAAGAAAAGCAATGGGAAGTGGCGCATGTGCGTCGACTTCACTGACCTGAACAAGGCTTGCCCAAAGGATTCGTATCCTTTGCCAAGCATAGACGCCCTGGTCGACAATGTTGCAGGGTGCAAGTTGCTGAGTTTCCTGGACGCCTTCTCGGGGTACAACCAGATAAAGATGCATCCCATGGATGAAGAGAAGACCGCCTTCATGACCGAGAGATCGTGCTACTGCTACAAGGTGATGCCTTTCGGGCTGAAGAACGCGAGGGCCACGTACCAAAGATTGATGGATAGGGTACTTGCACCAATGCTGGGAAGGAATGTGCAAGCGTACGTAGATGATATCGTCGTAACCTCGCCAGAAAAGAGCAAGCACGTTGCGGACCTGGAGGAGTTGTTCACCACAATCGCCAAGTTCAGGTTAAAGCTGAAACCCGAGAAGTGCATTTTTGGCGTGGAGGCAGGGAAGTTCTTGGAATTCCTCTTAACTGAAAGAGGAATAGAGGCAAATCCTGATAAGTGTGTTGCCATCTTGGCGATGAGGAGCCCGGCTACCGTGAAGGAGATGTAGCAACTTACGGGTCGGATGGTCGCCCTGTCTCGTTTCGTAACGGCTAGCGGAGAGAAAGGCCATCCGTACTTCCAGTGTTTAAGGCGAAATAATAAGTTTGCCTGGACGAAGGAGTGTGAAGAAGCCTTCGTCAAGCTTAAAGAGAACCTGGCGAGCCCGCCGGTTTTGTGCAAACCGTTGGTGGGAACCCCTCTCAGGTTGTATTTTGATGTGACTGAGAGGGCGGTGAGTGCGGTGCTCGCCCAAGATCAAGACCAGGCTCGGAAGCCTATTTATTTCGTCAGCAAGGTGTTGCAAGGCCCCGAGGTGAGGTATCAGGCCTTGGAGAAAGCTGCACTGGCTGTGGTATTTTCGGCAAGGAGGTTGCGCCACTATTTTCACAGTTTTACAATACTGGTGATGACCGACTTGCCTATCCAGAAAGTTCTGAAGAAGCCTGATGTAGCTGGGAGGATGGTGAAATGGGCGGTGGAGCTGTCGGACTTCGACATCAAGTATGAGCCCCGAGGTCCGATCAAGGGGCAGATTTTCGCCGATTTCGTGGTCGAGCTCTCGTCGGAGGCAGCACGAGTTGAAGGGGATGGTTTCCGTTGGGTGCTCTCGGTGGACGGATAGTCGAACCAGCAGGGTAGCGGCGCTGGAGTCATCCTGGAAGGGCCCAACGGTGTGCTGATTGAACAGTCCTTGAGGTTTGCCTTCAGAGCCAGCAACAATCAATCAGAATATGAGGCGCTAGGGTGTTGATGGCTAAGAGTGACTCGCTGTTGATCACGGGACAAGTAACAGGCGAGTTCCAGGCCAAGGATCCACAAATGGCAGCTTACTTAGCGTACGTGCAAGAATTGAAGGTTTCCTTTGTCTCATTTGAAGTGGTGCATGTGCCAAGAGAACAGAATGCCCGAGCAGACTTGCTAGCTAAGCTCGCAGTTCGGGCAAGGGGGGTAGGCAGAGGACGGTGATCCAAGAAACTCTGAAGACGCCTAGAGCATTTGTGGCAGACCACCTGGTTCTTCAAATAAGCAAGTCGACGGAGAAAGCGGCGAGGAGTCACAGGTCTTTGACTCAGGAAACCTTGAGATCGCCGAGAATAAGAGCATGTCGGGGGAGAGGGTGAACATGACGCAGGTCTGCGCTACGCATGAGCCAGACACGTGGATAACACAGTACCAGTGATGCCTGGCAGATGGCCTTCTCCCGCTGGATCCGACGGAGGCTAGGAAGATAAAGAAGAACTCCAGCAAGTTCACAATGATTGATGGCGAGTTGTATAGGTTTGGGTTCACACACCCACTCCTGGAATGTGTGCACGGAGAGAAATGTACAAGAATTATGGCCGAGCTCCATGAAGGGATATGCGGAAGTCACGTCGGGGGTCGAGCTCTGGCCGCAAGAACCCTCCGTGCAGGTTACTACTGGCCAACAATGAGGGAGGACTGCAAAAAGTATGCACAGTGTTGCAACCAATGTCAGCAGCACGCCGATTGGCACAAAGCGCCGCCAGAAGAGTTAAAGTCGATTTACAGCCCTTGGCCGTTTCATACGTGGGGAATCGACATCCTGGGACCTTTCCCATTGGCGATCAGGCAGATGAAGTACTTGGTGGTGGCAATTGAATATTTCACCAAGTGGATCGAAGCAGAACCAGTAGCCCAGATCACCGCACACAAGATCGAGAGCTTTGTGTGGAAGAACATCGTGTGCCGGTTTGGTGTGCCTAAATGCCTGGTGTCAGATAACGGGACTCAGTTTGCAAGTCATCTGTTGAAGAAGTTGTGCGAAGAGGTGGGAATCCAACAAGTATTTGCATCCGTCGAGCACCCTCAGACAAATCGCCAAGTAGAGTCCGCCAATCGGGTGTTGCTAAGAGGCTTGAAGAGGAGGCTGGAGAAAGCCAAGGGATTGTGGGCTGAGGAGGTACCCCGCATAGTTTGGGCATACCACACCACCGAGCAGTCAGGAACCCAGGAGACCCCGTTTACCTTGGTCTATGGATGCGACGCAATGATTCCAGTGGAAATCCAGGAGAGCTCGCCGAGATTCCAGAACTTTGTAGCGGAAGACTCGAATGAGGAAAGAAGGTTGAATTTGGATTTGCTGGATGAGGTCAGGGAGGAGGCGAGAGTAAAAGCCGAGGCAGTGAAAAGGAGGATTGAATGAAGGTATAACTCGAAGGTGATGCCGAGGCAGTTTAAAAAAGGCGACCTGGTGATGAGGAAGGCCCACCAGTACGAGATGGAAAACAAGTTGTCGCCTAAGTGGACGGGACCGTTCAGGATAACCGAGGCGCTCGGGAACGACGCCTACCGCTTAGAAACATTGGAAGGAGGGACGATTCCTCGCACTTGGAACGCCACGCACCTCAAGTTATATTACAGTTGAAGCTTTGTAAGTAAAAACAAACACGAAGAGATTTGCAAGCTTTCTGTTAAAACAGTTTGAAGGGGACACTTTTTTTTCCCTAAGGAGGGTTTTTAATGAGGCCACCCAATAAAGAAGAGTTTTCAAAGTTTAAAGTTTCTAAGATTGCATGCTTGTTGTTTCGAAAGTTTTAGAAAAAGACCTTGTCACTCGTATGTGATTTAAGGCAAGTTTGAAGATATGCTGCATGCTTTCTAAAAAGTTTTAAAGTCCCTGTTCCGTCCGGTTGACCTGGGACGTCTTCGTGCGCGACCTCAACCGTCAGCTAGGGACTCCTTCCCACTAGTTACCTGTGGATTCCTGCAAAGAAGGACAAAAGGGCGCCCTAGCGGCCGTTTGCACTCCGACGCTCAAGTCAGCCAGCAAGAAACACCAAAAACTATGCACCTCCGTATCGGAGCACCGCGTATGGCACTCTGAAGGTGGTAAAAAGGAAACTGTGTCTAATGTATATTTTCTCGTTCTGGCCAAAATCCTTCCCTAGTCCCTTGTGCAAAACCTCAATGCTCGAGCAAGCAACTAGAGTGTTTCTGGAAAATTAGCCAAAAGTTTGAACCCTGTTTCCAACATTCCCGACGCTATTTAAACTAGCCAAGCATTTAAAGCGCCTTAAATCGCTTTTAATCATAAAACGTAACGCACTTAATTAGCGCGTCTAATTAGAAAACGTAGCGCATTTAAGACGTTGAAACGCTTGGGAGCCTTTATAGTACCTTAAACGCTCGAAATAGAAACTGTATTAAATGACTTTAATTACCTGGTACCTGACTAAATGGTGTCTCTATTATGACCTGGCTGTCGTACACGTGGAGGGCCTCACAGCGCCATGACCCCACCTGGGGACGTTTTTGCCCATCTGGGGACGTTTCTACGTGTGAGTCCTCCTGCTTGGGAGTGCTACTGCGCAAGGGGTGACTTTTTTGGGTGCCAACTCATGCCCCCAATCATCTAGTCACTCACTTTGAGAGCGTATCTGCCTTCCTCTCGTACCCTGCGCCTGGCTACCCTGGGCGTGACCCCCCCCCCCCCCTTTGACTCGTATCTGTCCCAAAGGCGTCTCTGGGGCGGCAGGGGTACTTCACGAGTCGGGCTGCCCTACACTGGTGCTATCACTATGGCCTTGAAGCCACCTTTTCCTTCTCTTTATCACTACCCCGGATTATCGGGACCTGAGGCCTTCCCACAGCGTCGCTCCCTCCATGGTCTTTCCTACCCATGGGTATCGAGGAACCGCACTGTGATTGCCTTGACTTAATGATATTTGATCTTTGCGACGCCCTGGTTGGGCGACGCCTTCACCTAGGCGACGCCTTGCCTTGGCAACGCTGGCACTTGGCGTCTCTTCACCTAAGCGACGCCTTGTGTTGACTTTGACTCCAGGTGTTCACTTTGACCTTGACTTTGTCAACGCCCGGATACGGGACGGTACAGTCCCCATCGCTTTTCGGCGATTGGTGGCATCAGTTAAAGTTAAAAGTCCTCATCGTCTTTCGGTGATCGGAGGCACCAGCAACGTTTAAAAGACCTCAACGCCCTCGTGCGTCCTGAGGCGAGAAAGAGATTAAAGTCCTCCTCGACTTTGTGCGAGTGCAAGCGAGAACAAGTTAAAAGTCCTCAGTGCATCCAGGGAAGAGGAGATGTAATCCATGGGCAAAGTAGAGGCACCAGATAAAGACCTTCTCGCCGTCGAGCGAGTTCAGGCAAGATAAAGACCTTCTCGCCGTCGAGCGAGTTCAGGCAAGATAAAGACCTTCTCGCCGTCGAGCGAGTTCAGGCAAGATAAAGACCTTCTCGCCGTCGAGTGAGTTTAGGCAAGATAAAATCCTTCTCGTCTCGAACGAGTTCAGGTACGGTGTGGAGAGTAGAAGAAGTTTAAAGGATGGCTAAGGTAGGTTCAAAGAGAACGCCTAGCTATCCGGCTTATTGTTCTGAAACTCAGGGAGGTAGAGAAGGATCCGAAAGGCGCCTCTACCCCCAGATGAGGGAACAATAGCCAAGTTATGAAGGCTAAAGGAGGCTTACATCGCCGGGACCCTCTGGCGATCATAAGAAGTTCAGGCGATGGCAAGAGTAAGGGCCCATTTCTATGGCGCAGATCAGGTGAACTATATCTTAAGCTATCAGTTGGATTGAAACTTGCTGATTAGTAAGTAGTTTCACGCTGAAGTTCGTTGCCTTAAGTTCACAAGTTATTAAAATGCCATCGTTTGAAAGTTGAAAGTTTGCTCGAGTTTGAAGCAGTAAGTAAACGATTGAGCCCGCAGAATTGCTAAGTTAATTTGTTTAAGTGGTTTCTACTAGGAAAAGCAAAGTAAACAGAGAGACCATATGCGGAAGCGGAAAAATTTATAACAAAGGTGGTATCAGTTCAAATGCATAAGAAGAAAAGAAAAAGTTATTGTAGGTAAAGTTTGTACAAGAAGGAACAAGCATTGGTTCCCAGGGAATAAGTGATGGAGGGAGACGACTAATCTTCAGAAGGCACGATCTTCCCATCCACCACTTCATTACATATCGATACCATGGAGAGGTCGAGCTCGGGGTACTGGCAGGCGACATGCTCCAGGGCGGCGTCGAATCCGGTGGCAAGGACTTGGGCGGAGCTCAGTTCAAGCTCTTCGTTTTGTTGTTTGAGCCCCTCGGTTTGCTGCTTCAGCTCGTCAGCTCGTTTCTTCAGTTCTTCAGTTTCCCCACGAGCCTGAGCAAGGTCGTCAGCAACCTTCTTGCCTTCGCCCCGCACCTGGGCCAGCTCTGCAGCAATCTTCTCGTTTTCCTCTCGAGCCTTGGCGAGCTCGTCCACGGCGTCGTCCCTCTCCCTCTCGACCTTTCCGAGGAGAACCTCCCGATCAGCCGATCTCTTCTCAAGGTTCTCCACCTTCGCTGCATCCGCTTTCATCGATGCCTCCAAGTTGGCCACCTTAAGCCTGTAAGGAACCAGTTTGCTCTCCAGCTCGATTTTCTCTTGAGCTAGGAGGTGCAGTTTCTGGCGCAGATCGGGGGCCTCCTTGCGCGCAACCCTCAACTCGGCACTCATGGCTTCCTCCACCCTTGAGTGATCGATCTCCGCCATCACCAGGTTGCAAGACAGCTTTTCCGCCTCGATCCTTATCAGGTGATTCTCCTCCTGGAGCGTGGAGATCTCGTCCTGAAGCTTTTTGTTGGAGCTCTTCACAGCTTTTGTGATGATCGAGGAAAGGTCCTCTGCCATCATCTTTAGCTTGGATGTGAAAGGCTTCCAGACTTCTTTGACCAAGGGGGAAAGGTTTGCAACTGCTGTTGGTGGAGGTGCCGAAGGAGCGTGGTGCTGACTCTCACCACCACCCTCTTGAATTGGTTGAGCAAGGGGGGCTTCCTGGTGTGGTGGTGAAGTGGGGGACTCGGTTATAAGTATCGATGAGTTGTGAGCGCCTTCATCCCCACCTAGTGCAGCTTCAGCGATTGAGGCAGTTGAGGGAGAACCCTCTCCAGCAGATACGAACGGCGTGGAGGCACTAGGAGGGTTCTCCATGAAGTTGGGCTCGTTGCCTTCAACCGCAGGGAGCGCGATCGCCAAGGGTGTTGCTTGGACTGGTGGTGTTGGAGCTGGGGGAGAGGACGGTGTTGGAGCTGGGGGAGAGGGCGGTGTTGGTGTTGGGTGAGCGGGTGGTGAAGAAGGCGCCACCCTTTTCCTTTTGGTAACGAGGCCGTCCTCAGTCGCCTCATCATCCTCATCCTCGTCTTCTTGAACCACTTGAGGAGTTTTCCTCCTTGGTTTCCTTAAGATGAGCTTTTTTCGTTGAGGGGCGGGCAGTGCCTCTGGAGGAGCTGGGCCTTGAGGAGGCAATCTACCCTGGGCAGCGGCGATCTCCACCATCGAGTTGGGCACGGTTTGAGAACCCGTCGCCAACTTGTGGGTTCGGGCGAGCGCCCTCAGTTCAGCTAATTTGCCTTTGCCCAACATGAGATCTGCACAGGGTAAAAATATACAAGTAAGCGCAAATGCAAAAGCGAAATATACGAGTACGTGAGCGAATGACGCAAACAAATGGTGCATGAATTAAAAGTCAAGTCCAGTGCGCAACAAGCAGGACGCCCAATAGTAGATAACAGAAATGCGCAATCAATTCCAACACAAGACGAAAACCTAAATGTCGAGGTAAGTGCTAACCTATGTGAGCTTCGAGTTGGTCCTCGAGGAACTCGAAGGAGATTATTGCGGAGGTGGGAAAGGTGATGTTGGCGGCTGCTACTTTCTTCCAGAAGAGGCATAGATCTTTGTCTAGCTCGCCCATGTTGTCGGGACTTCTGGGCCTCCAGAAGCTCTCTTTGGCGTCTTTGTTCCCCTTGTGCACCCAGTACAAGGGGAAGCCGTCGAGCAGGGAAGGATCTTGGTCGTTGGCGCACACCTTCACAAATTTTCCTTTCCAATCTTTGTAAGATTGCTGGAAGATGGAGAGGATTGACCTCCCAGCTATCCCGTTCAGGCTAATCCAGAGGCGGTCTCCTGGATTCTTGGCTTCAAAGAGGAAGAGGAAAACGTCGACCGAAGCTGGCAGTCCCAGGTGTGCGCACATGATCTGGAACGCCCTTACGAACGCCCAGCTGTTGGGGTGAAGCTGGGCGGGGGCGATGTCGAGCTCGGTTAGTAACTCCCTCTCGAAGCGAGTAAAGGGAAGTCGGAGCTTCACCTTCTTGAAGAACGTCGCGTAGAGAAAGCAGAACAACTCGCCGTTGCTCGCTTTGTCGTCACCGCAAATTGGTTCATCCGGGTGGCAGGGCAACACTGCCATTTTGTTGTCATGCTCCTTATGGAATGAAAGATCAGATTGGTCCCCTTTCCTTAGTCGGTGCACGCCCAACGTTGAGTTTATGGAAGAGGTTTCTTTCAACAGAGCAGAGGTGGCCCACGGATAAAGCTTCTTGTAGTCTCGTGTGGCGACGGAGGCTCATCCGGCGACTGGTGGAGTTGCCTGAGTGAGATTAGGGTGAGAGGTTGTAGGCCTCTCAGCCTGGGAAGAAGGAGCACCAGATGCTCGTGGTAAGTTATGCGCTTGGGATGGAGGGTTTCGTGATGAAGGAGGAGGATTTGCGGTGGTTTTCGTGCGAGCCATCGTGGGAACTGCAAAGGAAAAAGGATGAACAAAGGTTACAGAGATCGACTCGTTTGTGGACGAAGGATGGAAAACGAACGAACGGGAGTTCGTTGTGATGAATGTAATAGAAGACGAAGCCCTAAGTTACGAGAAGGAAGAAGAAGAGGAAACAACCCACAGCGTATGCACCAGGCAGATAATGGATGATGCGAATCGGTTAAAATGCAGCAAGTATCAACAGAAGAAGTAAAAGAGGTACCTTTCGATGATCAGATGAGCGTTGAAGGGAGTTGGAGATTGAGGGAGCTGAGAAGCGTTGTGGGTTTGCAGAGAAAACTCATAACGTTTTGAGAAAACAGAGAGATGATGAAACAGTAGAAATGACGGGGTTTAAGGGTTTTTTCAAACGTTTTTGGAAGCGCAAACGACAGCTGAAGATGATCGTTGATGAAGCCACGTGTCGAGCGATTGGAAAAAGGGGTTTGGTGGAGCGTCAGAAAAGCAGGGGGTACGAACGTTTGGAATTCCGTGCCAGCGCCACGTAGATCGGCAGTGACGTGACCTCTTAGTCTTTTCGCTGGACAAGTCTTCGCTTAAGACTGGGGGGCTTGTGTACCGCCCAGGTAGTCGAAAGTGATGATGTGGCAGCAAGTGATAATATAGGCGTGTTGAACGGGGCACCTGGCTGGCAGAAGGGAAGGAAGTTGGGGGGCTCGTGTAGTCGCCAGTCGTTAAGTTGGCGTGCTCCGATCTCTAGCATACCTACACCGGCGGTCACCAGGTTTGTGATGTAGTCGCCGGATGTGAACCTAGACGACCAAGTGATCAGAGATCGCCGAAAAGAAGACATCGGCGAAGGATCAGGAAAACTTGTTCCAGGCTTTCGAAGCAGAGGATGAAGTCGTCAGATGATCATTCCCTAGCTAGCCAGAGGTTGAGGTCGGGGAACAGCTTACCTGAGTGTGCACAATGAAGCAAGTGAAGTAGATCATGATGGCGGCCGGCGAGACCACAGCGAAGGTGTGTATGAAGACACCCGTACTCGCCACGCAGAAGAGATCACGCTCCAAGGCAGTTATACGCTGAGTTGCTTCCTGCATAAGTAACTTAGCCGAAAGCCTGAAGAGTAAGAGGTGACACGTGTACAGCTGGATGCGAGCCATGTGTCCAAATGTGTAACTGTCAGGAGAGAGAAAATGCACAGGTATATAAGGAATCCTAACGAACTTCTGAGGTACACGTGCGTTTTATAATACTTCTTTTACGCTTGCGAGAACTTGAGTATGCTGAGAGAGAATTTTGCACGGTTCCTGAAGTTCTTAGTTTTCTCTTAGTATTTTGGTGGTTCAGTCGCTGACTTGGGCGTCGGAGCGTGATCGGCCGCAGCGGTGCCGTTCTGTCTTTTGCAGGTTCCTGAGGTCAATCGAGGTGAAGGATGGAAGCTAGCACGGTGCAAAGTCGATCCAGATTTGACGAGGCCAGGCTCTTGCGTTCTGGTCAACAGGCAGGATCAAAAAGCACTACAATATATGAAAAAAACAAAAATAGAACTACTGGAATTTTTTTGTAAATTGTGCGTGACTTTACAGATTTATTTGCAACTGAAGAAAGCAAACTGGATTATGACATTTAAACCACTGAAATTTCAAGATCTTTTCTCAACAATGGCACTGGAATCACACAAAAATATTGCGCCAATTAATTTTGATAAATTTTGCAAAATTACTGCCAGTTTACCGTATTTTTTGTGCCAGAATTACACACTGGACGTATTTGATTTATCATTTGTTTTGTACTTGGAATTTTGATATAATTCTTTTTTCTATTTTTTTGTAACACTCTAAAGAACTCAAATCCAGAATTTCATAATTTTCCAATAATTATAGCAATTGCAATAAATCGAAACAGTCATCACATATTCAAGAAAACAGAGGAAACCTAACTGGAATGAAAAACAGAATTAAGAACTTCAAAAGACACAATAGAATTGATGTTTCAAGAACTTGTATAGGTCTAAAATACAAGTAAGAACTCAAATCTAAAAAGAAAAAGCACCAAAGGATCAAGAAAACAAACACATAAAACTGCACTCAATTAAAAATCAAGAAACCAAAATTATCAACAAAAGGACTACACAGAATTGAAAACATTTTTGGAGAAACATGACTTTGACAAAACTTATAGAGATTTCTTCCCGCCGGTTGACCGGGATCGTCTTTGCGCGTGGCTTGTCCCTGCGAGCTAGGGCACCTTCATCTTGCTCCGTCTGTGAGTACCTGAAAGAAGTGAACAAAGGGGCGCCCTCGCAGCCGTTTGCACTCCGACGATCAAGTCAGCTAGCGAGAAACATCAAAAAGGGGACACACCCTTGAGAGGTGGTCGAAAAAACTGTACTGAATGACTGAAACTGTGTGACTAGAACTGTGTCGCCCTAATTGCCTTGCGCTCACTGTGAGTGCGCCGCGAAGACAACTAGGGTTTGCTCTGTGTATCTGTGTGTATTAGGTTAAAATTTTGATCCCCCTATCAAATGCTCCCAAGGTCCCTTTTTATACACCTCTCATCTTTAAAGCGCGTTAAAGCGCATTGAAAGTGTACAAAAACATTCCTTGGAACATTCGAATCTTAACTGAATTAACACGTACCTTGGCAAACTTTCATTGAAACCTTTAATGAGCACGTGTGCCTTGCCACGTGCCCTTCTGACTTGATCGTTATTCTGTGTAGAGGGTCCCACAGCGCCGCAACCCAACTTAGGGTTATTCCATCGTGTGAGCCCACTTTCCCGCGAAGTGCGTCTGGGACGTGGGTTGACTTTCTGGGTGCCAACTCATGCGCCCCAATCACTAGTTACTTGCCCTGGGGGTGGATCCACCTTTCCCTCGTACCATGCACGAGGTTATGGCCCTCTCATGGGCCGTATCTGTTCCAGGGTCTCCCAGCGGTGGCATGGGTACTTCACGAGTCAGGATATCCCCTTCTGGTGCTAGACTTATGGCCTTGAAGCCATCTTTCTCTTCTCCTTACTACTATTCTGTATGGTCGAGACTCGAAGCCTCTCGGGCGATGTCTTTACTCGGCGATGTCTCTCTTTAGGCGATGTCTTTTTTGGGCGATGCCTCTCTTGGGCGACGCCTCAGCGAGGCAATGACTCGAGCGGTCAACCTGTTGACTTCTCTTCCTTGGGTCCCTTGAGGGGCCCCACCATGCGTTGACTCTGACCTTGGTCAACGCCCGAGGACGGGACGATACAAGATTCAAAAATCAAAATGACACAAACACAATGTATTAAGAACAAGAAAACAGCAAGACATACCCAAAAATAAACCTATAATAGAAAGGTAAAGACAAGAATATAAAGCTCTTGAATTAAAAGTGCCAAAACAACTCAAAGACACACAAGAACACACCTAAGACTCATGATACCCCATGATATGATTTCAATAACATGATAGAGATATGATATGAACATGTTATGGATTCAATAAGAGTTGGAATATGATTAGGCACTTTTTAAAAATTGGATCAATGTTCTTAAACATTTAAGAACTCACCAAAACCAAGTAATCAAGCCAAACTCACATAGAAACCTATTTTTTGGTAATATGAACCGATTGAAACAAGGAAGAACATAAACGCAACAATTAAAAGTCCAAGAAACACAGTCTAAACCACAAGAACAGCAAACCAAATGAAAAGACTAAGGCTAGTCTTGCCCCCATTGTCCTTGCGGTATTTTGATGACGCGTCACTCCCTGACCGGTTGACGTGACCTTTTCTGCACCGCCGGCGCAGCGCACCCTCGAGGACTCTGACGATGTGATACTCTCTTAGCAGGAAAAGTGACTCTTCAGGTCGTGCCTTAATCTCGTGACACGTGGCCCAATCGCACGGTACCCTTTTAGCGTCCTTTGGTGCCTCAACTGCAACGTTTGGGTCTTTGAAATCCCGCACTTGCACTCATTGTTTCTTCCTTTTCTCATCATCCTTCCAAAGAGTTCTTCCTGCGTTATTTCCTCGTCAACTCTTTCCTTTTGCACTACTGCTGAACCTTTCTTCTTTGATCTTTTAGTTCCTTCATTGACAGTTCGTGCCAACATGTCTACCAACCCTCCTTCCTCCAGAGTTAACCATAAGGATCTTTACGCGTGGGCTTCGCGCGAACTTCTTGACGAGTGCTCGAGCCTAGTTTCCATCGGAGCCTGGAGGGACCATGTAGGGGACCCGAGTACCTACGATCACCATGCCTTCGCGAAAAGGCACGATGACGATATCGCCGTGCTTCCTTGTACCCTAGGGAAGCCAGTGTGTGGGGATGAGCGGGCCAACAACGGGGTCCTTTTTTTCTACTTCTATCAGGTGGTCTTTAAGTGCGTCGGCGTGCGCTTGCCTTTCTCTAGGTTCGAGAGAGAACTGCTAACGGAGATCAATGTTGCCCCAGCGCAGCTGTACCCTAACAGCTGGGCCTTTGTTAAAGCCTTCGACATACTGTTCGGTTTCCTAGGGTGTGCACCTTCTGTTGACATCTTTCTTCACTTCTTCGAAGTGAAAAGGCAAAGAAATAACCTCTGGGTGACTCTCAGCAATGTTCCCGGTAGGGTCCTCTTAACCCCTTTCCAGCAATCCTTCATGGGGTGGAAAGGCAAGTTCTTCAAGGTTTGCTATTCCGACCTTGTACCCTCCGCCCTTGACGGCTTTCCCTTGTATTGGGTGAAGGAGGCCAGAGCCCTGAAGTCCAAGCCCCTCAAGAGGTTGCCTTCGAGCGATCGGGAGGCTTGCCGGATCTTGGCGGGTGCAGGGGGCTTTGACGCTGCTGCTTTGATAAGCCCGGAATACAATGCTGAGGCCCTGGAAAAATACATATGTATGAAAAATTCCCCTTTTGCTGGGTTCTTGCATGATTTTATTTTGGAGTGCCTTAGTTTGAGCCCGTCTTTTACCATGCTTGTCCCTTTTTTGAACAGGTTCGAAGATAAATAGGCAACAAAGGTCGCTGCTGGCCCAGGCGTTGAAATCCGAGGATGAGGCTTCATCATCACCTTGCTCAAACTCCGGGGGCCACTAAAGAGTGGCCTGATTTTGCTTTTCGTATGAACATTGTACCGTCCCGTCCCCAGGCGTCAACCAAAGTCAAAGTCAAAGTCAACGTCAGGGCCAAGGTGAACATATGGTGGGACCACACGAAGGGCCCAAAGAAGGAAGTCAACAGAGTGACTACATAAGGCGTCGCCAAGATAAGGGCGTCGCCTAAACAAGGCGTCGCCAAGCAAGTCATCAGCAGTGTTACTCCCCGATACCCATGGGTAGGAAAGACCATGGAGGGAATGACACCACGGGAGGCTTCGGGACCGCCTAGCTCAGAACAGTAATAAAGAGAAGAGAAAGGTGGCTTTAAGTCCATAGTACTAGCGCCAGTAGGGAGTAGCCTAACTCGTGAAGTACCCAGGCCACCTCAGGGAGACCCTTGGGATAGATACGACTCAAGAGAAGGTCATGCCCAGGGGAAACCAGGAGCAGGGTGCGAGAGGAAGGTGGATACACTCCCAGGGCGAGTGACTAGAGGGTGGGTCACATGAGTTGGCACCCAAAAAGTCACCCCTTTGCGCCAGATGCACTTAAGGAATGAGGACTCACACGCTGAAATATCCCTAAATTGGGTTACAGTGTTGTGAGGCCCTCCACGTAGAATAACGGTCAAGTCAGGAGGACACGTGGCGGGAAGAACAGAAACATCAATGCTTTTCGGTTAGTTTGTCAGGTATGAGGTAATCAAGATTATGTAATTAAGTTTACGTTTCGAACGCTTTAAGGTACTTTAAATGCTTTAAGTGTTTTGAACGTCTTAAAGGCGCCGAACATTTTTACACCTTAAATGCGCTTTAAGACGCTTTAAATGCTAGAGACGTTTAAAGGGAGCTTTAGACGTTGGAATCGGGGATCGGACCTTTGGCAAATGTTCCCCAGAACACACTCTAGTTGCTTGCTCGAGCCCTCTGGCTACGCACAAGGGACTAGAGAAGGATTGTTTGCCAGAACCAGAAAACAACACACAATATACAGTTCTTTACCACCTTCAGAGCGCCTTTCTCGGTGCTCTGATATGAAGGTGCAGAGTTTTGGTGTTTCTTGTTAGCTGACTTGAGCGTCAGAGTGCAAATGGCCGCTAGGGCGCCCATTTGTTCCCTTCTTTGCAGGTGTTCACAAATTACCAGAAAAGGGTGTCACTAGCAGACGGGCAAGGTTGCACAGAAAGACGTACACAGGTCAACCGGCAGGAACATTTGGCGCCCACCGTGGGGCCGATTTAAAACATCAGTCCCATCACAAGTTTCAGTTCGACAATTCCAGAGAGTTTATCAGAGCTACCATAACAACAGGAGAAATTCAGAGAAAATGTTGAAGAATGAGGGCCACGAGACAAGGTCCAGCGCGCGCTACGAGCGAGGAAATGACCATGCAGCAGGTCATGGCCATGGTGCAGGGGCTGTAGGATGAAATGGCAGAATCTAGGGCGGAGCAAGAACGCATGCAGGCGGATCTTGCGGCCTCTCAGGCGAGAAATGAAGAGCTCCATCGCACAAACGAGGAATTGCGTCGCGGTTTGCGCAACACCCAAGGGCAACGCGACCCAGATGAGACCGAACGTCTCACCCCCCCAAGGGAGTTTTCCACACCATTCTCGTAGGAGATCCTGGAGGCGTTGATCCCCAACACGTTCGCAGGGCCCAAGGTGACTTTTATAGGGCTGGAGGATCCCGAAGCACATCTCACCGCGTTCCACACGTAGATAGTGCTAGTAGGCGGCTCTGATGCCGTAAGATACAAGCTTTTCATGAGCACCTTGACGGGAATGGCCATGGATTGGTTCATTAGCCTTCCGGATGGCCATATCACCTCCTTCCCGCAGCTATCGCAGTTATTTAGGGAGCAATACCTAGCGAACAGGGCCCCACCGCCCGTTTCGTATGATCTGTTTGACGTGAAACAATATCAGGGTGAGACTTTGAAGTAGTACATCAACCGTTTCGGGGCTCAAGTAGTGAAGGTTGGTACTAGGAAAGAACCCATGATCGTGTACGTGTTCAGGAAAGGCGTATGCCCTGGCCCATTTTGTGAGTCCATCATTCGCAATCGCCCCAAGACAAGGCGTCGCGCGGTGGAGCATATTGCCTCTGAGGGAGAGGTGTGTGAGAAGCGCACGAGTGTCGCAACCACACGCCCGAGGGCACAGACACGGGCTCAACCCGTCAGGGTCAACGAGACCACGACGGGAAGGAAGAATCAGGAAGGGAGACGCCCCTACGAGGCGAGAAAACCCCAACCCAGGGGTCAAGCGAGAGGAAATCATCCGGCCAAGGAAAGGGCCAGACCAACAAGGTACGACTTCGTGGTGGAGTTGAAGTACTTGATCGCCGTACCTAATATAGCCGAAAGATTGAGGCGACCAGTGAAGTCTGACAAGGTGCTGGGGCCTCGCAAGGACTCTTGGTGTGAGTTCCACGAAGCTTTCGGTCACCATATCAACAACTGCCTATCGCTGGGGTACCAGTTAGACGAGTTAGTAAAAAGCGGGTTCTTGAAGGATTATCTCACTAAACCCGCCATGACCGTAGCCCTGCCGGAACCAGCGGAGGATCAAGCGCATGAGATGCCGGTCCACGGCGAAGTTCACACCATTTCTGGTGGTTTTTCGGGAGGGGGACCCACTGCATCCGAACGCAAGAAATATGCGAGGGGAGTAAATTCGATTGACGAAAAAATCTCAGGCGACCCGTGGGAGTCAGACCTCGTTTTCAAGAGGGCGGACCTACGAGATTGTGTCCCGCACGACAATGACCCTGTGGTCATTTCGGTTGTCACGGCTGGAAGGAAGGTGCACAGGGTTCTAGTCGACCAGGGAAGCTCGGTAGACGTTATGTTTTGGTCGACATTCAACAAGCTACGGTTGTCCCCCGACCTTTTGAGACCCTACACCGGGTGCTTGTATGGGTTTGCTGACAACCAGGTGGAAGTACGTGGCTACTTGGAGTTGAGGACGACATTCACAGATGGAGCGGCCTCACGTACTGAAAGCATTCGGTACTTAGTTGTAAATGCCAATTCGGCTTGCAACATCCTGTTGGGAAGACCAGCGTTGAATAGGCTGAGAGCAGTAGCCTCCACGTGCCACATGAACATGAAGCTGCCGGATCTCAGTGGCAGGGTGATCTTCATCAAGTCAGATCAAGAAGAAGCGCGAAAATTCTATGAAAACAGTTTAAAGACAAAGAGAGGTGTAATCATGGTATTCGAACGTCCACCGAGTTCAGACACAGCGATGGAAGTAGAACCCTCGAATGAGGCGACGCCTACAGAGTCAACGCCTGGCGAGGCCGCACCCGTAGGGGCAACCCCTAAAGCAGACGCGCGCACAGATGAGAGGCATGACGACGCTTCGCTCGTAGAAGAGGCGTTGCCTAGAGAGCACTATAAGGCGACGCCCCAAAAAGAAGATAGCAGAGACCAACCGGCGGCCAATGTGGTGGAGAGACAGATCGGCGGCAAAGCGTTCAAGCTGGGGCGTTTGTTGAGCCAAGAGGAACAGGACGAAGTGGCGAAGGTAATTTCACGCCACTTAGATGCTTTTGCGTGGTCCGCCTTAGACATGCCGGGCATCCACCACCTTAGCATGGACGCCACGGTTCGCCCTGTGCGACAGAGGAGGAGAAAGTTTAACGAAGAAAGGCGGCTCGTGGTGAGGGAAGAGACACAGAAGTTGTTGAGTGCTGGAAACATCCGGGAAATCCAATACCCCAAGTGGCTGGCCAACGTCGTTCTGGTGAAGAAAGCAAACGGGAAGTGGAGGATGTGTGTGGACTTCACATACTTGAACAAGGCGTGCCCCAAGGATTCATATCCACTACCCAGCATTGACGCCCTGGTGGATAGTGCCTCGGATTGCGAGATGCTGAGTTTTTTGGACGCTTTTTCGGGGTACAATCAGATCAAGATGCACCCGAGGGACGAGGGTAAAATAACATTCATGTCAGAGACATGTAGCTACTGCTATAAAGTGATGTCGTTCGGGTTAAAGAATGCAGGCGCCACCTACCAGAGGTTAATGGACAAGGTCCTGACGCCTATGTTAGGGAGGAACGTACATGCCTACGTGGATGACATGGTGGTAGCTTCGCGCGATAGGAGGCAACATACAACAGATCTGAAAGAGTTGTTTGCCACCATCTCAAAGTATCGCCTCAAGCTGAACCCTGAGAAGTGTGTTTTTGGGGTTGAGGCGGGAAAGTTTTTAGGCTTCATGCTTACGGAGAGGGGAATTAAGGAAAACCCTGATAAGTGCGCAGCCATCATCGCTATGAGGAGCCCGACATCAGTGAAGGAAATGCAACAACTGACAGGGCGAATGGCAGCATTATCAAGGTTCGTTTCTGCAGCAGGAGAGAAGGGACACCCTTATTTACAGTGCCTCAAGAGAAATAGCCGCTTTGCGTGGACTGACGAGTGTGAAGCAGCATTCCTCAAGTTGAAAGAGTACTTGGCGACACCACCAGTGCTTTGCAAACCAGTGGCAGGCGTGCCCCTCCGACTATACTTTGCGGTAACAGAGCAAGCCATCAGTTCTGTGCTAGTCCAGGAGCAGGACCAAGTACAGAGGCCCATCTATTTTGTGAGTAAAGCCTTGCAAGGCCCGGAGACGAGGTATCAGTCGCTGGAGAAGGCAGCATTGGCCGTGGTATTCTCGGCCAGGAGGCTCCGCCACTACTTTCACAGTTTTACAGTAGTGGTGATGACGAACTTTCCCATCCAAAAGGTACTACAGAAACCTGACCTTGCTGGAAGGATGCTTCGCTGGGCAGTGGAGCTGTCGGAGTTTGATATCCGGTACGAATCCAGAGGATCTATCAAAGGTCAAGTATATGCGGACTTCTTGCAGAGCTATCACCCAGAGGCGACCAAGAGGCGGACCTAGGATCGACGTGGTCGCTCTCGGTCGATGGTTCGTCCAACCAACAAGGAAGTGGAGCAGGAATAGTCTTGGAAGGACCTAATGGCTTGCTGATCGAGCAAGCTCTACGCCTTGCTTTTAAAGCGAGCAATAACCAAGCTGAGTACGAGGCACTGATAGCAGGGATGCTCCTGGCCAAAGAAATGGGTGCACAGAACCTCTTGGTAAAGAGTGATTCACAGCTGATCACAGGGCAAGTCTCGGGAGAATTTCAGGCTAAGGACCCACAAATGCCGGTGTACCTGAGGTATGTCCAGCTGCTAAGGGGAGCATTCAGCGCTCTTGAACTAGTACATGTCCCAAGGGAGCAGAATGCCAGAGCTGACCTGCTTGCCAAGCTGGCTAGCTCAGGCAAGGGGGGCAGACAGAGGATAGTGATCCAAGAGACGCTCAAAGCTCCGCGGAAATTCGTGGAAGATAACAAGGTGGACGTCCTCCATATTGGTACAGCAAGAGGAAGGCCGAGGAGTCATCGTTCTTTGACTCAAGATACGATGAAGACACCTCGCATCAGCACATATGCGGACGCACCCGAGGAAGGAAAGCATACACAGGTATATACTTTGGCCGAGGGAGACACTTGGATGACGCCATACAGGCGATACCTGGCGGATGGGATTCTCCCAGCGGAACCAGAAGAAGGCAAGAAGATTAAGAGGAACGTTGAAAGATATACCCTGGTAGACGGGATATTGTTCAGACACGGGTTCACATACCCCATCCTGACGTGCGTAAGCGGCGACGAGTGCACCAGGATAATGGCTGAACTCCACGAAGGTATTTGCGGGAGCCACGTGGGGGGAAGGTCTTTAGCTTCTAAAGTGCTACGTGCCGGCTTCTACTGGCCAACGGTGAAAGAGGATTGCGTGCGACACGCCCAGCGTTGCAAGCAGTGTCAGAGGCACGCTGATTGGCACAAGGCGCCGCCAGAGGAGCTGAGATCCATATATAGTCCATGGCCCTTTCATACGTGGGGAATCGACATCCTAGGCCCGTCCCCACTGGTGATAAGACAGATGAAGTACCTGATCGTCGCCATTGAATACTTCACCAAGTGGATAGAGGCAGAGCCCGTGGCCCAGATTACTGCGCACAAGGTGCAGCACTTTGTTTGGAAGAACATCGTGTGTCGCTCCAGTGTGCCTAGGCGGCTGGTGTCCGACAATGACACCCAGTTTGCAAGCCAACAACTGAGAAACCTGTGCGCAGAGGTAGGCATCAAGCAGGTGTTCGCATCAGTCGAACACCCCCAGACGAATGGACAAGTAGAGTCAGCAAATAGAGTTTTGCTGAGAGGGCTGAAGAGAAGATTAGAGAAAGCTAAAGGGGCGTGGGCAGAAGAAGTGCCGAGGATTGTATGGGCATACCACAACACACCCCAATCTGCCACCATGGAAATGCCTTTCAATCTAGTATATGGGTCAGACGCGATGATTCCAGTCCAGATCCACGAGAGCTCGCCACATTACCAGAATTTTGTGGCTGAAGAGTCCAATGAAGAAAGGCAAGTGAACCTAGACTTACTAAACGAAGCCAGGGAGGAAGCAAGAATAAAGGCTGAGGCAGTGAAGAGAAGAGTGGAGCGACAATATAGCTCCAAGGTGAAGCCGCAGCAATTCCAGGTTGGTGACTTAGTCATGAGGAAGGCTCACCCATATGAACTAGAGAATAAGTTATCTCCCAAATGGACCGGACCCTTCAGAGTCACCAAAGCCAAGGGGAATGGTTCTACAATCTAGAGACTTTGGAAGGAGGTCCCATTCCACGCAGCTGGAACGCGGCCAATTTGAAATTTTATTTCAGTTAAGTTATGTCAGTTAAGAGTAACGAAATACAAGTTGTAAAGGGGACACTCTTTTTCCCTCTCGGGGGTTTTTTAATGAGGTCACCCAAGTAAAAAAGAAGTTCAAGAAAACTGTCTCAGTTTTTCTCCTCCCACTCAAAGTGTAAGACCAAAGGCTAAAGAAATAAAAGACAAAGACTCAAGGCAACGCCAGGCGTCGCCAAGATGAGGCGTCGCTAGGATGAGGCATCGCCAAGGAGGGGGCGTCGCTAAAATGAGACGTCGCCAAGGTGGAACATCGGCGCTGCTGTAATAGGCCTCTCCTCAGGCGTGGGCACCAAGCACCAAGAGATAAGAGACAAGTCGCCTTGGTGTTTGAGACACTCCATGGACGATACGGCGCTGTTATACAGGCCTCTCCATGGGCGTGGGCACCAAAGCGCGACTTTGTCCCAAGTGTTTAGACACGCTAAGGGCACCCAGAGCAGGTATTTCCTCGAGCGTGGACACTCTGTACAGATGAGATAAGCCCTCCTCTCCATTGAGCAACGTCAAAGCCAAAGAAGAAACGAGACCCCTCCCCCTTTTTCCCATCTTGAAGTGATGGAAGAACCAGCTGTGCCTTTAGCAGTAAGTGCCTGAGAGCTCGAAACAAGCAAGTAGAAAGCTAATTGAGGGCTTTCATGAGCCCAGAAAGCTGGGGAGACTCGAAGAATAAGAAGAAGAAGAAGCGTGAAAGCGTGAGATGCCAAAGGCAAGAAAAATACGAGAGCCAAGTGAGGCTCTAAGAGTAGAGATAGCAGTCCAATGGCGTTCGGTTTCTCAGGAATGAACAAGCAATAAAGTGGAGATTAATAATGAAAGTAAAGCATAGATTGTGTTCCCAGTAAATGTATAGAAGGGCCAAGTGCTACAAACGTTGAGATATTTACAAGTCACAAAAGCAAAGGAAAAGACAAAAGGTAAAAATGGAGGCTGAGGGCCTGCAGTTCAATCATCCAAATCAAGAGGCACCACTTTTCCATCAACGATGTGGCTAGTATGGTAGCAGTTCGAGACGTTAATCCCTGGGTTCTCGCAAGATGCTTGAGCCAGGGCCTCCTTGAAGCCTTCATCGAACACGCCCGCCATCTCGTTGGTGAGCTCCTGGTTTGCCCTCTCCAGCTCGTCGATCCTGGAATCCTTGGACACCAGCTGCTTGTCAAAGAACTCCTTCCCCACCTGGAACTTGTTGGCTTCAGTGTGGAGTCTCTTACACTCAGCTTGGAGAAGGACGAGGGCCTCGACCTTTGCCGCCAGGGCACCCTCAGCCTCAGTCAGCTTCTGCCCCCGAGAAGCACACAGTTCTTCAAGTTTTTTCTGCTGCACTTCGGAGGCACGAACCACCTCTTGGAGACCAATGTTCTGGATTTGGTGCAAGGTGAGGTGGGCCAGCAGGTCTGCATACGCTTGTTCGACCTCATGTGCGTATGCTTCGGCCCCCTCTTTGGCCTCTTGGGTCATCTTCAGTGAAGCTTGGTGGGCTTCCTCCCTAAGCCCTCAAGCCTGTTTCTCCTCCTTCAGTGCCCCCACCTCCTGCTTCAGGCCCTCCCCGTTACAACGCTCTGGGCCTGGGAGCGCCAGTCGAGTGCTATCGCCAGGAAGGCCCCCATGTAGTAGGGCATGCCTTCTCCCCTGTTGGGGTTTCCTGGCGACATCCCCTCGGTGAATCCCCGCGCCAACTGCCTGAAGACGGGGCGGGGGATCAGAATTTCGGGGGGAGAAGGGACAGGAGCAGGCGCGGGAGGGGCTGAACCTGAACCTGCAGCTGCTTCAGGCAGTGGTAGTGGCAGAGGAACAGACTCAGCCCCTTCATCTCTTTCTTCTTGGACTGTTTGAGGTGGAGGCGACGTGGTACTTGGAGGGCTGTCCCTTAGAGAATCCACGCCACCTGGAGACGCGGTTGGTAGGGTAGGGACCCTAGTAGCCCTCCGCTTTTTGAAGACCAAGCCGCCATCTGAGTCTTCGCTATCAGAGGTTATCTCTAGCACCTTCTTCCCTTTATCTGGGGGTGCCAGAGCACATGTTGACGTCGCGGCCATTGGGACCACATCAATGGGAGAGGGGGAGGTAGGAGTTTGGTATGTTTGGAGAGAGGATGGTGGAGATGGTAGGGAAGTGACGGGCGCGGGGGAAGTAGTGGGAGGCACGTTGAGGGCGAGGGAGTCCCCACCTCCCTTGGCGGGTTTTATTTGCTTCAAGGCCTTGGCGAGTGTGCGGCGCCTTGAATAGTCCATTATCGAACCTGCATCAGTCAGAATAACCAAGCAAAGATTAATTCGGGTGAGGAAGAATGAAAGCACATGCAGGCAAACCACTGAAGTTCAAGCAATTCAAGTAAGTTCACATAACCTCAACGATTCAAACAATCCAAGCATATTCAAACAAGACCAAGTAAGTGCAAGCAAGTTCGAGCAGATGTAATCAAAAGCAAATACCGAAGTAGGTGGAGAGGCCATGAGCCTTGAACTCGTTGGCAATGAGCTTGGCGGTGTCAAAGACTACCCCGAGCCCAGCCAAGGCCTTGCATACCTCCCTGTCAGCGGAGGCAAGTTCATCCAAGGCCTTGGGCTTGGTCGATAGGGGCTTCTCCGACCAGTACAGGGGAAAGCCCTCTAGTGCAGTGGGATCGAATTTAGTGGCGTGCACCTTGAAGAACTTTCCCCTCCACCCCTTGAATGAGTTTTGGAAGAGGGTAAGGATGATGCGGCTGGCGACGCCGGAGAAGCTCATCCAGAGACTCTTGCCCTGCTTCTTCACCTCGAAGAAGTGAAGAAAGACGTCCACGGAGGGGAGGATGCCCAGGTACCTACAGAGAATTTGGAAGCCCCTTACGAACGCCCAGCTGTTGGGGTGAAGCTTGGCAGGGGCAGTATTAATCTCGGTGAGTAACTCCCTTTCGAAAGGAGTAAAGGGAAGGCGCAGACCCACTCGCTTAAACACCATTTGGTAGATGAAGAAGAAAGGGCTTCCCCTAGTGGCCCTTTCGTCTACGCATCATTCTGATAACCTCGTCCTCCGTACTTGTACCTCTTGAAAGCCTTAAGCAAGCCTTCCTGATCTTTCGGCGATGTGCCCCTTTCGGCGGTCTCTAACCACCTGATCTCCTAGTACTCATGTATGGCGACTATGGCGCAACTCTGGCGACCGCCGGTTACACACACTAGAGATCGAAGAACGCCAACTCAATGATTGGTGACTACACAGACTTCCCGTTGTACTTCCCTTCTGTCAGCCAGGTGTCCTGTTCAACACGCCTATATTATCGCTTGCTCCCACGTCATCACTTCCGATTACCTGATCGGTACACGTATAAAAACATTCCTTGGAACATTCGAATCTTAACCGAATTAACGCATACCTTGGCAAACTTTCACTGAAACCTTTAATGAGCACGTGTGCCTTGCCACGTGCCCTTCTGACTTGATCGTTATTCTGTGCAGAGGGTCTCACAGCGCCGTAACCCAACTTAGGGTTATTCCATTGTGTGAGCCCTCTTTCCTGCGAAGTGTGTCTGGCACGTGGGTTGACTTTCTGGGTGCCAACTCATGCGCCCCAATCACTAGTTACTTGCATTGGGGGTGGATGCACCTTTCCCTCGTACCATGCACGTGGTTCTCCCCTGGTTATGGCCCTCTCATGGGTCGTATCTGTTCCAGGGTCTCCCAGCGGTGGCATGGGTACTTCACGAGTCAGGATATCCCCTTCTGGTGCTAGACTTATGGCCTTGAAGCCATCTTTCTCTTCTCCTTACTACTATTCTGTATGGTCGAGGCTCGAAGCCTCTCGAGCGATGTCTTTACTCGGCGATGTCTCTCTTTAGGCGATGTCTTTTTTGGGCGATGCCTCTCTTGGGCGACGCCTCAGCGAGGCAATGACTCGAGCGGTCAACCTGTTGACTTCTCTTCCTTGGGTCCCTTGAGGGGCCCCACCATGCGTTGACTTTGACCTTTGGTCAACGCCCGAGGATGGGACGGTACAAGATTTAAAAATCAAAATGACACAAACACAATGTATTAAGAACAAGAAAACAGCAAGACATACCCAAAAATAAACCTAAAACAAAAAGGTAAAGACAAGAATATAAAGTTCTTGAATTAAAAGTGCCAAAACAACTCAAACACACACAAGAACACACCTAAGACTCATGATACCCCATGATATGATTTCAATAACATGATAGAGATATGATATGAACATGTTATGGATTCAATAAGAGTTGGAATATGATTAGGCACTTTTTAAGAATTGGATCAATGTTCTTTAACATTCAAGAACTCACCAAAACCAAGTAACCAAGCCAAACTCACATAGAAACCTATTTTTTGGTAATATGAACCGATTGAAACAAGGAAGAACACAAATGCACCGATTAAAAGTCCAAGAAACACAGTCTAAACCACAAGAACCGCAAACCAAATGAAAAGACTAAGGCTAGTCTTGCCCCCATTGTCCTTGCGGTATTTTGATGACGCGTCACTCCCTGACCGGTTGACGTGACCTTTTTTGCACCGCCGGCGCAGCGCACCCTCGAGGACTCTAACGATGTGATACTCTCTGAGTAGGAAAAGTGACTCTTCAAGTCATGCCTTAATCTCGTGACACGTGGCCCAATCGCACGATACCCTTTTAGCGTCCTTTGGCGCCTCAACTGTAACGTTTGGGTCTTTGAAATCCCGCACTTGCACTCATTGTTTCTACCTTTTCGCATCTTCTACGCAGTGTTCATCTTCCTTCCAAAGAGTTCTTCCTGCGTTCTTTCCTCGTCGACTCTTTCCTTCTGCACTACTGCTGAACCTTTCTTCTTTGATTTTTTAGTTCCTTCATTGAAAGTTCGTGCCAACATGTCTACCAACCCTCCTTCCTCCAAAGTTAACCATAAGGATCTTTACGCGTGGGCTTCGCGCGAACTTCTTGACGAGTGCTCGAGCCTAGTTTCCGTCAGAGCCTGGAGGGACCATGTAGGGGACCCGAGCACCTACGATCACCGTGCCTTCGTGAAAAGGCACGATGACGATATCCCCGTTCTTCCTTGTACCCTAGGGGAGCCGGTGTGTGGGGACGAGCGGGCCAACAACGTGGTCCCCTTTTTCTACTTCTATCAGGTGGTCTTTAAGTGCGTCGGCGTGCGCTTGCCTTTCTCTAGGTTCGAGAGAGAACTGCTAACGGAGATCAATGCTGCCCCCCAGCCCAGCTGTACCCTAACAGCTAGGCCTTTGTTAAAGCCTTCGACATACTGTTTGGTTTCCTAGGGTGTGCACCTTCTGTTGACATCTTTCTTCACTTCTTCGAAGTGAAAAGGCAAAGAAATAACCTCTGGGTGACTCTCAGCAATGTTCCCGGTAGGGTCCTCTTAACCCCCTTCCAGCAATCCTTCACGGGGTGGAAAGGCAAGTTCTTCAAGGTTTGTTGTTCCGACCTTGTACCCTCCGCCCTTGACGGCTTTCCCCTGTATTCGGTGAAGGAGGCCAGAGCCCTGAAGTCCAAGCCCCTCAAGAGGTTGCCTTCGAGCGATCGGGAGGCTTGCCGGATCTTGGCGGGTGCAGGGGGCTTTGACGCTGCTGCTTTGATAAGCCTGGAATACAATGCTGAGGCCCTGGAAAAATACATATGTATGAGAAATTCCCCGTATGACCTTCCTATTCCTCGCTTTTGCTGGGTTCTTGCATGATTTTATTTTGTAGTGCCTTAGTTTGTGCCTGTCTTTTACCATGCTTGTCCCTTTTTTGCACAAGTTCTAAGATAAACAGGAAACAAAAGCAACTGTGCTCGAATACTAAAACTGGGTTGCCCTAATTGTCTTATGCCCACAGTGGGTGCGCAGCAAAAGCAACTAGGGTTTGTGTTCTATGTAACTGCGAGAATTAGGTCAAAACTCGGATCCTCCTCTCAAACGACCCAAGGCCCCTTTTTATATACTTTCTGCATTTAAAGCGCGTTGAAGCGCATTGAAGACGTATAAAAATGTGCCTTGAAACATTTGATACGTACACTAAATTAACGCGTACCTTGGCAAACTTTCACTGAAACCTTTAATGAGCACGTGTGCATTGCCACGTGCCCTTCTGACTTGATCGTTTATTCTGCGCAGAGGGTCTCACAGCGCCGTAACCCAACTTAGGGTTAATCCATTGTGTGAGTCCTCCTTCCTTGAAGTGCATCTGGCGCGGGGGGTGACTTTCTGGGTGCCAACTCATTCGCCCCAACCTCTAGTCACTCACCTTGGGGGTGTATCTACCTCTCTCTCGTACCATGCACGCGGTTCTCCCCTGGGCGTGGCCTCCTCATGGGTCGTATCTGTCTCATGGTTTCCCAGCGGTGGTGTGGGTACTTCACGAGTCAGGTTACCCCCTCCTGGTACTAAAACTTATGGCTTTGAAGCCACCTTTTTCTTCTCTTCATTGTTGTTTTGAGCCATCGGAGCCCGAGACTTTCTCACGGTGTTGCCCCCTCCATGGTCTTTCCTACCCATGGGTATCGGGGGGTAACACCGTCGATGTCTTAACTTGACTATTTCTTAACTTGATGACGCCTTAATCTGGTGACGCCTTTGCGAGGCGACGCCTTTCTTAGGCGATGCCCCAAACGGTCCCACCATGTATTGACTTTGACTTTGACTTTTGGTCAACGCCCCGGGACAGTACATAAACACAAGACAAACAAGTTCTACCGATTGAAATAACAAGAAACAGCAAAGACAATTTTTAGAGTTTGTTTTGGAATGGAAATGGAAGAAGAAGATGAAAAGGACAAGGAAACTTATGTGGTTGGAGCTCTTGGAAATGTGCACGCCACTTGAAGGATGGTTGGCTTTAAGATGAGTGTTGTTGCCACCACTTGAGAGACCAAGAATTCACTCAAGATAAGACTAGAAGAGAAGAAGACACAAGTTTCTCTCAATCACTCACCAATGTGGTAGAGGTTCATTACTCACAAAATCAATCTTATTATTTTAAAAAATGGATAAGCTCCCCTTTTATAATAGAGAGGGCTAGTCACAAAGTACAAGAGAAGCTTTTGAAAGGTCACCTTCCAACTCCTTCTATTCTAGGGCCTAAAGGAGTGTGAAGAGACAACTTTCTAGTTTCTTCCTAAAAACTAACGCCTAAGGTACTTACAAAAGAGGTGCCTTTTTGGTTTCCCTCTTAGTACCTTCCTAAACACTACTCCTATATGTTTTACAAATTTATTCAAAAGAAATTACAAAGAAAGATATTAATTGGAGCCCATTCTTGATTGCTTGTAGTCATCTTGTTGGCTTTGGGTTTGATCCTCTCTTTATTTAATTCTTCTTTAATTTTTTAGAAGACTAGAAGGAAGAACAATCGGTTGTTTCTGCGAAATAATCGGTTGTTTATACCAGTAAAGCTAAAAACAAAATGTAAATGAGTTTAAGGGTAAGTGAAAAATACACCAACAGTTTATACTGGTTCACTCTTAAACCAACAGCTACATCCAGTGCCCAGAAAACCACTAGGTAATCCACTAAGTAATCAAACCAGATTACAACACACAATCCACCAAAGTAGTGACCTTAAACCCTTTAAGAAACACACTTGTACCGCCCTGGTAGTCGGAAGTGATGACGTGGCATCCAGCTACAGTATAGGTGTGTTGACAAGGCGCCAGGTTAGCAGAAGGGGAGGAAGTCGGGGGGCTCATGAAGTCGCCAGTTGTTAAGTTGGCGTGCTCCGATCTCCAGCATACCAGAACCGGCGATCACCGTGTTAAAGGTGAAGTCGCCAGATGTAAGCTCAGGCGACCTAGTGATTGGAGATCGCCAGAGAAAGCACATCGCCAGAGAATGAAGTTGGTGCAGATTATAAAGGCGGCCGGCGAGACCACAAGGAAGGTGTATGAAGGCACCCTAACTCGCCAGTTCCAGTAGAGATCGCACTCCCAAGTTAAGCTATGCACTGGGCAGTACCATGCATAAGTAACTTAGCCAAAAACGAGAGTAGAAGCAGCGCCCAAGTCAAGGAGGCTCCAGATGAAGGCACGTGTACGACTAGATGAGAGCCACGTGTCCAAGTCTGTAACTGCCAGGAGAGAGAAAGTAACCAGGTATATAAGAGTTCTCAACGAACTTTCTCAGGTACGCACGTTCAGATTATACTCTTTACGCTTGCGAGTTCTAGAGCACACTGTGAGAGAGAATTTGCACGGTTCCTGATCTCTTAGTATTTGGTGATTCGGTCACTGACTTGGGCGTTGGAGTGCGATCGGCCGCAGCGGCGTCGTTCTGTTCCTTTGCAGGTTCTTGAGGTGGATCTCGAAGAGGAACGGAGGGTTTGAAGCGGTGCGCACGTCGATCCCTTGACGAGGCAGTTTCCAGCGTTCCGGTCAACAGGCAGGATCAACACTCACTTTGGCAAATCACACACCAAGAGTATTGATCTTGACCACCTCAAGAGCATACAACACTCCTTGCCAACACAACACCATAAATACAGAAGGTTGAGAAGAGATTACACTTGTTTACAGAACAATGTAAAATCAATACAAATGCAATCCTATTCCACTCTCTTAGAAAACCCAAAGTTTTGATGTGAATGTTCAAATCTTGAATCAACTCTTTCACAACTGAAAAACTCAAATTTGTTTCCATTTTCTATTTGAAAACATAAACAACCTTTTTATATTTTCCAAAGATTGGTCAAAGCATTTAATGAAGGAGCGCATTTAGTTGGAAATCATTTAAAGCACATTCAACCACCAAAATAGAATTTTGTTAGGATTTTCAAAGAAACAACTGGTTGAAACCACGAAACAACCGATTGTTTGGTTTGGCAGTTAAGTCAACCAAATATAAACAATTTTCAACCTTTTCCAAAAACTCCTAAGAGTATAATAACCGGTCGACAAAACAACAGGTTGTTTTTCATTTAGTTTGAAAAACACTTTATTTCAAAAAGGTTGTTTTTCACATAGTTTGAAAAACACTTTATTTCAAAAAGGATTTAAAACACATTAGCTTTAGATTCAACAAAGGAGTGGATTACAAATAAAACTACCCAGATCCCTCCTAAAACACAGCAGCAACACAATCTTGCATCAAACACATAGGATTTGGATTCTTCAAAGCACAATTTGAATTCTTCAAAGCACTTGATCACTCTTTATCAAGATTTATGACTTGGTCATTTAAGGTGAGCAAAAGAATGGCACACATTCTTTGTGAATGCGTACAAATTCCACACTCATGCATGGAGCAAGGAAAAGAAAACAATAAGTAGTGGGATCCATCTAAAGGGTCTTACAGAAGGAGGTGAGGATGATTTCTACTGTGTGATTCAACACATGTATGAGGTGGAGTACAACTCTTCGACCACAGATAAGAAAGTTGTATTATTTTACTATATTGGTTTGATCCATCAAAAAGAGGTACAAGAGTGGATTCCAAATATGGTATTATGGATATTCGAATGTGATCCGATCGGTCATCGGTAGTCGATGACGTCAGCATCAGAGAACAACGTGGACCACTTGCAGGGTGACACGTGGACCGGGTGGCAGAGAGGTCGGGGGACGATCGCCAAGAGAGGTGATCGGTGGTCAGTAACCAAGTTACCACCGACAGATCAGGCGGCAGAGAGGTCGGGGGATAGATCACCCAGAATGGTGATCGGTGGTCAGTAGCCAAGTGACCACCAGCAGATCAGTTCCTAGACTCGCGCCTGGAGGCAGAGCGCGATAAGCGAATAAACATTGATCAGTCATCGGGTGTACTGTCGTCGGGGTCTCGTGTTACACGCAGTTAAACGGGGACTAAGGTTCCCAGCGAGAGCGTTACGCATGGACCTCGCATGAGCACACCTCAAGGAATCGTGCACGAGAGTGGCCTGAGGGAACTAGTAAGCCAGTCGGTGATTGGTGATTCCCTCAACCCATTACGTGCGTGTCATCCTGAAGGGTAAGTCGCCTACGCAGAGAGTAACGTTTGGTGAGTGTGCCTAGACCAGCCACACCTGACGTTCTCTGAAGAGTATGCAATTTACCCAGATAAGAGAAGCATCCTTAGTTACTCCGCAAGGGCGTAACTTAGGCAGACAAAGAGAGGCGCTAGAGCCCTTCCAATAAGTGACACGTGTGTGGTTAGATGTGAGTTGCAGGCCTCCACGTGTCATCATCTGAGAGGGGTGCGGTCCAGACAAAAGAGCACTCCGTACCGCTAAAGGTACAGACAGGCGCAGCCAAGCGCAGACATGCGCAGACTCTCACGCTCCCCATTGCTGATTCTGAAGGTACGCTTTCTCTGAGAAGCATGACAGGGTTCTGACACATGCCAGAAAAGCATAACAGAATTCTGTTATGCCCAGAAGCAGGGAAAGAGAGATGAAAGGGAGAATCAGAGAGTGAGAGTGGGGAGAGGAAAAAAAGAAAGATAGACGAAAAACAGAGTGCAAGTTTTTTCTCACACACACATTACTAGTTTCCAGTTTCTGGTGGTTCTGTTGGACTAACTTGATCGTCGGAGTGCAAACGGCCGCTAGAGGCGCCGTCTGTGTGTTTTGCAGGTCACATTTGAAGACATCTGAGAGAAAGTTCGGGGAGTCATTCCGCAGAAGACGCAGTCGCGTAGACGGGGCAGTGAGTGCCACGAAGCGATTCCTCCACGTTCGAGTTGCCGGCAGGATCAGAATGGATAGAAGAAATGTGTCATTTGATCCTTTTATCATTCCACATAATGTTCAACAAGTTTATTATATACCATATCCAACAACATGTAGAGACAAACGTGGCTGGTATATTGCAATCAAAACGAAGCCCAGAGGTCGTATAGATTCTGATGATGTAGAAGTTAAAGTGTCATATCAAGTGGATGAAATGTCACAAGTTAATGAAGTTATTGAAGTTGAACAACTTCCAAGATTAAGAGATTTAGAGGTTGAGTTTGAAGAAGTGGACATAAACAATGTATCATCATTTGAAGATGAGATAGTTGAAGAAACAAATGAATGGGAAGAAGACAAGTGAAGATGAATATGGAGCTGGCTTTGACATCTCTAGGTCTGAATAGACTTAGGCAACCAGTGTTAACAAATAATATCTATTATAGGAACTACAGTGGTACTGTTGTTGTTAACAGACTGTTTATTACTCTAGTTAATTTGATGTCATATTCTTAGGTTATGTTTGCTGATGAAATTTTTGCATCTTTATTTGAATTTTTTATTAAACTATATTCAATATTTTTTTCTCCATTGATAAACTTATATTACCTTCATTATCATTTAATGTCATATATATAGATGTCCTCAGGAGGTTCTGATCAACCATCGCCGAGTAACAACAAAAAGAAGGGAAAAAAACCTTATGTGATAAAATTGTAATCACGATTTAACAATCAAAATCCATCATCCAGTCAACCCAATACACATTCCTTCTTCAGCTCATGGATCTACCCCACCAGTAGCAGATGTTACCCAATCCACCCCACTTGATGGATTTGTGCCTTCATGACCGAATTCTTTGATTGAATTTTGGAAAAGATTGGCGAAAGCTTCAATGGATGATACGTGCGAGCAGCTCACTTAGAGCTTGTGGTTTCCTTGGAGGTGCATGCTAAGTATGGAAAGTGATAGGTGAGGCATAATCACTTGAGCTAGGTGGAGAATTCAAGACTAAAGTGTCTATCCTAAAGAGGCAAGACAAGAGTGAGAATTGGCTCAATATTTTGGCAACAATTTCGCTCATTCATTAATCTTACCAAATGAGAGCCAAGCACCTCAAGTTATAGGAGAGAGGGTTCAACATTTTGGATCCAAAATTTGAAAATTCAAAATAAAACTCTCTAATGAGAAGGTGTCATGTTGAGTCATGCTTTCCATGTTTCCATGTTTAGCTCACACCTTCCATGCTAAATCCTCTCCACTCCTAGGTTTCCATGTGGACATCCATGTGCTTCATGCCAAGGTATTTTCGTTCTCCAATATACCCTATACCTTTTATGGTTACATTGGACTCAAACAAGCCGAATTGTTACCCTAACTAGTCACTTTTAAACCTAACTAGTCATATTTTACTATTTCCCAAAAACCTATGCTACTTGGCCCAAATATTCAGTCCATTTATTTTATGCTAATAGGCCTAATACATGGCCCGTAAAATTCTAAACAACTTTATACAATTTATTTAAGCTAAAGCTTGGCCCACAAATAATGTTGACCAGTCAGCAGAAACTCGGTCTTCTTGTGTTCTTATGGCCAAAGCTCTTGTTTATGTTTTGATGACTTGGAGGTCTTCTTGAATATGTTTGTAAATTCCTTCACCCTAGAGTTTTCCTCTTGATAAGGCCTACAGAAATAAACAAAAGCCCAATTAGACCCATATTTGCAATTAAATCAATAAACAACCTTTAGGTCTTCATCCTCCTTATTATGGGGTTGTGTGTGGTTGGACGGTTTCCAACACCATCTCCACATGTTAGTTCTAATGCATCAACCCTAAACCCAACTATTACACCATCTCCATATACAAATCTTGGAGGGATGCATTCAAATTCTATAGCCAATAACTCAGAGGACGAGGTCCTCTCAGTTGGTGATCACCCTCTGATTCAACCTATTGGGGGAGGGTAAGAATATAATAAAATTAAATTTATATAATTTACTATTATTGTCTTATAATTTTGACTAACTTTGTTTTGGTATTTAGCTTTTATCCATCAAAAGTTGCATCAAAGGCCATCATTGCCACCATTAAGCAACAATTTGGTGAGGCATGGCTAACATGGGGGGCAATCCCAAAGGCTGACTGGGATCTATTTTTTCAATGTTTTAAGGTAGTCGTTTTTTATTCCCTTTAAAAATGCTTATATTTTACAATTTGGATTGATGATTTTTGTTGTTTTACAGAGGAAGGTCACGTGGAGGGTTGAGGATGAGGAAAAAGTTAAGAAAATTTTCCATACGAAGGCTTCTCACACCCTTTCACAAATGTTTAAAATGGTTCCAAGAAGGTAAACGACCAGAATGGATTGGCAATAATGTTTGGAACAGCCTCTTGGAACAGTGGAACATGCCTTTGTATCGATCCAAATGCAGTACAGCTAAAAAAAATTATTTGTCTGAAAAAGGTGGATGTTTGCACACCGGAGGATAACATTAGTGTGCATGAACACGCTATTCGTTTGGTATGACTTCCATATAAAATTTTGTATTAATCTATGATTAATTATTACTGTTGGGTTTAATAGTGCCAAAGTTCAAGAGGGGGGGTGAATTGACCTTTTAAAAGTTTATCGCAGAATCAGTATTTATCACAGTACACAAAAAATAAATCGATTTATTTGGAAATGAACAGATTTATTTTGGCACTGTTTATGTTTGAAAACGTTTATATCAGCCAAGTTAATCACGAGATTATGCAGATTGATTTTCCAGATACACACACTGATTTTAGGAGTATATTATGAAACACACAAAACAGTGACCTTCAATTTTATAGGCAAGTGATAAAAGTTCGATTATTAGCTTGACAATCAATTGGGTAACCTATCACAATCAACCTGTTCCAGTTGTATTTAACAGATCATATATCTTCTTCACAGAACCAAGATGATTTTCCAGAAAATAAGAACTGTATGAACAAGCCTAGAAAGAACATATTTATTTTTAATTGAACAGATTCAATTTCTGGCAGGTTAACAGATAAGCGTGAATTAGAGTGCAGAGATTAAGGGAGAATGAACACAAAGCAATTATACTGGTTCACTCTAATGAGCTACATCCAGAATTCACCTAAACCAAGGTGAAATTCACTAAATCACAATTCAAACAACCACAAACACAACTGTACTTGAACCCTACAAGAACTTTGGTACACTTGCTGAAAAACACTATTTCAGCATACACACTCTTTAAGAAACCCTATCAAGAAGAGTGTACCGTCCCGTACCCGGGCGTTGACTAAGTCAAGGTCAAAGTCAACACCAGGGGTCAAAGTCAACACAAGGCGTTGCCTAGGTGAAGAGACGCCAAGTGCCAGCGTCGCCAAGAAGGTGCGTCGCCAGGGCAAGGCGTCGCCTAGGTAAGGCGTCGCCCAGGTGAAGGCGTCGCCCAACCAGGGCGTCGCCAGATCAAACAGTACCAAAGCAAGGCAATCGCCGTGTGGTTCCCCGATACCCATGGGTAGGAAAGACCATGGTGGGAGCGACGCCGTGGGAAGGCCTCAAGTCCCGATAACCCGGGGCAATGATAAGGAGAAGGAAAAGGTGGCTTCAAGGCCATAGTGATAGCACCAGTGTAGGGCAGCCTGACTCGCGAAGTACCCCTGCCGCCCCAGAGACGCCTTTGGGACAGATACGACCCAAGAGGAAGGTCACGCCCAGGGTAACCGGGTGCAGGGTACGAGAGGAAGGCAGATACGCTCTCAGAGTAAGTGACTAGATGATTGGGGGCATGAGTTGGCACCCAAAAAGTCACCCCTAGCGCAGTAGCACTCCCAAGCAGGAGGACTCACACGTAGAAATGTCCCCAGGTGGGCAGAAACGCCCCCAGATGGGGTCACAATAACCATGTCAGAATAGAAACACCCTTTAGTCAGGTGCCAGGTAATTAAAGTCATTCAATACAGTTTCCGTTTCGAGCATTCAGGTACTATAATGGCTCCCAAGCGTTTCAACGTCTTAAATGCGCTACGTTTTCTAATTAGATACGCTGATTGAGTGCGTTACATTTGTAATTAAAGGCGCTTTAAGGCGCTTTGAATGCTTGGGTAGTTTAAATAGCGCGGAGAATGTTGGAAACATGGTTGGAACTTTTGGCAAATTTACCAGAACTCTCTTGTTGCTTGCTCGTGCTTCAAGGTTACGGACAAGGGACTGGGGAATATCTTTGCCTGAGAGAGAGAACACAGACACACAATACACAGTTCTTTTTACCACCTTCAGAGTGCCATACGCGGTGCTCAGAGACGTAGGTGAACAGTTTTGGTGTTTCTTGCTGGCTGACTTGAGCGTTGGAGTGCAAACGGCCGCTAGGGCGCCTCTTTGTCCTCTTTTTGCAGGAATCCACAGGTAACCAGTGGGAAGGAGTCCCTAGCTGACGGCTGAGGTCGCGCACGAAGACGTCCCGGTCAACCGGACGGAACATTTGGCGCCCACCGTGGGGCCGATATAAAACATCAGTCCCATCACAAGTTCGAGAAAATCTACTAAGTCGCAGTAACGTTGGAGGAGGTTGGAGTGACCATGGCCCCCACCAGACGAAGTACAACACGCGCAGCCCCAGCAGAACTATCCATGCAACAGGTCCTGGAGATAATGAGGGGGCTGCAGCAGGAGATGGCGGAGTCGAAAATGGAACAGGAACGCATGCAGGCAGATCTCGATGCCTCGCATGAGCGAAATGAAGAGCTCCACCGTGTAAATGAGGAGTTGCGCCAGGGCCTGAGAAATGATCGGAGGCGGCCTGGACATGACGAGATGGATAACCATTCCCCACCAAGGGAGTTTTCCACTCCTTTCTCACAGAAGATCCTAGATGCAGTGATCTCGAACACGTTCGCGGGGCCCAAGGTGATCTTCACCGGGATGGAGGACCCAGAGACGCACCTTGCTGCATTTCACACACAGATGGTCCTGGTAGGCGGTTCTGACGCTGCCAAGTGCAAGCTCTTTATGAGCACCCTGACCGGGATGGCTATGGACTGGTTCATCAGCCTTTCGGATGGTCATATCACATCTTTCCTCCAATTGTCACGATTGTTCAGGGAACAATACTTAGCAAACAAGGCCTCGCCGCCAGTCTCTTACGATCTGTTTGATGTGAAGTAGTATCAAGGGGAGACCCTAAAGGAGTATATCAATCGCTTCGGGGCCCAGGTCGTGAAGGTTGGTATGACAGAGGAGCCTATGATTGTGTACGCATTTGTGAAAGGCGTATGCCCCGGTCCTTTTGGAGAATACATCATCCGCAACCGCCCTAGGACTTTCGCTGATCTACGGCGTAGGGCGGTAGAACATGTTGCTTCTGAAGGGGAGGTGTGTGTGAAGCGCACCAATGTCGTACCCTCACGCCCGAGGGGACCGGCGCGAGCTCAACCCGTCAGGGTCAATGAGACCACGACGGGAAGAAAGAAGCCAGAGGCGAGACGGCCTTACGAGGCCAGAAAACCCCAGCCCCGGGGTCCAGCGGGAGGCGATCGCCCGGCCAGAGAAAGAGCGAGACCGGCGAGGTACAATTTTGTGGTAGAACTGAAAGACCTGATCGCCGTGCCTAATATAGCCGAGAGGCTGAGGCGACCGGCGAAGACCGACAAGGTGTTAGGCCCTCGCAAATACTCTTGGTGCGAGTTCCACGAAGCTTTCGGGCACCACATTGATAACTGCCTGTCGTTGGGTTACCAGCTAGATGAGCTGGTGAGAACTGGGTTTTTGAAGGATTATGTCGCAGAGCCCACAACGACCGCCACCTTGCCGCCGTCGGCGGAAGAACCAGCACACGAGATGCCTGTGCTTGGTGAGGTCCACACCATTGCTAGAGGTTTTTCCGGCGGGGACCCACCGCCTCCCAGCGGAAGAAATACGCGAGGGGGGTAAATTCGAGTTAGGAAGTTCGATGAGCCCAGAAGAACAGGAAGGAGTGGCGGAAGTGATTTCATGCCACCTGGATGCCTTCGCATGGTCCGCCTCGGATATGCTAGGCATCGATCCCAATTTCCTGTGTCACCACCTCAGCATGGACGCCACGGTCTGCCCCGTGCGTCAGAGAAGGAGAAAGTTCAATGAGGAACGACAGCAGGTGGTGAAAGACGAAACGCAGAAGTTGTTGAGTGCAGGCCACATCAGGGAGATTCAATACCCTGAGTGGCTTGCCAACGTCGTCTTGGTGAAAAAGGCAAACGGAAAGTGGAGGATGTGTGTTGACTTCACGGACCTGAATAAGGCATGCCCAAAGGACTCGTATCCGCTGCCCAGCATCGACGCCTTGGTAGACAGTGCGTCCGGCAGCAAGGTGCTGAGTTTCCTGGACGCCTTTTCAGGGTACAACCAATTCAAGATGCACCCAAGAGACGAGAACAAAACGGCATTCATGACTGAGACCTGCAGTTACTGCTATAAGGTGATGCCTTTTGGGCTGAAAAATGCGGGCGCCACGTACCAAAGGTTAATGGACAAGGTCCTGGCACCAATGCTCGGGAGGAATGTGTACGCCTATGTAGACGACATGGTGGTGGCGTTGCAGAATAGGGCGCAGCACATGGCGGACCTGGAGGAGTTGTTCGTCACAATATCCAAGTACCGCCTCAAGTTAAACCCTGAGAAGTGTGTTTTCGAGGTAGAGGCCGGTAAGTTCTTGGGTTTTATACTCACAGAGAGGGGGATAGAGGCGAACCCCGACAAATGCGCGGCGATTATCGCCATGCGAAGCCCGACGTCGGTAAAGGAGGTGCAACAGCTGACAGGGCGGATGGCGGTGCTCTCGAGGTTTGTTTCCGCCGGAGGAGAGAAGGGGCAACTATATTTCCAGTGCCTCAAGAGAAACACTCGCTTTGCATGGACTGATGAATGCGAAGCGGCTTTCATTAAGCTGAAGGAGTACCTAGCGACGCCACCGGTCCTCTGCAAGCCGGTAGCGGGCGTGCCCCTCCGGTTATATTTTACTGTAACGGAGCGGGCCATCAGTTCTGTGTTAGTCCAGGAGCAGGACTAGAGTCAAAAGCCCATGTATTTTGTAAGTAAGGCATTACAGGGAGCTGAGACGAGGTACCAAGCGCTAGAGAAGGCGGCGCTAGCGGTAGTATTTTCTGCCAGGAGGCCCCGTCATTACTTCCACAGCTTTACGGTGGTGGTGATGACCAACCTCCCTATACAGAAAGTGCTGCAGAAGCCTGATGTGGCGGGAAGAATGGTGCGCTGGGCGATAGAACTGTCAGAATTCCACATCCAGTATGAGCCTAGAGGATCCATCAAAGGGCAGGTGTACGCAGATTTTATAGCGGAACTTTCGCCCGGAGGTGAGCAAGAGGTGGAAGTAGGTTCGCAGTGGCTGCTCTCGGTTGATGGCTCTTCCAACCAACAAGGGAGCGGTGCGGGAATAGTCTTGGAAGGACCCGACGGCATACTGATCGAGTAGGCCCTGCGCTTCGCCTTCAAGGCAAGTAACAATCAGGCAGAATACGAAGCCCTGATAGCAGGAATGCTCCTGGCCAAGGAGATGGGCGCGCAGAACCTCCTGGTGAAGAGCGACTCCCAGCTGATTACGGGGCAGGTGTCGGGTGAGTTCCAGGCGAAGGACCCACAGATGGCGGCGTATTTGAAATACGTCCAGTTATTGAAGGGAGCATTCAACGCTCTTGAGCTGATACATGTCCCGAGGGAGCAGAATGCCAGAGCTGACCTGCTTGCAAAGCTGGCCAGCTCAGGCAAGGGGGGTAGACAGAGGACAATGATCCAAGAGACTCTCAAAGCTCCGCGTAGATTCGTGGAAGACAACAGGGTGGATGTCCTCTAGATTTATACATCAAGGGGAAGGCCGAGGAGTCATTGCTCTTTGACCCAAGATACGCAGAGGGCGCCCCGCATCAGCATGTACGCGGGCGTGCCCGAGGGAGATCAGATGCAGGTATGCGTTTTGGCCAAGGGAGACACCTGGATGACGCCCTACAAGCGATACCTGGCGGATGGGGCTCTCCTAGTGGAGCCTGAAGAGGGTAAAAAAGTCAAAAGAAATGCCGCAAGATATACTTTGGTGGATGGGGTGCTGTTCAGGCACGGTTTCACTCACCCTATCCTAACATGCGTCAGTGGCGACGAGTGCACCAGGATAATGGCGGAGCTACACGAAGGCATCTGCGGGAGCCATGTAGGGGGAAGATCCCTAGCCTCCAAGGTAATACGCGCAGGTTTCTTCTGGCCAACAGTGAAAGAGGACTGCGCACGACACGCTCAGCGGTGCAGGCAATGCCAAAAGCACGCCGACTGGCACAAGGCGCCGCCAGAAGAATTGCGATCCATATACAGCCCGTGGCCTTTCCATACATGGGGAATCGACATCCTAGGCCCGTTCCCACTGGCAATCAGGCAGATGAAGTATCTGATCGTCGCCATCGAATACTTCACTAAGTGGATAGAGGCAGAGCCCGTAGCACAGATCACTGTTACAAGGTACAACATTTTGTGTGGAAGAACATTGTGTGCCGCTTTGGCGTACCCAGGCGCTTGATATCCGATAACGGGACCCAGTTTGCCAGCCAGCAGTTGAGAAATCTGTGCACTGAGGTAGGAATCAAACAGGTGTTCGCATCGGTTGAACACCCCCAGACCAACGGACAAGTGGAGTCAGCAAACAGAGTTCTGCTGAGGGGGTTAAAAAGAAGGTTAGAGAAAGCCAAAGGGGCGTGGGCGGAAGAGGTACCAAGAATCGCATGGGCATATCACACCACGCCCCAATCCTCTACTATGGAGACGCCTTTCAGTTTGGTGTACGGGTCGGACGCCTCTGGTCAAAACTTTGTGCTGGAGGAATCCAATGAAGAAAGGCGGGTTAACCTGAATCTACTAGAGGAGGCCAGAGAAGAAGCCAGAATCAAGGCGGAAGCAGTAAAGAGGAGAGTAGAGCGACGACACAGCTCTAAGCTAAAGCCGCGGCAGTTTCAGATTGGCGACTTGGTTATGAGAAAGGCTCACCCATACGAGTTGGAGAATAAGCTGTCTCCTAAGTGGACCGGACCCTTCAGAGTTACTGAGGCTAAGGGCAACGGTTCATACAACCTAGAGACCTTGGAGGGGGATCCCATCCCACGCAGTTGGAATGCAGCCAACTTAAAATTTTATTTCAGTTGACTTATGTAAGCAATTATGTGATCCTGCCTGTTGACCGGAACGCTGGAAACTGCCTCGTCAAGGGATCGACGTGCGCACCGCTTCAAACCCTCCGTTCCTCTTCGAGATCCACCTCAAGAACCTGCAAAGGAACAAAACGGCGCCGCTTCGGCCGATCGCACTCCAACGCCCAAGTCAGTGACCGAATCACCAAATACTAAGAGAACAGGAACCGTGCAAATTCTCTCTCACAGTGTGCTCTAGAACTCGCGAGCGTAAAGAGTATAATCTGAACGTGCGTACCTGAGAAAGTTCGTTGAGAACTCTTATATACCTGGTTACTTTCTCTCTCCTGGCAGTTACAGACTTGGACACGTGGCTCTCATCTAGTCGTACACGTGCCTTCATCTGGAGCCTCCTTGACTTGGGCGCTGCTTCTACTCTCGTTTTTGGCTAAGTTACTTATGCATGGTACTGCCCAGTGCATAGCTTAACTTGGGAGTGCGATCTCTACTGGAACTGGCGAGTTAGGGTGCCTTCATACACCTTCCCTGTGGTCTCGCCGGCCGCCTTCATAATCTGCACCAACTTCATTCTCTGGCGATGTGCTTTCTCTAGCGATCTCCAATCACTAGGTCGCCTGAGCTTACATCTGGCGACTTCACCTTTAACACGGTGATCGCCGGTTCTGGTATGCTGGAGATCGGAGCACGCCAACTTAACAATTGGCGACTTCACGAGCCCCCCGACTTCCTCCCCTTCTGCCAACCTGGCGCCTTGTCAACACACCTATACTGTAGCTGGATGCCACGTCATCACTTCCGACTACCAGGGGTTTTCAGCCTCTATCTTTCTCCGTTTGAAGTAATGTAAGGCGTCGCCAAGAAAGAAGGCGTCGCCTAGGTCAAGGCGTCGCCAAGAAGGAAGGCGTCGCCAAGAAAGAAGGCGTCGCCTGGGTGGAGGTAGGCGTCGTTGATGAACATGGCGAAGGAAAGCGCACAATATGCGAAACGTATGCAGAGTAAAGTGACGTTGCACAAATCAATTATGATATAGAAAAAGTTGGTGTTACAAGCAATGTTCAATACAATGGAAGTATCGCAAATAGGGCAAATATTACAACTCATGCAAGTCACAAAAGAGCCACGTTTCAGTGGCCATCAGAGTCAGCACTGGAAGAAGACGAAGCCCTGATCCCAGCCCGCAGAGCTCGAGTAAGTCGTGTCCTCCTTTCTTGGCTTATTTTCGAACCTGCACCAAGGGAGATAAATGTGTCAGAGGTACCATGAAGCAAGACATGCACGTTTGGAAAGCGATAAAGGCCAAAGTTTCTAGGGCAGTGACTCTTACATATGTACTTTTCGAGAGTCCCAGCGTTGAACTCCAGGCTGATCAAAGTGGCAGAGTCAAAACCTCCCGCCTCAGCAAGAATCCGGCAAGCTATTTGATCACTTGGAGCCAGTTTCTTGAAGGGTTTGGTTTTGAGGGCCCTCGCCTCTCTCACCCAGTACAGCGGAAACCCGTCCAGGGCGTCGGGAACAAGGTCAGTGCAGCAGATCTTGAAGAACCGGCCTTTCCACCCGGTGAACGAGTTTTGGAAGGGTGTGAAGAGAACTCTCCCGGGTACATTACTGAGAGTTACCCAGAGGTTGTGTCTCTGCCTCTTCACCTCAAAGAAGTGAAGAAAGAGGTCAACCGAGGGTGCACAACCCAGAAACCCGAAGAGAATGTCGAAGGCTTTGACAAAGGCCCAGCTGTTGGGGTATAACTGGGCCGGAGCAACGTTGATCTCCGTCAGCAGTTCCTTCTCGAACCAGGAGAAGGGTAGGCGCACTCCGATGGTCTTGAACACCACCTGGTAAAAGTAAAAGAAAGGGACCCCTTCGTTGGCCCGTTTGTCTCCGCATACTGGCTCCCCTGGAGTGCAAGGGAGCACAGCAATGTCGTCGTCATGCCTCCTCGCGAAGGCCCGGTGATCATAGGAACACGAATCCCCTTTGTGTTCCCTTATGGCCCTGGTAGCAAGCAAGCATGAACATTCGTCAAGAAGTTCACTCGAAGCCCAAGGGTACAGGTCCCTGGGACTGACCCTGGGAGAGGCAGCATGAGAGGACATTCTTTAACAAGATCTGGGATCGTCAAAGGCGTGTGGCCCGCCGAAAATGCAGGAGTCGAACGATGGGAGCGAAGGCTGGAAGAACCCTTCGTGAGAAAAGAAAGGGTGCAAGAAGAGAGAACGTAAGTAGGTTATGAAGAGTGAGAAAATGATGAGGATAGTTTCAGAGTTTGAAGAGTTAAATAAAGCGGTTAGAGCGCCAAACGACGCGAATGGATGCACCGCACGATCGAGCCACGCGGCAGCAGATGGAAGGGTGGCCCTGGCATCCCTGGTTAAACTCAGAACACGTCGTATCAATGGAATACCTGATGGTACGATGCGCCGTCGAAAGGGGATCAGGGGCACAGTAGGAGTCAGGATCAAATCGAATGACTGGATGTCCCATCAGCCATACAGAAAGCGCCACGTGGATCAAATCGAATGACTGGATGTCCCATCAGCCATACAGAAAGCGCCACGTGGATCAAGTTGAATGACTGAACGTCTCATCAGCTATACAAGAAGCGCCTCGTGGAAGATACGGGAAGGGCCTCGAGCTCTTCGCTGTCCCCAGGCGTCGACCAAGCCCAAGGTCAAAGTCAATGTCAAGGTAGGGACGATGCCCAAGGCGACGCTAGCATTAGACACCCGAGGTGTCGCCTGTAATGACATAAAGGACGACGCCAGCCTGAGACGTCGTGGGCGTCGCCCACCAAAATATCAGCGAGTTTGCCTCCCCGATACCCACAGGTAGGAAAGACTGTGGAGGGAGACGAAGTCGAAGAAGGTGAAGTTAATTACTGGCGTCGCATCCCTGAGACCCACAGGTAGGAAAGACCGTGGAGGGAGGCGGGACCGCCAAAACGCCAGCGAATCGCTGGCAGGGCGTTCCCCGATACCTATGGGAAGGAAAGACCATGGAGGGAACGACTCCCTCTCAAAACACTCGGCGTTTCAGACACCCGAGGACGATACGGCGCTGTTGTAGCAGGCCTCTCCTTAGGCGTGGGCGTCGGGTGCTAGGGATCAGGGGAAGGACCGTTTGGGTGTTAGAAGCACCCCGTGGACGATACGGCTCCATTAGATGAGCCTCTCCGTGGGTGTGGGCATTGGCGCGTGACCTTTCCCAGGCCTACAAGGCCGCCCGACGAAGTGAAAGAAGCGAGTATAATGCAAGCCAAACAACCAAGGCACAAGAAGGCAAAGGATGAGAATAAAATCACACAGGCAGAATTTTATGTCGCGAGGACACGAAAGCAATCATAACAGATTTCCAGAGTTATATCAAGAGTGCATATGATTCAAAGAATTACAAATTTGTCAGAGAAGGTTAAAACAAGTATAAAGGGATGGGCTGATGATCAAGGGCGGCGGCTCAATCGTCTAGCTCGAAGGGCACGACCTTTCCATCAACAATGTGGTGAGTGGAATCGCAGCTGGAGATGTCAATCCCCGGATTTGTGCAGACTGCTTGAGCCAAAGCTTCTTAGAACCCCTCCTCGAAAGTACCCGCCATCTTCTGGATGAGGGCCTTTTTGTCCTTCTCTAGCTCCTCAACGGCGGCATCCCCAGAGGCTACCTCCTTCTCTAGAGCCTCCTTTTCCACGTGAAGCCGACTGACCTCGACCTGTAGTTTTTCGTAGTCAGCCTGGAGAAGGCCCATAGCTTTGGCCTGGGTGGCCATTTCCCCTTTTGTCCGCTCCATCTCGTCAGCCTGCTTACAGCAACGGTCCTTCAAGTCCTTTTGAACTTCTGCATCAGCTTTGACCAATTCTTGAAGGCCCGTTAACTGGACTTGGAGGGCGACTTCCCGAGTATAAAAGTCAGCCTGGAGCTCCAATGCCTCTGCCAGTTGCCTCTCAGTTTCTGCTTTGGACTTTTGCGCCTGCTTCAGGGAGGTTTGGTAGGTTTCATTCTGGCATCCCAGGGTTTTCTTCTCCTCCTCCAGAGCAGTCACCTTTGTTTCCAAGGCCTGGAGAGTTTGAGTTTGTAAGGCAGCGTTCCTGGCCTGGGCGCGCCATTCAAGGGCCACCGCCAAGAAGGCCCACAAGTAGAAAGGCATGCCTTCCTTCCTGTCGGTGCCCTCTGGCAGAGTCCCGCCACTGAAGCCCCTCATTAGATGCATGATTGGAGGAGGGATGGCAATGAGATCGGGGGCGGCAGAAGCAACTATACAAAATTACAAAGCGCATAGAAGCGTGAGATGCAAGTAACGGGACACCATGAGAAACAGGGGGGGAAGCAGTGGAAACAAACGTCTGGTAAACAAGGTGTTCACAGCAAAAGGGGAGAAGGGAAGCATCTCCTTACCAAAATATGTTGTCAGGGCGTGAGCGTTGTACTCATTAGCAACAAGCTTAAGGGTATCAAAAACGATCCCCAGCCCAGCCAAGGCCTTGCTTACCTCCCTGTCAGCAGGAGATAACTCTTCCAGGGCTTTGGCCCTAAGCAGCTTAGGACGCTCCGTCCAATAGAGGGGAAAGCCGTCCAAGGCGGTAGGGTCATACTTGGCGCTGCACACCCTAAAGAACTTCCCTTTCCAGTTCTTGTAAGAGTTTTGGAAGAGGGAGAGGAGGATCCTGCCCGCGATCCCGGAAAAGCTTACCCAGAAGCTTTTCCCCTGCTTTTTCACCTCAAAGAAATGCAGGAAAACGTCTACAGAAGGGAGGATGCCCAGGTGTCCGCAAAGAATTTGAAAACCCCTCACGAATGCCCAGCTGTTGGGATGGAGCTGGGCGGGGGCAATATTGATTTCAGTAAGGAGTTCCCGTTCAAAGGGGGTGAATGGGAGACGTACTCCTACGCGTTTGAACACGGTCTGGTACATGAAGAAGAAGGGTTTCCTCTTTCTAGGTTTGTCGTCCAAACAAACAGGTTCTCCAGGCCTGCCGGGACGGACGGATATGTGGGCGTCGTGAGTGCGGCAGAAAGCATTAAAGTTATATGATCCTGCCTGTTGACCGGAGCGCTGGAGAATGCCTCGTCAAAGGATCGACGTGCGCACCGCTTATCACCTTCGTTCCTCCCCTGGATCTACTTCAAGAACCTGCAAAGAAACAACACGGCGCCACTGCGGCCGATCGCACTCCGACGCTCAAGTCAGTGACGGTATCACCAAATACTAAGAACTAGAACCGTGCAAATCCTCTCACAAACAGCTCTGTCACTCGCAAGCGTAAAGTGTATGAACTGAACGTGCGTACCTCAGAAAGTCTGTTAAGAACTCTTATATACCTGGTGGTTTTCTCTCTCCTGGCAGTTACAGACTTGGACACGTGGCTCGCATCCAACTGTACACGTGCCATCATCTGGAGGCTCCCTGACTTGGCGCCGCTTCTGCTCTCATTTTGGCTAAGTTACTTATGCATGGTACTGCCCAGTGCATAGCTAACTTAGGAGTGCGATCTCTACTGGAACTGGCGAGTTAGGGCCTTCATACACCTTCCCTGTGGTCTCGCCGGCCGCCTTCATAATCTGCTTCTCCTCCATCTTCGGCGATGTGCTTGTTCTGGCGATCTCCGACTGCTTGGTCGCCTGGGTCTGCATCTGGCGACTTGATCTTTAACCTAGCGATCGCCTATTCTGGTAAACTGGAAGTCGGAACACGCCAACTTAACAGCTGGCGACTACACGTGCCTCCCGACTTCCTTCCCTTCTTGCCAACCTGGCGCCTTGTCAACACGCCTTCACTGTAGCAGGATGCCACGTCATCATACCCGACCACCAGGGCGGTACATTATACAAATGGGGATCCCCACGGTGAGCTTCCAGGTCCTGGAAAGTGGTCAGGATGGTACACTCGTTCAAAAGCTCGTCGGGGGCCCATGGGTAGTAGGCTTTGTAGTTGGACTTGGGGGTCTTGGGGGAAGAATCAGGCTCCGCGTTTGTGCGCGTCATGGTGTAAATAAATAGCTGAAGAAAGAAGAGAGGAAAAAGGTTTTAGCAAGTGTAGCCATGACAGGAAAGGGAGTGAACCCCTGGAAACATCACCCACGCGAGAGAACCCAGAAGGAAGGAGAAGGGACAAAGAAGGAAGGAGAAACGGAAGAACACAGTGATGCATGAATATTAACAGTCCCAGGCAGTTCAATAAATCATGCAATGCGACGAAAGGGAAGAATCGTGAGTACTCGAAATCGTACCTTTGCTATCGGAGTGAAGGCAGAGAAAGGGGGTTTGAATGTAACAGTGGGGTGAGCACGGGGTTTGGGGATAACTTAAACGTTACATTTCGTAACCCAAGAGGTGCTAAATAAGAGCCGTGAGATCGTGCCACGTGTCAAAGGATCAATTGCCCAAGGGAAACGCAAGGGTCTCTAGAGGCTGGCCGTGCGATGGGCTACGTGGCGCGCGATCAAGGGTAGTGGTTCTTAAATTAGCAGTTCTATGGATCGGAGTTGGATTAATACACCACGAATAAGTGATGCTTACGAAAAAGGGGTGGAAGAATTCATACAATTCGCAGAACATAATGCCGTTAGTTGTAATAATGGAGTAAGAATAAGGTGTCCTTGTGTCAATTGTTTGAATGGAAGGATATTGAGTGTTTCCGAAATTAGAGAACATCTTTTGTGTGATGGATTTTTGAAAAGTTATACAACATGGACGTGGCATGGTGAATTGTTAGACTTGCCAAGTGTGCGTGGAGCTTCGGAGGAAGTTCATTTCTCAATGGATGATAGATTAGAAGACATGATTCGTGACGTGGGAGCAGAATCATTTGCTAATGTAGTTTTTGAAAATATGTCTAATGATGCAGAGACTCCTTTGTATCCTGGTTCAACTAACTTCACACGATTATCAGCAGTGTTAAGGTTGATGAATTTGAAGGCAATGAATGGATGGACCGACAAAAGTTTTACAAAATTGCTTCAATTGCTTAAGGACATGCTTCCAGAAGGAAATACCTTGCCCAATCGAAATTATGAGGCGAAAAAAATACTTTGTCCAATGGGTATGGAGTATAGAAAAATACATTCATGTCCTAACGATTGTTGTACCGCCCTGGTGGTCGGGTGTGATGACGTGGCATCCTGCTACAGTGTAGGTGTGTTAACAAGGCGCCAGGTTGGCATAAGGGAAGGAAGTCGGGGGGCACGTGTGGTCGCCAGTTGTTAAGTTGGCGTGTTCCGATTTCCAGTTTACCAGAATAGGCGATCGCCAGGTTGAAGATGAAGTCGCCCGATGTAGATTCAGGCGACCTAGTCATTGGAGATCGCCAGAGCAAGCACATCGCCGAAGATGAAGGAGAAGCAGATTATGAAGGCGGCTGGCGAGACCACAGGGAAGGTGTATGAAGGCCCCTAACTCGCCAGTTCCAGCAGAGATCGCAGTCCTAAGTTAGCTATGCACTGGGCAGTACCATGCATAAGTAACTTAGCCAAAATGAGAGTAGAAGCAGCGCCAAGTCAGGGAGCCTCCGGATGATGGCACGTGTACAGTTGCATGCGAGCCAGGTGTCCGAGTCTGTAACTGCCAGGAGAGAGAAAGCCACCAGGTATATAAGAGTTCTTAACAAACTTTCTGAGGTACGCACGTTCAGTTCATACACTTTACGCTTGCGAGTTACAGCTGACTGTGAGAGAGGATTTGCACGGTTCTAGTTCTCTTAGTTTTTGGTGATACCGTCACTGACTTGAGCGTTGGAGTGCGATCGACCGCAGCGGCGCCGTGCTGTTTCTTTGCAGGTTCTTGAGATAGATCCCGAAGAGGAACGGAGGTGAGAAGCGGTGCGCACGTCGATCCTTTGACGAGGCAGTCTCCAGCGTTCCGGTCAACAGGCAGGATCATCAGGCGCCCACCGTGGGGCCGTGTAAAACTTGCTCCCATCCACAGCGTGAGTTCTTGGAAGTTTTCGAAGTTTTCTGCGCGGTTGCGTGCTGGTGCAACTGTCGTTCGCGGTTTCTTTGAATTTCGTTAGGTGAGTTTGCGTTTTGAACCGTTCGTTTGGCTTTTCGATCGGTGGAGTAAGGTTTTCTGCTGCTTACGCGTAATCTGTTTGGTGGAAGTTCGAGTTCTTTCGTTTGTTTGGTTGTTCGCGGGGAAGTGGTGGTTTCTGGCGAAGTTGTGGTTTTCTTTGAAGGCTTACGGTGTTCTTGAGTTTTCTTGCACCGTTTCGCACTGTTTTCTCCGGTTGATCGCTGATTCGATCGAGGCTGAAGTGTTGTTCGCTGCATTCCTGTGATTCGCTGAAGTTAATGAGAAAAATGAGAAGCAATCGTTCCAGTCCCGTGGTGCCTGTCGCTGCTGAAGGCGACACCGCCATGACCATGGCGCAGATGGCAGAGATGATGCGCTCGTTGCAGGCAACTGTGGAAGCCTCGCGCGTAGAGCAAGCGAGGATAAATGAGGACCTGGTCGCCTCTCGCGCCAGGAACGAGGAGCTCAGCAAGGTGACTGAGGAGCTGCGTCGAGCCCTTCAGGAGCAGCAAGGACGTTCTTCTGCTGAAGAGGTGGCGCCGTCGACGCCACCTCGTGTTTTCCCAATGCCTTTTGTTCAGGCGATTACCGACACGCCTATTCCCACGAGCGTGGTTCCGGTTAAGGCTGTCTTTACCGGCGTGGAGGATCCAGAGGCTCATCTGACCACGTTCCACACGCAGATGATGCTGTCGGGAGGTTCAGACGCCGTCTACTGCAAGATGTTCGTGAGTACGCTCCAGGGAACGGCGATGGAGTGGTTTGTGAGCCTGCCTAACGGCCACATAACCAATTTTCAACAGTTCTCGAAAATCATTGTCGAGCAGTACATTGTGAATAAGGCACCGCCCAGGGTGTCTTATGATCTGTTTGATATAAGGCAGTACCATGGGGAGTCCCTCAGAGACTACCTCAATCGCTTCGGAGCGCAGATGGTCAGATCGCCGGCCAAGGATGAAGAAATGCTGGTCTATGCCTTCAAGAAGGGCATGCAGCCAGGGCCATTCTGCGAGGCCTTGATCAGGGCCCATCCTGCGACGTTTGCTGAAGTCAAGCGACTTGTGGTGGCCCACATCGCCGACGAGAGTGAAGTCGCCGAGAAGAGAGGCAGCGTGGCTCCCACCAGGCCACGCTCCCAGACCAGGATCCAGCCGCAGAGGGTGCTGGAAACGGCGGCGGCGGCCAGAAAAGACCAGAGGACTCGCCATACTTACGACAGGAGAAACAAGGGAAGAAGCCAAGCGCGCCAACAACCAGCACGCCGGGATTACAATCGCCCGCCTAAGCACAAATTTGTCATGGGACTAGCGAACCTGATCGCTATCCCTAACATATCTGCTAGGTTGAAGGCGCCTGAGAAGGTGGGCGACAAGGTGCTGGGGTCAAAGCCGGACGCCTGGTGCGAGTTCCACCAATGTTTTGGCCACACCTTGGACTCGTGTTTGTCTTTGGGATATCAGCTCGACGATCTGGTTAAGAGCGGGTTCCTAAACGACTATCTGCTGGATAGGAGGACGGGGGAAGCGTCGAGTTCCCAGCCAGCAGGTGGAGAAGCCCAACAACACGAGATGCCTATCCACGGGGAGATCCACACCATTGCAGGGGGTTTCTCAGGTGGCGGATGCACCGCATCGCAGAGGAAAAAGTATGCGCGATCGGTGATGACAGTGGACATGTTTGAAGATCACTCGCCGGAAGTGGACATTACGTTCACCAAGCAGGATCTTCGGGACGTTGTGCCTCATGACAACGATCCCATAGTTATTTCGTTGGTTACAGCAGGGAGGAAGGTCCATAGAGTTCTGGTGAACCAAGGAAGCTCGGCAGATGTGATGTTCTGGCCGACTTTCACGCAGCTGGAATTGCCCCTTGACCAGCTAAGGCCCTATGGAGGGTGCTTATATGGGTTCGCTGGTGACCAGGTGGAGGTCAGGGGGTACATTGAGCTGAGAACCACGTTTACAGATGAGGCTGGGTCGAGGACGGAGAAAATCAAGTACCTCATCGTAAACGCCCCTTCAGCATATAACATCCTGTTGGGAAGGCCCACTCTTAACAGGATAGGTGCCATTCCGTCGACTCGGCACATGAAGGTGAAGCTGTCGTCCGTGGAAGGGGTGGTGATCACGATTAAGTCTGATCAGAAAGAAGCTAAAAGGTGCTATGAGAATAGCCTGAAAAACAAAAGATCAGTGAGTTATGTAACAACCAACCCACCTCCCGGTGTGAAGCCCAGACCGCCGGTAACAGAGGAGGCTGCCGGAAGGGATGTAGAGATGGTAGACGTTGAGCTGGGGGAGAGGAATGCTGGCCTGGAGGAGGAAGAGGCGCGGAATCACCCCGAGGAAGCGAGGGAACAGGGAATCGCCAGGGCGGTGATCGCCAGAGAATCCAGGCCTAAACCTGTCGAGCAGTGGCTCGAGAAGGAGATCGGAGGGAAAATCTTCAAGCTCGGAAGATCTCTGGAGGTCGATCTCCAGGACCAGATCGCCAAGGTGATTGAGCGGCATCTGGACGCATTTGCGTGGTCCGCTTCGGACATGCCCGGGATTGATCCCGACTTCTTGTGCCATCATTTGGCGATGGACAACATGGTGAGACAAAGGAGAAGAAAATTCAACGAGGAGAGGAGGCAGGCGATCAGGGACGAAACACAGAAACTCCTCGCTGCAGGCCACATCAGGGAAGTCCAGTACCCTGAATGGTTGGCAAATGTCGTACTGGTGAAGAAGAGTAACGGGAAATGGCGCATGTGCGTCGATTTCACCGATCTGAACAAAGCTTGCCCAAAGGATTCGTATCCTTTACCAAGCATTGATGCCCTGGTTGATAGTGCTGCAGGGTGCAAGCTGCTGAGTTTCCTGGATGCCTTCTCGGGCTATAATCAGATCAAGATGCATCCCATGGATGAAGAAAAAACAACCTTCATGATGGAGAGGTCGTGCTACTGCTATAAGGTGATGCCGTTTGGGCTGAAGAACGCGGGGGCCACGTACCAGAGGCTGATGGATCGAGTACTTGCACCAATGCTGGGAAGGAATGTGCAAGCCTACGTCGATGACATGGTTGTGACCTCGCAGGAGAAAAGCAAGCACATTGCAGACTTGGAAGAATTGTTCACGACGATCGCCAAGTTCAAGTTAAAGCTCAACCCGGAAAAATGCATTTTCGGCGTGGAGGCTGGAAAGTTCTTGGGTTTTCTCTTGACTGAAAGAGGAATAGAAGCCAACCCGGACAAGTGTGCCGCCATCTTGGCGATGAGAAGCCCGGCTACGGTAAAAGAAGTCCAGCAGCTAACAGGTCGGATGGCAGCCCTATCTCGCTTCATGTCAGCTAGCGGAGAAAAGGGGCATCCCTATTTTCAATGTCTGCGGCGCAATAATAAGTTTGCTTGGACGAAGGAGTGCGAGGAAGCTTTCGTCAAACTGAAGGAGTATCTGGCGAGCCCGCCGGTTCTGTGCAAACCGCTGGCGGGAATCACTCTCAGGTTGTATTTCGCTGTGACTGAGAGGGCGGTGAGTGCGGTGCTCGCCCAGGATCAAGATCAGGCTCAGAAGCCTATTTATTTCGTGAGCAAGGTGTTGCAGGGCCCAGAAACGAGATATCAGGCCCTGGAGAAGGCTGCGCTGGCTGTGGTGTTTTCGGCGAGGAGGTTGCGCCACTACTTCCACAGTTTCACAATACTGGTGATGACTGACCTGCCCATCCAGAAGGTCTTGAAGAAACCCGACGTCGCGGGAAGGATGGTGAAGTGGGCGGTAGAGTTGTCAGAGTTTGATATTAAGTACGAGCCCCGAGGCCCGATCAAGGGGCAAATCTTTGCAGATTTCGTGGTTGAGCTCTCATCAGAGGCGACGCGGGTTGAAGGAGACGGTTTCCGTTGGGTACTTTCGGTGGATGGATCGTCGAACCAGCAGGGCAGCGATGCTGGAGTCATATTGGAAGGACCCAACGGCGTGCTGATTGAACAATCTTTGAGGTTTGCCTTCAAAGCCAGCAACAATCAAGCAGAGTATGAGGCGCTGATCGCCGGGATTTTGCTGGCCAAGGAGATGGGAGCTAGGGTGCTGATGGCTAAGAGTGACTCGCTGCTAGTCACAGGGCAAGTAACCGGCGAGTTCCAGGCTAAAGATCCACAAATGGCGGCTTACTTGGCGTATGTGCAGGAATTGAAGAGTTCCTTTGCCTCTTTTGAAGTAGTACATGTGCCCCGAGAGCAGAATGCCCGAGCTGACTTGCTTGCTAAGCTCGCCAGCTCAGGCAAGGGGGGTAGGCAGAGGACGGTGATTCAAGAAACTCTAAAGGCGCCAAGGGCATTTGTAGCAGATCACCTGGTCCTTCAGATAAGCAGGTCGACGGAGAGAGCAGCGAGAAGCCATAAGTCCTTGACGCAAGAAACTCTGAGATCGCCGAGAGTTAGAGCATGTCGAGGAGAGAAGGTGGACGTGATGCAGGTCTGCGCCGCCCATGAGCCAGACACTTGGATAACGCAATACAAACGGTGCCTGGCAGATGGCCTCCTCCCGTTGGATCCGACGGAAGCTAGGAAGGTAAAGAAAAATTCCAGCAAGTATACGTTGATTGATGGCGATCTGTACAGGTTTGGGTTCACTCACCCACTCCTGGAATGTATACACGGCGAGAAGTGCACGAGAATCATGGCGGAGCTCCACGAAGGTATATGCGGAAGCCACGTCGGGGGTCGAGCTCTGGCCGCGAGGACTCTCCGTGCAGGCTACTACTGGCCATCCATGAGAGGAGATTGCAAGAAATATGCCCAATGTTGTAAACAATGCCAGCAGCACGCCGATTGGCATAAGGCACCTCCCGAGGAGTTGAAGTCGATCTATAGCCCTTGGCCGTTTCATACTTGGGGAATCGACATCCTGGGACCTTTCCCGCTGGCGATCAGGCAAATGAAGTACTTGGTGGTGGCGATTGAGTATTTCACCAAGTGGATTGAAGCAGAACCAGTGGCCCAGATCACCGCACACAAGATCGAAGGTTTTGTATGGAAAAACATCGTGTGCCGGTTTGGAGTGCCTAAACGCCTGGTGTCAGATAATGGGACGCAGTTTGCAAGCCACCTGTTGAAGAAGCTTTGCGAAGGGGTGAGAATTCAACAAGTGTTTGCATCCGTCGAGCACCCTCAGACAAATGGCCAGGTGGAGTCAGCTAATCGGGTGTTGTTGAGAGGTTTGAAGAGAAGGCTTGAGAAGGCCAATGGAAGTTGGGCTGAGGAGGTGCCCCGTATAGTCTGGGCGTACCACACCACCGAGCAGTCAGGAACCCACGAGACCCCGTTCAGCTTGGTCTATGGGTGTGATGCCATGATTCCAGTGGAGATCCAGGAGAGCTCGCCGAGATTCCAGAACTTCGTAGAGGAAGACTCGAATGAAGAAAGAAGGCTGAACCTGGATCTGCTGGATGAGGTCAGGGAAGGGGCGAGGTTGAAAGCTGAAGCTGTGAAAAGAAGGGTTGAACGAAGATACAACTCAAAGGTGATGCCAAGGCAGTTTAGAGAGGGCGACTTGGTGATGAGGAAGGCCCACCAGTACGAGATGGAGAATAAATTGTCACCCAAGTGGACGGGACCGTTCAGAATAACCGAGGTGCTCGGGAATGGGGCCTACCGCTTAGAGACGCTGGAAGGAGGGGCGATCCCTCGCACCTGGAACGCCACACACCTGAAGTTGTACTATAGTTAAGAGCTTTGTAAGTAAAGACAAACACAAATGTTATGTTACAATGTCTCTGCTAAAACAGTTTCAAGGGGGCACTCTTTTTTCCCTAAGGAGGGTTTTTAATGAGGCCACCCAATAAAGAAGAGTTTTTGAAGTATAAGGCGTTTTCAGATTGCATGTTTGCTTTTTTCCAAAAGTTTTGAAGAAAAACCTTGTCGCTTGTACGTGATTTAAGGCGAGAAAAGATATATCGCATGCTTTCTAAAAAGTTTTAAGTCCTCATCGTTTTTCGGCGATTGGAGGCACCAGTTAAGTTTTAAGTCCTCATCGTTTTTCGGCGATTGGAGGCACCAGTTAAGTTTTAAGTCCTCATCGTTTTTCGGCGATTGGAGGCACCAGTTAAGTTTTAAAGTCCTCATCGTCTTTCGGCGATCGGAGGCACCAGATGAAAGACCTCAACGCCCTCGCGCGTCCTGAGGCAAGTTAAAGACCTCCTCGCCGTCGAGCGAGTGCAAGCGAGAAAGAGAAAAGGTCCTCAGTGCATCCAGGGGGGAGGAGATGTACACCCTGGGCAAGTTGAGGCACCAGATAAAGTCCTTCTCGCTGTTGTGCGAGCTAAGGCCAGTTAAAGACCTCCTCGCCGTCGAGCGAGTGCAGGCGAGAGAAAGAAAAGGTCCTCAGTGCATCTAGGGGGGAGGAGATGTACGCCCTGGGCAAGTTGAAGCACCAGATAAAGTCCTTCTCGCCGTTGAGCGAGTTCAGGCGAGTTAAGACCTTCTCGCTTATATGCGAGCTTAGGCAAGATAAATCCTTCTCGTCTCGAACGAGTTCAGCCGAGGGTGGAAGAAGTATGGAAGGTGGCTAAGGTAGGTTCGAAGAGAACGCCTGGTCAGCCGGTCTTTGTTCTGAAGTCCAGGAGGGTAAAGAGAGATCCCTAAAGGCGTCTCTGCCCCATGCGAAGGAACGATTGCCAAAGCATGAGGCCAGGAAGAGCTAATGGTACCAAGAGTTCTTGGCGATCGGGAAATATTAAACAGCGGCGAGAAGGTTAAAGGACTTCTTTGATAAAGCAGGTCGAGTGGGACGTTGTTTGAGCCAATAATTGTGTTACAGTTCGATGCTTGAAGGGTATTCTTGTGATAAGGTTAGTTGCTTTAAGAGTACAAGTGGGTTAAAGTGATTTTTGCTTGAGTTTGAAGTGGTTCAAAGCAGTTAAGTCAAAAGGTCGTGTTTGCAAAATCGTTAAGTTATATCCGACAAAGTTAAACATGCAAAGAAGGTTAAAGCGCTTAAAGAAGTCAAGAGAGTGAATACCCAAACTTAGTCGTTGAGATAAGTATTTGCTAAAGGCATACATACAGGAGTTTTTATAGAATAATACAAGGGAAATCATAAAAGTAGCAGATGAGGTGGAGTTGATTAGTCTTCAGCAGGAACGACCTTTCCATCTACTACTTCGTTGTTCAGCGACACCAGGCTGAGATCCAGATCGGGAAATAGGCAAGCGAATTGTTCCCGCGCAGCTTCGAATCCAGCAGCCAGAATCTGAGCAGAATTTAGCTTGAGTGCTTCGTTTTGCCCCTGAAGTTCCTCAATCCGCTTCTTGAGGTCTTCGGTTTGCTCTTTCAGCTCTTTGTTCTGCTGTTCCAGCTCTTCAACCTGTTTTTTAAGTTGTTCGTTGGTCTTTTGAGCCTGGAGAAGGTCTTCAGTAACCTTCTTGGAGTCCGATTGTGCTTGGGCCAACTCAGCGGCCATCTTTCCCTTCTCTTTGTTGGCCTCGACGAGATCAGCCATGGCGTCGTCCCTCGCCTTTTCTACTTGCCCAAGTAGTTTCTCTCGGTCGATCGACCTCTGCTCCAGTTTTTGCACCTTAGCGGCGTCAGCTTGAATGTGAGCCTCCAGGTCGATCGCCTTGGCGCGAAGAGGCACGATTTTGCTTTCCAGCTCGACCTTCTCTTGGGCAAGATCGTGAACTTTGCGGCGAAGGTCAGTAGCCTCCTTGCGCGCCAGCCTGAGCTCGGTACTCATTGCATCCTCCACCCGGGAGTGTTCGATTTCTGCGAGCGTCAGGCTGAAGGACAACTTCTCCACCTCGATCTTCATAGTGCTGTTTTCGGTTTTGAGGTTGAAGAGGTCATCTTGGAGCCTCCTGGTTGAGCCTTCCACAGCCCTGGTTATAATCGCTGGGATGTCCTCTGCTATGGTTTTCAGTTTGGCAGTCAGAGGTTCCCACATCCTTGTGACCTCAAGGGGAAGGTTTGCTGCTTGGAGAGGCGCCAGGTGGGCTTGTTGTGGGTTCTCGTCGCCACCTTCCTTAGCAGGATCTTCGGTGTTTGCTTCCTGGCGTGGCGACGGGATCGGGGATTCGGTGATTAGAATCGGAGAAGTATGAGCAACCTCATCCCCGATTGGAACATCTCCTGCAGCGAAGGCGTTTGAAGGGGGACCCCCTCCGGCTGACACATACGGTGTAGAGGCGCTCGGGGGGTCCTCCAGGAAATTTGGCTCTTGGGCCTCAGCTGCAGGTGGCGCAGTGGCCAGTGGAACCGCTTGGACTGGTGAAGAAGGAGCCTGTGGTGTTGGCGAGGATGGAGGAGGAGCAGGCGTTGATGGTGGTGTCGAGCTTGGAAGAGGTGGTGGGGCAGGTGGTGAAGATGGTGCCACCCTTTTCCTCTTCGTAACGAGGCCATCCTCGGTGACCTCGTCGTCCTCTTCTTCCTCCTCATGGACGACTTGAGGGGCTTTCCTTTTGGGTCTCTTAAGGACCAATTTTTTGCGTTGAGCGGGCTCCTTGGGTGGTGATCGCCCTTGGACAATGGCGGCCTCCACCACCGAGTTGGGCACCGTTTGGGAACCGGTTGCCAACCCGTGGTTTCGGGCGAGTGACTTTAGTTCGGTGAGCATGTTCCTGGGCAACATGTTGTCTGCAGGGGACGGAGATGCATGGGTTAACTCAAGGAAAACAGATAAGTGCATAATGTAATAAACAGCAAAGCAGGTGATATGTGCAGAAAAAGTAAAGCCAAAGTCTTGCGCATAACGCACAAGACGCCCAGAAACAGTTAAACAGGAGCAGTATTAAAGCAATAGTTCAAATGACCTAACCTATTTGAAATTCTAGCTGATCTTCGTAGAATTCAAAGCTGATCAGGGAGGTGGTGAGGAAAGTTATATTGGCATCCGCCACCTTCTTCCAGAAGAGACAAAGGTCTCTGTCCAATGCTCCCATGCTATCAGGACTTCTGGGCCTCCTGAAGCAGCTCTTGGACTCCTTTTTCCCCTTGTCCACCCAGTACAAGGGGAAGCCATCAAGAAGGGAGGTGTCCTTGTCGTTTGCACGTACTTGGACGAATTTCCCCTTCCAGTCTTTGTACGATTGCTGGAAGATGGTAAAAATGGATCTCCCAGCAATCGCATTCAAGCTGACCCACAGGCGATCTCCTGGGTGCTTGGCTTCGAAAAGGAACAAAAACACGTCCACCGACGCGGGCAACCCCAGGTGGGCGCACGTTACTTGGAAGGCTCGAACAAACGCCCAGCTGTTGGGGTGGAGCTGGGCGGCAGCAATGTTGAGCTCGGTAAGAAGTTCCCTCTCGAATCGGGTGAGAGGGAACCTGAGCCTAACCTTCTTGAACAGAGTCGTGTAGACAAAGCAGAAGGGCCCGTCGGCGCTTACTTTGTCATCAGCACACACGGGCAGGTCGGCGGGGCAAGGCAGCACCATCATCCTTTCGTCGTGCTCCTTGTGAAACGACTGGTAGATCTCGTCCCCCTTAGTCAGCCGCAAGACTGCCCCCGCAGTGTTCACAGAGGATATTTCTTTCAGAAGGGTTGAGTTAGCCCAGGGGTATAAAGTTTTGAAGTCTGGCGGAGGAACGGGAACTCCTCCGGCGTTAGATGGAGTCGCCTGGGCCAGGGCAGATTGGGAAGACGCAGGCCTCTCAGCCTGCGAAGAGGGAGCGCCACGAACTTGTGTTGAGTCGTGTGCTTGTGAAGGAAGGTTTCGTGCTGATGGAGGGGGGTTCGGGGTAATCTTTGTACGAGTCATGATAGCAACTGCAAAGGAAGAAGAAAGGAAAAATGATCAGGGGGTTACAGAGGCTGACTCGATCATAGAAGGAAGGTGAAAAAACGAACGAATGTAAGTTCGTTGCGACGATCGACAAAGCCCTAAGTTACGCAGAAGGAGAAATGGAAAAACAACCCACAGCGTATGCACCAAGCAGTTACAGGATGATGCAAATCGGTGAAAATGCAAGGAAAGCCAGCAGATGAAGGAAAGTAGTTACCTTTCGATCAGGAAGACGATGCAGGAAGATGGTGATCTCGAGCGTTGAGAGTTTTCGCAGAAGGAAGTTAGAGCGTTTGCAAGCACGAAGAAAGTGATGGAACAGTGAAGCGAAATGGGTTTAAGGGTTTTTTGAAATGGGTTTAGGAAGCGCAAACGGCAAATGAAGAGAGCCGTTGATGAAGCCACGTGTCGAGCGATGAGTGAGGGGTTTGGTGGGGCGTTAGAGCAGCAGAAGGTACAACCGCTTGGAATTCTGCATCAAGGCCACGTAGATCGGTGTTAACGAAGGCTCTTTCAGTCTTTTCGCTAGACAAGTCTTCGCTTAAGACTGGGGGGCTTGTGTACCGCCCTGGTGGTCGGGTGTGATGACGTGGCATCCTGCTACAGTGTAGGTGTGTTGACAAGGCGCCAGGTTGGCATAAGGGAAGGAAGTCGGGGGGCACGTGTGGTCGCCAGTTGTTAAGTTGGCGTGTTCCGATTTCCAGTTTACCAGAATAGGCGATCGCCATGTTGAAGATGAAGTCGCCCGATGTAGATTCAGGCGACCTAGTCATTGGAGATCGCCAGAGCAAGCACATCGCCGAAGATGAAGGAGAAGCAGATTATGAAGGCGGCCGGCGAGACCACAGGGAAGGTGTATGAAGGCCCCTAACTCGCCAGTTCCAGCAGAGATCGCACTCCTAAGTTAGCTATGCACTGGGCAGTACCATGCATAAGTAACTTAGCCAAAATGAGAGTAGAAGCAGCGCCAAGTCAGGGAGCCTCCGGATGATGGCACGTGTACAGTTGGATGCGAGCCACGTGTCCGAGTCTGTAACTGCCAGGAGAGAGAAAGCCACCAGGTATATAAGAGTTCTTAACAAACTTTCTGAGGTACGCACGTTCAGTTCATACACTTTACGCTTGCGAGTTAGAGCTGACTGTGAGAGAGGATTTGCACGGTTCTAGTTCTCTTAGTTTTTGGTGATACCGTCACTGACTTGAGCGTTGGAGTGCGATCGGCCGCAGCGGCGTCGTGCTGTTTCTTTGCAGGTTCTTGAGATAGATCCCGAAGAGGAACGGAGGTGAGAAGCGGTGCGCACGTCGATCCTTTGACGAGGCAGTCTCCAGCGTTCCGGTCAACAGGCAGGATCAATTGTATTTTATACAGAAATGAGTATGAAGATTTAAGAAGATGTCCCAGGTGTGGTTTGTCACGCTATAAGGTTAAGGTTCGTCAAAATGATGAAATTGATGAATTGACAAAGGAAGGTCCTCCTGCTAAGGTTGTTTGGTATCTTCCGATAATTCCAAGGCTTAAGCGTTTGTTTGCAAATGCAGATGACGCTAAAAACCTTAGGTGGCATGCAGATAATAGAAAATGTGATGGATTACTTCGTCATCCTGCTGATTCTTTGCAGTGGAAGAATATTGATAAAGAATTTCTTGAATTTGGAAAAGAATCAAGAAACTTAAGACTTGGATTGGCAACTGATGGAATGAATCCCTTTGGAAATTTAAGTAGTAATCATAGTTCATGGCCCGTTTTGTTAGTGATTTACAACTTACCTCCTGCGTTGTGTATGAAGCGCAAATACATGATGTTATCTATGATGATCTCTGGTCCAAAACAACCTGGAAATGACATAGATGTTTATCTTAATCCATTGATTGAAGATTTGAAATTATTGTGGAATGAAGGGGTTGATGTGTTTGACGCGTTTAAAAATGAATCTTTCCGATTGCATGCGATGTTGTTTTGTACTATCAATGACTTCCCTGCATATGGGAACTTGTCAGGTTATAGTGTGAAAGGCCATAGAGCATGTCCAATATGTCAAGACAAGACATCTTATGAGCAGTTGAAACATGGAAGAAAAACCGTGTATCTTGGGCATCGTAGATTTCTAAAGAAATATCATCCGTATCGTCGATTGAAAAAAGCTTTTAACGGATACCAAGAACATGACATTTGTCCCACTCCCTTAAGTGGTGTTGAAATTTATAAAAAAATCAAAAATGTTAATGTGACTTTTGGAAAAATGAAGAAGAAGCAAACGGTTACTGAAATATGGAAGAAGAGATCAATCTTTTTTTATCTTCCGTATTGGTGTAAGTTAGATGTTAGACACTGTCTAGATGTAATGCACGTAGAGAAGAATGTGTGTGACAGTCTAATAGGAACACTTCTGAACATTAAAGGCAAAACAAAGGATGGTGTGAATGCACGTCTGGATTTGATTGAAATGAATATACGAGAGGAATTGGCACCGAGAGAAGTTGGTAAACGTACATACTTGCCTGCAGCGTGTTACACTTTGTCAAAGAAAGAGAAAACAAGTTTTTGTGAATGTCTTAAAGGTGTTAAGGTACCACAATGCTACTCTTCAAATGTGAAGAGTCTTGTATCTATGAATGATTTGAAACTAATTGGCTTAAAGTCACATGATTGTCACGTTCTAATGCAACAATTATTACCGGTGGCTATTCGTGGAATCTTGCCCAAAAATGTTAGGCATACAATCACTCGACTATGTTCATTTTTCAATTCCATATGTAGTAAAGAGATTGACTCTCAGAAGTTGGATGAACTTGAAGAAGAAATAATTGTTATCTTGTGTCAACTCAAGATGTTTTTTCCTCCATCTTTTTTTGATATTATGGTACACTTGGTTGTTCATCTTGTAAGAGAAATCAGATTGTGTGGGCCAGTTTATATGCGATGGATGTATCCAGTTGAACGATACATGAAGATTTTGAAGGGATATGTGAAGAATCAATGTCGTCCAAAAGCTTCCATTATTGAAAGATACATTTCAGAAGAATCTATTGAGTTTTGTTCTGAGTACATGTCAAAAGCCAAATGTATAGGAGTTCCCGAAAAAGGTTGGCACTCTCGTAGATTCATAAGTAAATCTTCAAGAGGTGTACATGTCATAAGCAAATCTAGAGAAGAGGTTCTGCAAGCACACTTGTATATCTTGAATAACACTGATGAGGTGTTACCATACTTAGATAAACACAAAGACATTGTCAAATATAAAAATCCAAGACAATCAGAAAAATGGGTGTTAATTGAGCATAACAAAACTTTCATGTCATGGTTTAAGCAACAAATAATGAATGATCCATCAGCATCTGAAACATTAACATGGCTTGCAAACGGTCTCAAATTTGATGTTTTATGTTGTTCTGGCTATGAAGTAAATGGTTGTTTGTTTTACACAAAGTCTCGAGATGATAGGAGTACAGTGCAAAATAGCGGAGTCACCTTGGAGGCAGAGTCTATGCAGTTTTCAACTGCAAAGGATCAAAATCCTGTTGTGGGATCAATGCCTTATTATGGTGTCATAGTAGAGATTTGGGAAGTTAATTATACCAAGTTTACTGTACCTGTTTTCAAATGCAAGTGGGTTGACAATAAGACTGGTGTCAAAGTTGATGAATCAGGAATGACTTTGGTTGACTTTCGAAAGATAGGTTATCATGACGAACCATTTATAATGGCACATCAAGCTTCCCAAGTTTTCTATATCCAAGATCCTACGTCTAACCACTGGTCTGTTGTGCTACATGGAAAAAAACAACATAATGACCCAGAAGATACAAACAATGACATTTGTGAGATTGAATCACTTACAAGAATGACCATCAATAAAGAGTACGAGGATGTTGCTGATGTTGTACATGCAACTCGAAATGATCATGATGAAGGAATATATATTTGTATGTACATGTGATTCATGTTTAGTTTTACAATATATTTCATTTTCATTATATTTCATATTCTTGATGCTTATTATATTTTTTTAATAATAGGAACATGGCAGATGATAAAGTTTCCCATTCAAAAACTGGTAAAGGACCTACAAGATTGAAGAATATGTTTAAGAAGATAACTAAAGATGACAAAATACCTTTGTCTATTGATATCCACACTGGTGTGCCCACTGGGCAACATGCAAAGAAATATAGGAGTTATCTCGGAGTACTTTCTCGTGAAAGGATCTCTATCTTAACTCAGTCCTGGGATCACGTGACTGACCACGAGAAAAACATGATTTGGCAAGATATTCAGGTATGTAACTGTTTTTACTTTGCTAAATCTAAAGTTCTTTTATACTCTGTTTTTGTTTATGAACTAATTCTTTCAAACAATGTAGACACATTACAACATCCCGAATGTGGAAACCTTGAAAGCGAAGGTTCTTTCAGATGTGGGTGTCAAGTTTCGTCAGTTTAAATCAAAATTGACAACAGATTATATATATGGGAAAAGGAAAGAAGAAAATCCTTGTGCAAAATATGCATCCATTGATGAAGAAACTTGGCAGCAGTTTGTCAATATTCGACAAACTAAAAAATGGCAGGTTAGTATCACTTTTATATTTGAATATAGTTTATATTAACGTATTACTAAATTTTGAGTGTTATGATAGGAGGTTCGAAACAAAGCAAAAGCCAATCAGGCACATAATGATACCCCACACTTATTCTCTCGTGGTGGTTATAAGTTGCTAGAGCAGAGGATGCTTGAAGAAAAGATTAAAGCACGTTCTACTTCCATTGAGGAAATGAATAGTGTAGATTCTTTAAGACCTCCATCCCCACCACTCCGACATGAGATGTGGAAGGGTGCCCGTATAAACACATTAGGGACATGGAGTTCTAAGTCTACAGAACAAACAGTTGAACGCATTGTAAGTTTGACAATTTCTTTTCAATGTGTTATTTTAAATTCAATGTGTTGAAGTTTGTCAATTTCTTTTCATTTGTTTTTTATCCTTCCTGTTGACCAGAACGCTGGAACTTGCCTCGTCAAACTTGGATCGACGTGTGCACCGCTTCAACCTCCGTCCTCCGCCAAGATCCACCTCAAGAACCTGCAAAAGAACAGAGCGACGCCGCTGCGGCCGATCGCACTCCAACGCCCAAGTCAGTGACCGAACCACCAAATACTAAGAGCAATAACACTCAAGAACTCTCAAGGAACCGTGCAATGTTCTCTCTCACAGTATGCTCAAGAACTCGCAAGCGTAAAGAGTATAATCTGAACGTGCGTACCTCAGAAGTTCGTTGGGGAGCCCTTAAATACCTGGTTACTTTCTCTCTCCTGGCAGTTACAGACCTGGACACGTGGCTCGCATCCAGTCGTACACGTGCCATCATCTGGAGCCTCCTTGACTTGGGCGCTGCTTCTGACTCTCTTTTTGGCTAAGTTACTTATGCATGGTACTGCCCAGTGCATAGCTAACTTGGGAGTGCAATCTCTACTGGAACTGGCGAGTTAGGGTGCCTTCGTATACCTTCCCTGTGGTCTCGCCGGCTGCTTTCATAATCTGCACCACCTTCATCTCTGGCGATGTGCTTGCTCTGGCGATCTCCAATCACTTGGTCGCCTGGGTTTACATCTGGCGACTTCATCTTTAACCCGGTGATCGCCGGTTCTGGTATGCTGGAGATCGGAACATGCCAACTTAATAACTGGCGACTTCACGAGCCCCCCCGACTTCCTCCCCTTCTGCCAACCTGGCGCCTTGTCAACACGCCTATACTGTAGCTGGATGCCACGTCATCACTTCCGACTGCCAGGGCGGTACACAAGCCTCCCAGTCTTAAGCGAAGACTCGTCTAGCGAAAAGACTAAAAGAGTCACGTCATCTACGTGGCACTGGCGCAGAATTCCAAGCGGTTGCACTTTCTGCTCCTCTGACGCTCCACCAAACATTCCCCATCGTTCGACACGTGGCTTCATCAACGGTTACCTTCAGTTAACGTTTGCGCAGCCCAAACCCATTTCGAAAAACCCTTAAACCCATTTTCGCTCCACTGTTCCATCACTTTTCTTCGTATCCTCAAACGCTCCAACTCTCTTCTGCAAAAAAAAGCTCTCAGCGTTCTTCAACATTCTGAATCACCAACATTCTTCATCGCCTTCCTGATTATAAAAAGGTACTTCCTTTCCTTCTTCTACTGGTTTTTCCTGCATTTTAACCGATTCGCATCATCCTTTAACTGTCTGGTGCTTACGTTGTGGGTTGTTTTTGCGATTTCTCCTTCTTCGTAACTTAGGGCTCTGTCAACGTCACAACGAACCTACGTTCGTTCGTTTTTCACCTTTCTTCCATGATCGAGTCAGCCTCTGTGAACCCTGATCATTTTTCCTTTTCTTCTTCCTTTGCAGCTTCAACAATGACTCGCTCAAAGATCACCCCAAATCCTCCTCCTTCATCACGAAACCCTTCCTCACGAGCACACGACCCACCGCGAGCACGCGGCGCTTCGTCTTCTCAGGCTGAGAGGCCTGCACCTTCCCGCCCCAACCTGGCCCAGGCTACTCCGCCTATCACCGGAGGAGCCTCCGTCCCCTCACCAGACTTCAAAAAACTATATCCCTGGGCCAACTCGACCCTGTTGGGGGAAACATCTTCTGTGAACACTGCTGGGGCAGTTCTGCGACTGACGAAGGGGGATGAACCTCACCAATCATTCCACAAGGAGCACGACGAGAAGATGACAGTGCTACCTTGCCCCCCTGGCCTGCCAGTTTGTGCTGACGACAAGGCAAACAACGGTGGACCCTTCTGCTTTGTCTACACAACCCTGTTCAAGAAGGTGAAACTCAGGTTTCCCTTCACCCGCTTTGAGAGGGAGCTTCTCACCGAGCTCAACATCGCCGCTGCCCAGCTTCATCCCAACAGCTGGACGTTCGTGCGAGCGTTCCAAGTCATGTGCGACCACCTGGGGTTGCCAGCATCGGTGGATGTCTTCTTATTTCTCTTCGAAGCCAAGCACCCAGGAGACCGCCTGTGGGTAAGCTTGAATGGGATTGCTGGGAGATCGATCCTCTCCATCTTCCAGCAATCCTATAAAGACTGGAAGGGCAAATTCGTCCAGGTGCGTCCCAATGACAAAGACGCTTCCTTGCTCGACGGTTTCCCCTTGTATTGGGTAAACAAGGGCAACAAAGAGTCCAAAAGCTGCTTCAGGAGACCCAGAAGCCCTGATAGCATGGGCGCTTTGGACAGAGATCTCTGTTTCTTCTGGAAGAGTGTGGCGGACGCCAACATCACCTAACTCACCACCACACTTATCTACTTCGAGTTCTTCGAGGACCAACTCGAAATTCGAATAGGTTAGAACGTTTAAGTTCTTGTTCTAATACTTACTTCTGTTAACTGTTTCTGGGCGTCTTGTGCGTTGTGCGCAAGACTTTGGTTTTATTTTTCTGCACCCTCTATCCGCTTTGCTGCATATTGCCTTATGCATTTATTTTCTCTCTGAACTAACCCATGCATTTTTGCTCTGTGCAGATAATATGTTGGGCCAGGGCAAGCTCGCTGAACTGAGGGCGCTCGCCCGAACCCACGGGCTGGCATCGGGTTCACAAACCGTGCCAAACTCGGTGGTGGAGATCGCCGCCGCACAGGGCCGATCGCCACCCAAGGGCCCCACACCTCCCGATGTCCAACCCGCCGCCCAAAGTAAGAAGCTTGTCCTCAGGAAACCCAAGAGGAAAGCTCCCCAAATAGTCCACGAGGAGGAGGAGGAAAGCGACGAGGCAACTGAAGATGGCCTTGTCACAAAGAGGAAGAGGGTGGCACCTTCTTCTCCACCTGCTCCACTCCCTCTTCCAACATCAACACCGCCGTCTACGCCCGCTCCTCCTCCATCATTGCCACCTCCACCAGCTCCTGCTTCACCAGTCCAAGCCATTCCATTGGCATCCGCGCCACCTGCGGTTGAGGCCCCCGAGCCAAACTTCATGGAGGACCCCCCGAGCGCCTCCACACCTTGTGCAACAGTTGGAGGGGGTCCTCCTTCAAATGCCTCAGCCGCAGATGTTGCTCCAATCGGGGATGAAGTTGCTCATGACTCTCCAATCTTAATTACTGAGTCCCCGACGTCGCCACCACGCCAAGAAGCACCTGCTGATCAACCTACTAAAGAAGGTGGCGGCGAGAGCCAACAACAGGCCCAACCGGCGCCTCCACATGCGGGTCTCTCCACCGAGGTTAAGAGGATGTGGGAGCCTTTCTCTGCTAAACTGAAGATGATGGCAGAAGACTTCCCCACCATTATCTCTAGAGCTGTGGAGAGCTCCACTAGGAAGCTCCAGGACGACCTCTTCAACCTTCGAACTGAGAATAGCACTATGAGGGTTGAGGTGGAGAAGTTGTCCTTCAATCTGACACTCGCGGAGGTTGAACACTCCTGAGTAGAAGATGCGATGAGCACTGAGCTCCGGTTGGCGCGCAAGGAAGCTACCGACCTCCGCCATAAGGTACAACTCTTGGCTCAAGAAAAAATCGAGCTGGAGAGTAAGATCGTGCCTTATCGCGTTAAGGTGGCTGACTTGGAGGCTCTCATAAAAACTGACACCGCCAAGGTGAAGAAACTGGAGCAAAGGTCAGCTGATCGGGAGATCTTCCTGGGAAAGGTGGAAAAAGAAAGGGATGACACCATGGCGAAACTTGTTGAAGCCAATACAGAGAAGGGAAAGATCGCTGCTGAACTGGGCCAAGTGCAAGCAGAATCCAAGAAGGTTGCTGAAGACCTTCTCCAGGCTCAAGAAATCAACGAAAAACTCAAGAAGCAAGTTGACGAGCTGGAGCAGCAGAACAAGGGGCTGAAGGAACAAACTGAAGAACTCAAGAAACAGATTGAAGAGCTTAATCTGAGTTCTGCCCAAATTCTGGCTGCTGGATTCGAAGCTGCACGGGAACAGTTCGCATGCTTATTCCCTGATTTGGATCTCAGCATGGTGTCCCTCAACAACGAGGTGGTGGATGGGAAGGTGGTTCCCGCTGAAGACTGATCAATTTCCTCCATCCACCACCTTTATGCTTTCTCTTTGTATTTTGTAATGAACTTTTTTTTTCTTTTTCTGTTTATGTACCCCGAACTGATATTTACTTAATGAAATTGCCTTTGTATTTCTTCCTGTAACTGCTTTGGCTGCTTTAACTTCCCTCGCGCAATTTACTTCAGAGAAATGACTTAATAATTACGTAGGCACGATCTTATTTGACTATTTTGAACCATTTCAACTTCGAATAATAATCACTTTAACAACTTGTAATCTTAAGGTAATTAACCTCAGCGCAAATTTACTCTTCAAGCAACGAACTTTAACTCCACTATTGGCTTAAAGCATTGCTTCACCCGATCTGCTTCATCAAAACAGGTTTTTAACTTTCTCGCCCCTGTTTGGACTTTTTCCGGTCGCCAAAGACTCTTGGCGATATCAGCTTCTTTCTGGCTTCATACCTTGGCCACTGTTCTTCATCTGGGGTAGAGGCGCCTTTCGGATCCTTCTCTACCCTCCTGAACTTCAGAACAAAAGACCGGGTAGCTAGGCGTTCTCTTCGAACCTACCTTAACCACCTTCCAAACTTCGTCCACCCTTAACACCATACCTGAACTCGTTCGAGACGAGAAGGATTTTACCTTGCCTGAACTCGCTCATCGGCGAGAAGGTCTTTTACTTGCCTCTACATTGCCCTGGGGGTTACATCTTCTCACCCCCAGAAACACTGAGGACTTTTCACTGGTGCCTCTACATTGCCCCAGGGGTGACATCTCCTCGCCCACAGAAACACTGAGGACTTTTCGCTCTTCCTCGCCTGCACTCGCTCGACGGCGAGGAGGTCTTTAACTCGCCTCAGGACGCGCGAGGGCGTTTAGGTCTTTTAGCTGGTCCCTCCGATCGCCGAAAGACGATGAGGACTTTAACTTTAACTTGTGCCTCCGATCGCCAAAAGACGATGAGGACTTAAAACTTTTAACTGGTGCCTCCGATCGCCGAAAGACGATGAGGGCTTAAAACTTTTAACTGGTGCCTCCGATCGCCGAAAGACGATAAGGACTTAAAACTTTTAACTGGTGCCTCCAATCGCCGAAAGACGATGAGGACTTAAAACTTTTAACTGGTGCCTCCGATCGCCGAAAGACGATGAGGACTTAAAACTCTTTAGAAAGCATGCAATATATCTTTAACTTGCCTTAAGCCACATACAAGTGACAAGGTCTTCCTTCAAAACTTTCTGAAAACAACAGGCACACAATCTAAAACAACTTGTACTTTGAAAACTTCTCTTTATTGGGTGGCCTCATTAAAAACCCTCCTTAGGGAAAAAAGAGTGCCCCCTTCAAACTGTTCTAACAGAGACATTGTAATATAACTTCGTGTTTGTCTTTACTTACAAGGCTTCTTAACTGTAATACAACTTCAGGTGCGTGGCATTCCAAGTGCGAGGAATCGCCCCTCCTTCCAATGTCTCTAAGCGGTAGGCGCCGTTCCCGAGCGCCTCGGTTATTCTGAACGGCCCCGTCCACTTGGGCGACAGTTTATTCTCCATCTCGTACTGATGGGCTTTCCTCATCACCAGGTCGCCTTCTCTAAACTGTCTTGGCATCACCTTCGAGTTGTATCTTCGTTCAATCCTTCTCTTCACCGCTTCAGCCTTCAATCTCGCCTCTTCCCTGACCTCATCCAGCAGATCCAGGTTCAGCCTTCTCTCTTCATTCGAGTCTTCCTCTACGAAGTTCTGGAATCTCGGCGAGTTCTCCTGGATCTCCACTGGAATCATTGCGTCGCATCCATAGACCAAGCTGAACGGGGTCTCATGGGTTCCTGATTGCTCAGTGGTGTGGTACGCCCAGACTATACGGGGTACCTCCTCAGCCCAGCTTCCTTTGGCTTTCTCTAGCCTTCTCTTCAAACCTCTCAGCAACACCCGATTAGCTGACTCTGCTTGGCCATTTGTCTGAGGGTGCTCGACGGATGCAAACACTTGTTGAATTCCCACCCCTTCGCACAGCTTCTTCAACAAGTGGCTTGCAAACTGAGTCCCATTGTCCGACACCAGGCGCTTGGGCACTCCAAACCGGCACACAATATTCTTCCACACGAAACCTTCGATCTTGTGTGCGGTGATCTGGGCCACTGGTTCTGCTTCGATCCACTTGGTGAAATACTCAATCGCCACCACCAAGTACTTCATCTGCCTGATCGCCAGCGGGAATGGTCCCAGGATGTCGATTCCCCAAGTATGAAACGGCCAAGGGCTGTAGATCGACTTCAACTCCTCGGGAGGCGCCTTGTGCCAATCGGCGTGCTGTTGGCATTGTTTGCAACATTGGGCATACTTCTTGCAGTCTTCTCTCATCGATGGCCAGTAGTAACCTGCACGCAGAGTCCTCGCGGCCAGAGCTCGACCCCCGACGTGACTTCCGCATATTCCTTCGTGGAGCTCTGCCATGATTCTCGTGCACTTCTCGCCATGTACGCATTCCAGGAGCGGGTGAGTGAACCCAAACCTGTACAGATCGCCATCAATCAATGTGTACTTGCTAGAATTTTTCTTTACCTTCCTAGCCTCTGTCGGATCCAGCGGGAGAAGGCCATCTGCCAGGCACCGCTTGTACTGTGTCATCCAAGTGTCTGGCTCATGGGTAGCGCAGACCTGTGTCATGTTCACCCTCTCTCCCCGACACGCTCTAATTCTCGGCGATCTCAACGTTTCTTGCGTTAAAGACTTGTGACTTCTTGCCACTTTTTCCGTCGACCTGCTTATCTGAAGAACCAGGTGATCTGCTACAAATGCCCTCGGCGTCTTCAGAGTTTCTTGAATCACCGTCCTCTGCCTACCCCCCTTGCCTGAACTGGCGAGCTTGGCCAGCAAGTCAGCTCGGGCATTCTGCTCTCTGGGCACATGCACCACTTCAAAAGAGGCAAAGGAACTCTTCAATTCCAGCACATACTCCAAGTAAGCCGCCATTTGTGGATCTTTAGCCTGGAACTCGCTTGTTACTTGTCCCGTGACTAGCAGCGAGTCACTCTTAGCCATCAACACCCTGGCTCCCATCTCTTTGGCCAGCAAAATCCCGGCGATCAGCGCCTCATATTCTGCTTGATTGTTGCTGGCTTTGAAGGCAAACCTCAAAGATTGTTCGATCAACACGCCGTTGGGTCCTTCCAAGATGACTCCAGCACCGCTACCCTGCTGGTTCGACGATCCATCCACCGAGAGCACCCAACGGAAGTCGTCCCCTTCAACTCGTGTCGCCTCAGATGAGAGCTCAACCACGAAATCTGCAAAGATTTGCCCCTTGATCGGGCCTCGGGGCTCATACTTAATATCAAACTCTGACAGTTCGACTGCCCACTTCACCATCCTCCCAGCGACGTCAGGCTTCTTCAACACCTTCTGGATGGGCAAGTCAGTCATCACCAGAATCGTGAAGCTGTGGAAATAGTGGCGCAACCTCCTTGCCGAAAATACCACAGCCAGCGCAGCCTTTTCCAGGGCCTGATATCTCGTTTCGGGGCCTTGCAACACCTTACTAACAAAATAAATAGGCTTCTGAGCCTGATCTTGATCCTGGGCGAGCACCGCACTCACCGCCCTCTCAGTTACAGCAAAATACAACCTGAGAGGGGTTCCCACCAGCGGTTTACACAGAACCGGCGGGCTCGCCAGATATTCCTTCAGCTTGACGAAGGCTTCCTCGCACTCCTTCGTCCAAGCAAACTTGTTATTCCTCCTTAGGCACTGAAAATAGGGATGGCCCTTTTCTCCGCTAGCTGACACGAAGCGAGACAGGGCTGCCATCCGACCTGTTAGCTGTTGAACCTCCTTCACCGTAGCTGGGCTCCTCATCGCCAAGATGGCGGCACACTTATCAGGGTTGGCCTCTATGCCTCTTTCAGTTAAGAGGAAACCCAAAAACTTTCCAGCCTCCACGCTGAAAATGCATTCCTCTGGATTCAGCTTCAATTTGAACTTGGCGATCGTCGTGAACAACTCTTCCAAGTCTGCAACGTGCTTGCCTTTCTCTGGCGAGGTCACAACCATGTCATCGACGTACGCTTGCACATTCCTTCCCAGCATCGGCGCAAGTACTCGATCCATCAACCTCTGGTACGTGGCCCCCGCGTTCTTCAGCCCAAACGGCATCACCTTATAGCAGTAGCACGATCTCTCGGTCATGAAGGCGGTCTTCTCTTCATCCATGGGATGCATCTTTATCTGATTATACCCCGAGAAGGCATCCAGGAAGCTCAACAACTTACACCCTACAGCACTGTCCACCAGGGCATCAATGCTTGGCAAAGGGTATGAGTCCTTCGGACAAGTTTTATTCAGATCGGTGAAATCGACGCACATGCGCCATTTCCCATTACTCTTCTTCACCAACACGACATTTGCCAGCCATTCAGGGTACTGGACTTCCCTGATGTGGCCTGCAGCAAGGAGTTTCTGTGTTTCGTCCCTAATCGCCTGCCTCCTCTCCTCGTTGAACTTTCTTCTTCTTTGTCGCACTGGTCTTACCAAGTTGTCCATCGCCAGATGATGGCACAAGAAGTCGGGATCGATCCCGGGCATGTCCGAAGCGGACCATGCAAACGCATCCAGATGCCATTCTATCACCTTGGCGATCTGGTCCTGGAGCTCATCCGCCAGGGATCTTCCTAGCTTGAAGATCTTTCCCCCGATTTCTCTCTCGAGCCACTGCTCGACGGGTTTTGGTCTGGTCTCTTTGGCGATCACCGCCCTGGCGATTCCCAGTTCTCTCGCTTCCTCAGGGCGGTCCCTGGCCTCTTCTTCCTCCAGACCAACGTTCCCCTCCCCTAGCTCAGCATCCACCATCTCCACGTCTCTTCCGACGGTCTCTTCTATTTCCGTCGACCTGAGCTTCATACCGGGAGGCGGGGTGGTTGTCACGTAACTCACCGATCTTTGTTTTTCAGGCTATTCTCATAGCACTTCTTCGCTTCTTTCTGATCGGATTTGATGGTGATCACCACCCCCTCCATAGATGGCAACTTCACCTTCATGTGTCGAGTTGACGGTATGGCACCTATCCTGTTGAGCGTGGGTCTTCCCAACAGGATGTTGTATGCTGAAGGAGCGTTTACAACAAGATATTTGATTTTTTCCGTTCTTGAACCCGCCACATCTGTAAACGTTGTCCTCAACTCTATGTACCCCCTGACCTCCACCTGGTCACCAGCGAAACCATACAAGCACCCTCCATAGGGCCTCAGCTGGTCAAGGGGCAACTCCAGCTGCGTGAAAGTCGGCCAAAACATCACGTCTGCCGAGCTTCCTTGGTCCACCAGCACCCTGTGGACCTTTCTTCCTGCTATTATCAGCGAAATTACTATGGGATCGTTGTCGTGAGGCACAACATCCCTAAGATCTTGCTTGGTGAAGGTAATATCGACTTCCGGCGAGTGGTCTTCAAACATCCCTAAGATCTCTCCGTGAGGCACAACATCCCTAAGACCTTTCTTCCTGCTATTATCAGCGAAATTACTATGGGATCGTTGTCGTGAGGCACAACATCCCTAAGATCTTGCTTGGTGAAGGTAATATCGACTTCCGGCGAGTGGTCTTCAAACATATCCACCGTCATTACAGACCTCGTGTACCTCTTCCTCTGTGATGCAGTGCATCCACCTCCTGAGAAACCCCCTGCAATGGTGTGGATCTCTCCGTGCGTAGGCATCTCGTGCTGCTGAGCCTCAGCACCTGCTGGTTGGGAGCTCGACGCGCCCCCCGTCCTTCTATCCAGCAAATAGTCGTTTAGGAACCCGCTCTTAACCAGATCGTCGAGCTGGTATCCTAATGCCAAACACCAGTCCACTGTATGGCCAAAGCCCTGGTGAAACTCACACCAGGCGTCTGGCTTTGGTCCCAGCACCTTGTCGCCCACCTTTTCTGGCGCCTTCAACCTAGCAGATATATTGGGAATGGCAATCAGGTCCGCCAAACCCATGACAAACTTGTGCTTAGGCGGGCGATTGTATTCCCGGCGTGCTGGTTGCTGGCGTCCTTGGCCCCTACCCTTGTTCTTCCTTGGATCATAAGGATGGCGAGTCCTCTGATCCCTTCTGGCTGCCGCTGTCTCCAGCACCCTCTGTGGCTGGATCCTGGTATGGGCGCGTGGCCTAGCGGGAGCCACGCTTCCTCTCTTCTCGGCGACTTCGCTCTCGTCAGCGATGTGGGCCACCGCAAGTCGCCTAACCTCAGCAAACGTGGCGGGGTGAGCCTTGATCAATGCCTCGCAGAATGGTCCCGGCAGCACGCCCTTCTTAAATGCGTAGACCAGCATTTCTTCATCTTTGGCCGGCGATCTGACCATCTGCGCCCCAAAGCGATTTAGGTAGTCCTTGAGGGACTCTCCCTGATATTGCCTTATATCAAACAAATCATAAGACACCCTGGGCGGTGCCTTATTCACAATGTACTGCTCGACGAAAATCTTCGAGAACTGTTGGAAATTGGTAATGTGACCGTTAGGCAGGCTCACAAACCATTCCAGCGCCGTTCCCTGGAGTGTGCTCACGAACATCTTGCAGTACACGGCGTCTGATCCCCCTGACAACATCATCTGCGTATGGAACGTGGTGAGATGAGCCTCAGGATCCTCCACGCCGGTGAAAACAGCCTTAACAGGAACCACACTCGCAAGAATAGGCGTGTCAGTAATCGCCTGAGCGAAAGGCATAGGAAAAACACGAGGTGGCGACGACGGCGCAACCTCTTCAGCAGTAGAACGCCCTTGCTGCTCCTGAAGAGCTTGACGCAGCTCCTCAGTCACCTTGCTAAGCTCATCATTCCTGGCGCGAGAGGCAACCAGGTCCTCATGCATTCTCGCCTGTTCTATGCGCGAGGCTTCCACAGTTGCCTGCAACGAACGCATCATCTCTGCCATCTGCGCCATGGTCATGGCGGCGGCGCCTTCAGCAGCGACGGGCGCAACCGGACTTGAACGATTGCTTCTCATTTTTCTCATGAAACTTGGCGAATCACAGAATGCAGCGAACAACACTTACTTCAGCTACGATTGATTCAGCGATCAATCGGTCAGAAGCTCGCAAAACTTCGCAAAAACTCAAGAACACCGCGAATCCTCCAAAGAAACCTGCAACTCCACCAGAAACCACCGCTTCTCCTACGGATAACACAACGAGCCAAAGAACTCAAACTTCACCGAACAAATCTCGCGTAAACAGCGGAAAACCTCACTTCACCGAACAAAACCCCGAACGAACGGTGGAAAACGCGAAATCACCGAACAAATCTCAAACGAACAACGAACAGTGGTTGCACCAGCACACAACCATGCAGAAAACTACGAAAACCTCCAAGAACTCACGCTGTGGATGGGAACAAGTTTTACACGGCCCCACGGTGGGCGCCTGATGATCCTGCCTATTGACCAGAACGCTGGAACTTGCCTCGTCAAACTTGGATCGACGTGTGCACCGCTTCAACCTCCGTCCTCCGCCAAGATCCATCTCAAGAACCTGCAAAAGAACAGAGCAGCGCCGCTGCGGCCGATCGCACTCCAACACCCAAGTCAGTGACCGAACCACCAAATACTAAGAGCAATAACACTCAAGAACTCTCAAGGAACCGTGCAATGTTCTCTCTCACAGTATGCTCAAGAACTCGCAAGCGTAAAGAGTATAATCTGAACGTGCGTACCTCAGAAGTTCGTTGGGGAGCCCTTAAATACCTGGTTACTTTCTCTCTCCTGGCAGTTACAGACCTGGACACGTGGCTCGCATCCAGTCGTACACGTGCCATCATCTGGAGCCTCCTTGACTTGGGCGCTGCTTCTGACTCTCTTTTTGGCTAAGTTACTTATGCATGGTACTGCCCAGTGCATAGCTAACTTGGGAGTGCAATCTCTACTGGAACTGGCGAGTTAGGGTGCCTTCGTATACCTTCCCTGTGGTCTCGCCGGCCGCCTTCATAATCTGCACCACCTTCATCTCTGGCGATGTGCTTGCTCTGGCGATCTCCAATCACTTGGTCGCCTGGGTTTACATCTGGCGACTTCATCTTTAACCCGGTGATCGCCGGTTCTGGTATGCTGGAGATCGGAACACGCCAACTTAATAACTGGCGACTTCACGAGCCCCCCCGACTTCCTCCCCTTCTGCCAACCTGGCGCCTTGTCAACACGCCTATACTGTAGCTGGATGCCACGTCATCACTTCCGACTGCCAGGGCGGTACAGTTTTAGGATTCTCTTAATGAGCAATCAACACAGGGGACTTTTAAACCATGTGGTCGCAATGATATTCTTAATGTTGCTCTCGGACGACCTGAACACCCTAGACGTGTTCGTGTAGTTGGATATGGGGTTGGGATTCGGTCATACTTTGGACCTCCATCACACAGCAAGGAACAATTGTCCAATGAACCTAGCCAAGAGTATTTACTACAACTACGTGAGCAGTTAAAGGCTGAGGTAACTCAAGAGCTTAAAGAAAGTTTCATGGAGGAGTTTAGTGCGCGAATGGAAATGGAGTTCAAAAAGCGGTTGGAGGGTTTAGGACACTCACAGCAACCACCTACTATGGTAGAAGATGAACCACCTCCGCCTCCTATTAAGAAAGTCAGCACTAAAGGGAGTTGTTCGGCAGTTGATTTATCAGGGGATGACTTTGGCTCAACTAGCCAATGCGAATTATATGTTGAGTGTAATTCTTTGACCCGATTCGTTGCCTTGGGTAAGTGTTATGAAGGGGTCACAATGTTACACAATGTGCCTCTTCCTTCTAATTTCATGAAGGTCACGGTGGAGAAGGTCCTTTATGGTGATCTTGGAGTTCCTGTGCCGACATCAAAGGTGACATTTGTGGCAGAGGCATTACATACTTTCGTTGCCTGGCCTAGACATCTCGCCAGACCTATAGACTCTATGGTATATATTTGCACTAATATTAATAGAATTATATATCAGATATATTACATTCTAACTAATTTAAGTATTTTTTTGTTTTGATGAGTAGCAGGAACCTAAGACAAATCTGCCTTTGGGAAAGAAGAAAATAGTCTCCATTGATGATCCTCTGGCGGCATTGGTAGAAGTTGCTACAGCTTTAGATACAACCGTGTTAGAGGTTCCATGGGATGCCAATGTTTTTAGAAGGCATAGTAATCTACCGTTGTACGTTCACATGTCTGATTTGTTGGACCTTGCATCCGGAGATCAAGAGATTAACATAACAGTTCTGCAATTATGGATGATGTAAGTTCAAATTTTAATATCTTTATACTTTTGATTTATTAAATATATTAGTACTAACTTATTGAAATTTAGGTATCTTTCTGGATTATGCTTTGATGAGGGGAAACACAATATATATGGGTTTTTAGACTCTCAAATCACTCAATCAATTGGAAACAAGAAGTCGGAAACACAAACATACATCACTACTGCCTTAAAGAATGGTGGAAAACACATTTATTTTGCAACGTACATCCATGAGTAAGTTTTTATTTAATAAGTTTTAATAAATTATTGAAATAAGAGAAACTAATTAACTGATTTGTTATACAAGCGTCATTGGCAACTATTGATCATATCTATTCTAGATCATACCGCTGCATGGTTTTGCTCCTTGCATAAAAAACCTCCTGCCTATTTTAAAAACATTATAGATAGGTACGACAGTTTCATTTAACATTAATTATTACTTATATATTATATAATGTTATGTATTTTAACATGAAATCTTGTTATTTTAGTGCTTACTCTGGATATAATATGTTATGTGGGAGGAGAACTTCAAACGCACAAAAACTCACTTGGATGTACCTTAAGGTATTTAAAGTATATTTGTTTACTTAATTTAATGTGTTTCACTCATTTATTTAATACATTTATTTTCACATGCAGTCCAACAGGCAACCTGAAAATTATGAGTGCGGTTATTATGTTATGCAGTGGATGTTGACTATTTTGCAAGCTGAAATTAAGAAAGGTTGGGATAAGGTAATACCTCAATACAATAAACACTTTAAAATTTGAGATTTATTATTCATGTACTAATTCAAAATATTTCAAATGTCACAGTTGTTCAACGACCAACACCCGCTAGATTTAGAAGCATTGGAGTATGTGAGAACAACATGGTCAAAGTATTTTGTAACCATGTATAACACTCTAGTATAGATAAATCATTACAATGACAAATTTTTTTATATATTACCAAACTTTTTTTGTATAATGTTATAATTTGTTGTATTTAATTTTTATGTTTAAATTATGATTTGAAATGTTTTTATTTTCTGGAATTGAAAACTTTAAACAGGTTATTTGAAATTTAAATTTTTTATTTTTTTTAATCACGACATATAACGACGGTTCCACTTGGAACCGTCTTTAAAAAAACCATACTTATAACGACGGTTCCTATGGGAACCGTCTTTAAAAGTGCCTCCCAATTTTTAAAATTCAAAAATCGCAACCCATCTTTAACGACAGTTGTGGGAACCGTCGTTATAAGTTGGAGTTTTAACGACGGTTATGGGAACCGTCGTGAAAAACCCATACCTTTTAACAACGCCGGTAATAACGACGGTTCCAGAACCGTCTTTAAATGTCGATTTTAACCGTCGTTAATTTACCTTTTTGTACTGGTGGTATATGATATAGTTAGCTTAATTTGCAACTATCATGAACTTTATTTGTAATTATAACTACTTCACTTTTGCTTGAATGTTTATTTGCTTTATCTTCGCATACTTGTGCGTTTTAGCTTCTCTCACACCTTTATCTACTTTCGTCTTCTTTGCTATATCGAGCGTGCTATCTCCGATGCTCCTCTTCATTCTGTTTGACCTTAACCCTTTGGGGTGGCACGTGATCTCCTCACCTACTTGCCCCCCTTAAGTCGTGATGCGTACCTTTCCCTTGGTCTCTCTATCATGAAACTTACTTGGCCTTCGTATCTGCGAGGAATCTTCCCCTTGAAAGCGTCTCCTGCCTCGTCATTGCCGAAAGGCAAAGAAGGATTTGATCTCTTCCATGGCCTCAACTTTGCTCGCAGGCGAGGGAGGACTATATCTGTTCGTCCTCGGTGCCTCACATCGCTCAAAGGCGTAGAGGGCTTACCTCACCTCTGCTGGGTGTCTATACTCGAGGGAGACCTACTCTGGGTGTCCCCAGGGTTCCTAAATGCTTTGGGACAAAGTCTCACTTTGGTGCCCACGCCTAGCTATTCATACTTGAGGAGGGGGCGTCCCAAAGGAATCCCTTAACCCCTGCTCAAGGACAAAACGCCCGGATCTTAACTTATACTGGTATCTGGTACCGGGGCTAGCTGTTCATACTTGAGGAGAGGGTGTCCTAAAGGAATCCCTTAACCCCTGCTCAAGGAGTAAGCGCCCGGATTTTAACTTATACTGATATCTGGTACCGGGGCTAGCTGTTCATACTTGAGGAGGGGGCGTCCCAAAGGAATCCCTTAACCCCTGCTCAAGGACTAAGCGCCCGGATTTTAACTTATACTGGCATACCTGTTATTTCGCTCGAGGCTTGACTTCCACTTGATTATCTGGTGGCGACGCCTACTTCTGGCGACGCCTTGTCCTGGCGATGCCTTATCTTGGCATTGCTATCTTAGCGACGCCTTCTCTGGGTGACGTCTTTTCTTGCCGAAGCCTCGTCCTGGCGACGCCTTACCTTGGCGATGCCCTGTTCGGGCAACGCCTTACCTTGGCGACGCCTTGCCCGGGCGACGCCTTACCCTGGGCGACGCCTTACCTTGGCGACGCCGATATTGTCTTTTTCTTTGATCTTTGATTTTACAAGGCAATGAAAAACTAAGGCAAATATATCTTTAAACTTTCCTTTTCTTTATTTGGGTGACCTCATTAAGAAACCCCGAGAGGGAAAAAGAGTGCCCCCTTTACAAAATCTTAACTGAACTAAAACTTCAAATTTGTCGCGTTCCAACTACGTGGGATGGGGCCTCCTTCTAAAGTCTCTAGCTTGTACGACCCATTCCCTTTGGCCTTGGTTACTCTAAACGGTCCAGTCCACTTGGGGAGACAATTTATTTTCTATCTCGTAAGGGTGAGCCTTCCTCATGACCAAATCCCCGACCTGGAATTGTCGTATCTTCACCTTAGAGTTGTATTGACGCTCCACTCTTCTCTTCACGGACTCAGCCTTAATTTTCGCTTCTTCTCTAGCTTCATCTATCAGGTCCAGGTTCACCCTCCTTTCTTCGTTGGACTCTTCTGCCACGAAACCTAGGAAACGGGGCGAGCTCTCGTGTATCTCCACTGGGATCATGGCGTCCGATCTGTACACTAGGCTGAAAGGTGTCTCTATGGTGGAGGATTGAGGCGTGGTGTGGTAAGCCCATACAATCCTTGGCACTTCTTCTGCCCATGCCCCTTTAGCCTTCTCTAATCTGCGCTTCAATCCTCTCAACAAAACTCTATTTGCTTATTCGACCTGCCCATTTGTCTGGGGGTGTTCGACTGATGCGAATACCTGCTTGATTCCCACTTCTGTACATAACTTCCCCAACTGCTAGCTCGTGAACTGGGTGCCATTGTCTGAAATGAGATGCCTTGGCTCCCCAAAACGACATACAATGTTTTTCAAAACAAAGTGTTGTACCTTGTGGGCAGTGATCTGTGCCACCGGCTCTGCCTCTATCCACTTGGTGAAGTATTCGATGGCAACAATCAGGTACTTCATCTGCCTTATTGCCAATGGAAACGGGCCTAGGATATCAATTCCCCAGGTGTGGAAGGGCCACGGGCTGTATATGGATCTTAACTCCTCTAGCGGCGCCTTGTGCCAATGGGCATGCTTCTGGCACTGCTTGCAATGCTGGGCGTATCGTACACAATCCTCTCTTACTGTTGGCCAGAAGAAACCTGCACGTATCACCTTGGACGACAAGGATCTTCCTCCCACGTGGCTCCCACAAATACCTTCGTGAAGTTCGGCCATTATCCTGGTGCACTCGTCGCCGCTTAAGCACGTCAAGATAGGGTGCGTAAACCCATGCCTGAACAATATCCCATCCACTATGGTGTACCTGGCGACGTTTCTCTTAATCTTCTTGCCCTCCTCTGGCTCTGCTGGGAGGATCCCATCCGCCAGGTATTGCCTGTAAGGGGTCATCCAAGTGTCGCCTTCCTCCAAAGCGCATACCTGTACACCCCTTTCTTCATCTGGCGAGGCTACGTAAGTACTGATGCAAGGTGCCCTCACCGTATCTTGACTCAACGAGCGATGACTCCTTGGTTTTCCTCTCGTTGTACTAACGTGAAGGACTTCCACCCTGTTGTGTGCCACGAACTTTCGCGGTGTCTTGAGGGTCTCCTGTATTACGGTCCTCTGCCTTCCCCCCTTGCCTGAGCTGGCCAGCTTGGCAAGCAGGTCAGCTCTGGCATTTTGCTCCCTGGGGACATGCACCAGCTCAAACGCAGCGAAGGCTCTTTTCAACACCTCGGCGTACCTCAGATACGCAGCCATTTATGGGTCCTTCGCTTGGTACTCCCCTGTTACTTGTTCTGTGACCAATTGTGAGTCGCTCTTTGCCAAGAGGCTCTGAGCACCCATTTCTTTAGCCAAAAGCATCCCGGCAATCAACGCCTCGTACTCCGCCTGGTTGTTGCTTGCCTTGAAGGCAAAGCGCAAAGCCTGCTCGATTAATACCCAATTAGGCCCTTCCAGGATTATTCCAGCACCACTCCCTTGTTGGTTGGAAGATGCATCCACTAAGAGCATCCACTGTGCCCCTGATTCCACCTCTTGAGGATCTCCTCCTGGTGAAAGCTCTGCTACAAAGTCAGCATAGACCTGGCCTTTGATGGATCCCCGGGTCTCGTACTGGATGTCAAATTCTGACAATTTCACTGCCCAGTGTACCATCCTCCCAGCCACGTCTGGCTTTTGGAGTACCTTCTGGATGGGAAGGTTCGTCATTACCACCACCGTGAAACTGTGGAAATAGTGGCGAAGCCTTCATGCTGAGAATACTACCGCCAGTGCTGCCTTCTCTAGTGACTGGTATCTTGACTCTGGGCCTTGCAAGGCCTTGCTTACGAAGTATATTGGCTTCAGTACTTGGTCTTGTTCCTGGACCAGTACAGAGATAATGGCCCACTCTGTTACTGCAAAGTATAGACGGAGGGGGACGCCTACTTGTGGCTTGCAAAGCACGGGTGGCGTCGCCAAGTACTCCTTCAGCTTGAGAAACGCTGCTTCGCACTCGTCTGTCCACGTAAAACGACTATTCCTCTTGAGGCATTGGAAGTAGTGGTGGCCCTTTTCCCCACCAGCTGATACGAATCTCGATAATGCTGCCATTCGCCCCGTCAGTTGTTGAACTTCCTTCACTGATGTTGGGCTCCTCATGGCGATGATGGCTGCACACTTGTCAGGATTCGCTTCTATTCCTCTTTCCGTGAGCATGAAACCTAGGAACTTTCCTGCCTCTACGCCGAAGACGCACTTCTCTGGGTTCAACTTTAGGTGGTACTTTGATATGGTGGCGAACAACTCTTCCAGATAAGTTGCGTGTCGCCCTCTCTCGCTCGAGGTTACCACCATGTCGTCTACGTAGGCCTGCACGTTTCTTCCTAGCATTGGTGCAAGGATTTTGTCCATCAATCTCTAGTAGGTGGCGCCTGCATTTTTCAAACCAAACGGCATTACCTTATAACAGTAGCTACATGTATCTGTCATAAACGCCGTTTTGCTTTCGTCCCTGGGATGCATCTTGATCTGACTGTAACTTGAGAATGCATCCAAGAAACTCAGCATCTTGCAGCCCAAGGCATTGTCTACTAATATGTCACTGTTGGGGAGTGGGTACGAATCCTTCGGGCATGCCTTGTTCAGATCTGTGAAGTCTACGCACATCCTCCACTTCCCATTTGCCTTCTTGACTAGGACTACGTTGGGCAGCCACTCGGGGTATTGTATTTCCCTGATGTGCCCAGCGTTTAGTAGCTTCTGAGTCTCTTCCTTCACGATGAGGCATCGCTCCTCGTTGAACTTCCTCCTTCTCTGCCGCACAGGGCGGACCTTGGTGTCCATGGTAAGGCGATCGGACAAGAAATCTGGGTCGATACCTGGCATGTCTGCCGCGGTCCGTGCAAATGCGTCCAGGTGCCGCGAGATCACTGTCTTTACCTCTTTTCGTTCTTCCCGGCTCAAGTGGTGTCCTAATTTGAACGCCTTACCCCCTATTTGTCTTTCCACCACGGTGTCCTCTGGTTGGGATCCTCTTCCATAGGCGTCGCCTCATCGGGTGTCGCCTCCTCTGACTCTTCTTCCATAGGCGAGGCGCCATGACGTCTTCCACAGGCATCGTCACTGTAGATGAAGCATCGTCGGGCGTGGACTCCGTGGGCATCGCCTCTTCTACGGATTCTAGCTCTGCTGACGAGCCTGAAACGGGAGGTCGTTCAATTACCATCACCACGCCTCTCTTTGTTTTTAGACTATTCTCATAGCACTTTCGGGCTTCTTCCTGGTCTGACTTGATGACTATCACTTTGCCGCTAAGGTCTGGCAACTTCATCTTCATGTGGCGAGTGGAAGGTACTGCCCTCAATCTGTTTAGGGCGGGTCTGCCCAACAAAATGTTATAGGCTGAGTTGGCATTAGCCACCAGGTACCGGATACTTTCGATACGTGATGCCGTTCCATCAGTGAACGTCGTCCTCAGCTCCAAGTACCCACGTACCTCCACTGGGTTATCTGCAAACTCGTACAAGCATCCGGTATAGGGTCTCAAGAGGTCCGGGGACAACTGTAGCTTGTTGAAGGTCGTCCAGAACATGACATCTGCGGAACTGCCCTGGTCGACGAGAACCCTATGTACCTTCCTTCCTGCTGTAACTACTGAGATGACCACGGGGTCATTGTCGTGTTGGACGACATCCCGTAGGTCAGCCCTTGTGAACACAAGGCCTGATTCCCAAGGGTCGTCCGGAAATTCTTCTGCAACTGAATTTACTGACCTCACATACTTTTTACTTTGAGAGGCAGTAGGCCCTCCTCCAGAAAATCCACCAGAAATGGTGTGAACCTCCCCATGGACTAGCATCTTGTGTGCCTGGCCTTCCTCTTGTACTGCCGTGGCTGCTGTTGTAGTAGGCCCTGCGAGGTAATCCTTTATGAAGCCACTCTTCACAAGCTCATCCAACTGATAGCCCAGCGCAAAACAGTTGTTAATATGATGTCCAAATGCTTCGTGGAATTCGCACCACAATTCCTTGTGGGGTCCCAGAATTTTGTCATACTTCGCCAGTGGCCTCAACCTGTCCGCTATATTGGGCACAATGATGAGGTCTTTGAGCTCCACCACAAAGTTGTGCCTCAGTGGTCTACTTCCCTCTCTCCTTCCTTCGGCTCGGCCCCTTAGTGGGGCCCTCCTCGCCTCGTAGGTGCGCTTCCTGTCTGGGTTCCTTCTCTCTGTGGCAGCTTCGTGGATCCTAGCAGGTTGTGTGCGTATCTGCGCCCTTGGTCACGCAGGTGCAGTAGGCATGCACTTCTCGTATGTCTCGCCCTCTGAGGCAATGTGCTCCAACGCTCGTCGCCTCACTTCAGCAAAGGTCTTGGGAAGCTTGCAGTTAAGCGACTTACCGAAAGACCCGGGTCGCACCCCCTTCCTGAATGCGAATACAATCATGGGTTCATCGGTGGTACCCACCTTCACCACTTGTGCTCCAAAGCGGCTTATGTATTCCTTCAGGGTCTCACCTTGGAATTGTTTCACGTCGAAAAGGTCGTACAAAACTGGGACTAGGGCCCTATTGGCTAAATACTGTTCTCTGAACAGTCGCGAGAGCTGGGCGAAAGACGCGATGTGGCCCTCTGGAAGGCTGATGAACCAATCCATAGCCATTCCCGTCAACGTGCTCATGAAAAGCTTGCACCTCGTAGCGTCAGAACCGCCTACCAGCAACATTTGTGTGTGGAGCGCTGTGAGGTGTGCCTCAGGATCCTCCACCCCTGTGAAGGTCACCTTGGGCCCCGTGAACGTACTGGGTATCGCCGTCTCCAAGATTGCCTGCGAGAATGGTGTTGTGAATTCCCTAGGTGGGGATGCAGCCTCAGGTTCATCTGCACCGCGCCATCCACGGTGCAACTCCTCGTTGGTACGATGGAGTTCATCGTTCCTCGCTTGAGAGGCTGCAAGATCTGCTCGCATGCGCTCCTGCTCCACTTTCGAGGCCGCCATTGCGTCCTGCAGCCCTTGCATCATGCCCATGAGTTGTTGCATGGTCATTTCTTCACTCCTAGCGCGTGCTGGTCTCGTGGTCATGGCTTTTTGGAAATTTTCTTAACTTGTCTAGGTCTTAAGAACTGGAACTGAGAATCTTGTGTGGTGGGACTGACGTTTTAGATCGGCCCCACGGTGGGCGCCAAATGTTCCGGCCGGCTGACCGGGATCGTCTCCGTACGTGGCTTGTCCTCGCGGGCTAGGGCACCTTCGTTTTGCTCCGTCTGTGAGTACCTGAAAAGAAGTGAACAAAGGGGCGCCCTCGCTGCCGTTTGCACTCCGACGATCAAGTCAGCTAGCGAGAAACATCAAAAACTGCAGTGAATGATTGAAACTGCGTAACTAGAACTGTGTTGCCCTAATTGCCTTGTACTCACTGTGAGTGTGCCGCGAAGACAACTAGGGTTTTCTCTGTGTATCTGTGTGTATTAGGTTAAAACTCTCTCCTCTCTCAAGTGCCCCAAGGTTCCTTTTTATACACATCCAGCATTTAAAGCGCGTTGAAGCGCATTGAAAGCGTATAAAAATGTCCCCTGAAACATTTGATACGTAATCTTAAATTAGCGCGTACCTTAGCAAACTTTCACTGAAACCTTTAATGGGCACGTGGGCATTGCCACGTAACTTTCTGACTTAACCGTTTATTCTGTGCAGAGGGTCCCTCAGCACCGCAACCCAACTTAGGGTTATTCTATTGTTGTGATCTTCCCTTCGAAGTACTCTTTGGCACGTGGGCTAACTTTCTGGGTACCAACCCACGCTTCCCAATCACTAGTCACTCACCCTGGAGGGCGTATCTACCTTGCTCTCGTACCATGCACGTGGTTCTTCCCTGATCATGGCCCTCTCATGGGTCGTATCTGTCCCAGGGTCTCCCAGCAGTGGCATGGGTACTTCACGAGTCAGGTTACCCCCTACTGGTACTAGAACTCATGGCCTTGAAGCCACCTTTCTCTTCTCCTTACTACTGTTCTGTATGGTCGAGGCTCGAAGCCTCTCTGGCGATGTCTTTACTCGGCGGTGCCTCTCTCGGGCGACGGCTCTCTTGGGCGACGCCTCACTTAGGCGATGCCTCTCTTGGGCGACGCCTCAGTGAGGCGATGACTCGAGCGGTCAACCTGTTGACTTCTCTTCCTTGGGTACCTTGAGGGGTCCCACCATGCGTTGACTCTGACCTTTGGTCAACGCCCGGGGACGGGACGGTACAGAGTGCAAACAGCCGTGAGGGCACCCCTTTGTTCACTTCTTTCAGGTACTCACGGCGGTGAAGGGTGGAGATTTGGAGCAAAGACGAGGGAGTCCTTGATACGCGATTCTTGGCTACGCACGAAGCATAATCTGGTCAGCCGGCGGGAACATTTGGCACCCACCGTGGAGTACGATCTAAAACATCAGTCCCACCGCAAGTATTCAGTTTTCCAGTTGCATTTTCCAACTCAGTTCCTTCGAGATTTTACCAAGAGCCCCTGTTCGTTGAGAAATTGGTGCAATTTTCATCGATTTCTTTTGGTTGAGTTCGCTGTTTGATCGTGTTCGTTCGAGTTCAAGTTCCCAACGTTTTCTTTATCCCTTGGAGTTGCACGACAGCTAGAAGAAGTTCCAGAAACCGCAGATGGTGAGGTCCACGAGGCAAGGTTTGACGCGCGCTGAGAGTGAAGAGATGACCATGGAACAAGTCATGTGTATGATGTAGGGATTGCAGGAGGCAATGGCAGCGTCGAAGGTTCCACTCCACCAAGGGATGAGCCCGAGGGTTCCACTCCACCAAGGGAGTTCTCCACGCCGTTCTCGCAACCGATTCTGGAGACGATGATCCCAACACGTTTGTGGGGCCCAAGGTAACCTTCACAGGGATGGAGGACCCCGAAGCGCATCTCACTGTGTTCCACACGCAAATTATGCTGGTAGGCGGCTCCGACGCTGTAAAGTGCAAGCTCTTCATGAGCACTTTGACTGGGATGGCCATGGACTGGTTCATTAGTCTTCCAAATGGCCATATCACCTCCTTCGCACAGCTCTCGCAGCTGTTCAAGGAGCAGTATCTAGCAAACAAGGCCCCACTGCCGGTCTCGTATGACTTATTCGATGTAAAGCAGTATCAGGGTGAGACCCTCAAGGAATACATCAATCACTTTGGAGCGCAGGTGGTGAAGGTTGGCACCACAGAGGAGTTTATGATCGTCTAAGCATTCAGGAAAGGAATGTGCCCTGGACCCTTCTGTGAATCGATCATACGAAGCCGCCCCAAGACCTTTGCTGAGATAAGGCGTCGCGCGGTGGAACAAATCACCTCTGAGGGTGAGGTGCGGAAGAAGCGCACAAGTGTCGCACCCGCACGCCCAAGAGCGCAGTCGCGTGCACAAGCCCGGGTCAACGAGGCCACGACAGGGAAGAAGAACTGATGGAGATCAAGCTCAAGTGGACATGGAGGCCAATCATCAAGAGCAATAAGAGGTTGGGGCTCAAGTGGAGGACGCCCATGGAGGTCAAAGCCCACCTCAAAGGCTTACAAGAAGCTTATTCAAAGCTTTAGGAGCTAAGGGTCGTTTATTTTCTCTTTTTGTAATTTCTTTGTATGAAGATGCTTAAGAGGGAAACATTAGAAACCTCTTTTGTTAAAGCATCTTTAGGTCCTTAGTTAGGAGTATTAGAGGGGGGTGCGTTAGTAGATAGGTGTAGAAGTAACTAGGGAGGTGCCAAAGTGAGAAAGAGGGTCACACCTTCTCCATGACCTTAGTTGGCGCCGGTTGCATTTGAATTTAGGAGGGAATTTTGAATTCTTTTAGCTTGCATTTCAGCACCTCTAGGCTATAAATTAAGGTGCTCCCTTGTACATTTCAGATTTGAATTTTAATTAGAGAAACTATACTCAATTTTTGAGAGAGCATTGGAGAGCTTTGTGCCTTCTTCACTAGTCTTATCTTGATGGTTCCATGGTTACCTCAAGTGGCGGCTTGCACACTTATCTTGGAGTCTCCATCCTCCTAGTGGCGTGATCATCCAACCATTCCTCCATCTTCATGAGCTTTCTCTTCTCCTTCCTTCCTTCTCTTTAATTGTTCATGTCTTAGCTTGCCTCCTTCGAAATTCTGTTCGGTATTTTCAGCTTGTGTTAGTTTTGCTTCGGTGCTTTTGTTTCTTGGCTGTTCTTCATCCTTTCTTCTTCAATTCAAGTCTTTTGTTCGGTGCAATGTAGTTTTTGTGTTGTTTAATCGGTGCCTTTGCATTTTCTTTCAATTCAATCGGTTCAATTTGACAATATGTGGAACTTCCATATGAGTTTGTGTTTTGGCACTAGTTTTGGTGAGTTCTTGTTCATAGAACCTTGATCCAATTCTATGATAAAGTGCCTATCTCATAACCAACTAAAGATGATTCCTAAGAATGTCAAGAATCATTCTAATTGTGCTAGTGGAATCACATCAAGAACCAAGACAGGAAGAGGCCTCAGGCAAGGGGGGCAGCAGAGGGGGACATGCAGGTGAGGAAAGGAAATAGGCCGTTAAGGCACAATTTCGTCATGGAGCTGAAGGATCTAATTGTTGTGCCCAACATAGCTGGCCGGTTCAGGCCACCAGTGAAGTCTGACAAGGTGCTTGGGCCTCGTAAAGACTCGTGGTGTGAGTTCCACGAGGCGTTTGGGCACCATATCAACAATTGCTTGGCGCTGGGCCATCAACTGGATGAGCTCGTGAAGAATGGCTTTCTTAAGGATTATCTTGCTGGGCCTGCTACGACCACAGCCCTAGCGGTGCCAGAGGAGGATCAGGCACATGAAATGCCAATCCATGGAGAAGTGCACACCATCTCTGGTTGTTTTTCTAGAGGAGGACCCATTGCCTCTCAATGCAAGAGGTATGTGAGGGCAGTGAACTCATTTGCTGAGGAGGGTTTGGATGATCGGTGGGAGTCAGACCTTGTGTTCACAAGGGCTGACCTACGAGATGTTGTCCCTCATGACAATGACCCCGTGGTCATTTCGGTTGTCACAGCTGGGAGAAAGGTGCACAGGGTTCTCGTCGACCAGGGCAGATGACATGTTTTGGTCGACGTTCAATAAGTTGCAGTTGTCCCATGATTTGCTGAGACACTACACTGGATGCTTGTATGGGTTCACAGGGGACGAAGTTGAGGTGCGTGGCTACCTGAAGCTGAGGATGACGTTTACTGATGGAACGGCGTCACACATTTACCAATACAACATTGGCGAGCCATTCCGGATACTGTATCTCCTTGATGTGGCCTGCCTCGAGGAGTTTTTGCGTTTCATCTCTGATCGCCTGTCTCCTTTCTTCATTGAATTTTCTTCTTCTTTTTCGGACTGGTCTGACTTGAGGGTCCATTGCTAGACGATGACATAAAAAATCGGGGTCGATTCCTGGCATATCTGAGGTAGACCACGCGAACGCGTCCAGATGCCTACCTATCACTTTGGCGATCTGTTCCTGTGTCCCGTTGTCTAAATTTTTCCCCAACTTGAAAGTTTTACCGCCGATCTCCCTCTCGAGCCAATCTCCAACTGGGCGAGGCCTCCTCTCGCTAGCGAGCAATGCTCTCACAATGCTTGACTCCCTGGCGGCCTCCGGGCAGTTTTCCTCTTCCTCTACTCCAGCGTTGTTCTCCGGCTTCAACTCGACATCTCCCATGGTTACGTCGCCCTTGGTGGCTGCTTCCAATGTCACGTCCATACCCACGTCGCCTTCGCCGGTTCCCCCTGTCGCCGCATCCATGGCCCGTTGGCTTTCCTGCGCATCCTTCGCACCAAGAGGCGGTGTTGTGGTCACATGGCACACTGATCGCCTGTTCTTGAGGCTGTTTTCATAACATCTCTTTGCCTCCTCTTGGTCAGATCGGATGGTGACGATTACCCCTTCCATTGAAGGTATTTTGACCTTCATGTGCCTCGTGGAGGGTACAGCTCCTATCCTATTGAGTGTTGGCCTTCCCAATAGGATATTGATCCTGCCTGTTGACCGGAACGTTGGAAACTGCCTCGTCAAGGGATTGACGTGCGCACCGCTTCAAACCCTCCGTTCCTCTTCGAGATCCACCTCAAGAACCTGCAAAGGAACAGAACGGCGCCGCTGCGGCCGATCGCACTCCAACGCCCAAGTCAGTGACCGAATCACCAAATACTAAGAGAACAGGAACCGTGCAAATTCTCTCTCACAGTGTGCTCTAGAACTCGCAAGCGTAAAGAGTATAATCTGAACGTGCGTACCTGAGAAAGTTCGTTGAGAACTCTTATATACCTGGTTACTTTCTCTCTCCTGGCAGCTTCACCCCAACAGCTGGGCGTTTGTCCGAGCTTTTGAGGTAACGTGCGCCCACCTGGGGCTGCCTGCGTCAGTGGACGTATTTTTATTTCTGTTTGAGGCCAAACACCCAGGCGATCGCCTGTGGGTCAGTCTGAACGCCATTGCTGGGAGATCCATCTTCACCATCTTCCAGCAGTCGTATAAGGATTGGAAGGGGAAGTTCGTCCAGGTTCGCGCAAACGACAAAGACGCTTCCCTTCTCGACGGTTTCCCCTTGTACTGGGTGGACAAGGGGAAGAAGGAGTCCAAGAGCTGCTTCAGGAGGCCCAGAAGTCCTGATAGCATGGGAGCTTTGGACAGAGACCTTTGTCTCTTCTGGAAGAGGGTGGCAGATGCCCACATAACATTCTTCACCCCCACCTTGATTTCCTTCCAGTTCTTTGAGGACCAGCTAGAATTCCAAATAGGTTAGGACGCTATACCCTTGTCTTCACATTGCTTCTGATATTGTTTCTGGGCGTCTTGTGCGACACACACAAGACTTTGGTTTTATCTTTTCTGCATATGCCTGCTTTTGCTGTTTCATTGCCTTGTACACTTACTCCATTCTCCTTTAAGCTAACTTATGCACTTTCATTTTACGCAGATACCATGTTGGGTAAGAATATGCTCGCCGATCTAAAGGCGCTCGCCCGCAACCACGGGTTGGCGACCGGCTCCCAGACGGTTCCCAACTCGGCGGTCGAGAAGGCCATCATCCAGGGGCGATCACCGCCTAAGGCGCCCACTCAACGAAAGAAACTGGTCCTTAAGAGGCCAAAACGGAAAGCCCCCCAAGTTGTCCAAGAGGATGAGGAAGAGGACGACGAGGTCACAGAGGATGGCCTTGTCACGAAAAGGAAGAGGGTGGCACCATCTTCCCCACCTGCCCCGCCCCCTCTTCCAGCTTCAACACCACCATCAACACCCGCTCCTCCTCCTTCACCACCAGCACCACAAGCCCCTTCACCACCAGTCCAAGCAGTTCCATTGGCCACTGCGCCACTTGCAACTGAGGCCCCGGAGCCAAACTTCTTAGAGGACCCCCCGAGCGCCTCTACACCGCACATATCAGCAGGGGGGGCCCCTCCTTCCAACACCTCAGCTGCAGGAATCGTTCCAATCGGGGATGAGGTCGCTCACACCTCTCCAATCCTAATCACCGAGTCCCCGATTGCGTCGCCGCGCCAAGAAGCAAACACCGAAAATATTGCTAAGGAAGGCGGCGACGAGAATCCTCAACAAGCCCCGCTGGCGCCTCTCCAAGCTGCAAATCTTTCTCTCGAGGTCACGAGGATGTGGGAACCTCTGACTGCTAAGCTCAAAACCATTGCAGAGGATATCCCATCAATCATAACGAGAGCTGTGGAGAGCTCCACCAGGCGGCTACAGGATGACATCTACAACCTCAAGACCGAGAACAGCACAATGAAGGTCGAGGTGGAGAAGGTGTCATTCAGCCTGACGCTCGCGGAAATGGAACATTCTCGAGTGGAGGATGCCCTAAACACCGAGCTTAGGCTTGCGCGCAAGGAAGCTGTTGACCTTCGCCGCAAAGTCCATGAACTTGCCCAAGAAAAAGTCGAACTTGAAAGCAGAATCGTGCCTCTACGCACCAAGGCGAGCGACCTGGAGGCTCAAATTCAAGCCAATGCCGATAAGGTACAGAAGCTGGAGCAAAGGTCGATCGACCGCGAGAAACTACTTGGGCAAGTAGAGAAAGCAAGAGACGACGCCATGGCTGATCTCTCTGAGGCAAACAAAGAGAAGGTGAAGATGGTTGCCGAGTTGGCCCAGGCTCACACAGAATCTAAGAAGGTGGCTGACGACCTTCTTCAAGCTCAAGAGACCAACAAACAACTCCAAAAACAGGTCGAAGAGGTGGAGCAGCAGAACAAGGAGCTTAAGCAGCAGGTTGAAGGATTTCAACAGCAAATCGAAGAATTTCAAAAGCAAATTGAAGAACTTAAGCTAAGCTCTGCTCAGATTCTGGTTGCTGGGTTTGATGCCGCTCGAGAACAGTTTGCATGCCTCTTCCCTGATCTTGACCTTAGCATGGTGTCGTTAGACAACGAAGTAGTAGATGGGAAGGTCGTTCCCGCCGAAGGCTCAACCAATTCTACCCCATCTGCTTCTTTATGAATTCACTTGTATTCTTGTATTTACCTTGTAAAAACTCTTGCACATGTATTTTGAACAGCTACTTATTTCAATAGCGAAATTCGGATATGCCTTCTGACTTCTCTTGAGCGCTTTACTTTCTCTGTATGCCTAACTCTGCTACGTTTAACTTAGCGATTTTGCAAACATGACCTTTGGCGTAACTTCTTCGAGCCGATTCAAACTTAAGCAATAATTACTTTAAACAACTTGTACTCTTGAGGCACTAACTTTATCATAAGAATACCTTCCAAGCAATGAACTGTAACTCAACCATTGGTTCAAACATCGTCCCGCTCGACCTGCTTTATCAAACAAGTCTTTCAATCTTTTCCCGATCGCCAAGACCTCTTGGCAACACCAACTTTTCCCAGCCTCATGCTTTGGCAATCATTTCTTTATCTGGGGTAGAAACGCCCTTTGGGATCTTCCTTTGCCCCCTTGAACTTCAGAGCAAAAGACCGGCTGACTAGGCGTTCTCTTCGAACCTACCTTAGCCACCTTTCAAGCTTCTTCCACCCTCTTCGCCATACCTGAACTCGTTCAAGACGAGAAGGATTTTATCTTGCCTACGCTCGCATGTAAGCGAGAAGGTCTTTAACTCGCCTGAACTCGCTCATCGGCGAGAAGGTCTTTTTACTCGCCTGAACTCGCTTATCGGCGAGAAGGACTTTTTACTCGCCTGAACTCGCTCATCGGCGATAAGGTCTTTAAATGGCCTTAACTCGCTCAGCGGCGAGAAGGACTTTGTCTGGTGCCTCAACTTGCCCAGGGTGTACATCTCCTCCCCCCTGGATGCACTGAGGACCTTTTCTTTCTCATGCCTGCACTCGCTCGACGGCGAGGAGGTCTTTGATGGGCCTTAGTTTGCACAACGGCGATAAGGACTTTATCCGGTGCCTCAACTTGCCCAGGGCGTACATCTCCTCCCCCCTGGATGCACTGAGGACCTTTCTCGCCTGCGCCCGCACAACGGCGAGGAGGTCTTTAACTTGCCTCTACGTTGCCCCGGGAGTTACATCTTCTCGCTCCCAGAAACACGGAGGACTTTTTCTCTTTCTCGCCTGCACTCGCTCAACGGCGAGGAGGTCTTTGATCTGGTGCCTCCGATCGCCGATAAACGATGAGGACTTTAAAAACTTAGCTGGTGCCTCTAACCGCCGAAAAACGATGAGGACTTTAAAACTTTAGCTGGGGCCTCTAATCGCCGAAAAACGATGAGGACTTTTAAAACTTTAGAAAACACGCGACATATCTTTTCGTGCCTTAAATCATGTACGAATGACAAGGTCTTTCTTCGAAACTTTTGGGAATAACACATATGCAATCTGAAAACACCTTATACTTCGAAAACTCTTCTTTTATTGGGTGGCCTCATTAAAAACCCTCCTTAGGGAAAAAAGAGTGCCCCCTTGAAACTGTTTTAACAGAAACTCTGCAATATAACACTTGTGTTTGTCTTTACTTACAAAGCTCTTAGCTATAGTACAACTTCAGGTGTGTGGCGTTCCAGGTACGAGGGATCGCCCCCCCTTCCAGCGTCTCCAAGCGATAGGCTCCGTTCCCGAGTGCCTCGGTTATTCTGAACGGTCCAGTCCACTTGGGTGATAGCTTATTCTCCATCTCGTACTGGTGGGCCTTCCTCATCACCAGATTGCCTTCTCTAAACTGCCTTGGCATCACCTTCGAGTTGTACCTTCGCTCGACCCTTCTCTTCACCGCCTCAGCCTTCAGCCTTGCCTCCTCCCTGACTTCGTCCAGCAGATCCAGGTTCAGCCTTCTCTCTTCATTCGAGTCTTCCTCTACAAAGTTCTGGAATCTCGGCGAGCTCTCCTGAATCTCGACTGGAATCATGGCATCACACCCATAGACCAAGCTAAACGGGGTCTCATGGGTTCCTGACTGCTCGGTGGTGTGGTACGCCCAAACTATACGGGGTACCTCCTCAGCCCAACTTCCCTTGGCTTTCTCGAGCCTTCTCTTCAAACCTCTCAGCAACACCCGATTGGCTGATTCCACTTGGCCATTCGTCTGAGGGTGCTCGACGGATGCAAACACTTGCTGAATTCCAACCCCTTCACAAAGCTTCTTCAACAGGTGGCTTGCAAACTGAGTCCCATTATCTGATACCAGGCGCTTAGGCACTCCAAACCGGCACACAATATTCTTCCATACAAAGCCTTCGATCTTGTGCGCGGTGATCTGGGCCACTGGTTCTGCTTCAATCCACTTGGTGAAATACTCAATCGCCACCACCAAGTACTTCATCTGCCTGATCGCCAGTGGAAAAGGTCCCAGGATGTCGATTCCCCAAGTATGAAATGGCCAAGGGCTATAGATCGACTTCAACTCCTCGGGAGGCGCCTTGTGCCAATCGGCGTGCTGCTGGCATTGCTTGCAGCACTGGGCATACTTCTTGCAATCTTCTCTCATGGATGGCCAATAGTAGCCTGCACGGAGAGTCCTGGCGGCCAGAGCTCGACCCCCGACGTGACTTCCACATATTCCTTCGTGGAGCTCTGCCATAATTCTCGTGCACTTCTCGCCGTGTATACATTCCAGGAGTGGGTGAGTGAACCCAAACCTGTACAGATCGCCATCAATCAGTGTATACTTGCTGGAATTCTTCTTTACCTTCCTAGCTTCTGTTGGATCTAACGGGAGGAGGCCATCCGCCAGGCATCGCTTGTACTGTGTTATCCACGTGTCTGGCTCATGGGTGGCGCAGACCTGCATCACGTCCACCTTCTCTCCTCGACAAGCTCTGACCCTCGGCGATCTCAGAGTTTCTTGCGTCAAAGACTTATGGCTTCTCGCTGCCTTCTCCGTCGACTTGCTTATCTGAAGGACCAGGTGATCTGCTACGAATGCCCTCGGCGTCTTCAGTGTTTCTTGGATCACTGTCCTCTGCCTACCCCCCTTGCCTGAGCTGGCGAGCTTAGCAAGCAAGTCAGCTCGAGCATTCTGTTCTCGGGGCACATGCACCACTTCAAAAGAGGCAAAGGAACTCTTCAATTCCTGCACATACGCCAAGTAAGCCGCCATTTAGGGATCTTTAGCCTGGAACTCGCCTGTTACTTGCCCTGTGACTAGCAGCGAGTCACTCTTAGCCATCAGCACTCTGGCTCCCATTTCCTTAGCCAGCAGAATCCCGGCGATCAGCGCCTCATACTCTGCTTGATTGTTGCTGGCTTTGAAGGCGAATCTCAACGATTGTTCGATCAGCACGCCGTTGGGTCCTTCCAATATGACTCCAGCACCGCTACCCTGCTGGTTTGACGATCCATCCACCGAGAGTACCCAACGGAAATCGTCTCCTTCAACCCGCGTCGCCTCTGAAGAGAGCTCAACTATGAAATCAGCGAAGACTTGTCCCTTGATCGGGCCTCGGGGCTCATATTTAATGTCAAATTCTGACAATTCGACTGCCCACTTCACCATTCTTCCTGCGACGTCAGGTTTCTTCAAGACCTTCTGGATGGGCAGGTCAGTCATCACCAGTATTGTGAAACTGTGGAAGTAGTGGCGCAACCTCCTCGCCGAAAACACCACAGCCAATGCAACCTTCTCCAGGGCCTGATATCTCGTTTCCGGGCCCTGCAACACTTTACTCACGAAATAAATAGGCTTCTGAGCCTGATCCTGGTCCTGGGCGAGCACCGCACTCACCGCCCTCTCAGTCACAGCGAAATACAACCTGAGAGGGATTCCCGCCAGTGGTTTGCACAGAACCGGCGGGCTCGCCAAATATTTCTTCAGCTCGACGAAAGCTTCCTCGCACTCTTTCGTCCAAACGAACTTGTTGTTGCGCCGCAGACACTGGAAATAGGGATGTCCCTTTTCTCCGCTCGCTGACACGAAGCGGGATAGGGCCGCCATCCGACCCGTTAGCTGCTGGACTTCTTTCACTGTAGTCGGGCTTCTCATCGCCAAGATGGCGGCACACTTGTCCGGGTTGGCCTCTATTCCTCTTTCAGTTAAAAGAAAACCCAAGAACTTCCCAGCCTCCACGCCGAAAATGCACTTCTCCGGGTTAAGCTTCAACTTAAATTTGGCGATCGTCGTGAACAACTCTTCCAAGTCTGCTACGTGCCTGCTCTTCTCCTGCGAGGTCACGACCATGTCATCGACGTAGGCTTGCACGTTCCTTCCCAGCATCGGTGCAAGTACTCGATCCATCAGCCTCTGGTACGTGGCCCCCGCGTTCTTCAACCCGAACGGCATCACCTTATAGCAGTAGCACGACCTTTCCGTCATGAAGGCTGTTTTTTCTTCATCCAAGGGATGCATCTTGATGTGATTGTAACCCGAGAAGGCATCGAGGAAACTCAGCAACTTGCACCCTGCAGCACTATCAACCAGGGCATCAATGCTTGGTAAAGGATACGAATCCTTTGGGCAAGCCTTATTCAGATCGGTGAAATCGACGCACATGCGCCATTTCCCGTTGCTCTTCTTCACCAGCACGACATTCGCCAACCACTCAGGGTACTGGACTTCCCTGATGTGGCCTGTAGCGAGGAGTTTCTGGGTCTCATCCTTGATCGCCTGCCTCCTCTCTTCATTAAATTTCCTCCTTCTTTGCCGCACCGGTCTCACCATGTTATCCATCGCCAGATGATGGCACAAGAAGTCGGGATCGATCCCGGGCATGTCCAAAGCGGACCAGGCAAACGCGTCCAGATGCCGTTCAATCACCTTGGCGATCTGGTCCTGGAGATCGACCTCCAAAGATCTTCCGAGCTTGAAAACTTTCCCCCCGATCTCCTTCTCGAGCCACTGCTCGACGGGCTTGGGCCTTGATTCTCTGGCGATCACCGCCTTGGCGATTCCGAGTTCCCTTGCTTCCTCCGGGTGATTCCGCGCCTCTTCCTCCTCCAGGGCAGCATTCCTCTCCCCCAGCTCAGCATCTACCATCTCTATGTCCCTTCCGGCGGTTTCCTCCATTATCGGCGGTCTGGGCTTCACACCGGGCGGTGGGGTGGTTGTGACATAGCTCACTGATCTTTTATTTTTCAGGCTATTCTCATAGCACCTTTTCGCTTCCTTCTGATCAGACTTTATCGTGATTACCACCCCTTCCATGGACGGCAGCTTCACCTTCATGTGCCGAGTCGATGGAATTGCGCCTATCCTGTTAAGGGTGGGCCTTCCCAGCAGGATGTTATATGCTGAAGGGGCGTTTACGATGAGGTACTTGATTTTCTCCGTCCTCGACCCAGCCTCATCGGTAAACGTGGTTCTCAGCTCAATGTACCCCCTGACTTCCACCTGGTCGCCAGCGAACCCATACAAGCACCCTCCATAGGGCCTTAGCTGGTCAAGGGGCAATTCCAACTGCGTGAAAGTCAGCCAGAACATCACGTCTGCCGAACTTCCTTGGTCCACTAGAACTCGGTGAACCTTCCTCCCCGCCGTGATCAACGAAATAACAATGGGATCGTTGTCGTGAGGCACAACGTCCCGAAGATCCTGCTTGGTGAACGTAATGTCCACGTCGGGCGAGTGATCTTCAAACATGTCCACCGACATCACCGATCGCGCGTACTTTTTCCTCTGCGATGCGGTGCATCCACCACCTGAGAAACCCCCTGCAATTGTGTGGATCTCCCCATGGATAGGCATCTCATGTTGCTGGGCTTCTCCGCCTGCCGGCTGGGAACTCGACGCCCCTCCGGTCCTTCTGTCCAGCAGATAGTCGTTTAGGAACCCGCTCTTGACCAGATCGTCGAGCTGGTATCCTAAAGACAAACACGAGTCCAGGTTATGGCCAAAGCACTGGTGGAACTCGCACCAGACATCCGGCTTCGACCCTAGCACCTTGTCGCCCACCTTCTCAGGCGCCTTCAATCTAGCAGATATGTTAGGGATAGCGATCAGGTCCGCTAGTCCCATGACGAATTTGTGCTTAGGCGGGCGATTGTATTCCCGGCGTGCTGGTTGTTGGCGTGCTGGCGGTTGGCGCGCTTGGCTTTTTCCCTTATTTCTCCTATCGTAAGGATAGCGAGTCCTTTGATCCTTTCTGGCCGCCGCCGCCGTTTCCAGCACCCTCTGTGGCTGGATCCTGGTCTGGGCGCGTGGCCTGACGGGAGCCACACTGCCTCTCTTCTCGCCGACCTCACTCTCGTCGGCGATGTGAGCCACCGCAAGTCGCCTGACTTCAGCAAACGTCGCTGGATGAGCCCTGATCAAGGCTTCGCAGAATGGCCCTGGCTGCACGCCCTTCTTGAAGGCATAAACCAGCATCTCTTCATCCTTGGCCGGCGATCTGACCGTCTGTGCTCCGAAGCGATTGAGGTAGTCTCTGAGGGACTCCCCATGGTACTGTCTTATGTCAAACAGATCATAGGACACTCTGGGTGGTGCCTTGTTCACAATATACTGCTCGACAAAGATTTTCGAGAATTGTTGAAAGTTAGTTATGTGGCCGTTGGGCAGGCTCACAAACCACTCCATCGCCGTTCCCTGGAGCGTGCTCACAAACATCTTACAGTAGACGGCATCCGACCCTCCCGACAGCATCATCTGCGTGTGGAACGTGGTCAGATGAGCCTCTGGATCCTCCACGCCGGTAAACACAGCTTTAACCGGAACCACGCTCGTGGGAATTGGCGTGTCGGTAATCGCCTGAGTGAAAGGCATTGGGAACACACGAGGCGGCGTCGACGGTGCCACCTCTTCAGCTGAAGAACGACCCTGCTGCTCCTGAAGAGCTCGACGTAGCTCTTCAGCTACCTTGCTGAGCTCCTCGTTCCTGGCGCGAGAGGCGACCAGGTCTTCATGTATCTTTGCCTGCTCGACGCGCGAGGCTTCTACAGTGGCCTGCAATGAGCGCATCATTTCTGCCATCTGCGCCATGGTCATGGCTGCGTCGCCTTCAGCTGCGACGGGAGCCACGGGACTAGAACGATTGCTTCTCATCTTTCTCATTAACTTCAGCGAACCACAGAAGTACAGCAAATAACACTTCAACCACGAACGAATCAGCGACCGATTGGAGAAGATTCAAGAAACTGCGCAAGAACTTCAAGAACACCGCGAACCTTCGAAGAAAATCGCAGCTTCACCCAAAAACCACCGTTTCCCCGCGAACCAAACAACCACTCGAAAGAACTCGAATCCACCGACCGAAAAACCAAACGAACGGTTTAAAACACAAACTTCACCGAACGAAACTGAAAGAAACCAAGAACGACGGTTGCACCAGCACACAACCGCGCAGAAAACCTCGAAAACCTCCACGAACTCACGCTGTGGATGGGAGCACGTTTTACACGGCCCCACGGTGGGCGCCTGATGATCCTGCCTGTTGACCGGAGCGCTGGAGAATGCCTCGTCAAAGGATCGACGTGCGCGCCGCTCCTCACCTCCGTTCCTCCTCCGGATCTATCTGAAGAACCTGCAAAGAAACGATACGGCGCCGCTGCGGCCGATCGCACTCCGACGCTCAAGTCAGTGGCGGTATCACCAAATACTAAGAACTGGAACCGTGCAAATCTCTCTCACAAACAGCTCTGTCACTCGCAAGCGTAAAGTGTATGAACTGAACGCGCGTACCTTAGAAAATATGTTAGGAACTCTTATATACCTGGTGGTTTTCTCTCTCCTGGCAGTTACAGACTTGGACACGTGGCTCGTATCCAACTGTACACGTGCCATCATCAGGAGGCTCACTGACTTGGCGCTGCTTCTACTCTCATTTTGGCTAAGTTACCTATGCATTGTACTGCCCAGTGCATAGCTAACTCAGGAGTGCGATCTCTACTGAAACTGGCGAGGTAGGGCCTTCATACACCTTCCCTGTGGTCTCGCCGGCCGCCTTCATAATCTGCTTCTCCTTTAACTTCGGCGATGTGCTTGTTCTGGCGATCTCCGACTGCCTGGTCGCCTAAGTCCACATCTGGCGACTTCATCCCCAATCTGGCGATCGCCTATTCTGGTACGCTGGAGATCGGAACACGCCAACTTAACTATCGGCGACTACACGTGCCTCCCGACTTCCTTCCCAACTGTCAACCTGGCGCCTTGTCAACACGCCTATACTGTAGCAGGATGCCACGTCATCACACCCGACCACCAGGTGTGCTTGCTTTGACATCTTTCATTTGAGGATTCCAAGACCTCAAGATCAGATTGGTGCAAGGACATTATTTCTTTGAGAGTGATCTCTTTTTCTGCCTCAATTCACTTCGGCATTTTACTTAAAACACTCACTATTTTTGCTAATTTTGTTTCTTAACTTGTTTGTTGTTTTTGTGAGTTTGCTGTTTTTAATTACAAATGGCTGGATTTTCAAGTGATGCATCATACAAGCAGAATTCTCCTTCCAAAGCTTCAATCCTTGGTGAATTACATGAAGCACAAAGAACTATTAGACGCTTGGAAGAGAAAATGCAAAAGATGGAGGTCCAACAAGCTAGACCATCTCTTTCTATCCATGATGGGCATCATTCACATAGACCTTCAACAAGAGGTTCTTCCAATGACATAGGCCGTGAAGAGGACCATAGGAGAAGGAGAACGCCACCCCAATTCCTTGGACATAGACATCACAACCAAGGGGAGAGACCTCACTATGGCAATGGCTACTACCAAGATACAAAGGCTAGGCTACCTTCGGTCAAGCTTCCTTGTTTCAATGGCTCAAGTGATCCTAATGTATATTTAGATTGGGAGGCTAAGTGTGAACAAATATTTGAGATCCATGAGATCCAAGATGAGCATAAGCTTAAGCTAGCCACTCTAGAGTTTAGTGATTATGCCATGAAATGGTGGCATGGAATTGTAGAGGACATTATCTATCACAAGGGTCCTCCCGTGGACTCTTGGAACTCTGTAAAGGATCAAATGCGCGCTAGATTTGTGCCCCCACATTTTAGGAAAGACCTCATGTTGAGACTCCAACGGTTTCAACAAGGCACGCTAAATGTGGATGAATATTATAAAGAGCTAGAAACGCTTGTGCTTAAAATTGAATTAGAGGAAAGTGAGGAAGCTATGATTGCTAGGTTTGTGAGTGGTCTTAGGAAGGATATTCAAGACATTGTTGAGTTACAAGAGTATTCATCATTGGGCTCTTTAGTTCATCTTGCAATGAAGGTGGAAGCCCAACTTGCTAAGAAAAACTCTTTCAAAAATGCTTCCAATGATGGATACTACTCCAAGTCTTGGAGAAACAAAAATTCTTTTTCTAAACATCCTTCCAAAGATTCTTCTTTCAAACCCAAGGATCCTACGCCATCTACTTCTAGGCCTAAATCCCCAATTAAATCGTCTAGTCAAAAGTGTTTTAAATGTTTGGGATATGGTCACATTGCTGCTAATTGCCCTTCTAAACGAAGTATGTACATGCATGAAGGCATTGTAGTTAGTGAGCATGATTCCAATTCACCTAGGCATTCTTCACCTTCTAGACCATCAAGTGAAAATGAGAGTGAAAGTCCTTGTGAAGGTGACTTATTGGTGGTAAGACGTATGTTGGGCACAATTCCAAAATCTTTGAATGATACTCAAAGAGAAAATATTTTTCACACCCGATGTCTTATCAACAACAAGTTATGTTCCTTGATTATTGATGGGGGAAGTTGCACTAATGTGGCTAGTACAAGAGTTGTGGAGAAGTTAGCCTTACCCACTATCTCTCATACCAAGCCCTACAAATTACAATGGCTTAGTGAAGTAGGTGAAATCATGGTGAATAAACAAGTCCTCATTAACTTTGCAATAGGAAAGTATAAAGATGAGGTTTTATGTGATGTTGTGCCCATGGAAGCATCTCATCTTCTTTTTGGAAGGCCTTGGCAATATGATAGACATGTTTTACATGATGGCCTATCCAATACAATGTCTTTTTCCTTCCTAGGGCGCAAGGTTATATTAAAACCCCTCTCTCCCAAAGAGGTTCACGAGGACCAAATAAAAATGAAAACTAAAAGAGAAAATGAGAAAGAAAAAGAAGTAAGTACTACACCGAGTCACACCATTTTCTCCTCTAAATCCATCATGTTGACTCGTGCTATGCCTCAAATGGACCCTCCAAAGTCTTCTTCTTCTTTATCTTTTTCATTACCCAAGGTTCCTATTTCAACACCAACTTGGTTAAAATATGTTAGGGATGATTTTTTCATACCTCCTAATGGGTTTCACCATTTAAGAGGTCTTTTTCCAAAAAACATCATCATTCCCAAACAAATTTTTCCAACTTGGTCGATTTATAGGACCTCCTTTTCTACAATCCCTTTGGTTCCATCCGCTAAGTCACGTATTCCTTTTTCTTACACTTTTGATTGTAAAAGTAAACTGACTTTGTTATATGCAGGGATTCAGAATTCGTGGGCGAATTCTCTCCAACTCGGGGAGTATGATGCGAATCAAATAAAGAAGGCTTTTAATAATGAAGGACAAGATCATTCGCCCTCACATTTAAAGTTCTTCTTATTATTCTTTGCAAAAGATGAGGCCCAAAGCCCAAGCCCAAGCCCAAGAAGGCCAAAGCCTAAAAAGCCCAAGTTCATCTCATGAAGGGCAAGGCCAAGTATTAAATAATAAAGAATATTGTTGAAGGTGCTTAGAGGGAAACATTAGAAACCTCTATTGTTAAAGCATCTTTTAGTCTTTAGTTAGGAGTTTTAGGGGGGGGTGTTAGTAGATAGGTGTAGGAGTAAATAAGGAGGTGCCAAAGTGAGAGAAGGGATCACACCTTCCTCATGCATTGTTTTAGGCGCCAATTCTAGAAGCTTTTAGGAGGGAGTTTTTTGAATTTGTGTAGCATACATTTCAGCACCTTAGGCTATAAATTAAGGTGCAGCCCTTGTATTTTTCAGAATTGAAATGAGAGTAAAGAAACTATACTCAATTTTTGAGTGAGCATTGGAGAGCTTTTGAGCCTTCTTCTCTAGTCTTATCTTGAAGGATCCATGGTGTCCTCAAGTGGCGGCAGCACACTCATCTAGGAGCAACCATCCTTCTAGTGGCGTGATCACTCACCTTCTCTTCCATCTCCATAAGCTTTTCTCTTCTCCTTTCTTCCTACTCTTTCAATTGTTCATGTTTAGCTTGTGTTCTTGAGTTTTGGTTTGGTTATTTCTCATTTTCCAGCAGCTGTTCTTATTCTTTTCTGTTTTGGTTCGGTGCATTTTAATTTCCAGCACTTCTAATTCAGTTTGCTTATCTTTTGTTCCATTTTGTTCGGTTCAATTGGACTATAATTGGAACTTCCATATGAGTTTGGAATTGGTGCTAGTTTTTGGAGAGTTCTTGACTTAGAACAATGATCCAATTCTAAGAAAAAGTGCCTAACTATTGTCCAACTCAAGTTGATTCCTAAGAAGGTCAAGAACCTTTCTCTATATGGCTAGTGGAATCACATCACAAGTCCACTCCACAGATAGCCTCTCTGAGAACCTGAAAAACACACAGTGGCGCCTCTGCGGCCGGTGGCGTTCCAACGCTCAAGTCAGTGACAAGAACACCCAAAAACTAAGAGAGAATATGCTCTGTAGGACCGTACTGTAGGCACACAACCCTAGCAGTATCAGCGTAATGAGAAACGTACCTCTGCAGATTCTGTTCAGGTTACCTTTAAAGCTAGGTTTCTTCTCTCTCCAGGCCGTTATGCTTTTGGACGCGTGGCTCGCATCCAGCCCTGCACGTGTCGCCATCTGGGCTGGGATAGCAGGTAGCGCCCAACCCTACACATGTCGTCATCTGAGCTAAGGCAACTTGAGCGTCATTTCTCCATTGCTCCCAACCCTACACGTGTCATCATCTAGGTTGGAGTAACTGGTGACATCCAACCCTACACGTGTCGTCATCTGGATTGGGGCAACTTGAACGTCATTCTTGTGTAGTAACCAGCCGCACAGCTAAGTCCTCAACTCAAGGAGCAACCTAGCACATAATGCGCTGTGAAACACCACCCGACAAGGCGAGTATCTGATGCAACAAAGTGCATCATCTCTGTGATATCGCTCATCGCGAATGGCACCCTCCTTACCGCTACGCCATGCATGTTCTAGCTGGGGAAACCTTGCCACCAACAAATGCCCACTCTGGGAATCCTGTCGCTGATGAGCAAGGTGTTTCCCCCCAACCCACTTGACCTTCATGCCCTATGCTGGTGCCACAATCGTCTTACTGAACTTACACGCTTGAAATTACCCTTCTGAGCCTTCAACAACTTTAACTAAGTTTGATGGGAGATCCGGCGATGTGCTCCTTGTGGCGGCGTGTAAACCACCCGATCTCCTAGCATTCTCGGGCGATCTCTGATCATCCGTTCTCCTAGCACTCTCATACGGCGACTGCGACGTAACTCTGGTGACCACCGGTTACGCACACTAGAGATCGAAGGACGCCAATTCAGCGATCGGCGACTATGCCCACTTCTGAACCATTCATCTTTTCTAGCCTACGCGTTCCATTGAGCACGCCCCACCCGAGCACGTGCAAGACACGTCATCACGCCTGATGACCTGGTCGGTACAGTGCCTATTCAATCTCCAACTCAAGTTGATTCCATAAAATGTCAAAGAATCATCTATATCTTGTTATTGGAATCATATCATGTGGTATCTAGAGTTTGGGTTTATACTTGTTTGTGTTTTGAGTTGTTTGTAGGCTCTTTAATTCACGAACTTTCTATTCTTGTTGTTTCCTTTTTGTTTTTAGGTTATTTTTGAGTTTTCTTGCTGTTTTCTTTTTTGATATTACATTGTTTTTGTGTCTTTTTTATTTGTAAATCCTTATAAAGTTTTGTCAAGTCATGTTTCTTCCAACAATGTTATCAATTCTTTGTAGTCCTTTTGTTGTAATTTTTGATTCTTGATTTTGTGTGGTGCAGTTTTCTGAGTTTGTTTCTTGATCCTTTGATTCATTTTCTTTTTAATATTGAGTTCATACTTGTATTTTAAACCTATACAAGTTCTTAAACATCATTTCTATTATGTCTTTGCTAGTTCTTAATTCTGTTTTTCATTCCTGTTAGGATTCCTCTGTTTTTCTGAACACGTGCTAACTGTTTCGATTTATTGCAATTGATTTGCTTACTGGAAATTTCTTAAATTCTGGATTGGAGTTCGTCAAAGTGTTATAAAAAAGTAGAAAAAAGAAGTACTTCAATATTCAAAGTACAAAAAAAATGATAAATGAAATACAAACAGTGTGTAATTCTGCCAAAAAAAATACGGTAATCTGGCAGTGATTTTAGAAAACTTATCACAATTAATTGGCTTACTGTTTTTGAGTAATTCCAGTGCCATTGTTGAGCTAAGATCTTGAACTTTCTGTGGTTACAATTTCATATTCCAGTTCGCTTTATATCATTCCAGATAAATCTGTAAACATTACGCACAGTTTGCATAAAAATATTTTCCAGTAGTTCTGTTTTTGTTTTCTTCATCTACTCTAGTGCTTTTCTCTAGGTCTCTTTTGTGTGCCTTCTTTTTCTTTGAGTACCTTATTTTCTTGCTTGTCTTTTATTCACTAATCTTTGAGTTTGTCATATATCTTGTATTCCTTTTGTTATAGCCTTTTCTTGTTTATACCTTTTCTTGTTTGTCTTTCATTGATTCTTTGGTTTTGTGGTGTTTTGCTTTGAGATTGTGTGTTAACGCTTTGACATCTTTCATTTGAGGTTACTAAAGGCCTCAAGATCAGATTGGTAAAAGGAAGTATTCTTTCTTTGGAATGCTTTGACTGACTCCTATCTTCGGCATTTTGTTCTAATTGTTGTTGCTAACTTTGTTTTCTTAACATTGTTTGTTCTTGTGTTTGTTGTTTTCTTTTCTAATGGATACCTATTCAAGTGCTGAATCTTCAAAGCCACGCTCTACTCATAGAGATTATGTTCTTAATGAATTGAAAGAAGCAAGGAAGGCTCTTGCTCAAAAGGATGAAGAATTGCAAAGATTAGAAGCACGTTTGGCCAAGATTGAATTGCAGCAAGAAGGAGTTGTCCATTCTTTGCATGAGAGGCAACCTTCTCCTAGGCATTCTTCAAAGGGTTCTGCATCTGCTCATGGCAATGGAGAGGATACTAGAAGAAGGAGGCATCGTCATCCTTCCAATGGGGGAGGCCACCACCGTGAACAAAGACATCAACAAGAGACCAAGCCCCAAGTTCCTTTTATGAAAATCCCTAGCTTTAATGAGGATAGTGATCCAAATGTGTATTTAGACTGGGAGGCTAAATGTGAACAAATTTTTAACACTTTTGAGGTTGAGGAGGGCCAAAAGGTGACGCTAGCCGTTCTAGAATTTGTTGATTATGCCATGAAAGAGTGGCCTGAGGGAGTCAGTAAACCGGTCAGTGATTGGTTACTCTCTCAACCCATTACGTGCATGGCATCGTGAAGGGGAAATCGTGTATGCAGAGAGCAATGCTTGGTGAGTGTGCCTAGTCCAGCCACACCTGGCGTTCTCCTGGGAATGTGCGATTTCACCCAGATGGAAGAAACGCGCTAAGTTGCTCCAGAAGGGAATAACTTAGGCGCACAAAGAGATGCGCTAGAGCCCTTCAGGTGGTGGCACGTGCACGGTTAGATGTGAGTTGCATGCCTCCACGTGTCACTGTCTGAGAAGGGCGTGGCCCAGATAAAGGTGCACTCCGTGTCGTGAAAGGTACAGACAGAAAACCCAGACACCCACGACCCTGACTGTGGTACGTTTTCGTACAAAAGCATAACAGAATTCTGACACACGCAGAGAACAGCGTAGCAGAATTCTGTTAGGCACAGACACAGAGGGAGATAAAAAGGGAATCAGAGAGAAATACAGACACACTTTTTTACACACATTATTTTCGTTAGTGATTCTGTGACCTAACTTGAGCGTTGGAGTGCAAACGGCCGCTAGAGGCGCCGTCTGTGTATTTTGCAGGTTGCATTCGAAGTTCCCAGCGAAGGTCCTAAGAGCACTCTTGCAGATAACACAGTCGCCAAAGGTGGGGCAAGGAAGCGACAAGGCAATTCCTCCACGCTTGAGTTGTCGGCGCCCACCGTGGGGCACGTTTGAATCGTGGTCCCATCCACACCAAAGTTTCTAGAGTTTCTCAAAGTCTTTGCTAAGTTTTTGCTGAGAAAATGAGGAGAACAAGACAAACATCACCTGAGCCATCTGTCGATGAAGGAGCTGTGACAATGGCGCAGGTCCTGGAGATGATGCGTGCGCTGCAGGACACTGTCGCAGCGTCGAAAGCTGAACAAGAGAAGATGCAGGCGGAGTTGGCTGCATCGCAGAGTAGGAACGATGAGCTGAATCGCGTCAATGAGGAGCTGAGAAGGACGTTACAGACGCCGAGAGAACGCGCAGTTGGAGAAGGGATGTCGATGCCACCATCGCCTCCAAGAGCGTTCCCTATGCCGTTCTCCCCTGAAATCATGCAGACCATGGTACCTCCCAACCTAGTGGGAGTAAAGGCGTCGTTCACAGGGGTAGAAGACCCAGAAGCGCATCTGACAGCGTTCCACACTCAGATGATGCTGTCTGGAGGCTCAGATGTCGTGTATTGCAAGATGTTCATGAGCACTCTGAGAGGAATCGCCATGGAATGGTTCGTGAGTCTGCCAGAGGGTCATATCACGTCCTTCCATCAGTTTTCGAAGCTCTTCACTGAGCAGTACATCGTTAACAGAGCACCTTCAGTGGTGTCGTACGATCTGTTCGACGTACGGCAGTATCAAGGTGAGTCGCTGAAAGACTACCTCAACCGCTTTGGAGCGCAAGTGGTTAGATTGCCCAGCAAGGACGAGGATATACTGGTGCATGCGTTTCAGAAGGGAGTGCTGCCTGGTCCCTTCAGTGAATCCCTCATCAGGAGCCATCCCAGCACCTTTGCGGAGATACGGCGACGCGCGGTGGCACACATAGTGGCAGAGACAGAGCTTTCTGAGAAAAGAGGAAGTGCGGCACTGCTGAAGCCGCGTGGTGGACAAGGGAAGCAACAACAGCACACGAGGGTGCATGAGGCAAAGGAGGAAAAGAAGGTGCACGGGAAACCTCGTCCTTATGCACCCAGGAAGGACCAGGGTCGGGGGCGTGCAAGGGAGAACAATGCACCCCCAAGATACGATTTCATGGTAGGGTTGGCGGATCTGATCGCCCTTCCTGCCATAGCAGCGAGACTTCGAGTACCAGAGAAGACAAACAAGGTACTAGGGAGGAAAAAGAACGAGTGGTGTGAGTTTCACCAAGCCTTTGGTCACACACTCCACTCCTGTTTGGCGTTGGGGCACCAACTGGCAGAGTTGGTAAAGTCTGGTTTCCTAGCAGATTACCTGCGGGAGTCACCAGGTGATCGCGCGTCAGGGTCCTAGGCAGGAGAGCAGCAGCATGAAATCCCTGTGCATGGGGAGGTGCAGACGATTGCGGGGGGCTTCTCCGGTGGGGGATGCACCGCATCACAAAGAAGGAGGTATGCTCGATCGGTAATGGCCGTGGACTCGGTGGACGAGGGCCATTTCCCCGAGGTAGATATCACTTTCAGGAAAGCTGATCTACGGGACATTGTACCGCACGACAACGATCCTGTGGTCATCTCCCTCATCACAGCAGGAAGGCGAGTGCACAGAGTGCTCGTAGACCAAGGGAGCTCGGCAGACGTCATGTTCTGGCCGACGTTCAACAAGTTGGAGCTGTCCCCCGATCTGTTAAGGCCATATACTGGATGTCTCTATGGCTTTGCAGGGGATCAGGTAGAGGTGAGGGGGTATATTGAGCTGAGGACGACGTTCACCGATGGAACGACAGCCCGCACCGAAAAGATAAGGTACTTGGTGGTTAACGCCCCTTCTGCGTACAACATCTTGATGGGAAGGCCAACACTCAATAGGTTGGGTGCAGTGCCATCGACGAGGCACATGAAGCTGAAGCTGTCGTCGATGGAGGGGACCGTAATAACCATCAAGTCAGATTAGGCTAAGGCTAGACGCTGTTATGTGAACAGCCTCAGACAGAAAAGGAGCATATGCCATGTCACCACAACACCACCACCAGGTGTGCTCGAAGAACGATCGGTGGTTAGGGGAACGTGTGGCGATCAGGGGATGGAGGCTGCTACGCTGGGGGGCTCCCAGGTAGCTCTGGTGGAAGCTGCTACGCTGGAGGGCATGATCACTCCTCGCGAGTCAAGGATCGCGAGGGCGATCATCGCCAGCGAGAAAAGACCCCACCCAGCTGAGGGGTGGGTAGAAGTAGATATAAGGGGAAGAAAGTTCAAGATGAGAGGATCGCTCGGCGAAGAAGAACGAGGGTTGATCGCTGGGGTGATCGAGAGGCACATGGGTGCGTTCGCATGGTCAGCATCTGACATGCCAGGAATCGACCCTGACTTCCTTTGCCATCGCCTGTCGATGGATCCTAAAGTCCGACCTGTGCGACAGAGGCGAAGGAAATTCAATGAAGAGAAGAGGAAAGTGATCCATGACGAAGCGCAGAAGCTTCTTGCCGCAGGGCACATCAGGGAGATCCAGTACCCAGAGTGGCTAGCGAACGTGGTACTGGTTCAGAAGCCAAACGGCAAGTGGAGGATGTGTGTGGACTTCACTGATCTCAACAAGGCATGCCCCAAAGATTCCTACCCTTTACCCAGCATAGACGCTCTGGTGGATAGCGCGTCAGGGGGAAAGCTGCTCAGTTTCTGGGATGCATTCTCAGGATACAACCAGATCAGAATGCACCCCAAGGATGAATGCAAGACAGCGTTCATGACAGAACGGTCTTGCTACTGCTACAAGGTGGTGCCGTTCGGGCTGAAGAATGCGGGGGCTACCTATCAGCGACTTATGGATAGGGTGCTCTCGCCCATGCTGGGAAGAAATGTGCATGCTTACGTAGATGACATGGTGGTCACATCCCGAGAAAATGAGCAGCATGTGGCCGATCTGGAGGAACTATTCACCACCATCGCCAGGTACAGGTTGAAGCTCAACCCTGAAAAATGCATTTTCGGCATGGAGGCAGGGAAGTTCCTGGGTTTCCTCCTGACAGAGCAGGGAATCGAAGCCAATCCAGAGAAGTGCACAACAATAGTGGCAATGAGGAGTCCAACGACGGTGAAGGAGGTGCAACAACTCACCGGTCGGTTGGCGGCATTATCCCGGTTCATGTCCGCTGGAGGGGAGAAAGGTCATCCGTACTTCCAGTGTCTTAAGCGCAACAGCAGATTCCTTTGGACACAGGAGTGGGAGGAGGCCTTCATCAAGTTGAAGGAGTACCTGGCAAGCCCACCGGTCCTGTGCAAGCCACAGGTAGGCACCACTCTTCGTCTATACTTTGCTGTGACGGAGAGAGCAGTCAGTTCAGTACTGGTGCAAGAGCAAGATCAGGTCCAGAGACCTGTGTACTTTGTGAGTAAGGTGCTGCAAGGCCCTGAAACAAGGTACCAAGCCCTCGAGAAGGCTGCCCTGACGGTAGTATTTTCAGCAAGAAGACTCAGACACTATTTCCACAGCTTCACAGTAGTGGTAATGACAGATCTGCCCATCCAGAAGGTGCTAAAGAAACCAGACGTAGCGGGAAGGATGGTCAAGTGGGCGGTGGAATTGTCAGAGTTCGATATCCAGTACGAGCTCCGAGGACCGATAAAGGGGCAGGTGTTCGCCGACTTTGTGGTCGAGCTGTCGTCGGTCGCGGCACCTTCGGAAGGGCTAGACTTCCGATGGGTATTATCAGTGGATGGCTCTTCCAATCAGCAGGAAAGCGGCGTCGGGGTCATCTTGGAAGGCCCGAACGGAGTGTTGATCGAGCAGTCCCTCCGCTTTGCCTTCAAGGCTAGCAACAATCAGGCGGAGTATGAAGCCCTGATCGCAGGAATGTTGCTAGCAAGAGAAATGGGAGCAAGAAGTCTGCTTGCCAAGAGTGACTCTTTGCTAGTCACCGGGCAAGTTACGGGGGAGTTCCAGGTGAAAGATCCCCAGATGGCAGCTTACCTAGAGTATGTACAACTCCTGAAGACGTCCTTCACCGAGTTCGAACTGGTTCATGTGCCCAGAGAGCAAAATGCTAGAGCAGACCTGCTTGCCAAGCTGGCCAGCTCAGGCAAGGGGGGAAAGCAGAGGACCGTCATTCAGGAGACCTTGAAGGTACCGTGAGTGTTCGTGTCAGACAACCAGGTACTTCAAGTGTACAAATCGATGGAGCGTCTGGCGATCGGTCATCGTTCACTAACCCAATAGACGTTGAAAGCGCCAAAGGTTAGAGCGCGACCGGCAAAGACCGATGAGATGATGGAAGTCTGCGCTGCAAGGGAGCCCAACGCGTGGATAACACCGTACCAGTTGTATTTAGAAGATGGTATACTCCCACTGGACCCGGCAGAGGCCAAAAGAGTAAAGCGGAGCTCGAGTAAGTTTACTTTGATTGACGGAAACCTGTTTAGATTTGGGTTTTCTCATCCTGTGCAGATCTGCATGTATGGAGAGCAATGCACTAGGCTTATGTCAGAGCTACACGAAGGGGGGTGCGGAAGTCATTTGGGCGGTCGTGCTTTGGCAAGTAGGATCCTCCGCGCAGGGTACTACTGGCCAACGCTGAAGGAAGATTGCGTGAGGTATGCTCAACGTTGCAAACAGTGTCAACTTCACGCAGATTGGCATAAGGCACCCCCCGAGGAGTTGAAGTCTATCCATAGCCCGTGGCCATTCCACACATGGGGAATCGACATCCTGGGACCTTTTCCCCTGGCGATAAGGCAAATGAAGTTCCTCATTGTGGCCATTGAATATTTCACCAAGTGGCTGGAGGCAGAACCGGTCGCACACACCACCGCACAGAAAGTTGAACACTTTGTCTGGAAGAACATCGTCTGTCGTTTTGGAGTACCCAAGAGGCTGGTCTCCGACAATGGCACCCAGTTCACAAGTCATCAGTTAAGGAAGATGTGCGAGGAGTTAAAGATACAACAGGTCTTCGCCTTAGTGGAACACCCACAAACCAATGGGCAGGTGGAGTCAGCCAACCGAGTACTGTTCAGGGGGCTGAAACGAAGAGTAGAGAAAGCTAAAGGGAAATGGGCAGAGGAGGTCCTCAAAATCGTATGGTCCTACCATACCACTCCGCAGTCCAGCACCCATGAGACACCCTTTAGCCTTGTCTACGGGACGGATGCCATGATCCCCGTAGAGATATAGGAGAGCTCCCCCAGGTTTTTGAGTTTCATTGCCGAAGAATCCAATGAAGAGCGAAAGGTGAATCTCGACCTACTGGACGAAGTGCGAGAAGAAGCCAGAGTTAGTGCTGAAGCCGCCAAGAGAAGAGTAGAACGAAGGCACAACTGCAAGGTGAGGCTCAGGCGCTTCCAGGAAGGTGATCTGGTGATGAGAAAGGCGCATCAGAATGAGATGGAAAACAAGCTGTCTCCAAAATGGACAGGCCCATACAGGGTGGTTGAGGCATTGGAGAATGGAGCCTATCGGCTGGAGACTCTGGAAGGAGGAGCAATCCCCAGGACGTGGAACGCCACCCACTTGAAATTTTATTTCAGTTAAGTTGTAAAGTAGTTGCGTTCTCGCGCTAAAGACACACTCAGTGTATATACTGAAAACAGTTGAACAGATAAAGGGGGCACTTTTTTCCCTAAGGAGGGTTTTTAATGAGGCCACCCAATAAAAAGATTATCAGTATATCAAGTGTGCGAAAGTTTTCAAGTTAAAATCCTCCTCACCCCAGGCACGAGTGCAGGTGATCGGTTAGGCCTTATTCGCCCTAGGTGCGAATATGGGCGCTGATCTAAGTCCTCCTCACCCCAGGTGTGAGTGCAGGCGACTAGGGTTCGAAAAGCCAGGGGTGCTAGTAAGACCAAGGGAGGGAAAGGAAGGATTTTGACAAACGTCCTTACCCACTTGGCATATACCAATATTGGCCCAGTAAAGCTCTTAGTTTAAACCCTTCTCACCCCAGGAGTGAGGCAGGGAAAGAATAACCCGATCCGCCTAAGGTTGATGACCTTGGGGAAAGTAAGAGGGGTTACCGAGAAACACTCTTCTTCCCCCAAACAAGGTATCACCTCTGACAATCGATGTCCTCTATGCACTTAGCGCTAGAGCGACAGAGAAGCAAAGTGAAGTATGAAGAACGATGACTGATGAGTTGTCGGTGGGTACGCTGCCCGAAGAACGATGACTGATGAGTTGTTGGTGGGTACGCTGCTTGAAGAACGATGACTGATCAGTCTTGCCTTGTCGAAGGAAACTTTTCCAAACAAATTCTTACACAACAAGCTGAGGCAGACAGACTACGCCTAGTCAGTCATCCAGTACAAAGCTATGCATAAGAACTGTTAAAGACAAAGCTAAGGGAGTAGCTAGTCGTGATCAAGTAGAGGCCAAGATCAAAGAGTACAAGATCGCGCTAAACCTAAGCTAGCTAACAGTTAGTAGTGTGCATAAAGGAAGATGAAGCTCAAGAAAGTACAAGAGAAGAAGCTTATAGCTGAAACGAGTATGTATTCACACCAAGTTTTATACAAATTCCAAGTACAAAAAGTTGTGCAGAAGTATAAAATTACAAAAAAGAAAAAGAGCTCAAGGAGGAGGAATGAGCTTTCCATCCACCACTTCATGATAAATGCTGAACTGTGAGAGGTCCAAATCCGGGAGAACGCATTGGATCTGCTTGAGCGCCAGCTCGAATCCGTCAGCAAGGGCTTCAGCACCCACACTCATAAGGTCGGCGTTCTCAGCTTCTAATTTTTGCTTTGAGGCCTCCGCAGCATTTTTCTCGGTGGTAAGGGCAGCAATGGAAGAGGCAGCTTCTTCCAATTGGCCCTTTGCCTCAAACAGCTTGCTCACCACCTCCTCAAGCTTCTTCTCCCCAGTAGCGGCCGTTTCCCTGGTAGACTCGAGCTCCCCCACTAGTTGTGAGTTCAGTTGGCGTAGGGAGGAGGTCTCGGCCTCCAGGTGGATCACCTTGCTCCGCAGTTGCACCACCTCGCAGTCCAGAGAGTTGACGGCTTGCCCCATCAAGATCTCAGTCTTGATGGTCTCTTGGACCTGCGCTAGGTACTCTCCCCTGGCTTTTTCCACCATACCCCTCATCAGATCTACGGACCCTTGGGCAGCCTCAAAGTCACTTTGCAGTGACTCCTTGTCATGCTCAAGCTCCTTGATCCTCTTCTCCAGGATTAGTTGCTTGCGGTGCTGGGTGGAAAACTCCAGGGAAAGCACTATCTGCTTAGCCAAGTGCTTGTCCACCTCCTCTCCGTTCCATTCGATAAGCTCCCGGCTGCGAATGAGCTGTCGGACCAAAGCAATGACTCGGCTGAAATTCTCATTGCTAGCTCCAGAGCCGCTTGGTCGCGAGCTGCCCCCACCACCTTCAGCGGTAGCAGTGGAGGTTGGTGGTGGTGGTGGCGATCCGAGAAGTCCCGGGGGATCCCCCGAGTGAGCAGAATCGCCTCCAGCAGGTGGAGTGGATTGACCAAGAGCTTGGCCTGCTGGGGGAGGAGATGGAAGTGGAGCTGGAGATGGTGGTCAAGGAGCTGCAGATGGTAGTTGTTTGGGAGAGGGGAAGGATGTTGGCGCTGGGGCAGGTTGAGCAGAAAGAGGCGAGGCTGAACCTTCCTCTATCTCCACCACTTCAATCTCCCCAGGCTGAAGGGATGAAGCCCCCCCAACCTCTGGAAGTTTCCTCTTGCGGTGTACAAGAGGAGAGCCAGAACTCTCCTCTTCGGTTGAGGGGGTAGGGGCAGCAGCAGCTGCGGCAGATGAAGGAAAGGCCTTCGCTAGCCTTCTTCTTTTCCTCACTGGCTCGGGGCCTTCAGCTGGCGCGACCGAGAGAGGAGGAGCTGCGATGGGTTCGGTGGTGGAAGAAGAAGAGCCAATCATCTTGGCGCCCTGGATTCGGGCAAGCTCCAGCAATGCCTTCCTCCTTTCCTTCCCTGAAGTCATGTCTACATCGAAGAAAAAAAAGAAGAGTTAGATGGCATAATTATGCAAGTGGGTCAAAATGTATGCAAGTATGCATAAGTATGTGCAAGTATCCTAAGAGGTGAAAGAATAAGAGCCTACCTATGTACTTCTTCAGAGCCAACACATCAAACTCGTGTTTGATGAGAATAGCTGAGCTGTACTTTGCCCCTAGGAACAGCCCCACATAGTTCGCGCTCGTAAGTGGCCATGACTTCGAGGCCACGGGGTTTCTTGAATTCAACTCCAGGAACCCAATAAAGGGGAAACCCCTCGAGCAATGTTGGACTTTGCGGGGTAGCAAATATCATATAGAACCTGCCCTTCCAATCCTTGAAGGATTGCTGATACAGGCCCAAGAGCACCCGTCCAGCAACCCCGTTCAGGCTGACCCAGGACCTGTCCCCGGGGTTCTTCGCCTCGAAAAAGTATAGGAATACATCTACGGAGGCGTTATGCCCGAAGTAGTTGCAGAGGATCTCGAATGCCCGTATGAAAGCCCAGGAATTCGGATGGAGCTGGCAGGGGGCGACATTTAGCTCCATTATCAGCTCCTTCTCAAAGAAAGTGAAGGGCAGGCAACTTCAACCTCTTGAAGATGGCGGAGTAGACGAAGGTGAAGGGAACCCCGTTGGTGGCCCTGTCATCCGCACAGATGGGCATCCCTCGAGGAGGAATGCGTATACGGATATTAAAATCGTTTTCCCTGTCGACGGCGCAAGAAGGCTCATCTGGGTCGTTGCTCATAAGGGATTTGAGGTGACCCTGCGGTAGTAGGGTGGAGGTTTCGGCCAGCAACGCCAAGGGATTCCAGTCGTAGACCCTGGCGTTGTCATGGTAGGAGGTTGCATCGGGTGGTGGCGGCGCCGGTGCACTTGCTGAAGACTGTGCACCAGAAGACGAGGCGACGATTCGAGCGGTTTGTTTTAAGCGAGCCATTGCGAGATAACTGCAATGGAGAAAAATGAAGGGTCAGAGGAATGGAAGAAGAAGAAATGATGAATGGTTCGGTGAAAAACAGAGGAAGGGAAGAAGAAAGAAATGTCCAGGCGAAAAAGAGGAAGAGGGAGAAGCAGAAAGCAGAGTGAGGGGCGCGAAAACCCTAGCGCGGGTCGAGAAGAGGAAAAACAGAGAAGATGAATGCATGATAATGAAAGGGACGAATGCAATCGGTGAAAAAACCTAAATAGACCAAGGAAGAAGAAAAACCATACCTTTGAGTGATCGCGAAAGGTTTGGAGGTAGAAAGCTTGAAGGAAGATGAGGGCGCAGAGAGGGAATTCGAAGTGAGCCTGAGAGTGTTGAAGAAGATGATGAAACAGTGAAAACGCGCGCCTATTTGAATAAGGGAAGCGCTAGCGACACTCCACGCTGGCCGTTGATGCGGCCACGTGTTGCAAGATTAAGAAAGGAAGTTGTAACGTTAAAAGGCAACACGTGAGGTGGCACGTGATGCGGCCCCACTTGCCACGTGGACCGAGAGCGCGACCACTTAGTCTCTTCGCTGAGAACGAGTTCACAGCTCGAGACTAGGGGACTTGTGATCCGATCGGTCATCGGTAGTCGATGACGTCAGCAGCAGATAACCACATGGACCACTCGCTGGGGGACACGTGGATCAGGTGGCAGAGTAATCATGGAGGAGATCCCCCGGTATGGAGATCGGTGGTCAGTAACCGAGTGGCCACCGACTGATCAGTTCCAAGATAAACACCCGGGGGAGAACGCGAGAAGCAATAGAGCACCGATCAGTCATCGGGTGCATGGTCATCGGGGTCTCGTGTTACACGCAGTTAAACTGGGACTGAGATTCCCAGCGAGAGCGTTACGCATGGACCTCGCATGATCATACCTCAGAGAAAGAAGAGCTCCTCGTTGGTATAGTCGTGCACGAGAGTGGCCTGAGGGAGTCAGTAAACCGGTCAGTGATTGGTTACTCTCTCAACCCATTACGTGCATGGCATCGTGAAGGGGAAATTGTGTATGCAGAGAGCAATGCTTGGTGAGTGTGCCTAGTCCAGCCACACCTGGCGTTCTCCTGGGAATGTGCGATTTCACCCAGATGGAAGAAACGCGCTAAGTTACTCCGCAAGGGAATAACTTAGGCACACAAAGAGATGCGCTAGAGCCCTTCAGGTGGTGGCACGTGCACGGTTAGATGTGAGTTGCATGCCTCCACGTGTCACTGTCTGAGAGGGGCGCGGCCCAGATAAAGGTGCACTCCGTGTCGTGAAAGGTACAGACAGAAAACCCAGACACCCACGACCCTGACTGTGGTACGTTTTCGTACAAAAGCATAACAGAATTCTGACACACATAGAGAACAGCGTAGCAGAATTCTGTTAGGCACAGACACAGAGGGAGATAAAAAGGGAATCAGAGAGAAATACAGACACACTTTTTTACACACATTATTTTCGTTACTGATTCTGTGACCTAACTTGAGCGTTGGAGTGCAAACGGCCGCTAGAGGCGCCGTCTGTGTATTTTGCAGGTTGCATTTGAAGTTCCCAGCGAAGGTCCTAAGAGCACTCTTGCAGATAACACAGTTGCCAAAGGCGGGGCAAGGAAGCGACAAGGAAATTCCTCCACGCTTGAGTTGTCGGCAGGATCATATCTTAAAAACACAGCTCAGCATAAATTGGGGAAAAAACACGTTTCTGGCCCACAACATTTTCCAGTTGTGTTGTTTTTTTTTATTTGGTCATCTAATTCTAGTGCCATTCTTAGGATTCTTTTGTGTGCCTACCTTTATTTTGGTACCTTTTATTTGCTTGCTTTATATTTCTTGGACCTCTTTCTAGTTGTCATAATCTAACTCCTTTTGGTGGTACTGTTTTATTCAATTAAATTGCTTCTTGCTTTTGTTCTTTGACCTCTAATTTGGTGCTGAAATTTATTTCTCCTTTGGTGCTTAATTGAATGGAAACTTGACTTGGGTAAGGTCTAGTCTTTTGATAGGTGCTGGAATTGGAGAATTAAAAACCAAGGCCGAAACAAGCATTCTTGAAAAACACTACAAACACTTGGAGGATCAACAAGCAAAGACAACAAGGAAGTGCACTTAGCAAAAAGAGGATCAACAAAGGGAGTTTTTCTTAATTTCCTTACAACTTAATTTGTGTTAATTACGTTTAGACGGTGAGTGTGTCTTCAAGGGCTCAAAGTGTCCAAGAAGCCTCACCTAGGGCCGACTAGTATAGAATTCTTAATTAGCAATTGTTAATTGTTTGTAATTGTCTTTTCTTTTGCTTAGTAGTGACGCTTTGCATGCTTATTTTTGTGTTAAACCGACTAGCTTTGTTAAATTAGTAGCATACATTTGTTTTCTTATTGCATTTGTTTTCTCAACTTACTTGTGTTCTAAGTGCTTTACTAAGAGAAAGTTTTGTGTAAAGACATTGGGGGATAGTTTTTGGCAAGGAAAAGGCTTGGTACTTAAGTAGTCCTTTGTGACTCACCTCCCTTACCTGGAAAACTACCTTCTTTAACTTTCCTAAACTTTCTCAAGGTCAAACACCTATATACACAAAGTTTTAGCCATGTCTTCTTCTTCTCACTCTCCAAAGTATATTGAAAGTGAAGTAAAATCTTTGAAAACTCTTTTAAAAGAAGTATCACAAGCGGTACAATTAATTTCTTTTAGACAATTGGAGAATGAGAACAAAATCAATGAGATGGCTAAAGCTCAAGAAGAGAAATCACAAAAATCACAAAAATCACAAAAAAAAAAAAAAACTCATACTCATGCATCTAGGAGTAATGAGTCTCTAAGAGAGGGAAGCCTTAGAATTAATGACTACTACCAACCACCCCCTAGAAGGAATAGGCAAAGGGAGCAAGAGGTGCCAAGGGAAACTAGAGTAGACCTACCTCATTTTCATGGAAAGGAAAATGTAGAAATCTATCTAGATTGGGAGATGAAGGTAGAACAACTCTTTGCTTGCCATAGGGTAAGTGAGGAATGTAAAGTACCCTTAGCCGCCCTTAGCTTCCAAGGGAACGCCATGTATTGGTGGACCTCTCTCAAAAGAGAAAGGCGTCTTCACAGGGAACCTCCCATTACATATTGGAATGACCTTAGGGGAGCCCTAAGACGCCGACACATACCTTCCTACTACCATAGGGAGTTGATGGACAAGCTCCAAAGACTCCTACAAAAAAACATGAGTGTGGAAGAGTATTGTACCGCCCTGGTAGTCGGAAGTGATGACGTGGCGTCAAGCTACAGTATGGGCGTGTTGACAAGGCGCCAAGTTGGCAGAAAGGAAGGAAGTCGAGGGGCTCGTGAAGTCGCCAGTTATTAAGGTGGCGTGTTCCGATCACCGGGTTAAAGATGAAGTCGCCAGATGTAAACTCAGGCGACCTTGAGATTGGAGATCGCCAGAGAAAGCACATCGCCAGAAATGAAGGTGGTGCAGATTATGAAGGCGGCCGGCGAGACCACAGGGAAGGTGTACGAAGGCACCCTAACTCGCCAGTTCCAGTAGAGATCGCACTCCCAAGTTGGCTATGTACTGGGCAATACCATGCATAGGTAACTTAGCAAAACGAGAGTAGAAGCGGCGCCCAAGTCAAGGAGGCTCCAGATGATGGCACGTGTACAGTTGGATGCGAGCCACGTGTCCAAGTCTGTAACTGCCAGGAGAGAGAAAGTCACCAGGTATATAAGAGTTCTTAACGAACTTTCGTAGGTACGCACGTTCAGAATATACTCTTTACGCTTGCGAGTTATAAAGCTTACTGTGAGAGAGGATTTGCACGGTTCTTGTTCTCTTAGTATTTGGTGATTCGGTCACTGACTTGGGCGTTGGAGTGCGATCGGCCGCAGCGGCGCCGCTCTGTTTCTTTTGCAGGTTCTTGAGGTGGATCTCGTAGAGGAACGGAGGTTTGAAGCGGTGCACACGTCGATCCTTTGACGAGGGAGTTTCCAGCGTTCTGGTCAACAGGCAGGATCAAGTATAGACAAAAAATGGAGCTCTACATGATGAGAGCCTGCATTAGAGAAGAGGAGGATACCACAATAGCTAGGTTCCTTAGTGGCCTATCACTTGAGATAAGAGATAGAGTGGAGCTCTTACCTTACCAAGATTTGAATGATTTGGTTCAACTTTGCATTAAAGTTGAGCAACAAATTTTACGCAAAACATCAAGTCAAAAGGTGAGCCCTTACTCTAACTTTTATCCCAAGAAAGAGTTTTGTTCCGTCCGGTTGACCGGGACGTCTTCGTGCGCGACCTCAACCGTCAGCTAGGGACACCTTCCCACTGGTTGCCTGTGGATTCCTGCAAAAAAGGAAAAGAGGACGAAGAGGCGCCCTAGCGGCCGTGTGCACTCCGACGCTCAAGTCAGCCAGCAAGAAACACCAAAAACTGTCCACCTCCGTGTCTGAGCACCGCGTGTGGCACTCTGAAGGTGGTGAATTAACTGTGTATATGTGTGTGTTGTCTCCTTCAGGCAAAAATATTCCCCAGAAATGAAGGTGGTGCAGATTATGAAGGCGGCCGGCGAGACCACAGGGAAGGTGTACGAAGGCACCCTAACTCGCCAGTTCCAGTAGAGATCGCACTCCCAAGTTGGCTATGTACTGGGCAATACCATGCATAGGTAACTTAGCAAAACGAGAGTAGAAGCGGCGCCCAAGTCAAGGAGGCTCCAGATGATGGCACGTGTACAGTTGGATGCGAGCCACGTGTCCAAGTCTGTAACTGCCAGGAGAGAGAAAGTCACCAGGTATATAAGAGTTCTTAACGAACTTTCGTAGGTACGCACGTTCAGAATATACTCTTTACGCTTGCGAGTTATAAAGCTTACTGTGAGAGAGGATTTGCACGGTTCTTGTTCTCTTAGTATTTGGTGATTCGGTCACTGACTTGGGCGTTGGAGTGCGATCGGCCGCAGCGGCGCCGCTCTGTTTCTTTTGCAGGTTCTTGAGGTGGATCTCGTAGCGATGCCTCCATCTGGGCTACGCTTTGCCTTGGCGACGCCTTCCCCTGGCAACGCCTTGCCTTGGCGACGCCTGGCCTTGGCGACGCTTCCTCTTGGCATCTCTACACCTAGGCGACGCCTTGCGTTGACTTTTGACCTTCCAGTCGTTAACTTTGACCTTGACTTAGTCAGCGCCCGGATACGGGACGGTACACAAGCCCCCCAGTCTTAAGCCGAAGACTTGTCTTCAGCGCAAAGACTAAAGCCTCGCCCACGCCGTCCACGTGCCTTCCTAATGACGTGTCATTCTCTGCTGACTCATCAATTTTTTCGAATTACTGACGTGACAATTTCTGAACCAGAGGTATTCTTAATGGCTGATTGGACATCTCTGAAATGGGAAAAATGATGTCTTTTGAAGTTGCGCTTAATCGCGTGCCACGTTGTTCATCGTGCGGTCGTCTTCAGAAACCCTCGCGCTTCCCTTGAGCGCTTAATCTTGCAACACGTGGCGTCATCACACGGTTACCCCTTCGCGCTTCTCGTAACGTTTAAGTTACCAAACCCCGCGATTGCCACTACTGTTACATTCACTTTCTCTGCCCTCAGTCACTGTTCAAGAGGGTGGGCCTGCGTCTACCCCTCACTCCCTTCGAAAAAGAGCTACTGACAGAGATAAACACTGCTCCCGCCCAACTCCATCCCAACAGTTGGGCTTTCGTGAGGGGGTTTCAAATTCTCTGCGGCTATCTAGGCGTTCCCTCCTCTGTGGACGTTTTTCTTCACTTCTTCGAGGTAAAGAAGCAAGGGAAGAGCCTTTGGATGAGCTTTTCTGGCATCGCCGGGCGCATCATCCTTACGCTCTTCCAGAATTCGTTCAAAGGATGGAAGGGGAAATTCTTCAAGGTACGCGCGACCAAGCGCGATCCTACTATCCTAGAGGGCTTTCCCCTGTACTGGACAGACAAACCCATAACCATGAAGCCCTTGGCTCTGGACGAGCTCGCCCCGCCTGACCGGGATGTATGCAAAGCCTTGGCGGGATTGGAAATAGTCTTCGATACCGCCAAACTCATCGCGAACGAATTCAATGCCCATGGGCTTTCTACCTACTTCGGTATCTGCTCTTGGTGATTTATGATGCATTAGTTGTTGTGGTTATCTACATGTATTTGGCCATAGAATCTTCCTTCTGATTCATCTGAATCAAACTTATGCTACCAATTTTCGCTGTACAATGTTACTTGCATTTCACGCCTCTTCATGTATTGTGAATTCGCAGAACTGTTCTAGTGCTAATCCTTGTTGATTGGCCTGTCCTGATGTAGGATCGGTGATGGGCGTTTCCAAAAGAATAATGTTGGCGAAAGCACTGAAGGAGGCTCGTGCCGCCAAGGCAGGCGTCTCCTCCAGCCCTGTTGCCAATCCGGTTCTCCCACCGGCTCCGTCACCGCTACCTCCAGTCATTGCTGAAGCTGCTTCTAGCCCATCTCCGACGTCTCCACCTGGCTCCGCCGTGCTTCCAACTCCCAATTCTCCTCCGCCTATCGCCGCTGTTCCCCTAGCTGCGGCCTCGTCACCGGTTCCAACCCCCCTTGATAAAGGGAAAAGGGTTTTGGAGATTCTGTCAGATGACGAGGATTCGGAAGGGGTGGCACCCTTCAGAAGGAGAAAATCTGCGCGGGTTCCTCTTCTGGTAGGGACGTCGCCGCAGGGAGGGAACCCCTTTATGGACAACCCTCCAAGCGCAACCTCACTCCCTCCTATGATACTCCAAGAGGAAAGGGGCGAAGGCGCCGAATCTGCCCCGCCTCCGCCGCCGCCAGAAACCACTGCTTCCCCGGCTCCCGACGCTGCTGCCCCCGACTTCATCGCCATCCCTCCTCCAATCATGCATCTGATGAGGGGTTTCAGTGGCGGGACTATGCCAGAAGGTACCGACAGGAGGGAAGGCATGCCTTTCTACTTGGGGGCCTTCTTGGCGGTGGCCCTTGAATGGCGCTCCCAGGCCAGAAACGCGGTCCTGCAAGCTCATACCCTCCAAGCCTTGGAAACAAAAGCATCTACTCTGGAAGAGGAAATGAGGACCCTGGGACGCCAGAACGAAGCGTATCAAACTTCCCTGAGACAAATACAAGAGTCCAAAGCGGAAACAGAGAGGCGACTGGCGGAGGCATTGGAGCTCCAGGCAGGCTTCTACACTCGGGAAGTTGCTCTTCAAGTACAGGTAGCGGGTCTTCAGGAAGTGGTCAAAGCGGATGCAGAAACTCAAAAGGACCTGAAGGACCGTTGCTGCGAACAGGCTGCCAAGGTGGAGCAAATGGAGGAGGAAATGGCCACCCAGGCCAAAGCTATGGACCTTCTCCGAGTTGACTACGACAAACTGCAGGTCGAGGTTAGCCGGCTTCGCGTGGAGAAAGAGGCTCTGGAGAAGCAGGTGACCTCTGGAGACGCCGCCATTGAGGAACTGGAGAAAGAGAAAAAGTCCCTTATCCAGGAGATGGCGGGTACCTTCGAGGAGGGGTTCCAAGAGGCCCTGACCCAGGCGTCATGCGAGAATCCGGGCGTCAACCTTTCGAGCTGCGATCCCACACACCACGTCTTTGACGGGAAGGTCGTGCCCATGGATCTGGATGACTGAACCGCTGCCTCTCATCCGCCGCCTTCCTCTTCAAGCTCCACTCTTTTATTCTTTACCTTCGTTTCTTGATTTTATCTGTCAAAACTTGTAATTCTTTGAACTATCCGCACTCTTGTTACTGATTTGGGACGTTCGTATGGTTGCCTTTATTTCTTTGTCACATACGATTCTGCCTATGCGATCTCATTCTCTTTTCCCTCCACACGCTTTAATTATTTTATTTGTGTTCTGCCCATTTCTTTCACTTCGTTGGGCGGTTTGGTATGATCGGGAAAGGTTGCGCGCCAACCCTCACGCCCATGGAGAGGCTCACTTAGTGACGCCGTATCGTCCACGGGACGTCTCTGATACCGAAAGGCCCTTTCTCTGATCCTTAACGCCCGGCGCCCACGCCTAAGGAGAGGCCTGCTAACAGCCGCACCGTTTCATCCCCGGGTGTCTAAAACGCTGAGCGCTCTGGAGAGGGTCTGTTCCCTCCATGGTCTTTCCTTCCCATAGGTATCGGGGAACGCCCTTCCAGCGATTCGCTGGCGTTTGGCGATCTCATCTCCCTCCATAGTGATGTGATTCCAATAGCCACATAGAACAAGATTCTTGACACTTTGAGGAATCACCTTGAGCTGGAAAATATAGAGGCACTTTCTTAGAAGTTGGATCATGGTTCTAAGTCAAGAACTCACCAATAACAAGTACCAATTCCTAAACTCATTTGGTTGAACCAAATATTGTCAAATTGAATCAACAAAGGAGACATAAAATGAATTGACCGAACAGAATTATGCAAGAACACATAAGAACCGAACATAAAAGGAATTGAAAAACAAAAACAGAACACATGTGCTGGAAAATGGAATAGCCGAACCAAAACATGCTCAAGAACACAAGACAACAAGAGTAATTGAAAGAGAAGAAAGGAAGGAGAAGAGAATGCTCATGAAGATGGAAGATAGGTTGGATGATCACGCCACTAGAAGTATGGATGCTCCTAGATGAGTGTGGAAGCCGCCACTTGAGGAAACCATGGTCCTTCAAGATAAGACTAGAGTAGAAGCTCAAAAGCTCTCAAATGCTCACTCCAATTTTGAGTATAGTTTCTTTAGATGAATTCAAATCTGAAAAATACAAGGAGAGCACCTCTATTTATAGCCTAAGGTGCTGAAAAACAAAGCTAAGAGAATTCAAAATTCCCTCCTAAACTTACTCAAATCCGGCGCCTAATCCTATGCATGAGGAAGGTGTGATCCTTTCTCTCACTTTGGCACCTCCTTATTTACTCCTACACCTATCTACTAATACACCCCCCCTAAGACTCTTAACTAAAGACTAAAAGATGCTTTAACAATAGAGGTTTCTAATGTTTCCCTCTAAGCACCTTTCTAAATTATTTAAAACTTGGCCTTGCCCTTCATGGGATGGTCTTTGGGCTTTTGTGGGCTTTGGCCTTCTTGGGCTTGGGCTTGGGCTTGGGCTTGGGCTTTATCTTTTGCAAAGATTAACAAGAAAAACTTTAAATGTGAAGGCGAATGATCTTGTTCTTCATTATAAAAAGCCACCTTTAGTTGATTCTCATCACATAGTCTTTCCTACCTGTGGGTATCGGGGAGGTGACGCCTGTGACTAACTTTGCCTTTCTTTGATTTCTTCTCCCTCCACAGTCTTTCCTACCTGTGGGTATCGGGGAACGCCCTGCCAGCGATTCGCTGGCGTTTGGCGATCTCATCTCCCTCCACAGTCTTTCCTACCTGTGGGTATCGGGGAGGTGACGCCAGTCGGTATTTGGGTTGGCGATGCCCGCGACATCTCGCGCTGTCGTCGCCCTTTACGTCCTCCCTGGCAACGCCTCGGGCGTTACCTTTACTTCGACATTGACCTTAATTCTTGCCTTGGTCAACGCCTGATAACAGCGAAGAGCCCAAGGCTTGGTCTGTGCCATCCACGTGGCGCTCCTTGTATAGCTGATGGGACCTTTTGTCATTCGACTTGATCCACATGGCGCTGCTTGTATGGTTGATGGGGTATCTAGTCATTCCATTTTCTGACTCCTGCTGTACCCCTGGCTCACTTTCGACGGCGCATCGTACCACTGGATATTCTGCTGATACGACGTTTTCTGATTTAAACCAGTGGTGCCAGCGTCATCCTTTCATCTTCTGCCACGTGTATCAATCGTGCGGTGCATCCATTAACGTCGTTTGGCGCTCTAACCGCTTTATTTAACTCTTCAAGCTCTGGAACTGTCTTCATCATTTACTCACTCTTCATAACCTACTTGCGTTCTTTCTTCTTGCATCCTTCCTTCTTGCACCCTTCCTTCTTGCGCCCTTTCTTCTCTGTCGAAGGGTTGTTCTAGCCTTCGCTCGCCTCACTCAACTCTTGCGTTTCTGGCAGTCCTGAGCTTGTTAAAGAATGTCCTCTCACGCTGCTTCCTCCAGAGTTCGTCCCAAAGACTTGTACCCTTGGGCTTCGAATGAACTTCTTGATGAGTGTTCATGCTTACTCTCTACCAGGGCCATACGGGAGCACAAAGGAGAGTCATGTTCCTACGACCACCGGGCCTTTGCGAGGAGGCATGACGACGACATCGCTGTGCTCCCTTGCACTCTAGGGGAGCCAGTATGTGGAGTCGAACGGGCCAACGAAGGGGTCCCTTTCTTTTACTTTTACCAGGTGGTGTTCAAGACCATCGGAGTGCGCTTACCCTTTTCTTGGTTCGAGAAGGAACTGCTGACAGAGATCAACGTGGCTCCGGCCCAGTTGTATCCCAACAGCTGGGCCTTTGTCAAGGCCTTCGATGTCCTCTTCGGGTCTCTGGGTTGTGCACCCTCGGTTGACCTCTTTCTTCACTTTTTTGAGGTGAAGAGACAGAGACACAACCTCTGGGTAACTCTCAGTAATGTGCCCGGGAGGGTTCTCTTCACACCCTTCCAGAGCTCGTTCACCGGGTGGAAAGGCCGGTTCTTCAAGATCTGTCGTACTGACCTTGTCCTCGACGCTCTGGATGGGTTTCCGCTGTATTGGGTGAGAGAGGAAAAGGTCCTCAAAGCCAAACCCCTCAAGAATCTAGCTCCAAGTGATCAAATAGCTTGCCGGATTCTTGCTGGGGCGGGAGGTTTTGACTCTGCCACGGTGATCAGCCTGGAGTCTAATGCTGGGACTCTTGAGAAGTACATATGTAAGAACCGCTGCCTTGGCAACTCCGGCCTTTGTTGCTTTTTGTACGTGCATGACTTGCCTTGGCATCTCTAAGATGTCTTTTTCCCTGGTGCAGGTTCGAAAATAAACCAAGAAAAGAGGGCACGACTTATCCGAGCTCTGCGGGCTGGAAAAGAGGCTTCGTCTTCCTCTAGCGATGACTCTGATGACTACTGAGGAATGGCTTGTTGGCCTTTTTGTATGATTTGTAGCGTTTGCTTCGTTTGTACCACTCCCATTGTATTGAACATTGCTTGTAACAACAACTTTCAATATCATACTTGACTTTTTGCAACGCCACTTTACTTTGCATGTGCCTCATATACCACGCGCTTTCCTTTCGCCTCGTTCTGCCCACGATGCATGCTTTCACTTCGGGCGACGCCCCCTTTCGGGGCGACGCCACAACCTAGGCGACGCCTTCTTCCTTGGCGACACCATGGCCTAGGTGGCGCATCACATTACTTTTAACAAGGGAAGATAAAGGCTGAAAACCAAAGCACTTCTTTTTCTCAACTGGTTTTTCCGTTTATTAGGGTGACCTCATTAAAAAACGCCCGAAAGGGAAAAAGAGCGTCCCCTTCGACTAAATTGTTACATACTGCTTACATAAGTCAACTGAAATAAAATTTTAAGTTGGCTGCATTCCAACTGCGCGGGATAGGGCCTCCATCTAAAGTCTCCAGGTTGTACGAACCATTGCCCTTAGCCTCAGTAACTCTGAAGGGCCCGGTCCACTTGGGAGACAGTTTATTCTCCAACTCGTATGGGTGGGCTTTCCTCATCACCAGGTCGCCCACCTGAAACTGTCGCGGCTTTACCTTAGAGCTATATTGTCGCTCTACTCTTCTCTTCATCGCTTCAGCTTTTATTCTAGCTTCTTCCCTGGCCTCTTCTAGCAGATCCAGGTTCACCCGCCTCTCTTCATTAGATTCTTCCACCACAAAGTTTTGAAAACGCGGTGAGCTTTCTTGTATTTCTACTGGAATCATCGCGTCCGACCCGTATACCAAACTGAAAGGCGTCTCCATAGTAGAGGATTGGGGCGTGGTGTGATATGCCCATATAATCCTTGGCACCTCTTCTGCCCACGCCCCTTTGGCCTTCTCTAACCTTCTTTTTAACCCCCTCAGAAGGACTCTGTTTGCTGACTCTACTTGTCCATTGGTCTGGGGGTGTTCGACCGATGCGAACACTTGTTTGATTCCCACTTCAGCGCACAGATTTCTCAGCTGCTGACTGGCAAACTGGGTCCCGTTGTCAGATATCAGGCGCCTGGGTACGCCAAAGCGACACACGATGTTTCTCCACACAAAATGCTGTACCTTATGCGCGGTGGTTTGTGCCACAGGCTCCGCCTCTATCCACTTAGTGAAGTATTCTATGGCGACGATCAGATACTTCATCTGCCTGATAGCCAGTGGGAAAGGGCCCAGGATGTCAATTCCCCATGTGTGGAAAGGCCACGGGCTGTATATAGACCTTAACTCTTCTGGCGGCGCCTTGTGCCAGTCGGCGTGCTTTTGGCATTGCATACACCGCTGGGCATGCCGTGCGCAGTCCTCTTTCACTGTTGGCCAGAAAAAACCTACGCGTATTACCTTGGAGGCTAAGGATCTTCCCCCTACATGGCTTCCGCAGATGCCTTCGTGTAGCTCCGCCATTATCCTGGTGCACTCATCGCCACTGACGCATGTTAGGATAGGGTGAGTGAAGCCGTGCCTGAACAGCACCCCATCCACCAAAGTATATCTGGCGGCATTTCTTTTGACTTTTTTGCCCTCTTCAGGGTCCACTGGAAGAGCCCCATCCGCCAGGTACCGTTTATAGGGCGTCATCCAGGTGTCTCCTCTGGACAAAACACAGACCTGCCTCTGCTCTTCCTCAGGCCCACCCGCGTATATGCTGATGCGGGGCGCCTTCTGCGTATCTTGGGTTAAAGAGGAATGGCTCCTCGGCCTTCCCCTTGATGTATAAATCTGGAGGACATCCACCCTGTTGTCTTCCACGAATCGACGCGGAGCTTTGAGAGTCTCCTGGATCACTGTCCTCTGTCTACCCCCCTTGCCTGAGCTGGCCAGCTTTGCAAGCAGGTCAGCTCTGGCATTCTGCTCCCTCGGGACATGTATCAGCTCAAGAGCGTTGAACGCCCCCTTCAATAACTGGACGTATCTAAGATACGCCGCCATCTGTGGGTCCTTCGCCTGGAATTCGCCCGACACCTGCCCCGTAATCAACTGAGAGTCGCTCTTCACCAGGAGGTGCTGTGCGCCCATCTCCTTCGCCAAGAGCATTCCTGCTATCAGGGCTTCATACTCTGCCTGATTGTTACTTGCCTTGAAGGCAAAACGCAAGGCCTGCTCGATGAGTATGCCGTCGGGTCCCTCCAACACTATTCCCGCACCGCTCCCTTGTTGGTTTGAAGAGCCATCAACCGAGAGTAGCCACTGCGAACCAGGTTCCACCTCTTGCTCACCTCCGGGCGAAAGTTCTGCTACGAAATCCGCGTACACCTGCCCTTTGATGGACCCTCTAGGCTCGTACTGGATGTCGAATTCTGACAGCTCCACTGCCCAGCGTACCATTCTTCCTGCCACATCGGGTTTCTGCAGCACTTTCTGTATGGGGAGATTGGTCATCACTACCACCGTAAAACTGTGGAAGTAATGACGGAGCCTCCTAGCAGAAAATACTACTGCCAGCGCCACCTTTTCTAGTGCTTGGTACCTCGTCTCAGCCCCCTGTAAGGCCTTGCTCACGAAGTAGATGGGCTTCTGACTCTGGTCCTGCTCTTGGACCAACACAGAACTGATGGCCCGCTCCGTTGCAGTAAAATACAAACGGAGGGGCACGCCCGTTACCGGCTTGCAGAGGACCGTTGGCGTCGCCAGGTACTCCTTCAGCTTAATGAAAGCCGCTTCGCACTCATCAGTCCAGGCAAAGCGACTGTTTCTCTTGAGGCACTGGAAGTACGGGTGCCCCTTTTCTCCTCCGGCGGAAACAAACCTCGAGAGCGCCGCCATCCGCCCTGTCAACTGTTGCACCTCCTTTACCGATGTCGGACTCCGCATGGCGATAATAGCCGCACATTTGTCGGGGTTCGCCTCTATCCCCCTCTCGGTGAGCAAAAAACCCAAGGATTTACCGGCCTCTACCCCGAAAACACACTTTTCGGGGTTCAACTTGAGGCGGTATTTGGATATTGTGTTGAACAACTCCTCGAGGTCTGCCATGTGCTGCACCCTACTCGGCAACGCCACCACCATGTCGTCGACATAAGCGTACACATTCCTCCCAAGCATTGGCGCCAGGACCTTATCCATTAGCCTCTGGTACGTGGCGCCCGCATTTTTCAGCTCGAAGGGCATCACCTTATAACAGTAACTGCATGTCTCCGTCATGAATGCAGTTTTGCTCTCGTCTCTTGGGTGCATCTTGATTTGGTTGTACCCTGAGAAGGCATCCAGGAAACTTAACACCTAGATGCCGGATGCGCTGTCTACCAAGGCGTCGATGCTGGGCAGCGGATAGGAATCCTTTGGGCACGCCTTGTTCAGGTCCGTGAAGTCAACGCACATTCTCCACTTTCCGTTCGCCTTTTCCACCAAGACGACATTGGCGAGCCACTCAGGGTACTGAATCTCCCTAATGTGGCCAGCACTCAGCAGCTTCTGTGTTTCGTCTCTCACCACCTGTTGTCGTTCCTCATTGAACTTCCTCCTTCTCTGACGCACGGGGCGGACCGTGGCGTCCATGCTGAGGTGGTGACACAGGAAATCAGGGTCGATGCCTGGCATATCCGAAGCGGACCATGCGAAGGCATCCAGGTGGCGCGAAATCACTTCTACCACCCCTTCCTGTTCTTCTGGGCTTAGCGAACTTCCTAACTTGAAAGCTTTGCCGCCAATCTCCCTTTCTATGGCGTTAGCTGCAGGCTGCTCCCTGCTATCATCTTCGACGGACGCCGCCTCTTCGACAGGCGCCGCCTCTTCTACGGGCGCCGCGTCGTCAGGGCCTTCCTCCATTGGCACATCTGCTTCGGGCCTCGCCCTCTCTTCTATGGCCGCTTCAGGCGTCAGCCCAACGGGCGTCGCCTCAACCATCGTCGTGTCCGCTCTTGGCGGACGTTCATACACCATAAATACGCCTCTCTTCGTCTTCAGGCTGTTTTCATAGCATTTCCTCGCCTCCTCTTGGTCTGACCTGATGACTATCACCCGGCCATTGAGGTCCGCTAGCTTCATCTTCATATGACGAGTGGAGGACACTGCACTCAGACGGTTTAACGCTGGTCTGCCCAGCACAATATTGTAGGCAGAATTGGCGTTCACGACGAGGTACCGGATGCTCTCTGTACGGGAGGCCTCTCCATCTGTGAACGTAGTCCTCAACTCCAGGTACCCCCGGACCTCTACCTGGTTATCCCCGAACCCATACAAACATCCCGTATAGGGACTCAGCAGATCGGGGGACAACCGTAACTTATTAAAGGTCGACAGAAACATGACGTCTGCCGAGCTTCCTTGATCAACAAGCACTCTGTGGACCTTCCTTCCAGCTGTGACGACTGAGATGACAACGGGATCGTTGTCGTGGGGCACCACATCTCGGAGGTCTCTTCTTGTGAACACAATATCTGACTCCCAGGGCTCCCCCGAGAGCCTCTCTTCGATTGAATTCACCCCCCTCGCGTATTTCTTCCGCTGGGAGGCGGTGGGTCCTCCGCCGGAAAAACCTCCAGCAATGGTGTGGACCTCGCCAAGCACAGGCATCTCGTGTGCTGGCTCATCTGCCGGCGGCGGCAAGGTGGCGGTCGTTGGGGAATCTGCGACATAATCTTTCAAAAACCCAGTCCTCACCAGCTCATCTAGCTGGTAGCCCAACGACAGGCAATTATCAATTTGGTGCCCGAAAACCTCGTGAAATTCTCACCAAGAGTCTTTGCGGGGCCCTAACACCTTGTCGGTCTTCGCCGGTCGCCTCAGCCTCTCGGCTATGTTAGGTACGGCGATCAAATCCTTCAACTCAACTACGAAGTTGTACCTCGCCGGTCTTGCTCTTTCTCTGGCGGGGCGTTCGCCTCCTGCTGGGCCCCGGGGCTGGGGCTTTCTGGCCTCGTAGGGGCGTCTCGCCTCTGGCTTCTTTCTCCCCGTCGTGGTCTCATTGACTCTGACGGGTTGAACTCGCGCCGGTCCCCTCGGGCGTGAGGGCACGGCGCTGGTGCGCTTCATACATACCTCCCCTTCCGAAGCAATGTGCTCTATTGCCCTGCGCCGTAATTCAGCGAAAGTCCTAGGGCGATTACGGATAATGGATTCTCCGAAGGGGCCGGGGCATACGCCTTTCACAAATGCGTACACGATCATAGGCTCTTCTGTTGTGCCAACCTTCACGACCTGGGCCCCGAAGCGATTGATATACTCCTTCAGGGTCTCCCCCTGATATTGCTTCACGTCGAACAGGTTGTAGGAGACCGGCGGCGGGGCCTTGTTGGCTAAGTACTGTTCTCGGAATAACCGCGACAATTGGCGGAAGGATGTGATGTGACCTTCTGGGAGGCTAATGAACCAGTCCATAGCCATCCCGGTCAGGGTGCTCATGAAGAGCTTGCACTTGGCAGCATCAGAACCGCCTATCAGGACCATCTGCGTGTGAAATGCAGCCAGGTGCGTCTCTGGGTCCTCCATCCCGGTGAAGATCACCTTGGGTCCCGCGAACGTGTTCGGGATCGCTGCGTCTAGGATCTCCTGTGAGAAAGGAGTGGAAAACTCCCTCGGTGGGGAATGGTTCTCCGTCTCGTCATGCCCAGGCCGCCTCCTATCGTTTCTCAGGCCCTGGCGCAACTCCTCATTCACACGGTGGAGCTCTTCGTTCCGCTCATGCAAGGCGTCAAGGTCTGCCTGCATGCGTTCCTGCTCCATTTTTGAATCCGCCATGTCCTGCTGCAGCCCCCTCATTATTTCCAGGACCTGCTGCATGGATAGGTCTGCTGGGGCTGCGCGCGCTGCTCTTCGTCTGGTAGGGGCCATTGTCGCTCCAAACTCCTTCAACGTTACTGTAACTTGATAAACCTTCTCGAACTTGTGATGGGACTGATGTTTTATATCGGCCCCACGGTGGGCGCCAAATGTTCCGTCCGGTTGACCGGGACATCTTCGTGCGCGACCTCAACCGTCAGCTAGGGACACCTTCCCACTGGTTGCCTGTGGATTCCTGCAAAAAAGGAAAAGAGGACGAAGAGGCGCCCTAGCGACCGTTTGCACTCCGACGCTCAAGTCAGCCAACAAGAAACACCAAAAACTGTCCACCTCCGTGTCTGAGCACCGCGTGTGGCACTCTGAAGGTGGTGAATTAACTGTGTATATGTGTGTGTTGTCTCCTTCAGGCAAAAATATTCCCCAGTCACTTGTACGCAACCTTGAAGCACGAGCAAGCAACTAGAGAGTTCTCTGGTAAATTTGCCGAAGGTTCCAACCCTTTTTCCCACATTCTCTGCGCTATTTAAACTACCCAAGCATTTAAAGCGCCTTAAAGCGCTTTTAATTACAAACGTAACGCACTCATTAAAGCGTTTAATTAGAAAACGTAGCGCATTTAAGACGTTGAAACGCTTGGGAGTCATTATAGTACCAGAATGCTCGAAAGGGAAACTGTATTGAATGACTTTTAATTACCTGGCACCTGACTAAAGGGTGTTTCAGTTCTGGCATGGCTGTCTTACACGTGGAGGTCCTCACGACGCCATGACCCCATCTGGGGGCGCTTCTGCCCACCTGGGGACGTTTGTACGTGTGAGTCCTCCTGCTGAGAGTGCTACTGCGCTAGGGGTGACTTTTTGGGTGCCAACTCATGCCCCCAAGTATCTAGTCACTTACTTTGAGAGCGTATCTGCCTTCCTTTTGTACTCTGCACCCGGTTGCCCTGGGCATGACTTTCCTCTTGAGTCGTATCTGCCCTACGGGCGTCTCTGGGGCGGCAGGAGCACGTCACGAGTCAGGCTGCCCTTCACTGGTACTGTTACTGTGGCCTTGAAGCCACCTTTTCTTTCTCTTTACTGCTGCCCCGTGCTATTGGGACCTGAGGCCTTCTCACGGCGTCGCTCCCTCCATGGTCTTTCCTACCCATGGGTATCGGGGAACCACACCGTGATTGCCTTACTTTAGCACTGTTTGATCTTGCGACGCCCTAGCGAGGCGATGCCTCCATCTGGGCTACGCTTTGCCTTGGCGACGCCTGGCCTTGGCGACGCTTCCTCATGGCATCTCTACACCTAGGCGACGCCTTGCGTTGACTTTTGACCTTCCAGTCGTTGACTTTGACCTTGACTTAGTCAGCGCCCGGATACGGGACGGTACAAGTTTAGAAGGGAGGGTAGTACATCAAAAGAAAAACCAAAAGAACCTACCAAACCTTTTACCAAAGAAACCTCCACCCCACCCATCCGAGCTAGAGATGTCAAGTGTTTCAAGTGCTATGGTAGAGGGCATGTGCAAGCACAATGTCCAAACCAAAGGACTTTGTTTCTTAAGGGTGGAGACGAGTACACTAGTGGCGAGGATGAGCCTAGTGAGAGAGAGGAGGGGGGAGAGGATGAGAGGGTAGCTCCACTAGAGGGAGAACTACTTATGATTAGGAGAACCCTCAACAATCACCCTAGCACATCCATTGAAACACAAAGAGAGAACATATTTCATACAAGATGCAATGTTTTAGAAAACATATGCTCTCTCATTGTGGATAGTGGATCTAGTTGCAATTGTTGTAGTGCTAGGATGGTGGAGAAGCTTAAGCTACAAGTAGTTCCTCACCCAAAACCTTATAAACTTCGATGGCTTAATGAAAATGGGGAACTACATGTAGACAAGCAAGTGGAAATCAAGTTTTCCATAGAGAACTACAAAGATAAGGTTTTATGTGATGTGGTACCTATAGAAGCTTGTCATATTTTATTAGGGAGACCATGGCAATTTGATAAGAAAACCTTGCATGATGGTCTCACTAACGAAATTTCCTTCACCCACAAGTATAAAAAGTTTGTACTTAGTCCTTTACCACATTCTCAAGTGGTAAAAGACCAAATACAAATGAAGCAAAAGAGGGATGAGGAAAACAAAAAAAAAAGAGCGCTAGAAAAAGAGAAAATCCTTAGGGATAGGAAGGCGTGAGCGAAGAGTGTTCCTTCCCACAAGGTTGGTCAACAAGAAAAGCCTCTTGAAAACGATTTTGAAAATTTGCTTCTTGTTGAAAAACCAAGCCTTATCTTTTGTAAAGGAGCACTTACATGCACTGCCACAAGTAGTGAACTTATGAATTTACCTCCTCAAATAGAAAACCTTTTAAATGAATTTGAAGATCTATTCTCCCATGAGGGGCCCATTGGGCTTCCTCCTCTTAGGGGGATAGAACATCAAATTGACTTCATTCCGGGGGCAAGCCTACCAAATAGGCCTGCTTATAGAACCAACCCCGAGGAAACAAAGGAGATAGAATCACAAGTTCAAGACGTGTTGGAGAAGGGTTGGGTTCAAAAGAGCCTAAGCCCTTGTGCTGTACCTGTCTTGTTGGTGCCCAAAAAGGATGGAAAATGGCGCATGTGTTGTGATTGTCGAGCAATCAACAACATCACCATCAAGTATAGGCATCCAATCCCAAGGCTTGACGATATGCTTGATGAATTGCATGGGTCAACTCTATTCTCCAAAATTGACCTTAAAAGTGGATATCACCAAATTCGAATCAAGGAGGGTGATGAGTGGAAAACCGCTTTTAAGACCAAATTTGGATTATATGAGTGGTTGGTGATGCCCTTTGGGCTTACTAATGCCCCAAGTACATTCATGAGGCTTATGAATCACACCTTGAGGGATTGTATAGGTAAATATGTAGTAGTTTATTTTGATGATATCTTAGTATATAGTAAAACCCTAGAAGACTATCTAAGTCACCTTAGGGAAGTTCTTCTAGTGCTTAGGAAAAATAGTCTTTTTGCAAATAGGGATAAGTGTACCTTTTGTGTAGATAGTGTAGTTTTCTTAGGCTTCATAGTAAACAAAAAGGGGGTGCATGTAGATCCCGAGAAAATCAAAGCCATCCGCGAGTGGCCAACTCCACAAAATGTAAGTGATGTAAGAAGTTTTCATGGGTTAGCTAGCTTCTATAGAAGGTTTGTGCCTAATTTTTCTAGTCTAGCTTGTCCTTTGAATGAACTTGTTAAAAAAGATGTTGCATTTTGTTGGAATGAAAGCATGAGCAAGCCTTTCAAAGGCTAAAAGCTCAACTCACCAATGCACCCATTCTATCTCTCCCAAATTTTTCCAAAACTTTTGAGATAGAGTGTGATGCATCGGGGGTAGGCATAGGTGCGGTTTTGTTGCAAGGTGGACACCCCATTGCTTATTTTAGTACATGGTGCCACCCTCAACTACCCCACCTATGACAAAGAGCTCTATGCTCTTGTGCGAGCCCTAAAGACTTGGGAACACTACCTTGTGTCCAAAGAATTTGTCATCCATAGTGATCACGAGTCTTTAAAATATTTAAAGGGTCAACACAAGCTCAACAAGAGACATGCTAAATGGATGGAATTTCTTGAACAATTTCCTTATGTAATCATATACAAGAAAGGAAGCACCAATATAGTGGCTGATGCTCTTTCAAGACGGCATACACTCTTTTCAAAATTGGGTGCCCAAATTCTTGGATTTGACCACATAAGAGAGCTTTACCAAGAAGATCAAGAACTCTCATCCATCTATGCCCAATGTCTACATAGAGCGCAAGGAGGTTACTATATGTCCGAGGGATATCTTTTTAAAGAAGGAAAACTTTGCATTCCCCAAGGAACACATAGGAAACTCCTTGTCAAAGAATCACATGAGGGGGGACTCATGGGCCATTTTGGAGTTGATAAGACTCTAGATCTTTTAAAAGCAAAAATTTGTTGGCCACACATGAGGAAAGATGTCCAACGACATTGTTCTAGATGCATCTCATGTTTAAAAGCAAAGTCTAGAACAATGCCGCATGGACTCTACACCCCTTTGCCGATTGCAAATTCTCCTTGGGAAGACATTAGCATGGATTTTGATCCGATCGGTCATCAGTAGTCGATGATGTTAGCAGCAGAGAACCACGTGGACCACTCGCAGGGTTACACGTGGACCAGGTAACAGATGGATCGGGGTGAACGTGATCGGTTGTCAGTAACCAAGCGACCACCGACAGATCAGGCGGCAGCGAAGTCAGGGGACAGACCACCCAGAACGGTGATCAGTGGTCAGTAACCAAGTGGCCACCAACAGACCAGTTCCCAGATGAACGCCTGGGGGCAGAACGCGAGAAGCAACAGGGCACCGATCAGTCATCGGGTGCATGGTCATCGGGGTCCCGTGTTACACGCAGTTAAACTGGGACTGAGGTTCCCAGCGAGAACGTTACGCATGGACCTCGCATTAGCACATCTCAGGGAATCGTGCACGAGAGGGGCCCTGAGGGAGCTCGTAAACCGGTCAGTGATTGGTGATTCCCTCAACCCATTACGTGCGTGAGACCGTGAAGGGTAAGCCGTTTACGCAGAGAGCAATGCTTGGTGAGTGTGCCTAGACCAGCCACACCTGGCGTTCTCCTGAGAGTATGTGATTTACCCAGATGGAAGAAATATGCTAAGTTACTCCGCAAGGGAATAACTTAGGCGCACAAAGAGAAGCGCTAGAGCCCTTCAAGTAGTGACACGTGTGTGGTTAGATGTGAGTTGCATACCTCCACGTGTCATCATCTGAGAAGGGCGCGGTCCAGATAAAGGTGCACTCCGTACCACTAAAGGTACAGACAAGCGCAGCCAAGCGCAGAGACGCGCAGACACGCACAGACACTCATACTCTACTGATTCTGGAGGTACGTTGTCGCAGAAAAGCATAACAGGGTTCTGACACATGCCAGAAAGCATAACAGAATTCTGTTTGCCCCAGATACAGGGAGTGGCATAAAACAGAATCAGGGTGAGAGTAAGAAGGATATAGAAAAAAGAGAGCAAGAGTTTTCACACACATTACTAGTTTTTTCTCATTTGGTGGTTCTGTGGTCTAACTTGATAGTCGGAGTGCAAACGGCCGCTAGAGGCGCCGTCTGTGTGTTTTGCAGGTCGCGTTTGGAGAACCTAGAGAAGATTCTGAGGGTGATTTTGCAGATAACACAGTCGCGTAGACGGGGCAGAGAGTGCTACAAAGCGATTTCTCCATGTTCCAGTTGTCGGCAGGATCATTTGGCGCCCACCGTGGGGCCCGAGTGAATCGTGGTCCCATATACGCCATTGTTTTTTAAGCTCACCAAAGTTTTACCAAGTTCTTTGTTAGGGAAAGATGCCAAGAAACATACAACCATCACCTGCGCCATCTGCTGACGAAGGAGCTGTGACAATGGCGCAGGTCCTGGAAATGGTGCGCACGCTGCAGGATAGCGCCGCAGCGTCGAGAGTTGAACAAGAGAGGATGCAGACGGAGTTGGCTGCGTCACAGAGTAGGAATGACGAGCTGAATCGCGTCAATGAACAGCTGAGGAGGACGTTGCAGGCACAGAGGGAACACGCGATCAACGAAAGGGTGTCGAGGCAACCGTCGCCTCCAAGAGCGTTCCCCATGCCATTCTCCCCTGAAGTCATGGGAACCATGGTGCCTCCCAACCTGGTGGGGGTGAAGGCGTCGTTCACAGGGGTAGAAGATCCGGAGGCACATCTGACGGCGTTCCACACCCAGATGATGTTGTCTGGGGGCTCAGACGTTGTGTACTGCAAAATGTTCATGAGCACACTAAGCGGAATCGCCATGGAGTGGTTCGTGAGCTTACCAGAAGGACATATCACGTCTTTCCCTCAGTTTTCAAAGCTTTTCACTGAGCAGTACATCGTCAACAAAGCACCCGCAGTGGTGTCATATGATTTGTTCGATGTACGACAGTACCAAGGCGAGTCGCTAAAGGACTACCTCAACCGCTTTGGAGCACAAGTGGTTAGACTGCCCAGCAAGGATGAGGATATGCTGGTGCACGCGTTTAAGAAGGGAGTTTTGCCTGGCCCCTTCAGTGAGTCCCTCATTAAGAGCCATCCCAACACCTTTGCAGAGATCCGACGTCGCGCGATGGCGCACATAGTGGCAGAAACAGAGGTTTCTGAGAAAAGAGGGAGTGCTGCACCACCAAGACCGCGTGGAGGGCAAGGGAAACCGCAGCAGCAAGCAAGGGTGCATGAGGCCAAGGAGGGGAAAAAGGTGCGGGAAAAACCTCGTCCCTGCGCACCAGGCAAGGACCAAGGCAGAGGACGCGCAAGGGAGAACAATGCACCCCCAAGATACAATTTCAAGGTGGGATTGGCAGATCTCATCGCCCTTCCTGCTGTAGCAGCGAGACTACGCGTACCGGAGAAGACAGATAAGGTACTTGGTAGGAAGAAGAATGAGTGATGTGAGTTTCACCAGGCCTTTGGCCACACACTCCACTCCCGTTTGGCGTTGGGACACCAACTGGCAGAGTTGGTGAAGTCTGGATTCCTGGCAGATTACCTGCGTGAGCCGCAGGGCAATCGCGCGTCGGGATCCCAGGCTGGAGAACAGCAGCATGAAGTCCCTGTGCACGGGGAAGTGCAAACAATCGCGGGAGGCTTCTCGGGGGGGGGGGGGGGGGGGGGGATGCACCGCGTCACAGAGAAGGAGGTACGCTCGATCGGTTATGGCGGTAGACTCGGTAGACGAGAGCCATTACCCTGAAGTAGATATTGTCTTCATGAAAGCTGACCTACGGGACGTTGTCCCGCACGATAACGACCCTGTGGTCATTTCCTCATCACGGCAGGAAGACGAGTGCACAAAGTGCTCGTGGATCAAGGAAGCTCGGCAGACGTCATGTTCTGGCCGACGTTCAACAAGTTGCAGTTGTCCCCTGATCAACTGAGGCCGTATACCGGGTGTCTCTACGGCTTTGCAGGGGATCAGGTAGAGGTACGAGGGTACATTGAGCTGAGGACAACATTCACTGATGGAACGACAGCCCGCACCGAAAGGATAAAGTACTTGGTGGTGAACGCCCCTTCTGCGTACAACATTTTGTTGGGGAGGCCAACCCTCAATAGGTTGGGCGCAATACCATCAACGAGGCACATGAAGCTGAAGCTGCCGTCGATGGAGGGGACCGTAATAACCATCAAATCGGATCAGGCTGAGGCTAGACGCTGTTATGAGAACAGCCTAAAGCAGAAGAGAAGTGTATGTCATGTCTCCACGACACCACCACCAGGTGTGCGCGAGGAGCGATCGGTGGTTAGGGAAACACAGGGCGCTCAGAGGATGGAGAACGCAACGGTGGAAGGCTCCCAGGTGGCTCAGGTTGAAGAAGAAGAGGAAGGCGCGATCGCTACTCGCGAGTCAGGGATCGCGAGGGCGGTCATCGCCAGTAAGAGAAAGCCCCACCTAGCTGAAGGATGGGTCGAAGTGGATATAAGGGGGAAGAAGTTCAAGTTGGGGGGATCCCTCGTCGAAGAAGAGCGAAAACTGATTGTCGGTGTTATCGAGAAGCACATGGGCGCCTTTGCATGGTCGGCGTCCGACATGCCAGGAATCGACCCCGATTTCCTTTGCCATCGTCTGTCGATGGATCCTAAGGTTCGACCCGTGCGACAAAGGCGAAGCAAATTCAACGAGGAAAAGAGGAAGGTGATCCACGACGAAGCGCAGAAGCTCCTTGCTGCAGGGCACATCAGAGAGATCCAGTACCCCGAGTGGCTAGCGAACGTGGTATTGGTTCAGAAGGCAAGCGGCAAGTGGAGAATGTGCGTGGACTTCACTGACCTCAACAAGGCATGCCCCAAAGATTCTTACCCCTTACCCAGTATAGACGCCCTAGTTGATAGCGCATCAGGGGGGAAGCTACTCAGCTTCTTGGATGCTTTCTCAGGGTATAACCAGATCAGGATGCACCCCATGGATGAGTGCAAGACCGCGTTCATGACGGAACGGTCTTGCTATTGCTACAGGGTCATGCCATTCGGATTAAAGAACGCGGGGGCTACCTACCAGCGACTCATGGATAGGGTGCTCTCGCCCATGCTGGGAAGGAACGTACATGCATATGTAGATGACATGGTGGTCACGTCCCAAGAGAAGAAGCATCATGCAGCTGATTTGGAGGAGCTATTCACCAGCATCGCCAAGTACAGGCTGAAGCTCAACCCTGAGAAGTGTATTTTTGGCGTGGAGGCTGGGAAGTTCTTGGGTTTCCTCTTAACAGAGCGGGGAATCGAAGCTAACCCAGAGAAGTGCGCAGCAATCGTGGCAATGAGGAGCCCGACGACGGTGAAGGAGGTGCAACAGCTCACTGGTCGCTTGGCAGCCTTATCCCGGTTTATGTCCGCTGGAGGGGAGAAAGGTCATCCGTACTTCCAGTGTCTTAAACGCAACAGCAGATTCCTTTGGACACAGGAGTGCGAGGAGGCCTTCATCAAACTGAAGGAGTATCTGGCGAGCCCACCAGTCTTGCGTAAACCTCAGGTGGGCATCCCTCTTCATCTATATTTCGTTGTGACGGAGAGAGCAGTCAGCTCAGTCCTGGTGCAAGAGCAAAACCAGGCCCAGAGGCCTGTGTACTTCGTGAGTAAGGTGCTGCAAGGCCCTGAAACAAGGTACCAGGCCCTCGAGAAGGCTGCCCTGGCGGTGGTATTTTCAGCAAGGACACTCAGGCATTACTTCCACAGCTTCACAGTGGTGGTAATGACAGATCTGCCCATCCAAAACGTGCTGAAGAAACCTGATGTAGCAGGAAGGATGGTCAAGTGGGCGGTGGAATTGTCAGAATTTGACATTCAGTACGAGCCCCGAGGACCGATCAAGGGGCAGGTGTTCGCGGACTTTGTAGTTGAGCTGTCATCGATCGCGACACCTGCAGAAGGTTTAGATTTCCGATGGGTGTTATCGGTGGATGGCTCCTCTAATCAGCAGGGGTACTGATCGAGCAGTCCCTCCGCTTTGCCTTCAAGGCCAGCAACAATCAGGCGGAGTATGAAGCCCTGATCGCAGGAATGTTGCTAGCGAGAGAAATGGGAGCAAGAAACCTGTTGGCCAAAAGCGACTCTTTGCTAGTCACCGGGCAGGTTACAGAGGAGTTCCAGGCAAAGGATCCCCAGATGGAAGCCTACCTGGAGTATGTACAGCTCCTGAAGACGTCCTTCACCGAGTTCGAATTGGTGCACGTGCCAAGAGAGCAAAATGCCAGAGCAGACCTGCTTGCCAAGCTGGCCAGCTCAGGCAAAGGGGGGAAGCAGAGGACCGTCATTCAGGAGACCTTAAAGGTACCGCGTGCGTTCGTGTCCGACAACCAGGTACTTCATGTGTACAAATCAATGGAGCGCCTGACGATCGATCATCGGTCGTTGACTCAAGAAACGTTGAAAGCACCAAGGGTGAGAGCGCGACCGTCGAAGATCGATGAGTCGATGGAGGTCCGCGCGGTGAAGGATCCCGACACCTGGATAACGCCATACCAGTTATACTTAGAAGATGGTGTACTCCCACTTGACGTGGCGGAGGCAAAAAGGATAAAGAGGAGCTCAAGTAAGTTTACTCTAATTGATGGAAACCTCTTTAGATTTGGATTTTCTCACCCTGTGCAGATCTGCGTGCACGGCGAGCAATGCACCAGACTTATGTCTGAGCTGCACGAGGGGGTGTGCGGAAGCCACGTAGGTGGTCGCGCTTTGGCAAGTAGGATACTCCGCGCGGGGTACTACTGGCCAAAGCTGAAGGAAGACTGCGTGAGGTTTGCTTAGCGTTGCAAACAGTGTCAACTTCACGCGGACTGGCACAAGGCACCTCCTGAGGAGTTGAGGTCCATCCATAGCCCGTGGCCATTCCGCACATGGGGGATCGACATCCTAGGACCTTTTCCCCTGGCGATAAGGCAGATGAAGTTTCTCATTGTGGCCATCGAGTACTTCACCAAGTGGGTGGAGGCAGAACCAGTCGCACACATCACCGCACAGAAAGTCGTGCACTTCGTCTGGAAGAACATCGTCTGTCGTTTCGGAATACCCAAGAGGTTGGTCTCCGACAATGGCACCCAGTTCAGGAGTCATCAGCTGAGGAAGATGTGTGAGGAGTTAAAGATACAACAGGTTTTCGCTTCAGTGGAACACCCGCAAACCAATGGGCAGGTGGAGTCGGCCAACCGAGTACTGCTCAGGGGGCTGAAGCGAAGACTAGACAAGGCTAAAGGAGGCTGGGTGGAGGAGGTCCCCAGAATCGTATGGTCTTATCATACCACCCCACAGTCCAGCACCCATGAGACACCCTTCAGCCTTGTCTACGGGACCGACGCCATGATTCCCCCAGATTCTTGAATTTCATTGCTGAAGAGTCCAATGAAGAGCGAAAGGTGAATCTCGACCTACTGGACGAAGTGCGAGAAGAAGCCAGAGTCAGTGCGGAAGCCGTAAAGAGAAGAGTAGAACGGAGGCACAACTCTAAGGTGAGGCTCAGGCGCTTCCAGGAAAGTGATTTGGTGATGAGAAAGGCGCATCAGAATGAGATGGAGAACAAGTTGTCTCCAAAGTGGACAGGCCCGTACAGAGTGGTTGAGACGTTGGAGAACGGAGCTTATCGGCTAGAAACTCTGGAGGGAGGAGCAATCCCCAGAACGTGGAACGCCACCCACTTAAAATTTTACTTCAGTTAAGTTGTAAAGTAGTTGCATTCTCGCGCTAAAGATGCATGCTTTGTATATAGTGTGAACAGTTGAACAGACAAGGGGGCACTCTTTTCCCTAAGGAGGGTTTTTGACAAGGCGACCCAATGAAAAAATTTCCAGCATATCAAGTGTGCGCAAGTATTAAAGTTAAAATCCTCCTTGCCCGAGGCGCAAGTGCAGGTGATCGGTTAGGCCTTACTCGCCCTAGGCGCGAGTACTGGCACTGATCTAGGTCTTCCTCACCCCAGGTGTGAGTGAAGGCGACTAGGGTTTGAAAAGCCAGGGGTGCTAGTAAGACCAAGAGAGGGAAAGGAAAGATTTTGACAAATGTCCTTACCCACTTGGCATACACCAATATTGGCCCAGTAAGGCTCTTAGTTCGAAACCCTTCTCACCCTAAGAGTGAGGCAGGGAATGAACAACCCAATCCGCCGAAGGGTGATGACCTTGGGGAAGGTAAGAGGGGTTAGCGAGAAACACTTTTCTTTCCCCAAAACGAGGCATCACCTCGAGCGATCGATGTCAAAGTCCTCTACGCACTTAGCGCTAGAGCAACAGAGAAGCTAAGTGAAGATCGAAGAACGATCACTGATGAGTCGTCAGTGATTGGTTAGTGGTACAAAGCAGAGCACAAGGGCTGTTAAAGACAAAGCTAAGGAAGTCGTTAGTCGCGATCAAAGTAGAGGCCAAGATCGAAGAGTACAAGATCGCGCTAAACCTAAGCTAGCTAACAGTTAGTCGTGTGCATAAAGAAAGGTGAAGCTCAAGAAAAATACAAGAGAAGAAGCTTATAGCTGAAACGAGTATGTATTCACACCAAGTCTTATACAAATTCCAAGTACTAAAAAGTTGTGCAGAAGTATAAATTTACAAAAAAGAAAAGAGATCAAGGAGGAGGGGTGAGCTTTCCATCTACCACTTCGTGATAAATGCTGAATTGCGAGAGGTCCAAGTCTGGGAGAACGCATCGGATTTGCTCGAGTGCCAGCTCGAATCCGTCAGTAAGGGCATCAGCACCCACGTTCATCAGATCGGCTTTCTCCGCCTCCAGTTTTATCTTTGAGGCCTCCGCAACATTTTTCTCGGTGGTAAGGGCAGCAAGGGAAGAGGCAGCTTCTTCCAATTGGCCTTTGGCTTCAGATAGTTTGCCCACCACCTCCTCAAGCTTCTTCTCTCCAGCAGCGGCCGCTTCCTTGGTGGACTCGAGCTCCCCCACTAATTGAGAGTTCAGTTGGCGTAGGGAGGAGGTCTCGGCCCGCAGCTGCACCACCTCGCAGTCCAGAGAGTTGACGGTTTGCCCCATCAAGATCTCAGTCTTGATGGTCTCTTGGACCTGCGCTAAGTACTCCCTCCTAGCTCTTTCCACCATGCCCCGCATCAGATCTACGGACCCTTGGGCAGCTTCGAAGTCACTTCGCAGTGACTCCTTGTCATGCTCAAGCTCCTTTACCCTCTTCTCCAGGGCTATTTGCTTGCGGTGCTGGGTGGAAAACTCCAAAGAGAGCACCATCTGCCTAGCCAGGTGCATGTCCACCTCATCTCCGTTCCATTCGACGAGCTCTCGGTTGCTGATGAGCTGTCGAACCAAGGTGATGACCCGGCTGAAGTTCTCGTGGCTAGCCCCAGAGACGCTTGGTCGCGAGCTGGACCCACCACATTCAGCAGTAGTAGTGGAGGTTGGCAGTGGTGGCGGGAGACCCCCCGGATGAGCAGAAGCGCCCCCAGCAGGAGGAGCAGATGGACCAAGAGATTGGCCTGCTGGGGGGGGAGAGGATGGTCGAGAAGCTGGAGACGGCTGTTAGCAGGGAGAGGGAAGGCACGTGGGCTCTGGGGCAGGTTGAGTAGAGGGAGGAGGGGGTGAACCTTCCTCTACCTCCACCACCTCGATCTCCCCAGGTTGAAGAGATGAGGCCCCCTCAACCGCTGGCAGTTTCCTCTTGCGATGTATAAGAGGAGAGCCAGAGCTCTCCTCTTCGGTTGAGGAAGCAGCAGCAGCAGCGACAAGTGAAGCAGAGGCCTTCACTAATCTCTTTCTCTTCCTTCCTTGCTCGGGGCCTTCAGCTGGCGCGACCGAGAGAGGAGGGGCTGCAATAGGCTCGGTGGTGGAAGAAGAGGAGCCAGTCCCTTTGGTCCCCCGAAGTTTGGCAAGCTCCAGCAAAGCTTTTCTCCTGTCCTTCCCTGACATTGAATCTACATCGATGGGAAAAGGAAAAGTTAGATGGCCTAGTTACGCAAGTAAGTCAAAATGTATGCAAGCATGCATGAGAATGTGCAAGTATCCTAAGAGGTGGAAGAAGAAGAGCTACCTATGTACTTTTTCAGGGCCAACACATCGAACTCATCTTTGATGAGGCGAGCAGAGTTGTACTTGGCCCCCAGGAACAGCCCACATAGCTCGCGCTCGTAGGGGGCCATGGCTTCGAGGTCCCGGGGTTTTTTGAACTCAACCGCAGGAACCCAGTAGAGGGGGTACCCCTCGAGCAACGTTGGACTTTGTGGGGTGGCAGATATCATGTAGAACCTGCCCTTCCAATCTTTGAAGGATTGCTGATACAGGCCCAAGAGCACCCGTCCAGCAACCCCGTTCAGACTAACCCAGGACCTGTCCCCAGGGTTCTTCGCCTCGAAGAAATAGAGGAACACATCCACGGAGGCGTTATGCCCGAAGTAGTTGCAGAGAATTTCAAATGCCCGGATGAAAGCCCAGGCATTTGGATGGAGTTGGCAGGGCGCGACGTTCAACTCCATCATCAGCTCCTTCTCGAAAAAGGTGAATGGCAGGCGTAGCTTCAACCTTTTGAAGATGGCGGAGTAGATGAAGACGAAGGGCACCCCATTGGTGGCCCTATCGTCCGCGCAGATGGGCATCCCTCGAGGAGGAATGCGGATTTGGATGTTGACATCGTTTTCCCTGTCGATGGCGCAGGAAGGCTCATCGGGGTTGTTGCTCAGCAGGGATGTGAGGTGGCCCTAGGGCAGTAGGGTGGAGGTTTCGGCAAGCAACGCCAGGGGGGCCCAGTCATAGACCCTGGCGTTGTCATGGTAGGAGGTTGCAACGGGTGGTGGTGGAGCTGGCGCACTTGCGAAAGGCTGTGCACCAGAAGACGAGGCAATAATGCGAGCGGTTTGTTTCAAGCGAGCCATCGCGAGATAGCTGCAATGGAGGAAAAACGAAAAGTCAGAATGAATGGAAGAAGAGGGAATGATGAATGGTTCGATGAAAACAGAGAAGGGGAAGGAGAAAGAAATGCCCAGGTGAAAAGAGGAAGAAGGAGAAGCAGAAATCGGAGCAAGAACGCGAAAAACCCTAGCGCGGGTCGAGAGAGGGAAAACAGAGAAGATGAATGCATGATAACGAGAAAGAAAAATGCAATCGGTAAAAATGACCTAAATAGACCCAGGAAGAAGAAAAACCATACCTTTGGGTGATCGCGAGAGGTTTGGAAGCAGAAAACTTGAAGAAGGATGGGTGCGCAGAGAGAGAGTTCGCAGGAAGTCTAAGAGTTGATTGAAGAAGAAGAAGGAACAGTGAAGGCGCGCACCTATTTGAATATGAGAAGCGCTAGTGACACACCACGCTGGCCGTCGATGGGGCCACGCGTCGCGAGATTAAGGAAGGAAGTCCAAACGTTAAAGAAACAGCACGTGAGATGGCACGTGATGCGGTCCCACTTGCCACGTGGACTGAGGGCACGACCACTTAGTCTATTCGCCGAGAACGAGTTCACGGCTCGAGACTGGGGGGCTTGTGATCCGATCGGTCATCGGTAGTCGATGATGTCAGCAGCAGAGAACCACGTGGACCACTCGCAGGGTGACACGTGGACCAGGTAACAGATGGAACGGGATGAACGTGATCGGTTGTCAGTAACCAAGCGACCACTGACAGATCAGGCGGCAACGAAGTCAGGGGACAGACCACCCAGAACGGTGATCGGTGGTCAGTAACCAAGTGGCCACCAACAGACCAGTTCCCAGATGAACGCCTGGGGGCAGAACGCGAGAAGCAACAGGGCACCGATCAGTCATCGGGGTCCCGTGTTACACGCAGTTAAACTGGGACTGAGGTTCCCAGCGAGAGCGTTACGCATGGACATCGCATGAGCACATCTCAGGGAATCGTTTACGAGAGTGGCCTGAGGGAGCTAGTAAACTGGTCAGTGATTGGTGATCCCCTCAACCCATTACGTGCGCGACACCGTGAAGGGTAAGCCGTTACGCAGAGGGCAACGCTTGGTGAGTGTGCCTAGACCAGCCACACCCGGCGTTCTCCTGAGAGCATGCGATTTACCCAGGTGGAAGAAATATCCTAAGTTACTCCGCAAGGGAATAACTTAGGCGCACAAAGAGAAGCGCTAGAGCCCTTCAAGTAGTGACACGTGTGTGGTTAGATGTGAGTTGCATACCTCCACGTGTCATCATCTGAGAAGGGCGCGGTCCAGATAAAGGTGCACTCCGTACCACTAAAGGTACAGACAAGCGCAGCCAAGCGCAGAGACGCGCAGACACGCACAGACACTCATACTCTACTGATTCTGGAGGTACGTTGTCGCAGAAAAGCATAACAAGGTTCTGACACATGCCAGAAAGCATAACAGAATTCTGTTAGGCCCAGATACAGGGAGTGGCATAAAACAGAATCAGGGTGAGAGTAAGAAGGATATAGAAAAAAGAGAGCAAGAGTTTTCACACACACTACTAGTTTTTCTCATTTGGTGGTTCTGTGGTCTAACTTGATCGTCGGAGTGCAAACGGCCGCTAGAGGCGCCGTCTGTGTGTTTTGCAGGTCGCGTTTGGAGATCCTAGAGAAGGTTCTGAGCGTGATTTTGCAGATAACACAGTCGCGTAGACGGGCAGAGAGTGCTACAAAGCGATTTCTCCACGTTCCAGTTGTCGGCAGGATCAGATTTCATTTTAGAACTTCCTAGGACTGCAAGAGACCATGACTCTATCTTTGTGGTAGTGGACCGTTTTAGCAAAATGTCCCATTTTATTCCATGCCACAAGGTAGATGATGCTCAAAATATTTCTAAACTTTTCTTTAGAGAAGTGGTGAGACTCCATGGTCTCCCTAGAAGTATAGTGTCCGATAAAGATCCCAAGTTTATAAGCCACTTTTGGAAAACTCTTTGGGGTAAACTTGGAACAAGACTACAATTTTCAACTTCTTGTCATCCTCAAAAGGATGGGCAAACCGAAGTAGTCCACAAATCTCTTCGAACTATGCTTAGGACTATCATGAAGGGCAGCCACAAATCTTGGGATGAGTATCTTCCCCACATTGAATTGCTTACAATCGAGTAGTTCACAAGACTACTAATGCTTCTCCTTTTTAAGTAGTATATGGTTTTAATCCTCTCACACCCATGGATTTGATACCTCTTCCTAATCCACAAGATTTTGTGCATGAGGAAGGAGTAATCAAAGCTGACTTTGTAAAGAAAATGCATGAGAAGATTAAGCTCCAAATACAACAACAAAATGAGAAGTACACAAAATACAACAATAAAGGGAAGAGAGAAATAATTTTTGAGGAAGGAGACTTAGTTTGGCTTCACCTTCGCAAAGATAGATTTCCAACTCAAAGGAAGTCCAAACTAAGTCCCCGAGGTGATGGACCCTTTCAAGTCCTCAAGCGAGTCAATAACAATGCATATAAATTGGACCTACCTCTTGAATATGGAGTACATGACACTTTTAATGTGATTGACCTTTCTCCATTTGTAGGTACCAATGACGATGACGAGCTGGATTTGAGGACAAATCCTTTCCAAGGGGGAGGGGATGATGGAGGAGGGCCAAGCACATCTAGCCATGAAAGCCAAAGCCCAACACTAGACCATGAAGAGCGTCTAGACCATGATGAGCGTCTAGCTAGAAGGAAGGAGCGTCTAGGACGTGAAGAGGAAAGGCTACCCATGGAGCATCTAGGAGGAGACCTAGACCGTCTAGGGCCTATCACAAGGTCAATGGCTAAGCATATTCAAGCCCAATTGAATGAAGCCACGGATGGAAGAGAGAAAGCTTTGTACATGTTGCATAAAGGCCCATTAGGGGTGCTTAGTAATTAGAGTAGTGTAGAAAGCATATTTGAGTGAAACATTCTAGAAACTCTCTAGGTTTGGCCGGTCATGAGCACATGGCACATGTGCTTTGTGAATTGCATTTAATTTGGCTTTCATTTCATTAGACATTAGCTTAAGACTTACGGCCATTTAGCTTATAAATAGGAAGGCCTACACCTTGTATTTGCAAGTTTATTGTGAGTAAAGTTATGCTGCCATTTTGTGCCAAGCTTTGCTTCTCCTAGAATTCTAGGCTCTAAACTTCACTTCCTTCACATCTCCTTGGGCTGGCCGAACCTCCCTATGACCATACCTATCATGCACCTTCAAGATCAACACCACTCTTAGGAGGATCTTGCACACACACCTTCATAGCTTCCGCACCATATCTTACATGATTCAAGAAGACCTTCATGAAAAATGCCATCATAAAGAGTCTAAGCCTTCTACTTCTACTCATATATCACCCATCAAATCGTCTAGTAAAAATGTTTTAAATGTTTGGGATATGGTCACATAGCTTCTAATTGCCCTTCTAAAAGGAATATGTTTGTGCATAACGGGGTAGTAGTTAGTGAGCATGATTCCAATTCATCTAGGCATTCTTCACCTTCTAAGCCATCAAGTGAGATTGAGAGCGAAAGTCCTTGTGAAGGTGACTTATTGATGATAAGGCGTATGTTGGGTACAATTACAAAATCTTTGAATGATACCCAAAGGGAAAATATTTTTCACACCCGCTGTCTTATCAACAACAAGTTACGTTCCTTGATTATTGATGGGGGTAGTTGCACTAATGTGGCTAGTACAAGAGTTGTGGAGAAGTTAGCCTTACCCACTATCTCTCATACAAAGCCTTATAAATTGCAATGGTTAAGTACCGAAGGTGAAATAATGGTTAACAAACAAGTCCTCATTAACTTTGCAATAGGAAAGTATAAAGATGAGGTTTTATGTGATGTTGTACCTATGGAAGCAACTCATCTTCTTTTAGGAAGGCCTTGGCAATTTGATTGACATGTTTTACATGATGGCCTATCCAATACAATGTCTTTTTCCTTCCAAGGGCGCAAGGTTATCTTAAAACCTCTCTCTCCCAAAGAGGTTCATGAGGACCAAATAAAAATGAAAACTAAAAGAGAAAATAAGAAAGAAAAAGAAGTAAGTAATAAACCGAGTCACACCACTTTATCCACTAAATCCGTCATGTTGACTCGTGCTATGCCTCAAATGGAACCTCCAAGGTCTTCTTCTTCTTATTCTTTTTCATTAACCATGGTTCCTATTTCAACACCAACTTGGTTAAAAAATGTTAAGGATGATTTTTTCATACCTCCTAATGGGTTTCACCATTTAAGAGGTCTTTTTCCAAAACATATCATCATTCCCAAACAATTTTTTCCAACTTGGTCTGTTTATAGAACCTCCTTTTCTGAACTCCCACTGTTTACTAATGCTAAGTCATGTTTGCCTTTTTCTTCCACTTTTAATTGTAAAAATAAACTGACTTTGTTATATGCAGGGATTCAGAATTCGTGGCCGAATTCTCTCTAACTCGAGGAGTATGATGGAGATCACATAGGAGAGGCTTTTATTAATGAAGGAAGAGGTCATTCACACACACATTTGAAATTCTTCCTTCTAGTTTTCTCAAAATTTAAAGAAGACATAAAATAAAGAGAGGACCAAGCCTAAAGCCAAAGAAGTCTACAAGCTTTCAAGAATAAGGCTTCAATTAATGTCTCTCTTTATAGTTTCTTTTGTATAAATTTGTAAAAAATATAGAATAGTGTTTAGGTAGATGCTAAGAGGGAAACCTAAAGATACCTCTTTTTGTAAAGCATCTTTAGACATTAGTTTAGAACTTTCTAGAAGTTGACCCTTCATATCTCACTATAGGCGCTAAAAGTGGGTAGCATGCAAGGGACTTTTGGTTAGCTTGTTGTGTAAGCTTTGTAAACTTCATGACCGGTCCTTCTCCTATATAAGGAGGGCTTGGGTCCTTCTAAATACAGAATTGATTTTTGAAGTAACAAAACTCTCCCAAATTGGTGATAGAGTGAGTGAGAACTTGCCTTCTCCTCTTCCTAGTCTCATCTTGAGTGCCTTGGTTCCTCAAGTAGCGGCAATTCACACTTATCTTGGAGCATTCACACTTCAAGTGGCGTGTTCATCAACCAAGAACTACAACCACATAAGTCTTCTTTTTTCTCCATCTATTTCTTCCATTTGTGATCCGGTCGGTCATCGGTAGTTGATCCTGCCGGTTGACTTAGCGCAAGAGCGTTGCCTCGTCACGGTCTTCTTCACCAGCTTGACACCACGTGCCCTCCAAGTCCACATCACAGATAGCCTCTATGAGAACCTGAAAAACACACCGTGGTGCCTCTGCGGCCGGTGGCGCTCCGACGCTCAAGTCAGTGACAAGAACACCCAAAAGCTGAGAGAAAATATATTTGTAGGACCGTACTGAAAGCACACAACCCTAGCAGAATGAGCCGTAATAAAAAAACATACCCCTGCAAATTCTGTTAAGGTTACCTTTATAGCTAGGCTTTTTCTCTCTCCAAACCGTTATGCTTTTGGACGCGTGGCTCGCATCCAGTCCTGCACGTGTCGCCATCTGGGCTGGGATGGCAGGTAGCACCCAGCCCTACACGTGTCATCACCTGGGTCGGAGTAACTGAGACCATCAAACCCTACACGTGTCGTCATCTGGGCTGGGGCAACTTGAACGTCACTTCTGCGTAGTAGTCAGTCGCGCGGCTAAGTCCTCAACTCAAGGAGTAAACTAACACGCGACATGCTCTAGAGCACCACCCGACAAGGCGAGTATCGAGTGTAGCAAAGTGCACCATCTCTGTGATATCGCTTGTCTCTAATGGCACCCTCCTTACCGCTGCACCATGCATGTTCTGGCTGAGGAAACCTTGCCATCAACGAATGTCCACTCTGGGAATCCCGTCGCTGATAGGCGAGCTGTCCCCTCAACCCAAACACCCTTCACGCCCCATGCTGGCGCAGCAATCGCCTCACTGGAGTTGTACACTTGAACTTACACCTCTGGCCTTCATCAGCTTCAATCTGAGCTTGTCGGGAGACCTGGCGTCGTGCTTCCTGCGGCGATGTCAAGCTACATGATCGCCAATCGCCAAATACGTCGATGACAAGCCAACCCGGCGACAACCGGCCATGTTCATCGCAGAACGCCAGTTCCATGAACCGGCGACCACGTTCACCTCTGAACCATCCATCTTTTCTTGCCTACGTGTTCCACTGAGCACGCCCCACCTAGGCACGTGCAAGACACGTCATCACACCCGATGACCTGGTCGGTACAGTAGTCGGGGACGTCAGCAAGGGATAGCCACGTGGACCGTTCTTAGTGGAACACGTGGGCCAGGGAAGCAGATGAGTCATTGAGAAAGCCACCCAGGGGGGGTGATCGGTCATCAGGGGACGGCGGTCGGAGAGGATGCGCGATCAGCGCCTAGATAAGCTCCTGGAAGCAGAGGGCGTGGCACTATGGTGCACCGATCGGTCATCCGGTGTGGGCGATGGTCATCGGGTTTTCGTGTTGCACGCGGTTAAGCTGGGAACGAGGGGTGATTCCCAGCGAGAGCGCTGCATACGACCCTTGTGTGGCAGAGTATCAGAGAAAGGAGAAGTTATGTGCTTTGTAGTGCCGTGCGCGAGAGTGACCTAAGAGAGCTAGTAAGTCAGTCGGTGATCAGTGTTAGGTGATCGTTCACACAGTAGGTGATGCATAGTGCGTGCGCTTAGCCAAGCCACACTTGGTATTCACGCTGAGGTTGCACGAGACGCCTAGGGTGATGGAAACCAAGTAGAGGATGCTCAAGCCCATGAAGCCCAAGCCCAACAAGGGGCCCAAGCCCAACGAATTACTACGAGCATGGCAAGAGCTTTGGGACAAGAGTATAATAAAATGGCTCTTCTTGTTTCTTGGGTAGAATAGGGGTGTGGATGTAATAAAAAGGTGTAAGTAGTAAGGGAGTCTAGGGGGAGTGTAGATAGGAGCTTAGGGGGTGCCAATCTAGGAAGGAAAGTCACACTTCCTTCATTGTCTAGATTGGCGCCGAATTTCATTGCATTTGTGTGCCATTTAGCTTGCATTTTCAGCACCTCATAGGATATAAATAAGGTGCTTCTCTTTGTATTTTTCAGATTGGAATTTTATAGTAGAGAGACTATACTCAAATTGGGAGAGAAAATTGTGAGTTTTGAGTCTTCTTCTTCTTTGCCTTATCTTGTGAGCTATGGTGAGCTTCAAGTGGTGGCACTCCATCACTTATCTTGGTTCAAGGTTCCAAGTGGCGTGAATGGCTTCTTCCAATTCTCAAAATCCAGCAAGCATCTTCCTATAAGTGTTCCTCTTCCTTTTCTTCAATTTTCCATTCGGTAGTTTTAATTCCTAGTGCTTTCCTTCATTTTTCTACCGTTTACATTTACTTTTCCAGCTTTGTTCTTTGTTTCTTTTCGGTTCAGTAGCTAGCTTTTCAATTCTGTCCAGTTTTGAACTCTTGTTCTTCATTCCTTGTGTTTTGATTCAATTTGACAATACATGGACTTCCATATGAGTCTTGGTTGGTGCTAAGTTTTGGTGAGTTCTTGAATTAGAACTGATCCGGTCGGTCATCGGTAGTCGATGACATCAGCAGAAGATAACCACGTGGACCACTCGCAGGGTGACACGTGGATCAGGTGACACATAGATCAGGGTGAACGTGATCGGTTGTTAGTAACCAAGTGACCACCGACAGATCAGGCGGCAGAGAAGTCAGGGGACAGATCGCCCAGAACGGTGATCGGTGGTCAGTAACCAAGTGGCCACCAGCAGACCAGTTCCTAGATGAACGCCTGGGGGCAGAACGTGAGAAACAATATAGCACTGATCAGTCATCGGGTGCATGGTCATCGGGGTCTCTTGTTACACGCAGTTAAACTGGGACTAAGGTTCCCAGCGAGAGCATTACGCATGGACCTCGCATGAGCACATCTCAGGGAATCGTGCACGAGAGTGGCCTGAGGGAGCTAGTAAACCGGTTAGTGATTGGTGATTCCCTCAACCCATTACGTGCGTGACACCGTGAAGGGTAAGCCGTTTACGCAGAGAGCAACGCTTGGTGAGTGTGCCTAGACTAGCCACACCTGGCGTTCTCTTGAGAGTATGCAATTTACCCAGATGGAAGAAATATGCTAAGTTACTCCGCAAGGGAATAACTTAGGCGCACAAAGAGAAGCGCTAGAGCCCTTCAAGTAGTGACACGTGTATGGATAGATGTGAGTTGCATGCCTCCACGTGTCATCATCTGAGAAGGGCGCGGTCCAGATAAAGGTGCATTCCGTACCGCTAAGGGTACAGACAAGCGCAGCCAAGTGCAAAGACGCGCAGACACGCACAGACACTCACACTCTACTGATTCTGGAGGTACGTTGTCGCAGAAAAGCATAACAGGGTTCTGGCACATGCCAGAGAGGCATAACAGATTTCTGTTAGGCCCAGATACAAAGGGAGGCATAAAAGAGAATCAGGGTGAGATTCAGAGGGAGATAGAAAAAAAAAAGAGCAAGAGTTTTCACACACACTACTAGTTTTTCTCATTGGTGGTTCTGTGATCTAACTTGATCGTCGGAGTGCAAACGGCCGCTAGAGGCGCCGTCTGTGTGTTTTGCAGGTCGCGTTTGGAGATCCTAGAGAAGGTTCTGAGGGTGATTTTGCAGATAGCACAGTCGCGTAGACGGAGCAGAGAGAGAGCTACGAAGCGATTTCTCCCCGCTCGAGTTGTCGGCAGGATCAAGAACATTGATCCAATTCTAAAGTAAAGTGCCTTTCAAATCCAGCTCAAGTTGATCCTAAGAATGTCAAGAATCATGTGTTCTTGTAGTTACATTCACATCATGTGGTATCTAAAGTCTAGGCTTGTTTTTGCTTAATTTTGAGTTGTATTGCACTTTACTTTCAAGAGCTCTTTACTTTCTTGCAATTTCAGTTTCTGTTTTAGGCTTAATTGAGTTTTTCTTGCTGTTTTTTTTCTTTTGTTACACCATGTGTTTGTGAAAAGGATTATGGCACTCATTGTTTGTATAAGTATGGCTGCTCTTGTGGAATGGCATTCTCCTTCCTAGAGCTGACCTTAAGCTTCCTTTCACTTTTTGTTCTATCTTGTTATATGTCTTTTAATTTTGTAATCATGTCAAGTTTTGTCTTAGTCATGTTATTCCATAATTGTCATTACTTCTTGTAGTACTTTTATTGCTTTGATTGTTTCTTGCTTTGGTTTACTTTCTGTTTTTGAGTTTATTGCTTGATCCTTTGTGCATTTTCATTTTTAGATTTGAGTTCATGCTTGTATTTTCATTCTATACAAGTTCCTTTACACAATTTCCATTATGTCTTTGCTAGTTCATCATACTGTTTTCATTCCTAAATAGGCTCCTCTGTTTTCTTACAAACGTGCTACTGTTTTCAATTTACTGCAATTAATTGGCTCATAATAAATTTGTGAAAATTTGGATTTACATACTTCAAAGTGTTACAAAAGCATAGAAAAAAGAATCATTCAAAAATTCCAAGTACACAAAAAATGATAAATAAAATACGAAAAGTGTACAATACTGCCGAAAAGAATACGGTAATTGGGCAGCAATTTTGAAAAATTTATTTCTCTCAGTTGACTTACTGTTTTGACCTCATTCCAGTGCCATTTTTGAGTTAAGACATTGAAGTTTCTGTGGTTAATTTTTCACATTCCAGTTCGCTTTTAATCGGTACAGTTAAATCTGTAAACATAGCACAGTTTGCTTTAAAAAAAAATATTCCAGTAGCTGTTTTCTGTTTTCTTTAATCTACTCTAGCACTTTTCTTTAGGACTCTTTTTGTGTGCCTTCTTTATTCATTGAGTTCCTTATTTTTCTTGATTGTCTTTCATTCATATTCTTTCTAGTTTGTCATACATTACTCTCTGTTTTTTGGTTTAGCTTTTATTGTTTACACCTTTTTCGTGCTTGTCTTTTTGTTCTTCTTAAAAGTTGTGTGGAGACTTGTTCTTAAGTAAGTTGGTTTGCTGTGACATATTTCACTTGAAGCTACTCCATTCCACAAGAAAGGCTTGGTTGAGGACAGAATATTTTCTTGGAGTGGTTTGAGTGCTTTCTTGGGCATTTTCCAGCAACCTATATCTCACTGTTTTTTTTAATTGTCTAACAAGTTTCTTTTACTGTTTTGTTTTCTGTTTTTGTGTATTTTCTGCTCATGGCTCATTTCTCTAGTGGAGAGTCCTCCAAACCATGCTCACCACAAAAGGCAACCCTTTATGAGGACTTAAAGAATGCCAAGCAATCCAATGCTCACTATCTTGAGGTGATAAGGAAGATGGAAGCACGGCTCCAAAGTTTGGAGTTAAACCGAGAAGAAATGCATCAAAACCGTGAGAGAAGAACTCCTCCTCCTAGTCGGCATTCTTCAAGGCACTCCCATGGTTATTATGAAGATAATCCAAGGCCAAGACATCATCACCATGAAGAGAGGCGCCAACATGTGGCTGGCCCTTGTTCTCCAAATGTAAAACTTCCTAGTTTTAGTGATGAAAGTGATCCCAATGTATACTTAGGATGGGAGGCTAAGGTGGACCAAATTTTTGATGTAAATGGGGTTAGGGATGAGCATAGGGTTAAGTTAGCTTCTTTAGAATTTTTGGACTATGCCATGCAATGGTGGCATCAATACCTCATGGACATTGACCTACACAAGAGGCCGCCCGTGGTCTCTTGGAACGATTTGAAAGCATGTTTACGCGCTAGATTCGTACCCCCACACTTTAGGAAAGACCTTATGTTGAAACTCCAACGGTTTCATCAAGGCGCGCTAAGTGTGGATGATTACTTTAAACAACTAGACACGCTTTTAATTCGAGTTAATATGGATGAGAGTGAGGAGGCTAAGATAGCTAGGTTTGTGAGTGGAATTCGAAGGGATATTCAAGACGTGGTAGAGTTACAAGAATATTCTTCTTTGGAAAATGTGGTGCACCTTGCTAGCAAAATTGAAAATCAACTTGCAAGGAAAAATGCTTTCAAAAATTCTTCTAAAGATAACTACTACCACTCTTCTTGGAAAAATAAAAACTCTTTTTCAAACATCCCTTCTAAGGACTCTACTTTAAAACCTAGAGAGTCTAAGCCTTCCACTTCCAATGCTAGGCCTAAATCACCACAAAAATCGTCTAGTAAGAAGTGTTTTAAATGTTTAAGCTATGGACATATTGCTTCTAATTGCCCTACTAAACGAACTATGTATATGCATGATGGGGTAGATAGTAGTGAGCATGGGTCCGAATCTTCTAGACATTCCTCACCTTCTAGATCCCCAAGTGAGAGTGAAAGTGAAAACCCACATGAGGGTGACCTATTAGTAATAAGACGCATGCTTGGACAAGTGTTAAAACCTTTTGATGAAACTCAAAGAGAAAATATTTTTCATTCAAGGTGTCTTATTAATGATAGAGTTTGCTCTTTGATTGTGGATGGGGGGAGTTGTGCAAATGTGGCAAGCACAAGCGTAGTAGACAAACTTGGATTGCCTACCATCTCTCATGCCAAGCCCTACAAGTTACAATGGTTGAGTGAGGTGGGTGAGATAGTGGTGAACAGACAAGTCCTCATTACATTTTCCATTGGCAAATATAAAGATGAGGTCTTGTGTGATGTTGTTCCAATGGAAGCTACTCATATCCTTTTAGGTAGGCCATGGCAATTTGATAGAAAAAATTTTCATGATGGCTTTACCAACAAAATTTCTTTTAACTTCCATGGACACAAAGTCATTCTCAAGTCTCTCTCTCCAAAGGAGGTACATGAGGACCAAGTCAAAATGAGAGAAAAGAGAGAAAGAAAAAGAAATTAAAAATTCCAAGAGAAGCCTTCTCATATCTTCCCAACAAGTTCAAAAGGTAATAGTTACTCACAAGCCTATTTTTTTAGCTATTCCTAGACCTATTGAATATGAGTCGGCTAAGGATAGTCCCACATGTTTGGACCATTTGGTAAAGGAATATGAAGATGTGTTTCAAGATCCTCCTAAAGGCCTACCACCTCTAAGAGGGATTGAACACCAAATAGACTTCATGCCCGGGGTTTCTTTACCAAATCGCCCTGCATATAGGACCAATCCCCAAGAGACCAAAGAAATTCAAAGACAAGTTGAGGATTTATTAGCTAAGGGGTGGGTACAAGATAGCATGAGCCCATGTGCTATGCCTGTCATACTTGTCCCTAAAAAGGATGGGACATGGAGGATGTGTACGGATTGTCGCGCTATAAATAACATCACCATCAAATATAGGCATCCCATTCCTAGGTTAGATGACTTGTTGGATGAATTACATGGGTCTAAAATATTTTCCAAAATTGATCTTAAGAGTGGTTACAATCAAATTCGAATTAAACATGGTGATGAATGGAAAACCGCTTTTAAGACCAAATTTGGTTTATATGAGTGGTTGGTCATGCCTTTTGGCTTGACTAATGCTCCTAGTACCTTCATGCGACTCATGCATCATGTTTTAAGAGCATTCATTGGCAAGTTTGTTGTGGTTTACTTTGATGATATTCTTATATATAGCTTGTCCTTAGAAGATCATGTGATGAGAATCAAATAAAGGAGGCTTTTATTAATGGAGGAAGAGGACATCCACCCTCACATTTGAAGTTCTTCCTTCTAGTCTTCTCAAAATTAAAAGAAGACATAAAATAAAGATGAGGCCCAAGCCCAAAGCCCAAAGAGCCCAAGTCCATCCCATGAGGGGCAAGGCCAAGCTTTGAAATACTCTTGTATAGTTTTAGGAGGTGTGGTTATTAAATAAAGGAGTGTGAAAATGTAAAATAAAGTCACATCACCCATGTGACTTAGGAGAGTGGTGTAGGTGTAGTTTTTGGGAGGTGTCATAGTAGAAAAAGGTCACACCTCCCATGTGACTTGTTTTTGGTGGGAATTTCAAATGACTTTATTTGAAATTTCCCACCTATTTTTCAGCACCTTAGGCTATAAATAGAGGTGCTTCCTTTGTAAAATTCAGATTGGAATTAATCTAAGAAAACTCTACTCAAATTTTGAGTGAACTTTGGAGAGCTTTGAGCCTTCTTCTCTAGTCTTATCTTGATTGATCAATGGAGTCCTCAAGTGGCGGCATCACTCTCATCTAGGAGCATTCCTCATCGTCTTTCGGCGATCGGAGGCACCAGTTAAAAGACCTCAACGCCCTCGCGCGTTCTGAGGCGAGAAAGAGCAAAAAGTCCTCAGTGCCTTCAGGGGAGAGAAGATGTAGCCCCGGGCAATGTAGAGGCACCAGTAAAAAGTCCTCAGTGCCTCCAGGGGAGAGAAGATGTAGCCTCTGGGGCAATGTAGAGGCACCAGTAAAAAGTCCTCAGTGCTTCCAGGGGAGAGAAGATGTAGCCCTGGGGCAATGTAGAGGCACGAGTTAAAGACCTTCTCGCCGTCGAGCGAGTTCAGGCGAGATAAAGACCTTCTCGCCGTCGAGCGAGTTCAGGCGAGATAAAGACCTTCTCGCCGTCGAGCGAGTTCAGGCAAGATAAAATCCTTCTCGTCCTGAACGAGTTCAGGTATGGTGTAAAGGGTGGAAGAAGTTCAGAGGGTGGCTAAGGTAGGTTCTAAGAGAACGCCCAACCACCCGGTTCCTCGTTCTGAAGCTCAGGGAGGTAGAGAAGGATCCGAAAGGTGCCCCTACCCCCAGATGAGGGAACAATAGCCAAAATTGTGAAGGCAAGAGGAAGCTGGTATCGCCAAGGCTCTTTGGCGATCAAAAGAAATTCGAGCGATGGCAAGAGTTAAGGCCCGTTTTGATGGAATCGATCAGGTGAACTATGTCTTAAACTATCAGTTTGGTTGAAACTCACTGTAAGTGAGTGGTTTCGCGCTGAAGTTCGTTACCTTAAAGTTCACAAGTTATTAGGATGCTAGCGTTCGAGAAGTGATAGTTAGAAGCAGTTAGTGAACAGTTGCGCTCGCAGAATTGCTAAGTCAATTTCGTTTAAGCGATTTGTACAAGAAGAAATAAAGCTAACAGAGAAATTATATGAAGAAGCAGAAAACTTCGTAACAGAGTGGCATCGGTTCAAATACAAAGAAAGAAAGTTATTACAAGTAAGTTTGTGTAAAGCAAATAAGCAGATAAGTGATGGAGGGAAGCAGCTAATCTTCAGAAGGGACGATCTTCCCATCCACCACTTGGTTGCATATTGAGATCATGGAGAGGTCAAGCTCGGGGTACTGACAAGCGAATTGCTCCAGGGCAGCATCAAACCCGGCGGCGAGGACTTGGGCGGAGCTCAGCTCAAGCTTTTCGTTTTGTTGCTTGAGCCCCTCGGTTTGCTGTTTCAGCTCGTCAGCTCGCTTCTTCAGTTCTTCAGTTTCCCTGCGAGTCTGAGCGAGGTCTTCAGCAACCTTCAGGTTTTCCTACCGCGCCTGGGCCAGCTCTGCAGAGATCTTTGCATTTTCCGCTCTAGCTTCGGCGAGCTCGGCCATGGCTTCATCCCTCTCCTTTTCCACTTTTCCTAGGAGAACCTCCCGATCAACTTCTCAAGGCTCTCTACCTTGGCTGCATCTGCTTTGATCGATGCCTCTAGGTCAGCCACCTTGAGACGGTAGGGAACCAGTTTGCTCTCCAGCTCAATTTTCTCTTGAGCTAGGAGGTGCACCTTATGGCGCAGATCGGTGGCCTCCTTACGCGCCACCCTCAGCTCAGTGCTCATGGCGTCCTCCAGTCTCGAATGCTCGATTTTAGCCATTGTAAGGTTGCAAGACAACTTCTCCGCCTTGATCCTTATTAGGCGATTCTCCTCTTGGAGCACGGAGATGTCGTCCTGAAGTTTCTTGCTGGAGCTCTCCACAGCTTTTGATATGATGGAGGGGAGGTCCTCCGCCATCATTCTGAGTTTGGCTGTGAAGGGTCCCCAGATCCCTTTAACCGCAAGGGGAAGGTTTGCAACTGTTGTTGGTGGAGGCGCTGAAGGAGCCTGGTGCTGGCTCTCACCACCGCCCTCTTGGATTGGTTGTTGAATTTGAGCTTCTTGGCGTGGTGGTGACATGGGGGACTCGGTGATGATGATTGGCGAGTTATGAGCACCTTCATCCCCACCTGGCGCAGCTTCGGCGATTGAGGCAGTTGAAGGAGGACCCTCTCCAGCGGATACGAATGGCGTGGAGGCGCTCGGAGGGTTCTCCATGAAGTTAGGCTCGTTGGCCTCAACCGTAGGAAGTGCAGCCGCCAAGGGCACTGCTTGGACTGGCGGCGTTGGAGCTGGGGGAGAAGGTGGTGTTGGTGTTGGAGCTGGGGGAGAAGGTGGTGTTGGCGTTGGAAGGGCAGGTGGAACAGATGGTGAAGAAGGCGCCACCCTTCTCCTCTTGGTGATAAGGCCATCCTCTGTTGCCTCATCGTCCTCTTCTTCATCTTCTTGGACCACTTGAGGAGTTTTCCTCTTTGGTTTCCTCAAGATGAGTTTCTTTCGTTGAGGAGCGGGCAGAGCTTCTGGAGGAGTCGAGCCTTTAGGGGGCGATCTGCCCTGGGCAGCGGCGATCTCCACCACTGAGTTTGGCACGGTTTGAGACCCCGATGCCAATTTATGGGTGCGGGCGAGCGCCCTCAATTCAGCTAGCTTGCCTTTGCCCAGCATGAGATCTGCACAGAGCGAAAGCATACGAATAAGCTCAAAGACAAAGTAAAGTATATGAGTACATGTGCAAACGAGTTAAACCAATGGTGCAGGAAATAAAAACCAAGTCTAGTGCGTATCGAGCAGAACGCCCAACAACAAATAACAGAGATGCAGCACAAGACAAAAACCCAGATGTTGAGGTAAGTGCTAACCTATGTGAGCTTCGAGTTGGCCCTCGAAGAACTCGAAGGAGATTATGGAGGAGGTGGGAAAGGTTATGTTGGCAGCTGCTACGCTCCTCCAGAAGAGGCAGAGGTCCCTGTCCAACTCGCCCATGTTGTCGGGACTTCTAGACCTCCTGAAGCTCTCTTTGGTTTCCTTGATCCCTTGTGCACCCAGTACAAGGGGAAGCCGTCGAGCAGAGAGAGATCTTGGTCATTGGCGCACACCTTCACAAATTTTCCCTTCCAATCTCTGTAAGATTGCTGAAAGATGGAAATGATCGATCTCCCAGCGATCCCGTTCAAGCTAATCCAGAGGCGGTCTCCTGGATTCTTAGCTTCAAAGAGGAAGAGAAAAACGTCCACCGACGCTGGCAGTCCCAGGTGTGCGCACATAATCTGGAACGCCCTTACGAACGCCCAGCTGTTAGGGTGAAGCTGGGCGGCGGCGATGTCGAGCTCGGTTAGGAGCTCCCGTTCAAAACGGGTAATGGCAAAACCTGAGTTTCACCTTCTTGAAGAGGGTGGTATATACGAAGCAGAACAACTAGCCGTCGTTCCCCTTGTCGTCTGTGCAGATCGGCACGTCAGGAGGGCAAGACAGCACCATCAGCTTATCATCGTGCTCCTTGTGGAACGAGAGGTTGGGCTCGTCCCCTTTCCTCAGCCGTAGCACCGCCAGTGCAGAGTTCACTGAAGAAGTTTCTTTCAGCAGAGCCGAGTTGGCCCATGGGTAAAGTTTCTTGTAGTCTGGAGTAGGGATGGAGGCTCCTCCGGCGACTGGTGGAGTAGCCTGAGCAAGGTTGGGACGAGAGGTTGCAGGCCTCTCAGTCTGGGAAGAGGGAGCACCAGGTGCTCGCGATGGGTTATGCACTTGGGATGGAAGGTTTCGTGACGAAGGAGGAGGATTCGCGGTGGTCTTTGTTCGAGCCATAGCAGGAACTGCAAAGGAAAAAGGAAAAGAAAGGTGAGCGAAGGTGGCAAAGGTCGACTTAATTGTGAACGAAGGATGAAAAAACGAACGAACGAAAGTTCGTTGTGATGGAAGAAATGGAAGGCGAAGCCCTAAGTTGCGAAAAGGAAGAAGAAGAAGAAACAACCCACAGCGTATGCACCAGACAGTTAATAAATGATGCGAATCGGTTAAAATGCAGCAAATATCGCCAAGGGAAGTAAAAGAAGTACCTTTCGATGATTAGACAAACGCTGAAGGGAGTTGGGGATTGAGAGAGTTGAGGAGCGTCGTGGGTTTGCAGAAGAAGCTCAGAGCGTTTGAGAAGGCAAAGAGATGATGGAACAGTAGAAATGAAATGGGTTTAAGGGTTTTTCAAACGATTTTTGGAAGCGTAAACGACAGCTAAAGATGACCGTTGATGAAGCCACGTGTCGAGCGATTGGAAAAGCGTTTGGTGGAGCGTCAGGAAAGCAGAGAGTACGAACGTTTGGAATTCTGCGCCAGCGCCACGTAGATCGGTAGTGACGTGACTTCTTTAGTCTTTTCGCTGGACAAGTCTTCGCTTAAGACTGGGGGGCTTGTGTACCGTCCTGGTAGTCGGAAGTGATGACGTGGCAGCAAGCTATTATGTAGGCGTGTTGAGCAGGGCCCATGGTTGGCAGAAGGGAAGGAAGTCGGGGGGCTCGTGTGGTCGCCAATTATTAAGTTGGCGTGCTCCGGGCTCGTGTTGAGATGAAGTCGCCGGATGCGAACCCAGACGACCTAGTGCTTAGAGATCGCCGAAACAAGGACATCGCCGAAGACGAAGTCAGATGGTGATTTCCTAGCTAGCCAGAGGACGAGGTCGGGAGGCAGCTTACCTGAACATACACGGTGAAGCAAGTAAAGTAGATCATGAAGGCGGCCGGCGAGACCACAGGGAAGGTGTGTACGAAGGCACCCGAACTCGCCACTCAGAAAGAGATCACGCTCCAAGGTAGCTATGCACTTAGTTGTTTCATGCATAAGTAACTTAGCCAAAAGCCTGAAGAATAAGAAGTGGTGCCCAAGTCAAGGATGCTCCAGATGGTGACACGTGTACAGCTGGATGCGAGCCACGTGTCCAGATGTGTAACTGTCAGGAGAGAGAAAGTGCACAGGTATATAAGAGATTCTAACGAACTTCTGAGGTACGCACAGATTACTTCTTTACGCTTGCGAGAGCTTGAGTACGCTGAGAGAGAATTTTGCACGGTTCCTTAGAGTTCTTGAGTTTTCTCTTAGTATTTAGTGGTTCAGTCGCTGACTTGGGCGTCGGAGCGTGACCGGCCGCAGCGGCGCCGTTCTGTCTTTTGCAGGTTCTTGAGGTGAATCAAGGCGAAGGACCGAAGCTAACACGGCGCAGAAGTCGATCCAGATTTGACGAGGCAAGGCTCCAGCGTCTTGGTCAACAGGCAGGATCAATTACCCAAGGTTCCTATTTCACCACCATCTTGGTTAAAAAATGTTAGGGATAATTTGTTCATACCTCCTAATGGTTGTCACCATTTAAGAGGTCTTTTTCCAAAACATCACATCATTCCCAAACAAATTTTTCCAACTTGGTCGATTTATAGAACCTCCTTTTCTGAAATCCCATTATTTACAAATGCTAAGTCATGTTTACATTTTTCTTCCACTTTTAATTGTAAAACTACACTGACTTTGTTATATGCAGGGATTCAGAATTCGTGGACGAATTCTCTCCAACTCGAGGAGTATGATGAGAATCAAGTAAAGGAGGCTTTTATTAATGGAGGAAGAGGACATCCACCCTCACATTTGAAGTTCTTCCTTCTAGTCTTCTCAAAATTAAAAGAAGACATAAAATAAAGATGAGGCCCAAGCCCAAAGCCCAAGCCCAAGCCCAAGAAGGCCAAAGCCCAAAGAGCCCAAGTCCATCCCATGAGGGGCAAGGCCAAGCTTTGAAATACTCTTGTATAGTTTTAGGAGGTGTGGTTATTAAATAAAGGAGTGTGAAAATGTAAAATAAAGTCACATTACCCATGTGACTTAGGAGAGAGGTGTAGGTGTAGTTTTTGGGAGGTGTCATAGTAGAAAAAGGTCACACCTCCCATGTGACTTGTTTTTGGTGGGAATTTCAAATGACTTTATTTGAAATTTCCCACCTATTTTTCAGCACCTTAGGCTATAAATAGAGGTGCTTCCTTTGTAAAATTCAGATTGGAATTAATCTAAGAAAACTCTACTCAAATTTTGAGTGAACTTTGGAGAGCTTTGAGCCTTCTTCTCTAGTCTTATCTTGATGGATCAATGGAGTCCTCAAGTGGCGGCATCACTCTCATCTAGGAGCATTCCACACTTCTAGTGGCGAGATCATCCATCCTCCTTCCATCTTCATGAGCATTTCTTCTTTCCTTCCTTTCTCCTCTTTCATTTGTTTTTTTGTTATCTTGTGTTCTTGAGTTTGGTTTGGTGTTCTTGATGTTTTTATGAGTATTTTGGTTCGGCAGTTTTATAATTCTGTCCATTCATCTTGTTCCTTTGCTTTTCTTACTCTTTTGTTCGGTTCAATTTGACTAAAATTGGTTCATCCAAATGAGTTTGGGATTTGGTACTAGTTTTTGGTGAGTTCTTGTCTTAGAACAATGATCCAACTCTAAGAAAAGTGCCTCTATAATGTCCAACTCAAGGTGATTCCTAAGAAGGTCAAGAACCTTTCTCTATATGGCTACTGGAATCACATCATGTGGTATCATGAGTCTTAGGTTCTTCTTGTTTAATTGTTGAGTTGTGTGCACTTTAATTTCAAGAGCTCTTTAATTTTCTTGCAATTTAAGTTTCTGTTTTAGGTGTTAATTGAGTTTTCTTGCTGTTTTTCTTTTGTTACACCAAGTGCTTGTGAAAAGGTTTATGGCACTCTTATTCATATGAGTATGGTTGCTCTTTTGGAATGGCATTCTCCTTCCTAGAGTTTACCTTAAGCTTCCTTTCACTTGTTGTTATTTTTTTTCATATGTCTTTTAATTTTGTAATCATGTCAAGTTTTGTCTTAGTCATGTTATTCCATAATTGTCATTACTTCTAGTAGTACTTTTATTGTTTTTTATTGTTTCTTGCTTTAGTGTCATATAATTTTCTGAATTGATATTGATCCTTTGTGCATTTTCTTTTTAGAATTGAGTTCATACTTGTATTCTAGACCTATACAAGTTCCAATACTTCATTTTCCATTATGTCTTTGCTAGTTCATAATTCTTTTTTTTGTTCCTATTAGGATTCCTCTGTTTCTGAAAAAGAGTGCTTACTGTTTTCCTTATTGCAATTGATTTACTCACTGGAAAATTCTGAAATTCTGGATTTGTGATATTCAAAGTGTTATAAAAGCATAGAAAAAAGAATTACTCAAAAATTCCAAGTACACAAAAAATGATAAATAAAATACGGAAAGTGTACAGTGCTGCCGAAAAAAAATACGGTAATTGGGCAGCGACTTTTAAAAATTTATTTCTCTCAATTGGATTACTGTTTTTACTTCGTTCCAGTGCCATTATTGAGTTGAGACATTGAAGTTTCTGTGGTTAATTTTTCACATTCCAGTTCGCTTTCAATCGTTCCAGTTAAATCTGCAAACATAGGACAGTTTGCATAAAAAAAATATTTTCCAGTAGCTTGTTTTTTTTGTTTCTTAAATCTACTCTAGTACTTTTCTCTAGGACTCTTTTGGTGTGCCTTCTTTCTTCATTGAGTTCTTTATTTTCTTGCTTGTCTTTCATTCATTAATCTTTGAGTTTGTCTTACATATAGTATTCCTTTTGCAATTACCTTTCTTTGCTTATACCTTTTCTTGTTTGTCTTTATTGTTTCATTGGTTTTGTGGTGGTTGCTTTTGAGATTGGTGTGCTTGCTTTGACATCTTTCATTTGAGGATTCCAAGGCCTCAAGATCAGATTGGTGCAAGGACATTATTTCTTTGAGAGTGACCTCTTTTTTCTTCCTCCATTCACTTCGGCAATTTCATTGCCAAGCTCACTGTTTTTGCTAATTTTGTTTCTTAACTTGTTTGCTGTTTTTGTGTGTTTGCTGTTTTTTATTTGCAAAATGGCTGGCTATTCAAGTGGTGCATCTTACAAACAACATTCTCCTTCCAAAGCTTCAGTCCTTGGTGAAGAAGAACATAGAAGAAGGAAGCATCACCATCATTCTCATGAAGAGAGCTATAACCGTGACCAAAGATATCACCAAGTGTTCAACATTGCTTGTAAAAAAGTCCTTAGTTTTAATGGTGATAGTGATCCTAATGTGTATTTAGAATGGGAGACTAAGGTTGACCATTATTTTCATGTGTATAAGGTCCAAGATGACCAAAAACTTAGATTAGTTTCTTTATCCTTTTTGGGCTATGCCAAAGAATGGTGGCATAAAATTGTAATGGACATTATATATCGCAAGAAACCTCCCGTGGTTTCTTGGAATGCTTTGAAAGAGTGTATGCGCGTGAGGTTTGTTCCTCCTTCTAGGAAGGAACACTTGTTGAAGTTCCAAAGGCTTCCTCAAGGACATAGGATGGTAGATGAATACTTTAAAGATTTTGAAACAACTTTGACTAAAATGAATATGCATGCTAATGAAGAGTCAAAGATTAAATGGTTTGTACGTGGTTTGAAAAGAGATATTAGAGATTTTGTAGAATTAAAAGAATATTCTTCTTTAAAGAGCGTGTTTCGCAAAGCCATCAAGGTAGAATCATATCTTTTGAACAAAACTTTCAAAAATACTCATGATGATGATTTCTACAACTCTTTTAGGAAGGATGCAAACAAAATTTCTCCTTCCAATTTTTCCAAACAAACCATGTTTCCAAACAAAGTTTCTACTACAAATCTTTCTACTCCTAAGTCACCTACCAAAACTTCAAATATCAAATGTTTTAAATGTTTAGGTTTTGGGCACATAGCTCTTCATTGTCCACAAAAGCAAATCTTAAAGATCAACAAGGTAAAACAAGACCTAACTCACCCACCTACCACAAGTAAACAAGAAAAAGACAAAGAAGGCCAAGTTGACATGGGTCTTATCCTTTCACCTCCAAGGCCGCTAGATCCGACGGAGGCTAGGAAGATAAAGAAGAATTCTAGCAAGTTCACAATGATTGATGGCGAGTTGTACAGGTTTGGGTTCACACACCCACTCCTGGAATGTGTGCACAAAGAGAAATGCACAAGAATCATGGCCGAGCTCCATGAAGGGATATGTGGAAGCCACGTCGGGGGTCGAGCTCTGGCCGCAAGTTACCTCGACACCACCGCCGGGTATGGACGAGAGGCGATCGGAGGTCACAGGGCTGGTAAGAGGTACACAAGGTGATGTGGAGATGGAGGAAGCGGTGCTAGGGGGCTCAGGGGTGGCCCACATAGAAGCTGAGAAAGAGAGCATGATCGCGCCTTTGGGACAGATACGACTCAAGGGGAGGGTCACGCCCAGGGTAGCCAGGCGTAGGGTACGAGAGGAAGGCAGATACGCTCTCAAAGTGAGTGACTAGATGATTGGGGGCATGAGTTGGCACCCAAAAAAGTCACCCCTTGCGCAGTAGCACTCCCAAGCAGGAGGACTCACACGTAGAAACGTCCCCAGATGGGCAGAAACGTCCCCAGGTGGGGTCATGGCGCTGTGAGGCCCTCCACGTGTACGACAGCCAGGCCAGAATAGAAACACCATCTAGTCAGGTACCAGGTAATTAAAGTCATTTAATACAGTTTTCCGTTTCGAGCATTTAAGGTACTATAAATGCTCCCGAACGTTTCGAACGTCTTAAATGCGCTGAGCGTTTTTATAATAAAATGCGCTTTAAGGTGCTTTGAATGCGTGAGGAGCTTAAATAGCGCTTTGAAAGTTGGGAACGGGGTTCGAACTTTTGGCAAATTTCCCAGAAACTCTCTAGTTGCTTGCTCGAGCCTTGAGGTTACGCACAAGGGACTAGGGAAAGATTTTTGCTAGAAGGAGAAATGTACACTAGACACAGTTTCCTTTTGACCACCCTCAGAGTGCCACACGCGGTGCTCCGATATGGAGGTGCATAGTTTTTGGAGTTTCATGCTGGGTAACTTGGGCGTTGGAGTGCAACACGTTCGCGGTGCTCCGATATGGAGGTGCATACTTCTCGCAGGAAATCTTAGACGCAGCGATCCCCAACACGTTCGCGGGGCCTAAGGTGATTTTCACCGGAATGGAGGATCCTGAGGCGCACCTCACTGCGTTCCACACGCAGATGGTGTTAGTAGGAGGTTCAGACGCTGCAAGATGCAAGCTCTTCATGAGCACTTTAACTGGGATGGCGATGGATTGGTTTATTAGCCTTCCTAACGGCCATATCATCTCCTTCCAGCAGTTGTCACAGTTGTTCAGAGAGCAATACCTGGCAAACAGGGCCCCGTTGCCAGTTTCCTATGACATATTTGACGTGAAGCAATACCAAGGGGAGAGTTTGAAAGAATACATCAACCGCTTCGGGGCCCAAGTGGTGAAAACCGGTACCTCGGAAGAGCCCATGATTGTGTATGCCTTCAGAAAGGGCGTGAGTCCCGGCCCCTTTTGCGAGTCTATTATACGCAATCGCCCAAGGACTTTCGCCGAAATACGGCGTCGCGCGGTGGAGCATATCGCATCCGAGGGAGAGGTGTGTGAAAAACGCTCCAGCGTCGTGCCCTCACACCCAAGGGTACAGACGCGGAGTCAGTCCGTCAGGGTCAACGAGACCACGACAGGAAGAAAAAAACCAGAGGGGAGACGCCCCTACGAGACCAGAAACCCCCAGCCCCGACCCCGGGGCCCAGCAGGAGGCGATCGTCCTGTCAGGGAGAGGGCCAGACCGGCGAGGTACAACTTTGCGGTGGAGTTGAAGGACCTGATAGCCGTGCCTAATATAGCCGAGAGGTTGAGGCGACCGACGAAGACTGACAAGGTATTGGGGCCACGAAAAGACTCTTGGTGTGAGTTCCACGAAGCTTTCGGTCATCACATCGACAACTGCCTGTCGTTGGGGTATCAGCTAGACGAGCTTGTGAGAAGCGGTTTCCTGAAGGATTATGTTGCGGAACCCGCTGAGACACCCACCCTGCCGGCGCCCACAGAAGAACAGGCGCACGAGATGCCCGTGCTCGGCGAGGTCCATACCATCGCCGGAGGTTTTTCTGGTGGCGGACCCACCGCCTCCCAGCGGAAGAAATACGCGAGGGGGGTCAACTCAATTGAAAAGAGAATCTCGGGTGAGCCGTGGGAGTCGGACCTCGTTTTCACGAGAAGGGATCTCCGAGACGTTGTACCCCACGACAATGACCCCGTAGTCATCTCAGTCGTCACAGCGGGCCGTAAGGTACACAGGGTCCTTGTCGACCAAGGGAGCTTCGCAGACGTCATGTTTTTGTCGACGTTCAACAAGCTACGTTTGTCCCCTGACCTTCTGAGGCCCTACACAGGCTGCCTATATGGGTTCGCAGACAACCAAGTGGAAGTCCGAGGCTACTTGGAGCTTAGGACGACATTCACAGATGGAGAAGCCTCGCGCACCGAAAGCATACGATACTTGGTCGTAAACGCCATTTCCGCCTACAACATCTTGTTGGGGAGACTGGCGCTGAATAGGCTCAACGCGGTATCCTCCACGCGTCATATGAAGATGAAGCTGCCAGACCTCAGCGGCACGGTAATAGTTATCAAGTCGGATCAGGAGGAAGCGCGGAAGTGTTATGAAAACAGCCTAAAAACGAGGAAAAGCGTGTTCATGGTGTTTGAGCGCCCGCCAAGTGTCGACGTGACAATGATAGAGGCGACGCCCTCCGGGTCAACGCCTGTTGAGGCCACGCCCGTGGGGGCGACGCCCGAAGCAGACACACTCATGGGGGAGGGTCCCGACCACACGGCGCCAGCGGAAGAGGCGACGCCCATTCAGGATAACAGCAGGGACCAACAAGCGACTAACGTGGTGGATAGGAACGTTGCCGGCAAGACGTTTAAACTAGGGCGTCTGCTGAGCCAAGAAGAGTAGGAGGCGGTGGCAGAGGTGATCTCACGCCATTTGGACGCCTTCGCGTGGTTTGCCTCGGACATGCCCGGCATCGACCCTGATTTCTTATGTCATCACCTCAGCATGGACGCCACGGGTCGCCCCGTGCGTCAAAGGAGGAGAAAATTCAATGAAGAGAGGCAGCTGGTGGTACACGAAGAAACGCAGAAGCTGCTGAGGGCTGGCCACATCAGGGAAATCCAATACCCCGAGTGGCTAGCCAACGTCGTCCTGGTAAAGAAGGCGAATGGGAAGTGGAGGATGTGTGTGGACTTCACTGACCTAAACAAGGCGTGCCCGAAGGACTCGTACCCGCTGCCCAGCATTGACGCGTTGGTAGATAGCGCCTCCGGCTGCAAGGTGCTAAGTTTCCTGGATGCGTTCTCAAGGTACAACCAGATTAAAATGCACCCGAGAGATGAAAGCAAAACCGCATTCATGACGGAAACTAGCAGTTACTGTTACAAGGTGATGCCTTTCGGCTTGAAGAATGCGGGCGCCACATACCAAAGGCTAATGGACAAGGTCCTGGCGCCCATGCTAGGGAGGAATGTGTACGCCTACGTGGATGACATGGTGGTGGCGTCGCAGGATAGGGCACAGCACATGGCAGACCTGGAGGAGTTGTTCGTCACAATATCCAAGTACCGCCTCAAGCTAAACCCTGAAAAGTGTGTCTTCGGGGTAGAGGCCGGTAAGTTCTTGGGTTTTATGCTCACAGAGAGGGGGATAGAAGCGAACCCCGACAAATGCGCAGCGATTATCGCCATGCGAAGCCCGACGTCGGTAAAGGAAGTGCAGCAGCTGACAGGGCGGATGGCGGCACTCTCAAGGTTTGTTTCCGCCGGGGGAGAGAAGGGGCACCCGTATTTCCAGTGCCTCAAGAGAAATAGCCTCTTTGCATGGACTGATGAATGCGAAGCGGCTTTCATTAAGTTAAAAGAGTACCTGGCGACGCCACCGGTCCTCTGCAAACCAGTAACAGGTGTGCCCCTCCGGCTATATTTCACGGTAACGGAGCGGGCTATCAGCTCTGTGTTAGTCCAGGAGCAGGACTAGAGTCAAAAGCCCATCTATTTCGTGAGCAAGGCATTACAAGGCGCTGAGACGAGATACCAGGCGCTGGAGAAGGCAGCGTTAGCAGTGGTGTTTTCAGCCAGGAGGCTTCGTCATTACTTCCACAGCTTTACGGTGGTAGTGATGACAAACCTCCCTATACAGAAGGTGCTGCAGAAGCCCGACGTGGCGGGAAGGATGGTGCGCTGGGCGGTGGAGCTTTCAGAATTCGACATCCAGTATGAGCCCAGAGGGTCCATCAAAGGGCAGGTATACGCAGATTTCGTGGCAGAGCTCTCGCCCGGAGGCGAACAGGAGGTGGAATCAGGCTCACAGTGGTCGCTCTCAGTGGATGGCTCTTCCAACCAGCAAAGAAGTGGTGCGGGAATAGTCTTGGAAGGACCAGACGGTGTACTGATCGAGCAGGCCCTGCGCTTCGCTTTCAAAGCCAGTAATAATCAGGCTGAGTATGAAGCCCTGATTGCAAGAATGCTTTTAGCCAAAGAAATGGGCGCGCGGAACCTATTAGTGAAGAGTGACTCTCAACTGGTTACGGGGCAAGTGTTGGGTGAGTTCCAGGCGAAAGACCTGCAGATGGCGGCGTATTTAAGGTACGTCGAATCGCTAAAGGGAGCCTTTAGTGCTCTTGAGCTGGTACATGTCCCAAGGGAGCAGAATGCCAGAGCTGACCTGCTCGCCAAACTGGCCAACTCAGGCAAGGGGGGCAGGCAGAGGACTGTAATCCAAGAGACGCTTAAGGCTCCGAGGAAATTCATAGAGGATAACAGGGTGGATGTCCTCCATATAAGCACCGCGAGAGGAAGGACAAGGAGTCATCGTTCCTTGACTCAGGATACGTTGAAGGCGCCTCACATTAGCGTATACACGGACACGCCCGATGGAGGGAGGCGAGCGCAGATACATGTTTTAGCCGAAGGAGACACCTGGATGACGCCATACAGGCGATACCTAGCGGATGGGGTTCTCCCAGTGGAGCCTGAAAAAGGTAAGAAAGTTAAGAGAAATGCTGCAAGGTACACCCTGGTAGACGGAGTGTTATTCAAGCACGGTTTCACTCACCCTATCTTAACATGCGTAAGCGGTGACGAGTGTACCAGAATAATGGCGGAGCTCCACGAGGGCATTTGTGGGAGCCATGTAGGCGGAAGGTCCTTAGCTTCTAAGGTAGTGCGCGCAGGTTTTTATTGGCCAACAGTAAAGGAAGATTGCGTGCGACACGCCCAGCATTGTAAGCAATGCCAAAAACACGCAAACTGGCACAAGGCGCCGCCAGAGGAGCTGCGATCCGTATACAGCCCATGGCCTTTCCATACCTGGGGGATCGACATCCTAGGTCCGTTTCCGCTGGCGATAAGGCAGATGAAGTACTTGATCGTCGCCATCGAGTACTTCACTAAGTGGATAGAGGCGGAGCCCGTGGCCCAGATCACTGCGCACAAAGTCCAACACTTTGTGTGGAAGAATATTGTGTTCCGTTTCGGCGTACCTAGGCGGCTGATATGCGATAATGGAACCCAGTTCGCCAGTCAGCTGTTGAGAAACCTATATGCTGAGGTAGGCATCAAGCAGGTGTTCGCATCAGTTGAACACCCCCAGACTAATGGGCAGGTAGAGTCAGCAAACAGAGTTTTGCTGAGGGGGCTAAAGAGAAGGCTAGAAAAGGCCAAAGGAGCGTGGGCGGAGGAAGTGCCAAGGATCGTGTGGGCATACCACACCACGCCCCAATCTTCCACCATGGAGACGCCTTTCAGCTTAGTGTATGGGTCGGACGCGATGATCCCAGTTGAGATTCACGAAAGCTCACCACGTTTCCAAAATTTCGTGGCGGAAGAATCCAACGAAGAAGGGAGGGTGAACCTGGACCTACTGGACGAAGCCAGGGAGGAGGCCAGAATAAAGGCCGAAGCCGTAAAGAGAAGGGTAGAGCGACAATGTAGCTCTAAGGTAAAGCCACGACAGTTTCAGATTGGCGACCTAGTTATGAGGAAGGCTCATCCATACGAGCTGGAGAATAAGCTATCTCCCAAGTGGACCGGACCCTTAAGAATTACCGAAGCTAAGGGCAACGGTTCGTACAACCTAGAGACATTGGAGGGGGGTCCCATCCCACGCAGTTGGAATGCAGCCAACTTAAAATTTTATTTTAGTTGACTTATGTAAGCAGCCATGTAACAATTTAGTTGAAGGGGACACTCTTTTTCCCTCTCGGGGTTTTTTTAACGAGGTCACCCAAATAAAAAAGGGAAAGAAGTTCGAGGAAAAACCTTTGTCTTGATTTCAGTCTTTATCTTTTTCCCTCTCAAAGTGACGACAGGCATCGCCAAGCATACGCGTCGCCAAGAAAGAAGGCGCCGCCAAGAGAAAGCGTCGCCAAGAAGCGCAGAGCGCCGCCAAGAAAGGTGACAGAGGAAAAACGCGCAGAGTATGAAGCGTGTGCAAAGGTAAACAGCGTTAAAGAAATCAAGCATGGCACAGTGGAGTCAAATTTACATGTATGATCGAAAGGAACGGGAGCAAGGTGAATAGGGCAGACATTACAGGCCCAGTGCTCATACAGAAAAAGAAAAAATACAAACGAACCACTCTTCAGTGGCCTTCAGACCTTGGCAGGGAGGAGGACGACGCTTCAGTCTCAGCCCTCAACGCCTGGGTGAGCTGTGACCTCCGCTGGGGGTTTATCTTTGAACCTGCACCAAGGGAAACAAGAGCAGTGAGGGCACCATGAGTTAGACCACGTAGAGATCTAATGAAGGTAAAAAGCAGAAGTTTCTGAGATAGCCACTCGTACATATGTACTTCTCTAGGGTTCTGGCGTTGAACTCCAAACTGATCAGGGTGGCGGAGTCAAAACGCCCCGCCTCAGCCAAAATCCGACACGCAATCTGGTCGTTCGGGCTTAGTTTCTGGAAGGGTTTGGACTTAAGAGCTCGTGCCTCCCTCACCCAGTACAGCGGGAACCCATCCAGGGCGGAAGGCACGATATCAGAACAGCAGATCTTGAAAAACCTACCCTTCCACCCCGTGAAGGAGCTTTGGAAGGGAGTCAGGAGAACCCTACCAGGAACGTTGCTGAGGGTCACCCAGAGGTTGTTCCTTTGACGTTTCACCTCAAAAAAGTGAAGAAAGATATCAACCAAGGGCGCACACCCCAGGAACCCGAACAGTACGTCAAAGGCCTTAACAAAGGCCCAGCTGTTGGGGTACAGTTGGGCTGGTGCAGCGTTGATCTCCGTCAGAAGTTCCCTCTCGAACTTGGAGAAGGGCAGACGTACGCCAACGCTCTGGAACACCACCTGATAGAAGTAAAAGAAAGGAATCCCGTCGTTGGCGCGTTCGTCCCCACACACCGGCTCCCCCAGGGTGCAAGGGAGCACGGTGATGTCATCGTCATGCCTCCTCGCGAAGGCACGGTGATTATAAGAGCACGACTCTCCTTTGTGTTTCCTGATGGCCAGGGTGGAAAGAAGGCACGAGCACTCGTCCAGAAGCTCGCTTGAAGCCCAGGGATACAGATCTTTATGGTTGACCCTGGGGGAAGGAATGTGAGAAGACATGACGGAACAGTGCCGGAAAGAGAGTTGGAGGGTCGAAAGAGGATGGTTCGCTGGAAAGGCGGGGTAATATGTTGGTTAGAGAGGACACCAGAGTGACTCTTCGAGAGGAGGAAGATGGCGTAAGAATGTCGCGAAAGCACAGAGATGATGAAGGCAGTTTCAAGATTTGGAAGAATTAAATATTACGGTTAGAGCGCCAAACGACGCGAATGGGTAAACCATGCAACTAAGCCACGTGGCAGAGAATGAGAGGATGGTCCTGGCACCACTGGTTAACACTCAGAAAACGTCGTATCGACAGAATGCTCAGGGGTACAACACGCCGTCGAGAATAGGTCAGAGACTCAAGAGGTGTCAGAACCTAGTCAAGTGGGGGAACGTCCCATCAGCCATACGAAAAGCGCCACGTGGACGGCACGGGCGAGACCTAGGGTCCCTCGCCACCCCGGGCGTCGACCTGAGCCAAAGTTAGAGCCGACGTCGAAGTAAAGTCAACGGTTTAGCCGCCCCGAACGTCGCCAGTGGAAGGTGCAGATGGCGTTGCCACCATGAGATATCGAGGGCGTCGCCCATACAAGAGGGCGTCGCCAAGAGAGGTGGCGTCGCCAAGAGAGAGGGCGTTTCCAAGAGAAAGCGTAGCCAAAGTAGAAGGTATTACCATTGTGAAACGTTTAAAGGCGTCGTCAATACAAGTATCAACAGCTTCACCTCCCCTATACCCACAGGTAGGAAAGACTGTGGAGGGAGATGAAATCGAAGGAGTCAAAGCTAATCACTAGCGGCGTCGCCTCCCCGATACCCGCAAGTAAGAAAGACTGCGGAGGGAGGCGAGATCGCCAAAGGCTGAGTGAATCGCTGGCAGGGTCGTTCCCCGATACCCATTGATGTGATTCCACTAGCCATATAGAGAATGATTCTTGACATTCTTAGGAATCACCTTGAGCTAGACATTATAGAGGCACTTTTCTTAGAGTTGGATCATTGTTCTAAGACAAAAACTCACCAAAAACTAGTACCAAATCCCAAACTCATTTGGATGCTCCACATATTGTCAAATGTAATCAACAAAGAGAGGTAAAATTGAAAGGACCGAACAGAATTGATTAAGCAAACATATGAACCGAAAAAAAGTGAAATTAAAAGACAAGAACAAAATATAAGTGCTGGAAAAATAGAAAAACCGAACCAAACAACTCAAGAACACAAGACAACATGAACAATTGAAAGAGAAGAAAGGAAGGAGAAGAGAATGCTCATGAAGATGGAAGAATGTTGGATGATCTCGCCACTAGATGTGTGGAATGCTCCTAGATGAGAGTGATGCCGCCACTTGAGGACTCCAATGATCCATCAAGATAAGACTAGAGAAGAAGGCTCCAAAAGCTCTCCAAAGTTCACTCAAAATTTGAGTAGAGTTTTCTTAGATTAATTCCAATCTGAATTTTACAAAGGAAGCACCTCTATTTATAGCCTAAGGTGCTGAAAAATAGGTGGGAAATTTCAAATAAACTCATTTGAAATTCCCACAAAAAACAAGTCACATGGGAGGTGTGACCTTTTTCTACTATGACACCTCCCAAAAACTACACCTACACCACTCTCCTAAGTCACATGGGTAATGTGACTTTATTGTACATTTTCACACTCCTTTATTTAATAACCACACCTCCTAAAACTATACAAGAGTATTTCAAAGCTTGGCCTTGCCCCTCATGGGATGGACTTGGGCTCTTTGGGCTTTGGCCTTCTTGGGCTTTGGGCTTGGGCCTCATCTTTATTTTATGTCTTCTTTTAATTTTGAGAAGACTAGAAGGAAGAACTTCAAATATGAGGGTGGATGTCCTCTTCCTCCATTAATAAAAGCCTCCTTTATTTGATTCTCATCATACTCCTCGAGTTGGAGAGAATTCGTCCACGAATTCTGAATCCCTGCATATAACAAAGTCAGTTTAGTTTTACAATTAAAAGTGGAAGAAAAATGTAAACATGACTTAGCATTTGTAAATAATGGGATTTCAGAAAAGGAGGTTCTATAAATCGACCAAGTTGGAAAAATTTGTTTGGGAATGATGTGATGTTTTGGAAAAAGACCTCTTAAATGGTGACAACCATTAGGAGGTATGAACAAATTATCCCTAACATTTTTTAACCAAGATGGTGGTGAAATAGGAACCTTGGGTAAGGAAAAAGATAAGGAAGGAAAACACCTTGGAGGTAAAAGGATTAGATCCATGTCAACTTGGCCTTCTTTGTCTTTTTCTTTCTTACTTGTGGTAGGTGGGTGAGGTAGGTCTTGTTTTACCTTTTTTATCATTAAGAGTTGCTTTTGTGGACAATGAAGAGCTATGTGCCCAAAACCGAAACATTTAAAACATTTGATATTGGAAGGTTGGGTACGTGACTTAAGATTAGAAGGATTTGTAGTAGAAACTTTCTTTGGAAACATGGTTTGTTTGGAAAAATTGGAAGGACAATTTTGAGTAGACATTTTGTAGGCATCCTTCCTAGAAGAGTTGTAGAAATTATAATCATGAGTATTTTTGAAAGTTGTTTTCAAAAGATAGGATTCTACCTTGATGGCTTGGCGAAACACTTTCTTTAAAGAAGAGTACTCATTTAATTCTACAATTTCTCTAATATCTCTTCTCAAACCACGTACAAACCATTTTAGCTTTGACTCTTCATTAGCATGCATATTCATTTTAGTCAAAGTTGTTTCAAAATCTTTAATGTATTCTTCTACCATCCTATGTCCTTGAGGAAGCCTTTGGAACTTCAACAAGTGTTCCTTCCTAGAAGGAGGAACAAACCTCGCGCGCATACACTCTTTCAAAGCATTCCAAGAAACCACGGGAGGTTTCTTGCGATATATAATGTCCATTACAATTTTATGCCACCATTCTTTGGCATAGCCCAAAAAGGATGAAGAAACTATCCTAAGTTTATCGTCATCTTGGACCCTATACACATGAAAATAATGGTCAACCTTAGTCTCCCAATCTAAATACACATTAGGATCACTATCACCATTAAAACTAGGGACTTTTTTACAAGCAATGTTGAACACTTGGTGATATCTTTGGTCACGGTTATAGCTCTCTTCATGAGAATGATGGTGATGCCTCCTTCTTCTATGTTCTTCTTCACCAAGGACTGAAGCTTTGGAAGGAGAATGCTGTTTGTAAGATGCACCACTTGAATAGCCAGCCATTTTGCAAATAAAAAACAGCAAACACACAAAAACAGCAAACAAGTTAAGAAACAAAATTAGCAAAAACAGTGAGCTTGGCAATGAAATTGCCAAAGTGAATGAGGTAGAAAAAGAGGTCACTCTCAAAGAAATAATGTTCTTGCACCAATCTGATCTTGAGGCCTTGGAATCCTCAAATGAAAGATGTCAAAGCAAGCACACCAATCTCAAAAGCAACCACCACAAAACCAAAGAATCAATAAAGACAAACAAGAAAAGGTATAAGCAAAGAAAGGTATTTGCAAAAGGAATACTATATGTAAGACAAACTCAAAGAGTACGGAATGAAAGACAATCAAGAAAATAAAGAACTCAATGAGAAAGTAGGCACACAAAAGAATACTTAAGGAAAAGCACTAGAGTAGATGAAGAAAACAAAAATTTAGCTACTGGAATTTTTTTTTTTTTTAAATGCAAACTGTGCTTGATATTCACTGATTTAACTGGAATGATGTAGAGCGAACTGGATTATGAAATTTAAACCAAAGAAACTTCAAGATGTTAACTCAATAATGGCACTGGAATCAATTAAAAACAGTAAGCCAATTGAGAGAAATAAATTTTTCAAAATCGCTGCCAGATTACCGTATTTTTTTCGGCAGAATTGTACACTTTTTTTATTTTATTTATCATTTTCTGTGTACTTCGTATTTTTGAATTATTCTTTTTTCTATTCTTTTCTAACACTTTGAATATCTCAAATTCAGAATTTCAGAATTTTCGAGTAAGTAAATCAATTGCAATAAGGAAAAACAGTAAGCATTTTTTTCAGAAACAGAGGAATCCTAATAGGAATAAAAAACAGGATGATGAACTAGCAAAGATATAATAGAAAATGATGTATTGGAACTTGTATAGGTCTAGAATACAAGTATGAACTCAATTCTAAAAAGAAAATGCACAAAGGATCAACATCAATTCAGAAAATTATATGACACCAAAGCAAGAAACAATCAAAACAATAAAAGTACTACTAGAAGTAATGACAAATATGGAATAACATGACTAAGACAAAACTTGACATGATTACAAAATCAAAAGACACATCACAAATTTTAACAACAAGTGAAAGGAAGCTTAAGGTAAACTCTAGGAAGGATAATGCCATTCCAAAAGAGCAACCATACTCATAAGAATTATGAGTGCCATAAACCTTTTCACAAGCACTTGGTGTAAAAGAAAAACAGCAAGAATACTCAATTAAAATTTTAAAACAGAAACTTAAATTGCAAGAAATTAAAGAGCTCTTGAAATAAAGTGCACACAACTCAACAATTAAACAAGAATGAACCTAAGACTCATGATACCACATGATGTGATTCCACTAGCCATATAGAGAATGATTCTTGACATTCTTAGGAATCACCTTGAGCTGGACATTATAGAGGCACTTTTCTTAGAGTTGGATCATTGTTCTAAGACAAGAACTCACCAAAAACTAGTACCAAATCCCAAACTCATTTGGATGCTCCACATATTGTCAAATTGAATCAACAAAGAGAGGTAAAATTGAAAGGACCGAACAGAATTGATTAAGCAAACATATGAACCGAACAAAAGTGAAATTAAAAGACAAGAACAGAATATAAGTGCTGGAAAAACAGAAAAACCGAACCAAACAACTCAAGAACACAAGACAACATGAACAATTGAAAGAGAAGAAAGGAAGGAGAAGAGAATGCTCATGAAGATGGAAGAATGTTGGATGATCTCGCCACTAGAAGTGTGGGATGCTCCTAGATGAGAGTGATGTCGCCACTTGAGGACTCCAATGATCCATCAAGATAAGACTAGAGAAGAAGGCTCCAAAAGCTCTCCAAAGTTCACTCAGAATTTGAGTAGAGTTTTCTTAGATTAATTCGAATCTGAATTTTACAAAGGAAGCACCTCTATTTATAGCCTAAGGTGCTGAAAAATAGGTGGGAAATTTCAAATAAACTCATTTGAAATTCCCACCAAAAACAAGTCACATGGGAGGTGTGACCTTTTTCTACTATGACACCTCCCAAAAACTACACCTGCACCACTCTCCTAAGTCACATGGGTAATGTGACTTTATTTTACATTTTCACACTCCTTTATTTAATAACCACACCTCCTAAAACTATACAAGAGTATTTCAAAGCTTGGCCTTGCCCCTCATGGGATGGACTTGGGCTCTTTGGGCTTTGGCCTTCTTGGGCTTGGGCTTGGGCTTGGGCTTGGGCTTTGGTCTTGGGCCTCATCTTTATTTTATGTGTTCTTTTAATTTTGAGAAGACTAGAAGGAAGAACTTCAAATGTGAGGGTGGATGTCCTCTTCCTCCTTTAATAAAAGCCTCCTTTATTTGATTCTCATCACCCATGGGGTGGAAAGACCGTGGAGGGAACGACCCCTGGAGGGCTTTGAGCTTTCCCAGCGACTAGTGTTTTTAGACACCCTGAGGACGATACGGCGCTACGGTAACAGGCCTCTCCTCAGGCGTGGGCGCCGGGCACCGAGAATCAGGGGACAGGCCGCTTAGGAGTTTGAGACACCCCACGGACGATACGGCGCCGTTAGGCAAGCCTCTCCGTGGGTGTGGGCATTGATGTGTGGCCTTATCCCGAACGTTTGGGGCCTGGAGTATGCCTCAACTTTTGCGTTACAATAACGGCAAAGCCACTGACGCCTTCACGAGGCAGAGGCCTCATAGATAAGAAGGCGGAACAAGCCACGAAGGAACGTGCACGCCATCTCCCCAGTCAGTCCTTGGACCTCCCCTTCTAGTTCCGCAACCCTAGAGTCCTTGGATGTCAACTGTTTATCCAGGAATTCCTTCTCCACGTGGAGCTTGTTAGCCTCGGCTTGGAGAAGGCTCAAGGCTTCGACCTTCGCAGCCAAGGCGTTCTCTCTCTCGCTTAACTTCTGCCTCCAAGCAGCGTCCAGTTCTTCAAATTTTTTCCGCTATACTTCGGAGGCAAGAGCCGCCTCTTGGAGGCCAAGGCTTTGGATTTGGTAGGAAGTGAGCTGGGCCAGCTGATCGACATGCGCCTGTTCAAGTTCGCGCGCGTACGCCTCGGCCCCCACCCTGCCCTCGTGGGCCAGTTTTAGCAAAGGATTGGGAAGCTTCCTCCTTGAGCCCCCAGTTTTGTTTCTCCTCCTTCAACGCTCCCACTTCTTGTCTCAGTTTGCGGAGAGCCTCCCTCCCCTTGATAGCGCTTCGAGCCTGGGTGCGCCACTTGAGTGCCACCGCCAGGAATGCCCCCATATAATAAGGCATGCCTCCCCCCTTGTGAGGATCAGTCGGCGACATTCCCTCAGTGAAACCCTGCGTCAACTCCCTATGGATGGGGCGAGGAATTCGGGGCTTTCGAGAAGTCGAAGCTGGAACTGATGCAGGAGGGGCAGAGCCAGAGGCCTCAGCTGCGTCACGAAGCGGTAACGGCGAGGGCGGGGGAACTGAATCAATCCTTTCCTCTTGTTCCTCGTGGGCTGGTGGAGGTGGAGGTGATGTGGCACTTGGAGGATTGTCCCTGAGAGAACTCCCACCACCGGGAGACGCGACTGTCAAGACAGGGACGCCCGTAGCCCTTCTCTTACTGGAAACCAAGGCGATGCCCGAATCTTCACTGTCAGAATCTACCACCAGCACCCTCTTCCCTTTGTTGGGGCGTGTTGGGGCAGGAGTCGACGCCATGGCCAATGGTACCGCGACAATGGGAGAAGGAGAGGCGGACGGAGGAGGAGTCGGCAGGGACGCGACGGTTGGCACGACAGGGGTGACCGTGTCTCCACCCTCTTTGGCTGACCTTGCCTTCTTCAGGAATTTGGCAAGGGCGAGTCGCCTCGACGAAGTCATCACTGAACCTGCAGCAACGAGAATAACAGAGCAAAGACCAATTCAAATATAGCAGAATGGGAGTATTTGTAGCTAAACGCATGCAGATAGCCATAGGGTTTCAAGCGGAGCAAGCGAGTTCGTATAACCACGACAGTTCATGCAGTATAAACAAGCAGGGGCGGATACCGAAGTAAGTGGAGAGTCCGTGGGCATTGAACTCATTGGCGATGAGCTTGGCAGTATCAAAGACTACCCCAAGCCCCGCCAAGGCTTTGCACACATCCCGATCAGCGGGAGCAAGTTGGTCCAAGGCCAGGGCCTTCATTGTCATGGGCTTGTCCGTCCAGTATAGAGGAAAGCCGTCTAGGGCGGTAGGATCGTGCTTGGCTGCACGTATTTTGAAAAACTTCCCTTTCCACCCTTTGAATGAATTTTGGAAGAGCGTGAGGATGATGCGCCCGACGACGCCAGAGAAGCTCATCCATAGGCTCTTCCCTTGTTTCTTTACCTCGAAAAAATGAAGAAAAACGTCCACGGAAGGAGGGACACCCAGATATCCGCAAAGAATTTGAAACCCCCTTACGAAAGCCCAGCTGTGGGGGTGGAGCTGGGCGGGGGCGGTGTTGATATCGGTGAGCAGCTCCCTCTCGAAGGAAGTGAGAGGTAGACGCAGGCCCACTCTTTTGAGTACCATTTGGTAAAGGAAGAAGAAGGGGTTTCCTCCAGTGTCCCTTGAGTCCCCACAAACGGGTACCCCGGGTTTCACCCGGCATACCAAGACGTGGGAGTCGTGAGTTTTATGGAAAGCGTTGAAGTTGTAAAGCGCGGGGTACCCCCTGTGGGCCTCCACGTCATCAACGGAGTTTAGGGTGGAGCATTCGTCGAGGAGCTCGTCGGGGGCCCAGTCATACTCATCTTTATAGTAAGACCTAGGGAGCAGAGGAGGCACGTTGGTCTTAGTTTTCACCATTGATGCAAGAGCTGAAGAGCAAAAGAGAAAAAGAAAGGGTTCAGAGAAAAAGGGTTTGGAGGAGAAAAGGGGAAAAAATGGAGGAATCCTAGGTGAACCCTACCCACACGAGAGAAAAGAGGAACGAGAGGAACGAAGAAGCACAAGAACGACATCCAAAAAATGCAGTAACATAAACAGTCCCAGGCAGTTCATGCTGTAAAGGGAATCATCAAGGAGAGGAAAAACCGTACCTTTGGGGATCGAAGGGTGTGGAGAGCGGAAGCACAAAAGAGCAAGGGTCGCGAGAGAAGAAATTCGAAGAAGTTGAACAGTGAGGAAAGGCAGAGAAAGTGGATGTAACAGTGGTTTCAAGCGCGGGGTTTAGGTAACTTAAACGTTACACCTGCAACTCAAGGGGTGTTAATTGGGGACCGTTTGATTGCGCCGCGTGTCAAGGGATTGGGCGCTCAAGGGGAGCGCAAGAGGCTCTTAGGGATGACCGCGTGATGAACCACGTGGCACGCGATTAAGCGTGGCCCAAAAAGTGTTGTTTTCCCGTTTCAGAGGATGTCCAATCAGCCATTAAGAGCACCCCAAGGGTTCAGAGAGTGTCACGTCAATGTTTTCAAGGTTGCCACGTCAGAAAGAATGACACATCACCGGGGGCCACGTAGATGGCGTGGGCGTGGGCGAGGCCTTAGTCTTTTCGCTGAAGTCAAGTCATCAGCTTAAGACTGGGGGGCTTGTGTACCGTCCCATACCCGGGCGTTGACGAAGTCAAGGTCAAAGTCAGCGTCGAGGTCAAAGTCAACGTAAGGCGTCGCCCAGGTGGGGTGACGCCAAGCGCAGGCGTCGCCAAGAGGAAGCGTCGCCAAGATAAGGCGTCGCCTAGCAGGGCGTCGCCAAGATAAGGCGTCGCTTAGCAAGGTGTCGCCAAGGTGGAATGACACAAAGGCAAGGTGACCACAGTGCCACTCCCCGACACCCATGGGTAGGAAAGACCATGGAGGGGGCAACGCCGTGGGAAGGCCTCAGACCCCTGATAACCAGGGAATAGTGATAAAGAGAAGGAAAAGGTGGCTTCAAGGCCATAGTGATAGCACCAGGGCAGGCCAGCCTGACTCGTGAAGTACCCCTGCCGCCCCAGAGACGCCTTTGGGACAGATACGACTCAAGGGGAGGGTCACGCCCAGGGTAGCCAGGCGCAGGGTACGAGAGTGATCCAGTCGGTCATCGGTAGTCGATGACGTCAGCAGAAGATGACCACGTGGACCACTCGCAGGGTGACACGTGGACCAGGTAACAGATAGATCGGGGTGAACGTGATCAGTTGTCAGTAACCAAGTGACCACCGACAGATCAGGCGGCAACGAAGTCAGGGGACAGACCACCGAGAACGGTGATCGGTGGTCAGTAACCAAGTGGCCACCAATAGACCAGTTCCCAGATGAACGCCTGGGGGCAGAACGCGAGAAGCAACAGGGCACCGATCAGTCATCGGGTGCATGGTCATCGGGGTCCCGTGTTACACGCAGTTAAACTGGGACTGAGGTTCCCAGCGAGAGCGTTACGCATGGACCTCGCATGAGCACATCTCAGGGAATCGTGCACGAGAGTGGCCTGAGGGAGCTAGTAAACCGGTCAGTGATTGGTGATTCCCTCAACCCATTACGTGCGCGACACCGTGAAGGGTAAGCCGTTACGCAAAGAGCAACGCTTGGTGAGTGTGCCTAGACCAGCCACACCCGGCGTTCTCCTGAGAGTATGCGATTTACCCAGGTGGAAGAAATATCCTAAGTTACTCCGCAAGGGAATAACTTAGGCGCACAAAGAGAAGCGCTAAAGCCCTTCAAGTAGTGACACGTGTATGGTTAGATGTGAGTTGCATACCTCCACGTGTCATCATCTGAGAAGGGCGCGGTCCAGATAAAGGTGCACTCCGTACCACTAAAGGTACAGACAAGCGCAGCCAAGCGCAGAGATGCGCAGACACTCACAACACTCTACTGATTCTGGAGGTACGTTGTCGCAAAAAAGCATAACAGGGTTCTGACACATGCCAGGAAGCATAACAAAATTCTGTTAGGCCCAGATACAGGCAGTTGCATAAAACAGAATCAGGGAGGGAGAACAAAAAAAGGAGAACAAGAGTTTTCACACACACTACTAGTTTTTTCTCATTGGTGGTTCTGTGATCTAACTTGATCGTCGGAGTGCAAACGGCCGCTAGAGGCGCCGTCTGTGTGTTTTGCAGGTCGCGTTTGGAGATCCTAGAGAAGGTTCTGAGGGTGATTTTGCAGATAACACAGTCGCGTAGACGGGGCAGAGAGAGCTACGAAGCGATTCCTCCACGTTTGAGTTGTAGGCAGGATCAGAGAGGAAGGCAGATACGCTCTCAAAGTGAGTGACTAGATGATTGGGGGCATGAGTTGGCACCCAAAAGAGTCACCCCTTGCGCAGTAACACTCCCAAGCAGGAGGACTCACACGTAGAAACGTCCCCAGATGGGCAGAAACGTCCCCAGGTGGGGTCATGGCGTTGTGAGGCCCTCCACGTGTACGACAGCCAGGCCAGAATAGAAACACCATCTAGTCAGGTACCAAGTAATTTAAGTCATTTAATACAGTTTTCCGTTTAGAGCGTTTAAGGTACTATAAATGCTCTCGAACGTTTCGAACGTCTTAAATGCGCTGAGCGTTTTTATAATTAAATGCGCTTTAAGGCGCTTTGAATGCGTGAGGAGCTTGAATAGCGCTTTGAATGTTGAGAACGGGGTTCGAGCTTTTGGCAAATTTCCCAGAAACTCTCTAGTTGCTTGCTCGAGCCTTGAGGTTACGCACAAGGGACTAGGGAAAGATTTTTGCTAGAAGGAGAAATTTACACTAGACACAGTTTCCTTTTGACCACCTTCAGAGTGCCACACGCGGTGCTCCGATACGGAGGTGCATAGTTTTTGGTGTTTCTTGCTGGCTGACTTGAGCGTCGGAGTGCAAACGGCCGCTAGGGCGCCCTTTTGTCCTTCTTTGCAGGATTACACAGGTAACCAGTGGGAAGGAGTCCCTAGCTGACGATCGAGGCCGCGCACGAAGACGTCCCAGGTCAACCGGACAAAACAATGACCGATCTACCTATCCAGAAGGTGCTGAAGAAGCCAGATGTAGCCGGGAGAATGGTGAAGTGGGCCGTAGAGCTGTCTGAGTTTGATATCAGGTACGAGCCTCGAGGACCGATCAAGGGGCAGGTGTTTGCGGACTTCGTCGTCGAGTTGTCATCAGGCGTTACACCTTCGGAGGGTTTGGACTTTCGCTGGGTCTTATCAGTGGATGATTCCTCCAATCAACAAGGGAGTGGCGCTGGAGTAATCCTAGAAGACCTAAACGGAGTGCTGATCGAGCAATCTGTGCATTGCGCCTTCAAGGCTAGCAACAACCAGGCGGAGTACGAAGCCTTGATTGCTGGAATGTTGCTAGCAAGAGAGATGGGAGCAAATACTTTGATGGTCAGGGGAGCAGATGAGTCATTGAGAAAGCCACCCAGGGGGGGTGATCGGTCATCAGGGGACGGCGGTCAGAGAGGATGCGCGATCAGCGCCTAGATAAGCGCCTGGAAGCAGAGGGCGTGGCGCTATGGTGCACCGATCAGTCATCCGGTGTGGGCGATGGTCATCGTGTTTTCGTGTTGCACGCGGTTAAGCTGGGAACGAGGGGTGATTCCCAGCGAGAGCGCTGCATACGACCCTTGTGTGGCAGAGTATCAGAGAAAGGAGAAGTTATGTGCTTTGTAGTGCCGTGCGCGAGAGTGGCCTAAGAGAGCTAGTAAGCCAGTCGGTGATCGGTGTTCTCTTAACCCATAACATGCATGGTGCAAAGCAGAGGTGATCGTTCACATAGTAGGTGATGCATAGTGCGTGCGCTTAGCCAAGCCACACTTGGTATTCACGCTGAGGTTGCACGAGACGCCTAGGGGGAGAAACGCGCTAAGATACTTCATACACGGATAACTTAGACGCGCAACAGAGTATATAAAGGCATTCCGCGCTCATGCAGAGGGGGTAAGATTCCTTCTTGCAAGTTACTAGTTTACACAGAGAGAGAGAGAGAATCACAGAGTGCACACGAGTCTCGCTGAGATTCCTAGTTCTTAGTTCTTCGGTAATTTTGCAAGGCTGACTTGAGCGTCGGAGTGCAATCGGCCGCTAGAGGCGCCGTTTGGTGTGTTTCGCAGGTTTGCTTGGAGTTCTTGTGGAGTGCTTGGAGCGTTCTTGCGGAAGACAGAGTTTGACGTGGCGAATCCTTCGATGTTCGAATCCCCTGCGAGAGCAATTTCCATGTCCATATGAACTCCTTAAACATGTCTTAGGCCTTTTCTTGCAATTCTATTCGGTGTTTTAGCTTCATTTGTTGTTTTGTTCGGTTCATCTTCTTCATTGCTAAATATAATCGGTTCATCTTCTTTTTCTAAGACTTTGTTCGGTTCATTTCACTTTTAAGGCAATTTAATCGGTCCATTTCAATTCTTATACATTTTAATCAGTTCAATTGACAAGAAATGGGCTTCCATATGAGTTTTGGTGTATTGGTGCAAGTTTTGGTGAGTTCTTGAAACATAGAACATTGATCCATTTCTATAAAAGTGCCTATTCAATCTCCAACTTAAGTTGATTCCATAAAATGTCAAAGAATCATCTATATCTTGTTATTGGAATCATATCACCTGGCATGCGCAGGCTAGGGCTACAGCTGTCGAAGCCTCTGCCTTCCAAGCACTGGAGAAAGAGGTTGCCTTTTGAAGGAGGAGAAGGAAAGGCTAGCCACTCACTGGGGGCATCAAGAGGATGCCTACAAGACCTCTCTGAGGGTGGCTCAGAAGGCGAAGGAGGAGGCTAACAGACGGCTGCATGAGGTGTCGCAAGCCAATGCTGAGCTCCTCAATCAGGTGGTGCCCCTCCGAGTAAAAATCGTCGATCTTGAGGAGGTAGCCGAAACCTCTAAGGCGCAGCAGAAGAAACTTGAGAACCAATGCATTGATCAGGAGCAAACACTGGGGAAAACCGAAGCTGCGCTCGAGGGAAAGACTAGTGAATGCTCCCGACTAGCCGCCGAGAACGCCACCCTCCAAGCCAAAGTCCAGGATTTGATGGCTGCTTTGGCCTCCAAAGAACAAGAGATGACCACTCCGGCAGCAAGCTTCAAGGATGCAGAGGAAAAGCTGAACGAGGAGGCTGCTACTGGGTTCGCCGATGGGTTCGCAGAGGCTCTTGTCCAAGCAACCTGTGCCAACCTTGGCATCGACGTCTCTGGGTGCAGCACTCTGAATGAAGTGGTCGACGGAAAAATTGTGCCTTTGGAGGCCTCTGAGGAATAGCCTCTTTTTGTAATAGCAGATGTACCGTCCCGTATCCGGGCGTTGACTAAGTCAAGGTCAAAGTCAACGACTGGAGAGTCAAAGTCAACGCAAGGCGTCGCCTAGGTGGAGAGACGCCAAGCGCCAGCATCGCCAAGAGGAAGCGTCGCCAGGACAAGGCGTCGCCTAGCTGATGGCGTCGCCCAACCAGGGCGTCGCCAGATCAAACAGTGCTAAAGCAAGGCAATCACGGTGTGGTTCCCCGATACCCATGGGTAGGAAAGACCATGGAGGGAGCAACGCCGTGGGGAGGCCTCAGGTCCCGATAACCCGGGGCAGTGATAAAGAGAAGGAAAAGGTGGCTTCAAGGCCATATTAATAGTACCAGAGTAGGGCAGCCTGACTCGTGAAGTACTCCTGCCGCCCCAGAGACGCCTGTGGGACAGATACGACTCAAGAGGAAGGTCACGCCCAGGGTAGCCGGGTGCAGGGTACAAGAGGAAGGCAGGTACGCTCTCAAAGTAAGTGACTAGATAATTGGGGGCATGAGTTGGCACCCAAAAAGTCACCCCTAGCGCAGTAGCACTCCCAAGCAGGAGGACTCACACGTAGAAACGTCCCCAGATGGGCAGAAACGCCCCCAGATGGGGTCACGGCGTCGTGAGGACCTCCACGTGTACGACTGCCATGCCAGAATAGAAACACCCTTTAGTCAGGTGCCAGGTAATTAAAGTCATTCAATACAGTTTCCCTTTCGAGCATTCAGGTGTTATAATGGCTCCCAAGCGTTTCAACGTCTTAAATGCGCTACGTTTTCTAATTAAATACGCTGATTGAGTGCGTTACATTTGTAATTAAAGGCGCTTTAAGGCGCTTTAAATGCTTGGGTAGTTTAAATAGCGTGGAGAATGTTGGAAAGAGGGTTCGAACTTTTGGCAAATTGACCAGAACTCTCTAGTTGCTTGCTCGTGCTTCAAGGTTACGAACAAGGGACTGGGGAATATTTTTGCCTGAGAGAGAGAACACAGACACACAATACACAGTTATTTCTTACCACCTTCAGAGTGCCACACGCGGTGCTCAGAGACGGAGGTGAATAGTTTTGGTGTTTCTTGCTGGCTGACTTGAGCGTCGGAGTGCAAACGGCCGCTAGGGCGCCTCTTTGTCCTCTTTTTTGCAGGAATCCACAGGTAATCAGTGGGAAGGAGTCCCTAGCTGACGGTTGAGGTCGCGCACGAAGACGTCCTGGTCAACCGGACGGAACAACAGCGAACATTATTTGTACTTATCTGTAATTATAACTCTTGATTTTTGCTTGAATGCCTATTTACTTCGTCTTCGCATACTCGTGTACCTTTAGCTTCTTTTGCACCTTTGTCTGCTTCTGCTTTCTTTACTATATCGAGTGTGTTACCCTTGATACATCTCTTCATCGCGTTCGACTTTAACTCTTTAGGTAGCACGTGACCTTCTCCCTTACCCTTCCCTTCTGAGTCGCGATGCATACCCTTCTCCTGATCTTTTCACTTAGAACTCCACTCGGCCTTTCTATTTGCGAGGAATCTTCCTCATGAAGGCGTCGCCTGCCTCGTCATTTGCCCAAAGGCAAAAGAGTATTTGATCTCTTCTATGGCTTCAACATCGCTCGAACGCGCCGAGGGCGTATGTGTTCATCTAGGGCCTCGACGTCGCTCGAGGGCGAGGGAAGACTTTATTTGTTCATCTCTGGTGCCTCACGTCACTCGAGGGTGAGTAGGTGATATGATTCCAATAGCAAGATATAGATGATTCTTTGACATTTTATGGAATCAAGTTGAGTTGGAGAATGAATAGGCACTTTTAATAGAAATGGATCAATGTTCTATGCTTCAATAACTCACCAAAACTTGAACCAAACACTAAACTCACATGGAAGACCCATTTCTTGCCAATTGAACCGATTAAAAGAGATAAGAAAGCAAAAGAACCGTTTAAATTGCTTGAAAACTGAAATGCACCGAACAAAACAATAGGAAATGAAGAAGAACCAAACGAATCCAGAAAAAGAGAAGAAGAATCGAACTAAAACAAGAATTAAGCTAAAGTACCGAATGAAAAAGCAAGAATAGAAACCTAAGACATGTTTTATCTTTGTATGAACATGGAGATGAAATGAAAAGATGGAGAAGAGAGGAACTTATGTGAATGAAGAGCTTGGTTGATGGACACGCCACTTGAAGTGTGAAAGCTCCAAGATAAGTGTGTAATGCCGCCACTGGAGAGAACCAAGGCACTCAAGATGAGACTAGGAAGAGGAGAAGACAAGTTCTCACACACTCAATCACCAATTTGGGAGAGTTTTGCTACTTCAAACATCAATTATGAATTTAGAAAGACCTAAGCCCTTCTTTTATAGGAGCAAGGGCCGGTCATGATGCTACAAAGCTTGTACCACAAGCTACCCAAAAGTCTCCTAAGCTAACGCCTATAGTTACTTATGAAAAGTCACCTTCTAGAAAATTCTAAACTAATACCTAAAGATGCTTTATGTACCGCCCTGGTAGTCGGAAGTGATGACGTGGCATCGAGCTATTATATAGGCGTGTTGAACGAGACACCTGGCTGGCAGAAAGGAAGGAAGTCGGGAGGCTCGTGTAGTCGCCAGTTATTAAGTTGGCGTGCTCCGATGTCTAGCATTCTTACACCGGCGGTCACCGGGTTTGAGATGAAGTCGCCAGATGTGAACCCAGGCGACAGATCGCCGAAACGAGGACATCGCCGGAGATGAAGTCAAATAGTCATTTCCTAGCTAGCCAGAGGATGAGCTCGGGAGACAGCTTACCTGAACATACACGGTGAAGCAAGTGAAGTAGATCATGAAGGCGGTCGGCGAGACCACAGGGAAGGTGTGTACGAAGGCACCCGAACTTGTCACCCAAAAGAGATCACGCTCCAAGGCAGCTATACACTGAGTTGTGTCATGCATAAGTAACTTAGCCAAAAACCTGTAGAGTAAGAAGTGGCGCCCAAGTCAAGGATGCTCCAGATGATGACACGTGTACAGCTGGATGCGAGCCACGTGTCCAGATGTGTAACTGTCTGGAGAGAGAAAGTGCGCAGGTATATAAGAGATTCTAACGAACTTCTGAGGTACGCACGTTCATATTACTTCTTTACGCTTGCGAGTTTTGAGTACGCTGAGAGAGAACTTTGCACGGTTCCTTAGAGTTCTTGAGTTTCTCTTAGTATTTGGTGGTTCAGTCGCTGACTTGGGCGTCGGAGCGTGATCGGCCGCAGCGGCGCCGTTCTGTCTTTTGCAGGTTCTTGAGGTGGATCGCAGCGAAGGACGGAGGCTAACACGGCGCAGAAGTCGATCTAGATTTGACGAGGCAAGGCTCCAGCGTCTTGGTCAACAGGCAGGATCACTTTACAAAAGAGGTTTCTTTAGGTTTCCCTCCTAGCACCTACCTAAACATTATTCTATATTATTTACAAATTTATACAAAAGAAACTATAAAGAGAGACATTAATTGAAGCCTATTCTTGAAAGCTTGTAGACTTCTTTGGCTTTAGGCTTGGTCCTCTCTTTATTTTATGTCTTCTTTAAATTTTGAGAAGACTAGAAGGAAGAACTTCAAATGTGTGGGTGAATAACCTCTTCCTTCATTAATAAAAGCCTCTCCTATGTGATCTCCATCAGGAGGACTTATCTGTTCTATGGCCTCATCATCGCTCAAAGGCGCCATGGGCTTATCTCACCTGCACTGGATGTCCACGCTCAAGGAGAGACCTGCTCTGGGTGTCCTCAGCGTGTCTAAACACCCGGGGAAAAAATCGCGCTTTGGTACCCACGCCCATGAAGAGGCCTATACGACAGCGCCGTATCATCCATGGGGTGTCTAAAATACCAAGGCAACCTAGCCCTTGATGCCCACGCTCGAAGGAAACGCCCCCTGCCACTTCCTCGCGAGGTGTCTAAACATCAGGCACCGGGGCTAGCTATTCATACCTGAGGAGGGGGCGTCCCGAAGGAATCCCTTAACCCCTGCTTAGGGACTAGGCACCCGGATTTCAACTTATATCATAACATCTGACCCCGAGGCTAGCTATTCATACTTGAGGAGGGAGCGTCTCGAAAGAATCCCTTAACCCCTGCTCACGGACTAGGCACCCGGATTTCAACTTATATCTCAACGTACCTCTCGTCTTGTTCCATGGGTACGAGCATGCACTCCAGCTACTTGCCCTGAACTTGACGTTTGCTTCCTCATCTGGCGATGCCTCATCTTGGCGACGCCTCATCCTGACGACGCCTCACCTTGGCGATGACTCACCTAGGCGACGCCTCACCCTGGCGACGCCTCATCTTGGCAACGCCTCCTCCTGGCGAAGCCCACGCCTAGCGATACCTCGATTTTTGACTTGAGTTTCTTTAATCTTTGATCTTACATCGCGCGAGAGGGAAAAACTGAGACATAGTTTTCTTGAACCTCTTTTCCTTTATTCGGGTGACCTCATTAAAAAACCCCTTAGTGGGAAAAAGAGTGTTCCCGATACAATTCAACTGAAATAAAACTTTAAATTTGCCGCATTCCAGCTGCGTGGGATGGTGCTCCCTTCTAGAGTCTCTAGATTGTACGAACCGTTTCCCTTGGCTTTGGTTACTCTGAAGGTCCGGTCCACTTGGGAGACAACTTGTTCTCCAACTCGTAAGGATGAGCCTTCCTCATGACCAGGTCGCCAACTTGGAACTACTGCAACTTCACCTTAGAGCTGTACTGATGCTCTACTCTTTTCTTCACAGCTTCAACCTTTATCCTTGCTTCCTCTCTGGCCTCGTCCAATAGGTTTATATTTACCCTTCTTTCCTCATTGGATTCTTATGCCACAAAGCTTAGAAAACGTGGAAAACTCTCGTGAATCTCTATTGGGATCATGGCGTCTGACCCGTATACTAGGCTGAATGGCGTCTCCATGGTGGAAGATTGAGGCGTGGTGTGGTAAGCCCACACGATCCTTGGTACTTCTGATGCCCACGCCCCTTTAGCCTTCTCAATCCTTCGCTTCAATCCCCTCAGCAAAACTCTATTTGCTGACTCCACCTGTCCATTCGTCTGGGGGTGTTCGAATGATGCGAACACCTGCTTGATTCCCAATTCTGCACACAGCTTCCCCAACTGTTGGCTCGCAAACTGAGTGCTATTATCTGAGATGAGACGCATTGGCACCCCAAAACGACACACAATGTTCTTCCAAACGAAGTGTTGTACCTTGTGTGCAGTGATCTGTGCCACTGGTTCTGCCTCTATCCACTTCATAAAGTATTCGATGACGACTATTAAATACTTCATCTGCCTTATCGCCAGAGGGAAAGGCCCTAGAATATCAATTCCCCAAGTGTGGAAGGGCCATGGGCTGTATATCGATCTCAACTCCTCTTGGGGTGCCTTATGCCAGTGTGCATGCATCTGGCATTGCTTGCATTGTTGGCCATATCTTACACACATCTTCCCTCACTGATGGCCAATAAAACCCTACGCAAATCACCTTGGAAGCTAATGATCTTCCCCCCACGTGGCTTTCGCAAATCCGTTCGTGGAGCTCCGACATGATCCTCGTGCACTCATCGCCACTCACACATGTCAGAATTGGGTGCGTGAACCCATGCCTAAATAGCACTCCATCGACGAGGGTGTACCTTGCAGAGTTCTTCTTTATCTTCTTCCCTTCTCCAGGCTCTGCTGGGAGAATTCCATCTGCAATGTATCGCCTATAAGGCGTCATCCACATGTCGCCTTCCTCCAAGGCGCAAACATGCACGCCCTTCTCTCCTTCGGGCGAGGCCACGTAGGTGCTGATGTGGGGTGCCCTCGCTGTATCTTGAATCAATGAGCGATGGCTCCTTAGTCTTCCTCTTGCTGTGCTAATGTGAAGGACATCCACCCTGTTGTCCGCTATGAACTTTCGCGGCGTTTTGAGCGTCTCTTGGATGACTGTCCTCTACCTTCCCCCCTTGCCCGAGCTGGCCAGTTTGGCGAGCAGGTCAGCTCTGGCATTTTTATCTCTAGGGACATGCACCAGCTCAAACGTAGTGAAGGCTCCCTTCAACATTTCGACGTACCTTAAGTATGCAGCCATCTGCGAATCCTTCGCCTGGTACTCCCCTGTTACTTGTCCTGTGACCAACAGGGAGTCACTCTACGCCACGAGGCTTTGAGCGCCCATTTCTTTGGCCAAAAGCATCCGAGCAATCAGCGCCTCGTACTCCGCTTGGTTGTTGCTCGCTTTGAAGGCGAAGCGTAAGGCTTGCTCGATCAACACTCTGTTAGGCCCCTCCAAGATTATTCCAGCGCCTCTCCCCTACTGGTTGGAGGACCCATCCACTGAGAGCATCCACTGTGACCCTAAGTCCACCTCCTGAAGGTCTCCTCCTGGTGATAGCTCTGCCACGAAATTTGCATAGACTTGCCCTTTGATGGACCCCCTGGGCTCATACTGGATGTCAAACTCTGACAGCTCCACTGCCCAGCGAACCATCCTCCTGGCTACATCCGACTTCTGCAGTACTTTCTGGATGGGGAGATTCGTCATCACCACTACTGTGAAACTGTGAAAATAATGGCGGAGCCTTCTGGCTGAGAACACCACTGCTAATGCCGCCTTCGTGTGGTGGAGGCTCATCGTTTCTCGCCTGAGATGCTGCGAGATCCACTTGCATGCGCTCTTGCTCCGCTTTCGATGCTGCCATTGCTTCTTGCAATCCCTGCATCATACCCATGAGTTGTTGCATGGTCATCTCTTCACTCCTAGCACGTGCGGGTCTCATTTTTTATGGACACCTTCCCGATTCGCGTGCAACTTGAGAATTGGAACTGGTGAACTGTTCTTGTGATGGGACTGACGTTTTAAATCGGCCCCACGGTCGGCGCCAAATGTTCTCGCCGGTTGACCGGATGCGTCTTCGTGCGTGTCTTATCCTCGCGAGCTAGGTCACCTTCGTTCTGCTCCGTCTGTGAGTACCTGAAAAGAAGTGGACAAAGGGGCGCCCTCGCGGTCGTTTGGACTCCGACGATCAAGTCAGCTAGCGAGAAACATCAAAGGGACGCACCTCCGTATCGGAACACCGTGACTGGATGTTCTGAAGGTGGTCCAAAAAACTGAGTGACTGTATAACCAGTGCTTTTCTGCCCTAACTGCCTGTGTGTACAGTGGGTGCGCTAACAAGACAACTAGGGTTTTCTCTCTCTGTGTGTAAATTGTGAGAATTAGGTCAAAAATTGAATCCCCGTCTCAAACGCCTAAAGCCCCTCTTAAACACCTCCAACATTCAAAGCGTCTTAAAGCGCATTTAAAGCGTATAAAAACGTTCAACGCGTTTAAAACGTTTAAAGCATTTAAAGTGCTTTAAAGCGTTCGGAACATAACCTAAATTAATGCGTACCTTAGCAAACTTTCAGGAAAACTGATATGCCATGATGTTTCAATGCTTTCTGCTATGTGTTCTTCTGACTTGATCGCTATTCTTCGTGGAGGGCCTTATAGCATCGTACCCCAACTTAGGGATAATCCATCATGTAAGTCCTCCTTCTTGGAGTGCATCTGAGGCAAAGGTGGTGATGGAGATCAAGCTCAAGTGGACATGGAGGCCAATCAACAAGATCAAGAAGAGGTAGAGGCACAAATGGAGGATGCCCATGGAGGTCAAAGCCCACCTCAAAGGCTTACAAGAAGCATGTTCAAAGCTTTAGGAGCTAAGGGACAATTATTTTCTCTTTTTGTAATTTCTTTGGTTGAAGGTGCTTAGAGGGAAACATTAGAAACCTCTATTGTTATAGCATCTTTTAGGCTTTAGTTAGGAACTTTAGGAGGGGGGTGCGTTAGTAGATAGGTGTAGGAGTAGAATAGGAGGTGCCAAAGTGCAGGAAGAGGTCACACCTTCCTCATGCTTTGTCTTTGGCGCCGGTTGTAGAAACTTTTTAGGAGGGAGTTTTTGAATTTGTGTAGCTTGCATTTCAGCACCTTAGGCTATAAATAGAGGTGCTCCCTTCGTAAAATTCAGATTGGAATTTAGAGTAAAGAAACTATACTCAAATTTTGAGTGAGCATTGGAGAGCTTTTGAGCCTTCTTCTCTAGTCATATCTTGATGGATCCATGGTGTCCTCAAGTGGCGGCAACACACTAATCTTGGAGCAGCCATACTTCGAGTGGCGTGATCAATCACCATCTCTTCCATCTCCATAAGTGTTCTTTTCTCTAGCTTTGTGTCTTCTTCTTTTTCATGTCTAGTATGATTGTTCTTGCCTTTTTTGGTTCGACTATTTACATATTCCAGCAAGCTGTTCTTCCTTTGTTTGATTTGGTTCGGTGTGTTTAATTTCCAGCACTTCTATTTCAGTTTGTTTATCTTTTGCTCCTTTCTTTTCAATTCAATTTGATCAAACTGGAACTTCCATATGAGTTTTGGATTTGGTGCTAGTTTTCGTGAGTTCTTGACTTAGAACATTGATCCAATTCTAAGAAAAGTGCCTAACTAATGTCCAACTCAAGTTGATTCCTAAAAAGATCAAGAATCTTTCTCTTCTATGCTATTGGAAGGTGGTGACTTTCTGGGTGCCAACTCATGCGCCCCACTCTCTAGTTACTTGCCCTGGAAGTGTATCTACCTTTCTCTCGCACGATACACGTGGTTCTGCCCTGGGCGTGGCCCTCTCATGGGTCGTATCTGTCCCAGGGTCTCCCAGCGGTGGCATGGGTACTTTACGAGTTAGGTTACTCCCTACTGGTACTAGAACTATGCCCTTGAAGCCACCTTTCTCTTTTCCTTGTTACTGCTCTGAGGTACTGAGGCCTGTCGCGGTGTCGCCCCCTCCACGGTCTTCCCTACCCATGGGTATCAGGGGGTGGCACCGTCGATGCCTTAACTTTGGCGACGCCTACACCAGGCGACGCCTCATCTTGGCGACGCCTCACCTTGTCGACGCCTCACCTTTGATGTGATTCCACTAGCACAATTAGAATAATTCTTGACATTCTTAGGAATCATCTTGAGTCGGATATGAGATAGGTACTTTATCATAGAATTGGATCAAGGTTCTATGAACAAGAACTCACCAAAACTAGTACCAAAACCCAAACTCATATGGAAGTTCCACATATTGTCAAATTGAACCGATTGAAATGGAAGGAAAAGCAATTGGACCGAACAAAATGGCATAAAACTGAAATGTACCGAACATAAAAGCTAGAAAATGAAAAATAAGCAAGAATGAATCGGCAGAAATATATAACCGAAGCAAAAACAGCAAGAACACCAAAGAAACCGAACAAAATTTCAAAGGAAATGTTCCGTCCGGTTGACCGGGACGTCTTCATGCGCGACCTCAACCGTCAGCTAGGGACTCCTTCCCACTGATTGCCTGTGGATTCTTGCAAAAAAAAAAGGACAGAGTGGCGCCCTAGCGGCCGTTTGCACTCCAACGCTCAAGTCAGCCAGCAAGAAACACCAAAACTGTGTATGGCACTCTGAAGGTGGTAAAAGATAACTGTGTATTGTCTGTGTGTGTTCCCCAGTCCCTTGTTCGTAACCTTGAAGCACGAGCAAGCAACTAGAGAGTTCTCGTAAATTTGCCAAAAGTTCCAACCCTCTTTCCAACATTCTCCGCGCTATTTAAACTACCCAAGCATTTAAAGCGCCTTAAAGCACCTTTAATTACAAATGTAACGCACTCAATCAGCGTATTTAATTAGAAAACGTAGCGCATTTAAGACGTTGAAACGCTTGGGAGCCATTATAACACCTGAATGCTCGAAAGGGAAACTGTATTGAATGACTTTAATTACCTGGCACCTGACTAAAGGGCGTTTCTATTCTGGCATGGCTGTCGTACACGTGGAGGGCCTCACAACGCCGTGACCCCATCTGGGGGCGTTTCTGCCCACCTAGGGACGTTTCTGCATGTGAGTCCTCCTGCTTGGGAGTGCTACTGTGCTAGGGGTGACTTTTTGGGTGCCAACTCATGCCCCCAATTATCTAGTCACTTACTTTGAGAGCGTATCTGCCTTCCTCTTGTACCCTGCACCCGGTTGCCCTGGGCGTGACTTTCCTCTTGAGTCGTATCTGTCCCACAGGCGTCTCTGGGGCGGCAGGAGCACTTCACGAGTCGGGCTGCCCTACACTGGTACTATTGCTATGGCCTTGAAGCCACCTTTTCCTTCTCTTTATCACTGCCCCGGGTTATCGGGACCTGAGGCCTCCCCACGGCGTCGCTCCCTCCATGGTCTTTCCTACCCATGGGTATCGGGGAACCAAACCGTGATTGCCTTGCTTTAGCACTGTTTGATCTGGCGACGCCCTGGTCGGGCGACGGCATCACCTAGGCGACGCCTTGTCCTGGCGACGCTTCCTCTTGGCGATGCTGGCACTTGGCGTTTCTCCACCTAGGCGACGCCTTACGTTGACTTTGACCCTCCAGTCGTTGACTTTGACCCTTCAGCCGTTGACTTTGACCTTGACTTAGTCAACGCCCGGATACGGGACGGTACACAAGCCCCCCAGTCTTAAGCTGAAGACTTGTCTTCAGCGTAAAGACTAAAGCCTCGCCCACGCCGTCCACGTGCCATCCTGATGACGTGTCATTCCCTGCTGACTCAACAAGTCTCGAATTGTTGACGTGACGCTCTCTGAACCCTAGGAGCGCTCTTACTGACTGATCGGACCTCCTCTGAAATGATGATAATAACACCTTTTGGGGCTACCCTTGATCGCGCGCCACGTGGCCCATCTCACGGCCAACCTCTAGAGACCCTTGCGCTTCCCTGAGGCGATTGATCCTTTGACACGTGGTACGATCTCACGGCCCTCAGTTAGCGCCTCTTGAGTTGCGAAATGTAACGTTTAACTTACTCCAAACCCCACGCTCACCCTACTGTTACATTCATTCTCTCTGCATCTCCGCACTGTTCATCGCCTTCAAAACCCTTTTTCTCTGCAATTGCGATTCTCTCCTTCCTGCGCTCCTCTACTGCCTCCATTCCAATAGCAAAGGTACGATTTCGAGTACTCACGACTCTTCCCTTTCGTCGCATTATAGGATTTATTGAACTGCCTGGGACTGTTGTTATTCATGCATTACTGCGTTTCTCCACTTTTTCTTCCTCCTCTGAGTTTTCTCGCGTGGGTGATGTTTCCTGGGGCTCTTTCCCCTTCCTGCCATGCTACACTTGCTAAACCCTTTTTCTTCTCTTCTTTCTCCAACTATTTGTTTACACCATGACGCGCGCGAACGCGGAGCCTGATTCCTCCCCCACGACCCCCAAGTCCAACTACAAAGCCTTCTACCCCTGGGCCCCCGACGAGCTCCTGAGCGAATGCACCAGCCTGACTTCCTTCCAGGACCTGGAAGCTCACCGTGGGGATCCCCATTTGTACAATTTTAACGCCTTTTGCCGCACACACGACGCCCATATATCCGTCCGTCCCGGTAGGCCTGGGGAACCTGTTTGTTTGGACGACAGACCTAGGAAGGGGAAACCCTTCTTCTTCATGTACCATACCGTGTTCAAACGCGTAGGAGTGCGTCTCCCGTTCACCCCCTTTGAACGGGAACTCCTCACTGAAATCAATACTGCCCCCGCCCAGCTCCATCCCAACAGCTGGGCATTCGTGAGGGGTTTTCAAATTCTTTGTGGACACCTGGGTATCCCTCCTTCTGTAGATGTCTTCCTGCATTTCTTTTAGGTGAAGAAGCAGGGGAAGAGCTTCTGGGTAAGCTTTTCCGGGATCGCGGGCAGGATCCTCCTCTCCCTCTTCCAAAATTCTTACAAGAACTGGAAAGGGAAGTTCTTCAGGGTGTGCAGCGCTATGCACGATCCCACAGCTTTGGATGGCTTCCCCCTTTACTGGACGGAGCGCCCTAAACTGCTCAGGGCCAAAACCCTGGAGGAGCTATCTCCCGCCGATAGGGAGGTAAGCAAAGCCTTGGCCGGGTTGGGGATCGTTTTTGATACCTTGAAGCTGGTCGCTAGCGAGTACAATGCTCACGCCCTGACTACCTACAATCCTCCACCCTTGCTGCCGGTCCGGTTCCCCCACCGACTCTGTCACCGCCTCCTCCGATCACCGCTGAGGCTCCCCTTAGTTCACCTCCGTCATCTCCGCACAGCCTCGCAGCACTTCAGATTCCCCGCTCTCCTCTACCCATCGCCGCTGTTCCTCTAGCCGCGGCCTCGTCGCCGGCTCCAACCCCCCTTGACAAAGGGAAACGGGTTTTGGAGATTCTATCAGATGATGAGGACTCAGAAGGCGTGGCACCCTTCAGAAGAAGAAAATCTGCGCGGGTTCCTCTTTTGGTAGAGGCGTCGCCCCAGGGAGGGAACCCCTTCATGGACAACCCCCCAAGTGCGACCTCACTCCCTCCCATGACACTCTAAGAGGAAGGGGGCGAAGGCGCCGAATCTGCCCCGCCTCCGCCGCCGACAGAAGCTGTTGCTTCCCCTGCTCCCGTCGCTGCCGCCCCCGATTTCATCGCCATCCCTCCTCCGATTATGCATCTAATGAGGGGCTTCAGTGGCGGGACTCTGCCAGAGGGCACCGACAGGAAGGAAGGCATGCCTTTCTACTTGGGGGCCTTCTTGGCGGTGGCCCTTGAATGGCGCGCCTAGGCCAGAAACGCGGTCATGCAAGCTCAAACTCTCCAGGCCTTGGAAACAAAGGCGACTACTCTGGAGGAGGAAATGAGGACCCTGGGGCGCCAGAACGAAACCTACCAAACCTCTCTGAAGCAAGCGCAAGAGTCAAAAGCAGAAACTGAGAGGCAACTGGCAGAGGCATTGGAGCTCCAGGCTGGCTTTTATACTCGTGAAGTCGCCCTCAAAGTCCAGGTAACGGGCCTTCAGGAATTGCTCAAAGCTGATGCAGAAATTCAAAAGGACCTGAAGGACCGTTGCCGTGAGCAGGCTGACAAGACGGAGCGGATGGAGGGGGAAATGGCCACCCAGGCCAAAGCTATGGACCTTCTTCGGGCTGACTACGACAAACTACAGGTCGAGGTCAGTCGGTTTTGCGTGGAGAAAGAGGCTCTGGAGAAGCAGGTGACCTCTGGGGATGCCGCCGTTGAGGAGCTAGAGAAGGAGAAAAAGTCCCTTATCCAGGAGATGGCGGGTACTTTCGAGGAGGGGTTCCAAGAGGCTCTGACCCAGGCGTCCTGCGAGAACCCTGACATCAATATTTCGAACTGCGACCCCATGCACCATGTCGTCGACGGGAAGGTCGTGCCCATGGACTTGGATGACTGAACCGCTGTCTCTCACCCGCCACCTTCACCTTCAAGCTTAATTCCTTTATTCTTTACGCTTGCTTTTGACTCTCTCTGTTTAAACTTGTAATTCTTTGAACCATCCGTACTCTTGTTACCAATTTGGGTGTTCGTATGATTGCTTTTGTGTCTTTGCCATATACGATTCTGCTTGTGCGATCTTATTCTCATCTTTTGCCTTCTTATGCTTCGGTTGTTTTGTTTGCATTATACTCGCTTCTTTCGCTTCGTTGGGCGGCTTTGTATGACCGGGAAAGGTCGCGTACCAACCCTCACACATATGGGGAGGCTCACCTAGTGACGCCGTATCGTCCACGGGGTGTTTCTAACACCGAAACGGTTCTCTCCTTGATCCTTAGCCCCCGGCGCCCACGCCTAAGGAGAGGCCTGCTACAGCAGCGCCGTATCATCCCCGGGTGTCTAAAACGTCGAGTGCTTTGGGGGGGGGGGGGTCGTTCCCTCTATGGTCTTTCCTTCCCATAGGTATCGGGGAACACCCTGCCAGCAATTCGCTGGCGTTCGGCGATCTCATCTCCCTCCACAGTCTTTCCTACCCGTGGGTATCGAGGAGATAACGCCAGCAACTAACTCTGCCTCCTTCAATTTCGTCTCCCTCCACAGTCTTTCCTACCTGTGGGTATCGGGGAGGCGACCCTGCTGATATTTGGGTTGGCGACGCCCGCGACGTCTCATGCTGGCGTCGTCCTTTATGATTCTAGGCGACGCCTCAGGCGTCTCATGTTAGTGTCGCCTTGGGCGTCGTCCCCAACTTGACATTGACCTTGACCTTGGGCTTGGTCGGTGCCTGGGGGCAGCGAAGAGCTCAAGGCCCTTCTCGTATCTTCCACGAGGCGCTTTCTGTATGGCTGATGAGACGTTCAGTCATTCAACTTGATCCACGTGGCGTTTTCTGTATGGCTGATGAGACGTTCAGTCATTCAAACTGATCCACGTGGCGCTTTCTGTATGGCTGATGGGACATCCAGTCATTCGATTTTGATCCTGACTCCTACTGTTCCCCTGATCCCCTTTCGACGGCGCATTGTACCATCAGGTATTCTGTTGATACGACGTGTTCTGAGTTTAACCAGGGGTGCCAGGGCCATCCTCCCATCTGCTGCCACGTGGATCGATCGTGCGGTGCATCCATTCGCGTCGTTTGGCGCTCTAACCGCTTTATTTAACTCTTCAAACCCTGAAACTATCCTCATCATTTTCCCACTCTTCATAACCTACTTACGTTCTCTCTTCTTGCACCCTTCCTTCTTGCACCCTTTCTTTTCTCACGAAGGGTTGTTCCAGCATTCGCTCCCCTCGCTCGACTCTTGCATTTCCGGCAGCCCCTACACCCTTGACAATCCCTGATCTTGTTAAAGAATGTCTTCTCATGCTGCTTCGTCCAGGGTCAGTCCCAAGGACTTATACCCTTGGGCCTCGAGTGAACTTCTTGATGAGTGTTCATGCTTACTCGCTACCAGGGCCATAAGGGAGCACAAAGGGGATTCGTGTTCTTATGACCACCGGGCCTTCGCGAGGAGGCATGACAACGACATCGCTATGCTCCCTTGCACTCTAGGGGAGCCAGTATGTGGAGACGAACGGGCCAACGAAGGGGTCCCTTTCGTTTACTTTTACCAGGTGGTGTTCAAGACCATCGGAGTGCGCCTACCCTTTTCCCAGTTCGAGAAGGAACTGCTGTCGGAGATCAACGTTGCTCCGGCCCAGTTATACCCCAACAGCTGGGCCTTTGTCAAAGCCTTCGACATTCTCTTCGAGTTTCTGGGTTGTGCACCCTCGGTTGACCTATTTCTTCACTTCTTTGAGGTGAAGAGGAAGAGACACAACCTCTGGGTAACTCTCAGTAATGTACCCGGGAGAGTTCTTTTCACACCCTTCCAAAGCGCGTTCTCCGGGTGGAAGGGTCGGTTCTTCAAGATCTGCCGTACTGACCTTGTTCCCGACGCTCTGGATGGGTTTCCGCTGTACTGGGTGAGAGAGACGAGGGCCCTCAAAACCACACCCTTCAAGAAGCTGGCTCCAAGTGATCAAATAGCTTGTCGGCTTCTTGCTGAGGCGGGAGGTTTTGACTCTGCCACTTTGATCAGCCTGGAGTTCAACGCTGGGACTCTCGAAAAGTACATATGTACGTGCATGTCGCTGCCCTAGAAACTCCGGCCCTTGTTGTTCTCTGTACGTGCATGTCTTGCTTCATGGTATCTCTGACACATTTATCTCTCTTAGTGCAGGTTCGAAAATAAACCAAGAAAGGAGGACACGACTTACTCGAGCTCTGCGGGCTGGGAAAGGGGCTTCGCCTTCCTCCAGTGCTGATTCTGATGACTACTGAAAAGCGGCTCTTTTGTGACTTGCACGAGTTGTAATATTCGCCTCATTTGGGCTACTTCAATTGTATTGAACATTGCTTGTAACACCAACTTTTTCTATATCAATTGATTTTTGCAACGTCACTTTACTCTGCATACATTTCGCGTATTGTGCGCTTTCCTTCGCCCTGCTCATCAACGGCGCCCGCCTCCATCCAGGCGACGCCTTCTTTCTTGACGACGCCCAGACCTAGGCGGCGCCTTCTTTCTTGGCGACGCCTTCTTTCTTGGCGATGCCTTCTTTCTTGGCGACGCCTTCTCTCTTGGCAACGCCTTCTCTTGGCGACGCCTTTCCTTACTTCAAACGGAGAAAAAAAACAGGCTAAGAACCAAGGCACTTCTTTTTGTCAAATTGGTTTTACCTTTATTAGGGTGACCTCATTAAAAAACCCCCGAGAGGGAAAAAGAGCGTCCCCTTCAACTAAACTGTTACATAACTGGTTACATAAGTCAACTGAAATAAAATTTTAAGTTGGCTGCATTCCAACTGCACGGAATAGGACCTCCATCCAAAGTCTCTAGGTTGTACGAACCGTTGCCCTTAGACTCAGTAACTCTGAAGGGTCCGGTCCACTTGGGAGACAGTTTATTCTCCAGCTCGTATGGGTGAGCTTTCCTCATCACTAGGTCGCCAACCTGAAACTGTCGCGGCTTTACCTTAGAGCTATATTGCCGCTCTACTCTTCTCTTCGTCGCTTCAGCTTTTATTCTAGCCTCTTCCCTGGCCTCATCTAGCAGATCCAGGTTTACCCGTCTCTCTTCATTGGATTCCTCCGCCACAAAGTTTTGAAAACGTGGCGAGCTCTCATGTATTTCTATCGGGATCATCGCGTCCGACCCGTAAACCAAACTGAAAGGCGTCTCCACAGTAGAGGATTGGGGCGTGGTGTGATAGGCCCATACGATCCTTGGTACCTCTTCCGCCCACGCCCCTTTGGCTTTCTCTTTCCTTCTTTTTAACCCTCTCAGCAGAACTCTGTTTGCCGATTCTACCTGTCCATTAGTCTGGGGGTGCTCAACTGATGCAAACACCTGTTTAATGCCTACCTCAGCACATAGGTTTCTCAACTGTTGACTGGCGAACTGGGTTCCGTTGTCGGACATCAACCGCCTAGGTACGCCAAAACGGCACACAATGTTCTTCCACACAAAATGTTGTACTTTGTGCGCTGTGATTTGTGCCATGGGCTCTGCCTCTATCCATTTGGTGAAGTATTCGATGGCAACGATCAAATACTTCATCTGCCTGATCGCCAATGGGAAGGGGCCCAGGATGTCGATTCCCCATGTATGGAAAGGCCACGGGCTGTATATGGATCGCAACTCTTCTGGCGGCGCCTTGTGCTAGTCGGCGTGCTTTTGGCATTGCCTACACCGCTGAGCGTGCCGTGCGCAGTCCTCTTTCACCGTTGGCCAGAAGAAACCTGCGCGTATTACCTTTGAGGCTAAGGATCTTCCCCCTACGTGGCTCCCGCAGATGCCTTCGTGCAGTTCCGCCATTATCCTGGTGCACTCATCGCCACTAACGCATGTTAGGATAGGGTGAGTGAAACCGTGCCTGAACAGCACCCCATCCACCGAGGTATATCTTGCGGCCTTTCTTTTGACTTTTTTACCTTCTTCAGGCTCCACTGGGAGAGCCCCATCCGCCAGATATCGCTTGTAGGGCGTCATCCAGGTGTCTCCCCTGGCCAGAACGCATAACTGCATCTGCCCTTCTTCGGGCGCGTCCGCGTATGTGCTGATGCGGGGCGCCCTCTGCGTATCCTGGGTCAAAGAGCAATGACTCCTTGGCCTTCCCCTGGATGTACAAATCGGGAGGACGTCCACCCTGTTGTCTTCCACGAATCTACGCGGAGCTTTGAGAGTCTCCTGGATCACTGTCCTCTGTCTACCCCCCTTGCCTGAGCTGGCCAGCTTTGCAAGCAGGTCAGCTCTGGCATTCTGCTCCCTCGGGACATGTACCAGCTCAAGAGCGTTGAATGCTCCCTTCAACAACTGGACATATTTTAGATACGCCGCCATCTGTGGGTCCTTCGCCTGGAACTCACCCGACACCTGCCCCGTAATCTGCTGGGAGTCGCTCTTCACCAGGAGGTTCCGAGCGCCCATCTCCTTGGCCAGGAGCATTCCTGCTATCAGGGCTTCATATTCTGCCTGATTGTTACTTGCCTTGAAGGCGAAGCGGAGGGCCTGCTCGATCAATATGCCGTTGGGTCCCTCCAAGACTATTCCCGCACCGCTCCCTTGTTGGTTGGAAGAGCCATCAACCGAGAGCAGCCACTGCGAACTCATCTCCACCTCTTGCTCACATCCGGGCGACAATTCCGCTATAAAATCTGCGCACACCTGCCTTTTGATGGGTCCTCTAGGCTCGTACTGGATGTCGAATTCTGACAGTTCCACCGCCCAGCGCACCATTCTTCCTGCCACATCAGGTTTCTGCAGCACTTTCTGTATAGGGAGGTTGGTCATCACCACCACCGTAAAGCTGTGGAAGTAATGACGGAGCCTCCTAGCAGAGAACACTACCGCCAGCGCCGCCTTCTCTAGCGCTTGGTACCTCGTCTCAGCTCCCTGTAAGGCCTTGCTTACGAAATAGATGGGTTTCTAACTCTGGTCCTGCTCTTGGACCAACACGGAACTGATGGCCCGCTCCGTTACAGTAAAATATAACCAGAGGGGGACGCCCGCTACCGGCTTGCAGAGGACCGGTGGCGTCGCCAGGTACTCCTTCAGCTTAATGAAAGCCGCTTCGCATTCCTCAGTCCATGCAAAACGACTGTTTCTCTTGAGGCACTGGAAATACGGGTGCCCCTTCTCTCCTCCGGCGGAAACAAACCTCGAGAGCGCCGCCATCCGCCCTGTCAGCTGTTGCACCTCCTTTACCGACGTCGGGCTCCGCATGGCGATAATAGCCGCACATTTTTCGGGGTTCGCCTCTATCCCTCTCTCGGTGAGCATAAAACCCAAAAACTTACCGGCCTCTACCCCGAAAACACACTTCTCGGGGTTTAACTTGAGGCGGTACTTGGATATTGTGACGAACAACTCCTCCAGGTCCGCCATGTGCTGTGCCCTATTCTGCGACGCCACCACCATGTCGTCTACATAGGCATACACATTCCTCCCGAGCATTGGCGCCAGAACCTTGTCCATTAACCTTTGGTACGTGGCACCCGCATTTTTCAGCCCGAAGGGCATCACCTTATAGCAGTAACTGCATGTCTCAGTCATGAATGCAGTCTTGCTCTCGTCTCTTGGGTGCATCTTGATTTGGTTGTACCCTGAAAAGGCGTCCAGGAAACTCAGCACCTTGCTGCCGGACGCACTGTCTACCAAGGCGTCGATGCTGGGCAGCGGATACGAGTACTTCAGGAATGCCTTGTTCAGGTCCGTGAAGTCGACACACATCCTCCACTTTCCGTTCGCCTTTTTCACCAAGACGACGTTGGCGAGCCACTCAGGGTATTGAATCTCCCTGATGTGACCAGCACTCAGCAGCTTCTGCGTTTCGTCTCTCACCACCTGCTGTCGTTCCTCATTGAATTTTCTCCTCCTCTGACGCACGGGGCGAACCGTGGCGTCCATGCTGAGGTGGTGACACAGGAAATCGGGATCAATGCCTGACATATCCGAGGCGGACCATGCAAAGGCATCTAGGTGGCAGGAAATCACTTCCGCCACCCCTTCCTGTTCTGCCGGGCTCAGCGAACTTCCTAACTTGAAAGTCTTGCCGCCAATCTCCCTTTCTACGGCGTTAGCCGCGGGCTGTTCCCTGTTATCATCTTCAACGGGCGCCGCCTCTTCTACGGGCGCCGCGTCGTCAGGGCCTTCCTCCATAGGCGCATTTGCTTCGGGCATCGCCCTCTCCACTATGGCCTCCTCAGGCGTCACCCCAGCGGGCGTCGCCTCAATCATCGTCGTGTCCGCGCTCGGCGGACGTTCATACACCATGAACACGCCTCTCTTCGTTTTCAGGCTGTTTTCATAGCATTTCCTTGCCTCCTCCTGGTCTGACCTGATGACTATCACCTGGCCATTGAGGTCCGGCAGCTTCATCTTCATGTGACGTGTGGAGGACACTGCGTTCAGACGGTTTAACGCCGGTCTGCCCAGCAAAATATTGTAGGCAGAGTTGGCGTTCACGACAAGGTACCGGATGCTTTCGGTACGGGAGGCCTCTCCGTCTGTAAACGTAGTCCTCAACTCCAGGTAACCCCGGACTTCCACCTGGTTATCTCCGAACCCATACAGGCATCCCGTATAGGGACTCAACAGATCGGGGGACAACCGTAACTTATTAAAGGTCGACAGAAACATGACGTCTGCCGAACTTCCTTGGTCGACAAGCACTCTGTGCACCTTCCTTCCAGCTGTGACGACTGAGATGACAACGGGGTCGTTGTCGTAGGGTACCACATCCCGGAGGTCTCTTCTTGTGAACACGATATCCGACTCCCATGGCTCCCCCGAGAGCCTCTCTTCCATTGAATTTACCCCCCTCGCGTATTTCTTCCGCTGGGAGGCGGTGGGTCCGCCGCCGGAAAAACCTCCAGCAATAGTGTGGACCTCGCCAAGCACAGGCATCTGGTGTGTTGGTTCTTCTGCCGGCGGCGGCAAGGTGGCGGTCGTGGCGGGCTCCGCGACATAGTCCTTCAAGAACCCAGTTCTTACCAGCTCATCTAGCTGGTAGCCCAACGACAGGCAATTATCAATGTGGTGCCCGAAAGCCTCGTGGAATTCGCACCAAGAGTCTTTACGAGGCCCTAACACCTTGTCGGTCTTCGCCGGTCGCCTCAGCCTCTCAGCTATGTTAGGCACGGCGATCAAATCCTTCAACTCAACCACGAAGTTGTACCTCGCCGGTCTCGCTCTTTCTCTGGCGGGGCGATCGCCTCCTGCTGGACCCCGGGGCTGGGGCTTTCTGGCCTCGTAGGGGCGTCTCGCCTCAGGCTTCTTTTTTCCCGTCGTGGTCTCATTGACCCTGACAGGTTGAGCTCGCACCGGTCCCCTCGGCCGTGAGGGCACGGCGCTGGTGCACTTCACACACACCTCCCCTTCAGAAGCAATATGTTCTATCGCCCTACGTTGTAGTTCAGCGAAAGTCCTAGGGCGGTTGCGGATGATGGATTCTCCAAAAGGACCGGGGCATACGCCTTTCACAAATGCGTACACGATCATAGGCTCCTCTGTCGTACCAACCTTCACGACCTGGGCCCCAAAGCGATTGATATACTCCTTCAGGGTCTCCCCTTGATACTGCTTCACATCAAACAGATCGTAAGAGACCGGCGGCGGGGCCTTGTTTGCTAAGTATTGTTCCCTGAACAATCGTGACAATTGGCGGAAAGATGTGATATGACCCTCTGGGAGGCTAATGAACCAGTCCATAGCCATCCCGGTCAGGGTGCTCATGAAGAGCTTGCACTTGGCAGCATCAGAACCGCCTATCAGGACCATCTGTGTGTGAAATGCAGTAAGGTGCGTCTCTGGGTCCTCCATCCCAGTGAAGATCACCTTGGGTCCCGCGAACATGTTCGGGATCGCTGCGTCTAGGATCTCCTGCGAGAAAGGAGTGGAAAACTCCCTTGGTGGGGAATGGTTCTCCATCTCGTCATGTCCAGGTCGCCTCCGATCATTTCTCAGGCCCTAGCGCAACTCCTCATTCACACGGTGGAGCTCTTCGTTCCGCTCATGCGAGGCGTCAAGGTCTGCCTGCATGCGTTCCTGTTCCATTTTCGAATCCACCATGTCCTGCTGCAGCCCCCTCATTATCTGCAGGACCTGTTGCATGGATAGTTCTGCTGGGGCTGCGCGTGCTGTGCTTCGTCTGGTGGGGGCCATCGTCACTCCAACCTCCTCCAACGTTACTGCGACTTCGTAGATTTTCTCGAACTTGTGATGGGACTGATGTTTTATATCGGCGCCACGGTGGGCGCCAAATGTTCCGTCCGGTTGACCGGGACGTCTTCGTGCGCGACCTCAACCGTCAGCTATGGACTCCTTCCCACTGATTGCCTGTGGATTCCTACAAAAAAAAAAGGACAGAGTGGCTTCCTAGCGCCCGTTTGCACTCCGACGCTCAAGTCAGCCAGCAAAAAACACCAAAACTGAGCACCTCCGTATCTGAGCACCGCGTATGGCACTCTGAAGGTGGTAAAAGATAACTGTGTATTGTCTGTGTGTGTTCTTTCTCTCAAGCAAAAATATTCCCCAGTCCCTTGTTCGTAACCTTGAAGCACGAGCAAGCAACTAGAGAGTTCTCGTAAATTTGCCAAAAGTTCCAACCCTCTTTCCAACATTCTCCGCGCTATTTAAACTACCCAAGCATTTAAAGAGCCTTTAATTACAAATGTAACGCACTCAATCAGCGTATTTAATTAGAAAACGTAGCGCATTTAAGACGTTGAAACGCTTGCGAGCCATTATAACACCTGAATGCTCGAAAGGGAAACTGTATTGAATGACTTTAATTACCTGGCACCTGACTAAAGGGCGTTTCTATTCTGGCATGGCTGTCGTACACGTGGAGGGCCTCACGACGCCGTGACCCCATCTGGGGGCGTTTCTGCCCACCTGGGGACGTTTCTGCATGTGAGTCCTCCTGCTTGGGAGTGCTACTGCGTTAGGGGTGACTTTTTGGGTGCCAACTCATGCCCCCAATTATCTAGTCACTTACTTTGAGAGCGTATCTGCCTTCCTCTTGTACCCTGCACCTGGTTGCCCTGGGCGTGACTTTCCTCTTGAGTCGTATCTGTCCCACAGGCGTCTCTGGGGCGGCAGGAGCACTTCACGAGTCGGGCTGCCCTACACTGGTACTATTGCTATGGCCTTGAAGCCACCTTTTCCTTCTCTTTATCACTGCCCCGGGTTATCGGGACCTGAGGCCTCCCCGCGGCGTCGCTCCCTCCATGGTCTTTCCTACCCATGGGTATCGGGGAACCACACCGTGATTGCCTTGCTTTAGCACTGTTTGATCTGGTGACGCCCTGGTTGGGCGACGCCATCACCTAGGCGACGCCTTGTCCTGGCGACGCTTCCTCTTGGCGATGCTGGCACTTGGCGTTTCTCCACCTAGGCGACGCCTTACGTTGACTTTGACCCTCCAGTCGTTGACTTTGACCCTCCAGTCGTTGACTTTGACCTTGACTTAGTCAACGCCCGGATACGGGACGGTACAGGAAACAAGCTATGGAATGAACATAGAAAGAGAAGGAAGGAAGGAGAAGTGAAAGCTCATGAAGATGGAGAAATGGTTGGATGATCACGCCACTAGGAGGATGGAGACTCCAAGATAAGTGCAAGCCGCCACTTGAGGTAACCATTGAACCATCAAGATAAGACTAGTGAAGAAGCCACAAAGCCCTCCAATGCTCTCTCAAAAATTAAGTATAGTTTCTCTAATTAAAATTCAAATCTGAAATGTACAAGGGCAGCACCTTAATTTATAGCCTAGAGGTGCTGAAATGAAAAGCTAAATGAATTCAAAATTCCCCCCTAAATTCAAATGCAAGTGGCGCCAACTATGGTCATGAAGAAGGTGTGACCTTCTCTCTCACTTTGGCACCTCCCTAGTTACTCCTACACCTATCTACTAACGCACCCCCCCCCCCTAATACTCCTAACAAAGGACCTAAAGATGCTTTAACAAAAGAGGTTTCTAATGTTTCCCTCTAAGCACCTTCACACAAAGAAATTACAAAATGAGAAAATAAACGTCCATTAGCTCCTAAAGCTTTGAACATGCTTCTTGTAAGCCTTTGAGGTGGGCTTTGACCTCCATGGGCGTCCTCCACTTGAGCCTCAACCTCTTCTTGCTCTTGATGATTGGCCTCCATGTCCACTGGAGATTGATCTGCATCAACCTTGGCGACGCCCTACCTTGGCGACGCCTCACCTTGGCGACCCCTCACCTTGGCAACGCCCCACCTTGGCGACGCCTTCAGCGGTCAACCTGTTGACTTTCTTCCCTTGGGCACCCTTGAGGGGTTCTACCATATGTTGACTTTGACTTTGACTTTGACTTTGGTCAACGCCCGGGGATGGGACGGTACACTTGTTTTTCTGATTTTCTTGAAAAACTTTTTGAAAACTTATCTTGCTTGTTCTGTGGATTAAAGCCTAAACCATCCTTTCCAAAAACACAGCTTTGAAATGCCAAGACATTCTCAAAGTTAGATTTCCCTTTTGAAAGCTTGTCCATAGTTTCAACAAGATAGTGAACCTTTTTCTCGAGATTTTCACAATTTTCGCAAATGAGAGTATCACACTCGCAAGAAGCATTTTTGAAATGGTTTTCCAATTTTTCAAAATCATTTTTTTCTTTTTCCAGATCTTCTTCAAGTGATTTAACTCTCTTTTCAAGCCAACTGTTAAGATCTTTCAATCGGTTGTTTGAAAGAACCAATCTATTAGCTTCATCATGTGTTTCTTGAAAAGCTTCAAGCAATTCACTGTAATTTTGTTGATTTAAGGAAGCACATGAACTTACCTCACTTGAGCTGCAAGATTCATCATCATTTTCAGCAACCAAGCAGATGTTTGATTTCTCATCTTCACTTGATGAAGAACTTGATGATGATATCTCATTTTCATCCCAAGCTATGTAGGCCCTTTTTTTCTTGCTTTTCTTTTCCTTATAACTGGACTTTTTCTCCTTGCTTTTGTTTGGACAATCTGCCTTTATATGACCTTGCTCACCACAACCAAAACAAGTATAGTTATTTGAATTAAAATCATTGGATTTCTTGTTTCCATACCTATCTTTGTTGTTGTCTTTGTTGCGGTTTCTCTTTAGGAATTTGCTGAACTTTCTTGACAGCAAGCTAAGGTTTTCCTCATCACTTTCATCACTGGAATCTTGCTTTCCTTTGTGCTTGGATGCTTTTAAGGCTATGCTCCTTGTGTGCTTATCTTCACTCTCTTGAACATTGAGTCTATTCATCTCTAGCTCATGTTCCCTAAGCTTTCCAAACAAAGAAGCAACACTTAATGATGTTAGATCTTTAGATTCGAAAATAGCATTTACCTTTGGTTGCCATGCTCTATCAAGACATTTCAAGATCTTGATGTTCAGCTCTTCTTTATCAAAGGTCTTGTCAAGGCTCATAAGGTGATTGATGATGTGCGTGAATCTTTTCTGCACCTCAGCAATTGTTTCTCCTTTAAGCATTCTAAACATCTCATACTCTTGGATAAGAGCATGCTTTCTAGCTCTTTTCACCTCATTTGTTCCTTCATGAGTGACTTCTGATCCTGCCTGTTGACCGGAGCGCTGGAGAATGCCTCGTCAAAGGATCGACGTGCGCGCCGCTTCTCACTTCCGTTCCTCCTCTGGATCTATCTCAAGAACCTGCAAAGAAACGATACAGCGCCGCTGCGGCCGATCGCACTCCGACGCTCAAGTCAGTGACGGTATCACCAAATACTAAGAACTGGAACCGTGCAAACTCTCTCTCTCACAAACAGCTCTGTCACTCGCAAGCGTAAAGTGTATGAACTGAACGTGCGTACCTCAGAAAATCTGTTAAGAACTCTTATATACCTGGTGGTTTTCTCTCTCCTGGCAGTTACAGACTTGGACACGTGGCTCGCATCCAACTGTACACGTGCCATCATCTGGAGGCTCCCTGACTTGGCGCTGCTTCTACTCTTATTTTGGCTAAGTTACTTATGCATGGTACTGCCCAGTGCATAGCTATCTTAGGAGTGCGATCTCTACTGAAACTGGCGAGTTAGGGCCTTCATACACCTTCCCTGTGGTCTCGCCGGCCGCCTTCATAATCTGCTTCTCCTTCGTCTTCGGCGATGTGCTTATTCTGGCGATCTCCGACTGCCTGGTCGCCTGAGTCTACATCTGGCGACTTCATCTTCAACCTGGCGATCGCCTATTCTGGTAAACTGGAAATCGGAACACGCCAACTTAACAATCGGCGACCACACGTGCCTCCCGACTTCCTTCCCATCTGCCAACCTGGCGCCCTGCCAACACGCCTACACTGTAGCAGGATGCCACGTCATCACACCCGTCCACCAGGGCGGTACACAAGCCCCCCAGTCTTAAGCGAAGACTTGTCTAGCGAAAAGACTGAAAGAGCCCTCGTCAACACCGATCTACATGGCACTGATGCAGAATTCCAAGCGATAGTACTTTCTGCTGCTCTGACGCTCCACCAAACCCTTCGCGCATCGCTCGACACGTGGCTTCATCAACGACTCTCTTCATCTGCCGTTAGCGCTTCCAAAACTTATTTCGAAAACCCTTAAACCCCTTACGCTCCTACTGTTCCATCACTTTCTTCACACTTGCGTATGCTCTCATTTCCTTCTACGAAAGCTCTCGACGTTCCTCGACGCTCTAGATCACCACCTCCCTTCAACGTTTTCCTGATCATCGAAAGGTAACTACTTTCCTTCATCTGCTAGGTTCCCTTGCATTTTCACCGATTTGCATCATCCTGTAACTGTCTGGTGCATACGCTGTGGGCTGTTTTTCCATTTCTCCTTCTGCGTAACTTAGGGCTTTGTCGATCGTCTCAACGAACTCACATTCGTTCGTCTTTCACCTTCCTTCTATGATCGAGTCAGCCTTTGTAACCCTCCTGATTATTTTTTTTTCTTTCTTCTTCGTTTGCAGTTGCTATCATGACTCGCACGAAGATCACCCCGAACCCCCCTCCATCAGCGCGAAACCCTCCTTCACAAGCACACGACTCAACGCAAGTTCGTGGTGCTCCCTCTTCGCAGGCTGTGAGGCCTGCGTCTTCCCAAACCGCTCTGGCCCAGGCCACTCCACCAAACGCTGGAGGAGCCCCCATCCCTCTGCCAGACTTCAAGACTTTATACCCATGGGCTAACCCAACCCTCTTAAAGGAAACCTCGTCGGTGAACACTGCGGGAGCGGTTCTGCGATTGACCAATGGGGACGAGGCCCACCAATCGTTTCACAAGGAGCACGATGAGAGAATGATGGTGCTGCCTTGCCCCGCCGCTCTGCCAGTGTGCGCCGATGATAAAGTGAGCGCCGACGGGCCCTTCTGCTTCGTCTACACCACTTTCTTCAAGAAGGTCAAACTCAGGTTCCCTCTTACTCGATTTGAGAGGGAACTCTTAACCGAGCTCAACATGGCTGCCGCCCAGCTTCACCCCAACAACTGGGCGTTTGTCCGAGCTTTCGAGATAACGTGCGCCCACCTGGGGTTGCCCGCGTCAGTGGACGTGTTTTTATTCCTGTTTGAGGCCAAGCACCCAGGAGATCGCATGTGGGTCAGCCTGAATGCCATTGCTGGGAGATCCATTTTCACCATCTTCCAGCAGTCGTACAAGGATTGGAAGGGGAAGTTCATCCAGGTTCGCGCAAATGACAAAGACCCTTCCCTTCTCGACGGTTTCCCCTTGTACTGGGTGGACAAGGGGAAAAAGGAGTCCAAGAGCTGCTTCAGGAGGCCCAGAAGTCCTGATAGCATGGGAGCTTTGGACCGAGACCTTTGCCTATTCTGGAAGAGGGTGGCAGATGCCCACATAACATTCTTGACCCCCACCGTGATTTCCTTCGAGTTCTTTGAGGACCAGTTGGAATTCCAAATAGGTCAGGACGCTACACTCTTGTCTTGACATTGCCTCTGATATTGTTTCTGGGCGTCTTGTGCGACACACACAAGACTTTGGTTTTATCTTTTCTGCATATGCCTGTTTTTGCTGTCTCATTGCCTTGTACAATAATCTTTTTCCCCTTTGAGCTAACTCATGCACTTTCGTTTCATGCAGATACCATGTTGGGTAAGAACATGCTCGCCGACTTGAAGGCGCTCGCCCGCAACCACGGGTTGGCGACCGGTTCCCAGACGGTGCCCAACTCGGCGGTCGAGAAGGCCATCATTCATGGGCGATCACTGCCTAAGGAGCCCACCCAACGAAAGAAACTGGTCCTTAAAAGGCCAAAGCGAAAAGCCCCCCAAATCGTCCAAGAGGAGGAGGAAGAGGACGACGAAGTCACTGAGGATGGCCTCGTTACAAAGAGGAAAAGGGTGGCACCACCTTCTCCACCTGCCCCACCCCCTCTTCCAGCTTCAACACCACCATCAACACTTGCTCCTCCTCCCTCATCGCCAACACCACGAGCCCCTTCACCACCAGTCCAAGCAACTCCGCTGGCCACTGCGCCACCAGCAGTCGAGGCTCAAGAGCCAAACTTTCTGGAGGACCCCCCAAGTGCCTCTACGCCCCATATCTCAGCTGGAGGGGGCCCTCCTTCAAACGCTTCAGCTGCAGAGAACGTTCCGACCGGGGATGAGGTTGCTCACACCTCCCCAATTCTTATTACCGAGTCCCCGGTCGCGTCGCCACGCCAGGAAGCAAACACTGAAAACCCTGCTAAGGAAGGTGGCGGCGAGAACCCTCAACAAGCCCTCCTGGCGCCTCTCCAAGCATCAAACCTTTCCCTTGAAGTCACAAGGATGTGGGAACCTCTGACTGCCAAACTCAAAACCATAGCAGAGGATATCCCATCGATCATAACGAGGGCTGTGGAGAGCTCCACCAGGAGGCTTCAAGATGATCTCTACCACCTCAAGACTGAAAACAGCACAATGAAGGTTGAGGTGGAGAAGGTGGCCTTCAGCCTAACGCTCGCGGAAATGGAACACTCCCGAGTAGAGGATGCCCTGAGTACCGAGCTTAGGCTTGAGCGCAAGGAAGCTGCTGACCTTCGCCGCAAAGTCCATGAACTTGCCCAAGAAAAAGTTGAACTTGAAAGCAAAATCGTGCCTCTGCGCACCAAGGCGAGCGACCTGGAGGCTCACATTCAAGCTAATGCCGATAAGGTACAAAAACTGGAGCAAAGGTCAATCGACCGCGAGAAGCTACTTGGGCAAGTAGAGAAAGCGAGAGACGACGCCATGGCTGATCTCGCCGAGGCAAACAAGGAGAAAGGGAAGATGGCTGCCGAGTTGGCCCAAGCTCAAACAGAATCCAAGAAGGTTACTGACGACCTTCTCCATGCTCAAGAGACTAACAAACAACTCCAAAAACAGGTTGAAGAGCAGGGGCAGCAGAACAAGGAGCTCAAGAAACAGGTTGAAGAGCTTCAAGGACAATTTGAAGAACTTAAGCTAAATTCTGCTCAGATTTTGACTGCTGGATTCGAAGCCGCTCGGGAGCAATTCGCATGCCTATTCCCTGATCTCGACCTCAGCATGGTGTCGTTAAACAACGAAGTAGTAGATGGAAAGGTCGTTCCTGCCGAAGGCTCAACCAATTCCACCCCATCTGCTTCTTTATAAATTCACTTGTATTTACCTTGTAAAAACTCTTGCATATGTGTTTTGAACAATTACTTATTTCAATAGCGAAACTTGGATATTCTTTCCTCTGACTTCTTTTGAGCGCTTTCACCTTCTTTGTATGTTTAACTTTGCCGAGTTTAACTTAGCGATTTTGCAAACACGACCTTTGGCGTAACTGCTTCGAGCCGATTCAAACTTAAGCAACAATCGCTTCAAACAACTTGTACCCTTGAGGCACTAACCTGATCATAAGAAAAGTTTCCAAGCAACGAACTGTAACTCAATCATCGGTTCAAACAACGTCCCACTCGACCTGCTTTATCAAACAAGTCTTTCAATCTTCTCGCCGTGTTTGAACTTTTCCCGATCGCCGAAACCTCCTAGTAACACCAGCTTTTCCCAGCTTCATGCTTTGGAAGTCATTTCTTTATCTGGGGCAGAAATGCCCTTTGGGATCTTCCTTTACCCCCCTGAACTTCAGAGCTGAGGACCGGCTGGCTAGGCGTTCTCTTCGAACCTACCTTAGCCACCTTTCAAGCTTCTTCCACCCTCTTCGCCATACCTGAACTCGTTCAAGACGAGAAGGATTTTATCTTGCCTATACCCGCACATAAGCGAGAAGGTCTTTAACTCGCCTGAGCTCGCACAACGGCGAGAAGGACTTTATTTGATGCCTCAACTTTGCCAGGGTGTACATCTCCTCCCCCTGGATGCACTGAGGATCTTTTCTTTCTCTCGCCTGCACTCGCTCAACGGCGAGGAGGTCTTTAATTGGCCTTGGCTCGCACAACGGCGATAAGGACTTTATCTGGTGCCTCAACTTGCCCAGGGTGTACATCTCCTCCCCCCTGGATGCACTGAGGACCTTTCTCGCCTGCACCCGCTCGACGGCGAGGAGGTCTTTAACTTGCCTCTACGTTGCCCTGGGAGTTACATCTTCTCGCCCCCAGAAACACGGAGGACTTTTCCTCTTTCTCGCCTGCACTCGCTCAACGGCGAGGAGGTCTTTTAACTTGCCTCAAAACGCGCGAGGGCGTTGAGGTGCCTCCGATCGCCGAAAGACGATGAGGACTTTAAAACTTAACTGGTGCCTCCAATCGCCGAAAGACGATGAGGACTTTAAAACTTTTTAGAAAGCACGCGATATATCTTTTCTTGCCTCAAATCATGTACAAATGACAAGGTCTTTCTTCAAAACTTTCGAAAACAGCACACATGCAATCTGGAAACACCTTATACTTCGAAAACTCTTCTTTTATTGGGTGGCCTCATTAAAAACCCTCCTTAGGGAAAAAAGAGTGCCCCCTTGAAACTGTTTTAACAGAGACATCGTAATATAACATTTGTGTTTGTCTTTACTTACAAAGCTCTTAACTATAGTACAACTTCAGGTGTGTGGCGTTCCAGGTACGAGGGATCGCCCCTCCTTCCAGCGTCTCTAAGCGGTAGGCTCCGTTCCAGAGTGCCTCGGTTATTCTGAACGGTCCAGTCCACTTGGGTGATAGTTTATTCTCCATCTCGTACTGGTGGGCCTTCCTCATCACCAGATCGCCTTCTCTAAACTGCCTTGGCATCACCTTAGAATTGTACCTTCGCTCGACCCTTCTCTTCACCGCCTCAGCCTTCAGCCTTGCTTCCTCCCTGACCTCATCCAGCAGATCCAGGTTCAGCTTTCTCTCTTCATTCGAGTCTTCATCTACGAAGTTCTGGAATCTCGGCGAGCTTTCCTGGATCTCCACTAGAATCATGGCGTCACACCCATAGACCAAGCTAAACGGGGTCTCATGGGTTCCGGACTGCTCGGTGGTGTGGTACGCCCAGACTATACGGGGCACCTCCTCAGCCCAACTTCCCTTGGCTTTCTCGAGCCTTCTCTTTAAACCTCTCAGCAACACCCGATTAGCTGATTCCACCTGGCCATTTGTTTGAGGGTGCTCGACGGATGCAAACACTTGTTGAATTCCTACTCCTTCGCAAAGCTTCTTCAACAGGTGGCTTGCAAACTGCGTCCCATTGTCAGACACCAGGCGCTTAGGCACTCCAAACCGGCACACGATGTTCTTCCATACAAAACCTTCGATCTTGTGCGTGGTGATTTGGGCCACTGGTTCTGCTTCAATCCACTTGGTGAAGTACTCAATCGCCACCACCAAGTACTTCATTTGCCTGATCGCCAGCGGGAAAGGTCCCAGGATGTCGATTCCCCAAGTATGAAACGGCCAAGGGCTATAGATCGACTTCAACTCCTCGGGAGGTGCCTTGTGCCAATCGGCGTGCTGCTGGCACTGTTTACAGCATTGGGCATACTTCTTGCAATCTTCTCTCATGGATGGCCAATAGTAGCCTGCACGGAGAGTCCTCGCGGCCAGAGCTCGACCCCCGACGTGACTTCCACATATTCCTTCGTGGAGCTCTGCCATAATTCTCGTGCACTTCTCGCCGTGTATACATTCCAGGAGTGGGTGAGTGAACCCAAACCTGTACAGATCGCCATCAATCAATGTATACTTGCTGGAATTTTTCTTTACCTTCCTAGCTTCTGTTGGATCCAGCGGGAGGAGGCCATCTGCCAAGCACCGCTTGTACTGTGTTATCCAAGTGTCTGGCTCATGGGTGGCGCAGACCTGCATCACGTCCACCTTCTCTCCTCGACGTGCTCTAATTCTCGGCGATCTCAGAGTTTCTTGCGTCAAAGACTTATGGCTTCTCGCTGCTCTCTCTGTCGACTTGCTTATCTGAAGGACCAGGTGATCTGCTACAAATGCCCTCGGCGTCTTCAGGGTTTCCTGAATCACCGTCCTCTGCCTACCCCCCTTGCCTGAACTGGCGAGCTTAGCAAGCAAGTCAGCTCGGGCATTCTGTTCTCGGGGCACATGGACCACTTCAAAAGAGGCAAAGGAACTCTTCAATTCCTGCACATACGCCAAGTAAGCCGCCATTTGTAAATCTCTAGCCTAGAACTCGCCTGTTACTTGCCCTGTGACTAGCAGCGAGTCACTCTCAGCCATCAGCACCCTAGCTCCCATCTCCTTGGCCAGCAGAATCCCGGCGATCAGCGCCTCATACTCTGCTTGATTGTTGCTGGCTTTGAAGGCGAATCTCAACGATTGTTCGATCAGCACGCCGTTGGGTCCTTCCAATATGACTCCAGCACCGCTACCCTGCTGGTTCGACGATCCATCCACCGAGAGTACCCAACGGAAGTCATCTCCTTCAACCCGCGTCGCCTCTGATGAGAGCTCGACTACAAAATCTGCAAAGATTTGCCCCTTGATCGGGCCTCGGGGTTCATATTTAATGTCAAATTCTGACAACTCCACTGCCCACTTCACCATTCTTCCCGCAACGTCAGGTTTCTTCAAGACCTTCTGGATGGGCAGGTCAGTCATCACCAGTATTGTGAAGCTGTGGAAGTAGTGGCGCAACCTCCTCGCCGAAAACACCACAGCCAGCGCAGCCTTTTCCAGGGCCTGATATCTCGTTTCTGGGCCCTGCAGCACCTTGCTCACAAAATAAATAGGCTTCTGAGCCTGATCCTGGTCCTGGGCGAGCACCGCACTCACCGCCCTCTCAGTCACCGCGAAATACAACCTGAGAGGGATTCCCGCCAGTGGTTTGCACAGAACCGGCGGGCTCGCCAGATATTCCTTCAGCTTGACGAAAGCTTCCTCACATTCTTTCGTCCAAGCGAACTTGTTATTGCGCCGCAGACATTGAAAATAGGGATGCCCCTTCTCTCCGCTAGCTGACACGAAGCGAGATAGGGCTGCCATCCGACCTGTTAGCTGCTGGAACTCTTTCACCGTAGCCGGGCTTCTCATCGCCAAGATGGCGGCACACTTGTCTGGGTTGGCTTCTATTCCTCTTTCAGTCAAGAGAAAACCCAAAAATTTTCCAGCCTCCACACCGAAAATGCATTTCTCCGGGTTGAGCTTCAACTTGAACTTGGCGATCGTCGTGAACAATTCTTCCAAGTCTGCAACGTGCTTGCTTTTCTCCTGCGAGGTCACGACCATGTCATCGACGTAAGCTTGCACGTTCCTTCCCAGCATTGGTGCAAGTACTCGATCCATCAGCCTCTGGTATGTGGCCCCCGCGTTTTTCAGCCCAAACGGCATCACCTTATAGCAGTAGCACGACCTCTCCGTCATGAAGGCTGTCTTTTCTTCATCCATGGGATGCATCTTGATCTGATTATAGCCCGAGAAGGCATCCAGGAAACTCAGCAGCTTGCACCCTCCAGCACTATCAACCAGGGCATCAATGCTTGGTAAAGGATACGAATCCTTTGGGCAAGCCTTATTCAGATCGGTGAAATCGACGCACATGCGCCATTTCCCGTTGCTCTTCTTCACCAGTACGACGTTCGCCAACCATTCAGGGTACTGGACTTCCCTGATGTGGCCTGCAGCGAGGAGTTTCTGGGTTTCGTCTCTGACCGCCTGCCTCCTCTCTTCGTTGAATTTCCTTCTCCTTTGTCGCACTGGTCTCACCATGTTGTCCATCGCCAGATGATGGCACAGAAAGTCGGGATCAATCCCGGGCATGTCCGAGGCGGACCATGCAAACGCGTCCAGATGCCGCTCAATCACCTTGGCGATCTGGTCCTGGAGATCAACTTCCAGAGATCTTCCCAGTTTGAAGATTTTCCCTCCGATCTCCTTTTCGAGCCACTGCTCGACAAGTTTGGGCCTGGATTCTCTGGCGATCACCGCCCTGGCGATTCCTTGTTCCCTTGCTTCCTCAGGGCGATTTCGCGCCTCTTCTTCCTCCAGGCCAGCATTCCTCTCCCCCAGCTCAGCATCTACCATCTCTACATCCCTTCCGGCGGCCTCCTCTGTTACCGGTGGTCTGGGCTTCACACCGGGAGGCGGGGTGGTCGTTACATAGCTCACTGATCTTTTATTTTTCAGGCTATTCTCATAGCACCTTTTTGCTTCTTTCTGATCAGACTTTATCGTGATCACCACCCCCTCCATCGATGGCAACTTCACCTTCATGTGCCGTGTCGACGGAATGGCACCTATCCTGTTAAGAGTGGGCCTTCCCAGCAGGATGTTGTACGCTGAGGGGGCGTTTACGATGAGGTACTTGATTTTCTCCGTCCTCGACCCAGCCTCATCGGTAAACGTAGTTCTCAGCTTAATGTACCCCCTGACCTCCACCTGGTCGCCAGCGAACCCATACAAGCACCCTCCATAGGGCCTCAGGTGGTCAAGGGGCAATTCCAGCTGCGTGAAAGTCGGCCAGAACATCACGTCTGCCGAGCTTCCTTGGTCCACCAGAACTCGGTGGACCTTCCTCCCTGCTGTTATCAACGAAATAACAATGGGATCGTTGTCATGAGGCACAACGTTCCGAAGATCCTGCTTGGTGAACGTAATGTCCACTTCCGGCGAGTGATCTTCAAACATGTCCACCGACATCACCGATCGCGCATACTTTTTCCTCTGCGATGCGGTGCATCCACCACCTGAGAAACCCCCTGCAATGGTGTGGATTTCCCCATGGATAGGTGATCCTGCCGGCAACTTGAACGCGGGTGGATCGCTTCGTAACACTTTCTGCCCTGTCTTCGCGACTGCGTCTCCTGAAGTACCACCTTCTGAACTCCCTCTCAGATGTCTTCAAAATGTGGCCTGCAAAATACACAGACGGCGCCTCTAGCGGCCGTTTGCACTCCGACGATCAAGTTAGTTCAACAGAACCACCAGAAACTGGAAACTTAGTAAAAATGTGTATCTGAGAAAAACTTGCACTCTGTTTTTCTTCTCCTCCGCCCTCCTCCCCCCACTCTCCCTCTGATTCTTCCTTTTATCTCTCTTTCCCTGCTTCTGGGCATAACAGAATTCTGTTATGCTTTTCTGGCATGTGTCAGAACCCTGTCGTGCTTTTCAGAGACAGCGTACCTTCAGAATCAGCAATGGGGAGCGTGAGAGTCTGCGCATGCCTGCGCTTGGCTGCGCCTGTCTGTACCTTTAGCGGTACGGAGTGCTCTTTTGTCTGGACCGCGCCCCTCTCAGATGGTGACATGTGGAGGCCTGCAACTCACATCTAACCACACACGTGTCACTTACTGGAAGGGCTCTAGCGCCTCTCTTTGTCTGCCTAAGTTACGCCCTTGCGGAGTAACTTAGGATGCTTCTCTTATCTGGGTAAATTGCATACTCTTAGCAGAGCGTCGGGTGTGGTTGGTCTAGGCGCACTCACCAAACGTCACTCTCTGCGTAGGCGACTTACCCTTCAGGATGACACGCACGTAATGGGTTGAGGGAATCACCAATCACCGACTGGCTTACTAGTTCCCTCAGGCCACTCTCGTGCATGATTCCTTGAGGTGTGCTCATGCGAGGTCCATGCGTAACGCTCTCGCTGGGAACCTTAGTCCCAGTTTAACTGCGTGTAACACGAGACCCCGATGACAATACACCCGATGGCTGATCAGTGTTTATTCGCTACTCGCGCTCTGCCCTCAGGCGCGAGTCTGGGAACTGGTCTGCTGGTGGTCACTTGGCTACTGACCACCGATCACCATTCTGGGTGATCTATCCCCCGACCTCTCTGCCGCCTGATCTGTCGGTGGTAACTTGGCTACTGACCACCGATCACCTCTCTTGGCGATCGTCCCCCTACCTCTCTGCCACCTGGTCCACGTGTCACCCTGCGAGTGGTCCACGTGGTTCTCTGATGCTGATGTCATCGACTACCGATGACCGATCGGATCAATAGGCATCTCGTGTTGTTGGGCTTCTCCACCTGCTGGCTGGGAACTCGACGCTCCTCCGGTCCTTCTGTCCAGCAGATAGTCGTTTAGGAACCCGCTCTTAACCAGATCATCGAGCTGGTATCCTAAAGACAAACACGAGTCCAGGTTGTGGCCAAAGCACTGGTGGAACTCGCACCAAACGTCCGGCTTTGACCCCAGCACCTTGTCGCCCACCTTCTCGGGCGCCTTCAACCTAGCAGATATGTTAGGGATAGCGATCAGGTCCGCTAGTCCCATGACGAATTTGTGCTTAGGCGGGCGATTGTATTCCCGGCGTGCTGGTGGTTGGCGCGCTTGGCTTCTTCCCTTATTTCTCCTATCGTAAGGATAGCGAGTCCTTTGGTCTTTTCTGGCCGCCGCTGCCGTTTCCAGCACCCTCTGTGGCTGGATCCTGGTCTGGGCGCGTGGCCTGGCGGGAGCCACGCTGCCTCTCTTCTCGGCGACTTCACTCTCGTCGGCGATGTGGGCCACCGCAAGTCGCTTGACTTCAGCAAACGTCGCTGGATGAGCCCTGATCAAGGCCTCGCAGAATGGCCCTGGCTGCACGCCCTTCTTGAAGGCGTAGACCAGCATTTCTTCATCCTTTGCCGGCGATCTGACCATCTGCGCGCCGAAGCGATTGAGGTAGTCTCTGAGGGACTCCCCATGGTACTGCCTTATATCAAACAGATCATAGGACACCCTCGGCGGTGCCTTATTCACGATATACTGCTCGACAAAGATTTTCGAGAATTGTTGAAAATCAGTTATGTGGCCATTAGGCAGGCTCACAAACCACTCCATCGCCGTTCCCTGGAGCGTGCTCACGAACATCTTACAGTAGACGGCGTCCGACCCTCCCGACAGCATCATCTGGGTGTGGAACGTGGTCAGATGAGCCTCTGGATCCTCCACGCCGGTAAAAACAGCTTTAACCGGAACCACGCTCGTGGGAATTGGCGTGTCGGTAATCGCCTGAATGAAAGGCATTGGGAAGACACGAGGCGGCGTCAACGGTGCCACCTCTTCAGCTGAAGAACGACCCTGCTGCTCCTGAAGAGCTCGACGCAGCTCCTCAGCTACCTTGCTGAGCTCCTCATTCCTGGCGCGAGAGGCGACCAGGTCCTCATGTATCCTTGCCTGCTCGACGCGCGAGGCTTCTACAGTGGCCTGCAACGAGCGCATCATCTCTGCCATATGCGCCATGGTCATGGCGGTGTCGCCTTCAGCAGCGACAGGAGCCACGGGACTGGAGCGATTACTTCTCATCTTTCTCATTAACTTTAGCGAACCACAAAAATACAGCAAATAACACTTCAACCACGATCGAATCAGCGATCAACCGGAGAAAACTCAAGAAACTGCGCAAGAACTCAAGAACACCGCAAACCTTCGAAGAAGATCGCAGCTTCACCAAAAACCACCGTTTCCCCGCGAACCAAACAAGCAAACGAAAGAAACCGAATCCACCGATCAAAAAGCCAAACAAACGGTTTAAAACGCAAACTTCACCGAACGAAACTCAAAGAAACTGCAAACGACGGTTGCACCAGCACACAACCGCGCAGAAAACCTCGAAAGCTTCCACGAACTCACGCTGTGGATGGGAGCACGTTTTACACGGCCCCACGGTGGGCGCCTGATGATCCTGCCTGTTGACCGGAGCGCTGGAGAATGCCTCGTCAAAGGATCGACGTGCGCGCCGCTTCTCACTTCCGTTCCTCCTCTGGATCTATCTCAAGAACCTGCAAAGAAACGATAGAGCGCCGCTGCGGCCGATCGCACTCCGACGCTCAAGTCAGTGACGGTATCACCAAATACTAAGAACTGGAACCGTGCAAACTCTCTCTCTCACAAACAGCTCTGTCACTCGCAAGCGTAAAGTGTATGAACTGAACGTGCGTACCTCAGAAAATCTGTTAAGAACTCTTATATACCTGGTGGTTTTCTCTCTCCTGGCAGTTACAGACTTGGACACGTGGCTCGCATCCAACTGTACACGTGCCATCATCTGGAGGCTCCCTGACTTGGCGCTGCTTCTACTCTTATTTTGGCTAAGTTACTTATGCATGGTACTGCCCAGTGCATAGCTAACTTAGGAGTGCGATCTCTACTAAAACTGGCGAGTTAGGGCCTTCATACACCTTCCCTGTGGTCTCGCCGGCCGCCTTCATAATCTGCTTCTCCTTCGTCTTCGGCGATGTGCTTATTCTGGCGATCTCCGACTGCCTGGTCGCCTGAGTCTACATCTGGCGACTTCATCTTCAACCTGGCGATCGCCTATTCTGGTAAACTGGAAATCGGAACACGCCAACTTAACAATCGGCGACCACACGTGCCTCCCGACTTCCTTCCCATCTGCCAACCTGGCGCCCTGCCAACACGCCTACACTGTAGCAGGATGCCACGTCATCACACCCGTCCACCAGGGCGGTACAACTTCCAAGGTGTCCCACATTTCTTTTGATGATTTGCATTGCGAGACCTTGAAAAACTCATCAGAATTTAAAGCAGAGGTTATAATATTTTTGGCAATGCAATCGAATTTGGCCTTTTTGCTTTCTGCATCAGTCCATTGAGACCATGGTTTCTCAATGACCGATCCATCCTTTTCAAACTTTGGGACAAAAGGACCATTTTCAATTGCATCCCAAATTCCTTTGTCAAGAGATTCCATAAATATTTTCATTCTTACTTTCCAAAACTAGTAGTTCAAACCACAAAACAGAGGTGGTCTATTAATTGAAGCACCTTCCCTAAAAGGTAGTCTATCAGCCATTAAAAATGCTTTTTAGGATCAACTTGAATAAATTTCAAGAACCAAGCTCTTGATGCCAATTGTTAGAATGGATGGCTTTAAACTAGAGGGGGGTGAATTGTTTAAAGAGGATTTTCGTAAACTTTTAAAACAAGAATGAATTTATCTCAGGAAACAATTGTTAAGAAATTCAGTTTACCAAAAACAGCAAACAAAATCAGCACAACCAGAAAAACAATCGGTTGTTTCACAGAAACAATCGGTTCTTTATACCAGCAAACAACAATTAAAACTGAATTTAAAGAGTTAGAGATAGAGAGATTGTACACAAATGTTTATACTGGTTCACTCCAAACCCAGAGCTACATCCAGTCTTCTCAGAACCCTGAGGAAATCCACTAAGCAATCACAACTTGATCACTTACACAACAACCAAGAGAATGACCTTGAACACCTCAAGAAACACACTCTCCTTGGCCAACACACCAACACCAAGATTGCTGATCTTGAACCCTCAAGAACACACAGCCAATCTTAGCAAACACAGAAACGAAACTTGTTTCACAGAGTACAAGTGTTCCGTCCGGTTGACCGGGACGTCTTCGTGCGCGACCTCAACCATCAGCTAGGGTCTCCTCCCCACTGGTTACCTGTGGAATCTTGCAAAAAAAAGGATAAAGAGGCGCCCTAGCGGTCGTTTGCACTCCGACGCTCAAGTCAGCCAGCAAGAAACACCAAAATTGTTCACCTACGTCTCTGAGCACCGCGTATGGCACTCTGAAGGTGGTAAAATGAACTGTGTATTGTGTGTGTGTTCTCTCCCTCAGGAAAAGATATTCCCCAGTCAATTGTACATAACCTTGAAGCACGAGCAAGCAACTAGAGAGTTCTGGTAAATCTGCCAAAGGTTCGAACCCTGTTTCCAACATTCTCCGCGCTATTTAAACTACCCAAGCATTAAAGCGCCTTAAAGCGCCTTTAATTACAAATGTAACGCACTCAATCAGCGTACTTAATTAGAAAACGTAGCGCATTTAAGACGTTGAAACGCTTGGGAGCCATTATAGTACTTGAATGCTCGAAAGGGACACTGTATTGAATGACTTTAATTACCTGGCACCTGACTAAAGGGTGTTTCCATTCTGACATGGCTGTTGTACACGTGGAGGGCCTCACGACGCCGTGACCCCATCTGGGGGCGTTTTTGCCCATCTGGGGACGTTTCTGCGCGTGAGTCCTCCTGCTCGGGAGTGCTACTGCGCTAGGGGTGACTTTTTGGGTGCCAACTCATGCCCCCAATCATCTAGTCACTTACTTTGAGAGCGTATCTGCCTTCCTCTCGTACCCTGCACCCGGCTGCCCCGGGCGTGACCTTCCTATTGAGTCGTATCTGTCCCCAAGGCGTCTCTGGGGCGGCAGGGGTACTTCACGAGTCAGGCTGCCCTCCACTGATGCTATCACTATGGCCTTGAAGCCACCTTTTCCTTCTCTTTATCGCTGCCCCGGGCTATCGGGACCTGAGGCCTTCCCACGGCGTCGCTCCCTCCATGGTCTTTCCTACCCATGGGTATCGGGGAACCACACCGTGATTGCCTTGCTTTAGCACTGTTTGATCTGGCGACGCCATCACCTAGGCGATTCCTTGTCTTGGCGACGCTTCCTCTTGGCGATGCTGGCACTTGGCGTCTCTCCACCTAGGCGACGCCTTGCGTTGACTTTGACTCTCTAGTCGTTGACTTTGACCTTGACTTAGTCAACGCCCGGATACGGGACGGTACACAAGCCCCCCAGTCTTAAGCCGAAGACTTGTCTTTAGCGCAAAGACTAAAGCCTCGCCCACGCCGTCCACGTGCCATCCTGATGACGTGTCATTCCCTACTGACTCAATAATTCTTCGAATTAGTGACGTGACACTTTCTGAACCACAGGGGTATTCTTAATGGCTGATTTGACATCCTCTGAAATGGGAAAAATAATGCCCTTTGAGGGTGCGCTTAATCGCGTGCCACGTGGTTCATCGTGCGATCATTTTTAAGAACCTCTTGCGCTCCCCTTTAGCGCTTAATCCTGCAACACGTGGCATCATCACACGGTCATCATTTGTTGTCCCTCGCGCTTCTTGTAACGTTTAAGTTACCCAAACCCCGCGTTTGTAACCACTGTTACATCCACTTTCTCTGCCCTTTCTCACTGTTCATCTTCTCTGAATCCCTTCTCTCGCGACCCCTGTTCATTCATGCTTCCGCTCTCCACGCCCTTCAGCCCCCATAGGTACGGTTTTTTCCCTCCTTGATGATTCTCTTCACTATATGAACTGCCTGGGACTGTCCATATTACCGCATTTCTTTGGATATCGTTTGTATGCTTCTTTGTTCCTCTCGTTCCCCTTCGCTCTCGTGTGGGTAGGGCGCTCCTAGGATTCTTCCATTTTTTTCCCCTTTTCTTCTCCCAACCCCTTTTCTCTGAACCCTTTCTTTTTCTTTTGATCTTCAGCTTTAGCATTGATGGCGAAAACTAAGACCGTCGCGCCTCCCCCGCTCCCTAAGTCTTATTATAAGGGCGAATACGACTGGGCTCCCGACGATCTTCTCGACGAATGCTCCCTCCTAAACTCTGTTGAGGACGTGGAGGCTCACAGGGGGGACCCTGCGCTTTACAATTTCAACGCCTTTCATAAAAATCACGACTCCCAAGTCCTGGTATGCCGAGTGCGACCTGGGATGCCCGTTTGTGCGGACTCAAGAGATACTGGGGGAAGCCCCTTCTTCTTCCTTTATCAAATGGTACTCAAGAGAGTGGGCCTGCGCCTGCCCCTTACTTCTTTCGAGAAAGAGCTGCTTACAGAGATAAACACCGCTCCCGCCCAGCTCCACCCCAACAGCTGGGCTTTCGTGAGGGGGTTTCAGATTCTCTGCGGCTATCTAGGTGTCCCCTCTTCTGTAGACGTTTTTCTTCACTTTTTCGAGGTAAAGAAACAGGGGAAGAGCCTATGGATGAGCTTTTCTGGCATTGCCGGGCGCATCATCCTTACGCTCTTCCAAAATTCGTTCAAAGGATGGAAAGGGAAATTCTTCAAAGTGCGTGCGACCAAGCGCGATCCTACCATCCTAGAGGGCTTTCCCCTATACTGGACGGATAAGCCCATAACCATGAAGGCCCTGGCTTTGGATGAGCTTACCCCCTCCGACCGGGACGTATGCAAAGCCTTGGCGGGACTGGGGGTAGTCTTTGATACCGCCAAACTCATCGCGAACGAATTCAACGCCCATGGGCTTTCTACCTACTTTGGTATCTGCCCTTGATTGTTTATGATGCATTGGCTGTTGCGGTTGTCTGCGTGTGTTTGGCCATAAAATTTCCCTTCTGCTTCATCTGAACCAACCTTTACTCTATTGTTTTTCGCTGCTGCAGGTTCAGTGATGACTTCCTCGAGGCGGCTTGCTCTTGCCAAATTTTTGAAAAAGGCAAAATCTACCAAAGAAGGCGGGGATAGTCAGGATCAATGCCTGGCATATCCGAGGCGGACCATGCGAAGGCATCCAGGTGGCGTGAAATCACTTCTGCCACCCCTTCTTGTTCTTCTGGGCTCAACGAACTTCCTAACTTGAAAGTCTTGCCGCCAATCTCCCTTTCTACGGCGTTAGCCGCGGGCTGTTCCCTACTATCATCTTCGACGGGCGCCGCCTCTTCCACGGGCGCCGCGTCGTCAGGGCCTTCCTCCATAGGCGCATCTGCTTCGGGCATCGCCCTCTCCGCTATGGCCTCTTTAGGCGTCAACCCAGCGGGCGTCGCCTCAATCATCGTCGTGTCCATGCTCGGCGGACGCTCATACACCATGAACACGCCTCTCTTCGTTTTCAGGCTGTTCTCATAGCATTTCCTTGCCTCCTCCTGATCTGACCTGATGACCATCACCTGGCCACTGAGGTCCGGCAGCTTCATTTTCATGTGGCGTGTGGAGGACACCGCGTTCAGACGGTTTAACGCCGGCCTGCCCAGCAAAATATTGTAGGCGGAGTTGGCGTTCACAACCAGGTATCGGATGCTTTCGGTACGGGAGGCCTCTCCGTCTGTGGACGTAGTCCTCAACTCCAGGTACCCCCGTACTTCCACCTGGTTATCCCCGAACCCATACAGGCACCCCGTATAGGGACTCAACAGATCGGGGGACAACCGTAACTTATTAAAGGTCGACAGAAACATGACGTCTGCCGAACTTCCTTGGTCGACAAGCACTCTGTGCACCTTCCTGCCGGCTGTGACGACTGAGATGACAACGGGGTCGTTGTCGTGGGGTACCACATCTCGGAGGTCTCTTCTTGTGAACACGAGATCCGACTCCCATGGCTCCTCGAGAGCCTCTCTTCGATTGAATTTACCCCCCTCGCGTATTTCTTCCGCTGGGAGGCGGTGGGTCCCCCGCCGGAAAAACCTCCAGCAATGGTGTGGACCTCGCCAAGCACAAGCATCTCGTGTGCTAGTTCTTCCGCCGGCGGCGGCAATGTGGCGGTCGTTGCGGGCTCTGCGACATAGTCCTTCAAGAACCCAGTTCTCACCAGCTCATCCAGCTGGTAGCCCAACGACAGGCAGTTGTCAATGTGGTGCCCGAAAGCCTCGTGGAATTCGCACCAAGACTCTTTTCGAGGCCCCAACACCTTGTCGGTCTTCGCCGGTCGCCTCAGCCTCTCAGCTATGTTAGGCACTGCGATCAAATCCTTCAACTCGACCACGAAGTTGTACCTCGCCGGTCTCGCTCTTTCTCTGGCCGGGCGGTCGCCTCCTGCTGGACCCCTGGGCTAGGGCTTTCTGGCCTCGTAGGGGCGTCTCGCCTCTGGCTTCTTTCTTCCCGTTGTGGTCTCATTGACCCTGACGGGTTGAGCTCGCGCCGGTCCCCTCGGGCATGAGGGCGCGACGCTAGTACGCTTCACACACATCTCCCCTTCAGAAGCAATATGTTCTACCTACCTACGCCGTAGTTCAGCGAAAGTCCTAGGGCGGTTGCGGATGATGGATTCTCCAAAAGGATCGGGGCATACACCCTTCACAAACGCGTATACGATCATAGGCTCCTCTGTCGTACCAACCTTCACGACCTGGGCCCCGAAGCGATTGATATACTCCTTCAGGGTCTCCCCTTGATACTGCTTCACATCGAATAGGTCGTAAGAGACCGGTGGCGGGGCCTTGTTTGCCAAGTATTGTTTCCTGAACAAACGCGACAATTGGCGGAAAGATGTGATATGACCCTCTGGAAGGCTAATGAACCAGTCCATAGCCATCCCGGTCAGGGTGCTCATGAAGAGCTTGCACTTGGCAGCGTCAGAACCGCCTACCAGGACCATCTGCGTGTGAAATGCAGCAAGGTGCGTCTCTGGGTCCTCCATCCCGGTGAAGATCACCTTGGGCCCCGCGAACGTGTTCGGGATCACTGCGTCTAGGATCTCCTGCGAGAAAGGAGTGGAAAACTCCCTTGGTGGGGAATGGTTCTCCATCTCGTCATGTCCAGGCCGCCTCCGATCATTTCTCAGGCCCTGGCGCAACTCCTCATTTACACGGTGGAGCTCTTCATTCCGCTCATGCGAGGCGTCGAGATCTGCCTGTGTACCGCCCTGGTAGTCGGAAGTGATGACGTGGCATCAAGCTATTGTATAGGCGTGTTGATGGGACGCCTGGCTGGCAGAAGGGAAGGAAGTCGGGGGGCTCGTGTAGTCGCCAGTTATTAAGATGGCGTGCTCCGATCTCCAGCACACCAGAACCGGCGGTCACCGGGTTAAAGATGAAGTCGCCAGATGTAAACCCAGGCGACCAAGTGATTAGAGATCGCCGAAACAAGGACATCGCCGGATATGAAGGCAGATAGACATTTCCCAGCTGGCCAGAGGATGAGGTCGGGGGACAGCTTGCTTGAGCATACACGGTGAAACAGGTGGTGCAGATCATGAAGGCGGTCGACGAGACCACAGGGAAGGTGTGTACGAAGGCACCCTAACTCGCCAATCCAGTAGAGATCGCGCTCCAAGACAACTATGCACTGAGTAGTATCATGCATAAGTAACTTAGCCAAAAGAGAGTCAGAAACAGCGCCCAAGTCAAGGATGCTCCAGATGATGGCACGTGTACAGCTGGATGCGAGCCACGTGTCCAAATGTGTAACTGCCAGGAGAGAGAAAGTGTCCAGGTATATAAGAGATTCCCAACGAACTTCTGAGGTAGGCACGTTCAGATTGTCTTCTTTACGCTTGCGAGTTCTTGAGTATACTGAGAGAGAACTGGTTCACGGTTCCTTAGAGTTCTTGAGTGTTACTCTTAGTAATTGGTGGTTCAGTCACTGACTTGGGCGTTGGAGTGCGATCAGCCGCAGCGGTGCCGTTTCGTCTTTTGCAGGTTCTTGAGGTGGATCGCGGCGAAGGACGGAGGCAAACACGGCGCATACGTCGATCCAAGTTTGACGAGGCAAAGCTCCAGCGTTTTCGTCAACAGGCAGGATCATCAGGCGCCCACCGTGGGGCTGTGTAAAACCTGTTCCCATCCACAGTGTGAGTTCTTGGAGGTTTTTGCAGTTTTCTGTGTGGTTGTGTGCTGGTGCAACCATTGTCCGCTGCTCATCTAGGTTTTGTTCGGTTATTTCGCGTTTTCCACTGTTCGTTTGGATTTTTGTTCGGTGAGGTGAAGTTTTCTGCTGCTTACGCCAGATTTGTTTGGTGAGATCTGAGTTCTTTGGCTCGTTTGGATTTTCGCTGAAGAAGTGCTGGTTTTTGGTGGAGTTGCGGGTTTCTGTGGAGGTTTTCTGTGTTCTTGAGGTTTCTTTCGAAGTTTCGCGAAGTTCTGACCGATTGATCGCTGAATCGATCGTCGTTGAAGGAGGTGTTGTTCATTGCACTCTGTGATTTGCCAAGTTTTCATGAGAAAAATGAGAAGCAACCGTTCAAGTCCAGTTGCGCCCGTTGCTGCTGAAGGCGCCATGACTATGGCGCAGATGGTGGAAATCATGCGTTCGTTGCAGGCGAATGTGGAAGCCTCGCGTATAGAGCAGGCGAGAATGCATGAGGACCTGGTCGCCTCTCGGGCCAAGAATGACGAGCTGAGCAAAGTGACTGAAGAACTGCGTCAAGCTCTTCAGGAGGAGCGAGGGCGCCCAGTCGCTGAAGAGGCCGCGCCGTCAACGCCGCCTCGTGTTTTTCCTATGCCTTTCGCTCAGGCGATTACCGACACGCCTATCCCTGCGAGTGTGGTACCTGTGAAGGCTGTTTTTACCGGCGTGGAGGATCTTGAGGCACATCTCACCACGTTCCATACACAGATGATGCTGTCAGGAGGATCAGACGCCGTGTACTGCAAGATGTTTGTGAGCACACTCCAGGGAACGGCGCTGGAATGGTTTGTGAGCCTGCCTACAGGTCACATAACCAACTTCCAACAGTTTTCAAAGATCTTCGTCGAGCAGTACATCATGAACAAGGCACCGCCCAGGGTGTCTTATGACTTGTTCGACATAAGGCAGTATCAGGGAGAGTCCCTCAGGGACTACCTGAATCGTTTTGGAGCACAGATGGTCCGATCGCCGGCCAAAGATGAAGAGATGCTGGTCTACACATTTAAGAAGGGCGTGCTGCCGGGACCATTCTGCGAAGCATTGATCAAGGCTCACCCTGCCACGTTTGCTGAGGTCAGGCGACTCGCGGTGGCCCACATCGTCGATGAGAGTGAGGTCGCCGAGAAGAGAGGAAGCGTGGCTCCCGCTAGGCCACGCGCCCAGACCAGGATCCAGCCACAGAGGGTGCTGGAGACAGCGGCGGCTAGGAGGGATCAGAGGACTCGCCATCCTTACGATCCAAGGAAGAACAAGGGCAGGGGCCAAGGGCGCCCGCAACCAGCACGCCGGGAGTACAATCGCCCGCCAAAGCACAAGTTTGTCATGCGATTGGCGGACCTGATCGTCATTCCCAATATATCAGCTAGGTTGAAAGCGCCCGAGAAGGTGGGCGACAAGGTGCTGGGACCAAAGCCAAACGCCTGGTGTGAGTTTCACCAGGGCTTTGGCCACACCGTGGACTCGTGCTTGGCTTTAGGATAGTAGCTCGACGATCTGGTCAAGAGCGGGTTCCTAAACGACTACTTGCTGGACAGAAGGATGGGGGGCGCGTCGAGCTCCCAACCAGCAGGTGGAGAGGTTCAGCAGCACGAGATGCCTACACACGGGGAAATCCACACCATTGCAGGGGGTTTCTCGGGTGGTGGATGCACCGCGTCACAAAGGAAGAAGTACGCGAGGTCTGTGATGACAGTGGATATGTTTGAAGACCACTCGCCGGATGTGGACATTACGTTCACAAAGCAAGATCTTCGGACGTTGTGCCTCATGACAACGACCCCATAGTCATCTCGCTGATCACAGCAGGAAGGAAGGTCCACAGGGTTCTGGTGGACCAAGGAAGCTCGGCAGACGTGATGTTCTGGCCGACTTTCACGCAGTTGGAGTTACCCCTTGAACAGCTGAGGCCCTATGGACGGTGTTTGTATGGTTTCGCTGGTGACCAGGTGGAGGTCAGGGGGTACATCGAGTTGAGGACTACGTTCACAGATGAGGCGGGTTCGAGAACAAAGAAAATCAAATACCTTGTCGTCAACGCCCCTTCAGCATACAACATTTTGTTGGGAAGACCCACGCTCAACAGAATAGGCGCTATACCATCGACCCGGCACATGAAGGTGAAGTTGCCGTCTATGGAGGGGGTGGTGATCACCATCAAATCCGACCAGAAAGAAGCGAAGAAGTGCTATGAGAATAGCCTGAAGAACAAGAGGTCGGTGAGTTACGTGACAACCACCCCGCCTCCTGGTGTGAAGCCCAGACCGACGGTAATGGAAGAGACCGCCAGAAGTGACGTAGTGATGGTGGACGCTGAGCTGGGGGAGGGGAACGCCGGTTTAGAGGAAGAAGAGGCAAGGAATCGCCCTGAGGAAGCGAGGGAGCTGGGAATCGCCAGGGCGGTGATCGCCAGAGAAACCAGGGCAAAGCCCGTCAAGCAGTGGCTCGAGAGAGAGATCGGAGGGAAGATCTTCAAGCTGGGAAGATCTCTGGAGGTTGAGCTCCAGGACCAGATCGCCAAGGTGATAGAACGGCATCTGGATGCGTTTGCATGGTCCGCTTCGGACATGCCCGGGATCGATCCCGACTTCTTGTGCCATCATTTGGCGATGGACAACTTGGTGAGACCAGTGCGGCAGAGGAGAAGAAAGTTCAACGAGGAGAGGAGGCAGGCGATTAGAGACGAAACCCAGAAGCTCCTCGCTGCAGGCCACATCAGGGAAGTCCAGTACCCTGAATGGCTGGCAAATGTCGTACTGGTGAAGAAGAGTAATGGGAAATGGCGCATGTGCGTCGATTTCACTGATCTGAATAAGGCTTGCCCAGAGGACTCATATTCCTTTACCAAGCATAGACGCCCTGGTGGATAGTGCTGCAGGGTGTAAGTTGTTGAGTTTCCTGGATGCCTTCTCGGGGTATAACCAGATCAAGATGCATCCCATGGATGAAGAGAAAACTGCCTTCATGACCGAGAGATCGTGCTACTGCTACAAGGTGATGCCGTTTGGGCTGAAGAACGCGGGGGCCACGTACCAGAGGTTGATGGATCGGGTACTTGCACCAATGCTGGGAAGGAATGTGCAAGCGTACGTGGATGACATGGTCGTGACCTCGCCAGAGAAAAGCAAGCACGTTGCGGACTTGGAGGAGTTGTTCACTACGATCGCCAAGTTTAGGTTAAAGCTGAATCCCGAGAAGTGCATCTTTGGCCTGGAGGCAGGAAAGTTCCTAGGATTTCTCTTAACTGAAAGAGGAATAGAGGCCAACCCGGATAAGTGTGCCGCCATCTTGGCGATGAGGAGCCCGGCCACTGTGAAGGAAGTACAACAGCTTACAGGTCGGATGGCCGCCCTGTCTCGGTTCGTGTCGGCTAGCGGAGAGAAGGGCCATCCATATTTCCAGTGTTTAAGGCGCAATAACAAATTTGCCTGGACGAAGGAGTGTGAGGAAGCCTTCGTCAAGCTTAAAGAGTATTTGGCGAGCCCGCCGATTTTGTGCAAACCGCTGGTGGGAACCCCTCTCAGGTTGTATTTTGCTGTAAATGAGAGGGCGATGAGTGCGGTGCTCGCCCAGGACCAAGATCAGGCTCAAAAGCCTATTTATTTTGTTAGTAAGGTGCTGCAGGGCCCCGAAATGAGATATCAGGCCCTGGAGAAGGCTACACTGGCTGTGGTATTTTCGGCGAGGAGGTTGCGCCACTATTTCCACAGTTTTACAATACTGGTAATGACCGACCTGCCCATCCAGAAGGTCTTGAAGAAGCCCGATGTTGCGGGAAGGATGGTGAAGTGGGCAGTGGAGCTGTCGGAGTTTGATATTAAGTATGAGCCCCGAGGCCCGATCAAGGGGCAGATCTTCGCAGACTTCGTGGTCGAGCTCTCGTCTGAAGCAGCACGAGTTGAGGGGGATGATTTCCGCTGGGTGCTCTCGGTGGACGGATCGTCGAACCAGCAGGGTAGCGGTGCTGGAGTCATCTTGGAGGGACCCAACGGGGTGCTGATCGAACAATCTCTAAGGTTTGCCTTCAAGGCCAGCAACAATCAAGCAAAATATGAGGCGCTGATCGTCGGGATCTTGTTGGCCAAGGAGATGGGAGCTAGGGTGCTGATGGCAAAGAGTGACTCGCTGCTAGTCACGGGGCAAGTAACAGGCGAGTTCCAGGCTAAAGATCCACAAATGGCGGCTTACCTAGAGTATGTACAGGAATTGAAGAGTTCCTTTGTCTCCTTTGAAGTGGTGCATGTGCCCAGAGAGCAGAATGCCCGAGCTGACTTGCTAGCCAAGCTCGCCAGTTCAGGCAAGGGGGGTAGGCAGAGGACGGTGATTCAAGAAACTCTGAAGGCGCCTAGAGCATTTGTGGCAGATCACCTGGTTCTTCAGATAAGCAAGTCGACGGAGAAAGTGGCGAGGAGTCACAGATCCTTGACCCAAGAGACCTTGAGATCGCCGAGAGTAAGAGCATGTCGGGGAGAGAGGGTGAACATGACGTAGGTCTGCGCTGCACATGAGCCCGACACCTGGGTAACGCAGTACAAGCGATGCCTGGCGGATGGCCTTCTCCAGCTGGATCCGACGGAGGCTAGGAAGATAAAGAAGAATTCTAGCAAGTTCACAATGATTGATGGCGAGCTGTACAGGTTTGGGTTCACTCACCCACTCCTGGAATGTGTGCATGGCGAGAAATGTACGAGAATTATGGCAGAGCTCCATGAAGGGATATGCGGAAGCCACGTCGGGGGTTGAGCTCTGGCCGCGAGGACTCTTCGTGCAGGTTACTACTGGCCAACAATGAGAGAAGATTGCAAGAGGTATGCGCAGTGTTGCAAGCAATGCCAGCAGCACGCCGATTGGCACAAGGCGCCTCCCGAGGAGTTGAAGTCGATTTACAGCCCTTGGCCGTTTCATACATGGGGAATAGACATCCTGGGACCGTTTCCCCTGGCGATCAGGCAGATGAAGTACTTGGTGGTGGCGATTGAATATTTCACCAAGTGGATCGAAGCAGAACCAGTGGCCCAGATCACCGCACACAAGATCGAGGGTTTCGTATGGAAGAACATTGTGTGCCGGTTTGGTGTGCCCAAGCACCTGGTGTCGGACAATGGGACCCAGTTTGCAAGTCACCTGTTGAAGAAGCTGTGCGAAGGGGTGGGAATTCAACAAGTATTTGCATCCGTCGAGCACCCTCAGACGAATGGCCAAGTAGAGTCAGCCAATCGGGTGTTGCTAAGAGGTTTGAAGAGAAGGCTAGAGAAAGCCAAAGGAAGTTGGGCTGAGGAGGTACCCCGAATAGTCTGGGCGTACCACACCACCGAGCAGCCAGGAACCCATGAGACCCCGTTCAGCTTGGTCTATGGGTGCGACGCAATGATTCCAGTGGAGATCCAGGAGAGCTCGCCGAGATTCCAGAACTTCGTGGAGGAAGACTCGAATGAGGAGAGAAGGTTGAACCTGGACCTACTGGATGAGGTCAGGGAAGAGGCGAGATTGAAAGCTGAGGCGGTGAAGAGAAGGATTGAACGAAGATATAACTCGAAGGTGATGCCAAGACAGTTCAGAGAGGGCGACCTGGTGATGAGGAAAGCCCAGCAGTACGAGATGGAGAATAAGCTGTCGCCTAAGTGGACGGGACCGTTCAGAATAACCGAGGCGCTCGGGAACGGCGCCTACCACTTAGAAACATTGGAAGGGGGGCGATTCCTCGCACTTGGAACGCCACGCACCTCAAGTTATATTACAGTTAAGAACTTTGTAAGTAAAGACAAACACGAAGTTATATTACAATGTTTCTGTTAAAACAGTTGGAGGGGGCACTCTTTTTTCCCTAAGGAGGGTTTTTAATGAGGCCACCCAATAAAGAAGAGTTTTCGAAGCTTAAAGTTGTTTTAGATTGCATGCTTGTTGTTTTCCGAAAGTTTTGAAGAAAGACCTTGTCACTTATATGTGATTTAAGGCAAGTTAAAGATATATTGCATGCTTTCTAAAAAGTTTCTAAGTCCCCATCGTCTTTCGGCGATTGGCGGCATCAGTTAAAGTTAAAGTCCTCATCGTCTTTCGGCGATCAGAGGCACCAGTTAAAAGACCTCAGCGCCCTCGCGCGTCCTGAGGCGAGATAAAGACCTCATCGCCGTCGAGCGAGTGCAGGCGAGGAAGAGTAAAAAGTCCTCAGTGTTTCTGGGGGAGAGAAGATGTAACCCCTGGGGCAACGTAGAGGCACCAGTAAAAAGTCCTCAGTGTTTCTGGGGGAGAGAAGATGTAACCCCTGGGGCAACGTAGAGGCACCAGTAAAAAGTCCTTAGTGTTTCTGGGGGAGAGAAGATGTAACCCCTAGGGCAACGTAGAGGCACCAGTAAAAAGTCCTCAGTGTTTCTGGGGGAGAGAAGATGTAACCCCTGGGGCAACGTAGAGGCACCAGTAAAAAGTCCTTAGTGTTTCTGGGGGAGAAAAGATGTAACCCCTGGGGCAATGTAGAGGCACGAGTTAAAGACCTTCTCGCCGATGAGCGAGTTCAGGCGAGTTAAAGACCTTCTCGCCAATGAGCAAGTTCAGGTGAGTTAAAGACCTTCTCGCCGATGAGCGAGTTCAGGCGAGTTAAAGACCTTCTCGCCGATGAGCGAGTTCAGGCAAGAGAAAATCCTTCTCGTCTTGAATGAGTTCAGGTATGGTGTGAAGGGTGGAAGAAGTTTGGAGGGTGGCTAAGGTAGGTTCAAAGAGAACGCCTAGCCACCCGGTCTCTTGTTCTGAAGCTCAGGGAGGTAGAGAAGGATCTGAAAGGTGCCTCTACCCCCAGATAAAGGAACAATGGCCAAGTTGTGAAGCCAGGAGGAAGCTGATATCGCCAAGAGTCTTTGGCGACCAGGAGAAATTCAAACAATAGCGAGAAAGTCAAGACCCGTTTTGATAAGGCAGATCAGATGAGCGGTGTCTTAAGCCATTAGTTGAGTTGAAGTTCGTTATTTGAAGAGCGATTTTACGCTAAGGTTCATTACCTTGAAGTTACAAGTTGTTAGAGTGTTATTGTTCGAAAGCTGATGGTTCGTAGCGGGTAGTATATAATTGCGCTTACGAAGTTACTAAGTTAATTTCGTTGAAGTGAATTATACAAGAAGAGATAAAGCAGACAGAGAAGTTATAAGAAGAAGTACAAAGACTTTATCATAAGGTATAATCAGTTCAAGATACATGTACAAGAAAAGAGAAAGTTTATTACAAGGTAGGTATATCTAAAGGAGAAAGCATAAGAATCGTGGATGGAGGGAAGCAATCAGTCTTCAGAAGGAACAACCTTCCCGTCCACCACCTCATTGTTAAGAGACACCATGGAAAGGTCCAAGTCGGGGTACAGGCAGGCGAACTGTTCCCGGGCGGCCTCGAATCCAGCAGCGAGAATCTGGGCAGAGCTCAGCTCAAGTTCTTCAATCTGTTTCTTTAGCCCCTCGTTCTGCTGCTTCAGCTCTTCAGCTTGTTTCTTGAGTTCTTCAATTGTTTCCCAAGCTTGAAGAAGGTCTTCAGTAACCTTCTTGGATTCCGCCTGCACCTGGGCCAGCTCTGCGGCGATCTTCCCGTTTTCTTCGTTGGCTTCGGCGAGCTTGGCCATGGTGTCGTCTCTCTCCTTTTCCACCTTCCCCAAGAAGACCTCCCGATCGGCTGACCTTTTCTCAAGGTTCTTTACCTTGGCGGCGTCTGCTTTGATCAACGCCTCCAGGTCAGCCACTTTGACGCGATAGGGTACCAGCTTGCTCTCCAGCTCAATCTTCTCTTGAGCCAAGAGATGCACCTTATGGCGTAGATCGGTGGCCTCCTTGCGTGCCACCCGGAGCTCAGTGCTCATAGCATCTTCCACTCGGGAGTGATCGATCTTGGCGAGCGTTAGATTGTAGGATAACCTCTCCGCCTCAATCCTTATGGAGCGATTCTCAGCTCGAAGTGTGAAGATGTCATCCTGGAGCTTCTTGGTGGAACTCTCCACAGCTTTGGATATGATGGAGGGGAAATCCTCCGCCATCATCTTCAGTTTTGCTGAGAAGGGCTCCCACACCCTTTTGACCTCAAGAGAGAGGTTTGCTTGTGGAGGCACCGGGGGGCTTGTTGTTGGTTCTCGCCGCCACCTTCTTGAGTTGGTTGTTCAATGAGTGCTTCTTGGCGCGGTGGCGACGTCGGGGATTCGGTGATGATGATAGGTGAGTTGTGAGCACCTTCATCCCCGCCTGGTGCAGCCTCTGCGGTTGAAGCGTTTGAAGGAGGACCCCCTCCAGCTGATACATAGGGCGTGGAGGCGCTTGGGGGGTTCTCCATGAAGTTGGGCTCGGCAGCCTCAACCGCAGGAAGTGCAGACGCCAGAGGAACTGCTTGGACTGGGGAGGTGGGAGCTGGAGGTGGAGCCGGCGTGGAGGGTGGTGTTGACGTCGGGAGTGGAGGTGGAGCAGGTGGTGAGGAAGGCGCCACCCTCTTCCTCTTGGTGATGAGGCCATCCTCAGTCGCCTCATCATCTTCTTCTTCGTCCTCATGAACCACTTGAGGGGTTTTCCTCTTTGGTTTCCTGAGGACGAGCTTTTTGCGCTGTTGTTGGGCGGGCTGGGCATCCGAAGGAGCTGGGCCTTTAGGGGGCGATCTCCCCTGGCCGGCGGCGATCTCCACCACCGAGTTTGGCACGGTTTGGGAACCCGACGCCAACCCATGGGTTCGGGCGAGTGCCCTCAACTCAGCCAGCTTTGCCTTGCCCAACATGAGGTCTGCATAATGCAAAGGAACATGGGTCAGCTTAGAGAGAAAGAAAAACGCAGAAGTCAGTATGCAAGAGAAGCAGATAAGTGGTGCAGAAAATAAAACCAAAGTCTTGTGCACGGCAAACAAGACGCCCAGCAACAGTTAACAGAGGGATGGCACAAGGCAAAGACTTAAACGTTGAAGCACTAACCTATGCGAGTCTCGAGTTGATCTTCGAAGAACTCGAAAGAGATGAGCGCAGTGGTAAGGAAAGTGATGTTGAGATCTGCCACGCTCTTCCAGAAGAGGCACAGATCTTTGTCCAGGGCTCCCATGTTGTCAGGGCTCCTTGGCCTCCTGAAGCTTCCCTTGGACTCTTTATTCCCCTTGTTTACCCAATACAAGGGGAAGCCGTCGAGCAGCGAGGCGTCCTTGTCGTTTGGGCGCACCTGGACAAACTTGCCTTTCCAATCCTTGTAGGATTGCTGGAAGATAGAGAAGATCGACCTTCCAGCAATCCCGTTCAGACTCACCCACAGGGGATCTCCCGGGTGTTTAGATTCAAACAAGAAGAGAAAAACGTCCACTGACGCTGGCAGCCCCAAATGTGCGCACATGATTTGGAACGCCCGCACGAATGCCCAGCTGTTGGGATGGAGCTGGGCGGCGGCGATGTCGAGCTCGGTAAGTAGCTCCCTTTCAAAACGAGTGAAGGGAAACCTAAGTTTCACCTTCTTGAACAGGGTGGTGTATATGAAGCAGAACAACCCGCCGTTGTTCCCTTTGTCATCGGCGCACACTGGCACGTCGGGGGGGCAAGGTAGCACCATCACCTTGTCGTCATACTCCTTGTGGAACGATAGGTGAGGCTCGTCCCCTTTCTTCAATCGAAGAACTGCCCCAGCAGAGTTTACTGAGGAGGTTTCCTTCAACAAGGTCGGGGTGGCCCATGGGTATAATTTTTTGAAGTCTGGGGAAGGAATGGAGGCTCCTCCGGCGACAGGTGGAGTAGCCTGAGCCAGGTTAGGGCGGGAGGTTGCAGGCCTCTCAGCCTGAGAAGAAGAAGCACCAAGTGCTCGCGGTGGGTTGTGAGCTTGAGATGAAGGGTTTCGTGACGAGGGAGGAGGATTTGGGGTGATCTTTGAGCGAGCCATCGCGGAAACTGCAAAGGAAGAAGAAAAGAAAAGGTGATCAGGGTTCGCAGAGGCTGACTCGATCGTGAAAGAAGGGTGAAAGACGAACGAACGAAGGTTCGTCGTAACGAAGACGAAGCCCTAAGTTACGAGAAAGGAGAAATAGAAGAAACAGCCCACAGCGTATGCACCAGACAGTTAATGGATGATGCGAATCGGTTAAAATGCAGGAAAAATCAGCAGAAGAAGTAAAGGGAGTACCTTTTTATGATCGGAAGAGCGATGAAGGAAGTTGAGGATTCAAGAGGTTGAAGAGCGTCGTGAGCTTTTGCAGAAGAAACTTGGAGCGTTTGAGAAAGCAAAGAGATGATGGAACAGTAGAAGTAAAATGGGTTTAAGGGTTTTTCGAATGGGTTTGGGAAGCGCAAACGACAATTAAAGGTAACCGTTGATGAAGCCACGTGTCGAGCGATTGGAGGAGTGTTTGGTGGAGCGTCAGGAAAGCAGAAAGTACAGCCGTTTGGAATTCTGCGCCAGCGCCACGTAGATCGGTATTGACGTGACTCCTTTAGTCTTTTCGCTGGACAAGTCTTCGCTTAAGACTGGGGGGCTTGTGTACCGCCCTGGCGGTCGGAGGTGATGACGTGGCATCAAGCTATTGTATAGGCGTGTTGATGGGACGCCTGGCTGGCAGGAGGGAAGGAAGTCGGGGGGCTCGTGTAGTCGCCAGTTATTAAGTTGGCGTGCTCCGATCTCCATCATGCCTAAACCGGCGGTCACCGGGTTGAAGATGAAGTCGCCAGATGTAAACCCAGGCGACCAAGTAATTAGAGATCGCCGAAACAAGCACATCGCCGAAGATGAAGGCAGGTGGTGCAGATCATGAAGGCGGCCGACGAGACCACAGGGAAGGTGTGTACGAAGGCACCCAAACTCGCCATCCATAAGAGATCACGCTCCAAGACAACTATGCACTGAGTAGTATCATGCATAAGTAACTTAGCCAAAGGAGAGTCAGAAGTAGCGCCCAAGTCAAGGATGCTCCAGATGATGGCACGTGTACAGCTGGATGCGAGCCACGTGTCCAGGTGTGTAACTACCAGGAGAGAGAAAGTGTCCAGGTATATAAGAGATTCCCAACGAACTTCTTAGGTACGCACATTCAGATTGTCTTCTTTACGCTTGCGAGTTCTTGAGTATACTGAGAGAGAACTGGTTCACGGTTCCTTAGAGTTCTTGAGTTACTCTTAGTAATTGGTGGTTCAGTCACTGACTTGGGCGTTGGAGTGCGATCGGCCGCAGCGGCGCCGTTTCGTCTTTTGCAGGTTCTTGAGGTGGATCGCGGCGAAGGACGGAGGCAAACACGGCGCATACGTCGATCCAAGTTTGACGAGGCAAAGCTCCAGCGTTTTGGTCAACAGGCAGGATCATCCTGCATGCGTTCCTGTTCCATTTTCGACTCCGCCATGTCCTGCTGCAGCCCCCTCATTATCTCCAGGACCTGTTGCATGGATAGTTCTGCTGGGGCTGCGCGTGCTGTGCTTCGTCTGGTGGGGGCCATTGTCACTCCAACCTCCTCCAACGTTACTGCGACTCAGTAGATTTTCTCGAACTTGTGATGGGACTGATGTTTTATATCGGCCCCACGGTGGGCGCCAAATGTTTCGTCCGGTTGACCGGGACGTCTTCGTGCGCGACCTCAACCGTCAGCTAGGGTCTCCTCCCCACTGGTTACCTGTGGAATCCTGCAAAAAAGAGGATAAAGAGGCGCCCTAGCGGCCGTTTGCACTCCGACACTCAAGTCAGCCAGTAAGAAACACCAAAACTGTTCACCTAAGTCTCTGAGCACCGCGTATGGCACTCTGAAGGTGGTAAAATGAACTGTGTATTGTGTGTGTGTTCTCTCCCTCAGGCAAAGATATTCCCCAGTCGCTTGTACGTAACCTTGAAGCACGAGCAAGCAACTAGAGAGTTCTGGTAAATCTGCCAAAGGTTCGAACCCTGTTTCCAACATTCTCCGCGCTATTTAAACTACCCAAGCATTAAAGCGCCTTAAAGCGCCTTTAATTACAAATGTAACGCACTCAATCAGCGTAATTAATTAGAAAACGTAGCGCATTTAAGACGTTGAAACGCTTGGGAGCCATTATAGTACCTGAATGCTCGAAAGGGAAACTGTATTGAATGACTTTAATTACCTGGCACCTGACTAAAGGGTGTTTCCATTCTGACATGGCTGTTGTACACGTGGAGGGCCTCACGACGCCGTGACCCCATCTGGGGGCGTTTCTGCCCATCTGGGGACGTTTCTGCGCGTGAGTCCTCCTGCTCGGGAGTGCTACTGCGCTAGGGGTGACTTTTTGGGTGCCAACTCATGCCCCCAATCATCTAGTCACTTACTTTGAGAGCGTATCTGCCTTCCTCTCGTACCCTGCACCCAGCTGCCCTAGGCGTGACCTTCCTCTTGAGTCGTATCTGTCCCCAAGGCGTCTCTGGGGCGGCAGGGGTACTTCACGAGTCAGGCTGCCCTCCACTGATGCTATCACTATGGCCTTGAAGCCACCTTTTCCTTCTCTTTATCGCTGCCCCAGGCTATCGGGACCTGAGGCCTTCCCACAGCGTCGCTCCCTCCATGGTCTTTCCTACCCATAGGGTATCGGGGAACCACACCGTGATTGCCTTACTTTAGCACTGTTTGATCTGGCGACGCCCTGGTTGGGCGACGCCATCACCTAGGCGACGCCTTGTCTTGGCAACGCTTTCTCTTGGCGATGCTGGCACTTGGCGTCTCTCCACCTAGGCGACGCCTTGCGTTGACTTTGACTCTCCAGTCGTTGACTTTGACCTTGACTTAGTCAACGCCCGGATACGGGACGGTACAACAAGGATTACACTTGTTACAGAAGATAATATGAAATCAATACAAGCACAATCCTATTCCACAAACTTTGATCAATCACAAACTCTTAGCAATCTCAGCTCTTTGAAAAACTCAAAAACTCTTAGTAAAAAACTTGTCAAAGATTGATTCTCAAATTTGTTATTCTGAATTTATTCAAAGATGTAGTTTGTTATTAAATCTTAACAAACTCTTAAATTGCATTAAAAGATTGGTCAAAGCATTTAATGATTGGAGCGTAAGCAGTTAAATCATTTAAAGCTCAGTCAAAGGCAAAACAATTTTTCTGTTATGGTCCCAAAACAAACAATCGGTTGTTTCCTCGAATCAATCGGTTGTTTTGGTTCTTAACAGTTCAACCATTTGAAAAACAGTTTTCAATCTTTTTCTCAAAACACCTAAGTATAAACAATCGGTTGTTTCGACAAAACAATCGGTTGTTTCGACAAAACAATCGGTTGTTTTAACTAGGTTTGAAAAAATTTTACTTTCACAAAGATTGAGATGCTTATGCTTTAGATTTAATCAAAGGGTGGATTACAAAACTCAAACTACCCCAGAACTATACTAAAGCAGCACAGCAACACCAAGCACAGCCAAGGCTTCAACATCCTTCAAAGGATTTGGATTCTTCAAAGCTTGAACACCATTTGGTTCAACAGAGTCATGCTTTCCTTGTTTAGCTCACACCTTCCATGCTAAATCCTCTCCACTCCTAGGTTGCCATGTGGACGTCCATGTGTTCCATGCCAAGGTATTTTTGTTCTCCAATATACCCTAGACCTTTTAGGGTTACATTGGGCTCAAAGAAGCCCAATTGTTACCCTAACTAGTCACTTTTAACCCTAACTAGTCATATTTTACTATTAGCCCAAAAACCTATGCTACTTGGCCCAAATATTCGGTCCATTTATTTTATGCTACAAGGCCCAATACATGGCCCATAAAATCCTAAACAACTTTATACAATTTATTTAATCTAAAGCGTGGCCCACAAATAATGTTGACCAGTCAGCAGAAACTCCGTCTTCTTATGTTCTTTTGGCCAAAGCTCTAGTTTATGTTTTGATGACTTGGAGGTTTTCTTGAATATGTTTGTATATTCCTTCACCCTAGAGTTTTCCTCTTGATTGTGCCTACACCATCTCCATATACAAATCTGGGAGGGACGCATTCAAATTTTGTAGCCAATAACTTAGAGGACGAGGTCCTCTCAACTGGTGATCACCCTCTGATTCAGCCTATTGGCGGAGGGTAAGAATATAATAAAATTCAATTTATATAATTTACTATTATTGTCTTATAATTTTGAATAACTTTGTTTTGGTATTTAGGTTATATCCATCAAAAGTTGCATCAAAGGCCATCACTGCCACCATTAAGCAACAATTTGGTGATCCATGGCTAACATGGAAGGCAATCCCAAAGGCTAATTGGGATCTAATTTTTCAATGTTTTAAGGTACTTGTTTTTTATTCCCTTTAAAAATGCTTATATTTTACAATTTGGATTGATGATTTTTGCTCCGGCCGGTTGCCCTGGGACGTCTTTGTGCGCAACCTCACCCGTCAGCTAGGGACTCCTTCCCACTGGTTACCTGTGGATTCCTGCAAAGAAGGACAAAAGGGCGCCCTAGCGGCCGTTTGCACTCCGACGCTCAAGTCAGCTAGCAAGAAACACCAAAACTCTACACCTCCATATCGGAGCACCGTGGCTGACACTCTGAAGGTGGTTAAAAGAAACTGTGTCTAGTGTCTATTTTCTCCTCCTGGCCAACAACCTCTCTCCCTAGTCCCTTGTGCGTAGCCTCAAGACTCGAGCAAGCAACTAGAGTGTGTTCTAGGAAAGTCTGCCAAAAGTTCCAACCCCATTTCCAACATTCAAGACGCTATTTAAACTACTATGGCATTTAAAGCGTCTTAAAGCGCATTTAATTATAAAACATTCAGCACCTTTAAGGAGTTTAAACCGCTTGAAGCATTTATAGTACGTTAAACGCTCGAAACGTAAACTTTATTAAATAGCTTTAATCACCTTGTACCTGACAAATTGACGTTTCTATTCTGACTTGGCTGCTATTACACGTGGAGGGCCTCACAGCACCGTGACCCCACTTGGGGGTGTTCCCTCATGTGAGCCCTCCTACCTGGGAGTGCATCTGCGCAAGGGGTGACCTTTTGGGTGCCAACTCATGCCCCCAAACCTCTAGTCACTCACTTTGAGAGCGTATCTACCTTCCTCTCGTACACTGCACCTGGCTGCCCCTGGGCGTGACCCTTCTCGTGAGTCGTAACTATCCCAAGGGCTTCTCTGGGGCGGCATGGGCACTTCACGAGTCAGATTGTTCTCCACTGGCGCTATTACTATGGCCTTGAAGCCACCTTTCTCTTTTCTTTAATGCTACCCCGGGTTATCGGGGTTTGAGGCCTTCTCATGGCGTCACTCCCTCCATGGTCTTGCCTACCCATGGGTATCGGGGAGCAACGTTGTGGTTGCCTTGCTTTTGTGACATTTTACCTTAGCGATGCCCTACCTTGGCGACGCCTACTCTAGGCGACGTCTTATCTTGGCGACGCTTCCTCTTGGCGACGCCCCGCCTGGGCGATGCTTGCACTGGGCGCCGCCTTACCTAGGCAACGCCTTATGTTGACTTTTACCTCAACGTTGACTTTGACCTTGACTTTATCAACGCCCGGGTACGGGACGGTACACAAGCCCCCCAGTCTTAAGCGGATGACTTGTTTTCAGCGAAAAGACTAAGGCCTCGCCCACGCCATCCATGTGGCATCCCGGTGACGTGTCATTCTTGCTGACGTGACGCTTCCAAACTATTGACGCGACATACTCTGAACCATTGGGGTGCTCTTAATGGCTGATTGGACATCCTCTGAAGCGAGGAAGGTAACACCTTTTGGGGCCACGCTTAATCGCGTGCCACGTGGTTCATCACGCAGTCAGCCTCAAAAGTCTCTTGCGCTCCCATTGGGCGCCTAATCCTTTGACACGCAACGGACCTCCAAGACATGGCTGAGGCCTCCGAAGAGCTTCAGAAGGACTTGGAGGATCAATGCTATGGGCAGGCCGAAAAACTGGAGTGGATAGAGGAGGAGATGGCTACCCTGGCCAAGACGTTGGACCTTCTCCAGGCTGACCATGACAAACTGCAAATCGAGGTCAGCCGGCTCCGAGTGGAGAAGGAGGCTCTGGAGAAGCAGGTGGCTTCCGGGGACTCTACCATCGAGGAGCTGGAGAAGGCCAAGAAGGCGCTCATCGATGACATGGCCGACACCTTCGAGGAGGGATTCAAGGAGGCTTTGGCTCAGGCCGCCTGCGAGAACCCCGGGATCAACGTTTCTAATTGCGATTCCACCCACCATGTCGTTGACGGACGCGTCGTGCCCCTCGAGTTGGATGACTGAAACACCAACTTTCATCCGCCATCTTTACCTTTTGCGCTTTAAATTCACTCTTGCCATCTTATGATAAACTTGTAAATCCTTTGAACTATTTGCACTTTTGCTGGGGCAATAGGTTTTGTATAACAATTTCATACTCGTTCTTCATTTTCATATGCTTCAATTGCTTTGCCTGTACTTTTACCCGTTTCTCACGCTGTGTCGGACGATCCTCTACATCCGGCGCCTTACTTCTAACGTGTACCTCAAAACCTGTTCCGCCTTCGTATTTATGAGGCCTCTGCCTCGTGAAGGCGCCGACAGCTCCGCCATTGCAGAAACGCAAAAGTTGAGACCTACTCTGGGTCTTAAACACTTGGGACAAGGTCGCGCTTCGATGCCCACGCCCATGGAGAGGCTTGTCTAACAGCGCCGCATCGTCCATGGGGTGTCTTAAGCACCAAGGCGATCTGTCCCTTGATTCTTGGTGCCTGGCGCCCACGCCTAAGGAGAGGCCTGCTACCGGAGCGCCGTATCGTCCTCAGGGTGTCTAGAAACGTCGAGCACCGGGAAGGCTCGAAGCCCCCCCCAGGGGGTCGTTCCCTCCATGGTCTTTCCTTCCCATGGGTATCGGGGAGCGACCTTACCGGTGGTTCACTCGTCTTTTGGCGATCTCGTCTCCCTCCACGGTCTTTCCTACCTGTGGGTATCGGGGAGGCGACGCCGTTGGTGACTAGTTTTGACTTCTTCGATTTCATCTCCCTCCACAGTCTTTCCTACCTGTGGGTATCGGGGAGGCGACGCCGCTGATAACTTATACTGGCGACGCCCTCGGCGTCTCATACCGGCGACGCCTTCGGCGTCTTCTACTGGCGACGCCTTCGGCGTCTTATACTGCTGACGCCTTCAGTGTCTTGGTGATGCCTGGTGAGATCAACCTGTTGACTTTGACCTTGGCGTCGACTTTGACTTCGATATTGGTCAACGCCTAGGGGTAGCAGAGAGCTCAAGGTCTCGCCCGCGCCATCCACGTGGCATTTCCCGTATGGCTGATGGGACGTTCCCTCACTTGACTTGATCCTGACATTTTCTGAGCTTCTGACAAGATGCTCCCATTCTCGGCGGCGCATCGTACCCTTGGGCATTCTGTCGACGCGACGTTTTCTGAATGTTAACCAGTGGCGCCAGGATCATCCTCCCATCGTCTGACACGTGGCTCGATCGCACGGTGCTCGCATTTGCGTCGCTTGGCGCTAACTGCAATATTTAGATCTTCAGAATCTTATACCTGCGTTCATCATCCCTGTGTTTCGCACCCTCCTTGCACCGCTACTCAAAGAGTTCCTTCTGCATTCCTTCTAGTTGGCGCTTTACCTCCCGTATTCCTAACGCGCCATTCTCCTTTGAACTCCCAGCTTTTTGCTCACCTCTTGTAGTGACATGTCTTCCCATGTTCCTCCCCCTAGGGTTAACCCCAAGGACCTGTATGCATGGGCCTCGCGCGAGCTCCTTGACGAGTGTTCATGCTTGCTTTCTACCAGGGCCATAAGGGAACACAAAGGGGATTCGTGTTCCTACGATCATCGTGCCTTCGCTAGGAGGCATGATGAAGACATCGTCGTACTCCCTTGCACCTTGGGGGAGTCGGTGTGCGGGGACGAACGGGCCAACGACGAGGTCCCCTTCTTCTACTTCTACCAGGTGGCATTCAAGAGCATCGGCGTGCGCCTGCCCTTCTCCATGTTTGAGAGGGAACTACTGACGGAGATTAATGCTGGTCCGGCCCAGTTGTATCCTAATAGCTGGGCTTTCGTCAAGGCCTTTGACATACTCTTTGGCTTTCTGGGGTGTGCGCCCTCGGTTTATATCTTTCTTCACTTCTTTGAGGTGAAGAGGCAAAGGAACAACCTCTGGGTGACCTTCAGTAACGTTCCCGGCAGGGTTCTCCTGACTCCTTTCCAAAACTCCTTCACAGGGTGGAAGGGTAGGTTTTTCAAAGTCTGTTGCTCCGATCTTGTGCCTTCCGCCCTAGATGGTTTTCCACTGTACTGGGTGAGGGAGACGAGAGCCCTGAAGTCCAAACCCTTCAAGAAACTAACCCTGAACGGCCAGGTGGTTTGCCGGATCCTGGCTGAGGCGGGGGGTTTTGACTCCGCCACTCTGATTAGTTTGGAGTACAACGCCGAAACCTTGGAGAAGTATATATGTACGAGTGACTGCCTTAAAAACTTCCGCTCTTGATCCTTTCTAAATCTTTGCATGTCCTGTTTTGTGGTGTCTTCACCATGTTTGTTTCCCTTGGTGCAGGTTCGAAGATAAACCGGCAACGGAGGTCACAGCTTACCCAGGCACTGAGGGCTGAGAGCGGAGCTTCGTCCTCCTCCCATCCAGACTCCGAAGGCCACTGAAAAGTGGTCTGTTTGTACTTTTTGTTTGAGCATAGGGCATGTACCTGTTCGCCTCATTTATCTCATTCACCTTTATCTCGAACTCTATTTGTAATATTAACTCCCTCGTGTCATGTGTTTTGCTTTCTGTAACGCCGCTTCATTTCTGCACACTTTCGCCTACATTCGCTTCTTTTAACATATTGTGCACGTTTCCTTCGTTATGTTTCTTGGAGACGCCTGCATCTGGTGACGCCCCTTTCCCGGCGACGCCTGCTCTTGGTGACGCGTATGCTTGGCGACGCCTGTCGCCTATTTCGAATCTTTTTCTTTTATCTTTTTACCCCTTGGCCTTGCACTTCGAGTGGAAAGAAGATAAAAACTAAGGCAAAGCTTTTCTTGAACTGCTCTTTCTTTTTATTTGGGTGACCTCGTTAAAAAACCCCCCGAGAGGGAAAAAGAGTGTCCCCTACAATAAAATTGTTACATGGCTGCTTACTTACATAGTTCAACTAAAATAAAACTTCATGATCCTGCCTGTTGACCAGAACGTAGGAGCTTGCCTCGTCTAAGGATCGACTTGTGCACCGCTTCAAACGTCCGTCCTTCTCCAAGATCCACCTCAAGAACTTGCAAAAGAACAGAGCGGCGCCCCTGCGGCCGATCGCACTCCAACGCCCAAGTCAGTGACCGAACCACCAAATACTGAGAGCAAGAACGCTCAAGAAATCTCAAGGAACCGTGCAATGTTCTCTCTCACAGTGTGCTCTAGAACTTGCAAGCGTAAAGAGTATAATCTGAACGTGCGTACCTCGAAAGTTCGTTGAGAACTCTTATATACCTGGTCACTTTCTCTCTCTTGGCAGTTACAGACTTAGACACGTGGCTCGCATCCAATTGTACACGTGCCATCATCTGGAGCCTCCTTGACTTGGGCGCTGCTTCTACTCTCATTTTGCTAAGTTACTTATGCATGGTACTGCCCAGTGCATAGCTAACTTGGGAGCGCGATCTCTACTGGAATTGGCGAGTTAGGGTGCCTTCGTACACCTTCCCTGTGGTCTCGCCGGCCGCCTTCATAATCTGCACCACCTTCATCTCTGGCGATGTGCTTGCTCTGGCGATCTCCGATCACTAGGTCGCCTGAGTTTACATCTGGCGACTTCATCTTTAACCCGGTGATCACCGATTCTGGTATGCTGGAGATCGGAACACGCCAACTTAATAACTGGCGACTTCACGAGCCCCCCGACTTCCTTCCCTTCTGCCAACCTGGCGCCTTGTCAACACGCCTATACTGTAGCTGGATGCCACGTCATCACTTCCGACTACCAGGGCGGTACACAAGCCCCCCAGTCTTAAGCGAAGACTTGTCCAGCGAAAAGACTAGAAGAGTCACGTCCACACCGGTCTACGTGGCACTGACGCAGAATTCCAAGCGGTTGTACCTTCTGCTTCTCTGACGCTCCACCAAACCCCTCGCCCATCACTCGACACGTGGCTTCATCAACGGTTACCTTTAGTTACCGTTTGCGCTTCCCAAACCCATTTCGAAAAAACTCTTAAACCCATTTTCACTCCACACTGTTCCATCACCTTTCTTCGTATTCACAAACGCTCTAACTTCCTCCTGCAAAAACTCTCAGCGCTCTCCAACATTCTGAATCACCATCATCCTTCATCGTCTTCCTGATCATCAAAAGGTACCTACTTTCCTTCTTCTGCTGGTTTTTCTTGCATTTTAACCGATTCGCATCATCCTGTAACTGTCTGGTGCATACGCTGTGGGTTGCTTTTTCCATTTCTCCTTCTACGTAACTTAGGGCTTCGTCAATCGTCGCAACGAACCTTCGTTCGTTCGCTTTTCACCCTTCTCCCACGATCGAGTCAGCCTCTGCGAACCCTGATCATTTTTCCTTTTCTTCTTCCTTTGCAGCTTCGAGAATGACCCGCTCAAAGATCACCCCGAATCCTCCTCCTTCATCGCGACACCCCTCTTCTCAAGCACTCATCCCACCGCGAGCAAGCGGTGCTTCATCTTCCCAGGCTGAGAGGCCTGCACCTTCCCACCCCAACCTGGCCCAGGCGACTCCACCTATCGCCGGAGGAGCCCCCGTTCCCCTGCCAAACTTCAAAAAACTCTACCCCTGGGCCAACTCGACCCTGTTGAGGGAAACGTCTTCCGTGAACACTGCTGGAGCAGTCTTGCGATTGACTAAGGGGGATGAGCCTCACCAAACATTTCATAAGGAGCACGATGAAAAGATGATAGTGCTACCTTGCCCCCCCGATCTGCCCGTTTGTGCCGACGATAAGGTGAGCGCTGACGGGCCCTTCTGCTTCGTCTACACAACGCTATTCAAGAAGGTGAAACTGAAGTTTCCCTTTACCCGTTTCGAGAGGGAACTCCTCACTGAGCTCAACATCGCCGCCGCCCAGCTTCATCCCAACAGCTGGGCGTTTGTGCGAGCATTCCAAGTGATGTGCGACCATCTGGGGTTGCCCGCATCCGTAGACGTATTTTTGTTTCTCTTTGAAGCCAAGCACCCAGGAGACCGCCTGTGGGTTAGCTTAAATGGGATCGCTGGGAGGTCGATCTTCTCCATCTTCCAGCAATCCTATAAAGACTGGAAAGGGAAGTTCGTCCAAGTGCGCCCTAACGACAAAGACGCCTCCCTACTCGACGGCTTCCCCTTGTACTGGGTGGACAAGGGGAAAAAAGAGTCCAAGAGCTGCTTCAAGAGACCCAGAAGTCCTGATAGCATGGGAGCGTTGGACAGAGATCTCTGCCTCTTTTGGAAAAGGGTGGCGGATGCCAACATCACTTTCCTCACCACCACCTTGATCTGCTTCGAATTCTACGAGGACCAACTTGAAATTCGAATAGGTTAGAACACTTAAACTGTTGTTTTAGTACTGCTTCTGTTTAACTGTTTCTGAGCGTCTTGTGCGTTACGCGCAAGACTTTGGTTTTATTTAAGCCCACCGATCATCTGCTTTGCTGCATCCTGCCTTGTGCACTTATTTTCTCTCTGAGTTAACCCATGCATTTTCGCTCTATGCAGATAATATGTTGGGCAAGGGTATGCTCGCTGAATTGAGGGCGCTCGCCCGAACCCACGGGTTGGCGACAGGCTCCCAAACAGTACCAAATTCCGTGGTGGAGATCGCCGCCACTCACGGCCGATCGCCACCTAAGGGCCCAGCTCCCTCCGACGTCCAACCCGCTGCCCAGCGTAAAAAACTTGTCCTGAAAAGGCCCAAGAGGAAGGCTCCCCAGATAGTCCACGAGGAGGAGGAAGAAGATGACGAGGTCACCTAAGATGGCCTCGTTACAAAGAGGAAGAGGGTGGCACCTTCTTCACCACCTGCCCCACCCCCTCTTCCACTCTCAACACCGCCATCCACGCCTGCTCCACCTCCAACAATGCCGTCTCCACCAGCTCCCGCTTCCCCAGTCCAAGCCTTTCCATTGGCAACTGCGCCACCCGCGGTTGAGGCCGCCGAAGACAATTTCTTGGAGGACCCCCCAAGCGCCTCCACGCCATATGTATCAGCTGGAGGGGGTCCTCCTTCTAACGCCTCAGCCGCAGATGTCGCTCCAATCGGGGATGAGGTTGCCCGCACCTCTCCGATTCTGATCACCGAGTCCCCGACGTCGCCACCACGAGCAGAAGCACCCACTGAAGAACCAACTAAAGAAGGTGGCGACGGAAACCAACAACAGGCCCCACCAGCACCTCTCCAAGCAGCAAACCTCCCTCTTGAGGTCACGAGGATGTGGGAGCCTTTATCTGCTAAGCTGAAGACGATAGCAGAAGACATTCCCGCCATCATAACTAGGGCGGTGCAGAGCTCCACCAGGAAGCTCCAGGACGACCTCTTCAACCTTAAAACAGAGAACAGCACCATGAAGGTTGAGGTGGAGAAGTTGTCCTTCAACTTGACACTCGCGGAGATTGAACACTCCCGAGTAGAAGACGCAATGAGCACCGAGCTCAGATTGGCGCGCAAGGAGGCCACTGATCTCCGCCATAAGGTGCAGCAACTGGCTCAAGAAAAGATCGAACTGGAGAGCAAGATTGTGCCTTATCGCGTCAAGGTGGCTGACCTGGAGGCTCTCATAAAAACTGACACCGCCAAGGTGAAGAAATTGGAGCAAAGGTCAGCCGACCGAGAGACCCTCCTTGGAAAGGTGGAAAAGGCGAGGGATGACGCCATGGCTGAGCTCGCCGAAGCCAACAAGGAAAAAGGGGAGCTGGCTGCCGAATTGGGACAAGCGCAAACAGAATCCAAGAAGGTTGCTGAAGACCTTCTCCAGGCCCAAGAAACCAATGAACAACTCAAGAAGCAAGTTGAAGAGCTGGAGCAGCAGTATAAGGTGCTGAAAGAACAAACTGAAGGTCTCAAGAGACGGATTGAGGAACTTCAGAAGCAGATTGAAGAACTCAAGCTGAATTCTGCTCAAATTCTGGCTGCTGGATTCGAAGCTGCGCGGGAACAATTTGCCTGCTTGTTCCCCGACCTGGACCTCAGCATGGTGTCTCTTGATAACGAGGTAGTGGATGGAAAAGTGGTTCCCGCTGAAGACTAATCGATTCTCTCCATCTGCTACCTTCGTGCCTTTCCCTTGTATATAATTCTGTAATAAACTCGTATTTTCTTGTACATGTATTTTTGAGCTGATACTTTACTTAACGAAATTACTTTTGCATTTCTTCTTGTAACCTCTTCGTCTACCTTTAACTTTCCTTGCGTGATTTACTTCAAAGAAATAACTTAGTAATCTCGTAGGCACGATCTTGTACCTAGCCGTTTCGAACCATCTCAACTTCGAATAATAATCACATTTAACAACTCGTAAACTTAAGGCAATGAACCTTAGCGTAAAACGATACTTCAAGCAATGGACTTTAACTCAACCCCTGGCTTTATAACGTCGCTACACCCGATCTGCTTCATTAAAACGGGTCTTTGACTTCTCGCCATTGCTTGAACGTTTCCTGGTCGCTAGAGACTCTTGGCAACACCAGCTTCTTCCTGCCTTCACAACTTGGCCATTGCTCTTTCATCTGGGGGTAGAGGCGCCTTTCGGATCCTTCTCTACCTCCTTGTGCTTCAGAGCAAGAGACCGGGTGGCCAGGCGTTCTCTTCGAACCTACCTTAGCCACCCTCAGAACTTCTTCCACCCTCTACACCATACCTGAACTCGTTCGAGACGAGAAGGATTTTATCTTGCCTGCACTCGCTCATAGGCGAGAAGGTCTTTAACTCGCCTGAACTCGCTCATAGGCGATAAGGTCTTTAACTCGCCTGAACTCGCTCATAGGCGAGAAGGTTTTTAACTCGCCTGAACTCGCTCATAGGCGAGAAGGTCTTTAACTCGTGCCTCTACATTGCCCCAGGGGTTACATCTTCTCGCCCCCAGAAACACTGAGGACTTTTCACTGGTGCCTCTACACTGCCCCAGGGGTTACATCTTCTCACCCCCAGAAACACCGAGGACTTTTACTGGTGCCTCTACATTGCCCCAGGGGTTACATCTTCTCGCCCTCAGAAACACCGAGGACTTTTACTGGTGCCTCTACATTGCCCCAGGGGTTACATCTTCTCGCCCCCAGAAACACTGAGGACTTTTACTGGTGCCTCTACATTGCCCTAGGGGTTACATCTTCTCGCCCCCAGAAACACTGAGGACTATAGCTTTAACTGGCGCCTCCAATCGCCGAAAGACGATGAGGGCTTAAAACTTTTTTAGAAAGCATGCAATATATCTTTACTTGCCTTAAATCACGTATAAGTGACAAGGTCTTTCCTCAAAACTTTTTGGAAAACAGCAAGCATGCAATCTGAAAACGCCTTATACTTCGAAAACTCTTCTTTTATTGGGTGGCCTCATTAAAAACCCTCCTGAGGGAAAAAAGAGTGCCCCCTTCAAACTGTTTTATCAGAGACATTGTAATATAACTTTTGTGTTTGTCTTTACTTACAAAGCTCTTAACTATAGTACAACTTCAGGTGCGTGGCGTTCCAGGTGCGAGGAATAGCCCCTCCTTTCAGCGTCTCTAAGCGGTGGGCGCCGTTCCCGAGCGCCTCGGTTATTCTGAACGGTCCCGTCCACTTAGGCGACAGCTTATTCTCCATCTCGTACTGGTGGGCTTTCCTCATCACCAGGTCACCTTCTCTGAACTGCCTTGGCATCACCTTTGAGTTGTACCTTCGTTCAATCCTTCTTTTCACCGCCTCAGCTTTCAATCTCGCCTCTTCCCTGACCTCATCCAGTAGATCCAGGTTCAGTCTTCTCTCTTCATTCGAGTCTTCCTCTACAAAGTTCTGGAATCTCGGCGAACTTTCCTGGATCTCCACTGGAATCATTGCATCACACCCATAGACCAAGCTGAAAGGGGTCTCATGGGTTCCTGACTGTTCGGTGGTGTGGTACGCCCAGACTATACGGGGTACCTCCTCAGCCCAGCTTCCTTTGGCTTTCTCTAGCCTTCTCTTCAAACCTCTCAGCAACACCCGATTAGCTGACTCCACCTGGCCATTCGTCTGAGGGTGCTCGACAGATGCAAACACTTGTTGAATTCCTACCCCTTCGCACAGCTTCTTCAATAAGTGGCTTGCAAACTGAGTCCCATTGTCTGATACCAGGCGCTTGGGCACTCCAAACCGGCACACAATATTCTTCCATACGAAACCTTCGATCTTGTGTGCGGTGATCTGAGCCACTGGCTCTGCTTCGATCCACTTGGTGAAATACTCAATCGCCGCCACCAAGTACTTCATCTGCCTGATCGCCAGCGGGAAAGGTCCCAGGATGTCGATTCCCCAAGTGTGAAACGGCCAAGGGCTGTAGATCGACTTCAACTCTTCGGGAGGCGCCTTGTGCCAATCGGCGTGCTGTTGGCATTGTTTGCAACATTGGGCATACTTCTTGCAGTCTTCTCTCATCGATGGCCAATAATACCCTGCACGGAGAGTCCTTGCGGCCAGAGCTCGACCCCCGACGTGGCTTCCGCATATACCTTCGTGGAGCTCTGCCATGATTCTCGTGCACTTCTTGCCATGTATACATTCCGGGAGCGGGTGAGTGAACCCAAACCTGTACAGATCGCCATCAATCAGGGTGTACTTGCTAGAATTCTTCTTTACCTTCCTAGCCTCAGTCGGATCCAGTGGGAGAAGGCCATCTGCCAGGCACCGCTTGTACTGTGTTATCCAAGTGTCTGGCTCATGGGTAGCGCAGACCTGCATCACGTTCACCTTCTCTCCCCGACATGCTCTAATTCTCGGCAATCTCAGAGTTTCTTGCGTCAGGGACTTATGGCTTCTCGATGCTTTCTCCGTCGACTTGCTTATCTGAAGGACCAGGTGATCTGCCACAAATGCTCTCGGCGTCTTCAGAGTTTCTTGAATCACCATCCTCTGCCTACCCTCCTTGCTTGAACTGGCGAGCTTAGCTAGCAAGTCAGCTCGGGCATTCTGCTATCTGGGCACATGCACTACTTCAAAGGAGGCAAAGGAACTCTTCAACTCCTGCACATATTCCAGATAGGCCGCCATTTATGGATCTTTAGCCTGGAACTCGCCTGTTACTTGCCCTGTGACTAGCAGCGAGTCACTCTTAGCCATCAGCACCCTAGCTCCCATCTCCTTGGCCAGCAAAATTCCGACGATCAGCGCCTCATACTCTGCTTGATTGTTACTGGCTTTGAAGGCAAATCTCAAAGATTGCTCGATCAGCACGCCATTGGGCCCTTCTAAAATGACTCCAGCACCGCTACCCTGCTGGTTCGACGATCCATCCACCGAGAGTACCCAACGGAAGCCGTCCCCCTCAACTCGTGTCGCCTCAGACGAGAGCTCGACCACGAAATCTGCAAAGATTTGCCCCTTGATCGGGCCTCGGGGCTCATACTTGATGTCAAACTCTGACAGCTCCACTGCCCATTTCACCATCCTTCCCGCAACGTCGGGCTTCTTCAAAACTTTCTGGATGGGCAGGTCAGTCATCACCAGTATGGTGAAACTATGGAAATAGTGGCGCAACCTCCTCGCCGAAAACACCACAGCCAGCGCAGCCTTCTCCAGGGCCTGATATCTTGTTTCGGGGCCTTGCAACACCTTACTAACAAAATAAATAGGCTTCTGTGCCTGATCTTGGTCTTGGGCGAGCACCGCACTCACCGCCCTCTCAGTTACAGCAAAATACAACCTGAGAGGGGTTCCCACCAGCGGTTTGCACAAAATCGGCGGGCTCGCCAAATACTCTTTAAGCTTGACGAAGGCTTCCTCACACTCCTTCGTCCAGGCAAATTTGTTATTGCGCCTTAAACACTGGAAATAGGGATGTCCCTTCTCTCCGCTAGCTGACACGAAGCGAGACAGGGCTGCCATCCGACCTGTTAGCTGTTGAACCTCCTTCACCGTAGCTGGGCTCCTCATCGCCAAGATGGCGGCACACTTATCAGGGTTGGCCTCTATGCCTCTTTCAGTCAAGAGGAAACCCAAAAACTTCCCAGCTTCCATGCCGAAAATGCATTTCTCTGGATTCAGCTTCAATCTGAACTTGGCGATCGTTGTGAACAATTCCTCCAAGTCGGCAACGTGCTTGCTCTTTTCCGACGAGGTCACGACCATGTCATCGACGTACGCTTGCACGTTCCTTCCCAGCATCGGTGCAAGTACTCGATCCATCAGCCTCTGGTACGTGGCCCCCGCTTTCTTCAGCCCAAACGGCATCACCTTATAGCAATAGCACGATCTCTCCGTCATGAAGGCTGTCTTCTCTTCATCCATGGGATGCATCTTGATCTGATTATACCCCGAGAAGGCATCCAGGAAACTCAGCAACTTACACCCTGCAGCACTGTCCACCAGGGCGTCTATACTTGGTAAAGGATACGAGTCCTTTGGGCAAGCTTTGTTTAGGTCAGTGAAATCGACGCACATGCGCCATTTCCCATTACTCTTCTTCACCAGCACGACATTCGCCAGCCATTCAGGGTACTGAACCTCCCTGATGTGGCCTGCAGCGAGGAGCTTCTGTGTTTCATCTCTAATCGCCTGCCTCCTCTCCTCGTTGAACTTTTTTCTTCTTTGTCGCACTGGTCTCACCAAGTTGTCCATCGCCAGATGATGGCACAAGAAGTCGGGATCAATCCCGGGCATGTCCGAAGCGGACCATGCAAACGCGTTCAGATGCCGCTCAATCACCTTGGCGATCTGGTCCTGGAGCTCGACCTCCAGAGATCTTCCCAGCTTGAAGATCTTTCCCCCGATCTCTTTCTCGAGGCACTGCTCGACAGGTTTTGGCCTGGATTCTCTGGCCATCACCGCCCTGGCGATTCCCTGCTCTCTCGCTTCCTCAGGACGATTCCGCGCCTCTTCCTCCTCCAGACCAGCGTTCCCCTCCCCCAGCTCAGCGTCCACCATCTCCACGTCCCTTCCGGCGGTCTCTTCTATTACCGTCGATCTGGGCTTCACACCGGGAGGTGGGGTGGTCGTTACATAACTCACTGATCTCTTGTTTTTCAGGCTACTCTCATAGCACTTTTTCGCTTCTTTCTGATCAGACTTGATCGTGATCACCACCCCCTCCATAGACGGCAACTTCACCTTCATGTGCCGAGTCGACGGTATAGCGCCTATCCTGTTAAGCGTGGGCCTTCCCAACAGGATGTTGTATGCTGAAGGAGCGTTTACAATGAGGTACTTGATTTTCTCCGTCCTCGAACCAGCCTCATCTGTAAACGTGGTTCTCAACTCAATGTACCCCCTGACCTCCACCTGGTCACCAGCGAACCCATACAGGCACCCTCCATAGGGCCTTAGCTGGTCAAGGGGCAACTCCAGCTGCGTGAAAGTCGGCCAGAACATCACGTCTGCCAAGCTTCCCTGGTCCACCAGAACTCTGTGGACCTTCCTTCCCGCCGTAATCAACGAAATGACTATGGGATCGTTGTCATGGGGCACAACGTCCCGAAGATCCTGCTTGGTGAACGTAATGTCCACCTCCGGCGAGTGATCTTCAAACATATCCACTGTCATCACCGACCGCGCGTACTTCTTCCTCTGCGATGCGGTGCATCCACCACCTGAGAAGCCTCCTGCAATGGTGTGGATTTCCCCGTGGATAGGCATCTCGTGTTGCTGGGCTTCTCCACCTGCTGGCTGGGAACTCGACGCTCCCCCCGTCCTCCTGTCCAGCAGATAGTCATTTAGGAACCCACTCTTAACCAGATCATCGAGCTGATACCCTAAGGACAAACACGAGTCCAAAGTGTGGCTAAAGCCCTGGTGAAACTCACACCAGGCGTCTGGCTTTGGTCCCAGCACCTTGTCGCCCACCTTCTCAGGCGCTTTCAACCTAGCAGATATATTGGGAATGGCGATCAGGTCCGCCAATCCCATAACAAACTTGTGCTTAGGCGGGCGATTGTATTCTCGGCGTGCTGGTTGCTGGCGTCCCTGGCCCCTCCCCTTGTTCCTCCTATCATAAGGATGGCGAGTCCTCTGGTCCTTCCTGGCCGCCGCCGCTGTCTCCAGCACCCTTTGCGGCTGGATCCTGGTCTGGGCGCGTGGCCTAGCGGGAGCCACGCTTCCTCTCTTCTCGGCGACCTCACTCTCGTCGGCGATGTGAGCCACCGCAAGTCGCCTGACCTCAGCAAACGTTGCAGGGTGAGCCCTGATCAAGGCCTCGCAGAATGGTCCTGGCAGCACGCCCTTCTTGAATGCATAGACCAGCATTTCTTCATCTTTAGCCGGAGATCTGACCATCTGCGCTCCAAAACGATTCAGGTAGTCTCTGAGGGACTCTCCCTGGTACTGCCTTATATCAAACAAATCATAAGACACCCTGGGCGGTGCCTTGTTCACGATGTACTGCTCGACGAAAACCTTCGAGAACTGCTGAAAATTGGTTATGTGACCGTTAGGTAGGCTCACAAACCACTCCAACGCCGTTCCCTGGAGCGTGCTCACGAACATCTTGCAATACACGGCGTCTGACCCTCCCGACAGCATCATCTGTGTATGGAACATGGTTAGATGAGCCTCTGGATCCTCCACGCCGATAAAGACAGCCTTGACAGGGACCACGCTCGTAGGAATAGGCGTGTCAGTGATCGCCTGAGCGAAAGGCATAGGAAAAACACGAGGTGGCGACGACGGCGCGACCTCTTCAGCAATAGGACGCCCTTGCTGCTCCTGAAGAGCTTGACGCAGCTCCTCAGTCACCTTGGTAAGCTCATCATTCCTGGCCCGAGAGGCGGCCAGGTCCTCATGCATTCGCGCCTGCTCTATGCGCGAGGCTTCCACAGTCGCCTGCAACGAGCGCATAATATCTACCATCTGCGCCATGGTCATGGCGGCGTCGCCTTCAGCAGCGACAGGCGCCACGGGGCTTGAACGATTGCTTCTCATTTTTCTCATGAACTTAGCGAATCACAGAATGCAGCGAACAACACTTACTTCAGCTACGATCGATTCAGCGATCAATCGGAAGGAACTGTGCGAAACTCCGCAAGAAAACTCAAGAACACCGCAAACCTTCAAAGAAACTTGCAATTCCACCAGAAACCACCGCTTCTTCCACGAAAAAATCGAAAAAATCGAAGAGCTCAAACTCCACCGAACAAATCACGCGTAAACAGCAGAAAACCTCACTTCACCGAACAAAACCTCAATCGAACGGTGGAAAACGTGAGAAACACTGAACAAAAGCTAGATGAACAGCGAACAACGGTTGCACCGGCACACAACCACACAGAAAGCTACGAAAACCTCCAAGACTCTCGCTGCGGATGGGAACAAGTTTTACACGGCCCCACGGTGGGCGCCTGATGATCCTGCCTGTTGACTAGAACGTAGGAGCTTGCCTCGTCTAAGGATCGACTTGCGCACCGCTTCAAACGTCCGTCCTTCTCCAAGATCCACCTCAAGAACCTGCAAAAGAACAGAGCGGCACCCCTGCGGCCGATCGCACTCCAACGCCCAAGTCAGTGACCGAACCACCAACTACTGAGAGCAAGAACGCTCAAGAAATCTCAAGGAACCGTGCAATGTTCTCTCTCACAGTGTGCTCTAGAACTCGCAAGCGTAAAGAGTATAATCTGAACGTGCGTACCTCGAAAGTTCGTTGAGAACTCTTATATACCTGGTCACTTTCTCTCTCTTGGCAGTTACAGACTTAGACACGTGGCTCGCATCCAACTGTACACGTGCCATCATCTGGAGCCTCCTTGACTTGGGCGCTGCTTCTACTCTCATTTTGCTAAGTTACTTATGCATGGTACTGCCCAGTGCATAGCTAACTTGGGAGCGTGATCTCTACTGGAATTGGCGAGTTAGGGTGCCTTCGTACACCTTCCCTGTGGTCTCGTCGGCCGCCTTCATAATCTGCACCACCTTCATCTCTAGCGATGTGCTTGCTTTGGCGATCTCCGATCACTAGGTCGCCTGAGTTTACATCTGGCGACTTCATCTTTAACCCGGTGATCGCCGATTCTGGTATGCTGGAGATCGGAACACGCCAACTTAATAACTGGCGACTTCACGAGCCCCCTGACTTCCTTCCCTTCTGCCAACCTGGCGCCTTGTCAACACGCCTATACTGTAGTTGGATGCCACGTCATAACTTCCGACTACCAGGGCGGTACACTTCAAATTGGCCGCATTCCAGCTGCGCGGAATGGGACCCCCTTCCAAAGTCTCTAAGTTGTATGAACCGTTCCCCTTAGCTTCGGTAATTCTGAAGGGCCCGGTCCACTTGGGAGACAATTTATTTTCCAGCTCATATGGGTGAGCCTTCCTCATAACTAAGTCGCCAATCTGAAACTGTCGTGGCTTCACCTTAGAGCTATATTGTCGCTCTACTTTTCTCTTTACTGCTTCGGCCTTTATTCTTGCTTCCTCCCTGGCTTCGTCCACTAGGTCCAGATTCACCCGCCTTTCTTCGTTGGATTCCTCAGCCATGAAATTTTGGAAGCGTGGCGAGCTTTCGTGAATCTAAATCGGGATCATCGCATCCGACCCATATACTAAGCTGAAAGGCGTCTCCATGGTGGAAGATTGGGGCGTGGTGTGGTATGCCCATACGATCCTTGGCACTTCCTCCGCCCACGCTCCTTTAGCCTTTTCTAGCCTTCTCTTTAGCCCTCTCAGCAAAACTCTATTCGCTGACTCTACCTGCCCGTTAGTCTGGGGGTGTTCGACTGATGCGAACACTTGCTTGATGCCTACCTCTGCACACAGGTTTCTCAACTGCTGGCTGGCGAACTGGGTTCCATTGTCGGATACTAGCCGCCTAGGTACGCCAAAGCGACACACAATGTATTAGCTCAAAAGCGCTAAACGCTCCTTTCAATCAAGGGTTCTATCTCCATCACTGCGTCTGCTCTTGGCGGACGCTCGAACACCATAAACACGCCTCTCTTCGTTTTCAGGCTATTCTCATAACATTTTCGTGCTTCCTCCTGATCCGATTTAATGACAATCACCTTGCCGCTGAGATCCGGCAGCTTCATCTTCATATGGCGTGTGGAGGCTACTGCGTTCAGCCTATTCAACGCCGGTCTGCCCAACAAGATGTTGTAGGCGGAATTAGCGTTTACGACCAAGTACCGGATGCTTTCGGTACGCGAGGCCTCTCCATCTGTGAACGTTGTCCTCTACTCCATGTAGCCTCAGACTTCCACCTGGTTATCTGCAAACTCATATAAGCTCCCTGTGTAGGGTCTCAAAAGGTCGGGAGACAACCGCAACTTGTTGAATGTCGACCAGAACATGACATCTGCAGAGCTTCCTTGGTCGACAATAACCCTATGCACCTTTCTGCCCGCCGTGAGGACTGAAATGACCACGGGGTCGTTGTCGTGTGGCACAACATCCTGCAGATCCGCCCTCGTGAACACGAGGTCCGACTCCCACGGATTACCTGAGATTCTTTCTTCAATTGAGTTGACCCCCCTCGCGTACTTCTTTCGCTGGGAGGCGGTGGGTCCTCCACCGGAAAAGCCACCAGCAATGGTATGGACTTCGCCGAGGACAGGCATCTCGTGCGTTTGCTGCTCTGCTGGCGCTGGCAGGGCCGCGGTCGTGGCGGGCTCTGCGACATAATGCTTCAGAAACCCGCTTCTCACCAACTCATCTAGCTGGTAACCCAGCGACAGGCAGTTATCGATGTGATGACCGAAAGCTTCGTGGAACTCGCACCAAGAGTCCTTCCGAGGCCCTAACACCTTGTCAGTCTTCATCGGTCGCCTCAACCTTTCAGCTAAATTGGGCACGGCAATCAGGTCCTTCAACTCCACCACAAATTTGTACCTCGCCGGCCTTTCCCTCTCTCTGGCCGGGCGATCCCCTCCTGCTGGACCCCGGGGCTGGGGTTTTCTGGTCTCATAGGGGCGTCTCCCCTCTGGCTTCTTTCTCCCCGTCGTGGTCTCGTTGACCCTGACGGGTTGAGCCCGCGTCTGCGTTCCCGGGCGTGAGGTTACGACGCTGGTGCGCTTCTCACACACCTCTCCTTTAGAGGCGATATGTTCCACCGCCCGACGCCGTATTTCAGCGAAGGTCCTACGGCGACTGCGAATAATGGATTCGCAAAAAGGGCCGGGGCATACGCCTTTTCTGAATGCGTACACGATCATGGGCTCCTCTGAAGTACCAACCTTTACTACTTGGGCCCCGAAACGGTTGATGTATTCCTTTAAGGTCTCCCCTTGATACTGTTTTACATCAAACAGGTCGTAGGAAACTGGCGGTGGAGCCTTGTTCGCCAAGTATTGCTCCCTAAACAGCTGCGACAACTGCCGAAAGGAGGTGATATGGCCATTTGGAAGGTTGATGAACCAATCCATTGCCATCCCCGTCAGCGTGCTCATAAAGAGCTTGCATCTCGCTGCATCGGAGCCGCCTACCAACACCATCTGCGTGTGGAATGCAGTGAGATGCGCCTCGGGGTCCTCCATCCCGGTGAAAATCACCTTGGGTCCCGTGAACGTGTTGGGGATTACTGCATCCAGGATCTCCTGCGAGAAGGGTGTGGAAAACTTCCTTGGTGGGGTGAGACGCTCGGTCTCATCTTGTTCACGTTGCCCTTGGTTATTGTTCAAACCCCGGCCCAACTCTTCGTTCACACGATGGAGCTCTTCGTTTCTCGCACGCGAGTCTGTGAGATCCGCCTGTATGCGCTCTTGTTCCATCCTTGACTCTGCCATCTCATCCTGCAACCCCCACATTATTTCCATGACCTGCTGCATGGACATTTCCTCACTCGCCGCACGTGCGGTACCTTGTCTAGTGGTGGCTCTCATTCTTCACTGTTTCCTCCAACTTCTGCCAACGTTATGGTGGCTCTGATAGATCTTCGTTGCTTGTGATGGGACTGATGTTTTAAATCGGCCCCACAGTGGGCGCCATATGTTCCGGCCGATTGACCTGGGACGTCTTTGTGCGCAACCTCACCCGTCAGCTAGGGACTCCTTCCCACTGGTTACCTGTGGATTCCTGCAAAGAAGGACAAAAGGGCGCCCTAGCGGCTGTTTGCGCTTCGACGCTCAAGTCAGCTAGCAAGAAACACCAAAACTCGACACCTCTGTATCGGAGCACCGTGGCTGGCACTCTGAAGGTGGTTAAAAGAAACTGTGTCTAGTGTCTATTTTCTCCTCCTGGCCAACAACCTCTCTCCCTAGTCCCTTGTGCGTAACCTCAAGACTCGACCAAGCAACTAGAGTGTGTTCTAGGAAAGTCTGCCAAAAGTTCCAACCCCGTTTCCAACATTCAAGGCGCTATTTAAACTACTATGGCATTTAAAGCGTCTTAAAGCGCATTTAATTATAAAACGTTCAGCACCTTTAAGACGTTTAAATCGCATGGAGCATTTATAGTACCTTAAACGCTCGAAACGTAAACTTTATTAAATAGCTTTAATTACCTTGTACCTGACAAATTGACGTTTCTATTCTGACTTGGCTGCTATTACACGTGGAGGGCCTCACAGCACCGTGACCCCACTTGGGGGTGTTCCCTCATGTGAGCCCTCCTACCTGGGAGTGCATCTGCGTAAGGGGTGACCTTTTGGGTGCCAACTCATGCCCCCAAACCTCTAGTCACTCACTTTGAGAGCGTATCTACCTTCCTCTCGTACCCTGCACCTGGCTGCCCCTGGGCGTGACCCTTCTCGTGAGTCGTAACTATCCCAAGGGCTTCTCTGGGGCGGCGTGGGCACTTCACGAGTCAGATTGTTCTCCACTGGCGCTATTACTATGGCCTTGAAGACACCTTTCTCTTTTCTTTAATGCTACCCCGGGTTATCGGGGTTTGAGGCCTTCTCACGACGTCACTCCCTCCATGGTCTTGCCTACCCAAGGGTATCGGGGAGCAACGTTGTGGTTGCCTTGCTTTTGTGACATTTTACCTTGGCGACGCCCTACCTTGGCGACGCCTACTCTAGGCGACGTCTTATCTTGGCGACGCTTCCTCTTGGAGACACCCCGCCTAGGCGATGCTTGCACTGGGCCCCGCCTTACCTAGGCAACGCCTTATGTTGACTTTGACCTTGACGTTGAGTTTGACCTTGACTTTATCAACGCCCGGGTACGGGACGGTACAATTTTTTTTTTTTACAGGGGAAGGTCACATGGAGAGTTTAGGATGCGGAAAAAGTTAAGAAAAATATCCATACGAAGGCTTCTCACACCCTTTCACAAATGTTTAAAGGGAATGGATTGGCAATAATGTTTGGAACAACCTCTTGGAACAGTGGAACATGCCACTGTATCGATCCAAATGCAATACAACTAAAAAAAATTGTGTCTGAAAAAGGTGGATGTCTACACATTGGAGGATCCATTAGTGTGCATGAACATGCTATTCGTTTGGTATGACTTCCATATAAAATTTTGTATTAATCTATGATTAATTATTACCTCCTTAAATGTTTTCTTTACAAACAGAGGAGCTTGGTCACTCGGTCCATGTTGATGAAGTGTTTGAACAAAAACATATAAGGAATAGTAGTGGTTATTTTGTAGATCATAGATCGAGGCGGACACATGTTAGTTTTTTCTCAACTGTTTTTTAATTTTTTTTCATGCACATTAATTACTATTGTACCGACCAGGTCATAGGGTGTGATGACGTGTCTTGCGCGTGCTAGGGTGGGGCGTGCTCGGTGGAGCACGTAGGCTAGAAGAGAAGAATGGTTCAGAAGTGAGCATAGTCGCCGAACGCTGAATTGGCGTTCTCCGATCTCTAGTGTGCGCAAGCGGCGCTCACCAGAGTTACGTCACAGTCGCCGTATGGGAATGCTAGGAGATCAGGTGGTTTGCACACCGCCACAAGGAGCACATCGCCGGGTTTCCCAGTAAACTTAGTTAAAATTGTTGGAGGCTCAGAAGAGTAATTTCAAGCGTGTAAGTTCAGTAAGATGTTTGTTGCGCCAGCATGGGGCATGAAGGTCGAGTGGGTTGGGGGGAACACCTTGCTCATCAGCGACAGGACTCCCAGAGTGGACATTCGTTGGTGGCAAGGTTTCCCCAGCTAGAACATGCACGGCGTAGCAATAAGGAGGGCGCCACTTGCGACAAGCGATATCACAGAGATGATGCACTTTGTTGCATCCGATACTCGCCTTGTCAGGTAGTGTTTCACAGCGCACTGTGTGCTAGCTTGCTCCTTGAGTAGAGAACTTAGCTGTGCGGCTGGTTACTACACAAAAATAACGTTCAAGTTGCCCCAATCCAAGTGACGACACGTGTAGGGTTGGATGTCACCAGTTCCTCCAACCTAGATGATTACACATGTAGGGTTGGGTGCAATAGAGAAATGACGCTCAAGTTGTCCTAGCTCAGATGACGACACGTGTAGGGCTGGGTGCTACCTGCTATCCCAGCCCAGATGGCGACACGTGCAGGGCTGGATGCGAGCCACACGTCCAAAACCATAACGGCCTGGAGAGAGAAGAAACCTAGCTATAAAGGTAACCTTAACAGAATTTGCAGAGGTACGTTTTTCATACGACTCATTCTGTTAGGGTTGTGTGCCTTTAGTACGGTCCTACAGAGCATATTTTCTCTTAGCTTTTTGGGTGTTCTTGTCACTGACTTGAGCGTCGGAGCGCCACCGGCCGCAGAGGCGCCACTGTGTGTTTTTCAGGTTCTCAGAGAGGCTATCTGCTGTGTGGACTTGGAGGGCACGTGGTGACAAGCTGGTGAGGGAGACTGTGACGAGGCAACGCTCTTGCACTAAGTCAACCGGCAGGATCAACTATGATAACAAATATTTTTCATTTTAATAGGAAGATTTTCAAAGTAGATACTCTCGAGCAGTATCTGAGTCATAATCTACATCTGCCTCAATATCTACTCCATTAGATCCTACTGAGGAGCAAACATTAAGAAACAATTGTTTGTTACAATCTGTAGGTGGAAGGTACAAGGGACGAGTATTTGGGGTTGGACGTGTCGATCGTTAGTGTACCGTCTCGTCCTCGGGCGTTAACCAAAGTCGAAGTCAAGATATTGTGGGACCCATCCAGGGAGCCCAGGGAGGAAAGTCAACAGGTTGACCGCTTCAGGCGTCGCCAAGATAAGGCGTCGCCATGAAAAGGGGGCGCCAGGATAAGGCGTCGCCAGGATAAGGCGTCGCCAGGTTAAGGCGTCGATGGTGTCACCCCCCGATACACCACGAGGGGCCTCAGTACCTCAGAACAGTAATAAAGAGAAGAGAAAGGTGGCTTCAAGGCCATATTCCCAGTACCAATGAGGAGTAACCTGACTTGTGAAGTACCCACGCCACCTCTAGGAGACCCTTGGGACAGATATGACCCATGAGAGGGCCACGCTCAGGGGCGAACCATGTGCGTGGTACGAGAGGAAGGTTGATACACTCCCAGGGCGACTGACTAGAGGCAGGGGCACATGAGTTGGCACCCAGAAAGTCGCCCCTTGCCCCAGATGAACTTCACGATGGAATATCCCTAAGTTGGGTTACGGCACTGTAAGGCCCTCCACGTAGAATAGCGATCAAGTCAGAAGAACACATGGCAGTAAGCATTGAAACATCAAGTTATATAAGTTTCCCTGAAAGTTTGCTAAGGTACATTTTTATTTAGTTTACGTTTCAAGCGCTTTAAAGCACTTTGAACGCTTTAAATGCTTTGAACGTTTTAAACGCGTTGAACGTTTTTAAACGCCTTAAATGCGCTTTAAACGCTTTAACTGCACTTTAAGACGCTTTGAATGCTTTAGACGTTTAAAAGAGGCCTTAGACGTTTGAGACAGGGATCGAGACTCAGTTTTACACAAACACTCTAGTTGCTTGTTCGCGAACCCACTGTACGCACAGGCAATTAGGGAGAAATCAGTTACTCAGTTATTTTACCACCTTCAGAGCATCCATTCACGGTGCTCCGATACGGAGGTGTGTCTTTGATGTTTCTTGCTTGCTGACTTGATTATCGGAGTGCAAACGGCCGCGAGGGCGCCCCTTTGTTCACTTCTTCTAGGTACTCACGTCGGTGAAGGGTGGAGATTTGGAGCAAAGACGAGGGAGTCCTTGATACGCGAGTCTTAGCTACGCACAAAGCATAATCCGGTCAGCCGGTGGGAACAGTTAGGACGATTGTGTTGATCTTTACGTACAAGAAACACAAGCATCTTCTAGTAATAAGAAAGTTGATTCAGAAGAAATTGTTGAACTTAGACAGCAGATACAACACATGAATGCTTAGTTTCAATCCTTTCAACATTTTTTGATGCAATATCTACCACCTGAAGTAGTAGCAGCAGCACAAAATATTTTTCAACAGCCAAATATCCCGCAACCAACTCAACATGATAGTAATCATGATGAACAACAAAATTCACCTGATCAAGATTATAATAATTATTAGCTTCTTTAAAACTTTGTAATGACTTGAATTTCCTTTTATTAGATGTTTTTAATGTTTTAATGAAACATACATTTGGATATTTTGAACATTTGAAAATAGTATTGTATTTATGGGCAAGGCTAAATGTTGATGGATATTGTCTTTAAATGAATTCTGAAAACTATAATTGCTTTCAATATATGCAGGTTTTGAACGAACTTCTAGTGCATACAAATATTGAAAATACCGCACAACGTTACATACAAATTTATCTGTATGTAAGCTTGCCCACTATTACATACGGATTTAACCCTACGTAAGCCTGTCCACTGTTACATACAAATTTATCCATATGTAAGTCTGGCCTCTGTTACATACGGATTTATCTGTATGTAAGTTTGCCCACTATTACATACAGAATTATCCGTATATAAGTCTGTGCAGAGTTACATTTGGATATTACAAACTTGGCTCTCACTAGTAGGCCCCTCTTCGCCTAGTCGAACTTGGCTCGAGCCTGGGGGGTCATGAACTCAACTCGATTTTGGGCCCAAAACATGGGTCATGAGCTCGACCCAGATGTTGGTGGTCAGCTCAGAAAAGATCATTAAAATAGAAAGAATATTCATATTGGTTATAATACATATGTTAATTAAATAAAAATAAAGTTGTTGTGAATAAAGTAGCGAGCACCAGAAAATAAAGGAGCCTGTGAACAGAATGTTTTTCTCTTATGATTATATGCTTTCTATTGAGATTATATGCTCATCAGAGAAAGTTATTAAAGGGATATCTATAAAAGGGGCTTGAGACCACGAGTAAAGGTACGCTTTTTCTGAATACTTACGACTGAAACTAAATATTTACTTTGTATGCTCTCACTGACTTGGTCATCAAAGTGTGATCAACAGGTAGAGGCCCCTTGGTCCCGGTGGAGCAGCATCTCAGAGCACCAATTGAAGACAAGTTAGAAGCGGAGTTCGCCATTTAACTCAAACACGACAAGAAAAGCAAGGGTAAGCTAATGAAAAGAATTTCAATAACATATCTAATTAATGCAAAAAGAACCAATTAAACTAATAATTATAAACATTTCTTTAAATGTTGTCATATAAAATTTCAATACCAATTCCATCATTCATATAGATCACACATGGATCTATTTTCAATCACAATCATTGGATTTGATTTCAATCCAATTGAGTGCACATGAATCCATCGTCCTCTGGAAGACTCATTAAGTATGTTGCTATCAGAGACTAACACTTGATCCAAAGATTACCAGCGAATCCAAGAGAAAGGATCAGAGTAAGTTCAAACATCCAATATCGGTGTGTATGAACTCCCTCTCAGCTTCTCACCACCTGATATCTTAGTCTATATGACTTAGATCATCACTGAAGCTAGAGAATCTCTGTTAACCATAGACTTTTCATACTTAATGCCAATAAACAACAACTCATACATTATTCCAAATGTATGATATCAATTTCATACAATTTTCATCATTCATATATAATACATATTATTCAATCACATAACATTTAAAAATTTATACCATTCAAGAACTTTTCCAGCATCAAAATTGACTTTCAAACTATCAAAATATAATATTTATACATGTTTACACAACAAAACATCAAACAATTTTATCAAATAACATCTCTGCTAGAAAAATTGAAACTTGGGACATTTAGGAACGTAGAGCAAGTTATCCAAACATTACCAAAATTTAGTACGAGCTTAATGAAGTTGAGAGAAACACTTTCTCAACTGGCCCCACTAAGATTGATGACTAAATCATAGAGAAAAAACAAAGAATAAGGGATCTTTAGAATAAAAATGAACTTACTCTATTTGAAAATCTGATTGGGTAGAAATGTACCCTAACTCCTTAACTACAACATGGTGTGATCAGATTTTGGAATAAACGAGGTATGAGAGAGAAATTGAAGAAAGAAGGGAGAGGGAGAGAGAAGGGAGAGAGAGGGGATGAAAGAGGGTTACGATTTTGTTTATGTTCTTCTTGATTTTTCTACGTTTTCATTTAATACTCTTAACCTTGTAATATATCTTAAAATATTTTCATTCAAGTTTAAAATAAATAAAAGGATATGTCTTATGAATAATAATAATAATTATTATTATTATTATAATAACATTTATATACATTTAATGCATGAACTTGTGTATGGAAACGGTGAAAGAAAATTTAATGCGTGAAAAAACTTCTTAAGAAAAGTTATTGGTTCATAATTTATAAATATATAACCTATATAAATATCAAATAGAGGTTCATAAACTATAAAGAAGTAACTCAAAAATTAAAAAACAAAATTAAAAAAATTAAGAAGCATCATAACAGCCTAGTCTTTCAGTTTTATACAAAGGTATGTTGATATTAAGAATAATAAAATTATAATTACCCCTCATAATAAATTTTCATTAAAATTAAATATTTTTAAGTGTTTACATGAATATCTTAATCATAGAATTATTAACAACGCATTATTTTTTTCAGGAATCACTTGAAAATTTAAATCATTAAAAAAAATATACTATAAGAAAACTAAAAGTACAAATTAGAATTTAACTTTAAAATATAACCAATCAAAATCATGAATAGTAAAGAAGTTTTATTTATGACTGTCCTTGTTCCCACCGGTTGAGCTAAATGTCTTTGTGCGCCTCTGATAACTTCGCGTCCAAGAGCCTTTTGTTCCTACGTCCATTTCCTCCGCTGGAATCACTTGAAACCAAAGAGACAAAGGGCGGCCTCGCGGCCGTTTGCAGTCCGACGCTCAAGTCAAACTCTCAGGCAATGAAACACCAAACTTTTAACTCTGAGAGCACTGCGTGTGTGTTCTCTCTCTCTCTCTCTCCATTGTTTCTCTTAGAAATGCGTAATGCATACTAACAAAAGCGTACCTTGTTATGTTTGTTGTTACCCCTTATATACCTTTCAGTGTCTCTGCCCCTTTTGCTAACTATGACTCAAGCATACTGTAGGCGCACCTTAGCGACACTATCACCCAGTCTTAGGGCCATCTTAGTGCGTAAGGCTACCCAGCCGAAGCGCATCTGGTACGGGATGACAACTTGGGTGCCGACTCATGCGCCCAATCTCTGGGGTCATCCACCCTGGGCGTTCCTTGCCCTATTCACGTGTCATGCGTGCAGATCACCCCTAGAACGTGACCCTTATGAGTCGTCTCTTTCCCAGTGGCTCTTTGATGGTCGTGCGTACTACCTCCCTACACCCCATGCACGGATCCCTCGTGATCTGGGCCTCTCCTTACTGTTAACTGGGATGTGGCTTGAAAACCACCTTTTTCGGTCCATCTTTACTGTTGGGGTGCCGAGGCCCGAGGCCTGCACACCCTACCTTGATGTCGCCCCCTCCTCGGCCTCCCTTACTTGTGAGCCTAGCGAGACTCCACCCTGTCTTACTGAACATCCCAGCAGACCCAGCCTTCGGGGCCCCACCATGACTTCGGTCAACGCCCGAGTCCGAGGACCGGTCAGTACAATTCTATTAATAGATCAGGATAAGAAAGGGATATATCTTTCTTCTAAACTATTCCAACAATAACAATCATCTTTTCCTCCAGAAAAAATCAAACATGGTCCATCTTCTATAACTGCCCTAACTACATAATACACATTGAAGGATTAAGGGTACTCCAATTCTTATAACAAACAATCCATATAACAATACAATACTACCTAAACACTAGCAACTAGTACTGAAATGATCCACCTCATTACCCGTCCATAACCAAAAGATTTTTGATTGGTTCTAACACCAGTCTAGACATTACCTAGATTACTCCCTAGTGCTACCGAAAATATGAGACACTATGATGAGAATCAAAAAGATGTTATCAATAGAAGAAATGGACAAGGGCCAAAGCATTTAAAGTTCTTTTTATTTTTGAAAAATATGAGGCCCAAGCCCAAAGGCCAAGCCCAAGAAAGCCCAAGTCCAAAAGCATGAGGGGCAAGGCCAAGCATTAAATAAAAGAACATCATTTGAATTACTTTTGTATAGTTGTAGGAGGTGTGAATATTAAATAAATAGGTGTAAATGTATTATATAAAGTCACATTGTCCATGTGACTTAGGGGGAGAGTGTAGGTGTAATATAGGAGGTGCCAAAACTAGAAAGGAAGTCACACCTTCCTCATGCTATAGTTGGCACCCATTTTAGTGTCATTTAGAGGGGGAATTTGAATTTGATTAGCTTCTCATTTCAGCACCTCTTAGGCTATAAATAAGGTGCTTGCCTTTGTAAATTTCAGATTTGGATAATTGATATAGAGAAACTCTACTCATTTTGAGAGAGCCTTTTGTGAGATTTTGATCTCCTTAGCATAGTCTCATCTTGTGAGCATTTGGAGAGCTTGAAGTGGCGGCTTCCTTCACTCATCTTGGGACTCCATCACCAAGTGGCGTGATCATTCTCCTAATCCATTCCAGCCGGACTTCAACCATCTAAGTTCCATTCCTTTTCATCTCCTTTGTTGTTTTCATTCGGTAGTTTCATCTTTTATGTCTTGTTCATCAATTTGTACCGTTTAGTTTGGTTCTTGTGTTGTTCTTGAGTTTCTAATCGGTTCTTTGTGTTCTTTTGATGTGATTCCACTAGCCATATAGAGAAAGGTTCTTGACCTTCTTAGGAATCACCTTGAGTTGGACATTATAGAGGCACTTTTCTTAGAGTTGGATCATGGTTCTAAGACAAGAACTCACCAAAAACTAGTACCAAATCCCAAACTCATTTGGATGAACCAATTATAGTCAAATTGAACCAAACAAAAGAGGTAGAATTAAGAAGTACCGAACAGAATTGCATAAGAACACATTTCAACCAAACAAAATGAAATTAAAAGGCAAAGAACAAAACATAGGTGCTGGAAAATTAAGAACAGCCGAACCAAAAACAAGGCAACAAGCTTAGAACAAAGAATTAACAAAGAAGAAAGGAAGGAGAGAAGAAATGCTCATGAAGATGGAAGGAGGATGGATGATCTCGCCACTAGAAGTGTGGAATGCTCCTAGATGAGAGTGATGCCGCCACTTGAGGACTCCATTGATCCATCAAGATAAGACTAGAGAAGAAGGCTCAAAGCTCTCCAAAGTTCACTCAAAATTTGAGTAGAGTTTTCTTAGATTAATTCCAATCTGAATTTTACAAAGGAAGCACCTCTATTTATAGCCTAAGGTGCTGAAAAATAGGTGGGAAATTTCAAATAAACTCATTTGAAATTCCCACCAAAAACAAGTCACATGGGAAGTGTGACCTTTTTCTACTATGAAACCTCCCAAAAACTACACCTACACCACTCTCCTAAGTCACATGGGTAATGTGACTTTATTTTACATTTTCACACTCCTTTATTTAATAACCACACCTCCTAAAACTATACAAGAGTATTTCAAAGCTTGGCCTTGCCCCTCATGGGATGGACTTGGGCTCTTTGGGCTTTGGCCTTCTTGGGCTTGGGCTTGGGCTTTGGGCTTGGGCCTCATCTTTATTTTATGTCTTCTTTTAATTTTGAGAAGACTAGAAGGAAGAACTTCAAATGTGAGGGTGGATGTCCTCTTCCTCCATTAATAAAAGCCTCCTTTATTTGATTCTCATCATCTTTGGATGATTTAATCAGTAGATATGTTTCCTCTTTCAATTCTATCCAGTTTTAGTTAATTACATATTTCAATTGTGTTTCTATTTGTGTTTTTGATTTGTTCTTGCTTTCCTTTCAATTCCGCCAAGTGTTTGTGAAAAGGACATGGCACTCATTGTTCCATGAGTTTGGCTTCTCTCTTGGATGGCATTATCCTCCATTGAGATGACCTTAAGTCTCCTTAATGTTGTGTGTTTTTTTAAAGTGTCAAGCCAGCTCATATCATGTGGTATCTAGAGCTATGGTTGTGTGCAAAAATTTTTTGAGTTGCTGGACACTTTGATTCTGTTTTGTGTTAGTGATTCTGCTTTTTTTGTTTTTTGAGTATTTCTTGCTGTTTTAATTGGTACAATTCATTGTGCTTGAGTCATTTTAATTTTTGAATTCGTACTTGTTTTGTCTAGTCATGTTTTTTCCTATAATGTCATCAATTCCTTGTAGTACTTTTCTTGCTATCTTTGGTTGATTGCTTTTATTTGAGTACAAATTTTGGTTTCTGTTTTTCTTGATCCTTTGGTGCATTTTTTTTTTAGTTTTGAGTTCATGCTTGTGTATTAGATCTATACAAGTTCTTATACATCATTTCTATTGTGTCTTTGAAGTTTCTTTAATTCTATTTTTTCATTCCAGTATAGGTGTTTTTCATAAAAACGTGCTGACTGTTTGGATTATCAAAATTTCTGTGCTTACTGGAAAATTCTGAAATTCTGGATTTAAGTAGTTTGAAGTGTTACAAAAGAGCGACAAAAAGAAGTACATCGAAATTCAATATACAAAAAAATATTAAATGAAATACATACAGTGTATAAAATTCTGACGCTGGAAAACGGTGATTCGGCAGTAATTTTCGGAAATTTATCACAATTAATTGGCTTATATCACACTAGATTGTAATTGATCCGATCGGTCATCGGTAGTCGATGACGTCAGCAACAGAGAACCACGTGGACCACTCGCAGGGTGACACGTGGACCAGGTGGCAGAGAGGTCAGGGGGACAGATCACCCAGAATGGTGATCGGTGGTCAGTAACCAAGTGACCACCGACAGATCAGGCGGCAGAGAGGTCGGGGGACAGATCACCCAGAATGGTGACCGGTGGTCAGTAGCCAAGTGGCCACCAACAGACCAGTTCCCAGACTCGCGCCTAGAGGCAGAGCGCGAGAAGCAAATAAACATTGATCAGTCATCGGGTGTATTGTCATCAGGGTCTCGTGTTACACGCAGTTAAACTGGGACTGAGGTTCCCAGCGAGAGCGTTACGCATGGATCTCGCATGAGCACACCTCAGGGAATCATGCACGAGAGTGGCCTGAGGGAACTAGTAAACCAGTCAGTGATTGGTGATTCCCTCAACCCATTACGTGCATGGCATCGTGAAGGGTAAGCTGTATACGCAGAGAGCAACATTTGGTGAGTGTGCCTAGACCAGCCACACCCGACGTTCTCCCAAGAGTATGCGATCTGCCCAGATAAGAGAAACATCCTAAGTTACTCCGCAAGGGCGTAACTTAGGCACACAAAGAGAAGCGCTAGAGCCCTTCCAGTAAGTGACACGTGTATGGTTAGATGTGAGTTGCAGGCCTCCACGTGTCATCATCTGAGAGGGGTGCGGTCCAGACAAAAGAGCACTCCGTACCACTAAAGGTACAGACAGGCGCAGCCAAGCGCAGAGGCGCGCAGACATGCACAGACACTCACGCTCCCCACTGCTGATTCTGAAGGTACGCTTTCTCTGAAAAGCATAACAGCGTTCTGACACATGCCAGAAAAGCATAACAGAATCCTGCTATGCCCAGAAGCAGGGGAAGAGAGATAAAAGAGAGAATCAGGGGGAGAGTGAGGGAGGAACGAAAACAGAGTGCAAGAGTTCTCACACACACGCTACTAGTTTTCTAGTCTTTGGTGGTTCTGTGGACTAACTTGATCGTCGGAGTGCAAACGACCGCTAGAGGCGCCGTCTGTGTGTTTTGCAGGTCACGTTTGGAGAAGCAAGAGAAGGTTTTGAGGGTGATTCTGCAGAAGACGCAGTCGCGTATACAGGGCAGAGAGTGCTACGGAGCGATTCCTCCACGTTCGAGTTGCCGGCAGGATCATTTGGCGCCCACCGTGGGGCACGAGTGAATCGTTGTCCCATATATACCACAGTCTTAAAGCTTACCAGAGTTTTATCAGTTTCCTTGATAGAGAAAGATGCCTAGAAACAGACAGCCATCGCCTGCGCCATCCGCTGACGAAGGAGCTGTGACAATGGCGCAGGTCCTGGAAATGGTGCGCACGCTGCAGGATAACGCCGCAGCGTCAAAGGTTGAACAAGAGAGGATGCAGACAGAGTTAGCTGCGTCGCAAAGCAGGAACGACGAGCTGAATCGCGTCAATGAGGAGTTGAGAAGGACGCTGCAGGCGCAGAGGGAACACATGGTTGACGAAAGGGTGTCTAGACAGCCCTCACCTCCAAGAGCGTTCCCCATGCCATTCTCCCCTGAGATCATGGGAACCATGGTGCCTCCCAACCTGGTGGGGGTGAAGGCATCGTTCAAAGGGGTAGAAGACCCGGAGGCGCATCTGACGGCGTTCCACACCCAGATGATGTTGTCTGGGGGTTCAGACGCTGTCTACTGCAAAATGTTTATGAGTACGCTCAGTGGAATCGCCATGGAGTGGTTCGTGAGCCTACCAGAAGGACATATCACGTCTTTCTCTCAGTTCTCGAAGCTCTTCACTGAACAATATATCGTCAACAAAGCACCTGCAGTGGTGTCATACGACTTGTTCGACGTGCGCCAGTACCAAGGTGAGTCGCTGAAAGACTACCTCAACCGCTTTGGAGCACAAGTGGTTAGACTGCCCAGCAAAGATGAAGATATGCTGGTGCACGCGTTTAAGAAGGGAGTGCTGCCTGGCCCTTTCAGCGAGTCTCTCATCAGGAGCCATCCCAGCACCTTTGCAGAGATTCGACGACGTGCGGTGGCGCACATAGTGGCAGAAACAAAGGTTTCTGAGAAGAGGGGAAGTGCTGCACCACCCAGACCGCGTGGAGGGCAAGGAAAGCCACAGCAAGCAAGGGTGCATGAGGCCAAGGAGGGGCAGAAGGTGCGGGAAAAACCTCGTCCCTATGCACCAGGCAAAGACCAGAGCAGGGGGCGTGCAAGGGAGAATAACGCACCCCCGAGATACAACTTCATGGTAGGATTGGCGGATCTCATCGCCCTTCCTGCTGTAGCAGCAAGACTACGAGTACCAGAGAAGACAGATAAGGTACTTGGAAGGAAGAAGAATGAATGGTGTGAGTTTCATCAGGCCTTTGGCCATACACTTCATTCCTGTTTGGCGCTGGGACACCAACTGGCAGAGTTGGTGAAGTCTGGTTTCCTAGCAGATTACCTACGTGAGCCGCAGGGTGATCGCACGTCAGGATCCCAGATCGAAGAACAACAGCATGAAGTCCCTGTGCATGGGGAAGTGCAGACGATCGCGGGAGGCTTCTCTGGTGGGGGATGCACAGCTTCACAAAGAAGGAGATATGCTCGATCGGTGATGGCGGTAGATGCAGTGAATGAGATTCATTACCCTGAAGTGGACATTATCTTCAGGAAAGCTGACCTACGGGACGTTGTCCCGCACGACAACGACCCTGTGGTCATTTCTCTCATCACAGCAGGAAGACGAGTGCATAGAGTACTCGTAGATCAAGGAAGCTCGGCGGATGTCATGTTCTGGCCAACATTCAACAAGCTACAGTTGTCCCCTGATCAGTTAAGACCGTATACTGGTTGTCTCTACGGTTTTGCAGGAGATCAGGTAGAGGTGCGGGGATACATCGAGCTGAGGACAACGTTCACTGACGGAACGACAGCCCGCACTGAAAAGATAAAGTACCTGGTGGTGAACGCCCCTTCTGCGTACAATGTCTTGTTGGGGAGGCCAACACTCAATAGACTGGGCGCAATACCATCGACGAGGCATATGAAGTTGAAGTTGCCGTCGATGGAGGGGACCGTGATAACCATCAAGTCGGATCAGGCTGAGGCAAGACGCTGTTATGAGAACAGCTTGAAGCAAAAGAGAAGTGTGTGCCACGTCACCACAAAACCACCACCAGGCGTGCGCGAAGAGCGATCGATGGTCAGGGAGACACAGAACGCTCAGAGGATGGAGGATGTTGCGGTGGGGGGCTCCCAGGTAGCCCAAGTCGAAGAAGAAGAGGAAGGCGCGATCACTCCTCGCGAGTCAGGGATCGCGAGGGCGGTCATCGCCAGTGAGAGAAGGCCCCACCCAGCTGAAGGTTGGGTCGAAGTGGACGTCGGGGGAAGAAAGTTCAAGTTAGGGGGATCCCTCGTTGAAGAAGAGCGAAGGCTGATCATGGGTGTGATTGAGAAGCACATGAATGCCTTCGCATGGTCAGCATCCGACATGCCAGGAATCGACCCCGATTTCCTCTGCCATCGTATGTCGATGGACCCCATGGTTCGACCTGTGCGACAGAGGCGAAGGAAATTCAGCGAGGAAAAGAGGAAGGTGATCCACGACGAAGCGCAGAAGCTCCTTGCCGCAGGGCACATCAGAGAAATCCAGTACCCCGAGTGGCTAGCGAATGTGGTACTGGTTCAAAAGGCAAGCGGCAAGTGGAGAATGTGCGTGGACTTCACTGACCTCAACAAGGCGTGCCCCAAGGATTCTTACCCCTTACCCAGCATAGATGCTCTAGTTGATAGCGCCTCGGGGGGAAAGCTACTCAGCTTCTTGGACGCTTTCTCGGGGTATAACCAGATCAGGATGCACCCAATGGATGAATGCAAGACTGCGTTTATGACGGAACGGTCTTGCTATTGCTACAAGGTCATGCCATTTGGGTTAAAGAATGCGGGGGCTACCTACCAGCGGCTCATGGATAGGGTGCTCTCGTCCATGCTGGGAAGGAACGTACACGCCTATGTAGATGACATGGTGGTTATGTCCCAAGAGAAGAAGCATCATGCAGCTGATCTGGAAGAGCTATTCACCACCATTGCCAAGTACAGGCTGAAGCTCAACCCTGAGAAATGCATTTTTGGTGTAGAGGCTGGGAAGTTCTTGGGTTTCCTCTTGACAGAGCGGGGAATCGAAGCTAATCCGGAGAAGTGTGCGGCGATCGTGGCAATGAGGAGCCCAACGACGGTGAAGGAGGTGCAGCAGCTCACCGGTCGCTTGGCAGCTCTGTCCCGGTTTATGTCCGCTGGAGGGGAGAAAGGTCACCCATACTTCCAGTGTCTCAAACGCAACAGCAGATTTCTCTGGACACAGAAGTGCGAGGAGGCCTTCATCAAGTTAAAGGGGTACCTGGCGAGCCCACCAGTCTTGCGAAAACCCCAGGTAGGCCTGTTTACTTCGTGAGTAAAGTGCTGCAAGGCCCTGAAACGAGGTACCAAGCCCTCGAGAAGGCTGCTCTGGCGGTGGTGTTTTCAGCCAGAAGACTCAGGCATTACTTCCACAGCTTCACAGTGGTGGTAATGACTGATCTGCCTATCCAGAACGTATTGAAGAAACCTGATGTAGCAGGCAGGATGGTCAAATGGGCAGTAGAATTGTCAGAATTTGATATTCAGTATGAGCCCCGAGGATCGATTAAGGGGCAGGTGTTCGCGGACTTTGTAGTCGAGCTATCATCAATCGCGACACCTGCAGAAGGGCTAGATTTCCGATGGGTGTTATCGGTGGATGGCTCCTCTAATCAGCAGGGAAGCGGCGCTGGAGTCATCCTGGAAGGACCAAATGGGGTACTGATCGAGCAGTCCCTCCGTTTTGCCTTCAAAGCTAGCAACAATCAGGCGGAGTATGAGGCCCTGATCGCAGGAATGTTGCTAGCAAGAGAAATGGGAGCAAGAAATCTGCTGGCCAAGAGCGATTCGTTACTGGTCACCGGGCAGGTTACGGGGGAGTTCCAAGTAAAGGATCCCCAGATGGCAGCCTACCTAGAGTATGTGCAGCTCCTGAAGACGTCCTTCGCCGAGTTTGAGTTAGTGCACGTGCCAAGAGAGCAAAATGCCCGAGCAGACCTGCTTGCTAAGCTGGCCAGCTCAGGCAAGGGGGGGAAGCAGAGGACCGTTATTCAGGAGACCCTGAAGGTGCCGCGCGCGTTCGTATCAGACAACCAGGTGCTTCATGTATACAAGTCAATGGAGCGTCTAACGATCGGTCATCGGTCGTTGACCCAAGAAACGCTAAGAGCACCGAGGGTGAGATCACGACCCTCAAAGACCGATGAGTCGATGGAGGTCCATGCGGAGAAGGAACCCGACACCTGGATGACGCCATACCAACTATACTTAGAAGATGGTGTACTCCCGCTCGATCTGGCAGAGGCAAAAAGAATAAAGAGGGGTTCAAGTAAGTTTACTCTTATAGATGGAAGCCTATTTAGATTTGGATTCTCTCACCCTGTGCAGATCTGTGTACACGGCGAGCAATGCACCAGGCTCATGTCTGAGCTGCACGAGGGGGTGTGCGGAAACCACGTAGGTGGTCGCGCTTTGGCAAGTAGAGTACTCCGCGCGGGGTACTACTGGCCAAAGCTAAAGGAAGATTGCATAAGGTTTGCTCAGCGATGCAAACAGTGTCAACTGCATGCGGACTGCCACAAGGCACCCCCTGAGGAGTTGAGGTCCATCCATAGCCCGTGGCCATTCCATACATGGGGGATTGACATCTTAGGACCCTTTCCCCTGGCGACAAGGCAGATGAAGTTCCTCATCGTGGCCATCGAGTATTTCACCAAGTGGGTGGAGGCAGAGCCAGTCACACACATCACCTCACAGAAAGTTGAACACTTCGTCCGGAAGAACATTGTCTGCCGCTTCGGAATACCCAAGAGGCTGGTTTCCAACAATGGCACCCAGTTCACAAGTCATCAGCTGAGGAAGATGTGTGAAGAGTTAAAGATACAATAGGTTTTCGCTTCAGTGGAGCACCCACGAACCAATGGGCAGGTGGAGTCAGCAAATCGAGTGCTGCTCAGGGGGCTGAAGCGAAGACTAGACAAGGCCAAAGGAGGCTGGGCAGAGGAGGTTCCCAGAATTGTATGGTATTATCACACCACCCCACAATCCAGCACCCATGAGACACCCTTCAGCCTTGTCTATGGGACAAACGCCATGATTCCTGTGGAGATACAGGAGAGCTCCCCCAGATTCTTGAACTTCGTTGCTGAAGAGTCCAATGAAGAGCGTAAGGTGAATCTGGATCTGCTAGACGAAGTGCGAGAAGAGGCCAGAGTCAGTGCTGAAGCTGTGAAGAGAAGAGTAGAGCGGAGGCACAACTCTTAAGTGAGGCCCAGGCGCTTCCAGGAAGGTGATCTGGTGATGAGAAAGGCGCAACAGAATGACATGCAGAACAAGTTATCCCCAAAGTGGACAGGCCCGTACAGAGTGGTGGAGACATTGGAGAACGGAGCCTATCGCCTAGAGACTTTGGAGGGAGGAGCAATCCCCAGAACGTGGAACGCCACCCATTTAAAATTTTATTTCAGTTAAAGTTGTACAGTAATGGCGTTCTCGCGCTAAAAGATACATGCTTTGTATGTGGTGGAAACAGTTGAACAGACAAGGGGGCACTCTTTTCCCTGAGGAGGGTTTTTAACGAGGCCACCCAATTAAAGAAAAATTTCCAGCATATCAAGTGTGCTCAAGTATTAAAGTTAAAATCCTCCTTGCCCCAGGTGCAAGTGCAGGTGATTGGTTAGGCCCTACTTGCCTTAGGCGCAAGTACTGGCACCGATCTAAGTCTTCCTCACCCCAGGTGTGAGCGCAAGCAGTTAAAGGTTTGAAAAGCCAGGGGTGCTAGTAAGACCAAGGGAGGGAAAGGAAAGGTTTTGACAAAACGTCCTTACCCACTTGGCATACACCAATATTGGCCCAGTAAGACTCTTAGTCCGAAACCCTCCTCACCCCAGGAGTGAGGCAGGGAATGAGCGACTCAACCCGCCAAAGGGTGATGACCTTGGGGAAAGTAAGAGGGGTTAGCGAGAAACACTTTTCTTTCCCCAAGACGAGGCATCACCTTGAGCGATCGATGTCAAAGTCCTTTATGCACTTAGCGCTAGAGCGACAGAGAAAGCTAAGTAAAGACTAAAGAACGATCACTGATGAGTCGTCAGTAATTGGCTAGGGGTGCAAAGCAGTGCACGAGGACTGTTAAACACCAAGCTGAGGGAATAGCCAGTCGTGATCAAGTAGAAGCAAAAGAATAAGAGAAGCAGATCGCGCTAAGCCTAAGCTGGTTAAAACTTAGTCGTGCGCAAAGTGAAAGACGAAGCTCAAGATCGCGCTAAGCCTAAGCTGGTTAACACTTAGTCGTGTGCGAAAGGAAAGGTAAAGCCCAAGATTGCGCTGAACCTAAGCTAGCTAGTCGCGCACATAAAGATAAGTGAAGATCAAAGAAAATGCAAAAGAAGAAACTTACGCAAGAAAGAAGCATTGAGATATTACATTCATAGCCAAGTCTTATACAATTCCAAAGTGCAAAGAAAAACTGTGCAGAAGCTAAATTTACAAGAGAAAAGAAGGGTTTAAGGGGCAGGGGGGATGAGCTTTCCATCCACCACTTCATGGTAGATGCTGAACTGCGAGAGGTCCAGGTCTGGGAGAACGTATTTGATTTGCTCGAGTGCTAGCTCGAATCCGTCTGTAAGGGCATCAGCACCCACGTTCATCAAATCAGCCTTCTCCACCTCCAGTTCTTGCTTTGAAGCCTCCGCAGCATCTCTCTCAGTGGTGACGGCAGCAAGGGAGGAGGCAGCTTCAGACAGTTTGCCCACCACCTCCTCAAGTCTTTTCTCCCCAGCAGCAGCTGCTTCTTTGGCGGACTCGAGCTCCCCCAATAGCTGAGTGTTCTGTTGGCGCAGGGAGGAAGTCTCGGCCTTAAGCTCCACCACCTCGCAGTCCAAAGAGCTCACCATCTGCCCCATCAAGATCTCCGTCTTGATGGTCTCTTGGACCTGCGCTAGGTATTCCCTCCTAGCTTTCTCCACCATGCCTCGCATCAGTTCAACGGACCCTTGAGCGGCTTCGAAGTCACTTCGCAGTGACTCCTTGTCGTGCTCAAGCTCCTTCACCCTCTTCTCCAGGGCTATTTGTTTGCGATATTGGGTGGAGAATTCCAGAGAGAGCACCACCTGCCTTGCCAGGTGCATGTCAACCTCGTCACCATTCCACTCGACGAGCTCCCGGTTACTTATGAGCCGTCGAACTAGGGTGATGACCCTGCTGAAATTCTCGTGGGTGGCCCCAGAAGCGCTTGGGCGCGAGCTAGACCCACCACATTCTGCAGTGGCGGTAGGAATTGGCAGCAGTGGTGGTGGTGCACCCCCAGTTTGGGCAGAAGCACCCCCAGCAGGATGAGCGGATGGACCAGGTGATTGGCCTGCTGAGGGGGAAGATGGCAGCTTGGTAGCTGGAGGCAACTGCTGGCCTGGAGAAGGAGGGTTGATGGGCTCTGTGGCAGTTTGAGCGCAGGGAGGAGGGGAAGACCCTTCCTCTACTTCTACCACCTCAATCTCTCCAGGCTGGAGAGATGAGGCCCCCTCAACTGCTGATCTTTTCCTCTGGCGGTGTACAAGAGGAGAGCCTGAGCTCTCCTCTTCAGTCGAAGCGGCAGCAGCAGCAGCAGTTGAAGTGGAAGCCTTCACCAGCCTTTTCCTTTTCTTCCCTTGCTCGGGGCCTCCAGCTGGCGCGACCGAGAGCGGGGGGGCTGCGATGGGCTCAGTTGTAGAGGAAGAGAAGCCAGTGCCCTTGGCTCCCCTACGTTTGGCAAGCTCCAGTAAAGCTAGCTTCCTGTCCTTCCCCGACATTGAGTCTGCATACATGGAAAAAGGAAGAGTTAGATGACCAAGATATGCAAGTAAGTTAAAAAACACATAAAAGCATGCATGGAAAGGTGCAGGTATCCTAAGAGGGAAATGAAGAGCTACCTATATACTTCTTTAAGGCCACCACATCGAACTCGTCTTTGATGAGACGAGCAGAATTGTACTTGGCCCCCAAGAGCAGCCCGCACAGCTCGCGCTCATAAGGGGCCATGGCTTCGAGGTCCCTGGATTTCTTGAACTCAACTCCAGGAACCCAATAGAGGGGGTACCCCTCGAGAAGACTTGGACTTTGAGGGGTAGCAGATATCATGTAGAATCTGCCCTTCCAATCTTTGAAGGATTGCTGGTACAGGCCCAAGAGCACCCGTCCAGCAACCCCGTTCAGGCTGACCCAGGACCTGTCCCCAGGGTTCTTCACTTCGAAGAAATAGAGGAACACGTCCACGGAGGCGTTGTGCCCGAAATAGTTGCAGAGGATTTGAAACGCCCGGATGAAGGCCCAGGCATTTGGATGGAGTTGGCAGGGCGCGACGTTTAACTCCATCATCAGCTCCTTTTCGAAGAAAGTGAAAGGGAGGCGCAGCTTTAGTCTCTTGAAAATGGCGGAGTAGATGAAGACGAAGGGCACCCCATTGGTGGCCCTGTCATCCGCGCAGATAGGCATTCCTCGAGGAGGAATGCGGATCTGAATGTTGAAGTCATTCTCCCTGTCGATGGAGCAGGAAGGCTCGTCGGGGTTGCGGCTTAGCAGGGACGTGAGATGACCCTTAGGCAGCAGGGTGGAGGTTTCAGCGAGCAATGCCAGGGGAGCCCATTCGTAGACCCTGGCATTGTCGTGGTAGGAGGTAGCCACAGGCGGTGGTGGAGCTGGCGCACTCGCGGAAGGCTGTGCACCAGAAGAAGAGGCAATGATGCGCGCAGTTTGTTTCAAGCGAGCCATCGTTAGATAGCTGCAAATGGAGGAAAAACGAAAAAGTCAGAATGAATGGGAGAAGAAGGAATGATGAATGTTTCGGTGAAAACAGAAAAGGGAAAGGAGAAGGAGATGCCCAGATGAAAAGAAGAAGAAGAAGAAGCAGAAGCCAGGGTAAGAGCACGAAAAAACCCTAGCGCGGGTTTGAGAGAGGGAAATAGAGAAGATGAATGCATGATAACCAGAATGATAAATGCAATTGGTAAAGATGACCAAAAAGGGGCCAGGGAGAAGAAAAACCATACCTTTGGATGATCGCAAGAGTTTGGGAAGCAGAGAATTTGAAGGAAGATGGGTGCGCAGAGGAGAAGTTCGCAGAGAGTCTGGAGTCGAATGAAGAAGATGGAGGAACAGTGAAAGGGCGCGCCAATTTGAATAAGAGAAGCGCTAGCGACGCACAGCGCTGGCCGTTGATGGGGCCACGTGTCGCGAGATTAAGAGAATAAGTCCAAACGTTAAAGACGCAGCACGTGAGGTGGCACGTGAGGCGGCCCCACTTGCCACGTGGACTGAGGGCACGACCACTTAGTCTCTTCGCTGAGAACGAGTTCTCGACTCGAGACTGGGGGGCTTGTGATCCGATCGGTCATCGGTAGTCGATGACGTCAGCAACAGAGAACCACGTGGACCACTCGCAGGGTGACACGTGGACCAGGTGGCAGAGAGGTCAGGGGGACAGATCACCCAGAATGGTGATCGGTGGTCAGTAACCAAGTGACCACCGACAGATCAGGCGGCAGAGAGGTCGGGGGACAGATCACCCAGAATGGTGACCGGTGGTCAGTAGCCAAGTGGCCACCAACAGACCAGTTCCTAGACTCGCGCCTGGAGGCAGAGCGCGAGAAGCAAATAAACACTGATCAGTCATCGGGTGTATTGTCATCGGGGTCTCGTGTTACACGCAGTTAAACTGGGACTGAGGTTCCCAGCGAGAGCGTTACACATGGATCTCGCATGAGCACACCTCAGGGAATCATGCACGAGAGTGGCCTGAGGGAACTAGTAAACCAGTCAGTGATTGGTGATTCCCTCAACCCATTACGTGCATGGCATCGTGAAGGGTAAGCTGTATACGCAGAGAGCAACGTTTGGTGAGTGTGCCTAGACCAGCCACACCCGACGTTCTCCCAAGAGTATGCGATCTGCCCAGATAAGAGAAACATCCTAAGTTACTCCGCAAGGGCGTAACTTAGGCACACAAAGAGAAGCGCTAGAGCCCTTCCAGTAAGTGACACGTGTATGGTTAGATGTGAGTTGCAGGCCTCCATGTGTCATCATTTGAGAGGGGTGCGGTCCAGACAAAAGAGCACTCCGTACCACTAAAGGTACAGACAGGCGCAGCCAAGCGCAGAGGCGCGCAGACATGCACAGACACTCACGCTCCCCACTGCTGATTCTGAAGGTACGCTTTCTCTGAAAAGCATAACAGCGTTCTGACACATGCCAGAAAAGCATAACAGAATCCTGCTATGCCCAGAAGCAGGGGAAGAGAGATAAAAGAGAGAATCAGGGGGAGAGTGAGGGAGGAACGAAAACAGAGTGCAAGAGTTCTCACACACACGCTACTAGTTTTCTAGTCTTTGGTGGTTCTGTGGACTAACTTGATCGTCGGAGTGCAAACGGCCGCTAGAGGCGCCGTCTGTGTGTTTTGCAGGTCACGTTTCAAGAAGCAAGAGAAGGTTCTGAGGGTGATTCTGCAGAAGACGCAGTCGCGTAGACAGGGCAGAGAGTGCTACGGAGCGATTCCTCCACGTTCGAGTTGCCGGCAGGATCAGTAATAATCTGATTTATATAATGAAACAATTATTTGCTTGGTATTTTATTTTTTTATATAATAAAACAATTATTTGTTTCATATTTTATTTTGCTTATCAAGGTGAAAATATTTTTATATAATCCAATTATATTAATGATAAAATTAGTAATTATTTTAAAATATACATCCGCATTGCTTTTAATTTATTAATAATGCAAAAAAAAGAAACTCGAGTAAAAAGTACGAAAATCTAACATCATAAATGTTGGTGGCTTTAAAATTTGTTTTATTCACTTGTAAAAATTATTTTATTCACTAAAAAATATTATACTTTTTTAGATTTAGTTTCTCTTTAATAATTTAATCCTTGTATATAATAAAATTAGAATAGGTTTAGTCCCTCGAAAAACTATTTTTAAGAACTGATAAAATAAATTTTATCTTTCATGAATGTATACCTCTGTCTCATTCTCAATGGCTTTTAACTTCTCACCACCATCTTGTTAGTCGCATGTAGTAATAATAAAAATCAAACATTTTGCTTCCACAAACTTATTCATTTTCAGTTATGAGACAAATAGGAGAGAGTATTTTAACAAATGGATGATTAGTAAAGAGGAAAATACCTGTTGGATACCAAATTTGAAAGATGAAATAGGATGATGGAAGTGCCTCCGAAACAAGATTAAGAAATGAAGATAAATTAGGTAGATGAAATAAGAAGATTAAGAAATAAAATAAGCAAAGTGATTTGTAGAATTATATGTGTGCTTACAACTAATTAAAAGTGATATGGGCTTTCTCTCTAAAATTGTTAAAAGTTGCTTCCGAAAATAAATGTGTAAAGAAGTGAAGTGGGAAGTCAATGGATTTTGTGTAAAATCACCTAAACTTACCAGAGGTGTAATAAATCCCAAGAAACACTTATCTCTTATAATAACCCCTCATAAAATTCTTAAAAAAAATTATACTATAAGAAAACTAAAAATACAAATTATAATTTAACTTTAAAATATAACCAAGTAAAATCATGAATAGTAAAGAAGTTTTATTTATGATTATTCTATTAATAGAAATTAGAATAAGAAAGGGATTTATCTTTCTTCTAAGCTATTCCAATTATAGCAATCAGTTCTCCCACTAAAAATCAAACATGGTCCATCTTCTTTGACTATCCAATTGCAGATGTGACATGTATTGTGATCCCTGCTTGTTTTGTAAATAACAAACTTATGCAAGACGGATTCCCATTGAAAGGAACAATGGAACAACGTTCTTCCAAAGACGTTATTTTGGAATTTCCATTGAAAAGAATTATTAGGATGAATAAGTTGCACACCAAGATCATCGTCAGCAGATTCGCAGTGAAGCAACATGTCTCGACCTCCTTGTAATCCATTTTGAACAACCACAGTTATTTTTGGACCAAAAGAAATGCTTGTTGAAGGTTGCACAAGCAGGAAAAGTAAGAAAAAAATTTTAACAGTTACAGACATTGCTTCTTTTCCAATTATCATGGTTCAAGTTAAGTTCTCATATTATATTTATAAGTATAATTATCAATATCAATATAATTAATAATATAGATATTATTAATATTCATATATTTAATATCATTTATTATTATTCAAGTTAATAGTATTATTAATATTATAATAAATATTATTAATAGTATTACTAAATATTACTAATAATATAATAAACGTTATTTAATATTATTAATAATATATTATTAATATTATTAAATATTATTAATATTATAATAAATATTATTAATATTATTACTAAATATTACTAATAATATAAGAAATATTATTAATATTATTAAATATTATTAATATTATTAAATATTATAATAATATATTATTAATATTATTAGATATTATTAATAATATTATTAATATTATTAGATATTATTAATAATATATTATTAATATTATTAGATATTATTAATAATATATTATTAATATTATTAAATATTATTAATAATAATATTAATAATATTCGTAATACATAATAATAAAAATAATATTTAATTATATTAATAATATATAATAATATTTATTATAATATTAATATTATTTAATAATGTTTAATAATTATTAATAATATTAATAATATTTAATAGTCTTAGTAAAATTTAATTATGTTTAATAATATTATTAATATTTAATAATATTTAATAAGGTTTTAAAATATTATGAATACTTAATAAGAGTATTAATAATTTATAGTATTAGTAATATTTATTTAATAACATTAATAATATTTAATAATACCAATAAAATTTCATAATATTAATAATACTCTATAATATTAATAATATAAATATTATTAATAATATTTCGGTTGACTGTGGAAACAAGCTGTGACTCAATCTATCCCGTTGGAATCTGCCATTAATTTGGATGTTGGAATGTAGGCCGTTTGAAATAGAGGGGCCCTACCTGTTGATTGTACTCTGACGATCAAGTCAGTACAGGACTTATTGAAACAAGAAAGTAAGTAAGTAGTTTCAGTCTTAGAAATAGTGTACATTCACCTGAGATTTCAAGTCCCTTTGATAGATTACTTTTAGGTTACCTCTTGTAACAACCTTCTTTTACGAGAACTGTACCGATCGGTCCCCGAGCGTTGACTAACCACTGGTAATGTTGGTCCCACGTAAGCGGGTCCCACGAGCAGTGTGAGCCAGTACCCCACAAAGCACGTGCGCCAAGGACCCAAGGGTGGTCGGGCATCGATCACCAAAATGTACCGACTTGCCACTTAACAGTGTGGAGAGGTCGGACATCGGTTATCAGTAAGAGAAGGGCCACGAGAAGTGGATCCCATATCACACACCAGTTATCAGTAAGGGAGAAGCCTAGATCACGAGTGCCCGTGCGTGTAGAGTGGACGAGGCGTTCAGGCGTGACACAAAGTACACAGCCACTAGAAGAATATGGCTTGCAAGGGTCACGTTTAGGGGTGAGTTGCATGCATGGCACGTGAACACCTAGGGCACTCTCAGAGGCGGGTGACCCTGGAGATCAGGTGCACGAGGAGGCATCCAGGTGGTCATCCCGTTAGAGGTTGCACTCTAGTTAGGGACCCCACGCGGTAGGTTATCCTAGGAGTAAGGTAACAACAGTGTTGGGCCCGCCCATCAAAAAGGCCCATTTCAGGTAAACAGGAAACCCTAGTTTCAGTCTATAAATAGTGAGTTAACAAACTTAGCGAAGAGAATTCTCTTGCGCCGTTACACACACAAGAGTAAGAGCATACAGTTTTTGGTGTTTCCTAGCCCTAGTACTGACTTGAGCGTCGAAGTACAAACGACCACTAAGGCACCCTTTGTCTTTGTGTTTCAGGTGTTCATCACAGGAAAGGCACAGGCGAACGCAAGGAATCTGGACGTGAGAGCGACGTAGGCGTACGAAGGTGTTTCGAGTAAACCGACAGGAACATTTGGCGCCCACCGTGGGGCACGATACAAACACTATCGCACCAGCAAGAACCAAGAAAATCCAAGAGATGAGAAGTACGAGGCAAGGACCTGCTGCACCAAATGGGGGTGAGGGCCTCACCCTGCAGCAGGTTATGGAGATGATGCGAGCCCTTCAAGAAGAGGTGGCCGTGTCAAGAGCAAATCAAGAACGCATCCAAGCTGATTTGGTAGCGTTGCAAGCTATGAACTAGGAACTACGCAGAAACCTGCAAACCCACACGACTGAGCATGACGGTGCAGATCAGGAGCTTGTGACGCCACCCAGAGAGTTCCAGACACCTTTCTCACCAGAGATCGTGGATGCAGTGATACCAACCACACTCGCAGGGCCCAAGGTGACCTTCACTGGGATGGAAGACCCGGAGGCCCACGTTATGACCTTCTATACACAGATGATGCTGGTTGGGGGCTTCGATGCAGCGCGATGCAAGCTGTTCATGAGCACTTTTGCAGGAACAGTGATGGAGTGGTTCATGAGCCTCCTTAATGGCCATGTAACGTCGTTCCCGCAACTCACAAAGTTGTTCAGGGCACAATACCTCGCAAATCGAGCCCCCCCGTCAGTTCCTCCACCGTTTTGGAGCGCAAGTGGTGAGGTTGAACCTCACAGAAGAAAAGATGATGGTGCACGTGTTTAGGAAGGGCATCATGCCGGCACCCTTTAGTGAGTCACTCATCCGGATCCACCCCAAGACCTTCGCCGATATAAAGCGTCGCGCGGTGGCCCACATTACGACGGAGGAAGAACTTAGTGAAAAGCGCACATGCGTGGTCCCCACGTGGCCGCGCGGCAGGTCGCCCTCAAACCCTAAGGCTCTACGAAACGACAACAGAGATGAAGGCCCCCGTGAAACAACAGCCCTATCAAAGGTGTAATACGAGGGGGCGTGGGAGAGATAACGTGCCGCCAAGGCACGACTTCATTGTAGAGTTGAAAGACCTCATCGCTATCCCAAATATAGCGGAGAGACTGAAGGTGCCTCCCAAGACCGACAAGAGGCTTGGGCCCAACAAGAACACATGGTGTGAGTTCCACCAAGCATACGGCCACCCCATACGCAATTGCTTAGCGCTAGGACACCAGCTAGACGAGTTGGTGAAGAACAGTCTCCTAGGAGATTATCTGCAAGAGAAACAAGGGACCGAGGACGCGGCGGCAACAGGGGGTGGTCCGGGGCATGAAGTCCCCGTGCATGGTGAGTTCCACACTATTGCAGGAGGGTTCTCGGGTGGAGGCTGTACCGCTTCTCTGCAAAGGAGATACGCGCGAACAGTGATGTCGGTGGAAGCACAGAGGACCAACGACGCCTTCGATGTTGACCTGGTTTTCACCAAGGCCGACCTGGAGGATGTCATACCCCATGACAACGATCCAGTGGTGATCTCAACGGTAACCGCAGGAAGGAAGGTGCACCGTGTGCTGGTAGATCAGGGAAGCTCGGCAGACGTAATGTTCTGGACGACTTTCAATAAACTGCAACTATTCCCCGACATGCTAAGGCCCTATGGCGACTGTCTCTACGGTTTCGCAGGAGACCAGGTAGAGGTGCAGGGATACTTGGAGTTGAGAACCACCTTCACAGATGGCACCGTGTCACGAACGGAGAGCATCAGGTACCTTGTCGTCAACGCATTCTCTGCTTATAACATGTTGTTGGGTAGACCAACACTGAATAGGTTAGGGGCGGTGTCGTCGACAAGGCACATGAAGATGAAGTTACCAGACTTGACAGGAAAGGTGATTACCATCAAATCGGATCAAAAGGAGGCCAAGCGATGCTACGAGAATAACCTCAAAGCAAGGCGAGGGTTATCTATGGTCACTAATGGACGACCACCGTACACTGAGGGAAGTCCCCTGCCTAAGATCAGCTGCTCCAAACCCGACGAGGCCATAACAGAAATCGCATGCAGGACCAAATTTGATCCGTTTGGCAAATCTGGGGAAAGAGAGATTGAAGAGAGAGTCTCCAACTTAAGCCACATCCCCGGCCAAACGGCACAAACCCCGGTTGAGAAGACTGTAGAGTCCAGAACCGGGGTAACCAGTGATGATCGACTAGGCGATCGATTCGGCCCTCGAACAGAGACAGGGTCAGTTTCAAGGTCTTGCACACAGGGGAAGCTGAGTATGCTAAGAGGATGGAGAGAAACACCGAGTACCAAGGGATGCAACCCCGTTAGTTTCGCACCCGCTCTCTCTCGTGTGGACAAATTCCCTCAGGAGAACAAAGATTATTGGGACAAAGCACGCAGGCTTAAGGCGCTGAAGCAGGGCTCGGTTCCTTGCACATGGAATGCAGCCGACATCAAGTCTTACTTCAGTTAAGCAAGAATATTGTACATGGTATTAGAGGATACTCTTTTTCCCTTACAAGGGTTTTTTAATGAGGTCCCCAGATAATTACGATTGAAATATTTTCTCGAGATTATGTACAATTCAGTTAAGAACTTGTTTTCCTTGCGTTAGAGGTCTTGTGAGCGGAGAGGTAGGTTCGTAGAGAACATCTCCCCTCTCGAGTGAAAGCGCCAAGGTTGAACGAAATAGTTCGCCAGTTAAATCCTCCTCGCCTTTGAGCGAAGCTGAGGTCAGGTAAGTGTTAGAATGTATGGCTTTAAACTAGAGGGGGGGTGAATGGTTTAAAGAGGGTTTTCGAAAAATTTTAAGCCTTGAATGAAATTACTTCGAGAATATCTTGATTAAGAAATCAGCTTTTCAAAATACAAAGCAAAAAGCACAACACCAAAAAAACAATTGCTTGTTTTGCAAAAACAATCGGTTGTTTATACCAGTTTACAAAAATAAAAACTGAATTTAAAGAGTTAAGGGAGAGCGAAAATGCACACAGAGATTTATACTGGTTCACTCTAAACCCAGGGCTACATCCAGTCTTCTCAGAAACCACTGAGGAAATCCACTAAGCAATCAACCCTAGATCACTTACAACACAACCAAAGAAGTGACCTTGATCCCCTCAAGACACACACTTCTCTTGGTCAGCACAACAACACTAAGAATGCTGATCTTGATCCCCTCAAGAACACACAACACTTCTCAGCAACCACACAAGGTTCTTTCAAAAGATACAAAGGATTATACTTGTTACAAAACAAATCTGAAATCAATACAAGCAGAAAATCCTAGCTCACACTCTTTGATCAATCTCAATCTCTAAGTAATCTCAACTTTTTCTCTTAAGCAAAATCAGTGAAAAACCCAAATCTGTTTTTCTGTATATATTCAAAGTTGATGTTTGTTATCAAATCTTAACAAACTATTCATTGCATTTAAAGATTGGTCAGAGCATTAAAAACTGGAGCGTAAACAGTTAGAAAAGCATTTAATGCTCAATCAAAGCACAAAACAGTTTCCTGTTATGGTACCAAAACAAACAATCGGTTGTTCCACGAATCAATCGGTTGTTTTGGTTTTGACAGCAAGTCAACCATAAAAACAGCTTTCAACCTTTTCTAAAAACACCTAAGTATAAAACAATTGGTTGTTTTGACAAAACAACAAGTTGTTTTTCACTTAGTTTGAAAAACACTTTTCTTTTAAAAAGATTGAGAATGCCTATGCTTTGGATTCAATCAAGAGTGGATTATATATTAAATCTACCCCAGATCCTATCTAAAAGGACAACTCAGCAACAACAAGCACAACCAACCTTTCATCATTCTTCAAAGTGTTTGGATTCTTCAAAGCTTGAACACACTTGGTTCAATAGTAAGAACTTGTTTTCCTTGCGTTAGAGGTCTTGTGAGTGGAGAGGTAGGTTCGTAGAGAAGACCTCCCCTCTCGAGTGAATGCGCCAAGGTCCAACGAAATAGTTCGCCAGTTAAATCCTCCTCTCCTTTGAGCGAAGCTGAGGTCAATTAAGCATTTGTTTTTCTTGCGTTAGAAGCCTCGTGGGGGAGAGGTAGGTTCGTAGAGAACACCTCCCCCCTCTCGAGTGAAAGCGCTAAGGTTAAACGTAACAGTTATTAGTTAAATCCTCCTCGCCCTCGAGCGAAGTTGAGGTCAGTTAAGAATTAATTTCCCTTGCGCTAGAAGCCTTACGAGCAGAGAGGAAGGTTCGTGATAGAACACCTCCCCTCGTAAGTGAAAGTGCCGAGGCAAACGAAATAATTCGCCAGATAAATCCTCCGCGCCTTTGAGCAAAGCTGAGGTCAGTCGAGAGAATTCGTCTCCCTCACGAAAGCGCTAAGGAGGGACAACCCAGCTCATAGTGAAACCTCTCCTCATGATGAGAGGAACATGCAACAAAACGCTAAAGGAAATGTCCTAGCACCAGGCACCATGACAGAAGCAGTTATGAGAGTCAAAAAGCAGTTCGACATATAAAAGCATATATGAGTTTGGGGAGTAAAGGTAGCAAACAGATAAAAGAGTTTGGATATCAGCCAAATACAAATCAAGGAAGGACCCTGGGAACGATCTTCCCATTTTCAACTACGTTCGACGCGGAGAAGGTCGTAGTATCCATTCCAAGATGCACACAAGCAACTTGAGCAAGAGCATCCTTAAATCCTTCATCATAAGTGTCGAGAACGTCTCCAGTCAGGTCAGCCTCAGCTTCTTCAAACGTTTTGGCTTGCTGAAGAAATTCGGCCTTCGCTCGATCCAGCTACGCCTCAAGGCTGGTGGACCTTTGTTCAAGCCCTGTAATCTTGGCCTTAGACTCCTCATCGGCCTCTTCCAGCTCAAAGACTCGAACCCGCAGGGAAAGGACTCTCGCCTCCAGCGCAGTAACCTCTTGGCGCTTAGCGTGGACTAGTTTCGAGAGATGAACCAACTCCTCTCTCAAAGTAGCCTCGCAGGCAGCAAACGAGCGAGTTAGCGAAGAATCCCCCGATTCAGCCCTCGACAGTAAAGCGTGGAACTGAGCAAGAAACGCCCCAAAGTTGAAGCCCAGTCTCTCCCTGGCAGCAGCTTCATCCGGATCCGCAGTCACCCCTTGCTGAAAGCCCTTGATGGCATGTTGAAGAGCAAGGGGCAGTTCAGGGACGGGAGGAGAAGAAACACCAGTCCCACCAAGGTCAGGAAGCAAAGAAACACTGGTCGTGCGACCTCGGGGCGAGATAGAATGACTAGAGGAAGATGAATGTGAAACCATCACCGATGTAGGTTTGGGTTTCTTGTAGATTGGCGCCTCAGCAAAATCCTCGTCTGACTTGATTACCACAGCTTTACCCCTGCAAGGGAGTGAGGTGGGAGACGGTTGGACAACAGTGAGAGGAACTGAAACCCTAGGATTGGAAGGAACGGGTGAAGACGCAACGACGACAAGAGTGCGGGCGTGCTGGAGAGAAGTGTCCACGTCCCTGGAAACCTCGTGAAGACGAGTGAGAATATCAGCTAACTTGTCCCGTTTTTCTTCGCTCAAACCCATGCCTGCATACAGAGTTCAAGACGTATGGAGATAAACCATGCGAATGTGTGGAAGAAAAGCGCAAACACAACATTACAGTAACAAGAAAGCAACCCCTCCCAGAGTTTAGGGTTTCTTGGATTAAAAGGAAACCTAGAAACAGAAGGTGATCGATGCAAAGATTAAGCAACACATGCGGTTATCCAGAACCAGTAAACAGAAGTGAATGAGGGTCAGGGTTCATACCTGCAGAGGATAACGAGAGAAGGCAAAAATGCGTGAAGGAGGTGAGAGAATGCTTAAGGAAGAAGGTGAAAAGATCGAAAGGATTCGGAGAGTGACGTAACAAGCGATTAGACGCGCGTGTTTTCAAAGGTTTAAAGGCAAAAAAAAGAAGCGTAAGTGACGTTGAACCGTAGCCGCCTGTACCGTCCCGTATCCGGGCGTTGACAAAGTCAAGGTCAAAGTCAACATCGGGGGTCAAAGTCGACATAAGGTGTCGCCTAGGTGAAGAGACGCCAAGTGCCAGCGTCGCCAAGAGGAAGCGTCGCCAAGGTCAAGGCGTCGCCTAGTTAAGGCATCGCCCAATTAAGGCGTCGACCAACCAGGGCGTCGCCAAGGTCAAATGTCACAAAGGCAAGGCGATCACAGTGTGGCTCCCCGATACCCATGGGTAGGAAAGACCATGGAGGGAGCGATGCCGTGGGAAGGCCTCAAATCCCGATAATCCGGGGTAGTAATAAAGAGAAGAGAAAGGTGGCTTCAAAGCCACAGTGATAGCACCAGTGTAGGGCAGCCTGACTCGCGAAGTGCCCCTGCCGCCCCAGAGACGCCCTTGGGATAGATACGACTCAAGAGGAGGGTCACGCCCAGGGTAGCCAGGTGCAGGGCACGAGAGGAAGGCAGATACGCTCTCAAAGTGAGTGACTAGATGTTTGGGGGCATGAGTTGGCACCCAAAAAGTCACCTCTAGCGCAGATGCACTCCCAGGTAGGAGGACTCACACGAGGAGATACCCTCAGATGGGGTCACGGCGCTGTGAGGCCCTCCACGTGTACAGCAGCCAGGTCAGAATAGAAATGCCATTTTGTCAGGTACAAGGTGTACCGCCCTGGTAGTCGGAAATGATGACGTGGCATCAAGCTACTGTATAAGCGTGTTAATGGGACGCCAGGTTGGCAGAAGGGAAGGAAGTCGGGGGCTCGTGAAGTCGCCAGTTATTAAGTTGGCGTGCTCCGATCTCCAGCACACCAGAACCGGCGGTCACCAGGTTTAAGATGAAGTCGCCAGATGTAAACCCAGGCGACCAAGTGATTAGAGATCGCCGAAGCAAGCACATCGCCGAAGATGAAGGTGGTGCAGATTATGAAGGCGGCCGGCGAGACCACAGGGAAGGTGTGTACGAAGGCACCCTAGCTCGCCAATCCAGTAGAGATCGCACTCCAGGACAGCTATGCACTGAGTAGTATCATGCATGAGTAACTTAGCCAAAGGAGAGTCAGAAGTAGCGCCCAAGTCAAGGAGGCTCCAGATGATGGCACGTGTACAGCTGGATGCGAGCCACGTGTCCAGGTGTGTAACTGCCAGGAGAGAGAAAGTACCCAGGTATATAAGGGTTTCCCAACAAACTTCTGAGGTACGCACGTTCAGATTGTCTTCTTTACGCTTGCGAGTTCTTGAGTATACTGTGAGAGAGAACATTGCACGGTTCCTTGAGAGTTCCTGAGTGTTACTCTTAGTATTTGGTGGTTCAGTCACTGACTTGGGCGTTGGAGTGTGATCGGCCGCAGCGGCGCCGTTCTGTTCTTTTGCAGGTTCTTGAGGTGGATCGCGGTGAAGGACGGAGGTTGACGCGACGCACACGTCGATCCAAGTTTGACGAGGCCAAGTTCCAACGTTTTGGTCAACAGGCAGGATCATCAGGCGCCCACCGTGGGGCCGTGTAAAACCTGTTCCCATCCACAGCGTGAGTTCTTGGAGGTTTTCGCAGTTTTCTGTGTGGTTGTGTGCTGGTGCAACCATTGTTGGCTGTTCATCTAGGTTTTGTTCGGTGCTTTCGCGTTTTCCACCGTTCGTTTGGATTTTTGTTCGGTGAGGTGAAGGTTCTTGCTGTTTACGCGAGATTTGTTCGGTGAGATCTGAGTTCTTTGGCTCGTTTGGTTTTTCGTGGGAGAAGCGGTGGTTTCTGGTGGAGTTGTTGGTTTCTGTGGAGGTTTTCTGTGTTCTTGAGGTTTCTTTTGGAGTTTCGCGAAGTTCTGACCGATTGACCGCTGAGTTGATCGTCGCTGAAGAAGGTCTTGTTCGTTACTCTCTGTGATTTACCAATTTTTCATGAGAAAGATGAGAAGCAACCGTTCAAGTCCAGTTGCGCCCGTTGCTGCTTAAGGCGCCATGACTATGGCGCAGATGGTGGAGATTATGCGCTCGTTGCAGGCGAATGTGGAAGCCTCGCGCATAAAGCAGGCGAGAATGCATGAAGACCTGGTCGCCTCTCGGGCCAGGAATGATGAGCTTAGCAAAGTGACTGAAGAGCTGCGTCAAGCTCTTCAGGAGCAGCGAGGGCGTCCAGTCACTGAAGAGGTCGCGCCGTCAACGCCGCCTCGTGTTTTTCCTATGCCTTTCGCTCAGGCGATTACTGACACGCCTATCCCCGCGAGTGTGGTACCTGTTATGGCTGTTCTTTCTGGCGTGGAGGATCCTGAGGCTCATCTCACCACGTTCCATACACAGATGATGCTGTCGGGAGGATCAGACGCCGTGTACTGCAAGATGTTCGTAAGCACACTCCAGGGAACGGCACTGGAATGGTTTGTGAGCCTGCCTACAGGTCACATAACCAACTTCCGACAGTTTTCGAAAATTTTCGTCGAGCAGTACATCGTGAACAAGGTACCGCCCAGGGTGTCTTACGACTTGTTCCACATAAGGCAATATCAGGGAGAGTCCCTCAGGGATTACCTGAATCGTTTTGGGGCGCAGATGGTCAGATCGTCGGCCAAAGATGAAGAAATGCTGGTCTACGCATTCAAGAAGGGCGTGCTGCCGGGACCATTCTGCGAGGCATTGATCAGGGCTCACCCCGCCACGTTTGCTGAGGTTAGGCGACTTGCGGTGGCCCACATCGCCGATGAGAGTGAAGTCGCCGAGAAAAGAGGAAGCGTGGCTCCCGCTAGGCCACGCGCCCAGACCAGGATCCAGCCACAGAGGGTGCTGGAGACAGAGGCGGCCAGAAGGGATCAGAGGACTCGCCATCCTTATGATCCAAGGAAGAACAAGGGCAGGGGCCAAGGACGCCCGCAACCAGCACGCCGAGAGTACAATCGCCCGCCTAAGCACAAGTTTGTCATGGGAATGGCGGACCTGATCGCCATTCCCAATATATCGGCTAGGTTGAAAGCGCCCGAGAAGGTGGGCGACAAGGTGCTGGGACCAAAGCCAGACGCCTGGTGTGAGTTTCACCAGGGCTTTGGCCACACCGTGGATTCGTGCTTGGCTTTAGGATACCAGCTCGACGATCTGGTCAAGAGCGGGTTCCTAAACGATTATTTGCTGGATAGAAGGACGGGGGGCGCGTCGAGCTCCCAACCAGCAGGTGGAGAGGCTCAGCAGCACGAGATGCCTACACACGGGGAAATCCACACCATTGCAGGGGGTTTCTCGGGTGGTGGATGCACCGCGTCATAGAGGAAGAAGTACGCGAGGTCTGTGATGACGGTGGATATGTTTGAAGACCACTCGCCGGAGGTGGACATTACGTTCACCAAGCAAGATCTTCGGGACGTTGTGCCTCATGACAACGATCCCATAGTCATCTCCTTGATCACAGCAGGAAGAAAGGTCCACAGGGTTCTGGTGGACCAAGGAAGCTCGGCAGACGTGATGTTCTGGCCGACCTTCACGCAGTTGGAGCTACCCCTTGACCAGCTAAGGCCCTATGGAGGGTGTTTGTATGGTTTCGCTGGTGACCAGGTGGAGGTCAGGGGGTACATTGAGTTGAGGACTACGTTTACAGATGAGGCGGGTTCGAGAACGGAGAAAATCAAATACCTTGTCGTAAACACTCCTTCAGCATACAACATTCTGTTGGGAAGGCCCACGCTCAACAGAATAGGCGCTATACCGTCGACCCGGCACATGAAGGTGAAGTTGTCGTCTATGGAGGGGGTGGTGATCACCATTAAATCCGACCAGAAAGAAGCGAAGAAGTGCTATGAGAATAGCCTGAAAAACAAAAGGTCTGTGAGTTACGTGACAACCATCCCGCCTCCTGGTGTGAAGCCCAGATCGACGGTGATGGAAGAGACCGCCGGAAGAGACGTGGTGATGGTGGATGCTGAGCTGGGGGAGGGGAACGCCGGTCTGGAGGAAGAAGAGGCGAGGAATCGCCCTGAGGAAGCGAGGGAGCTGGGAATCGCCAGGGCGGTGATCGCCAGAGAAACCAGGCCAAAACCCGTCGAGCAGTGGCTCGAGAGAGAGATCGGAGGAAAGATCTTCAAGCTGGGAAGATCTCTGGAGGTCGAGCTCCAGGACCAGATCGCCAAGGTGATAGAGCAGCATCTGGATGCGTTTGCATGGTCTGCTTCGGACATGCCCGGGATTGATCCCGACTTCTTGTGCCATCATTTGGCGATGGACAACTTGGTGAGACCAGTGCGGCAGAGGAGAAGGAAGTTCAATGAGGAGAGGAGGCAGGCGATTAGAGACGAAACGCAGAAACTCCTTGCTGCAGGCCATATCAGGGAGGTGCAGTACCCTGATTGGCTGGCCAATGTCGTACTGGTGAAGAAGACCAACGGGAAATGGCGCATGTGCATCGATTTCACCGATCTGAGTAAGGCTTGCCCAAAGGACTCATATCCTTTACCAAGCATAGACGCCCTGGTGGATAGTGCTGCAGGCTGCAAGTTGTTGAGTTTCCTGGATGCCTTCTCGGGGTATAACCAGATCAAGATGCATCCCATGGATGAAGAGAAGACTGCCTTCATGACCGAGAGATCGTGCTACTGCTACAAGGTGATGCCGTTTGGGCTGAAGAACGCGGGGGCCACGTACCAGAGGCTGATGGATCGCGTACTTGCACCAATGCTGGGAAGGAATGTGCAAGCGTACGTGGATGACATGGTCGTGACCTCGCCAGAGAAAAGCAAGCACGTTGCGGACTTGGAGGAATTGTTTACTACGATCGCCAAGTTCAGGTTGAAGCTGAATCCGGAGAAGTGCATCTTTGGCGTGGAGGCTGGAAAGTTCCTGGGGATTCTCCTAACTGAAAGAGGAATAGAGGCCAACCCGGATAAGTGTGCCGCCATCTTGGCGATGAGGAGCCCGACCACTGTGAAGGAAGTACAACAGCTTACAGGTCGGATGGCCGCCCTGTCTCGCTTCGTGTCAGCTAGCGGAGAGAAGGGCCATCCCTATTTTCAGTGCTTAAGGCGTAATAACAAGTTTGTCTGGACGAAGGAGTGTGAGGAAGCCTTCGTCAAGCTTAAGGAGTATCTGGCGAGCCCGCCGGTTTTGTGCAAACCGCTGGTAGGAACCCCTCTCAGGTTGTATTTTGCTGTAACTGAGAGGGCGGTGAGCGCAGTGCTCGCCCAGGACCAAGATCAGGCTCAGAAGCCTATTTATTTTGTTAGTAAGGTGCTGCAGGCCCCAGAAACGAGATATCAGGCCCTGGAGAAGGCTGTGCTGGCTGTGGTATTTTCGGCGAGGAGGTTGCGCCACTATTTCCATAGCTTCACGATACTGGTGATGACCGACCTGCCCATCCAGAAGGTCTTGAAGAAGCCCGACGTTGCGGGAAGGATGGTGAAGTGAGCAGTGGAGCTGTCGGAGTTTGATATTAAGTATGAGCCCCGAGGCCCGATCAAGGGGCAAATCTTCGCAGATTTCGTGGTCGAGCTCTCATCTGAGGCGACACGAGTTGAAGGGGACGACTTTCGTTGGGTGCTTTCAGTGGATGGATCGTCGAACCAGCAGGGTAGTGGTGCTGGAGTCATCTTGGAGGGACCCAACGGCGTGCTGATCGAACAATCTTTGAGGTTTGCCTTCAAAGCCAGCAACAATCAAGCAGAATATGAGGCGCTGATCGTCGGGATCTTGCTGGCTAAAGAGATGGGAGCCAGGGTGTTGATGGCAAAGAGTGACTCGCTGCTAGTCACGGGGCAAGTAACAGGCGAGTTCCAGGCTAAAGATCCACAAATGGCGGCTTACCTGGAGTATGTACAGGAATTGAAGAGTTCTTTTGCCTCCTTTGAAGTGGTGCATGTGCCCAGAGAGCAGAATGCCCGAGCTGACTTGCTAGCTAAGCTCGCCAGTTCAGGCAAGGGGGGTAGGCAGAGGACGGTGATTCAAGAGACTCTGAAGACGCCGAGAGCACTTCGTAGAAAAGAGGGCTCACACAATGGAATAACCCTAAAGTTGGGTGGTGGCGCTGTGGGACCCTCTGCACAGAATAACGATCAAGTCAGAGGGGCACGTGGCAATGCCCACGTGCTCATTAAAGGTTTCAGGGAAAGTTTGCCAAGGTACGCGTTAAGTAAGTTAAGATTCGTACATTCCAAGGAATGTTTTTATACGCTTTTAATGTGCTTTAATGATGAGAGATGTATAAAAAGGGACCTTGGGAGCATTTGAGGGAGAGAGAGTTTTAACCTAATTCTCATAGTCACACAGAGCACAAACCCTAATTGTTCTTGACGGCGCACCCAGTTGTGAGCACAAGGCAATTAGGGCAACACAGTTCTAGCCCTTTAGTACAGTTATTTCTGACCACCCTCAGAGCATTCGTTTACAGTGTTCCGATACGGGGGTGCGTCACCTTTTAATGTTTCTCGCTAGCTGACTTGATCGTCGGAGTGCAAACGGCCGCGAGGGCGCCCCTTTGTTCACTTCTTTCAGGTACTCACAGACGGAGCAAAACGAAGGTGCCCTAGCTCGCGAGGACAAGCCACGCGCGAAGACGATCCTGGTCAACCGGCGGGAACAAAATGAATAAGATGAACCGAACAAAATCATAAGACAACACATAGAACACAAAATAATCGGTGAAAAAGAATAAGAACACTTGAAGAACTCTAGATTACGAATGAAAACAAGCAAAAAGATGAAAGAAATGGAACTTAGATGGTTGAAGAACCGGCTGGAATGGATTAGGAGAATGATCACGCCACTTGGTGATGGAGTCCCAAGATGAGTGAAGGAAGCCACCACTTAAAGCTCTCCAAAAGCTCACAAGATGAGACTATGCTAAGGAGATCAAAATCTCACAAAAGGCTCTCTCAAAATGAGTAGAGTTTCTCTATATCAATTATCAAAATCTGAATTTACAATGATGGTTACTACAACAAGTCTTGGAGGAACAAAAAGTCTTTTTCTAAATTTCCTTCCAAAGATTCTTCTTTCAAATCCAAGGAACCTAAGCCATCTACTTCTAGGCCTAAATCACCCACTAGAACGTCTAATACCAAATGTTTTAAATGTATGGTTTATGGTCACATAGCTGCTAATTGCCCTTCTAAACGAAGTATGTACATGCATGAAGGCATTGTAGTGAGTGAGCATGATTCGGATTCTCCTAAGCATTCATTGCATTCTAGTGCATCTAGTGGGGATGAGAGTGAATGTCCACTTGAAGGGGATTTGTTAGTTGTGAGAAGACTTCTTGGCCAAGTTTCACAACCTTTTGATGAAAGTCAAAGGGAAAATATTTTCCATACAAGATGTCTTATTCAAAATGATCCTGTCGGCAACTCGAACGTGGAGCAATCGCTTCGTAGCACTCTTTGCCCCGTCTACGCGACTGCGTTCTCTGCAGAGTCACCCTCAGAACCTTCTCTCAGATGTCTCCAAACGTGACCTGCAAAACACACAGACGGCGCCTCTAGCGGTCGTTTGCACTCCGACGATCAAGTTAGTCCACAGAACCACCAAAGATCAGAAAACTAGTAGTGTGTGTGAAAAACTCTTGCTCTCTGTTTTTCCTCCTCCCCTACTCTCACCCTGATTCTCTCCTTTTATGTCTCTTTCCCTGCTTCTGGGCATAACAGAATTCTGTTATGCTTTTCTGGCACATGTCAGAACCCTGTGATGTTTTTCAGAGAAAGTGTACCTTCAGAATCAGCAGTGGGAGCATGAGAGTCTGTGCATGTCTGCGCGTCTCTGCGCATGGCTGCGCCTGTCTGTACCCTTAATGGTACGGAGTGCACTTTTGTCTGGACCGCACCCCTCTCAGATGGTGACACGTGGAGGCCTGCAACTCACATCTAACCACACACGTGTCATTTACTGGAAGGGCTCTAGCGCTTCTCTTTGTGTGCCTAAGTTACGCCCTTGCGGAGTAACTTACGATATCTTCTCTCATCTGGGTAAATCGCATACTCTTAGGAGAACGTCGGGTGTGGCTGGTCTAGGCACACTCACCAAACGTTGCTCTCTGCGTAAGCGACTCACCCTTCACGATGCCATGCACGTAATGGGTTGAGGGAATCACCAATCACTGACTGGTTTACTAGTTCCCTCAGGCCACTCTCGTGCATGATTCCCTGAGGTGTGCTCATGCGAGATCCATGCGTAACGCTCTCGCTGGGAACCTCAGTCCCAGTTTAACTGCGTGTAACACGAGACCCCGATGACAATACACCCGATGACTGATCAGTGTTTATTTGCTTCTCGCGTTCTGCCTTCAGGCGTTAGTCTGAGAACTGGTCTGTTGATGGCCACTTGGCTACTGACCACCGATCACCATTCTGGATGATCTGTCCCCCGACCTCTCTTCCGCCTGATCTGTCGGTGGTCACTTGGTCACTGACCACCGATCACCGCTCTTGGCGATCGTCTCCTTGACCTCTCTGCCACCTGGTCCACGTGTCACCCTGCGAGTGGTCCACGTGGTTCTCTGCTGCTGACGTCATCGACTACCGATGACCGATCGGATCACAAGCCCCCCAGTCTCGAGTCGAGAACTCGTTCTCAGCGAAGAGACTAAGTGGTCGTGCCCTCAGTCCACGTGGCAAGTGGGGCCGCCTCACGTGCTGCTTCTTTAACGTTTGGACTTCCTCTCTTAATCTCGCGACACGTGGCCCTATCAACGGCCAGCGTTGTGCGTCGTTAGCGCTTCTCTTATTCAAATTGGCGCGCTCCTTTACTGTTCCTCCATTTTCCTCTGTGCACCTTTCTTTCCTCAAATTCTCTGCTGCCACATCTCTTGCGATCATCCAAAGGTATGGTTTTTCTTCTCCCTGGCCCTCTTTTTGGTCATCTTTACCGATTGCATTTATCATTCTGGTTATCATGCATTCATCTTCTCTATTTCCCTCTCTCGAACCCGCGCTAGGGTTTTTTCACGCTCTCACTCTGGCTTCTGCCTCTTCTTCTTCCTCTCTTCACCTGGGCATCCCCTTCTCCTTTCCCCTTTCTGTTTTCACCGAAACATTCATCATTCCCTCTTCTTCCATTCATTCTGACTTTCGTTTTTCCTCCATTTGCAGCTATCTCGCGATGGCTCGCTTGAAACAAACTGCGCGTATTGTCGCCTCACCCTCTGGTGCACAGCCTTCCGCGAGTGCGCCAGCTCCACCACCGCCTGTTGCTACTTCCTTCCATGACAACGCCAGGGTCTACGAATGGGCCTCCCTGGCGTTGCTCGCTGAAACCTCCACTCTACTGCCTCAGGGCCACCTCAAGTCCTTGCTGAGCCACAATCCTGATGAGCCTTCCTGCGCCATCGACAGGGAGAATGACTTTAATATCCAAATTCGCATTCCTCCTCGGGGAATGCCCATCTGCGCGGATGACAGGGCCACCAATGGGGTGCCCTTCGTCTTCATCTACTCCGCTATTTTCAAGAGGTTGAAGCTGCGCCTCCCTTTCACCTTCTTCGAAAAGGAGCTGATGATGGAGTTAAACGTCGCGCCTTGCCAACTCCATCCAAATGCCTGGGCCTTCATCCGGGCATTTCAGATCCTCTGCAGTTATTTCGGGCACAACGCCTCCGTGGACGTGTTCCTCTACTTCTTCGAAGCGAAGAACCCTGGGGACAGGTCCTGGGTTAGCCTGAACGGGGTTGCTGGGCGGGTGCTCCTGGGCCTGTACCAGCAATCCTTCAAAGACTGGAAGGGCAGATTCTACATGATATCTGCTACCCCCCAAAGTCCAAGTTTGCTTGAGGGATACCCCCTCTACTGGGTTCCTGGAGTTGAATTCAAGAAATCCCGGGACCTCGAAGCTATGGCCCGCTACGAGCGCGACCTATGTGGGCTGCTCCTAGGGGCCAAATACAACTCCGCTCGCCTCATCAAGGATGAATTTGATGTGGTGGCTCTGAAAAAATATATAGGTAGCTCTTCTTGCACCTTTTAGGATACTTGTCTCTTCTCATGCATGTTTTTATGTGCTTTTTGACTTACTTGCATAATTTGGCCAACTAACCCTTCGTTTTCTCGTCTATGCAGACTCAATGACGGGGAAAGACAGGAGGCTGGCCTTGCTAGAGCTTGCCAAGCGTCGGGGAACCAAGGGCACTGGGTCCTCCTCTTCTACAACTGAGCCCATCGCAGCCCCTCCACTCTCGGTCGCGCCAGCTGAAGGCCCCGAGCAAGGAAAGAAAAGGAAGAGGCTGGTGAAGGCTTCCACTTCACTTGCTGCTGCTGCTACCGTCGCCTCAACTGAAGAGGAGAGCTCTGGCTCTCCTCTTATACACCGTCAGAGGAAGAAGGCAGCAGCTGAGGGGGCTTCGTCTCTCCAGCCTGGAGAGATCGAGGTAGTGGAAGTAGAGGAAGGGTCTTCCCCACCTCCCTGTGCTCAACCTGCCTCAGAGCCCTCCAGTCTTCCTTCTCCAGGCCAGCAGTTGCCTCCAACTTCCCAACTGCCATCTTCCCCCCCAGCAGGCCAATCACCTGGTCCACCTGCTCATCTTGCTGGGGGTCCACCACCACCACTGCCAATCCCCACCGCCACTGCTGAAGGTGGGGGGTCCAGCTCGCGCCCAAGCACTTCTGGGGCCAACCACGAAAACTTCAGCAGGGTCATCACCCTGGTTCGACAACTCATAAGCAACCGGGAGCTTGTCGAGTGGAGTGGTGATGAGGTGGATATGCACCTGGCCAAGCAGGTAGTACTCTCTATGGAATTTTCCACCCAGCATCGCAAGCAACTGGCCCTGGAGAAGAGGGTGAAGGATCTTGAGCACGACAAGGAGTCACTGCGAAGTGACTTTGAAGCTGCCCAAGAATCTGTAGAGTTGATGCGGGGCATGGTGGAGAAAGCTAGGAGGGAGTACCTAGCGCAGGTCCAAGAGACCATCAAGACGGAGATCTTGATGGGGCAAGCTGCTAGCTCTTTGGACTGCACGGTGGTGGAGCTGCGGCCCGAGACCTCCTCCCTACGCCAACTGAATTCTCAATTAGTGGGGGAGCTCGAGTCCACCAAAGAAGCAACTGCTGTTGGGGAGAAGAGGCTTGAGGAGGTGGTGGGCAAACTGTCTGAAGCTGCCTCCTCCCTTGCTGCCGTTACCACTGAGAGGGATGCTGCGGAGGCCTCAAAGCAGAAACTGGAGGCGGAGAATGCTGATTTGATGAATGTGGGTGCTGATGCCCTTACTAATGGATTCGAGCTAGCACTCGAGCAAATCAGATGCGTTCTCCCGGACCTGGACCTCTCGCAGTTCAGCATCTATCATGAAGTGGTAGATGGAAAGCTCATCCCTCCTGCCCCTTAATCTTTTCTCTTCTCTGTAAATTTAACTTCTGCATAATTTTCTTATTACTCCAAAATTTGTATAGGACTTGACTGTGAATACAAACTCTCAATGCTTCTTTTCTTGCATAAGTTTCTTCCCTTGTATTTTCTTTGAGCTTCACTTATCTTTATGCGCGCGACTAACTGTTAGCTAGCTTAGGTTCAGCGCGATCTTGGGCTTTATCTTTCCTTTCGCACACGACTAAGTGTTAACCAGCTTAGGCTTAGCGCGATCTTGAGCTTTGTCTTTCACTTTGCGCACGACTAAGTGTTAACCAGCTTAGGCTTAGCGCGATCTGCTTCTCTTATTCTTTCGCTTCTACTTGATCACGACTGGCTATTCCCTTAGCTTGGTGTTTGACATTCCTCGTACGCTGCTTTACACCACTAACCAATCACTGACGACTCATCAGTGATCGTTCCTCGATCTTCACCTAGCTTCTCTGTCGCTCTCGCGCTAAGTGCATAGAGAACCTTGGCATCGATCGCTCGAGGTGATGCCTTGCTTTGGGGAAATAAAAGTGTTTCTCGCAAACCCCTCTTACTTTCCCTAAGGTCATCACCCTTCGGGGCGTTGGGTCGTTCATTCCCTGCCTCACTCCTGGGGTGAGAAGGGTTTCAGACTAAGAGCTTTACTGGGCCAATATTGGTGCATGCCAAGCGGGTAAGGACATTTTGTCAAAACCTTTCCTTTCCCTCCCTTGGTCTTACTAGCACCCCTGGCTTTTCAAACCTTTAACTGCTTGCGCTCACACCTGGGGTGAGGAAGACTTGGATCGGTGCCAGTACTTGCGCCTAGGGCAAGTAGGGCCTAACCAATCACCTGCACTTGCACCTGGGGCAAGGAGGACTTTAACTTTAATACTTGAGCACACTTGATATGCTGGAAATGTTTCTTTAATTGGGTGGCCTCGTTAAAAACCCTCCTCAGGGAAAAAGAGTGCCCCCTTGTCTGTCCAACTGTTTCCACCACATACAAAGCATGTATCTTTTTAGCGCGAGAACGCCATTACTGTACAATTTTAACTGAAATAAAATTTTAAATGGGTTGCGTTCCACGTTCCGGGGATTGCTCCTCCCTCCAAAGTCTCTAGGCGATAGGCTCCGTTCTCCAATGTCTCCACCACTCTGTACGGTCTTAAACACTTGGGACAAGGTCACGAGTCGATGCCCACGCCCATGGAGAGGCCTGCCTAACAGCGCCGTATCATCCATGGGGTGTCTCAAACACCAAGGCGATCTGTCCCTTGTTTCTTGGTGCTCGGCGCCCACGCCTAAGGAGAGGCCTGCTACAGCAGCGCCGTATCGCCCTCAGGGTGTCTAGAAACGCCAAACACTGGGAAGGCTCGAAGCCCTCCAGGGGTCGTTCCCTCCATGGTCTTTCCTTCCCATGCGTATCGGGGAACAACCCTGCCAGTGATTCACTCAGCATTTGGCGATCTCGTCTCCCTCCACAGTCTTTCCTACCTGTGGGTATCGGGGAGGCGACGCCGCTAGTGACTAGTTTTGCCTTCTTCGATTTCATCTCCCTCCACAGTCTTTCCTACATGTGGGTATCGGGGAGGCGACGCCGCTGACAACTTGCAATGGCGATGCCCTCGATGTCTCATGCTGGCGACGCCTTCGGCGTCTATTGCTGGCGACGCCTTCGGCGTCTATTGCTGGCGACGCCTGGGGGTAGCGAAGAGCTCAAACTCTCGCCCGCACCATCCACGTGGCATTTCTCGTATGGTTGATGGGACGTTCCCTCACTTGACTTGATCCTGTCACTTTCTGAGCTTCTGACCCATTCTTGACGGCGCATCGTACCCTCGGGCATTCTGTCGACACGACGTTTTCTGAATGTTAACCAGTGGTCCAAGGATCATCCTCCCATCCTCTGCCACGTGGCTCGATCGCACGGTGCTCCCTTTTGCGTCGTTTGGCGCTCTAACTGCAATATTTATATCTTTAAAATCTTGAACCTGCGTCTATCACCCCTGTGTTTTGCACCCTTCTTGCACCGCTACACACAGAGTTCCTTCTGCATTCCTCCTGGTTGGCGCTTTACCTCCCGTATTCCTAACGTGCCATTCTTCTTTGAACTCCCTGCTTTTTGTTCCCCTCTCGTAGCCCCATGTCTTCTCACGTTCCTCCCTTTAGGGTTAACCCCAGGACCTGCCTCGCGCGAGCTCTTTGACGAGTGCTCATGCCTGCTTTCTACCAGGGCCATAAGGGAACACAAAGGAGATTCGTGTTCTTACGATCATCGTGCCTACGCTAGGAGGCATGCCGACGACATTGTCGTACTCCCTTGCACCCTAGGGGATCCGGTGTGCGGGGACGAATGGGCTAACGACGGGGTCCCCTTCTTTTACTTCTATCAGGTGGTATTCAAGAGCATCGGCGTGCGCCTGCCCTTCTCCAGGTTTGAGAGGGAACTACTGACAGAGATTAATACCGCTCCGGCCCAGTTGTATCCTAATAGCTGGGCTTTCATCAAGGCCTTTGACATACTCTTCGGCTTTCTGGGGAGTGCACCCTCGGTTGATATCTTTCTTCACTTCTTTGAGGTGAAGAGGCAAAGGAACAACCTCTGGGTGATCTTCAGTAACGTTCCCGGCAGGGTTCTCTTGACTCCCTTCCAAAACTCCTTCACTGGGTGGAAGGGTAGGTTTTTCAAAGTCTGTTGCTCTGATCTCGTGCCCTCCGCCCTAGATGGTTTTCCAGTGTACTGGGTGAGGGAGACGAGAGCCCTCAAGTCCAAACCCTTCAAGAAACTAACCCCGAACGACCAGGTGGTGTGCCGGATCCTAGCTGAGGCGGGGGGTTTTGATTCCGCCACCTTGATCAGTTTGGAGTTCAACGCTGGAACCTTAGAGAAGTATATATGTACGAGTGATTGCCTTAGAAACTTCCGCTTTCGATCCACTCTAAATCTTTGCATGTCTTGCCTCGTGGTGTCTTTACCATGTTTGTTTCCCTTGGTGCAGGTTCGAAGATAAACCAACAACGGAGGTTACAACTTACCCGGGCCCTGCGGGCTGAGAGCGGAGCTTCGTCCTCCTCCCATCCCGACTCCGGAGGCCACTGAAGAGTGGTTTGTTTGTATTCTTTGTATGAGCACAGGGCATGTAATGTTTGCCTCATTCGCCTTACACCCATTTATCTCGAACACTACTTGTAAATTTGACTCCACTGTACCATGCTTGGTTTCTGTAACGCCGCTTTATTTTTGCACACGCTTGTCATATACTGTGCGTATTTTCTCCGTTGTGTTTCTTGGCGCCGCCTACGCTTGAGCGACGCCTTCTACCTTAGCGACGCCTTCTCTTGGCGACGCCTTCTTTCTTGGCGATGCGCACGCCTGGCGGCGCTTTCTTTCTTGGCGACGCCTGTTGCCACTTCGAACGGGAAAAAGATAAAGACTGAAACCAAGGCAAGGTTTTTCTCGAACTTCTTTTTTTTTTTTTGGGTGACCTCGTTAAAAAACCCCCGAAAGGGAAAAAGAGTGTCCCCTTCAATAAGATTGTTACATGGCTGCTTACATAAGTCAACTAAAATAAAACTTCAAGTTGGCTGCATTCCAGCTGCGCGGAATGGGACCCCCCTCCAAGGTCTCTAGGTTGTACGAACCATTGCCCTTAGCCCCGGTAACTCTGAAGGGTCCGGTCCACATGGGAGACAACTTATTTTCCAGCTCGTATGGGTGAGCCTTCCTCATAACTAGGTCGCCAATATGAAACTGCCGTGGCTTCACTTTAGAGCTATATTGTCGCTCTACTCTTCTCTTTACTGCTTCGGCCTTTATTCTGGCTTCCTCCCTGGCTTCGTCTAGTAGGTCCAGGTTCACCCGCCTTTCTTCGTTGGATTCCTCAGCCACGAAATTTTGGAAGCGTGGCGAGCTTTCGTGTATCTAGACTGGGATCATCGCATCCGACCCATACACTAAGCTGAAAGGCGTCTCCATGGTGGAAGATTGGGGCGTGGTGTGGTATGCCCATACTATCCTTGGCACTTCCTCCGCCCACGCTCCTTTGGCCTTTTCTAGCCTTCTCTTTAACCCTCTCAGCAAAACTCTATTCGTTGACTCTACCTGCCCGTTAGTCTGGGGGTGTTCGATTGATGCGAACACTTGCTTGATGCCTAACTCTGCACACAGGTTTCTCAACTGCTGGCTGGCGAACTGGGTTCCATTGTCGGATATTAGCCGCCTAGGCACGCCAAAACGGCACACAATGTTCTTCCAAACAAAGTGTTGCACCTTGTGCGCAGTAATCTGGGCCATGGGCTCCGCCTCTATCCACTTGGTGAAGTATTCAATGCCAACAATCAAATACTTCATCTGTCTTATCGCCAATGGGAATGGACCTAGGATGTCGATTCCCCACGTATGGAAAGGCCACAGGCTGTATATGGATCGCAGCTCTTCTGGCGGCGCCTTGTGCCAGTCAGCGTGTTTTTGACATTGCTTGCAACGCTGGGCGTGCCGCGCGCAATCCTCCTTTACTGTTGGCCAATAGAAACCTGCGCGTACCACCTTAGAGGCTAAGGATCTTCCCCCTACGTGACTCCCACAAATGCCTTCGTGGAGCTCCGCCATTATTTTGGTACACTCGTCGCCGCTGACGCACGTTAAGATAGGGTGGGTGAAACCGTGCCTGAATAATACCCCGTCCACCAGAGTGTATCTTGCGGCATTCCTCTTAACCTTCTTACCCTCTTCAGGCTCCGCTGGGAGAGCTCCATCTGCCAGTTACCGTCTGTATGGCGTCATCCAGGTGTCTCCCTCGGCTAAAGCACATATCTGCGCATGCCTTCCTTCTTCGGGCGTGTCCGCGTATGTGCTGATATGGGGCGTCTTCAACGTGTCTTGAGTCAGAGAACGATGACTCCTTGGCCTTCCTCTCGCAGTGCTAACATGGAAGACATCCACCCTGTTGTCTTCTATGAATTTCCTCGGAGCTTTAAGCGTCTCTTGGATTACTGTCCTCTGCCTGCCCCCCTTGCCTGAGCTGGCCAGCTTGGCCAGCAGGTCAGCTCTGGCATTTTGTTCTCGTGGGACATGTATTAACTCAAGAGCGCTAAAGGCTCCCTTCAGCAGTTGGACGTACCTCAAATACGCCGCCATCTGTGGGTCTTTCGCTTGGAACTCACCCGATACTTGCCCAGTAATCAACTGAGAATCACTTTTCACCAAGAGGTTCTGCGCGCCCATCTCTTTGGCTAGGAGCATTCCTGCAATCAGGGCTTCATATTCAGCCTGATTATTACTCACCTTAAAGGCGAAGCGCAAAGCCTGCTCAATCAGCACACCATTGGGTCCCTCCAAGACTATCCCCGCACCACTTCCTTGCTGGTTGGAGGAGCCATCAACCGAGAGCAACCATTGTGAGCCCGCCTCCACCTCCTGTTCACCTCCGGGTGAGAGTTCTGCCACAAAATCTGCGTACACCTCTGGGCTCATACTGGATGTCAAACTCCGACAACTCTACCGCCCAGCGCACCATTCTTCCATCTACATCAGGCTTCTGCAACACCTTCTGTATAGGGAGGTTCGTCATCACCACCACTGTAAAGCTGTGGAAGTAATGGCGGAGCCTCCTGGCCGAAAATACCACGGCAAACGCTGCCTTCTCCAGCGCCTGGTATCTCGTCTCCGCGCCTTGTAAGGCTTTGCTGACAAAATAGATGGGCTTTTGAATCTGGTCCTGCTCCTGGACCAGCACAGAGCTGATAACTCACTCTGTCACCGCGAAGTACAGCCGGAGGGGCACACCCGCTACCGGTTTGCAAAGGACCGGTGGCGTCGCCAAGTATTCTTTCAACTTTATGAAGGTCGCTTCGCATTCGTCAGTCCATGCGAAGCGACTATTCCTTTTATTGCACTGGAAATACGGGTGCCCCTTCTCTCCTCCAGCAGAGACAAACCTTGATAGTGCCGCCATACGCCCCGTCAGCTGCTGCACTTCCTTTACTGACGTCGGGCTTCGCATGGCGATGATTGCTGCACATTTGTCGGGGTTCGCCTCTACTCCCCTCTCCGTGAGCATGAAACCTAGGAACTTACCGGCCTCTACCCCGAAGACACACTTCTCGGGGTTTAGCTTGAGGCGGTACTTGGATATAGTGACGAACAACTCCTCTAGGTCCGCCACGTGCTGTGCCCTATCCTTCGACGCTACTACCATATCATCCACGTAGGCGTACACATTCCTCCCTAGCATGGGCGCTAGGACCTTGTCCATCAGCCGTTGGTAGGTGGCGCCTGCGTTTTTCAGCCCAAAAGGCATCACCTTGTAACAGTAATTGTTGGTCTCCGTCATGAACGTAGTTTTACTCTCATCTCGCGGGTGCATTTTGATTTGGTTGTATCCCGAGAATGCATTCAAAAAGCTAAGTACATTGTAACTGGAGGCGCTGTCCACCAACGCGTCGATGCTGGGTAGTGGGTACGAGTCCTTCGGGCACGCTTTATTTAAGTCTGTGAATTCCACGCACATCCTCCACTTCCCATTCGCTTTCTTCACCAGGACGACGTTGGCTAGCCACTCAGGGTATTGAATCTCCCTGATGTGACCAGCACTCAGCAGCTTCTGCGTTTCTTCCCTTACCACCAGCTGCCTTTCTTCATTAAATTTTCTCCTTCTTTGGCGCACGGGGCGGACCGTGGCGTCCATGCTAAGGTGATGACATAGGAAATCAGGGTCGATGCCGGGCATATCAGAGGCAGACCATGCGAAAGCATCTAAGTGGCGTGAAATCACCTCTGCCACCTCCTGCTGCTCCTCTTGGTTCAGCAAACGCCCTAGCTTGAACGTTTTGCCGCCAATCTCCCTTTCCACCACGTTAGCCGCATGCTGATCCCTGTTATTATCCTGAACGGGCGCCGCCTCTTCCACGGGCGCCGCGTCGTCAGGGCCCTCCTCCATGAGTGTATCTGCCTCGGGCGTCGCCCTCACGGGTGTGGCCTCGTCAGGCATTGACCCAGCGGGCGTCGCCTCAATCATCGTCGTGTCTGCACTTGGTAGACGCTCAAACACCATGAACACGCCCCTCTTTGTTTTCAGGCTGTTCTCATAACATTTCTGCGCTTCCTCCTGATCCGACTTGATGACTATTACGTTGCCGTTGAGGTCTGGCAGCTTCATCTTCATATGGAGCGTGGAGGCTACTGCATTCAGCCTATTCAACGTCGGTCTGCCCAACAAGATGTTGTAGGCGGAGTTGGCGTTTACGACCAAGTATCGGATGCTTTCGGTACGCGAGGCCTCTCCATCTTTGAACGTTGTCCTCAGCTCCATGTAGCCTCGGACTTCCACCTGGTTATCTGCAAACCATATAGGCACCCTGTGTAGGGCCTCAAAAGGTCGGGAGACTACCGCAACTTGTTGAATGTCGACCAGAACATGACATCTGCAGAGCTTCCCTGGTCGACTAGAACCCTGTGCACCTTTCGACCCGCCGTGACAACCGAAATGACCACGGGGTCATTGTCGTGCGGCACGACATCTCGCATATCCGCCCTCGTGAACACGAGGTCCGACTCCCACGGATCACCTAAGATTCTCTCTTCAATCGAGTTGACCCCCTCGCGTATTTCTTTCGCTGGGAGGTGGTGGGTCCTCCGCCGGAAAAACCTCCAGCAATGGTGTGGACCTCGTCGAGAACAGGCATCTTGTGCGCTTGTTATTCCGTTGGCGCCGGCAGGTCGGCGGTCATGGAGGGTTCTGCGACATAATCCTTCAGAAACCCGCTTCTCACCAGCTCATCTAGCTGGTAACCCAACGACAGGCAGTTATCGATGTGATGACCGAAAGCCTCGTGGAACTCACACCAAGAGTCTTTCGGAGGCCCTAACACCTTAGCAGTCTTCGCCGGTAGCCTCAACCTCTCGGCTATATTAGGCACGTCGATCAAGTCCTTCAACTCCACCACAAAGTTGTATCTCGCCGGCCTCGCCCTCTCTCTCGCCGGGCGATCGCCTCCTGCTGGACCCCGGGGCTGGGGTTTTCTGGTCTCATAGGGGCGTCTCCCCTCTGCCTTCTTCCTCCCCGTCGTGCTCTCGTTGACCCTGACGGGCTGAACCCGCGTCTGCGCCCTCGGGCGTGAGGGCACGACGCTGGTTCGCTTCTCGCACACCTCTCATACGGAGGGGATGTGTTCCACCGCCCGACATCGTATTTCAGCAAAGGTCCTTGGGCGATTGCGAATAATAGATTCGCAAAAAGGGCCGGAACACCCGCCTTTCCTGAAGGAATAGACAATCATAGGCTCCTCCGAAGTACCAACTTTCACTACTTGGGCCCCGAAGCGGTTAATGTACTCTTTTAGAGTCTCCTCTTGATACTGTTTTACATCAAACAGATTGTAGGAAACTGGCGGCGGGGCCTTGTTCGCCAAGTATTGATCCCTAAACAGCTGCGACAATTACCGAAAGGAGGTGATATGGCCATTTGGAAGGCTGATAAACCAATCCATCGCCATTCCCGTCAAGGTACTCATGAAGAGCTTGCATCTTGCGGCGTCGGAGCCGCCTACTAACACCATCTGCGTGTGGAACGCAGTGAGATGCGCCTCAGGATCCTCCATCCCAGTGAAAATCGCCTTGGGTCCTGCGAACTTGTTGGGGATCACTGCATCCAGGATTTCCTGCGAGAAGGGAGTTGAAAACTCCCTTGGCGGGGTGAGATGCTCCATCTCATCTTGTTCACATTGCCCCTTGTTGTTCCTCAAACCCCGGCGCAACTCCTCATTTACACGATGGAGCTCCTCGTTCCTTGCTTGCGAGGCTTCGAGATCCGCCTGCATGCGTTCTTGTTCCATCTTCGACTCCGCCATATCATCCTGCAGCCCCCGCATTATCTCCATGACCTGCTGCATGGACATTTCCTCACTCGCAGCGCGTGCGGAACCTTGTCTAGTGGTAGCCCCCATCTTCGTTGTTTCCTCCAACTTCTGCTAACGTTATAGTGGCTCTGATAGATCTTCGTGGCTCTGATGTTTTAAATCGGCCCCACGGTGGGCGCCAAATGTTCCGGCCGGTTGACCTGGGACGTCTTTGTGGGCACTGGTTACCTGTGGATTCCTGCAAAGAAGGACAAAGGGGGTGCCCTAACGGCCGTTTGCACTCCGACGCTCAACTCAGCTAGCAAGAAACACCAAAACTCTACACCTCCGTATCAGAGCACCGTGACTAGCACTCTGAAGGTGGTCTAATGAAACTGTGTATTGTGTATATTTTCTCCCTCTGGCAAACAACCTCTCTCTCTAGTCCCTTGTGCGTAGCCTCAAGACTCGAGCAAGCAACTAGGGTGTCCTCTGGGAAAGTCTGCCAAAAGTTCGAACCCCGTTTCCAACATTCAAGGCGCTCTTTAAGCTACTCCAGCATTCAAAGCGCCTTAAAGCGCATTTAATTATAAAACGTTCAGCGCATTTAAGACGTTTAAACCGCTTGGGAGCATTTATAGTACCTTAAACGCTCGAAACGGAAACTGTATTAAATAACTTTAATTGCCTTGTACTTGACAAAATGGCGTTTCTATTCTGACTTGGCTGTTGTACGCGTGGAGGGCCTCACAGCGCCGTGACCCCATCTGGGGGTATTTCCTCGTGTGAGTTCTCCTACCTGGGAGTGCACCTGCGCAAGGGGTGACTTTTTGGGTGCCAACTCATGCCCCCAAACATCTAGTCACTCACTTTGAGAGCGTATCTACCTTCCTCTCGTACCCTGCCCCTGGCTGCCCTGGGCGTGATTCTCCTCATGAGTCGTATCTATCCCAAGGGCGTCTCTGGGGCGGCAGGGGCGTTTCACGAGTCAGGTTGCTCTCCACTGGCGCTATTACTATGGCCTTAAAGCCACCTTTCTTTCCTCTTTATTGCTACCCCGGGTCATCGGGGTTTGAGGCCTTCCCACGGCGTCGCTCCCTCCATGGTCTTTCCTACCCATGGGTATCGGGGAGCAACACTGTGATTGCCTTGCTTTTGTGACATTTGACCTTGGCGACGCCCTACCTGGGCGACGCCTTGACTTGGCGACGCCTTCACCTGGGCGACGCCTTACCTGAGCGATGTTTGCACATGGCGTCTCCTCACCTAGGCGACACCTTATGTTGACTTTGACCCCGACGTTGACTTTGACCTTGACTTTGTCAACGTCCGGATACGGGACGGTACAAACGAGTTCAGGTATGGCGTGAAGGGTGAAAGAAGTTAAAAAGATAACTAAAGTAGGTTCAAAGAGAACACATCACTATCCAGCTCATTGTTCTGAAACTCAGGGAGGTAGAGAAGGATCCGAAAGGCGCCTCTACCCCCAGATGAGGGAATAATGGTCAAGTTATGAAGGTAAGAAAGGTCACATCGCTAGAACCCTACGGCGATCAGAAGAGTTCCAGGTGATAAGGGCTCACTTTGCTGAGCAGATCAGGTAAACTGTATTTTGATACTAGTTTGAGTTAAAACCTGCTGCCTAGTAAGTAACTTATGTTAAGGTTTGTTGCCTTGAGTTCACAAGTTATATTAAATGTCATCGCTAAAGAGTTAATAGTTGCTCAAGTTTACTTTGAGTTAACGGTTTGATAAGTTGTTATAAGATTAACAGTTTATTCAAGATCGAAGCAGTGTGTGAAAGGTGAGGCTCAAATATTGCTGAGTTAATTCGTTTGAGTAAGTTTCACCAGTTATGTTGGTAAACCACACAACAAATAAAGGTAAAAGCGTGCAAAGTAAATAGAAAGACGACATACGGGAAGTGAAAATCATATAAGTAGCAACTGTTCGAGTTTGCACACAGAGGTAAACAGTTACATAAGCAGTAAAATTACAGATAAAGTTTTTACAAAGAAGAGGTGATGGAGGAAGGCAACTAGTCTTCAGAGGGTACAATCTTCCCATCCACCACCTCGTTGCTGATCGACACCATGGAAAGGTCGAGCTCCGGGTACTAACATGCTACTTGCTCCAGAGCGGCATCAAACCCGGCGGTGAGGACTTGGGTAGCGCTCTGCTCGAGCTCGTGTGTTTGCTTCTTCAGCTCTTCTGTTTCCTCACGAGCTCGAGCGAGTTCTTCAGCAGCTTTTTTGCCTTCGTCCCGAGCATGGGCCAGCTCTGCAGCAATCTTTTTGGCCTCCTCGCAAGCTTCGGCAAGCTCAGCGAGAGCATTGTCCCTTTCCTTCTCGACCTTCCCAAGGAGAATCTCCCGATCTGTCGATCTCTTCTCGAGGTTCTCCACCCTGGACGCTTCCGCCTTTTTTGCAGCCTCCAAATCTGCCACCTTGAGCCTATATGGGACCAGCTTGCTCTCCAAATCAATCTTCTCTTGGAGTTGGAGGTGCAGTTTCTGGCGCAGATCAGAGGCTTCCTTACGCGTGCTTCTTAGCTCCGCGTCCATTGCATCCTCCAGCCTTGAGTGTTCCAGCTAAGTCATCAGCAAGTTGCACGTGAGCTTTTCAGCCTCAGCCCTTATCATCATGTTTGACTCCTTGAGCGCGGAGTTTTCCTCTTGAAGCTTCTTGAGTGAGCCCTTCACAGCTCTTGAGTGAGATCTTCCGCCATAGTCTTCAGTTGGGCTCTGAAGGGTCCCAAGGTCTCTTCAAAGGAAGTTGGGAGGCTTGAGGTTGCTGCTGGAGGTGTTGGAGGGGTTTCGTGCTGACTTTCACCACCACCCTCTTGAGTTTGTAGGGCAAGGGGGGCTTCTAGGCGTGGTGGTGAGGTCGGGGATTCTGTTATCAATATTGGCGAGACTTGAGCGCCCTCATCGTCTCCTAACGCGGCCCCAACAATGTATGTGGTGGAAGGAGGACCCTCTCCAACTGATACGAATGGTGTTGAGGCGCTTGGAGGGTCCTCTAGGTAGTTAGGGCCGCTGCTTTCAACCACTGGGGGTGCGGCGGCCAGGGGCATTGCTTGGACTGGTTGTAGTGGAGCTGGAGGTGAGGGCGGTGTTGGTGTTGGGAGTGTAGGTGGTGTAGAGGTGGCCACCCTTTTCCTCTTAGCGACGAGGCCTTCCTCGGTTTCCTCATCATCATCTTCTTCCTCTTGCACCACCTGAGGAGTTTTCCTTTTGGATCTCCTCAAGACTAGCTTCTTCCTTTCTGGGGCGGGCAGTACTCCAGAAGAAGTCGGACCTCGAGGAGGGGTCTTGCCTTGGGCAGCGGCGATCTCCACCACCGGGTTGGACGCAGCTTGGGAGACCGCCGCGAGCTTGTGGGATCGGGCGATCACCCTCAATTCCGCCAGTTTCCCTTTTCCCAACATGTTATCTGCACAAGGCAAAAAACAGATTAGCAACCAAGGTAGAAGCAAAACATGCAAGTGCATTCATACAGAGATGACACAAGTAGTACATGGATGAAAGATCAAGGTCAACACAGAATAATGGAATGCCAAAATAGAGTGGTGAAGACGCTAAGTTAGTGTTAACTCGAAGTGAGAGACTTGGTACTGGAGTAAGGGCTAACCTATGTGTATTTCGAGTTGGCTCTCGAAGAACTCGTAGGGAATAATTGAGGCAGTGGGGAAGGTGATGTTGACGGCAGCCACGCTCTTCCAGAAGAGACAGAGATCTTTGTCTAACTCCCCCATGTTGTCAGGACTTCTTGGTCTCCTGAAGCTGTCCTTGGAGTCCTTGTTCCCCTTGTTTACCCAATACAAAGGGAAGCCGTCAAGCAGTGAGGGGTCTTGCTCATTCTGGCACACCTTCACGAACTTCCCTTTCCAGTCTTTATAAGATTGTTGGAAGATTGAGAAGATTGATCTCCCAGCAATCCCGTTCAAGCTGACCCAGAGGCGATCTCCGGGATTCTTTGCCTCAAACAGGAAGAGGAAGACGTCGACTGAGGCCGGCAGCAACAAGTGCGCACAAAGAATTTGGAACGCCCTTACAAACGCCTAGCTGTTGGGATGAAGTTGGGCAAGGGCGATGTTGAGCTCGGTCAGCAACTCTCTCTCAAAACGAGTAAAAGGAAGCCTAAGCTTCACTTTCTTGAACAAGGTAGTGTAGATGAAGCAGAACAACTCGCCGTTGTTCCCCTTATCGTCCGCGCAGATCGGTTCACCCGGGAGGCAGGGCAGCACGGCCACTTTGCTATCATGCTCCTTGTGGAAGGAAAGGTCGGGTTGATCTCCTTTCCTCAATCGGTGCACGCCCAACTCAGTGTTTATCAAGGAGCTCTCTTTTAGCAGAGTTGGGGTGGCCCAAGGATAGAGCTCCTTATAATCTTGCGGAGGAAGGGAGGCTCCTCCGGCGAGTGGTGAAGTTGCTTGGGTAGGGTTGGCGTGAGAAGAGGTAGGCCTCTTAGCCTGAGTAGAGGGAGCACCAGAGGCTCGTGATGGGTTGCATGTCGATGGAGGATTTTCCCCAGGGGCAACCCTACGAGTTTTGGGTGGAGGGTTTCGCGATGAAGAAGGAGAGTTAGCGGTGGACTTCGTGTGAGCCATCGCAGGAACTGCAAAGGAAAGAGAAAGGGATGAAATGAAGCTAGCAGAGAATGACTCGATTGGGGACGAAGAAGATAGAACGAACGACTGAGGGTTCGCTGGGATGGACGTTATCAGGGACGAAACCTTAGGTTACGAGAAAAAAGAGATACAGCCCACAACGTATGCTTCAGACAGTTAATGGATGATGCAAACCGATTAAAATGCAGTAAATATCAATAGGAGGAGTAAAGGGGTTACCTTTTTATGATCGGATGAGCACTGAAGAAACTTCAAGATTGAGAGAGACGAGGAGTTTCGGGGTTCGCAGAGAGAGCGTTTGGAATGCTTGAGGATGAATAAAGATGATGGAACAGTGAATAGCGCGAAGGGTTTAAGCGTTTTCGAACGTTGTGGGAAGCGCAAACGGAAATTGAAAACGACCGTTGATGAAGCCACGTGTCGTTTGATTAAAGAGGGGGTTGGTGGAGCGTCAGAAAGGCAAAGGGTACGAACGTACGGAGATCCGTACAAGTGCCACGTAGATCGACGATGATTTGGCTTCTTAGTCTTTTTGCTGGACAAGTCTCAGCTTAAGACTGGGGGGCTTGTGTACCGATCAGGTAATCGGAAGTGATGACGTGGCAGCAAGCAGCGATAATATAGGCGTGTTGAACGGGACACCTGGCTGACGGAAGGGAAGTACATCGGGAAGTCTGTGTAGTCGCCAATTGTTGGCTTGGCGTTCTCTGATCTCTAGTATGTATAACCGGCGGTCACCAGGCTTGCGTCATAGTCGCCGTATGTGAGTTTTAGGCGATCAAGTGGTTAGAGACCGCCTAAAGGGGCACATCGTCGAAAGGTCAGGAAAGCTTATTCAAGGTGATCCCGCCGGCAACTCGAACGTGGAGGAATCGCTTCGTGGCACTCTCTGCCCTGTCTACACGACTGCGTCTCCTGCAGAATCACCCTTTCGAACTTTCTCTCAGAAACCTTCAAATGTGACCTGCAAAACACACAGACGGCGCCTCTAGCGGCCGTTTGCACTCCGACGATCAAGTTAGTCCAACAGAACCACCAGAAACTGGAAACTAGTAATGCGTGTGTGAGAAAAAACTTGCACTCTGTTTTTTGTCTCTCTTTTTTCTCTCCCTCACACTCTCTTCCGATCCTCTCTTTTATCTCTCTTTCCCTGCTTCTGGGCATAACAGAATTCTGTTATGCTTTTCTGGCATGTGTCAGAACCCTGCTATGCTTTTCAGAGAAAGCGTACCTTCAGAATCAGCGATGGGGAGCGTGAGAGTCTGCGCATGTCTGCGCTTGGCTGCGCCTGTCTGTACCTTTAGTGTACGGAGTGCTCTTTTGTCTGGACCGCACCCCTCTCAGATGATGACACGTGGAGGCCTGCAACTCACATCTAACCACACACGTGTCACTTACTGGAAGGGCTCTAGCGCCTCTCTTCGTCTGCCTAAGTTACGCCCTTGCGGAGTAACCTGGGATGCTTCTCTTATCTGGGTAAATCGCATACTCTTAGGAGAACGTCGGGTGTGGCTGGTCTAGGCACACTCACCAAACGTTACTCTCTGTGTAGGCGACTTACCCTTCACGATGCCACGCACGTAATGGGTTGAGGGAATCACCAATCACCGACTGGCTTACTAGTTCCCTCAGGCCACTCTCGTGCATGATTCCTTGAGGTGTGTTCATGCGAGGTCCATGCGTAACGCTCTCGCTGGGAGCCTCAGTCCCAGTTTAACTGCGTGTAACACGAGACCCCGATGACAATGCACCCGATGACTGATCAGTGTTTATTCGCTTATCGCGCTCTGCCTCCAGGCGCGAGTCTAGGAACTGATCTGCTGGTGGTCACTTGGCTACTGACCACCGATCACCATTCTGGGTGATCTATCCCCCGACCTCTCTGCTGCCTGATCTGTCGGTGGTAACTTGGTTACTGACCACCGATCACCTCTCTTGGCGATCGTCCCCCCGACCTCTCTGCCACCTGGTCCACGTGTCACCCTGCGAGTGGTCCACGTGGTTCTCTGATGCTGACGTCATCGACTACCGATGACCGATCGGATCACAAGCCCCCCAGTCTCGAGTCGAGAACTCGTTCTCAGCGAAGAGACTAAGTGGTCGTGCCTTCAGTCCACGTGGCAAGTGGGGCCGCCTCACGTGCCACCTCACGTGCTGCTTCTTTAACGTTTGGACTCCCTCTCTTAATCTCGCGACACGTGGCGCCATCAACGGCCAGCGTTGTGCGTCGCTAGCGCTTCTCTTATTCAAATTGGCGCGCCCTTCCACTGTTCCTTCATCTTCTTCATTCGACTCCCAGACTCTCTGCGAACTTCTCTTCTGCGCACCCATCTTTCTTCAAATTCTCTGCTTCCCAATCTCTTGCGATCATTCAAAGGTATGGTTTTTCTTTTCCCTGGCCCCTTTTTGGTCATCTTTACCGATTGCATTTATCATTCTAGTTATCATGCATTCATCTTCCCCATTTCCCTCTCTCGAACCCGCGCTAGGGTTTTTTCAGGCTCTTACTCTGGCTTCTGCTTCTTCTTCTTCTTCTTTTCATCTGGGCATCTCCTTTTCCTTTCCCTTTTCTGTTTTCACCGAAACATTCATCATTCCTCCTTCTCCCATTTATTCTGACTTTTCGTTTTTCCTCCATTTTCAGCTATCTCACGATGGCTCGCTTGAAACAAACCGCGCGCGTCATTGCTTCTTCTGGTGCACAGCCTTCCGCGAGTGTGCCAGCTCCACCGTCGCCTGTGGCTACCTCCTACCACAACAATGCCAGGGTCTACCAATGGGCTCCCCTGGCATTGCTCGCCGAAACCTCCACTCTACTGCCTGAGGGCCATCTCCAATCCCTGCTAAGTCACAACCCTGATGAGCCTTCCTGCTCCATCGACAGGGAGAACGACTTCAACATTCAAATCCGCATCCCTCCTCGAGGGATGCCTATCTGCGTAGATGACAGGGCCACCAATAGGGTGCCCTTTGTCTTCATCTACTCCGCCATTTTCAAAAGACTAAAGCTGCGCCTCCCTTTCACTTTCTTCGAAAAGGAGCTGATGATGGAGCTAAACGTCGCGCCCTGCCAACTCCATCCAAATGCCTGGGCCTTCATCCGGGCGTTTCAAATCCTCTGTAGCCATTTCGGGCACAACGCCTCCGTGGACGTGTTCCTTTACTTCTTCGAAGCGAAGAACCCTGGGGACAGGTCCTGGGTGAGCCTGAACGAGGTTGCTGGACAGGTGCTCCTGGGCCTGTACCAGCAATCCTTCAAAGACTGGAAGGGCAGATTCTACATGATATCTGCTACCCCTCAAAGTCCAAGCCTGCTCGAGGGGTACCCCCTCTACTGGGTTCCTGGAGTCGAGTTCAAGAAATCCAGGGACCTCGAAGCTATGGCCCCCTACGAGCGCGAGCTATGTGGGCTGCTCCTGGGGGCCAAGTACAACTCCGCCCGCCTCATCAAAGATGAGTTTGATGTGGTGGCTCTGAAAAAATATATAGGTAGCCTTCCTTGCACTTCTTCGGATACCTGCACTTTTTCATGCATACTTTTATGTGTTCTTTAACTTACTTGCATAACTTGGCCATCTAACCTTTCCTTTTTCCACGTATGCAGACTCGATGACGGGAAAAGATAGGAAGCTGGCCCTGCTGGAGCTTGCCAAACGTAGGGGAGCCAAGGGCACTGGCTCCTCTTCTTCCACAACAGAGCCCATCGCAGCCCCTCCACTCTCGGTCGCGCCAGCTGAAGGCCCCGAGCCAGGGAAGAAAAGGAAGAGGCTGGTGAGGGCTTCCGGTTCAACCGCTGCTGCTACCGCTGCTTCAACCGAAGAGGAGAGCTCAGGCTCTGCTCTGGTGCACCGCCAAAGAAAAAGGTCAGCAGTTGAGGGGGCTTCAACTCTCCAGCCTGGGGAGATTGAGGTGGTGGAAGTAGAGGAAGGGTCTTCCCCTCCTCCCTGCGCTCAAATTGCTTCAGAGCCTACCAACCTTCCTTCTCCAGGCCAGCAGTTGCCTCCAACTTCCCAACTGCAATCTTCCCCCCCAGCAGGCCAATCACCTGGTCCACCTGCTCATCTTGCTGGGGGTCCACCACCACCACTGCCAATCCCCACCGCCACTGCTGAAGGTGGGGGGTCCAGCTTGCGCCCAAACACTTCTGGGGCCAACCACGAAAACTTCAGCAGGGTCATCACCCTGGTCCGACAACTCATAAGCAACCGGGAGCTTGTTGAGTGGAGTGGTGATGAGGTGGATATGCACCTGGCCAAGCAGGTGGTGCTCTCTCTGGAGTTTTCCACCCAGCATCGCAAGCAACTAGCCCTGGAGAAGAGGGTGAAGGATCTTGAGCATGACAAGGAGTCACTGCGAAGTGACTTTGAAGCTGCCCAAGGATCTTTGGAGTTGATGCGGGGCATGGTGGAGAAAGCTAGGAGGGAGTACCTAGCGCAGGTCCAAGAGACCATCAAGACACAGATCTTGATGGGGGAAGCTGTTAGCTCCTTGGACTGCACGGTGGTGGAGCTTAAGGCCGAGACTTCCTCCCTGCGCCAACAGAATACTCAGCTATTGGGGGAGCTCGAGTCCGCCAAAGAAGCAGCTGCTGCTGGGGAGAAAAGACTTGAGGAGGTGGTGGGCAAACTGTCAGAGGCTGCCTCCTCCCTTGCTGCCGTCACCACTGAGAGGGATGCTGCGGAGGCTTCAAAGCAAGAACTGGAGGTGGAGAAGGCTGATTTGATGAACGTGGGTGCTGATGCCCTCACAGACGGATTCGAGCTAGCACTCGAGCAAATCAAATGCGTTCTCCCGGACCTGGACCTCTCGCAGTTCAGCATCTACCATGAAGTGGTGGATGGAAAGCTCATCCCCCCTGCTCCTTAAACCCTTCTTTTCTCTGTAAATTTAGCTTCTGTACAGTTTTTCTTTCTTCGCACTTTGGAATTGTATAAGACTTGGCTATGAATGTAAACTCTCAATTTGTATGAGCTTCTTTTGTTGCATAAGTTTCTTCATTTGTATTTTCTTTGAACTTCACTTATCTTTATGTGCGCGACTAACTGTTAGCTAGTTTAGGTTCAGCGCGATCTTGGGCTTTACCTTTCCTTTCGCACACGACTAAGTGTTAACCAGCTTAGGCTTAGCGCGATCTTGAGCTTCGTCTTTTACTTCGCGCACGACTAAGTGTTAACCAGCTTAGGCTTAGCGCGATCTGCTTCTCTTACTCTTTGCGCACGACTAAGTGTTAACCAGCTTAGGCTTAGCGCGATCTGCTTCTCTTACTCTTTTGCTTCTGCTTGATCACGACTGGCTATTCCCTCAGCTTGGTGTTTAATAGTCCTCGTGCGCTGCTTTGCACTACTAGCCAATTACTGACGACTCATCAGTGATCGCTCTTTAGTCTTTACTTAGCTTTCTCTGTCGCTCTAGCGCTAAGTGCATAAAGGACTTTGACATCGATCGCTCAAGGGGATGCCTCGTCTTGGGGAAAGAAAAGTGTTTCTCGTTGACCCCTTTTACTTTCCCCAAGGTCATCACCCTTTGGCGGGTTGAGTCGTTCATTCCCTGTCTCACTCCTGGGGTGAGAAGGGTTTCTGACTAAGAGTCTTACTGGGCCAATATTGGTGTATGCCAAGTGGGTAAGGACGTTTTGTCAAAACCTTTCCTTTCCCCCCCTTGGTCTTACTAGCACCCCTGGCTTTTCAAACCTTTAACTGCTTGCGCTCACACCTGGGGTGAGGAAGACTTAGACCGGTGCCAGTACTTGCGCCTAGGGCAAGTAGGGCCTAACCAATCACCTGCACTTGCACCTGGGGCAAGGAGGATTTTAACTTTAATACTTGAGCACGCTTTATATGCTGGAATTTTTCTTTAATTGGGTGGCCTCGTTAAAAACCCTCCTTAGGGAAAAGAGTGCCCCCTTGTCTGTTCAGCTGTTTCCACCACATACAAACATGTGTCTTTTAGCGCGAGAACGCCTATTACTGTACAACTTTAACTGAAATAAAATTTTAAATGGGTGGCGTTCCATGTTCTGGGCATTGCTCCTCCTTCCAAAGTCTCCAGGCGATAGGCTCCGTTCTCTAAGGTCTCCACCACTCTGTATGGGCCTGTCCACTTTGGGGATAACTTGTTCTGCATGTCATTCTGATGCGCCTTTCTCATCACCAGATCACCTTCCTGGAAACGCCTGGGCCTCACTTTAGAGTTGTGCCTCCGCTCCACTCTTCTCTTCACAGCTTCAGCACTGACTCTGGCCTCTTCCCGCACTTCGTCTAGCAGATCCAGATTCACCTTACGCTCTTCATTGGACTCTTCAGCAACGAAGTTCAAGAATATGGGGGAGCTCTCTTGTATTTCCACAGGAATCATGGCGTCTGTCCCATAGACAAGGCCGAAGGGTGTCTCATGGGTGCTGGACTGTGGGGTGGTGTGATAAGACCATACAATCCTGGGGACCTCCTCTGCCCAGCCTCCTTTGGCCTTGTCTAGTCTTCGCTTCAGCCCCCTGAGCAGCACTCGATTTGCTGACTCCACCTGCCCATTTGTTTGTGGGTGCTCCACTGAAGCGAAAACCTGTTGTATTTTTAACTCTTCACACATCTTTCTCAGCTGATGACTTGTGAACTGGGTGCCATTGTCGGAGACCAGCCTCTTGGGTATTCCGAAGCGGCAGACAATGTTCTTCCAGACGAAGTGTTCGACTTTCTGTGCGGTGATGTGTGCAACTGGCTCTGCCTCCACCCACTTGGTGAAATATTCAATGGCCACAATGAGGAACTTCATCTGCCTTGTCGCCAGGGGAAAGGGTCCTAGGATGTCAATCCCCCATGTATGGAACGGCCACGAGCTGTGGATGGACCTCAACTCCTCAGGGGGTGCCTTGTGCCAATCTGCATGCAGTTGACATTGTTTGCATCGCTGAGCAAACCTTATGCAATCTTCCTTCAGTTTTGGCCAGTAGTACCCCGCGCGGAGTACTCTACTTGCCAAAGCGCGACCACCTACATGGCTTCCGCACACCCCCTCGTGCAGCTCAAACATGAGTCTGGTGCATTGCTCGCCGTGTACACAGATCTGCACAGGGTGAGAAAATCCGAATCTAAATAGGCTTCCATCTATAAGAGTAAACTTACTTGAACCCCTCTTTATTCTTTTTGCCTCTGCCAGATCGAGCGGGAGCACACCATCTTCTAAGTATAGCTGGTATGGCGTCATCCAGGTGTCGGGTTCCTTCTCCGCATGAACCTCCATCGACTCATCGGTCTTCGAGGGTCGCGATCTCACCCTCGGTGCTCTTAGCGTTTCTTGGGTCAACGACCGATGACCGATCGTTAGACGCTCCATTGACTTGCATACATGAAGCACCTGGTTGTCTGATACGAACGCGCGCGGCACCTTCAGGGTCTCCTGAATGACGGTCCTCTGCTTCCCCCCCTTGCCTGAGCTGGCCAGCTTGGCAAGCAGGTCTGCTCGGGCATTCTGCTCTCTTGGCACGTGCACTAACTCAAACTCGGCGAAGGACGTCTTCAGGAGCTGCACATACCCCAGGTAGGCTGCCATCTGGGGATCTTTTGCTTGGAACTCCCCCGTAACCTGCCCAGTGACCAGTAACGAATCGCTCTTGGCCAGCAGATTTCTTGTTCCCATTTCCCTTGCTAGCAACATTCCTGCGATCAGGGCCTCATACTCCGCCTGATTGTTGCTAGCTTTGAAGGCAAAACGGAGGGACTGCTCGATTAGTACCCCGTTTGGTCCTTCCAGGATGACTCCAGCGCCGCTTCCCTGCTGATTAGAGGAGCCATCCACCGATAACACCCATCGGAAATCTAGCCCTTCTGCAGGTGTCGCGATTGATGATAGCTCGACTACAAAGTCCGCGAACACCTGCCCCTTGATCGGTCCTCGGGGCTCGTACTGAATGTCAAATTCTGACAATTCTACTGCCCATTTGACCATCCTTCCTGCCACATCAGGTTTCTTCAATACATTCTGGATAGGCAGATCAGTCATCACCACCACTGTGAAGCTGTGGAAATAATGCCTGAGTCTTCTGGCTGAGAATACCACCGCCAGAGCAGCCTTCTCGAGGGCCTGGTACCTTGTTTCAGGGCCTTGCAGCACCTTACTTACGAAGTAAACAGGCCTCTGGGCCTGGTCCTGCTCTTGCACCAGGACTGAACTGACTGCCCTCTCCGTAACAGCAAAGTATAGACGAAGAGGGATGCCTACCTGGGGCTTTCGCAAGACTGGTGGGCTTGCCAGATACCCCTTCAACTTAATGAAGGCCTCCTCACACTCCTGCGTCCAGAGAAATCTGCTGTTGCGCTTGAGACACTGGAAGTATGGGTGACCTTTCTCCCCTCCAGCGGACATAAACCGGGACAAGGCTGCCAAGCGACCGGTGAGTTGCTGCACTTCCTTTACCGTCGTTGGGCTCCTCATTGCCACGATTGCTGCGCACTTCTCCGGGTTAGCTTCGATTCCCCGCTCTGTTAAGAGGAAACCCAAGAACTTCCCAGCCTCCACACCGAATATGCATTTCTCAGGGTTGAGCTTCAGCTTGTACTTGGCAATGGTGGTGAATAGCTCTTCCAGATCAGCTGCATGATGCTTCTTCTCTTGGGATGTAACCACCATGTCATCTACATAGGCGTGTACGTTCCTTCCCAGCATGGGCGAGAGCACCCTATCCATGAGCCTCTGGTAGGTAGCCCCCGCGTTCTTCAACCCAAATGGCATGACCTTGTAGCAATAGCAAGACCGTTCCGTCATAAACGCGGTCTTGCATTCGTCCATTGGGTGCATCCTGATCTGGTTATACCCTGAGAAAGCTTCCAAGAAGCTGAGTAGCTTTCCCCCCGAGGCGCTATCAACTAGAGCATCTATACTGGGTAGGGGGTAAGAATCCTTGGGGCACGCCTTGTTGAGGTCAGTGAAGTCCACGCACATTCTCCACTTGCCGCTTGCCTTCTGCACCAGTACCACATTCGCTAGCCACTCGGGGTACTGGATTTCTCTGATATGCCCCGCGACAAGGAGCTTCTGCGCTTCGTCGTGGATCACCTTCCTCTTCTCCTCGTTGAATTTCCTTCTCCTCTGTCGCACCGGTCGAACCATGGGGTCCATCGATAGACGATGGCAGAGGAAATCGGGGTCGATTCCTGGCATGCAAAGGCATTCATGTGCTTCTCAATCACACCCATGATCAGCCTTCGCTCTTCTTTAATGAGGGATTCCCCCAACTTGAATTTTCTTCCCCTGATGTCCACTTCGACCCACCCTTCAGCTGGGTGGGGCCTTCTCTCACTGGCAATGACCGCTCTCGCGATCCCTGACTCGCGAGGAGTGATCGTGCCTTCCTCTTCTTCCTCAACTTGGGCCACCTGGGAGCCCCCCACTGCAGCGTTCTCCATCCTCTGAGCGCCTTGTGTCTCCCTGACCGCCAAACGCTCTTCGCGCACGCCTGGTGGTGGTTTTGTGGTGACATGGCACACACTTCTTTTTTGCTTCAAGCTGTTTTCATAACAGCGTCTTGCCTCAGCCTGATCCGACTTGATGGTTATCACGGTCCCTTCCATCGACGGCAGCTTCAACTTCATGTGCCTTGTCGATGGTATTGCGCCCAGTCTATTGAGTGTTGGCCTCCCCAACAGGACATTGTACGCAGAAGGGGCATTCACCACCAGGTACTTTATCTTTTCTGTGCGGGCTGTCGTTCCGTCAGTGAACGTTGTCCTCAGCTCGATGTATCCCCGCACTTCTACCTGATCCCCTGCAAAATCGTAGAGGCAACCAGTATACGGTCTTAACTGATCAGGGGACAACTGTAGCTTGTTGAATGTTGGCCAGAACATGACATCCGCCGAACTTCCTTGATCTACGAGTACTCTATGCACCCGTCTTCCTGCTGTGATGAGAGAAATGACCACAGGGTCGTTGTCGTGCGGGACAACGTCCCGTAGGTCAGCTTTCCTGAAGATAATGTCCACCTCAGGGTAATGACTCTCATTCACTGCATCTACCGCCATCACAGATCGAGTGTATCTCCTTCTTTGTGAAGCTGTGCATCCCCCACCAGAGAAGCCTCTAGCGATCGTCTGCACTTCCCCATGCACAGGGACTTCATGCTGTTGCTCTCCAGTTTGGGATCCTGACGCGCGATCACCCTGTGGCTCACGCAGGTAATCTGCCAGAAAACCAGACTTCACCAACCCTGCCAGTTGGTGTCCCAGCGCCAAACAGGAATGAAGTGTATGGCCAAAGGCCTGATGAAACTCACACCATTCATCCTTCTTCCTTCCAAGTACCTTATCTGTCTTCTCTGGTACTCGTAGTCTTGCTGCTACGGCAGGAAGGGCGATGAGATCCGCCAATCCCACCATGAAGTTGTATCTCGGGGGTGCGTTATTCTCCCTTGCACGCCCCTTGCTCTGGTCTTTGCCTGGTGCATAGGGACGAGGTTTTTCCCGCACCTTCCTCCCCTCTTTGGCCTCATGCACCCTTGCTTGTTGTGGCTTTCCTTGCCCTCCACGCGGTCTGGGTGGTGCAGCACTTCCCCTCTTCTCAGAAACCTCTGTTTCTGCCACTATGTGCGCCACCGCACGTCGTCGAATCTCTGCAAAGGTGCTGGGATGGTTCCTGATGAGAGACTCGCTGAAAGGGCCAGGCAGCACTCCCTTCTTAAACGCGTGCACCAGCCTATCTTCATCTTTGCTGGGCAGTCTAACCACTTGTGCCCCAAAGCGGTTGAGGTAGTCCTTCAGCGACTCACCTTGGTACTGGCGCACGTCGAACAGATCGTAGGACACCACTGCGGGTGCCTTGTTGACGATGTATTGTTCAGTGAAGAGCTTCGAGAACTGAGAGAAAGACGTGATATGCCCTTCTGGTAAACTCACGAACCACTCCATGGCGATTCCGCTCAGTGTGCTCATGAACATCTTGCAGTACACAGCGTCTGAGCCCCCAGTCAGCATCATTTGGGTGTGGAATGCCGTCAGATGCGCCTCCGGGTCTTCTACCCCTTTGAACGACGCTTTTACCCCCACCAGGTTGGGAGGCACCATGGTTCCCATGATCTCAGGGGAGAATGGCATGGGAAATGCCCTTGGAGGTGAGGGCTGCCTAGACACCCTTTCGTCAACAACGTGCTCCCTCTGCGCCTGCAGCGTCCTTCTCAACTCTTCGTTGACACGCTTCAGCTCATCGTTCCTGCTTTGCGACGCGGCCAACTCCGTCTGCATCCTTTCTTGTTCAACTTTCGACGCTGCAGCGTTGTCCTGCAGCGTGCGCACCATTTCCAGGACCTGCGCCATTGTCACGGCTCCTTCGTCAGCGGATGGCGCAGGTGATGGTTGTCTGTTTCTAGGCATCCTTCTCTATCAAAGAAACTGATTAAACTCTGGTAAGCTTTAAAACTGTGGTATATATGGGACAACGATTCACTCGGGCCCCACGGTGGGCGCCAAATGATCCCGTCGGCAACTCGAACGTGGAGGAATCGCTTCGTGGCACTCTCTGCCCTGTCTACACGACTGCGTCTCCTGCAGAATCACCCTTTCGAACTTTCTCTCAGAAACCTTCAAATGTGACCTGCAAAACACACAGACGGCGCCTCTAGCGGCCGTTTGCACTCCGACGATCAAGTTAGTCCAACAGAACCACCAGAAACTGGAAACTAGTAATGCGTGTGTGAGAAAAAACTTGCACTCTGTTTTTTGTCTCTCTTTTTTCTCTCCCTCACACTCTCCTCCGATCCGCTCTTTTATCTCTCTTTCCCTGCTTCTGGGCATAACAGAATTCTGTTATGCTTTTCTGGCATGTGTCAGAACCCTGCTATGCTTTTCAGAGAAAGCGTACCTTCAGAATCAGCGATGGGGAGCGTGAGAGTCTGCGCATGTCTGCGCTTGGCTGCACCTGTCTGTACCTTTAGTGTACGGAGTGCTCTTTTGTCTGGACCGCACCCCTCTCAGATGATGACACGTGGAGGCCTGCAACTCACATCTAACCACACACGTGTCACATACTGGAAGGGCTCTAGCGCCTCTCTTCGTCTGCCTAAGTTACGCCCTTGCGGAGTAACCTGGGATGCTTCTCTTATCTGGGTAAATCGCATACTCTTAGGAGAACGTCGGGTGTGGCTGGTCTAGGCACACTCACCAAACGTTACTCTCTGTGTAGGCGACTTACCCTTCACGATGCCACGCACGTAATGGGTTGAGGGAATCACCAATCACCGACTGGCTTACTAGTTCCCTCAGGCCACTCTCGTGCATGATTCCTTGAGGTGTGTTCATGCGAGGTCCATGCGTAACGCTCTCGCTGGGAGCCTCAGTCCCAGTTTAACTGCGTGTAACACGAGACCCCGATGACAATGCACCCGATGACTGATCAGTGTTTATTCGCTTATCGCGCTCTGCCTCCAGGCGCGAGTCTAGGAACTGATCTGCTGGTGGTCACTTGGCTACTGACCACCGATCACCATTCTGGGTGATCTATCCCCCGACCTCTCTGCCGCCTGATCTGTCGGTGGTAACTTGGTTACTGACCACCGATCACCTCTCTTGGCGATCGTCCCCCCTACCTCTCTGCCACCTGGTCCACGTGTCACCCTGCGAGTGGTCCACGTGGTTCTCTGATGCTGACGTCATCGACTACCGATGACCGATCGGATCACAAGGTTTCGAAGGGGTACTAGTATGGGAAATGAGTGATATGCTTGTCACACAACAGTGAAGGATGAGGTTATCAGATAAACACTCTCTAGCCAGAGGTCGGGGCAAGGGAACAATTTCTCAGGACATGCATGATGTGCAAGTGAAGCAGATCGTGATAGCGGCAGGCGAGACCACAGAGAAGGTGTGCATGGTGACACCCCGTACTCGCCGCTTAAGGGGTCGCGCTCCAAGGAAGCTATGCACCAAGTTACTCCTCGCATGGGTAACTTGGTCGAATAGCTTGAAGAGTAGAAGTGAGGCTCAAGTGGAGAGGGATCTAGATGATGACACGTGTACAGTTGGATGTGAGCCACGTGTCCAGAGGTGTAACCGTCAGGAGAGAGAAACGCTCAGGTATATAAGGAACTCTTAACAGACTTTTGAGGTACGTTTCTTAGAACACTTCAGTACGCTTTGAGAATACTTGCTAGTACACTGAGATTCACTGCGCACGGTTCCTTGAGTTGAGATATTCTCTCTTAGTATTTGGTGATTCCGTCACTGACTTGAGCGTCGGAGTGCGATCGGCCGCAGCGGCGCCGTGTCGTTTCTTTGCAGGTTCTTGAAGTAGATCCAGGGAGGAACGAAGGTTGCAAGTCGAATGGTTGGATTATCACTTGAGGTCAACATCGTTCCTCCACTTGCACTCTTATCTTGGAGTCTCCATCCTCCTAGTGGCGTGATCATCCAACCATTCCTCCATCTTCATGAGCTTTCTCTTCTCCTTCCTTCCTTCTCTTTATTTGTTCATGTCTTAGCTTGCTTCCTGATCCTGCCTGTTGACCGGAGCGCTGGAGAATGCCTCTTCAAAGGATCGACGTGCGCACCGCTTATCACCTTCGTTCCTCCCTGGATCTACTTCAAGAACCTGCAAAGAAACGACACGGCGCCGCTGCGGCCGATCGCACTCCGACGCTCAAGTCAGTGACGGTATCACCAAATACTAAGAACTAGAACCGTGCAAACTCTCTCTCACAAACAGCTCTGTCACTCGCAAGCGTAAAGTGTATGAACTGAACGTGCGTACCTCAGAAAGTCCGTTAAGAGCTCTTATGTACCTGGTGATTTTCTCTCTCCTGGCAGTTACAGACTTGGACACGTGGCTCGTATCCAACCGTACACGTGCCATCATCTGGAGGCTCCCTGACTTGGCGCTGCTTCTACTCTCATTTTGGCTAAGTTACCTATGCATGGTACTGCCCAGTGCATAGCTAACTTAGGAGTGCGATCCCTACTGAAACTGGCGAGTTAGGGTCTTCATACACCTTCCCTGTGGTCTCGCCGGCCGCCTTCATAATCTGCTTCTCCTTTACCTTCGGCGATGTGCTTGTTCTGGCGATCTCCGACTGCTTGGTCGCCTGAGTCTGCATCTGGCGACTTCATCCTCAACCTGGCGATCGCCTATTCTGGTAAGCTGGAGATCGGAACACGCCAACTTAACAATCGGCGACTACACGTGCCTCCCGACTTCCTTCCCTTCTTGCCAACCTGGCGCCTTGTCAACACGCCTACACTATAGCAGGATGCCACGTCATCATACCCGACCACCAGGGCGGTACACTTCCTTTGAATTTCTGTTCGGCATTCTTGGTGTTCTTGCTTCGGTTTTGTATTTCTGCCGTTTCATTCTTGCTTTACTTTCATTTTCTAGCTTTTATGTTCGGTACATTTCAGTTTAATTCCATTTTGTTCGGTGCATTTGCTTTTCTTTCCAATTTAATCGGTTCAATTTGACAATAATTGGAACTTCCATATGAGTTTGGGTTTTGGTACTAGTTTTGGTGAGTTCTTGTTCATAGAACCTTGATCCAATTCTATGATAAAGTGCCTATCTCATATCCAACTCAAGATGATTCCTAAGAATGTCAAGAATCATTCAAAGTGTGCTAGTGGAATCACATCACTCACCCTCTTCCAGAACTCTTACAAAGGGTGGAAGGGTAAGTTCTTCAAGGTGTGCTGCACAAAACGCGACCCCACAGCCCTGGATGGCTTCCCCTTGTACTGGGTGGAAGAGCCAAGGCTGATTAAGCCCAGGTCCCTAGACGAACTACCCTCTGTTGATAGAGAGGTATGTGTGGCTCTGGCTGGCATGGGAATTGTCTTCAACACCGCGGAGCTCATAGCTTGTGAGTTTGATGCGGACGCCCTGTCTCAGTACTTTGGTAGGAGAATCTGCGCCTAAACTCACGAGTTACAACTCGTGAATTTAATGTGCTTTCTCTTATTGTTGTGTGTGCTGTTATCTGCTCCAAGCTTCTGTGTGTAACCATGTGTATCTGATGTTTCATGCTTAACTGGTATGGGTTCTAACCCTTTGTTCTTTTGCTTGTCTTGGTGCAGCCTCAGTGATGGACTCGTCTAGGCGTCTCGCTCTGGCCAAGGCTTTAAAAGCTCGCACCAAGGCGACTGCTGCGAAAGTTGGCGCCCTTGACACCTCCATGGCTGAGAGAAACCCCGCAGAAACCCCACAAAGTCCAAATTCACCACATACTGCGCCAACAACCAATTCATCCCACACTCTCCAAACACCCAACTCACCTCCTCCTCCAATCGCTGCAATCGATGACGAAGGCTCAGGCGAGGCGCAGGTCTTCAAGAGGAGGAGGACCAATAGAGTCATCTCCTTGCGATCCGCATCCCCCCAAGGTGGAGGGTCTCTAAGGGACAACCCTTCTAGCGCCACATCTCCCACATAACAACTGGGCCAAGAGGAGGGGGCAGAATCTGTGCCACCATCTACTCAAGCACCTGCCGCTCAAGCAGCTACCCCAGAGACCCTAGAAATCCCCCTCGCCATCATGCAACTAATGAGGGGGTTCAATAATAGGTCGTCGGGAAGCTCTTTTGGCGTGGCTAAGAAGGAAGGCATGCCCTATTACATGGGGGCCTTCCTTGCCATTGTACTCGATTGGCTCGCACAAGCAAAAACCAAGGCCATCGAGATGCAAGCCCTTCAGACTCTCAAGCGAGAGGTGGCCACCCTGAAGGAGGAGAAGCTAAAGCACGCACAACTTTGGGAGCAAAAGGAAAGCGCCTACAAAGCTTCTCTGATGGAGACCTAGAAGGAAGTGGAGGCAGCCAACCTGAAACTGCACGAGGCTGGTCAGAAATATGCTAACCTTCTGGGCTCCTTGGCTCCCTTGCAGGCGGAGGTTGCTGAGCTGAGGGTGGCCGCTGAAAGCTCCAAGGTCCTGTGGGAAAAGCTGAGCGAAACTGAGGAGAAGGTAGCTGTGAAGATTGAAGGTCTCAACCTTCTCCAAGCTGAAAATGGCAAGTTCCAAGCTGAAGTGAACAAACTTCAAGTGGAGAAGGAATTCCTGGACAAGCAGCTAGCCTCCCAAAACTCCAAGGTCGAGGAGCTGGAGAAGTCCAACAAGGAACTCATCGACGACATGGCCGGCACATTTGAGGAGCGATTTAAGGAGGCTCTGGCCCAAGCCACGTGCGAAAACCCAGGGATTGACACCTCCAATTGTGACCCTAGCAACTAGATCCTCGATGGGAAGGTGGTGCCCCTCGACCTTGGGGAATGAACAACACTTAATAGATTTCCATCTTTCTTGTAAATTTGTATTTACAATATTTGAACTTTATCTGTAATTGTACCGTCCCGTCCCCGGGCGTTGACCAAAGTCAAAGTCAATGATTAAGCCAAAGTCAACATATAGTGGGACCACTCGAGGAGTCCAAGGAAGGAAGTCAACAGACTGAGCGCTTGAGAGGTCACCAAGATAAGGCATCGCCAAGATGAGGCGTCGCCAAGATGAGGCGTCGCCAAGATGAGGCGTCGACAAGAAAAGGCGTCGCAAAAGTAAGGCGTCGCCAGGAGAGGGTGTCGCCAGGTTGAAGCATTGCCGGGTTAAGACCTAGCCCAGAACAGTAACGAAGAGAAGAGAAAGGTGGCTTCAAGGCCATACTTCTAGTACCAGTAGGGAGTAACCTGACTCGTGAAGTACTCATGCCACCGCTGGGAGGCCCCTGGTATAGATACGACCCACGAGAGGGCCACGCCCAGGGGCAAACCACGTGCGTAGTGCGAGAGGAAGGTAGATACACTTCCAGGTGAAGTGACTAGAGGTTGGGGCGCCTGAGTTGGCACCCAGAAAGTCACCCCACGCGCCAGATGCACTTCGAGGAAAGAGGACTCGCACAATGGAATAACCCCAAGTTGGGTTACGACGATGTGAGGCTCTCTGCGTAGAATAACGATCTAGTCAGAAGAACACGTGGCAATAAACACTAGAATATTAATATTTTCCTGAAAGTTCGCTAAGGTACGCGTTAATTTAGTTTACGTATCAAATGTTTTAAGGCACATTTTGATACACTTCCAATGCGCTTTAACGCGCTTTAAATGCGGGAGGTGTATAAAATGGGGCCTTGGGACGTTTGAAAGGGGATCCGAGTTTTGACCTAACTCTCGCAGTTTTTTTACACACACGTAAACCCTAGTTGTTTCGCTGCGCACCCACTGTGCGCACAGACAATTAGGGCAACACGGTATTAGTTACTTAGTATTTTTGACCACCTTCAGAGCATCCAGTCACGGTGTTCCGATACGGAGGTGTGTCACCTTTGATGTTTCTCGCTAGGTGACTTGATCGTCGGAGTGCAAACGGCCGCGACAGACGGAGCAGAACGAAGGTGCCCTAGCTCGCAAGGACAAGCCACGCATAAAAACGACCCTGGTCAACCGGCGGGAACATTTGGCACCCACCGTGGGGCAGATATAAAACATCAGTCCCATCACACAATTTTCTAGTTCCAGTTGCAGTTTCCAACCTAGTTTCCTCACGATTTTTCCAAAGAAAAATTGGTGCAGTTTTCATCGATTGCTTTGGTTGAGTCGCTGTACGATCGCGTTCGTTCGAAGTACAAGTTCCTCTACCCTTTGGAATTGCACGACAGCTAGGAGCGGTTCAAGATGATAAGATCTACGAGACAAGGTTCGACGCGCGCTGAGAATGAAGAGATGACCATGAAGCAACTCATGGGTATGATGCTGGGATTGCAAGAAGCAATGGCAGCGTCGAAAGCGGAGCAAGTGCGCATGCAAGCGGATCTCGCGGCATCTCAGGCGAGAAACGATGAGCTCTACCGTACCAACGCTTCGAATTGCGCGATGCAGATGAGCTTGAGGCTGTCACCCCACCAAGACAATTCTCCACGCCGTTCTCATAGGCGATCCTAGAGACAGCGATCCCCAACACATTCACGGGGCCCAAAGTAACCTTCACGGGGATAGAGGACCCTGAGGCGCACCTCACTACGTTCCACACGTAGATGATGCTAGTAGGCGGTTTTGATGCCATAAGGTGCAAGCTCTTCATGAGCAGCTTGACTGGGATGGTCATGGACTAGTTCGTCAGCCTCCCAGAGGGTCATATCACGTCCTTCACACAGCTGTCACAGTTATTCAGAGAGCAGTATCTAGCCAACAGGGCTCCACCCCCAGTTTCATACGACCTGTTCGACGTGAAGCAGTATCAAGGTGAGACTTTGAAGGAGTACATAAGCCGCTTTTGGGCGCATGTGGTGAAGGTTGGCACCAAGGAGGAGCCCATGATCGTGTACGCATTCAGAAAGGGGGTGTGTCCTGGGCCTTTTTGCGAATCACTCATTCGCAATCGCCCCAAGACTTTTGCTAAAATAAGGCGTCGTGCAGTAGAGCATATTGCCTCAGAGGGGGAGGTGTACGAGAAACGCACAACTGTCGCGCCTGCACGCCCGAGAGCGGATATGCGCACACAACCCGCTAGGGTCCACGAAGCCGCCACAGAGAGAAAGAACCAAGACAGGAAGCGCCCCTACGAGGTAAGAAGGACCCAGCCTAGGGGTCGAGCAGAGGGAAGGAGAGAAGGAAATAGACCCCTGAGGCACAATTTCGTGGTGGAGCTTAAAGACCTCATCGTTGTGCCCAACATAGCAGACAGGTTGAGACCACCGATGAAGTCTGACAAGGTGGTGGGACCCCACAAAGAGTTGTGGTGTAAATTTCACGAGGCATTCGGCCACCATATTAACAACTGCTTAGCGTTGGGCTATCAGTTGGATGAGCTTGTGAAGAATGGTTTCCTAAAAGATTTTCTCGCTGGGTCTACTACGACCACAGCCATGGCGATACCAGAGGAGGGTCAAGCACACGAAATACCGACTCACAGAGAAGTACACACCATTTCAGGCGGCTTTTTCGGAGGAGGACCCACTGCCTCTCAGCGTAAGAAATATGTGAGGTCAGTGAGTTCAGTCGCTGAGGAGTTTCCGGATGACCCGTGGGAGTCAGACCTCGTTTTCACAAGGGCTGACTTGCGGGATGTCGTCCCACACGATAATGACCCCGTGGTCATTTCAGTAGTCACAACGGGAAGAAAAGTACACAGGGTTCTCGTCGACCAGGGCAGTTCTGCAGACGTCATGTTTTGGTCGACCTTCAACAAGTTGCAGTTATCCCCTGACCTGCTGAGACCCTATACTGGATGCTTGTATGGGTTTGCAGATAACCCAGTGGAGGTACGTGGCCATCTGGAGCTGAGGACAATGATCACTGATGGAGCGGCGTCCCGTACCGAGAGTATTCGATACTTGGTGGTAAATGCCAATTCATCCTACAACATCTTGTTAGGCAGACCAGCGCTGAATAGGTTAAGGCAGTGTCTTCCACGCGCCACATGAAGATGAAGCTACCCGATCATAGTGGCAAAGTGATTGTAATCAAGTCAGATCAGGAAGAGGCCCGAAAATGCTATGAAAATAGCCTGAAGACAAAGAGAGGCGTGGTCATGGTGGTTGAACGACCACCCATTTCAGATTCGCGAATGGAGTTAGAATCATTGGAAGAGGCGACGCCCGTGGAGTCCTCGCCTGTTGAGGTCACGCCCATAGGGGCGACACCTATAAAGGATGTGTGCGCAGAAGAAAGTGGTGGTGATGCCTCGCCTATGGAAGAAGTATACCCAGAGGCCTCGCCCATGGAAGAAGCATCGGAGGAGGCGACGCCCGATGCATCCGATAGGGCGACGCCTATAGAAGAGGACCACAGGAATGAGTCTCGTGCAGAGAGCGTGCAAGGTGAGCGACCCCAACCAGTAGACAACGTAGTGGAAAGGAAGATAGGGGGTAAGGTGTTCAAATTAGGATGCTTCTTGAGCCAGGAAGAACAAGAAGAGGTAGCTGCAGTGATCTCGCGCCACCTAGATGCATTCGCGTGGACTGCGGCGGACATGCCAGGCATCGACCCAGATTTTTTGTGCCACCATCTTACCGTGGACGCCAAGGTTCGCCCTGTGCGACAGAGAAGGAGGAAGTTCAACGAAGAACTATGCCTCGTCGTGAAGGAAGAGACGCAGAAGCTGCTAAGTGCAGGGCACATCAGGGAGATACAATACCCTGAGTGGCTAGCCAACGTAGTTCTAGTAAAGAAGGCGAATGGGAAGTGGAGGATGTGCGTCGACTTCACAGATATGAACAAGGCATGCCCAAAGGATTCATATCCGCTGCCCAACATCGACGCGTTAGTAGATAGCGCCTCGGGCTGCAAAATGCTGAGTTTCTTGGAGTAAAACAGCGTTCATGATGGTGATGCCATTTGGGTTGAAGAATGCAGGCGCCACCTACCAAAGGCTAATGGACAAGGTCCTTGCACCTATGCTGCGAAGAAACGTCCAGACCTACGTAGATGACATGGTGGTGACTTCATAGGAAAGAGGGCAGCACGCAGCGGATCTAGAAGAGCTGTTTGCTACCATATCAAAGTACCGCCTCAAATTAAACCCAGAAAAATGCGTTTTTGGCGTGGAGGCAGGGAAGTTTTTGGGATTTATGCTCACTGAAAGAGGAATAGAGGCGAACCCTGATAAGTGTGCATCTATTATAGCCATGAGGAGCCCAACCTCAGTTAAAGAAGTTCAGCAATTGACTGGGAGGATGGCAGCTTTGTCATGGTTTGTGTCTGCTGGAGGGGAGAAGGGCCACCCCTACTTCCAGTGTCTGAAGAGGAATAGTCGTTTCGCATAGACAGATGAGTGTGAAGCCGCATTCCTCAAGTTGAAGGAATACTTGGCGACGCCACCTGTGCTTTGCAAGCCACGGGCAGGCGTCCCCCTCCGATTGTACTTCGCAATAACAGAATGGGTCATCAACTCTGTGCTGGTCCAGGAGCAAGACCAAATGTAGAGGCCCATCTACTTCGTAAGCAAGGCCTTGCAAGGCCCAGAATTGAGGTACCAGTCACTAGAGAAGGTGACATTAGGAGTGGTGTTCTCAGCCAGAAGGCTCCGCCATTATTTCCACAGTTTCACAGTGGTGGTGATGACGAATCTCCCCATCCAGAAAGTACTTCAGAAGCCAGATGTAGAGGGGAGGATGGTTCGCTGGGCGATGGAGCTGTCAAAGTTTGATATCCAGTATGAACCCAGGGGATCCATCAAGGGGCAAGTCTATGCTGATTTCGTGGCAGAGCTCTCACCAGGAGGAGATCCTCAAGAGGTAGAATTGGGGTCAAAGTGGATGCTCTTTGTGGATGGGTCCTCCAACCAGCAAGGAGTGGTGCTGGAATAATCTTGGAGGGGCCTAACGGAGTATTGATCGAGCAAGCTTTACGCTTCGCCTTCAAAGCAAGCTATAACCAAGCGGAGTACGAGGCGTTGATTGCTGGGATGCTTTTGGCTAAAGAAATGGGCGCTCAAAGCCTCTTGGCAAAGAGTGACTCACAATTGGTCACAGGGCAAGTAACAGGGGAGTATCAGGCAAAGGATCCACAAATGGCCGCATACTTGAGGTACGTTGAGGTGTTGAAGGGAGCCTTCGCCGCCTTTGAGTTGGTGCATGTCCCTAGGGAGCAAAATGCCAGAGCTGACCTGCTTGCCAAGCTGGCCAGCTCAGGCAAGGGGGAAGACAGAGGACTGTCATCCAAGAGACCCTCAAAACGCCGCGAAAGTTTGTGGCGGACAACAGGGTGGATGTCCTTCACATTAGTACAGCAAGAGGAAAGCCAAGGAGCCATCGCTCTTTGAGTCAAGGTACGACGACGGCACCGTGCATCAGTACTTACGCGACCTCGCCGGAAGAAGAGAAGGGCGTACAGGTATGCACCTTGGAGGAAGGAGACACCTGGATGACCCCTTACAGGCGATACCTCGCGGATGGGATCCTCCCAGCGGAACAAGAAGAAGGCAAGAAGGTCAAGAGGAACGCCGCAAGGTACACCTTAGTGGATGGGATATTTTTCAAACATGGGTTTACGCACCCTATCTTGACGTGCGTAAGTGGCGATGAGTGCACCAGGATAATGGCTGAACTACACAAAGGTATCCAAGGTAGTAGGTGCAGGATTTTACAGGCCGACGGTAAGAGAAGACTGCGTTCGATACGCCCAGCGTTGCAACCAGTGTCAGATGCACGCTGATTGGCATAGGGCGCCGCTAGAGGAACTGAGATCCATATACAGCCCATGGCCTTTCCATACTTGGGGGATTGATATCCTAGGCCCGTTCCCATTGGCAATAAGGCAGATGAAGTACTTGATCGTTGCCATTGTGTACTTCACAAAGTGGATAGAGGCAGAACCAGTGGCACATATCACTATGCACAAAGTACAACACTTTGTTTGGAAGAACATTGTGTGTCGTTTTGGGGTACCGAGGCGTCTCATTTTAGATAATGGCACCCAGTTTGCGAGCCAACAGTTGGGGAAACTGTGTACAGAAGTAGGAATTAAGCAAGTGTTTGCATCAGCCGAACACCCCCAGACGAATGGGCAGGTCGAGTCAACGAATAGAGTTTTGTTGAGGGGTTTGATATGCAGATTAGAGAAGGCTAAAGGGGCGTGGGCAGAAGAAGTACCAAGGATCGTATGGGCTTACCACACCACACCTCAATCTTCCACCATGGAGACGCCTTTCAGCCTAGTGTATGGGTCGGACGCCATGATCCCAGTGGAGATCCACGAGAGATCGCCTCGTTTCCTAGGTTTCGTGGCTGAAGAATCCAACGAAGAAAGGAAAGTGAACCTGGATCTGATAGACGAGGCTAGAGAAGAGGCGAGAATAAAGGCTGAGGCTGTGAAGAGAAGAGTGGAGCGTCAGTACAGCTCTAAGGTGAAGCTGCGACAATTCCAGGTTGGTGATTTGGTCATGAGGAAGGCTCACCCTTACGAGTTGGAAAACAAGTTGTCTCCCAAATGGACTGGACCGTTCAGAGTAATCAAAGCCAAGGGGAATGCGTGGCTTGTCCTCACAAGCTAGGGCACATTCGTTCTGCTCCATTTGTGAGTACCTGAAAAGAAGTGAACAAAGGGGCGCCCTCTCGGCCGTTTGCACTCCGACGATCAAGTCAGCTAGCGAGAAACATCAAAGGTGACACACCTCCGTATCGGAACACCGTGACTGGATGCTCTGAAGGTGGTCGAAAAATACTGAGTGGCTAATACTGTGTGCCCTAATTGTTTGTGCGTAAAGTGGGTGCGCAGCGAAACAACTAGGGTTTACTTGTGTGTGAAACTGCAAGAATTAGGTCAAAACTCGGATCCCTTTCAAACGTCCCAAAGCCCCTTTTTATACACCTCCAGCATTTAAAGCGCGTTAAAGCGTATTGAACGCGTATAAAAACATGCCTTGAAACGTTCGAAACTTAACTGAATTAATGCGTACCTTAGCGAACTTTTAGGAAAGCCTTGATGTTTTCAGTGCTTATTGCCACGTGTTCTTCTGACTTGATCGCTACTCTACACAGAGGGCCTCACAGCGCCGTAACCCAACTTAGGGCTATTCCATTGTGTGAGCCCTCTTTCCTTGAAGTGCATCTAGTGTAGGGGGTGACTTTCTGGGTGCCAACTCACGTGCCCCAGCCTCTAGTCATTCGCCGTGGGAGTGTATCTACCTTCCTCTCGCACTACGCACATGGTTTGCCCTTGGGCGTGGCCTTCTCATGGGTCGTATCTATCCCAGGGGCCTCTTAGGGGTGGCATGAGTACTTCACGAGTCAGGTTACTCCTTACTGGTACTAGAACTATGGCCTTGAAGCCACCTTTCTCTTCTCTTTGTTACTGTTCAGGGCTACGTCTTAACCCGGCGATGCTTCAACCTGACGATACCCTCTCCTGGCGACGCCTTACTTTGGCGACGCCTTCGCTTGGCGACGCCTCATCTCGGCAACGCCTCATCTCGGCAACGCCTCATCTTGGCGACTCCTCATCTGGGCGACGCCTCATGCAGTCAGTCTGTTGACTTCCTTCCTTGGACTCCTCGAGTGGTCCCACTCTATGTTGACTTTGACTTAATCGTTGACTTTGACTTTGGTCAACGCCCGAGGACGGGACGGTACAGTTCATATAAGTTAGAGACTTTAGAAGGAGGCCCCATCCCACGTAGTTGGAATGCAACGAATATAAAGTTTTATTTCAGTTGACATTTTGTAAAGGGGACAGTCTTTTTCCCTCCCGGGGGTTTTTTAATGAGGTCACCCAAATAAAGAAAAGAGAAGTTTAAGATATTTCTGCCTTAGTTTTTCCCTCTCATGTAAGATCAAAGATTAAAGAAATAAAAGACAAAGACTCAAGGCAACGCCAGGCGTTGAAGCGTCGCCAAGACGAGGCATCGCCAAGATAAGGCGTCGCCAAGGTGAGGCGTCGCCAAAATGAGGCGTCGCCAAGATGAGGCGTCGCCAAGGCGAAACATCGCCAAATTAAGGAGCGAGGGTCAGGTGCAGAACCAGATAACAGGTATGTTGAGTAAAGGTTAAAATCCGGGTGCCTAGTCCTTGAGCAGGGGTTAAGGGATTCCTTCGGGACGCCCCCTCCTCAGGTATGAATAGCTAGCCCCAGTATCAAATGTTAGACATAAGTTCAAAATCCGGGCGCCTAGTCCTTGAGCAGGGTTAAAGGATTCCTTCGGGACGCCCCCTCCTCAGGTATGAATAGCTAGCCCCGGTATCAGATGTTAGACGTAAGCTAAAAATCTGGGTGCCTAGTCCCTGAGCAGGGGTTATGGGATTCCCGCGGGACGCCCCCTCCTCAGGTAGGAACAGCTAGCCCCAGTGTCTGATGTTTAGATACTTCGCCTTGGTGTTTTTAGACACCCCGAGGACGATACGACGCTTGAGCGATGTGGAGGCCAGAAAAGGAGAGACTCCCCTTTTTCATCCTAAAGTGATGAGAAAGTTGGAATGCCTTTGGCTACAAGTGCCTCGGGCTCAAGAAAGGTAAGCAAAAAGTAGGTTGAAGATTTTTATAAGTTCAAAGGGAAAAAGAAATTTGAAGAGTAAGAAAGAGAAGCATAAAAGCATGAGTTATCAGGGACAAGAGATGAAACGAAGTAATGAAGAAATGCGTAGAAGGTGAGTACCAGATATACCTTTGATATGGGAAAGAAAGCAGAAACAGATAAAAGTGCCAGAGAAGTTAGAAGCAGACAAGAATGTGAGGACCAAATTCGAGCAGGCATTTACGCAAATTCAAAAGTTATAATTACAAATAAGGTTCATGACAATTACAAATTAAGAAAAAGGTAACTATATACACGCCAAATGTTTTGTTGAAGCGCAAAGTAAAGGCTATTCCTCAGAGGCCTCCAAAGACACAAGCTTGCCATCGACCACTTCATTCAAGGGGCTACACCCAGAGACGTCGATGCCAGGGTTTGCACAGGTAGCTTGGACAACAGCCTCTGCGAACCCATCGGCGAAGCCGGTGGGAGCCTCCCCTATCAGCTTCTCCTCAGCAACCTTGATGTTGGCAGCTTGAGTGGCCATCTCTTGGTCCTTGGAGGCCAAGGTAAAAATTAGCTCTTGGACCTTGGCTTGGAGGGTTGCATTCTCGGCGGCTAGTCGGGAGCATTCCCCAGTCTTTTCCTCGAGCGCAGCTTCGGTTTTCCCCAGTGTTTGCTCCCGATCAATGCACTGGTTTTCAAGTTTCTTCTGCTGCGCCTCAGAGGTATTGGCGGCCTCCTCGAGATCAATGATTTTTACTCGAAGGGGCACCACCTGATTGAGGAGCTCAGCATTGGCTTGAGACACCTCATGCAGCCGTCTGTTAGCCTCCTCCTTCGCCTTCTGAGCCACCCTTAGAGAGGTCTTGTAGGCATCCTCTTGACGCCCCTAGCGAGTATCTAGCCTCTCCTTCTCCTCCTTCAGAGAGGCAACTTCTTTCTCCAGCGCTTGGAAGGAAGAAGCTTCGACAGCTTTAGCCCTGGCCTGCGCATGCCAGGAGTGGGCGCAGGACATGAAGGCGCCCATATAGTAATAAAGGCTTTCCTTTAGGGGCCCTTCAGCCTGGCCGCGCAGGGAAAGCCTACACAAGAAACCCCTCAGTGAATGTTGCATGGGGAGGGGGAGTTCTGGGGCAGGTGGAGGAACGGTTGTGGGCTCAGCTTCGACCCCTCCCTCCAAATCTATCGGTTGAGGGGGGGAAGTGATGCTTGGAGGGTCCTCCCTCAAGGATTCGGCCCCATGTGAGGAGGAAGTGGCAGAGGCAACTTGTTGAGGGGCATGATGAGTTGTCCTTTGTCGTTTGAAGACCTGCCCCTCAACAGATTCTTCATCATCAGAAACCACCTCCACAACCCCTTTTCCTTTGTCAAGGGGGGCTGAGGGAGCAGCAGCTTCGGCCAGCACGAGAGGCATGACCACGATGGGAGGTGGAAAGTGTGGAGGCTGATTAGGAGAAGGTTGGACTGATGGAGTTGATGGCATCGTGGTAGGTTGAGGGCGAGAATTGGGAGAAGATGGAGAGGCGTTGGAGGTTGGAAGGGGGGACCCCCAAGCTTCCTTCGCCAAAGCCCCATCTTTGGACCTCAGAACATGAGCCAGCCTCAACCTTCGTTGTCTATCCATCTTCGAATCTGCACCAAAAAGATAAACACAGTAGGGGTTAAGCACAAGTCAAACACTATACAAAGAAAGCAGATAAGTCATACACTAAGTAAGAACAAGAAAATGCAGTGAAGGAAGAGTTATAGGGGTGGCTCTCATACTTATGTATTTCGCTAGAGCCTCAGCGTTGTACTCTAGGCTTATCAGGGTGGCATTGTCGAAGCCCCCCGCGCTAGTCAGAATTTGACAAGCCTCTCGATCGTTCGAGGGCAACTCGTCATGAGATTTGGACTTCGTGGGCTTCACCTCCTTCACCTAGTACAAGGGGAAGCCGTCAAGGGCGGAGGGGTCAAAGTCGGGACAACAAACTTTGAAGAATTTGTCCTTCCACCCCTTGAAGGATTGTTGGAATAAGGTCAGGAGGACCCTTCCAGAGATGTGGTTGAGGCTTACCAAGAGGCTCTTCCCCTGCTTCTTCACTTCGAAGAAATGAAGGAAGATGTCGATGGAGGGAGCGCGCCCGAAGAACCCGCACAAGATGTCAAAGGCTTTGACAAAGGCCTAGCCGTTGGGGTGCAGCTGGGCTGGGGCAACGTTGATTTCAGTTAACAGTTCCCTCTCGAACCTAGAGAAGGGCAAGCGCATCCCTATGCGCTTGAAAACCACCTGGTAGAAGTAGAAGAAGGGGACTTCGTTGTTGGCCCGCTCATCCCCACATACAGGCTCCCCTAGGGTACAAGGGAGCACTGCTATGTCGTCGTCGTGCCTTTTTGCCAAGGCATGATGGTCGTAGGTGCTCGACTATCCTACATGATCCCTCTAGGCCTTTGTGGAGACCAAGCTCGAGTACTCCTCTAGCAGCTCGTCTGGAGCCCATGGGTAAAGGGCCCTATAGTTGACTTTGGGGGGTGGAGGGTTGGCCGTTGTTTTGGTACGCGCCATTGATGAAGAAACTGGAGAATGCAGAAGAGAAAAGTTTTAGCGAATGGGGTCAGGAAGAAAAGGGGGAAGAAGCCCTAAGAAAACCCTACCCACGCGAGAAGTTCTGTACCGTCCCGTATCCGGGCGTTGAAAAAGTCAAGGTCAAAGTCAACGTCGGGGGCCAAAGTCAACATAAGGCGTCGCCTAGGTGAAGAGATGCCAAGTGCCAGCGTCGCCAAGAGGAAGCGTCGCCAAGGTAAGGTGTCGCCCAGGTGAAGGCGTCGCCCAACTAAGGCGTCGCCAAGGTCAAATTTCATAAAGTCAAGGCAATCACAGTGTGGTTCCCCGATACCCATTGGTACGAAAGACCATGGAGGGAGCGACGCCGTGGGAAGGCCTCAAATCCCGATAATCTGGGGTAGTAATAAAGAGAAGAGAAAGGTGGCTTCAAGGCCATAGTAATAGCGCCAGTGTAGAGCAACCTGACTCGTGAAGTGCCCCTGCCGCCCCTGCCGCCCAGAGACGCCCTTGGGAAAGATACGACTCATGAGGAGGGTCACGCCCAGGGTAGCCAGGTGCGGGGTACGAGAGGAAGGTAGATATGCTCTCGTAGTGAGTGACTAGATCTTGGGGGCATGAGTTGGCACCCAAAGAGTCACCCCTAGCGCAGACGCACTCCCAGGTAGGAGGACCCACTCGAGGAGATACCCTCAGATGGGGTCACGACGCTGTGAGGCCCTCCACGTGTACAGCAGCCACGTCAGATTAGAAACGCCATTTTGTCAGATACAAGGTAATTAAGGTTGTTTAATACAGTTTCCGTTTCGAGCGTTTAAGGTACTATAAATGCTCCCAAGCGGTTTAAACGTCTTAAATGCACTACGTTTTATAATTAAATGCGCTTTAAGGTGCTTTGAATGCGGGAGTAGTTTAAATAGCGCCTTGAATGTTGGAAACGGGGTTCAAACTTTTGGCAAATTTTCCAGAAACACTCTAGTTGCTTGCTCGAGCCTTGAGGTTACGCACAAGGGACTAGGAAAGGATCTTTGCCAGAACGAGAAAATAGACACTAGACACAGTTCCCTTTTACCACCTTCAGAGTGCCATACACGGTGCTCCGATACGGAGGTGCAAAGTTTTTGGTGTTTCTTGCTGGCTGACTTGAGCGTCGGAGTGCAAACGGCCGCTAGGGCGCCCTTTTGTCCTTCTTTGCAGGAATCCACAGGTAACCAGTGGGAAGGAGTCCCTAGCTGACGGTTGAGGTCGAGCACAAAGACGTCCCAGGTCAACCGGACAGAACATTTGGCGCCCACCGTGGGGCCGATATAAAAGATCAGTCCCACCGCAAGTTTGAGAAGACCTATCAAGTCACAGTAACGTTGGAGAAAGTTTGAGGAAACAGTGAAGAATGGCCACCACTAGACGAGGTACTGCACGTGTTGCGGGTGAAGAAATGTCCATGCAGCAGGTCCTGGAGATAATGCGGGGGGGGGGGGCTGCAGGATGATATGGCGGAGTCAAAGATAGAACAAGAACGCATGCAGGCGGATCTCGAAGCCTCGCATGTGAGGAATGAAGAGCTCCACCGTGTTAATGAGGAGTTGCGCCGGGGTCTGAGGAACAATCAGGGGCAACGCGAACATGACGAGATGGAGAACCGCACCCCGCCAAGGGAGTTTTCCACTCCCTTCTCGCAGGAGATTCTGGATGCGACGATCCCCAACACGTTCGCGGGGCCCAAAGCGATTTTCACTGGGATGGAGGATCCCGAGGCGCATCTCACGGCGTTCCACACGCAGATGGTGTTAGTGGGCAGCTCCGATGCCGCGAGGTGCAAACTCTTCATGAGAACGTTGACAGGAATGGCAATGGACTGGTTCATCAGCCTTCCAAATGGCCATATCACCTCCTTTCGGCAGTTGTCGCAGCTGTTTAGGGAGCAATACTTGGCGAACAAGGCCCTGCCGCCGGTTTCCTACGATCTGTTTGATGTGAAACAGTATCAAGGGGAGACCCTAAAGGAATATATCAACCGCTTCGGGGCCCAGGTGGTGAAAGTTGGTACGTCGGAGGAGCCCATGATTGTGTATGCCTTCAGGAAAGGCGTGTGTCCCGGCCCTTTTTGCGAATCTATTATTCACAATCGCCCAAGGACTTTTGCTGAAATTCGGCGTCGGGCGGTGGAACATATCGCCTCCGAAGGAGAAGTGTGTGAGAAGCGAACCAGCGTAGTGCCCTCCCGCCCAAGGGCGCAGACGCGGATTCAGCCTGTCAGGGTTAACGAGACCACGACGGGAACGAAGAAGCCGGAGGGGAGGCGCCCCTACGAAACCAGAAAACCCCAGCCCCGGGGTCCAGCAGGAGGCGATCGCCCGGCCAGGGAGAGGGCAAGGCCGGCGAGATACAAGTTTGTAGTGGAGTTGAAGGACCTGATCGCCGTGCCTAATATAGCTGAGAGGTTGAGGCGACCGACGAAGACTGACAAGGTGTTAGGGCCACGGAAAGACTCTTGGTGTGAGTTCCACGAGGCTTTTGGTCATCACATTGACAACTACCTGTCGTTGGGTTACCAGCTTGATGAGCTGGTGAGAAGTGGGTTTATGAAGGATTACGTCCCAGAGCCCGCCACGACCGCCGCCCTGCCGGCGCAAACAGAAGAACAAGCGCACGAGATGCCCATTCTCGGCGAGGTTCACACCATTGCTGGAGGTTTTTCCAGCGGAGGACCCACCGCCTCCTAGCGAAAGAAATACGCGAGGGGGGTCAACTCGATTGAAGAAAGGATCTCGGGTGAATCGTGGGAATCGGACCTCGTGTTCACGATAGGGGATCTCCGAGACGTGGTGCCACACGACAACGATCCTGTGGTCGTTTCAGTTGTCACGGCAGGCCGAAAGGTGCACAGGGTTCTTGTCGACCAAGGAAGCTCTGCACATGTCATGTTTTGGTCGACATTCAACAAGTTGCGGCTGTCTCCTGACCTTTTGAGGCCCTACACAGGGTGCTTATATGGTTTCGCAGATCACCAGGTGGAAGTCCGAGATTACCTGGAGTTGAGGACTACGTTCACGGATGGAGAGGCCTCGCCTACCGAAAGCATCCGGCACTTGGTCGTAAACGCCAACTTCGTCTACAACATTTTGTTGGGCAGGCCGGCGTTGAATAGGCTGAATGCAGTAGCCTCCACGCGCCATATGAAGACGAAGCTGCCGGACCTCAGCGGCAAGGTAATAGTCATCAAGTCGGATCAGGAGGAGGCGCGAAAGTGTTATGAAAACAGCCTGAAAACGAAGAGAAGCGTGTTCATGGTGTTTGAGCGTCTGCCCAGTGTGGACACATCGATGATTGAGGCGACGCCCACCGGGTCAACGCCTGACGAGGCCACACCCATGAGGGCGACGCCCGAGGTAGATACACTCATGGAGGAGGGACCTGACAATACGGTGCCCGTGGAAGAGGCGGTGCCCATTCAGGATAATAGCAGGGATCAACAGGCGGCTAACGCCGTGGAGAGGGAGATTGGCGGCAAAACGTTTAAGCTAGGGCGTTTGCTGAGCCAAGAAGAGCAGGAGGGGGTGGCAGAGGTGATTTCACGCCACTTGGATGCTTTCGCATGGTCTGCCTCGGATATGCCCGGCATCGACCCTGATATCCTATGTCATCACCTCAGCATGGACGCCATGGTCCGCCCCGTCCGCCAAAGAAGGAGGAAGTTTAATGAAGAGAGGCAGCTGGTGGTGAGGGAAGAAACGCAAAAGCTGCTGAGTGCAGGCCACATCAGGGAGATCCAATACCCTGAGTGGCTAGCCAACGTCGTCTTGGTGAAGAAGGCGAATGGGAAGTGGAGGATGTGCGTGGACTTCACGGACTTAAATAAGGCGTGCCCGAAGGACTCGTACCCACTGCCCAGCATCGACGCGTTGGTGGACAACGCCTCCGGTTGCAAGGTGCTAAGCTTCTTGGATACATTCTCGGGATACAACTAGATCAAAATGCACCCGAGAGATGAGAGCAAAACTGCATTCATGACGGAGACCAGCAGTTACTGTTACAAGGTGATGCCTTTTGGGCTGAAAAACGCGGGCGCCACCTACCAAAGGCTGATGGACAAGGTCCTAGCGCCCATGTTAGGAAGGAATGTGTACGCCTTCGTGGATGATATGGTAGTGGCGTTGAAGGATAGGGCACAGCACGTGGCGGACCTAGAGGAGTTGTTCGTCACTATATCCAAGTACCGCCTCAAACTAATCCCCGAGAAGTGTGTCTTCGGGGTAGAGGCCGGTAAGTTCCTAGGTTTCATGCTCACGGAGAGGGAATAGAGGCGAACCCCGACAAATGCGCAGCAATTATCGCAATGCGAAGCCCGACGTCAGTAAAGGAAGTGCAGCAGCTGACAGGGCGGATGGCGGCGCTCTCAAGGTTTGTTTCTGCCGGGGAAGAGAAGGGGCACCCATATTTCCAGTGCCTCAAGAGAAATAGTCGCTTTGAATGGACTGACGAATGCGAAGCGGCTTTCATCAAGTTTAAAGAATACCTGGCGACGCCACCGATCCTCTGCAAACCGGTAACGGGCGTGCCCCTCTGGCTGTACTTCATGGTGACAGAGCGAGCTATCAGCTCTGTGCTGGTCCAGGAGCAGGACCAGATTCAAAAGCCCATCTACTTCGTGAGCAAGGCCTTACAAGGCGCCGAGACGAGATACCAGGCGGTGGAGAAGGCAGCGTTGGCAATGGTGTTTTCGGCCAGGAGGCTCCGCCATTACTTCCACAGCTTTACAGTGGTGGTGATGACGAACCTCCCTATACAAAAGGTATTACAGAAACCTGATGTAGCGGGACGGATGGTGCACTGGGCGGTGGAATTGTCAGAGTTTGACATCCAGTATGAGCCCAGAGGATCCATCAAAGGGCAAGTATACGCGGATTTTGTGGCAGAACTCTCGCCCGGAGTTGAAAAAGAGGTGGAGGCGGGCTCACAGTGGTTGCTCTCGGTTGACGACTCCTCCAACTAGCAAGGAAGTGGCGCGGGAATAGTCTTGGAGGGACCCAATGGTGTACTGATTGAGCAGGCCCTCGCTTCGCCTTTAAGGCAAGTAACAATCAGGCTGAATACGAAGCCCTGATTGCAGGAATGCTCCTAGCTAAAGAAATAGGCGCGCAGAACCTCTTGGTAAAAAGCGATTCCCAACTGATTACAGGGCAAGTGTTGGGTGAATTCCAGGCGAAAGACCCACAGATGGCGGCGTATCTGAAATACGTCCAACTATTGAAGGGAGCATTTGGCACTCTTGAGCTAGTACATGTCCCAAGGGAGCAGAATGCCAGAGCTGACCTGCTTGCCAAGCTGGCCAGCTCAGGCAAGGGTGGTAGACAGAGGACAGTGATCCAAGAAACGCTCAAAGCTCCGCGTAAATTCGTGGAGGATAACAGGGTGGATGTCCTCCATGTTTGTACAGCGAAAGGGAGGCCAAGGAGTCATCGTTCTCTGACTCAAGATACATTGAAGTCGCCCCGTATAAACACATACGCGGACGCGCCCGAAGAAAGAAGGCAGACGCAGATATGTGCCTTAGCCGAAGGAGACACCTGGATGACGCCATACAGACGATACCTGGAGGATGGGCTCTCCCAGCGGAGCCTGAAGAGGGTAAGAAGGTTAAGAGCGCCAGATACACCCAGGTGGACGGGGTATTATTCAGACACAGATTCACTCACCCTATCTTAACGTGCGTCAGTGGCGACGAGTGTACCAGAATAATGGCGGAGCTCCACGAAGGCATTTGCGGGAGCCACGTAGGGGGAAGGTCCTTAGCCTCTAAGGTGGTACGCGCAGGTTTTTATTGGCCAACAGTAAAGGAAGATTGCGTGCAACACGCCCAGCGTTGTAAGCAATGTCAAAAACACGCCGACTGGCACAAGGCGCCGCCAGAAGAGCGTGGGGGATTGACATCCTAGGTCCGTTCCCACTGGCGATAATTGGGGACCGTGTGATCGTGCCGCGTGTCAAGGGATTAAGCGCTCAAGGGGAGCGCAAGGGACTTTAGAGGATGGCCGTGTGATGAGCCACGTGGCACGCGATTGAGCATGGCCCCAAAAGGTGTTACTTTCCCCGCTTCAGAGGATGTCCAATCAGCCATTAAGGGCACCCCCATGGTTCCGAGAATGTCACGTCAATAGTTCGAGAAGTGTTAAGTCAGCAAAGAATGACACGTCACCAGGGTGACACGTGGGTGGCGTGGGCGAGACCTTAGTCTTTACGCTGAAGACAAGTCTTCGGCTTAAGACTGGGGGGCTTGTGTACCGTCCCATATCCAGGCGTTGACAAAGTCAAAGTCAACGTTGGGGGCCAAAGTCAACATAAGGCGTCGCCTAGGTGAAGAGACGCCAAGTGCCAGCGTTGCCAAGAGGAAGCATCGCCAAGGTAAGGTGTCGCCCAGGTGAAGGCGTCGCCCAACTAGGGCGTCGCCAAGGTCAAATTTCATAAAGGCAAGGCAATCACAGTGTGGTTCCCCGATACCCATGGGTAGGAAAGACCATGGAGGGAGCGACGCCGTGGGAAGGCCTCAAATCCCGATAATCAGGGGTAGTAATAAAGAGAAGAGAAAGGTGGCTTCAAGGCCATAGTAATAGCGCCAGTGTAGAGCAACCTGACTCGTGAAGTGCCCCTGCCGCCCAGAGACGCCCTTGGGAAAGATACGACTCATGAGGAGGGTCACGCCCAGGGTAGCCAGGTGCGGGGTACGAGAGGAAGGTAGATATGCTCTCGTAGTGAGTGACTAGATCTTGGGGGCATGAGTTGGCACCCAAATAGTCACCCCTAGCGTAGACGCACTCCCAGGTAGGAGGACCCACACGAGGAGATACCCTCAGATGGGGTCACGACGTTGTGAGGCCCTCCACGTGTACAGCAGCCAGGTCAGATTAAAAACGCCATTTTGTCAGGTACAAGGTAAATAAGGTTGTTTAATACAGTTTCCGCGTCGAGCGTTTAAGGTACTATAAATGCTCCCAAGCGGTTTAAACGTCTTAAATGCGCTACGTTTTATAATTAAATGCGCTTTAAGGTGCTTTGAATGCGGGAGTAGTTGAAATAGCGCCTTGAATGTTGGAAACGGGGTTCGAACTTTTGGCAAATTTTTCAGAAACACTCTAGTTGCTTGCTCGAGCCTTGAGGTTACGCACAAGGGACTAGGGAAAGATCTTTGCCAGAACAAGAAAATAGACACTAGACATAGTTCCCTTTTACCACCTTCAGAGTTGATGTGATTCCACTAGTACAATTGGAATGATTCTTGACATTCTTAGGAATCATCTTGAGTTGGTTAAGAGCTAGGCACTTTCTCATAGAAATGGATCAAGGTTCTATGAACAAGAACTCACCAAAACTAGTGCCAAAACAGAAACTCATATAGAAAATCCAATTATTGTCAAATTGAACCGAACAAAAAGGCACAAAAGCTAAGCAAACTGAATTTGAATGCTGGAAATTTAATTGAACCGAACAAAAAGCTGGAAAATGAAGAAGAAAGATGAAGAACAGCAAAGCATGATGAAAGAACCGAAGCAACACAAATAAGCTGAAATTGCCGAACCAAAATCAACAAGGAAACAAGCTAAGACAAGGAAATAACAAAAGAAGAAAGGAAGGAGAAGAGAGTGCTCATGAAGATGGAAGAATGGTTGGATGATCACGCCACTAGAAGGATGGTTGCTCCTAGATGAGGGTGCTGCCGCCACTTGAGGACACCATGGATCCTTCAAGATGAGACTAGAGAAGAAGGCTCAAAAGCTCTCAAATGATCACTCAAAATTTGAGTATAGTTTATTTTCTCTCAAATTCAAATATGAAATTTACAAAGAGAGCACCTCTATTTATAGCCTAAGGTGCTGAAAATGCAAGCTAAACAATTCAAATTTCCCCCCTAAAACAATCTAGAACCGGCGCCTATTTACAAGCCATGAGGAAGGTGCGACCTCTTCCTTCACTTTGGCACCTCCTATTCTACTCCTACACCTATCTACTAATACACCCCCCTTCCTAAAGTTCCTAACTAAAACCTAAAAGATGCTATAAGAAAAGAGGTTTCTAATGTTTCCCTCTAAGCACCTTCAACCAAAGAAATTACTAAAAGAGAAAATAAATGTCCCCTAGCTCCTAAAGCTGTGAACATGCTTCTTGTAAGCCTTTGAGGTGGGCTTTGACCTCCATGGGCATCCTCCATTTGTGCCTCTACCTCTTCTTGATCTTGTTGATTGGCCTCCATGTCCTCTTGAGCTTGATCTCCATCATACTCCCCGAGTTGGAGAGAATTCGACCACGAATTCTGGAGACCTACAGAAAAAGGAGTTAGATCGCTGACATTAAAAGTATGACTACCTAAGAATGTATCAGGCATATCTAACTCATAAGCATTGTCATTAATCCTCTTGAGGATTTGGAAAGGTCCATCCCCTCGAGGCATTAGTTTGGACTTCCTTTGAGTAGGAAAGCGATCCTTCCTCAAGTGAAGCCAAACCCAATCGCCCTCATCAAACAACAATGCTTTTCTCCTCTTATTGGCAAGTTCAGCATACTTGCCAACCTTCTTCTCAATTCTCTTCTTGATGTCTTTATGCAAAGTTTTCACAAAAGAAGCCTTTTCATCCCCATCTTTGCACAAGACATCTCCAAGAAGGGGAATAGGAAGAAGATCAAGAGGTGTTAGGGGATTAAACCCATAGACCACCTCAAAAGGAGAATGTGAGGTGGTAGAATTTACTCCACGATTATATGCAAACTCAACATGGGGTAGTAAATTCTCCCACACTCTAGGATTCCCCAAAATAAAACATCTCAATAGTTGTCCCAAAGTTCTATTCACCACCTCGGTTTGACCATCAGTTTGTGGGTGGCAAGTGGTAGAAAATAAAAGCTTAGTCCCAAGCTTGCCCCATAAGGTCTTCCAAAATTGACTTAAGAACTTGGGATCTCTATCGGACACTATAGACCTAGGAATCCCATGTAGGTGAACCACTTCTTGGAAGAAGAGGTTTGCAATGTGGCATGCATCACCCACTTTGTGGCAAGGAATAAAGTGAGCCATCTTTGAAAAACGATCCACTACCACAAAAATGGAGTCCTTTCCCTTTGATGTCTTGGGTAAGCCTAAGAAGAAATCCATAGATATATCAACCCAAGGCATTGAAGGGATAGGAAGAGGAGTATATAGACCATGGGGATGCATTTTAGACTTAGCTTTGCGGCAAGCTATGCATTTATCACACAAACTATGAACATGTTTATGCATATGAGGCCAAAAGAAATGTTCATGCAACACATCCAAAGTTTTAGCAACCCCAAAATGTCCCATTAAACCCCCCTCATGAGCTTCTCTAACAAGAGATAATCTAATAGAGCATTGAGGAACACAAAGACGTTTTCCTTTAAAAAGAAAGCCATCTTGAATAAAAAAGTCTTTGTGTCCTCCCTTAAGACACTCTTGATAGATCAGAGAAAAATCAAGGTCATCATGATAAAGTTCCTTAATGTGATCAAAACCAAGATATTGAGAGGTTAAAAGATTTAGCAAAGTGTATCTTCTAGAAAGAGCATCCACCACAATATTTACTTTGCCTTGCTTGTTGTACCGTCCCATATCCGGGCGTTGACTAAGTCAAGGTCAAAGTCAACACCAGGAGTCAAAGTCAACACAAGGCGCCTGCCTAGGCGAAGAGACGCCAAGTTCCAGCGTCGTCAAGAAGAGGCGTCGCCTAGGTGAAGGCGTCGCCCAACCAGGGCGTCGCCAGATCAAACACTACTAAAGCAAGGCAATCACAGTGTGGTTCCCCGATACCCATGGGTAGGAAAGACCATGGAGGGAGCGACGCCGTGGGAAGGCCTCAGGTCCCGATGATCCGGGAGAGTGATAAAGAGAAGAGAAAGGTGGCTTTAAGGCCATAGTAACAACACCAGTGTAGGGCAGCCTGACTCGTGAAGTACCCCTGCCGCCCCAGAGACGCCTTGGGACAGATACGACTCAAGAGGAAGGTCACGTCCAGGGTAGCCGGGTGAAGGGTACGAGAGGAAGTCAGATACGCTCTCAAAGTGAGTGACTAGATGATTGGGGGCATGAGTTGGCACCCAAAAAGTCACCCCTTGCGCAGTAGCAATCCCAGGCAGGAGGACTCACACGTAGAGACGTCCCCAGATGGGCAGAAACGCCCCCAGATGGGGTCATGGCGTCGTGAGGCCCTCCACGTGTACGACAGCCAGGTCAGAATAGAAACACCCTTTAGTCAGGTACCAGGTAATTAAAGTCATTCAATACAGTTTCCGTTTCGAGCGTTCAGGTACTGTAATAGCTCCCAAGCGTTTCAACGTCTTAAATGCGCTACGTTTTCTAATTAGACGCCTTAATTGAGCGCGTTACGTTTGTGATTAAAAGCGCTTTAAATGCTGGGGTAGTTTAAATAGCGCTGAGAATGTTGGGAACGAGGTGGAACAGGAACGCATGCAGGCAGATCTCGAAGATGGAACAGGAACGCATGCAGGCAGATCTCGAAGCCTCGCATGAGAGGAATGAAGAGCTCCGCCGTGTAAACAAGGAGTTGCGCCGGGGTCTGAGAAATAATCGGGGGCAACGTGAACATGGCGAGATGGAGAACCACTCCCCGCCAAGGGAGTTTTCCACTCGCAGGAGATTCTAGATGCAGTGATCCCGAACACGTTCGCGGGGCCCTAGGTGATCTTCACCGGGATGGAGGACCCTGAGACGCACCTCGCTGCATTTCACACACAGATGGTCCTGGTAGGCGGTTTTGACGTTGCCAAGTGCAAGCTCTTTGTGAGCACCTTGATTGGGATGGCTATGGACTGGTTCATCAGCCTCCCGGATGGTCATATCACATCTTTCCGACAACTGTCACGATTGTTCAGGGAGCAATACCTAGCAAACAAAGCCCCGCCGCCGGTCTCTTACGATTTGTTTGATGTGAAACAGTATCAAGGGGAGACCCTCAAGGAATACATCAACCGCTTCGGGGCTCAGGTGGTCAAGGTTGGTACGACTGAGGAACCTATGATTGTGTACGCGTTCATGAAAGGCGTATGCCCCGGTCCTTTCGGAGAATCCATCATTCGCAACCGCCCTAGGACTTTTGCAGAACTACGGCGTCGTGCGGTAGAGCATATCGCTTCTGAGGGAGAGGTGTGCGTGAAGCGCACCAGCGTCGTACCCTCACTCCCGAGGGGACCGACGCGAGCTCAACCCGCCAGGGTCAATGAGACCACGACGGGAAGGACGAAGCCCGAGGGGAGACGCCCCTACGAGGCCAGAAAGTCCCAGCCCCGGGGTTCAGCAGGAGGCGATCGCCCGGCCAGAGAAAGAACAAGGCCGGCAAGATACAATTTTATGGTGGAATTGAAGGACCTGATCGCCGTGCCCAATATAGCTGAGAGATTGAGGCGACCAGCGAAGTTCAATAAGGTGTTGGGGCCTCGGAAAGACTCTTGGTGCGAGTTCCACGAGGCTTTCGGTCACCACATTGATAACTGCCTTTCGTTGGGATACCAGCTGGATGAGCTGGTGAGAACCGGGTTTTTGAAGGATTATGTCGCGGAGTCCCCAACGACCGCCACTTTGCCACCGCCAGCGGAAGAACAAGCACACGAGACGCCGGTTCTCGGCGAGGTCCATACCATAGCTGGAGGATTTTCCGGCGGAGGTCCCACCGCCTCCCAGCAGAAGAAATACGCGAGGGGGGTTAACTCGATCGAAGAAAGACTCTCGGGTGCGCCGTGGGAGTCGGACATCGTATTCACGAGAGGGGATCTCAGAGACGTGGTGCCGCACGACAATGACCCCGTGGTCATCTCAGTTGTCACGGCGGGAAGAAAGGTACACAGAGTACTTGTCGACCAGGGGAGTTCAGCAGAGGTCATGTTCTGGTCGACATTCAATAAGTTGCGATTATCCCCCGACCTACTGAGGCTCTACACAGTAATAGATTAGAGCATAACTTAAAACATCAAGCGCAGAGAATGTCGCGTCAAATGTTCAGAGAGTGTCAAGTCAAACTGAACAAAGGAATGTCACGTCAGCAAGAAATGCCACGTGGATAATGGGGCGAGGCCTTAGTCTTTTCGCTTAAACAAGTGTCAGCTCAAGACTAGGGGGCTTGTGTACCGTCCCGTCCCCGGACGTTGACCAAAGGTCAGAGTCAACGCATGGTGGGGGCCCCTCAAGGGACCCAAGGAAGAGAAGTCAACAGGTTGACCGCTCGAGTCATTGCCTCGCTGAGGCGTCGCCCAAGAGAGGCGTCGCCCAGGAGGGGCATCGCCCAAGAGGGGCATCGCCCAAGAGAGGCATCGCCTAAAAAAGACATCGCCTAAAGAGAGACATCGCCGAGTAAAGACATCGCCCGAGAGGCTTCGAGCCTCGACCATACAGAACAGTAGTAAGGAGAAGAGAAAGGTGGCTTCAAGGCCATAAGTCTAGCACCAGAAGGGGATATCCTGACTCGTGAAGTACCCATGCCACCGCTGGGAGACCGTGGAACAGATACGGCCCATGAGAGGGCCATAACCAGGGGAGAACCACAGGCATGGTACGAGGGAAAGGTAGATCCACCCCCAGGGCAAGTAACTAGTGATTGGGGCGCATGAGTTGGCACCCAGAAAGTCAACCCACATGCCAGAAGCACTTCGCAGGAAAGAGGGCTCACACGATGGAATAACCCTAAGTTGGGTTGCGGCGCTGTGGGACCCTCTGCATAGAATAACGATCAAGTCAGAAGGGCACGTGGCAAGGCACATGTGCTCATTAAAGGTTTCAGTGAAAGTTTGCCAAGGTACGCGTTAATTCAGTTAAGATTCGAATGTTCCAAGGAATATTTTTATACGCTTTCAATGCGCTTTAACGCAGTTTAAAGATGATAGGTGTATAAAAAGGGACCTTGGGAGCATTTGAAAGGGATCAAAATTTTAACCTAATACACACAGATACACAGAGCAAACCCCAGTTGTCGTCGCGACACACTCATAGTGAGCACAAGGCAATTAGGGCAACACAATTCTAGTTACACAGTTTCAGTCATTCAGTACAGCTTTTTTCGACCACCTCTCAAGGGTGTGTCCCCTTTTGATGTTTCTCGCTAGCTGACTTGATCGTCGGAGTGCAAACGGCCGCGAGGGCGCCCCTTTGTTCACTTCTTTCAGGTACTCATAGACGGAGCAAGACAAAGGTGCCCTAGCTCGCAGGACAAGCCACGCGCAAAGGCGATCCCGGTCAACCGGCGGGAACAGTAGTTTATATGTTGTAATCCACCCTTTGATTAAATCTAAAGCATTAGCATTCTCAATCTTTGTGAAAGTAAAATGTTTTCAAAGTAAGTTAAAACAATCGATTGTTTTGTCGAAACAACCGATTGTTTATACTTAGGTGTTTTGAGAAAAAGATTGAAAACTGTTTTGAATGGTTGAACTGTTAAAGTACACAACAAACCGATTGATTCGAGGAAACAATTGATTGTTTGTTTTGGGACCATAACAGAAAAACTGTTTTCTCTTTGACTGAGCTTTAAATGTTTTAACTGCTTACGCTCCAGTCATTAAATGCTTTGACCAATCTTTTAATGTAATTGTTTCGGCCAGTTGACCTGGGACGTCTTTGTGCGCAACCTCACCCGTCAGCTAGGGTCTCCTTCCCACTGGTTACCTGTGGATTCCTGCAAAGAAGGAAAAAAGGGCGCCCTAGCGACCGTTTGCACTCCGACACTCAAGTCAGCTAGCAAGAAACACCAAAACTCTACACCTCCGCTCAAGTGTCTAGTGTCTATTTTCTTGTTCTGGCAAACAACCTCTGTCCCTAGTCCCTTGTGCGTAGCCTCAACTCGAGCAAGCAACTAGAGTGTGTTCTAGGAAAGTCTGCCAAAAGTCTGAACGTCGTTTCCAACATTCAAGGCGCTATTTAAACTACTCTAGCATTTAAAGCGTCTTAAAGCGCATTTAATTATAAAACGTTCAGCGCCTTTAAGACGTTTAAACAGCTTGGGAGCATTTATAGTACCTTAAACGCTCGAAACGTAAACTTTGACTTTAATAACTTTAATTACCTTGTACCTGACACATTGATGTTTCTGTTTTGACTTGGTTGCTATACACGTGGAGGGCCTCACAGCACCGTGACCCCATCTGGGGGTATTTCCTCGTGTGAGTCCTCCTACCTGGGAGTGCATCTGCGCAAGGGGTGACTTTTTGGGTGCCAACTCATGCCCCCAAACATCTAGTCACTCACTTTGAGAGCGTATCTACCTTCCTCTCGTACCCTGGGCGTGACCCTCCTCATGAGTCGTATCTACCCCAAGGGCGTCTCTGGGGCGGCATGGGCGCTTCACGAGTCAGGTTGCTCTACAGTGGCGCTATTACTATGGCCTTGAAGCCACCTTTCTCTTCTTTTCATTGTTGCCCCGGGTTATCGGGGTTTGAGGTCTTCCCACGGCGTTGCTCCCTCCACGGTCTTTCCTACCCATGGGTATAGGGGAGCAACACTGTGATTGCCTTGCTTTTGTGACATTTGACCTTGGCGACGCCCTAGCTGGGCGATGCCTACTAGGCGACGCCTTACCTTGGCGACGCTTCCTCTCGGCGACGCCCCACCTCGTCGATGCTTGTACTTGGCGTCTCCTCACCTAGGCGACGCCTTATGTTGACTTTGACCCCAACGTTGACTTTGACCTTGACTTTGTCAACGCCCGGATACGGGACGGTACACAAGCCCCCCAGTCTTAAGCTGAAGACTTGTCTTCAGTGAAAAGACTAAGGTCTCTCGCCCACGCCATCCACGTGTCACCCTGGTGACGTGTCATTCTTTGCTGACGTGACACTCCTCGAACTATTGACGTGACATTCTCTGAACCATTGGGTTGCCCTTAATGGCTGATTGGACATCCTCTGAAACGGGGAAAGCAACACCTTTTAGGGCCACGCTTAATCGCTTGCCACGTGGCTCATCACGCGGTCAGCCCCAATAGTCTCTTGCGCTCCCAGTGAGCGCCTAATCTTGCGACATGTGGCATCATCGCACGGTCACCATCTGTTGCCCCTCGCGCTCCTCGTAACGTTTAAGTTACCCAAACTCCGCGCTCAAAACCACTGTTTCATCCACTAGCTCTGCCTTCTCGCACTATTCATCTTCTTCGAATTTTCTCTCTCGCAATCTCTGCCTTTTCGTGCTTCCGCTCATCACACCCTTCGACCCTTAAAGGTACGGTTTTTCCTACCCTTGTTGACTCTCTTTACTGCATGACTATGATGTATGGATGAACTGCCTGGGATTGTCCATCTGCTTGTCTTTTGATGCCGTTCTTGTGCTTCTTTGTTTCTCTCGTTCCTCTTTCTCTCGCGTGGGTAGGGTTTGCCTAGGGTTTCTCCTTTTTCCCCCCTTTTCTTCTTCAAACCCCTTTTCGCTGAACCCTTTCTTTTCTCTTTACTTTTCAGCTCTTGTGTCAATGGCGAAAACCAAGACCACCACGCCTCCTCCGCTCCCTAGGTCTCACTATAAAGAGGAGTATGACTGGGCCTCCGACGATCTCCTCGACGAGTGCTCCACCTTAAACTCCGTTAACGACGTGGAGGCCCACAGGGGGGACCCCGCGCTCTACAACTTCAACGCATTCCACAAAACTCATGACTCCCACGTCTTGGTATGTCGTGTGAAACCCGGGGTACCCGTTTGTGTGGACTCGAGGGCCACCGAGGGAAGTCCCTTCTTCTTCCTCTACCAAATGGTATTCAAAAGGGTGGGCCTGCGTCTCCCTTTCACTTCCTTCGAGCGGGAGCTGCTCACCGAAATCAACACCGCCCTTGCCCAGCTCCACCCCAACAGCTGGGCCTTCGTGAGGGGTTTTCAAATTCTTTGCGGGTATTTGGGCATTCCCTCCTCCGTGGATGTCTTTCTTCATTTTTTTGAGGTGAACAAACAAGGTAAAAGCCTGTGGATGAGTTTTTCTGGCGTCGCCGGGCGCATCATCCTCACGCTCTTCCAAAATTCATTCAAAGGCTGGAAAGGGAAGTTCTTCAAAGTGCGTGTGACCAAATACGATCCTACTGCACTGGAAGGCTTTCCCCTATACTGGACGGACAAACCCATAATGATCAAGGCCCTGGCTTTGGATCAACTCGCCCCTGCTGATCGGGACGTGTGTAAAGCCTTGGCTGAGCTCGGGGTGGTCTTTGATACCGCCAAGCTCATTGCCAACGAATTCAACGCCCATGGACTCTCCACTTACTTTGGTACCTGTTCTTGATTTATTGCACTGTATGGGCTGTCGTGGTTATATGAACTCACTTGCATCGCTTGAACCCCTGTGAATATCTGCACGTGTTTGGCTATAAGTACTCCCATTCTGCTTTATCTAAATTGGTCTTTGCTCTGTTACTCTCACTGCTGCAGGTTCAATAATGACTTCTTCGAGGCGACTCGCACTAGCCAAATTCCTGAAGAAGGCAAAATCCACCAAAGGAGGTGGAGACGTCGTCGCCCCCGACGTGCCAACCGTCGCTTCCCTGCCGACTCCTCCTCCGTCTGTCTCTCCTCCTCCCATTGCCGCGGTTCCATTGGCCATGGCATCGACTCCTGCCCCAGCACGCCCCAATAAAGGAAAAATGGTGTTGGTGATAGATTCCGACAGTGAAGACTCGGGCGTCGCCTTGGTTTCCAATAAGAGGAGGGCCGCGGGCGTTCCTGCCTTGACTGCCGCATCTCCCGGTGGCGGGAGTTCTCTCAGGGACGATCCTCCAAGCGCCACATCGCCTCCGCCTCAAACAGTCCAAGAAGAACAAGAGGAGGGGGCTGATTCGATTCCCCCGCCGCTACCGCTTCGTGAAGCGGCTATGGCCTCGGACTCTGCCCCTCCTGCATCAGTTCCTGCTTCAACTTCCCGCGGGCCACGGATTCCCCGCCCCATTCACCGGGAGTTGACGCAGGGTTTTACTGAAGGAATGTCGACAACGGATCCTCGCAAGGGGGGAGGCATGCCTTATTATATGGGGGCGTTCCTGGCGGTGGCACTTAAGTGGTGCACCCAGGCCCGAAGCGCTGTCAAGGGGAGGGAGGCTCTCCGCAAACTGAGGCAAGAGGTAGGAGCGCTGAAGGAGGAGAGGCAAAACTAGGGGCTTAAGGAGGAAGCTTCCCAAGCTTCGCTGAAACTGGCCCACGAGGGTAGGAAGGGGACCGAGGCGTACGCGCGCGAACTTGAACAGGCGCATGTCGACCAGCTAGCCCAGCTCACTTCCTACCAAATCCAAAGCATTGACCTCCAAGAGGCGGCTCTTGCCTCCGAAATGCAGCGGAGAAAACTCGAAGAACTGGACGCTGCTTGGAGGCAGAAGTTAGGTGAGAGAGAAGATGCCTTGGCGGTGAAGGTTGAAGCCTCGGGCCTTCTCCAAGCCGAAGCCAACAAGCTCCGGGTGGAGAAGGAGTTCTTGGAGAAACAGTTGATGTCCAAGGACTCTAGGATTGCCGACCTAGAGGGGGAGGTCCAAGAACTAACTGGGAGATGGCGGGCGCGTTTGACGAGGGCTTCCAAGAGGCTTTGACTCAGGCGTCTTGCGAGAACCCTGGCATCAACATTTCAAACTGCGATTCCACACACCATGTCGTCGACGGAAAGGTCGTGCCTCTTGAATTGGATGACTGAACCGCCGACTCTCACCTGCCACCTTTACCTTTCGCACTTTATATTTGTTTTTTCCGATCTCTGATAAACTTGTAAATCCTTTGAACTATTTGCACCTTTGTCAGAACTATGGGTTTTGCATGACAATTTTGTACTTCTGAGGTATCGAGTTCTGTTTGTATGATATTTTTACCTTCGTTCTTCACTTTTATGTACTTCAATTGCTTTGCCTGTACTTTTACCCGTTTCTTTCGCTGTGTTGGGCGATCCTGTACATCCGGCGCCTCACTTCGAACGTGTAGCTCAGAACCTGTTCCGCCTTCGTATCTATGAGGCCTCTGCCTCGTGAAGGCGATGGCAGCTCCGCCATTGCTGCAACGCAAAAGCTGAGACCTACTCTGGGTCTTGGACACTTTGGACAAGGTCGCGCTTCGGTGCCCACACCCACGGAGAGGCCTGTCTGTCAGCGTTGTATAGTCCCTGGGTGTTTTAAGCACCAAGGCGATCTGTCCCTTGATTCTTGGTGCCTGGCGCCCACGCCTAAGGAGGGGAAATGAATATAATATATATATATATATTATTAATAATATGAATATAATATTAACAATATTATAAATATTATTAATAATATGAATAATGTTAATAATATGAATATAATATTAAAAATATGAATATTGAATATAATATTAATAATATGAATATAATTTATATTATTATTATTAAAAATTGTATAAATTATATTAATAATAATTGATCCTGCCGACAACTAGAACGTGGAGGAATCGCTTTGTAGCACTCTCTGCCCCGTCTACGCGACTGTGTTATCTGCAAAATCACCCTCAGAACCTTCTCTCGGATCTCCAAACGTGACCTGCAAAACACACAGACGGCGCCTCTAGCAGCCGTTTGCACTCCGACGATCAAGTTAGATCACAGAACCACCAAATGAGAAAACCTAGTAGTGTGTGTGAAACTTCTTGCTCTCTCTGTTCTATCCCCTTTTTACTCTCACCCTGATTCTGTTTTATGCCACTCCCTGTATCTGGGCCTAACAGAATTCTGTTATGCTTTCTGGCATGTGTCAGAACCCTGTTATGCTTTTCTGCGACAACGTACCTCCAGAATCAGTAGAGTGTGAGTGTCTGTGCGTGTCTGCGCGTCTCTGCGCTTGGCTGCGCTTGTTTGTACCTTGAGTGGTACGGAGTGCACCTTTATCTGGACCGCGCCCTTCTCAGATGATGACACGTGGAGGTATGCAACTCACATATAACCATACACGTGTCACTACTTGAAGGGCTCTAGCGCTTCTCTTTGTGTGCCTAAGTTATTCCCTTGCGGAGTAACTTAGGATATTTCTTCCACCTGGGTAAATCGCATACTCTCAGGAGAACGCCGGGTGTGGCTGGTCAGGGCACACTCACCAAGCGTTGCTCTCTGCGTAACGGCTTACCCTTCACGGTGTCGCGCACGTAATGGGTTGAGGGAATCACCAATCACTGACCGGTTTACTAGCTCCCTCAGGCCACTCTCGTGCACGATTCCCTGAGATGTGCTCATGCGAGGTCCATGCGTAACGCTCTCGCTGGGAACCTCAGTCCCAGTTTAACTGCGTCTAACACGGGACCCCGATGACCATGCACCCGATGACTGATCGGTGCCCTGTTGCTTCTCGCGTTCTGCCCCCAGGCGTTCATCTGGGAACTGGTCTGTTGGTGGCCACTTGGTTACTGACCACCGATCACCGTTCTGGGTGGTCTGTCCCCTGACTTCGCTGCCGCCTGATCTGTCGGTGGTCACTTGGTTACTGACAACCGATCACGTTCACCCCGATCTATCTGTTACCTGGTCCACGTGTCACCCTGCGAGTGGTCCACGTGGTTCTCTACTGCTGACGTCATCGACTACCGATGACCGATCGGATCAATAATATGTATAAATTATATTAATAATAATAAGTTTAAATTATATTAATAATAATAAGTTTAAATTATATTAATAATAATATATATAAATTATATTAATAATAATATGTATAAATTATATTAATAATAATTGTTCCGGCCGCTTGACCTGGGACGTCTTTGTGCACGACCTCAACCGTTAGCTAGGGACTCCTTCCCACTGGTTACCTGTGGATTCCTGCAAAAGAGGACAAAAGGGCGCCCTAGCGGCCGTTTGCACTCCGACGCTCAAGTCAGCCAGCAAGAAACACCAAAAACTATGCACCTCCGTATCGGAGCACCGTGAAGGGTACTCTGAAGGTGGTTAAAATCAACTGTGTCTAGTGTATATTTTTTCGTTCTGGCAAAGATCTTTCTCTAGTCCCTTGTGCGTAGCCTCAAGACTCGAGCAAGCAACTAGAGTGTATTATGGGAAAATTTGCCAAAAGTTCGAACCCCGTTCCCAACATTCGAGGCGCTATTTAAACTACCCTAGCATTTAAAGCGTCTTAAAGCACATTGAATTCAGCGCATTTAAGACGTTTAAACCGCTTTGGAGCATTTATAGTACCTTAAACGCTCGAAACGGAAGCTGTATTAAATAACCTTAATTACCTTGTACCTGACAAAATGGCGTTTCTATTCTAACTTGGCTGCTATACACGTGGAGGGCCTCACAGCGCCATGACCCTATCTGGAGCGTTTCTTCGTGTGAGTCCTCCTGCTTGGGAGTGCAACTGCGCAAGGGGTGACTTTTTGGGTGCCAACTCATGCCCCCAAGCATCTAGTCACTCACTTTGAGAGCGTATCTGCCTTCCTCTCGTACCCTGCGCCTGGCTACCCTAGGCGTGACCATCCTCCCGGGTCGTATCTGTTGAAGCTGGAGGAAGCTTCTTCCCTACCAAGGCTTGATGTGTGTTTGATGAAGAAAATGGCTTGAGTGCTTTGAAGATTGTAATAGGTTTTTAGATTCATTTGTAATTAGGCTTGTAAGTGTGTATGATTGCCTTTTGTTGTATAACCTATCCTAGATGCCTAACCAAGTCTAGGTCAAGCACATGATGTGGTTAAATGGTTTTTGAAAAGCTTTTTAAAATGTTTTTAACAGTTTTAAAACAGTACACAAATAAATCTGTTTTATGGAGAAAGAATCTGTTTATTTCTTCTCTGTTAAAAGGCTTTTCTAAATTTCTGTTAGGGCACCAAGGGAAAGCTGATGGAGATCAAGCCCAAGAGAACATGGAGGCCACTCATCAAGCTCAAGAAGAGGTGGAGGCACAAATGGAGGATGCCCATGGAGGTCAAAGTCCACCTCAAAGGATTACAAGAAGCATGTTCAAAGCCTTGGGAGCAAGAGGACATTTATTTTCTCTTTTTGTAGTGTCTTTAGTTGAAGGTGCTTAGAGGGAAACCTTAGAAACCTCTTTTGTTATAGCATCTTTTAGGTTTTAAATAGGACCTTTAGGGGGGTGTATTAGTAGATAGGTGTAGGTGTAGTTTTTGGGAGGTGTCATAGTAGAAAAAGGTCACACCTCCCATGTGACTTGTTTTTGGTGGGAATTTCAAATGAGTTTATTTGAAATTTCCCACCTATTTTTCAGCACCTTAGGCTATAAATAGAGGTGCTTTCTTTGTAAAATTCAGATTTGAATTTTATCTAAAGAAACTATACTCAAAATTGGAGTGAGCATTTGGAGAGCTTTGAGCTTCTTCTCTAGTCTTATCTTGAAGGACCATGGTTTCCTCAAGTGGCGGCTTCCACACTCATCTAGGAGCATCCATTCTTCTAGTGGCGTGATCATCCAACCATTCCTCCATCTTCATGAGCATTCTCTTCTCCTTCCTTTCTTCTTCTTCAATTTGTTCTTATTGCCTTGAGTTTTGAGTTGTTTTTGTTTCGGTTCCTTTAATTTTCCAGCACCTATTTTCTGTTTAGTTTTTAAATTTTGTTCGGTTCTTTTGTTTTGAAGTTCAATTCTGTTCGGTTTGTTCTTTTCCTTCTCCTTTGTTGATTCAATTTGACAATATTTGGTTCATCCAAATGAGTTTGGGATTTGGTACTTGTTTTGGTGAGTTCTTGATCTTAGAACTATGATCCAACTTCTAAGAAAGTGCCTCTACATTTTCCAGCTCAAGGTGATTCCTCAAAGTGTCAAGAATCTTGTTCTATGTGGCTATTGGAATCACATCATGTGGTATCATGAGTCTTAGGTTCTTCTTGTTTAATTGTTGAGTTGTGTGCACTTTATTTCAAGAGCTCTTTTAATTTCTTGCAATTTAAGTTTCTGTTTTAGAATTTTAATTGAGTTTTCTTGCTGTTTTTCTTTTGCTCCAAGTGTTTGAGGAAAGGTTTATGGCACTCATAATTCTTATGAGTATGGTTGCTCTTTTGGAATGGCATTATCCTTCCTAGAGTTTACCTTAAGCTTCCTTTCATTTGTTACAATTTGTGTTGTGTCTTTTAATTTTTGAATCATGTCAAGTTGTGTCTTAGTCATGTTATTCCATATATGTCATTACTTCTAGTAGTACTTTTATTGTTTTGATTGTTTCTTGCTTTGGTGTCATATAATTTTCTGAATTGATGTTGATCCTTTGTGCATTTTCTTTTTAGCATTGAGTTCATACTTGTATTCTAGACCTATACAAGTTCCAATACATCATTTTCTATTATGTCTTTGCTAGTTCATCATCCTGTTTTTTTATTCCTATTAGGATTCCTCTGTTTCTGAAAAAAGTGCTTACTGTTTTTCCTTATTGCAATTGATTTACGTACTGTAAAATTCTGAAATTCTGGATTTGAGATATTGAAAGTGTTAGAAAAGAATAGAAAAAAGAATCATTCAAAAATATGAAGTACACAAAAAATGATAAATAAAATAAAAAAAGTGTACATTCCTGCCGAAAAAAATACGGTAATCTGGCAGTGATTTTAAAAAATTTATTTCTCTCAATTGGCTTACTGTTTTTAATTGATTCCAGTGCCATTTTTGAGTTAACATCTTGAAGTTTCTGTGGTATAAATTTCATAATCCAGTTCGCTCTACAACGTTCCAGTTAAATCAGTGAATATCAAACACAGTTTGCATTAAAAAAAAATTTCCAGTAGCTAAATTTTTTTTTGTTTTCTTCATCTACTCTAGTGCTTTTCCTTAGGTATTCTTTTGTGTGCCTACTTTTCTCATTGAGTTCTTTATTTTCTTGATTGTCTTTCATTCTTACTCTTTGAGTTTGTCTTACACATAGTTTTCCTTTTGCAATTACCTTTCCTTGCTTATACCTTTTCTTGTTTGTCTTTATTGTTTCATTGGTTTTGTGGTGGTTTGCTCTTAAGATTGGTGTGCTTGCTTTGACATATTTCATTTGAGGATTCCAAGGCCTCAAGATCAGATTGGTGCAAGAACATTATTTCTTTGAGAGTGATATCTTTTCAGCCTTAAATTCACTTCGGCAGTTTCAATTGGAAAGCTCACTGTTTTTGCTAATTTTTAACTTGTTTGCTGTTTTGTGTGTTTGCTGTTTTTTAATTACAAATGGCTGGATCTTCAAGTGATGCATCCTCCAAGCAGAATTCTCCTTCCAAAGCTTCAATTCTTGGTGAATTACATGAAGCTCAAAGAACAATTAGAAGGTTGGAAGAGAAATTGCAAAAGATGGAGGTCAAACAAACTAGACCATCTCCTTCTATCCATGATGGACATCATTCTCATAGACCATCTTCAAGAGCTTCTTCAAATGATGTTGGCCGTGAAGATGAGCATAGGAGAAGGAGACCTCCACCCCAAGTCCATGGACAAAGACATCATCACCAAGGGGAAAGAATTCACTACGGCAATGGCTTCTACCATGATGCAAAGTCCAAGCTTCCTTCGGTCAAACTACCTTGTTTTAATGGTTCTAGTGATCCAAATGTGTATTTAGATTGGGAGGCTAAGTGTGAACAAATTTTTGAGATCCATGAGATCCAAGATGAGCATAAGCTCAAGCTAGCCACCCTAGAGTTTAGTGATTATGCCATGAAATGGTGGCATGGGATTGTAAAGGACATTATCTATCACAAGGGTCCTCCCGTGGACTCTTGGAACTCTTTAAAGGATCATATGCGCGCTAGGTTTGTGCCCCCACATTTTAGGAAAGACCTCATGTTGAGACTCCAACGGTTTCAACAAGGCACGCTAAATGTGGATGAATATTATAAGGAGCTTGAGACGCTTGTGCTTAAAATTGAATTAGAAGAAAGTGAAGAAGCCATGGTTGCTAGGTTTGTGAGTGGTCTTAGGAAGGATATCCAAGACATTGTTGAGTTACAAGAGTATTCATCATTGGGCTCTTTAGTTCATCTTGCAATGAAGGTGGAAGCCCAACTTGCTAAGAAAAACTCTTTTAAAAATGCTTCCAATAATGGATACTACTCCAAGTCTTGGAGAAACAAAACTTCTTTTTCAAAACATCCTTCCAAAGATTCTTCTTTCAAACCCAAGGAATCTAAGCCATCAACATCTAGACCTAAGTCTCCCACTAGAACATCTAACACTAAATGCTTTAAATGTATGGGTTATGGTCATATTGCTGCAAATTGTCCTTCAAAACGAAGTATGTACATGCATGAGGGCATTGTAGTTAGTGAGCATGATTCGGATTCTTCAAAGCATTCATTGCATTCTCATGCATCTAGTGAGGAAGAGAGTGAATGTCCACTTGAAGGGGACTTGTTAGTTGTGAGAAGACTTCTTGGACAAGTTTCACAACCTTTTGATGAAAGTCAAAGGGAAAATATTTTCCATACAAGATGTCTTATTCAAAACAACATTTGTTCCTTGATAGTGGATGGGGGTAGTTGTGCAAATGTGGCTAGTACAAGAGTAGTAGATAAGCTTGGATTGCCTACTATCTCTCATACAAAGCCCTACAAATTACAATGGCTTAGTGAAGTAGGAGAAATAATTGTTAATAAACAAGTCCTCATCCATTTCTCCATTGGAAAATACAAAGATGAGGTATTATGTGATGTTGTGCCCATGGAAGCCACTCATGTTCTTTTGGGAAGGCCTTGGCAATTTGATAGAAAAGTTTTACATGATGGCTTTACCAACAAATTATCTTTTGAATTCCATGGTCACAAGGTTACTTTAAAATCTCTCTCTCCAAGAGAAGTCCATGAGGACCAAGTTATCATGAAGAAAAAGAGGGAGAGTGAAAAAGATAAAAAAGATAAAAAAGATAAGAGTTCTAAGCCTACACTCCTTGTGTCTAGGCGTGACATTGAAAGGGAAATAGTGGCTCATCATCCTCTTTTTTTAGCCATCCCTAGAACTCTTAGCATAGAAACACTTGTTGATAGTCCTCATTGCTTGGAAAATTTGGTAGAAGAGTTCAAAGATGTGTTTCAAGATCCTCCAAATGGCCTTCCACCTTTGAGAGGGATTGAGCACCAAATTGATTTGATACCGGGCTCTTCTTTACCAAATCGTCCCGCATATAGGACCAATCCAAGTGAAACCAAGGAAATTCGCCAACAAGTTGAGGCTTTGATTGAAAAAGGGTGGGTGCAAGATAGCATGAGTCCTTGTGCTATGCCTATCATCTTAGTGCCAAAAAAGGATGGCACATGGCGAATGTGTTCGGATTGTAGGGCCATAAATAACATAACCATTAAGTATAGGCATCCCATACCTAGATTAGATGATTTGTTGGATGAATTACATGGTTCAAAAATCTTTTCAAAGATTGATCTTAAAAGCGGCTACAATCAAATCCGTATCAAACCGGGTGATGAATGGAAGACGGCTTTTAAGACCAACTTTGGTTTATATGAGTGGTTAGTTATGCCTTTTGGTTTAACTAATGCACCAAGTACCTTCATGCGCCTCATGCATCATGTTCTTAGACCTTTCATTGGTAAGTTTGTTGTGGTTTACTTTGATGACATTCTCATTTATAGCTTATCTTTGAATGACCATAGGTTGCATGTTAGGCAAGTTTTGGAAACCCTTAGGAAGGAACATTTGTATGCTAACCTTGCTAAATGTATGTTTGCTCTTGATCATATAGAATTCCTAGGGTTTGTTGTGAGTTGTAAAGGGGTCCATGTGGACAAAACCAAGGTGGTGGCCATTCAAAAGTGGCCTACACCGAAATCTTTGAATGAGGTCCGAAGTTTTCATGGGCTTGCTTCTTTCTATAGAAGATTTGTCCCAAACTTTGGTACCATTGCCGCACCACTCAATGACATAGTGAAAAAGGATGTGGTCTTTCATTGGGGAGAAGCACAACAAAATGCTTTTGATACTTTGAAAGAAAAATTGACTAATGCTCCCATCTTGGCCCTTCCTAATTTCACTAAGACATTTGAGATTGAGTGTGATGCTTCAAGCATAGGTATTGGGGCTGTTCTCCTTCAAGAGGGCCACCCCATAGCCTATTTTAGTGAGAAATTGAAGGGAAGTCATCTCAACTATTCCACCTATGATAAGGAATTATATGCACTTGTTAGGGCTTTGTTTACTTGGCAACACTATCTTTTTCCCAAAGAGTTTGTGATACATAGTGATCATGAATCTCTTAAATATTTGAAAAGCCAAAACAAACTTAACAAGAGGCATGCTAAGTGGGTGGAATTCATTGAGCAATTTCCTTATGTGATCAAACACAAGCAAGGCAAAATAAATATTGTGGCGGATGCTCTTTCTAGAAGATACACCTTGCTAAATCTTTTAACCTCTCAATATCTTGGTTTTGATCACATTAAGGAACTTTATCATGATGACCTTGATTTTTCTCTCCTCTATCAAGAGTGTCTTAAGGGAGGACACAAAGATTTTTTTATTCAAGATGGCTTTCTTTTTAAAGGAAAACGTCTTTGTGTTCCCCAATGCTCTATTAGATTATCTCTTGTTAGAGAAGCTCATGAGGGGGGCTTAATGGGACATTTTGGGGTTGCTAAAACTTTGGATGTGTTGCATGAACATTTCTTTTGGCCTCATATGCATAAACATGTTCATAGTTTGTGTGATAAATGCATAGCTTGCCGCAAAGCTAAATCTAAAATGCATCCCCATGGTCTTTATACTCCTCTTCCTATCCCTTCAATGCCTTGGGTAGATATATCTATGGATTTCATCTTAGGCTTACCCAAGACATCAAAGGGAAAGGACTCCATTTTTGTGGTAGTGGATCGTTTTTCAAAAATGGCTCACTTTATTCCTTGCCACAAAGTGGATGATGCATGCCACATTGCAAACCTCTTCTTCCAAGAAGTGGTTCGCTTGCATGGGATTCCTAGGTCTATAGTATCCGATAGAGATCCTAAGTTCTTGAGTCACTTTTGGAAGACCTTGTGGGGCAAGCTTGGAACTAAGCTTTTATTTTCTACCACTTGCCACCCACAAACCGATGGTCAAACCGAGGTGGTAAATAGAACTTTGGGACAACTATTGAGATGCTTTATTTCGGGGAATCCTAGAGTGTGGGAGAATTTACTACCCCATGTTGAGTTTGCATATAACCGAGTAGTAAATTCTACCACCTCCCATTCTCCTTTTGAGGTGGTCTATGGGTTTAATCCCCTAACACCTCTTGATCTTCTTCCTATTCCCCTTCTTGACGATGTCTTGTGCAAAGATGGGGATGAAAAGGCTTCTTTTGTGAAAACTTTGCATAAAGACATCAAGAAGAGAATTGAGAAGAAGGTTGGCAAGTATGCTGAACTTGCCAATAAGAGGAGAAAAGCATTGTTGTTTGATGAGGGCGATTGGGTTTGGCTTCACTTGAGGAAGGATCGTTTTCCTACTCAAAGGAAGTCCAAACTAATGCCTCGAGGGGATGGACCTTTCCAAGTCCTCAAGAGGATTAATGACAATGCTTATGAGTTAGATATGCCTGATACATTCTTAGGTAGTCATACTTTTAATGTCAGCGATCTAACTCCTTTTTCTGTAGGTCTCCAGAATTCGTGGTCGAATTCTCTCCAACTCGGGGAGTATGATGGAGATCAAGCCCAAGAGAACATGGAGGCCACTCATCAAGCTCAAGAAGAGGTGGAGGCACAAATGGAGGATGCCCATGGAGGTCAAAGTCCACCTCAAAGGATTACAAGAAGCATGTTCAAAGCCTTGGGAGCAAGAGGACATTTATTTTCTCTTTTTGTAGTGTCTTTAGTTGAAGGTGCTTAGAGGGAAACCTTAGAAACCTCTTTTGTTATAGCATCTTTTAGGTTTTAAATAGGACCTTTAGGGGGGTGTATTAGTAGATAGGTGTAGGTGTAGTTTTTGGGAGGTGTCATAGTAGAAAAAGGTCACACCTCCCATGTGACTTGTTTTTGGTGGGAATTTCAAATGAGTTTATTTGAAATTTCCCACCTATTTTTCAGCACCTTAGGCTATAAATAGAGGTGCTTTCTTTGTAAAATTCAGATTTGAATTTTATCTAAAGAAACTATACTCAAAATTGGAGTGAGCATTTGGAGAGCTTTGAGTTTCTTCTCTAGTCTTATCTTGAAGGACCATGGTTTCCTCAAGTGGCGGCTTCCACACTCATCTAGGAGCATCCATTCTTCTAGTGGCGTGATCATCCAACCATTCCTCCATCTTCATGAGCATTCTCTTCTCCTTCCTTTCTTCTTCTTCAATTTGTTCTTATTGCCTTGAGTTTTGAGTTGTTTTTGTTTCGGTTCCTTTAATTTTCCAGCACCTATTTTCTGTTTAGTTTTTAAATTCTGTTCGGTTCTTTTGTTTTGAAGTTCAATTCTGTTCGGTTTGTTCTTTTCCTTCTCCTTTGTTGATTCAATTTGACAATATTTGGTTCATCCAAATGAGTTTGGGATTTGGTACTTGTTTTGGTGAGTTCTTGATCTTAGAACTATGATCCAACTTCTAAGAAAGTGCCTCTACATTTTCCAGCTCAAGGTGATTCCTCAAAGTGTCAAGAATCTTGTTCTATGTGGCTATTGGAATCACATCAAAAGCTCAGTTCGTTATTTCAGTTAAGCTGAGCTGGCCTGTTTGTTATACTTTAATCTGTTTTGCTATGAAAGAACAGGTTTATTCTTTGGTCTGCTGAAAGGTTTTTCACAAGTTAGTTAGGGCACCAAAGGTACAACTCAGACAGTTATTTCTGTTAGCTGAGTTGGCAGTTTTCACAAAAATAAATCTGTTAAGTTAAAAAATGAATCTGTTGTTTTCATAACTGCTTTTCAACTGTTTTTTGAAAAGAAGTTAGAAACTGTTTTCTATATAAAGAAAAGTCTCTCTCACATGAATTAGTGCTGAGGAATTACGCTTTTGACAGAGATCAAACAATTTCCATGTGAGAAGAAGGATTGAAAGAGTTTTTGAAAGGTTTTCCAAAGAGATTTTCAAGTGTGCTTGTTCTAGGAAACCTTTGATCTTGGTGAAGGTGCTGGTGCAGTTCTGCAGCAAATTGAACTACTGGTTTTGAGTTCTTGCATCTTCTTTTCAGGTGTAATCTTTCCTTTATTCTGTTGTGTAAAGGTGTAAGTGTCAGTCACTCTTTGATAGGGTTTCTTGGAGTGCAAGGTGTGTTGAAATAGGGTTTTTCAGCATTGTGTGTGTTGTTCTTGTAGTGTTCAAGAACTGCTGTGTTTGTAAGTGATTGGTACTGTTTTTAGTGAATTCCACCTTGGGGTAAGGTGAGACTGGATGTAGCTCTGTATGAGTGAACCAGTATAAAAATGTGTGTACCTTGTATTCTCATCCCTGCACTCATTTCTGGTTCTTGCTTAATTCTGTCAAGAACTAAATATGTTCTTTTGAAATTGAATCTGTTAATTCTGGGTTTAAGTGAAAACTGTTCTTCCTGATTTGTTAAAGTTTTCTTATTATAAACAAGGCTGCTGTATATAATGGTTTAAGTGTTTTGTGAACGAACTGTCCATTCATTAAAACCTGAGAAAGGATCTTTCCTCTTAAAACCTTGTGTTGAGTAATTTTGGTTGATTTCCAAGCATAGTTGTATCCTACATCCTCACAATATTAAGCTGATCTGATTTTGTTATAATTCTCTGTTGATCACAATTTTACATTGAACAAATTCAAATTGTGCCAAAACTGTTCTGAAGAATCAATCTGTTTCATGTAAAAACAATATGTTCTTTTTGCCTCTGGAATACTGAAAAATTGTGTGTTCTTGCGAAAATTTTATAAGCTCAATTCACCCCTCCCCTCTTGAACTTAGACACTAATAGACCCAACAGTATCTATCACAAGGGCGTCTCTGGGGCGGCAGGGGCTATCACTATGGCCTTGAAGCCACCTTTCTCTTCTCTTTATTACTACCCCGGATTATCGGGATTTGAGGCCTTCCCACGACGTCGCTCCCTCCATGGTCTTTCCTACCCATGGGTATCGGGGAGCCACACTGTGATCGCCTCGCCTTTGTGACATTTGACCTTGGCGACGCCCTATTTGGGCGACGCCTTCGCCTAGGCGACACCTTACCCTGGCGACGCTTCCTCTTGGCGACGCTGGCACTTGGCGTCTCCTCACCTAGGCGACGGCTTACGTTGACTTTGACCCCCGACGTTGACTTTGACCTTGACTTTGTCAACGCCCGGATACGAGACGGTACAATAATAAGTATAAATTATATTAATAATAATAAGTATAAATTATATTAATAATAATATGTATAAATTATACTAATAGTATGTATAAATTATATTAATAATAATAACTATAAATTATTGTACCGTCCCGCCCCCGGGCGTTGACCAAAGTCAAAGTCAACGTCGGGGCCAAGGTCAACATATGGTGAGACCATGCGAAGGGGTCAAAGAAAGGCGTCGCCTTAACATGGCGTCACCAAGATAAGGCATCGCCTAAACAAGGTGCCGCCAAGAAAAGGCGTCGCCAAACAAGCCACCAGTGGTGTTACTCCCCGATACCCGTGGGTAGGAAAGACCATGGAGGGAGTGACGCCATGGAGGCTTTGGGCCCGCCTAGCGCAGAAACAATGATAAAGTGAAGAGAAAGGTGGCTTCAAGGCTGATCCTGCCGGCAACTCGAACGTGGAGGAATCGCTTCGTAGCACTCTCTGCCCTGTCCACGCGACTGCGTCTCCTGCAGAATCACCCTCAGAACCTTCTCTTGGATCTCCAAATGTGACCTGCAAAATACACAGACGGCGCCTCTAGCGGCCGTTTGCACTCCGACGATCAAGTTAGTTCAACAGAACCACCAGAAACTGGAAACTTAGTAAAAATGTGTATCTGAGAAAAACTTGCACTCTCTTTTTCTTCTCCTCCCTCCTCCCCCTCACTCTCCCTCTGGTTCCTCCTTTTATCTCTCTTTCCCTGTTTCTGGGCATAACAGAATTCTGTTATGCTTTTCTGGCATGTGTCAGAACCCTGTCGTGCTTTTCAGAGACAGCGTACCTTCAGAATCAGCAATGGGGAGCGTGAGAGTCTGCGCATGCCTGTGCTTGGCTGCGCCTGTCTGTACCTTTAGCGGTACGGAGTGCTCTTTTATCTGGACCGCGCCCCTCTCAGATGGTGACATGTGGAGGCCTGCAACTCACATCTAACCACACACGCGTCACTTACTGGAAGGGCTCTAGCGCCTCCCTTTGTCTGCCTAAGTTACGCCCTTGCGGAGTAACTTAGGATGCTTCTCTTATCTGGGTAAATTGCATACTCTTAGCAGAGCGTCGGGTGTGGCTGGTCTAGGCGCACTCACCAAACGTCACTCTCTGCGTAGGCGACTTACCCTTCGGGATGACACGCACGTAATGGGTTGAGGGAATCACCAATCACCGACTGGCTTACTAGTTCCCTCAGGCCACTCTCGTGCATGATTCCTTGAGGGGTGCTCATGCGAGGTCCATGCGTAACGCTCTCGCTGGGAACCTTAGTTCCAGTTTAACTGCGTGTAACACGAGACCCCGATGACAATACACCCGATGACTGATCAGTGTTTATTCGCTACTCGCGCTCTGCCCTCAGGCGCGAGTCTGGGAACTGGTCTGCTGGTGGTCACTTGGCTACTGACCACCGATCACCATTCTGGGTGATCTATCCCCCGACCCCTCTGCCGTCTGATCTGTCGTTCGTAACTTGGCTACTGACCACCGATCACCTCTCTTGGCGATCGTCCCCCTACCTCTCTGCCACCTGGTCCACGTGTCACCCTGCGAGTGGTCCACGTGGTTCTCTGATGCTGATGTCATCGACTACCGATGACCGATCGGATCAAAGGCCATAGTACTAGCGCCAGTGGAGAGCAATCTGACTCGCGAAGTGCCCATGTCACCTCAGGGAGACCCTTGGGATAGATACGACTCATGAGAGGGTCACGCCTAGGGGTAACCAGGTGCAGGGTACGAGAGGAAGGTAGATACGTTCTCAGAGCGAGTGACTAGAGGTTTGGGGGCATGAGTTGGCACCCAAAAGTCACCCCTTGCGCCAGATGCAGTCCAAGGGAGGAGGACTCACACGACGAAATACCCCTAAGTTGGGTGACGGTGCTGTGAGGCCCTCCAGGTGTAATAACGGCCAAGTCAGGAGGACACGCGGCAGGAAGAACAGAAACATCAATGATTCCCAAATGGTTCGTCAGGTATGAGGTAATTAAAGCTATTTAAAGGTAATTAAAGTTTACGTTTCGAGCGTTTTAAGGTACTTTAATTGCTTTAAGCGGTTTAAACGTCTTAAAGGCGCTGAACGTTTCATGACCTTAAATGCGCTTTTAAGACGCTTTAAATGCTAGAGACGTTTAAAGGGAACCTGGGATGTGGGAAACGGGGTTCGGACTTTTGGCAAATTTTCCGGAGAACACACTCTAGTTGTTTGCTCGAGCCTTGAGGTTACGCACAAGGGACTAGAGAAGGATTGTTTGCCAGAAGGAGAAAAGATACACAACATAGTTCCTTTTACCACCTTCAGAGTACCGTCCACGGTGCTCCGATACGGAGGTGTAGAGTTTTGGTGTTTCTTGCTAGCTGACTTGAGCGTCGGAGTGCAAACGGCCGCTAGGGCGCCCATTTGTCCACTTCTTTGCAGGTATTCACATATTGCAGAAGGAAGGTGTCTCTAGCTGACGGGCAAGGTTGCGCACAAAGACGTACCCAGGTCAACCGGCAGGAACATTTGGCGCCCACCGTGGGGCCGATTTAAAACATCAGTTCCATCACAAGTTTCAGGGAATTTATCAGAGCTACCATAACGACAGGAGGAGTTCAGAGGAAAACATTGAAGAATGAGGGTTACGAGACAAGGTTCCTCACGCGCAGCAAGCGAGGAAATGTCCATGCAGCAGGTCATGGACATGATGCAAGGGCTGCAGGAGGAAATGGCAAAATCAAGGGCGGAACAAGAACGTATGCAGGCGGATCGCGGCTTCCCACGTGAGAAACGAAGAGCTCCATCGTATCAATGAGGAGTTACGCCGAGGTTTGGGCAATAACCAAGGGCAACGCGATCAAGATGACACCGAACGTCTCACCCCACCAAGGGAGTTTTCAACACCGTTCTCGCAGGAGATTTTGGAAGCAGTGATCCCCAACACATTCGCAGGGCCTAAGGTGATCTTCACCGGGATGGAGGATCCTGAGGCGCATCTCACTGCATTCCACACGCAGATGGTGTTAGTAGGCGGCTCCGATGCCGTGAGATGCAAGCTCTTTATGAGCACCTTGTTGGGAATGGCCATGGATTGGTTCATCAGCCTTCTAGACGGCCATATCACTTCCTTCCCGCAGCAGTCGCGGTTGTTTAGGGAGCAATACTTAGCGAACAGGGCCCCGCCGCCCGTTTCATATGACCTATTTGATGTAAAACAGTATCAAGGTGAGACCTTGAAGGAGTACATCAACCATTTTGGGGCCCAAGTAGTAAAGGTTGGTACTACGGAAGAGCCCATGATCGTGTACGCGTTCAGAAAAGGCGTGTGTCCCGGCTTTTTTTGCGAATCCATCATTCGCAATCGTCCCAGGACCTTCGCTGAAATAAGGCGTCGCGCGGTGGAGCATATCGCCTCTGAGGGAGAGGTGTGTGAGAAGCGCACGAGCGTCGCACCCTCACGCCCGAGGGCACAGACACGGGCTCAACCCGTCAAGGTCAACGAGACCACGACGGGAAGGAAGAAGCCAGAGGGGAGACGCCCCTATGAGGCAAGAAAACCCCAGCCCAAGGGTCAAGCTGGAGGAAATCGTCCGACCAGGGAAAGGGCCAGACCAGCGAGGTATGACTTTGTGGTGGAGTTGAAGGACCTAATCGCCGTGCCCAATATAGTTGAAAGGTTGAGGCGACCGGCGAAGACTGACAAAGTGCTAAGGCCTCGCAAGGACTCTTGGTGTGAATTCCACGAAGCTTTCGGTCACCACATTAATAACTGCCTGTCGCTGGGATACCAGCTAGACGAGTTGGTAAGAAACGGGTTTTTGAAGGATTACATCTCTGAGCCCGCCACGACCGCGGCCCTGCCAGCACCAGTGGAAGAACAAGCGCATGAGATGCCCGCCCTTGGCGAAGTCCACACCATTGCTGGTGGCTTTTCTGGAGGAGGACCCACTGCCTCCCAACAGAGGAAATATGCGAGGGGAGTCAATTCAATTGAAGAAAGAATCTCGGGTGACCCATGGGAGTCAGACCTCGTGTTCATGAGGACGGACCTACAAGATGTTGTGCCACATGACAATGACCCCGTGGTCATTTCGGTTGTCACAGCCGGGAGAAAGGTGCACAGGGTTCTAGTCGACCAGGGAAGTTCCGCAGATGTTATGTTCTAGTCGACATTCAACAAACTACGGTTGTCTCCTGACCTTTTGAGACCCTACACCGGGTGCTTATATAGGTTTGCTGACAACCAGGTAGAAGTGCGTGGCTACTTCGAATTGAGGACGACATTCACAGACGGAACGACCTCACGTACCGAAAGCATTTGGTACCTAGTGGTAAACGCCAACTCAGCTTACAACATCATGTTGGGCCGACCGGCGCTGAATAGGCTGAACGCAGTAGCCTCCACGCGCCACATGAAGATAAAGCTGCCAGACCTCAGTGGCAAGGTGATCGTCATCAAATCAGATCAAGAGGAAGCGCGGAAATGTTATGAAAATAGTTTGAAAACAAAGAGGGGTGTGTTCATGGTGTTCGAGCGTCCGCCGAGTGCAGACACGGCGATGGAGGTAGAACCCTTGAACGAGGCGACGCCAACGGAGTCAACGCCTGGCGAGGCCGCACCCGTAATGGTGACGCCTGAAGCGGACGCGCGCACGGAGGAGAGGCATGACGACACATCGCCCGTAGAAGAGGCGACGCTTGGAAAGCACTACCGGGCGACGCCCCTTAAGGAAGATAGCAGGGACCAGCCGACGACCAACATGGTGGAGAGACAGATTGACGGCAAAACGTTCAAGCTAGGGCGTTTGTTGAGCCAAGAAGAACAGGATGAAGTGGCGGAGGTGATTTCGCGTCACTTAAATGCTTTCGCATGGTCCGCCTCAGACATGCCGGGCATCGACCCTGACTTTTTATGCCACCACCTTAGCATGGATGCCACGGTCCGCCCCGTGCGACAGAGAAGGAGAAAGTTTAATGAAGAAAGGCGGCTCATGGTAAGGGAAGAGACACAGAAGTTGTTGAGCGCCGGACACATACGGGAAATCCAATACCCCGAGTGGCTGGCCAACGTAGTCCTGGTGAAAAAGAAAAACGGGAAATGAAGGATGTGTGTGGACTTCACGGACCTGAACAAGGCATGCCCCAAGGACTCGTATCCACTACCCAGCATTGACGCCCTGGTGGATAGTTCCTCGGGCTGCGAGATGCTAAGCTTCTTGGACGTTTTTTTGGGGTATAATCAGATCAAGATGCACCCGAGGGACGAGGGTAAAACACCGTTCATGACGGAGACGTGTAGCTACTGCTACAAAGTAATGCCGTTTGGGTTAAAGAATGCTGGCGCCACCTATCAGAGGCTAATGGACAAGGTCCTGGCTCCCATGTTGGGAAGGAACGTGCAAGCCTATGTAGACGACATGGTGGTAACTTCGCGCGATAAAAGGCGACATACAACAGACCTGGAAGAGTTGTTTGCCACCATCTCAAAATATCACCTCAAGCTGAACCCTGAGAAGTGTGTCTTTAGGGTTGAGGTAGGGAAGTTTATAGGCTTCATGCTCACAGAAAGAGAAATTGAGGCAAACCCAGATAAGTGCACGACCATCATCGCCATGAGGAGCCCGACATCAGTGAAGGAAGTGCAACAACTGACGGGGCGAATGGCAGCACTATCAAGGTTTGTTTCTGCAGGAGCAGAGAAGGGACACCCCTATTTCCAGTGCCTCAAAAGAAATAGTCGCTTTGCATGGACCGACGAGTGTAAAGCAGCTTTCATCAAGCTGAAACAGTACTTGGCGACGCCACCCGTCCTTTGCAAACCAGTAGCGGGCGTGCCCCTCCGACTATACTTTGCAGTAACAGAACGGGCTATCAGTTCCGTGCTAGTCCAGGAGCAGGACCAAGTACAGAAGCCCATCTATTTCGTGAGCAAGGCTTTACAAGGCCCAGAGACGAGGTATCAGTCACTGGAAAAGGCGGCATTGGCCGTGGTATTTTAGGCCAGGAGGCTCCGCCACTACTTCCACAGTTTTACAGTAGTGGTGATGACGAACCTCCCCATACAAAAGGTATTGCAGAAACCTGACGTAGCTGGAAGGATGGTTCGCTGGGCGGTGGAGTTGTCAGAGTTTGACATCCAGTACGAGCCCAGAGGATCTATCAAAGGACAGGTATATGCAGATTTTGTGGCAGAGCTCGCGCCCGGAGGCGAACAAGAGGTGGAGTCGGGATCGCAGTGGTTGCTCTCGGTCGATGGCTCCTCCAATCAGCAAGGAAGTGGTGCAGGGATAGTCTTGGAGGGACGTAATGGTGTGCTGATTGAGCAAGCTCTACGTTTCGCCTTTAAAGCGAGCAATAATCAGGCTGAGTACGAGGCACTGATCGTAGGGATGCTCCTGGCTAAGGAGATGGGGGTGCGGAATCTCTTGGTGAAAAGTGATTCCCAGCTGATCACAGGGCAAGTCTCGGTAGAATTCCAAGCCAAGGACCCACAAATCGTGGCGTATTTGAGGTACGTCCTGCTGCTGAAGGGAGCATTTGGCGCTCTTGAGCTAATACATGTCCCACGAGAGCAGAATGCCAGAGCTGACCTGCTTGCCAAGCTGGTCAGCTCAGGCAAGCGGGGCAGACAGAGGACAGTAATTTAAGAGACGCTCAAAGCTCCGCGAAAATTCATAGAAGATAACAGGGTGGATGTCCTCCATATTAGTACAGCGAGAGGAAGACCAAGGAGTCATCGTTCCTTGACCCAAGATACAATAAAGACACCCCATATCAGCACATACGCGGACGCACTCGAGGGAGGAAAGCATACGCAGATACATGCTTTAGCCATTAAGAGGAATGCTGCAAGATATACCCTGGTAGACGGAGTACTGTTCAGACACGGGTTCAGACACCCTATCCTGACGTGCGTTAGGATAATGGCGGAGCTCCATGAAGGTATCTGTGGGAGCCACGTGGGGGGAAGGTCCTTAGCTTCTAAAGTGGTACGCGCAGGTTTCTACTGGCCAACAGTGAAAGAGGATTGCGTGGGGCACGCCGAGCGTTGCTAGCAGTGTCAGAAGCACGCTGATTGGCACAAGGCGCCGCCAGAGGAGCTAAAATCCATATATAGTCCGTGGTCTTTTCATACGTGGGGAATCGACATCCTAGGTCCGTTCCCCCTGGCGATAAGGCAGATGAAGTACCTGATCGTCGCCATTGAATACTTCACTAATTGGATAGAGGCGGAGACCGTGGCCCAAATTACCGCGCACAAGGTGCAGCACTTTGTTTGGAAGAACATCGTGTGTCGATTCGGCGAGCCTAGGCGGCTGGTATCTGACAATGGCACCCAGTTCGCAAGCCAATAGTTGAGAAACCTGTGCGCAGAAGTAGGCATCAAGCAGGTGTTCGCATCAGTCGAACACCCCCAGACTAATGGGCAAGCAGAGTCAGCGAATAGAGTTTTGCTGAGAGGACTAAAGAGAAGGCTAGAAAAAGCCAAAGGGGCGTGGGCAGAAGAAGTGCCAAGGATTGTATGGGCATACCACACCACGCCCCAATCTTCCACCATGGAGACGCCTTTCAGCCTAGTATATGGGTCAGACGCGATGATCCCAGTTGAGATTCACGAGAGCTCGCCACGTTACCAGAATTTTGTGGCTGAAGAATCCAACGAAGAGAGGCGAGTGAACGTGGACTTGTTGGACGAAGCCAGGGAAGAAGCAAGAATAAAGGCCGAGGCAGTGAAGAGAAGAGTGGAGCGACAATATAGCTCCTACGTGAAGCCCCGACAATTCTAGGTTGGCGACTTAGTTATGAGGAAAGCTCACCCATATGAGCTAGAGAACAAATTGTCCCCCAAATGGACCGGACCCTTCAGAATCACCGAGGCCAAGGGGAATGGTTCATACAATTTAGAGACTTTGGAAGGAGGTCCCATTCCGCGCAGCTGGAATGGGGCCAATCTGAAATTCTATTTTAGCTTAATTATGTAAGAGAATAGTAATGTAACAATATTTGTAAAGGGGACACTCTTTTTCCCTCTCGGGGGTTTTTTAATGAGGTCACCCAAGTAAAAAGGAAGTTCGAGAAAAACTTTGCCTCAGTTTTTTCTCTTCCCACTCGAAGTGTAAGATCAAAGGGTAAAGAGATAAAAGACAAAGACTCAAAGCGGCGTCAGGCGTCGCCAAGATAAGGCATCGCCAAGACAAGGCGCCGCAAAGATAAAGCATCGCGGAGACGAGGCGCCGCCAAGATCAGACGTCGCCAAGATTAGGCGTCGCCAAGAAGGGGGTCGCCAAATGACATGCCGACAAAGGAAACGCCGCCAAGACGAGGCGTCGCCAAAATGTAGGCATCGCCAAATGGGAGTATAACTAGCCCCGGTCATGGTGTTTTCAGACACCCTGAAGACGATCCGGCGGTGCTGTAATAGGCCTCTCCTCAGGCGTGGGCCCCAATCACTGAAGAGATAAGGGACCAGCTGCCTTGGTGTTTGAGACGCTCCATGGACGATACGACACTATCATACAGGCCTCTCCATGGGCACGGGCACCAAAGCGCGATTTTTTCCCTAGTGTTAGACACGCAAAGGGGCACCCAGAGCAGGTCTCCCTTCAAGCGTGGACACTCAGTACAGGTAAGATAAACCCTACCAAACACAATGGAGGGAGTGCCGGAGGTAACGCACACAGCATGGCAGAGGAAGCAGAAGTAGACGGGAGTATGCGAAAATGAAATGAGCGGCGCTTACATGAAACCAGAATATAGCGCAAGAGTTATGGTTACAGATAAAGTTCGTAATAAAGACAGATTAGACAAATGGGGCAATCATGTACACGCCCTATGCTCGTATGAACAGCGAAATCAGGCTACCCTTCAGCGGCCTCCGGAGTCTGAATGGGAGGATGGTGAAGCCCCGTTCTCGACCCTCAGCGCCTGGGCAAGTTGCGACCTTTGTTGTCGGTTTATCTTCGAACCTGCACCAAAGAAGACAAACATGGTGAAGACACCGCAAGATTAGTCATGCAAAAATCCAGTAAATATGGAGGATGAAAGGTTTTGAGGTAACCCCTCGTACATATATATTTCTTCAAGGCCTCAACGTTGTACTCCAGACTTATCAAAGCGGCAGCGTCAAAACCCCTTGCCCCAGCCAGGATCCGGCAAGCTTCCTGGTCGTTCAAAGGTAGCCTCTTAAGAGGCCTGGACTTCAAGGCCCTTGTCTCCCTCACCCAGTACAGGGGAAAGCCGTCCAGGGCAGAAGGCACGAGATCAGAATAGCAAACCTTAAAAAACCTACCTTTCCACCCTGTGAAGGAGTGCTGGAAGGGGGTCAAGAGGACCCTGCCGGGATCATTGCTGAGGGTCAGCCAAAGGTTGTTCTTTTGCCTCTTCACCTCAAAGAAGTGAAGGAAGATGTCCACCGAGGGTGCACACCCCAGGAAACCAAATAGTATGTCAAAGGCCTTGACGAAAGTCCAGCTGTTGGGATACAGCTGAGCTAGGGCAGCGTTAATCTCCGTCAGTAGTTCCCTCTCGATCCCGGAGAAGGGCAGGCGCACACCGACACTTTTGAAAACCACCTGGTAGAAGTAGAAAAAGGGGACCCCATCGTTGTCCCGTTCGTCTCCACACACCGGCTCCCCTAAGGTGCAAGGGAGCACGGCGATATCTTCATCATGCCTCTTTGCGAAGGCACGATGATCGTAGGAACACGGGTCCCCCACGTGTTCCCTTAGGGCCCTGGCGGAAAGTAAGCTAGAGCCCTCGTCGAGGAGTTCGCGCGAGGCCCATGCATAAAGGTCCTTGGGGTTGACTCTAGGGGGAGGAGGATGGGTAAACATGTCGGTACAGGATGTCAGTGAAGGAGCTAGAAGATCGAAGGAGAACAACGCGGTAGAAATGCGGAAGAAAAATGCCAACAAGAAAGAACGCAGGAGGAACTCTTTGGAAGGAAGAGGAACGGTGCAAAGAAGGTGCGAAAACACAGAGATGATGAGTGCAGGTACAAGATTTCAAAGATCTAAATATTATAGTTGAAGCACCAAAGGACACGAAAAGGAGCACCGTAAGTCCGAGCCACGTGTCAGGAGATGGGAGGACCACTCTAGCATCACTGGCGCGGGAGGGACAGAAACTCAAGTCGCAGCCACTTCAGACAGGGGTAGCGGCGGAGGAATCGACTCAGCCCCTTCATCTTGTTCCTCTTGGACTGCTTGGGGCGAAGGCGACGTAGCGCTTGGAGGGTCATCCCTTAGAGAGTCCCCGCCACTAGGAGAGGCGATTGGCAGAGTAGGGACCCTTGCAGGTCTCCTCTTTTTGAAGACTAGGGCACCACTTGAATCTTCACTACCAGAGTTTATCTCCAGCACCCTTTTTCCTTTGTCTGGGCGTGCTGGAGCATGTGTTGATGCCGCGGCCAGTGGGACCGCAGCAATGGGAGGAGGAGAGGTAGGTGTTTGGCAGGTTTGGGGAGAAGATGGTGGAGTCAGTAGGGAAGTGACGAGAGCTGAGGGAGTAGTGGGCGGCACGTCAAGGGCGGCGGAGTCCCCACCTTCTTTGATGGATTTTGCTTTCTTCAAGAACTTGGCAAGTGCGAGGCACCTTGAAGAAGCCATTACCGAACCTGCGACAGTCAGAATAACAAAGCAAAGACTAATTCAGATAAGGCAGAATGGGAGCAGCAGTCAAGCACACGCAGGCAACCACAGTGGCTCAAGCGATGCAAAGTAAGGTCTTATAACCGCAACGGTTCATACAATGCAATTAAATTCAAATGAGACCAAGCAGAGTACAAGCAAGTTCTAGTGGGAGAAATCAAAAGCAAGTACCAAAATAGGTGGAGAGACCGTGAGCGTTGAACTCGTTGGCGATGAGCTTGGCGGTGTCAAAGACCACCCCGAGCCCAGCCAAGGCCTTGCACACCTCCCTGTCAGCGGGAGCGAGTTCATCCAAGGCCAGGGGCTTGGTCGATATGGGTTTTTCCGACCAGTACAAAGGGGAGCCCTCCAGTGCAGTGGGATCGAATTTGGTTGCGCGCACCTTGAAGAACTTCCCCTTCCACCCCTTGAATGAGTTTTGGAAGAGGGTGAGGATGATGCGCCCGGCGACGCCAGAAAAGCTCATCCAGAGGCTTTTACCCTGTTTCTTCACCTCAAAAAAGTGAAGAAAGACATCCACAGAGGAAGGGATGCCCAGATATCCACAAATAATTTGAAAACCTCTCACGAAGGCCCAGCTGTTGGGATGAAGCTGGGCAGGGGCGGTGTTGATTTCAGTAAGCAACTCCCGTTCGAAGGGAGTAAAGGGGAGACGCAGGCCCACTCGCTTGAATACCATTTGGTAGACGAAGAAGAAGGGACTCCCCCCGGTAGCCTTCGCGTCCAGACAAACGGGTTCCCCCGGCTTCACACGACATACTAAGACGTGGGAATCGTGGGTTTTGTGGAAGGCGTTGAAATTGTAGAGCGTGGGGTCTCCCCTGTGGGCCTCTACGTCTTCGACGGAGGTCAATGTAGAGCACTCCGCGAGGAGTTCATCGGAGGTCCATCGATACTCCTCCTTGTAGTTGGACCTGGGGGGTGGTGGAGTAGCAGTGGCTTTGTTTCGTGCCATCAGATCAAAAGCTGAAGAATGAAGAAAAAGAAAGGGTTCAGCGAAAAGGGGTTTGAGGAAGAAAAAGGGGGAAAGAGAGAAACCCTAGGCAAACCCTACCCACGCGAGAAAAAGAAGAATGAGGGGAAACAAAGAGACACAAGAACAACATGAGCATACTAGAAAATAAACAGTCCCAGGAAGTTCATTCATACATTATAGTAATGCAGTAAAGAGGGACAGTCAGCAAGGGTAGGAAAAACCGTACCTTTGAGTATCGAAGTAGATGAGGAGTGGAAATGCGAAGGAGAGAACAGAGATCGCAGAGAGAGAACTCGAAGAAGATGAGCAGTGCGAGAATGCGAAGAGAGTGGATGAAACAGTGGTTTCGAGCGCGGAGTTTTGGGTAACTTAAACGTTACGAGGAGCGCGACGGGCCGCAGATGGTGACCGTTCGATGATGCCACGTGTCGTAGGATTAGGCGCTCACTGGGAGCGCAAGAGACTTTTGATGATGACCGCGTGATGAGCCACGTGGTGAGCGACTAAGCGTGGACCAAGAAGCGTTACTTTTCCTGTTTCAGAGGATGTCCCATCAGCCATTAAGAACATTTCAACTGCTCAGGGAATGTCACGTCAATAGTTTGAGGAGTACCGTGTCAGCAAGAATGACACGTCACCAGGATGCCACGTGGATGGCATGGGCGAGGCCTTAGTCTTTTCGCTGAAGACAAGTCATCAGCTCAAGACGGGGGGGCTTGTGTACCGTCCCGCCCCCGGGCGTTGACCAAAGTCAAAGTCAACGTCGGGGCCAAGGTCAACATATGGTGAGACCATGCGAAGGGGTCAAAGAAAGGAAGTCAACAGAGTGACTACACAAGGCGTCGCCAAAGAAGGGCGTCGCCTTAACATGGCGTCACCAATATAAGGCATCGCCTAAACAAGGTGCCGCCAAGAAAAGGCATCGCCAAACAAGCCACCAGTGGTGTTACTCCCCGATACCCGTGGGTAGGAAAGACCATGGAGGGAGTGACGCCATGGAGGCTTCGGGCCCGCCTAGCACAGAAACAATGATAAAGTGAAGAGAAAGGTGGCTTCAAGGCCATAGTACTAGCGCCAGTGGAGAGCAATCTGACTCGCGAAGTGCCCATGTCACCCCAGGGAGACCCTTGGGATAGATACGACTCATGAGAGGGTCACGCCCAGGGGTAACCAGGTGCAGGGTACGAGAGGAAGGTAGATACGCTCTCAGAGCGAGTGACTAGAGGTTTGAGGGCATGAGTTGGCACCCAAAAGTCACCCCTTGCGCCAGATGCACTCCAAAGAAGGAGGACTCACATGACGAAATACCCCTAAGTTGGGTCACGGTGCTGTGACGCCCTCCACGTGTAATAACGGCCAAGTCAGGAGGACACGCGGCAGGAAGAACAGAAACATCAATGATTCCCAAATGGTTCGTCAGGTATGAGGTAATTAAAGCTATTTAAAGGTAATTAAAGTTTACGTTTCGAGCGTTTTAAGGTACTTTAAATGCTTTAAGCGGTTTAAACGTCTTAAAGGCGCTGAACGTTTCATGACCTTAAATGCGCTTTTAAGACGCTTTAAATGCTAGAGACGTTTAAAGGGAACCTGGGATGTTGGAAACGGGGTTCGGACTTTTGGCAAATTTTCTGGAGAACACACTCTAGTTGCTTGCTCAAGCCTTGAGGTTACGCACAAGGGACTAGAGAAGGATTGTTTGCCAGAAGGAGAAAAGATACACAACACACAGTTCCTTTTACCACCTTCAGAGTACCGTCCACGGTGCTCCGATACGGAGGTGTAGAGTTTTGGTGTTTCTTGCTAGCTGACTTGAGCGTCGGAGTGCAAACGGCCGCTAGGGCGCCCATTTGTCTACTTCTTTGCAGGTATTCACAGATTGCAGAAGGAAGGTGTCCCTAGCTGACGGGCAAGGTTGCGCACAAAGACGTACCCAGGCCAACCGGCAGGAACAATTATATTAATAATAATATGTATAAGTTATATTAATAATAATAAGTATAATTTATATTAATAATAATATGTATAAATTATATTAATAAAAATATGTATAAATTATATTAATAATATATATAAGTTATATATTAATAATAATATGTATAAGTTATATTAGTAATTGATCCTGCCTGTTGACTAGTGCGTTGAAACCTGCCTCGTCAAAGGATCGATTTGCGCACCGCTTCAAACGTCCGTCCTTCTCCAAGATCCACCTCAAGAACCTGCAAAAGAACTGAGCGGCGCCCCTGCTGCCGATCGCACTCCAACGCCCAAGTCAGTGACCGAACCACCAAATACTGAGAGCAAGAACGCTCAAGACATCTCAAGGAACCGTGCAATGTTCTCTCTCACAGTGTGCTCTAGAACTCGCAAGCGTAAAGAGTATAATCTGAACATGCGTACCTCAGAAAGTTCGTTGAGAACTCTTATATACCTGGTCACTTTCTCTCTCCTGGCAGTTACAGATCCGGACACGTGGCTCGCATCCAGTCGTACACGTGCCATCATCTGGAGCCTCCTTGACTTGGGCGCTGCTTCCATCTTCCATTTGGCTAAGTTACTTATGCATGGTACTGCCCAATGCATAGCTAACTTGGGAGTGCGATCTCTACTGGAACTGGCGAGTTGGGATGCCTTCGTACATCTTCCCTGTGGTCTCGCCGGTCGCCTTCATAATCTGCACCACCTTCATCTTCGGCGATGTGCTTGTTCTGGCGATCTCCAATCACTTGGTCGCCTGAGTTTACCATCTGGCGACTTCATCTTCAACTGGGCGATCGCCTGGTATGCTGGAGATCGGAGCATGCCAACTTAATAACTGGCGACTTCACGAGCCCCCCGACTTCCTTCCCTTCTGCCAACCTAGGGCCTTGTCAACACGCCTATACTGTGGCTGGATGCCACGTCATCACTTCCGACTACCAGGGCGGTACACAAGCCCCCCAGTCTTAAGCGAAGACTTGTCCAGCGAAAAGACTAGAAGAGTCACGTCAACACCGGTCTACGTGGCACTGACGTAGAATTCCAAGCGGTTGTACCTTCTGCTTCTCTGACGCTCCACCAAACCCCTCGCCCATCACTCGACACGTGGCCTCATCAACGGTTACCTTCAGTTACCGTTTGCGCTTCCCAAACCCATTTTGAAAAAACTCTTAAACCCATTTTGAAAAAACTCTTAAACCCATTTTCACTCCACACTGTTCCATCACCTTTCTTCGTATTCACAAACGCTCAGCGCTCTCCAACATTCTGAATCACCATCATCCTTCATCGTCTTCCTGATCATCAAAAGGTACCTACTTTCCTTCTTCTGCTGGTTTTTCTTGCATTTTAACCGATTCACATCATCCTGTAACTGTCTGGTGCATACGCTGTGGGTTGCTTTTTCCATTTCTCCTTCTACGTAACTTAGGGCTTCGTCAATCGTCGCAACGAACCTTCGTTCGTTCGCTTTTCACCCTTCTCCCACGATCGAGTCAGCCTCTGCGAACCCTGATCATTTTTCCTTTTCTTCTTCCTTTGCAGCTTCGAGAATGACCCGCTCAAAGATCACCCCGAATCCTCCTCCTTCATCGCGACACCCCTCTTCTCAAGCACTCATCCCACCGCGAGCACGCGGTGCTTCATCTTCCCAGGCTGAGAGGCCTGCACCTTCCCGCCCCAACCTGGCCTAGGCGACTCCACCTATCGCCGGAGGAGCCCCCGTTCCCCTGCCAGACTTCAAAAAACTCTACCCCTGGGCCAACTCGACCCTGTTGAGGGAAACGTCTTCCGTGAACACTGCTGGAGCAGTCTTGTGATTGACTAAGGGGGATGAGCCTCACCAAACATTTCATAAGGAGCACGATGAAAAGATGATAGTGCTACCTTGCCCCCCCGATCTGCCCGTTTGTGCCGACGATAAGGTGAGCGCTGACGGGCCCTTCTGCTTCGTCTACACAACGCTATTCAAGAAGGTGAAACTGAAGTTTCCCTTTACCCACTTCGAGAGGGAGCTCCTCACCGAGCTCAACATCGCCGCCGCCCAGCTTCACCCCAACAGCTGGGCGTTTGTGCGAGCGTTCCAAGTGATGTGCGACCATCTGGGGTTGCCCGCATCCGTAGATGTATTTCTGTTTCTCTTCGAAGCCAAGCACCCAGGAGACCGCCTGTGGGTTAGCTTAAATGGGATCGCTGGGAGGTCGATCTTCTCCATCTTCCAGCAATCCTATAAAGACTGGAAAGGGAAGTTCGTCCAAGTGCGCCCTAACGACAAAGACGCCTCCCTACTCGACGGCTTCCCCTTGTACTGGGTGGACAAGGGGAAAAAAGAGTCCAAGAGCTGCTTCAGGAGACCCAGAAGTCCTGATAGCATGGGAGCGTTGGACAGAGATCTCTGCCTCTTTTGGAAAAGGGTGGCGGATGCCAACATCACTTTCCTCACCACCACCTTGATCTGCTTCGAGTTCTTCGAGGACCAACTCGAAATTCGAATAGGTTAGAACATTTAAACTGTTGTTTTCGTACCGCTCTGTTTAACTGTTTCTGAGCGTCTTGTGCGTTATGCGCAAGACTTTGGTTTTATTTAAGCCCACCGATCATCTGCTTTGCTGCATCCTGCCTTATGCACTTATTTTCTCTCTGAGTTAACCCATGCATTTTCGCTCTATGCAGATAACATGTTCGGCAAGGGTATGCTCGCTGAATTGAGGGCGCTCGCCCGAACCCACGGGTTGGCGACGGGCTCCCAAACAGTACCAAATTCGGTGGTGGAGATCGCCGCCGCACAGGGCCGATCGCCACCTAAGGGCCCAGCTCCCTCCAACGTCCAACCCGTCGCTCAACGCAAAAAACTTGTCCTCAAAAGGCCTAAGAGGAAAGCTCCCCAGGTGATCCACGAGGAGGAAGAGGAAGACGACGAGGTCACCGAAGATGGCCTCGTTACAAAGAGGAAGAGGGTGGCACCTTCTTCACCACCTGCCCCACCCCCTCTTCCAATCTCAACACCGCCATCCACGCCTGCTCCACCTCCAACAATGCCATCTCCACCAGCTCCCGCTTCCCCAGTCCAAGCCATTCCATTGGCAACTGCACCACCCGCGGTCGAGGCCGCCGAAGACAATTTCTTGGAGGACCCCCCAAGCGCCTCCACGCCATATGTATCAGCTGGAGGGGGTCCTCCTTCTAACGCCTCAGCCGCAGATGTCGCTCCAATCGGGGATGAGGTTGCCCACACCTCTCCGATTTTGATCACCGAGTCCCCGACGTCGCCACCACGAGCAGAAGTACCCACTGAAGAACCAACTAAGGAAGGTGGCGACGGAAACCAACAACAGGCCCCACCAGCGCCTCTCCAAGCAGCAAACCTCCCTCTTGAGGTCACGAGGATGTGGGAGCCTTTATCTGCTAAGCTGAAGACGATAGCAGAAGACATTCCCGCCATCATAAATAGGGCGGTGCAGAGCTCCACCAGGAAGCTCCAGGACGACCTCTTCAACCTTAAAATAGAGAACAGCACCATGAAGGTTGAGGTGGAGAAGTTGCCCTTCAACTTGACACTCGCGGAGATTGAACACTCCCGAGTAGAAGACGCAATGAGCACCGAGCTCAGATTGGCGCGCAAGGAGGCCACTGATCTCCGCCATAAGGTGCAGCAACTGGCTCAAGAAAAGATTGAACTGGAGAGCAAGATTGTGCCTTATCGCGTCAAGGTGGCTGACCTGGAGGCTCTCATAAAAACTGACGCCGCCAAGGTGAAGAAATTGGAGCAAAGGTCAGCCGACCGAGAGACCCTCATTGGAAAGGTGGAAAAGGCGAGGGATGACGCCATGGCTGAGCTCGCCGAAGCCAACAAGGAAAAAGGGGAGCTCGCTGCCGAATTGGGACAAGCGCAAGCAGAATCCAAGAAGGTTGCTGAAGACCTTCTCCAGGCTCAAGAAACCAATGAACAACTCAAGAAGCAAGTTGAAGAGCTGGAGCAGCAGAATAAGGAGCTGAAAGAACAAACTGAAGATCTCAAGAGACGGATTGAGGAACTTCAGAAGCAGATTGAAGAACTCAAGCTGAATTCTGCTCAAATTCTGGCTGCCGGATTCGAAGCTGCGCGGGAACAATTTGCCTGCTTGTTCCCCGACCTGGACCTCAGCATGGTGTCTCTTGATAACGAGGTAGTGGATGGAAAAGTGGTTCCCGCTGAAGACTAATCGATTCTCTCCATCTGCTACCTTCGTGCCTTTCCCTTGTATATAATTTTGTAATAAACTCGTATTTTCTTGTACATGTATTTTTGAGCTGATACTTTACTTAATGAAATTACTTTTGCATTTCTTCTTGTAACCTCTTCGTCTACCTTTAACTTTCCTTGCGTGATTTACTTCAAAGAAATAACTTAGTAATCTCGTAGGCACGATCTTGTACTTAGCTGTTTCGAACCATCTCAACCTCGAATAATAATCACATTTAACAACTCGTAAACTTAAGGCAATGAACCTTAGCGTAAAATGATACTTCAAGCAATGGACTTTAACTCAACCCCTGGCTTTATAACGTCGCTACACCCGATCTGCTTCATCAAAATGGGTCTTTGACTTCTCGCCATTGCTTGAACGTTTCCTGGTCGCCAGAGACTCTTGGCAACACCAGCTTCTTCCTGCCTTCACAACTTGGCCATTGCTCTTTCATCTGGGGGTAGAGGCGCCTTTCGGATCCTTTTCTACCTCCTTGTGCTTCAAAGCAAGAGACCGGGTGGCTAGGCGTTCTCTTCGAACCTACCTTAGCCACCCTCAGAACTTCTTCCACCCTCTACACCATACCTGAACTCGTTCGAGACGAGAAGGATTTTATCTTGCCTGAACTCGCTCATAGGCGAGAAGGTCTTTAACTCGCCTGAACTCGCTCATAGGCGAGAAGGTCTTTAACTCGCCTGAACTCGCTCATAGGCGAGAAGGTCTTTAAATCGTGCCTCTACATTGCCCCAGGGGTTACATCTCCTCCCCCCCCAGAAACACTGAGGACTTTTCACTGGTGCCTCTACACCGCCCCAGGGGTTACATCTTCTCGCCCCCAGAAACACCGAGGACTTTTACTGGTGCCTCTACATTGCCCCAGGGGTTACATCTTCTCACCCCCAGAAACACTGAGGACTTTTACTGGTGCCTCTACATTGCCCCAGGGGTTACATCTTCTCGCCCCCAGAAACACTGAGGACTTTTACTGGTGCCTCTACATTGCCCCAGGGGTTACATCTTCTCGCCCCCAGAAACACTGAGGACTTTTACTCTTTCTCGCCTGCACTCGCTCGACGGCGAGGAGGTCTTTAACCTGCCTCGGAACGCGCGCGGGCGTTGAGGTCTTTTAACTGGTGCCTCCGATCGCCGAAAGACGATGAGGACTTTAGCTTTAACTGGTGCCTCCAATCGCCGAAGGACGATGAGGGCTTAAAACTTTTTTAGAAAGCATGCAATATATCTTTACTTGCCTTAAATCACGTATAAGTGACAAGGTCTTTCTTCAAAACTTTTTGGAAAACAGCAAGCATGCAATCTGAAAACGCCTTATACTTCGAAAACTCTTCTTTTATTGGGTGGCCTCATTAAAAACCCTCCTTAGGGAAAAAAGAGTGCCCCCTTCAAACTGTTTTATCAGAGACATTGTAATATAACTTTTGTGTTTGTCTTTACTTACAAGGCTCTTAACTATAGTACAACTTCAGGTGCGTGGCGTTCCAGGTGCGAGGAATCGCCCCTCCTTCCAGCGTCTCTAAGCGGTAGGCGCCGTTCCCGAGCGCCTCGGTTATTCTGAACCGTCCCGTCCACTTACGCGACAGCTTATTCTCCATCTCGTACTGGTGGGCTTTCCTCATCACCAGGTCGCCTTCTCTGAACTGCCTTGGCATCACCTTCGAGTTGTACCTTCGTTCAATCCTTCTCTTCACCGCCTCAGCTTTCAGTCTCGCCTCTTCCCTGACCTCATCCAGTAGATCCAGGTTCAGCCTTCTCTCTTCATTCGAGTCTTCCTCTACGAAGTTCTGGAATCTTGGCGAACTTTCTTGGATCTCCACTGGAATCATTGCATCACACCCATAGACCAAGCTGAACGGGGTCTCATGGGTGCCTGACTGTTCGGTGGTGTGGTACGCCCAGACTATACGGGGTACCTCCTCAGCTCAGCTTCCCTTGGCTTTCTCGAGCCTCCTCTTCAATCCTCTCAGCAACACGCGATTGGCTGACTCCACCTGGCCATTCGTCTGAGGGTGCTCGACGGATGCAAACACTTGTTGAATTCCCACCCCTTCGCAAAGCTTCTTCAACAGGTGACTTGCAAACTGAGTCCCATTGTCCGACACCAGGCGCTTGGGCACACCAAACCAGCACACAATGTTCTTCCACACGAAACCTTCGATCTTGTGTGCGGTGATCTGGGCCACTGGTTCTGCTTCGATCCACTTGGTGAAATACTCAATTGCCACCACCAAGTACTTCATCTGCCTGATCGCCAGCGGGAAAGGTCCCAGGATGTCGATTCCCCACGTATGAAACGGCCAAGGGCTGTAAATCGACTTCAACTCCTCGGGAGGCGCCTTGTGCCAATCGGCGTGCTGTTGGCACTGTTTGCAACACTGCGCATACTTCTTGCAGTCTTCTCTCATCGTTGGCCAGTAGTAGCCTGCACGGAGAGTCCTCGCGGCCAGAGCTCGACCCCCGACGTGGCTTCCGCATATACCTTCGTGGAGCTCCGCCATGATTCTCGTGCACTTCTCGCCATGTATACATTCCAGGAGCGGGTGAGTGAACCCAAACCTGTACAGATCACCATCAATCAGGGTGTACTTGCTAGAATTCTTCTTTACCTTCCTAGCCTCAGTCGGATCCAGTGGGATAAGGCCATCTGAAAGGCACCGCTTGTACTGTGTTATCCAAGTGTCTGGCTCATGGGTAGCGCAGACCTGCATCACGTTCACCTTCTCTCCCCGACATGCTCTAATTCTCGGCGATCTCAGAGTTTCTTGCGTCAGGGACATATGGCTTCTCGCTGCTTTCTCCGTCGACTTGCTTATCTGAAGGACCAGGTGATCTGCCACAAATGCTCTCGGCATCTTCAGAGTTTCTTGAATCACCGTCCTCTGCCTACCCCCCTTGCCTGAACTGGCGAGCTTAGCTAGCAAGTCAGCTCGGGCATTTTGCTCTCTGGGCACATGCACTACTTCGGAGGAGGCAAAGGAACTCTTCAACTCCTGCACATATTCCAGATAGGCCGCCATTTGTGGATCTTTAGCCTGGAACTCGCCTGTTACTTGCCCTGTGACTAGCAGCGAGTCACTCTTAGCCATCAGCACCCTAGCTCCCATCTCCTTGGCCAGCAAAATTTCGGCGATCAGCGCCTCATACTTTGCTTGATTGTTACTGGCTTTGAAGGCAAATCTCAAAGATTGCTCGATCAGCACGCCATTGGGCCCTTCTAAAATGACTCCAGCACCGCTACCCTGCTGGTTCGACGATCCATCCACCGAGAGTACCCAACGGAAGCCGTCCCCCTCAACTCGTGTCGCCTCAGACGAGAGCTCGACCACGAAATCTGCAAAGATTTGCCCCTTGATCGGGCCTCGGGGCTCATACTTGATGTCAAACTCTGACAGCTCCACTGCCCATTTCACCATCCTTCCCGCGACGTCGGGCTTCTTCAAAACTTTCTGGATGGGCAGGTCAGTCATCACCAGTATGGTGAAGCTATGGAAATAGTGGCGCAACCTCCTCGCCGAAAACACCACAGCCAGCGCAGCCTTCTCCAGGGCCTGATATCTCGTTTCGGGGCCTTGCAACACCTTACTAACAAAATAAATAGGCTTCTGTGCCTGATCTTGGTCTTGGGCGAGCACCGCACTCACCGCCCTCTTAGTTACAGCAAAATACAACCTGAGAGGGATCCCCACCAGCGGTTTGCACAAAACCGGCGGGCTCGCCAGATACTCCTTCAGCTTGACGAAGGCTTCCTCGCACTCCTTCGTCCAGGCAAACTTGTTATTGCGCCTCAAGCATTGAAAATAGGGATGTCCCTTCTCTCCGCTAGTTGACACGAAGCGAGACAGGGCTGCCATCCGATCTGTTAGCTGTTGAACCTCCTTCACCGTAGCTGGGCTCCTCATCGCCAAGATGGCGGCACACTTATCAGGGTTGGCCTCTATGCCTCTTTCAGTCAAGAGGAAACCCAAAAACTTCCCAGCTTCCACGCCGAAAATGCATTTCTCTGGATTCAGCTTCAATCTGAACTTGGCGATCGTTGTGAACAATTCCTCCAAGTCGGCAACGTGCTTGCTCTTTTCCGGCAAGGTCACGACCATGTCATCGACGTACGCTTGCATGTTCTCGGTGCAAGTACTCGATCCATTAGCCTCTGGTACGTGGCCCCCGTGTTCTTCAGCCCAAACGGCATCACCTTATAGCAATAGCACGATCTCTCCGTCATGAAGGCTGTCTTCTCTTCATCCATGGGATGCATCTTGATCTGATTATACCCCGAGAAGGCATCCAGGAAACTCAGCAACTTACACCCTGCAGCACTGTCCACCAAGGCGTCTATACTTGGTAAAGGATACGAATCCTTAAGGCAAGCTTTGTTCAGGTCAGTGAAATCGACGCACATGCGCCATTTCCCATTACTCTTCTTCACCAGCACGACATTTTCCAGCCATTCAGGGTACTGAACCTCCCTGATGTGGCCTGCAGCGAGGAGCTTCTGTGTTTCATCTCTAATCGCCTGCCTCCTCTCCTCGTTGAACTTTCGTCTTCTTTGTCGCACTGGTCTCACCAGGTTGTCCATCGCCAGATGATGGCACAAGAAGTTGGGATCAATCCCGGGCATGTCCGAAGCGGACCATGCAAACGCGTCCAGATGCTGCTCAATCACCTTGGCGATCTGGTCCTGGAGCTCGACCTCCAGAGATCTTCCCAGCTTGAAGATCTTTCCCCCGATCTCTTTCTCGAGCCACTGCTCGACAGGTTTTGGCCTGGATTCTCTGGCGATCACCGCCCTGGCGATTCCCTGCTCTCTCGCTTCCTCAGGGCGATTCCGCGCCTCTTCCTCCTCCAGACCAGCGTTCCCCTCCCCCAGCTCAGCGTCCACCATCTCCACGTCCCTTCCGGCGGTCTCTTCTGTTACCGTCGATCTGGGCTTCACACCGGGAGGTGGGGTGGTCGTTACATAACTCACTGATCTCTTGTTTTTCAGGCTATTCTCATAGCACTTTTTTGCTTCTTTCTGATCAGACTTGATCGTGATCACCACCCCCTCCATAGATGGCAACTTCACCTTCATGTGCCGAGTCGACGGTATAGCGCCTATCCTGTTAAGCGTGGGCCTTCCCAACAGGATGTTGTATGCTGAAGGAGCGTTTACAATGAGGTACTTGATTTTCTCCGTCCTTGAACCAGCCTCATCTGTGAACGTGGTTCTCAACTCAATGTACCCCCTGACCTCCACCTGGTCACCAGCGAACCCATACAGGCACCCTCCATAGGGCCTTAGCTGGTCAAGGTGCAACTCCAGCTGCGTGAAAGTCGGCCAGAACATCACGTCTGCCGAGCTTCCCTTGTCCACCAGAACTCTGTGGACCTTCCTTCCCGCCGTAATCAACGAAATGACTATGGGATCGTTGTCATGGGGCACAACGTCCCGAAGATCCTGCTTGGTGAACGTAATGTCCACCTCCGGCGAGTGATCTTCAAACATATCCACTGTCATCACCGACCGCGCGTACTTCTTCCTCTGCGATGCGGTGCATCCACCACCTGAGAAGCCTCCTGCAATGGTGTGGATTTCCCCGTGGATAGGCATCTCGTGTTGCTGGGCTTCTCCACCTGCTGGCTGGGAACTCGACGCTCCCCCCGTCCTCCTGTCCAGCAGATAGTCATTTAGGAACCCGCTCTTAACCAGATCATCGAGCTGATACCCTAAGGACAAACACGAGTCCAAAGTGTGGCCAAAGCCCTGGTGAAACTCACACCAGGCGTCTGGCTTTGGTCCCAGCACCTTGTCGCCCACCTTCTCAGGCGCCTTCAACCTAGCAGATATATTGGGAATGGCGATCAGGTCCGCCAATCCCATAACAAACTTGTGCTTAGGCGGGTGATTGTATTCCCGGCGTGCTGGTTGCTGGCGTCCCTGGCCCCTCCCCTTGTTCCTCCTATCATAAGGATGGCGAGTCCTCTGGTCCTTCCTGGCCGCCGCCGCTGTCTCCAACACCCTTTGCGGCTGGATCCTGGTCTGGGCGCGTGGCCTAGCGGGAGCCACGCTTCCTCTCTTCTCGGCGACCTCACTCTCGTCGGCGATGTGAGCCACCGCAAGTCGCCTGACCTCAGCAAACGTTGCAGGGTGAGCCCTGATCAAGGCCTCGCAGAATGGTCCTGGCAGCACGCCCTTCTTGAATGCATAGACCGGCATTTCTTCATCTTTAGGCGGCGATCTGACCATCTGCGCTCCAAAGCGATTCAGGTAGTCTCTGAGGGACTCTCCCTGGTACTGCCTTATATCAAACAAATCATAAGACACCCTGGGCGGTGCCTTGTTCACGATGTACTGCTTGACGAAAACCTTCGAGAACTGCTGAAAATTGGTTATGTGACCGTTAGGTAGGCTCACAAACCACTCCAACGCCGTTCCCTGGAGCGTGCTCATGAACATCTTGCAATACACGGCGTCTGACCCTCCCGACAGCATCATCTGCGTATGGAACGTGGTTAGATGAGCCTCTGGATCCTCCACGCCGGTAAAGACAACCTTGACAGGGACCACGCTCGTAGGAATAGGCGTGTCAGTAATCGCCTGAGCGAAAGGCATAGGAAAAACACGAGGTGGCGACGACGGCGCGACCTCTTCAGCAATAGGATGCCCTTGCTGCTCCTGAAGAGCTTGACGCAGCTCCTCAGTCACCTTGGTAAGCTCATCATTCCTGGCCCGAGAGGCGGCCAGGTCCTCGTGCATTCGCGCCTGCTCTATGCGCGAGGCTTCCACAATCGCCTGCAACGAGCGCATAATATCTACCATCTGCGCCATGGTCATGGCGGCGTCACCTTCAGCAGCGACAGGCGCCACGGGGCTTGAACGATTGCTTCTCATTTTTCTCATGAACTTAGCGAATCACAGAATGCAGCGAACAACACTTACTTCAGCTACGATCGATTCAGCGATCAATCGGAAGGAACTGTGCGAAACTCCGCAAGGAACATAAGAACACCGCAAACCTTCAAAGAAACTTGCAACTCCACCAGAAACCACCGCTTCTTCCATGAAAAAATCGAACAAATCGAAGAGCTCAAACTCCACCGAACAAAGCACGCGTAAACAGCAGAAAACCTCACTTCACCGAACAAAACCTCAAACGAACGGTGGAAAACGTGAGAAACACTGAACAAAAGCTAGATGAACAGCGAACAACGGTTGCACCAGCACACAACCACACAGCAAGCTACGAAAACCTCCAAGACTCTCGCTGCGGATGGGAACAAGCTTTACACGACCCCTCGGTGGGCGCCTGATGATCCTGCCTGTTGACCAGAGCGTTGAAACCTGCCTCGTCAAAGGATCGACTTGCGCACCGCTTCAAACGTCCGTCCTTCTCCAAGATCCACCTCAAGAACCTGCAAAAGAACAGAGCAGCGCCCCTGTGGCTGATCGCACTCCAACGCCCAAGTCAGTGACCGAACCACCAAATACTGAGAGCAAGAACGCTCAAGACATCTCAAGGAACCGTGCAATGTTCTCTCTCACAGTGTGCTCTAGAACTCGCAAGCGTAAAGAGTATAATCTGAACGTGCGTACCTCAGAAAGTTCGTTGAGAACTCTTATATACCTGGTCACTTTCTCTCTCCTGGCAGTTACAGATCCGGACACGTGGCTCGCATCCAGTCGTACACGTGCCATCATCTGGAGCCTCCTTGACTTGGGCGCTGTTTCCATCTTCCATTTGGCTAAGTTACTTATGCATGGTACTGCCCAGTGCATAGCTAACTTGGGAGTGCGATCTCTACTGGAACTGGCGAGTTGGGATGCCTTCGTACATCTTCCCTGTGGTCTCGCCGGCCGCCTTCATAATCTGCACCACCTTCATCTTCGGCGATGTGCTTGTTCTGGCGATCTCCAATCACTTGGTCGCCTGAGTTTACCATCTGGCGACTTCATCTTCAACTGGGCGATCGCCTGGTATGCTGGAGATCGGAGCACACCAACTTAATAACTGGCGACTTCACGAGCCCCCCGACTTCCTTCCCTTCTGCCAACCTAGGGCCTTGTCAACACGCCTATACTGTAGCTGGATGCCACGTCATCACTTCCGACTACCAGGGCGGTACAGTAATAATAAGTATAAATTCTATTAATAATAAGAAGTGTACCGCCCAGGTAGTCGGAAGTGATGACATGGCAGCAAGCTATTATGAAGGCGTGGTGAGCAGGGCTCATGGCTGGCAGAAGGGAAGGAAGTCGGGGGGCTCGTGTAGTCGCCAGTCCTTAAGTTGGCGTGCTCCGATCTCTAGCATACCTAAACCGGCGGTCACCGGGTTTGAGATGAAGTCGCCGGATGCGAACCTAGACGACCAAGTGATTAGAGATCGTCGAAAGAAGGACATCGCCGAAGGATCATGGAAGCTTGTTCCACGCTTTCGAAGCAGAGGATAAAGTCGTCAGATAGTCATTCCCTAGATAGCCAGAGGTTGAGGTCGGGGAACAGCTTACCCGAACATGCACGATGAAGCGAGTGAAGTAGATCATGAAGGCGGCGGGCGAGACCACAGGGAAGGTGTGTATGAAGGCACCCGTATTGGCCACGCAGACGAGATCACGCTCCAAGGCAGCTATGCGCTGAGTTGTTTCATGCATAAGTAACTTAGCCAAAAGCCTGAAGAGTAAGAAGTGGCGCCCAAGTCAAGGATGCTCCAGATGGTGACACGTGTACAGCTGGATACGAGCCACGTGTCCAGATGTGTAACTGTCAGGAGAGAGAAAGTGCACAGGTATATAAGAGATTCTAACGAACTTCTGAGGTACGCGCGTTTTAGAATACTTCTTTTACGCTTGCGAGAACTTGAGTACGCTGAGAGAGAATTTTGCACGGTTCCTGTTCTTAGTTTTCTCTTAGTATTTTGGTGGTTCAGTCGCTGACTTGGGCGTCGGAGCGTGATCGGCCGCAGCGGCGCCGTTCTGTCTTTTGCAGGTTCTTGAGGTGAATCAAGGCGAAGGACCGAAGCTAACACGGCGCAGAGTCGATCCAGATTTGACGAGGCAAGGTTCTTGCGTCCTGGTCAACAGGCAGGATCAATAAGTATAAATTATATTAATAATAATATGTATAAATTGTATTAATAATAATAAGTATAATAAAAATGGTAATAAGACCAAAGATATTGTCTGGTCTGGTGGTTGATGCTTCCTTGGTCTTTAAAGGGTCTTGGGTTCGATTCCTGTGTGTTGCAGATGCAATAGTAATAATAAAAAGAAATAATTAAAAAAGATACTAATAATAAAGGTTTTGTCGTCAAGACCTCTGGAACCTGTGGAGCAGTTTATGTTGGTGGAGGTGTGGATTCTGCCCCCTCCTCTTGGCCTATTTGTTGCGGTGGGGATGTGGCGCTAGGGGGGTTGTCCCTCAACGACTCTCCATGTTGGGGGAAGGCAGATCGTGAAGAGATGACCCTGTTGGCCCTCCTCCTCTTGAAGACTTGCCCCTCGTCAGAGCATTCGTCATCAGAGGGGACCACAAGGACGCTCTTGCCCTTGTCAAGGGGGCCTGGGGTAGGGGTGCGTGCCACAGTCAGCGGGACTGCAGCAATGGGTGGGGGTGAGTTAGGTGTTTGGAGGGAAAGGGGAGAGTTGGGTGTTTGGGAAGTGTGAGATGTTGGCGATGGTGGAAGGTTGGACTCTGTAGTGGGGATGCTGGAGGCGCCAGCCTTTGCAGATGTTACTTTGGGGCGGGTCCTCAAGGCCTTGGCCAGTGCAATTCGCCTCGAGGAGTCCATCACTGATGCTGCACCAGACAAACAAAAGAACAAGGGTTAGAGCTTACACCAGTTAAACAAGAAAGCACATATAACACATACAGAAGTTTGGAGCAGATAAACAACACACACAGCAATCAGAGAAAGCACATCAAGAGGCAAATATAAAGAAGACAAGTAGGGGTGTGGATTTTCCTACCGAAGTACCCAGAAAGGGCGCTCGCATTAAACTCGCTAGCTATGAGTTTCATGGTGCTGAAGACGACTCCCAGGCTGGCTAAAGCCACACATACCTCTCTATCAGCAGAGGTTAGTTCGTCCAAAGATTTGGGCTTAAGCAGCTTTGACTTTTCCACCCAATATAAGGGGAAGCCGTCAAGGGCTGTGGGGTCGTGTTTAGTGCAACACACCCTGAAGAATTTGCCCTTCCACCACTTGTACGAGTTCTGGAAAAGGGTGAGGAGTATCCTCTGCCAGCGACTCCAGAAAAGCTCACCCAGAGGCTTTTCCCTTGTTTCTTCACTTCAAAGAAATGAAGGAAGACGTCCACTGAGGGTAGAAGACCCAGATACCCGTTCAGAATTTCAAAGGCCCTAATGAATGCCCAGCTGTTAGGGTGTAGCTGGGCAGGGGCTATGTTGATTTCGGTGAGCAGCTCCCTCTCAAAGGCTGTAAAGGGAAGGCGCAGATCGACGCGTTTGAACACCATCTGGTAAAGAAAGAAAAAGGGTTTCCCACCGTTGGACCTATCGTCCACGTAGACCGGCTCCCCGGGGGTGCTGTGACGAACGGAGACGTGGGAGTCGTGGACGCTGCAGAAGGCATTGAAATTTAATAACCGTGGGTCACCCTGATGGTCCTCCACGTCTTCAACGATGGTTAAGGTCGTGCACTCAGCTAAGAGTTCATCAGGGGCCCAGGGGTACTAAACCTTATAGTTGATCCTGGGGGAGGAGGATTGGCGGTTGTTTTGGTGTGTGCCATAGATTGATGAAGAAGCTGAAGAATGGAGAAGAAGGAAAGGTTCAATGAAAAGGGTTAAGGCGTAAAAGGGAAAAGAAACCCTAAGAAACTCCCTACCCACGCGAAAAAATCCAGAAAAGAGGGAAGAACGAAGAAATGTGGAGGAAAGGAGAAGAACACATAAATGCATGAATATAAACAGGCCCAGGCAGTCGCAATAGCAATACTGTAAAACATAAGGGCGATCGGAGTAGAAAAACCATACCTTTTGTGGTTGGAGGTTGAAAAAATGTGAGCTTTCGTGAAGGGGAAGAGCGCAAGGGTCGCAGAGATCGCAGGGAAGATGAACAGTGCATAGAGTATGAAAAATGATGGAACAGTGCCTTGAGCGCGTGTTTTCAAAAAGTTATAACGTTAACTTCAGAAGCGCTAACGACACTCATCCCCAGCCATAGGATCGTGCCACGTGTTGAGAGATTAGCGCGCAACTTAAAGCGTCACATCTTCAGCGGAGAGAATGTTGCGTCAGACGCTCAGAAAAGGTCACGTCAGTTGCTCAAGGGAATTTCACGTCAGCAAGAATGACATGTGGATGATAGGGCGAGGCCTTAGTCTTTTTGCTGAAACAAGTGTCAACTCAAGACTGGGGGGTTTGTGTACCGTCCCGTCCCTGGACGTTGACCAAAGTCAAAGTCAAAGTCAACGTATAGTGGGACCCCTCAAGGGGGCACAAGGGAAGAAAGTTAACTGGTTGATCGCTTAAGGCGTCGCCAGGGCTAAGCGTCGCCAAGGTGAGGCGTCGCCAGGTGTAGGCGTCGCCAGGTTAAGGCATCGCCAGGATAAGACATTGACGGTGTCACTCCCCGATACCCACGGGAAGGAAAGACCGTGGAGGGGGCGACACCACGAGAGATCTTAATACCTCAGAATAGTAATAAAGAGAAGAGAAAGGTGGCTTCAAGGCCATATTTCCAGTACCAGTGAAAAGTAACCTGACTTGTGAAGTACCCACGCCACCTCTGGGAGACCCCTGGGACAGATGCGACCCATGAGAGGGCCACGCCCAGGGGCGAACCATGTGCGTGGTACGAGAGTAAGGTAGATACACTCCCAGGGCGAGTGACTAGAGGTTGGGGCGCATGAGTTGGCACCCAGAAAGTCACCCCCTTGCGCCAGATGCACTTCGAGAAAGGAGGGTTTGCACGATGGATTAACCCTAAGTTGGGTTACGGCGCTGTAGGGCCCTCCACGTAGAGTAAGCAATCAAGTCAGAAGAACACGTGGTAGTAAGCACTAAAACATCAATGTTTTCTTGAAAGTTTGCTAAGGTATACTTTAATTTAGTTTACGTTTCGAACGCTTTAAAGCACTTTAAAAGCTTTAAATGCTTTGAACGTTTTAAATGCGTTGAACGTTTTTATACGTTTTAAATGCTTTAGACGTTTAAAAGGGGCTTTAGACGTTTGAGACTGGGGGAGTTTTTTCACAGTTTACACACACTCTAGTTTCTTGCTCGCAAACCCACTGTACGCACAGGCAATTAAGGTAGAATTCAGTTACTCAGTTATTAGACCACCTTCAGAGCATCCATTCACGGTGTTCTGATACGGAGGTGTGTCACCTTTGATGTTTCTCGCTAGCTGACTTGATCGTCGGAGTGCAAACGCCCACGAGGGCGCCCCTTTGTCCACTTCTTTTCAGGTACTCACAGACGGTGCAGAACGAAGGTGCCCTAGCTCGCGAAGATAAGCCACGCACAAAGACGTCCCTGGTCAATCGACGGGAACAACAGAGAAAACATAACTGGAATGAAAAATAGAATTAAGAACTTCAAAAGACATAATAGAATTGATGTTTCAAGAACTTGTATAAATTTAAAATACAAAGAAGAACTCAAATCTAAAAAGAAAAGGCACCAAAGGATCAAGAAAACAAACACATAAAACTGCACTTAATTAAAAATCAAGAAACCAAAATTATCAACAAAAGGACTACATAGAATTGATAACATTTTTGGAGAAACATGACTTTGACAAAACTTATAAAGATTCAAAAATCAAAATGACACAAACATAATTTAATAAGAACAAGAGAACAACAAGAAATACCGAAAAATAAACCTAAAACAGAAAGGTAAAGACAAGAATGTAAAGTTCTTGAATTAAAAGTGCCAAAACAACTCAAACACACACAAGAACAAACCTAAGACTCATGATACCACATGATGTGAACCCAATAGCATGATATGGATATGATATGAACATGTTATGGAGTCAATAAGAGTTGGAATATGATTAGGCACTTTTTAATAATTGGATCAATGTTCTTAATCAATCAAGAACTCACCAAAACACAAGTAGCCAAGCCAAACTCACATAGAAACCCATTTTTGGACATATGAATCGTTTGAAACAAGGAAGAACAAAAAAGCACCGATTGAAACTGCAAGAAACACAACTAAAACCATAAGAACAGAAAACTAAAGCAAACTACCGAACATAAACACAAACTAAACAAGTTCTACCGATTGAATCAACAAGAAACAACAAAGACATGTTTTAGAGTTTGTTTTGGAATGGAAATGGAAGAAGAAGACGAAAAGGACAAGAAAACATATGTGGTTGGAGCTCTTAGAAATGTGCACGCCACTTGAAGGATGGTTGGCTTCAAGATGAGTATTGTTGCCGCCACTTGAGAGACCAAGAATTCACTCAAGATAAGACTAGAAGAGAAGAAGACACAAGTCTCTCTCAATCACTCACCAATTTAGTAGAGGTTCATTACTCATAAAATCAATCTTATTATTTCAAAGACCTAAGCCTTCCTTTAATAATCAGGAGGACCGGTCACAAGTACAAGAGAAGCTTTGAAAGGTGACCTTCTAACTCTTCCTATTCTAGCGCCTAAAGGAGTGTAAAAAGACACCTTTCTAGATCTTTCCTAAAAACTAGCGCCTAAAGGTGCTATACAATGGAGGTGTCTTTAAGGTTTCCCTCTTTAGCACCTTTCTAAACACTAATCTATATGTTTTACAATTTTATACAAAAGAAACTATAAAAAGAGAAAACATTTGAAGCCTACTACCTAACTCCTTAGCTTTGCTCCTTGTAATCCTTTGAGGTATAAAGGATGATGAGCTAATGTGTCTTTGAGAATCTTGAACTTCAACCTCATTCTCTTCTTCTTCTTGATCTCCATCACTTTAACAAAGAAAACCTTGATGTAAGAAAAAGTCTTTGTGTCCTCCTTTGGAACACTCTTGATAGATTAGAGCGAAATCAAAGTCATCATGATAAAGTTCCTTTATGTGATCAATACCTAAGTATTGAACATCCAAAGCGTTTAACAAGGTATATTGTTCCTGCCGGTTGAATCGAAATGCCTTGGTGCGTCTATGTCACACTCACGCTCAGAGTCCTTGCGTTCGTTGTTGCGGTTCCTGTAATGAACACCTGAAACACTAACACAATGGGCGCCCTAGCGACCATTTGCACTCCGACACTCAAGTCAGTACTAGGGCTAGGAAGAGAGTTCTCTCTTGCCACATCTGTTACTATTTATAGACTGAAAACTAGGGTTTCCTGTTTACCTAAAAATGGGCCTTTCTGATGGGCGGGCCCATCACTGTTGTTACCTTACTCTCTGGATAACCTAGTGCGTGGGGTCCCTAACTAGAGTGCAACCTCTGACGGGATGACCACCTGGATGCCTCCTCGTGCACTTGATCTCTGGGGTCACCCGCCTCTGAGAGTGCCCTAGCTGTTCACGTGCCATGCATGCAGGTCACCTCTGATCGCGGCCCTTGCTGGCCATATCCTTCCAGCAGCTTTTCTACTTTGTGTCACGCCTGAATGTGTCGTCCACTCTACCTGCATGGGCACTCGTGATCTATGCTTCTCCCTTACTGATAACTGGTGTGCGAACTGGGATCCACTTCTCAAGGCCCATCTCTACTATTTGGACTTCCAATGTCCAACCTCTCCACACTACTTAGTGGCAAGTCAGTGCATCCTGATGACCGATGTCTGACCACTCTCGGCTCCTTTGGCGCACGTGTTTTGCGAGGTACTAGCCTGCGCTGCTCGTGGGACCCGCTTACGTTGCACCAACTTGAGCAGTGGTTGGTCAACACTTCAGGACTGGTCGGTACACAAGCCCCCCAACCTCGAGCTGTAACTCGTTCAGCGAAGAGGCTAAGTCCTTGCCCGGGTGATCTACGTGGCTCTGTGCGACAGGACGTAATTATGGCGCCAAAGTGGCGTCTTTCTGGGTCTGTCTTATCTGTGCACACGTGTCTTTGATCAACGACTAGGGTTTAACGTCGCTTACGCTTCTTTGTTTACTTTTAAACACTGGAAAGTGCACACGTCTAATCGCTTGTTACATCCTTCTCCGAAACCATTATCGTTTCGCCTTCTTCCCCAAGCATTCTCACGCTCCCTCTGCGCGTCTCTATTTTCATTCGCTATCGTCTGCAGGTATGAACACTGACTTCTATTCACTCCTGCTTATTGGTTCTGGATAACTGCTTGTGTTGCTTAATCTTTGCATAGATCACTTTCTGTTTCTGGGTTTCCCTTTGATTCAAGAAACCATAAACTCTGAGATATATTGTTTTTGGTTACTGTAATCTTGCGTTTGCGCCTTTCTTTCGCACATTCGCACGGTTCATATCTCCGTATCTCTCGAACTTTGTATGCAGGCATGGGTTTGACCAAAGAGAAGCGGGCCAAGTTAACTGATATTCTCACTCGTCTTCACGGGGTTTCTAGGGACGTGGGCACCTCTCTTCAGCATGCCCGCACCCTCGCCGCTGCAACGTCTTCACCTGTTCCCTCCAATCCTGGGGTTTCGGTCCCTCTTCCCACCGTTCAACCATCCCCCACCTCCCTCTCTTCCCGGGGTAAAGCCGTGGTGATTGAGTCAGACGAGGATTTTGCTGAGGGGCCAATCTACCAAAAACCCAAACCTACTCCGGTGATGGTATCACACTCTTCTTCCTCTGGTCGCTCCGCTTCGCCCCGTGGTCGCTCCACCGGTGTTTCTCTACTCCCTGGTCTCGGCAGGACTGGTGTCTCTTCTCCTTTTGCCCCTGAACTGCCTCTTGTCCTTCAACATGCCATCAAAGGCTTTCATCAAGAGGTGACTGTGGACCTGGATGGAGTTGCTGCCAGGGAGAAACTGGGTTTCGACTTCGGGGCGCTTCTCTCTCAGTTCAACGTCCTATTGTCCAGTGCTGAATCTGGGGACTCCTCGACATCTCGCTCGTTTGCTGCCCGCGAGGCGACCTTAAGAGAAGAGTTGGTCCACTTCTCGAAACTGCTCCACACCAAGCGTCAAGAGGTTACTACGCTGGAGGCGAGAGTTCTGTCCCTGCGTGTTCAGATCTTTGAGTTGGAGGAGGCCAAGGAGGTGTCCAAAGCCAAGTTCATTGGGCTTGAACGAAGGTCCGCCAACTTTGAGGCGCAACTGGATCGGGCGAAAGCCGAGCTTCGTCAGCAAGCCAAAAGGTTTGAGGAGGCTGAGGCTGATCTGACCGGAGACGTCCTTGATGCATACGACGAGGGTTTCAAGGATGCTTTGGCTCAAGTTGCTTTTGTGTACCCAGAAGTGGACACTACACCCGTTTCCACGTCGAACTTGGTTGATAATGGAAAAATTGTTACCAGGGTCTTTCCTTGACTTGTATTAACGTACAAACTCTTTTTTCTGCTTGCTACTTTTACTGCCTGAACACATATCTGCATTATTTCTATATGTTGAACTGCATTTTGATTCTTACAATTGTTCCTGTCGTGGTGCCTGGCGCCAAGACATTCCTTTGTATGTTCCGCTGCCTACCCCCTTCGTCACGTGGGGAGGCTTTTACTGTGAACTGGATCGTTCCGCCATGGCGTTCTTCGCAAGAGGAACAAACTCTTAATTGTCCTCGGCTTCGCCCAAAGGCGCGAAGGATTTACTTGGCGAATTATTTCATTTGCCTCGGCACTTTCACTTACGAGGGGAGGTGTTCTCTCATGAACCTTCCTCTCTACCCGTAAGGCTTCTAGCGCAAGGGAAATTGATTCTTAACTGATCTCCACTTCGCTCAAGGGCGAGGAGGATTTATCTTGTAACTATTTAAATGACCTCAGCTTCGCTCGAGGGTGAGGAGGATTTAACTGATAACTATTACGTTTAAGCTTAACGCTCTCACTCGATAGGGGAGGTGTTCTCTGCGAACCTACCTCTCCACCTACGAGACTTCTAACGCGAGGCAAACGAATGCTTGACTTACCTTGATCCTGCCTGTTGACCAGAACGTTGGAACTTGCCTCGTCAAACTTGGATCGACGTGCGCACCGCTTCAACCTCCGTCCTTCGTCACGATCCACCTCAAGAACCTGCAAAAGAACAGAGCGGCGCCGCTGCGGCCGATCGCACTCCAACGCCCAAGTCAGTGACTGAACCACCAAATACTTCAAGAGTAACACTCAAGAACTCTCAAGGAACCGTGAACTAGTTCTCTCTCACAGTATGCTCAAGAACTCGCAAGCGTAAAGAAGACAATCTGAACGTGCGTACCTCAGAAGTTCGTTGGGAAACCCTTATATACCTGGTCACTTTCTCTCTCCTGGCAGTTACGCACCTGGACACGTGGCTCGCATCCAGTCGTACACGTGCCATCATCTGGAGCTTCCTTGACTTGGGCGCTGCTTCTGACTCTCTTTTGGCTAAGTTACTTATGCATGGTGCTGCCCAGTGCATAGCTAACTTGGAGCGCGATCTCTACTGGGATTGGCGAGTTAGGGTGCCTTCGTACACCTTCCCTATGGTCTCGCCGGCCGCCTTCATAATCTGCACCACCTTCATCTTCGGCGATGTGCTTGCTCCGGCGATCTCTAATCACTTGGTCGCCTGAGTTTACATCTGGCGACTTCAAATTTAACCCGGTGACCGCCGGTTTTGGTATGCTGGAGATCGGAGCACGCCAACTTCATAACTGGCGACTTCACGAGCCCCCCGACTTCCTTCCCTTCTGCCAACCTGGCGTCTCGTCAACACGCCTATATTGTAGCTTGATGCCACGTCATCACTTCCGACTACCAGGGCGGTACACAAGCCCCCCAGTCTTAAGCGAAGACTTGTCCAGCGAAAAGACTAAAAGAGTCACGTCAATACCGATCTACGTGGCACTGGCGCAGAATTTCAAGCGGTTGTACTTTCTGCTTCTCTGACGCTCCACCAAACACTCCTCCCATCTTTCGACACGTGGCTTCATCAACAGTTACCTTCAGTTAACGTTTGCGCTTCCCAAACCCATTTCGAAAAACCCTTAAACCCATTTCGCTCCACTGTTCCATCACTTTCTTCGTATTCTTAGACAGTCCAACTCTCTTCTGCAAAAAAGCTCTCAACGTTCTTCAACCTCCTGAATCACCAACTTCCTTCATCACTCTTCCGATCATAAAAAGGTACTTCCTTTCCTTCTTTTGCTGGGTTTTCCTGCATTTTAACCGATTCGCATCATCCTTTAACTGCCTGGAGCATACGTTGTGGGTTGTTTTTTCTATTTCTCCTTCTTCGTAACTTAGGGCTTCGTCTTCGTTACAACGAACCTTCATTCGTTCGTTTTTTCACCCTTCGTTCATGATCGAGTCAGCCTATGCGAGTCCTGATTACCTTTTCTTTTCTTCTTCCTTTGCAGCTTCCGCAATGACTCGCTCAAAGATCACCCCAAATCCTCCTCCTTCGTCACGAAACCCCTCCTCACAAGCACACAACCCACCGCGAGCACGCGGTGCTTCTTCTTCTCAAGCTGAGAGGCCTGCACCCTCCCGCCCCAACTTGGCTCAGGCCACTCCACCCGTCGCCGGAGGAGCCTCCGTGCCTTCTCCAGATTACAAAAAACTGTACCCATGGGCCACCTCGACCTTGCTGAAAGAAACCTCCTCAGTAAACTCTGCTGGGGCGGTTCTTCGACTGACGAAAGGGGATGAGCCTCACCAATCGTTTCACAAGGAGCATGATGACAGAATGACGGTGCTACCTTGCCCCCCCCGACCTGACCGTGTGCGCCGACGACAAGGGGAACAACGGCGGGTTGTTCTGCTTCGTCTACACCACCTTGTTCAAGAAGGTGAAACTTAGGTTTCCCTTCACTCGCTTTGAAAGGGAGCTTCTCACCGAGCTCGACATCGCCGCCGCCCAGCTCCATCCCAACAGCTGGGCGTTCGTACGGGCTTTTCAAATAATGTGCGACCACTTGGGGCTGCCAGCGTCAGTGGACGTTTTCTTTATTTCTTTTTAAAGCCAAGCACCCAGGAGATCGCCTGTGGGTAAGCTTGAACGGGATTGCTGGGAGGTCGATCCTCTCTATCTTCCAGCAATCCTACAAAGACTGGAAGGGCAAGTTTGTCCAGGTGCGCCCCAATGACAAGGACGCTTCTTTGCTCGACGGTTTCCCCTTGTATTGGGTAAACAAGGGGAACAAAGAGTCCAAAAGCAGCTTCAGGAGGCCAATGAGTCCTGATAGCATGGGTGCCTTGGACAGGGACCTCTACTTCTTCTGGAAGAGTGTGGCAGATGCCAACATCACCTTCCTCACCACCACGCTCATCTGCTTCGAGTTCTTCGAAGATCAACTTGAAATTCACATAGGTTAGAACTCACCTCAACGTCTAAGTCTTTATTTTTGATATTACCTCTGTTAACTGTCTCTGGGCGTCTTGTGCGTTGTGCGCAAGACTTTGGTTTTATTTTCTGCACCATTTATCTGCTTTGCTGCATACTGCCTTATGCATTTATTTTCTCTCTGAGCTAACCCATGCATTTTTGCTTCATGCAGATCATATGTTGGGCCAGGGTAAGCTCGCTGAACTGAGGGCGCTCGCCCGAACCCACGGGTTGGCATCGGGTTCCCAAATCGTGCCAAACTCTGTGGTGGAGATCGCCGCCGCACAGGGCTGATCGCCACCAAAAGGCCCAACTCCCCCCGATGTCCAACCCGCCAACCAACGCAAAAAGCTTGTCCTTAGGAAACCAAAGAGGAAAGCCCCCCAAGTAGTCCATGAGGAGGAAGAGGAAGACGACGAGGCAACTGAAGATGGCCTCGTCACGAAGAGGAAGAGGGTGGCACCTTCTTCACCAGTTGCTCCACCCCCTCTTCCAACATCAACACCACCATCTACACCTGCCTCGCCTCCAACATTGCCTCTTCCACCAGCTCCCGCCTCACCAGTCCAAGCGATCCCTTTGGCATCTGCGCCTCCTGTGGTCGAGGCCGCCGAGCCTAACTTCATGGAGGACCCCTCGAGCGCCTCCACGCCTTACATATCAGCTGGAGGGGTCCTCCTTCAAACACCTCCACCGCAAACGCTGCACCAATCGGGGTTGAAGGTGCCCACCAATCTCCAATTCTTATTACTGAATCCCCGACGTCGCCACCACGCCAAGAAGCACCCGCGAAGCAACCAACTCAAGAGGGTGGCGACGAAAGCCAACAACGAGCCCACCCGGTGCCTCCACGAGCAAACCTCTCTCTTGAGGTCACGAGGATGTGGGAGCCTTTCTCAGCAAAACTAAAGATGATGGCGGAGGACTTCCCCGCCATTATATCTAAAGCTGTGGAGAGCTCCACCAGGAAGCTCCAGGATGACCTCTTCGCCCTTCGAACTGAGAACAGCACTATAAGGCTTGAGGCGGAGAAGTTATCCTACAATCTGACACTCGCCGAAATTGAACACTCCCGAGTAGAAGATGCAATGAGCACCGAGCTCCGGGTGGCGCGCAAGGAGGCCACCGATCTCCGCCATAAGGTACAACTCTTGGCTCAAGAGAAGATTGAGCTAGAGAGCAAGCTGGTGCCTTATCGCGTCAAAGTGGCTGACCTGGAGGCCTTGATCAAAGCTGACGCCGCCAAGGTGAAGAAGCTGGAACAAAGGTCAGCCGATCGGGAGGTCTTCCTGGGGACGGTGGAAAAGGAAAGAGATGACACCATGGCCAAGCTTGCCGAAGCCAACAAAGAGAAGGGGAAGATCGCCGCTGAACTGGGCCAGGTGCAGGCAGAATCCAAGAAGGTTGCTGAAGACCTTCTTCAAGCTCAGGAAACCATAGAAAAACTCAAGAAGCAAGCTGAAGAGCTGGAGCAGCAAAACGAGGGGCTGAAGAAACAAACTGAAGAACTCAAGAAACAGATCGAAGAGCTTAATCTGAGTTCTGCCCAAATTCTTGCTGCTGGATTCGAGGCTGCCCGGGAACAGTTCGCCTGCTTGTTCCCCGATCTAGATCTCAGCATGGTGTCCCTCAACAACGAGGTGGTGGATGGGAAGGTTGTTCCCGCTGAAGACTGATCAATTCCCTCCATCCACTACCTTTATGCTTTCCCCTTGTATATAATTGTAACGAACTTTTTCTTTTACTGTATATGTGCCTTGAACTGATACTTATTTTATGACAAACTGATGTTTACTTAATGATAAGGCCCTTGTATTTCTTCTTATAACATCTTTGGCTGCTTTAACTTTCCTTGCACAATTTGCTTCAAGAAATTAACTTAGCGATTTTGTAAGCGCGAGCATACACTTAACTGCTTCGAACCACTGACTTTCGAACAACGATCGCTTTAAAACTTGTAATCTCAAGGCAATGAACCTTAACGTAAAATTACTCTTCAAATAACGAACTTTAACTCAACTTAATGGCTTAAGACATCGCTCACCCGACCTTCTTCATCAAAACGGGTCTTTAACTTTCTCGCCACTGCTTGAACTTTTCCTGGTCGCCAAAGACTCTTGGCGATATCAGCTTCTTTCTGGCTTCATACCTTGGCCATTGTTCCTTTATCTAGGGGTAGAGGCGCCTTTCGGATCCTTCTCTACCTCCTTGAGCTTCAGAACAAGAGACCGGGTGGCTAGGCGCTCTCTTCGAACCTACCTTGGCCACCCTCCAAACTTCTTCCACCCTTTACACCATACCTGAACTCGTTCGAGACGAGAAGGATTTTATCTTGCCTGAACTCGCTCATCGGCGAGAAGGTCTTTAACTCGCCTGAACTCGCTCATAGGGGAGAAGGTCTTTAACTCGCCTGAACTCGCTCATAGGCGAGAAGGTCTTTAACTTGCCTGAACTCGCTCATAGGCGAGAAGGTCTTTTAACTCGTGCCTCTACATTGCCCCAGGGGTTACATCTCCTCCCCCCCAGAAACACTGAGGACTTTCGCTGGTGCCTCTACATTGCCCCAGGGGTTACATCTTCTCGCCCCCAGAAGCACTGAGGACTTTTCACTGGTGCCTCTACATTGCCCCAGGGGTTACATCTTCTCGCCCCCAGAAGCATTGAGGACTTTTCACTGGTGCCTCTACATTGCCCCAGGGGTTACATCTTCTCGCCCCAGAAGCACTGAGGACTTTTCACTCTTCCTCGCCTGCACTCGCTCGACGGCGAGGAGATCTTTATCTCGCCTCAGAACACGCGAGGGCGTTGAGGTCTTTTAACTGGTGCCTCCGATCGCCGAAAGACGATGAGGACTTTAACTTTAACTTTGACTGATGCCTCCGATCGCCGAAAGACGATGAGGACTTTAACTTTAATTGATGCCTCCGATCGCCGAAAGACGATGAGGACTTAAAACCTTTTAGAAAGCATGCAATTTTAACTTGCCTTAAGTCACATACAAGTGACAAGGTCTTTCTTCAAAACTTTCGGAAAACAACAAGCATGCAATCTAAAACAGCTTAAACTTCGAAAACTCTTCTTTATTGGGTGGCCTCATTAAAAACCCTCCTTAGGGAAAAAAAGAGTGCCCCCTTGAAACTGTTTTAACAGACACATTGTAATATAACTTCGTGTTTGTCTTTACTTACAAAGTTCTTAACTGTAATATAACTTGAGGTACGTGGCGTTCCAAGTGCGAGGAATCGCCCCTCCTTCCAATGTCTCTAAGCGGTAGGCGTCGTTCCCGAGCGTCTCGATTATTCTGAACGGTCCCGTCCACTTGGGCGACAGTTTATTCTCCATCTCGTACTGGTGGGCTTTCCTCATCACCAGGTCGCCTTCTCTAAACTGTCTCGGCATCACCTTCGAGTTATATCTTCGTTCAATCCTTCTCTTCACCGCCTCAGCTTTCAATCTCGCCTCTTCCCTGACCTCATCCAGTAGATCCAGGTTCAACCTTCTCTCCTCATTCGAGTCTTCCTCTACGAAGTTCTGGAATCTCGGCGAGCTCTCCTGGATTTCTACTGGAATCATTGCATCACACCCATAGACCAAGCTGAACGGGGTCTCATGGGTTCCTGACTGTTCGGTGGTGTGGTACGCCCAGACTATACGGGGTACCTCCTCAGCCCAGCTTCCTTTGGCTTTCTCTAGCCTTCTCTTCAAACCTCTCAGCAACACCCGATTAGCTGACTCTACTTGGCCATTTGTCTGAGGGTGCTCGACGGATGCAAACACTTGTTGAATTCCCACCCCTTCGCACAGCTTCTTCAACAGGTGGCTTGCAAACTGAGTCCCATTGTCCGACACCAGGCGCTTGGGCACACCAAACCGGCACACAATGTTCTTCCACACGAAACCTTCGATCTTGTGCGCGGTGATCTGGGCCACTGGTTCTGCTTCGATCCACTTGGTGAAATACTCAATCGCCACCACCAAGTACTTCATCTGCCTGATCGCCAGCGGGAATGGTCCCAGGATGTCGATTCCCCAAGTATGAAACGGCCAAGGGCTGTAAATCGACTTCAACTCCTCGGGAGGCGCCTTGTGCCAATCGGCGTGCTGTTGGCATTGTTTGCAACACTGGGCATACCTCTTGCAGTCTTCTCTCATCGTTGGCCAGTAGTAACCTGCACGGAGAGTCCTTGCGGCCAGAACTCGACCCCCGACGTGGCTTCCGCATATCCCTTCATGGAGCTCTGCCATAATCCTCGTGCATTTCTCGCCATGCACACATTCCAGGAGTGGGTGAGTGAACCCAAACCTGTACAACTCGCCATCAATCAATGTGTACTTGCTAGAATTTTTCTTTATCTTCCTAGCCTCTGTCGGATCCAGCGGGAGAAGGCCATCTGCCAGGCACCGCTTGTACTGTGTTATCCAGGTGTCTGGCTCATGGGTAACGCAAACCTGCGTCATGTTCACATTCTCTCCTCGACATGCTCTAATTCTCGGCGATCTCAATGTTTCTTGCGTCAAAGACCTGTGACTTCTCGCCGCTTTTTCCGTCGACCTGCTTATCTGAAGAACCAGGTGATCTGCTACAAATGCTCTCGGCGTCTTCAGAGTTTCTTGAATCACCGTCCTCTGCCTACCCCCCTTGCCTGAACTGGCGAGCTTAGCCAGCAAGTCAGCTCGGGCATTCTGCTCTCTGGGCACATGCACCACTTCAAAGGAGGCAAAGGAACTCTTCAATTCCTGCACATACTCCAGGTAAGCCGCCATTTGTGGATCTTTAGCCTGGAACTCGCCTGTTACTTGCCCCGTGACTAGCAGCGAGTCACTCTTAGCCATCAACACCCTCGCTCCCATCTCTTTTGCCAGCAAGATCCCGGCGATCAGCACCTCATATTCTGCTTGATTGTTGCTGGCTTTGAAGGCAAACCTCAAAGATTGTTCGATCAGCACGTCGTTGGGTCCTTCCAAAATGACTCCAGCACCGCTACCCTGCTGGTTCGACGATCCATCCACCGAGAGCACCCAACGGAAATCGTCCCCTTCAACTCGTGTCGCCTCAGATGAGAGCTCGACCACGAAATCTGCGAAGATTTGCCCCTTAATCGGGCCTCGGGGCTCATACTTAATGTCAAACTCCGACAGCTCTACTGCCCACTTCACCATCCTTCCCGCAGCGTCGGGCTTCTTCAAAACTTTCTGGATGGGCAGGTCAGTCATCACCAGTATCGTGAAGCTATGGAAGTGGTGGCGCAACCTCCTCGCCGAAAATACCACAGCCAGCGCAGCCTTCTCCAGGGCCTGATATCTCGTTTCGGGGCCCTGCAACACCTTACTAACAAAATAAATAGGCTTTTGAGCCTGATCTTGATCTTGGGCGAGCACCGCACTCACCGCCCTCTCAGTTACAGCAAAATACAACCTGAGAGGGGTTCCCACCAGCGGTTTACACAAAACCGGCGGGCTCGCCAGATACTCCTTCAGCTTGACGAAAGCTTCCTCGCACTCCTTCGTCCAAGCAAACTTGTTATTGCGCCTTAAGCACTGGAAATAGGGATGGCCCTTCTCTCCGCTAGCTGACACGAAGCGAGACAGGGCGACCATCCGACCTGTTAGTTGTTGTACTTCCTTCACGGTAGCTGGGCTCCTCATCGCCAAGATGGCGGCACACTTATCCGGGTTGGCCTCTATTCCTCTTTCAGTCAGAAGGAAACCCAAAAACTTTCCAGCCTCCACGCCAAAGATGCATTTCTCTGGATTCAGCTTCAATTTCAACTTGGCGATCGTCGTGAACAATTCCTCCAAGTCTGCAACGTGCTTGCTTTTTTCTGGCGAGGTCACGACCATGTCATCGACGTACGCTTGCACATTCCTTCCCAGCATCGGTGCAAGTACTCGATCCATCAACCTCTGGTATGTGGCCCCCGCGTTCTTCAGCCCAAACGGCATCACCTTGTAGCAGTAGCACGATCTCTCGGTCATGAAGGCAGTCTTCTCTTCATCCATGGGATGCATCTTGATCTGGTTATACCCCGAGAAGGCATCCAGGAAGCTCAACAACTTACACCCCCTAGCACTATCCACCAGGGCGTCTATGCTTGGTAAAGGATATGAATCCTTTGGGCAAGCCTTGTTCAGATCAGTGAAATCGACGCACATGCGCCATTTCCCATTACTCTTCTTCACCAGCACGACATTTGCCAGCCATTTGCAGCGAGGAGTTTCTGTGTTTCGTCCCTAATCGCCTGCCTCCTCTCCTCGTTGAACTTTCTTCTTCTTTGTCGCACTGGTCTCACCAAGTTGTCCATCGCCAGATGATGGCACAAGAAGTCGGGATCGATCCCGAGCATGTCCGAAGCGGACCATGCAAAGGCATCCAGATGCCGTTCTATCACCTTGGCGATCTGGTCCTGGAGCTCAACCTCCAGGGACCTTCCCAGCTTGAAGATCTTTCCCCCGATCTCTCTCTCGAGCCACTGCTCGACGGGTTTTGGCCTGGTCTCTCTGGCGATCACCGCCCTGGCGATTCCCAGCTCTCTCGCTTCCTCAGGGCAATTCCTTGCCTCTTCTTCCTCCATGTCGGCGTTCCCCTTCCCCAGCTCAGCATCCACCATCTCCACGTCTCTTCCGGCGGTCTCTTCTATTACCGTCGATCTGGGCTTCACACCGGGAGGCGGGGTGGTTGTCACGTAACTCACCGATCTCTTGTTTTTCAGGCTATTCTCATAGCACTTCTTCGCTTCTTTCTGATCGGATTTAATGGTGATCACCACCCCCTCCATAGACGGCAACTTCACCTTCATGTGCTGGGTCGACGGTATAGCGCCTATCCTGTTGAGCGTGGGTGTTCCCAACAGGATGTTGTATGCCGAAGGAGCGTTTACAACAAGGTATTTGATTTTCTCCGTTCTCGAACCCGCCTCATCTGTAAACGTAGTCCTCAACTCTATGTACCCCCTGACCTCCACCTGGTCACCAGCGAAACCATACAAACACCCTCCATAGGGCCTCAGCTGGTCAAGGGGTAGCTCCAACTGCGTGAAAGTCGGCCAGAACATCACGTCTGCCGAGCTTCCTTGGTCCACCAGAACCCTGTGGACCTTTCTTCCTGCCGTGATCAATGAGATTACGATGGGATCGTTGTCATGAGGCACAACGTCCCGAAGATCTTGCTTGGTGAATGTAATGTCCACTTCCGGCGAGTGGTCTTCAAACATATCCACCGTCATCACAGACCTCGCGTACCTCTTCCTCTGTGATGCGGTGCATCCACCCCCTGCAATGGTGTGGATTTCCCCGTGCGTAGGCATCTCGTGCTGCTGAGCCTCTCCTCCTGCTGGTTGGGAGCTCGACGCGCCCCCCGTCCTTCTATCCAGCAAATAGTCATTTAGGAACCCGCTCTTAACTAGATCATCGAGCTGGTATCCTAAAGCCAAGCACGAATCCACGGTGTGGCCAAAGCCCTGGTGAAACTCACACCAGGCGTCTGGCTTAGGTCCCAGCACCTTGTCGCCCACCTTCTCTGGCGCTTTCAACCTAGCGGATATATTGGGAATGGCGATCAGGTCCGCCAATCCCATGACAAACTTGTGCTTAGGCGGGCGATTGTATTCCTGGCGTGCTGGTTGCTGGCATCCTTGGCCCCTACCCTTGTTCTTCCTTGGATCATAAGGATGGCGAGTCCTCTGATCCCTTCTGGCCGCCGCTGTCTCCAGCACCCTCTGTGGCTGGATCCTCGTCTGGGCGCGTGGCCTAGCGGGAGCCACGCTTCCTCTCTTCTCGGCGATTTCACTCTCGTCGGCGATGTGGGCCACCGCGAATCGCCTAACCTCAGCAAACGTGGCGGGGTGAGGCCTGATCAATGCCTCGCAGAATGGTCCCGACAGCACGCCCTTCTTAAATGCATAGACCAGCATTTCTTCATCTTTGGCCGGCGATCTGACCATCTGCGCCCCAAAGCGATTCAAGTAGTCCCTGAGGGACTCTCCCTGATATTGCCTTATATCAAACAAATCGTAAGACACCCTGGGCGGTGCCTTATTCACGATGTACTGCTCGACGAAAATCTTTGAAAACTGTTGGAAGTTGGTAATGTGACCGGTAGGCAGGCTCACAAACCATTCCAGCGCCGTTCCCTGGAGTGTGCTCACGAACATCTTGCAGTACACGGCGTTCGATCCTCCTGAAAGCATCATCTGCGTATGGAACGTGGTGAGATGATCCTCAGGATCTTCCACGCCGGTAAAAACAGCCTTAACAGGTACCACACTCGCCGGAATAGGCGTGTCAGTAATTGCCTGAGCGAAAGGCATGGGGAAAACACGAGGCGGTGTTGACGGCGCGACCTCTTCAGCAATAGGACGCCCTTGCTGCTCCTGAAGAGCTTGACGCAGCTCTTCAGTCACTTTACTAAGCTCATCATTCCTGGCCCGAGAGGCGGCCAAGTCCTCATGCATTCTCGCCTGTTCTATGCGCGAGGCTTCCACAGTTGCCTGCAACGAGCGCATAATCTCTACCATCTGCGCCATGGTCATGGCGGCGGCGCCTTCAGCAGCAACGGGCGCAATTGAACTTGAACGGTTGCTTCTCATTTTTCTCATGAAAAGCAAATCACAGAAAGTAACGAACAACACTTCCTTCAGCGACGATTGACTCAGCGATCAATCGGTCAAAACTGCGCGAAACTCCGCAAGAAAAATCAAGAACACAGCGAACTTTCACAGAAACCTGCAACTCCACCAGAAACCACCGCTTCTCCCACGAACAACCAAACGAGCCAAAGAACTCAAACTTCACCGAACAAATCTCGCGTAAACAGCAGAAAACTTCACTTCACCGAACAAAAATCCGAACGAACGGTGGAAAACGCGAAATCACCGAACAAAACATAGATGAACAGTGAACAGCGGTTGCACCAGCACACAACCACACAGAAAACTACGAAACCTCCAAGAACTCACGCTGTGGATGGGAACAGGTTTTACACGGCCCCACGGTGGGCGCCTGATGATCCTGCCTGTTGACCAGAACGTTGGAACTTGCCTCGTCAAACTTGGATCGACGTGCGCACCGCTTCAACCTCCGTCCTTCGTCACGATCCACCTCAAGAACCTGCAAAAGAACAGAGCGGCGCCGCTGCGACCGATCGCACTCCAACGCCCAAGTCAGTGACTGAACCACCAAATACTTCAAGAGTAACACTCAAGAACTCTCAAGGAACCGTGCACTAGTTCTCTCTCACAGTATGCTCAAGAACTCGCAAGCGTAAAGAAGACAATCTGAACGTGCGTACCTCAGAAGTTCGTTGGGAAACCCTTATATACCTGGTCACTTTCTCTCTCCTGGCAGTTACGCACCTAGACACGTGGCTCGCATCCAGTCGTACACGTGCCATCATCTGGAGCCTCCTTGACTGGCGCTGCTTCTGACTCTCTTTTGGCTAAGTTACTTATGCATGGTGCTGCCCAGTGCATAGCTAACTTGGAGCGCGATCTCTACTGGGATTGGCGAGTTAGGGTGCCTTCGTACACCTTCCCTGTGGTCTCGCCGGCCGCCTTCATAATCTGCACCACCTTCATCTTCGGCGATGTGCTTGCTCCGGCGATCTCTAATCACTTGGTCGCCTGAGTTTACATCTGGCGACTTCATCTTTAACCCGGTGACCGCCGGTTCTGGTATGCTGGAGATCGGAGCACGCCAACTTCATAACTGGCGACTTCACAAGCCCCCCGACTTCCTTCCCTTCTGCCAACCTGGCGTCTCGTCAACACGCCTATACTGTAGCTTGATGCCACGTCATCACTTCCGACTACCAGGGCGGTACAGACCTCAGTTTCGCTCGAGGGCGAGGAGGATTTATCTGGTGAACTTATTTCGTTCAACCTTGGCGCTTTCACTCGAGAGCGGAGGTGTTCTCTACGAACCTACCTCTCCGCTCACAAGTCCTCTAACGCAAGGAAAACAAGTTCTTAACTGAATTGTACATAACTCGAGAAAAATACTTCAATTATCTGGGGACCTCATTAAAAACCCTTGTAAGGGAAAAAGTGCGTCCTTTAATACCACGTACAATATTCCTGTTTAACTGAAATAAACTTGTAGTCGGCTACATTCTGTTTATGAGGAACTGTGCCTTGCTTCAGCGCCTAAGCATGTGCGCTTTCCCAAAGATCTTTGTTTTCCGGGGGGAATTGGTCCGCACAGGGGAGTGCGAGTGCGATGGTACTTGAGGTTTCTCCCTAGGCTCTTAGCATACTCTGCTTCGCCTGTGTGTCACTAGACCAGGTACCTAGTGTTTCTCTCCAGGCTCGCAGCATACTCTGCTTCGCCTGTGTATTAGATGACCAGGTACTGGTGTTTCTCTCCAGGCTCGCAGCATACTCTGCTTCCCTTGAAGCCAGACCTTGAAACTGACCCTGCCTTTGTGATATGATTCCAATAACATGAAAGAGATATTATATGGACATGTTATGGATTCAACTTGAGCTGGAATATGATTAGGCACTTTCTAAGAATTGGATCAATGTTCTTAACATTCAAGAACTCACCAAATCACAAGTAACCAAGCCAAACTCTCATAGAAACCCATATTTAAGACAAATGAACCGATTAAAACAAGCTCGAAAGCAAATGAACCCATTAAAACAAGCTAGGAAGCAAATGAACCGAACAAAAACAAGCTAAGATGCAAATGAACCAATTAAAGCAAGCTAGGAAGCAAATGAACCGATTAAAACAAACTAGAAAGCAAAATAACCGAACAAAAGCAAGCTAGGATACAAATGAACCTATTAAAATGACTAGAAATATCAAAGGCATGTTTTAGAGTTTGTTTTAGAATGGAAATTGATGAAGAAGATGAAAAGAACTAGGGAACTTATGTGGTTGGAGTTCTTGGAGATGAACACGCAACTTGAATGATGTAAGGCTCCAAGATGAGTGTAGATGCCGCCACTTGAGGTTCCAAGAATGCACTCAAGATGACACTAGAAGAGGAGAAGACACAAGTCTCTCAATCACTCACCAATTTGGGAGAATTTCTTTACTCAAAATATCAAATATGTATTTCAAGAACTCAAGCCCTCCTTTTACAGGAGAAGGACCGATCATAAGTTTATTAGAAGCTTACAAAGGAAGCTAACAAAAGTTGCCTTGCAACTCTTCCACTTCTAGTGCCTAAAGTGCAAAATGAAAGGATACCTTCTAGATTTTTCCTAAAGCTAATGTCTAAAGATGCTTTACCCAAGAGGTATCTTTAGGTTTCCCTCTTAGCACCTACCTAAAACACTATTCTATGTATTTTAAATTTTACACAAAAGAAACTACAAAAAGGGAAAACATTTGAACACTACCTCCTAATTCTTTAAATTTGCTCCTTGTAATCCTTTGAGGTAAAAAGGATGATGAGCTAATATTCCTCTGAGCATCTTCAACTTCTAGGTCTTTCTCTTCTTCTTCTTGATCTCCATCATACTCCCCGAATTGGAGAGAATTCGACCACGAATTCTGAAGACCTACAGAAAAAGGAGTTAGATCACTGATATTAAAGGTATGACTTCCAAGAACCGTATAAGGCTTATCTAACTCATAAGTATTATTATTAATACTCTTTAGGACTTGAAAAGGTCCATCTCCACGAGGCATAAGTTTGGACTTCCTTTGATTAGGAAAACGATCATTTCTCAAGTGAAGCCAAACCCAATCACCCACATCAAACAATAATGCTTTTCTCCTTTTGTTGGCAAGTTCAACATACTTGCCAACTTTCTTCTCAATTCGTAACTTGATGTCATTATGCAAATCTTTTATAAAAGAAGCTGTACCGTCCCGTATCCGGGCGTTGACAAAGTCAAAGTCAAAGTCAACGCCTGGAGTCAAAGTCAGCACAAGGCGTCGTCTAGGTGAAGAGACGCCAAGTGCCGGCTTCGCCAAGAGGAAGCGTCGCCAAGGCAAGGCGTCACCCAACCAGGGTGTCGCCAAGAGCAAATATCATTAAGTCAAGGCAGTCACAGCGCGGTTCCCCAATACCCATGGGTAGGAAAGACCACGGAGGGAGCGACGCTGTGCGAAGGCCTCAGGTCCCGATGATCCGGGGCAATGATAAAGAGAAGGAGAAGGTGGCTTCAAGGCCATAGTGATAGCACCAGAATAGGGCAGCCTGACTCGTGAAGTACCCCTGCCGCCTCGGAGACGCCTTTAGGACAGATACGACTCAAAGGGAGGGTCACGCCCAGGGTAGCCAGGTGCAGGGTACGAGAGGAAGGCAGATACGCTCTCAAAGTGAGTGACTAGATGATTGGGGCATGAGTTGGCACCCAAAAAGTCACCCCTTGCGCAGTAGCACTCCCAAGCAGGAGGACTCACACGTAGAAACGTCCCCAGATGGGCAGAAACGTCCCAGATGGGGTCATGGCGTCGTGAGGCCCTCCATGTGTACGACGGCCAGGTCAGAATAGAAACACCCTTTAGTCAGGTACCAGGTAATTAAAGTCATTCAATACAGTTTCTGTTTCGAGCATTTCAGGTACTATAAAGGCTCCCAAGCGTTTCAACGTCTTAAATGCGCTACGTTTTCTAATTAGACGCGTTAATTAAGTGCGTTACGTTTTATGATTAAAAGCGCTTTAAGGCGCTTTAATTCTTGGGTAGTTTAAATAGCGCTGGGAATGTTGGAAACAGGGTTGGAACTTTTGGCAAATTTCCCAGAAACTCTCTAGTTGCTTGCTCGAGCCTTGAGGTTACGCACAAGGGACTAGGGAAAGATTTTTGCTAGAAGGAGAAATAGACACTAAACACAGTTTCTTTTTACCACCTTCGGAGTGCCATACACGGTGCTCCGATATGGAGGTGCATAGTTTTTGGTGTTTCTTGCTGGCTGACTTGAGCGTCGGAGTGCAAACGGTCGCTAGGGCGCCCTTTTGTCCTTCTTTGCAGGATTACACTGGTAACCAGTGGGAAGGAGTCCCTAGCTGACAGTTGAGGTCGCGCACGAAGACGTCCCAGGTCAACCGGACGGAACATTTGGCGCCCACCGTGGGGCCGATATAAAACATCAGTCCCATTATAAATTCGAGAAGATCTACCAAGTTACAGTAACGTTGGAGGAAATTGGAAGAGACCGTGACAATGGCCCCCACTAGACGAGGTACAGCACGCGCGGCCCCAGCAGAACTATCCATGCAACAGGTCCTGGAGATAATGCGGGGGCTGCAGGAGGATATGGCGGAGTCGAAATTGGAACAGGAACGCATGCAGGGAGATCGCGAAGCCTCGCATGAGAGGAATGAAGAGCTCCGCCGCGTAAATGAGGAGTTGCGCCGGGGTCTGAGAAATAATCGGGGGCAACGTGAACATGACGAGATGGAGAACCACTCCCCGCCAAGGGAGTTTTCCACTCCCTTCTCGCAGGAGATTCTGGATGCAGTGATCCCGAACACGTTCGCGGGGCCCAAGGTGATCTTCACCGGGATGGAGGACCCTGAGACGCACCTCGCTGCATTTCACACGCAGATGGTCCTGGTAGGCGGTTCTGAAGCTGCCAAGTGCAAGCTCTTTATGAGCACCTTCACTGGGATGGCTTTGGACTGGTTCATTAGCCTCCCGGACGGTCATATCACCTTTTTCCGGCAACTGTCACGATTGTTCAGGGAACAATACCTAGCAAACAAAGCCCCGCCGCCGGTCTCCTACGATTTGTTTGATGTGAAACAGTATCAAAGGGAGACCCTCAAGGAATACATCAATCGCTTCGGGGCCCAGGTGGTCAAGGTTGGTACGACAGAGGAACCTATGATTGTGTACGCATTCGTGAAAGGTGTATGCCCCAGTCCTTTTGGAGAATCCATCATTCGCAACCGCCCTAGGACTTTTGCAGAACTACGGCGTCGGGCGGTAGAGCATATCGCTTCTGAGGGAGAGGTGTGCGTGAAGCACACCAGCGTCGTACCCTCACGCCCGAGGGCACCAACGCGAGCTCAACCCGCCAGGGTCAATGAGACCACGACGGAAAGGAAGAAGCCCGATGGGAGACGCCCCTACGAGGCCAGAAAGCCCCAGCCCCGGGGTCCAGCAGGAGGTGATCGCCCGGCCAGAGAAAGAACGAGGCCAGCGAGATACAATTTTGTGGTGGAATTGAAGGACCTGATCGCCGTGCCTAGTATAGCTGAGAGATTGAGGCGACCAGCGAAGTCCGATAAGGTGTTGGGGCCTCGGAAAGACTCTTGGTGTGAGTTCCACGAGGCTTTCGGTCACCACATTGATAACTGCCTTTCGTTGGGTTACCAGCTGGATGAGCTGGTGAGAACCGGGTTTTTGAAGGATTATGTCGCGGAGCCCCCAACGACCGCCACCTTGCCGCCGCCAGCGAAAGAACAAGCACACGAGACGCCAGTTCTCGACGAGGTCCATACCATAGCAGGAGGATTTTCCGGCGGAGGTCCCACCGCCTCCCAGCGAAAGAAATACGCGAGGGGGGTCAACTCGATCGAAGAAAGAATCTCGGGTGCGCCGTGGGAGTCGGACATCGTATTCACGAGAGGAGATCTTAGAGACGTGGTGCTGCACGACAATGACCCTGTGGTCATCTCAGTTGTCACAGCGGGAAGAAAGGTGCACAGAGTTCTTGTCGACCAGGGGAGTTCAGCAGACGTCATGTTCTGGTCGACATTTAATAAGTTGCGATTATCCCCCGTCCTACTGAGGCCCTACACAGGGTGCCTGTATGGGTTTGCGGACAACCAGGTGGAGGTCCGAGGCTATCTGGAATTGAGGACTACGTTCACAGACGGAGAGGCCTCGCGTACCGAAAGTATCCGGTACTTGGTCGTGAACGCCAGCTCCACTTACAACATATTGTTGGGCAGGCCGACGTTGAACCGGTTGAACGCAGTAGCCTCCACACGCCATATGAAGATGAAGCTTCCAGAGCTCAGTGGCAAGGTGATAGTCATCAAGTCAGATCAGGAGGAAGCAAGAAAATGCTATGAGAACAGCCTGAAAACGAAGAGAGGCGTGTTCATGGTGTACGAACGTCCGCCGTGTGCAGACACGACGATGGTGGAGGCGACGCCCGCTGCGTCGACGCCTAACGAGGCCGTACCCACGAGGGCGACGCCAGAGACAGATGCACACATGGAGGAAGGCCCTGACGACGCGGTGCCCGTGGAAGAGGCGGCGCCCATCGAGGAGGATAGCAGGGAACAACCGGCGGCTAACGCCGTGGAGAGGGAGATTGGCGGCAAAACATTCAAGTTAGGAAGTTTGCTGAGCCGAGAGGAACAGGAAGGGGTGGCAGAAGTGATTTCGCGCCACCTTGATGCCTTCGCATGGTCCGCCTCGGATATGCCCGGTATCGACCCTGATTTCCTGTGTCATCACCTCAGCATGGACGCCACGGTCCACCCCGTGCGCCAAAGAAGGAGAAAGTTTAACGAGGAGCGACAGCAGGTGGTAAAGGACGAAACGCAGAAGCTGTTGAGTGCTGGCCACATCAGGGAGATTCAATACCCCGAGTGGCTGGCCAATGTCGTCTTGGTGAAAAAGGCGAATGGAAAGTGGAGGATGTGCGTGGACTTCACGGACTTGAATAAGGCGTGCCCAAAGGACTCGTACCCGCTGCCCAGCATCGACGCGTTGGTGGATAGTGCATCCGGCAGCAAGGTGCTGAGTTTCCTGGACGCATTCTCAGGGTACAACTAGATCAAGATGCACCCGAGAGATGAGAATAAAACTGCATTCATGACTGAGACTTGTAGTTACTGCTATAAGGTGATGCCTTTTGGTCTGAAAAACGCGGACGCCACATACCAAAGGTTAATGGACAAGGTCCTGGCGCCCATGCTAGGGAGGAATGTGTACGCCTATGTAGACGACATGGTGGTGGCCTCGCAGGATAGGGCACAACACATGGCGGACCTGGAGGAGTTGTTCGTCACAATATCCAAGTACCGCCTCAAGTTAAACCCTGAGAAGTGTGTCTTCGGGGTAGAGGCCGGTAAGTTCTTGGGTTTTATGCTCACAGAGAGGGGGATAGAAGCGAACCCCGACAAATGTGCAGCGATTATCGCCATGCGAAGCCCGACGTCGGTGAAGGAAGTGCAGCAGCTGACAGGGCGGATGGCCGCACTCTCGAGGTTTGTCTCTGCCGGGGGAGAGAAGGGGCACCCATATTTCCAGTGCCTCAAGAGAAATAGTCGTTTCGCATGGACTGACGAATGCGAAGCGGCTTTCATTAAGTTGAAAGAATACCTGGCGACGCCACCGGTCCTCTGCAAACCGGTAACAGGCGTGCCCCTCCGGCTGTACTTTGCAGTGACAGAGCGAGCTATCAGCTCAGTGCTGGTCCAGGAGAAGGACCAGATTCAAAAGCCCATCTATTTTGTAAGCAAGGCCTTACAAGGCGCGGAAACGAGATACCAGGCGTTGGAGAAGGCAGCGCTGGCAGTGGTGTTTTCAGCCAGGAGGCTCCGTCATTACTTCCACAGCTTTACGGTGGCAGTGATGACAAACCTCCCTATACAAAAGGTGCTGCAGAAGCCTGACGTGGCTGGGAGAATTGTATGCTGGGCGGTGGAGCTGTCAGAATTCGACATCCAATACGAGCCTCGAGGATCCATCAAAGGGCAAGTGTATGCAGATTTCGTAGCAGAGCTCTCACCCGGAGGTGAACAGGAGGTGGAGGTGAGCTCGCAGTGGTTGCTCTCGGTTGATGGCTCTTCCAACCAACAAGGGAGTGGTGCGGGAATAGTCTTGGAGGGACCCAACGGCGTACTGATTGAGCAGGCCCTGCGCTTCGCCTTCAAGGCAAGTAACAATCAGGCAGAGTATGAAGCCCTGATAGTAGGAATGCTCCTGGCCAAGGATATGAGCGTGCAGAACCTCCTGGTGAAAAGCGATTCCCAGCTTATTACGGGGCAGGTGTCGGGTGAGTTCCAAGCGAAGGACCCACAGATGGCGGCGTACCTAAGATACGTCCAACTATTGAAGGGAGCATTTAACACTCTTGAGCTGATACATGTCCCAAGGGAGCAGAATGCCAGAGCCGACCTGCTTGCCAAGCTGGCCAGCTCAGGCAAGGGGGGTAGGCAGAGGACAGTGATCCAGGAGACGCTCAAAGCTCTGCGTAAATTCGTGGAAGATAACAGGGTGAATGTCCTCCAGATCTGTACATCAAGAGAGAGTCCAAGGAATCATCGCTCTCTAACCCAAGATATGCTGAAGACGCCCCGCATCAGCACGTACGCGGACATGCCTGAAGAAGGAAGGCAAATACAGGTATGTGTCCTTGCCGAGGGAGACACCTGGATGACGCCATACAAACGGTACCTGGCGGATGGGACTCTCCCAGTGGAGCCGGAAGAGGGTGAGAAGGTCAAAAGAAATGCTGCAAGATATACTCTGGTGGATGGACTGTTGTTCAGGCACGGGTTCGCTCACCCTATCCTAACGTGTGTAAGTGAAGACGAGTGTACCAGGATAATGGCAGAGCTCCACGAAGGCATTTGCGGGAGCCACGTAGGGGGAAGGTCCTTAGCCTCCAAGGTAATACGCGCAGGGTTCTTCTGGCCAACAGTAAAAGAGGACTGCGCGCGACACGCCCAGCGCTGCAGGCAATGCCAAAAGCACGCCGACTGGCACAAGGCGCCGCCAGAAGAATTGCGATCCATATACAGCCCGTGGCCTTTCCATACATGGGGAATCGACATCCTGGGCCCGTTCCCACTGGCAATCAGGCAGATGAAGTATTTGATCGTTGCCATCGAATACTTCACCAAATGGATAGAGGCAAAGCCCGTGGCACAGATCACTGCGCACAAGGTACAGCATTTTGTGTGGAAGAACATTGTGTGCCGCTTTGGCGTACCTAGGCGCTTGATATCCGATAACGGGACCCAGTTTGCCAGTCAGCAGTTGAGAAATCTGTGCACTGAGATAGGTATCAAGCAAGTGTTCGCATCAGTCGAACAGCTCCAGAGCAACGGGCAAGTGGAGTAAGCAAACAGAGTTCTGCCGAGGGGGCTAAAGAGAAGGTTAGAGAAGGCCAAAGGGGCGTGGGCAAAGGAAGTTCCAAGGATCGTATGGGCATACCACACCACGCCCCAATCTTCTACCATGGAGACGCCTTTCAGTTTGGTGTACGGGTCGGACGCGATGATCCCGGTAGAAATACATGAAAGCTCACCACGTTTTCAAAACTTTGTGGCGGAGGAATCCAACGAAGAAAGGCGGGTAAACCTGGATCTACTAGACGAAGCCAGGGAAGAAGCCAGAATAAAAGTTGAAGCGGTTAAGAGAAGAGTAGAGCGACAATATAGCTCTAAGGTAAAGCCGCGACAGTTTCAGATTGGCGACCTAGTTATGAGAAAAGCCCACCCGTACGAGCTGGAGAATAAGCTGTCTCCCAAGTGGACCGGACCCTTCAGAGTTATCGAGGCTAAGGGCAACGGTTCATACAGCCTAGAGACCTTGGATGGAGGTCCCATCCCGCATAGTTGGAACGCAGCCAACCTGAAGTTTTATTTCAGTTGACTTATGTAAAGCAGCTATGTAACAGTCTTGATAAATGGGACGCTCTTTTTCCCCTTCCGGGGTTTTTTAATGAGGTCACCCAAATAAAAGAAAAAAAAACAAGTTTGAGAAAAAGCCGTGCCTTGGTTTTCAGTTTTATCTTTCTCCGTTTGAAGTAGTATGAGGTGTCGCTAGTAAAAGAAGGCGTCGCCAAGAAAGAAGGTGTCGCCAAGAGAGAAGGCGTCGCCCAGAAGAAAGGCGTCGCCAAGAAAAAGGTGTCGCCTAAGGGCAGGCGTCGTTAAGGAACATGACGAGGAAAAAAGCGCACAATATACGAGACGTATGCAAAGTAGAGTGGCGTTACAAAAACCAAGTATGGTATAGTAAAGTTGATGTTACAAGCAGTGTTCAATACAAATGGGAGTAATGCGAGTAGGGTGAACATTACAACTCATACAAAAACACGAAAATAACCACTCTTCAGGGGCCATCGGAGTCAGCACGAGAAGAAGACGAAGCCCCGCTCTCAGCTCGCAGAGCCCGGGTAAGTCGTGTCCTCCGCTCTTGATTTATCTTCGAACCTGCACCATGGAAGATGAACGTGTCAGAGACACCATGAAGCAAGGCACACCCAGATAGAGAACGATAAAGGCGAAAGTCTCTAAGGCAGCGACTCATACCTATATACTTTTCGAGAATTCCAGCGTTGAACTCCAAACTGATCAAGGTGGCGGAGTCGAAACCTCCCGCCTCGGCGAGAATCCTGCAAACCACCTGATCATTTGGGGCAAGCTTCTTGAAGGGTTTGGATTTAAGGGCCCTCGTCTCCCTCACCCAGTACAGTGAAAAACCATCCAGGGCGGAGGGAACGAGATCAGAACAGCAGACTTTGAAGAACCGGCCTTTCCACCCAGTAAAGGAGGTCTGGAAAGGGGTCACGAGAACTCTGCCAGGAACGTTGCTGAGAGTTACCCAGAGGTTGTGCCTTTGCCTCTTCACCTCAAAGAAGTGAAGAAAGAGGTCGACCGAGGGTGCACAGCCCAGAAACCCGAAAAGGATGTCAAAGGCTTTGACAAAAGCCCAGCTGTTGGGGTATAACTGGGCCGGAGCGGCATTAATCTCCGTCAGCAGTTCCTTCTCAAACCTGGAGAAGGGCAGGCGCACGCCGATGGTTTTGAAAACCACCTGATAGAAGTAAAAGAAGGGGACCCCATCGTTGGCCCGTTCATCTCCGCATACTGGCTCCCCTAGAGTGCAAGGGAGCACAGCAATGTCGTCGTCGTGCCTCCTCGCGAAGGCACGGTGATCATAGGAGCATGAATCCCCTTTGTGTTCCCTTATGGCCCTGGTGGAGAGTAAGCAGGAGCATTCGTCAAGAAGCTCCCTCGAAGCCCACGGATACAGGTCCTTGGGGTCGACCCTGGGGGAGTAGCACAAGACGACATTCTTGAACAGAATCAGGGAGGTTTGAAGTTTTGGCAAGGGTAAAACGCTGGTGGGAAGAGACACTGGAAGAACTCTTCGCGAGAGGAGAAAGGGTGCAGGTAGGTTACGAAAGGAGCAGAAATGATGAGGGCAGTTTCAAAGTCTTGAAGAATTAAATATAGCGGTTAGAGCGCCAAACGACGCAAATGGAAGTATTGCAGTTAGAGCGCTAAACGACGCGAATGGATGCACCGCACGATCGAGCCACATGGCAGAAGATGGAAGGATGGCCCTGGCACCCCTGGTTAAACTCAGAACACGTCGCATCGACAGAATGCCCAATGGTACGATGTGCCGTCGAAAGTGGGTCAGGGGCACAGTAGGAGTCAGGACCAAGTCGAATGACTGAACGTCCCATCAGCCATACAAGAAGCGCCACGTGGATCAAGTCGAATGACTGAACGTCCCATCAGCCATACGAGAAGCGCCACGTGGATGGCACAGGCGAAACTTTGAGCTCTTCGCTATCCTCAGACGTCGACCAAGGCCAAGGTCAAAGTCAATGTCAAGGTAAAGATGACGCCCAAGGCGACGGCAGCATGAGACGCCCGAGGCGTCGCCCGGAAGGACGCAAAGGGCGACGCCAGCGTGAGACGCCGCGAGCGTTGCCAACCCAAATATCAACAGTGCCGCCTGCCCGATACCCACAGGTAGGAAAGACTGTGGAGGGAGACGAAATCGAAGAAAGCAAAACTAGTTAGCTGCGTCGCCTCCCCGATACCCACAGGTAGGAAACACTGTGGAGGGAGACGAGTTCGCCAAATGCCAGCGAATCACTGGCAGGGTTGTTCCCCGATACCTATGGGAAGGAAAGACCATGGAGGGAACGGCCCCCCTCCCCCCAGAGCCCTCGGCGTTTTAGACACCCAGGGACGATACGGCGCTGCTATAGCAGGCCTCTCCTTAGGCGTGGGTGCCGAGCACTAAGAATCAGGGGACGAATCGCTTCGGTGATTAGAGACACCCCGTGGACGATACGGCCCCGTTAGGCGAGCCTCTCCATGGGTGTGGGCATCGACGCGTGACCTTAAACGGGTATAGTACAGGCAAAACAACGGAAGCACGCGAAGGCAAAGGACGAAAGTAAAAGCACACAGGCGGAATTCTAGATCGCAAGGGCACAAGAGTAATCATACAAAAACCCAGAGTTGTAGCAAGAGTGCAGACGTTTCAAAGAGTTACAAATTTATCAAAGAAGGTTAAAACAAGCGTAAAGGAATGAGCTGATGACCGAAGGTGGCGTTTCAATCGTCCATATCCAGGGGCACGACTTTTCCATCAACAATGTGATGAATGGAATCGCAGTTGGAAATGTCGATCCCCGAATTCGTGCAGACAGCTTGGGCTAGAGCCTCCTGGAATCCCTCCTCGAAAGTGCCCGCCATGTCCTGGATGAGGGCCTTTTTGTGCTTCTCTAGCTCCTCGATGGTGGCGTCCCTAGAAGCTACCTGCTTCTCCAAAGCCTCCTTCTCCACGCGGAGTCGGCTGACCTCGACTTGCAGTTTGTCGTAGTCAACCTGGAGAAGGCCCATAGCTTTGGCCTGGGTAGCCATTTGCCCTTCCATCCGCTCCATTGCATCAGCTTGCTCACAGCAACGGGCCTTCAAGTCTTTTTGAACTTCTTCGTAAGCTTCGACGATGTCTTGAAGGCTCGTTACCTGAACTTTGAGGGCGACTTCCGGAGCGTAGAAGTCGGACTGGAGCTCCACCGCCTCTGCCAGTTGTCCCTCAGCCTCTGCTTTGGACTCTTGCGCCTGCTTCAGGGTGGTTTGGTAAGCTTCGTTCTGGCGTCCCAGAGTTTTCTTTTCCTCCTCCAGGGCAGTTACCCTTGTTTCCAAGGCCTGGAGGGTTTGAGCTTGCAGGACAGCATTTCTGGCCTGGGCGCGCCATTCAAGGGCCACCACCAAGAAGGCCCCCAAGTAGAAAGGCATGCCCTCCTTCCTGTCGGTGCCCTCTGGCATTGTTCCACCATTGAAGCCCCTCATCAGATGCATGATTGGAGGAGGGATGGTGATAAAATCTGGGGCGGCAGCGACGGGGGCAGGAGACGCAGAGACCTCTGTCGGTGGCGGGGGTGGAGCAGACTCGGCCTCTTCACCCATATCCTCTTGGACGGTTGTGGGGGGAAGGGAAGTAGCGCTGGGAGGGTTGTCCCTGAAAGAATCCTCTCCCTGGGGTGAAGCCTTCGGTAGGAGGGGAACCCTTGCAGATTTCCTCCTCTTGAAAGGTGCCACGCCATCCGAGTCCTCGTCGTCGGATATGATCTCCAAGACCCGTTTCCCTTTGTCGAGGGGGGTTGGGGCCGGCGACAAGGCCACAGCAAGAGGAACGACGGCGATGACGGAGGAGAGCCAGGAGTTTGAAGCGCCTCAAGGCTAGGGGGGGACGGTGAAGATGAACCTAGTGGAGCTTCAGTAGGAGTCGGTGGTGGCGGAGGCAGGGTCGATGGGGGGTTCGGGTCAGTAGCAGGGGCGGAAGAGGCGCCCGCTTTGGCCGCACGAGCGTCCTTTATCGCCTTCGCCAGCATCATCCTTTTGGAAGCACCCATCACCGATCCTACATTCAGATAAACCAAGCAGCAGAAGTCAAAGCCAAAGCAATTGTGCAAAATCACAAAACGCGTAGAAACGTGAGACGCGAATCACATGGCACAATGGAAAACAAGTGGAAGAGGCTGTGGGAACAAACATTCGGTAGCAAGGTACTCACAACAAAAGAGGACGGGGGAAGAGTCTCCTTACCAAAGTATGTGGTCAGGGCGTGAGCGTTATATTCGCTCGCAACAAGCTTCAATGTATCAAAAACGATCCCCAGCCCAGCCAAAGCCTTGCTTACCTCCCTGTCAGCAGGGGATAGCTCTTCCAGGGTTTTGGCCCTAAGCAGCTTAGGGCGCTCCGTCCAATAAAGGGGGAAGCCATCCAAGGCTGTGGGGTCGTGCTTGGCGCTGCACACCCTAAAGAATTTTCCTTTCCAGTTTTTGTAAGAGTTTTGGAAGAGGGAGAGGAGGATCCTGCCCGCGATCCCGGAAAAGCTTACCCAGAAGCTTTTCCACTGCTTCTTCACTTCGAAGAAATGCAGGAAAACATCCACGGAGGGAAGGATGCCCAGGTGCCCGCAGAGGATTTGAAAACCCCTTATAAATGCCCAGCTGTTTGGGTGGAGCTGGGCGGGGGCTGTATTAATCTCGGTGAGGAGTTCCCTCTCAAAGGGGGTAAATGGGAGACGCACTCCTACGCGTTTAAACACCGTCTGGTACATAAAGAAGAAGGGGTTCCCCTTCCTAGGTATTTCGTCCAAACAGACAGGTTCCCCAGGCCTGCCGGGACGGACGGATATGTGAGCGTCGTGAGTGCGGCAGAAAACGTTCAAGTTGTACAAGTGGGGATCCCCACGATGAGCTTCCAGGTCCTGGAAGGTAGTCAGGCTGGTACAGTCGTTCAAGAGCTCGTTGGGGGCCCATGGGTAGAAGGCTTTGTAGTTGGACTTGGGGGTCTTGGGGGAGGAATCGGACTCCGCATTTGTGCGCGTCATGGTGTGAATAAATAGCTGGAGAAAGAAGAAGGAAAAAGGTTTTTAACAAAGTGATGCCAAGACAGAAAAAGGAGTAAAACCCCAGGAAATACCACCCACGCGAGAAAACCCAGAAAGAAAGAGGAGGGAACGGAGAAGAATGGAGGAGCGGAAGAACACAGTAATGCGTAAATAATAAATAGTCCCAGGCAGTTCAATATACAGTGATGCAATGCGACGAAGAAGAAGAGTCGTGGAGACGCAAAAATCATACCTTTGACGTCGAAGTGGGGGAGGAAGGAAAGCACGAAGGAAAGGGCAGAAGTTGCAGAGAAAGGCTTGAAGGTGATGAACAGTGCGGAGATGCAGAGAGAATGAATGAAACAGTGGGTGTGAGCGCGAGGTTTGGGGTAACTTAAACATTACATTTGCAACCCAAGAGGCGCTAATCAGGAGCCGTGAGATCGTGCCGCGCGTCAAAGGATTAAGCGCCCAAGGGAAGCGCAAGGGACTCTAGAGGCTGGTCGTGCGATGGGCCACGTGGCGCGCGATTAAGCGTAGCCCAAAAGGTGTTTCTCCCCGCTTCAGAGGATGTCCAATCAGCCATTAAGAGTGCCCCTAGGGTTCAGAGATTGTCACGTCAACAATTCGAAAATTGTTGAGTCAGCAGAGAATGACACGTCATCAGGGTGACACGTGGACGGCGTGGGCGAGGCCTTAGTCTTTGCGCTGAAGACAAATCTTCGGCTTAAGACTGGGGGCTTGTGTACCGTCCCGTATCCGGGCGTTGACAAAGTCAAAGTCAAAGTCAACGCCTGGAGTCAAAGTCAGCACAAGGCGTCGTCTAGGTGAAGAGACGCCAAGTGCCGGCTTCACCAAGAGGAAGCGTCGCCTAGGCGAAGGCGTCGCCCAACCAGGGCGTCGCCAAGAGCAAATATCATTAAGTCAAGGCAGTCACAGCGCGGTTCCCCGATACCCATGGGTAGGAAAGACCACGGAGGGAGCGACGCTATGCGAAGGCCTCAAGTCCCGATGATCCGGGGCAGTGATAAAGAGAAGGAGAAGGTGGCTTCAAGGCCATAGTGATAGCACCAGAATAGGGCAGCCTGACTCGTAAAGTACCCCTGCCGCCTCGGAGACGCCTTTAGGACAGATACGACTCAAAGGGAGGGTCACGCCCAGGGTAGCCAGGTGTAGGGTACGAGAGGAAGGCAGATACGCTCTCAAAGTACCAGGTAATTAAAGTCATTCAATACAGTTTTTGTTTCGAGCGTTTCAGGTACTATAAAGGCTCCCAAGCGTTTCAACGTCTTAAATGCGCTACGTTTTCTAATTAGACGCGTTAATTAAGTGCGTTACGTTTTATGATTAAAAGCGCTTTAAGGCTTGGGTAGTTTAAATAGCGCTGGGAATGTTGGAAACAGGGTTGGAACTTTTGGCAAATTTCCCAGAAACTCTTTAGTTGCTTGCTCGAGCCTTGAGGTTACGCACAAGGGACTAGGGAAAGATTTTTGCTAGAAGGAGAAATAGACACTAAACACAGTTTCTTTTTACCACCTTCGGAGTGCCATACACGGTGCTCCGATACGGAGGTGCATAGTTTTTGGTGTTTCTTGCTGGCTGACTTGAGCGTCGGAGTTCAAACGGTCGCTAGGGCGCCCTTTTGTCCTTCTTTGCAGGATTACACTGGTAACCAGTGGGAAGGAGTCCCTAGCTGACGGTTGAGGTCGCGCACGAAGACGTCCCAGGTCAACCGGACGGAACAGAAGCCTTTTCAAAACCATCATTGCATAATACATCATCAAGTATAGGAATAGGAAGAAGATCAAGAGGTGTGAGGGGATTAAACCCATATACAACCTCAAAAGGAGAATGGGATGTGGTAGAATTTACTACGCGATTATAAGCAAACTCAACATGTGGTAGTAAATCCTCCCAAAACTTTGGATTCCCGGAAATAAAGCATCGCAACATTTGTCCCAAAGTTCGATTGACCACTTGAGTTTGACCATCGGTTTGGGGGTGGCAAGTAGTAGAAAATAAAAGTTAAGTTCCAAGTTTCCCCCACAAGGTCATCCAAAAGTGACTAAAGAACTTGGAATCCCTATCGGATACTATACTTCTAGGAAGTCCATGTAAACGAACAAATTCCTTGAAGAAGAGATTTGCAATATGACATGCATCATCTACTTTGTGGCAAGGAATAAAATGTGCCATTTTTGAAAAACGATCCACTACCACAAAGATGGAATCCTTACCCTTTGATGTCTTGGGTAGTCCTAAGATGAAATCCATAGAAATATCAACCATGGGGTTGGACTCTAGATTTAGCCTTACGACATGCAATACATTTATCACACAAGTTATGAACATATTTTTGCATATGAGGCCAAAAGAAATGCTCATGTAAAACATCTAAAGTTTGGGCTACCCCAAAATGTCCCATTAATCCACCCTTATGTGCTTCTCTAAAAGAGATTGTCTAATAGAGCTTTCGGGCACACAAAGTCTTTTGCCTTTAAAAAGAAAGCCATCTTGGATAAAAAAAATCTTTGTGTCCACCCTTAGCACACTCTTGATAGATAAGAGAAAAATCAAAGTCATCATGATAAAGTTCCTTGATGTGATCAAGCCAAAGATATTGAGAACCTAAAAGATTTCGCAAGGTATAGCGCCTAGAAAGTGCATCGACCACAATATTAATTTTGCCTTGCTTATGTTTGATCACATAAGGAAATTGCTCAAGGAATTCCACCCACTTAGCATGCCTCTTATTGAGCTTGTTTTGGCTTTTCAAATATTTAAGAGATTCATGATCACTATGAATCACAAATTCTTTAGGAAAAAGGTAATGTTGTCAAGTATACAAAGCTCTAACAAGTGCATATAATTTTTTATCATAAGTGGAATAATTTAGATGACTACCTTTCAATTTCTCACTAAAATAAGTTATGGGGTGACCCTCTTGAAGGAGAACAACCCCAATGCCTATATTTGAAGCATCACATTCTATCTCAAATATTTTAGTAAAATTAGGAAGGGCTAAAATGGCAGCATTAGTCAATTTTTCTTTTAAAATATCAAAAGCTTTTTTTTGCTCTTCTCCCCATTTGGAAACCACATCGTTTTTTATTATATCATTTAGAGGTGCGGCAATTGTACCAAAGTTTTTCACGAACCTTCTATAAAAAGAAGCAAGGCCATGAAAACTTCGTAAATCATTCACATTGGTGGGTGTTGGCCAATTTTGAATTGCTACAACCTTTGATTGATATACACGCACCCCTTCAATACTCACAACAAACCCTAGGAATCCTATATGATCAAGTGCAAACATACATTTAGCAAGGATAGCATACAAGTGTTCTTTCCTAAGGGTTTCTAATACTTGTCTAACATGCATCTTATGGTCAATCAAAGACAAGCTATAAATGAGGATATCATCAAAATAAACAACCACAACTTGCCAATGAATGGTCTTAAAACATGATGCATGAGACGCATGAATGTACTTGGTGCATTAGTTAAACCAAAAGGCATAACTAACCACTCATACAAGCCAAAGTTGGTCTTAAAAGCGGTTTTCCATTCATCTCCCGGTTTAATACGAATTTGATTATACCCACTTTTAAGATCAATCTTGGTAAAAATTTGGGAACCATGCAATTCATCCAACAAATCATCAAGCCTAGGGATGGGATGCCTATATTTGATTGTAATGTTATTTATGGCCATACAATCGGAACACATCCTCCATGACCCATCCTTTTTAGGGACAAGTATGATAGGCATGGCACAAGGGCTCATACTATCTTGAACCCACCCTTTAGCAATTAAATTTTCTACTTGTTGGCGAATTTCTCTAGTTTCACTTGGGTTGGTCCTATATGTGGGACGATTTGGTAAAGTAGATCCCGAAATTTAATCAATTTGGTGTTCAATCCCTCTTAAAGGTGGAAGTCCTTTAGGAGGATCTTGAAACACATCATGAAATTCCTCTACCAAATTATCCAAACAATGTGGACTATCCTCAAGTTTTTCTAAATCAAGAGGTCTAGGAATAGCTAAAAAGATAGGAGTGTGAGAAACTATTACCTTGTTGACTGCATGGCTAGAGATAAGAAGGGCCTTCTTAGAACTCTTTGTATTTTCACTCTCCCTCTTTTTCTTCATAAGAATTTGGTCCTCATGGACTTTTCTTGGAGAAAGAGATTTTAATATGACCTTGTGTCCATGGAAGTCAAAAGAAAGTTTATTGGTAAAGCCATCATGAAAAACTTTTCTATCAAATTGCCATGGCCTTCCCAAAAGAACATGTGTAGCTTCCATTTGCAAAACATCACACAAGAACTCATCTTTGTATTTACCAATAGAGAAATTTATGAGGACTTGCTTGTTAACAATGATTTCGCCCATCTCACTTAACCATTGTAACTTGTAGGGCTTTGTATGAGAGATAGTAGTGTACCGTCCCATCCCCGGGCGTTGACCAAAAGTCAAAGTCAACGTATGGAGGGACCCCTCGAGGGGTCCAAGGAAAAAAGTCAACAGATTGACCACTTGAAGCATCGCCAGAAGGAGGCGTCGCCTCCCTGAGGCGTCGCCTAAGGAAGGCGTCGCCAGGTTAAGGCATCGCCAAGCTAAAACATCACAAGGAGGCTTCGGGCCTCGACAGTTCAGAACAGTGACAAAGGAAGGAGGGAGGTGGCTTCAAGGCCACAGTCCTAGGACCAGTAGGGAGTAACCTAACTCATGAAGTACCCACGCCACTGCTGGGAAACCCTGGGACAGATACGACCCATGAGGGGGCCACGCCCAGGGGAGGACCACGTGCATGGTATGAGAGGAAGGTAGATACACTCCCAAGGCGAGTGACTAGAAGCTGGGGCGCATGAGTTGGCACCCAAAAAGTCACCCCCTTGCGCCAAATGCACTTCGACAAAGGAGGGTTTGCACGATGGATTAACCCTAAGTTGGGTTACGGCGCTGTAGGGCCCTCAACGAAGGGTCGCGATCAAGTTAGAAGAACACGTGGTTTTGAGCACTGAAAACATGAAGGCCTTCCTAAAAGTTCGCTAAGGTACGCGTTAATTTAGTTAAGATTCGAACGTTCCAAGGAATATTTTTATACGCTTTCAATGTGCTTTAACACGTTTTAAATGCGAGGGGTGTATAAAAAGGGACCTTGGGGCGTTTGAAAAGGGATCCGAGTTTTGACCTAATTCTCGTATCGTTACACCGAGCACAAACCCTAGTTGTGAGCACAAGACGATTAGGGCAACACAATTTGGTTATTCAGCATAGTTCCCGACCACCTTCAGAGGGTGTGTCACCTTTGTCACCTTTGATGTTTCTCGCTAGCTGACTTGATCGTCGGAGTGCAAACGGCCGCGAGGGCGCCCCTTTGTTCACTTCTTTTCAGGTATCACAGATGGAGTATAACGAAGGTGCCCTAGCTCGCAAGGACAAGCAACGCGCAAAGACGACCCTCGTCAACCGGCGAGAACATTTGGCGCCCACCGTGGGACCGATATAAAACATCAGTCCCATCACACAGTTTTTCAGGTCCAGTCGCAGTTTCCAACCCAGTTCCAGTTCTCAAGTCGCACGATACTCAAGAAGGCTTCCAGAAACCACGAACATGAGACCCGCACGCGCTAGGAGTTAAGAGATGACCATGCAACAACTCATGGGCATGATACAAGGGCGGCAAGAAGAAATGGCAGCATCGAAAGTGGAGCAAGAGCGCATGCAGGCGGATCTCACAGCATCTCAGGAGAGAAACGATGAGCTCCACCACGCCAATGAGGAGTTACGCCGTGGGTGGCGTGACGTAGATGAACCTGAGACTGCCACCCGACCCAGACAATTCTCAACACCATTCTCACAAGAAATCCTAGAGACAGCAATCCCCAACACGTTCACAGGGCCCAAAGTAACCTTCACAGGGATGGAGGATCCTGAGGCGCACCTCACTACGTTCCACACACAGATGATGCTGGTAGGCGGTTCTGATGCCGTAAGATGCAAGCTCTTTATGAGCACTTTGACTGGGATGGCCATGGATTGGTTCATCAGCCTCCCAGAGGGTCACATCACGTCTTTCGCACAGCTGTCGCGGCTGTTCAGAGAGCAGTATTTGGCTAACAGGGCCCCAGCCCCAGTCTCATTCGACCTATTCGACGTAAAGCAGTATCAAGGGGAGACCCTGAAAGAGTACATAAGCCGTTTTGGGGCGTAGGTGGTGAAGGTAGGTACCACAGACGAACCCATGATCGTGTACGCATTTAGGAAGGGGGTGTGTCCTGGATCTTTTAGCAAGTCGCTCAATCGTAGCTGCCCCATGGTAATGGAGCGACCACTCGTTTCAGATTTGCAAATGAAGTTGGAACCGTTGGAAGAGGCGACGCCCGAGAAGTCCACGCCGGTCGAACCCACCATAGGGGCGACGCCTATGGAAGATGCACATACTGAAGGAAGAAACGACGATGCCTCGCCCGTTCGAGAAGAGTCGGAAGAGGCGATGACCGATGCATCCGTGGGGGCGACGCCCATGGAAGAGGATCCCACGAGTGAGTCTCTTGAAGAGAATGTGCAGAACGAGCGACCCCGACCAGAAGACAACATAGTGGAAAGACAGATAGGGGGTAAGGTGTTCAAATTAGGACGCTTGCTGAGCCAAGGAGAACAAGAAGAGGTAGCTGCAGTAATCTCGCGCCACCTAGATGCTTTCGCGTGGACTGCGGCGGACATGCCAGGTATTGACCCAGACTTTTTGTGCCACCATCTTACCAAGGACACCAATGTTCGCCCTGTGAGACAAAGAAGGAGGAAGTTCAACGAAGAGCGATGCCTCGTCGTGAAGGAAGAAACACAGAAGCGGTTCAGTGCTGGACACATCAGGGAGATACAATACCCTAAGTGGTTAGCCAATGTCGTTCTAGTGAAGAAGGCGAATGGGAAGTGGAGAATGTGCGTTGACTTCACAGATTTAAGCAAGGCATGCCCCAAGGATTCGTACCCACTACCCAACATCGACGCATTAGTGGATAGCGCCTCGGGTTGCAAGATGCTGAGTTTCCTGGATGCATTCTCAGGTTACACTCAGATCAAAATGCATCCCAGGGACGAGAGTAAAACGACATTCATGACGGAAACGTGCAGTTACTGTTATAAGGTGATGCCGTTTGGTTTGAAAAATGCAGGCGCCACCTACCAGAGGCTGATGGACAAGGTCCTTGCACCCATGCTGGGCAGGAACGTGCAGGCCTACGTAGATGACATGGTAGTAACTTCGCACGAAAGAGGGCAGCACGCAGCTGATCTGGAAGAGCTATTTGCTACCATATCGAAGTATCACCTTAAGTTAAACCCAGACATCTACGTAGGCGGGAAAGTTCTTAGGTTTCATGCTCACAGAGAGGGGGATAGAGGCAAACCCTGACAAGTGTGCAGCCATCATCGCCATGAGGAGCCCAACCTCAGTGAAAGAAGTGCAACAACTGACGGGGCGAATGGTAGCACTATCGAGATTCGTATCTGCTGGAGGGGAGAAGGGCCACCCTTACTTCCAATGCCTCAAAAGCAATAGCCGTTTCGTATAGACGGATGAGTATGAAGCAGCGTTTCTCAAGTTGAAGGAGTACTTGGCGACGCCACCTGTGCATTGCAAGCCACAAGTAGGCGTCCCCCTCCGCTTGTACTTTGCGGTGACTGAGTGGGCCATTAGCTCTGTACTGGTCAAGAAACAAAACCAGGTGCAGAAGCCCATTTACTTCGTGAGCAAGGCCCAGAATTAAGGTACCAGTCACTAGAGAAGGCGGCGCTAGCAGTAGTATTCTCAGCACGAAGGCTCCGCCACTATTTCCACAGCTTCACGGTGGTGGTGATGACAAACCTCCCCATCCAAAAGGTACTTCAAAAGCCAGATGTGGCAGGGAGCATGGTTGGCTGGGCGGTAGAACTATCGACGTTCGATATCGAGTATGAACCCAGGGGGTCCATCAAAAGGCAAGTCTACGCTGATTTCGTGGCTGAACTTTCACCAGGGGGAGACCCTCAAGAGGTGGAGTTAGGGTCACAGTGGGTACTCTCAGTGGACGGATCTTCCAACCAGCAAGGGAGTGGCGCTGGGATAATCTTGGAGGGGCCTAACAGAGTGTTGATAGAGCAAGCTTTACGCTTCGCCTTCAAGGCAAGCAACAATCAGGCGGAGTACGAGGCGTTGATCGATGGGATGCTTTTGGCTAAAGAAATGGGTGCGCAGAGCCTCCTGGCAAAGAGTGACTCCCAGTTTGTTACAGGACAAGTAACAGTGGAGTACCAGGCAAAGGATCCACAAATGGCTGGTACCTAAGGTACGTCGAAGTGTTGAAGAGAGCCTTCGCTGCGTTTGAGCTGGTGCATGTCCCCAGGGAGCAAAATGCCAGAGCTGACCTGCTCGCCAAGCTGGCCAGCTCAGGCAAGGGGGGAAGGCAGAGGACTGTGATCCAAGAGACCCTCAAAACGCCGTGAAAGTTTGTTGCAGACAACAGGGTGGATGTTCTTCACGTTAGTAGAGCAAGAGGAAATCCACGGAACCATCGCTCCTTGAGTCAAGATACGGCGAGGGCATCCTGCATCAGCACTTACGCGGCCTCGCCTGAAGAAGGAAAGGGTGTACAGGTATGTGGTTTGGAGGAAGGCGACACATGGATGACCCCTTACAGGCGATACCTAGCGGACGGAATCCTCCCAGCAGAACCAGAAGAAGGCAAGAAGATTAAGAGGAACGCCGCAAGGTACACCTTGGTATATGGGATATTATTCAGGCACGGGTTTACGCACCCTATCTTGACGTGCGTAAGCGGCAACGAGTGCACCAGGATAATGGCTGAACTGCACGAAGGTATTTGTGAGAGCCACGTGGGAGGAAGATCCTTGGCATCCAAGGTAATACGTGCAGGGTTTTTCTGGCCAACAGTAAGAGAGGATTGCGTGCGATACGCCCAGCATTGCAAGCAGTGTCAGATGCACGCTGATTGGCACAAGGCGCCGCCAGAGGAACTGAGATCCATATACAGCTCATGGCCTTTCCATACTTGGGGAATTGATATCTTAGGCCCGTTCCCATTGGCGATAAGACAGATGAAGTACTTGATTGTTGCCATCGAATACTTCACAAAGTGGATAGAGGCCGAACCAGTGGCACAGGTCACCGCGCACAAGGAACAACACTTTGTTTGGAAGAACATTGTGTGTCGTTTTGGGGTGCCAAGGCATCTCACTTCAGACAATGGCACCCAGTTCGCGAGCCAACAGTTGGGGAAGCTATGTACGGAAGTAGAAATCAAGCAGGTGTTTGCATCAGTCGAACACACCCAAACAAATGGGCAGGTCGAGTCAACAAACAGAGTTTTGTTGAGGGGTTTAAAACGCAGATTAGAGAAGGCTAAGGGGGCGTGGGCAGAAGAAGTACCAAGGATTGTATGGGCTTACCATACCATGCCTCAATCCTCCACCATGGAGACGCCTTTCAGCCTAGTGTATGGATCGGACGCCGTGATCCCAGTGGAGATCCACGAGAGCTCGCCACGTTTCCTAGGTTTCGTGGCAGAAGAGTCCAACGAAGAAAGGAGGGTGAACCTGGACCTAATAGATGAAGCTAGAGAAGAGGAGAAAATTAGGGTCGAGGCTGTGAAGAGAAGAGTGGAGCATCAGTACAGCTCCAAGGTGAAGCTGCGACAATTCCAGGTTGGTGACCTAGTCATGAGTGTACCGTCCCGTATCCGGGCGTTGACTAAGTCAAGGTCAAAGTCAACGACTGGAGAGTCAAAGTCAACGCACGGCGTCGCCTAGGTGGAGAGACGCCAAGTGCCAGCATCGCCAAGAGGAAGCGTCGCCAAGACAAGGCGTCGCCTAGGTGATGGCGTCGCCAAGACAAGGCGTCGCCTAGGTGATGGCGTCGCCCAACCAGGGCGTCGCCAGATCAAACAGTGCTAAAGCAAGGCAATCATGGTGTGGTTCCCCGATACCCATGGGTAGGAAAGACCATGGAGGGAGCGACGCCGTGGGAAGGCCTCAGGTCCCGATAGCCCGGGGCAGCGATAAAGAGAAGGAAAAGGTGGCTTCAAGGCCATAGTGATAGCATCAGTGGAGGGCAACCTGACTCGTGAAGTACCCCTGCCGCCTCAGAGACGCCTTGGGGACAGATACGACTCAAGAGGAAGGTCACGCCCAGGGCAGCCGGGTGCAGGGTACGAGAGGAAGGCAGATACGCTCTGAAAGTAAGTGACTAGATGATTGGGGGCATGAGTTGGCACCCAAAAAGTCACCCCTAGCGCAGTAGCACTCTCGAGCAGGAGGACTCACGCGCAGAAACATCCCCAGATGGGCAGAAACGCCCCCAGATGGGGTCACGGCGTCGTGAGGCCCTCCACGTGTACAACAGCCATGTCAGAATGGAAACACCCTTTAGTCAGGTGCCAGGTAATTAAAGTCATTCAATACAGTTTCCCTTTCGAGCATTCAGGTTCTATAATGGCTCCCAAGCGTTTCAACGTCTTAAATGCGCTACGTTTTCTAATTAAGTACGCTGATTGAGTGCGTTACATTTGTAATTAAAGGCGCTTTAAGGCGCTTTAATGCTTGGGTAATTTAAATAGCGCGGAGAATGTTGGAAACAGGGTTCGAACCTTTGGCAGATTTACCAGAACTCTCTAGTTGCTTGCTCGTGCTTCAAGGTTACGTACAAGTGACTGGGGAATATCTTTGCCTGAGGGAGAGAACACACACACAATACACAGTTCATTTTACCACCTTCAGAGTGCCATACGCGGTGCTCAGAGACGTAGGTGAACAGTTTTGGTGTTTCTTGCTGGCTGACTTGAGCGTCGGAGTGCAAACGGCCGCTAGGGCGCCTCTTTATCCTCTTTTTTGCAGGATTCCACAGGTAACCAGTGGGGAGGAGACCCTAGTTGACGGTTGAGGTCGCGCACGAAGACGTCCCGGTCAACCGGACGGAACAATGAGGAAGGCTCACCCTTACGAGTTAGAAAACAAGTTGTCTCCCAAGTGGAATGGACCGTTCAAAGTAACCAAAGCCAAAGGGAATGGTTCGTATAAGTTAGAAACTCTAGAATGGGGCCCCATCCCACGTAGTTGGAATGCGGGTAATTTAAAGTTTTATTTCAGTTGAAATTTTGTAAAGGGGACACTCTTTTTCCCTCCCGGGGGTTTTTTAATGTGGTCACCCAAATAAAGAAAAGAAAAGTTTAAGATATTTCTGCCTTAGTTTTTCCCTTTCTTGTAAGATCAAAGATCAAAGATCAAAGAAATAGACACAAAGATGAGGCGTCGCCCAGATAAGGCGTCGCCAAGATAAGACGTCGCCAAGGTAAGGCGCCGCCAAGATAAGGCATCGCCTAGGTATAGCGTCGTCAAGATAAGGCGTCACCAAGGTAAGGCGCCGTCAAAAAATGTAGCGCCACCAAGATAAGGCGTCGCCAAGTTAGCGACGCCACGATAAGGCATCACCAGAACAAGGCGTTGCCAGATAAAGAAGCGGGAGTCGGATGCGAAGCAAGATAACACGTATGTTGAGTACAAGTTAAAAATCCGGGAGCCTAGTCCTTGAGAAGGGGTTAAGGGATTCCTTCGGGACGCCCCCTCCTCAAGTATGAATAGCTAGCCCCCGATACCAGATATCAGTATAAGTTGAAAACTGGGCGTCTAGTCCTTGAGCAGGGGTTAAGGGATTCCTTCGGGACGCCCCCTTCTCAGGTATGAATAGCTAGCCCCGGTATCAGATGTTAGACATAAGTTAAAAACTCGGGCGCTTAGTCCTTGAGTAGGGGTTAAGGGATTCCTTCGGGACGCCCCCTCCTCAGGTATTGATCCTGCCGGTTGACCAAGCACAAGAACGATGGCTCGTCACGGTCTTCCTCACCAGCTTTAACACCACACGCGCTTCAAGTCCACGCTACAGATGGTCTCTCTGAGAACCTGAAAACACAAGATGGCGCCTCTGCGGCCGATGGCGTTCCGACGCTCAAGTCAGTAACAGGAACACCCAAAAATTGAGAGAAAACTAAGTGTTGTAGAACCGTACTAAAGTGCACTCAACTAAAAAACAATGAGCCGTAATGAACGTACCTCTGCAAATTCTGTTAAGTTTACCTTTTATACCTAGGTTTTTTCTCTCTCCAGGCAGTTACGCTTTGGACGCGTGGCTCGCATCCAACCCTGCACGTGTCATCATCTGGGCTGGGGTAGCTGGTAGTACCCAGCCCTACACGTGTCATCATCTGGGCTAGGGTAACTTGAGCGTCATTTCTATGTAGCATCCAGCCCTACACGTGTCATCATTTGGGTTGGGGTAACTGGTAGTACCCAGCCCTACACGTGTCATCATCTGGGCTGGGGTAACTTGAGCGTCATTTCTATGTAGCATCCAGTTGCGCGGCCAAGTCTCCTATTCAAGGCGTAATCTGGGACACAACATGTTCTGGAACACCACCCGACAAGGCGAGTACACCGTCTCTGTGATATCGCTTGTCGCAAGTGCCACCCTCCTCTTTGCCACGCCATGCATGTTCTAGCTGAGGAAACCTCGCCATCGATGAATGTCCGCTCTGGGAATCCCGTCATCGATGAGCAAGCTATTTCCTCCAACTTACTTAACCTTCACGCTTCATGGTGACGTAACAATCATCTTTACTGAACTTACACGCTTGAACTTACTCGCCTGAACCTCCAACAACTTCAACTAAGTTTACTGGGAAACCCGGCGATGTGCTTCTTGTGGCGATGTCAGACCACCTGATCTTCCATTATCTAACACGGCGATGACACGAAAACCTGGCGACAACCGACTATGCACACTTCAGAACGCCACTTCCACAGACGGCGACTATGCTCACTTTTGGACCATTCATCTTTCTCTTGCCCACGTGTCCCGCTAAGCACGCCCCACGTAGCCACTTACTATCCACATCGTCACACCGGATGACCTGATCGGTACACAATCCCCCTAGTCTTGAGCTGTGGCTTGTCCAGTGAAAAGACTAAGGAGTTGAATTTTCGGCGATCTACGTGGCCTTGTGCGCTGGCGCTCATACTGTTTACTGATTTCACATTTCACCAACCCCTCTGATCAAACGACATGTGGATTTATCAACAACTATTATTCATTGTCGTTTGCGCTTCTTGCAACGTTCGAAATTCTTAAAACCTTCGCGCCACTTCACTGTTTCATTATCTTCTTCTTCCCTCCAAACTCCCGAAATACTCTAGCGAACGCTTCGTCTCCCTCGATCATCATCTTGCTAACACACCTCTGATCATTAAAAGGTAACTGTTCATCTCTTCCCACTGACATTTGCTGCATTTTAATCGGTTTGCATCATCCATTAACTGTCTGGAGCATACGTTGTGGGTTGTTTTTGTTCTTTGCTTCGCTTTTTCCTGCGTCTAGGTTTTCTAGCTTTCTCTCTGCGAGCCCCCCTTGTTCGTTCTGTCTTCTTCTTTTCTGTTGAGTCATTCTGTTTATGAACACTCATCTCTTCCCTTTTTCTTCTTCTTTGCAGTTCTTCTGATGGCTCGCACCAAAATCACTCCAAACCCTCCTCCAACTTCTCAAAACCCTCCGACGAAAACTCGTAGGGTCAACCCTTCCTCTTCTCGCAATCCACCAAGGGATCCCAGTATCCCTTCGAGCCAGGCCGTGAGACCCGCGTCCTCTCGACCCAACCAAACGCAACCAACCCCACCTCAAACCAGCGTGGCTGTGAGACCCCTTCCTGACTACAGATAGCTGTACCCCTGGGCTATTTCTGCTTTGCTGGATGAGACCTCTTCCATCAACACCGACATCGACGTCCTTCGCCTCAAGAAAGGTGATCAAACTCACCTTTCTTTCAGCAAGGAACATGATGACAAAGTGACTGTTCATCCTTGTCCCCCCGGAGACCCCATCTGCACTGACGACCAAGGGAGCAATGGCGAACCCTTCTGCTTCGTCTATGCCACCATGTTCAAGAAGGTCAAGCTTCGCTTCCCCTTCACTCGCTTCGAGAGGGAGCTCTTGACCGAGCTTGACATAGCCCCTGCCCAGCTTCATCCCAACAGCTGGCCATTCGTCAGGGCGTACCAAATTATTTGCGCGCACTTGGGACACCCAGCCTCAGTGGACGTGTTCCTCTTCTTGTTCGAGGCCAAGAACCCAGGTGATCGTCTATGGGTCAGCCTCAACGGGGTTGCTGGGAGGTCCATCCTCTCCATCTTCCAGAAATCCTACAAGGACTGGAAGGGCAAGTTCGTGCGCGTTTGCTGCAATGACCAATACCCCACTTTCCTCGACGGATTTCCCTTATATTGGGTGAACAAGGGAAAGAAGGAGTCTAAGGACAATTTCAGGAGGGCTAGAGGTCCAGAAAAGATGGGGGAGCTCGACAAAGACCTATGCAACTTCTAGAAAGGAGTTGCCTCCTCCAACATAACCTTGGCCACCTCCTCCATCATCACCTACGAATTCCACGAAAGTCAACTGGACTTTTGATAGTTTTCGTTTTGCTGTCAAATTGATATGATTCTAGCGTAGACTTGTCTAACACTAGAGATGATAGTATAATTGTGGACAAATGTCCCCAAGTCGTCTCCCAACGAATCCAATAGTAAAATCAGTTGATCAAGGTTTAAAATCTATCTGCAAGCAATAAAAGTTAGCAATAACAATAAAGATAAAAAGGGGGTTTGAGATAGTTGTGTAGAAAATATAAAAAAGATTAAAATAGCAAATAAAAAGCGGTTGATCCCAAGTTCTTCCACCATTGAATTCTTCACAGGTTCTCTAAAGATTAATCTTTTCTCAATCCTCCAACAGAGCTAAACCAGATTGAACATGCACCGATCTGATTCAACTGAAACTCATTAGTAAAGCATGCGTCTACTAGTTTAATCAATACCCACTTTGTTCCATGCGTATACTCCATGGGAATGCTTACCTCCTCTCTCTTGAATCATGCACCCAAGAAATTAATTAGAACGAAGCGAACTAACTATGAAACCAAAGTTTAAGACAAGGAAGACTCTCAATCATGCGTTCAAGTACAACCTCTCACAAAAACTAATTTTCCAGGAGATTAGACAATCAAAACAACTGCTATAGAGACTTAAAAATTGAAACTTTTATAGAACAAAACCTCAGAACTCAATGGGAAATTACAAAGGAATCAACCAGAAAGGTTTAGCCTTCCATGCGGAGGCAAAACAAAAGAATTATAAAGAAGAAAAGAAACTATGAAAGCTCTATGAAACTCTCCCTTTTCCCCTTGATGCTTGTGTCCTTTTATAGGCTTTTCTGCTCCAAGGATCTTGAGAGAATATTGTAGTTTATATTTTGTTAACCGTTTCCAAGTTTCTATCTTTCCAGAATTCTTGTATTTTGCAGAAGATTTGCTTCCAATTCTGTTTCTGTGATATTGTAGATTTTATTTTCTCTTTCTTCTCCTCAGAATTTGTTTTCTGCTTTGGTTCAAGAAGCAACTTGGACTTTTGCATATTTGGCCTATTCACAAAGGTAGATGCTTCCTCTGGATAATTTACTCTAAAAACACAAAATTAACAATAATAATAGATAAGGCCCAAATAAACCCAATTATAAGAATATTGATTAAAACAATGGATTTATTTATTATTATAGTCCAATAATCTATGAATAAGGCTAGTGAGTGTGAATAAATATATGCTCATCAAATACCCCCACACTTATCCTTTTGGACTCCCGGGCAAAACACTCTAAGGTTTAAAAAGAAAAGAAAAACAGTGCAAATAACAAATAGAAAATTCTAAGAATTCATAATGAAAGACATGATATAATTTTAAGAAATCAAGGAATCAAGAATGTGAATGGAAATTCCTACATTTTAATATACAAGCAGGCAATTGAAATCAAAGGTTGAATCAAAATTGACAAAACTTCATTGGACACTCTCCTACTCTCAAGTGTTTAGGGTTTGTATTTACACTCAGCACCCATGCAGACAAACACTACCATATGCTTAACAGGACTCAAATATTCATAACAATTGAAAAAAACATGCAATCAAAGATCAAGAGGTCTTCATAAGGGATGTAATTAGGCTAAGGTAAAGGTAGGTAAAAGGGGGAAATTAGGCTCAAAATCATAGAAAAACAAAGGAGCAATGAAGGATAGGTCTAAAAACAAGTGTAAGTATTATGACAATTCAACTCCTTTTTTCATTTCAAGATATATTTTTTTTTTCATATAGTAGACCGTCAATCCAATGTATTAGAGGATCCACTCTTATTTTCTTTATTTTTCTTTTTCTTGTTGTATTCTTTTTTTTCTATCCATTTTTTTTCTTTTTTTTTCTTTAAAACTGAAGAGGTAAACTATGAAAATGAGATACACTCCCACACTTATTCAAAAACCTATTCCCACATGATTTCAAAGCTCCTTTATCTTCTAAGGTAGGGACAAACATGGTTTTTCTTGTTTTGAGGCTTGTAATGAGGGTTAAAAAAATAAGAAAAAGGCTATAGGCTCAAAGGGCTAACAAATGGATTATTATCATAAAGGTAGGCTAGTATGGCTACTGGGTTAATTTAAACAAAGAATGCCTCTATCATATCAGTTCATGCACGTAAGTCACAATTGTAAAACAAAGAATCAAGCTAAGTTCTAGAGTAATATCAAACATGAGTGAAAACACACTAAAAAGAGTATTAAATGATATATCAATTAAGGCTCAAAAGTCACTAGGGACATTCTATCAAAAGATTCAACCCAAAATTTCTCATAACCAACTTATTTATCAATTTGTAAGAAAATCCAAACAACAAATATCAAGAAACCAAGATTTTCAAGAATTATAAAACATGTCAGCCATTAGACAATCCTAAAAAGCTTATTTATTTTAACAGAAGCAAAAAGAGATTCAAATAAATAAAATAAAAAAAAAACAAATCAACAAAAGTTAAATCCTAAACTATCATTCTCCTCCCCCACACTTAAATCACAGATTGTACTCAATGTAAAATCAATAAATAAACGTGTACGATAAAAGTGCGAGAAGAAGTACTCCCTCATTCAGCTTGAAGGAAGTGGCAGTTGCAGTTGTTTCTACCATCCCCTCTACAGTATAAGCCAAGACTCTTCATCCATAATGGTGTAGAAACACTATCAGCTGGAGTGTCTAACCAAAGCATGCAGTACCTTGGTAAACTATGTAACAAAAATATTATGATGAAGAAGCCTTGAAATAGTGGATGGAACTGGGGTAGGTCTGGAGGACGTGTGAAATGGTACAGTTTCTTCCATGGATGGATGATGGTATTTTCCAGAGTATAGATGGAAGACAAAATTTTATTCATCATAGACGATCTGATATGGATCGTCTAAGGGTAGTGATCTAAGGCTAGACAGTCAACCTAGGGTAGACAGTCTAGTTGGGGTGGGAGATGGAATGAAATGTAAGTTAGGAGGTGGTGGTGGCTGGTAAAGGCTACTTTCAAACGTTCCAATTATGATAGAAGGTGTAGCCAGTGGAGATGATGGAATGAGTGATATGGGCTTCACCTTAAATAGTGGAGGTTGTATTCTTTGAAGCTTTAAGGATGGAAGAATAATATCATCTTCTTCTCCACTAGCAGTGTCTACTTCAAGGATGGGTAACATCTGCTCTTCCTCTTCTTGTATTACCTCCAAAACTATGTCAGAGCCATCTGCTAGTGCACAATCTTTTTCAGTAGATTCGGCAAGTATAGCAGCATCAATAACTTCTCTATCAAAACCTGCATCACAAGAGTTAGTGCATTCTATCTCAACATCTGTACATTTAATTGGATTGGAGAAGTTAAAATCTCCTAGAAACTCAAACACATTTTCATCCTCAGTGTTTATATGATGCACAAAATGAGTTTTATCAGCAGGTGTCATAGAGTCTAATGCCTCTTGATTAAGCAATGATTTTTCCTCCATTAGTGGAGGTTGGACATTAGTTGGTAATGGTTCAGAGATCCTAACAACCTGCAAATCAACTGGGTCAACATTAAAAACAATTGGTATGGTTGCATCTATGCACTCTGACTCATTAGACAATGTTGGTGTAGTAATATCAGCGTCTGCAGTGCAAATCATATCATCAGACGATATGCATTTGTTCATCTCAACACATGTTGCACATGTATCATCAAAATTCTTAGCAATATCTTCAACTTGTATAGCCAATTAACTAGCTTTCTCTTCTAATTTTAATAGACTAGCATTTGTGCTTTGTTGAGATTTCATTGTATTTATCATTGATCCTGCCTGTTGACCAGAACGCTGGAAACTGCCTCATCAAAGGATCGACGTGTGCACCGCTTCAAACCTCCGTTCCTCTACGAGATCCACCTCAAGAACCTGCAAAAGAAACAGAGCGGCGCCGCTACGGCCGATCGCACTCCAACGCCCAAGTCAGTGACCGAATCACCAAATACTAAGAGAACAAGAACCGTGCAAATCCTCTCTCACAGTAAGCTTTATAACTCGCAAGCGTAAAGAGTATATTCTGAACGTGCGTACCTACGAAAGTTCGTTAAGAACTCTTATATACCTGGTGACTTTCTCTCTCCTGGCAGTTACAGACTTGGACACGTGGCTCGCATCCAACTGTACACGTGCCATCATCTGGAGCCTCCTTGACTTGGGCGCCGCTTCTACTCTCGTTTTGCTAAGTTACCTATGCATGGTATTGCCCAGTACATAGCCAACTTGGGAGTGCGATCTCTACTGGAACTGGCGAGTTAGGGTGCCTTCGTACACCTTCCTTGTGGTCTCGCCGGCCGCCTTCATAATCTGCACCACCTTCATTTCTGGCGATGTGCTTTCTCTGGCGATCTCCAATCTCAAGGTCGTCTGAGTTTACATCTGGCGGCTTCATCTTTAACCCGGTGATCGGAACACGCCACCTTAATAACTGGCGACTTCACGAGCCCCCCGACTTCCTTCCTTTCTGCCAACTTGGCGCCTTGTCAACACGCCCATACTGTAGCTTGACGCCACGTCATCACTTCCGACTACCAGGGCGGTACACAAGCCCCCCAGTCTTAAGCGAAGACTTGTCCAGCGAAAAGACTGAAAGAGTCACGTCAACACCGGTCTATGTGGCACTGACGCAGAATTCCAAGCGGTTGTACTTTCTGCTGCTCTGACGCTCCACCAAACCCCTCGTCCATCACTCGACACGTGGCTTCATCAACGGTTACCTTCAGCTACCGTTTGCGCTTCCCAAACCCATTTCGAAAAAACTCTTAAACCCATTTTCACTCAACACTGTTCCATCACTTTCCCTCGCATTCACGAACGCTCTAACCTTCTTCTGCAAAAACTCTCTCTCAGCGCTCTTCAACGTCCTGAACCATCATCAACCTTCATTGTCTTCCTGATCATCGAAAGGTACCTACTTTCCTCCTTCTGCTGGTTTTCCTTGCATTTTAGCCGATTTGCATCATCCTGTAACTGTCTGGTGCATACGCTGTGGGTTGCTTTTTCCATTTCTCCTTCTACGTAACTTAGGGCTTCGTCAATCATCGCAACGAACCTACGTTCGTTCGTTTTTCACCTTTCTTCCATGATCGAGTCAGCCTTTGTAACCCCTGATCATTTTTCCTTTTCTTCTTCCTTTGCAGCTGCAACAATGACTCGCACAAAGATCACCCCGAATCTTCCTCCTTCATCACGAAACCCCCCTTCACAAGCACACGACCCACCACGAGTTCGTGGCGCTTCATCTTCCCAGGCTGAGAGGCCTGCGTCGTCCCGCCCTAACCTGGCCCAGGCGACTCCACCCATCGCCGGAGGAGCCCCCGTTCCCTTGCCAGACTTCAAAACCCTGTATCCCTGGGCCAACTCGACCCTTCTGAGGGAGACATCTTCTGTGAACACTGCGGGAGCAGTTTTGCGGCTGACTAAGGGGGATGAGCTTCATCAATCATTTCATAAGGAGCACGACGAAAAGATGATAGTGCTACCTTGCCCCCCCGATCTGCCTGTTTGTGCTGATGACAAGGTGAGTGCTGACGGGCCCTTCTGCTTCGTTTACACGACCTTATTCAAGAAGGTGAAGCTCAAGTTCCCTTTCACCCGTTTCGAAAGGGAGCTCCTTACCGAGCTTAACATCGCCGCCGCCCAGCTCCATCCCAACAGCTGGGTGTTCGTGCGAGCGTTCCAAGTGATGTGCGACCATCTGGGGTTGCCCGCATCCGTGGACGTATTTTTATTCCTCTTCGAAGCCAAGCACCCAGGAGACCGCCTGTGGATTAGCTTGAACGCGATTGCTGGGAGGTCGATCTTCTCCATCTTCCAGCAATCCTATAAGGACTGGAAAGGGAAGTTCATCCAAGTGCGTCCCAATGACAAGGACGACTCCCTACTCGACGGCTTCCCCTTGTACTGGGTGGACAAGGGGAAGAAAGAGTCCAAGAGCTGCTTCAGGAGACCCAGAAGTCCTGACAGCATGGGAGCGTTGGACCGAGATCTCTGCCTTTTCTGGAAAAGGGTCGCGGATGCCAACATCACTTTCCTTACCACCACCCTGATATGCTTCGAATTCTACGAGGACCAACTCGAAATTCGAATAGGTTAGAACATTTAAACTGCTGTTTTAATACTGCTTCTATTGGACTGTTTCTGGGCGTCTTGTGCATTATGCGCAAGACTTTGGTTTTATTTTTCCTGCACCGATCATCTGCCTTGTGCAATTGTTTTCTCCTTGAGTTAACCCATGCATTTTCGTTCCATGCAGATAACATGTTGGGCAAGGGCATGCTTGCTGAATTGAGGGCGCTCGCCCGAACCCACGGGTTGGCGACGGGCTCTCAAACAGTGCCAAACTCTATGGTGGAGATCGCCGCCACTCAGGGCCGATCGCCACCTAAGGGCCCAGCACCCTCCGACGTCCAACCCACCGCCCAGCGGAAGAAACTTGTCCTCAAGAGGGCTAAGAGGAAAGCTCCCCAGATAGTCCAAGAGGATGAGGAAGAAGATGACGAGGTCACTGAGGATGGCCTCGTTACAAAGAGGAAGAGGGTGGCACCTTCTTCACCACCTGCACCACCCCCTCTTCCCTCGTCAACGCCACCATCCACACCTGCTCCTCCTCCATCATCGCCACCCCCACAAGCTCCTGTTTCACCAGTCCAAGCTATCCCGCTAGCCACTGCGCCGCCTGCGGTTGAGGCCCAAGAGCCAAACTTCATGGAGGACCCCCCGAGCGCCTCCACGCCACATGTATTAGCGGGAGGGGGTCCCCCTTCAAATGCCTCAGCCGCAGAGGTTGCTCCAATCGGGGATGAGGTCACTCATACCTCACCGATTCTGATCACTGAATCCCCGATGTCGTCACCACGCCGAGAAGTGCCCGCTGAAGAACCAGCTAAGGAAGGTGGCGACGAAAACCCACAACAGGCCCCCACAGCGCCTCTAGTGCCTCTACAAGCAGCAAACCTCCCCCTTGAGGTCACGAGGATGTGGGAGCCTCTATCTGCTAAGCTAAAGACGATAGCAAAAGACATCCCTGCCATCATCACCAGAGCTGTAGAAAGCTCTACTAGGAGGCTCCAAGACGACCTCTTCAACCTCAAGACAGAGAACAGCACCATGAGGGTTGAGGTGGAGAAGTTGTCTTTCAACTTGACGCTGGCGGAGATTGAACACTCCCGAGTGGAGGACGCAATGAGCACCGAGCTCAGGCTGGCGCGCAAAGAGGCCACTGATCTCCGCCACAAAGTGCAACAGCTTGCTCAAGAAAAGATCGAACTAGAGAGCAAGATTGTGCCTTACTGCGTCAAGGTGGCTGACCTGGAGGCTCTTATGAAGGCCGACGCCGTCAAGGTGCAGAAATTAGAGAAAAGGTCAGCCGAGCGAGAGACCCTCCTTGGGCAGGTGGAAAAGGCAAGGGACGACGCCATAGCTGATCTCGCCAAGGCCAACGAAGAGAAAGGAAAGGTAACCACTGAATTGGCCCAAGTGCAAGCGGAATCTAAGAAGGTTGCTGAAGACCTTCTCCAGGCTCAAGAGACCAACGAACAACTCAAGAAGCAGGTTGAAGAGCTGGAGCAACAGAATAAGGAGCTGAAAGAGCAATCTGAAGGTCTCAAGAAGCGGATTAAGGAACTTCAGAAGCAGATTGAAGAACTCAAGCTGAACTCTGCTCAAATTCTGGCTGCTGGATTCGAAGCTGCACGGGAACAATTTGCTTGCTTGTTCCCCGACCTGGATCTCAGCATGGTGTCGCTGGATAATGAAGTGGTGGATGGAAAAGTGGTGCCCGCCGAAGACTGATCAATTTAATTCATCCATCGCTTTCATACTCTCCCTTGCATTATAACTTGTAATAGACTTTATGTCCTTTCGTACATATGTTTTGAACTGATATTCACTGTTAATGACAAAGTCTACGTTTTTCCTCTTATGACTTCTTTAACTGCTTCAACTTTCCTTGCTTGCTTAATTCCAAAGAAAAAACTTAGGAAAACTGTAGGCACGACCTTTGACTTAACTGCTTCGAATCACCTCAACTTCGAATAATAATCACGTTTATCAACTCGTAACTTAAGGCAATAAACCTTAGCGCAAAAAGACTCCTCAAGCAACAAACTTTGACTCAGCTACTGGCTTAAACACTGCTTCACCTGATCTGCTCCATCAAAACGGGTCTTTTAACTTTTTCGCCTCTGTTTAAACTTTGGCGATCAGCTTCTTTCTGGCTTCACGCCTTGGCCATTGTTCTTTGATCTGGGGGTAGAGACGCCTTTCGGATACTTCTCTACCTCCTTGTGCTTCAGAGCAAGAGACCGGGTGGCTAGGCGTTCTCTTCGAACCTACCTTAGCCACCCTCAGAACTTCTTCCACCCTCCACACCATACCTGAACTCGTTCGAGACGAGAAGGATTTTATCTTGCCTGAACTCGCTCATAGGCGAGAAGGTCTTTAACTCGCCTGAACTCGCGCATAGGCGAGGAGGTCTTTTACTCGCCTGAACTCGCTCACAGGCGAGAAGGTCTTTGAATCATGCCTCTACATTGCCCCAGGGGTTACATCTTCTCGCCCCCAAAAACACGGAGGACTTTTACTTGCCTCTACATTGCCCCGGGGGTTACATCTTCTCGCCCCCAGAAACACTGAGGACTTTCAATTGCCTCTACATTGCTCCAGGGGTTACATCTTCTCGCCCCCAGAAACACTGAGGACTTTCACTTGCCTCTACATTGCTCCAGGGGTTACATCTTCTCGCCCCCAAAAACACTGAGGACTTTCACTTGCCTCTACATTGCTCCAGGGGTTACATCTTCTCGCCCCCAGAAACACTGAGGACTTTCACTCTTTCTCGCCTGCACTCGCTCGACGGCGAGGAGGTCTTTAACTTGCCTCAGGACGCGCGAGGGCGTTGAGGTCTTTTAACTGGTGCCTCCGATCGCCGAAAAACGATGAGGACTTAAAAACTTTAACTGATGCCTCCAATCGCCGAAAAACGATGAGGACTTAAAACTTTAACTGATGCCTCCAATCGCCGAAAAACGATGAGGACTTAAAAACTTTTTAGAAAGCATGCAATATATCTTTACTCGCCTTAAATCACGTATAAGTGACAAGGTCTTTCTTCAAAAAATTTTGGAAAACAGCAAGCATGCAATCTGAAAACGCCTTATACTTCGTAAACTCTTCTTTTATTGGGTGGACTCATTAAAAACCCTCCTTAGGGAAAAAAGAGTGCCCCCTTCAAACTGTTTTATCAGAAACATTGTAATATAACTTTTGTGTTAGGCGACAGCTTACTCTCCATCTCGTACTGGTGGGCTTTTCTCATCACCAGGTCGCCTTCTCTAAATTGCCTTGGCATCACCTTCGAGTTGTACCTTCGTTCACTCCTTCTCTTTACCGCCTCAGCTTTCAGTCTCGCCTCTTCCCTGACCTCATCCAGTAGGTCCAGGTTCAGCCTTCTCTCTTCATTCGAGTCTTCCTCTACAAAGCTCAAGAATCTCGGCGAGCTCTCCTGAATCTCTACTGGAATCATCGCATCACACCCATAGACTAGGCTGAACGGGGTCTCATGGGTTCCTGACTGTTTTGTGGTATGGTATGCCCAGACTATACGGGGCACCTCCTCAGCCCAGCTTCCCTTGGCTTTTTCTAGCCTTCTCTTCAAACCTCTCAACAACACCCGATTAGCTGACTCCACCTGGCCATTTGTCTGAGGGTGCTCGACGGATGCAAACACTTGTTGAATTCCCACCCCTTCGCAAAGTTTCTTCAACAGGTGGCTCGCAAACTGAGTCCCATTATCTGACACCAGGCGTTTAGGCACTCCAAACCGGCACACGATGTTCTTCCACACGAAACCTTCGATCTTGTGTACCGTGATCTGGGCCACTGGTTCTGCTTCGATCCACTTGGTGAAATATTCAATCGCCACCACCAAGTACTTCATCTGTCTGATCGCCAGCGGGAAAGGTCCCAGGATGTCGATTCCCCAAGTATGAAACGGCCAAGGGCTATAGATCGACTTCAACTCCTCGGGAGGCGCCTTATGCCAATCGGCGTGCTGTTGGCATTGTTTGCAACATTGGGCATACTTCTTGCAATCTTCTCTCATTGACGGCCAGTAGTATCCTGCACGGAGAGTCCTCGCAGCCAGAGCTCGACCCCCGACGTGGCTTCCGCATATACCTTCGTGGAGCTCCGCCATGATTCTCGTGCACTTCTCACCATGTATGCATTCCAGGAGCGGGTGAGTGAACCCAAACCTGTACAGATCGCCATCAATCAGGGTGTACTTGCTAGAATTCTTCTTTACCTTTCTAGCCTCAGTCGGATCCAGCGGGAGAAGGCCATTCGCCAGGCACCGCTTGTACTGGGTTATCCAAGTGTCTGGCTCATGGGTAGCGCAGACCTGCATCACGTTCACCTTCTCTCCCCGACATGCTCTAATTCTCGGCGATCTCAGAGTTTCTTGCGTCAGGGACTTATGGCTTCTTGCTGCTTTCTCCGTCGACTTACTGATCTGAAGGACCAGGTGATCTGCCACAAATGCTCTCGGCGTCTTCAGAGTTTCTTGAATCACCGTCCTCTGCCTACCCCCCTTGCCTGAGCTGGCGAGCTTAGCTAGCAACTCAGCTCGGGCATTCTGCTCTCTGAGCACATGCACTACTTCAAAGGAGGCAAAAGAACTCTTCAACTCCTGCACATATTCCAGATAGGCCGCCATTTGTGGATCTGTAGCCTGGAACTCGCCTTTTACTTGCCCTGTGACTAGCAGCGAGTCACTCTTAGCCATCAGCACCCTAGCTCCCATCTCTTTGGCCAGCAAAATTCCGGCGATCAGCGCCTCATACTCCGCTTGATTGTTACTGGCTTTGAAGGCAAACCTCAGAGATTGTTCGATCAGCACGCCGTTGGGTCCTTCCAATATGACTCCAGCACCGCTGCCCTGCTGGTTCGACGATCCATCCACCGAAAGTACCCAACGGAAATCGTCCCCTTCAACTCGCGTCGCCTCACATGAGAGCTCGACCACGAAATCTGCAAAAATTTGCCCTTTAATCGGGCCTCGGGGCTCATATTTGATATCAAACTCTGACAATTCTACTGCCCACTTCACCATCCTTCCTGCAACGTCAGGCTTCTTCAAGACCTTCTGGATAGGCAGGTTAGTCATCACCAGTATTGTGAAGCTATGGAAGTAGTGGCGCAACCTCCTCGCCGAAAATACCACAGCCAGCGCAGCCTTCTCCAGGGCCTGATATCTCGTTTCGGGGCCCTGCAATACCTTGCTCACAAAATAAATAGGCTTCTGAGCCTGACCTTGATCCTGGGCGAGCACCGCACTCACCGCCCTCTCAGTTACAGCAAAATACAACCTGAGAGGGGTTCCCACCAGCGGTTTGCACAGAACCGGCGGGCTTGCCAGATACTCCATCAGCTTGACGAAAGCTTCCTCGCACTCTTTCGTCCAAACAAACTTATTGTTGCGCCTCAGGCACTGAAAATAGGGATGGCCCTTTTCTCCGCTAGCAGACACGAAGCGGGACAGGGCTGCCATCCGACCTGTTAGCTGCTGAACCTCCTTCACCGTAGTTGGGCTCCTCATCGCCAAGATGGCGGCACACTTATCAGGGTTGGCCTCTATGCCTCTTTCAGTCAAGAGGAAACCCAAAAACTTCCCAGCTTCCACGCCGAAAATACATTTCTCTGGATTCAGCTTCAATCTGAACTTGGCGATCGTCGTGAACAACTCTTCCAAGTCAGCAACGTGCTTGCTTTTTTCCGGCGAGGTCACGACCATGTCATCGACGTAAGCTTGCACGTTCCTTCCCAGCATCGGTGCAAGTACTCGATCCATCAGCCTCTGGTACGTGGCCCCCGCGTTCTTCAGCCCAAACGGCATCACCTTGTAGCAATAGCACGACCTCTCCGTCATGAAGGTTGTCTTCTCTTCATGCATGGGATGCATCTTGATCTGATTGTACCCCGAGAAGGCATCCAGGAAACTCAGCAACTTACACCCTGCAACACTGTCAACCAGGGCGTCTATACTCGGTAAAGGATACGAATCCTTTGGGCAAGCTTTGTTCAGGTTGGTGAAATCGACGCACATGCACCATTTCCCGTTACTCTTCTTCACCAGCACGACATTCGCCAGCCATTCAGGGTACTGGACTTCCCTGATGTGGCCTGCAGCAAGGAGCTTCTGTGTCTCATCTCTAATCGCCTGCCTCCTTTCTTCGTTGAACTTTCTTCTTCTTTGTCGCACTGGTCTCACCAAGTTGTCCATCGCCAGATGATGGCACAAGAAGTCGGGATCAATCACCTCCGGCGAGTGATCTTCAAACATATCCACTGTCATCACCGACCGCGCGTACTACTTCCTCTGCGATGCGGTGCATCCACCACCTGAGAAGCCTCCTGCGATGGTGTGGATTTCCCCGTGGATGGGCATCTCGTGTTGCTGGGCTTCTCCACCTGCTGCCTGGGAACTCGACGCTCCCCCCGTTCTCCTGTCCAGCAGATAGTCATTTAGGAACCCGCTCTTAACTAGATCATCGAGCTGATACCCCAAGGACAAACACGAGTCCAAGGTGTGGCCAAAGCCCTGGTGAAACTCACACCAGGCGTCTGGCTTTGGTCCCAGCACTTTGTCGCCCACCTTCTCAGGCGCTTTCAACCTGGCAGATATATTGGGAATGGCGATCAGGTCTGCCAATCCCATAACAAACTTGTGCTTAGGCGGGCGATTGTATTCCCGGCGTGCTGGCTGCTGGCGTCCTTGGCCCCTCCCCTTGCTCCTCCTATCATACGGATGGCGAGCCCTCTGGTCTTTCCTGGCCACCGCCGCTGTCTCCAGCACCCTTTGCGGCTGGATCCTGGTCTGGGCGCGTGGCCTAGCGGGAGCCACGCTCCCTCTCTTCTTAGCGACCTCACTTTCGTCGGCGATGTGAGCCACCGCAAGTCGCCTGACCTCAGCAAACGTCGCAGGGTGAGCCCTGATCAAGGCCTCGCAGAATGGTCCTGGCAGCACGCCCTTCTTGAATGCATAGACCAGCATCTCTTCATCTTTAGCCGGCGATCTGACCATCTGCGCTCCGAAGCGATTCAGGTAGTCTCTGAGGGACTCTCCCTGGTACTGCCTTATATCAAACAGATCATAAGACACCCTGGGCGGTGCCTTGTTCACGATGTATTGCTCGACGAAAACCTTAGAGAACTGCTGAAAACTAGTTATGTGACCGTTAGGTAGGCTCACAAACCACTCCAACGCCGTTCCCTGGAGCGTGCTTACGAACATCTTGCAATACACGGCGTCTGACCCTCCCGACAGCATCATCTGCGTATGGAGCGTGGTCAGACGGGCCTCTGGATCCTCCACGCCGGTAAAGACAGCCTTAACTAGAACCACGCTCGTAGGAATAGGCGTGTCAGTAATCGCCTGAACAAAAGGCATAGGGAAAACACGAGGTGGCGATGACGGCGCCACCTCTTCAGCAGAATAACGCCCTTGCTGCTCCTGAAGAGCTTGACGCAGCTCCTCAGTCACCTTGCTGAGCTCCTCATTCCTGGCGCGAGAGGCGACTAGGTCCTCATGCATTCTCGCCTGCTCTATGCGTGAGGCTTCCACAGTTACCTGCAACGAACGCATCATCTCTGCCATCTGCGCCATGGTCATGGCAGCGGCGCCTTCGGCAGCGACGGGCGCAACTGGACTTGAGCGATTGCTTCTCATTTATCTCATGAAACTCAGCGAATCACAGAATGCAGCGAACAACACTAACTTTAGCTACGATCGACTCAGCGATCAATCGGAAGAAATTGCGCGAAACTTCGCAAGGAAACTCAAGAACACCGCAAACCTTCAAAGAAACTTGTAACTTCACCAGAAACCACTGCTCTTCCCACGGACAACCGAACGGGCGAAAGAACTCAACTCCACCGAACAAATCGTGCGAAAACAGCAGGAAAACCTCACTTCACCGATCGAAAACCCAAGCGAACGGTGTAAAACGCGAATTCACCGAACAAATTTCAAGCAAACAGCGAACGATGGTTGCACCAACACACAACCACGCAGAAAACTTCGAAAACCTCCAAGAACTCACGCTGTGGATGGGAGCAAGTTTTACACGGCCCCACGGTGGGCGCCTGATGATCCTGCCTGTTGACCAGAACGCTGGAAACTGCCTCATCAAAGGATCGACGTGTGCACCGCTTCAAACCTCCGTTCCTCTACGAGATCCACCTCAAGAACCTGCAAAAGAAACAGAGCGGCGCCGCTGCGGCCGATCGCACTCCAACGCCCAAGTCAGTGACCGAATCACCAAATACTAAGAGAACAAGAACCGTGCAAATCCTCTCTCACAGTAAGCTTTATAACTCGCAAGCGTAAAGAGTATATTCTGAACGTGGGTACCTACGAAAGTTCGTTAAGAACTCTTATATACCTGGTGACTTTCTCTCTCCTGGCAGTTACAGACTTGGACACGTGGCTCGCATCCAACTGTACACGTGCCATCATCTAGCCTCCTTGACTTAGGCGCCGCTTCCACTCTCGTTTTGCTAAGTTACCTATGCATGGTATTTCCCAGTACATAGCCAACTTGGGAGTGCGATCTCTACTGGAACTAGCGAGTTAGGGTGCCTTCGTACACCTTCCCTGTGGTCTCGCCGGCCGCCTTCATAATCTGCACCACCTTCATTTCTGGCGATGTGCTTTCTCTGGCGATCTCCAATCTCAAGGTCGCCTGAGTTTACATCTGGCGACTTCATCTTTAACCCGGTGATCGGAACACGCCACCTTAATAACTGGCGACTTCACGAGCCCCCTGACTTCCTTCCTTTCTGCCAACTTGGCGCCTTGTCAACACGCCCATACTGTAGCTTGACGCCACGTCATCACTTCCGACTACCAGGGCGGTACAATCATTAATTGTCTCACCAGCTCCTCTAAAGATGGCTCTTCAAGATTATGAGGAATATTATCAGTTTGCAAAAAAGGTTGAAAAGGTGTTTGCCTTTCAACAAAATAGTATTGTTGATAATATGGTTGCTGTTGAGGTTGCTCATATGACGGCTGATAATATGGATTAAAATATTGAGGTTGTTGAAAATATGGTTCACAATGTAGAGGCTGCTCATAAAATTGTGAAGGTTGATGCAAATATGGCTCATAATGAATATCATAATTGTAAATTTCTTCACCTAATTTCCGTTCCATTTTAGAATTGAAAACAGGGGATGTATATTATGGACACCAACACCTATTAGACGCCTTAGAGCAAACTCTTTTTTTTTTAAATTGAAAAGCAAACCAAGTAAACTCCCAGGAAAGAGAGGTGAGTCACAAGTGGACAAACATAGAAACCAAGTCTTTCCTAGCCAGAGTCTTCCCTGAATTGCTTTCAATATTAAAAAATCAAAGAGTATCTATAAAAAAAAACTAATGCAAATGCTACACTTAATGCTTAAAAAAAAATTAGAGAAAAAAAATTATGTTAAAATAAATAAATAAATAAATAAAATATAGAAAATAAAAAAACTAAACAAAAACAAAAATAAAAATAAATAAAGATGACAAAACAAAATAAAATAAATAACTAAAAACATAAAAGATATAAAATAAAGGCAAAATAAGATAAAGATAAAAGATATAAAGGAATAAAATAAAAACAAATCAAAACAAAAAATAAAGATAAAAGATATAAAGAAAGAAAATAAAACAAATCAAAACAAAATGTACCGACCAGGTCATCGGGTGTGATGATGTGGACAAGACACAGGTAGGTGGTCAAGAAGTCAACGTAGTCGTCGTATGTAGAAGCGGCGTTCTGCAGTATAAATAATCGGTTATCGCCGAGATGTGTCACCGCCAAGATGGATCATCGCCCATCGCCCAAGAGAAGCATCGCGCAGAAGTAAGACGTCGCCGAGTGTAGATGATCCTGCAAGTTGACTTAGCGCAAGAGCGTTGCCTCGTCACGATCTTCCTCACCAGCTTGACACCACGTGCCCTCCAAGTCCACTCCACAGATAGCCTCTTTGAGAACCTGAAAAACACACAGTGGCGCCTCTGCCGCCGGTGGCGCTCCGACGCTCAAGTCAGTGACAAGAACACCCAAAAACTAAGAGAGAATATGCTCTGTAGGATCGTACTGTAGGCACACAACCCTAGCAGTATCAGCCGTAATGAAAACCTACCTCTGCAGATTCTGTTAAGGTTACCTTTATAGCTAGGTTTCTTCTCTCTCCAGGCCGTTATGCTTTTGGACGCGTGGCTCGCATCCAGCCCTACACGTGTCACCATTTGGACTGGGATAGCAGGTAGCGCCCAGCCCTACACGTGTCGTCATCTGAGCCAAGGCAACTTGAGCATCATTTCTCCATTGCTCCCAACCCTACACGTGTCATCATCTAGGTTGGAGTAACTGGTAACATCCAACCCTACACGTGTCGTCATCTGGATTGGGGCAACTTGAACGTCATTCTTGTGTAGTAACCAGCCACACAGCTAAGTCCTCCACTCAAGGAGCAAGCTAGCGCACAATGCGCTGTGAAACATCACTCGACAAGGCGAGTATCGGATGCAACAAAGTGCATCATCTTTGTGATATCGGTCGTCGTAAGTGCCACCTTCCTTACTGCTACGCCATGCTCTAGCTGAGGGAACCTTGCCACCAACGAATGTCCCCTCTGGGAATCCTGTCGCTGATGAGCAATCTGTTCCCTTCAACCCACTCAGCCTTCACGCCCCATGCTGGCGCAACAGTCATCTTACTGAACTTACACGCTTGAGATTACCCTTCTGAGCCTCTAACAGTTTTAACTGAGTTTGCTGGGAGATCCGGCGATGTGCTCCTCGTGGCGACGTGTAAACCACCCGAGCCCCTAGCATTCTTCGGCGATCTCTCACCACCTGATCTCCTAGCACTCTCATACGGCGACTGCGTCGTAACTCTGGTGACCGCCGGTCACGCGCACTAGAGATTGGAGAACGCCAATTCAGTGTAACCGGTGACTATGCTCACTTCTGAACCATTCATCTTTTCTAGCCTACGTGTTCCACTGAGCACGCCCCACCCGGGCACGCGTAAGACACGTCATCGCACCCGATGACCTGGTCGGTACACAAGCCCCCCAGTCTCGAGCTGTGACTTGTTCAGCGAGGAGACTAAAGAGGTTTAAAACTGGCGGCTTACGTGGCTTTGCGCGTTGGCGCTAAGACTCTTCACTGACTCGACATTTCACCAACTCCTCCGATCAGTCGACACGTGGACCCATCGACGGCCATTGTTCACTGCCGTTTGCGCTTCCCACAACATTCGAAACCCTTAAACCCTTCGCGCTATTCACTGTTTCATTATCGTTCTTCGTCTTCAAGCATTCTGAACTCTCTCTGCGAACTACAAAACCTTCATCTCCCACAATCTTCAACTTCCTTCAACACTCATCCGATCGTCAAAAGGTAACTCTTTTACGCCTTCTACTGATATTTGTTGCATTTTAATCGGTTTGCATCATCTATTAACTGCCTGGAGCATACGTCGTGGGTTGTTTCTCTTTTTTCTCGTAACTTAGAGCTTCGTTCTTGATAGCGTCTTTCCCAGCGAACTCTCATTCGTTCGTTCTGTCTTCTTCGACTTCGATCGAGTCATTCTTTTGCTATCCTCATTTCCTCCTTTTTCTTTCCTTTGCAGTTCCTGCGATGGCTCAGACAAAGTCCACCGCTAACCCTCCTTCCTCATCGCGAAACCCTCCTCCCAATACTCGTAGGGTTACCACTGGGACAAACCCTCCACCAACACGCAACCCCCCACGAGCCTCTGGTGCTCCTTCCTCACGGGCTGAGAGGCCTGCCTCATCCCATGCCAATCATGACCAAGCAACCCCTCCGCAGGCCGGGGGAGCCTCCCTTCCTTCACCAGACTACAAAAAGCTCTACCCTTGGGCCTCCCTGATTCTACTTAGGGAAACTTCATCGATAAATACTGAGGTGGGGGTACATCGACTGAGGAAAGGGGATCAATCTGATCTCTCATTTCACAAGGAGCACGACAGCAAAATGACAGTGCTGCCTTGCCCTCCTGGAGAGCCGATTTGCGTGGACGATAAGGGGGGCAACGGTGAGTCGTTCTGCTTCATCTACGCCACGCTGTTCAAGAAAGTGAAACTTAGGTTTCCTTTCACTCGCTTCGAGAGGGAGTTGTTGACCGAACTCGACATCGCCCCTGCCCAGCTCCATCCCAACAACTGGGCATTCGTGAGGGCATTCGAGATTATTTGCGCGCACTTGGGGCTACCAGCTTCGGTGGATGTCTTCCTCTTTTTGTTCGAGGCAAAGAATCCTGGAGATCGCCCCTGGGTCAGCCTGAACGGGATTGCTGGGAGGTCAATCCTCTCCATCTTCCAGCAATCCTACAAAGACTGGAAGGGGAAGTTCGTCAAGGTGTGCCAGAACAACCAAGACCCTTCACTACTTGATGGCTTCCCCTTGTATTGGGTAAACAAGGGGCACAAAGACTCCAAAGACAACTTCAGGAGACCAAGGAGTCTCGACAACATGGGGGAACTGGACAAAGACCTTTGTCTCTTCTGGAAGAATGTGGCCTCTGCCAACATCACCCTCCCCACTGCTCAGATAATCTCCTACGAATTCCTTGAGGGCCAACTCGAAATGTACATAGGTTAGCCCCCTTCCCAACACCAAGATTCTCACTTCGTGTTTAAGCTGACCTAGGGCTCTTACCACTCTGTCTTTGTGCTGTTTACCTATGTTATCTCCGTATGTATATGCCTGCACGCTCTGTTTTTGCTTTGGGGCATACTCATTGACTTTTACCTTGTGCAGACACAATGTTGGGCAAAGGAAGACTGGCTGAACTAAGGGCGATCGCCCGAGCCCACGAACTCGCGGCGGGCTTCCAAACGATCCCGAACTCTGTTGTTGAGATCGCCGCCGCCCAGGGCCAATCCCCACCAGCTGGCCCAACCGCTGCTCTTCCAGCCCCCCAACGCAAAAAGCTACATCTTAGGAAGGCCAAAAGGAAAGCCCCCAGGGTAGTATCTGACGAAGAGGCGGATGAGAGCACCGAGGATGGGCTAATCTGCAAAAGAAGGAGGGTGGCGGTTTCCGAGCCCCCAGCAATTGAGAGCGTCGTTCCAAACTTCATCGAGGACCCTCCCAGTGCCTCCACTCCATTTGAGTCCGCTGGGGTCGTTCCTGTTTCAAACGCATCAATTGCTGAGGCTGCTCCTGATCAACTCGCTGATACGCAAGCCTCCTCTCAAGCTGCCGAGGAGCCGCCTGCCTCACCACCGCGCCTCGAAGCTCCCCCCGCCGTTCAACCTTGCGAAGGCGGTGGTGAACACCAACCTTCAGCTCCACTAGCAACCTCAGGCCTCCCAGCCGCCCTTCAAGAAGCTTTGAAGTCCTTCACTGTGCGTCTAAGTGCCATGGTTGACAATTGCCTTCCCCAAGTCGTCGGCGAAGGGCTCAAAGACTCCCTGGAGAAGTTCGAGCTCGACAATCGGATCAACCAGGAGGTGGCAAGCACCGCGAAAGCTGAAGCCGAAAAGACCAAGTGCGATATGATGATGCAAGGCTTGGAGTTTTCGCGAGTCGAAAACGCCCTCAAGGACGAGCTCCAGAGCGTGCGGCAAGACAACAAAGAGCTGCGCAAAAAGCTTCATGACAAACTCCAAGACGCCGTCGAGCTGGAGAGCAAGATCGTCCCTCTAAGGGAAAAAATTGCCGCGCTGGAGGAGGCAAGGAAGACTGACGCTCAGAAGATGGCCAACCTGGAGAAGAGGTCAATCGAGAGAGAGACCCTTCTGGGAAAGGTTGAGCAAGATCGGGATAAGGCCTCCCAGGAACTTAATGAAACTGTCGTTGAGCTTGCTCGAGTTCGCGAGGAGAACAGCGGGCTCAAGAAGAAGGCCGACGAGCTCGAGCTTGAAGTCACCCAGGTTCGTGAAGAGAACAGTGGGTTCAAGACGAAGATCGACGAGCTTCAGCTTGAGGCTGCCCAGGTTCTAACTTCCAGCTTTGGCACTGCTTTGGAGCAGTTTGCTTGCAAATATCCCGACCTCGATCTTTCTGAGTTCTCAGTGTACAACGAGGTGGTGGACGGCAAGATCGTGCCCCCGATCGACTCATCTCCTTGAAGACTCTTACGCTTTACCTTATTCTGTAATAACTCTCATCTTGTTCGAACTGTTCGACGCTCATGTGCACAGATGTTCATATATATATATATAATCTTCTAACTTATCTGCTGCGCAATCAACTGCTTTAACTATCATAACGGGCGAAACTTGCTCAACTGCGTGAACTCAGCAATACTTGAACTTAACCCTCCGTGTACCGCTTTTAACTCGAGCAAATTGTTAACCTTATAACAAACTTGGCAAACTGTTAACTCAAAGTAAATTTGAGCAACTATCAACTCTTCGGCGATGACATTCAATAATACTCTCGAACTTAAGGCAACGAACCTTAACGTAAGATCACTTACTAGGCAGCAGGGTTTGACTCAAACTAGTATTAAAATACAGTTTACCTGATCTGCCAAGTGAAGTGCCCCCTACTTCTGTCATCGCCCGGAACTCTTCTGATCTGGTACTCGCCGCACAACCCCTTCACTGTCTCAACTTTCACGCCATAAGGTTCTGGCGATGTTACCTTTCTTCTTTTCATGACTTGACCATTGTTCCCTCATCTGGGGGTAGAGGCGCCTTTCGGATCCTTCTCTACCTCCCTGAGTTTCAGAACAATGATCTGGTCTTACTGGGTCAATATTGATGTTTGACTTAAAGGGGGAAAGGCATTTTCCTTCCCTTCCCACCATTTAAGGTCACAAACACCCCTGACTTTTCAGCTCATCTTGCCTGAACTCACTCGGTGAGAAGGACTTTATCTTGCCTGAACTCACTCTAAGGTGAGAAGGACTTTATCTGGTGCCTCAACTTGCCCAGGGCGTACATCTCCACCCCCCTGGATGCACTGAGGACTTTTAATCTTGCCTCTATCTGCTGGTGCAGAGAGGTCTTTTAATTTGTTCTCGCCTGCACTCGCACAAAGTCGAGGAGGACTTTATCTCTTTCTCACCTCAAGACGCGCGAGGGCGTTGAGGTCTTTAATCATTGTTGGTGCCTCCGATCGTTGAAAGACAACGAGGTCTTTAAAACTTTTAACTGATGCCGCCGATCGCCGAAAAACGATGGGGACTTTAAAACTTTTAACTGAGAGCATGCAATACGATTTTACTGTTGCCCTAGATCACATACAAGTAATAAGGCCTTTTTTCTAAAACTCTCGAAGCCATAAGCATGCAAACATAGAAGCTTTAAACTTTGAAAAACTCTCCTTTATTGGGTGGCCTCATTAAAAACCCTCCTTAGGGAAAAAAGAGTGCCCCCTTGAAATTGTTTTAACAGAAACTATTCAAATCTCTTCATATTCTTCTTTACTTACAAGGCTTTAACTGTAATACGACTTGAGATGTGTGGCGTTCCAAGTGCGAGGAATCACCCCTCCTTCTAACGTCTCCAAGCGGTAGGCGCCATTCTCGAGCGCATCGGTTATTCTGAACGGTCCCGTCCACTTGGGCGATAACTTGTTCTGCATCTCATACTGATGGGCCTTCCTCATCACCAGATCACCGCTTCTAAGCTGCCTTGACATTACCTTAGAGTTGTACCTTCGCTCAACTCTTCTCTTTACTGCTTCGGCTTTCACTCTCGCCTCCTCCCTGACCTCATCCAGCAAATCCATATTCATTCTTCTTTCTTCGTTCGAGTCTTCCGCCACGAAGTTCTGGAATCTCGGCGAGCTTTCCTGGATTTCGACTGGAATCATCGCATCACATCCATAAACCAAACTAAAGGGGGTCTCGTGGGTTCCTGACTGCTCAGTGGTATGGTATGCCCAAACTATGCGGGGTACCTCTTCAGCCCACGATCCCTTAGCTTTCTCTAATCTTCTCTTTAAACCTCTCAGCAACACCCGATTGGCAGACTCCACTTGACCATTCGTCTGTGGGTGCTCGACGGATGCAAACACCTGTTGTATCCCCACCTCTTCGCACAGCTTTTTCAAGAGGTGACTTGCAAACTGAGTCCCATTGTCTGACACCAGGCGTTTAGGCACACCAAACCGGCACACTATGTTCTTCCATACAAAGCTCTCGATCTTGTGTGCGGTGATCTGGGCCACTGGCTCCGCTTCGATCCACTTGGTGAAGTATTCAATCGCCACTACCAAGTACTTCATCTGCCTGATCGCCAATGGGAAGGGTCCCAGAATGTCAATTCCCCAAGTATGGAACGGCCAGGGGCTGTAAATCGACTTCAGCTCTTCTGGGGGTGCCTTGTGCCAATCGGCGTGCTGCTGGCATTGCTTGGAACGCTGGGCGTATCTCTTGCAATCTTCTCTCATCGTGGGCCAGTAATAGCCTGCACGGATAGTCCTTGTCACCAGCGATCGACCTCCAATGTGGCTCCCGCAAATTCCCTCATGGAGCTCAGCCATAATCCTCGTGCACTTCTCTCCGTGTATACATACAAGGAGGGGGTGTGTGAATCCAAACCTGTACAGCTCGCCGTCAATAAGGGTAAACTTGCTGGAGCTCTTCTTTATTTTTCTGGCCTCAGTTGAGTCAACTGGAAGCACACCATCCGCTAAATAACGTTGGTAAGGCATTATCCACGTGTCTAGCTCGTGGACAGCGCAAATCTGCATCGATCTTGCCCCTTCCGCTGGGCGCGCTCTGACCCTCGGCGCCCTTAGAGTTTCCTGCGTTAGGGATCTATGACTTCTCGTCGGTCTTCCCATTGATCTACAAACATGGAGAACTTGGTGGTCTGCCACGAATGCTCGAGGCGCTTTCAAAGTTTCTTGAATGACAGTCCTCTACCTACCCCCTTGCCCGAACTGGCGAGCTTGGCTAGGAAGTCAGCTCGGGCATTCTGTTCTCTTGGCACGTGCACCACTTCAAATGAAGCGAAAGATCTTCTTAGCTCTTGCACGTACTCCAAGTAGGCTGCCATCTGTGGGTCCTTGGCTTGGAACTCGCTAGTTACTTGTCCTGTGACCAACAGCGAGTCGCTCTTGGCCATCAGCACTCTCGCCCACATTTCCTTAGCCAGCAGGATTCCAGCGATCAAAGCCTCATACTCTGCTTGGTTGTTGCTTGCTTTGAAAGCGAACCTCAATGACTGTTCTGTCAACACTCCGTTGGGCCCTTCCAAAATGACCCCAGCCCCGCTGCCCAGCTGGTTGGACGACCCATCAACAGAGAGTACCCAGCGAAAGTCACCCTCGGCGTTCTGTGCCACTTCGGAGGACAACTCGACCACGAAATTAGCGAAGACTTGCCCTTTGATCGATCCCCGGGGTTCATACTTGATGTCGAACTCCGAAAGCTCGACCGCCCACTTCACCATCCTTCCAGCCACATAGGGCTTCTTCAAAACCTTCTGGATTGGCAGATCAGTCATCACCAGTACCGTGAAGCTTTGGAAGTAATGGCGCAATCTCCTCGCCGAGAATACAACCGCTAATGATGCCTTTTCTAGGGCCTGGTACCTTACCTCCGGGCCTTGCAGCACCTTGCTAACGAAATATATAGGCCTTTGGGTCTGGTCCTGATCCTGCACTAGCACTGCGCTGATCGCCCTCTCAGTTATTGCAAAGTACAGCCTGAGGGGTGTTATGTCTTGGGGCTTGCACAGAACTGGAGGGCTCGCCAAATATTCCTTGAGCTTTACGAAGGCCTCCTCACACACCTTTGTCCAAACAAATCTGTTGTTCCTCTTCAAACATTGGAAGTATGGGTGGCCCTTCTCTCCGCTTGCCGATACGAATCGAGACAGGGCGGCCATCCGCCCCGTGAGTTGCTGCACCTCCTTCACATTGGCGGGGCTCCTCATTGCCAAAATGGCGGCGCACTTCTCGGGGTTAGCCTCAATTCCCCTCTCTGACAGAAGAAACCCCAGAAATTTCCCTGCTTCTACACCAAAAACGCACTTTTCAGGATTCAGTTTGAGCTTGTACCTGGCTATTGTGATGAACAACTCTTCCAAGTCTGTGACGTGCTTGTCTTTCTCCAGGGACGTCACGACCATGTCGTCGACGTATGCCTGCACATTCCTTCCGAGCATGGGCGCGAGCACCTTGTCCATCAGCCTTTGGTATGTGGCCCCTGCATTCTTCAACCCGAAGGGCATTACCTTGTTGCAATAACATGACCTTTCCGTCATGAAGGCGGTCTTTTCTTCGTCCATGGGGTGCATTCTGATTTGGTTGTACCCCGAGAAGGCATCCAGAAAACTGAGCAGCTTGCACCCTGATGCACTGTCTACTAGGGCGTCAATGCTTGGCAAAGGGTAAGAGTCCTTCGGGCAAGCCTTGTTCAAGTCTGTAAAGTCAATGCACATCCGCCATTTTCCGCTGCTCTTCTTGACCAGGACAACGTTAGCGAGCCATTCTGGATATTGGATTTCCCTGATGTGGCCCGCTGCAAGTAGTTTCCGCGTCTCTTCTTTGATCGCCTGTCTCTTCTCCTCATTGAATTTTCTTCTTCTTTGGCGGATGGGCCTGACTTGGGGGTCCATTGCCAAACGATGGCACAAGAAATCGGGGTCGATCCCCGGCATATTTGAAGCAGCCCACGCAAACGCATCCAAGTGTCTACTTATTACCTCAGTGATCTGGTCTTGCGTCTTGCTATCCAGGGTTCTTCCCAACTTAAACACCTTACCGCTGATCTCCTTCTCGAGCCATTCCTCTACTGCCTGAGGTTTCCTCTCACTAGCGATCAGCGCCCTCGCGATACCGGTTTCTCTGGCGGTCTCCGAGCAGTTTCTCTCCGACCTCGCCTCTGCATTCCCCATCGGCACATCGCCCTCGGCGACCACCTCTAACGCCGCATCCGAAACTCGCCGGGGTTCGCGCTCCGGCTCCACGCCAGGGGGAGGCGTTGTGGTTACGTGGCACACAGACCTCTTGTTCTTGAGGCTGTTTTCGTAACACTTCTTCGCGTCCTTCTGGTCGGAGCAAATAGTGATGATCATACCCTCCATAGACGGCAGCTTGACCTTCATGTGCCTTGTCGAAGGCACAGCTCCTGTTCTGTTGAGCGTTGGCCTCCCCAGCAGTATGTTGTACGCTGACGGGGCGTTTACAACAAGGTACCTGACCTTCTCCGTTCGTGAGGCCAAGCCGTCAGTGAAGGTCGTCCTCAGCTCGATATACCCCTTCACCTCCACTTGGTCCCCGGAAAAACCGTACAAGCAGCCCCCATATGGTCTTAGCTGATCAGGGGACATTTGTAACTTCTCAAAGGTTGGCCAAAACATCACATCTGCTGAGCTCCCTTGGTCGACCAGCATCCGGTGGACGGTCCTTCCCGCCGTGACAAGCCAGATCACAATAGGGTCGTTGTCGTGAGGCACCACGTCCCTGCGGTCCCCCTTGGTGAACGTGATGTCCACGTCGGGCGAGTGATCCTCAAAGACTTCCACTGACATTATCGACCTCGCGTACCTCTTTCGTTGCGACGCTGTGCACCCCCCGCCGGAGAATCCGCCAGCTATGGTGTGGATCTCGCCGTGAATAGGTACCTCGTGCTGTTGCCCTCCGCTGCTCGCCGGTTGAGACCCTGATGCTTGGTCCGCTTGCTTCTCTAGCAAGTAATCCTTCAGGAAACCACATTTGACCAGCTCGGCGAGCTGGTGCCCCAGAGCCAAACACGAATTGATAGAGTGGCCAAAACTCTTGTGGAACTCGCACCATGCGTCTGGCTTTGGCCCCAAAATCTTCTCCGCCGTTTTCTCAGGCACTTTGAGCCTGGCAGCTATGTTTGGGATGGCGATCAAATCAGCCAAACCCATCACAAACTCATACCTCGGGGGGCGATTACTCTCCCTGGGGCGCCCTGGTCCCTTGCTCTTATTTTTCTTAGGGTCGTAAGGATGACGCGTCCTTTGATCCCTCTTTCCCGCCGCAACCTCCATTACCCTCTGAGGTTGTACCCTTGCTTGGGTGCGCGGTTTAGTTGGGGCCACATTTCCTCTCTTCTCGGTGACCTCTCTTCTCGGTGACCTCGCTCTCGGCGGCGATGTGAGCTATAGCACGTCGCCGGATTTCGGCGAACGTGGCGGGGTGGCTCCTGATGAGCGACTCACTAAAAGGCCCAGGCAACATGCCCTTTTTGAAGGCGTGCACGAACATCTCTTCGTCCTTTCCTGGCAAACGGACTATCCAAGCTCCAAATCTGTTCAGGAAATCCTTCAAGGACTCCTCTTGGTACTGCCTTATATCAAACAAGTCGTAAGACACCAAAGGTGGCGCCTTGTTCACTATGTACTGCTCAACAAACATCTTGGAAAACTGTTGGAACGTGGTAATGTGGCCAGTGGGTATACTGACAAACCAGTCCAACGCCGTTTCGCTCAAAGTGCTCATGAACACCTTACAATACACCGCGTCTGAGCCCCCTGAGAGCATCATCTGAGTATGAAACGCCGTGAGATGGGCTTCAGGGTCCTCCACCCCAGTGAAAGACGCTTTCACTGCCACAGTGTTAGCCGGGACTACCGAGTCCATGATCTCTTGGGAAAATGGCATAGGAAAGTTGCGTGGTGGGGATGGGGGTGCAGATCTGTCCCCTGCCGCACGCTCCTCCCGCTCCTGAAGGGCTTTGCGCAGCTCTTCGTTGATCCTGTTGAGCTCTTCGTTCCTTGCTTGCGAGGCCACCAGCGCCTCGTGCATCCTTTCCTGCTCAGAACGCGATGCAGCCACGTTCTCCTGCAGCGTCCTCATCATGTCCATCACTTGCATCATGGACACAACATCTTCGTCTGTTGATGGCGCAACTGAACTGGAGCGCGTTGTCCTCATCCTTCCTCAACAAACTCAGCAGCTCAAAGAACTCCAAACAAACGGTGAAAACTCCAGGAGTCGACTGCGATAGCGAGCAGTCGAACAGAAAACACTCGAAGCACCACAACCACAAACTATGGTTGGGAATCACCTTTTATACGGCCCCACGGTGGGCGCCAGATGATCCTGCCGGTTGACTTAGCGCAAGAGCGTTGCCTCGTCACGATCTTCCTCACCAGCTTGACACCACGTGCCCTCCAAGTCCACTCCACAGATAGCCTCTCTGAGAACCTGAAAAACACACAGTGGCGCCTCTGCCGCCGGTGGCGCTCCGACGCTCAAGTCAGTGACAAGAACACCCAAAAACTAAGAGAGAATATGCTCTGTAGAACCGTACTGTAGGCACACAACCCTAGCAGTATCAGCCGTAATGAAAATGTACCTCTGCAGATTCTGTTAAGGTTACCTTTATAGCTAGGTTTCTTCTCTCTCCAGGCCGTTATGCTTTTGGACGCGTGGCTCGCATCCAGCCCCACGGCGTCGCTCCCTCCATGGTCTTTCCTACCCATGGGTATCGGGGAACCGCACTGTGATTGCCTTGCCTTAGTGATATTTGATCTTGGCGACGCCCTGGTTGGGCGACGCCTTCACCTAGGCGACGCCTTGCCTTGGCGACGCTTCCTCTTGGCGACGCTGGTACTTGGCGTCTCTTCCCCTAGGTGACGCCTTGTGTTGACTTTGACTCCAGGCGTTGACTTTGACCTTGACTTTGTCAACGCCCGGATACGGGACAGTACACAAGCCCCACAGTCTTAAGCCGAAGACTTGTCTTCAGCGCAAAGACTAAGGCCTCGCCTACGCCGTCCACGTGTCACCCTGATGACGTGTCATTCCCTGCTGACTCAACAATTCTCGAATTATTGACGTGACACTCTCTGAACCATAGGGGCGCTCTTAATGGCTGATTGGACATCCTCTGAAGCGGGGAAAGTAACACCTTTTGGGGCTACGCTTAATCATGCGCCACGTGGCTCATCACACGGCCAAACTCTAGAGTCCCTTGCGCTCCCCTTGGGCACTTAATTCCTTGACACGGGACACGATCTCACGGCTCCCAATTAGTGCCTCTTGGGTTGCAAATGTAACGTTCAAGTTACCCTAAACCCCGCGCTCACACCACTGTTCCATCCATTCTCTCTGCGTCTCCGCACTGTTCATCGCCTTCAAACCTTTTCTCTGCAACTTCTGTTCTTTCCTTCGTGCTCTCCTTCCTTCCTCACTTTGACAGCAAAGGTATGATTCTTGCATATCCACGACTCTTCTCCTTCGTCGCATTGCATAGTTTATTGAACTGCCTGGGACTGTTTACGTTTATGCATTATTGTGTTCTTCCGCTTCTCCTTTCTTCTCCGTTCCCTTCTCCTTCTTTCTGGGTTTTCTCGCGTGGGTGGCATTTCCTGGGGTTTTACCCCCTTTTCTGTCTTGGCATCACTTGTTAAAAACCTTTTTCCTTTCTTCTTTCTCCAGCTATTTATTCACACCATGACGCGCCCGAACTCAAAGTCTGGTTCTCCTCCCAAGACCCCCAAGTCCAACTATAAAGCCTTATATTCATGGGCCCCCGACGAGCTCTTGAACGAGTGTACCAGCCTGACAACCTTTCAGGACCTGGAGAATCATCGTGGGGATCCTCACTTGTACAACTTTAATGCTTTCTGCCGCACTCATGACGCGCACATCTCTGTTCGTCCCGGCAGACCAAGGGAACCTGTCTGCGTGGATGACAGATCTAGAAAGGGGAATCCTTTCTTCTTCATGTACCAGACGGTGTTTAAACGCGTCGGCGTGCGTCTCCCATTCATGCCCTTCGAGGGGGAACTTCTCACCGAGATTAACACAGCCCCCGCCCAGCTCCACCCCAACAGCTGGGCATTTGTAAAGGGTTTTCAAATTCTCTGCGGGCACCTGGGCATCCTTCCCTCTGTGGATGTTTTCTTGCATTTCTTCGAGGTAAAGAAACAGGGGAAGAGCTTTTGGGTAAGCTTCTCTGGGATCGCGGGTAGGATCCTTCTCTCCCTCTTCCAGAACTCCTACAAAAACTGGAAAGGAAAATTCTTTAGGGTGTGCAGCGCCAAGCACGACCCCCCAGCCTTAGACGGCTTTCCCCTGTACTGGACGGAGCACCCTAAGCTGCTCAAGGCCAAAGCCCTGGATGAGCTATCCCTTGCTGATAGGGAGGTATGCAAGGCCTTGGCTGGCCTGGGGATTGTCTTCGATACGTTGAAGCTTATCGCAAGCGAATACAACGCCCACGCCCTGACCACATACTTTGGTAGGGAGACTCTCCCCTTACCATCTTTTGTTATCTGTACCTTACTACCTAATGTTTGTTCCTCTGGCCTCTTCCACCTGTTTTCCATTGTGCCATGTGACTTACGTCTCATGCATCTACGCGTTTTGTGGTTTTGTATAATTGCTTTGGCTTTGACTTCTGCTGCTTGGTTTATCTGAATGTAGGATCGGTGATGGATGCCTCCAAAAGGATGATGCTGGCGAAAGCGATGAAGGTCGCTCGTGCTGCCAAAGCGGGCGCCTCCTCCGCCCCTGCTGCTGACCCAAACCCCCCATCAACCCTGCCTCCGCCACCACCGACCACTACCGAAGCCCCACTAGGCTCATCTTCACCGTCCCCACATAGCCCCGAGGCGCTTCAGACTCCCGGCTCTCCTCCGCCCATCGCCGCCGTCCCTCTGGCCGTGGCTTCATCACCGGCTCCAACCCCCCTTGACAAAGGAAAACGGGTCTTGGAGATTATATCCGATGATGAGGACTCAGATGGCGTGGCACCCTTCAAGAGGAGGAAACCTGCGAGGGTTCCTCTCCTACCAACGGCGTCTCCCCAGGGAGAGGATTCCTTCAGGGACAACCCTCCAAGTGCTACTTCCCTTCCCCCCACAATGGTCCAAGAGGAAACAGGCGAAGGTGCCGAATCTGCTCCACCCCCGCCACCGGCAGAGGTCTCTGCTTCTCCCGCCTCCGTGGCTGCCGCCCCCGATCTTATCGCCATCCCTCCTCCAATTATGCATCTGATGAGGGGCTTCAGCGGTGGATCAATGCCAGAAGGCTCCGACAGGAAGGAGGGCATGCCCTTCTACTTGGGGGCCTTCTTAGCGGTGGCCCTTGAATGGCGCGCCCAAGCCAGAAACGCTGTTCTGCAAACTCAAACCCTCCAGGCCTTGGAAACAAGGGTAGCTGCCCTGGACGAGGAAAAGAAGATTCTGGGACGCCAAAACGAAGCTTACCAAACCACCCTGAAGCAGGCGCAAGAGGCCAAAGAAGAGGCTGAAAAACAACTGGCAGAGGCGGTGGAGCTGCAGGTTGACTCCTACACTCGGGAAGTCACTCTTCAAGTCCAAGTAACAGGCCTCCAGGGCATGGTCGAAACTTACGAATAAGTCCAAAAGCTCTTGAAGAGCCGGTGCAGCGAGCAGGCTGACAGACTGGAGCGGGTGGAGGGGGAGATGGCTACCTAGGCCAAAGCTGTGGGCCTTCTCCAGGTTGACTACGACAAACTGCAGGTCGAAGTCAGCCGACTTCGCGTGGAGAAGGAAGGTTTGGAGAAACAAGTGGCTTCGGGGGACGCGATCATCGAGGAGTTAGAGAAGGATAAGAAGACCCTCGTCAATGACATGGCGGGTACCTTCGAGGAGGGGTTCAAAGAGGATCTAGCCCAGGCCGTCTGTGAGAACCCGGGAATCGACATTTCCAACTGTGATTCCACTCATCACATCGTTGATGGAAAGGTCGTGCCCTTGGAGATGGATGATTGAACTGCCGCCCTCAACCGCCACCTTTCTCCTTCACACTTTATGCTTGTTTTTGGCCCCTTTGATAAGCTTGTAATTCTTTGAACTGTTTGCACTTTCGTTACAACTTTGGGTTTTTGCATGACTACTTTCGTGCCATTGAGTTATCGAATTCCTCCTGTATGATTTTACTCTCGTTTTTTGCCTTTACGCGCTTCGATTGTTTTGCCTGTACTCTACCTGTTTCTTTCACTGCGTTGGGCGACCCTGTATGCCCGGGGAAGGTCACGCGTCGATGCCCACGCCCATGGAGAGGCTTGCCTAACGGGGCCGTACCGTCCACGGGGTGTCTCAAACACCAAAGCGATCCGTCCCTTGATTCTTGGTGCCCGGCGCCCACTCCTAAGGAGAGGCCTGCTACAACAGCGCCGTATCGTCCCAGGGTGTCTAAAAATGCCGAGTACTCTGGGGGGGGGGGGGGTCGTTCCCTCCATGGTCTTTGTTTCCCATGGGTATCGGGGAACAACCCTGCCAGTGATCCGCTGGCATTTGACGATCTCGTCTCCCTCCACAGTCTTTCCTACCTGTGGGTATCGGGGAGGTGACGCCGCTAGTAACTATTTTTGACTTCTTCGATTTCGTCTCCCTCCACAGTCTTTCCTACCTGTGGGTATCGGGGAGGCGGCACTGCTGCTACTGGGGTCGGCGACGCTCGCAACGTCTCATGTTGGCGTCGCCCTCTGCACCTTTCCTGGCGACGCCTCGGGCGTTTCATGCTGGCGTCGCCCTGGACGTTATCTTTACCTTGGTACTGACTTTAACCTCGGCCCTGGCCGACGCCTGAGGATAGCGAAGAGCTCAAGGTTCCACCTGTGCCATCCACGTGGCGCTTCTTGCATGGCTGATGGGACATTCAGTCACTTGACTTGGTCCTGACACTTTCTGTGCCCCTGACCCACTCTCGACGGCGCATCGTACCCTCGGGCATTCTGTCGATACGACGTTTTCTGAGTGTTAACCAGTGGTGCCAGGGCCATCCTCCCATCCTCTGCCACGTGGCTCGATCGTGCGGTGCATCCATTCGCGTCGTTTGGCGCTATAACTGCAATACTTCCATTTGCGTTGTTTGGCGCTCTAACCGCGATATTTACCTCTTCAAACCTTGAAACTGTCCTCATCATTTCTGCGCTTTTCGTAACCTACTTGCACCCTTTCTCTTCTCGCGAAAAGTTCTTCTAGTGTTCGTTGCCACCAGCGTTTACCCTTGCGTTACCAGCGGGCCACACGCCTTCAAACCTCCCTGATTCTGTTCAAGCATGTCTTCTCGTGCTCCTCCCCCCAGGGTCAACCCCAAGGACCTGTATACTTGGGCTTCGAGCGAGCTTCTCGACGAATGCTCATGCTTACTCTCCATCAGGGCCAAAAGGGAACACAAAGGGGATTCATGCTCCTATAATCACCGTGCCTTCGCGAGGAGGCACGACGACGACATTGTTGTGCTCCCTTGCACTCTAAGGGAGCCAGTATGTGGAGACGAACGGGCCAACGACGGGGTCCCCTTCTTTTACTTCTATCAGGTGGTTTTCAAGACCATCGGCGTGCGCCTGCCCTTCTCCAGGTTTGAGAGGGAACTGTTGACAGAGATCAATGCTGCTCCGGCCCAGTTATATCCCAACAGCTGGGCTTTTGTCAAGGCCTTTGACATCCTTTTCGGGTTTCTGGGTTGTGCACAAGGCGCCGCCAGAAGAGCTGCATCCATATACAGCCCGTGGCCTTTCCATACCTGGGGGATTGACATCCTAGGTTCGTTCCCACTGGCGATAAGGCAGATGAAGTACTTGATCGTTGCCATCGACTACTTCACCAAGTGGATAGAGGCAGAGCCCGTGGCCCAGATCACTGCGCACAAGGTACAACACTTTGTGTGGAAGAACATTGTGTGTCGTTTTGGCGTACCTATGCGGCTGATATCCGATAATGGAACCCAGTTCGCCAGTCAGCAGTTGAGAAACCTGTGTGCTGAGGTAGGCATCAAGCAAGTGTTCGCATCAGTCGAACACCCCCAGACTAATGGGCAGGTAGAGTCAGCAAACAAAGTTTTGCTGAGGGGGCTAAAGAGAAGGCTAGAGAAGGCCAAGGGGTCGTGGGCGGAGGAAGTACCAAGGATCGTATGGGCATACCACACCACGCCCCAATCTTCTACCAGGGAGACGCCTTTCAGTTTGGTGTATGGGTCGCATGCGATGATCCCGGTAGAAATAAACGAAAGCTCGCCACGTTTTCGAAACTTTGTGGTTGAGGAATCCAACGAAGAAAGGCGGGTGAACCTGGATCTACTAGACGAAGTCAGGGAGGAAGCCAGAATAAAAGCCCAAGCAGTAAAGAGAAGAGTAGAGCGACAATATAGCTATAAGGTAAAGCCACGACAGTTTCAGATTGGCGACCTAGTTATGAGGAAAGCCCACCCATACGAGCTGGAGAATAAGCTGTCTCCCAAGTGGATCGGACCCTTCAGAATTACCGAGGCTAAGGGCAACGGTTCGTACAACCTAGAGACCTTGGAGGGGGGTCCCATTCCGCGTAGCTCGAATGCAGCCAACTTGAAGTTTTATTTTAGTTGACTTATGTAAGCAGCCATGTAACGATCTTGTTGAAGGGGACACTCTTTTTCTCTTTCGGGGGTTTTTTAATGAGGTCACCTGAGTAAAAGAAAAAAGAAGTTCGAGAAAAACCTTGCCTTGGTTTTTAGTCTTTATCTTTTTTCTGTTCGAAACGGCGACAGGCGTCGCCAAGAAAGAAGGCGTCGCCAAGAAAGAAGGTGTCGCCAAGAAAGAAGGCGTCGCCAAGAGAAAGCGTCGCCAAGAGAAAGCGTCGCCAAGAGAAAGTGTCGCCAAGAAGAAAGCGTCGCCAAGGTAGAAGGCGTCGCCCAAGCGCAGGCGCCGCTAAGAAACATGACGGAGGAAAAATGCACAGTATATGAGGTGTGTGCAAAAGTAAAGCGGCGTTACGGAAACCAAGCATGGTATAGTAGAGTTAAATGTGAATGGGGCAAACATTACAAGCCCTGTGCTCATACAAAAAACACAAACGAACCACTCTTCAGTGGCCGCCGGAGTCGGCACGGGAGGAAGACAAAGCCCCGCTCTCAGCCCGCAGAGCCCGGGTAAGTTGTGACCTCCGCTCTTGGTTTATCTTCGAACCTGCACCAAGGGAGATGAACGTGTCAGAGACACCATGAAGCAAAACACACACAGTTAGAAAGCATCAAAGGCGGAAGTTTCTAGGGCAGCGACTCATACATATATACTTCTCTAGGGTTCCGGCGTTGAACTCCAAACTGATCAAGGTTGCAGAGTCGAAACCTCCCGCCTCAGCAAGGATCCGGCAAACCACCTGGTCATTCGGGGCTAGCTTCTTGAAGGGTTTGGACTTGAGGGCCCTCGTCTCCCTCACCCAGTACAGTGGAAAACCATCTAGGGCGGAGGGAACGAGATCAGAGCAACAGATTTTGAAGAACCTGCCCTTCAACCCAGTGAAGGAGTTTTGGAAGGGGGTCAGGAGAACCCTGCCAGGAACATTACTGAGGGTCACCCAGAGGTTATTCCTTTGCCTCTTCACCTCAAAGAAGTGAAGAAAGATATCAACCGAGGGTGCACAACCCAGAAAACCAAAAAGGATGTCAAAAGCCTTGACGAAAGCCCAGCTATTAGGATATAACTGGGCCGGAGCAGCATTGATCTCTGTCAACAGTTCCCTCTCAAACCTGTAGAAGGGCAGGCGCACGCCGATGGTGTTGAAAACCACCTGATAGAAATGAAAAGAAGGGGACCCCGTCGTTGGCCCGTTCGTCTTCGCATACTGGCTCCCCTAAAGTGCAAGGCAGCACAGCAATATCGTCGTCGTGCCTCTTCGCGAAGGCACGGTGATCATAGGAGCACGAATCCCCTTTGTGTTCCCTTATGGCCCGGGTAGAAAGCAAGCACGAGCACTCTTCAAGGAGCTCGCTCGAGGCCCAAGTATAAAGGTCCTTGGGGTTAACCCTAGGGGGAGGAACACGAGAAGACATGCCTGAACAGTATCTGGGAGGTTTGGAGGAGAGTGACCTGCTGGAAACGCGAGGGTAAAACGCTGGTTGGAACGAACACTAGAAGAACTCTTCGCGAGAAGAGAAAGTGTGCAAGTAGGTTACAAAAGCGCAGAAATGATGAGGACAGGTTCAAGATTTTGAAGAACTAAATATTGCGGTTAGAGCGCCAAACGACGCAAATGAAAGTGTTGCAGTTATAGCGCCAAACGACGCAAATGGATGCACCGTGCGATCGAGCCACGTGGCAGAGGATGGGAGGATGACCCTGGCACAACTGGTTAACACTCAGAAAACGTCGTATCGACAGAATGCCCGAGGGTACGATAAGCCGTCGAGAGTGGGTCAGAGGCTTAGAAAATGTCAGGACCAAGTCAAGTGGCTGAACGTCCCATCAGACATACGAGAAGCGCCACGTGGATGGCACAGGCGGAACCTTGAGCTCTTCGCTATCCCAAGGCGTCCACCAGGGCCAAAGTTAAAGTCAATGCCAAGGTAAAGTTAACGCCCAAGGCAACGCCAGCATGAGATGCCCAAGGCGTCACCAGGAAAGGTGCAAAAGGCGACGCCAGCATGAGACGCCCAAGGCGTCGCCAGGGAAGCCGCAGAAGGCGACACCATCATGAGACGTTGCGGGCGTCGCCAATCCAAGTATCAGCAGTGTCACCTCCCCGATACCCACAGGTAGGAAAGACTGTGGAGGGAGATGAAATCGAAGAAGTTGAAACTAGTTACTAGCGGTGTTGCCTCCCCGATACCCACAGGTAGGAAAGACTGTGGAGGGAGACGAGATCGCCAAATGCTGAGTGAACCGCTGGCAGGGTTGTTCCTCGACACCCATGGGAAGGAAAGACCATGGAGGGAACGACCCCCTGAAGGGCTCCGAGCTTTCCCAGCACTCGGCGTTTTTAGACACCCTAGGGACGATACGGCGCAGCTGTAGCAGGCCTCTACTTAGGCGTGGGCGCCGGGCACCAAGAATCAAGGGACAGATTGCTTTGGTGTCTGAGACACCCCATGGACGGTACGACTCCGTTAGGCAAGCCTCTCCATGGGCGTGGGCATCGACGCATGACCTTATCCCAAGTGTTTAGGACCCAGAAGTAGGTCTCAACCTCTGCGTTGCGGCAATAGTAAAGCCACTGACGCCTTCACGAGGCATAGGCACCGGGCATACAGGGTCGCCCAACGCAGCGAAAGAAACGGGTAGAGTATGGTCAAAGAAGTCGAAGCACGTGAAGGCGAAAAATGAAGGTAAAATCATACAGACGGAATTCGATAACTCAAAGGTACAAAAATTGTCATCCATAGTTGTGACGAAAGGACCGATAAGTTCAAAGAAGTTACAAGTTCATTAAAGGGGGACAAAAACAAGACAAAGCGCAAAGGAGTAAGGTGGTGGTCGAGGGCGGCGGTTCAGTCATCCAGCTCCAAGGGCACGACCTTCCCGTCAACGAAGTGATGAGTGGAATCGCAGTTGGAAAGGTCGATTCCCGGGTTCTCACAGACGGTCTGGGCCAGAGCCTCTTTGAACCCCTCCTCGAAGGTGCCCGCCATGTCATTGATAAGGGTTTTCTTGTCCTTCTCCAACTCCTTGATAGTGGCGTCCCCAGAAGCTACCTGCTTCTCCAAAGCCTGCTTCTCCACACGGAGCCGGCTGACCTCGATCTGCAGTTTGTCGTGGTCAACCTGGAGAAGGCCCAAAGCCTTGGCCTGAGTAGCCATCTCCCCCTCCATCCGCTCCAGTTCATCAGCCTGCTCACAGCATCGCTCCTTCAAGTCCTTCTGAACTTCTTCGTAAGCTTCGACTGTGTCTTGGAGGCTTGTTACCTGAACTTGGAGGGTGACTTCCCGAGCGTAGAAGTCGGTTTGTAGCTCCATCGCCTCACCCAGCTGCTTTTCAGCCTCCTCCTTGGCCTCTTGCGCCAACTTCAGTGAGGTTTGGTAGGCCTCGTTTTGGCGTCCCAGAGTCTTCTTTTCCTCCTCCAAAGCAGCCACCCTTGCTTCCAGGGCCTGGAGGGTTTGTGTCTGCAAAACAACGTTTCTAGCTTGGGCACGCCAGTCAAGGGCCACGGCCAAGAAGGCTCCCAAGTAGAAGGGCATTCCCTCCCTCCTGTCGGAGCCTTCTGGCATTCATCCCCCGCTGAAGCCCCTCATCAGATGCATAATTGGAGGAGGGATGGCAAAAAGATCGGGGGCGGCGACAACGGAAGCGGGAGAAATAGAGACCTCTGCCGGTGGCATGGGTGGAGCACATTCGGCCCCTTCGCCTGTTTCCTCTTGGACCATTGTGGGAGGAAGAGAAGTAGCACTTGGAGGGTTGTCCCTGAAGGAATTCCCTCCCCGGGGCGATGCCGCTGGTAGGATGGGAACCCTCGCAGCCTTCCTCCTCTTGAAGGGTGCCACGCCATCAGAGTCCTCATCATCGGATATGATCTCCAAAACCCGTTTTCCTTTGTCAAGGGGGGTTGGAGCCGGTGACGAAGCCACAGCCAGGGGAACGGCGGCGATGGGCAAAGGAGAGTCGGGTGTTTGAAGCGCCTGGGGCCTATGTGAGGATGGTGAAGATGAGCCTAGTGGGGCTTCGGTAGTGGTTGGTGGTGGTAAGGGCAAGGTTAATGAGGGGTTTGGGTCAGTAGCAGGGGCGGAGGAGGCGCCAACCTTGGCGGCACGAGCAGCCTTCATCGCTTTCGCCAAAACCATCCTCTTGGAAGCATCCATCACTGATCCTACATTCAGACAAACCCAATAGCAGAAGTTAAGGCCAAGGCAGTTATACAAACCCACAAAGCGCGCAGATGAATGAGACATAAGGCACTTAGCACAAAGGAAAACAAGTGGAAGAGGCCAATAGAGCGAGCATGATGCAGTAGAATACAGATAACGGAAGACAATAAGAGAGGAGTCTCCCTACCAAAGTAGGTGGTCAGGGAGTGGGCGTTGTACTCGCTCGCGATGAGCTTCAGCGTGTCGAAGACGATCCCCAGGTCGGCCAAGGCCTTGCATACCTCCCTATCAGCAGGGGATAGCTCATCTAGGGCTTTGGCCTTGAGCAGCTTGGGGTGCTCTGTCCAATACAGAGGGAAGCTGTCCAAGGCTGTGGGGTCGTGCTTGGCGCAGCACACCCTGAATAATTTTCCCTTCCAGCTTTTGTACGAGTTCTGGAAGAGAGAAAGAAGGATCCTAGCTGCGATCCCGGAGAAGCTTACCCAAAAGCTTTTCCCCTGTTTCTTCACCTCGAAGAAGTGTAAGAAGACATCCACAGAGGGGAGGATGCCTAGATACCCGCAAAGAATTTGGAAGGCCCGAACGAATGCCCAGCTGTTAGGATGTAACTGGGCCGGGGCTGTGTTGATTTCTGTAAGAAGTTCCCTTTCGAAGGGTGTGAACGGAAGCTGCACCCCGATGCATTTAAATACCGTTTGATACATGAAGAAGAAAGGATCCCCTTTCCTGGGTCTGTCATCCACGCAAACAGGTTCCCCAGGCCTGTAGGGACGAACAGAAATATGCGCATCATGGGTGCGGCAGAAGGCATTAAAATTGTACAAGTGGGGATCACCGCGATGGTTCTCGAAGTCCTGAATGGTTGTCAGAGTGGTGCATTCACTCAAAAGCTCGTCAGGGGCCCATGAATAGAAGGCTTTATAGTTGGTCTTGGGGGGAGAACCGGACCTTGATTTCGGGCGCACCATGATGCGGATAAATAACTGGAGAAAGAGGAAAGGAAAATGGTTTTAACAAGCGATGCCAAGGCAGAAAAGGGGACAAAACCCTAGAAAAATGCCACCCACGCGAGAAAACCCAGAAAGGAGGAGAAGGGAACGGAGAAGAACGGAGGAGCGGAAGAACACAGAAATGCAGAAACATAAATAGTCCCAGGCAGTTCAATACGCAGCGATGCAATGCAACGAAGAAGAAGAGTCATGGAGATAGAAAAATCATACCTTTGATGTCAAGGTGTGGAAGGAAGGAAAACGCGAAGGAAAGAGTGGTGATTGCAGAGAAAGAGCTCGAAGGCGATGAACAGTGCAGAAATGCAGAGAGAATGGATGAAACAATGGTTTGAGCGCGGGGTTTTGGGTAACTTGAACGTTACATTTGCAACCCAAGAGGCGCTAATCGGGGACCGTGTGATCGTGCCGCGTGTCAAAGGATCAAGCGCTCAAGGGGAGCGCAAGGGACTCTAGAGGTTGGCCGTGCGATGAGCCACGTGGCACGCAATTAAGCGTGGCCCCAAAAGGTGTTACTTTCCCCGCTTCAGAGGATGTCCAATCAGCCATTAAGGGCACCCCCATGGTTCAGAAAGTGTCACGTCAATAATTCAAGAAGTGTTAAGTCAGCAAGGAATGACACGTCACCAGGGTGACACGTGGACAGCGTGGGCGAGACCTTAGTCTTTGCGCTAAAGACAAGTCTTCCGCTTAAGACTGGGGGGCTTATGTACCGTCCCGTATCCGGGCGTTGACAAAGTCAAGGTCAAAGTCAACGTCGGGGGTCAAAGTCGACATAAGGCGTCGCCTAGGTGAAGAGACGCTAGGTTCCAGCGTCGCCAAGAGGAAGCGTCGCCAAGGTAAGGCGTCGCCTAGGCAAGGTGTCGCCCAATTAAGGCGTCGCCTAACTAGGGCGTCGCCAAGGTCAAATGTCACAAAGGCAAGGCGATCACAGTGTGGCTCCCCGATACCCTTGGGTAGGAAAGACCATGGAGGGAGCGACGCCGTGGGAAGGCCTCAAATCCCGATAATCCGGGGTAGTAATAAAGAGAAGAGAAATGTGGCTTCAAGGCCATAGTGATAGCGCCAGTGTAGGGCAGCCTGACTCGTGAAGTGCCCCTGCCGCCCCAGAGACGCCCTTGGGATAGATACGACTCAAGAGGAGGGTCACGCCCAGGGTAGCCAGGTGCAGGGAGCGAGAGGAAGGCAGATACGCTCTCAAAGTGAGTGACTAGATGTTTGGGGACATGAGTTGGCACCCAAAAAGTCACCTCTAGCGCAGATGCACTCCCAGGTAGGAGGACTCACACGAAGAAATGCCCCCAGATGGGGTCACGGCGCTGTGAGGCCCTCCACGTGTACATCAGCCAGGTCAGATTAGAAACGCCATTTTGTCAGGTACAAGGTAATTAAGGTTATTTAATACAGTTTCCGTTTTGAGTGTTTAAGGTACTATAAATGCTCCCAATCGGTTTAAACGTCTTAAATGCGCTACGTTTTATAATTAAATGCGCTTTAAGGCGCTTTGAATGCGGGAGTAGCTTAAATAGCGCCTTGAATGTTGGAAACGGGGTTAGAACTTTTGGCAAATTTTCCGGAAACTCTCTAGTTGCTTGCTCGATCCTTGAGGTTACGCACAAGGGACTAGGGAAAGATCTTTGCCAGAAGGAGAAAATATACACTAGACACAGTTCATTTAAACACCTTCAGAGTACCCTTCACGGTGCTCCGATATGGAGGTGCATAGTTTTTGGTGTTTCTTGCTGGCTGACTTGAGCGTCAGAGTGCAAACGGCCACTAGGGTGCCCCTTTGTCCTCTTTTGCAGGAATCCACAGGTAACCAGTGAGAAGGAGTCCCTAGCTGACGGTTGAGGTCGCGCACAAAGACGTCCCAGGTCAACCGGACGGAACAGTCGTCTTCTATCGTGCGAAGGTACCACCATGTCATCCACGTAGGCTTGTACATTCCTGCCTAACATAGGCGCCAGGACTTTGTCCATTAACCTCTGGTAGGTGGCGCCTGCATTCTTTAACCCAAACGGCATCACCTTGTAGCAGTAGCTACATGTCTCCGTCATGAATGCTGTTTTACCCTCGTCCCTCGGGTGCATCTTGATCTGATTGTAGCCTGAAAAAGCGTCCAAGAAGCTCAGCATCTCGCAACCCGAGGCACTATCCACCAGGGCGTCAATGCTGGGTAGTGGGTATGAATCCTTGGGGCACGCCTTGTTCAAGTCTGTGAAGTCTACACACATCCTCCACTTCCCATTCGCTTTCTTCACTAGAACGACGTTGGCCAGCCACTCGGGGTATTGTATTTCCCGGATGTGTCCAGCGCTTAACAACTTCTGTGTCTCTTCCTTCACCACGAGGCGCCTTTCCTTGTTAAACTTTCTCCTCCTCTGTCGCACGGGGTGAACTGTGGCGTCCATGCTAAGATGGTGGCATAGAAAGTCAGGGTCGATGCCTGGCATGTATGAGGCGGACCACGCAAAAGCATCTAAGTGCCGTGAAATCACCTCTGCCACTTCGTCCCATTCTTCTTGGCTCAACAAACGCCCCAGTTTGAACGTCTTGCCGCCGATCTGTATCTCCACCACATTAGCCACCGGTTGATCTCTGCTATCCTCTTTTATGGGTGTCACCTTACAGTGCTCTCTAGGCGACGCCCCTTCTAAAGGCGAAGCGTCGTCATGCCTCTCCTCTATGCGTGCGTCTGCTCTAGGTGTCGCCCCTGCGGGAGCGGCCTCGCCAGGCGTTGACTCCGTAGGCATCGCCTCATTCAAAGGTTCTACTTCCATCGCTGTATCTGAACTCGATGGGCGTTCGAACACCATGAACACACCTCTCCTTGTTTTCAAGCTGTTTTCATAGCATTTTCGCGCTTCTTCTTGATCTGACTTGATGACGATCACCTTGCCACTGACATCCGGAAGCTTCATCTTCATGTGGCGCATGGAGGCTACTGCGTTCAGCCTATTCAACGTCGTTTGGCCCAACAGGATGTTGTAAGTTGAGTTGGCATTCACAACTAAGTACCGAATGCTTTCGGTACGTGAGGCCGTTCCATCTGTGAATGTCGTCCTTAATTCCATGTAGCCACGTACTTCCACCTGGTTGTCAGCAAACCCATATAAGCACCCGGTGTAGGGTCTCAAAAGGTTGGGAGACAACCGTAGCTTGTTGAATGTCGACCAGAACATAACATCTGCAGAACTTCCCTAGTCAACTAGAACCCTGTGCACCTTTCTCCCGGCCGTGACAACTGAAATGACCACGGGGTCATTGTCGTGTGGCACAACATCTCGTAGGTCCGTCCTCGTGAACACGAGGTCTGACTCCCACGGGTCACTTGAGATTCTTTCTTCAATTGAATTTACTCCCCTCGCATATTTCCTCTGTTGGGAAGCAGTGGGTCCTCCTCAAGAAAAACCACCAGCAATGGTGTGAACCTCGCCAAGGACGGGCATCTCATGCGCTTGTTCTTCCACTGGTGCTGGCAGGGCCGCGGTCGTGGCGGGCTCAGAGATATAATCGTTCAAGAACCCGTTTCTTACCAACTCGTCTAGCTGGTACCCCAGCGATAGGCAGTTATTGATAGGGTGGCCGAAAGCTTCGTGGAACTCACACCAAGAGTCCTTGCGAGGCCCTAGCACCTTGTCAGTCTTCGCTGGTGGCCTCAATCTTTCAGCTATATTAGGCACGGCGATTAGGTCCTTCAACTCCACCACGAAGTCGTACCTCGTGGGTCTAGCCCTTTCTTTCGCCGGACGATTTCCTCCCGCTTGTCCCCTGGGTTGGGGTTTTCTCACCTCGTAGGGGGGTTTCCCTTCCTCATTCCTTCTTCCCGTCGTGGTCTCGTTGACCCTGACGGATTGGGCCCGTGTCTGCGCTCTCGGGCGTGTGGGTACGACGCTCGTGCGCTTCTCGCACACCTCTCCCTCAGAGGCGATAAGCTCTACTGCGCAACGCCTTATTTCAGCGAAAGTCCTGGGCGATTGCGAATGATTGATTCGCAAAAAGGGCCAGGACACGCCCTTCCTGAACGCGTATACGAGCATAGGTTTTTCGGTAGTGCCAACCTTCACTACTTGAGCCCCAAAACGGTTGATGTACTCCTTCAAGGTCTCACCTTGATATTGTTTTACATCAAACAGGTAATACGAAACGGGCGGCGGGGCCCTGTTCGCTAAGTACTGCTCCCTGAATAACTGTGACAGCTGCGGGAAAGAAGTGATATGGCCACTAGGGAGGCTGATGAACCAGTCCATGGCCATTCCTGTCAAGGTGCTCATGAAGAGCTTGCATCTTACGGCATCGGAGCCTCCATCCCTATGAAGATCACCTTGGGCCCCACGAACGTGTTGGGAACCAACGCCTCCAGAATCTTCTGTGAGAATGGCGTGGAAAACTCCCTTGGGGGGTGAGACGCTCGGTCTCATCTGGGTCGCTTTGCCCTGGGTTGTTGCGCAAACCGCGGCGCAATTCCTCGTTTGTGCGATGGAGTTCTTCATTTCTCGCCTGAGAGGCCGCAAGATGCGCTTGCATGCGTTCCTGCTCTGCCCTTGATTCTGCCATTTCCTCCTGCAGCCCTTGTACCATGTCCATGACCTGTTGCATGGTCATTTCCTCACCCGTAGCTCGCACTGAACCTTGTCTCGTGGCCCTCATGCTTCAACCCAGAATGTCGAATAGGGCCAAGTGAAGGACTGAATAGAACTATCAAACTAAACTTGTGATGGGACTGATGTTTTAAATCGGCCCCACGGTGGGCGCCAAATTCTTGCCGGTTGACCTGGGTACGTCTTTGTGCACGACCTTGCCCGTCAGCTAGGGACACCTTCCTTCTGTTAATCTGTGAGCACCTACAAAGAAGTGGACAAATGGGCGCCCTAGCGGCTGTTTGCACTCCGACGCCCAAGTCAGCTAACAAGAAACACCAAAACTCTACACCTCCGTATCGGAGCACCGTGATTTGTGTGTTGTGTGTTAAAAGGAACTGTGTATTGTGTGTTGTTTCTTGTTCTGGCAAACATCCTTCTCTAGTCCCTTGTGCGTAGCAGAAGAGCTCGAGCAAGCAACTAGAGTGTGTTTTCGGGAAAATTCGCCAGAAGTTCGATCCCCGTTTCCAACGTCCCAGGTTCCCTTTAAACGTCTCTCGCATTTAAAGCGTCTTAAAAGCACATTTAAGGTTATGAAACGTTCAGCGCCTTTAAGACGTTTAAACCACTTAAAGCATTTAAAGTACCTTAAAACGCTCGAAACGTAAACTTTAATTACTTTTAAATAGCTTTAATTACCTCATACCGGACAAACCCTTTGGAAATCCTTGATGTTTCTGTTCTCCCTGCCGCGTGTCCTCCTGACTTGGCCGTTATTATACGTGGAGGGCCTCACAACACTGTGACCCAGCTTAGGGGTATTTCCTCGCGTGAGTCCTCATTCCAGGGAGTGCATCTAGCGCAAGGGGTGACTTTTTGGGTGCCAACTCATGCTCCCCCAACCTCTAGTCACTCGCTCTGAGAGCGTATCTACCTTCCTCTCGCACCCTGCACCTGGTTACCCCTGAGCATGACCCTCTCATGAGTCGTATCTATCCCAAGGGTCTCCCTGGGGTGGCATGGGCACTTCACGAGTCAGGTTGCTCTCTACTGGCGCTAGTACTATGGCCTTGAAGCCACCTTTCTCTTTTCTTTATTATCGTTTCTGTGCTAGGCGGGCCCGAAGCCTCCGTGGCATCACTCCCTCCATGGTGTTTCCTACCCATGGGTGTCGGGGAGTAACCTTGCTAGTGGCTTGCTTGGTGACGCCTTATCTTGGCGACGCCTTGTTTAGGCGACGCCCTTTCTTGGCGACACCTTGTTTAGGCGACGCCTTGTCTTGCCGACACCTTATGTAGTCACACTGTTGACTTCCTTTCTTTGGGGCCCTTCGTGTGGTCCCACCATATGTTGACCTTGGCCCCGACGTTGACGTTGACTTTGGTCAACGCCCGGGGACGGGACGGTACAGGATCTTTGGTTCATCTTGCAATGAAGGTTGAGGCCCAAATTGCTAAAAGAAATGCTTTTAAAAATTCTCCCAATGATGGTTACTACAACAACTCTTGGAAAACTAGAAAATCTTTTTCCAAAAATCCTTCTAAAGAATCTTCTTTCAAACCTAAGGAATCTAGGCCTTCGACTTCTACCCCTAAATCTCCAATTAAATCGTCTAGTAAGAAATGTTTTAAGTGTATGGGTTATGGTCACAGATTACGGCTAATTGTCCTTCTAAGAGGAATATGTTTGTGCATAATGGCATTGTGATGAGTGAGCATGATTCGGATTCACCTAAGCATTCTTCACATTCTAGATCATCTAGTGAGCATGAGAGTGAGAGTCCACTTGAAGGAGATTTGTTGGTTGTGAGAAGACTTCTTGGACAAGTTTTGCAACCTTTTGATGAAAGTCAAAGGGAAAATATTTTTCATACAAGATGTCTTATTCAAAACAACATTTGTTCTTTAATAGTGGATGGTGGTAGTTGTGCTAATGTGGCTAGTACAAGAGTAGTAGATAAGCTTGGATTGCCTACTATCTCTCATACAAAGCCCTACAAATTGCAATGGCTTAGTGAAGTAGGCGAAATCATTGTGAATAAGCAAGTCCTCATTCATTTCTCTATTGGAAAATACAAGGATGGGGTATTATGTGATGTTCTTTTGGGAAGGCCTTGGCAATATGATAGAAAAGTTTTTCATGATGGCTTTACCAATAAACTCTCATTTGATTTCCATGGTCACAAGGTCATTTTAAAATCTCTCTCTCCAAGAGAAGTCCATGAGGACCAAATTCTTATGAAGAAAAAGAGGGAGAGTGAAAAAGAAAAGATTCATAAGCATACGCTTCTTATTTCTAGGCATGAGGTCCAAAGGGATATAGTGGCTCACAATCCTATTTTCTTAGCTATTCCTAGACCTCTTAAGTTAGAGCCACTTGTAGATAGTCCTCATTGTTTGGATAATTTGGTAAAGGAGTTTCAAGATGTGTTTCAAGATCCTCCAAAAGGCCTTCCACCGTTGAGAGGGATTGAGCACCAAATTGATTTAATTTCGGGATCTTCTTTACTCAATCGTCTGGCCTATAGGACCTGATCCTGCCGGTTGACTTAGCGCAAGAGCGTTGCCTCGTCACGATCTTCCTCACCAGCTTGACACCACGTGCCCTCCAACTCCACACCACAGATAGCCTCTCTGAGAACCTGAAAAACACACAGTGGCGCCTCTGCGGCCGGTGGCGCTCCGATGCTCAAGTCAGTGACAAGAACACCCAAAAAACTGAGAGAAAATATGCTCTGTAGGACCGTACTGAAAGCACACAACCCTAGCAGAATGAGCCGTAATGAAAAACGTACCTCTGCAAATTCTGTTAAGGTTACCTTTATAGCTAGGTTTTTTCTCTCTCCAAGCCGTTATGCTTTTGGACGCGTGGCTCGCATCCAGCCCTGCACGTGTCGCCATCTGGGCTGGCATAGCAGGTAGCACCTAGCCCTACACGTGTCATCATCTGAGCTAGGATAACTCGAGCGTCACTTCTTTATTTCTCCCAGCCCTACACGTGTCATCACCTGGGTTGGAGTAACTGAGAGCATCAAACGCTACACGTGTCGTCATTTGGGCTGGGGCAACTTGAACGTCACTTCTGTGTAGTAGCCAGTCGCGCGGCTAAGTCCTCAATTCAAGGAGTAAACTAACACACGACATGCTCTAGAGCACCAGCCGACAAGGCGAGTATCGAGTGCAGCAAAGTGCACCATCTCTGTGATATCGCTTGTCTTTAACGGCACCCTCATTACCGCTGCGCCATGCATGTTTTGGCTGAGGAAACCTTGCCATCAACGAATGTCCACTCTGGGAATCCCGTCGCAACAATCGCCTCACTAGAGTTGTACACTTGAACTTACACCTCTGGGCCTTCATCAGCTTCAATCTGAGCTTGTCAGAAGATCTGGCGACGTGCTTCCTGCGGCGATGTCAAGCTACATGATCGCCAATCGCCGAATACGTCGATGACCAGCCAACCCGGCGACAACCGGGCATGTTCATCGCAGAACGCCAGGTCCATGAACCGGCGACCACGCTCACCTCTGAACCATCCATCTTTTCTTGCCTACGTGTTCCACTTAACACGCCCCACCTAGGCACGTGCAAGACACGTCATCACACCCGATGACCTGGTCGGTACACAAGCCCCCCAGTCTTGAGCTGCGACTTGTTCAGCGAGGAGACTAAAGAGGTTTAAATCCGGCAGCTTACGTGGCTTTGCGCGTTGGCGCTAAACTATTCACTGACTTGACATTTCAACAACTCCTTCGATCATTCGACACGTGGACCCATCAACGACCATTGTTCACTGTCGTTTGCGCTTCTCGCAATGTTCGACATTCTTCGAAACTCTTAAACCCTTCGTGCCATTTCACTGTTTCATTAACTTCCACCTCTCTTCGAACTCTCAAAACGCTCCAGCGAACGCTCCGATTCTCCCAACCTCCATCTTTCTGACCACTCTTTTGATCATACAAAGGTAACCCTTTTGTCACTCCTATTGATATTTGCTGCATTTTAATCGGTTTGCATCATCCAATACTTGTCTGGAGCATACGTTGTGGGATGTTTCTCTGTTTTATTTTCTTCTTTCTTCGCTTAGGGTTTCTGAACCTTTCTCTGTGAACCCCTATTGTTCTTCCCTCTTCTCCCCTTCCGTCAAGTCTTTCTATTTGCGAACTCTTATGCCTTTTCGTCTTCTTGCAGCTTCGTCAATGACTCGTCCAAAAACCACACCAAACCCTCCTCCATCTCCTCGCAACCCTCCGGCGAAAACCCGTAGGGCAAAACCCTCATCTTCCCGCGACCCCCCAAGGGATCCAACGTCCCTTCCGACCGAGTCGCGAGACCCGCGTCCTCTCATCCCAGCCAACCACAACCAAACCCACCACAAACTAACGCGATGGCGAAACCTCTCCCAGATTATAAGCGTCTATACCCGTGGGCCTCTGCAACTTTGCTGGGTGAGACTTCAACCATTAACTCCGACCTTGACATCCTCCGCCTCAAGAAGGTTGACAGGGAAAACCTCTCTTTTAGTAAAGAGCATGACGACAGAATGGTCGTGCGGCCTTGTCCTCCCGAAGAGCCAATCTGCACCGATAATCAGGGGAGCGACGAGACCCCCTTCTGCTTCATATACACAACTATGTTCAAGAAGGTCAAACTTCGGTTTCCCTTCACACGCTTCGAGAGGGAGCTTCTGACCGAGCTCGACATTGCCCCCGCCCAGCTCCATCCCAACAGCTGGGCGTTCGTGCGAGCTTACTAGATTCTCTGCGCCCACTTGGGATTCCCGGCCTCCGTCGACGTATTCTTGTACTTGTACGAGGCGAAGAACCCGGGTGATCGCCAATGGGTCAGCCTCAACGGGGTCGCTGGGAGGTCTATCCTCTCCATTTTCCAGCAATCATATAAGGATTGGAAGGGGAAGTCCGTGCGTGTGTGTTGCAACGATCAAGACCCCGCCCTTCTCGACGGATTTCCCTTGTACTGGGTGAACAAGGGAAAGAAAGACTCAAGCTTCGGGAAGGCCCGGGGGCTAGAGAAAATGGGAGACCTTGACAAGGACTTGTGCGGCTTCTGGAAAAGGGTCGCCTCTTCGAACGTGGTTCTGCCCACTTCCTCCATCATCACCTTCGAGTTTCTCGAAGGCCAGCTAGATGTTCACATAGGTTCGTTCTCGGGTCTTTGAGATCCCTTAGCTTATACTTGTATCGCCCTACCTTTGCTTTGATGTTGCTGTTACGACTCTCACGTTGTTTTAACTTTCCCACGCATTGTTTTCTTTTGTTTATCTTTCTGTACCTCGTTGACTGTCGAAACTTTGTGATAACTGTGTGTCGCTAATGCAGATATGATGCTGGGAAAGGATCGGATTGCTGAGCTACGCGCCATAGGCAAGCTCCACAAACTCGCGGCGGGTTCCCAAACCGTGCCAAACTCTGTTGCGGAGATCGCCGCTGCTCAAGACAAGTCCTCGCCGGTTGGTCCACCCACAACTGCTGCTCCTCCAGCCCCCCAACGTAAGAAACTCCCCCTGAAGAAGGCTAAAAGGAAAGCCCCTAGGGTGGTATCAGACAGAGAAACGGATGAAAGCACCGAAGACGGGCTGGTCCGCAAGAGGAAAAGGAGGGTCGTGGTTGAGCCTCCAGCCGCTGAGAACGCCACCCCAGACTTCATCGAGAACCCCCCCAGCGCCTCTACACCATTCGAGTCTGCTGGGGATGTTCTTGTTTCAAACGCCTTAGTGGCTGAGGCCGCTCCTGAGCAGCTCGCCGACACGCAGATTTCCTCACAAGCTGCCGAAGAGTTCCCGACTTCACCACCGCGCCTCGAAACTTCCCTCGCCATCCAAACTTGTGAGGGCGGTGGTGAGCACCAACCTCCGCCCCCACCGTCAACACCGGGCCTTCCGACTTCTCTTCAAGAGGCCTTGAAGAACTTTAACGCCCACCAACATGCTATGGCCGACGAAAACCTTCCTCACATCATCGCTGAAGGATTAAAAGACCACTTGGAGAAAGTCGAACTCGACTGTCGCATATACAAAGAGGCGGCCAACACCGCGAAGGCTGAAACCGACAAGGTCAAGTGCGACATGCTGCTGTAAGGCATTGAGTTTTCGCAGGTCGAAAACGCGCTCAAAGACGACCTCAGAAGCGTGCGCGATGACAAGAATGAGCTGCGTTGAAAGCTGCATGATAAGGTTCAGGAGACCATAAACTTGGAGAGCAAGCTTGTCCCCCTGAGGAAGCAGGTTGCGGAGCTGGTGGAGGCGAGAAAGGCCGACAAGGCTCAAGTGTCCAAGCTCGAGAAAAAGTCAACTGAAAGGGATGTTCTTCTGGTAAAGTCGAGCAAGATCGGGATAAGGCGATCAAAGAACTAGGTGAGACTGCTGCTGAGCTGGCGTGGGCTCGCGAAGAGAACAACGAGCTCAAAGCAAAAGTCGAAGAGCTCCAGCTTGAGGCCGCCCAAGTTCTCATTTCCGGCTTCGGGGTAGCTCTGGAGCAATTCGCCTACAAGTTTCCCGATCTGGACCTGTCCCAGTTCTCCGTGTACAGCGAAGTGGTCGATGGCAAAATCGTGCCCCCAGCTGATCCATCGCCTTAAAACCCTTCGTGCCTCACTCTGACCCATATGTAATATTTTCATTCTGTTCGAACTGTTTAATACTTATGTGCACACATATAGATATATATGTATGTTAATCTTCGACTTATCTGCCGTGCGATTAATTGTTTCGAACTGCTTCTTAACTCATGTACTTCGCCCCAACCTGTACTTAACTTTTAAAACTCAGCGCACTTTGCACTCGCCGGTGCTTAACTTTCTGCAAACCACCTTAACTTAAACAAATGGTTAATTTGAAGCGATAAGGTTTAGTACGAAATTACTTACTTAGCACCTGGAACTTCTCTCGCCTGACCCATCAAGAGCCAAAGGCATCTCTACATCGTCGCTCAGAACTTCGGTGGTGCGGCTCTCGCCATGCGGTTCTCCTTATACCTCAATCTTAGAACATGGGTTTCTGGCGACGCCACCTTCCTTTCAATCGAACGCGTCCCGACGGGGATGCTCCCGATTTTCCCACCTTCTTATTCTGGGACTACTTATCTCCTTGTTCCCCCATCTGGGGGTAGAGCCTCCTTTCGGATCCTTCTCTACCTCCCTGGGTTTCAGAACAATCATTTGGGTGGTGGGGTGCCCTCTGCAAACCTCTCCCACCACCCTTTAACTTCTAACTTAACTGGTCTTACTAGGTCAATATTGGTGTCTCACTCAAGGGGAAAGAGTTCTTCTCCAACCCTCATTTCCCATAATTGAGATCGTTAACACCCCTGACTTTTCAGTTTCATCTTGCCTGAACTCACTCGAGGGTGAGAAGGACTTTTCCTGATGCCTCAACTTGCCCAGGGGCTACATCTCCTCCTCCCCCGGATGCACTGAGGGCTTTCAACTTGCTCACGCAAAGAGGTGATGGAAACCAAGTAGAGGATGCTCAAGGCCATGAAGCCCAAGCCCAACAAGGGGCCCAAGCCCAACGAATTACTAGGAGCATGGCAAGAGCTTTGGGACAAGAGTATAATAAAATGGTTCTTCTTATTTCTTTTGTAGAATAGGGGTGTGGATGTAATAAAAAGGTGTAAGTAGTAAGGGAGTCTAGGGGGGAGTGTAGATAGGAGCCTAGGGGGTGCCAATCTAGGAAGGAAAGTCACACTTCCTCCATTGACTAGATTGGCGCCGAATTTCATGTCATTTGTGTGCCATTTGGCTTACATTTTCAGCACCTCTAGGCTATAAATAAAGGTGCTTAGCTTGTACAATTCAGATTGGAATTTTATAGTAGAGAGACTATACTCAATTTGGGAGAGAATTTGTGAGTTTTGAGTCTTCCTCTTCTTTGCCTTATCTTGTGAGCTATGGTGAGCTTCAAGTGGTGGCACTCCATCACTTATCTTGGTTCAAGGTTCCAAGTGGCGTGAATGGCTTCTTCCAATCCTCAAAATCCAGCAAGCATCTTCATATAAGTGTCTTCTTTCCTTTCTTCAATTTTCCATTCGGTAGTTTCATTTCCTATTGTGTTTCCTTCATTTTCTACCGTTTACATTCTGTTTTCCAGCTTTGTTCTTTGTTTCTTTTTCGGTTCAGTAGCTAGTTTCTTAATTCTGTCCAGTTTTAATTCTTGTTCTTCTTTCCTTTTGTTTTGATTCAATTTGACAATACATGGACTTCAATATGAGTCTTGGTTGGTGCTTAGTTTTGGTGAGTTCTTGAATTTAGAACATTGATCCAATTCTAAAGTAGAGTGCCTTTCAAATCCAGCTCAAGTTGTTCCTTTGTAGTTACATTCATATCATGTGGTATCTAGAGTCTAGGCTTGTTTCTTGCTTAAATTTTGAGTTGTATTGCACTTTACTTTCAAGAGCTCTTTAATTCAAGTTGTTTACCATTCTGTTTTAGGATTTATTTTGAGTTTTCTTGCTGTTTTCTTTTGTTACACCATGTGTTTGTGAAAAGGATTCTAGCACTCATTGTTCATATGAGTATGGCTGCTCTTTTGGAATGGCATTCTCCTTCCTAGAGCTGACCTTAAGCTTCCTTTCACTTGTGGTTATATCTTGTTATATGTCTTTTAATTTTGTAATCATGTCAAGTTTTGTCTTAGTCATGTTATTTCATAATTGTCATTACTTCTAGTAGTACTTTTATTGCTTCGATTGTTTCTTGCTTTGGTTTACTTTCTGTTTTTGAGTTTATTGCTTGATCCTTTGTGCATTTTCATTTTTAGATTTGAGTTCATGCTTGTATTTTCATTCTATACAAGTTCCTTTACACAATTTCCATTATGTCTTTGCTAGTTCATCATACTGTTTTTCATTCCTAAATAGGCTCCTCTGTTTTCTTACAAACGTGCTACTCTTTTCAATTTACTGCACTTAATTGGCTCATAGGAAATTTGTGAAAATTTGGATTTACATACTTCAAAGTGTTACAAAAGCATAGAAAAAAGAATCATTCAAAAATTCCAAGTACACAAAAAATGATAAATAAAATACGAAAAGTGTACCATACTGCCGAAAAGAATATGGTAATTGGGCAGCAATTTTGAAAAATTTATTTCTCTCAATTGGCTTACTGTTTTGACCTCATTCCAGTGCCATTTTTGAGTTAAGACATTGAAGTTTCTGTGGTTAATTTTTCACATTCCAGTTCGCTTTCAATCGGTACAGTTAAATCTGTAAACATAGCACAGTTTGTTTTAAAAAAAAATAAATTCCAGTAGCTGTTTTCTTTAATCTACTCTAGCACTTTTCTTTAGGACTCTTTTTGTGTGCCTTCTTTATTCATTGAGTTCCTTAATTTTCTTGATTGTCTTTCATTCATATTCTTTCTAGTTTGTCATACATTACTCTCTGTTTTTGGTTTAACTTTTATTGTTTGCACCTTTTTCTTGCTTGTCTTTTTGTTCTTCTTAAAAGTTGTGTGGAGACTTGTTCTTAAGTAAGTTGGTTTGCTGTGACATATTTCACTTGAAGCTACTCCATTTCACAAGCAAGGCTTGGTTGAGGACAGAATATTTTCTTGGAGTGGTTTGAGTGCTTTCTTGGGCATTTTCCAGCAACCTATATCTCACTGTTTTTAATTGTTTAACAAGTTTCTTTCACTGTTTTGTTTTCTGTTTTTGTGTATTTTCTGCTCATGGCTCATTTCTCTAGTGGAGAGTCCTCCAAACCGTGCTCACCACAAAAGGCAGCCCTTTATGAAGACTTAAAGAATGCCAAGCAGTCCAATTAAGAAATGCATCAAAACCGTGAACAAAGATGGAAGCACGGCTCCAAAGTTTGGAGTTAAACCGAGAAGAAATGCATCAAAACCGTGAACAAAGAACTCCTCCTCCTAGTCGGCATTCTTCAAGGCACTCCCATGGTTATTATGAAGATAATCCAAGGCCAAGACATCATCACCATGAAGAGAGGCGCCAACATGTGGCTGGCCCTTGTTCTCCAAATGTAAAACTTCCTAGTTTTAGTGGTGATAGTGATCCCAATGTATACTTAGGATGGGAGGCTAAGGTGGACCAAATTTTTGATGTAAATGGGGTTAGGGATGAGCATAGGGTTAAGTTAGTTTCTTTAGAATTTTTGGACTATGCCATGCAATGGTGGCATCAATACCTCATGGACATTGACCTACACAAGAGGCCGCCCGTGGTCCCTTGGAACGATTTGAAAGCATGTTTACGCGCTAGATTCGTACCCCCACACTTTAGGAAAGACCTATGTTAAAACTCCAACGGTTTCATCAAGGCGCGCTAAGTGTGGATGATTACTTTAAACAACTAGACACGCTTTTAATTCGAGTTAATATGGATGAGAGTGAGGAGGCTAAGATAGCTAGGTTTGTGAGTGGACTTCGAAGGGATATTCAAGATGTGGTAGAGTTACAAGAATATTCTTCTTTGGAAAATGTGGTGCACCTTGCTAGCAAAATTGAAAATCAACTTGCAAGGAAAAATGCTTTCAAAAATTCTTCTAAAGATAACTACTACCACTCTTCTTGGAAAAATAAAAACTCTTTTTCAAACATCCCTTCTAAGGACTCTACTTTCAAACCTAGAGAGTCTAAACCTTCCACTTCCAATGCTAGGCCTAAATCACCACAAAAATCGTCTAGTAAGAAGTGTTTTAAATGTTTAAGCTATGGACATATTGCTTCTAATTGCCCTACTAAACGAACTATGTATATGCATGATGGGGTAGATAGTAGTGAGCATGGGTCCGAATCTTCTAGACATTCCTCACCTTTTAGATCCCCAAGTGAGAGTGAAAGTGAAAGCCCACATGAGGGTGACCTATTAGTAATAAGACGCATGCTTGGACAAGTGTTAAAACCTTTTGATGAAACTCAAAGAGAAAATATTTTTCATTCAAGGTGTCTTATTAATGATAGAGTTTGCTCTTTGATTGTGGATGGGGGGAGTTGTGCAAATGTGGCAAGCACAAGAGTGGTAGACAAACTTGGATTGCCTACCATCTCTCATGCCAAGCCCTACAAGTTACAATGGTTGAGTGAGGTGGGTGAGATAGTGGTGAACAAACAAGTCCTCATTACATTTTCCATTGGCAAATATAAAGATGAGGTCTTGTGTGATGTTGTTCCAATGGAAGCTACTCATATCCTTTTAGGTAGGCCATGGCAATTTGATAGAAAAAATTTTCATGATGGCTTTACCAACAAAATTTCTTTTAACTTCTATGGACACAAAGTCATTCTCAAGTCTCTCTCTCCAAAGGAGGTACATGAGGACCAAGTCAAAATGCGAGAAAAGAGAGAGAAAGAAAAAGAAATTAAAAATTCCAAGAGAAGCCTTCTCATATCTTCCCAACAAGTTCAAAAGGTAATAGTTACTCACAAGCCTATTTTTTTAGCTATTCCTGGACCTATTGAATATGAGTTGGCTAAGGATAGTCCCACATGTTTGGATCATTTGGTAAAGGAATATGAAGATGTGTTTCAAGATCCTCCTAAAGGCTTACCACCTCTAAGAGGGATTGAACACCAAATAGACTTCATGCCCGGGGTTTCTTTACCAAATCGCCCTGCATATAGGACCAATCCCCAAGAGACCAAAGAAATTCAAAGACAAGTTGAGGATTTATTAGCTAAGGGGTGGGTACAAGATAGCATGAGCCCATGTGCTATGCCTGTCATACTTGTCCCTAAAAAGGATGGCACATGGAGGATGTGTACGGATTGTCGCGCTATAAATAGCATCACCATCAAATATAGGCATCCCATTCCTAGGTTAGATGACTTGTTGGATGAATTACATGGGTCTAAAATATTTTCCAAAATTGATCTTAAGAGTGGTTACAATCAAATTCGAATTAAACATGGTGATGAATGGAAAACAGCTTTTAAGACCAAATTTGGTTTATATGAGTGGTTGGTCATGCCTTTTGGCTTGACTAATGCTCCTAGTACCTTCATGCGACTCATGCATCATGTTTTAAGAGCATTCATTGGCAAGTTTGTTGTGGTTTACTTTGATGATATTCTTATATATAGCTTGTCCTTAGAAGATCATGAGTCACATGTTAGACAAGTTCTAGAAACCCTTAGGAAGGAGAAGTTGTATGCTAACCATGCTAAATGTTTCTTTGCATTAGATCATATAGACTTCCTAGGGTTTGTGGTTAGTCATAAAGGGGTGCATGTAGATCAAACAAAAGTTGCAGCAATTCAACATTGGCCTACACCCACCAATGTCAATGAAGTACGAAGCTTTCATGGACTTGCTAGTTTTTATAGGCGGTTTGTGAAAGACTTTAGTATAATTGCCGCACCTTTAAATGCCATAGTAAAGAAGGATGTGGTTTTTAAGTGGGGACAAGAGCAAGAAAACGCTTTTCAAACTTTGAAGGATAAATTAACTAAAGCCCCCATTCTAGCCCTTCCTAACTTTGCTAAGACATTTGAAATAGAGTGTGATGCCTCTAATATAGGCATTGGAGCCGTCCTCCTTCAAGAAGGACACCCCATCGCTTATTTTAGTGAGAAACTCAAAGGGAGTCATCTCAATTACTCCACTTATGATAAAGAACTTTATGCTCTTGTTAGAGCTTTGCAAAATTGGCAACATTATCTTTTTCCAAAGGAATTTGTGATTCATAGTGATCATGAGTCCCTTAAATATTTGAAAAGTCAAAGCAAGCTTAATAAGAGACATGCTAAGTGGGTGGAGTTTATTGAGCAATTTCCTTATGTGATCAAACATAAACAAGGTAAAATTAATGTAGTGGCCGATGCTCTTTCACGAAGATATACCTTGTTAAATGTTTTAAATGTTCAATATTTAGGTTTTGATCACATAAAGGAACTTTATCATGATGACTTAGATTTCTCTCTAATCTATCAAGAGTGTTCTAAGGGAGGTCACAAAGACTTTTTCTTACATAATGGTTTTCTTTTCAAAGGAAAAAGACTTTGTGTTCCCCAAGGATCCATTAGACAATCTCTTGTTAGAGAGGCTCATGAGGGTGGGCTTATGGGACATTTTGGGGTAGCTAAGACCTTAGAAACATTGCATGAACATTTCTTTTGGCCTCACATGGGCAAGTCCGTACATACCTTATGTGATAGATGTATAGCATGTAGGAAGGCTAAATCTAAGGTCCAACCCCATGGTTTATATACCCCTCTTCCTATCCCTACAATGCCTTGGGTTGATATTTCTATGGATTTTATCTTAGGACTTCCCAAGACATCGACGGGTAAGGATTCCATCTTTGTGGTAGTGGACCATTTTTCTAAAATGGCTCATTTTCTTCCATGCCACAAAGTGGATGATGCATGCCATATTGCAAATCTCTTCTTCAAGGAAGTTGTTCGTTTGCATGGACTTCCTAGAAGTATAGTATCTGATAGGGATTCTAAGTTCTTAAGTCACTTTTGGAGGACCTTATGGGGGAAACTTGGCACCAAACTTCTGTTTTCTACTACCTGCCACCCCCAAACTGATGGTCAAACCGAAGTGGTTAATAGAACTTTGGGTCAATTATTAAGATGCTTTATTTCCGGGAATCCAAGGGCTTGGGAGGATTTACTACCTCATGTTGAATTTGCCTATAATAGAGTAGTGAATTCCACCACTAACCATTCTCCTTTTGAGGTTGTTTATGGGTTTAATCCCCTCACACCTCTAGATCTTCTTCCCATTCCTGTACTTGATGAGGTTCTATGCAAAGACGGTTTTGAAAAGGCATTTTTTGTTAAAGATTTGCATAACCGCATCAAGTTACAAATTGAGAAGAAAGTTGGCAAGTATGCTGACACTGCCAACCAAAGGAGAAAGGCATTAATCTTTGAGCCCGGTGATTGGGTTTGGCTTCATTTGAGAAAGGATAGATTTCCTTCTCTAAGGAAGTCCAAACTTATCCCTCATGGTGATGGCCCTTTCCTAGTCATCAAGAGGATTAATGATAATGCCTATGAGTTAGATATGCCCTCTACTTATCTTGGTAGTAATTCTTTCAATATTACTGATCTCACTCCTTTTGCTGCAGGTTTCCCAAATTCGTGGACGAATTCTCTCCAACCCGGGGAGTATGATGGAAACCAAGTAGAGGATGCTCAAGGCCATGAAGCCCAAGCCCAACAAGGGGCCCAAGCCCATCAAGGGGTCCAAGCCCAACAAGGGGCCCAAGCCCAACGAATTACTATGAGCATGGCAAGAGCTTTGGGACAAGAGTATAATAAAATGGTTCTTCTTATTTCTTTTGTAGAATAGGGGTGTGGATGTAATAAAAAGGTGTAAGTAGTAAGGGAGTCTAGGGGGGAGTGTAGATAGGAGCCTAGGGGGTGCCAATCTAGGAAGGAAAGTCACACTTCCTCCATTGACTAGATTGGTGCCGAATTTCATGTCATTTGTGTGCCATTTGGCTTACATTTTCAGCACCTCTAGGCTATAAATAAAGGTGCTTAGCTTGTACAATTCAGATTGGAATTTTATAGTAGAGAGACTATACTCAATTTGGGAGAGAATTTGTGAGTTTTGAGTCTTCCTCTTCTTTGCCTTATCTTGTGAGCTATGGTGAGCTTCAAGTGGTGGCACTCCATCACTTATCTTGGTTCAAGGTTCCAAGTGGCGTGAATGGCTTCTTCCAATCCTCAAAATCCAGCAAGCATCTTCATATAACTGTCTTCTTTCCTTTCTTCAATTTTCCATTCGGTAGTTTCATTTCCAATTGTGTTTCCTTCATTTTCTACCGTTTACATTCTGTTTTCCAGCTTTGTTCTTTGTTTCTTTTTCGGTTCAGTAGCTAGTTTCTTAATTCTGTCCAGTTTTAATTCTGGTTCTTCTTTCCTTTTGTTTTGATTCAATTTGACAATACATGGACTTCAATATGAGTCTTGGTTGGTGCTTAGTTTTGGTGAGTTCTTGAATTTAGAACATTGATGCAATTATAAAGTAGAGTGCCTTTCAAATCCAGCTCAAGTTGTTCCTAAGAATGTCAAGAATCATGTGTTCTTGTAGTTACATTCACATCAAGAGGTCTTGCGATCTGTTCTTGCATGTGCTCGCTCATGGCGAGTAGGACTTTAATCTTTTCTCGCCTACGCTCGCTCGAGGCGAGGAGGTCTTTTAAATCTCTTTCTCGCCTGCGCTCGCTCGAGACGAGGAGGTCTTTTTAAATCTCTTTCTCACTTGCGCTCGCTCGAGGCGAGGAGGTCTTTTCTAAATCTGTTTCTTGCCTGCACTCGCTCAAGGCGAGGAGGTCTTTTCTAAATCTCTTTCTCGCCTGCACTCGCTTAAGGCGAGGAGGTCTTTTCTAAATCTCTTTCTCGCCTAGCGGCGGTCAGAAAAAATTTAAATCTACTTGTGCCTCCGATCACCAGGTGGCGAAGAGGACTTAATACTTAAATTTGTACCTCCGGTCGCCGGGTGGCGATGAGGATTTTAAAGACTTCACGTTTCGAAAATTTTGTACTGGGTTTACTATTTTTTATCTTTCCCCGCAAACTTAAAAAACAAACAGCATTCAAATTTTGTTCCGACCGGTTGACCTGGGTCGTCTTTACGAGTGGCTTGTACTCACGAGCTAGAGCACCTTCGTTCTCTCTTGTATATGAGTACCTGAAAAAGAAGAACAAAGGGGCGCCCTCGCGGCCGTTTGCACTCCGACGCTCAAGTCAGCTAGCGAGAAACACCAAAGTGACTGAAAATTGTATGATTATCTCAATAACTGGAATTGTGTGGCTAAACTGTATTGCCCTAATTGCCTTGTGCTCACAGCTGGGTGTGCCGTCAAGAACAACTAGGGTTTAGTGCTCTGTATAACTATGAAAGCGTAGCTTACTAGGGCTCTTTGTGCCCTTTATATACGTGAAAACTAGGGTTTACCTCTGCGTTGCTTGCTATTATCTAGGGTTCCTTAGAGAAGGTCCTTGCGCTGCTATCTTTAGGATCTTAGCGTATCCGGCCCATGGACTTCCCTTATCTGGAGTGCAATGTATAACCTTGCGGCCACTTGGGCTTTAACTTAAGCGTCGTATCTCTTGCGCTATGTTGACTATGTTGACTATACGACGACTATGTTGACTTCTTGACCACCTACCTTTCTCTTGTCCACGTCATCACACCCGATGACCTACACAAGCCCCCCAGTCTTGAGCTAATAACTTGTTTTCAGCAAAAAGACTAAGAAGTTCACTTTTCCATTTTCTTCTTCAATACATATAAATGTGCGCATGGTTTCGCTTTTATCTGCTGTGTAATCATCTGATATAACTGACTAACTCTTGCTTTAAAGAAATCGACTTAGCGCCAACTGGTGCTTAGCTCTGTGAAAATCAACTTAACTGGACAAACTATTAGTTTATAACAATAACATTTAACGCAAAATCACTTACTGGGCAGTAGGCGTGGGTCAGTCTTAGTATCTGAAATCTAGCTCGCCTGATCTGCCAAGTGACATGCACACTTCTATGTCATCGCCTCAAACTCTGCTAACTTAGTTCTCGCCGTGTACTTCTTCTTTCGAGCTTCAATCACAAAGTCGTGGGCTTCTTTGGATGCTATTTTCCTTTTTTATCTGCTAAGGCGTCCTCTGGGGAGCGGCCTCATACCTTGAGCTATCAATTATGCTCATTCTGGGAGGAGAGTTGCCTTTAACGGACCTCCCTCTGCCTTCCCTGAGCCTTTAATCTGAAACAACTTGATCTGAGTAGTGAGGTGTCTTTTACGAACCTACCTCAGCCACCCTGTGACTTCTTCCACCCTGATAACTTATCTGTTGTGCGATCACCTGATAACTTGGTTGGTTTTTACTCAACCCAATTAACTTAGCATAAATTGATTTCCTGGAAATCAACTTATCTTGAACAAATGGTTAGTCTATAGCAATAACATTTGACATGAAATTACTTACTGAGCAGTAGGCGGGGGTCATTTTTAGTATCTGAAATCTCGCTCGCCTGATCTGCCAAGTGACATGTGTATTTCTAGGTCATCGACTAAAACTTTGTTGGCCTGGTTCTGCACTGAGGACTTTCGAACTTGCCTCAATTTGCTTAAGCAAAGAGGTCTTGCATCCTGTTCTTGCCTGAACTCACTCGAGGGTGAGGAGGACTTTTCCTGGTGCCTCAATTTGCTTAAGCAAAGAGGTCTTGTATTCTGTTCTTGCCTGAACTCACTCGAGGGTGAGGAGGACTTTTTCTGATAACTATTAACTAACCTCAGCTTCGCTCGAGGGCGAGGAGGATTTATCTCTGGTTCCTCACCTTGGCCAGGGGCTACCTTTTCCCTGGATGCACTGAGGACTTTTAATCTCATCTTGCCTGAACTCACTCGAGGGTGAGGAGGACTTTCTCTGGTGCCTCAACTTGCCCAGGGGCTACCTTTTCCCTGGATGCACTGAGGACTTTTAATCTCATCTGGTACCGGGGCTAGCTATTCATACTTGAGGAGGGGGCGTCCCGAAGGAATCCCTTAACCCCTGCTTAAGGACTAGGCGCCCGGGTTTTAACTGTTATCTGGTACCTCCGATTGACAGGTGGCGACAAGGACTTAAAAGCTCTATACTTGTGCCTCCGATCGCTAGGTGGCGATGAGGACTTAAAAACTTTATACTTGTGCCTCCGATCGCTAGGTGGCGATGAGGTCTTAAAACTTTATACTAGTTCCTCCGATTGCCGAGTGGTGATGAGGACTTAAAACTTAACTTGTACCTCCAATCGCCGAGCAGCGATGAGGACTTGAAACTTATACTCGTTTGCCTCCGATCGCCAGGTGGCGATGAGGTCTTAAAAATTTATACTTTAAAACTTTGGACTGAATGCATGCAATCTGAATCTTCCCCAAATTACACAAGGACGACAAAGTCTTCTCTTCGAAAACTTAAAATGACAAACATGCAAACTCAATAACTGGGAAACTTTGATAAATTGGATATTAACTTATGATGAACATACATGTTATCTGATTGATTATCTGGCTGCAACGCCTACTTCTGGCGATACTTTAATCTAGTGATACCTGTTCTTGGCATCACTATCTCGACGACGCCTTGTCTTGGCAGTGCCTTGTTCTGGCGACGCCATCTTGGTTCTCTTCTTTGATCTTTGATTTTACATGGAAGGAAAAAACTAAGGCAAATGTATCTTAATCTCTTCTCGCCTACACCCGCTCACGGGGAGGAAGGTCTTTTTAAACTCTTCTCGCCTACACTTGCTTACGGCGAGGAAGGTCCTCTTTAAACTTTTCTCGCCTACACTCGCTTACGGCGAGGAAGGTCTTCTTTAAACTCTTCTCGCCTACACTCGCTTACGGCGACGGCGAGGAAGGTCTTTTTGAACTCTTCTCGCCTACACTCGCTTACGGCGAGGAAGGTCTTTCTCAACTTTTCTCGCCTACACTCGCTTACGGCGAGGAAGGTCTTTCCAAACTCTTCTCGCCTGCGCTCGCTCACGGCGAGGAGGACTAAAAAACTTCACACTTGTGCCTCTGATCGCCATATGGCGATGAGGAGTTAAAACATTATGCTTTAAAACCTTGTACTGAATGCATGCCATAGTCTTTAAACTGTTTCCTTAAATCTCATAAAAGCGATAAGGTCTTTTTTCTGAAAACTTAAAACGATAAGCATGCGAACTTAAATAACTTGGAAACTTTGATAAAACTGTTTTAACTGAAACTACTTCTTAAAGAGTGCCCCCTTGAAAAACTGCTTTAACTGAAACTACTTCTAATTATTACCTTGGCGATCTGGTCTTGTGTTTCGCCGTCTAAAGTTTTCCCCAACTTAAACGTATTGTCGTTAATCTCCTTCTCAAGCCACTCCTCGACTGGCCGAGGCCTCTTCTCGCTGGTTGACTCCAACGGTAGACTTTAGCCCTTCTATCTCCGTCTGAGAATCGTATTTCCTTGATCAAGAAACCTCTTGTACCGTCCCGTATCCGGGCGTTGACAAAGTCAAGGTCAAAGTCAATGCCAGGAGTCAAAGTCAACACAAGGCGTCGCCTAGATGAAGAGACGTCCAGTACCAGCGTCGCCAAGAGGAAGCGTCGCCAAGGCGAGGCGTCGCCTAGGTGGAGGAGTCGCCCAACCAGGGCGTCGCCAAGATCAAATATCATTAAGTCAAGGCATTCACAGCGCGGTAACCCGATATCCATGGGTAGGAAAGACCATGGAGGGAGCGACGCCGTAGGAAGGCCTCAGGCCCCGATAATCCGGGGTAGTGATAAAAAGAAGGAAAAGGTGGCTTCAAGGCCATAGTGATACCATCAGTGTAGGGCAGCCTGACTCGTGAAGTACCCCTGCCGCCCCAGAGACGCCTTTGAGACAGATACGACTCAAGGGGAGGGTCACGCCCAGGGTAGCCAGGTGGAGGGTACGAGAGGAAGGCAGATACACTTTCAAAGTGAGTGACTAGATGATTGGGAGCATGAGTTGGCACCCAAAAAGTCACCCCTTGCGCAGTAGCACTCCCAAGAAGGAGGGCTCACACGTAGAAACGTCCCCAGATGGGGTCATGGCGCTGTGAGACCCTCCACGTGTACGACAGCCAGGTCAGAATAGAAACACCATTTAGTCAGGTACCTGGTAATTAAAGTCATTTAATGCAGTTTCTGTTTCGAGCGTTTAAGGTACTATAAAGGCTCCCAAGCGTTTCAACGTCTTCAATGCGCTACGTTTTCTAATTAGACGCGTTAATTAAGTGCGTTACGTTTTATGATTAAAAGCGCTTTAAGGCGCTTTAAATGCTTGGGTAGTTTAAATAGCGCCGAGAATGTTGGGAACGGGGTTCGGACTTTTGGCTAATTTTCCAGAAACACTCTAGTTGCTTGCTCGAGCCTTGAGGTTTGCACGAGGGACTAAGGGAGGGTTTTGGCCAGAAGGAGAAAATACACACTAGACACAGTTTTCCTTTTGACCACCTTCAGAGTGCCATACGCGGTGCTCCGATACGGAGGTGCATAGTTTTTTGGTGTTTCTTGCTGGCTGACTTGAGCGTCGGAGTGCAAACGGCCGCTAGGGCGCCCTTTTGTCCTTCTTTACAGGAATCCACAGGTAATCAGTGGGAAGGAATCCCTAGCTAACGGTTGAGGTTGCGCACGAAGACGCCCCAGGTCAACCGGACGGAACATTTAGCGCCCACCGTGGGGCTCGATATAAAACATCAGTCCCATCACAAGTTTGAGAAGATCTACCAAGTTATAGTAACGTTGGAGGAGGTTTGAAGAGACCGTGACAATGGCCACCACAAGACGGGGTACTGCACGCGCGGCCCCAGCAGAACTGTCCATGCAACAGGTCCTGGAGATAATGCGGGGGCTGCAGGAGGATATGGCGGAGTCGAAACTGGAACAGGAACGCATGCAAGCAGATCTCGAAGCCTCGCATGAGAGGAATGAAGAGCTCCGTCGTGTAAATGAGGAGTTGCGCCGGGGTCTGCGAAATAATCGGGGGCAACGTGAACATAACGAGATGGAGAACCACTCCCCGCCAAGGGAGTTTTCCACTCCCTTCTCGCAGGAGATTCTGGATGCAGTGATCCCGAACACGTTCGCGGGGCCCAAAGTGATCTTCACCGGGATGGAGGACCCTGAGACGCACCTCGCTGCGTTTCACACACAGATGGTCCTAGTAGGCGGCTCTGACGCTGCCAAGTGCAAGCTCTTTATGAGCACCTTGACTGGGATGGCTATGGATTGGTTCATCAGCCTACCGGACGGTCATATCACCTCTTTCCGATAACTGTCACGATTGTTCAAGGAACAATACCTATCAAACAAGGCCCCGCCGCCAGTCTCCTACGATTTATTTGATGTGAAACAGTACCAAGGGGAGACCCTAAAGGAATACATCAATCGCTTCGGGGCCCAGGTAGTAAAGGTTGGTACGACAGAGGAACCTATGATTGTATACGCGTTCGTGAAAGGCGTATGCCCCGGCCCTTTTGGGGAATCCATCATTCGCAACCGCCCTAGGACTTTTGCTGAACTACGGCGTCGGGCGGTAGAACATATCGCTTCTGAGGGAGAGGTGTGCGTGAAGCGCACCAGCGTCATACCCTCGCGCCCGAGCGGACCGACGCGAGCTCAACCCGCCAGGATCAATGAGACCGCGACGGGAAGGAAGAAACCAGATGGGAGACGCCCCTACGAGGCCAGAAAGCCCAGCCCCGGGGTCCAGCGGGAGGCGATCGCCCGGCCAAAGAAAGAACAAGGCCGGCGAGATACAATTTTGTGGTGGAATTGAAGGACCTGATCGCCGTGCCTAATATAGGTGAGAGATTGAGGCGACCAGCGAAGTCCGATAAGGTGTTGGGGCCTCGGAAAGACTCTTGGTGTGAGTTCCACGAGGCTTTCGGTCACCACATTGATAATTGCCTGTCGTTGGGTTACCAGTTGGATGAGCTGGTGAGAACCGGGTTTTTGAAGGATTATGTCGCAGAACCCGCAACGACCCCCACCTTACCGCCGCCAGCGGAAGAACAAGCACACGAGACGCCGGTTCTCGGCGAGGTCCATACCATAGCTGGACGATTTTCCGGCGGAGGACCCACCGCCTCCCAGCGAAAGAAATACGCGAGGGGGATCAACTCGATCGAAGAAAGGATCTCGAGTGAGCCGTGGGAGTCGGACCTCGTATTCACGAGAGGGGATCTCCGAGACGGGGTGTCGCACGACAATGACCCCGTGGTCATTTCGGTTGTCACAGCTGGGAGAAAGGTGCACAGAGTTCTTGTCGACCAGGGAAGTTCAGCAGACGTCATGTTCTGGTCGACATTCAATAAGTTGCGGTTATCCCCCGACCTTTTGAGGCCCTACACAGGGTGCCTGTATGGATTTGCGGACAACCAGGTGGAAGTCCGAGGCTACCTGGAGTTGAGGACTACGTTCACGGATGGAGAGGCCTCGCGTACCGAAAGCATCCGGTACTTGGTCGTTAACGCCAGCTCCGCTTACGACATCTTGGTGGGCAGGCCGGCGTTGAACCGGTTGAACGCAGTAGCCTCCACACGCCATATGAAGATGAAGTTGTCGGACCTTAGTGGCAAGGTGATAGTCATCAAGTCAGATCAGGAGGAGGCAAGGAAATGCTACGAGAACAGCCTGAAAACGAAGAGAGGCGTGTTCATGGTGTAGGAGCGTCCGCCGTGTGCAGACACGACGATGTTTGAGGCGACGCCCGCTGCGTCGACGCCTAATGAAGCCGTACCCGCGAGGGCGACGCCAGAAACAGATGCACCCATGGAGGAAGGCCCTGGCGACGCGGTGCCCGTGGAAGAGGTGGCGCCCGTCGAGGATGATAGCAGGTGTTCCGGCCGGTTGACCTGGGTCGTCTTTATGCGTGGCTTGTTCTAACGAGCTAGGGCACCTTCGTTTTGCTTCGTCTGTCAGTACCTGAAAAAGAAGAACAAAGGGGCGCCCTCGCGGCCGTTTGCACTCCGACGATCAAGTCAGCTAGCGAGAAACACCAAAGTAACTAAACTCTGTATAATAATCTCTGATCCTGCCGACAACTCGAACGTGGAGGAATCGCTTCGTAGCACTCTTGGTCCCGTCTACGCGACTGCGTTTTCCACAGGATCACCCTCAGAACCTTCTCTTGGATCTCCAAACGTGACCTGCAAAACACACAAACGGCGCCTCTAGCGGCCGTTTGCACTCCGACGATCAAGTTAGTCCACAGAACCACCAAAGACTAGAAAACTAGTAGAGTGTGTGAAAAACTCTCGTACTCTGTTTTTCGTCCCCCCTCAATCTCTCCCTGATTCTCTTTTATGTCTCTCTCTCTGTTTCTGGGCATAACGGAATTCTGTTATGCTTTTTTGGCATGTGTCAGAACCCTGTTGTGCTTTTCAGAGACAGTGTACCTGCAGAATCAGTAGTGAGAGCGTGAGAGTCTGTGCATGTCTGCGCGTCTCTGCGCTTGGCTACGCCTGTCTGTACCCTTAATGGTACGGAGTGCACCTTTGTCTGGACCGCATCCCTCTCAGATGATGACACGTGGAGGCCTGCAACTCACATCTAACCACACACGTGTCACTTACTGGAAGGACTCTAGCGCTTCTCTTTGTGTGCCTAAGTTACGCCCTTGCGGAGTAACTTAGGATATTTCTCTCATCTAGGTAAGTCGCGTATTCTTAGGAGAACGTCAGGTGTGGCTGGTCTAGGCACACTCACCAAACGCTGCTCTCTGCGTAGACGACTTACCCTTCACGCACGTAATGGGTTGGGGGAGTCACCAATCACTGATCGGTTTACTAGCTCCCTCAGGCCACTCTCGTGCGCGATTCCCTAAGATGTGCTCATGCGAGGTCCATGTATAACGCTCTCGCTGGGAATCTTAATCCCAGTTTAACTGCGTGTAACACGAAACCCCGATGACAATACACCCGATGACTGATCAGTGTTTATTTGCTCCTCGCGTTCTGCCTTCAGGCGTTAGTCTGAGAACTGGTCTGTTGGTGGCCACTTGGCTACTGACCACCGATCACCATTCTGGATGATCTGTCCCCCGACCTCTCTGCCGCCTGATCTGTCGGTGGTCACTTGGTTACTGACCACCGATCACCGCTCTTGGCGATCGTCCCCCTGACCTCTCTGCCACCTGGTCCACGTGTCACCCTGCGAGTGGTCCACGTGGTTCTCTGTTGCTGACGTCATCGACTACCGATGACCGATCGGATCACAAGCCCCCCAGTCTGGAGTCGAGAACTCGTTCTCAGCGAAGAGACTAAGTGGTCGTGCCCTCAGTCCACGTGGCAAGTGGGGCCGCCTCACGTGCCACCTCACGTGCTGCTTCTTTAACGTTTGGACTTCTTCTCTTAATCTCGCGACACGTGGCCCCATCAACGGCCAGCGCTGTGCGTCGCTAGCGCTTCTCTTATTCAAATTGGCGCGCCCTTTCACTGTTCCTCCATCTTCTTCATTCGACTCCCAGACTCTCTGCGAACTTCTCCTCTGCGCACCCATCTTTCTTCAAATTTTCTGCTTCCCAAACTCTTGCGATCATCCAAAGGTATGGCTTTTCTTCTCCCTGGCCCCTTTTTGGTCATCTTTACCGATTGCATTTATCATTCTGGTTATCATGCATTCATCTTCTCTATTTCCCTCTCTCGAACCCGCGCTAGGGTTTTTTCATGCCCTCGCTCTGACTTCTGCTTCTTCTTTCTCTTTTCACCTGGGCATCTCCTTCTCCTTTCCTCTCTCTGTTTTCACCGAAACATTCATCATTCCCTCTTCTTCCATTCATTCTGACCTTTTCGTTTTTTCTCCATTTGCAGCTATCTCATGATGGCTCGCTTGAAACAAACTGCGCGCATCATTGCCCCATCCTCTGGTGCACAGCCTTCCGCGAGTGCGCCATCCTCTGGTGCACAGCCTTCCGCGAGTGCGCCAGCTCCACCACCGCCTGTGGCTACCTCCTACCACGACAATGCCAGAGTCTACGAATGGGCTCCCTTGGCATTGCTCGCTGAAACCTCCACCCTGCTGCCCAAGGGTCATCTCACGTCCCTGCTAAGTCGCAACCCCGATGAGCCTTCCTGCTCCATCGACAGGGAGAATGACTTCAACATCCAAATCCGCATTCCTCCTCGAGGAATGCCTATCTGCGTGGATGACAGGGCCACCAATGGGGTGCCCTTCATCTTCGTCTACTCCGCTATTTTCAAGAGGTTGAAGCTGCGCCTCCCTTTCACTTTCTTCGAAAAGGAGCTGATGATGGAGTTAAACGTCGCGCCTTGCCAACTCCATCCAAATGCCTGGGCCTTCATCCGGGCATTTCAGATCCTCTGCAGCTATTTCGGGCACAACGCCTCCGTGGACGTGTTCCTCTACTTCTTCGAAGCGAAGAACCCTGGGGACAGGTCCTGGGTTAGCCTGAACGGGGTTGCTGGGCGGGTGCTCCTGGGCCTGTACCAGCAATCCTTCAAAGACTGGAAGGGTAGATTCTACATGATATCTGCTACCCCTCAAAGTCCAAATCTGCTCGAGGGATATCCCCTCTACTGGGTTCCTGGAGTTGAATTCAAGAAGTCCAGGGGCCTCGAAGCTATGGCCCCCTACGAGCGCGAGCTATGTGGGCTGCTCCTGGGGGCTAAGTACAACTCCGCCCGCCTCATCAAGGATGAATTTGATGTGGTGGCGCTGAAAAAATATATAGGTAGCTCTTCTTGCACTTCTTAGGATACTTGCCTCTTCTCATGCATGTTTTTATGTGCTTTTTGACTTACTTGCATAACTTGGCCAACTAACCCCTCCTTTTCTCGTCTATGCAGATTCAATGACGGGGAAAGACAGGAAGCTGGCCTTGCTGGAGCTTGCCAAGCGTCGGGGAACCAAAGGCACTGGGTCCTCCTCTTCTACAACTGAGCCCATCGCAGCCCCTCCCCTCTCGGTCGCGCCAGCTGAAGGCCCCGAGCAAGGGAAGAAAAGGAAAAGGCTGGTGAAGGCTTCCACTTCATCTGCTGCTGCTGCTGCTTCAACTGAAGAGGAGAGCTCAGGCTCTCCTCTTATACACCGCCAAAGGAAGAGAGCCGCAGTTGAGGGGGCCTCATCTCTCCAGCCTGGAGAGATTGAGGTGGTGGAAGTAGAGGAAGGGTCTTCCCCTCCTCCCTGCGCTCAAACTGCCTCAGAGCCCACCAACCTTCCTTCTCCAGGCCAGCAGTTGCCTCCAACTACCAAACTGCCATCTTCCCCCCCAGCAGGCCAATCACCTGGTCCATCCGCTCATCCTGCTGGGGGCGCTTCTGCCCAAACTGGGGGTGCACCACCACCGCTGCTGCCAATCCCTAGCGCCACTGCTGAATGTGGTGGGTCTAGCTCGCGCCCAAGCGCTTCTGGGGCCACCCACGAGAATTTCAGCAGGGTCATCACCCTGGTTCGACAGCTCATAAGCAACCGGGAGCTCGTCGAATGGAATGGTGATGAGGTGGATATGCACCTGGCAAGGCAGGTAGTGCTCTCTCTGGAGTTCTCCACCCAGCATCGCAAGCAAATAGCCCTGGAGAAGAGGGTGAAAGAGCTTGAGCACGACAAGGAGTCACTGCGAAGTGACTTCGAAGCTGCTCAAGGATCCGTTGAACTGATGCGAGGCATGGTGGAGAAGGCTAGGAGGGAATACCTAGCGCAGGTCCAAGAGACCATCAAGACGGAGATCTTGATGGGGCAGACGGTGAGCTCTTTGGACTGCGCGGTGGTGGAGCTTAGGGCCGAGACTTCCTCCCTGCGCCAACTGAACACTCAGCTAGTGGGGGAGCTCGAGTCCACCAAAGAAGCAGCTGCTGCTGGGGAGAAGAGACTTGAGGAGGTGGTGGGCAAACTGTCTGAAGCTGCCTCCTCCCCTGCTGCCGTGACCACTGAGAGAGATGCTGCGGAGGCCTCAAAGCAAAATCTGGAGGCGGAGAAGGCTGACTTGATGAACGTGGGTGCTGATGCCCTCACTGATGGATTCGAGCTAGCCCTCGAGCAAGTCAGATGCGTTCTCCCAGACCTGGACCTCTCGCAGTTCAGCATCTATCATGAAGTGGTGGATGGAAAGCTCCTCCCTCCTTCCCCTTAAACTTTTCTCCTTCTTGCAAATTTAACTTTTGCACAATTTTTCTTAATGCTCCAAAATTTGTATAAGACTTGACTGTAAATACAAACTCTCAATGCTTTTTTTCTTGCATAAGTTTCTTCCCTTGTATTTTCTTTGAGCTTCACTTATCTTTATGTGCGCGACTAACTGTTAGCTGGCTTAGGTTCAGTGCGATCTTGGGCTTTACCTTTCCTTTCGCACACGACTAAGTGTTAACCAGCTCAGGCTTAGCGCGATCTTGAGCTTTGTCTTTCACTTTGCGCACGACTAAGTGTTAACCAGCTCAGGCTTAGCGCGATCTGTTTCTCTTATTCTTTTGCTTCTACTTGATCGCGACTGGCTATTCCCTCAGCTTGGTGTTTGACAGTCTTTGTGCAATGCTTTGCACCACTAACCAATCACTGACGACTCATCAGTGATCGTTCTTTAGTCTTTACTTAGCTTCTCTGTCGCTTTAGCGCTAAGTGCATAGAGAACCTTGGCACCGATCGCTCGAGGTGATGCCTTGTTTTGGGGAAATAAAAGTGTTTCTCGCTAACCCCTCTTACTTTCCCCAAGGTCATCACCCTCCAGGGCGTTGAGTCGTTCATTCCCTGCCTCACTCCTGGGGTGAGAAGGGTTTCGGACTAAGAGTCTTACTGGGCCAATATTGGTGCATGCCAAGTGGGTAAGGACGTTTTGTCAAAACCTTTCCTTTCCCTCCCTTGGTCTTACTAGCACCCCTGGCTTTTCAGACCTTTAACTACTTGCGCTCACGCCTGGGGTGAAGAAGACTTAGATCGATGCCAGTACTTGCGCCTAGGGCAAGTAGGGCCTAACCAATCACCTGCACTTGCACCTGGGGCAAGGAGGATTTTAACTTTAACACTTGAGCACACTTGATATGCCGGGAATTTTTCTTTAATTGGGTGGCCTCGTTAAAAACCCTCCTTAGGGAAAAGAGTGCCCCCTTGTCTGTTCAACTGTTTCCACCACATACAAAGCATGTATCTTTTAGCGCGAGAACGCCATTACTGTACAACTTTAACTGAAATAAAATTTTAAATGGGTGGCGTTCCACGTTCTGGGGATTGTTCCTCCCTCCAAAGTCTCTAGGCGATAGGCTCCGTTCTCCAATGTCTCCACCACTCTGTACGGGCCTGTCCACTTTGGGGATAACTTGTTCTGCATGTCATTCTGATGCGCCTTTCTCATCACCAGATCACCATCCTGGAAGCGCCTGGGCCTCACTTTAGAGTTGTGCCTCCGCTCTACTCTTCTCTTCACAGCTTCAGCACTGACTCTGGCCTCTTCTCGCACTTCGTCTAGCAAATCCAGGTTCACCTTACGCTCTTCATTGGATTCTTCAGCAACGAAGTTCAAGAATCTGGGGGAGCTCTCCTGTATATCCACAGGAATCATGGCGTCTGTCCCATAGACAAGGCTGAAGGGTGTCTCATGGGTGCTGGACTGTGGGGTGGTGTGATAAGACCATACAATTCTGGGGACCTCCTCTTTAGCCCGAATGGCATGACCTTGTAGCAGTAGCAAGACCGTTCCGTCATAAACGCAGTCTTGCACTCATCCATGGGGTGCATCCTGATCTGGTTGTACCCCGAGAAAGCGTCCAAGAAGCTGAGTAGCTTTCCACCGATGCGCTATCAACCAGAGCATCTATACTGGGTAAGGGGTAAGAATCCTTGGGGCACGCCTTGTTGAGGTCAGTGAAGTCCACGCACATTCTCCACTTGCCGCTTGCCTTCTGAACCAGTACCACATTCGCTAGCCACTCGGGGTACTGGATTTCTCTGATGTGCCCTGCGGCAAGGAGCTTCTGCGCTTCGTCGTGGATCACCTTCCTCTTCTCCTCGTTGAATTTCCTTCGTCTCTGTCGCACAGGTCGAACCATAGGGTCCATCGACAGACGATGGCAGAGGAAATCAGGGTCGATTCCTGGCATGTCGGATGCTGACCATGCAAAGGCATTCATGTGCTTCTCAATCACACCCATGACCAGCCTTCGCTCTTCTTCAACGAGGGATCCCCCTAGCTTGAACTTTCTTCCCCCGATGTCCACTTCAACCCATCCTTCAGCTGGGTGGGGCCTTCTCTCATTGGCGATGACCGCCCTCGCGATCCCTGACTCGCGAGGAGTGATCGCGCCTCCCTCTTCTTCTTCAACTTGGGCTACCTAGGAGCCCCCCACCGCAGCATCCTCCATCCTCTGAGCGCCATGTATCTCCCTGACCACCGATCGTTCTTCGCGCGCGCCTGGTGGTGGTTTCGTGGTGACGTGGCACACACTTCTCTTTTGCTTCAAACTGTTCTCATAACAGCGTCTTGCCTCAGCCTGATCTGACTTGATGGTTATCACGGTCCCCTCCATCGACGGCAGCTTCAACTTCATGTGCCTCGTCGATGGTATTGCGCCCAACCTATTGAGCGTTGGCCTACCCAACAAAATGTTGTACGCAGAAGGGGCGTTCACCACCAGGTACTTTATCTTTTCAGTGCGGGCTGTCGTTCCATCAGTGAACGTTGTCCTCAGCTCAATGTATCCCCGCACTTCCACCTGGTCTCCGGCAAAACCGTAGAGACACCCGGTATATGACCTCAGCTGATCAGGGGACAACTGTAACTTGTTGAATGTTGGCCAGAACATGACGTCTGCCGAGCTTCCTTGATCTACGAGTACTCTATGCACTCGTCTTCCCGCTGTGATGAGAGAAATGACCACTGGGTCGTTGTCGTGCGGGACAACGTCCCGTAGATCAGCTTTCCTGAAGATAATGTCCACTTCAGGGTAATGACTCTCATTTACCGCATGTACCGCCATCACCGATCGAGCGTATCTCCTTCTCTGTGAAGCTGTGCATCCCCCACCAGAGAAGCCTCCTGCGATCGTCTGCACTTCCCCATGCACAGGGACTTCATGCTGCTGTTCTCCAGTCCGGGATCCTGACGCGCGATCACCCTGGGGCTCACGCAGGTAATCTGCTAGAAAACCAGACTTCACCAACTCTGCCAGTTGGTGTCCCAGTGCCAAACAGGAGTGAAGTGTATGGCCAAAGGCCTGGTGAAACTCACACCATTCGTTCTTCTTCCTTCCAAGTACCTTATCCGTCTTCTCTGGCACTCGTAGTCTTGCTGCTACAGCAGGAAGGGCGATGAGATCCGCCAATCCCACCATGAAGTTGTATCTCGGGGGTGCGCTATTCTCCCTTGCGCGCCCCCTGCTCTGGTCTTTGCCTGGTGCATAGGGACGAGGTTTTTCCCGCACCTTCTTCCCCTCCTTGGCCTCATGCACCCTTGCTTGCTGTGGCTTTCCTTGCCCTCCACGCGGTCTTGGTGGTGCAGCACTCCCCCTCTTCTCAGAAACCTCTGTTTCTGCCACTATGTGCGCCACCGCACGCCGTCGGATCTCTGCAAAGGTGCTGGGATGGTTCCTGATGAGAGACTCGCTGAAAGGGACTGGCAGCACTCCCTTCTTAAATGCGTGCACCAGCATATCTTCATCTTTGCTGGGCAACCTAACCACTTGTGCCCCAAAACGGTTGAGGTAGTCTTTCAGCGACTCACCCTGGTGCTGACGCACGTCGAACAAGTCGTATGACACCACTGCAGGTGCTTTGTTGACGATATATTGCTCAGTGAAGAGCTTTGAAAACTGAGAGAAAGACGTGATATGTCCTTCTGGTAAACTCACGAACCACTCCATGGCGATTCCGCTCAGTGTGCTCATGAACATTTTGCAGTACACAGCATCTGAGCCCCCAGACAACATCATCTGGGTGTGGAACGCCGTCAGATGCGCCTCCTGGTCCTCTACCCCTTTGAACGATGCCTTCACCCCCACCAGGTTGGGAGGCACCATGGTTCCCATGATCTCAGGGGAGAATGGCATGGGGAATGCTCTTGGAGGTGAGGGCTGCCTAGACACCCTTTCGCCAACAATGTGTCCCCTCTGCGCCTGCAGCGTCCTTCTCAACTCTTCGTTGACGCGATTCAACTCGTCGTTCCTGCTTTGCGAAGCAGCCAACTCTGTCTGCATCCTTTCTTGTTCAACTTTCGACGCTGCGGCGTTATCCTGCAGCGTGCGCACCATTTCCAGGACCTGCGCCATTGTCACAGCTCCTTCGTCAGCAGATGGCGCAGGTGATGGTTGTCTGTTTCTAGGCATCTTTCTCTATCAAAGAAACTGATAAAACTCTGGTAAGTTTTAGAACTGTGGTATATATGGGACAACGATTCACTCGGGCCCCACGGTGGGCGCCAAATGATCCTGCCGGCAACTCGAACGTGGAGGAATCGCTTCGTAGCACTCTCTGCCCTGCCTATGCGATTGTGTCTTCTGTAGAATCACCCTCAGAGCCTTCTCTTGGATCTTCAAATGTTCCCTGCAAAACACACAGACGGCGCCTCTTGCGGCCGTTTGCACTCCGACGATCAAGTTAGTCCACAGAACCACCAAATGAGAAAACTAGTAGCGTGTGTGTAAAACTCTTTCTCTCTGTTTTTTCGTCTCCCCCTCACTCTCACCCTGATTCTCTCTTTTATGTCTCTTTTTCTGCTTCTGGGCATAACAGAATTCTGTTATGCTTTTCTGGCATGTGTCAGAACCCTGTTATGCTTTTCAGAGACAGCGTACCTTCAGAATCAGCAGTGGGAGCGTGAGAGTCTGTGCATGTCTGCGCGTCTCTGCGCTTGGCTGCGCCTGTCTGTACCTTTAGCGGTACGGAGTGCACTTTTGTCTGAACCGCACCCTTCTCAGATGGTGACACGTGGAGGCCTGCAACTCACATCTAACCACACACGTGTCATTTACTGGAAGGGCTCTAGCGCTTCTCTTTGTGTGCCTAAGTTACGCCCTTGCGGAGTAACTTAGGATATTTCTCTTATCTGGGTAAATCGCATACTCTTAGGAGAGCGTCGGGTGTGGCTGGTCTAGGCGCAGTCACCAAACGTTGCTCTCTGCGTAGGCGACTTACCCTTCACGGAACCACGCACGTAATGGGTTGAGGGAATCACCAATCACTGACTGGTTTACTAGTTCCCTCAGGCCACTCTCGTGCATGATTCCCTGAGGTGTGCTCATGCGAGGTCCATGCGTAACGCTCTCGCTGGGAACCTCAGTCCCAGTTTAACTGCGTGTAACACAAGACCCCGATGACAATACACCCGGTGACTGATCAGTGTTTATTTGCTTCTCGCGTTCTGCCCCCAGGCGTTAGTCTGAGAACTGGTCTGTTGGTGGCCACTTGGCTACTGACCACCGATCACCGTTCTGGATGATCTGTCCCCCGACCACTCTGCCGCCTGATCTGTCGGTGGTCACTTGGTTACTGACCACCGATCACCGCTCTGGGCGATCGTTCCCCTGACCTCTCTGCCACCTGGTCCACGTGTCACCCTGCGAGTGGTCCACGTGGTTCTCTGCTGCTGACGTCATCGACTACCGATGACCGATCGGATCAGCGAACACCTGTTGAGTTCGAACGTCCTCGCACAGCTTCTTCAGCAGGTGACTTGCGAACTGAGTCCCGTTATCTGATACCAAACGCTTGGGCACGCCGAAACGACACACAATATTCTTCCACACGAAATTCTGAATTTTGTGCGCTGTGATCTAGGCTACTGATTCTGCTTCGATCCACTTCGTGAAGTATTCGACTGCCACAACTAAATACTTCATCTGCCTAATCGCCAATGGGAAGGGTCCCAGGATATCGATTCCCCATGTGTGGAAAGGCCAGGGACTGTAGATTGATTTTAACTCTTCCGGAGGCGCCTTGTGCCAATCGGCGTACTCCTGGCACTGCTTGCAACGTTGGGCATTTCTCTTGCAGTCTTCCCTCACTGTCGGCCAATAATAACCTGCACGGATGGTTCTTGTTGCCAAGGCTCGACCTCCGATGTGACTCCCGCAAATCCCTTCATGGAGCTCGGCCATAATTCTCGTGCACCTCTCTCCATGCACACATACTAAGAGGGGGTGTGTGAACCCAAACCTGTACAACTCGCCATCGATGAGGGTGAACTTGCTGGAGTTCTTTTCTACCTTCCTAGTTTCCGTCGGGTCCATTGGGAGTACGCCATCTGCCATGTAGCGCTGGTATGGCGTTATCCATGTGTCCGGCTCGTGGACGGCGCAAACTTGTGTCATCTTTATCTCTCCCACTGGAAACGCTCTAATCCTTGGCGTCCTCAAGGTCTCTTGGGATAGAGACTTATGACCCCTTGCCATCCCTTCCTTTGACTTGCAGATTTGGAGAACTTGGTGGTCCGCCACGAATGCTCGAGGTATCTTCAGGATTTCTTGTATGACGGTCCTCTGCCTGCCCCCCTTGCCCGAACTGGCGAGCTTTGCTAGCAAGTCGGCTCAGGCGTTCTGCTCCCTTGGCACATGCACTACTTCGAACGAAACAAAAGACTTCTTTAACTCTTGCACATACTTCAGATAAGCTGCCATCTGCGGATCTTTAGCCTGAAACTCGCCAGTTACTTGGCCTGTGATTAGCAATGAATCGCTCTTGGCCAACAGCACCCTTGCTCCCATCTCCTTTGCCAACAAAACACCAGCGATCAGAGCCTCGTATTCCGCTTGGTTGTTGTTGGCTTTAAAGAAAAACTTTAGGGACTGTTCTATCAACACGCCGTTGGGTCCTTCCAGAATTATCCCGGCCCCGCTGCCTAACTGGTTAGAGGATCCATCCACTGAGAGCACCCAACGAAAACCATCTCCGGCGCTTTGCACCGTCTCAGAAGATAGTTCGACCACGAAGTCAGCGAAGATTTGTCCCTTGATCGGTCCCCGGGGCTCATACTTGATGTCGAACTCCGACAACTCTACCGCCCATTTTACCATTCTTCCAGCCACATCTGGTTTCTTTAGAACCTTCTGGATGGGTAAGTCGGTCATTACCAACACTGTAAAACTCTGGAAGTAATGGCGCAACCTCCTCGCCGAAAACAATACTGCCAGTGCTGCTTTCTCCAAAGCCTGATATCTCACTTCTGGGCCCTGCAACACCTTGCTGACAAAATAAACGGGTTTCTGAATTTGATCTTGGTCCTGGACGAGCACCGCACTCAGCGCCTTCTCGGTTATGGCGAAGTATAACCTGAGGGGTCTCCCACTTGTGGTTTACACAAGACCGGCGGGCTCGCCAAGTACTCTTTGAGTTTTACGAAAGCCTCTTCACACTCCTTCGTCCAGACAAACCTATTGTTCCTTTTCAAGCACTGGAAATATGGGTGACCCCTCTCTCCACTGGCAGACACAAATCGCGACAGGGCGGCCATCCGACCCGTGAGCTGCTGCACCTCCTTCACCGTAGCGGGGCTCCTCATTGCCAAAATGGTCGCACACTTGTCAGGGTTTGCTTCGATCCCTCTCTCGGTCAAGAGGAAACCTAAGAACTTTCCCGCTTCAACGCCGAAAATGCATTTCTCAGGGTTCAGCTTTAGTTTGTATTTGGCTATCGTAACAAACAGCTCCTCTAAATCGGCTATATGCTATTTTTTTTCCAGGGATGTTACGACCATATCGTCAACGTAAGCTTGCACGTTCCTCCCAAGCATAGGTGCAAACACTTTATCCATCAATCTCTGGTACGTGGCTCCCGCGTTCTTCAGCCCAAAAGGCATCACCTTGTAGCAATAGCACGACTTCTCTGTCATGAAGGCAGTTTTTTCCTCGTCCATGGGGTGCATCTTAATTTGGTTGTACCCCGAGAACGCGTCTAAGAAACTCAACAACTTGCACCCTGCTGCGCTGTCCACTAAGGTGTCTATACTTGGCAAAGGATAGGAATCCTTCGGACAGGCTTTGTTTAGATCTGTGAAGTTGACACACATTCGCCATTTCCTATTGCTCTTCTTTACCAATACAACATTGGCGAGCCATTCCGGATACTGTATCTCCTTGATGTGGCCTGCCTCGAGGAGTTTTTGCGTTTCATCTCTGATCGCCTGTCTCCTTTCTTCATTGAATTTTCTTCTTCTTTGTCGGACTGGTCTGACTTGAGGGTCCATTGCTAGACGATGACATAAAAAATCGGGGTCGATTCCTGGCATATCCGAGGCAGACCACGTGAACGCGTCCAGATGCCTGCCTATCACCTTGGCGATCTGTTCCTGTGTCCCGTCGTCTAAATTTTTCCCCAACTTGAAAGTTTTACCGCCGATCTCCCTCTCGAGCCAATCTCCAACTGGGCGAGGCCTCCTCTCGCTAGCGAGCAATGCTCTCACAATGCTTGACTCCCTGGCGGCCTCCAGGCAGTTTTTCTCTTCCTCTACTCCAGCGTTGTTCTCAAGCTTCAACTCGACTTCTCCCATGGTTACGTCGCCCTTGGTGGCTGCTTCCAATGTCACGTCCATACCCATGTCGCCTTCGGCGGTTCCCCCTGTCGCCGCATCCATGGCCCGTCGGCTTTCCTGCGCATCCTTCGCACCAAGGGGCGGTGTTGTGGTCACATGGCACACTGATCGCCTGTTTTTGAGGCTGTTTTCATAACATCTCTTTGCCTCCTCTTGGTCAGATCGGATGGTGACGATTACCCCTTCCATTGAAGGTAATTTGACCTTCATGTGCCTCGTGGAGGGTACAGCTCCTATCCTATTGAGTGTTGGCCTTCCCAATAGGATATTATATGCTGAAGGGGCGTTCACAACAAGGTATTTGATTTTCTCCGTGCGCGAGGCGGTCCCATCCGTGAACGTTGTTCTTAACTCAATGTATCCCCTGACTTCGACTTGATCACCCGCAAAACCGTATAAGCAGCCCCCATATGGCCTCAACTGATCTGTGGATAGTTGTAGCCTTTCGAAGGTCGGCCAGAACATCACGTCTGTCGAGCTCCCTTGATCGACCAAGACCCGATGAACCGTTCTTCCTGCCGTGACGAGCGAGATCACAATGGGATCGTTGTCATGCGGCACAACATCCCTGAGGTCTTCCTTAGTGAACGTGATGTCCACATCGGGCGAATGATCCTCGAAAACTTCCACTGACATTACGGACCTCGCATACCTCTTACGCTGCGACACCGTACACCCGCCACCCGAGAACCCACCAACTATGGTGTGGATTTCACCAAGGACGGACGCCTCGTGCTGCTGTCCCTCATTGCCGCCTGGTTGCGAGCCTGGTGGTCATCCCGCCTGTTTCTCCATCAAGTAATCCTTCAGGAAACCATTCTTCACGAGCTCATCCAACTGATAGCCAAGCGCCAGACAGTTGTTGATATGGTGCCCGAACGCCTCGTGGAATTTGCACCATGACTCCTTGCGAGGCCCCAGCACCTTGTCAGCTTTGATCGGTGGCCTCAACCTGTCGGCTATGCTGGGTATCACGATTAGATCTTTGAGTTCCATCACGAAGTTGTGCCTTGGCGGCTTGCTTGCTTCTCTCCCTTGCTTTACTCAACTCTTAGGTTGAGTCCTTCGTGGCTCGTAAGCGTGTTTCCTGTCAAAGTGTTTCCTTTCTGTGACGGCTTGGTGAACCCGAACAGGCTGCGTGCATATCTGTGCCTTAGGGCGCGCTGGCACAGTGGTTGTACATTTCTCGTACGTTTCACCTTCCGAGGCAATATGTTCTACCGCTTGTCGCCTTATCTCAGCGAAGGTTTTGGGGCGACTGCGGTTAAGCGTTTTACTGAAAGATCCGGGACGTACTCCCTTCTTGAATGCGTACACAATCATGGGTTCCTCCTTGGTGCCCACTTTCACCACCTGTGCCCCAAAGCGGCTTATGTACTCCTTTAGGGTTTCACCTTGGAACTGCTTGACGTCGAAAAGATCGTACGAGACTGGGGCGGGAGTTCTGTTGGCTAGGTACTATTCTTTAAATAGTTGTGAAAGTTGGGCGAAAGACGTGACGTGGCCCTCTGGGAGGCTGATGAACCAGTCCATGGCCATCCCTGTCAGGGTGCTCATGAAAAGCTTGCACCTAACAGCGTCTGAACCACCTACCAGCAACATCTGTGTATGGAACGCCATGAGGTGTGCTTCGGGATCCTCCATTCCCGTGAAGGTCGCTTTGGGTCCTGTGAACGTATTGGGAATTGCCGTGTCCAAGATTGCCTGTGAAAATCGTGTTGTGAATTCCATGGGTGGGGTTGCAGCCTCCGGTTCGTCTCTGCCACGCCATTTATGGCGTAACTCTTCGTTGGTGCGGTGGAGTTCCTCGCTTCTTGCTTGAGAAGCTGTAAGGTCCGCCTGCATGCGTTCCTGTTCTACTTTCGAGGCTGCCACTGCGTCTTGCAGCCCGTGCACCATGCCCATGAGCTGTTGTAGGGTCATCTCTTCACTCCTAGCGCATGCTGGTCGGGTGGTCATGGCTTTCTGGGGATCCTCTCGATTTATCTAAATGTTGGAATCTGGAACTGAAAGCTTGTGTGGTGGAACCGATGTTTATATCGGCACCACGATGGGCGCCAGATGTTCCGGCCAGTTGACCTGGGTCGTCTTTATGTGTGGCTTGTTCTAACGAGCTAGGGCACCTTCGTTTTGCTTCGTCTATCAGTACCTGTACCGCCCTAGTAGTCGGGAGTAATGACGTGGCGTCGAGCTATGATATAGGCGTGTTGGATAGGACACCTGGTTGGCAGAAGGGAAGGAGGTCGGGGGGTTTGCGTAGTCGCCAGTTATTAAGTTGGCATGCTCCGATCTCCATCATACCTGTACCGGCGGTCACCGAGTTGAAGATGAAGTCGCCAGATATGAACCCAGGCGACCCAGTGATTAGAGATCGCCGAAACAAGGACATCGCCGAAGATGAAGGCAGATGGTCATTTCCCAACTGACTAGAGGGTGAAGCTCGGGAGATAGCACACTTGAACATACATGGTGAAACAGGTGGTGCAGATCATGAAGGCGGCCGGCAAGACCACAGGGAAGGTGTGTACGAAGGCACCCGAACTCGCCATCCAGAAGAGATCACGCTCCAAGGCAACTATGCACTGAATTGTATCATGCATAAGTAACTTAGCCAAAGAAGAGTCAGAAGTAGCGCCCAAGTCAAGGATGCTCCAGATGATGGCACGTGTACAGCTGGATGCGAGCCACGTGTCCAGATGTGTAACTGCCAGGAGAGAGAAAGTACCCAGGAATATAAGAGTTCCCAACGAACTTCTGAGGTACGCACGTTCAGATTGTTTCTTTACGCTTGCGAGTCTTGAGTACACTGAGAGAGAACTGGTCACGGTTCCTTTGAATTCTTGAGTCTTACTCTTGAGTATTTGGTGGTTCAGTCGCTGACTTGGGCGTCGGAGCGCGATCGGCCGCAGCGGTGCCGTTTCGTCTTTTGCAGGTTCTTGAGGTGGATCGTGGTGAAGGACGGAGGAAAACACGGCGCACACGTCGATCCAAGTGTGACGAGGCAAAGCTCCAGCGTTTTGGTCAACAGGCAGGATCATCAGGCGCCCACCGTGGGGCCGTGTAAAACCTGTTCCCATCCACAGCGTGAGTTCTTGGAGGTTTCTGCAGTTTCTGTGTGGTTGTGTGCTGGTGCAACCATTGTTCGCTGTTCGTCTAAGTTTTGTTCGGTAGTTTCGCATTTTCCACCGTTCGTTCGGGTTTTTGTTCGGGGAGGTGAGGTTTTTGCTGTTGGCGCGAGTTTTAATCGGTGAGATCTGAGTTCTGTTGCTCGTTTGGATTCTTGTGGAAGAAGCGTTGGTTTTTGGTGGAGTTGCGAGTCTCTGTGAAGGTTTGCTGTGTTCTTGAGGTTCTTCGAAGTTTCTGCGAATTTCTGACCGATTGATTGCTGAATCGATCGTCGCTGAAGAAGGTGTTGTTCATCGCTCTCCGTGATTCGTCGAGATTTCATGAGAAAAATGAGAAGTAACCGTTCAAGTCCAGTTGCGCCCGTTGCTGCTGAAGGCGCCATGACTATGGCGCAGATGGTGGAAATCATGCGTTCGCTGCAGGCGAATGTTGAAGCCTCGCGTATAGAGCAGGCAAGAATGCACGAGGACCTGGTCGCCTCTCGGGCCAGGAACGATGAGCTTAGCAGAGTGATTGAAGAGCTGCGTCAAGCTCTTCAGGAGCAGCGAGGGCGCCCAGTCGCTGAGGAGGTCGCGCCGTCAACGCCGCCTCGCGTTTTCCCTATGCCTTTCGCTCAGGCGATTACCGACACGCCTATCCCTGCGAGTGTGGTACCTGTGAAGGCTGTTTTTACCGGCGTGGAGGATCCTGAGGCACATCTCACCACGTTCCATACGCAGATGATGCTGTCAGGAGGGTCAGATGCCGTGTACTGCAAGATGTTTGTGAGCACACTCCAGGGAACGGCGCTGGAATGGTTTGTGAGCCTGCCTACGGGTCACATTACCAACTTCCAACAGTTTTCAAAGATCTTCGTCGAGCAGTACATAGTGAACAAGGCACCGCCCAGGGTGTCTTATGATTTGTTCGACATAAGGCAGTATCAGGGAGAGTCCCTCAGGGACTACCTGAATCGTTTTGGGGCACAGATGGTCCACTCGCCAGCCAAAGACGGAGAGATGCTGGTCTACGCATTCAAAAAGGGCATGCTGCCGGGACCATTGATCAGGGCTCACCCCGCCACATTTGCTGAGGTTAGGCGACTTGCGGTAGCCCACATCGCCGATGAAAGTGAGGTCGCCGAGAAGAGGGGAAGCGTGGCTCCCGCTAGGCCACGTTCCCAGACCAGGATCCAGCCACAGAGGGTGCTGGAGACGGCAGCGGCCAGGAGGGATCAGAGGACTCGCCATCCTTACGATCCGAGTAAGAACAAGGGCAGGGGCCAAGGGCGCCCCCAACCAGCACGCCGGGAGTACAATCGCCCGCCAAAGCACAAGTTTGTCATGGGATTGGCGGACCTGATCGCCATTCCCAATTTAGCAGCTAGGCTGAAGGCGCCCGAGAAGGTGGGCGACAAGGTGCTGGGACCAAAGCCAGACGCCTGGTGCGAGTTCCACCAGGGCTTTGGCCACACCGTGGATTCATGCTTGGCTTTAGGATACCAGCTCGACGATCTGGTCAAGAGCGGGTTCCTAAACAACTACTTGCTGGATAGAAGGACGGGGGGCGCGTCGAGCTCCCAACCAGCAGGTGGTGAGGCTCAACAGCACGAGATGCCCACCCACGGAGAAATCCACACCATTGCAGGAGGTTTCTCGGGTGGTGGATGCACCGCATCACAGAGGAAGAGGTATGCGAGGTCTGTGATGACGGTGGATATGTTTGAGGACCATTCGCCGGATGTGGACATTACGTTCACGAGGCAAGATCTTCGGGACGTTGTGCCGCATGACAACGATCCCATAGTCATCTCGTTGATTACGGCGGGAAGGAAGGTCCATAGGGTTCTGGTGGACCAAGGAAGCTCGGCAGACGTGATGTTCTGGCCGACTTACACACAGTTGGAGTTGCCCCTTGACCAGCTGAGGCCCTATGGAGGGTGTTTGTATGGTTTCTCTGGCGACCAGGTGGAGGTCAGGGGGTACATTGAGTTGAGGACTACGTTTACAGATGAGGCGGGTTCGAGAACAGAGAAAATCAAGTACCTTGTCGTAAATGCTCCCTCAGCATACAACATTCTGCTAGGAAGACCCATGCTCAATAGAATAGGCGCTATACCGTCGACCCAGCACATGAAGGTGAAGCTGCCGTCTATGGAGGGGGTGGTGATCACCATCAAATCCGACCAGAAAGAAGCGAAGAAGTGCTACGAGAATAGCCTGAAGAACAAGAGGTCGGTGAGTTACGTGACAACTACCCCGCCTCCTGGTGTGAAGCCCAGGCCGACGGTAATAGAAGAGACCGGCGGGAGTGCCGTGGTGATGGTGGATGCTGAGCTGGGGGAGGGGAACGCCGGTCTAGAGGAAGAGGAGGCGAGGAATCGCCCTGAGGAAGCAAGGGAGCTGGGAATCGCCAGGGCGGTGATCGCTAGAGAAACCAGACCAAAACCCGTCGAGCAGTGGCTCGAATGAGAAATCGGGGGAAAGATCTTCAAGCTAGGAAGATCTCTGGAAGTGGAACTGCAGGACCAGATCGCCAAGGTGATAGAGCGGCATCTGGATGCGTTTGCATGGTCCGCTTCGGACATGCCCGGGATCGATCCCGACTTCTTGTGCCATCATTTAGCGATGGACAACCAGGTGAGACCAGTACGACAGAGGAGAAGGAAGTTCAATGAGGAGAGGAGGCAGGCGATCAGAGACGAAACCCGGAAGCTCCTCGCTGCAGGCCATATCAGGGAAGTCCAGTACCCGGAGTGGCTAGCTAATGTCGTGCTGGTGAACAAGAGCAATGGGAAATGGCGCATGTGCGTCGATTTCACCGATCTGAACAAGGCCTGCCCAAAGGATTCGTATCCTTTGCCCAGCATAGACGCCTTGGTGGACAGCGCTGCAGGGTGTAAGTTGTTGAGTTTCCTGGATGCCTTCTCGGGGTATAACCAGATCATGATGCATCCCATGGATGAGGAGAAGACTGCCTTCATGACCGAGAGATCGTGCTATTGCTACAAGGTGATGCCTTTTGGGCTGAAGAATGCGGGGGCCACGTACCAGAGGTTGATGGATCGAGTACTTGCACCAATGCTGGGAAGGAATGTGCAAGCGTACATGGATGACATGGTCGTGACCTCGCCGGAGAAGAGCAAACACGTTGCGGATTTGGAGGAGTTGTTCACTACGATCGCCAAGTTTAGGTTGAAGCTGAATCCCGAGAAGTGCATCTTTGGCGTGGAGGCTGGGAAGTTCCTGGGATTTCTCTTAACTGAAAGAGGAATAGAAGCCAACCCTGATAAGTGCGCTGCCATTTTGGCGATGAGGAGCCCGGCTACCGTGAAGGAAGTGCAGCAGCTTACAGGTCGGATGGCCGCCCTGTCTCGTTTCGTGTCAGCTAGTGGAGAGAAGGGCCATCCGTATTTTCAGTGCTTAAGACGGAACAACAAGTTTACCTGGACGAAGGAGTGCGAAGAGGCCTTCGTTAAGCTTAAGGAGTACCTGGCGAGCCCGCCGGTGTTGTGCAAACCGCTGGTGGGAACCCCTCTCAGGTTGTATTTTGCTGTGACTGAGAGGGCGGTGAGTGCGGTGCTCGCCCAGGACCAAGATTAGGCTCAAAAGCCTATTTATTTTGTTAGTAAGGTGCTGCAGGGCCCCGAAACGAGGTATCAGGCCCTGGAGAAGGCTGCATTGGCAGTAGTCTTTTCGGCAAGAAGGTTACGTCACTATTTCCATAGCTTCACGATACTGGTGATGACTGACCTGCCCATCCAGAAGGTTTTGAAGAAGCCTAACGTCGCTGGGAGGATGGTAAAGTGGGCAGTGGAGCTGTCGGAATTTGATATTAAGTATGAGGCCCGAGGTCCGATCAAGGGGCAGATCTTCGCAGACTTCGTGGTCGAGCTCTCGTCTGAGGCGACACGAGTTGAGGGGAATGACTTCCGTTGGGTGCTTTCAGTGGACGGATCGTCAAACCAGCAGGGTAGCGGTGCTGGAGTCATCTTGGAGGGACCCAACGGCGTGCTGATCGAACAATCTTTGAGGTTTGCCTTCAAAGCCAGCAACAATCAAGCAGAATATGAGGCGCTGATCACCGGTATCTTGTTGGCTAAGGATATGGGAGCCAGGGTGCTGATGGCTAAGAGTGACACGCTGTTAGTCACGGGACAAGTAACAGGCGAGTTCCAGGCTAAAGATCCACAAATGGCGGCTTACCTGGAGTATGTACAGGAATTGAAGAGTTCCTTTGTCTCCTTTGAAGTGGTGCATGTGCCCAAAGAGTAGAATGCCCGAGCTGACTTGCTAGCTAAGCTCGCCAGTTCAGGCAAGGGGGGTAGGCAGAGGACGGTGATTCAAGAAACTCTGAAGACGCCGAGAGCATTTGTGGCAGATCACCTGGTTCTTCAGATAAGCAAGTCGACGGAAAAAGTGGCAAGGAGTCACAGATCTTTGACTCAAGAAACCTTGAGATCGCCGAGAATAAGAGCATGTTGGGGAGAGAAGGTGAACGTGACGCAGGTCTGCGCTGCGCATGAGCCAGACACCTGGGTAACGCAGTACAAGCGATGCCTGGCGGATGGCCTTCTCCCGCTGGATCCGACGGAGGCCAGAAAGATAAAGAAGAATTCTAACAAGTTCACAATGATCGATGGCGAGTTGTACAGGTTTGGGTTCACTCACCCACTCCTGGAATGTGTGCACGGCGAGAAATGTACAAGAATTATGGCAGAGCTCCATGAAGGGATATGCGGAAGCCACGTCGGGGGTCGAGCTCTGGCCGCAAGGACTCTCCGTGCAGGTTACTACTGACCAACAATGAGAGAAGATTGCAAGAGGTATGCGCAGTGCTGCAAGCAATGCCAGCAGCACGCCGATTGGCACAAGGCGCCTCCCGAGGAGTTGAAGTCAATTTACAGCCCTTGGCCGTTACATACATGGGGAATCGATATCCTGGGACCGTTCCCGCTGGCGATCAGGCAGATGAAGTACTTGGTGGTGGCGATTGAGTATTTCACCAAGTGGATTGAAGCAGAACCAGTGGCCTAGATCACCGCACACAAGATCGAGGGTTTCGTGTGGAAGAACATTGTGTGCCGGTTTGGTGTGCCCAAGCGCCTGGTGTCGGACAATGGGACTTAGTTTGCAAGTCACCTGTTGAAGAAGCTGTGTGAAGGGGTAGGAATTCAACAAGTATTTGCATCCGTCGAGCACCCTCAGACGAATGGCCAAGTAGAGTCAGCCAATCGGGTGTTGCTCAGAGGTTTGAAGAGAAGGCTAGAGAAAGCCAAAGGGAGTTGGGCTGAGGAGGTACCCCGTATAGTCTGGGCGTACAACACCACCGAGCAGTCAGGAACCCATGAGACACCATTCAGCCTGGTCTACGGATGCGACGCAATGATTCCAGTGGAAATCCACGAGAGCTCGCTGAGATTCCAGAACTTTGTAGCGGAAGACTCGAATGAGGAAAGAAGGCTGAATCTGGATTTGCTGGATGAGGTCAGGGAGGAGGCGAGATTGAAGGCTGAGGCAGTGAAAAGAAGGATTGAACGAAGATATAACTCGAAGGTGATGCCAAGACAGTTTAGAGAAGGCGACCTGGTGATGAGGAAGGCTCACCAATACGAGATGGAGAATAAGCTGTCGCCTAAGTGGACGGGGCCGTTCAGAATAACCGAGGCACTCGGGAACGGCGCCTACCGCTTAGAAACTTTGGAAGGAGGGGCGATTCCTCGCACTTGTCACTTATATGTGATTTAAGGCAAGTTGAAGTTATGTTGCGTGCTCTCTAAAAAGTTTCTAAGTCCCCATCGTCTTTCGGCGACTGGCGGCATCAGTTAAAGTTTTAAGTCCTCATTGTTTTTAGGCGATCGGAGGCACCAGTTAAAAGGCCTCAACGCCCTCGCGCGTCCTGAGGCGAGAAAGAGATAAAAATCTCCTCGCCGTCGAGCGAGTGCAGGCGAGTTAGCATGAAAAGTCCTTAGTGCTTTCGGAGGAGAGGAGATGTAGCCTCTGGGGCAATGTAGAGGCACCAGCAAAAAGTCCTCAGTGTTCCTGGGGGAGAGAAGATGTAAGCCCTGGGGCAATGTAGAGGCACGAGTTAAAGACCTTCTCGCCGATGAGCGAGTTCAGGCAAGATAAAATCCTTCTCGTCTCGAACGAGTTCAGGTATGGTGTAAAGGGTGGAAGAAGTTTGGAGGGTGGCTAAGATAGGTTCGAAGAGAACGCCTAGCCACCCGGTCTTTTGTTCTGAAGCTCAGGGAGGTAGAGAAGGATCTGAAAGGCGCCTCTACCCCCAGATAAAGGAACAATGGCCTATTTGTGAAGGCAAGGGGAAGCTGGTATCGCCAAGAGTCTTCGGCGACCAGGAGAAATTCAAGCAATGGCGAGAAAGCCAAGGCCCGTTTTGATAAGGCAGATCAGATGAGCTGTGTCTTAAGCCATTAGTTGGGTTGAAGTTCGTTATTTGAAGAGCGATTTCACGCTAAGGTTCATTACCTTGAGGTTACAAGTTGTTAGATTGATTATTGTTCAAAGGCTGATGGTTCGAAGCAGTTAAGTATACAATTACGCGTGCGAGGTTACTAAGTTAATTTCGTTGAAGTGAATTACACGAGGAGAGATAAGGCAGACAAAGAAGTTGTAAGAAGAAGACTTTATAATAAAGGACGATCAGTTCAAAATACATGAGCAGAAAAGGGAAAAATTTATTACAAGTAAATTGGGTAAGAGAGAGACAGATGGATAAGCGGTGAAGGGAAGCAACGAGTGGCTAGTCTTCAGAAGGAACAATCTTCCCGTCCACCACTTCGTTGTTGAGAGACACCATGGAGAGGTCCAGATCGGGATATTGGCAGGCGAACTGCTCCAAGGCGGCGTCGAATCCAGCAGCGAGAATCTGGGCGGAGCTCAGCTCAAGTTCTTCAATCTGCTTCTTGAGCCCCTCGTTCTGCTGCTTCAGCTCTTCAGCTTGTTTCTTGAGTTCTTCAATTGTTTCCCGAGCTTGAAGAAGGTCTTCAGTAACCTTCTTGGATTCCGCCTGCGCCTGGGCCAGCTGCGTGGTGATCTTCCTATTTTCCTCTTTGGCCTCGGCGAGTTTGGCCATGGTGTCGTCTCTCTCCTTTTCGACTTTCCCCAAGAAGACCTCCCGATCGGCTGACCTCTTCTCAAGGTTTTTTACCTTGGCGGCATCTGCTTTGATCAACGCCTCCAGGTCAGCCACTTTGACGCGATAAGGGACCAGCTTGCTCTCCAGCTCAATCTTCTCTTGAGCTAAGAGCTGCACCTTATGGCGTAGATCGGTGGCCTCCTTGTGTGCCGCCCGGAGCTCGGTGCTCATAGTATCCTCCACTCAGGAGTGATCGATCTCCGCGAGCATGAGATTGCAGGATAACTTCTCCGCCTCAATCCTTATTGTGCGATTCTCCTCTTGGAGCACGGAGATGTCATCCTGGAGCTTCTTGCTGGAACTCTCCACAGCTTTGGATATGATGGTAGGGAAATCCTCCGTCATCATCTTCAGTTTTGCTGAGAAGGGTTCCCACACCCTTTTTACCTCAAGGGAGAGGTCTGCTCGTGGGGGCACCGGGGGAGCTTGCTGTTGGTTCTCGCCACCACCTTCTTGAGTTGGTTGTTGAATGGGAGCTTCTTGGCGTGGTGGCGACGACGGGTATTCGGTGATGATGATAGGCGAGTTGTGAGCACCTTCATCCCCGCCTGGTGCAGCATTTGCGGTTGAGGCGTTTGAAGGAGGACCCCCTCCAGCTGATACATAGGGCGTGGAGGCGCTCGGGGGGTTCTCCATAAAGTTGGGCTCGGTAGCCTCAACCACAGGAAGTGCAGCCGCCAGAGGAACTACTTGGACTGGCGAGGTGGGAGCTGGGGGAGGAAGAAGTGTTGGAGGTGGAGCCGGCGTGGAAGGTGGTGTTGACGTTGGAAGAGGAGGTGGAGCAGGTGGTGAAGAAGGCGCCACCCTCTTCCTCTTAGTGATAAGGCCATCCTCAGTCGCCTCATCGTCTTCTTCTTCGTCCTCATGAACCACTTGAGGGGTTTTCCTCTTTGGTTTTCTGAGGACGAGTTTTTTGCGCTGTTGGGCGGGCTAGACCTCGGAAGGAGCTGGGCCTTTGGGGGGCGATCTCCCCTGGGCAGCGGCGATCTCCACCACTGAATTTGGCACGGTTTGGGAACCCGACGCCAACCCATGGGCTCGGGCGAGCGCCCTCAACTCAGCCAGTTTTCCCTTGCCCAACATGAGGTCTGCATAATGCAAAGGTACATGGGTCAGCTTAGAGAGAAAGATAAACGCATAAGTCAGTATGCAAGAAAAGCAGATAAGTGGTGTAGAAAATAAAACCAAAGTCTTGTGCACAACAGACAAGACGCCCAGAAACAGTTAACAGAGGGATAGCACAAGGCAAAGACTTAAACGTTGAAGCACTAACCTATGCGAGCCTCGAGTTGATCTTCGAAGAACTCGAAGGAGATGAGCACAGTGGTAAGGAAAGTGATGTTGGTGTCTGCCACGCTCTTCCAGAAGAGGCACAGATCTTTGTCCAAGGCTCCCATGTTGTCGGGGCTCCTTGGCCTCCTGAAGCTTCCTTTGGATTCTTTATTTCCCTTGTTTACCCAATACAAGGGAAAGCCGTCGAGCAGCGAGGCGTCCTTGTCGTTTGGGCGCACTTGGACAAACTAGCCTTTCCAATCCTTGTAGGATTGCTGGAAGATAGAAAAGATCGACCTCCCAGCAATCCCATTCAGACTCACCCACAGGCGATCTCCTGGGTGTTTAGCTTCAAAGAGGAAAAGAAAAACGTCCACTGACGCTGGCAGTCCCAGATGTGCGCACATGATTTGGAACGCCCGCACGAATGCCCAGCTGTTGGGATGGAGCTGGGCGGCGGCGATGTCGAGCTCGGTGAGTAGCTCCCTTTCAAAACGAGTGAAGGGACACCTAAGTTTCACCTTCTTGAATAGGGTGGTGTATACGACGCAGAACAACCCGCCGTTGTTCCCTTTGTCGTCAGCGCACACTGGCACGTTGGGGGGGCAAGGTAGCACCATCATCTTGTTGTCGTGCTCCTTGTGGAACGACAGGTGGGGCTCGTCCCCTTTCTTCAATCGAAGAACTGCAGAGTTTACTGAGGAAGTTTCCTTTAGCAAGGTCGGGGTGGCCCATGGATATAGCTTTTTGAAGTCTGGGGAAGGAATGGGGGCTCCTCCGGCGACCGGTGGAGTAGCCTGAGCCAGGTCAGGGCGGGAGGTTGCAGCTGGTTGGCAGAAGGGAAGGAGGTCGGGGGGTTTGCGTAGTCGCCAGTTATTAAGTTGGCATGCTCCGATCTCCATCATACCTGTACCGGCGGTCACCGAGTTGAAGATGAAGTCGCCAGATATGAACCCAGGCGACCCAGTGATTAGAGATCGCCGAAACAAGGACATCGCCAAAGATGAAGGCAGATGGTCATTTCCCAACTGACCAAAGGGTGAAGCTCAGGAGATAGCACACTTGAACATACATGGTGAAACAGGTGGTGCAGATCATGAAGGCGGCCGGCGAGACCACAGGGAAGGTGTGTACGAAGGCACCCGAACTCGCCATCCAGAAGAGATCACGCTCCAAGGCAACTATGCACTGAATAGTATCATGCATAAGTAACTTAGCCAAAGAAGAGTCAGAAGTAGCGCCCAAGTCAAGGATGCTCCAGATGATGGCACGTGTACAGCTGGATGCGAGCCACGTGTCCAGATGTGTAACTGCCAGGAGAGAGAAAGTACCAAGGTATATAAGAGTTCCCAACGAACTTTTGAGGTACGCACGTTCAGATTGTTTCTTTACGCTTGCGAGTCTTGAGTACACTGAGAGAGAACTGGTCACGGTTCCTTAGACTTCTTGAGTCTTACTCTTGAGTATTTGGTGGTTCAGTCGCTGACTTGGGCGTCAGAGCGCGATCGGCCGCAGCGGCGCCGTTTCGTCTTTTGCAGGTTCTTGAGGTGGATCGTGGTGAAGGACGGAGGCAAACACGGCGCACACGTCGATCCAAGTTTGACGAGGCAAAGCTCCAGCGTTTTGGTCAACAGGCAGGATCAGTACCTGAAAAAGAAGAACAAAGGGGCGCCCTCGTGCCATCATACTGTTCGAGTGCCCTAATTAAACATGTGTCATGCATGCAGCCTTCCCTGGATACCTTTAGTGAGCACGTGGGCATTACCACATGCCCTTTTGACTTGATCATTTATTCTGTACATAGGGACCCACAGTGCCGCCACCCAACTTAGGGTTATCCCATCGTGTGGGCCCCCTCTCTGTGAAATGCTTACGTCATGCGGGTTGACTCTTCGGGCGATGTCTTACTTAGGCGATGGGCGATGATCCATCTTGGCAGTGACACATCTCGGCGATAACCGCTTATTTATGCTGCAGAATGCCGCTTTTACATACAACAACTACGTTGACTTCTTGACTACCTACCTTTCTCTTGTCCACGTCATCACACCCGATGACCTAGTCGGTACAGCAGGGAACAGCTGGCGGCTAACGCCGTGGAGAGGGAGATTGGCGGCAAAACGTTTAAGTTAGGAAGTTTACTGAGCCCAGAAGAACTGGAAGGGGTGGCAGAAGTGATTTCGCGCCACCTGGATGCTTTCGCATGGTCCGCCTCGAATATGCCCGACATCGACCCTAATTTCCTGTGTCATCACCTCAGCATGGACGCCACGGTCCGCCCCGTGCGCCAAAGAAGGAGAAAGTTTAACGAAGAGAGACAGCAGGTGGTAAAGGATGAAACGCAGAAGCTGTTGAGTGCTGGCCACATCAGGGAGATTCAATACCCCGAGTGGCTGGCCAACGTCGTCTTGGTGAAAAAGGCGAATGGGAAATGGAGGATGTGCGTGGACTTCACGGACTTGAATAAGGCGTGCCCGAAGGACTCGTACCCACCGCCCAGCATCGACGCGTTGAATAGTGCATCCGGCAGCAAGGTGCTGAGCTTCCTGGACGCATTCTCAGGGTACAACTAGATCAAGATGCACCCGAGAGATGAGAGTAAAACTGCATTCATGACTGAGACTTGCAGTTACTGTTATAAGGTGATGACTTTTGGGCTGAAAAATGCGGGCGCCACATACCAAAGGTTAATGGACAAGGTCCTGGCGCCCATGCTAGGGAGGAATGTGTACGCCTACGTAGATGACATGGTGGTGGCGTCGCAGGATAGGGCACAACACACGACAGACCTGGAGGAGTTGTTCGTCACAATATCCAAGTACCGCCTCAAGTTAAACCCTGAGAAGTGTGTCTTCGGGGTAGAGGCCGGTAAGTTCTTGGGTTTTATGCTCACAGAGAGGGGGATAGAAGCGAACCCCGACAAATGCGCAGCGATTATCGCCATGCGAAGCCCGACGTCGGTAAAGGAAGTGCAGCAGCTGACAGGGCGGATGGCGGCACTCTCAAGGTTTGTTTCCGCCGGGGGAGAGAAGGGGCACCCATATTTCCAGTGCCTCAAGAGAAATAGTCGCTTTGCATGGACTGACGAATGCGAAGCGGCTTTCATTAAGTTAAAGGAGTACCTGGCGACGCCACCGGTCCTCTGCAAATGGGTAACAGGTGTGCCCCTCCGGCTATATTTTACGGTAACGGAGCGGGCTATCAGCTCTGTGTTAGTCCAGGAGCAGGACCAGAGTCAAAAGCCCATCTATTTCATGAGCAAGGCATTACAAGGCGCTGAGACGAGATACCAGGCGCTGGAGAAGGCAGCGTTAGCAGTGGTGTTTTCAGCCAGGAGGCTCCGTCATTACTTCCACAGCTTTACGGTGGTAGTGATGACAAACCTCCCTATACAGAAGGTGCTGTAGAAGCCTGACGTGGCGGGAAGAATGGTGCGCTGGGCGGTGGAGCTGTCAGAATTCGACATTCAGTATGAGCCTAGAGGATCCATCAAAGGGCAAGTGTACGCAGATTTTATAGCGGAACTCTCGCCCGGAGGTGAGCAAGAGATGGAGGTGGGCATGCAGTGGTTGCTCTCGGTTGATGGCTCTTCCAACCAACAAGGGAGTGGTGCGGGAATAGTCTTGGAGGGACCCAACAGCATACTGATTGAGCAAGCTCTGCGCTTCGCCTTTAAGGCAAGTAATAATCAGGCGGAATACGAAGCCCTGATAGCAGGAATGCTCCTGGCCAAGGAGATGGGCACGCAGAACCTCCTGGTGAAAAGCGATTCTCAGGTGTCGGGTGAGTTCCAGGCAAAGGACCTACAGATGGCGGCGTATCTAAAATACGTCTAACTATTGAAGGGAGCATTTAACGCTCTTGAGCTTATACATGTCCCAAGGGAGCAGAATGCCAGAGGCGACCTACTTGCCAAGCTGGCCAGCTCAGGCAAGGGGGGTAGGCAGAGGACGGTGATCCAAGAGACGCTCAAAGCTCCGCGTAAATTCGTGGAAGATAACAGGGTGGATGTCCTCCAGATCTGTACATCAAGAGAGAGTCCAAGGAATCATCGCTCTCTGACCCAAGATACGCTGAAGACCCCCTGCATCAGCACGTACGCGGATATGCCTGAAGAAGGAAGGCAAATGCAGGTATGTGTCCTAGCCGAGGGAGACACCTGGATGACACCATACAAACGGTACCTGGCGGATGGGGCTCTCCCAGTGGAGCCGGAAGAGGGTAAGAAGGTCAAGAGAAATGCCGCAAGATATACTCTGGTGGATGGAGTGTTGTTCAGGCATGGTTTCACTCACCCTATCCTAACGTGTGTAAGTGGCGACGAGTGTACCAGGATAATGGCGGAGCTCCACGAAGGCATTTGCGGGAGCCACGTAGGGGGAAGGTCCTTAGCCTCCAAGGTGATACGCGCAGGGTTCTTCTGGCCAACAGTAAAAGAGGACTGCGCGCGACACACCCAGCGCTGCAGGCAATGCCAAAAGCACGCTGACTGGCACAAGGCGCCGCCAGAAGAATTGCGATCCATATATAGCCCGTGGCCTTTTCATACATGGGGAATCGACATCCTGGGCCCGTTCCCACTAGCGATAAGGCAGATGAAGTATTTGGTCATTGCCATCGAGTACTTCACCAAGTGGATAGAGGCAGAGCCCGTGGCACAGATCACTGCGCACAAGGTACAGCACTTTGTGTTGAAGAACATTGTGTGTCGCTTTGGCGCACCTAGGCGCTTGATATCCGATAACGGGACCCAGTTTGCCAGTCAGCAGTTGAGAAATCTGTGCACTGAGATAGGTATCAAGCAAGTGTTCGCATCAGTCGAACACCCCCAGACCAACGGGCAAGTGGAGTCAGCAAACAGAGTTTTGCTGAGGGGGTTAAAGAGAAGGTTAGAGAAGGCCAAAGGGGCGTGGGCGGAGGAAGTTCTAAGGATCGTATGGGCATACCACACCACGCCCCAATCTTCTACCATGGAGATGCCTTTCAGTTTGGAGTATGGGTCAGACGCGATGATCCCGGTAGAAATACATGAATTTCAACACGTTTTCAAAACTTTGTGGCGGAGGAATCCAACGAAGAAAGGCGGGTAAACCTGGATCTACTAGACGAAGCCAGGGAAGAAGCCAGAATAAAAGCTGAAGCGGTGAAGAGAAGAGTAGAGCGGCAATATAACTCTAAGGTAAAGCCGCGACAGTTTCAGATTGTCGACCTAGTTATGAGGAAAGCCCACCCATACAAGCTGGAGAATAAGCTGTCTCCCAAGTGGACCGGACCCTTCAGAGTTACTGAGGCTAAGGGCAACGGTTCGTACAGCCTAGAGACCTTGGAAGGAGGTCCCATCCCGCGCAGTTGGAATGCAGCCAACCTGAAGTTTATTTTAGTTGACCTATGTAAAGCAGCTATGTAACAGTCTTGTTAAAGGGGACGCTCTTTTTCCCTTTCCGGGGTTTTTTAACGAGGTCACCCAAATAAAAGAAAAAACAAGTTTGAGAAAAAACCGTGCCTTGGTTCTCAGTCTTTATCTTTCTCCGTTTGAAGTAGCGTGAGGCGTCGCTAGTAAAAAGGGCGTCGCCAAGAAAAAAGGCGTCGCCAAGAAAGAAGGCGTCGCCAAGAAAGAAGGCGTCGCCAAGAAAGAAGGCGTCTCCAAGAAAGAAGGCGTCGCCAAGAAAGAAGGCATCGCCAAGAAGAAAGGCGTCGCCACGAAGAAAGGTGTCGCCTGAGTGCAGGCGCCGCTAAGAAACATGACGGAGGGAAAGCGCACACAATATATGAGACGTATGCAAAGTAAAGTGGCATTACAGAAACCAAGTATGGTATAGTAAAGTTGATTTTACAAGCAGTTCTCGATACAGACGGGAGAAACGCGAGTAGGGCAAACATTACAACTCATACAAAAACACAAACGAACCACTTCTCAGTGGCCATCGGAGTCAGCACGAGAGGAAGGCGAAGCCCCGCTCTCAGCCTGCAGAGCTCGGGTAAGTCGTGTCCTCCGCTCTTGGTTTATTTTCGAACCTGCACCAAGGAAGATGAATGTGTCAGGGACACCATGAAGCAAAACACACCCAGATAGAGAACGATAAAGGCGGAAGTTTCTAGGGCAGTGACTCATACCTATATACTTTTCGAGAGTTCCAGCGTTGAACTCCAAACTGATCAAGGTGGCGGAGTCAAAACCTCCCACCTCAGCAAGAATCCGGCAAACTACCTGGTCATTTGGGGCTAGCTTCTTGAAGGGTTTGGATTTGAGGGCCCTCGTCTCCCTCACCCAGTACAGTGGAAAACCATCCAAGGCGGAGGGAACGAGGTCAGAGCAGCAGATCTTGAAGAACCGGCCTTTCCACCTAGTGAATGAGTTTTGGAAGGGGGTCAGGAGAACCCTGCCAGGAACGTTACTAAGGGTTACCCAGAGGTTGCTCCTTTGCCTCTTCACCTCAAAGAAGTGAAGAAAGATGTCAACCGAGGGTGCACAACCCAGAAACCCGAAAAGGATGTCAAAGGCCCTGACAAAAGCCCAGCTGTTAGGATATAACTAGGCCGGAGCGGCATTGATCTCCGTCAGCAGTTCCTTCTCAAACCTGGAGAAGGGCTGGCGCACGCCGATGGTTTTGAAAACCACCTGATAGAAGTAAAAGAAGGGGACCCCGTCGTTGGCCCGTTCATCTCCACATACTGGCTCCCCTAGAGTGCAAGGGAGCAGAGCAATGTCATCGTCGTGCCTCCTCGCGAAGGCACGGTGATTATAGGAGCATGGATCCCCTTTGTGTTCCCTTATGGCCCTGGTGGAGAGTAAGCAGGAGCATTCGTCAAGAAGCTCGCTCGAAGCCCAAGTATACAGGTCCTTGGGGTTGACCCTGGGGGGAGTGGCATGAGAAGACATTCTTGAACAGAATCAGGGAGGTTTGAAGGCGTGTGGCCCACTGGTAACGCAAGGTTAAAACGCTGGTGGGAACGAACACTGGAAGGACCCTTCGCGAGAAGAGAAAGGGTGCAAGTAGGTTACGAAGAGCGCAGAAATGATGAGGGCAGTTTCAAAGTTTTGAAGAATTAAATACTGCGGTTAGAGCGCCAAACGACGCAAATGGAAGTATTGCAGTTATAGCGCTAAATGACGCGAATGGATGCACCGCACGATCGAGCCACGTGGCGGAGGATGGAAGGATGGCCCTGGCACCCCTGGTTAAACTCAGAAAACGTCGTATCGACAGAATGCCCAAGGGTACGATGCGCCGTCGAGAGCGGGTCAGGGGCACAGTAGGAGTCAGAACCAAGTCGAGTGACTGAACGTCCCATCAGCCATGTAAGAAGCGCCACGTGGATAGCACAGGCGAAACCCTGAGCTCTTCGCCATCCTCAGGCGTCGACCAGGGCCAAGGTAAAGATAACGCCCAAGGCGACGCCAGCATGAGACGCCCGAGGCGTCGCCAGGAAAGGCGCCAAAGGCGACGCCAGCACGAGACGTTGCGGGCGTCGCCAACCCAAGTATCAGCAGTGCCGCCTCCCCGATACCCACAGGTAGGAAAGACTGTGGAGGGAGACGAAATCGAAGACGGCGAAGCTAGTTTAGTGGCGTCACCTCCCCGATACCCACAGGTAGGAAAGACTGTGGAGGGAGACGAGATCGCCAAACGCCAGCGAATCACTAGCAGGGTTGTTCCCCGATACCTATGGGAAGGAAAGACCATGGAGGTAACGACCCCCCCCCCCCAGACCACTCTGCGTTTTTAGACACCCTGGGACGATACGGCGCTGTTGTAGCAGGCCTCTCCTTAGGCGTGGGCCCCGGGCACTAAGAATCAAGGGACGGATCGCTTTGGTGTTAGAGACACCCCGTGGACGATACGGCCCCATTAGGCAAGCCTCTCCATGGGCGTGGGCATCAACGCGTGACCTTCCCCGGACATACAAGGCCGCCCAACGTAGTGAAAGAAACGGGTATAGTACAGGCACAACCGAAGGACGCGGAGGCAAAGGACGAAAGTAAAATCACACAGGCGGAATTCTATATCTCAATGGCATGAAAGTAATCATGCAAAAACCCAAAGTTGTAACGAAAGTGCAGACAATTCAAAGAATTACAAGTTTATCAAAGAAGGTTAAAAACAAGTGTAAAGGAATAAAGTGATGGTCGAGGGTGGCGGTTCAATCGTCTAGTTCCAGGGGCACGACTTTTCCATTAACAATGTGGTGAGTGGAATCGCAGTTGGAAATGTCGACCCCCGGATTCATGCAGACAGCTTGGGCCAGAGCCTCCTAGAATCCCTCCTCGAAAGTGCCCGCCATGTCCTGGATGAGGGTCTTTTTATCCTTCTCTAGCTCCTCAATGGTGGCGTCCCCAGAAGCTACCTGCTTCTCCAAAGCCTCCTTCTCCACACGGAGTCGGCTGACCTCGACCTGCAGTTTGTCGTAGTCAACCTGGAGAAGGCCCATAGCTTTGGCCTGGGTAGCCATTTCCCCCTCCATCCGCTCCATTTCGTCAGCTTTCTCACAGCAGCGGTCCTTCAAGTCCTTTTGAACTTCTTCGTAAGCTTCGACTATGTCTTGAAGGCTCGTTACCTGAACTTTGAGGGCGACTTCCCGAGCGTAGAAGTCGGCCTGGAGCTCCACCGCCTCTGCCAGTTGTTTTTCAGCCTCTGCTTTGGACTCTTGCGCCTGCTTCAGGGTGGTTTGGTAAGTTTCGTTTTGGCATCCCAGAATCTTCCTTTCCTCCTCCAGGGCAGCTACCCTTGTTTCCAAGGCCTGGAGGGTTTGGGTTTGCAAAGCAGCGTTTCTGGCCTGGGCGCGCCATTCAAGGGCCACCGCCAAGAACGCCCCCAAGTAGAAAGGCATGCCCTCCTTCCTGTCGGAGCCCTCTGGCATTGTTCCACCACTGAAGCCCCTCATCAGATGCATAATTGGAGGGGGGATGGCGATAAGATCGGGGGCGGCAGCGACGGGGGCAGGAGAAGCAGAGACCTCTGCCGGTGGCGGAGGTGGGGCAGACTCGGCGCCTTCGCATATATCCTTTTGGACGATTGTGGGGGGAAGGGAAGCAGCGCTTGGAGGGTTGTCCCTGAAAGAATCCTCTCCCTGGGGCGACGCCGTAGGTAGGAGGGGAACCCTTGCAGATTTCCTCCTCTTGAAGGGTGCCACGCCATCCGAGTCTTCATCGTCGGATATGATCTCCAAGACCCGTTTCCCTTTGTCGAGGGGGGTTGGGGCCGGCGATGAGGCCACGACTAGAGGAATGGCGGCAATGGGCAGAGGAGAGCCGGGAGTCTGAAGTGCCTCAGGGCTATGTGGGGACGGTGAAGATGAGCGTAGTAGAGCTTCGGTAGTGGTCGGTGGTGGCAGAGGCAGGGTTGATGGGGGGTTCGGGTCAGCAGCAGGGGCGGAGGAGGCGCCCGCTTTGGCAGCACGAGCGTCCTTTATCGCTTTCTCCAGCATCATCCTTTTGGAGGCGCCCATCACCGATCCTACATTCAAATAAACCAAGCAACAGAAGTCAAAGCCAAAGCAATTATGCAAAATCACAAAACGCGTAGAAACGTGAGACGCGAATCACATGGTACAATGGAAAACAGGTGGAAGAGGCCAGAGGAACAAACATCTGGTAGTAAGGTACAGATAACAAAAGATGGTAAGGGGAGGGTCTCCCTACCAAAATATGTGGTCAGGGCGTGAGCGTTGTATTTGCTCGCGATAAGCTTCAATGTATCGAAGACGATCCCCAGGCCAGCCAAGGCCTTGCATACCTCCCTGTCAGCAGGGGATAGCTCATCCAGGGCTTTGGCCCTGAGCAGCTTAGGGTGCTCCGTCCAGTACAGGGGAAAGCCGTCTAAGGCTGTGGGGTCGTGCTTGGCGCTGCACACCCTAAAGAATTTTCCTTTCCAGTTTTTATAGGAGTTCTGGAAGAGGGAGAGGATGATCCTGCCCGCGATCCCGGAGAAGCTTACCCAAAAGCTTTTCCCCTGTTTCTTCACTTCGAAGAAATGCAAGAAAACATCCACGGAAGGAAGGATGCCCGCAGAGAATTTGAAAACCCCTTACAAATGCCCAACTGTTGGGATGGAGCTGGGCGGGGGCTATGTTAATCTCGGTGAGGAGTTCCCTCTCGAAGGGCGTGAATGGGAGGCGCACCCCGACGCGTTTGAACACCGTCTGGTACATGAAGAAGAAGGGACTCCCCTTTCTAGGTCTGTCATCCACACACACAGGTTCCCCCGGTCGGCCGGGACGAACGGAGATGTGCGCGTCATGAGTGCGGCAGAAAGCATTAAAGTTATACAAGTGGGGATCCCCACGATGATTCTCCAGGTCCTGAAAAGATGTCAGGCTGGTACACTCGTTCAAAAGCTCGTCGGGGGCCCATGTATAGAAGGCTTTATAATTGAACTTGGGGGTCTTGGGGGGAGAACCCGACTGGGTGTTCGGGCGCGTCATGGTGTGAATAAATAGCTGGAGAAAGAAGAAAGGAAAAATGTTTAACAAAGTGATGCCAAGACAGAAAAGGGGGTAAAACCCCAAGAAATACCACCCACGCGAGAAAACCCAGAAAGAAGGAGAAGGGAACAGAGAAGAAAGGAGAAGCGGAAGAGCACAGTAATGCATAAACGTAAACAGTCTCAGGAAGTTCAATAAACTATGCAATGCCACGAAGGAGAAGAGTCGGGATGTGCAAAAATCATACCTTTGTTGTCGAAGTAAGGGAGGAAGGAGAGCACGAAGGAAGGAGCAAAAATTGCAGAGAAAAGGCTTGAAGGAAATGAACAGCGCGGAGATGCAGAGAGAATGGATGTAACAGTGGTGTGAGCGCGGGGTTTGGGGTAACTTGAACGTTACATTTGCAACCCAAGAGGCGCTAATCAGGAGCCGAGAGATCGTGCCGCATGTCAATTAAGCGCCCAAGGGGAGCGCAAGGGACTCTAGAGGCTGGCCGTGTGATGAGCCACGTGGCGCACGATTAAGCGTAGCCCCAAAAAGTGTTATTTCCCCGCTTTAGAGGATGTCCAATCAGCCATTAAAAGCGCCCCTATGGTTCAGAGAGTGTCACGTCAATAATTCGAGAATTGTTGAGTCAGCAGGGAATGACACGTCATCAGGGTGGCACGTGGACGGCGTGGGCGAGGCCTTAGTCTTTGTGCTGAAGACAAGTCTTCGGCTTAAGACTGGGGGGCTTGTGTACCGTCCCGTATCCGGGCGTTGACAAAGTCAAGGTCAAAGTCAACGCCAGGAGTCAAAGTCAACACAAGGCATCGCCTAGATGAAGAGACGCCTAGTACCAGCGTCGCCAAGAGGAAGCGTCGCCAAGGCGAGGCGTCGCCTAGGTGGAGGCGTCGCCCAACCAGGGCGTCGCCAAGATCAAATATCATTAAGTCAAGGCAGTCACAGCGCGGTTCCCCGATATCCATGGGTAGGAAAGACCATGGAGGGAGCGACGCCGTGGGAAGGCCTCAGGCCCGGATAATCCGGGGTAGTGATAAAGAGAAGGAAAAGGTGGCTTCAAGGCCATAGTGATAGCACCATTGTAGGGCAGCCTGACTCGTGAAGTACCCCTGCCGCCCCAGAGACGCCTTTGGGATAGATACGACTTAAGGGAGGGTCACGCCCAGGGTAGCCAGGTGCTGGGTACGAGAGGAAGGCAGATACGCTCTCAAAGTGAGTGACTAGATGATTGGGGGCATGAGTTGGCACCCAAAAAGTCACCCCTTGCGCAGTAGCACTCCCAAGCAGGAGGGCTCACACGTAGAAACGTCCCCAGATGGGGTCATGGCGCTGTGAGGCCCTCCACGTGTACTGATGTGATTCCAATAGCCATGTAGAGAAAGGTTCTCGACCTTCTTAGGAATCACCTTGAGTTGGACATTATAGAGGCACTTTTCTTAGAGTTGGATCATTGTTCTAAGACAAGAACTCACCAAAAACTAGTACCAAATCCCAAACTCATTTGGATGAACCAATTTTAGTCAAATTGAACCGAACAAAAGAGTAAGAAAAGCAAAGGAACAAGATGAATGGACTGAAATATAAAACTGCCGAACCAAAACTCATAAAAAAACAGCAAGAACACCAAACCAAAACTCAAGAACACAAGCTAACAAAAACAATAGAAAGAGAAGAAAGGAAGGAGAAGAGAGTGCTCATGAAGATGGAAGAATGTTGGATGATCTCGCCACTAGAAGTGTGGAATGCTCCTAGATGAGAGTGATGCCGCCACTTGAGGACTCCAATGATCCATCAAGATAAGACTAGAGAAGAAGGCTCAAAGCTCTCCAAAGTTCACTCAAAATTTGAGTAGAGTTTTCTTAGATTAATTCCAATCTGAATTTTACAAAGGAAGCACCTCTATTTATAGCCTAAGGTGCTGAAAAATATGTGGGAAATTTCAAATAAACTCATTTGAAATTCCCACCAAAAACAAGTCACATGGGAGGTGTGACCTTTTTCTACTATGACACCTCCCAAAAACTACACCTACACCTATCTACTAATACACCCCCCCTCCTAAAGCTCCTAACTAAAGCCTAAAAGATGCTAAAACAAAAGAGGTTTCTAATGTTTCCCTCTAAAGAAATCACAAAGAAATCCTTTGAGGTGGACTTTGACCTCCAACTAAAGAAATCACAAAAAGAGAAAATAAATGTCCTCTAGCTCCCAAAGCTTTGAACATGCTTCTTGTAATCCTTTGAGGTGGACTTTGACCTCCATGGGCGTCCTCCATTTGTGCCTCCACCTCTTCTTGATCTTGTTGATTGGCCTCCATGTCCTCTTGAGCTTGATGTCCATCATACTCCCGAGTTGGAGAGAATTCGACCACGAATTCTGGAGACCTACAGAAAAGGGAGTTAGATCGCTGACATTAAAAGTATGACTACCTAAGAATGTATCAGGCATATCTAACTCATAAGCATTGTCATTAATCCTCTTGAGGACTTGGAAAGGTCCATCCCCTCGAGGCATTAGTTTGGACTTCCTTTGAGTAGGAAAACGATCCTTCCTCAAGTGAAGCCAAACCCAATCGCCCTCATCAAACAACAATGCTTTTCTCCTTTTATTGGCAAGTTCAACATACTTGCCAACCTTCTTTTCAATTCTCTTCTTGATGTCTTTATGCAAAGTTTTCACAAAAGAAGCCTTTTCATCCCCATCTTTGCACAAGACATCTCCAAGAAGGGGAATAGGAAGAAGATCAAGAGGTGTTAGGGGATTAAACCCATAGACCACCTCAAAAGGAGAATGGGAGGTGGTAGAATTTACTACTCGGTTATATGCAAACTCAACATGGGGTAGTAAATTCTCCCACACTCTAGGATTCCCCGAAATAAAGCATCTCAATAGTTGTCCCAAAGTTCTATTCACCACCTCGGTTTGACCATCAGTTTGTGGGTGGCAAGTGGTAGAAAATAAAAGCTTAGTTCCAAGCTTTCCCCACAAGGTCTTCCAAAAGTGACTCAAGAACTTAGGATCTCTATCGGACACTATAGACCTAGGAATCCCATGCAAGCGAACCACTTCTTGAAAGAAGAGGTTTGCAATGTGGCATGCATCATCCACTTTGTGGCAAGGAATAAAGTGAGCCATCATTGAAAAACGATCCACTACCACAAAAATGGAGTCCTTTCCCTTTGATGTCTTGGGTAAGCCTAAGATGAAATCCATAGATATATCTACCCAAGGCATTGAAGGGATAGGAAGAGGAGTATAAAGACCATGGGGATGCATTTTAGACTTAGCTTTGCGGCAAGCTATGCATTTATCACACAAACTATGAACATGTTTATGCATATGTGGCCAAAAGAAATGTTCATGCAACACATCCAAAGTTTTAGCAACCCCAAAATGTCCCATTAAACCCCCCTCATGAGCTTCTCTAACAAGAGATAATCTAATAGAGCTTTGGGGAACACAAAGACGTTTTCCTTTAAAAAGAAAGCCATCTTGAATAAAAAAAGTCTTTGTGTCCTCCTTTAAGACACTCTTGATAGATGTGAGAAAAATCAAGGTCATCATGATAAAGTTCCTTAATGTGATCAAAACCAAGATATTGAGAGGTTAAAAGATTTAGCAAGGTGTATCTTCTAGAAAGAGCATCCGCCACAATATTTATTTTGCCTTGCTTGTGTTTGATCATATAAGGAAATTGCTCAATGAATTCCACCCACTTAGCATGCCTCTTGTTAAGTTTGTTTTGGCTTTTCAAATATTTAAGAGATTCATGATCACTATGTATCACAAACTCTTTGGGAAAAAGATAGTGTTGCCAAGTAAACAAAGCCCTAACAAGTGCATATAATTCCTTATCATAGGTGGAATAGTTGAGATGACTTCCCTTCAATTTCTCACTAAAATAGGCTATGGGGTGGCCCTCTTGAAGGAGAACAGCCCCAATACCTATGCTTGAAACATCACACTCAATCTCAAATGTCTTAGTGAAATTAGGAAGGGCCAAGATGGGAGCATTAGTCAATTTTTCTTTCAAAGTATCAAAAGCATTTTGTTGTGCTTCTCCCCAATGAAAGACCACATCCTTTTTCACTATGTCATTGAGTGGTGCGGCAATGGTACCAAAGTTTGGGACAAATCTTCTATAGAAAGAAGCAAGCCCATGAAAACTTCGGACCTCATTCAAAGATTTCGGTGTAGGCCAATTTTGAATGGCCACCACCTTTGTTTTGTCCACATGGACCCCTTTACAACTCACAACAAACCCTAGGAATTCTATATGATCAAGAGCAAACATACATTTAGCAAGGTTAGCATACAAATGTTCCTTCCTAAGGGTTTCCAAAACTTGCCTAACATGCAACCTATGGTCATTGAAAGATAAGCTATAAATGAGAATGTCATCAAAGTAAACCACAACAAACTTACCAATGAAAGGTCTAAGAACATGATGCATGAGGCGCATGAAGGTACTTGGTGCATTAGTTAAACCAAAAGACATAACTAACCACTCATATAAACCAAAGTTGGTCTTAAAAGCCGTCTTCCATTCATCACCCGGTTTGATACGGATTTGATTGTAGCCGCTTTTAAGATCAATCTTTGAAAAGATTTTAGAACCATGTAATTCATCCAACAAATCATCTAGTCTAGGTATGTGATCCTGCCTGTTGACCAGAACGCTGGAAACTACCTCGTCAAAGGATCGACGTGTGCACCGCTTCAAACCTCCGTCCTTCTTCGAGATCCACCTCAAGAACCTGTAAAAGAACAGAGCGGCGCCGCTGCGGCCGATCGCACTCCAACGCCCAAGTCAGTGACGGAACCACCAAATACTAAGAGCAAGAACACTCAAGAAATCTCAAGGAACCGTGCAATGTTCTCTCTCACAGTAAGCTTTAGAACTCGCAAGCGTAAAGAGTGTAATCTGAACGTGCGTACCTCAGAAAGTTCGTTGAGAACTCTTATATACCTGGTTACTTTCTCTCTCCTGGCAGTTCTAGACCTGGACACGTGGCTCGCATCCAGTCGTACACGTGCCATCATCTGGAGCCTCCTTGACTTGGGCGCTACTTCTGACTCTCTTTTTGGCTAAGTTATTTATGCATGGTACTGCCTAGTGCATAACTAACTTGGGAGTGCGATCTCTACTGGAACTGGCGAGTTAGGGTGCCTTCGTACACCTTCCCTGTGGTCTCGCCGACCGCCTTCATAATCTGCTTCACCTTCATCTCCGGCGATGTGCTTGCTCTGGCGATCTCTTGGTCGCCTGAGTTTACATCTGGCGACTTCACCTTCTACTGGGCGATCGCCTGGTATGCTGAAGATCGGAACACGCCAACTTAACAACTGGCGACTTCACGAGCCCCTGACTTCCTCCCCTTCTGTGAACCTGGCGCCTTGTCAACACGCCTACACTGTAGCTGGGTGCCACGTCATCACTTCCGACTACCAGGACGGTACACAAGCCCCCCAGTCTTAAGCGAAGACTTGTCCAGCGAAAAGACTGAAAAGGTCACGTCAACACCGACCTACGTGGCATTGACGCAGAATTCCAAGCGGTTGTACTTTCTGCTTCTCTGACGCTCCACCAAACCCCTCACCCATCGCTCGACACGTGGCTTCATCAACGGTTACCTTCAGTTACCGTTTGCGCTTCCCAAACCCATCTCGAAAAACCCTTAACCCATTTTCACTCCACACTGTTCCATCACTTTTCTTCGTATTCACAAACGCTCCAACCTTCTTCTGCGAAAAAGCTCTCGATGTTCTTCAACTCTCTGAATCACCAACATTCTTCATCGCCTTTCTGATCATAAAAAGGTACTTCCTTTCCTTCTTCTGCTGGTTTTTCCTGCATTTTAATCGATTCGCATCATCCTGTAACTGGCTGGTGCATACGTTGTGGGTTGCTTTTTCCATTTCTCCTTCTACGTAACTTAGGGCTTCGTCAATCGTCGCAACGAACCTACGTTCGTTCGTTTTTCACCTTTCTTCCATGATCGAGTCAGCCTCTGTGACCCCTGACCATTTTTCCTTTTCTTCTTCCTTTGCAGCTGCAACAATGGCTCGCACAAAGATCACCCCGAATCCTCCTCCTTCATCACGAAACCCCTCTTCACAAGCACACGACCCACCACGAGTTCGTGGCGCTTCATCTTCCTAGGCTGAGAGGCCTGCGTCTTCCCGCCCTAACCTGGCCCAGGCGAATCCACCTATCACCGGAGGAGCCCCCGTCCCCCCACCAGACTTCAAGAAACTATATCCCTGGGCCAACTCGACCCTGTTGGGGGAAACATCTTTCGTGAACACTGCTGGGGCAGTTTTGCGATTGACTAAGGGGGATGTACCTCACCAATCATTCCACAAGGAGCACAACGAGAGGATGACAGTGCTACCTTGCCCCCCTGGTCTGCCAGTTTGCGCCGACGACAAGGCAAACAACGGCGGGGCCTTCTGTTTCATCTACACAACTCTATTCAAGAAGGTGAAACTCAGGTTTCCCTTTACACGTTTCGAGAGGGAGCTCCTCACCGAGCTCAACATTGCCGCCGCCCAGCTCCACCCCAACAGCTGGGCGTTTGTGCGAGCATTCCAAGTGATGTGCGATCACCTGGGGTTAGCTTAAATGGGATTGCTGGGAGATCAATCCTCTCCATCTTCCAGCAGTTCTATAAAGATTGGAAGGGAAAGTTTGTCCAAGTGCGCCCCAACGACAAGGACACTTCCCTACTCGACGGCTTCCCCTTGTACTGGGTAAACAAGGGGAGCAAAGAGTCCAAGAGCTGCTTCAGGAGACCCAGAAGTCCTGATAGCATGGGTGCATTGGACAGGGATCTCTGCTTCTTTTGGAAGAGTGTGGCGGATGCCAACATCACCTTCCTCACCACCACCCTGATCTGCTTCGAATTCTTCGAGGACCAACTCGAAATTCGAATAGGTTAGGACATTCAAGCTCTTGTTTTAATACTTGCTTTTGTTAACTGTTTCTGGGCATCTTATGCGTTGTGCGCAAGACTTTGGTTTTATTTTTCTGCACCTTTCGCCTGTTTTGCTGTTGCATACTGCCTTATGCATTTATCTTCTCTTTGAACTAACCCATGCATTTTTGCTCTCATGCAGATAACATGTTGGGCCAGGCCAAGCTTGCTGAATTAAGGACGCTCGCCCGACTCCATGGGTTGGCAACGGGCTCTCAAACAGTGCCAAATTCCGTGGTGGAGATCGCCGCCACACAGGGCCGATCGCCACCCAAGGACCCAGCTCCTTCCGATGTCCAACCCGCCACTCAACGAAAGAAACTTGTCCTCAAAAGGCCCAAGAGGAAAGCTCCTCAGGTGGTCCACGAGGAGGAGGAGGAAGACGACGAGGCCACTGAAGATGGCCTTGTCACGAAGAGGAAGAGGGTGGCACCTTCTTCACCACCTGCACCACCCCCTCTTCCCACCTCAACGCCGCCATCCACGCCTGCTCCACCTCCAACAATGCCATCTCCACCAGATCCTGCTTCCCCAGTCCAAGCCATTCCGTTGGCAACTGCACCACCCGCGGTTGAGGCCGCCGAAGACAATTTCTTGGAGGACCCCCCGAGCGCCTCCACACCATATGTATCAGCTGGAGGGGGTCCTCCTTCAAACGCCTCAGCCGCAGATGTTGCTCCAACCGGGGATGAGGTTGCCCACGCCTCTCCGATTCTGATCACCGAGTCCCCGACGTCGCCACCACGAGCAGAAGCACCTACTGAAGAACCAACTAAAGAAGGTGGCGACGAAAACCAACAACAGGCCAACCCATCGCCTCTCCAAGCAGCCAACCTCCCTCTTGAGGTCACGAGGATGTGGGAGCCTTTATCTGCTAAGTTGAAGACGATAGTAGAAGACATCCCCGCCATCATAACTAGAGCTGTGCAGAGCTCCACCAGGAAGCTCCAGGACGACCTCTTCAACCTTAAAACTGAGAACAGCACCATGAAGGTTGAGGTGGAGAAGTTGTCCTTCAATCTGACGCTCGCGGAGATTGAACACTCCCGAGTAGAAGATGCGATGAGCACCGAGCTCCGATTGGCGCGCAAGGAGGCCACTGAACTCCGCCATAAGGTACAACAACTGGCTCAAGAAAAGATCGAACTAGAGAGCAAAATTGTGCCTTATCGCGTTAAGGTGGCTGACTTGGAAGCTTCGATAAAAACTGACGCCGCCAAGGTGAAAAAACTGGAGCAGAGGTCTGCTGATCGGGAGATCTTCCTGGGTAAGGTGGAGAAGGCGAGGGACGACGCCATTGCTGAGCTTGCCGAGGCCAACAAAGAGAAAGGGAAAATCACTACTGAACTGGGCCAAGTGCAAGCGGAATCCAAGAAGGTTGCTGAAGACCTTCTCCAAGCTCAAGAGATCAACGAAAAACTCAAGAAACAAATCGAAGAGCTGGAGCAGCAGAATAAGGGGCTGAAGGAACAAACTGAAGGACTCCAGAAGCAGATTGAAGATCTTAACATGAGTTCTGCCCAAATTTTGGCTGCTGGATTCGCTGCTGCACGGGAACAGTTTGCATGCTTGTTCCCCGATCTGGATCTCAGCATGGTGTCTTTGAACAATGAGGTGGTGGATGGGAAGGTGGTTCCTGATCCTGCCTGTTGACCAGAACGCTGGAAACTGCCTCGTCAAAGGATCGACGTGTGCACCGCTTCAAACCTCCGTTCCTCTTCGAGATCCACCTCAAGAACCTGCAAAGAAACAGAGCGGCGCCGCTGCGGCCGATCGCACTCCAACGCCCAAGTCAGTGACCGAATCACCAAATACTAAGAGAACAAGAACCGTGAAAATTCTCTCTCACAGTGTGCTCTAGAACTCGCAAGCGTAAAGAGTATAATCTGAACGTGCGTACCTCAGAAAGTTCGTTGAGAACTCTTATATACCTGGTTACTTTCTCTCTCCTGGCAGTTACAGACTTGGACACGTGGCTCGCATCCAACTGTACACGTGCCATCATCTGGAGCCTCCTTGACTTGGGCGCTGCTCCTGACTCTCTCTTTGGCTAAGTTATTTATGCATGGTGCTGCCCAGTACATAGCTAACTTGGGAGTGCGATCTCTACTGGAACTGGCGAGTTAGGGTGCCTTCATACACCTTCCCTGTGGTCTCGCCGGCTGCCTTCATAATCTGCACCACCTTCATCTCTGGCGATCTCCAATCACTAGGTCGCCTGAGTCTACATCTGGCGACTTCATCTTTAACCCGGTGATCACCGATTCTGGTATGCTGGAGATCGGAACACGCCAACTTAATAACTGGCGACTTCACGAGCCCCCCGACTTCCTTCCCTTCTGCCAACCTGGCGCCTTGTCAACACGCCTATACTGTAGCTTGATGCCACGTCATCACTTCCGACTACCAGGGCGGTACACAAGCCCCCCAGTCTTAAGCGAAGACTTGTCCAGCGAAAAGGCTAGAGGAGTCACGTCAACACCGGTCTACGTGGCACTGACGCAGAATTCCAAGCGGTTGTACCTGCTGCTTCTCTGACGCTCCACCAAACCCCTCACCCATCGTTCGACACGTGGCTTCATCAACGGTTACCTTCAGCTACCGCTTGCGCTTCCCAAACCCATTTCGAAAAAACTCTTAAACCCATTTTCACTCCACACTGTTCCATCACTTTCCCTCGTATTCACAAACGCTCTAACTTCCTTCTGCAAAAAACTCTCAGCGCTCTCCAACATTCTGGATCACCATCATCCTTCGTCGTCTTCCTGGTCATCGAAAGGTACCTACTTTCCTTCTTCTACTGGTTTTCCTTGCATTTTAACCGATTCGCATCATTCTGTAACTGCCTGGTGCATACGCTGTGGGTTGCTTTTTCCATTTCTCCTTCTACGTAACTTAGGGCTTCGTCAATCATCGCAACGAACCTACGTTCGTTCGTTTTTCACCTTCCTTCCATGATCGAGTCAGCCTCTGTAACCCCTGATCATTTTTCCTTTTCTTCTTCCTTTGCAGCTGCAACAATGACTCGCACAAAGATCACCCCGAATCCTCCTCCTTCATCACGAAACCCCCCTTCACAAGCACACGATCCACCACGAGTTCGTGGCGCTTCATCTTCCCACGCTGAGAGGCCTGCGTCTTCCCGCCCTAACCTGGCCCAGGCGACTCCACCTATCGCCGGAGGAGCCCCCGTTCCCTTGCCAGACTTCAAAACCCTGTATCCCTGGGCCAACTCGACCCTTCTGAGGGAGACATCTTCTGTGAACACTGCTGGAGCAGTCTTGCGATTGACTAAGGGGGATGAGCTTCATCAATCATTTCATAAGGAGCACGATGAAAAGATGATAGTGCTACCTTGCCCCCCCGATCTGCCCGTTTGCGCCGATGATAAGGTGAGCGTTGACGGGCCCTTCTGCTTCATCTACACAACACTATTCAAGAAGGTGAAACTGAAGTTCCCTTTCACCCGTTTCGAAAGGGAGCTCCTCACCAAGCTCAACATTGCCGCCGCCCAGCTTCACCCCAACAGCTGGGCGTTCGTGCGAGCATTCCAAGTGATGTGCGACCACCTGGGGCTGCCCGCATCCGTGGTCGTATTTTTGTTTCTCTTCGAAGCCAAGCACCCAGGAGACCGCCTGTGGGTTAGCTTGAATGCAATTGCTGGGAGGTCAATCTTCTCCATCTTCCAGCAATCCTATAAGGACTGGAAAGGGAAGTTCGTCCAAGTGCGCCCTAACGACAAAGACGCCTCCCTACTCGACGGCTTCCCCTTGTACTGGGTGGACAAGAGGAAGAAAGAGTCCAAGAGCTGCTTCAGGAGACCTAGAAGTGCTGACAGCATGGGAGCGTTGGACCGAGATCTCTGCCTTTTCTGGAAAAGGGTCGCGGATGCCAACATCACTTTCCTCACCACCACCCTGATCTGCTTCGAATTCTACGAGGACCAACTCGAAATTCGAATACGTTAGAGCATTTAAACTGTTGTTTTAATACTGCTTCTATTTGACTGTTTCTGGGCGTCTTGTGCGTTATGTGCAAGACTTTGGTTTTATTTTTCCTGCACCGATCATCTGCTTTGCTGCATACTGCCTTATGCACTTATTTTCTCCTTGAGTTAACCCATGCATTTTCGTTCTATGCAGATAACATGCTGGGCAAGGGTATGCTCGCTGAGTTGAGGGCGCTCGCCCGAACCCACGGGTTGGCGACGGGCTCTCAAACAGTGCCAAATTCTATGGTGGAGATCGCTGCCACTCAGGGCCAATCGCCACCTAAGGGCCCAGCACCCTCCGACGTCCAACCCGTCGCCCAGCGGAAGAAACTTGTCCTCGAGAGGGCTAAGAGGAAAGCTCCCCAGATAGTCCAAGAGGATGAGGAAGAAGATGATGAGGTCACCGAAGAGGGTGGCACCTTCTTCACCACCTGCACCACCCCCTCTTCCCACGTCAACGCCACCATCCACACCTACTCCTCCTCCATCATCGCCACCCCCACAAGCCCCTGTTTCACCAGTCCAAGCGATCCCGCTGGCCACTGCGTCACCCGCGGTTGAGGTCCAAGAGCCAAACTTCATGGAGGACCCCCCGAGCGCCTCCACGCCACATGTATCAGCTGGAGGGGGTCCCCCTTCAAATGCCTCAGCCGCAGAGGTTGCTCCAATCGGGGATGAGGTCGCTCATAGGCGAGGAGGTCTTTTACTCGCCTGAACTCGCTCACAGGCGAGAAGGTCTTTGAATCGTGCCTCTACATTGCCCCAGGGGTTACATCTTCTCGCCCCCAGAAACACGGAGGACTTTTACTTGCCTCTACATTGCCCCGGGGGTTACATCTTCTCGCCCCCAGAAACACTGAGGACTTTCACTTGCCTCTACATTGCCCCAGGGGTTACATCTTCTCGCCCCCAGAAACACTGAGGACTTTCACTTGCCTCTACATTGCCCCAGGGGTTACATCTTCTCGCCCCCATAAACACTGAGGACTTTTACTGGTGCCTCTACATTGCCCGAGGGGTTACATCTTCTCGCCCCCAGAAACACTGAGGACTTTTTGCTCTTCCTTGCCTGCACTCGCTCAGCGACGAGGAGGTCTTTAACTTGCCTCAGGACGCGCGAGGGCGTTGAGGTCTTTTAACCGGTGCCTCCGATCGCCGAAAGACGATGAGGACTTAAAAACTTTAACTGATGCCTCCAATCGCCGAAAAACGAGGAGGACTTAAAAACTTTAACTGATGCCTCCAACCGCCGAAAAACGATGAGGGCTTAAAAACTTTAACTGATGCCTCCAACCGCCGAAAAACGATGAGGGCTTAAAAACTTTAACTGATGCCTCCAACCGCCGAAAAACGATGAGGGCTTAAAAACTTTAACTGATGCCTCCAATCGCCGAAAAACGATAAGGACTTAAAACCTTTTAGAAAGCATGCAACATATCTTTAACTCGCCTTGAGCCACGTACAAGTGACAGGGTCTTTCTTCAAAACTTTTTGGAAAATACCAAGTATGCAATCTGAAAATGCCTTATACTTCGAAAACTCTTCTTTTATTGGGTGGCCTCATTAAAAACCCTCCTTAGGGAAAAAAGAGTGCCCCCTTCAAACTGTTTCATCAGAGACATTGTAATATAACTTTTGTGTTTGTCTTTACTTACAAAGCTCTTAACTATAGTACAACTTCAGGTGCGTGGCGTTCCAGGTGCGAGGAATCGCCCCTCCTTCCAGCGTCTCTAAGCGGTAGGCGCCGTTCCCGAGCGCCTCGATTATTCTGAACGGTCCAGTCCACTTGGGCGACAGTTTATTCTCCATCTCTTACTGGTGGGCCTTCCTCATCACCAGGTTGCCTTCTCCAAACTGCCTTGGCATCACCTTCAAGTTATATCTTCGTTCAATCCTCCTCTTCACCGCCTCAGCCTTCAATCGCGCTTCCTCTCTAACCTCATCCAGTAGATCCAGGTTCAGCCTTCTCTCTTCATTCGAGTCTTCCTCTACAAAGTTCTGGAATCTCGGCGAGCTCTCCTGAATCTCTACTGGAATCATCGCATCACACCCATAGACTAGGCTGAACGGGGTCTCATGGGTTCCTGACTGCTCGGTGGTATGGTATGCCCAGACTATACGGGGCACCTCCTCAGCCCAGCTTCCCTTGGCTTTTTCTAGCCTTCTCTTCAAACCTCTCAACAACACCCGATTAGCTGACTCCACCTGGCCATTCGTCTGAGGGTGCTCGACGGATGCAAACACTTGTTGAATTCCCACCCCTTCGCAGAGCTTCTTCAACAGGTGGCTTGCAAACTGAGTCCCATTATCCGACACCAGGCGTTTAGGCACTCCAAACCGGCACACGATGTTCTTCCACACGAAACCTTCGACCTTGTGTGCGGTGATCTAGGCCACTGGTTCTTCTTCGATCCACTTGGTGAAATATTCAATCGCCACCACCAAGTACTTCATCTGCCTGATCGCCGGCGGGAAAGGTCCCAGGATGTCGATTCCCCAGGTATGAAACGGCCAAGGGCTATAGATCGACTTCAACTCCTCGGGAGGCACCTTATGCCAATCGGCGTGCTGTTGGCATTGTTTGCAACATTGGGCATACTTCTTGCAATTTTCTCTCATCGATGGCCAGTAGTATCCTGCACGGAGAGTCCTCGCGGCCAGAGCTCGACCCCCGACGTGGCTTCCGCATATACCTTCGTGGAGCTCCGTCATGATTCTCGTGCACTTCTCGCCATGTATACATTCCAGGAGCGGGTGAGTGAACCCAAACCTGTACAGATCGCCATCGATCAGGGTGTACTTGCTAGAATTCTTCTTTACCTTCCTAGCCTCAGTCGGATCCAGCGGGAGAAGGCCATCTGCCAGGCACCGCTTGTACTGGGTTATCCAAGTGTCTGGCTCATGGGTAGCGCAGACCTGCATCACGTTCACCTTCTCTCCCCGACATGCTCTGATTCTCGGCGATCTCAGAGTTTCTTGCGTCAGGGACTTATGGCTTCTCGCGGCTTTCTCCGTCGACTTGCTTATCTGAAGGACTAGGTGATCTGCCACAAATGCTCTCGGCGTCTTCAGAGTTTCTTGAATCACCGTCCTCTGCCTACCCCCCTTGCCTGAACTGGCGAGCTTAGCTAGCAAGTCAGCTCGGGCATTCTGCTCTCTGGGCACATGCACTACTTCAAAGGAGGCAAAAGAACTCTTCAACTCCTGCACATATTCCAGATAGGCCGCCATTTGTGGATCTTTAGTCTGGAACTCGCCTGTTACTTGCCCTGTGACTAGCAGCGAGTCACTCTTAGCCATCAGCACCCTAGCTCCCATCTCCTTGGCCAGCAAAATTCTGGCGATCAGCGCCTCATACTCTGCTTGATTGTTACTGGCTTTGAAGGCAAACCTCAGAGATTGTTCGATCAGCACGCCGTTGGGTCCTTCCAATATGACTCCAGCACCGCTGCCCTGCTGGTTCGACGATCCATCCACCGAAAGTACCCAACGGAAATCGTCCCCTTCAACTCGCATTGCCTCAGATGAGAGCTCGACCACGAAATCTGCAAAGATTTGCCCCTTAATCGGGCCTCGGGGCTCATATTTGATATCAAACTCTGACAATTCTACTGCCCACTTCACCATCCTTCCTGCAACGTCAGGCTTCTTCAAGACCTTCTGGATGGGCAGGTCAGTCATCACCAGTATTGTGAAGCTATGGAAGTAGTGGCGCAACCTCCTCGCCGAAAATACCACAGCCAGCGCAGCCTTTTCCAGGGCCTGATATCTCGTTTCGGGGCCCTGCAACACCTTGCTCACAAAATAAATAGGCTTCTGAGCCTGACCTTGATCCTGGGCGAGCACCGCACTCACTGCCCTCTCAGTTACAGCAAAATACAACCTGAGAGGGGTTCCCACCAGCGGTTTGCACAGAACCAGCGGGCTCGCCAGATACTCCTTCAGCTTGACGAAAGCTTCCTCGCACTCTTTCGTCCAAACAAACTTATTGTTGCGCCTCAGGCACTGAAAATAGGGATGGCCCTTTTCTCCGCTAGCGGACACGAAGCGGGACAGGGCTGCCATCTGACCTGTTAGTTGTTGAACCTCCTTCACCGTAGCTGGGCTCCTCATCGCCAAGATGGCGGCACACTTATCAGGGTTGGCCTCTATCCCTCTTTCAGTCAAGAGGAAACCCAAAAACTTCCCAGCTTCCACGCCGAAAATACATTTCTCTGGATTCAGCTTCAATCTGAACTTGGCGATCGTTGTGAACAATTCCTCCAAGTCGGCAACGTGCTTGCTCTTTTCCGGCGAGGTCACGACCATGTCATCGACGTACGCTTGCACGTTCCTTCCCAGCATTGGTGCCAGTACTCGATCCATCAGCCTCTGGTACGTGGCCCCCGCGTTCTTCAGCCCAAACGGCATCACCTTGTAGCAATAGCACGACCTCTCCGTCATGAAGGCTGTCTTCTCTTCATTCATGGGATGCATCTTGATCTGATTATACCCCGAGAAGGCATCCAGGAAACTCAGCAACTTACACCCTGCAGCACTGTCAACCAGGGCGTCTATACTTGGTAAAGGATACGAATCCTTTGGGCAAGCTTTGTTTAGGTCGGTGAAATCGACGCACATGCGCCATTTCCCGTTACTCTTCTTCACCAGCACGACATTCGCCAGCCATTCAGGGTACTGGACTTCCCTGATGTGGCCTGCAGCAAGGAGCTTCTGTGTTTCATCTCTAATCGCCTGCCTCCTCTCCTCGTTGAACTTTCTTCTTCTTTGTCGCACTGGTCTCACCAAGTTGTCCATCGCCAGATGATGGCACAAGAAGTCGGGATCAATCCCGGGCATGTCCGAGGCGGACCATGCAAACGCGTCCAGATGCCGCTCAATCACCTTGGCGATCTGGTCCTGGAGCTCGACCTCCAGAGATCTTCCCAGCTTGAAGATCTTTCCCCCGATCTCTTTCTCGAGCCACTGCTCGACAGGTTTTGGCCTAGATTCCCTGGCGATCACCGCCCTGGCGATTCCCTGCTCTCTCGCTTCCTTAGGGCGATTCCGCGCCTCTTCCTCCTCCAGACCAGCGTTTCTCTCCACTAGCTCAGCGTCCACCATCTCCACGTCCCTTCCGACGGTCTCTTCCGCTACCGTCGATCTGGGCTTCACACCGGGAGGTGGGGTGGTTGTTACATAACTCACTGATCTCTTGTTTTTCAGGCTATTCTCATAGCACTTTTTCGCTTCTTTCTGATCAGACTTGATCGTGATCACCACCCCCTCCATAGACGGCAACTTCACCTTCATGTGCCGAGTCGACGGAATGGCGCATATCCTGTTAAGCGTGGGCCTTCCCAACAGGATGTTGTATGCTGAAGGAGCGTTTACGATGAGGTACTTGATTTTCTCCGCCCTCGAACCAGCCTCATCTGTAAACGTGGTTCTCAACTCAATATACCCCCTGACCTCCACCTGGTCACCAGCGAACCCATACAGGCACCCTCCATAGGGCCTTAGCTGGTCAAGGGGCAACTCCAGCTGCGTGAAAGTCGGCCAGAACATCACGTCTGCCGAACTTCCCTGGTCCACCAGAACTCTGTGGACCTTCCTTCCCGCCGTAACCAACGAAATGACTATGGGATCGTTGTCATGGGGCACAACGTCCCGAAGATCCTGCTTGGTGAACGTAATGTCTACCTCCGACGAGTGATCTTCAAACATATCCACTATCATCACCGACCGCACGTACTTCTTCCTCTGCGATGCGGTGCATCCACCACCTGAGAAGCCTCCTGCAATGGTGTGGATTTCCCCGTGGATAGGCATCTCGTGTTGCTGGGCTTCTCCACCTGCTGGCTGGGAACTCGACGCTCCCCCCGTCCTCCTATCCAGCAGATAGTCATTTAGGAACCCGCTCTTAACCAGATCATCGAGCTGATACCCTAAGGACAAACACGAGTCCAAAGTGTGGCCAAAGCCCTGGTGAAACTCACACCAGGCGTCTGGCTTTGGTCCCAGCACCTTGTCGCCCACCTTCTCAGGCGCTTTCAACCTAGCAGATATATTGGGAATGGCGATCAGGTCCGCCAATCCCATAACAAACTTGTGCTTTGGCGGGCGATTGTATTCCCGGCGTGCTGGCTGCTGGCGTCCCTGGCTCCTCCCCTTGTTCCTCCTATCGTAAGGATGGCGAGTCCTCTGGTCCTTCCTGGCCGCCGCCGCTATTTCCAGCACCCTTTGCGGCTGGATCCTGGTCTGGGTGCGTGGCCTAGCGGGAGCCACGCTCCCTCTCTTCTCAGCGACCTCACTTTCTTCGGCGATGTGAGCCACCGCAAGTCGCCTGACCTCAGCAAACGTTGCAGGGTGAGCCCTGATCAAGGCCTCGCAGAATGGTCCTGGCAGCACGCCCTTCTTGAATGCATAGACCAGCATTTCTTCATCTTTGGCCGGCGATCTGACCATCTGCGCTCCAAAGCGGTTCAGGTAGTCTCTGAGGGACTCTCCCTGGTACTGCCTTATATCAAACAAATCATAAGACACCCTGGGCGGTGCCTTGTTCACGATGTATTGCTCGACAAAAACCTTCGAGAACTGCTGAAAACTGGTTATGTGACCGTTAGGTAGGCTCACAAACCACTCCAACGCCGTTCCCTGGAGCGTGCTTACGAACATCTTGCAATACACGGCGTCTGACCCTCCCGACAGCATCATCTGCGTATGGAACGTGGTCAGATGGGCCTCTGGATCCTCCACGCCGGTAAAGACAGCCTTGACAGGGACCACGCTCGTAGGAATGGGCGTGTCAGTAATCGCCTGAGCGAAAGGCATAGGAAAAACACGAGGTGGCGACGACGGCGCGACCTCTTCAGCAATAGGACGCCCTTGCTGCTCCTAAAGAGCTTGACGCAGCTCCTCAGTCACCTTGCTGAGCTCCTCATTCCTGGCGCGAGAGGCGACCAGGTCCTCATGCATTCTCGCCTGCTCTATGCGTGAGGCTTCCACAGTTGCCTGCAACGAACGCATCATCTCTGCCATCTGCGCCATGGTCATGGCAGCGGCGCCTTCAGCAGCGACGGGCGCAACTGGACTTGAGCGATTGCTTCTCATTTTTCTCATGAAACTCAGCGAATCACAGAATGCGGCGAACAAAACTTACTTTAGCTACGATTGAGTCAGCGATCAATCGGAAAAACTGTGCGAAACTCCGCGAGAAAACTCAAGAACACCGCAAACCTTCAAAGAAACTTGCAACTTCACCAGAAACCACTGCTCTTCCCACGGACAACCGAACGAGCGAAAGAACTCAACTCCACCGAACAAATTACGCGTAAACAGCAGGAAAACCTCACTTCACCGATCGAAAACCCAAACGAACGGTGTAAAACGCGAATTCACCGAACAAATTTCAAGCAAACAGCGAACGATGGTTGCACCAGCACACAACCACGCAGAAAACTTCGAAAACCTCCAAGAACTCACGCTGTGGATGGGAGCAAGTTTTACACGGCCCCACGGTGGGCGCCTGATGATCCTGCCTGTTGACCAGAACGCTGGAAACTGCCTCGTCAAAGGATCGACGTGTGCACCGCTTCAAACCTCCGTTCCTCTTCGAGATCCACCTCAAGAACCTGCAAAGAAACAGAGCGGCGCCGCTGCGGCCGATCGCACTCGAACAAATCAGTGACCGAATCACCAAATACTAAGAGAACAAGAACCGTGCAAATTCTCTCTCACAGTGTGCTCTAGAACTTGCAAGCGTAAAGAGTATAATCTGAACGTGCGTACCTCAGAAAGTTCGTTGAGAACTCTTATATACCTGGTTACTTTCTCTCTCCTGGCAGTTACAGACTTGGACACGTGGCTCGCATCCAATTGTACACGTGCCATCATCTGGAGCCTCCTTGACTTGGGCGCTGCTCCTGACTCTCTCTTTGGCTAAGTTATTTATGCATGGTGCTGCCCAGTACATAGCTAACTTGGGAGTGCGATCTCTACTGGAACTGGCGAGTTAGGGTGCCTTCATACACCTTCCCTGTGGTCTCGCCGGCCGCCTTCATAATCTGCACCACCTTCATCTCTGGCGATGTGCTTGCTCTGGCGATCTCCAATCACTAGGTCGCCTGAGTCTACATCTGGCGACTTCATCTTTAACCCGGTGATCGCCGATTCTGGTATGCTGGAGATCGGAACACGCCAACTTAATAATTGGCGACTTCACGAGCCCCCCGACTTCCTTCCCTTCTGCCAACCTGGCGCCTTGTCAACATGCCTATACTGTAGCTTGATGCCACGTCATCACTTCCGACTACCAGGGCGGTACAGTTCCCGTCGAAGACTGATCAATTTCCCCTCATCCATCACCTTTATGCTTTTTTTCTTTGTATGCAGTTGTAATGAACTTTCTTCTTTTTCTTTACATGTGCTTTGAACCGATATTTACTTTTAATGAAATTGCCCTTGTATTTCTTCCTGCAATTTCTTTGCCTGCTTCAACTTTACTTGCTCAATTTTACTTCAGAAAAAATAACTTGGCAATTTTGTAGGCCCGATCTTGCACTTAACTGTTTCGAACTATTTCAACTTTAAGCAATAATAATCACTTTCACAGCTCGTAATCTTAAGGCAATTAACCTTAACGTAAAATCACTCTTCGAGCAACGAACTTCAACTCAACCACTGGCTTAAAACATTTCTTCACCCGATCTGCTCCATCAGCACGGGTCTTTAACTTTCTCGCCGCTGCTTGAACTTTTCCTGGTCGCCAAAGACTCTTGGCGATATCAGCTTCTTTCTGGCTTCATGCCTTGGCCATTGTTCTTTTATCTAGGGGTAGAGGCGCCTTTCGGATCCTTCTCTACCTTCCTGAACTTCAGAATAAAAGACCGGGTGGCTAGGCGTTCTCTTTGAACCTACCTTAGCCACCTTCCAAACTTCGTCCACCCTTAACACCATACCTCAACTCGTTCGAGACGAGAAGGATTTTATCTTGCCTGAACTCGCTCATAGGCGAGAAGGTCTTTTACTTGCCTAAACTCGCTCATAGGCGAGAAGGTCTTTTACTTGCCTCTACATTGCCCCGGGGGTTACATCTTCTCGCCCCCAGAAACACTGAGGACTTTTCACTGGTGCCTCTACATTGCCCCAGGGGTTACATCTCCTCGCCCCCAGAAACACTGAGGACTTTTTGCTAGTGCCTCTACATTGCCCCAGGGGTTACATCTCCTCGCCCCCAGAAACACTGAGGACTTTTCGCTCTTCCTCGCCTGCACTCGCTCGACGGCGAGGAGGTCTTTAACTCGCCTCAGAACGCACGAGGGCGTTGAGGTCTTTTAGCTGGTGCCTCCGATCGCCGAAAGACGGTGAGGACTTTAACTTTAACTTGTTCCTCCAATCGCCGAAAGACGATGAGGACTTAAAACTTTAACTGGTGCCTCTGATCGCCGAAAGACGATGAGGACTTAAAACTTTCAACTAGTGCCTCCGATCGCCGAAAGACGATGAGGACTTAAAACTTTTAATTGGTGCCTCCGATCGCCGAAAGACGATGAGGACTTAAAACTTTTTAGAAAGCATGCAACATATCTTTAACTTGCCTTAAGCCACATACAAGTGACAAGGTCTTTCTTCAAAACTTTATGAAACCAACAGGCACGCAATCTAAAACAACTTGTACTTCGAAAACTTCTCTTTATTGGGTGGCCTCGTTAAAAACCCTCCTTAGGGAAAAAAGAGTGCCCCCTTCAAACTGTTTTAACAGAGACATTGTAATATAACTTCGCGTTTGTCTTTACTTACACGGCTTCTTAACTGTGATACAACTTCAGGTGCGTGGCGTTCCAAGTGCGAGGAATCGCCCCTCCTTCCAATGTCTCCAGGCGGTAGGCGCCGTTCCCGAGCGCCTCGGTTATTCTGAACGGCCCTGTCCACTTGGGCGACAGTTTATTCTCCATCTCGTACTGGTGGGCTTTTCTCATCACCAGGTCGCCTTCTCTAAACTGTCTCGTCATCACCTTCGAGTTGTATCTTCGTTCAATCCTTCTTTTCACCGCCTCAGCCTTCAATCTCGCCTGCTCCCTGATCTCATCCAGTAGGTCCAGGTTCAGCCTTCTATCTTCATTCAAGTCTTCCTCTACAAAGTTCTGGAATCTCGGCGAGCTCTCCTGGATCTCTACTGGAATCATTGCATCACACCCATAGACCAAGCTGAACGGGGTCTCATGGGTTCCTGACTGCTCAGTGGTGTGGTACGCCCAGACTATACGGGGTACCTCCTCAGCCCAGCTTCCTTTGGCTTTCTCTAGCCTTCTCTTCAAGCCTCTCCGCAACACCCGATTAGCTGACTCCACCTGGCCATTCGTCTGAGGGTGCTCGACGGATGCAAACACTTGTTGAATTCCCACCCCCTCGCATAGCTTCTTCAACAAGTGGCTTGCAAACTGAGTCCCATTGTCTAACACTAGGCGCTTGGGCACTCCAAACCGGCACACAATATTCTTCCACACGAAACCTTCGATCTTGTGTGCGGTGATCTGGGCCACTGGCTCTGCTTCGATCCACTTGGTGAAATACTCAATTGCCACCACCAAGTACTTCATCTGCCTGATCGCTAGCGGGAATGGTCCCAGGATGTCGATTCCCCAAGTATGAAACGGCCAAGGGCTGTAGATCGACTTCAACTCCCGACGTGGCTTCCGCATATACCTTCGTTGAGCTCTGCCATGATTCTCGTGCACTTCTCGCCATGTACGCATTCCAGAAGTGGGTGAGTGAACCCAAACCTGTACAGATCGCCATCAATCAATGTGTACTTGCTAGAATTCTTCTTTACCTTCCTAGCCTCTATCAGATCCAGTGGGAGAAGGCCATCTACCAGGCATCGCTTGTACTGTGTTATCCAGGTGTCTGGCTCATGGATCGCGCAGACCTGCGTCCTGTTCACCTTCTCTCCTCGACATGCTTTAATTCTCGGCGATCTCAACGTTTCCTGCGTCAGGGACTTATGACTTCTCGCTGCTTTCTCCGTCGACTTGCTTATCTGAAGAACCAGGTGATCTGCCACAAATGCTCTCGGCGTCTTCAGAGTTTCTTGAATCACCGTCCTCTGCCTACCCCCCTTGCCTGAACTGGTGAGCTTAGCTAGCAAGTCAGCTCGGGCATTCTGCTCCCTGGGTACATGCACTACTTCAAAGGAGGCAAAGGAACTCTTCAACTCCTGCACATACTCCAAGTAAGCCGCCATTTGTGGATCTTTAGCCTGGAACTCACCTGTTACTTGCCCTGTGACTAACAGCGAGTCACTCTTAGCCATTAACACCCTGGCTCCCATCTCCTTGGCCAGCAAAATCCCGGCGATCAGCGCCTCGTATTCTGCTTGATTGTTACTAGCTTTGAAGGCAAATCTCAAAGATTGTTCGATCAAGACGCCGTTGGGTCCTTCCAAAATGACTCTAGCACCGCTACCCTGCTGGTTCGACGATCCATCCACCGAGAGCACCCAATGGAAGTCGTCCCCTTCAACTCGTGTCGCCTCAGACGAGAGCTCGACCACGAAATCCGCAAAGATTTGCCCCTTGATCGGGCCTTGAGGCTCATATTTAATATCAAATTCTGACAATTCTACTGCCCATTTCACCATCCTTCCTGCAACGTCAGGCTTCTTCAAGACCTTCTGGATGGGCAGGTCAGTCATCACCAGAATGGTGAAGCTATGGAAATAGTGGCGCAACCTCCTCGCCGAAAATACCACAGCCAGCGCAGCCTTTTCCAGGGCCTGATATCTCGTTTCGCGGCCCTGCAACACCTTGCTCAAAAAATAAATAGGCTTTTGAGCCTGATCTTGATCCTGGGCGAGCACCGCACTCACCGCCCTCTAAGTTACAGCAAAATACAACCTGAGAGGGGTTCCCACCAGCGGTTTGCACAAGACCGGCGGGCTCGCCAGATATTCCTTCATCTTGACGAAGGCTTCCTCGCACTCCTTCGTCCACGCAAACTTATTATTGCGCCTCAGGCACTGAAAATAGGGATGGCCCCTTTCTTCGCTAGCTGACACAAAGCGAGACAGGGCTGCCATCCTACCTGTTAGCTGTTGAACCTCCTTCACCGTAGCTGGGCTCCTCATCGCCAGGATGGCGGCACACTTATCAGGGTTGGCCTCTATGCCTCTTTTAGTCAGGAGGAAACCCAAAAACTTTCCAGCCTCCACGCCGAAAATGCATTTCTCTGGATTAAGCTTTAATCTGAACTTGGCGATCGTTGTGAACAATTCTTCCAAGTCTGCAACGTGCTTGCTCTTTTCCGGCGAGGTCACGACCATGTCATCGACGTACGCTTGCACGTTCCTTCCTAGCATCGGTGCAAGTACCTTGTAGCAGTAGCACGATCTCTCCGTCATGAAGGTTGTCTTCTCTTCATCCATGGGATGCATCTTAATCTGGTTATACCCCAAGAAGGCATCCAGGAAGCTCAACAGCTTACACCCTGCAGCACTATCCACCAGGGCGTCTATGCTTGGTAAAGGATACGAGTCCTTTGGGCAAGCCTTGTTCAGGTCAGTGAAATCGACGCACATGCGCCATTTCCCGTTACTCTTCTTCACCAGCACGACATTTGCCAGCCATTCAGGGTACTGAACTTGCCTGATGTGGCCTGCGGCGAGGAGTTTCTGTGTTTCATCCCTGATCGCCTGCCTCCTTTCTTCGTTGAACTTTCTTCTTCTTTGTCGCACTGGTCTTACCAAGTTGTCCATCGCCAGATGATGGCACAAAAAGTTGGGATCGATCCCAGGCATGTCCGAAGCGGACCATGCAAACGCGTCCAGATGCCGCTCAATCACCTTGGCGATCTGGTCCTGGAGCTCAACCTCCAGGGATCTTCCCAGCTTGAAGATCTTTCCCCCGATTTCTCTCTCGAGCCACTGCTCGACGGGTTTTGGTCTGGTTTCCCTGGCGATCACCGCCCTGGCGATTCCCAGTTCTCTCGCTTCCTCCGGGCGATTCCTTGCCTCTTCCTCCTCCAGACCCGCGTTCCCCTCCCTCAGCTCAGCGTCCACCATCTCCAGGTCCCTTCCGGCGATCTCTTCTGTTACCGTCGATCTGGGTTTCACACCTGGAGGCGGGGTGGTTGTTACGTAACTCACCGATCTCTTGTTTTTCAGGCTATTCTCATAGCACTTCTTTGCTTCCTTCTGATCAGATTTGATGGTGATGACCACCCCCTCCATGGACGGCAACTTCACTTTCATGTGCCAGGTCGACGGTATGGCACCTATCCTGTTGAGCTTGGGTCTTCCCAACAGGATGTTGTACGCTGAAGGAGCGTTTACAACCAGATACTTGATTTTTTCCGTTCTTGAACCCGCCACGTCTGTAAACGTTGTCCTTAACTCTATGTACCCCCTGACCTCCACTTGGTCACCAGCGAACCCATACAAACACCCTCCATAGGGCCTCAGCTGGTCAAGGGGCAGCTCCAACTGCGTGAAAGTCGGCCAGAACATCACATCTGCCGAGCTTCCTTGGTCCACCAGCACCCTGTGGACCTTTCTTCCTGCTGTTATCAACGAAATTACTATGGGATCGTTGTCATGAGGCACAACATCCCGGAGATCTTGCTTGGTGAATGTAATATCCACTTCTAGCGAGTGGTCTTCAAACATATCCACCGTCATCACAGACCTTGTGTACTTCTTCCTCTGTGATGCGGTGCATCCACCGCCTGAGAAACCCCCTGCGATGGTGTGGATTTCTCCGTGCGTGGGCATCTCGTGCTGCTGAGCTTCAGCACCTGCTGGTTGGGAGCTCGTCGCGCCCCCCGTCCTTCTGTCCAGCAAATAATCATTTAGGAACCCGCTCTTTACCAGATCGTCGAGCTGGTATCCTAATGCTAAACATGAGTCCACTGTATGGCCAAAGCCTTGGTGAAACTCACACCAGGCGTCTGGCTTTGGTCCCAGCACCTTGTCGCCCACCTTTTCTGGCGCCTTCAACCTAGCGGATATGTTGGGAATGGCGATCAGATCCGCCAATCCCATGACAAACTTGTGCTTAGGCGGGCGATTGTATTCCCGGCGTGCTGCTGCAACCATTTTCGGCGTTTTTTCACGTTCGTTCGAAGTTTTGATCGGTAGTTTGACGTTCTTCACCGTTCGTTTGAGCTTTGTTCGATGGATCGAGGTTTTTCACCGCTTGCTGGAGTTTTGTTTGGTAAATTGAAGTTCTCCCCCGTTCGTATGAGTTCTTGTTCAGAGAGTTTAAGTTTTTCGCCGTTAGCGCGAGTTTCAATCGGTAAATCAAAGACTTTATCGTTCGTTCGTGTTTCTGACCGGTGAATCGGGAATTTTGGTGGAGAAGCAGTAGGTTCGTGCTGAGATTGCGAGTTTCTGTGAAGGTTTTGCATCCGAATCGATAGGAGTGCTGTTGTGGTTACGTTCTTTGGAGTTCTTTGGAGTTTGAGAGGTTTTGGCCGATTGATTGCTGGACCGATCGTTTCGCTGGGAAGGTTTTGTTCGCTGAGGCTTGATCTGTTGATTTTTCATGAGAAAGATGAGAAGCACACATTCAAGTCCCGTTGTGCCAGCTGCTGTAGAAGGCGCCATGACCATGGCGCAGATGATGGAGATCATGCGTGCGTTGCAGGCAAATGTGGAAGCATCGCGCGTAGAGCAGGCGAAGATGCACGAAGACCTGGTCGCCTCTCAGGCCAGGAATGAGGAGCTCAGCAAGGTCATGGAGGAATTGCGTCAAGCTCTTCAGGAGTAGAGAGGACGCACAGTTGTTGAAGAAGTTGCGCCGTCATCGCCACCGCGCGTTTTCCCAATGCCGTTCGCTCAGGCGATCACGGACACGCCGATCCCTACGAGCATAGTACCTGTGAAAGCCTCTTTCACCGGCGTGGAGGATCCTGAAGCGCATCTCACTACGTTCCACACGCAGATGATGTTGTCAGGAGGCTCAGATGCTGTATATTGCAAGATGTTTGTGAGCACGCTCCAGGGAACAGCGCTGGAATGGTTTGTTAGCCTGCCTACGGGTCACATAACCAATTTCCAGCAGTTTTCGAAGCTTTTCGTCGACCAGTACATTGTGAACAAGGCGCCACCTAGGGTGTCTTATGATTTGTTCGACGTAAGGCAGTACCAGGGAGAGTCCCTCAGGGACTATTTGAATCGCTTTGGAGCACAGATGGTCCACTCGCCTGCTAAAGACGAGGAAATGTTGGTATACGCCTTCAAAAAGGGCGTGCTGCCGGGACCTTTCTGTGAGGCGCTGATTAGGGCCCACCCCGCCACGTTTGCCGAGGTTAGGCGACTTGCGGTGTCCCACATCGCCGACGAGAGTCCCTCAGGGACTATTTGAATCGCTTTGGAGCACAGATGGTCCGCTCGCCTGCTAAAGACGAGGAAATGTTGGTATACGCCTTCAAAAAGGGCGTGCTGTCGGGACCTTTCTGTGAGGCGCTGATTAGGGCCCACCCCGCCACGTTTGCCGAGGTTAGGCGACTTGCGGTGTCCCACATCGCCGACGAGAGTGAGGTCGCCGAGAAGAGAGGGAGCGTGGCCCCTGCTAGGCCACGAGCCCAGACTAGAATCCAGCCGCAGAGGGTGCTGGAGACGATGGCGGCCAAGAAGGATCAGAGGACCCGCCATCCTTATGATCCAAAGAAAAACAAGGGAAGGGGCCCAGGGCGCCCCAATGAGTTCAATCGCCTAACAAAGTACAAGTTTGTCATGGGGTTGGCGGATCTGATCGCCATTCCCAACATAGCAGCCAGGCTTAAAGCGCCTGAGAAAGTTGGCGACAAGGTGTTAGGACCAAAGCCAAACGCCTGGTGCGAGTTCCACTAGAGTTTTGGTCACACCCTTGACTCGTGTTTGGCCTTGGGTTACCAGCTCGACGACCTGGTTAAGAGCGGTTTCTTGAATGATTATCTGTTGGACAAGAGGACGGGGGGTGCGTCGAGCTCTCAGCCGGTGAGCGGTGAAGGCCAGCAGCATAAGGTGCCAACCCATGGCGAGATCCACACCATCGTTGGAGGTTTCTCGGGTGGTGGATGCACTGCATCACAGAGGAAGAAATATGCAAGGTCTGTGATGACGTTGTTCGAGGATCACTCGCCAGATATGGACATTATGTTCACAAAGGAGGATCTTAAGGACGTTGTGCCTCACGACAACGAACCCATAGTTATCTCGCTCGTCACGGCGGGAAGGAAAGTCCACCGGGTACTGGTGGACCAAGGAAGCTCGGCAGATGTAATGTTCTGGCCGACTTTCACGCAGTTGCAACTACCCCTTGACCAGCTAAGGCCCTATGGAGGATGCTTATATGGGTTCGCTGGCGACCAGGTGGAGGTCAGGGGGTACATCGAGTTGAGAACTACATTCACAAACGAGGCGGCCTCGAGGACGGAAAAAATAAAGTACCTCGTCGTAAATGCCCCCTCAGCATATAACATTCTGTTGGGGAGACCAACCCTCAACAGAATAGGAGTTGTGCCCTCAACCAGGCACATGAAGGTTAAGTTGCCATCAATGGAGGGGGTGGTGATCACCATCAGATCTGACCAGAAGGAGGCGAAGAAGTGCTATGAAAATAGCCTCAAGAATAAAAGGTCAGTGAGTTACATCACCACGACGCCGCCTCCCGGTATGGAGCCCAGGCCGACGGAGGGGCGAGTGGTTGCTTCAGCGATGGAGGTGACCGCCGACGGTGATGTCATCATGGTGGACACTAAAGCAAGGGGAGAGAACCCCGATCGGGAAGAAGAAGCGAGGGAGTCGGGAATCGCCAGGGCGGTGATCGCCAGGGAAACCAGGCCCAAACCCGTCGAGGAGTGGCTCGAGAGGGAGATCGGGGGCAAGGTCTTCAAGTTGGGAAGATCTTTGGAAGGTGAGCTCCAAGACCAGATCGCTAAGGTGATAGAACGGCATCTGGATGCTTTTGCATGGTCTGCCTCAGACATGCCGGGGATCGATCCCGATTTCTTGTGTCACCATTTGGCAATGGACACACAGGTCAGACCGATACGGCAGAGAAGAAGGAAGTTTCACGAGGAGAGGAGACAGGCGATTAGGGATGAAACACAGAAGCTCCTCGCCGCAGGCCATATCAGGGAGGTCCAGTACCCTGAGTGGTTAGCTAATGTCGTACTGGTGAAGAAGAGCAACGGGAAGTGGCGCATGTGCGTCGACTTCACAGACTTAAACAAGGCTTGTCCAAAGGATTCATACCCTTTGCCAAGCATAGATGCCCTGGTCGACAGTGCAGCAGGGTGCAAGTTGCTGAGTTTTCTGGACGCCTTCTCGGGGTACAACCAGATAAAGATGCATCCCATGGATGAAGAGAAGACCGCCTTCATGACGGAGAGATCGTGCTACTGCTACAAGGTGATGCCCTTTGGGCTGAAGAACGTGGGGGCCACGTACCAAAGGCTGATGGATAAGGTGCTTGCACCGATGCTGGGGAGGAATGTGCAAGCGTACGTAGATGATATGGTCGTGACCTTGTTAGAAAAAAGCAAGCACATCTCAGATCTGGAGGAGTTGTTTACCACGATTGCCAAGTTCAGATTAAAGCTAAACCCCGAGAAGTGCATTTTTGTCGTGGAGGCGGGGAAATTCTTAGGTTTCCTCTTAACTGAAAGGGGAATAGAGGCAAATCCTGATAAGTGTGCTGCCATCTTGGCGATGAGGAGCCCGGCTACCGTGAAGGAGGTGTAGCAGCTTACAGGTCGGATGGCCGCCCTGTCTCGTTTCGTATCAGCTAGTGGAGAGAAGGGCCATCCGTATTTCCAATGCTTGAGGCGAAACAACAAGTTTGTCTGGTCGAAGGAGTGCGAAGAAGCTTTCGTGAAGCTTAAAGAGTACCTGGCGAGCCCGCCGGTTTTGGGCAAACCCTTAGTAGGAACCCCTCTCAGGTTGTATTTTGCTGTGACTGAGAGGGCGGTGAGTGCGGTGCTCGCCCAAGATCTAGACCAAGCTCAGAAGCCTATTTATTTCGTCAGCAAGGTGTTGCAAGGCCCAGAAGTAAGGTATCAGGCCTTGGAGAAAGCTGCGCTGGCTGTAGTATTTTCGGCGAGGAGGTTACGCTACTATTTCCACAATTTTACAGTGCTGGTGATGACCGACCTGCCCATCCAGAAAGTCTTGAAGAAGCCTGATGTGGCTGGGAGAATGGTGAAGTGGGCAGTAGAGCTGTCGGAGTTCGACATCAAATATGAGCCCCGAGAACCGATCAAGGGGCAGATTTTCGCTGATTTCGTGGTCGAGCTCTCGTCGGAAGCAGCACGAGTTGAGGGGTACGATTTTCGTTGGGTGCTTTCGGTGGATGGATCATCTAACCAGCAGGGTAGCGGTGCTGGAGTCATTCTAGAAGGGCCCAATGGCGTGCTGATAGAACAATCCCTGAGATTTGCTTTCAAAGCCAGCAACAATCAAGCAGAGTATGAGGCGCTGATCGCCGGAATCTTGTTGGCTAAGGAGATGGGGGCTAGGGTGTTGATGGCCAAGAGTGACTCATTGTTAGTCACGGGACAAGTAACAGGCGAGTTCCAGGCCAAGGATCCACAAATGGCGGCTTACTTGGAGTATTTGCAAGAGTTGAAGGGCTCCTTTGCCTCGTTCGAAGTGGTGCATGTGCCCAGAGAGCAAAATGCCCGACCAAACTTGCTAGCCAAGCTTGCCAGTTCGGGCAAGGGGAGTAGGCAGAGGACAGTTATCCAGGAAACTCTGAAGACACCTAGAGCGTTTGTGGCAGACCACCTGGTTCTTCAGATAAGCAAGTCGACGGAGAAAGCAGCGAGGAGTCACAGGTCCTTGACCCAGGAGACCTTGAGATCGCCGAGAATAAGAGCGTGTCGATGGGAGAGGGTGAACATGACGCAGGTCTGCGCTACGCATGAGCTAGACACATGGATAATGCAATACCAGCGCTGCCTGGCAGATGGCCTTCTCCCGCTGGATCCGACGGAGGCTAGGAAGATAAAGAAGAACTACAGCAAGTTCACCATGATCGATGGCGAGCTGTACAGGTTTGGGTTTACACACCCACTCTTAGAATGTTCGCACGGAGAAAAATGCACTAGAATTATGGCCGAGCTCCATGAAGGTATACGTGGGAGTCACGTCGGGGGACGAGCTCTGGCTGCAAGAGCTCTCCGTGCAGGTTATTACTGGCCAACGATGAGGGAGGACTGCAAGAAGTATGCACAGTGTTGCAAGCAATGTCAACAGCACGCCGATTGGCACAAGGCACCTCTAGAAGAGTTGAAGTCAATTTACAGCCCTTGGCCGTTTCACACTTGGGGAATTGACATTCTGGGACCTTTCCCATTGGCGGTCAGGCAGATGAAGTACTTGGTGGTGGCGATTGAATACTTCATCAAGTGGATCGAAGCGGAACCAGTAGCCCAGATCACCGCACACAAGATCGAGAGCTTTGTATGGAAGAACATCGTGTGCCGGTTTGGTGTGCCTAAGCGCCTCGTGTCAGACAATGGGACCCAGTTTGCAAGTCACCTACTGAAGAAGCTGTGCGAAGAGGTGGGAATACAGCAGGTGTTTGCATTCGTCGAGCACCCACAAACAAATGGCCAAGTAGAGTCTGCCAATCGGGTGTTGCTGAGAGGTTTGAAGAGAAGGCTAGAGAAAACTAAGGGATCGTGGGCTGAAGAGGTACCCCGCATAGTTTGGGCGTACCATACCACCGAGCAGTCAGGAACCCACGAGACCCCGTTTAGCTTGGTCTATGGATGTGATGCAATGATTCCAGTTGAAATCCAGGAGAGCTTGCCGAGATTCCAGAACTTTGTGGCGGAAGACTCGAACGAAGAAAGAAGGTTGAATCTGGATCTACTGGATGAGGTCAGGGAGGAGGCAAGGGTAAAGGCCGAAGCAGTGAAAAAGAGGGTTGAGCGAAGGTATAACTCGAAGGTGATGCCAAGGCAGTTTAGAGAGGGCGACCTGGTGATGAGGAAGGCCCATCAGTACGAGATGGAGAATAAGTTATCGCCTAAGTGGACAGAACCGTTCAGAATAACCGAGGTGCTCGGGAACGGCGCCTACCGCTTACAGACGTTAGAAGGAGGGGCGATTCCTCGCACCTGGAACGCCACACACCTCAAGTTATATTACAATTAAAGTTTTGTAAGTAAAAACGAACATGAAGAGATTTACAAGCTTTCTGTTAAAACAGTTTTGAAGGGGGCACTCTTTTTTCCCTAAGGAGGGTTTTTAATGAGGCCACCCAATAAAGAAGAGTTTCCAAGCTTAAGTTTCTGAGTTTGCATGCCTTTTATGTTGAAAGTTTTTAGAATCGAAAAAAGACCTTATCACTCGTGCGTGATTTAAGGCAAGTTCAAAGTTATATCGCATGCTCTCAGTTAAAAGTTTTAAAGTCCCCATCAATTTTCGGCGATTGGCGGCATTAGTTAAAAGTTTTAAAGTCCCCATCGCTTTTCGGCGATTGGCGGCACCAGGTAAAAGTTTTAAAATCCCCATCGTTTTTCGGCGATCGGCGGCAGTAGTTAAAGTTTTAAAGTCCTCATCGCTTTTCAGCGATCGCAGGCACCAGAAAGAGTAAAAGACCTCCTCGCCCTCGAGCGAGTGCAGGCGAGAAATAGTAAAAGACCTCCTCGCCCTCGAGCGAGTGTAGGCGAGAAAGAGTGAAAGACCTCCTCGCCCATGAGCGAGCGAAGGCGAGAAAGAGAAAAAGTCCTCAGTGCACCCAGGGGGGAGGAGATGTACGCCATGGGCAAGTAGAGGCACCAGAGAAAGTCCTCCTCGACTTTGAGCGAGTGCAGGCAAGAGAAAGTCCTCCTCGACTTTGAGCGAGTGCAGGCAAGAAAAAGTCCTCATCGACTTTGAGCGAGTGCAGGCAAGAAAAAGTCCTCCTCGCCTTTGAGCGATTGCAGGCGAGAATAGAAGAAGCCCTCCTCGCCTTTGAGCGAGTGCAGGCGAGAACAGATTGAAAGACCTCTCTGCACCAGCAGATAGAGGCAAGATTAAAAGTCCTCAGTGCATCCAGGGGGGAGGAGATGTACACCCTGGGCAAGGTGAGGCACCAGAAAAAGTCCTTCTCACCTCAGAGTGAGTTCAGGAAAGATGAGCTGAAAAGTTAGGGGTTTAGGGGTGTTCGTGACCTTAAACGGTGGGGAGGGAAGGAAAACGCCTTTCCCCCTCTAAGTGAAACATCAATATTGACCCAGTAAGACCAGACCATTGTTCTGAAACTCAGGGAGGTAGAGAAGGATCAGAAAGGCGCCTCTACCCCCAGATGAGGGAACAATGGTCAAGTTATTAAGGTAAGAAAGGTCACATCGCCAGAACCCTACGGCGATCAGAAGAATTCCAGGCGATGACAGGAGTAAAGGCTAACCTTGCCGGGCAGATCAGGTAAACTGTATTGTGATACTAGTTTAAGTTAAAACCTGCTGCCTAGTAAGTAGCTTATGTTGAGGTTTATTGCCTTAAGTTTGCAAGTTATATTAAATGTCATCGTTTGAGAGTTAATAGTTGCTCAAGTTTTACTTTGAGTTAACAGTTTGATAAATTGTTATAAGATTAACAGTTTGTTCAAGTTCAAAGCAGTAAGTGAACGGTTAAGCCCGAGGAATCGCTGAGTTAATTTGTTTATGCAAGTTTCACCGGTTATATTGATTAACCACACAGCGAGTAAGAAGTATTCAAAGAGAAGTATCAGAAAACAACTTTTCAGCATTAAAAGTTATACAAGAGTGGCTATGCAAGTTTGAACACGAATGTGATCAAGTACATAAGCAGAGGAATTACATATAAAGTTTTTACAAGGAAAAAGGTGATGGAAGAATCTTCAGAAGGAACAATCTTCCCATCCACCACCTCGTTGCAGATCGATACCATGGAGAGGTCGAGCTCGGGGTATTGGCATGCGACTTGCTCCAGAGCGGCGTCAAAGCCGGCGGTGAGGACTTGGGCAGTGCTTTGCTCGAGCTCTTGTGCTTGTTTCTTCAGCTCTTCAGTTTCCTCGCGAGCTCGAGCAAGGTCTTCAGCAACCTTTTTTCCTTCGTCCCGAGCCTGGGCCAGCTCTGCAGCGATCTTCGTGGCCTCCGCTCGAGCTTTGGCGAGCTCAGCAATGGTGTCGTCCCTCTTCTTTTCGACCTTCCCAAGGAGAACCTCCCGATCTACTGACCTTTTTTCAAGGTTTTCCACCTTGGTCGCATCTGCTTTCATTGCAGCCTCCAAGTTGGCCACCTTGAGCCTGTAAGGGACCAGTTTGCTCTCCAACTCGATCTTCTCTTGAGCTTGGAGGTGCAGTTTTTGGCGCAGATCGGAGGCCTCCTTGTGTGTGCCCCTTAGCTCAGCGTCCATGGCGTTCTCCAGCCTTGAATTGTCGATCTCCGCCATCATCAGGTTGCAATAAAGCTTTTCCGCCTCAATCCTTATCAGGCGGTTCGACTCCATCAGCGCGAAATTCTCATCTTGGAGCTTCTTGTTGGAGTCCTTCACGGCCTTCGATACAATCAGGGGGAGATCCTCCGCCATCATCTTCAGTTTAGCGGGGAAGGCCCCCAGGATCTCTTCGATGGAGGGTGGGAGGCTTGAAGTTGTTGCTAGTGGAGGTGCTGGAGGAGCTTGGTGCTGACTTTCACCACCATCCTCTTGGGTTTGAAGGGCAAGGGGGGCTTCTTGGCGTGGTGGTGAGGTCGGAGATTCTGTTATAAGTATTGGCGAGTTGTGAGCACCCTCATCTCCTCCTGGTGCGGCCCCAGCAATAGAGGTGGTTGAAGGAAGACCCTCTCCAGTAGATACGAATGGCGTGGAGGCGCTTGGAGGGTTCTCTATGAAGTTGGGGTCGCTGTTTTCAACCACGGGGGGTGCGGCGGCTAAGGGCATCGCTTGGACTAGTGGTTGTAGAGCTGGAGGTGAGGGCGATGTTGGTGTTTGGATTGCAGGTGGTGAAGAGGGGGCCACCCTTGTTCTCTTTGTAACAAGGCCATCCTCGGTGGTTTCTTCATCCTCCTCTTCTTCTTGTACCACTTGAGGGGTTTTCCTTTTTGGTTTCCTCAAGATCAGCTTTTTCCGTTGAGGGGCGGGTAGTGCCCCCGAAAGAGTTGGACCTTGAGGAGGAGTCTTGCCTTGAGCAACGTCGATCTCCACCACCGAGTTGGGCACGGTTTGGGAGCCCGCCGCCAGCTTGTGAGATCGGGCGATCGCCCTCAGTTCAGCCAGTTTACCTTTTCCCAACATGAAGTCTGCACAGGGTAGAAAATAGATGAGTAGGCCCCAAAGCAGAAGCAGGATATACAAGTATATGCACGTAGAAATAACGCAAGCAAGTAGCACATGGATTAAAAATCAAGACCAATACAGAACAAGCAGAACGCCAAAGGATGGAATGGTAGAAACGCTAAGTTAGTTCCAACACAAAATGAAAGTCTTGGCGTTGAGGTAAGGGCTAACCTATGTGAGCTTCAAGTTGGCCCTCGGAGAACTCGAAGGAGATGATTGAGGCGGTGGGAAAGGTGACGTTGGTAGTAGCCACACTCTTCCAGAAGAGGCAAAGATCTTTATCGAGCTTGCCCATGTTGTCGAGACTTCGTGGCCTCCTGAAGCTTTCCTTAGAATCTTTGTTCCCCTTGTTTACCCAATACAAGGGGAAGTCGTCGAGCAGTGAGGGGTCTTGCTCGTTTGGGCGCACCTTGACGAACTTTCCTTTCCAGTCTTTGTAAGATTGTTGGAAGATCGAGAGGATTGACCTCCCAGCAATCCCGTTTAAGCTAACCCAGAGGCGATCTCTGGGATTCTTAACCTCGAACAGAAATAGGAAGACGTCGACTGAAGCCAGCAGCCCCAAGTGGGCACACATGATTTGAAACGCCCTCATGAACGCCCAGTTGTTGGGATGAAGTTGGGCAGGGGCGACGTTGAGCTCTGTTAGTAGCTCTCTCTCGAAGCGGGTAAAAGGAAGCCTGAGCTTCACTTTCTTGAAGAAGGTGGCGTAGATAAAGCAGAACAACTCGTCGTTGTTCCCCTTATCATCCGCGCAAATCGGTTCACCCGGGAAGCAGGGCAGCACAGCCATTTTGTTGTTGTGCTCCTTGTGGAATGAGAGGTCGGCTTGGTCCCCTTTCCGCAGTCGGTGCACGCCCAACTCGGTGTTTATTGAGGAAGTCTCTTTTAGCAAGGTTGGGGTGGCCCAAGGGTAGAGTTCCTTGTAGTCTTGTGGAGGTAGGGAGCCTCCTCCGGCGACTGGTGGAGTTGCCTGAGTGGGATTGGCATGAGAAGAAGTAGGCCTCTCAGCCTGACTAGAAGGAGCACCAGAGGCTCGTGGTGGATTGTGCGCTGGTGGAGGATTTGCCCCAGGAGCAACCCTACGCGCTTGGGGTGGAGGGTTTCGCGATGAAGGAGGAGGGTTCGCGGTGGACTTCGTGTGAGACATCGCAGGAACTGCAAAGGAAAGAGAAAGGGATGAAATGAGGACAACAGAGAACGACTCGATTGAGGACGAAGAAGACAGGACGAGCGAAAAAGGGTTCACTGGGATAAACGTTACGAAGAACGAAGCCTTAGGTTACGAGGAATGGAGAAAAGGAAAAAACAGCCCACAACGTATGCTTCAGACAGATAATGGATGATGCAAACCGATTAAAATGCAACAAATACCAGTAGGAGGAGTAAAAGGGTTACCTTTTTTTGATCGGATGAACGTTGAAGAAAGTTGGAGATTGAGAGAGACGAGAAGCTTTGTGGTTCGCAGAGAAAATACTTAGAACGTTTGAGAGTGCAGAAAGATGATGGAACAATGGAAGCGCAAAGGGTTTAAGGGTTTTTCGAACGTTTTCGGAAGCGCAAATGACAGTTGAAGACGACCGTTGATGAAGCCACGTGTCGCGCGTTTAAAAAAGGGATTTTGGTGGAGCGCCAGAAAGGCAGAGGGTACAGACGTACGGAAATCCGTACCAGCGCCACGTAGATCAACGATGACGTGACCTCTTAGTCTTTTCGCTGGACAAGTCTCAACTTAAGACTGAGGGGCTTATGTACCGACCAGGTAGTCGGGAGTGATGACGTGGCAGCAAGCGATAATATGGGCGTGTTGAGCAGAACACTTGGCTGACGGAAGGGAAGCACATCGGGAAGTTTGTGTAGTCGCCAATTGTTAGCTTGGCGTTCTCCGATATCTAGTATGTGTAACCGGCGGTCACAAGGCTTACGTCATAGTCGCCGTATGTGAGTTATGGGAGATCAGGTGGTTAGAGATTGCCGAATGGGGGACATCGCCGAAGGATCAGGGAGGCTTGTTTAGGGCCTTCAAGGGGTACGAGTACAAAGGACGAAGTTATCAGATGATCATTCCCTAGCCAGAGGTCGAGGCAAGGGAACAGTTTACTAGATAATGCACGATGTGCAAGTAAAGCAGATCGTGATAGCAGCAGGCGAGACCACAAAGAAGGTATACGTGGTGACACCCCGTACTCGTCGCTTAAGGGGTCGCGCTCCAAGAAAGCTGTAGTTACTCCTCGCATGGGTAACTTAGTCGAATAGCTTGAAGAGTAGAGGTGACGCTCAAGTAGAAGGTGGCTCCAGATGGTGACACGTGTACAGCTGGATGTGAGCCACGTATCCAGAGGTGTAACCGTTAGGAGAGAGAAAGTGCTCAGGTATATAAGGAACTCTAACGAACTTCTGAGGTACGCGCGTTTAGAACACTTCTTTACGCTTTGAGAACACTTGAGTACGCTGAGAGAGCATTTGCACGGTTCCTTGAGTTTTAGCTTTTCTCTCTTAGTATTGGGTGATTCCGTCAATGACTTGAGCGTCGGAGCGCGATCGGCCGCAGCGGCGCCACTCTGTCTTTTTCAGGTTCTTGCTGAGAATCGAGGTGTGAAGGACGGAAGCTAACGTGGTGCGAAGCTGATCGAGAGAAGATACCTTTGACGTGGCAAGACTCTTGCACTCGAGTCAACCGGCAGGATCAAAAGCGTATAAAAATATTCCTTGGAACGTTCGAATCTTAATTGAATTAACGCGTACCTTAGCGAACTTTTAGGAAAGCCTTGATGTTTTCAGTGCTTATTGCCACGTGTTCTTCTGACTTGAAGTGCTTATTGCCACGTGTTCTTCTGACTTGATCGCGACTCTGCCCCCCAGGGGTCTCCCAGCGGTGGTCGTGGGTACTTCACAAGTCAGGTTACCCCTTACTAGTACTAGAATTATGGCCTTGAAGCCACCTTTCCCTCCTCTTCATTACTGTTCTGAGGTACTGAGGCCTCTCACGGTGTCGCCCCCTCCACGGTCTTTCCTACCCATGGGTATCGAGGGGTGACACCGTCGATGTCTCATCCTGGCGATGCTTTATCCTGGCGACGCCTCAACCTGGCGACGCCTATACCTGGCGACGCCTCACCTTAGCGACGCCTCACCTTGGCGACGCCTACCCCTGGCGACGCCTACGCCTGGCGACGCCTACGCCTGGCGACACCTTATGCAGTCAACCTGTTTACTTCCTTCCCTTGGGCCCTCCTTGAGGGGTCCCACCATGCGTTGACTTTGACTTTGGTCAACGCCCGGGGACGGGACGGTACATTATTTGAAGAAGGCGATTGGGTTTGGCTTCACTTGAGGAAGGATCGTTTTCCTACTCAAAGGAAATCCAGACTAATGCCTCGTGGTGATGGACCTTTCCAAGTCCTAAAGAGGATTAATGACAATGCTTATGAGTTAGATATGCCTGATACATACCTTGGTAGTCATACATTTAATATCAGTGATCTAACTCATTTTTCTGTAGGTCTCCAGAATTCGTGATTGAATTCTCTCCAAGTCGTGGAGTATGATGGAGATCTAGATCAAGAAGATATAGAGGCCAAAGATCAAGGACAATAGGAGGTAGAGGCCAAAGTTGAAGAAGCTCAAGAAGTCATTAACCTACCTTAAAGGCTTATAAGAAGCAAGTTTAAGGAATTAGGAAGTAGTGGTAGATTGTTTTCTCTTTTTATAGTGTCTTTTGTATAAAAAGTAGAATGTTTTAATACATAGCATTTAGGAAGGTGCTTATGGGGAAACATTAGATACCTCTTTTGTAAAGCATCTTTAGGCTTTAGTTTAGAATTTTCTAGAAGGTGACTCTTCATGAGTCACTATAGGCGTTAGCTTAGGAGACTTTTGGGTAGCTTGTGGTACAAGCTTTGTAGCATCATGATCGGCCCTTGCTCCTATAAAAGGAGGGCTTGGGTCCTTCAAATAATAGAATTGATAATTGAAGTAACAAAACTCTCCCAAATTGGTGATTGAGTGTAGTGAGAACTTGCCTTCTCCTCTTCCTAGTCTCATCTTGAGAGCCTTGGTTCCCTCAAGTGGCGGCAATTCATACTTATCTTGGAGCATTCATAGTTCAAGTGGCGTGTTCATCAACCATGTTCTTCAACCACATAAGTCTTCTCTTTTTTCCATCTATTCCTTTGATCTCCATGTCCATACGAATTCCTAAACATGTCTTAGGTTCTTTCTATTCGGTATTTTAGCTTAGTTACATGTTTTAATCGGTTCATCTTCCTTCTTCTTGCTTTTGTTTGGTGCATTTCATTTGTGAAGCATTTTAATCGGTTCATTTGCATTCTTGCACCTTTTAATCAGTTCAATTGACAAGAAATGGAACTTCCATTTGAGTTTTAGTGTTTGGCGCAAGTTTTGGTGAGTTCTTGAAACATAGAACATTGATCCATTTTTATAAAAGTGCCTCTTCAATCTCCAACTCAAGTTGATTCCATAAAATGTCAAAGAATCATCTATATCTTGCTATTGGAATCATATCAACGTGGCTACGATAGGGAGGAAGAACCAAGACAGGAAGCGCCCATACGAGGCGAGAAGGCCTCAGGCAAGGGGGGTAGGAGAGGGGGACAGGCAGATGAGGAAAGGAAATAGGTCGTTAAGGCACAATTTCGTGATGGAGCTTAAGGATCTTATTGTTGTGCCATACATAGCTAACAGGTTGAGGCCACCAGTGAAGTCTGACAAGGTGCTGGGACCTCGTAAAGACTCGTGGTGTGAGTTCCACGAGGCGTTCGGGCACCATATCAACAACTGCTTGGCACTGGGCCATCAGTTGGATGAGCTCGTAAAGAATGGTTTCCTGAAGGAATATCTTCCTGGGCCTGCTATGACCACAGCCCTAGCGGTGCCAGAGGAGGATCAAGCGCATGAAATGCCAATCCATGGAGAAGTGCACACCATCTCTGGTGGCATTTCAGGAGGAGGACCCACTGCCTCTCAGCGCAAGAGGTATATGAAGGCAGTGAACTCAGTTGCTGAGGAGGGATCGGACAATCAGTGGGAGTCAGACCTTGTGTTCACGAGGTCTGACCTACGGGATGTTGTGCCACATGACAATGACCCCGTGGTCATTTCGATTGTCACAGCGGGGAGAAAGGTGCATAGGGTTCTCGTCGACCAGGGCAGTTCTGCAGACGTCATGTTTTGGTCGACGTTCAATAAGTTGTAGTTGTCCCCTGACTTGCTGAGGCCCTACACTGGATGCTTGTATGGGTTCATAGGGGACCGACCAAGTTGAGATGCGTGGCTACCTGGAGCTGAGGACGACGTTTACTGATGGAACGGCGTCGCGTACCGAGAGCATCCGGTATCTAGTCGTGAATGCTAATTTAGCCTACAACATCTTCTTGGGAAGACCAGCGCTGAATAGGCTAAGAGTAGTGGCCTCCACGTGCCACATGAAGATGAAGCTGCCAGATCTTAGTGGTAAGGTAATTGTGATCAAATCTGATCAAGAGGAGGCTTGGAAATGCTATGAAAATAGCTTGAAGACAAAGAGAGGCGTGTTCATGGTACTTGAACGATCGCCCGTTTCGGATAGGCCAATGGAGTTAGATCCCTTGAAAGAGGCGACGCCCGCGGAGTCGCGCCTGTTAAGGCCTCACACGCGGAGGCGACGCCCAAGGAAGATGTGCCCTTAGAAGAAGCACACGGGGAGGCCTCGCCCATGGAAGAAGCGTCAGAGGAGGCGACGCCTGAAGCACCCGATAGGGCGACGCCTATAGGAAAAGATCACAGAAGCAAGTCTCGTGCAGACAGCGTACAAGATAGACAACCCCAACCAGTGGACAACGTGGTAGAGAGGCAGATTGGTGGCAGGATATTCAAGATGGGGCGCTTGTTAAGCGAGGAAGAACAAGACGAAGTGGCAGCGGTGATCTCGCGCCATTTAGATGCATTTGCATGGGCCGCCTCAGACATGCCAGGCATCGACCCATATTTTTTGTGCCACCACCTCACCATGGACGCCAAGGTTCGCCCTGTACGACAGAGAAGGAGGAAGTTCAACGAAGAGAGGTGCCTCGTCGTGAAGGAAGAAACGCAGAAATTGCTAAGCGTTGGACACATCAGGGAGATACAATACCTTGAGTGGCTGGCCAACGTCGTCTTGGTGAAAAAGGCGAATGGAAAATGGAGAATGTGCGTCGACTTCACGGACTTAAACAAGGCATGTCCTAAAGATTCGTACCCTTTACCTAGCATCGACGCATTGGTGGATAGCGCCTCAGGGTGCAAGATGCTGAGCTTCTTAGACGCGTTCTCGGGGTACAATCAGATAAAAATGCATCCAAGAGATGAGAGCAAAACGGTGTTCATGACGGAGACGTGCAGTTACTGCTACAAGGTGATGCCGTTTGGGCTGAAGAACGCAGGTGCCACCTACCAGAGACTAATGGACAAGGTCCTTGCACCCAGGATGGAACGTGCACGCCTATGTTGATGACATGGTGGTGACCTCTCAGGAAAGAGGGCGACACCCCCATGACCTGGAGGAGCTGTTCGCCACCATAGCCAAGTACCGCGTCAAGTTAAACCCGGAGAAATGCGTTTTTGGCGTCGAGGCGGGAAAGATTTTAGGATTTATGCTCACTGAGAGGGGAATAGAGGGGAACCCTGATAAGTGCGCAGCCATCATTGCCATGAGGAGCCCAACCTCAGTGAAAGAAGTGCAGCAACTTACTGGGCGGATGGCAGCTTTGTCACAGTTCGTATCTGCTGGAGGTGAGAAGGGCCACCCCTACTTTCAGTGCCTCAACAGGAATAGTCATTTTGCGTGGACAGACGAGTGCGAAGCAACATTCCTCAAGCTAAAAGAGTACTTGGCGCCGCCACCAGTGCTTTGCAAGCCACGGGCAGGCGTCCCCCTTCGTTTGTACTTCGCTGTGACTGAGTGGGCTATCAGTTCTGTACTGGTCCAGGAGCAGGATCAAGTGCAGAGGCCCATCTACTTTGTAAGCAAGGCTTTACAAGGCCCAGAGTTGAGGTACCAGTCGTTGGAGAAGGCGGCGTTGGCAGTAGTGTTCTAGGCCAGGAGGCTCCGCCACTATTTTCATAGTTGCACAGTGGTGGTGATGACGAACCTCCCCATTCAGAAAGTGCTTTAGAAGCCAGATGTAGCTGGAAGGATGGTTCGCTGGGCGGTGGAGCTGTCAGAGTTTGATATCCAGTACGAACCCAGGGGGTCCATCAAAGGACAAGTCTACACGAATTTCGTCGCAGAGCTCTCACCAGGAGGAGGCCCTCAAGAGGGGGAGTTAGGATCACAATGGATGCTCTCGGTAGATGGGTCCTCCAACCAACAGGGAAGTGGTGCTGGAATAGTCTTGGAGGGGCCTAATGGGGTGTTGATCGAGTAGGCCTTACGTTTCGCCTTCAAGGCAAGCAATAACCAAGCTGAGTACGAGGCGCTGATTGTTGGAATGCTCTTGGCCAAGGAAATGGGCGCTCAAAGTCTCTTGGCGAAGCGTGATTCCCAGTTGGTCGCAGGGCAAGTAACAGAGGAGTACCAAGCAAAGGATCTGCAGATGGCAGCATATCTGAAGTATGTCCAAGTATTGAAGGGAGCTTTCACTACGTTTGAGCTGATGCATGTCCCTAGAGAGCAAAATGCCAGAGCTGACCTGCTCGCCAAGCTGGCCATCTCAGGCAAGGGGGGAAGGCAAAGGACAGTCATCCAAGAGACGCTCAAAATGCCGCGAAAGTTTGTGGCAGACAACAGGGTGGACGTTCTTCACATTAGTGCAGCAAGAGGAAAGCCAAGGAGCCATCGCTCTTTGATTCAAGATACGGCGAGGACACCCCGCATCAGCACCTATGCGGCCTCGTCCGAAGGAGAGAAGTGTGCGCAAGTATGTGCCTTGGAGGAAGGCGACACGTGGATGACGCCTTATAGGCGATACATCGCAGATGGGATTCTCCCAGCAGAGCCTGGAGAAGGAAAGAGGATAAAGAGGAACTTTGCAAGGTACACTCTCATTGATGGAGTGCTATTTAGGCATGGGTTCACGCATCCAATTCTGACATGTGTGAGTGGCGACGAGTGTACGAGGATCATGTCGGAGCTTCACGAGGGGATTTGCGGAAGCCACGTGGGGGGAAGATCATTAGCTTCCAGGGTGATTCGCGCAGGGTTTTATTGGCCTTCGGTGAGAGAGGATTGTGTAAGATACGCCTAGTGATGCAAGCAGTGTCAGATGCATGCTGACTGGCACAGGGCGCCCCCAGAAGAGCTGAGGTCGATTTATAGCCCGTGGCCTTTCCACACATGGGGGATCGACATTCTGGGGCCTTTCCCTCTGGCGATAAGGCAGATGAAGTATTTGATAGTCGCCATCGAGTACTTCACGAAGTGGATAAAGGCAGAACCAGTGGCACAAATCATTGTGCACAAAGTACAACACTTTGTTTGGAAGAACATTGTGTGCCATTTCGGGGTGCCAAGGCGTCTCATCTCAGATAATGGCACTCAGTTTGCGAGCCAACAGTTGGGGAAGTTTTGTGCAGAGGTAGGAATCAAGCAAGTGTTTGCATCAGTCGAGCACCCCCAAACGAATGGGCAGGTAGAATCAACAAATAGAGTTTTGCTGAGGGGATTGAAGCGAAGGATTGAGAAAGCTAAAGGGGCGTGGGCAGAAGAAGTACCAAGGATCGTGTGGGCTTACCACACCACGCCTCAATCTTCCACTATGGAGACGTCGTTCAGCAAGGTATATGGGTCAGACGCCATGATCCCGGTGGAGATTCACGAGAGCTCACCCCGCTTCCTGAGCTTTGTGACAGAGGAGTCCAATGAGGAAAGAAGGGTGAATCTAGACCTATTGGACGAGGCCAGAGAAAAGGCGAGGATAAAGGCTGAAGCCGTGAAGAGAAGAGTGGAGCATCAGTACAACTCTAAGGTGAAGCCAAGGCAATTCCAAGTTGGTGACCTGGTCATGAGGAAGGCTCATCCTTACGAATTGGAGAACAATTTGTCTCCCAAGTGGACCGGACCTTTCAGAATAACCAAAGCCAAGGAAAATGGTTCGTACATGTTAGAGACTCTAGAAGGGGGGCCCATCCCACGCAGCTGGAATGCGGCCAATTTAAAATTTTATTTCAGTTGAAGAATTATGAAGTACACAATTCTAAAGGAATGAGGTCACTCAAGTAAAAAAGAAGTTTGTACCGTCCCGTACCCGGGCGTTGACTAAATCAAGGTCAAAGTCAACATCAGGGGTCAAAGTCAACGCAAGGCGTTGCCTAGGTGAAGAGACGCTAAGTGCCAGCATCGTCAACCAGGGCGTTGCCAAGACAAGGCATCGCCCAGGGGAAGGCATCGCCAGAGGAAGGCGTCGCCCAACCAGGGCGTCGCCAGATCAAACAGTGCTAAAGCAAGGCAATCACAGTGTGGTTCCCCGATACCCTTGGGTAGGAAAGACCATGGAGGGAGCGACGCCGTGGGAAGGCCTCAGGTCCCGATAGCCCGGGGCAGCGATAAAGAGAAGGAAAAGGTGGCTTCAAGGCCATAGTGATAACACCAGTGTAGGGCAGCCTGACTCGTGAAGTACCCCTGCCGCCCCAGAGACGCCTTTGGGACAGATACGACTCAAGAGGAAGGTCACGCCCAGGGTAGCCGGGTGCAAGGTACGAGAGGAAGGAAGATACGCTCTCAAAGTAAGTGACTAGATGATTGGGGGCATGAGTTGGCACCCAAAAAGTCAGCCCTAGCGCAGTGGCACTCCCAAGCAGGAGGACTCACACGTAGAAACGTCCCCAGATGGGCAGAAACGCCCTCAGATGGGGTCACGGCGTCGTGAGGCCCTCCACGTGTACGACAGCCATGTCAGAATAGAAACACCCTTTAGTCAAGTGCCAGGTAATTAAAGTCATTCAATACAGTTTCCGTTTCGAGCGTTCAGGTACTATAATGGCTCCCAAGCGTTTCAACGTCTTAAATGTGCTACGTTTTCTAATTAGATACGCTGATTGAGTGCGTTACCTTTGTAATTAAAGGCGCTTTAAATGCTTGGGTAGTTTAAATAGCGCTGAGAATGTTGGAAACAGGGTTGGAACTTTTGGCAAATTTACCAGAACTCTCTAGTTGCTTGCTCGTGGTTTGAGGTTACGAACAAGGGACTGGGAAAAGATCTTTGCCTGAGGGAGAAAAAGACACACACAATACACAGTTCTTTTTACCACCTTCAGAGTGCCATACGCGGTGCTCAGAGACGGAGGTGAACAGTTTTGGTGTTTCTTGCTGGCTGACTTGAGCGTCGGAGTGCAAACGGCCGCTAGGGCGCCCCTTTGTCCTCTTTTTTGCAGGAATCCACAGGTAACCCGTGGGAAGGAGTCCTTAGCTGACGGTTGAGGTCGCGCACGAAGACGTCCCAGTCAACCGGACGGAACAAAGTTCAAGAAAAATTTGTCTCAGCTTTTCCCTCTCACACAATGTAAGAGCAAAGATTAAGAAACAAAAAACAAAGGATCAAGGCGTCGCCAGGCGTGGGCGTCGCCAGGTGTGGGCGTCGCCAGGCGTAGGCACCGCCAGGTGAAGGCATCACCAGATGAGGGAGTGGGCGTGAAAATTAAAGCAAGTAGCGGGAGCACATGCTCGTGCGCAAGTGTCAAGTCAAAAGGTACGCTCAGTATAAGTTAAAATTCGGGCGTCTAGTCCCTGAGTAGGGGTTAAGGGATTCCTTCGGGACCCCCCCTCCTCAGGTAGGAATAGCTAGCCCCAGCATCTGATGTTTAGACACCACGCAAGGAAGTGGCGGGGGGCGTTTCCTTCGAGTGTGGGCATCAGACAGTAAGAAGTTGCGGAGCAGTGGAGAACCAGGTCACTTGGTGCAGATACACGCACTTGAGGAGAAACGTCATCCTTTGGGAAACCTTCTCCTTAGGCGTAATCACCAAAATCCCTGGTCATTTTGGGGTTAGACACACTAGGGACAATACGACGATGTTTCGCACACGCCTCTCCCTGGGCGTGGGCACCAAGAACACTGATCGCCTTGGTGTTTTCAGACACCTTGGGGACGAAACGGCACTACCCTCGGGTGGGCCTCTCCTCAGGCGTTTAGACACCCCGTGGACGATACGGCGCTGCTGTAATAGGCCTCTCCATGGGCGTGGGCACCAAAAGCGTGACTTTGTCCCAAGTGTTTAGACACGCTGAGGACGATACGACCTAGCGTCTAGCAGGTCTCTCCTCGAGCGTGGACACCCAGTACAGATAAGATAAGCCCTCCTCGCCTTCGAGCGATGTCGAGGCCATAGAGGAAGAGATAAAGCCCTACCTCGCCCTTGGGCGATGTCGAGGCCATAGAAGAGACGAGACCCTTTCTCATCCTAAGTGATGACAAAGCTAGCAATACCCTTGCAGTAAGCGCCTTGGGATCCAAGAAAGCGAAGAGCAAGTCGAAATTTTTGCAAGTTGTAGAGGCAAAAGAAGATCGAAGAGTAATAAGAAGAAAAGTGAAAAGCACAAGTTGTCAAAAGCTGTAAAGACAAGAGAAGTCCTCCTTCACCTTTGAGTGATGATGGGGCACGGAGAGAGAGCCTCCTTCACTTTTAAGTGATAATGAGACACGAAGTGAAATCCTCCTATGTCTTTGGGCGATGACGAAGCAGGCGATACCTTCTTGAGGTAGATTCCTCACAGATACGAAGGTCAAGTGAAGCTTGAAGCGAAAAGATCAAGAGAAGGGTACGCATCGCGACTTAGAAAGGAAGAGTAAAAGAGAAAGTCACGTGCTACCTAAAGAGCTAAAGGCAAAGCGACGAAGAGATACATCGGAGGTGAACACCAGTTACGCCTTTGATATAGTAAAGAAAGCATAAGCAGATAAAGGGGCAAGAAAAGTTAAAGGCGAACAAGAAAGTAAGGATAAGGGTTGAATGACATTTAAACAAATAAAGTTAGATGTCTGAATCACAGATAAGTTCAAATATTGTACATACAAATTTACAAGAAAGATGGAAATCTATTAAGTACTGTTCATTCCCCAAGGTCGAGGGGCACCACCTTCCCATCGACGATCTGGTTGCGGGGGTCACAATTGGAGGTGTCAATCCCTGGGTTTTCGCACGTGGCTTGGGCCAAAGCCTCTTTAAACCCCTCCTCAAATGTGTCCGCCATGTCATCAATGAGTTCCTGGTTGGACTTCTCCAGTTCCTCGATCTTGGAGTTCTAGGAGGCCAGCTGCTTGTCCAGGAATTCTTTCTCCACTTGAAGCTTGTTCACTTCAGCTTGAAGCTTGCCATTTTCAGCTTGGAGAAGGTCGAGAGCTTCGATCTTCGCAGCTAGCTTCTCCTCAGTTTCACTCAGCTTTGCTCCCAGGACCTTGGAGTTTTCAGCAGCCACCCTCTGCTTAGCAACCTCCTCCTGCAGAGGGACCATGGAACCCAGAAGGTCGGCATATTTCTGACCAGCCTTGTGCAACCTCAAGTTGGCCGCTTCCTCCGCTTTCCGGGTCTCCACCAGAGAGGTCTTGTAAGCTCCTTCCTTTTGCTCCCAAAGTTGTGCGAGTTTCAGCTTCTCCTCCTTCAGTGTGGCCACTTCTCGCTTGAGAGCCTGAAGGGCTTGCATCTCGATGGACTTGGTTTTTGCTTGTGCGCGCCAATCGAGAGCAATGGCAAGGAAGGCCCCCATGTAGTAGGGCATGCCTTCCTTCTTGGCCTCGCCGAAAGAGCTTCTCGACGACCTCTCATTGAAACCCCTGATTAGTTGCATGATTGCAGGGGGGATTTCTAAGGTCATTGGGGCAGTTGCTTGAGCGGCGGGTGTTTGTGTCGATGGCGACGCAGATTTTGCCCCCTCCTCTTGGCCCAGTTGTTGTGTGGGAGATGTGGCGCTAGGAGGGTTGTCCCTTAGAGACCCTCCACGTTGGGGGGATGCAGATCGTGAGGAGATGACCCTATTGGTCCTCCTTCTCTTGAAAACCTGCCCCTTGCTTGAGCCTTCGTCATCGGAGGGGACGACAAGAACGCCCTTGCCCTTGTCAAGGGGGGCTGGGGAAGCCAGTGGGACTGCCGCGATTGGAGGGGTGAGTTAGGTGTTTGGAGGGTGTGGGGTGAGTTGGTTGTTTGGGCGGTAGGTGGAGAAGTTGGACTTTGTGGAGGTTCTGAAGGGGTTTATTCAGTCATAGGGGTATCATAAACCCCAGCTTTCGCGGCAATCGCCTTGGTGCGAACTTTCAAAGCCTTGGCCAGAGCAAGACGCCTTGACGAGTCCATCACTGAGGCTGCACCGAGACAAGCAAAAGAACAAAGGGTTAGAGTCAATACCAGTTAAGCATGAGCGTCAGATACACATAGTTACACATAGAAGTTTGGAACAGATAAGCAGCACATACAGCAATGAGAGAAAGCACATTAAGGGGGCAAAGATAAAAAAGACAAGCATGGGCGTAGATTCTCCTACCAAAGTACTGAGACAGGTGTCCATATCAAACTCACGAGTTATGAGCTCCGCGGTGTTGAAGACGACTCCCATGCCAGTTAGAGCCACACATACCTCTCTATCAGTAGAGGGTAGTTCGTCTAGGGACTTGGGCTTAATCAGCCTTGGCTCTTTCACCCAGTACAAGGGCCAGGGCTGTGGGGTCGCGTTTTGTGCAACACACCCTGAAGAACTTACCCTTCCACCCTGTGTAGGAGTTATGGAAGAGGGTGAGGATTATCCTTCTGGAGACCCCAGAGAAGCTCACCCAGAGGCTCTTCCCTTGCTTCTTCACTTCAAAAAAGTGTAGGAAGATGTCCACTGAGGGTAGCAGGCCCAAGTACCCGTTCAAGATTTCAAACGCCATGATGAATGCCCAGCTGTTGGGGTGTAGCTGGGCAGGGGCGACGTTGATTTCAGTAAGTAGTTCCCTCTCGAAGCCTGAGAAGGGAAGGCGTAGACTGGTTCGTTTGAACACCGTCTGGTAGAGGAAGAAAAAGGGCTTCCCGTCGTTGGGCCTATCATCCACGCAGATCGACTCCCCAGGGGTGGCGTGACGAACGGAGATGTGGGTGTCATGTCTGGTGGAGAAGGCATTGTAGTTGTATAAACGTGGGTCACCTAGATGGTTCTCCACGTCTTCAACGGTGGTTAGAGTCGAACATTCGGCTAAGAGTTCATCGGAGGCCCAGGGGTAGTGAGCCCTATAGTTGATCCCTGGGGGTGGTGGATTGGCGGTCGTTTTTGTGCGCGCCATGGATTGATGAAAAAGCTGAAGAAGGAAGAAAAGAAAAAGGTTTAACAAATGGGGTTAAGGCAGAAAGGGGAAGAGAAACCCTAGAAAACCCTACCCACGCGAGAAGAGAAGAACAGGGGAAACGACGAAGCAAGTAAAACACAGAAATGTAGAAAATATAAACAGTCCCAGGCAGTTATAAGAGCAATACAGTAAAGGGAAAGAGTTATCGAAGAGGAAAAACCATACCTTTTGATTATCGGGGTGGTTGAAGATTGAGAGTGCGAAGGAGAGAATGAAGGTTGCAGAGAGAGTTTGAGAAGATGAACAGTGGAGGGAATGCGAAAGAGTGAATGAAACAGTGGTTTGGAGCGCGCGTTTTCGAAAGATATAACGTTAACTTGAGGAGCGCGAGAGGCGCTAAGTGATGGCCGTGCGGTTGAGCCACGTGTCAAAAGATTAACGAGCAACTTAAAGCGTCACATCTTCAGCACAGAGAATGTCACGTCAGCTGCTCAGAGTATGTCACGTCAACTGCTCAAGGGAATGTCACGTCAGCAGGAATGCCATGTGGATGATAGGGCGAGGCCTTAGTCTTTTTGCTGAAACAAGTTTCAACTCAAGACTGGGGGGCTTGTGTACTGTCCCGTTCCCGGGCTTGACCAAAGTCAAAGTCAAAGTCAAATGTGTGGTGGGACCCATCCAGGGAGCCCAGGGAGGAAAGTCAACAGGTTGACCGCTTAAGGCATCGCCAGGTGTAGGCATCGCCAGGTTAAGGCGCGCCAGGTTAAGGCATCGACGGTGTCACCCCGATACCCACGGGTAGGAAAGACTGTGGAAGGGGCGACACCACGAGGGGCCTCAGTACCTCAGAACAGTAATAAAAAGAAGAGAAAGGTGGCTTCAAGGCCATAGTTCTAGTACCAGTAGGGGGTAACCTGACTCGTGAAGTACCCACGCCACAACTGGTAGACCCCTGGGACAGATACGACCCATGAGAGGGCCACGCCCAGGGGCGAACCATGTGCGTGGTACGAGGGGAAGGTAGATAGACTCCCAGGGCGAGTGACTAGAGGCTGGGGGGCATGAGTTGGCACCCAGAAAGTCACCCCTTGCGCCAGGTGCACTTGAAGGAAGGAGGACTTACACGATGGAATATCCTTAGGTTGGGTTACGGCGCTGTAAGGCCCTCTACGTAGAATAGCGATCAAGTCAGAAGAACACATGACAGTAAGCATTGAAACATCAAGGTATATAAGTTTCCCTGAAAGTTTGCTAAGGTACGTTTTTATTCACTTTACATTTCAAACGCTTTAAAGCACTTTAAACGCTTTAAATGCTTTGAACGTTTTAAACGCGTTGAACTTTTTAAACGCCTTAAATGCGCTTTAAGACGCTTTGAATGCTTTAGACGTTTGAGACAGGGATCGAGACTCAGTCTTACACACACTCTAGTTGCTTGCAAGCGAACCCACTGTACGCACAGGCAATTAGGGAGAAATCAGTTGCTCAGTTATTCAACCACCTTCAGAGCATCCATTCACGGTGCTCCAATACGGAGGTGTGTTCTTTGTTGTTTCTCACTAGCTGACTTGATCGTCGGAGTGCAAACGGTCGCGAGGGCGCCCCTTTGTTCTCTCTGTTTCAGGTACTCACGGTGGCACAGGGAGGAGATTTGGAACAAAGACGAAGGAGTCCTTGATACGCGGGTCTTAGCTACGCACGAAGCACAATCTGGTCAACCAGCGGGAACAAATAAGCTTGTTAAGATTTGATAACAAACAATATCTTTGAATATATTCAGAAAAACAGATTTGAGTAAATAGATTTTAACACAAGTTTTTGAGTTTTTCAATGAGTTGAGATTGCTTAGAGATTGAGATTGATCAAAGTGTGTGAGATAGGATTTCTGCTTGTATTGATTTCAGATTTGTTTCTGTAACAAGTGTAATCCTTGTATCTGTTAAACAAGAATCTTTGTGTGTTTTGCTTTGATGTGTTGTGTGTTCTTAAGGGGATCAAGATCAGCATTCTTAGTGTTGGTGTGTTGGCCAAGAGAAGTGTGTGTCTTGAGGGGATCAAGGTCACTTTCTTGGTTGTGTTGTAAGTGATTTAGGTTTGATTGCTTAGTGGAATTCCTCAGTGGTTTCTGAGAAGATTGGATGTAGCTCTGGGTTTAGAGTGAACCAGTATAAACATATGGGTGCATTCTCTCTATCCTTAACTCTTTAAATTCAGTTTTGATTTTGTAAACTGGTATAAACAACCGATTGTTTCTGCGAAACAACCAATTGTTTTTCTGGTGCTGTTGTTTTTGTTTATTGTTTTGGCAAACTAGATTCCTTATCAATTGTTTCTTGAGATAATTTCATTCTTGACTTAAAAGTTTTTGAAATCCCTCTTTAAACCATTCACCCCCCCTCTAGTTTAAAGCCATCCATTCTTACAAGAAATTAAATACTTATCCACCGAGTCGTTCGGTCAGTACTTTGTTATTCATACTACTTGTTCGGTAAGATATAAGCGAAGCAAACATGATTTATCAAAAACAAGCATATATATACATAAATACAAAAATAATAAAAGTACTCGTGCAGTGTAGTTGAAGATAAACGTAAAGCACAAAATAAATTGTTCAAAGCTCACAACCCGGGTCCAGATAAATTTTCAATTACAATATCTCAATGGTCTCGTCCGATTGAGCGGTTTCTGCTACTGGGTTTTCCATAACTTGATCAGCATCATCGGCTTCATCACCCCCAAGCGACACCAGTTGGCCATTCACCACATCTTTACCCAAGTCATATCGCAAGTTGTCGCCCGACACGCCATGGAAAAATGCCACCCGACGAACGCCTTGATTGAAGCTTTCTGCATTAATGTGCAGCATATACCCTTGGTACTTCTCAATTTCAGCATTGAGGGAATCTTTCTCGGCCGTCATGTCAGTTTTTTTCCTTTAAAAGATTGTCTCGTTCGGCCATCACCTTAGCAAGGGTGACCTTGAGAGCTTCCCGTTCTTCTTGGGCAAGCTGGTTTTCCTTCCGCCTCTCCTCTCGACAGACATCGACAGCTTCTAGAGCATTCTTCAAAGAGACGACCGAGTCCTTAAGCTTGGCCTTCAATTTGGGGATCATGACCGACTCAGCCCTCTTTAATTCATCACCGATAGCTCTGCTTACCACCGTCGCCCGACATTGGAGTTCCACCATCTCTTCTATCAGATCCAAAGTGGGGACGACCGCCAATATACCTTCATCCTCCGAACGAAGGTCAAACTGCATGGTGGGGTCGACTCTTAGCGATAAGCCCAACATACTGATCGCTCTACCGAACGATGCTCCCACCTCTAGATGTTGTGTCTTTGGTGGACGCCCCCTCTTCTTGCTCATAACCGGAGCGAAGATGGCAGCCTCGGGCGGCACCAATTCTACAGCAGTCGTTGGAGGCGCAATCCCAGCGATGATGGAGATCTTGTGTCCGTCTGCCTGCTTTTTCAAGCTCTTCATAAACTTGCTTAGGTCTGGGTCCATCTTCAGAATAATTCCTGCAAGATGCATGTAAAATTAAACTACATTAACTTAACAGAAGAATGATCGAAAGCGCGTAAACTCACATACCATTTAAGTTTGCCACTTCTTATATGACCTATACAGGGCTATCAGTTCTCAGGTGGGCAGCCTACAGGGCAACTGGTTAGCAACTAGTATAATCTCCTTGTCGAAGGGTGATAACGACTTCCACAACCAACTACCGAGTTGGTTGGGTTTCTCCATCCAGTGGAAGGAAAACTTAGTTGTCCCATCTGCATTGTAGAAGAGGTCTCGGCTGTCAGGTTCCACAAAAATATTAAAGTAATTTTCTTTGAAATTATTATATGAGGTTGTATAAGCAGCGAAGCGAACATTCCTCGGCTGGCTAGACAACGACAACCAACTAACAGGAGTGCTGGGGTGCATATTGTAATAGTACAGGAATGACCCTAGGGTAGGTTTAAGCGAAAAAATTTGGCATAGAATTCGGAAGACTTGAAGAATCGCCCATGAGTTGGGATGCAACTGTGTAGGCGCGACATTGAGAATCCGAAGGACTCCCATGGTAAAATCATCAAATGGAAAAGTTATGTGCAAATTGGAAAAGAATTTATTATATACGAAAAAGAAGTTGTTCCGTCTGGTTGACCGGGACGTCTTCATGCGCGACCTCAACCGTCAGCTAGGGACTCCTTCCCACTGGTTACCTGCGGATTCCTGCAAAAAAGAGGACAGAGAGGCGCCCTAGCGGCCGTTTGCACTCCGACGCTCAAGTTAGCCAGCAAGAAACACCAAAACTGTGCACCTCCGTCTCTGAGCACCGCGTATGGCACTCTGAAGGTGGTAAAACGAACTGTGTATATGTGTGTGTGTGTTTCTCCTCCTAGCAAAAATCTTTCCCTAGTCCCTTGTGCGTAACCTCAAGGCTCGAGCAAGCAACTAGAGAGTTTCTGGGAAATTTGCCAAAAGTCCCAACCCCGTTTCCAACATTCTCCGCGCTATTTAAACTACCCAAGCATTAAAGAGCCTTAAAGCGCCTTTAGTTACGAATGTAACGCACTCAATCAGCGTATCTAATTAGAAAACGTAGCGCATTTAAGACGTTGAAACGCTTGGGAGCCATTATAGTACTTGAACGCTCGAAACGGAAACTGTATTGAATGACTTTAATTACCTGACCCCTGACTAAAGGGTGTTTCTATTCTGACATGGGTGTCGTACACGTGGAGGGCCTCACAACGCCGTGACCCCATCTGGGGGCGTTTCTGCCCATCTGGGGACGTTTCTACGTGTGAGTCCTCCTGCTTGGGAGTGCTATTGCGCTACGGGTGACTTTTTGGGTGCCAACTCATGCCCCCAATCATCTAGTCACTTACTTTGAGAGCGTATCTGCCTTCCCCTTGTACCCTGCGCCCGGCTGCCCTGGGCGTGACCTTCTTCTTGAGTCGTATCTGTCCCAAAGGCGTCTCTGGGGCGGCAGGGGTACTTCACGAGTCAGGCTGCCCTACACTGGTACTATCACTATGGCCTTGAAGCCACCTTTTTCTTCTCTTTATCGCTGCCCCGGGCTATCGGGACCTGAGGCCTTCCCACGGCGTCGCTCCCTCCAAGGTCTTTCCTACCCATGGGTATCGGGGAACCACACTGTGATTGCCTTGCTTTAGCACTGTTTGATCTGGCGATGCCCTGGTTGGGCGACGCCTTTCCCTAGGCGACGCCTCGTCTTGGCGACGCCCTGGTTGATGACGCTGGCGCTTAGCGTCTCTTCACCTAGGCAACGCCTTGCGTTGACTTTGACCCCTGATGTTGACTTTGACCTTGATTTAGTCAACGCCCGGGTACGGGACGGTACAGAAGTCATACGGCACATTTTCCCGACCGTGACACACACGGTCGGTTACACTGCAAACGTCTCAGTCGGACAATCAAGCGCTAAGAAATTCTCGTTTGTAGAGATAAACTTATCTAAGTCCTCAGAGGTCCTAATTCTAGTTGGGATTTTAAGAACAGCCGGGTCAACGCAATTGTAGGATGGGTCGTCCGACGATTGACTCGCACTACCAGTTGCAGTACGAGTCAAGGACGAATCTACGCTATGGGAGGACGCTACAAAGGATGGCATTACTAACCTTAACAACAAATGGAATAGGGAAATGACAATCGCAATCGCTCGGCACTCGGAGCAAGCAGTGTGATCCTAGCAAGAAAAGAGAAAGTGTAAACCCTCAAATCTAAAGGCAAAGCTCTATTTATAGGCAACAAGGTGAGAGAAATATTTATCCAGCATTCGTCCAACACCGTCAGATCTATCGTGATTCAATGGTCAATACGACTCGGCATTCGAAACGACACGAAATCCCCACCGTTGAAGCCATCGGATGAAACAATAGACCCCAAAATGGCGGCTCTGCCAAACGTCACATCTCTGTCATGCATTCAATGATGCCAGATATCATGCATTGTCTTGGAATTCTCAGCCATCTTATACGACTCTTCGGCCATTCATACCCTCTAGCCTGGGAGGCAAGTGTACCGGTCGGACCCAGGACGGCCGAAGGTATGAATAAATAATATGAAATAATAAATACGTGGCAAAGGCAGTTACTACTCAACATTGAATAGGTCAAAGGCACGTCGAAACACGTTCTCGTAACATCAGGAAACCACTACACACGACCTTAAGACCACTACACGAGCAACCGGTTATCTGGCCCACCCGAATGTGAAGGCACAAGTCAACCTATAAAAGGAACTTCTGAAAGGGGGAAAGGAATGTTTTAATATGCTAAGAGAATAGACTAATCACGAGCATTGACTTTTGAGCGTCAGAGTGCAATCGCAGGTACCCCCGCCGACCGACAGAATGCATGCACGAAGGAGAAAGAAGTTTGAAGAACTAGAAGATTACCAGCACGACAACAAATTATGTATCAACGTGGATCAACATTACTCAGGCCCCAACATCCACACAGGTACAAATATATTTCCATTATTTTCCTGCTTATTTTAATTTTTATCTCACAAGCCAAGATATTATATTTGTCAAACATTTTCTCTTTGATTTCACCAAAGCCTTCACGTCCATTGGAAACTATTTCAGGGATCTTCAATTCGACATTGCTTCTTGCGAAGGATGGAAGGATTACAGAAATTAAAATCGGGTGACTAGACAATTTTTAGTTAGAAAACGATTATTTAGGGTTTAGACAAGGGTTGAATCTAATCTACGAGGGAAGTTATAAACGACGTCGTATATTCGTTTTCAGGGCGCGCTTATATTGTTCTTGATACGGAAGAAATGTATTTGGGCCTATTCGTTTTTATTTTGTTCTACCAGCTTCTTCACCCTAGCCCAATCATACTAGCAACAGCAAAAGACTAAAATATCCTCTCTTATTATACTATATTATCGTTGTAGTTGTTGTTGTACCGTCCCGTATCCGGGCGTTAACAAAGTCAAGGTCAAAGTCAACGTCGGGGTCAAAGCCAACATAAGGCGTCGCCTAGGTGAGGAGACGAGAGGAGGCGTCGCCGAGAGGAGGCGTCGCCGAGAGGAAGCGTCGCCGAGAGGAGGCGTCGCCAAGGTAAGGCGTCGCCTAGGTGTTGGCGTCGCCAAGCCAAGACGTCGCCCAGCTAGGGCGTTGCCAAGGCCAAGTGTCACAAAAGCAAGGCAATCACAGTGTCGCTCCCCGATACCCATGGGTAGGAAAGACCATGGAGGGAGCGACGCCGTGGGACGGCCTCAAATCCCGATAATCCGGGGAAGTAATAAAGAAAAGAGAAAGGTGGCTTCAAGGCCATAGTAATAGCGCCAGTGTAGAGCAACCTGACTCGTGAAGTGCCCCTGCCGCCCCAGAGACGCCCTTGGGATAGATACGACTCATGAGGAGGGTCACGCCCAGGGTAGCCAGGTGCGGGGTACGAGGGGAAGGTAGATACACTCTCGTAGTGAGTGACCAGATGTTTGGGGGCATGAGTTGACACCCAAAAAGTCACCCCTTGCGCAGATGCAGTCCCAGGTAGGAGGACTCACACGAGGAAATACCCCCAGATGGGGTCACGGTGCTGTGAGGCCCTCCACGTATACAGCAGCCAAGTCAGAATAGAAACGCCATTTTGTTAGGTACAAGGTAATTAAAGTTATTTAATACAGTTTCCGTTTCGAGCGTTTAAGGTACTATAAATGCTCCCAAGCGGTTTAAACGTCTTAAATGCGCTGAACGTTTTATAATTAAATGCGCTTTAAGGCGCTTTGAATGCGGGAGTAGCTTAAATAGCGCCTCGAATGTTGGAAACGGGGTTCGAACTTTTGGCAGACTTTCCCAGAGGACACTCTAGTTGCTTGCTCGAGTCTTGAGATTACGGACAAGGGACTAGAGAGAGAGAGGTTGTTTTCCAGAGGGAGAAAATAGACACTAGAGACAGTTTCTTTTGACCACCTTCAGAGTGCCATTCACGGTGCTCCGATACGGTGGTGCATAGTTTTGGTGTTTCTTGCTAGCTGACTTGAGCGTCGGAGTGCAAACGAGCGCTAGGGCGCCCTTTTGTCCTTCTTTGCAGGAATCCACAGGTAGCCAGTGGGAAGGAGTCCCTAGCTGACGAGTGAGGTTGCGCACAAAGACGTCCCAGGTCAACCGGCCGGAACATTTGGCACCCACCGTGGGGCCGATTTAAAACATCAGTCCCATCACAAGCAACGAAAACTTATCAAGCCACCACAACGTTGGAGGAAATTTGAGGAAACAGTGAAGAATAAGGGCTACCACTAGACAAGGTACCGCACGCGCTGCGAGTGAGGAAATGTCCATGAAGCAGGTCCTGGAGATAATGCGGGGGCTGCAGGATGATATGGCGGAGTCGAAGATGGAACAAGAACGCATGCAGGCGGATCTCGAAGCCTCGCATGTGAGGAACAAAGAGCTCCATCGTGTAAATGAGGAGTTACGCCGGGGTTTGAGGAACAACCAGGGGCAACGTGAACAAGATGAGATGGAGCACCTCACCCCGCCAAGGGAGTTTTCCACTCCCTTCTCGCAGGAGATTCTGGATGCGGCGATCCCCAACACGTTCTCAGGACCCAAGGCGATTTTCACTGGGATGGAGGATCCCGAGGCGCATCTCACTGCGTTCCACACGTAGATGGTGTTAGTAGGCGGCTCCGATGCCGCGAGGTGCAAGCTCTTTATGAGCACGCTGACAGGGATGGCAATGGACTGGTTCATCAGCCTTCCAAATGGCCATATCACCTCCTTTCGGCAGTTGTCGCAGCTGTTTAGGGAGCAATACTTGCAAACAAGGCCCCGCTGCCGGTTTGCTACGATCTGTTTGATGTGAAACAGTATCAAAGGGAGACCCTAAAGGAATACATCAACCGCTTCGGGGCCTAGGTGGTAAAAGTTGGCACGTCGGAGGAGCCTATGATTGTGTATGCCTTCAGGAAAGGCGTGTGTCCCGGCCCTTTTTGCGAATCTATTATTCGCAATCGCCCAAGGACTTTTGCTGAAATACGGCGTCGGGCAGTGGAACATATCGCCTCCGAAGGAGAGGTGTGCAAGAAGCGAACCAGCGTTGTGCCCTCCCGCCCGAGGGCGCAGACGCGGATTCAGCCCGTCAGGGTCAACGAGACTACGACGGGGAGGAAGAAGCCGGAGGGGAGACGCCCCTATGAGACCAGAAAAACCCAGCCCCGGGGTCCAGCAGGAGGCGATCGCCCCACCAGAGAGAGGGCAAGGCCGACGAGATACAACTTTGTGGTGGAGTTGAAGGACCTGATTGCCGTGCCTAACATAGCCGAGAGGTTGAGGCGACCGACGAAGACTGATAAGGTGTTAGGGCCTCGGAAAGACTCTTGGTGTGAGTTCCACGAGGCTTTTGGTCATCTCATCGACAACTGCCTGTCGTTGGGTTACCAGTTAGATGAGCTGGTGAGAAGCGGGTTTTTAAAGGATTACATCGCAGAACCCGCCACGACCGCCGCCCTGCCGGCGCCAACGGAAGAACAAGCGCACGAGATGCCTGTTCTCGGCGAGGTCCACACCATCGCTGAAGGTTTTTCCGGCGGACGACCCACCGCCTCCCAGCGAAAGAAATACGCGAGGGGGGTCCCCCACGTATCGTTCTTTGACTCAAGATACGGTGAAGACACCCCGCATTAGCACATACGCAGACACGCCCGAAGGAGGAAGGCACGCGCATATATGTGCTTTAGCCGTGGGAGACACCTGAATGACGCCATATAGGCGGTATCTGGCGAATGGGGCTCTCCCAGCGGATCCTGAAGAGGGTAAGAAGGTTAAGAGAAATGCCGCAAGATACACTCTGGTGGACGGAGTGTTGTTCAGACACGGGTTCACTCACCCTATCTTAATGTGCGTAAGTGGCGACGAGTGTACAAGAATAATGACGGAGCCCCACGAAGGCATTTGTGGGAGTCACGTAGGGGGAAGGTCCTTAGCCTCTAAGGTGGTACGCGCAGGTTTCTATTGGCCAACAGTAAAGGAAGATTGTGTGCGACACGCCCACCGTTGCAAGCAATGTCAAAAACACGCTGACTGGCACAAGGCGCCGCCAGAAGAGCTGCGATCCATATACAGCCCGTGGCCTTTCCATACGTGGGGGATTGACATCCTAGATCCATTCCCATTGGTGATAAGGCAGATGAAGTACTTGATCGTTGCCATTGAGTACTTCACCAAGTGGATAGAAGCGGAGCTTGTGGCCCAGATCACTGCGCACAAGGTGCAACACTTTGTTTGGAAGAACATTGTGTGCCGCTTTGGCGTACCTAGGCGGCTGGTATCCAACAACGGAACCCAGTTCGCCATCCAGCAGTAGAGAAACCTGTGTGCTGAGGTAGGCATGAAGCAAGTGTTCGCATCAGTCGAACACCCCCAGACTAACAGGCATGTAGAGTCAGCGAATAGAGTTCTGCTGAGGGGGCTAAAGAGAAGGCTAGAAAAGGCCAAAGGAGCGTGGGCGGAGGAAGTGCCAAGGATCGTATGGGCATGCCACACCACGCCCCAATCTTCCACCATGGAGACGCCTTTTAGCTTAGTGTATGGGTCGGATGCGATGATCCCGGTCGAGATACATGAAAGCTCGCCACGCTTCCAAAACTTCGTGGCTGAGGAATCCAACGAAGAAAGGCAGGTGAACCTGGACCTACTAGACGAAGCCAGAATAAAGGCCGAAGCAGTAAAGAGAAGAGTAGAGCGACAATATAGCTCTAAAGTGAAGCCACGGCAGTTTCAGATTGGCGACCTACTTATGAGGAAAGCTCACCCATACGAGCTGGAAAATAAGCTGTCTCCCAAGTGGACCAGACCCTTCAGAGTTACCGAGGCTAAGGGCAATGGCTCGTACAACCTAGAGACCTTGGAAGGGGGTCCCATTTCGCGCAGCTGGAATGCAGCCAACTTGAAGTTTTATTTTAGTTGACTTATGTAAGCAGCCATGTAACAGTCTTGTTGAAGGGGACACTCTTTTTCCCTTTCGGGGGTTTTTTAACGAGGTCACCCAAATAAAAAGAAAAAAGAAGTTCGAGAAAAACCTTGCCTTGGTTTTTAGTCTTTATCTTTTTCCCGTTCGAAGTGGCGACAGGCGTCGCCAAGAAGAAGGCGTCGCCAGGAAAGAAGGCGTCGCCAAGAAAGAAGGCGTCGCCAAGAGAGGGCGTCGCCAAGGTAGAAGGCGTCGCCCAAGCGTAGGCGTCGCCAAGAAACATAACGGAGAAAATACGCACAGTATATGACAAGCGTGTGCAAAAGTAAAACGGCGTTACAGAAACCAAGCATGGTACAGTGGAGTCAAATTTACAAGCAATGTTCAAGATAAATGGGAGTAAGGCGGATGGGGGAAACATTACATGCCCTGTGCTCATACAAAGAATACAAACGAACCAGTCTTCAGTGGCCTCCGGAGTCGGGATGGTAGGAAGACGAATCTCCGCTCTCAGCCCGCAGGGCCCAGGTAAGTTGTGACCTCCGCTGCTGGTTTATCTTCGAGCCTGCACCAAGGGAAATGAACATGTTAAAGACACCATGAGGCAAAACATGCAAAGATTTAGAAAGCATCAAAGGCGGAAGTTTCTAAGGCAGTCACTCATACATATATACTTTTCTAGGGTTCTAGCGTTGAACTCCAAACTGATCAAGGTGGCGGAGTCAAAACCCCCCGCCTCAGCTAGGATCCGGCAAACCACCTGGTCGTTCGGGGCTAGTTTTTTGAAGGGTTTGGACTTGAGGGCCCTCGTCTCCCTCACCCAATACAGTGGAAAACCATCTAGGGCGGAGGGCACGAGATCAGAGCAACAGACTTTGGAAAACTTACCCTTCCACCCAGTGAAGGAGTTTTGGAAGGGAGTCAGGAGAACCCTGCCGGGAACGTTACTGAAGGTCACCCAGAGGTTGTTCTTTTGCCTCTTCACCTCAAAGAAGTGAAGAAAGATATCAACCGAGGGTGCACTCCCAGAAAGCCGAAGAGTATGTCAAAGGCCTTGACGAAAGCCCAGCTATTAGGATACAGCTGGGCCGGAGTGGCATTAATCTCTGTCAGTAGTTCCCTCTCAAACCTGGAGAAGGGCAAGCGCACGCCGATGCTCTTGAATACCACCTGATAGAAATAAAAGAAGGGGACCCCGTCGTTAGCCCGTTCCTCCCCGCACACCGGCTCCCCCAGGGTGCAAGGGAGTACGGCAATGTCGTCGTCATGCCTCCTAGCGAAGGCACGGTGATCGTAGGAACACGAATCCCCTTTGTGTTCCCTTATGGCCCTGGTAGAAAGCAGGCATGAGCACTCGTCAAGAAGCTCGCTCGAGGCCCACGCATACAGGTCCTTGGGGTTAACCCTAGGGGGAGGAACGTGGGAAGACATGGAGCTACAAGAGGGGAACAAAGAGCAGGGAGTTCAAAGAAGAATGGCGCACTAGGAATACGGGAGGTAAAGCGCCAACCAAGAGGAATGCAGAAGGAACTCTCTGTGTAGCGAGGCAAGAAGAATGCGAAACGCGGGGTGATAGATGCAGGTCCAAGATTGTAAAGATCTAAATATTGCAGTTAGAGCGCCAAACGACGCGAATGGGAGCACCGTGCGATCGAGCCACGTGGCAGAGGATGGGAGGATGATCCTGGCACCACTGGTTAACATTCAGAAAACGTCGTGTCGACAGAATGCCCGAGGGTACGATGCGCCGTCGAGAATGGGTCAGAAGCTCAGAAAGGGTCAGGATCAAGTTAAGTGGGGGAACGTCCCATCAGCCATACAAGAAATGCCACGTGGATGGCACGGGCGAGACCTTGAGCTCTTCGCTACCCTCAGGCGTCGACCAGAGTCAAAGTCAAAGTCAATGCCAAAGTAAAGTCAACGGCTTAACCGCACCAGGCGTAGCCAGCATGAGACGCCGAAGGCGTCGCCATTAGCAGGCGCAGAAGGTGTCGCCAGCATGAGACGCCGAAGGCGTCGCCAGTAGAAGGCGCAGAAGGCGTCGCCAGCATGAGACGCCGAAGGCGTCGCCAGTAGAAGGCATAGAAGGCGTCGCCAGCATGAGACGTCGAGGACATCGCCATTGCAAGTTACTAGCGGCGTCGCCTCCCCGATACCCACAGGTAGAAAAGACTGTGGAGGGAGATGAAATCGAAGAAGTCAAAACTAGTCACCAGTGGCGTCGCCTCCCCGATACCCACAGGTAGGAAAGACTATGGAGGGAGACGAGATCGCCAAATGCTGAGTAGACCACTGCCGGGTCGTTCCCCGATACCCATGGGAAGGAAAGACCATGGAGGGAATGACCCCCTGGGGGGCTTCGAGCCTTCCCATTGCTTGGTGTTTCTAGACACCCTGAGGACGATACGGCGCCGCTGTAGCAGGCCTCTCCTTAGGCGTGGGCAGTTGAGGGCGGCGGTTTAGTCATCCAGCTCGAGGGGCACGACCTTTCCGTCGACGACATGATGGGTGGAATCGCAGTTAGAAACGTCGATCCCCGGATTCTCGCAGACGGCCTGGGCCAGAGCCTCTTTGAACCCCTCCTCGAAGGTACCCGCCATGTCGTCGATAAGGGTTTTCTTAGCCTTCTCCAACTCCTCGATGGTGGAGTCCCCGGAAGCCACCTGTTTCTCTAGAGCCTCCTTCTCCACACGGAGTCGGCTGACCTCGATCTGCAATTTGTCATGGTCAACCTGGAGAAGGCCCAATGTGTTGACCTGGGCAACCATCTCCCCCTCATCCGCTCCAGTTTTTCAGCCTGCCCACAGCATTGATCCTGCTGGTCCTTCTGAAGCTCGTCGGAGGCTTCGACCATGTCTTGGAGGCCTGTTACTTGAACTTGGAGAGTGACTTCCCGAGCGTAGAAGTCGGCCTGAAGCTCCATCGCCTCGCCCAGCTACTTTTCAGCCTTCTGCTTGGCCTCTTGCGCCAACTTCAGAGAGGCTTGGTAGGCCTCGTTTTGGCGTCCCAGAGCTTTCTTTTCCTCCTCCAGAGCAGCCACCCTTGCTTCCAGGGCCTGGAGGGCTTGTGTGTTTAAGTTTGCGTTTCTAGCTTGGGCGCGCCAGTCAAGGGCCATGGCCAAGAAGGCTCCCAAGTAGAAGGGCATTCCTTCTCTCCTGTCGGAACCTTCTGGTATTAACCCCCCATGAAAGCCTCTCATCAGGTGCATGATTGGAGGAGGAATAGCAATGATATCGGGAGCGGCAGAAACGGAGGCAGGATCGGCGGGAACCTCAGTTGGAGGGGGAGGCGGAGCAGACTCAGCCCCTTCACCTTTCTCTTCTTAGACTATACTAGGAGGGGGAGAGGTAGCACTAGGGGGGTTGTCCCTGAAGGAATCCCCTCCTTGAAGTGATGCTGCTGGAAGGGAGGGAACCCTCGCAGCCTTCCTCCTCTTGAAGGATACCGCGCCATCATAGTCCTCATCATCGGAGAGGATCTCCAAAACCCTTTTTCCTTTGTCAAAGGGGGTTGGAGCCGGTGATGAAGCCACAGCCAGTGGGACTGCGACGATGGGCGGAGGTGATCCAGGTGTTTGAAGTAGTTGGGGGCTATGTGGGGGTGGTGAAGATGAGCCTAGTGGGGCTTCGGTAGTGGTCGGTGTTGGTAAGGGCAAGGTTAATGAGAGGTTTGGATCAGCGGCAGGGGCGGAGGAGGCGCCAGCTTTAGTGGCACGAGCAGCCTTCAGTGCTTTCGCCAGGACCATCCTCTTGGAAGCATCCATCACCGATCCTACATTCAGACGAACCAAATAACAGAAGTTAAGGCTAATACAGTTATACAAATCCACAAAACGCGCAGATGAATGAGACATAAGGCACTTAGCACAGAGGAAAACAGGTGGAAGAGGCCAACAGAGCAAGCATGATGCAGTAAAATACAGATAACAAAAGGCAATAAGAGAGGAGCCTCCCTACCAAAGTAGGTGGACAGGGAATGGGCGTTGTACTCGCACGCGATGAGCTTCACCGTGTCGAAAACGATCCCCAGGCCAGCCAAGGCGTTGCACACCTCCCTATCAGCAGAGGACAGCTCGTCCAGGGCCTTGGCCTTGAGCAGTTTGGGATGCTCTGTCCAATATAGAGGGAAGCCGTCCAAGGCTGTGGGGTCATGCTTGGCGCAGCACACCCTGAAGAATTTTCCTTTCCAGCTTTTGTACGAGTTCTAGAAGAGGGAAAAAAGGATCCTGCCAGCGATCCTGGAAAAGCTTACCCAAAAGCTTTTCCCCTGCTTCTTCAGCTCGAAGAAGTGTAAAAAGACGTCCACAGAGGGGAGGACGCCTAGATACCCGCAAAGAATCTGAAAGGCCCGAACGAAGGCCCAGCTATTGGGATGTAACTGGGCAGGGGCGGTATTGATCTCCGAGAGGAGTTTCCTCTCGAAGGGTGTGAATAGAAGGCGTACCCCGATGCGTTTAAATACAATTTGGTACATGAAGAAGAAGGGGTTCCCTTTCCTGGGTCTGTCGTCCACACAAACAGGTTCCCCTGGCCTGCCGGGACGAACGGAAATGTGGGCATCATGGGTGCAGCAGAAGGCATTGAAATTGTACAAATGGGGATCACCGCGATGGTTCTCCAAGTCCTGAAAGGTCGTCAGAGTGGTGCACTCATTTAAAAGCTTGTCAGGGGCCCATGTATAGAGGGCCTTATAGTCGGTCTTGGGGGGAGAACCGGACCTTGGTTTCAGGAGCACCATGATGCGGATAAATAACTGGAGAAAGAAGAAAGGAAAAGGGTTTTAACAAGCGATGCCAAGGCAGAAAAAGGAACAAAACCCTAGAAAATGCCACCCACACGAAGTTTGTCATGGGATTGGCGGATCTGATCGCCATTCCCAACATATCCGCTAGGTTGAAGGCGCCAGAAAAGGTGGGCGACAAGGTGCTGGGACCAAAGCCAGACGCTTGGTGTGAGTTTCACCAGGGTTTTGGCCATACAGTGGACTCGTGTTTAGCATTAGGATACCAGCTCGACGATCTGGTAAAGAGCGGGTTCCTAAATGATTATTTGCTGAACAGAAGGACGGGGGGCGCGTCGAGCTCCCAACCGGCAGGTGCTGAAGCTCAGCAGCACGAGATGCCCACGCATGGAGAAATCCACACCATTGCAGGGGGTTTCTCAGGCGGTGGATGCACCGCATCACAGAGGAAGAAGTACGCGAGGTCTGTGATGACGGTGGATATGTTTGAAGACCACTCGCCAGAAGTGGATATTACATTCACCAAGCAAGATCTCCGGGATGTTGTGCCTCATGACAACGATCCCATAGTAATTTTGTTGATAACAGCAGGAAGAAAGGTCCACAGGGTGCTGGTGGACCAGGGAAGCTCGGCAGATGTAATGTTCTGGCCGACTTTCACGCAGTTGGAGCTGCCCCTCGACCAGCTGAGGCCCTATGGAGGATGTTTATATGGGTTCGCTGGTGACCAAGTGGAGGTCAGGGGGTACATAGAGTTAAGGACAACGTTTACAGACGTGGCGGGTTCAAGAACGGAAGAAATCAAGTATCTGGTTGTAAACGCTCCTTCAGCATACAACATCCTGTTGGGAAGACCCACGCTCAACAGGATAGGTGCCATACCATCGACCCGGCATATGAAGGTGAAGTTGCCATCCATGGAGGGGGTGGTCATCACCATCAAATCCGATCAGAAGGAAGCAAAGAAGTGCTATGAGAATAGCCTGAAAAACAAGAGATCGGTGAGTTACGTAACAACCACCCCGCCTCCTGGTGTGAAGCCCAGATCGACGGTAACAGAAGAGACCGCCGGAAGGGACGTGGAGATGGTGGACGCGGAGCTGGGGGAGGGGAATGCTGGTCTGGAGGAGGAAGAGGCAAGGAATCGCCCGGAGGAAGCGAGAGAACTGGGAATCGCCAGGGCGGTGATCGCCAGAGAAACCAGACCAAAGCCCGTCGAGCAGTGGCTCGAGAGAGAAATTGGGGGAAAGATCTTCAAGCTGGGAAGATCCCTGGAGGTTGAGCTCCAGGACCAGATCGCCAAGGTGATTGAGCGGCATCTGGACGCGTTTGCATGGTCCGCTTCGGACATGCCCGGGATCGATCCCGACTTCCTGTGCCATCACCTGGCGATGGACAACTTGGTAAGACCAGTGCGACAAAGAAGAAGAAAGTTCAACGAAGAGAGGAGGCAGGCGATCAGGGATGAAACACGGAAACTCCTCGCTGCAGGCCACATCAGGGAAGTTCAGTATCCTGAATGGTTGGCAAATGTCGTGCTGGTGAAGAAGAGTAACGGGAAATGGCGCATGTGCGTCGATTTCACTGACCTGAACAAGGCTTGTCCAAAGGATTCGTATCCTTTACCAAGCATAGACGCCCTGGTGGATAGTGCTGCAGGGTGTAAGCTGTTGAGCTTCCTGGATGCCTTCTCGGGGTATAATCAGATTAAGATGCATCCCATGGATGAAGAGAAGACAGCCTTCATGACGGAGAGATCGTGCTACTGCTACAAGGTGATGCCGTTTGGGCTGAAGAACGCGGGGGCCACGTACCAGAGGCTGATGGATCGAGTACTTGCACCGATGCTGGGAAGGAACGTGCAAGCGTACGTCGATGACATGGTCGTGACCTCGCCGGAAAAAAGCAAGTACGTTGCAGACTTGGAAGAATTGTTCACGACGATCGCCAAGTTCAGATTAAATCTTAATCCAGAGAAATGCATTTTCGGCGTGGAGGCTGGAAAGTTTTTGGGTTTCCTCCTGACTGAAAGAGGCATAGAGGCCAACCCTGATAAGTGTGCCGCCATCCTGGCGATGAGGAGCCCAGCTACGGTGAAGGAGGTTCAACAGCTAACAGGTCGGATGGCAGCCCTGTCTCGCTTTGTGTCAGCTAGCGGAGAAAAGGGCCATCCCTATTTTCAGTGCCCGAGGCGCAATAATAAGTTTGCGTGGACGAAGGAGTGCGAGGAAGCCTTCGTCAAGCTGAAGGAATATCTGGCGAGCCCGCCGGTCTTGTGCAAAACGCTGGTGGGAACCCCTCTCAGGTTGTATTTTGCTGTAACTGAGAGGGCGGTGAGTGCAGTGCTCGCCCAGGATCAAGATCAGGCTCAAAAGCCTATTTATTTTGTGAGCAAGGTGTTGCAGGGCCCCGAAACGAGATATCAGGCCCTGGAAAAGGCTGCGCTGGCTGTGGTATTTTCGGCGAGGAGGTTGCGCCACTATTTCCATAGCTTCACCATTCTAGTGATGACTGACCTGCCCATCCAGAAGGTCTTGAAGAAGCCTGACGTTGCAGGAAGGATGGTGAAATGGGCAGTAGAATTGTCAGAGTTTGATATTAAATATGAGCCTCGAGGCCCGATCAAGGGGCAAATCTTTGCAGATTTCGTGGTTGAGCTCTCATCTGAGGCGACGCAAGTTGAAGGGGACGACTTCCGTTGGGTACTCTCGGTGGATGGATCGTCGAACCAGCAGGGCAGCGGTGCTGGAGTCATTTTGGAAGGACCCAACGGCGTGCTGATCGAACAATCTTTGAGATTTGCCTTCAAAGCCAGTAACAATCAAGCAGAATATGAGGCGTTGATCGCCGGGATTTTGCTGGCCAAGGAGATGGGAGCCAGGGTGTTAATGGCCAAGAGCGACTCGCTGCTAGTCACAGGGCAAGTAACAGGCGAGTTCCAGGCTAAAGATCCACAAATGGCGGCCTATTTGGAGTATGTGCAGGAATTGAAGAGTTCCTTTGCCTCCTTTGAAGTAGTACATGTGCCCAGGGAGCAGAATGCCCGAGCTGACTTGCTAGCTAAGCTCGCCAGCTCAGGCAAGGGGGGTAGGCAGAGGACGGTGATTCAAGAAACTCTGAAGACGCCGAGAGCATTTGTGGCAGATCACCTGGTTCTTCAGATAAGCAAGTCGACGGAGAAAGCAGCGAGAAGTCATAAGTCCCTGACGCAGGAAACGTTGAGATCGCCGAGAATTAGAGCATGTCGAGGAGAGAAGGTGAACAGGACGCAGGTCTGCGCGATCCATGAGCCAGACACCTGGATAACACAGTACAAGCGATGCCTGGCAGATGGCCTTCTCCCACTGCATCCGACAGAGGCTAGGAAGGTAAAGAAAAATTCTAGCAAGTACACATTGATTGATGGCGATCTGTACAGGTTTGGGTTCACTCACCCACTCCTGGAATGCGTACATGGCGAGAAGTGCACGAGAATCATGGCAGAGCTCCACGAAGGTATATGCGGAAGCCACGTCGGGGGTCGAGCTCTGGCCGCAAGGACTCTCCGTGCAGGGTATTATTGGCCATCGATGAGAGAAGACTGCAAGAAGTATGCCCAATGTTGCAAACAATGCCAACTGCACGCCGATTGGCACAAGGCGCCTCCCGAAGAGTTGAAGTCGATCTACAGCCCTTGGCCGTTTCATACTTGGGGAATCGACATCCTGGGACCTTTCCCGCTGGCGATCAGGCAGATGAAGTACTTGGTGGTGGCGATTGAGTATTTCACCAAGTGGATCGAAGCAGAGCCAGTGGCCCAGATCACCGCACACAAGATTGAAGGTTTCGTGTGGAAGAATATTGTGTGCCGGTTTGGAGTGCCCAAGCGCTTGGTGTCAGACAATGGGACTCAGTTTGCAAGCCACTTGTTGAAGAAGCTGTGCGAAGGGGTGGGAATTCAACAAGTGTTTGCATCCGTCGAGCACCCTCAGACGAATGGCCAGGTGGAGTCAGCTAATCGGGTGTTGCTGAGAGGTTTGAAGAGAAGACTAGAGAAAGCCAAAGGAAGCTGGGCTGAGGAGGTACCCCGTATAGTCTGGGCGTACCACACCACTGAGCAGTCAGGAACCCATGAGACCCCGTTCAGCTTGGTCTATGGGTGTGATGCAATGATTCCAGTAGAGATCCAGGAGAGCTCGCCGAGATTCCAGAACTTTGTAGAGGAAGGCTCGAATGAAGAGAGAAGGCTGAACCTGGATCTACTGGATGAGATCAGGGAGGAGGCGAGATTGAAGGCTGAGGCGGTGAAAAGAAGGATTGAACGAAGATAGAACTCGAAGGTGATGCCGAGGCAGTTTAGAGAAGGCGACCTGGTAATGAGAAAAGCCCACCAGTACGAGATGGAGAATAAACTTTCGCCCAAGTGGACAGGGCCGTTCAGAATAACCGAGGCGCTCGGGAACGGCGCCTACCGCTTAGAGACATTGGAAGGAGGGGCGATTCCTCGCACTTGGAACGCCACGCACCTGAAGTTGTATTACAGTTAAGAAGCCTTGTAAGTAAAGACAAACACGAAGTTATATTACAATGTCTCTGTTGAAACAGTTTGAAGGGGGCACTCTTTTTTCCCTAAGGAGGGTTTTTAATGAGGCCACCCAATAAAGAGAAGTTTTCAAAGTACAAGTTGTTTTAGATTGCGTGCCTGTTGTTTTCAGAAAGTTTTGAAGAAAGACCTTGTCACTTGTATGTGGCTTAAGGCAAGTTAAAGATATGCTGCATGCTTTCTAAAAAAGTTTTAAGTCCTCATCGTCTTTCGGCGATTGGAGGCACCAATTAAAAGTTTTAAGTCCTCATCGTCTTTCGGCGATCGGAGGCACCAGTTAAAAGTTTTAAGTCCTCACCGTCTTTCGGCGATTGGAGGCACAAGTTAAAGTTAAAGTCCTCATCGTCTTTCGGCGGTCGGAGGCTCTCCGTGCGTTCTGAGGAGAGTTAAAGACCTCAACGCCCTCGCGCGAGTGCAGGCGAGGAAGAGCGAAAAGTCCTCAGTGTTTCTGGGGGCGAGGAGATGTAACCCCTGGGGCAATGTAGAGGCACCAGCGAAAAGTCCTCAGTGTTTCTGGGGGCGAGGAGATGTAACCCCTGGGGCAATGTAGAGGCACCAGCGAAAAGTCCTCAGTGTTTCTGGGGGCGAGGAGATGTAACCCCTGGGGCAATGTAGAGGCACCAGTGAAAAGTCCTCAGTGTTTCTGGGGGCGAGAAGATGTAACCCCCGGGGCAATGTAGAGGCAAGTAAAAGACCTTCTCGCCTATGAACGAGTTTAGGCAAGTAAAAGACCTTCTCGCCTATGAGCGAGTTCAGGCAAGATAAAATCCTTCTCGTCTCGAACGAGTTAAGGTATGGTGTTAAGGGTGGACGAAGTTTGGAAGGTGGCTAAGGTAGGTTCAAAGAGAACGCTTAGCCACCCGGTCTTTTATTCTGAAGTTCAGGAAGGTAGAGAAGGATCCGAAAGGCGCCTCTACCCCCAGATAAAAGAACAATGGCCAAGGCATGAAGCCAGAAAGAAGCTGATATCGCCAAGAGTCTTTGGCGACCAGGAAAAGTTCAAGCAACGGCGAGAAAGTTAAAGACCCGTGCTGACGGAGCAGATCGGATGAAGAAATGTTTTAAGCCAGTGGTTGAGTTGAAGTTCGTTGCTTGAAGAGTGATGTTACGTTAAGGTTAATTGCCTTAAGATTACGAGCTGTGAAAGTGATTATTATTGCTTGAAGTTGAAATGGTTCGAAACAGTTAAGTGCAAGATCGAGCCTACAAAATCGCTAAGTTATTTTTTCTGAAGTAAAATTGCGCAAGGAAAGTTGAAGAAGGCAAAGAAATTGCAGAAAGAAATACAAAGGCAATTTCATTAAAGTAAATACTAGTTCAAAGCACATGGACAGGAAAATATGAAGGTTATTACAATTGCACAAAGAAAAAGCATAAAGGTGATGGATGAGGGGAAATTGATCAGTCTTCGACGGGAACCACCTTCCCATCCACCACCTCGTTGTTTAAAGACACCATGCTGAGATCCAGATCGGGGAACAAGCATGCAAACTGTTCCCGTGCAGCAGCGAATCCAGCAGCCAGAATTTGGGCAGAACTCATGTTAAGGTCTTCAATATGCTTTTGGAGTCCTTCAGTTTGTTCCTTCAGCCCCTTATTCTGCTGCTCCAGCTCTTCGATTTGTTTCTTGAGTTTTTCGTTGATCTCTTGAGCGTGGAGAAGGTCTTCAGCAACCTTCTTGGATTCCGCTTGCACTTGGCCCAGTTCAGCAGTGATTTTCCCTTTCTCTTTGTTGGCCTCGGCAAGCTCAGCAATGGCGTCGTCCCTCGCCTTCTCCACCTTACCCAGGAAGATCTCCCGATCAGCAGACCTCTGCTCCAGTTTTTTCACCTTGGCGGCGTCAGTTTTTATCGAAGCTTCCAAGTCAGCCACCTTAACGCGATAAGGCACAATTTTGCTCTCTAGTTCGATCTTTTCTTGAGCCAGTTGTTGTACCTTACGGCGGAGTTCAGTGGCCTCCTTGCGCGCCAATCGGAGCTCGGTGCTCATCGCATCTTCTACTCGGGAGTGTTCAATCTCCGCGAGCGTCAGATTGAAGGACAACTTCTCCACCTCAACCTTCATGGTGCTGTTCTCAGTTTTAAGGTTGAAGAGGTCGTCCTGGAGCTTCCTGGTGGAGCTCTGCACCGCTCTAGTTATGATGGCGGGGATGTCTTCTGCTATCGTCTTCAGCTTAGCAGATAAAGGCTCCCACATCCTCGTGACCTCAAGAGGGAGGTTTGCAGCTTGGAGAGGCGCGGGGTGGGCCTGTTGTTGGTTTTCGTCGCCACCTTCTTTAGTTGGTTCTTCAGTAGGCGCTTCTGCTCGTGGTGGCGACGTCGGGGACTCGGTGATCAGAATCGGAGAGGTGTGGGCAACCTCATCCCCGATTGGAGCAACATCTGCGGCTGAGGCGTTGGAAGGAGGTCCCCCTCCAACTGATACATATGGCGTGGAGGCGCTTGGGGGGTCCTCCAAGAAATTGTCTATGGCGGCCTCAACCGCGGGTGGTGCAGTTGCCAATGGAATGGCTTGGACTGGGGAAGCGGGAGCTGGTGGAGATGGCATTGTTGGAGGTGGAGCAGGCGTGGATGGCGGTGTTGAGGTTGGAAGAGGGGGTGGGGCAGGTGGTGAAGAAGGTGCCACCCTCTTCCTCTTTGTAACGAGGCCATCTTCAGTGGCCTCGTCGTCTTCCTCCTCCTCCTCGTGGACTACCTGGGGAGCTTTCCTCTTGGGCCTTTTGAGGACAAGTTTCTTTCGTTGAGTGGCGGGTTGGACATCGGAAGGAGCTGGGTCCTTGGGTGGCGATCGGCCCTGTGTGGCGGCGATCTCCACCATGGAATTTGGCACTGTTTGAGAGCCCGTTGCCAACCCATGGAGTCGGGCGAGCGTCCTTAATTCAGCAAGCTTGGCCTGGCCCAACATGTTATCTGCATAAGAGCAAAAATGCATGGGTTAGTTCAAAGAGAAGATAAATGCATAAGGCAGTATGCAACAGCAAAACAGATGAAGGGTGCAGAAAAATAAAACCAAAGAATTTCGAGTTGGTCCTCGAAGAATTCGAAGCAGATCAGGGTGGTGGTGAGGAAGGTGATGTTGGCATCCGCCACACTCTTCCAAAAGAAGCAGAGATCCCTGTCCAATGCACCCATGCTATCAGGACTTCTGGGTCTCCTGAAGCAGCTCTTGGACTCTTTGCTCCCCTTGTTTACCCAGTACAAGGGGAAGCCGTCGAGTAGGGAAGTGTCCTTGTCGTTGGGGCGCACTTGGACAAACTTTTCCTTCCAATCTTTATTGGACTGCTGGAAGATGGAGAGGATTGATCTCCCAGCAATCCCATTTAAGCTAACCCACAGGCGGTCTCCTGGGTGCTTGGCTTCAAAGAGAAACAAAAATACATCTACGGATGCGGGCAACCCCAGATGATCGCACATCACTTGGAATGCTCGCACAAACGCCCTGCTGTTGGGGTGGAGCTGGGCGGCGGCAATGTTGAGCTCGGTGAGGAGCTCCCTCTCGAAACGTGTAAAGGGAAACCTGAGTTTCACCTTCTTGAATAGCGTTGTGTAGACGAAGCAGAAGGTCCCGTCATTGCTCGCCTTATCGTCGGCACAAACGGGCAGATTGGGGGGGCAAGGTAGCACTGTCATCTTCTCATCGTGCTCCTTGTGGAATGATTGATGAAGTTCATCCCCCTTCTTCAACCGCAAAACTGCCCCCGCAGTGTTCACAGAAGATGTTTCCCTCAGCAGGGTCGAGTTGGCCCAGGGATACAATTTTTTGAAGTCTGGTGTGGGGACGGAGGCTCCTCCGGTGATAGGTGGAGTCGCCTGGGCCAGATTAGGGCGGGAAGACGCAGGCCTCTCAGCCTGGGAAGATGAAGCGCCACGAACTCGTGATGGGTCGTGTGCTTGTGAAGAGGGGTTTCGTGATGAAGGAGGAGGATTCGGGGTGATCTTTGTGCGAGCCATTGTTGCAGCTGCAAAGGAAGAAGAAAAGGAAAAATGGTCAGGGGTCACAGAGGCTGACTCGATCATGGAAGAAAGGTGAAAAACGAACGAACGTAGGTTCGTTGCGACGATTGACGAAGCCCTAAGTTACGTAGAAGGAGAAATGGAAAAAGCAACCCACAATGTATGCACCAGACAGTTACAGGATGATGCGAATCGATTAAAATGCAGGAAAAACCAGCAGAAGAAGGAAAGGAAGTACCTTTTTATGATCAGAAAGGCGATGAAGAATGTTGGTGATTCAGAGAGTTGAAGAACGTCGAGAGCTTTTCCGCAGAAGAAGGTTGGAGCGTTTGTGAATACGAGGAAAAGTGATGGAACAGTGTGGAGTGAAAATGGGTTAAGGGTTTTTCGAAATGGGTTTGGGAAGCGCAAACGGTAACTGAAGGTAACCGTTGATAAAGCCACGTGTCGAGCGATAGGTGAGGGGTTTGGTGGAGCGTCAGAGAAGCAGAAAGTACAACCGCTTGGAATTCTGCGTCAGTGCCACGTAGACTGGGGGGCTTGTGTACCGTCCTGGTAGTCGGAAGTGATGACGTGGCACCAAGCTACAGTGTAGGAGTGTTGACAAGGCGCCAGGTTGACAGAAGGGGAGGAAGTCGGGGGCTCGTGAAGTCGTCAGTTGTTAAGTTGGCGTGTTCCGATCTTCAGCATACCAGGCGATCGCCCAGTAGAAGGTGAAGTCGCCAGATGTAAACTCAGGCGACCAAGCGGTTGGAGATCGCCAGGGCAAGCACATCGCCGGAGATGAAGGTGAAGCAGATTATGAAGGCGGCCGGCGAGACCACATGGAAGGTGTACGAAGGCACCCTAACTCGCCAGTTCCAGTAGAGATCGCACTCCCAAGTTAGCTATGCACTGGGCAGTACCATGCGTAAATAACTTAGCCAAAAAGAGAGTCAGAAGCAGCGCCCAAGTCAAGGAGGCTCCAGATGATGGCACGTGTACGACTGGATGCGAGCCACATGTCCAAGTCTGTAACTGCCAGGAGAGAGAAAGTAACCAGGTATATAAGAGTTCTCAACGAACTTTCTGAGGTACGCACGTTCAGATTACACTCTTTACGCTTGCGAGTTCTAGAGCTTACTGTGAGAGAGAACATTGCACGGTTCCTTGAGATTTCTTGAGTGTTCTTGCTCTTAGTATTTGGTGGTTCCGTCACTGACTTGGGCGTTGGAGTGCGATCGGCCGCAGCGGCGCCGCTCTGTTCTTTTGCAGGTTCTTGAGGTGGATCTCGGAGAAGGACGGAGGTTTGAAGCGGTGCACACGTCGATCCTTTGACGAGGCAGGTTCCAACGTTCTGGTCAACAGGCAGGATCAAAACCCAAAAAGGAGGAGAAGAGAACGGAGAAGAATGGAGGAGCGAAAGGATGCAGAAACGCATAAACATAAACAGTCCCAGGCAGTTCAATACACAGCGATGCAATGCGACGAAGAAGAAGAGTAATGGAGATGGAAAAATCATACCTTTTAATGTCGAAGTGTGGAAGGAATGGAAGCACGAAGGAAAGAGCAGAGATCACAGAGAAAGAGCTCGAAGGCGATGAACAGTGCGGAAATGCAGAGAGAATGGATGAAACAGTGGTTTGAGCGCGGGGTTTTAGGTAATTTAAACGTTACATTTGCAACCCAAGAGGCGCTAATTAGGGACCGTGTGATCGAGCCGCGTGTCAAAGGATTAAGCGCTCAAGGGGAGCGAAAGGGACTTCAGAGGCTGACCGTGTGATGAGCCACGTGGCACTTGATTAAGCGTGGCCCCAAAAGGTGTTACCTTCCCCGTTTCAGAGGATGTCCAATCAGCCATTAAGGGCACCCCAATGGTTCAGAGAATGTCGCGTCAATGGCTCGAGAAGCGTCACGTCAGCAAAGAATGACACGTCACCAGGGTGACACGTGGATGGCGTGGGCGAGACCTTAGTCTTTGCGCTGAAGACAAGTCTTCAGCTTAAGACTGGGGGGCCTGTGTACCGTCCCGTATCCGGGCGTTGACAAAGTCAAGGTCAAAGTCAACGTCGACGTCAAAGTCAACATAAGGCGTCGCCTAGGTGAGGAGACGCCAAGTGCAAGCGTCGCCGAGAGGAGGCGTCGCCAAGGTAAGGCGTCGCCTAGGTGTTGGCCTCGCCAAGCCAAGACGTCGCCCAGCTAGGGCGTCTCCAAGGCCAAGTGTCACAAAAGCAAGGCAATCACAGTGTCGCTCCCCGATACCCATGGGTAGGAAAGACCATGGAGGGAGCGACGCCGTGGGACGGCCTCAAATCCCGATAATCCGGGGTAGTAATAAAGAAAAGAGAAAGGTGGCTTCAAGGCCATAGTAATAGCGCCAGTGTAGAGCAACCTGACTCGTGAAGTGCCCCTGCCACCCCAGAGACGCCCTTGGGATAGATACGACTCATGAGGAGGGTCACGCCCAGGGTAGCCAGGTGCGGGGTACGAGGGGAAGGTAGATACGCTCTCGTAGTGAGTGACCAGATGTTTGGGGGCATGAGTTGGCACCCAAAAAGTCACCCCTTGCGCAGATGCAGTCCCAGGTAGGAGGACTCACACGAGGAAATACCCCCAGATGGGGTCACGGCGCTGTGAGGCCCTCCACGTATACAGCAGCCATGTCAGAATAGAAACGCCATTTTGTCAGGTACAAGGTAATTAAAGTTATTTAATATAGTTTTCGTTTCGAGCGTTTAAGGTACTATAAATGCTCCCAAGCGGTTTAAACGTCTTAAATGCGCTGAACGTTTTATAATTAAATGCGCTTTAAGGCGCTTTGAATGAGGGAGTAGCTTAAATAGCGCCTCGAATGTTGGAAACGGGGTTCGAACTTTTGGCAGACTTTCCCAAAGCACACTCTAGTTGCTTGCTCGAGTCTTGAGATTACGGACAAGGGACTAGAGAGAGAGGTTGTTTGCCAGAGGGAGAAAATAGACACTAGAGACAGTTTCTTTTGACCACCTTCAGAGTGCCATTCACGGTGCTCCGATACGGAGGTGCATAGTTTTGGTGTTTCTTGCTAGCTGACTTGAGCGTCGGAGTGCAAACGGCCGCTAGGACGCCCTTTTGTCCTTCTTTGCAGGAATCCACAGGTAGCCAGTGGGAAGGAGTCCATAGCTGACGGGTGAGGTTGCGCACAAAGACGTCCCAGGTCAACCGGCCGGAACAGTTGTTATCGTTGTAGTCGTTCTCTACTACACTTTTTGAAAGGGAAAAAAAAAGAGTGTATAAAATGTTGGATTTGGTAGAAAATTCATTCTGAAAAGTTTTTTCTGAAATTCTGTTTTCAAAACTTTTTATATATTATAAAAAATTTGTTCCAGAAAGAAGTAGGTCATATATTCTGAAAAGCTTATTTGGAAAAAATTATTTCACAAAATTTATTTTGAAATGCATTTCATATTTTGAGAAAGCATCTTTTGAAAATTTTGTTCAAAAAATTCGGTAAAACTTGTTTTTAAAGATTTCCATAAAAAATAATCTAAATGTCACCTTTATGAAAGGTAAACTAGTCATTTTAAAAGATGAGTGCAGTAAGAAATTGTGGGGTGCAGGAAGAAAATACATATTTTTGGTAGAAATGGGGCTATATTTTAAGGGCTTATATGTGTGGGTCAAAACCAAAGAAATCGTGTCACACTTTTACCTCTCCATTTGCATATTATTCCTATACCGTAAAATTAAGAAAGAAGCTAAAATATAAATTGTAAGAGGAAGACGAGCTTGGAATACCCAATTGGTTCTCCCTCTCTAATCAAATCGACAAAGAGTATATTTAGGAAATAAATAAATAAATAAACTGTACCGTCCCGTATCCGGGCGTTGACAAAGTCAAGGTCAAAGTCAACATTTGGACTCAAAGTCAACATCTGGACTCAAAGCCAACACAAGGCGTCGCCTAGGTGAAGAAACGCCAAGTGCCAGCGTCGCCACGAGGAAGCGTCGCCAAGGCAGCGAGGAAGCGTCGCCAAGGCAGCACGTCGCCAAGGTGAAGGCGTCGCCCAACCAGGGCGTCGCCAAGATTAAATATCACTAAGGCAAGGCAATCAAAGTGTGGTTCCCCGATACCCATGGGTAGGAAAGACCATGGAGGGAGCGACGCCGTGGGAAGGCTTCAGGTCCCGATAAATCCGGGGTAGTGATAAAGAGAAGAGAAAGGTGGCTTCAAGGCCATAGTGGTAGCACCGGTGTAGGGCAGCCTGACTCGTGAAGTACCCCTGTCGCCCCTGAGACGCCTTTGGGACAGATACGACTCAAGAGGAGGGTCACGCCCAGGGTAGCCAGGCGCAGGGTACGAGAGGAAGGCAGATACGCTTTCAAAGTGAGTGACTAGACAATTGGGGGCATGAGTTGGCACCCAAAAAGTCACCCCTTGCGCAGTAGCACTCCCAAGCAGGAGGACTCACACGAAGAAACGTCCCAGATGGGGTCATGGCGTTGTGAGCCCTCCACGTGTACAGCAGCCAGGTCAGAATAGAAACACCATTTAGCCAGGTACCAGGTAATTAAAGTCATTTAATACAGTTTCCGTTTCGAGCGTTTAAGGTACTATAAAGGCTCCCAAGCGTTTCAACGTCTTAAATGCGCTATGTTTTATAATTAAATGCGCCAATTAAATGCGCTACGTTTTATAATTAAATGCGCTTTAAGGCGCTTTGAATGCGGGAGTAGCTTAAATAGCGCCTTGAATGTTGGAAACGGGGTTCGAACTTTTGGCAAATTTTCCAGAAACTCTCTAGTTGCTTGTTGGAGCCTTGAGGTTACGGACAAGGGACTGGGGAAAGATCTTTGCCAGGAGGTGAAAAATAGACACTAGATACAATTTCCTTTTTACCACCTTTAGAGTGCTATACGCGGTGCTCCGATACGGAGGTGCATAGTTTTTGGTGTTTCTTACTGGCTGACTTGAGCGTCGGAGTGCAAATGGCCGTTAGGGCACACTTTTTCCCTTCTTTGCAGGAATCCACAGGTAACCAGTGGGAAGGAGTCCCTAGCTGACGGTTGAGGTCGTGCAAATAGACGTCCCAGGTCAATCGAACGGAACATTTGGCGCCCACCGTGGGGCCAATATAAAACATTGGTCCCATCGCAAGGTGGAAAGGATCTATCAGGTCACGATAACATTGATAAAACAGTGAAGAATGGCCACCACTAGACGAACTACCGCACGCGCTGCGCCAGAAGAACTGTCCATGCAGCAGGTCCTGGAGATAATACGGGGGCTGCAAGATGATATGGCGGAGTCAAAGTTGGAACAGGAACGCATGCAAGCGGATCTCGAAGCCTCGCATGTGAGGAACGAAGAGCTCCATCGTCTAAATGAGAAGTTGCGCCGGGGCTTGCGGAATAATCGGGGGCAACGCGAACATGACGAGATGGAGAACCTCTCCCCGCCAAGGGAGTTTTCCACTCCCTTCTCGCAGGAGATTCTAGATGCAGTGAGCCCCAACACATTCGCAGGGCCCAAGGTGATCTTCACCGGGATGGAGGATCCTGAGGCGCACCTCTCTGTATTTCACACACAGATGGTCCTGGTAGACGGCCATATCACCTCCTTCCGACAACTGTCGCGGTTGTTCAGGGAACAATACCTAGCAAACAAGGCCCCGCCGCTGGTTTCCTACGATCTATTTGATGTGAAACAGTATCAAGGGGAAACCTTAAAGGAATACATTAACCGCTTCGGGGCCCAGGTAGTAACGGTTGGTACGACAGAGGAGCCCATGATCGTGTACGCGTTCGTGAAAGGTGTATGCCCCAGCCCTTTTGGCGAGTCCATCATTCGCAACCGCCCAAGGACTTTCGCTGAAATACGTCGTCGGGCGGTGGAACATATCGCTTCTGAGGGAGAGGTGTGTGAGAAGCGCACCAGCGTCGTGCCCTCACGCCCGAGAGGACCGACGTGAACTCAGCCCGTTAGGGTCAATGAGACCACGACGGGAAGGAAGAAAGCAGAGGGGAGACGCCCCTACGAGGCCAAAAAGCCCCAGCCTCGGGGTCCAACAGGAGGCGATCGCCCGGCCAGAGAGAGGGCGAGGCCGGCGAGATACAATTTTGTGGTGGGATTGAAGGACCTGATCGCCGTGCCTAATATAGCCGAGAAGTTGAGGCGACCGGCGAAGTCTGATAAGGTGTTAGGGCCTCGGAAAGACTCTTGGTGCGAGTTCCACAAGGCTTTCGGTCACCACATTGATAACTGCCTGTCGTTGGGTTACCAGCTAGATGAGCTGGTGAGAACCGGGTTTTTGAAGGATTATGTCACGGAACCCGCCACGACCGCTGCCCTGTCGCTGCCAGCGAAAGAACAAGCATATGAGACGCCGGTTCTCGGCGAAGTCCATACCATAGCTGGAGGTTTTTCCGGCGGAGGGCCCACCGCCTCCCAGCGAAAGAAATACGCGAGGGGGGTCAACTCAATCGAAGAAAGGATCTCGGGTGAGCCGTGGGAATCGGACCTCGTGTTCACGAGAGGGGATCTTCATGACATGGTGCCGCATGACAATGACCCCGTGGTCATTTCGGTTGTCACAGCTGGAAGAAAGGTGCACAGAGTTCTTGTCGATCAGGGGAGTTCAGCAGACGTCATGTTCTGGTCGACATTCAACAAGTTACGGTTGTCTCCCGACCTTTTGAGGCCCTACACGGGGTGTCTGTATGGGTTCGCGGATAACCAGGTGGAAGTTCGAGGCTACTTGGAGTTGAGGACTACGTTCACGGATGGAGAGGCCTCGCGTACCGAAAGCATCCGGTACTTGGTCGTGAACGCCAACTCCGCCTACAACATCTTGTTGGGCAGACCGGCGTTGAACAGGCTGAACGCAGTAGCCTCCACGCGCCATATGAAGATGAAGCTGTCGGACCTCAGCGGTAAGGTGATAGTTATCAAGTCGGATCAGGAGGAGGCACGGAAGTGTTATGAAAATAGCCTGAAAACGAAGAAAAGCGTGTTCATGGTGTTTGAGCGCCCGCGCAGCGTTGACACGTCGATGACTGAGGCGACGCCCGCCGGGACAACGCCTAACGAGGCCACACCCGTGAGGGCGATGCCCGAGGTAGATACGCACATGGAGGAGGGACCTGACGATACGGCGCCTGTGGAAGAGGCGGCGCCCGTTCAGGATGATAGTAGGGAGCAACCGGCGACTAACGCCGTGGAGAGGGAGATTGGTGGCAAAACGTTTAAGTTAGGGCGTTTGTTGAGCCAAGAACAGGAAGGGGTGGCAGAGGTGATTTCACGCCACTTAGATGCTTTCGCATGGTCTGCCTCGGATATGCCCGGCATCGACCCGGATTTCCTATGTCATCACCTCAGCATGGACGCCACGGTCCAGCCCGTGTGCCAAAGGAGGAGGAAACGCAATACAATACCCAGAAGCTGGTGGTATGGGAAGAAACGCAGAAGCTGGTGGTAAGGGAGGAAACGCAAAGAGAGGCAGCTGGTGGTAAGGGAAGAAACGCAGAAGCTGCTGAGCGCTGGCCACATCAGGGAAATACAATACCCTGAGTGGCTAGCCAACGTCGTTCTGGTGAAGAAAGCGAATGGGAAGTGGGGGATGTGCGTGGACTTCATAGATTTAAACAAGGCGTGCACGAAGGACTCGTACCCACTCCCCAGCATCGACGCATTGGTGGATAGTGCATCCGGCTGCAAGGTGCTAAGCTTCCTGGATGCATTCTCGGGATACAACCAGATCAAAATGCACCCGAGAGATGAGAGCAAAACTGCATTCATGACAGAGACTTGCAGTTACTGTTACAAGGTGATGCCTTTTGGGTTGAAAAACGTGGGCGCCACCTACCAAAGGCTGATGGACAAGGTCTTGGCGCCCATGCTAGGAAGGAATGTATACGCCTACGTGGATGACATGGTAGTGGCGTCGCAGGATAGGGCACAGCACATGGCGGACCTGGAGGAGTTGTTCGTCACTATATCCAAGTATCGCCTCAAACTAAACCCTGAGAAGTGTGTCTTCGGGGTAGAGGCCGGTAAGTTCTTGGGTTTCATGCTCACAGAGAGGGGGATAGAGGCGAACCCCAACAAATGCGCAGCGATCATCGCCATGCGAAGCCCGACGTCGGTAAAGGAAGTGCAGCAGTTGACAGGGCGGATGGCAGCGCTCTCAAGGTTTGTTTCCGCCGGGGGAGAGAAGGGGCACGCATATTTTCAATGCCTCAGGAGAAATAGTCACTTTGCATGGACTGACGAATGCGAAGCGGCTTTCATTAAGCTGAAAGAATACCTGGCGACGCCACCGGTCCTCTGCAAACCGGAAACGGGCGTGCCCCTCCGGCTGTACTTCACGGTAACGAAGCGGGCTATCAGCTCTGTGCTAGTCCAGGAGCAGGACCAGAGGTAAAAGCCCATTTATTTCGTGAGCAAGGTATTACAAAGCATTAAATTGTCATGCAGAACCCAAAGTTCGAACGAAAGTGCAAACAGTTCAAAGAATTACAAGTTTGTCAAAGAGGGTCAAAAAACAAGTGTAAAGTGTGAAGGAGGAAGGTGGCGGTTGAGGGCGGCAGTTCAGTCATCCATCTCCAAGGGCACGACCTTTCCGTCAACGATGTGATGAGTGGAATCACAGTTGGAAACGTCGATTCCCGGGTTCTCACAGACGGCCTGGGCTAAAGCCTCTTTGAACCCCTCCTCGAAGGTACCCGCCATGTCATTGATGAGGGTCTTCTTATCCTTCTCCAACTCCTCGATGATGGCGTCCCCCGAAGCCACCTGTTTCTCCAAAGCTTCCTTCTCCACGCGGAGCCGGCTGACCTCGACCTGCAGTTTATCGTAGTCAACCTGGAGAAGGCCCAAAGCTTTGGCCTGGGTAGCCATCTCCCCCTCCATTCGCTCCAGTTTGTCAGCTTGCTCGCAGCATCGGCTCTTCAAGTCCTTCTGGACTTCCTCGTAAGGTTCGACCATGCCCTGGAGGCCTGTTACTTGGACTTGAAGAGTGACTTCCTGAGCGTAGGAGTCAGCCTGAAGCTCTACCGCCTCTGCCAGTTGTTTTTCAGCCTCTTCCTTGGCCTCTTGAGCCTGCTTCAGAGTGGTTTGGTAGGCCTCGTTTTGGCATCCCAGGGTTTTCTTTTCCTCCTCTAGGGCAGCTACCCTTGTTTCCAAGGCCTGGAGGGTTTGAGTCTGCAGAACGGCGTTTCTGGCTTGGGCGCGCCATTCAAGGGCCACCGCCAAGAAGGCTCCCAAGTAGAAGGGCATTCCCTCCTTCCTGTCGGAGCCTTCTAGCATTGATCCACCGCTAAAGCCCCTCATCAGATGCATAATTGGAGGAGGGATGGCAATAAGATTGGGGGCGGCGGCAACGGAGGCGGGAGAAGCAGAGAAGTAGCACTTGGAGGGTTGTCCCTGAAGGAATCCTCTCCTTGGGGCGATGCCGCTGATAGGAGGGGAACCCTCGCAGCTTTCCTCCTCTTGAAGGTTGCCACGCCATCGGATATAATCTCCAAGACCCGTTTTCCTTTGTCAAGGGGGGTTGGAGCCGGTGATGAAGCCACGGCCAGAGGGACGATGGCGATGGGCGGAGGAGAGCCGGGAGTCTGAAGCGCCCCAGGGCTACGTGGAGATGGTGAAGATGAGCCTAGTGGGGCTTCGGTAGTGGTCGGTGGTGGCGGAGGCAAGGTCGATGGGGGGTTCGGGTCAGCAGCGGGGGCGATGGAGGCGCCAGCTTTGGCAGCACGAGCGGCCTTCATCCCTTTCGCCAGCATCATCCTTTTGGAGGCATCCATCACCGATCCTACATTCAGATAAACCAAACAGCAGAAGTCAAAGCCAAAGCAGTTATACAAACCCACAAAACGCGTAGATGAATGAGACATAAGTCACATGGCAGAATGGAAAACAGGTGGAAGAGGCCAGAGGAACAAACATTAAGTAGTAAAGTATAGATAACAAAAGATAGTAAGAAGGGAGTCTCCCTACCAAAGTATGTGGTCAGGGAGTGGGCGTTGTATTCGCTCGCGATAAGCTTCAACGTATCGAAGACAATCCCCAGGCCAGCCAAGGCCTTGCATACCTCCCTATCAGCAGGGGATAGCTCATCCAGGGCCTTGTCCCTGAGCAGCTTGGGGTGCTACGTCCAGTACAGGGGGAAGCCGTCTAAGGCTGTGGGGTCATGCTTGGCGCAGCACACCCTAAAGAATTTTCCTTTCCAGTTTTTGTAGGAGTTCTAGAAGAGGGAGAGGAGGATCCTACCCGCAATCCTGAAGAAGCTTACCCAAAAGCTTTTCCCTTGTTTCTTCACCTCGAAGAAATGCAAGAAGATATCCACAGAGGGAAGGATGCCCAGGTACCCGCAAAGAATTTGAAAACCCCTTACAAATGCCCAGCTGTTGGGGTGGAGCTGGGCGGGGGCTGTGTTAATCTCGGTGAGAAGTTCCCTCTCGAAGGGCGTGAATGGGAGGCGCACCCCGACGTGTTTAAATACCGTCTGGTACATGAAGAAGAAAGGATCCCCCTTTCTGGGTCTGTCATCCACGCAGACAGGTTCCCCAGGTCTGCCAGGACGAATAGAGATGTGCGCGTCATGGGTGCGGCAGAAAGCATTAAAGTTGTACAAGTGAGGATCCCCACGATGATTCTCCAGGTCCTGGATGGTTGTCAGGCTGGTACATTCGTTTAAGAGCTCGTCGGGGGCCCATGAATAGAAGGCTTTATAGTTGGACTTGGGGGTCTTGGGGGGACAACCAGACTTTGAGTTCGGGCGCGTCATGTTGTGAATAAATAGCTGGAGAAAGAAGAAAGGAAAAAGGTTTTTAACAAGTGATGCCAAGACAGAAAAGGGGGTAAAACCCCAGGAAATGCCACCCACGCGAGAAAACCCAGAGAGAAGAAGAAGGGAACGGAGAAGAAAGGAGAAGCAGAAGAACACAGTAATGCATAAACGTAAACAGTCCCAGGCAGTTCAATACGCAGTGATGCAATGCGACAAGGAAGAAGAGTCGTGGAGATGCAAAAATCATACCTTTGATGGCAAAATGAAGGAGGAAGGAGAGCACGAAGGAAAGAGCAGAAGTTGCAGATAAAAGGCTTGAAGGCGATGAACAGTGCGGAGATGCAGAGAGAATGGATGTAACAGTGGTGTGAGCGCGGGGTTTGGGGTAACTTGAACGTTACATTCGCAACCCAAGAGGCGCTAATCAGGAGCCGCGAGATTGTGTCGCGTGTCAAAGGATTAAGCGCCCAAGGGGAGCGCAAGGGACTCTCGAGGCTGGCCGTGTGATGAGCCACGTGGCGCACGATTAAGCGTAGCCCCAAAAGGTGTTACTTTCCCCGCCTCAGAGGATGTCCAATCAGCCATTAAGAGCGCTCCTGTGGTTCAGAGAGTGTCACGTCAATAATTCTAGAATTGTTGAGTCAGCAGGGAATGACACGTCATCAGGGTGACACGTGGACGGCGTGGGCGAGGCCTTAGTCTTGGCGCTGAAGACAAGTCTTCGGCTTAAGACTGGGGGGCTTGTGTACCGTCCCGTATCCGGGTGTTGACAAAGTCAAGGTCAAAGTCAACATCTGGACTTAAAGTCAACATCTGGACTCAAAGCCAACATAAGGCGTCGCTTAGGTGAAGAAACGCCAAGTGCCAGCGTCGCCACGAGGAAGCGTCGCCAAGGCAGCGAGGAAGCGTCGCCGAGGCAGGGCGTCGCCAAGGTGAAGACGTCGCCCAACCAGGGCATCGCCAAGATTAAATATCTCTAAGGCAAGGCAATCACAGTGTGGTTCCCCGATACCCATGGGTAGGAAAGACCATGGAGGGAGCGACGCCGTGGGAAGGCTTCAGGTCCCGATAAATCCGGGGTAGTGATAAAGAGAAGAGAAAGGTGGCTTCAAGGCCATAGTGGTAGCACCGGTGTAGGGCAGCCTGACTCGTGAAGTACCCCTGTCGCCCCTGAGACGCCTTTGGGACAGATACGACTCAAGAGGAGGGTCACGCCCAGGGTAGCCAGGCGCAGGGTACGAGAGGAAGGCAAATACGCTTTCAAAGTGAGTGACTAGACAATTGGGGGCATGAGTTGGCACCCAAAAAGTCACCCCTTGCGCAGTAGCACTCCCAAGCAGGAGGACTCACACGAAGAAACGTCCCCAGATGGGGTCATGGCGTTGTGAGCCCTCCACGTGTACAGCAGCCAGGTCAGAATAGAAACACCATTTAGCCAGGTACCAGGTAATTAAAGTCATTTAATACAGTTTCCGTTTCGAGCGTTTAAGGTACTATAAAGGCTCCCAAGCGTTTCAACGTCTTAAATGCGCTATGTTTTATAATTAAATGCGCCAATTAAATGCGCTACGTTTTATAATTAAATGCGCTTTGAATGCGGGAGTAGCTTAAATAGCGCCTTGAATGTTGGAAACGGGGTTCGAACTTTTGGCAAATTTTCCAGAAACTCTCTAGTTGCTTGTTGGAGCCTTGAGGTTACGGACAAGGGACTGGGGAAAGATCTTTGCCAGGAGGAGAAAATAGACACTAGATACAGTTTCCTTTTTACCACCTTCAGAGTGCTATACGCGGTGCTCCGATACGAAGGTGCATAGTTTTTGGTGTTTCTTGCTGGCTGACTTGAGCGTCAGAGTGCAAATGGCCGCTAGGGCGCCCTTTTTCCCTTCTTTGCAGGAATGCACAGGTAACCAGTGGGAAGGAGTCCCTAGCTGACGGTTGAGGTCGCGCACGAAGACGTCCCAGGTCAACCAGACAAAACATAAACGAATTTGTGCATAAACAAAACAAATTCATATGGTTTCTCTATTGTTTTAAAATTATAAGTAAGTTAATTATAATTTATGGAAAAAAAATCTTAGTAAATATACTCCATTAGATAAAATGTGGTTGTGACTTATAGTGTCATATATGAATAAAATAAAATCTTCCCATTTTTGCATATTTTATAAAAATAATGATCTAATATATTTCCATTCATAATAATTAGTTATTTCTACAAAACCCTTATTTTGAAACAAAAGGCAAGTTAGTTTCTTGCTTGCTGAAGGCACCAAAGTCTAAATCTGTTTACAACAATAACTAGTTGGTCCAAACACATGCAATGGTATAGTAAGTGTACAAGCCAGACCTCGGTCATCGACCTGAGAGAAAGACATCGGACCTCGGACATTGGTGGACTGATAGTAAGCATGGGCCACGTAAGCTGGGTCCCACAAACAGTATGAGTTAACATGAAGTTAACAACCAAATACCAGATAAAGACTTAAGTCACAAGAGGATCATGCATGGGGTGTGTATGGTACATTCGGGTACGGCACGAGCAAGTGTTCCTTGGAGGCGCTAAGGCCCATTAGGGTTAGGGTTTCCAGGCAAAGACTGCATGCATGGCATGTGAATACTTAGGGCACCCACATAACAGATGATGTCGCAACGCACGTGAGTAGGTACCTTGGCGGCTACGCTGTTAGGTCTATGCACTCCAGGAAAGTGAAGTCCCATGCGCCAGATTACGCTAAGATTGTGTGATGGCGGGGCAAGAACATTCTCCCAAGAACCCTAAGCCCACTAAGAGATGTGGGAGCATCGTAGAAATAACCCTAGATACAACCTATAGATAGAGTGGGAAGAACCCTAACAAGGTACATCATTTCTAAGACGAAAATTGCTTTAAACACATTATTGTTTCTTTAGCTGACTTGAGCGTCCGAGTGCAAACGGCCATAAGGGCGCCCTTTTGTGTTTACAGGTGAAACGTTCTTCTACCCAAGGAAGTTCGACTCAAGGAAGAGACAGGCGGGCCTGAGGCTGCCGTTCGAGTCAACCGGCAACCGAGTCAACCGGCAAAAACATTTGACGTCCCATTCGCAATTTTGTTGAGAGCCACCAGCAACATGAGGAGCACGAGGCAAGGATCTGCTGCGCCCCCATGATGGGACAACGTCACCATGAAACAACTCATGGAGACCATACACGCCCTTCAGGAGGTGGTAGCAGCGTCCAAAGTCGACCAAGATCATTTCCAGGTTGATCTGGCCACATCGCAAGCAAATGATGAAGAGTTGCGCAAAACCAATGAGGAACTGTGCAGTAATTTACAAAACGTAGGAGAACGCACCATGGATGAGCGAGCCCCGCCTCTGCCAGTTAAGGCTCCCCCCATGTCGTTCTCTCAGGTAATCATGGACACCGTGATACTAGCTACGTCCATTGGCCCGAAGTTCACCTTCACAGGTGTAGAGGACCCAAAGGCGCATATCACAGTGTTCTACACCCAGATGATGCTTCCAGAAGGTTCTGACAATGTGTACTATAAGCTATTCATGAGCACGCTGGCAGGCGCAGCGTTGGACTGGTTCGTCAGTCTCCCTGACGGACACATTACTTCATTCAACCAATTCTCAACGCTGTTCAGAGAATAGTACATTGTCAACAGGGCTCCCCCTCCGATCTCTTACGATCTCTTTGACGTAAAGCAATACCAGGGAGAGTGCTTGAAAGATTTCTTAAACAGGTTTGGGGTACAAGTGGTGAGACTACACACCAAGGACGAAGCCATGACGGTGCACGCCTTCACCAAAGGAGTGCTGTCAGGACCCTCCAACGATTCACTGATGTACCGTCCTGGTAGTCGGAAGTGATGACGTGGCAGCGAGCTATTATGTAGGCGTGTTGAGCAGGGCCCATGGCTGGCAGAAGGGAAGGAAGTCGGGGGGCTCGTGTGGTCGCCAGTTATTAAGTTGGCGTGCCCCGGTCTCTAGCATACCTAAACCGGCAGTCACCGGGTTTGAGATGAAGTCGCCAGATGCGAACCCGCGACCACATGGTGGTTAGAGATCGCCGAAGCAAGGACATCGCCGAAGATGAAGTCAGATAGTCATTTCCTAGCTAGCCAGAGGATGAGGTCGGGAGACAGCTTACCTGAACATACACGGTGAAGCAAGTAAAGTAGATCATGAAGGCGGCCGGCGAGACCACAGGGAAGGTGTGTACGAAGGCACCCGAACTCGCCACTCAAAAGAGATCACGCTCCAAGGCAGCTATGCACTGAGTTGTTTCATGCATAAGTAACTTAGCCAAAAGCCTGAAGAGTAAGAAGTGGCACCCAAGTCAAGGATGCTCCAGATGGTGACACGTGTACAGTTGGATGCGAGCCACGTGTCCAGATGTGTAACTGTCTGGAGAGAGAAAGTGCGCAGGTATATAAGAGACTCTAACGAACTTCTGAGGTACGAACATTTAGATTACTTCTTTACGCTTGCGAGAACTTGAGAACACTGAGAGAGAATTTTGCACGGTTCCTTAGAGTTCTTAAGTTTTCTTAGTATTTGGTGGTTCAGTCGCTGACTTGGGCGTCGGAGCGTGATCGGCCGTAGCGGCGCCGTTTTGTCTTTTGCAGGTTCTTGAGGTGAATCACGGTGAAGGACGGAGGCTAACACGGCGCAGAAGTCGATCCAGGTTTGACGAGGCAAGGTTCTTGCGTCCCGGTCAACAGGCAGGATCATCAAGCGCCCACCGTGGGGCCGTGTAAAACCTGTCCCTATCCACAGCGTGAGTTCTTGGAAGTTTCTGCAGTTTTGTGTGGTTGTGTGCTGGTGCAACCATTTTTCGCTGTTCATCTAAGCTTTGTTCGGTAGTTTTGTGTTTTCCACCGTTCGTTTGAGTTCTTGTTCGGTGAGGTGAGGTTTTTCGCTGCTTACGCAAGTTTTAATCGGTGAAGATCTAAGTTTCGCCGTTCGTTCGGATTTTCGTGGAAGAAGCGGTGATTTGTGGTGGAGTTGTGAGTTTCCGTGAAGGTTCGCTGTTGAGGCTGTGTTCTTGAAGTTCTTTGGAGTTTGCGAAGCTCTGACCGATTGATCGCTGAATCGATCGTTGCTGAAGGAGGTGTTGTTCGTCGCTCATTGTGATCTGTTAAGTTTTCATGAAAAAAGATGAGAAGCAACCGCTCAAGTCCAGTTGCGCCAGTTGCTGCTGAAGGCGCCATGACTATGGCACAGATGGTGGAGATCATGCGTGCGTTGCAGGCAAACGTGGAAGCCTCGCGCATAGAGCAGGCAAAGATGCATGAGGACCTGGTCACCTCTCAAGCCAGGAACAAAGAGCTTAGCAGAGTGACTGAGGAATTGCGCCAAGCTCTTCAGGAGCAGCGAGGGCGCCCAGTCGCTGAAAAGGTCGCGCCGTCGACGCCGCCTCGCGTTTTTCCCAAGCCTTTCGCTCAGGTGATTACGGACACGCCTATCCCTGCGAGTGTGGTACCCGTGAAGGCTGTTTTTACCGGCGTGGAGGATCCTGAGGCACATCTCACCACGTTCCACACGCATATGATGCTGTCAGGAGGATCGGATGTTGTGTATTGCAAGATGTTTGTGAGCACACTCCAGGGAACAACACTGGAATGGTGTGTGAGCCTGCCTACAGGTCACATAACCAATTTCCAGCAGCTTTCGAAGCTTTTCGTCGAGCAGTACATAGTGAACAAGGCGCCTCCTAGGGTGTCTTATGATCTGTTCGACATAAGGCAGTACCAGGGAGAGTCCCTCAGGGACTACTTGAATCGTTTTGGGGCGCAGATGGTCCGCTCGCCGGCCAAGGACGAAGAGATGTTGGTCTACGCCTTCAAGAAGGGTGTGCTGCCGGGACCTTTCTACGAGGCGCTGATCAGGGCTCACCCCGCCACGTTTGCTGAGGTTAGGCGACTTGCGGTGGCCCACATCGCCGATGAAAGTGAGGTCGCCAATAAGAGGGGAAGCGTGGCCCCCGCTAGGCCACGTGCACAGACCAGGATCCAGCCACAAAGGGTGCTGGAGACAGCGGCAGCCAAGAGGGATCAAAGGACTCGCCATCCTTATTGATCCTGCCGGCAACTCGAACGTCGAGGAATCGCTTCGTAGCACTCTCTGCCCTGCCTATGCGACTGCGTCTTCTGCAAAACCACCCTCAGAGCCTTCTCTTGGATCTTCAAATGTGCCCTGCAAAACACACAGACGGCGCCTCTGGCGGCCGTTTGCACTCCGACGATCAAGTTAGTCCACAGAACCACCAAATGAGAAAACTAGTAGCGTGTGTGTAAAACTCTTGCTCTCTGTTTTTTTCGTCCTCCTCCCACTCTCACCCTCATTCTCCCTCTTATGTCTCTTTCCCTGCTTCTGGGCATAACAGAATTCTGTTATGCTTTTCTGGCACATGTCAGAACCCTGTGATGCTTTTCAGAGAAAGTGTACCTTCAGAATCAGCAGTGGGAGCGTGAGAGTCTGTGCATGTCTGCGCGTCTCTGCGCTTGGCTGCGCCTGTCTGTACCCTTAATGGTACGGAGTGCACTTTTGTCTGGACCGCACCCCTCTCAGATGGTGACACGTGGAGGCCTGCAACTCACATCTAACCGCACACGTGTCATTTACTGGAAGGGCTCTAGCGCTTCTCTTTGTGTGCCTAAATTACACCCTTGCGGAGTAACTTAGGATATTTTCTCTCATCTGGGTAAATCGAATACTCTTGGGAGAACGTCGGGTGTGGCTGGTCTAGGCACACTCACCAAACGTTGCTCTCTACGTAAGCGACTCACCCTTCACGATGCCACGAACGTAATGGGTTGAGGGAATCACCAATCACTGACTGGTTTACTAGTTCCCTCAGGCCACTCTCGTGCGTGATTCCCTGAGGTGTGCTCATGCGAGATCCATGCGTAACGCTCTCGCTGGGAATCTCAGTCCCAGTTTAACTGCGTGTAACACGAGACCCCGATGACAATACACCCGATGACTGATCAGTGTTTATTTGCTTCTCGCGTTCTGCCTTCAGACGTTAGTCTGAGAACTGGTCTGTTGATGGCCACTTGGCTACTGACCACCGATCACCATTCTGGATGATTTGTCCCCCGACCTCTCTTCCGCCTGATCTGTCGGTGGTCACTTGGTCACTGACCCCCGATCACCGCTCTTGGCGATCGTCTCCTTGACCTCTCTGCCACCTGGTCCACGTGTCACCCTGCGAGTGGTCCACGTGGTTCTCTGCTGCTGACGTCATCGACTACCGATGACCGATCGGATCACAAGCCCCCCAGTCTCGAGTCGAGAACTCGTTCTCAGCGAAGAGACTAAGTGGTCGTGCCCTCAGTCCACGTGGCAAGTGGGGCCGCCTCACGTGCCACCTCACGTGCTGCTTCTTTAACGTTTGGACTTCCTCTCTTAATCTCGCGACACGTGGCCCCATCGACGGCCAGCGTTGTGCGTCGCTAGCGCTTCTCTTATTCAAATTGGCGCACTCCTTTACTGTTCCTCCATCTTCTTCATTCGACTCCCAGACTCTCTGCGAACCTTTCCTCTGCGCACCTTTCTCTCCTCAAATTCTCTGCTTCCAAATCTCTTGCGATCATCCAAAGGTATGTTTTTTCTTCTCCCTGGCCCCTTTTTGGTCATCTTTACCGATTGCATTTATCATTCTGGTTATCATGCATTCATTTTCCCTATTTCCCTCTCTCGAACCCGCGCTAGGGTTTTTTCACGCTCTCACTCTGGCTTCTGCTTCTTCTTCTTCCTCTTTTCACCTGGGCATCTCCTTCTCCTTTCTCCTTTCTGTTTTCACCGAAACATTCATCATTCCCTCTTCTTCCATTCATTCTGACTTTCGTTTTTCCTCCATTTGCAGCTATCTCGCGATGGCTCGCTTGAAACAAACTGCGCGTATAGTCGCCTCATCCTCTGGTGCACAGCCTTCCGCGAGTGCGCCAGCTCCACCACCGCCTGTTGCTACTTCCTTCCATGACAACGCTAGGGTCTACGAATGGGCCTCCCTGGCGTTGCTCGCTGAAACCTCCACTCTACTGCCCCAGGGCCACCTCAAGTCCTTGCTAAGTCACAATCCTGATGAGCCTTCCTGCGCCATCGACTGGGAGAATGAGTTCAATATCCAAATTTGCATTCCTCCTCGAGGAATGCCCATCTGCGCGGATGACAGGGCCACCAATGGGGTGCCCTTCGTCTTCATCTACTCTGCTATCTTCAAGAGGCTGAAGCTGCGCCTCCCTTTCACCTTCTTCGAAAAGGAGCTGATGATGGAGTTAAACGTCGCGCCTTGCCAACTCCATCCAAATGCCTGGGCCTTCATCCGGGCATTTCAGATCCTCTGCAGTTATTTCGGGCACAACGCCTTCGTGGACGTGTTCCTCTACTTCTTCGAAGCGAAGAACCCTGGGGACAGGTCCTGGGTTAGCCTGAACGGGGTTGCTGGGCGGGTGCTCCTGGGCCTGTACCAGCAATCCTTCAAAGACTGGAAGGGCAGATTCTACATGATATCTGCTACCCCCCAAAGTCCAAGTCTGCTCGAGGGATACCCCCTCTACTGGGTTCCTGGAGTTGAATTCAAGAAATCCAGGGACCTCGAAGCTATGGCCCCCTACGAGCGCGAGCTATGTGGGCTGCTCCTGGGGGCCAAATACAACTCCGCTCGCCTCATCAAGGATGAATTTGATGTGGTGGCTCTGAAAAAATATATAGGTAGCTCTTCTTGCACCTTTTAGGATACTTGTCCCTTCTCATGCATGTTTCTATGTGCTTTTTGACTTACTTGCATAACTTGACCAACTAACCCTTCCTTTTCTCGTCTATGCAGACTCAAAGACGGGGAAAGACAGGAGGCTGGCCTTGCTAGAGCTTGCCAAGCGTCGGGGAACCAAGGGCACTGGGTCTTCCTCTTCTACAACTGAGCCCATCGCAGCCCCTCCACTCTCGGTCGCGCCAGCTGAAGGCCCCGAGCCAGGAAAGAAAAGGAAAAGGCTGGTGAAGGCTTCCACTTCACTTGCTGCTGCTGCTACCGTCGCCTCAACTGAAGAGGAAAGCTCTGGCTCTCCTCTTATACACCGCCAGAGGAAAAAGGCAGCAGTTGAGGGGGCTTCGTCTCTCCAGCCTGGAGAGATCGAGGTAGTGGAAGTAGAGGAAGGGTCTTCCCCACCTCCCTGTGCTCAACCTGCCTCAGAGCCCTCCAGTCTTCCTTCTCCAGGCCAGCAGTTGCCTCCAACCTCCCAACTGCCATCTTCCCCCCCAGCAGGCCAATCACCTGGTCCACCTGCTCATCCTGCTGGGGGTCCACCACCACCACTGCCAATCCCCACCGCCACTGCTGAAGGTGGGGGGTCCAGCTCGCGCCCAAGCACTTCGGGGGCCAACCACGAAAACTTCAGCAGGGTCATCACCCCGGTTCGACAACTCATAAGCAACCGGGAGCTTGTCGAGTGGAGTGGTGATGAGGTGGATATGCACCTGGCCAAGCAGGTAGTGCTCTCTCTGGAATTCTCCACCCAGCATCGCAAGCAACTAGCCCTGGAGAAGAGGGTGAAGGATCTTGAGCACAACAAGGAGTCACTGCGAAGTGACTTCGAAGCTGCCCAAGAATCTGTAGAGTTGATGCGGGGCATGGTGGAGAAAGCTAGGAGGGAGTACCTAGCGCAGGTCCAAGAGACCATCAAGACGGAGATCTTGATGGGGCAAGCTGTTAGCTCTTTGCACTGCACTGTGGTGGAGCTGCGGGCCGAGACCTCCTCCCTACGCCAACTGAATTCTCAATGGGGGAGCTCGAGTCCACCAAAGAAGCAGCTGCTGTTGGGGAGAAGAGACTTGAGGAGGTGGAGGGCAAACTGTCTGAAGCTGCCTCCTCCCTTGCTGCCGTTACCACTGAGAGAGATGCTGCGGAGGCCTCAAAACAAAAACTGGAGGCGGAGAATGCTGATTTGATGAATGTGGGTGCTGATGCCCTTACTGATGGATTCGAGCTAGCACTCGAGCAAATCAGATGCGTTCTCCCGGACCTGGACCTCTCGCAGTTCAGCATCTATCATGAAGTGGTAGATGGAAAGCTCATCCCTCCTGCCTCTTAATCTTTTTTCTTCTCTGTAAATTTAACTTCTGCACAATTTTCTTATTACTCAAAAATTTGTATAAGACTTGACTGTGAATACAAACTCTTAATGCTTCTTTTCTTGCATAAGTTTCTTCCCTTGTATTTTCTTTGAGTTTCACTTATCTTTATGCGCGCGACTAACTGTTAGCTAGCTTAGGTTCAGCGCGATCTTTGGCTTTATCTTTCCTTTCGCACACGACTAAGTGTTAACCAGCTTAGGCTTAGCGCGATCTTGGGCTTTGTCTTTCACTTTGCGCACGACTAAGTGTTAACCAGCTTAGGCCTAGCGCAATCTGCTTCTCTTATTCTTTCGCTTCTACTTGATCACGACTGGCTATTCCCTTAGCTTGGTGTTTGACAGTCCTCGTGCGCTCCTTTACACCACTAACCAATCACCGACGACTCATCAGTGATCGTTCTTCGATCTTCACCTAGCTTCCCTGTCGGTCTAGCGCTAAGTGCATAGAGAACCTTGACATCGATCGCTCGAGGTGATGCCTTGTTTTGGGGAAATAAAAGTATTTCTCGATAACCCCTCTTACTTTCCCCAAGGTCATCACCCTTCGGGGCGTTGAGTCGTTCATTCCCTGCCTCACTCCTGGGGTGAGAAAGGTTTCGGACTAAGAGCTTTACTGGGCCAGTATTGGTGCATGCCAAGCGGGTAAGGACGTTTTGTCAAAACCTTTCCTTTCCCTCCCTTGGTCTTACTGGCACCCCTGGCTTTTCAAACCTTTAACTGCTTGCGCTCACACCTGGGGTGAGGAAGACTTGGATCGGTGCCAGTACTTGCGCCTAGGGCAAGTAGGGCCTAACCAATCACCTGCACTTGCACCTGGGGCAAGGAGGACTTTAACTTTAATACTTGAGCACACTTGATATGCTGGAAATTTTTCTTTAATTGGGTGGCCTCGTTAAAAACCCTCCTTAGGGAAAAGAGTGCCCCCTTGTCTGTTCAACTGTTTCCACCACATACAAAGCATGTATCTTTTAGCGCGAGAACGCCATCACTGTACAATTTTAACTGAAATAAAATTTTAAATGGGTGGCGTTCCACGTTCTGGGGATTGCTCCTCCCTCCAAAGTCTCTAGGCGATAGGCTCCGTTCTCCAATGTCTCCACCACTCTATACGAGCCTGTCCACTTTGGGGACAACTTGTTCTGCATGTCATTCTGATGCGCCTTTCTCATCACCAGATCACCTTCCTGGAAGCTCCTGGGCCTCACTTTAGAGTTGTGCCTCCGCTCTACTCTTCTCTTCAAAGCTTCAGCACTGACTCTGGCCTCTTCTCGCACTTCGTCTAGCAGGTCCAGATTCACCTTACGCTCTTCATTGGACTCTTCAGCAACGAAGTTCAAGAACCTGGGGGAGCTCTCCTGTATCTCCACAGGAATCATGGCGTCTGTCCCATAGACAAGGTTGAAGGGTGTCTCATGGGTGCTGGACTGTGGAGTGGTGTGATAAGACCATACAATCCTGGGGACCTCCTCTGCCCAGCCTCCTTTGGCCTTGTCTAGTCTTCGCTTCAGGCCCCTGAGCAGTACTCGATTTGCTGACTCCACCTGCCCATTGGTTTGTGGGTGTTCCACTGAAGCGAAAACCTGTTGTATCTTTAACTCTTCACACATCTTCCTCAGCTGATGACTTGTGAACTGGGTGCCATTGTCGGAAACCAGCCTCTTGGGTATTCCGAAGCGGCAGACAATGTTCTTCCAGACGAAGTGCTCGACTTTCTGCGCGGTGATGTGTGCGACTGGCTCTGCCTCCACCCACTTGGTGAAATACTCGATGGCCACGATGAGGAACTTCATCTGCCTCACCGCCAGGGGAAAGGGTCCTAGGATGTCAATCCCCCATGTATGGAATGGCCACGGGCTATGGATGGACCTCAACTCCTCAGGGGGTGCCTTGTGCCAGTCTGCATGCAATTGGCACTGTTTGCAACGTTGAGCAAACCTTATGCAGTCTTCCTTCAGCTTTGGCCAGTAGTACCCCGCACGGAGTACTCTACTTGCCAAAGCGCGACCACCTACGTGGCTTCCGCACACCCCCTCGTGCAGCTCAGACATGAGTCTGATGCATTGCTCGCCGTGCACACAGATCTGCACAGGATGAGAAAATCCAAATCTAAAGAGGTTTCCATCTATAAGAGTGAACTTACTTGAACTCCTCTTTATCCTTTTGGCCTCTGCCGCATCGAGCGGGAGTACACCATCTTCTAAGTATAGCTGGTACGGCGTTATCCAGGTGTCGGGTTCCTTCCCCGCGTGGACCTCCATCGACTCATCGGTCTTTGACGGTCGCGATCTCACCCTCGGTGCTCTCAGCGTTTCTTGGGTCAACGACCGATGACCGATCGTTAGACGCTCCATTGACTTGTATACATGAAGTACCTGGTTGTCTGACACGAACGCGCGTGGCACCTTCAGGGTCTCCTGAATGACGGTCCTCTGCTTCCCCCCTTTGCCTGAGCTGGCCAGCTTGGCAAGCAGGTCTGCTCTGGCATTTTGCTCTCTTGGCACGTGCACTAATTCAAACTCGGCGAAGGACGTCTTCAGGAGCCGCACATACTCCAGGTAGGCTGCCATCTGGGGATCTTTTGCTTGGAACTCCCCTGTAACCTGGCCGGTGACCAGCAAAGAGTCGCTTTTGGCCAGCAGATTTCTTGCCCCCATTTCTCTTGCTAACAACATTCCTGCGATCAGGGCTTCATACTCCGCCTGATTGTTGCTAGCTTTGAAGGCAAAGCGGAGGGACTGCTCGATCAGTACCCCGTTTGGTCCCTCCAGGATGACCCCCGCGCCGCTCCCCTGCTGATTAGAGGAGCCATCCACCGATAATACCCATCGGAAGTCTAATCCTTTCGCAGGTGTCGCGATCGATGACAGCTCGACGACAAAGTCCACGAACACCTGCCCCTTGATCGGTCCTCGGGGCTCGTACTGGATGTCAAATTCTGACAATTCCACCACCCATTTGACCATCCTTCCTGCTACATCAGGTTTCTTCAATACGTTCTGGATAGGCAGATCAGTCATCACCACCACTGTGAAGCTGTGGAAGTAATGCCTGAGTCTTCTGGCTGAAAACACCACCGCCAGAGCAGCCTTCTCGAGGGCCTGGTACCTTGTTTCAGGGCCTTGCAGCACCTTGCTCACAAAGTAAACAGGCCTCTGGGTCTGGTCTTGTTCTTGCACCAGGACTGAGTTGACTGCTCTCTCCGTCACAACAAAGTATAGACGAAGAGGGATGCCTACCTGGGGTTTTCGCAAGACTGGTGGGCTCGCCAGATACCCCTTTAACTTGATGAAGGCCTCTTCGCACTCCTGTGTCCAGAGAAATCTGCTGTTGCGTTTGAGACACTGGAATTATGGATGGCCTTTCTCCCCTCCAGCGGACATGAACCGGGACAAAGCCGCCAAGCGACCGGTGAGCTGCTGCACTTCCTTCACCGTTGTTGGGCTCCTCATTGCCACGATCGCCGCACACTTCTCTGGGTTAGCTTCGATTCCCCGCTCTGTTAAGAGGAAGCCCAAGAACTTCCCAGCCTCCACACCAAAAATGCATTTCTCAGGGTTGAGCTTGAGCCTGTACTTGGCAATGGTGGTGAATAGCTCTTCCAGATCAGCTGCATGATGATTCCTCTCTTGGGACGTAACCACCATGTCATCTACATAGGCGTGTACGTTCCTTCCCAGCATAGGCGAGAGCACCCTATCCATGAGCCGCTGGTAGGTAGCCCCCGCATTCTTTAACCCGAATGGCATGACCTTGTAGCAGTAGCAAGACCGTTCCGTCATAAACGCAGTCTTGCACTCATCCATGGGGTGCATCCTGATCTGGTTGTACCCCGAGAAAGCGTCTAAGAACTGAGTAGCTTTCCCCCCGATGCGCTATCAACCAGGGCATCTATACTGGGTAAGGGGTAAGAATCCTTGGGGCACGCCTTGTTGAGGTCAGTGAAGTCCACGCACATTCTCCACTTGTCGCTTGCCTTCTGAACCAGTACCACATTCGCTAGCCACTCGGGGTATTGGATTTCTCTGATGTGCCCTGCGGCAAGGAGCTTCTGCGCTTCGTCGTGGATCACCTTCCTCTTCTCCTCGTTGAATTTCCTTCGTCTCTGTCGCACAGGTCGAACCATAGGGTCCATCGACAGACGATGGCAGAGGAAATCGGGGTCGATTCCTGGCATGTCGGATGCTGACCATGCAAAGGCATTCATGTGCTTCTCAATCACACCCATGACCAGCCTTCGCTATTCTTCAACGAGGGATCCCCCTAGCTTGAACTTTCTTCCCCCGATGTCCACTTCAACCCATCCTTCAGCTGGGTGGGGCCTTCTCTCATTGGCGATGACCGCCCTCGCGATCCCTGACTCTCGAGGAGTGATCGCGCCTCCCTCTTCTTCTTCAACTTGGGCTACCTGGGAGCCCCCCACCGCAGCATCCTCCATCCTCTGAGCGCCATGTATCTCCCTGACCACCGATCGTTCCTCGCGCGCGCCTGGTGGTGGTTTCGTGGTGACGTGGCACACACTTCTCTTTTGCTTCAAACTGTTCTCATAACAGCGTCTTGCCTCAGCCTGATCCGACTTGATGGTTATCACGGTCCCCTCCATCGACGGCAGCTTCAACTTCATGTGCCTCGTCGATGGTATTGCGCCCAACCTATTGAGCGTTGGCCTACCCAACAAAATGTTGTACGCAGAAGGGGCGTTCACCACCAGGTACTTTATCTTTTCAGTGCGGGCTGTCGTTCCGTCAGTGAACGTTGTCCTCAGCTCAATGTATCCCCGCACTTCCACCTGGTCTCCGGCAAAACCGTAGAGACACCCGGTATATGGCCTCAGCTGATCAGGGGACAACTGTAACTTGTTGAATGTTGGCCAGAACATGACGTCTGCCGAGCTTCCTTGATCTACGAGTACTCTATGCACTCGTCTTCCCGCTGTGATGAGAGAAATGACCATTGGGTCGTTGTCGTGCGGGACAACGTCCCGTAGATAAGCTTTCCTGAAGATAATGTCCACTTCAGGGTAATGACTCTCATTTACCGCATCTACCGCCATCACCGATCGAGCGTATCTCATTCTCTGTGAAGCTGTGCATCCCCCACCAGAGAAGCCTCCTGCGATCGTCTGCACTTCCCCATGCACAGGGACTTCATGCTGCTGTTCTCCAGTCTGGGATCCTGACGCGCGATCACCCTGCGGCTCACGCAGGTAATCTGCTAGAAAACCAGACTTCACCAACTCTGCCAGTTGGTGTCCCAGTGCCAAACAGGAGTGAAGTGTATGGCCAAAGGCCTGGTGAAACTCACACCATTCGTTCTTCTTCCTTCCAAGTACCTTATCCGTCTTCTCTGGCACTCGTAGTCTTGCTGCTACAGCAGGAAGGGCGATTAGATCCGCCAATCCCACCATAAAGTTGTATCTCGGGGGTGCGCTATTCTCCCTTGCGCGCCCCCTGCTCTGGTGTTTGCCTGGTGCATAGGGACGAGGTTTTTCCCGCACCTTCTTCCCCTCCTTGGCCTCGTGTACCCTTGCTTGCTGTGGCTTTCCTTGCCCTCCACGCGGTCTTGGTGGTGCAGCACTCCCCCTCTTCTCAGAAACCTCTGTTTCTGCCACTATGTGCGCCACCGCACGCCGTCGGATCTCTGCAAAGGTGCTGGGATGGTTCCTGATGAGAGACTCGCTGAAAGGGCCAGGCAGCACTCCCTTCTTAAATGCGTGCACCAGCATATCTTCATCTTTGCTGGGCAATCTAACCACTTGTGCTCCAAAGCGGTTGAGGTAGTCTTTCAGCGACTCACCTTGGTACTGGCGTACGTCGAACAAGTCGTATGACACCATTGCAGGTGCCTTGTTGACGATGTATTGCTCGGTGAAAAGCTTTGAAAACTGAGAGAAAGACGTGATATGCCCTTCTGGTAAACTCACGAACCACTCCATGGCGATTCCGCTCAATGTGCTCATGAACATTTTGCAGTACACAGAGTCTGAGCCCCCAGACAACATCATCTGGGTGTGGAACGCCGTCCGATGCGCCTCCGGGTCCTCTACCCCTTTGAACGATGTCTTCACCCCTACCAGGTTGGGAGGCACCATGGTTCCCATGATCTCAGGGGAGAATGGCATGGGGAATGCTCTTGGAGGTGAGGGCTGCCTAGACATTCTTTCGTCAACCACGTGTTCCCTCTGCGCATGCAACGTCCTTCTCAACTCTTCGTTGACGCGATTCAGCTCGTCGTTCCTGCTCTGCAACGCGGCCAACTCTGCCTGCATCCTCTCTTGTTCAACCTTCGACGCTGCGGCGTTATCCTGCAGCGTGCGCACCATTTCCAGGACCTGCACCATTGTCATAGCTCCTTCGTCAGCAGATGGCGCAAGCGATGGTTGTCTGTTTCTAGGCATCTTTCTCTATCAAAGAAACTGATAAAACTCTGGTAAGCCTTTGAACTGTGGTATATATAGGACAACGATTCACTCGGGCCCCACGGTGGGCGCCAAATGATCCTGCCGGCAACTCGAACGTGGAGGAATCGCTTCGTAGCACTCTCTGCCCTGCCTATGCGACTGCGTCTTCTGCAAAACCACCCTCAGAGCCTTCTCTTGGATCTTCAAATGTGCCCTGCAAAACACACAGACGGCGCCTCTGGCGGCCGTTTGCACTCCGACGATCAAGTTAGTCCACAGAACCACCAAATGAGAAAACTAGTAGCGTGTGTGTAAAACTCTTGCTCTCTGTTTTTTTCGTCCTCCTCCCACTCTCACCCTCATTCTCCCTCTTATGTCTTTTTCCCTGCTTCTGGGCATAACAGAATTCTGTTATGCTTTTCTGGCACATGTCAGAACCCTGTGATGCTTTTCAGAGAAAGTGTACCTTCAGAATCAGCAGTGGGAGCGTGAGAGTCTGTGCATGTCTGCGCGTCTCTGCGCTTGGCTGCGCCTGTCTGTACCCTTAATGGTACGGAGTGCACTTTTGTTTGGACCGCACCCCTCTCAGATGGTGACACGTGGAGGCCTGCAACTCACATCTAACCGCACACGTGTCATTTACTGGAAGGGCTCTAGCGCTTCTCTTTGTGTGCCTAAATTACGCCCTTGCGGAGTAACTTAGGATATTTTCTCTCATCTGGGTAAATTGAATACTCTTGGGAGAACGTCGGGTGTGGCTGGTCTAGGCACACTCACCAAACGTTGCTCTCTGCGTAAGCGACTCACCCTTCACGATGCCACGCACGTAATGGGTTGAGGGAATCACCAATCACTGACTGGTTTACTAGTTCCCTCAGGCCACTCTCGTGCGTGATTCCCTGAGGTGTGCTCATGCGAGATCCATGCGTAACGCTCTCGCTGGGAATCTCAGTCCCAGTTTAACTGCGTGTAACACGAGACCCCGATGACAATACACCCGATGACTGATCAGTGTTTATTTGCTTCTCGCGTTCTGCCTTCAGGTGTTAGTCTGAGAACTGGTCTATTGATGGCCACTTGGCTACTGACCACCGATCACCATTCTGGATGATTTGTCCCCCGACTTCTCTTCCGCCTGATCTGTCGGTGGTCACTTGGTCACTGACCCCCGATCACCGCTTTTGGCGATCGTCTCCTTGACCTCTCTGCCACCTGGTCCACGTGTCACCCTGCGAGTAGTCCACGTGGTTCTTTGCTGCTGACGTCATCGACTACCGATGACCGATGGATCACTTATGATCCAAGGAAGAACAAGGGCAGGTGCCCAGGGCGCCCTCAACTGGCACGTCGGGAATACAATCGCCATTCCCAATATAGCAGTCAGGCTTAAGACACCCGAGAAGGTCGGCGACAAGGTGTTGGGACCAAAGCCAGACGCCTGGTGCGAATTCCACCAGGGCTTTGGCCATACTGTGGACTCGTGTTTGGCTTTAGGATACCAGCTCGACGACCTGGTCAAGAGCGGGTTCCTAAACGATTACTTGTTGGATAGAAGGACGGGGGGCACGTGGAGCTCCCAGCCAGCAAGTGGTGAGGCTCAGCAACACGAGATGCGTACTCACGGAGAGATCCACACCATTGCAGGAGGTTTCTCGGGTGGTGGATGCACCGCGTCACAGAGGAAGAAGTATGCGAGGTCTGTGATGACGGTAGACATGTTCGAGGACCACTCACCAGACGTAGACATCACGTTCACAAGGGAAGATCTCAGGGACGTTGTGCCTCATGACAACGATCCCATAGTCATCTCGCTTGTTACGGCGGGAAGGAAGGTCCACAGGGTTCTGGTGGACCAAGGAAGCTCGGCAGATGTGATGTTCTGGCGAACTTTCACACAGTTGCAGTTGCCCCTTGACCAGCTGAGGCCCTATGGAGGGTGTTTGTATGGTTTCGCTGGCGATCAGGTGGAGGTCAGGGGGTATATAGAGTTAAGAACTACCATCACGGAGGAGGCGGGCTCGAGAACGGAGAAAATCAAGTACCTCGTCGTGAACGCTCCCTCAGCATATAACATTCTGTTGGGAAGGCCAACACTCAATAGAATAGGAGTTGTGCCTTCGACCAGGCACATGAAGGTGAAGTTGCCATCAATGGAAGGGGTGGTGATCACCATCAAATATGACCAGAAGGAAGCGAAGAAGTGCTATGAGAATAGCCTGAAGCACAAGAGGTCAGTAAGTTACATCACAACGACGCCGCCTCCCGGTGTGAAGCCCAAGCCAACAGAATGGCGAGTTGTTGGTGCGGCGATGGAGGTGGCCGCTGGGGGCGACGTCGCCATGATGGATGCCGATGCTGAGGGGGAGAACGCTGAGCGGGAAGAAGAGGCGAGGAACCGCCCAAAGGAGGCGAGGGAGCTGGGAATCGCCAGGGCGGTGATCGCCAGGGAAGCTAGACCCAAACCCGTCGAGGAATGGCTCAAAAGGGAGATCGGGGGAAAGGTCTTCAACATGGGAAGATCCTTGGAGGCTGAGCTCCAAGACCAGATTGCCAAGGTGATAGAGCGGCATCTGGATGCTTTCGTATGGTCTACTTCAGACATGCTTTCGTATGGTCTGCTTCAGACATGCCGGGAATTGACCTCGACTTCTTGTGCCACCATTTAGCAATGGACGATCAGGTCAGGCCGGTGCGACAAAGAAGACGAAAGTTCAACGAGGAGAGAAGGCAGGCGATCAGGAACGAAACCCAGAAGCTCCTCGTTGCAGGCCATATCAGGGAAGTGCAGTACCCTGAGTGGCTAGCCAATGTCGTGCTGGTGAAGAAAAGCAATGGGAAGTGGCGCATGTGCGTCGATTTCACTGACCTGAACAAGGCTTGCCCAAAGGATTCGTATCCTCTGCCAAGCATAGACGCCCTGGTGGACAGTGCTGCAGGGTGTAAGTTGCTGAGTTTCCTGGACGCCTTCTCGGGGTACAACCAGATAAAGATGCATCCCATGGATGAAGAGAAGACCGCCTTCATGACCGAGAGATCATGCTACTGCTACAAGGTGATGCCCTTTGGGCTGAAGAACGCGGGGGCCACGTACTAGAGGTTGATGGATCGAGTACTTGCACCTATGCTGGGGAGGAATGTGCAAGCGTACGTAGATGACATGGTCGTGACCTCGCTGGAGAAGAGCAAGCACGTCGCGGACTTGGAGGAGTTGTTCACCACAATCGCCAAGTTCAGATTGAAGTTGAACCCCGAGAAGTGCATTTTTGGCGTGGACGCGGGGAAGTTCTTGGGATTTCTCTTGACTGAAAGAGGGATAGAAGCCAATCCTGATAAGTGTGCTGCCATCTTGGCGATGAGGAGCCCAGCTACCGTGAAGGAAGTGCAGCAACTTACAGGTCGGATGGTCGCCCTGTCTCGTTTCGTATCAGCCAGCGGAGAGAAGGGTCATCCGTATTTTCAGTGTTTAAGGCGAAACAACAAGTTTTCCTGGACGAAGGAGTGTGAAGAGGCCTTCGTCAAGCTTAAAGAGTACCTAGCGAGCCCACCGGTTTTGTGCAAACCGCTGGCAGGAACCCCCCTCAGGTTGTATTTTGCTGTAACTGAGCGGGCGGTAAGTGCGGTGCTCGCCCAAGACCAGGACCAGGCTCAGAAGCCTATTTATTTCGTCAGCAAGGTGCTGCAGGGCCCGGAGGTGAGGTATCAGGCCTTGGAGAAAGCTGCGCTGGCTGTGGTATTTTCAGCGAGGAGGTTGCGCCACTATTTTCACAGTTTTACAATACTGGTGATGACCGACTTGCCCATCCAGAAGGTTCTGAAGAAGCCCGATGTAGCTGGGAGGATGGTGAAGTGGGTGGTGGAGCTGTCGGAGATCGATATCAAGTATGAGCCCCGAGGTCCGATCAAGGGGCAGATTTTTGCTGACTTCGTGGTCGAACTCTCTTCAGAAGCGGCACGAGTTGAGGGGGATGATTTCCGTTGGGTGCTCTCGGTGGACGGGTCATCAAACCAGCAGGGTAGCGGTGCTGGAGTCATCTTGGAAGGGCCCAACGGTGTGCTGATTGAACAATCCCTGAGGTTCGCCTTCAAAGCCAGCAACAATCAAGCAGAGTGTGAGGCGCTGATCGCCGAAATCTTGCTGGCTAAGGAGATGGGAGCTAGGGTGCTGATGGCTAAAAGTGACTCACTGCTGGTCACGGGACAAGTAACAGGCGAGTTCCAGGCCAAAGATCCACAAATGGCGGCTTACCTGGAGTATGTGCAGGAGTTGAAGAGTTCCTTTGTCTCCTTTGAAGTGGTGCATGTGCCCAGAGAGCAGAATGCCCGAGCTGACTTGCTAGCTAAGCTCGCCAGTTCGGGCAAAGGGGGTAGGCAGAGGACGGTGATCCAAGAAACTATGAAGACGCCTAGAGCATTTGTGGCAGATCACCTGGTTCTTCAAATAAGCAAGTCGACGGAGAAAGTGGCGAGGAGTCACAGGTCTTTGACTCAGGAGACCTTGAGATTGCCGAGAATAAGAGTGTACCGTCCCGTACCCGGGCGTTGACAAAGTCAAGGTCAAAGTCAACGCAAAGGTCAAAGTCAACGTAAGGCGTTGCCTAGGTGGAGGTGACGCCAAATACAGGCCTCGCCAAGAGAAAGCGTCGCCAAGGTAAGGCGTCGCCTAGCAGGGCGTCGCCGAGATAGGGCGCTGCCCAACTGGGTGTCGCCAAGATGGAATGACACAAGGGCAAGGTGACCACAGCGCTGCTCCCCGATACCCATGGGTAGGAAAGACCATGGAGGGGGCGACGCCGTGGGAAGGCCCCAAACCCTGGATAACCAGGGAACAATAATAAAGAGAAGAGAAAGGTGGCTTCAAGGCCATAGAAATAGCGCCAGTATAGAGCAACCTGCCTCGTGAAGTGCCCCTGCCGTCCAGAAACGCCCTTGGGATAGATACGACCCAGGAGAGGGGTCACGCCCGGGGGCAGCCAGGCACAGTGCACGAGAGGAAGGTAGATACGCTCTCAAAGTGAGTGACTAGATGATTGGGGGCAGGAGTTGGCACCCAAAAAGTCACCCCTTGCGCAGTAGCACTCCCAGGCAGGAGGACTCACACGTAGAAACGTCCCCAGCTGGGCAGAAACGCCCCCAGATGGGGTCATGGCGTCGTGAGGCCCTCCACGTGTACAACAGCCAGGTCAGAATACAAACACCCTTTAGTCAGGTATCAGATAATTAAAGTCATTTAGTACAGTTTCTGTTTCGAGCGTTTAAGGTACTATAAAGGCTCCCAAGCGTTTCAACGTCTTAAATGCGCTACGTTTTCTAATTAGACACGCTGATTGAGTGCGTTACATTTGTGATTAAAAGCGCTTTAAGGCGCTTTAAATGCTTGGGTAGTTTAAATAGCGCTGAGAATGTTGGGAACAGGGTTCGAACTTTTGGCAAATTTTCCAGAGACACTCTAGTTGCTTGCTCGAGCCTTGAGGTTACGCACAAGGGACTAGGGAAAGATTGTTTGCCAGAACGAGAATATACACACAATACACAGTCCATTTTTAAAACCTTCAGAGTGCCATACGCGGTGCTCAGAGACGGAGGTGCACAGTTTTGGTGTTTCTTGCTGGCTGACTTGAGTGTCGGAGTGCAAACGGCCACTAGAGCGCCCTTTGGTCCTCTTTTTGCAGGAATCCACATGTAACCAGTGGGAAGGAGTCCCTAGCTGACGATTGAGGTCGCGCACGAAGACGTCCCAGTCAACCGGACGAAACATTTGGCGCCCACCGTGGGGCCCGATATAAAACATTGGTCTCATCGCAAGTTCGAAAAGTCTATCAAGTCACGATCGCATTTGAGGAAACAGTGAAGAATGGCCACCACTAGACGAGGTACCGCACGCGCTGCGGAGGAAGAAATGTCCATGTAACAGGTCCTGGAGATAATGCGGGGGCTGCAGGATTATATGGCAGATTCGAAGATAGAGCAAGAGCGCATGCAGGCGGATCTTGACGCCTCGCATGTGAGAAACGACGAGCTCCGTCGCGTGAATGAGGAGTTGCGTCAGAGTCTGAGGAACAATCAGGTGCAACACGAGAACGAAGAGGTGGAGCATCTCACTCCACCAAGGGAGTTCTCTACTCCCTTGTCGCAGGAGATCCTGGACGCGCCGATCCCCAACACCTTCGCAGGACCTAAGGCGATTTTCACTGGGACAGAGGACCCTGAGGCGCATCTCACGGCGTTCCACACACAAATGGTGTTAGTGGGCGGTTCTGACGCCGCAAGGTGCAAGCTCTTCATGAGTACTTTGACAAGAATGGCCATGGATTGGTTTATCAGCCTTCCTAGCGGCCATATCACCTCTTTCCAACAGCTGTCCCAGTTGTTTAGAGAGCAATACCTGGCGAACAGGGCCCCGCCGTCGGTATCTAGATTTGTTTGATGTGAAGCAATACCAAGGGGAAAGTTTGAAGGAGTATATCAACCGGTTCGGGTCCCAGGTGGTGAAATTGGGCACGACGGAGGAGCCCATGATTGTGTATGCCTTTAGGAAAGGCGTATGTCCTGGCCCTTTTTGCAAATCTATTATTCGCAACCGACCAAGGACTTTTGCTGAAATACGGCGTCGGGCGGTGAAGCATATCGCCTCTGAAGGAGAGGTGTGCGAGAAGCGCACCAGCGTGGTACCTTCGCGCCCGAGAGCGCAAACTCGGGCTCAGCCCGTCAGGGTCAATGAGACCACGACGGGGAGGAAAAAGCCAGAGGGGAGACGCCCCTATGAGACCAGGAAACCCCAACCCAGGGGTCTAGCAGGAGGGGATCGCCCAGTCAGAGAGAGGGCGAGACCGGCGAGGTACAACTTTGTGGTGGAGCTGAAGGACCTGATCGCCGTGCCTAATATAGCTGAGAGGCTGAGGCGACCGGCGAAAACTGACAAGGTGTTAGGGCCACGGAAAGACTCCTGGTGCGAGTTCCACGAGGCTTTCGGTCATCACATTGACAACTGTCTCTCGTTGGGTTATCAGCTTGATGAGCTGGTGAAGAGCGGGTTTCTGAAGGATTACGTCGCAGAACCCGCCACGACCGCCGCCCTGCCGGCGCCAACAGAGGAGCAAGCACACGAGATGCCTGTACTTGGCGAGGTCCACACCATTGCTGGAGGTTTTTCCGGCGGGACCCACCGCCTCCCAGCGGAAGAGAGAATCTCGGGTGAGCCATGGGAGTCGGACCTCGTGTTCACGAGAGGAGCTCTCCGAGATGTGGTACCCCACGACAACGACCCCGTTGTCATCTCAGTCGTCACAGCCGGAAGAAAGGTGCATAGGGTTCTGGTTGATCAGGGAAGCTCAGCAGACGTCATGTTCTTGTCGACATTCAACAAGCTGCGATTGTCCCCTGACCTTCTGAGGCCCTACACAGGCTGCCTATATGGGTTCGCAGACAACCAAGTGGAAGTCCGAGGCTACTTGGAACTGCGGACGACATTCACAGATGGGGAAGCCTCGCGCACCGAAAGCATACGATACTTGGTCGTGAACGCTCATTCTGCCTACAACATCTTGTTGGGGAGACCGGCGCTGAATAGGCTCAATGCGGTATCCTCCACACGTCATATGAAGATGAAGCTACCAGACCTTAGCGGCAAGGTCATAGTTATCAAGTCGGATCAGGAGGAAGCGCGGAAGTGTTATGAAAACAGCTTAAAATCGAAGAAGAGCGTGTTCATGGTGTTTGAACGACCGCCAAGTGTCGACGCGACGATGATAGAGGCAACGCCCTCCGGGTCAACGCCTGTTGAGGCCACGCCCGTGGGGGCGACGCCCGAGGTAGATACACTGATGGAGGAGAGACCCGACGATACGGCGCCCGTGGAAGAGGTGGCGCCCATTCAGGGTAATAGCGGGGATCAACAGGCGGCTAACGCCGTGGAGAGGGAGATTGGCGGCAAGACGTTTAAACTAGGGCGTCTGCTGGGCCAAGAAGAACAGGAGGCGGTGGCAGAGGTGATCTCACGCCATTTGGACGCCTTCGCGTGGTCTGCCTCGGACATGCCTGGCATCGATCCTGATTTCTTATGCCATCACCTCAGCATGGACGCCACGGTTCGCCCCGTGCGCCAAAGGAGGAGAAAGTTCAATGAAGAGAGGAAGCTGGTGGTACGCGAAGAAACGCAGAAGCTGTTGAGGGCTGGCCACATCAGGGAAATCCAATACCCCGAGTGGCTAGCCAACGTTGTTCTAGTAAAGAAGGCGAATGGGAAGTGGAGGATGTGCGTGGACTTCACAGACCTAAACAAGGCGTGCCCAAAGGACTCGTACCCGCTGCCCAGCATTGACGCGTTAGTAGATAGCGCCTCCGGCAGCAAGGTGCTAAGATTCCTAGATGCTTTCTCGGGGTACAACCAGATTAAAATGCACCCGACAGACGAAAGCAAAACCGCATTCATGACGGAAACCAGCAGTTATTGTTACAAGGTGATGCCTTTCGGCTTGAAAAATGCGGGCGCCACCTACCAAAGGCTGATGGACAAGGTCCTAGCACCTATGTTAGGAAGAAACGTATACGCCTACGTGGATGATATGGTAGTGGTGTCGAAGGATAGGGCACAGCATGTGGCTGACCTGGAGGAATTATTCGTCACTATATCCAAGTACCGCCTCAAGCTAAACCCCGAGAAGTGTGTCTTTGGGGTAGAGGTCGGGAGGTTCCTAGGTTTCATGCTCACGGAGAGGGGGATAGAGGCGAATCCCGACAAATGCGCAGCGATCATCGCCATGCGTAGTCCGACGTCAGTAAAGGAAGTACAGCAGCTGACGGGGCGGATGGCGGCGCTCTCGAGGTTTGTTTCTACCGGAGGAGAGAAGGGGCACCCATATTTCCAGTGCCTTAAGAGGAATAGTCGTTTCGCATGGACGGATGAATGCGAAGCGGCTTTCATCAAGCTAAAAGAATACCTGGCGGCGCCAGCGGTCCTCTGCAAACTGGTAGAGGGCGTGCCTCTCCGACTGTATTTCACGGTGACGGAACGAGTTATCAGTTCTGTGTTAGTCCAAGAACAGGACCAGATTCAAAGACCTATCTACTTCGTAAGCAAGGCCCTACAAGGTGCGGAGATGAGGTACCAGGCATTGGAGAAGGCAGCGCTGGCGATGGTGTTTTCCGCTAGGAGGCTTCGTCATTACTTCCACAGCTTCACGGTGGCAGTGATGACCAACCTCCCCATACAGAAGGTACTGCAGAAGCCCGATGTAGCTGGAAGGATGGTGCGCTGGGCGGTGGAACTTTCAGAATTCGACATCCAGTATGAGCCCAGAGGATCCATCAAAGGGCAGGTATACGCAGATTTCGTTGCAGAACTCTCGCCCGGAGGCGAACAGGAGGTGGAGGCGGGCTCGCAGTGGTCGCTCTCAGTGGACGGCTCTTCCAACCAGCAAGGAAGTGGTGCGGGAATAGTCTTGGAAGGACCAGACGGTGTACTGATCGAGCAGGCCCTGCGCTTCGCTTTCGAAGCCAACAATAATCAGGCTGAGTATGAAGCCCTGATTGCAGGAATGCTTTTAGCCAAAGAGATGGGCGCCCGGAACCTCTTAGTGAAGAGTGACTCTCAACTAGTTACAGGGCAAGTGTTGGGTGAGTTTCAGGCGAAAGACCCGCAGATGGCAGCATATTTAAGGTACGTCGAATCGCTAAGAGGAGCCTTCAGTGCTCTTGAACTGGTGCATGTCCCAAGGGAGCAGAATGCCAGAGCCAACCTGCTCGCCAAGCTGGCCAGCTTAGGCAAGGGGGGCAGGCAGAGGACTGTAATCCAAGAGACGCTTAAGGCTCCGAGGAAATTCATAGAGGATAACAGGGTGGATGTCCTCCACATAAGCGCCGCGAGAGGAAGGCCAAGAAGTCATCGTTCCTTGACTCAGGATACGTTGAGGGCACCTCACATTAGTGTATACACGGACACGCCCGAAGGAGGGAGGCGAAAGCAGATACATGTTTTACCGAAGGAGACACCTGAATGACCCCATACAGGCGGTACCTGGCGGATGGGGTTCTCCCAGTGGAGCCTGAAGAAGGTAAGAAGGTTAAGAGAAATGCGACAAGGTACACCCTGATAGACGGAGTGTTGTTCAGACACGGTTTCACTCACCCTATCTTAACATGCGTAAGCGGCGACGAGTGTACCAGAATAATGACGGAGCTCCACGAAGGCGTTTGTGGGAGCCATGTAGGCGGAAGGTCCTTAGCTTCTAAGGTGGTGCGCGCAGGGTTTTATTGGCCAACAGTAAAGGAAGATTGCGTGTGACACGCCCAGCGTTGTAAGCAATGCCAAAAACACGCAGACTGGCACAAGGCGCCGCCAGAGGAGCTGCGATCCATATATAGCCCACGGCCTTTCCATACCTGGGGGATCGACATCCTAGGCCCGTTTCCGTTGGCGATAAGGCAGATGAAGTACTTGATCGTCGCTATCGAGTACTTCACCAAGTGGATAGAGGCGGAGCCCGTGGCCCAGATCACTGCGCACAAAGTCCAACACTTTGTGTGGAAGAATATTGTGTGCCGTTTCGGCATACCTAGGCGGCTGATATCCGATAACGGAACCCAGTTCACCAGTCAGCAGTTGAGAAACCTATGTGCTGAAGTAGGCATCAAGCAGGTGTTCGCATCAGTTGAACACCCCCAGACTAATGGGCAGGTAGAGTCAGCAAACAGAGTTTTGCTGAGAGGGCTAAAGAGAAGGCTGGAAAAGGCCAAAGGAGCGTGGGCGGAGGAGGTGCCAAGGATCGTGTGGGCATAACACACCACGCCCCAATCTTCCACCATGGAGACGCCTTTCAGCTTGGTGTATGGGTCGGACGCGATGATCCCAGTTGATATTCACGAAAGCTCACCACGTTTCAAAAACTTCGTGGAGGAAGAATCCAACGAAGAAAGGCGGGTGAACCTAGACTTACTGGACGAAGCCAGGGAGGAAGCCAGAATAAAGGCCGAAGCAGTGAAGAGAAGAGTAGAGCGACAATACAGCTCTAAGATAAAGTCGCGGCAGTTTCAGATTGGCGACCTAGTTATTAGGAAGGCTCATCCATACCAGCTGGAGAATAAGCTGTCTCCCAAGTGGACCGGACCCTTCAGAATTACCGAGGCTAAGGGCAACGGTTCGTTCAACCTGGAGACGTTGGAGGGGGTTCCCATCCCACGCAGCTGGAATGCAGCCAACTTAAAATTTTATTTTAGTTGACTTATGTAAGCAGCCATGTAACAATTTAGTTGAAGGGGACACTCTTTTTCCCTCTCGGGGGTTTTTTAATGAGGTCACCCGAATAAAAGAAAAAACAAGTTTGAGAAAAAGCTGTGCCTTGGTTTTCAGCCTTTACTTTTCTCCGTTTGAAGTAGTGTGAGGCGTCGCCAAGTCAAGGCGTCGCTTAGGTGAAGGCGTCGCCGAGAGAGAAGGCGTCGCCAAGAAGACAGGTGTCGCCTAAATACAGGCGCCGTTGAGGAACATGAAGAAGGAAAAGCGCACAATATACGAAACGTATGCAAAGTAAAGCGGCGTTGCAAAAAATCAAGTATGGTATAGAAAAGTTGATGTTACAAGCAATGTTCGATACAAATGGGCGTAATGCGGTTAGGGCCAATATTACAACTCATGCAAAACACAAACGAGCCACTTCTCAGTGGCCATCGGAGTCAGCACTGGAGGAAGACGAAGCCCTGATCCCAGCCCGCAGAGCTCGGGTAAGTCGTGTCCTCCTCTCTTGGTTTATTTTCGAACCTGCACCAAGGGAGATAAATGTGTCAGAGACACCAGGAAGCAAGACATGCACAAATAGAAAGCAATACAGGCCGAAGTTTCTAGGGCAGTGACTCATACATATGTACTTTTCGAGAGTTCCAGCGTTGAACTCCAAGCTGATCAAGGTGGCGGAGTCAAAACTTCCCGCCTCAGCAAGAATCCGGCAAGCCACCTGGTCATTCGGAGCCAGCTTCTTGAAGGGTTTGGTTTTGAGAACCCTCGCCTCCCTCACCCAATACAGTGGAAAACCATCCAGGGCGTTGGGAACGAGGTCAGTGCAGCAGATCTTGAAGAACCGGCCTTTCCACCCGGTGAATGAGTTTAGGAAGGGTGTTAGGAGAACTCTTCCAGGAACGTTACTGAGAGTTACCCAGAGGTTGTGCCTTTGCCTCTTCACCGAAAAGAAGTGAAGAAAGAGGTCAACCGAGGGCGCACAACCCAAAAACCCGAAGAGGATGTCAAAGGCTTTGACAAAGGCCCAGCTGTTGGGGTATAACTGGGCCGGAGCGGCATTGATCTCCGTCAGCAGTTCCTTCTCGAACCGGGAGAAGGGCAGGCGCACGCCGATGGTCTTGAAAACCACCTGGTAAAAGTAGAGGAAGGGGACCCCTTCGTTGGCCCGTTCGTCTCCACATACTGGCTCCCCTAGAGTGCAAGTGATGGAGATCAAGCTCAAGAGAACATGGAGGCCAATCATCAAGCTCAAGAAGAGGTGGAGGCACAAATGGAGGACGCCCATGGAGGTCAAAGTCCACCTCAAAGGATTACAAGAAGCATGTTCAAAGCTTTGGGAGCTAGAGGACATTTATTTTCTCTTTTTGTAGTTTCTTTAGTTGAAGGTGCTTAGAGGGAAACTTTAGAAACCTCTTTTGTTATAGCATCTTTTAGGCTTTAGTTAGGAGCTTTAGGGGGGTGTGTTAGTAGATAGGTGTAGAAGTAGAATAGGAGGTGCCAAAGTGAAGGAAGGAGTCACACCTTCCTCATGGCTTGAAATAGGCGCCGGTTTTAGCTAGCTTTGGGAGGGAAATTTGAATTGTTTTAGCTTGCATTTTCAGCACCTTAGGCTATAAATAGAGGTGCTCTCTTTGTAAAATTCAGATTGGAATTAATCTAAGAAAACTCTACTCAAATTTTGAGTGACCTTTGGAGAGCTTTTGGAGCCTTCTTCTCTAGTCTTATCTTGATGGATCATTAGAGTCCTCAAGTGGCGGCATCACTCTCATCTAGGAGCATTCCACACTTCTAGTGGCGAGATCATCCAACATTCTTGCATCTTCATGAGCACTCTCTTCTCCTTCCTTTCTTCTTTTTCAATTGTTCATGTTGCCTTGTGTTCTTGAGTTGTTTTGGTTCGGTTTTTCCATTTTCCAGCACCTATGTTCTGTTTTTGTTTTTAATTTCTATTTTGTTCGGTTCATATGTTTTCTTGCTTAATTCTGTTCGGTCATTCCAAGTTATAATCTCTTTGTTGATTCAATTTGACAATATTTGGTTCATCCAAATGAGTTTGGGATTTGGTACTAGTAATTGGTGAGTTCTTGTCTTAGAACCATGATCCAACTCTAAGAAAAGTGCCTCTATATTTTCCAGCTCAAGGTGATTCCTAAAAATGTCAAGAATCTTGTTCTATGTGGCTATTGGAATCACATCAGCAAGGGAGCACAGCAATGTCGTCATCATGCCTCCTCGCGAAGGCGCGGTGATCATAGGAGCATGAATCCCCTTTGTGTTCCCTTATGGCCCTGGTGGCGAGTAAGCATGAGCATTCGTCAAGAAGCTCACTCAAAGCCCAAGGGTACAGGTCCTTGGGATTGACCCTGGGGGAAGTAGCATGAGAGGACATTCTTTAACAAGATCAGGGATTGTCGAAGGCGTATGACCCGCCGGTAACGCAAGAGTCGAACGAAGGTGGGAGCGAACGCTGGAAGAACCCTTCGCGAGAGGAGAAAAGGTGCAAGAGGAAAAGGTGCAAGAAGAGAGAGTGTAAGAAGGTTACGAAGAGTGCAAAAATGATGAGAGCAGTTTCAGAGTTTGAAGAGTTAAATAAAGCGGTTAGAGCGCCAAACGACGCAAGTAGAAGTATTGCAGTTAGAGCATTAAACGACGCGAATGGATGCACCGCACGATCGAGCCACGTGGCAGAAGATGAAAGGATGGCCCTGGCACCGCTGGTTAAACTCAGAAAACGTCGTATCGACAGAATACCCAGTGGTACGATGCGCCGTCGAAAGTGGGTCAGGGGCACAGTAGGAGTCAGGACTCAGTCGAATGACTGAACGTCCCATCAGCCATACAAGAAGCGCCACGTGGATGGCACCGGCGAAACCTCGAGCTTTTCGCTGTCCTCAGGAGTTGACCAGGGCCAAGGTCAAAGTAAATTCCAAGGTAAAGACGACGCCTTAGGCGACGCCAACATGAGACGCCCGAGGCGTCGCCAGGAAAGACGCAAAGGGCGACGCAAGCGTGAGACGTTGCGGGCGTCGCCAACCCAAGTATTAGTAGCTTCGCCTCCCCGAAACCCACAGGCAGGAAAGACTGTGGAGGGAGACGAAGTCGAAGAAAGCAGAGCTAGTTAGCGGCGTCGCCTCCCCGATACCCACAGGCAGGAAAGACTGTGGAGGGAGACGAAGTCGAAGAAAGCAGAGCTAGTTAGCGGCATCGCCTCCCCGATGCCCACAGATAGGAAACACTGTGGAGGGAGACAAGATCGCCAAGCGCCAGCGAATCACTGGCAGGGTTGTTCCCTAAGACCTGCGGGAAGTAAAGGCCCTGGAGGGAACGACCCCCCTCCCCCCGGAGCACCCGGCGTTTCAGACACCCGGGACGATACGGCGCTGCTGTAGCAGGCCTCTCCTTAGGCGTGGGCGCCAGGCACTAAGAACCAGGGGGCGGATCGCTTTGGTGTTGGAGACACCCCGTGAACGATACGGCCCCGATAGGCGAGCCTCTCCACGGGCGTAAGCATCGACGCGTGACCTTAAACGGGTAAAATACGAGCGAAACAGCCGAAGCACGCGAAGGCAAAGAATGAGAGTAAGATCACACAGGCAGAATTCTATATCGCGAAGGCACGAAAGTAATCATACAAAAACCCAGAGTTGTAACAAGCACGCAGACAGTTCAAAGAATCACAAGTTCAACAGAAAGAGTAAAAAACAAAGGTAAAGTGTCAAAGGAATAAAGCTTGAAAGGTAAAAGTGGCGGGTGAGAAACAGCGGTTCATTCATCCAAGTCCATGGGCACGACCTTCCCGTCGACGACATGGTGTGTGGGGTTGCAGTTTGAAATATTGATGCCAGGGTTCTCGCAGGACGCCTGAGTCAGAGCCTCTTGGAAGCCCTCTTCAAATGCGCCCGCCATCTCCCCAGTCAATTCTTGGACCACCCCCTCTAGTTCCGCAACCCTAGAGTCCTTGGATATCAACTGCTTCTCCAGAAATTCCTTCTCCACGCGGAGCTTGTTAGCCTCGGCTTGGAGAAGGCTCAAGGCTTCGACCTTCGCAGCCATGGCGTCCTCTCTCTCACCTAGCTTCTGCCTCCAAGCAGCATCCAGTTCTTCAAGTTTTTTCCGCTGCACTTCGGAGGCAAGAGCCGCCTCTTGGAGGCCAATGTTTTGGATTTGGTAGGAGGTGAGCTGGGCCAGTTGATCGGCATGCGCCTGCTCAAGTTCGCGCGCGTACGCCTCAGCCCCCTCCCTACCCTCGTGGGCCAGTTTTAGCAAAGATTGGGAAGTTTCCTCCTTGAGCCCCCAGTTTTGTTTCTCCTCCTTCAACGCTCCCACCTCTTGTCTCAGTTTGCGGAGAGCCTCCCTCCCCTTGATAGCGTTTCGAGCCTGGGTGCGCCACTTGAGTGCCACCGCCAGGAATGCCCCCATATAATAAGGCATGCCTCCCCCCTTTTGAGGATCAGTCGGCGACATTCCTTCGGTGAAACCCTGCATCAACTCCCTATGAATGGGGCGAGGAATTCGGGGTTTGCGAGAAGTCGAGGCAGGGACTGATGCAGGAGGGGTGGAGCCCGAGGCCTCAGCTGCGTCACGATGTGGCAACGGCGAGAGCGGGGGAACCGAGTCAATCCTTTCATCTTGTTCCTCGTGGGCTGGTGGAGGTGGAGGTGATGTGGCACTTGAAGGATCGTCCCTGAGAGAGCTCCCACCACCGGGAGACGCGGCTGATGAGGCAGGAAGGCCCGTAGCCCTCCTCTTAAGGGAAACCAGGGCAGTGCCCGAGTCTTCGCTGTCAGAGTCTACTACCAGCACCCTTTTTCCTTTGTTGGGGCGTGCTGGGGCAGGGGTCGACGCCATGGCTAATGGAACCGCGGCAATGGGAGGAGGAGAAGAAGATGGTGGAGGAGTCGGTAGGGAAGCGACGGTGGGCACGTCAGAGGCGACAACGTCTCCACCCTCTTTGGCAGATTTTGCCTTCTTCAAAAATTTGGCAAGAGCGAGTCGTCTCGAAGAAGTCATCACTGAACCTACAGCAGCGAAGAATAGCAGAGCAAAGATTAATTCAGATAAAGCAGAAGGGGAGTTTTAAGTTTTATAGCCAGACACGCGCAGATAACCACAAGGGTTCAAGCAAGCAAGTGAATCCGTATAACCACAACAACTAATGCAGTATAAATAATCAAGGGCAGATACCAAAGTAGGTAGAGAGCCCATGGGCGTTGAATTCATTTGCGATGAGCTTGGCAGTATCGAAGACTACCCCAAGCCCCGCCAAGGCTTTGCACACGTCCCGATCAACAGAGGCGAGCTGATCCAAATCCAGGGCCTTCATGGTTATGGGCTTATCCGTCCAGTATAGGGGGAAGCCTTCTAGGGCGGTAGGATCGCGCTTGGTCGCACGTACTTTGAAGAACTTCCCTTTCCATCCTTTGAACGAATTTTGGAAGAGCGTGAGGATGATGCGCCCGGCGACGCCAGAAAAGCTCATCCATAGGCTCTTCCCCTGTTTCTTTACCTCGAAAAAATGAAGAAAAACGTCCACGGAAGAGGGGACACCCAGATATCCGCAGAGAATCTGAAACCCCCTTACGAAAGCCCAGCTGTTGGGGTGGAGCTGGGCTGGGGCGGTGTTTATCTCTGTGAGCAGTTCCCTCTCGAAGGAAGTAAGAGGCAGACGCAGGCCCACTCTCTTGAGTACCATTTGGTAAAGGAAGAAGAAGGGGCTTCCCCTAGTGTCCCTTGAGTCCACACAAACGGGTATCCCAAGTCTCACCCGGCATACCAGGACGTGGGAGTCGTGAGTTTAATGGAAGGCGTTGAAATTGTAAAGCGCGGGGTCCCCCCTGTGGGCCTCCACGTCCTCAATAGAGTTTAGGGTGGAGCATTCGTCGAGGAGATCGTCAGGGGCCCAGTCATACTCACCTTTATAGTAAGACTTAGGGAGCGGGGGAGGCGCGGCGGTCTTAGTTTTCGCCATTGATGCAAGAGCTGAAGAGCAAAAGAGAAAAGAAAGGGTTAAGATAAAAAGGGTTTGGAGAAGAAAAGGGGAAAAAATGGAGGAATCCTAGGAGAACCCTACCCACGCGAGAGAAAAGAGGAACGAGAGGAACGAAGAAGCACAAGAACGATATTTCAAGAAATGCAGTAACATGGACAGTCCCAGGCAGTTCATGCAGTAAAGGGAATCATCAAGGAGAGGAAAAACCGTACCTTTGGGGGTTGAAAGGCGTGGAGAGCGGAAGCACGAAAGGGCAGGGGTCGCGAGAGAAGGGATTCGAAGAAGATGAACAGTGAGGAAAGGCAGAGAAAGTGGATGTAACAGTGGTTCCAAGCGCGGGGTTTGGGTAACTTAAACGTTACACTTGCAACTCAAGGAGCGTTAATTGGGGACCGTACGATGGTGCCGCGTGTCAAAGGATGGGGCGCTCAAGGGGAGCGCAAGAGGTTCTTAAGGATGACGGCGTGATGAGCCACGTGGCACGCAATTAAGCATGGCCCCAAAAAGCGTTGCTTTCCCCGTTTCAGAGGATGTCCAATCAGCCATTAAGAGCACCCCAAGGGTTCGGAGAGTGTCATGTCAATGGTTTCAAGGTTGCTACGTCATCAAGAATGACACGTCACCGGGTGCCACGTGGATGGCGTGGGCGAAGCCTTAGTCTTTTCGCTGAAGACAAGTCATCAGCTTAAGACTGGGGGGCTTGTGTACCGTCCCGTACCCGGGCGTTGACAAAGTCAAGGTCAAAGTCAACGTAAGGTGTCGCCTAGGTGGAGGTGACGCCAAATACAGGCCTCGCCAAGAGAAAGCGTCGCCAAGGTAAGGCGTCGCCTAGCAAGGCGTCGCCGAGATAGGGCGCCGCCCAACTGGGTGTCGCCAAGATGGAATGACACAAGGGCAAGGTGACCACAGCGCTGCTCCACGATACCCATGGGTAGGAAAGACCATGGAGGGGGCGACGCCGTGGGAAGGCCCCAAACCCTGGATAACCAGGGAACAGTAATAAAGAGAAGAGAAAGGTGGCTTCAAGGCCATAGAAATAGAGCCAGTATAGAGCAACCTGCCTCGTGAAGTGCCCCTGCCGTCCAGAAACGCCCTTGGGATAGATACGACCCAGGAGAGGGGTCACGCCCGGGGGCAGCCAGACACAGGGCACGAGAGGAAGGTAGATACGCTCTCAAAGTGAGTGACTAGATGATTGGGGGCAGGAGTTGGCACCCAAAAAGTCACCCCTTGCGCAGTAGCACTCCTAGGCAGGAGGACTCACACGTAGAAAAGTCCCCAACTGGGCAGAAACGCCCCCAGATGGGGTCATGGCGTCGTGAGGCCCTCTACGTGTACGACAGTCAGGTCAGAATAGAAACACCCTTTAGTCAGGTATCAGATAATTAAAGTCATTTAGTACAGTTTCTGTTTCGAGCGTTTAAGGTACTATAAAGGCTCCCAAGCGTTTCAACGTCTTAAATGCGCTACGTTTTCTAATTAGACATGCTGATTGAGTGCGTTACATTTGTGATTAAAAGCGCTTTAAGGCGCTTTAAATGCTTGGGTAGTTTAAATAGCGCTGAGAATGTTGGGAACAGGGTTCGAACTTTTGGCAAATTTTCCAGAGACACTCTAGTTGCTTGCTCAAGCCTTGAGGTTACGCACAAGGGACTAGGGAAAGATTGTTTGCCAGAACGAGAATATACACACAATACACAGTCCATTTTTAAAACCTTCAGAGTGCCATACGCGGTGCTCAGAGACGGAGGTGCACAGTTTTGGTGTTTCTTGCTGGCTGACTTGAGCGTCGGAGTGCAAACGGCCGCTAGGGCGCCCTTTGGTCCTCTTTTTGCAGGAATCCACAGGTAACCAGTGGGAAGGAGTCCCTAGCTGACGATTTAGGTCGCGCACGAAGACGTCCCAGTCAACCGGACGGAACAAAGAGCATGTCGGGGAGAGAGAGTGAACATGACGCAGGTCTGCGCTACGCATGAGCCAGACACGTGGATAACACAGTACCAACGATGCCTGGCAGATGGCCTCCTCCCGCTAGATCCGACGGAGGCTAGGAAGATAAAGAAGAATTCTAACAAGTTCACAATGATTGATGGCGAGTTGTATAGGTTTGGGTTCACACACCCACTCCTGGAATGTGTGCATGGAGAGAAATGTACAAGAATCATGGTCGAGCTTCACGAGGGGATATGCGGAAGTCACGTCGGGGGTCGAGCTCTGGCCGCAAGAACCCTCTGTGTAGGTTACTATTGGCCTACAACGAGGGAGGACTGCAAGAAGTATGCACAGTGTTGCAAGCAATGTCAGCAGCACGCCGATTGGCACAAGGCGCCTCCCGAGGAGTTGAAGTCGATTTACAGCCCTTGGCCGTTCCATACATGGGGGATCGACATTCTGGGACCTTTCCCATTGGCGGTCAGGCAGATGAAGTACTTGGTGGTGGCAATTGAATATTTCACCAAGTGGATTGAAGCGGAACCAGTGGCCCAGATCACCGCACACAAAATCGAGAGCTTTGTGTGGAAGAACATCGTGTGCCGGTTTGGTGTACCCAAGCGCCTAGTGTCAGATAACGGGACTCGGTTTGCAAGTCACCTGTTGAAGAAGCTCTGCGAAGGGGTGGGAATTCAACAAGTATTTGCATCCGTCGAGCACCCTCAGACAAATGGCCAAGTAGAGTAAGCCAATCGGGTATTGCTGAGAGGTTTGAAGAGAAGGCTAGAGAAAGCCAAGGGATCGTGGGCTGAGGAGGTACCCCGTATAGTTTGGGCGTACCACACCACCGCGCAGTCAGGAACCCATGAGACCCCGTTTAGCCTGGTCTATGGATGCGACGCAATGATTCCAGTGCAAATCCAGGAGAGCTCGCCGAGATTCCAGAATTTTGTAGCGGAAGACTCGAACGAGGAAAGAAGGATGAATCTGGATTTGCTGGATGACGTCAGGGAGGAGGCGAGAGTAAAGGCTGAGGCAGTGAAAAGAAGGATGGAACGAAGATATAACTCGAAGGTGATGCCAAGGCAGTTCAAAGAAGGCGACCTGGTGATGAGGAAGGCCCACCAGTACGAGATGGAGAACAAGTTGTCGCCTAAGTGGACGGGACCGTTCAGAATAACCGAGGCGCTCGGGAACGGCGCCTACCGCTTAGAGACATTAGAAGGAGGGGCGATTCCTCGCACTTGGAACGCCACGCACCTCAAGTTGTATTACAGTTAAAAACTTTGTAAGTAAAAACAAACACGAAGAGCTTTGCAATGTTTCTGTTAAAACAGTTTGAGGGTTTTTAATGAGGCCACCCAATAAAGAAGAGTTTTCAAAGTTTAAAGTGTTTTAGATTGCATGCTTGTTGTTTTTGCGAAAGTTTTGAAGAAAGACCTCGTCACTTATATGTGATTTAAGGCGAGTTGAAGTTATGTTGCATGCTTTCTAAAAAGTTTTAAGTCCCTATCGCTTTTCGGCGATTAGCGGCATCAGTTAAAGTTTTAAAAGCCCTCATCGTCTTTCGGCGATCGGAGGCACCAACAATGTTTAAAAGACCTCAACGCCCTCGCGCGTCCTGAGGCGAGAAAGAGATAAAGACCTCCTCGCCGTCGAGCGAGTGCAGGCGAGAAAGAGTAAAAAGTCCTCAGTGCCTCCAGGGGAGAGAAGATGTAGCCTCTGGGGCAATGTAGAGGCACCAGTAAAAAGTCCTCAGTGCTTCCAGGGGAGAGAAGATGTAGCCTCTGGGGCAATGTAGAGGCACCAGTAAAAAGTCCTCAGTGCTTCCAGGGGAGAGAAGATGTAGCCTCTGGGGCAATGTAGAGGCGCTAGTAAAAAGTCCTCAGTGCTTCCAGGGGAGAGAAGATGTAGCCCCTGGGGCAATGTAGAGGCACGAGTTAAAGACCTTCTCGCCGTTGAGCGAGTTCAGGCGAAATAAAGACCTTCTCGCCGTCGAGCGAGTTCAGGCAAGATAAAATCCTTCTCGTCTCGAACGAGTTCAGGTACGGTGTGGAGGGTGGAAGAAGTTTAAAAGATAGCTAAGGTAGGTTCGAAGAGAACACCTAGCTATCCGGCTTACTGTTCTGAAACTCAAGGAAGGTAGCGGAGGATCCGAAAGGCTCCTCTACCCCCAGATGAGGGAAAATGGCCAAATTATGAAGGCAAGAGGATGTTGGTATCGCCAAGACTCTTTGGCGATCAGAAGAAACTCAAGCGATGGCAAGAGTAAGGGCCCGTTGTGATGGAGCAGATCAGGTGAACTATGTCTTAAACTATTAGCTGGATTGAAACTTGTTGTGTAGTGAGTGATTTCACGCTGAAGTTCATTGCCTTAAGGTTCAGAAGTTATTCAGATGCTATCGTTCGAAAGTCGACAGCTTAATCGAGTTCGGAGCAGTAAGTAAACAATTGCGCCCGCAAAATTGCTAAGTCAATTTCGTTTAAGTGATTTTTACGAGAAGAAGCAAAGCAAACAGAGAGACCACATGAAGAAGCAGAAAATTTATAATAAAGTGGTATCAGTTCAAAATACATAAGAAGAAATGAAAGTTATTACAAATAAGTTTGTGCAAAGCAGATAGGCAGATAAGTGACAGAGGGAAGCAGCTAATCTTCAGAAGGAACTATCTTCCAATCCACCACTTCGTTACAGATTGATATCATGGAGAGGTCGAGATCGGGGTACTAACAGGCGAATTGCTCCAGGGCGGCGTCAAACCCAGCGGCGAGGACCTGGGCGGAGCTCAGCTCAAGCTCTTCGTTTTGTTGCTTGAGCCCCTCGGTTTGCTGCTTAAGCTCGTCAGCTTGCTTCTTCAGTTCTTCAGTTTCACTGCGAGTTTGAGCGAGGTCTTCAGCAACCTTCCTGTTTTCCTCTCGCGCCTGGGCCAGCTCTGTAGCAATCTTTGCATTATCCTCTTTGGCTTCGGCGAGCTCAGCCACGGCCTCATCCCTCTCCTTTTCAACTTTTCCTAGGAGAACCTCCCGATCGACCGACCTCTTCTCAAGGTTCTCTACCTTGGCTGCATCCGCTTTGATTGATGCCTCCAGGTCAGCCACCTTGAGACGGTAGGGAACCAGCTTGCTCTCCAGCTCAATTTTCTCTTGAGCTAGGAGGTGCAGTTTCTGGCGCAGATCGGTGGCCTCCTTACGCGCCACCCTCAGCTCACTGCTCATGGCGTCCTCCACCCTCGAGTGTTCGATTTCCGCCATCATAAGGTTGCAAGACAACTTCTCCGCCTTAATTCTTATCAGGCGATTCTCCTCTTCGAGTGTGGAGATATCATCCTGAAGTTTCTTATTGGAGCTCTCCACAGCTTTTGTTATGATGGAGGGGAGGTCCTCTGCCATCATTCTGAGTTTGGCTGTGAAGGGTCCCCAGATCCCTTTAACCGCGAGGGGAAGGCTTGCAACCATTGTTGGTGGGGGCGCTGAAGGAGCCTGGTGCTGGCTCTCACCACCGCCCTCTTGGATTGGTTGAGTTTGGGCTTCTTGGCGTGGTGGTGATGTAGGGGATTCGGTGATGATTATCGGCGAGTTATGAGCGCCTTCATCCCCACCTGGCGCAGCTTCGGCGATTGAGGCTGTTGAAGGAGGACCCTCTCCAGCGGATACGAATGGCGTGGAGGCGCTCGGAGGGTTCTCCATGAAGTTGGGCTCGTTGGCCTCAACCGCAGGAAGTGCAGCCGCCAAGGGCACTGCTTGGACTGACGGTGTTGGAGCTGGGGGAGAAGGTGGTGTTGGTGTTGGTGCTGGGGGAGAAGGTGGTGTTGGTGTTGGAAGGGCGGATGGAGCAGGTGGTGAAGAAGGTGCCACCCTTCTCCTTTTGGTGATAAGGCCATCCTCTGTTGCCTCATCGTCCTCTTCTTCATCTTCTTGGACCACTTGAGGAGTTTTCCTCTTTGGTTTCCTCAAGATGAGTTTTTTTCGTTGAGGGGCGGGCAGTACCTCGGAAGGAGTTGGGCCTTGAGGGGGTGACCTGCCCTGAGCTGCGGCGATCTCCACCACAGAGTTTGGCACGGTTTGAGAACCCGATGCCAGTTTGTGGGTTCGGGCGAGCGCCCTCAGTTCAGCTAGCTTGCCCTTACCCAGCATGAGATCTGCACAACACAAGTATACAAGTAAGCTCAAAGACAAAAGTAAAATATATGAGTACATGTGCAAACGAGTTAAACAGATGGTGCAGGAAATAAAAACCAGGTCTAGTGTGCAACCAACAGGACGCCTAATGACAGATAAGAGAGATGCAGCGCAAGACGAAAGCTAAAGGTCAAGGCAGGTGCTAACCTATGTGAGCTTCGAGTTGGCTCTCGAGGAACTCGAAGGTGATTACTGAGGAGGTGGGAAAGGTTATGTTGGCAGCTGCTACACTCCTCCAGAAAAGGCAGAGGTCCCTGTCCAACTCGCCCATGTTGTCGGGACTTCTTGGCCTTCTGAAGCTTCCCTTGGAGTCTTTATTTCCCATGTTTACCCAGTACAAGGGAAAGCCGTCGAGCAGCGAAGGGTCTCGGTCATTTTGGCGCACTTGGACGAATTTTCCCTTCCAATCCTTGTAAGATTGCTGAAAGATAGAGAGGATCGACCTCCCAGCAATCCCGTTCAGGCTCACCCAAAGGCGATCTCCAGGATTCTTGGCCTCGAACAGGAAGAGGAAGACGTCTACCGAGGCTGGTAGTCCCAAATGCGCGCACATAATTTGAAACGCCCGCACGAATGCCCAGCTATTGGGATGGAGCTGGGTGGCGGCGATGTCGAGCTCGGTTAAAAGTTCTCGCTCATAACGGGTGAAGGGAAACCTGAGTTTCACCTTCTTGAAGAAAGTAGTGTAGATGAAGCAGAACAGCTCGTCGTTGTTCCCCTTGTCATCCGCGCAGATCGGCACGTCTGGAGGGCAAGGTAGCACCATCAGTTTGTCATCATGCTCCTTGTGGAACGAGAGGTTGGGTTCGTCCCCTTTCTTCAACTGGAGCACCGCCAGTGCAGAGTTCACTGAAGAAGTCTCCTTCAGCAAAGGTGAGGTGGCCCATGGGTAAAGCTTTTTGTAATCTGGAGTAGGGATGGAGGCTCCTCCAGCGACTGGTGGAGTTGCCTGAGCAAGGTTGGGGCGAGAGGTTGCAGGCCTCTCAGCCTGGGAAGAGGGAGCACCAGGTGCTCGCGATGGGTTATGCGCTTGAGATGGAGGGTTTCGTGACGAAGGAGGAGGATTTGCGGTGGTCTTTGTTCGAGCCATCGCGGGAACTGCAAAGGAAAAAGGAAAAGAAAGGTGAGCGAAGGTTGTAGAGGTCGACTTTATTGTGAGCGAAGGATGAAAAACGAACAAACGAAAGTTTGTTGTGATGAAAGTAATGGAAGATGAAGCCCTAAGTTACGAAAAGGGGGAAGAAGAAGAAACAGCCCACAACGTATGCACCAGACAGTTAATGGATGATGTGAATCGGTTAAAATGCAGCAAATATCAACAGAGGAAGTAAAAGAAGTACCTTTCGATGATCAGACAAACGCTGAAGGGAGTTGGGGATTCAGAGAGTTGAAGAGCGTCGTGGGTTTGCAGAGGAAACTCAGAGCGTTTGAGAAGGCAAAGAGATGATGGAACAGTAGAAATGAAATGGGTTTAAGGGTTTTTCAAACGATTTTTGGAAGCGTAAACGACAGCTAAAGATGACCGTTGATGAAGCCACGTGTCGAGCGATTGGAAAAGTGTTTGGTGGAGCATCAGAAAGGCAGAAAGTACGAGCGTTTGGAATTCTGCGCCAGCGCCACGTAGATCGGTAGTGACGTGACTTCTTTAGTCTTTTCGCTGGACAAGTCTTCGCTTAAGACTGGGGGCTTGTGTACCGTCCTGGTAGTCGGAAGTGATGATGTGGCAGCGAGCTATTATGTAGGCGTGTTGAGCAGGGCCCATGGCTGGCAGAAGGGAAGGAAGTCGGGGGGCTCGTGTGGTCGCCAGTTATTAAGTTGGCGTGCCCCGGTCTCTAGCATACCTAAATCGGCGGTCACCGGGTTTGAGATGAAGTCGCCAGATGCGAACCCGCGACCACATGGTGGTAAGAGATCGCCGAAGCAAGGACATCGCCGAAGATGAAGTCAGATAGTCATTTCCTAGCTAGCCAAAGGATGAGGTCGGGAGATAGCTTACCTGAACATACACGTTGAAGCAAGTAAAGTAGATCATGAAGGCGGCCGGCGAGACCACAGGGAAGGTGTGTACGAAGGCACCCGAACTCGCCACTCAAAAGAGATCACGCTCCAAGGCAGCTATGCACTGAGTTGTTTCATGCATAAGTAACTTAGCCAAAAGCCTGAAGAGTAAGAAGTGGCGCCCAAGTCAAGGATGCTCCAAATGGTGATACGTGTACAGTTGGATGCGAGCCACGTGTCCAGATGTGTAACTGTCTGGAGAGAGAAAGTGCGCAGGTATATAAGAGATTCTAACGAACTTCTGAGGTACGAACGTTTAGATTACTTCTTTACGCTTGCGAGAACTTGAGTACGCTGAGAGAGAATTTGCACGGTTCCTTAGAGTTCTTAAGTTTTCTCTTAGTATTTGGTGGTTCAGTCGCTGACTTGGGCGTCGGAGCGTGATCGGCCGCAGCGGCGCCGTTCTGTCTTTTGCAGGTTCTTGAGGTGAATCACGGTGAAGGACGGAGGCTAACACGGCGCAGAAGTCGATCCAGGTTTGAGGAGGCAAGGTTCTTGCGTCCCGGTCAACAGGCATGATCAACTGATAAGATGTTTCCCAAAGATGTTTTGCGAGATCAGGTATCGAGCTATGGCACACATCATCGCAGAGGATCGGGTCATAGAAAAATGCGGTAGCGTTGGCCCTGTCTGATCTCGGGGAACAGGTCGTCCTCAACCCATGAGGGTACATGAGGCCAAGACGGAAACAAAGGCCCCAGGAGCACCGCCGCCGTACGAAGCAAGGAAGCCCCAAACCAAGGGATGCACGAGAGAGAACACTCCACCCAGACTCAATTTCTGGGTGGACCTTAAGGAGTTGATCGCCATCCCTGACATGGTCAACAGACTAAAGCCTCCACCGAAGACCAATAAGAGGCTAGGGCCCAGTAAAACCGCTTGGTGTGAGTTCCACCAAGACATTGGCCATAACCTACGCAGCTGTCTAGCGTTGGGTTTCCAGTTAGATGAACTGGTAAGAGGCGGTTTCTTGAAAGACTAGCTGCAGCGGCCCCAGCAGGAGATCAGGGGCACGAGTTGCCCATCCATGGAGAAATCAACACCATCGCTGGAGGATTCTTTGGAGGAGGGTGTACTGCCTCCCAACGTAAGAAGTAAGCCAGAGGTGTGATGACAATGGAAGACTAGGGGTCAGACCTGACCCCCGTGCCCGACCTCGTCTTCACCAAGACCAACCTGCGGGACGTAGTCCCACACGACAATGACCCCGTGGTGATTTCAGTAGTGACAGCATGCAGAAAGGTACATCGCGTCCTAGCAGATCAAGGAAGCTCGACCGATGTGATGTTCTGGTCGACCTTCAACAAGCTGCAGTTGTCCCCTGACCAGTTGAGGCCTTACGTTGGCTGCCTGTACGATTTCGCAGGAGACCAGGTGGAAGTGCGGGGGCACATAGAGTTGAGGACGACCTTCACTGACGGCGTCGCGTCCTACACCGTCAACATTAGCTATTTCGTCGTTAATGCTCCTTCAGCCTATAACATTCTTTTGGGCATACCTATTGATCCTGCCTGTTGACCGGAACGCTGGAGACTGCCTCGTCAAAGGATCGACGTGCGCACCGCTTCTCACCTCCGCTCCTCTCCAGGATCTGCCTCAAGAACCTGCAAAGAAACAGCACGGCGCCGCTGCGGCCGATCGCACTCCAACGCTCAAGTCAGTGACGGTATCACCAAAAACTAAGAGAACTAGAACCGTGCAAATCCTCTCTCACAGTCAGCTCTAACTCGCAAGCGTAAAGTGTATGAACTGAACGTGCGTACCTTAGAAAGTTTGTTAAGAACTCTTATATACCTGGTGGCTTTCTCTCTCCTGGCAGTTACAGACTCGGACACGTGGCTCGTATCCAACTGTACACGTGCCCTCATCTGGAGGCTCCCTGACTTGGCGCTGCTTCTACTCTTATTTTGGCTAAGTTACTTATGCATGGTACTGCCCAGTGCATAGCTAACTTAGGAGTGCGATCTCTACTGGAACTGGCGAGTTAGGGGCCTTCATACACCTTCCCTGTGGTCTCGCCGGCCGCCTTCATAATCTGCTTCTCCTTCATCTTCGGCGATGTGCTTGCTCTGGCGATCTCCAATGACTAGGTCGCCTGAATCTACATCGGGCGACTTCATCTTCAACCTGGCGATCGCCTATTCTGGTAAGCTGGAAGTCGGAACAAGCCAACTTAACAACTGGCGACTATACGCCCCCCGATTTCCTTTCCTTATGCCAACCTGGCGCCTTGTCAACACGCCTACACTGTAGCAGGATGCCACGTCACCACACCCGACCACCAGGGCGGTACACAAGCCCCCCAGTCTTAAGCGAAGACTTGTCTAGCGAAAAGACTGAAAGAGCCTTCGTTAACACCGATCTACGTGGCCTTGACGCGGAATTCCAAGCGGTTGTACCTTCTGCTGCTCTGACGCCCCACCAAACCCCTCACTCATCGCTCGACACGTGGCTTCATCAACGGCTCTCTTCATTTGCCGTTTGCGCTTCCTAAACCCATTTCGAAAAACCCTTAAACCCATTTCGCTTCACTGTTCCATCACTTTCTTCGTGCTTGCAAACGCTCTAACTTCCTTCTGCGAAAACTCTCAACGCTCTTCAACGCTCGAGATCACCATCTTCCTCCATCGTCTTCCTGATCATCGAAAGGTAACTACTTTCCTTCATCTGCTGGTTTTCCTTGCATTTTCACCGATTTGCCCGCATCCGTGGACGTGTTTCTGTTTCTCTTCGAGGCCAAGCAACCGCCTGTGGATTAGCTTGAATGTGATTGCTGGGAGGTCGATCTTCTCCATCTTCCAGCAATCCTATAAGGACTGGAAAGGGAAGTTCATCCAAGTGCGCCCTAACGACAAAAACGACTCCCTACTCGACGGCTTCCCCTTGTACTGGGTGGACAAGGGGAAAAAAGAGTCCAAGAGCTGCTTCAGGAGACCCAGAAGTCCTGATAGCATGGGAGCGTTGGACAGAGATCTCTGCCTTTTCTGGAAAAAGGTGGCGGATGCCAACATCACCTTCCTTACCACCACCCTGATCTGCTTCGAATTCTACGAGGATCAACTCGAAATTCGAATAGGTTAGAACATTTAAACTGTTGTTTTAATACTGCTTCTGTTTAACTGTTTCTGGGCGTCTTGTGCGTTATGCGCAAGACTTTGGTTTTATTTTTCTGCACCGATCATCTGCTTTGCTGCATACTGCCTTATGCACTTATTTTCTCTCTGAGTTAACTCACGCATTTTCGTTTTATGCAGATAACATGTTGGGCAAGGGTATGCTCGCTGAATTGAGGGCGCTCGCCCAAACCCACGGGTTGGCGACGGGCTCTCAAACAGTGCCAAATTCCATGGTGGAGATCGCCGCCACCCAAGGGCCCTGCACCCTCCGGCGTCCAACCCGCCGCCCAGCGAAAGAAACTTGTCCTCAAGAGGCCTAAGAGGAAAGCTCCCCAGATAGTCCAAGAGGATGAGGAAGAAGATGATGAGGTCACCGAAGATGGCCTCGTTACAAAGAGGAAGAGGGTGGCACCTTCTTCACCACCTGCCCCGCCCCCTCTTCCAACCTCAACACCGCCATCTACGCCTGCTCCGCCTCCAACAATGCCATCTCCACCAGCACCCGCTTCCCCAGTCCAAGCCATTCCATTGGCAACTGCGCCGCCTGCGGTCGAGGCCGCCGAGGACAATTTCTTGGAAGACCCCCCAAGCGCCTCCACGCCACATGTATCAGCTGGAGGGGGTCCTCCCTCTAACGCCTCAGCTGCAGATGCCGCTCCAATCGGGGATGAGGTTGCCCACACCTCTCCGATTCTGATCACCGAATCCCCGACGTCGCCACCACGAGCAGAAGCACCCGCTGAAGAACCAACTAAAGAGGGTGGCGACGGAAACCAACAACAGGCCCCACCCGCGCCTCTCCAAGCAGCAAACCTCCCTCTCGAGGTCACGAGGATGTGGGAGCCTCTATCTGCTAAGTTGAAGACAATAGCAGAAGACATTCCCGCCATCATAACCAGGGCGGTGCAGAGCTCCACCAGGAAGCTCCAGGACGACCTCTTCAACCTCAAAACAGAGAACAGCACCATGAAGGTTGAGGTGGAGAAGTTGTCCTTCAACTTGACGCTCGCGGAGATTGAACACTCCCGAGTAGAAGACGCAATGAGCACTGAGCTCAGATTGGCGCGCAAGGAGGCCACTGATCTCCGCCATAAGGTGTAGCAACTGGCTCAAGAAAATATTGAACTGGAGAGCAAGATTGTGCCTTATCGCGTCAAGGTGGTTGACCTGGAGGCTCTCATAAAAACTGACGCCGCCAAGGTGAAGAAACTGGAGCAAAGGTCAGCCGACCGAGAGACCCTCCTTGGAAAGGTGGAAAAGGCGAGGGATGACGCCATGGCTGAGCTCGGTGAAGCCAACAAGAAAAACGGGGAGCTTGCCGCCGAATTGGGACAAGCGCAAGCAGAATCCAAGAAGGTTGCTGAAGACCTTCTCCAGGCTCAAGAAACCAACGAACAACTCAAGAAACAAGTTGAAGAGCTGGAGCAGCAGAATAAGGAGCTGAAAGAGCAAACTGAAGATCTCAAGAAGCGAATTGAGGAACTTCAGAAACAGATTGAAGAACTCAAGCTGAATTCTGCTCAAATTCTGGCTGCTGGATTCGAAGCTGCGCGGAACAATTTGCCTGCTTATTCCCCGACCTGGACCTCAGCATGGTGTCTCTTGATAACGAGGTAGTGGATGGAAAGGTGGTTCCTGCTGAAGACTAATCGATTCTCTCCATCTGCTACCTTCGTGCCTTTCCCTTGCATATACTTCTGTAATAAACTCGTATTTTCTTGGACATGTATTTTTGAACTGATAATTTACTTAATGAAGTCACTTTCGCATTTCTTCTTGTAACCTCTTCGTCTACCTTTAACTTTCCTTGCGTGATTTACTTCAACGAAATAACTTAGTAAACTCGTAGGCACGATCTTGTACTTAGTTGTTTCGAACCATCTCAACTTCGAATAATAATCACATTTATCAACTCGCAAACTTAAGGCAATGAACCTTAACGTAAAATGATACTCCAAGCAATGGACTTTAACTCGACCCCTGGCTTTATGACGTTGTTACACCCGAGCTTCTTCGTCAACGGGTCTTTGACTTCTCGCCATTGTTTGAACGTTTCCTGGTCGCCAGAGACTCTTGGCGACACCAGCTTCTTCCTGCCTTCACACCTTGGCCATTGCTCTTTCATCTGGGGGTAGAGGCGCCTTTCGGATCCTTCTCTACCTCCTTGTGCTTCAGAGCAAGAGACCGGGTGGCTAGGCGTTCTCTTCGAACCTACCTTAGCCACCCTCAGAACTTCTTCCACCCTCTACACCATACCTGAACTCGTTCGAGACGAGAAGGATTTTATCTAGCCTGAACTCGCTCATAGGCGAGAAGGTCTTTAACTTGCCTAAACTCGCTCATAGGCGATAAGGTCTTCAACTCGTGCCTCTACATTGCCCCAGGGGTTACATCTTCTCGCCCCTAGAAACACTGAGGACTTTTGCTGGCGCCTCTACATTGCCCCAGGGGATACATCTTCTCGCCCCCAGAAACACTGAGGACTTTTACTGGTGCCTCTACATTGCCCCAGGGGTTACATCTCCTCGCCCCTAGAAACACTGAGGACTTTTCGCTGATGCCTCTACATTGCCCCAGGGGTTACATCTTCTCGCCCCCAGAAACACTGAGGACTTTTCGCTCTTCCTTGCCTGCACTCGCTCGGCGACGAGGAGGTCTTTAACTTGCCTCAGGACGCGCGAGGGCGTTGAGGTCTTTTAACTGGTGCCTCCGATCGCCGAAAGACGACGAGGACTTAAAAACTTTAACTGATGCCTCCAATCGCCGAAAAACGATGAGGACTTGAAAACTTTATAGAAAGCATGCAATATATCTTTAACTCGCCTTGAGTCACGTACAAGTGACAAGGTCTTTCTTCAAAACTTTTTTGAAAACAGCAAGCATGCAATCTGAAAACGCCTTATACTTCGAAAACTCTTCTTTTATTGGGTGGCCTCATTAAAAACCCTCCTTAGGGAAAAAAAGAGTGCCCCCTTCAAACTCTTTTATCAGAGACATTGTAATATAACTTTTGTGTTTGTCTTTACTTACAAAGCTCTTAACTATAGTACAACTTCAGGTGCGTGGCGTTCCAGGTGCGAGGAATCGCCCCTTCTTCTAGCGTCTCTAAGCGGTAGGCGCCGTTCCCGAGCGGCTCGATTATTCTGAACGGTCCCATCCACTTAGGCGACAGCTTATTCTCCATCTCGTACTGGTGGGCTTTTCTCATCACCAGGTCGCCTTCTCTAAACTGCCTTGGCATCACCTTCGAGTTGTACCTTCATTCAATCCTTCTCTTCACCGCCTCAGCCTTCAATCTCGCCTTTTCTCTGACCTCGTCCAGTAGATCCAGGTTCAGCCTTCTCTCTTCATTCGAGTCTTCCTCTACAAAGTTCTGGAATCTCGGCGAGCTCTCCTGGATCTCTACTGGAATCATCGCATCACACCCATAGACCAAACTGAACGGGGTCTCATGGGTTCCTGACTGCTCGGTGGTGTGGTATGCCCAGACTATACGGGGCACCTCCTCAGCCCAGCTTCCCTTGGCTTTTTCTAGCCTTCTCTTTAAACCTCTCAACAACACCCGATTAGCTGACTCCACCTGGCCGTTTGTCTGAGGGTGCTCGACGGATGCAAACACTTGTTGAATTCCCACCTCTTCGCAAAGCTTCTTCAACAGGTGACTTGCAAACTGAGTCCCATTGTCCGACACCAGGCGCTTAGGCACTCCAAACCGGCACACGATGTTCTTCCACACGAAACCTTCGATCTTGTGTGCGGTGATCTGGGCCACTGGTTCTGCTTCGATCCACTTGGTGAAATATTCAATCGCCACCACCAAGTACTTCATCTGCCTGATCGCCAGCGGGAAAGGTCCCAGGATATCGATTCCCCAGGTATGAAACGGCCAAGGGCTGTAGATCGACTTCAACTCCTCAGGAGGCGCCTTGTGCCAATCGGCGTGCTGTTGGCATTGTTTGCAACATTGGGCATACTTCTTGCAGTCTTCTCTCATCGATGGCCAGTAGTAACCTGCACGCAGAGTCCTCGCGGCCAGAGCTCGACCCCCGACGTGACTTCCGCATATTCCTTCGTGGAGCTCTGCCACGATTCTCGTGCACTTCTCGCCATGTACGCATTCCAGGAGTGGGTGAGTGAACCCAAACCTGTACAGATCGCCATCAATCAATGTGTACTTGCTAGAATTTTTCTTTACCTTCCTAGCCTCTGTCGGATCCAGCGGGAGAAGGCCATCTGCCAGGCACCGCTTGTACTGTGTTATCCAAGTGTCTGGCTCATGGGTAGCGCAGACCTGTGTCATGTTCACCCTCTCTCCCCGACACGCTCTAATTCTCGGCGATCTCAACGTTTCTTGCGTTAAAGACTTGTGACTTCTTGCCACTTTTTCCGTCGACCTGCTTATCTGAAGAACCAGGTGATCTGCTACAAATGCCCTCGGCGTTTTCAGAGTTTCTTGAATCACCGTCCTCTACCTACCCCCCTTGCCTGAACTGGCGAGCTTGGCCAGCAAGTCAGCTCGGGCATTCTGCTCTCTGGGCACATGCACCACTTCAAAATAGGCAAAGGAACTCTTCAATTCCAGCACATACTCCAAGTAAGCCGCCATTTGTGGATCTTTAGCCTGGAACTCGCCTGTTACTTGTCCCGTGACTAGCAGCGAGTCACTCTTAGCCATCAACACCCTGGCTCCCATCTCTTTGGCCAGCAAAATCCCGACGATCAGCGCGTCATATTCTGCTTGATTGTTGCTGGCTTTAAAGGCAAACCTCAAAGATTGTTCGATCAACACGCCGTTGGGTCCTTCCAAGATGACTCCAGCACCGCTACCCAGCTGGTTCGACGATCCATCCACCGAGAGCACCCAACGGAAGTTGTCCCCTTCAACTCGTGTCGCCTCAGATGAGAGCTCAACCACGAAATCTGCAAAGATTTGCCCCTTGATCGGGCCTCGGGGCTCATACTTAATATCAAACTCTGACAGTTCGAATGCCCACTTCACCATCCTCCCAGCGACGTCAGGCTTCTTCAACACCTTCTGCATGGGCAAGTCAGTCATCACCAGAATCGTGAAGCTGTGGAAATAGTGGCGCAACCTCCTTGCCGAAAATACCACAGCCAGCGCAGCCTTTTCCAGGGCCTGATATCTCGTTTCGGGGCCCTGTAACACCTTACTAACAAAATAAATAGGCTTCTAAGCCTGATCTTGATCCTGGGCGAGCACCGCACTCACCGCCCTCTCAGTTACAGCAAAATACAACCTGAGAGGGGTTCCCACCAGCGGTTTACACAGAACCGGCGGGCTCGCCAGATATTCCTTCAGCTTGACGACGGCTTCCTCGCACTCCTTCGTCCAAGCAAACTTGTTATTCCTCCTTAGGCACTGAAAATAGGGATGGCCCTTTTCTCCGCTCGATGACACGAAGCGAGACAGGGCTGCCATCCGACCTGTTAGCTGTTGAACCTCCTTCACCGTAGCTGGGCTCCTCATCGCCAAGATGGCGGCACACTTATCAGGGTTGGCCTTTATGCCTCTTTCAGTTAAGAGGAAACCCAAAAACTTTCCAGCCTCCACGCCGAAAATGCATTTCTCTGGATTCAGCTTCAATTTGAACTTGGCGATCGTCGTGAACAACTCTTCCAAGTCTGCAACGTGCTTGCCTTTCTCTGGCGAGGTCACGACCATGTCATCGACGTACGCTTGCACATTCCTTCCCAGCATCGGCGCAAGTACTCGATCCATCAACCTCTGGTACGTGGCCCCCGCGTTCTTCAGCCCAAACGGCATCACATTATAGCAGTAGCACGATCTCTCGGTCATGAAGGCGGTCTTCTCTTCATCCATGGGATGCATCTTGATCTGATTATACCCCGAGAAGGCATCCAGGAAGCTCAACAACTTACACCCTGCAGCACTGTCCACTAGGGCATCAATGCTTGGCAAAGGGTATGAGTCCTTCAGACAAGCTTTATTCAGATCGGTGAAATCGACGCACATGCGCCATTTCCCATTACTCTTCTTCACCAGCACGACATTTGCCAGCCATTCAGGGTACTGGACTTCCCTGATGTGGCCTGCAGCGAGGAGTTTCTGTGTTTCGTCCCTAATCGCCTGCCTCCTCTCCTCGTTGAACTTTCTTCTTCTTTGTCGCACTGGTCTTACCAAGTTGTCCATCGCCAGATGATGGCACAAGAAGTCGGGATCGATCCCGGGCATGTCCGAAGCGGACCATGCAAACGCATCCAGATGCCGTTCTATCACCTTGGCGATCTGGTCCTGGAGCTCATCCTCCAGGGATCTTCCTAGCTTGAAGTTCTTTCCCCCGATTTCTCTCTCGAGCCACTGCTCGACGGGTTTTGGTCTAGTCTCTCTGGCGATCACCGCCCTGGCGATTCCCAGTTCTCTCGCTTCCTCAGGGAGGTCCCTGGCCTCTTCCTCCTCCAGACCAACGTTCCCCTCCCCTAGCTCAGCATCCACCATCTCCACGTCTCTTCCGGCGGTCTCTTCTATTTCCGTCGACCTGGGCTTCATACCGGGAGGCGGGGTGGTTGTCACGTAACTCACCGATCTTTTGTTTTTCAGGCTATTCTCATAGCACTTCTTCGCTTCTTTCTGATCGGATTTGATGGTGATCACCACCCCCTCCATAGATGGCAACTTCACCTTCATGTGCCGAGTTGACAGTATGGCACCTATCCTGTTGAGCGTGTGTCTTCCCAACAGGATGTTGTATGCTGAAGGAGCGTTTACAACAAGATATTTGATTTTTTTCGTTCTTGAACCCGCCACATCTGTAAACGTTGTCCTCAACTCTATGTACCCCCTGACCTCCACCTGGTCACCAGCGAAACCATACAAGCACCTTCCATAGGGCCTCAGCTGGTCAAGGGGCAACTCCAGCTGCGTGAAAGTCGGCCAAAACATCACGTCTGTCGAGCTTCCTTGGTCCACCAGCACCCTGTGGACCTTTCTTCCTGCTGTTATCAGCGAAATTACTATGGGATCGTTGTCGTGAGGCACAACATCCCTAAGATCTTGCTTGGTGAAGGTAATATCCACTTCCGGCGAGTGGTCTTCAAACATATCCACCGTCATTACAGACCTCGCGTACCTCTTCCTCTGTGATGCAGTGCATCCACCTCCTGAGAAACCCCCTGCAATGGTGTGGATCTCTCCGTGCGTAGGCATCTCGTGTTGCTGAGCCTCAGCACCTGCTGGTTGGGAGCTCGACGCGGCCCCCGTCCTTCTATCCAGCAAATAGTCGTTTAGGAACCCGCTCTTAACCAGATCGTCGAGCTGGTATCCTAATGCCAAACACGAGTCCACTGTATGGCCAAAGCCCTGGTGAAACTCACACCAGGCATCTGGCTTTGGTCCCAGCACCTTGTCGCCCACCTTTTCTGGCGCCTTCAACCTAGCAGATATATTGGGAATGGCGATCAGGTCCGCCAAACCCATGACAAACTTGTGCTTAGGCGGGCGATTGTATTCCCGGCGTGCTGGTTGCTGGCGTCCTTGGCCCCTACCCTTGTTCTTCCTTGGATCATAAGGATGGCGAGTCCTCTGATCCCTTCTGGCCGCCGCTGTCTCCAGCACCCTCTATGGCTGGATCCTGGTCTGGGCGCGTGGCCTAGCGGGAGCCACGCTTCCTCTCTTCTCGGCGACTTCGCTCTCGTCAGCGATGTGGGCCACCGCAGGTCGCCTAACCTCAGCAAACGTGGCGGGGTGAGCCCTGATCAATGCCTCGCAGAATGGTCCCGGCAGCACGCCCTTCTTAAATGCGTAGACCAGCATTTCTTCATCTTTGGCCGGCGATCTGACCATCTGCGCCCCAAAGCGATTTAGGTAGTCCCTGAGGGACTCTCCCTGATATTGCCTTATATCAAACAAATCGTAAGACACCCTGGGCGGTGCCTTATTCACAATGTACTGCTCGACGAAAATCTTCGAGAACTGTTGGAAATTGGTAATGTGACTGTTAGGCAGGCTCACAGACCATTCCAGCGCCGTTCCCTGGAGTGTGCTCACGAACATCTTGCAGTACACGGCGTCTGATCCCCCTGACAACATCATCTGCGTATGGAACGTGGTGAGATGAGCCTCAGGATCCTCCACGCCGGTGAAAACAGCCTTAACAGGAACCACACTTGCAGGAATAGGCGTGTTAGTAATCGCCTGAGCGAAAGGCATAGGAAAAACACGAGGTGGCGACGACGGCGCAACCTCTTCAGCAGTAGAACGCCCTTGCTGCTCCTGAAGAGCTTGACGCAGCTCCTCAGTCACCTTGCTAAGCTCATCATTCCTGGCGCGAGAGGCGACCAGGTCCTCATGCATTCTCGCCTGTTCTATGCGCGAGGCTTCCACAGTTGCCTGCAACGAACGCATCATCTCTGCCATCTGCGCCATGGTCATGGCGGCGGCGCCTTCAGCAGCGATGGGCGCAACCGGACTTGAACGATTGCTTGTCATTTTTCTCATGAAACTTGGCGAATCACAGAATGCAGCGAACAACACTTACTTCAGCTACGATTGATTCAGCGATCAATCGGTCAGAACCTCGCAAAACTTCGCAAAAACTCAAGAACACCGCGAATCCTCCAAAGAAACCTGCAACTCCACCAGAAACCACCGCTTCTCCTACGGATAACACAACGAGCCAAAGAACTCAAGCTTCACCGAACAAATCTCGCGTAAACAGCAGAAAACCTCACTTCACCGAACAAAAACCCGAACGAACGGTGGAAAACGCGAAATCACCAAACAAATCTCAAACGAACAGCGAACAGTGGTTGCACCAGCACACAACCACGCAGAAAACTACGAAAACCTCCAAGAACTCACGCTGTGGATGGGAACAAGTTTTACACGTCCCCACGGTGGGCGCCTGATGATCCTGCCTGTTGACCAGAACGTTGGAACTTGCCTCGTCAAACTTGGATCGACGTGTGCGCCGCTTCAACCTCCGTCCTCCGCCAAGATCCACCTCAAGAACCTGCAAAAGAACAGAGCGGCGCCGCTGCGGCCGATCGCACTCCAACGCCCAAGTCAGTGACCGAACCACCAAATACTAAGAGCAAAAACACTCAAGAACTCTCAAGGAACCGTGCAATGTTCTCTCTCACAGTATGCTCAAGAACTCGCAAGCGTAAAGAGTATAATCTGAACGTGCGTACCTCAGAAGTTCGTTGGGGAGCCCTTAAATACCTGGTTACTTTCTCTCTCCTGGCAGTTACAGACCTGGACACGTGGCTCGCATCTAGTCGTACACGTGCCATCATCTGGAGCCTCCTTGACTTGGACGCTGCTTCTGACTCTCTTTTTGGCTAAGTTACTTATGCATGGTACTGCCCAGTGCATAGCTAACTTGGGAGTGCAATCTCTACTGGAACTGGCGAGTTAGGGTGCCTTCGTATACCTTCCCTGTGGTCTCGCCGGCCGCCTTCATAATCTGCACCACCTTCATCTCTGGCGATGTGCTTGCTCTGGCGATCTCCAATCACTTGGTCGCCTTGGTTTACATCTGGCGACTTCATCTTTAACCCGGTGATCGCCGGTTTTGGTATGCTGGAGATCGGAACACGCCAACTTAATAACTGGCGACTTCACGAGCCCCCCCGACTTCCTCCCCTTCTGCCAACCTGGCGCCTTGTCAACACGCCTATACTGTAGCTGGATGCCACGTCATCACTTCCGACTGCCAGGGCGGTACAGATCTATACAAGTTCTCATACATCATTCCTATTGTGTCTTTGTAGTTTCTTTAATTCTGGTTTTCATTCCAGTTTAGGTTCCTCTGTTTTTCTTAAAAACGTGCTGATTGTTTGGTTTATCACAATTTATGTGGTTACTGGAAAAATCTGAAATTCTAGATTTAAGTAATTTGAAGTGTTACAAAAGAGTGAAAAAAAGAAGTAAAACAAAATTCAATAAACAAAAAAAATGATAAATGAAATACGTACAGTATGTAAAATTCTGACGCTGGAAAACGGTGATTCGGCAGTAATTTTCGTAAATTTGTCACAATTAATTGGTTTACTGTTTTTGAGTTATTCCAGTGCCAATTTTTAGATAACATCTTGAATTTCCAGTGGTTAAAATTTCACATTCCAGTTCTCTTTCTACAGTTACATTTAAATATTTTAAGTCACGCACAGTTTTAACAAAAAAATTCCAGTAGCATTGTTTTTGTTTTCTTCATCTATTCTAGTACTATTCTTTAGGACTCCTTTGTGTGCTATCCTTTCATTGTGTACCTTACTTTTCTTGCTTGGCTTTTAATTCATATTCTTTTCCATTTTTGTTATATATTGCATTCTGTTTTGGTTTAGCTTTTCTTGCTTCTATCTTTTCTTGCTTGTCTTCTTGTTTCCTGTAAGTTTTGTCGTGACTTGTTCTTAAGTGAGTGTGGTTTGCTTTGACATTTTCAATTTGAAGCTCATCCAATCCACAAGAGAGGCTTGGCTAAGGAAAGAACACTTTTCTTGGAGTGGTTTGAGTACATTCTTTTGGCCTTTTCCAGCAAGCTACATTTTTCTTTATTTTGCTAACAAGTTTCCTTAATTGTTTGTTTATGTTTTTGTGCCTTTTATTATCATGGATAATTTTTCTAGCAGGGAATCTTGTAAGCCTCACTCACCTCATAAGGCAGCTCTCATTGAAGATTTAAAAAATGCTAGACAATCAAATGCACAATATCTTGAGATGATGAGACAAATGGAGGCACGACTGCAGAGTTTAGAGCTGGACCGTGAAGCAAATCATAACAACCGAGAGAGAAGACAACATCATAGAACTTCTTCAAGGACTTCTTACAACTCTCATGGATATCATGAAGGCAATGACCGTAGGAGGCCCCATCATCATGAAGAAAGGCGCCAACATGTGGCTATGCCTTATTTACCTTGTGTAAAGTTTCCTAGTTTTAGTGGTGAGGGTGATCCTAATGTGTACTTAGGGTGGGAAGCCAAGGTTGAGCAAATATTTGATGTAAATGGGGTTTTAGATGATCAAAGGATTAGACTAGCATCCTTAGAATTCTTAGACTATGCCATGCAATGGTGGCATCAAAGTCTCGTGGACATTGGGCTAAACAAGAGACCGCTCATGGTCTCTTGGAACAATTTAAAAGCTTGTATGCGCGATAGATTTGTTCCTCCATACTTTAGGAAATACCTATTGTTGAACTCGACACGCTTTTAATTAAAGTTAATATGAATGAGAGTGAAGATGCTAAGATGGCTAGATTTGTTAGTGGTCTTAGAAGGGACATTCAAGATGTGGTAGAGCTTCAAGCCTACTCTTCTTTACAAACTTTAGTTCACCTTGCTACCAAAATTGAAAATCAAGTTGCAAGGAAAAATGCTTTCAAAAATTCTTCTAAAGATAGCTACTACCACTCTTCTTTGAAAACCAAAAATACATCTTTTTCAAAGTTTCCTTCTAAAGACACTCGTTTCAAACCTAGAGAATCTAAGCCTTCTACTTCCAGTTCCGCGCCTAAATCACCAACTAAATCGTCTAGTAAGAAATGTTTTAAATGCTTAGGCTATGGACATATTGCTTCTAATTTCCCTTTTAAACAAATATGTATATGCATGCTGGGGTAGTGGTTAATGAGCATGAGTTCGAAAACTCTAGACATTCCTCACCTTCTAGATCCCCAAGTGACCAAGAGAGTGAAATTCCACATGAAGGTGACCTATTAGTAGTAAGACGAATGCTTGGTCAAGTTTTGAAACCCTTTGATGAAAGTCAAAGAGAAAATATTTTTCATACAAGATGTCTTATTAATGATAGGTTATGTTCTTTAATTGTGGATGGGGGAAGTTGTGCTAATGTAGCAAGCACAAGAGTAGTAGATAAACTTGGAATGTCTAATATCTCTCATGCAAAGGCCTACAAACTCCAATGGTTAAGTGAGGTTAGGGAAATTGTCCCGACCAGTCCTCGGTCATCGACCCAGAGACTGACCTCAGACATCGTGCACCGACACTTGGTAATGGAAGGGGACTACGTGAGGTGGGCCCCAGACTCACCTACCAGAGAATTGGTTAGTCTTTGATATTTGTGTACCGATCTGGTCATCGGGTGTGATGACGTGGACAAGAGAAAGGTGGGTGGTCAAGAAGGCAACATAGTCGCCATTTATGGAAGTGGCGTTCTGCGGCATACATAATCGGTTGTCGCCGCTTTGTGTGTCACCAACGTGTTAGATAATGGAAGATCAGGTGGTCTGACATCGCCCAAGAGAGGCATCGCCGAGCAAAGACATCGCCCAAGAGGAACAATCGCCAAGTTAAGGCGTCGCCAGGAGAAGACGTAGCCAAGCGGAGATATCGATGGTGTTACCCCCCGATGCCCATGGGTAGGAAAGACCGTGGAGGGGGCGACACCGTGAGGAAGCCTTGGACCTTAATAGCTCAGAACAGTAACAAAGAAAGGTGGCTTTAAGGCCATAAGTTCTAGTACCAGTAGGGGGTAAACCTGACTCGTGAAGTATCCACGCCACTGCTGGGAGACCCTGGTACAGATACGACCCATGAGAGGGCCATGATCAGGGGAGAACCACGTGTATGATACGAGAGAAAGGTAGATGCACCCCAAGGGCGAGTGACTAGTGATTGGGGCGCATGGGTTGGCACCCAGAAAGTCACCCCACGCGCCAGAAGAACTTCGAAGGAAGAAGGGCGCACACAATGAAATAACCCTAAGTTGGGTTGCGGCGCTGTGGGACCCTCTGCGCAGAATAACGATCAAGTCAGAAGGGCACGTGGCAATGCACACGTGCTCATTAAAGGTTTCAGTGAAAGTTTGCTAAGGTACGCGTTAATTTAGTTTACGTATCAGATGTTTCAAGGCACATTTTTATACGCTTTCAATGCGCTTCAACGAGCTTTAAATGCAAGAGGTGTATAAAAAGGGGCCTTGGGACATTTGAAAAGGGAAAGTTTGACCTAATTCTCATAGCTACACAGAGCACAAACCCTAGTTGTTTTCGCTGCGCACCCACTGTGAGCACAAGGCAATTAGGGCAACCCAGTTTTAGTGATTCAGTACAGTTATTTTCGACCACCTCCAAAGGGTGTGTAACCTTTGATGTTTCTCGCTAGCTGACTTGATCGTCGGAGTGCAAACGGCCGCGAGGGCGGCCCTTTGTTCACTTCTTTTCAGGTACTCACAGACGGAGCAAAACGAAGGTGCCCTGGCTCGCGGGGACAAGCCATGCGCAAAGACGATCCCGGTTGGTTAGTCTTTGATATTTTCATCCTAAAGCCCGATGTTGGAGATTGAGATCGAACCCCACTAGTAGGGGAAAAAGATCGAACATCAGTCGTCTAGACGTTGTAGAGGGCCAAATAAGGTGGGCCCTAGAGTTTTGTTAAGATAACAGTTAAAGACAAGAGGTAAGTGGGAAGCCTAAGTCACGAGGGATTCATGCAAGTGGTGTGTATGACGCATGAAGGCGCAACACGTGTGGATAATCCTAGGGAGCGTTAAGGCCCATTAGGGTTAGGGTTTCCAAGGAAGCTGCATGCATGACACGTGAATACTTAGGGCACCCACCAAGCAGATACGCTAAGATTCTATGAATAGCGGCGCAAGGGCATTCTCGAAGGAACCCTAGTCAAGGGTAACAACACAAAGGTAAACCCTAGTTTCAGCCTATATAAAGGGTGCTAAGAACCCTAGTAAGGTACGCAGTTTCTAAGACTGAAGCTAATATACACATTTGGTGTTTCTTTGCCCTAAGACTGACTTGAGCATCAGAGTGCAAACGGCCGCTAGGGCGCCCCTTTGTCTTTTGCAGGTGAGAGGTTTCTTGATCAAGAAGGCGCTTTTCTCAGGCAAGACCGAAGGCCAGTAGCAGTTGTTAGAGTCAACCGACAAGAAAATTTGGCGCCCACCGTGGGGCCCGTTAAAATAAGGTTCCACTCACAGTCACGTTAAGAGTTTTTACCAACAATATGAGGAGTACAAGGCAAGCGGCTGTTGGATCCGCAGGAAGGGTACCCTCCGGAGGGGACAACCTTACCATGCAGCAAATCTTAGATACGATGCGTGCCCTCAAAGCGAATTGTAGCGGTTCTCGAGCGGACAACGCAGAATTGCGCCTAGCCAATGAAGAACTACGTAGGCATTTGCAACAGATAGGGGAATGCGTGACAGATGAACGTGCCCCGCCGACACCACTTAGGGCACGTCCCATGTCGTTCTCACGAGCAATCATGAATACGGCATTACCAACGACGTCTTTGGGCCCGAAGGTCTCCTTCACAGGAGTAGAGGATCCAAAGGCCCACCTCACAGTGTTCCACACCCAGATGATGCTCACTAGAGGATTTGACGCCGTGTACTGCAAAATGTTGATGAGCACACTATCGGGTGCGGCGTTGGAGTGGTTCGTTAGCCTTCCTGGTGGACACATCACCAACTTCGACCAGTTTGCTACACTATTCAGGGAGCAGTACCTTGTGAACAAGGTCCCCACCCGGCATTCTTATGACGTTTTCGATGTCAAACAGTACCAGGGGGAGTCCATGAAGGACTACCTGAACAGGTACGACGTTCAAGTGGTGAGATTGAAGCCCACTGATGAAGCCATTATAGTACATGCCTTTGTCAAGGGAATGCTGTCGAGACCTTTCAGTGAGTCACTACTAAGGTTCTATCCAAAGAGATTAGACGTCGTGCGTTAGCACACATCGCCGCAGATGATCGAGTAACGCAGAAACAAGGTCTTGTCGGTCCTGCCCGACCTTGAGCGACAACACGACCTCCACCAATGAGGGTGCATGAGGCAACCACGGAGAAAAAGGGGGCGGGAAATCCTTATGAGCGGACCCATACAGGAACACGAGCGCGAAAAGACCCACCCCCAAAGCATAACTTTCGTGTGGAGCTCAAGGAGTTGATCGCCATCCCGAACATAGCGGCGAAATTGAAGGTACCAGCGAAGACCGATAGGAAGATGGGGCCTAACAAGAACGCTTGGTGTGAATTTCACCAGGCAAATGGCCACTACATACGTAATTGTTTGGCCTTGGTGCATCAACTAGATGAACTAGTGAATAGTGGATTCTTGAAGGACTATCTTCAAGAGCCACAGGACGACCAAGCGTTGGTAGCTGTAGGTAAATACTATATCAGGAGGGTTCTCAGGAGGAGGTTGTACTGCCTCCCAGTGCAAGAAGTACACACGAGGGGTAATGGCGCTGGAGGTACAACCGGCAGACCTGGTCCCTGACGTCGACCTGACCTTCACAAAGGCTGACCTCTGGGATGTCGTACCTCACGACAACGATCCAGTGGTGATCTCGCTCGTTACATCAGGGAGGAGGGTGCACCGCATCCTCGTGGACCAAGGAAGTTCGGCCAATGTGATGTTCTTGACGACCTTCAACCAGTTACAGCTATCCACGAACCAGTTAAGGCCCTACACCGAATGTTTGTATGGTTTTGCAGGGGACGAGGTAGAGGTTTGTGGACACAGAGAGTCAAGGACAACATTCACGGATGGCGCGTCTTCACGCACTACCAGTATCAGGTACCTCGTTGGTAACGCTCCTTCTGCCTATAACATATTGTTAGGGAGACCAGCTTTAAACAGGTTGGGAGCAGTACCCTCCATGAGGCATATGAAGATGAAACTGCCTTCCCTTAGGGGAGCAGTGATCACCATCAAATCTAACCAAAAGGAGGTAAAGAGGTGCTACGAAAACAGCTTCAAGACAAAGAGAGGGTTGTGTTTCTGTTTTTTTTTAATCAGCAAAAAATTAATAGAATAAAATGAGACACTTAAAAGGTGTCCCAACCCTTATACATGACCAATCCTAGTTAAAGAAAACACCAATACATAACAAAGTTAAGGTTTAAAGCACTTAACACTAGAAGGCTTAAACTACGGAGGAATCCCAACCCAAGGAGCTTGTTCTGTGCATAAACCAGCAGAAAAAACAGACCATTGTAACTAGCAGCTGCTGGAAAGACACAAGATAATAAATCCCTCCCATCCCTTTACATCTTGACAGGGCCAGCTGCATCTTAAAGCATCATGAATTGGCTAAGATAAGACCCTAGCCTTTATTGCTAGATATATTCCCTAGCCACTTATTTCTTCCTTCTTACTTCATGTCATGATCTCTACTTTGATCCTGCGGAACTCTTGCTTACACCTTCTGTTACTACCAGGCCACCGAGAGAAGACGAAGTGACCCGCGAGGAGATAGTCCAAGAAAATCGACCCGAGCCCGCTAGAGTTGTGGTGAAGAAGGAGATTGGAGGAAACATGTTCAAACCTGCGCAGTCCTTGAGTAAGGAGTCACGATATCAGGTTGTTGGGGTCATAGCATGAAACCTTGACGCGTTCGCATGGACCGCTGCCGACATGCCTGATATTGATCCCGATTTCCTGTGTCATCGCCTCACCATGGACCCCAAGGTCCGACCAGTCCGCCAGAGAAGGCGAAAATTCAACGGAGAAAAGCGCTAGGTCATACGAGAACAAACGGAGAAACTACTAAAGGCTGGCCACATCAGAGAAATGCAGTACCCCGAATGGTTAGCCAATGTGGTATTAGTAAAAAAGGCCAACGGAAAATGAAGGATGTGTGTTGATTTCACGGACCTCAACAAGGCCTGTCCAAAGGATTCCTACCCACTACCCAGTATTGATGCTTTTGTAGACAGCGCCTCCGGTTGTAGGTTACGCAGCTTCCTGGATGGCTTTTCTGGTTACAACCAGATCATGATGCACCCCAGGGACGAGTGCAAGACCGCGTTCATGAAAAAAATGTCTTGTTATTGCTATAAGGTCACGCCCTTTAGGCTAAAACACGCAGGGGCCACCTACCAACGACTAATGGACAGAGTACTAGAGCCCATGTTGGGGCAAAAAGTCCAAGCATACATAGATGACATGGTTGTCACCTCCCAGTAGAGGGAGCAGCACATAGCTGACCTGGAAGAGTTGTTCACCACGATAGCAAAGTACAGGCTAAAGTTGAACCAGGAGAAGTGCATGTTCGGGGTGGAGGCAGGAAAGTTCTTGGGTTTCCTACTCACTGAACGAGGAATAGAGGCAAATCATGAGAAGTGTGCTGCCATAATAGCTATGAGAAGCCCAATCTCAGTAAAAGAATTACAACAGTTGACAAGGCACATGACCGCTATGTCCAGATTCGTATCGGCAGGAGGAGACAAGGGACACCCTTATTTTCAGTGCCTGAAGAGGAACAACAGGTTCGTCTGGACCCGTTAGTGCGAGGAGGCGTTTGTCAAATTCAAGGAGTAGACAAGGGACCCCGGTGTTGTGCAAGCCAGAGCTAGGAATCCCGCTCCGCTTATACTTCGCAGTGATAGAAAAAGGCGATTAGTTTGGTCCTATTGCAGGAGCAAGATCAGGCACAAATGCCAATCTACTTCGTCAGCAAGGTATTGTAGGGGCCAGAGGTGAGATACTAGACCTTAGAGAAAGCAGCCTTAGCGGTCGTATTGTCAGCAAGAAGACTCCGCCACTACTTCCAGAGCTTTACCGTGATAGTGATGACAGACCTTCCAATTTGCAAGGTCTTGCAAAAACCAGATGTAGCGGGCAGAATGGCACGATGGGCGGTGGAACTGTCTGAATTCGACATACACTATGAACCTAGAGGCCCCATCAAGGGCTAAATCTTTGTCGACTTCGTAGTGGAACTCTCATCGGCAGCCACACACTAAGAAGGGGCAGATTTCAGGTGGGTACTCTCTGTAGATGGTTCCTCAAACCAACAAGGTAGTGAAACAGGTGTTATCTTGGAGGGACTGGATGGGTTGCTGATTGAGCAGGCCCTATGGTTCACTTTTGTTCCGTACGGTTGACCTGGGACATCTTTGTACGCGACCTCAACCGTCAGCTAGGGACTCCTTCCCACTGGTTACCTGTGGATTCCTGCAAAAGAGGACAAAGGGGCGCCCTAGCGGCCGTTTGCACTTCGACGCTCAAGTCAGCCAGCAAGAAACACCAAAAACTATGCACCTCCGTATCGGAGCACCGTGAAGGGTACTCTGAAGGTGTTTAAATGAACTGTGTCTAGTGTATATTTTCTGCTTCTGGAAAAGATCTTTCCCTAGTCCCTTCTGCGTAACCTCAAGGCTCGAGCAAGCAACTAGAGAGTTTCCGGAAAATTTGCCAAAAGTTCCAACCCCGTTTCCAACATTCAAGGCACTATTTAAGCTACTCCCGCATTCAAAGCGCCTTAAAGCGCATTTAATTATAAAACGTAGCGCATTTAAGACGTTTAAACCGATTGGGAGCATTTATAGTACCTTAAGCGCTCGAAACGGAAACTGTATTAAATAACCTTAATTACCTTGTACCTGACAAAATGGCGTTTCTAATCTGACCTGGCTGCTGTACACGTGGAGGGCCTCACAGCGCCGTGACCCCATCTGGGGGCATTTCTTCGTGTGAGTCCTCCTACCTGGGAGTGCATCTGCGCTAGAGGTGACTTTTTGGGTGCCAACTCATGCCCCCAAACATCTAGTCACTCACTTTGAGAGCGTATCTGCCTTCCTCTCGCTCCCTGCACCTGGCTACCCTGGGCGTGACCCTCCTCTTGAGTCGTATCTATCCCAAGGGCGTCTCTGGGGCGGCAGGGGCACTTCACAAGTCAGGCTGCCCTACACTGGCGCTATCACTATGACCTTGAAGCCACCTTTCTCTTCTCTTTATTACTACCCTGGATTATCGGGATTTGAGGCCTTCCCACAACATCGCTCCCTCCATGGTGTTTCCTACCCATGGGTATCGGGGAGCCATACTGTGATCGCCTTGCCTTTGTGACATTTGACCTTGGCTGACTTGCTTGCAAAACTTGCCTGTTCGGCAAGGGGGGCAGACATAGGACGGTGATTCAGGAGACCCTGAAGACACCTCGAACCACCATGGGCAATACGATAGAAATCCAATAGATTAGCACATTGGAAGGGATGAGAAGGATTCATCGATCGTTAATACAAGAGACAGTGAAACACCCAGAATAAGCAGGTACCCGGTTGCTGGGGAAATAGCACCGCAAGTTTACCAGGTTGAGTCGGGAGAAACCTGGATGACGTCCTACCAGCGCTACTTAGCCGATGAGGTACTCCCGTTAGAGCCCGCAAAAGCTCGGAAAATCAAGAAAAATTTGAGTAAGTACACCCTGATCGATGGGAAATTATTCAGGCACGAATTCATCCATCCTATATTGGAATGCTTGGACGGTGAGCAATGCACGCGCATCATGACAGAACTACACGAAGGGATATGTAGTAGCCACATCGGTGGCTGATCTCTCTCGTCAAAGGCCATTCGTGCAGGATATTACTAGCCAACCATGAGGGAGGATTGCACGAGATACGCCCAACGGTGTAAGCAGTGCCAACAACACGCTAATTGGCACAAAGCACCCCCGGAGGAGTTGAGATCGATATACAGCCCATGGCCATTTCATACCTGGGGAATCGATATTCTGGGGCCTTTCCCTTTGGCGGTACGGCAGATGAAGTACCTTGTGGTTGCCATAGAATATTTCATGAAGTGGATTGAGGACGAAGCAGTGGCACAATTCACAGCCCATAAAATCCAGCACTTCGTGTGGAAAAACATAGTGTGTCGCTTCGGGATCCCGAAGAGGTTGGTATCCGATAATGGTAACCAGTTTGCAAGCCAACAATTAGGCAAGCTATGTACGGAGCTGGGGATAAAGCAAGTATTTGCATCAGTAGAACATCCCCAGACGAATGGATAGGTCGAGTCGACCAACCGAGTTATGCTCAGAGGCGTGAAAAGAAGGTTGGACAATGCCAAAGGGACCTAGGCAGAAGAAGTTCCTAGAATCGTGTGGGCCTACCACACTATTAGGAATCAACTTGAGTTGGACAATTGTTAGGCACTTTTTCTGAGAATTGGATCAATGTTCTAAGTCAAGAACTCACCAAAACTAGCACCAAATCCAAACTCATATGGAAGTTCCTCATATTGTCAAATTAAACCAATAAAAAGAGGTAAAAATCAAAAGCACCGAATAGAATTGAACAAGAACTAAAATGAACCGAACAAAATGAATTAAAAGGCAAGTGAACTAAAAAGGAGTGCTGGAAACAGAAATGCACCGAACCAAAAACAGAAAAGAAGAAGAACAGCTGCTGGAAACATAAAACAACCGAACCAAAACTCAAGAACACAAGCTAAACTTAAACAATTGAAAGAGAAGGAAGGAAGGAGAAAAGAATGCTCATGAAGATGGATGTAAGGTTGGATGATCACGCCACTAGAAGGATGGTTGCTCCTAGATGAGTGTGCTGCCGCCACTTGAGGACACCATGGATCCTTCAAGATAAGACTAGAGAAGAAGGCTCAAAAGCTCTCCAATGCTCTCTCAAAAATTGAGTATAGTTTCTTTTCTCTAAATTCCAATCTGAAAAATACAAAGGGAGCACCTCTATTTATAGCCTAAGGTGCTGAAAAATAGGTGGGAAATTTCAAATAAACTCATTTGACATTCCCACCAAAAACAAGTCACATGGGAGGTGTGACCTTTTTCTACTATGACACCTCCTAAAAACTACACCTACACCACTCTCCTAAGTCACATGGACAATGTGACTTTATTTTACATTTTCACACTCCTTTATTTAATAACCACACCTCCTAAAACTATACAAGAGTGATCCTGCCTGTTGACCAGAACGCTGGAAACTACCTCGTCAAAGGATCGACGTGTGCACCGCTTCAAACCTCCGGTCCTCTACGAGATCCACCTCAAGAACCTGCAAAAGAAACAGAGCGGCGTCGCTGCGGCCGATCGCACTCCAACGCCCAAGTCAGTGACCGAATCACCAAATACTAAGAGAACAAGAACCGTGCAAATCCTCTCTCCCAGTAAGCTTTATAACTCGCAAGCGTAAAGAGTATATTCAGAACGTGCGTACCTACGAAAGTTCGTTAAGAACTCTTATATACCTGGTGACTTTCTCTCTCCTGGCAGTTACAGACTTGGACACGTGGCTCGCATCCAACTGTACACGTGCCATCATCTGGAGCCTCCTTGACTTGGGCACCGCTTCTACTCTCGTTTTGCTAAGTTACCTATGCATGGTATTGCCCAGTACATAGCCAACTTGGGAGTGCGATCTCTACTGGAACTGGCGAGTTAGGGTGCCTTCGTACACCTTCCCTGTGGTCTCGCCGGCCGCCTTCATAATCTGCACCACCTTCATTTCTGGCGATGTGCTTTCTCTGGCGATCTCCAAACTCAAGGTCGCCTGAGTTTACATGTGGCGACTTCATCTCCAACCTGGTGATCGCCGGTTCTGGTATGTTGGGGATCGGCACACACCAACTTAATAACTGGCGACTTCACGAGCCCCCCGACTTCCTTCCCTTCTGCCAACCTGGCGCCTTGTCAACACGCCTATACTGTAGCTTGATGCCACGTCATCACTTCCGACTACCAGGGCGGTACACAAGCCCCCCAGTCTTAAGCGAAGACTTGTCCAGCGAAAAGACTGAAAGAGTCACGTCAACACCGGTCTACGTGGCACTGACGTAGAATTCCAAGCGGTTGTACTTTCTGCTGCTCTGACGCTCCACCAAACCCCTCGTCCATCACTCGACACGTGGCTTCATCAACGGTTACCTTCAGTTATCGTTTGCGCTTCCCAAACCCATTTTCGAAAAAACTCTTAAACCCATTTTCACTCTACTGTTCCATCACTCTTCTTCGTGTTCTCAAACGCTCTCACCTTCTCCTGCAAAAACTCTCTCTCAGCGCTCTTCAACATCCTGAACCATCATCAACCTTCATTGTCTTCCTGATCATCGAAAGGTACCTACTTTCCTTCTTCTGCTGGTTTTTCTTGCATTTTAACCGATTCGCATCATCCTGTAAATGTCTGGTGCACACGCTGTGGGTTGCTTTTTCCATTTCTCCTTCTACGTAACTTAGGGCTTCGTCAATCATCGCAACGAACCTACGTTCGTTCGTTTTTCACCTTCCTTCCATGATCGAGTCAGCCTTTGTAATCCCTGATCATTTTTCCTTTTCTTCTTCCTTTGCAGCTGCAACAATGACTCGCACAAAGATCACCCCGAATCCTCCTCCTTCATCACGAAACCCCCCTTCACAAGCACACGACCCACCACGAGTTCGTGGCGCTTCATCTTCCCAGGCTGAGAGGCCTGCGTCGTCCCGCCCTAACCTGGCCCAGGCGACTCCACCCATCGCCGGAGGAGCCCCCGTTCCCTTGCCAGACTTCAAAACCCTGTATCCCTGGGCCAACTCGACCCTCCTGAGGGAGACATCTTCTGTGAACACTGCGGGAGCAGTTTTGCGGCTGACTAAGGGGGATGAGCTTCATCAATCATTTCATAAGGAGCACGACGAAAAGATGATAGTGCTACCTTGCCCCCCCGATCTGCCTGTTTGTGCTGATGACAAGGTGAGTGCTGACGGGCCCTTCTGCTTCGTTTACACGACCTTATTCAAGAAGGTGAAGCTCAAGTTCCCTTTCACCCGTTTCGAAAGGGAGCTCCTTACCGAGCTCAACATCGCCGCCGCCCAGCTCCATCCCAACAGCTGGGCCTTTGTGCGAGCGTTCCAAGTGATGTGCGACCATCTGGGGTTGCCTACATCCGTAGACGTGTTTTTGTTTCTCTTTGAAGCCAAGCACCCAGGAGACCGCCTGTGGGTTAGCTTGAATGCGATTGCTGGGAGGTCAATCTTCTCCATCTTCCACAATCTTATAAAGACTGGAAAGGGAAATTCATCCAAGTGCGCCCTAACGACAAGGACGCCTCCCTACGAAAGTTCGTTAAGAACTCTTATATACCTGGTGACTTTCTCTCTCCTGGCAGTTACAGACTTGGACACGTGGCTCGCATCCAACTGTACACGTGCCATCATCTGGAGCCTCCTTGACTTGGGCGCCGCTTCTACTCTCGTTTTGCTAAGTTACCTATGCATGGTATTGCCCAGTACATAGCCAACTTGGGAGTGCGATCTCTACTGGAACTGGCGAGTTAGGGTGCCTTCGTACACCTTCCCTGTGGTCTCGCCGGCCGCCTTCATAATCTGCACCACCTTCATTTCTGGCGATGTGCTTTCTCTGGCGATCTCCAATCTCAAGGTCGCCTGAGTTTACATCTGGCGACTTCATCTCCAACCTGGTGATCGCCGGTTCTGGTATGCTGGGGATCGGCACACACCAACTTAATAACTGGCGACTTCACGAGCCCCCCGACTTCCTTCCCTTCTTCCAACCTGGCGCCTTGTCAACACGCCTATACTGTAGCTTGATGCCACGTCATCACTTCCGACTACCAGGGCGGTACAAAGAGTATTTCAAAGCTTGGCCTTGCCCCTCGTGGGATGTACTTGGGCTATTTGGGCTTTGGCCTTCTTGGATTTGGGCTTGGGCTTTGGGCTTGGGCCTCATCTTTATTTTATGTCTTCTTTTAATTTTGAGAAGACTAAAAGGAAGAACTTCAAATGTGAAGGTGGATGTCCTCTTCCTCCATTAATAAAAGCCTCCTTTATTTGATTCTCATCATACTCCTCGAGTTGGAGAGAATTCATGCACGAATTCTGAATCCCTGCATATAACAAAGTCAGTTTAGTTTTACAATTAAAAGTGGAAGAAAAATGTAAACATGACTTAGCATTTGTAAATAATGGGATTTCAGAAAAGGAGGTTCTATAAATCGACCAAGTTGGAAAAATTTGTTTGGGAATGATGTGATGTTTTGGAAAAAGACTTCTTAAATGGTGACAACCATTAGGAGGTATGAACAAATCATCCCTAACATTTTTTAACCAAGATGCTGGTGAAATAGGAACCTTGAATAATGAAAAAGATAAGGAAGGAAAACACCTTGGAGGTGAAAGGATAAGACCCATGTCAACTTCGCCTTCTTTGTCTTTTTCATTTTTACTTGTGGTAGGTGGGTGAGTTAGGTCTTGTTTTAGCTTGTTGATCTTTAAGATTTGCTTTTGTGGACAATGATGAGCTATGTGCCCAAAACCTAAACATTTAAAACATTTGATATTTGAAGTTTTGGTAGGTGACTTAGGAGTAGAAGGATTTGTAGTAGAAACTTTCTTTGGAAACATGGTTTGTTTGGAAAAATTGGAAGGAGAAATTGGAGTAGAAATTTTGTGTGCATCCTTCCTAGAAGAGTTGTAGAAATCACTATCATGAGGATTATTGAAAGCTTTTTTTAAAATATAGGATTCCACCTTGATAGCTTTGTGAAACACTCTCTTTAAAGAAGAATGTTCTTTTAATTCTACAAAGTCTCTAATATCTCTTCTCAAACCACGTACAAACCATTTAATCTTAGATTCTTCATTAGCATGCATATTCATTTTAGTCAAAAATGTTTCAAAATATTTAAAGTATTCATCTACCATCTTATGTCCTTGAGGAAGCCGTTGGAACTTCAACAAGTGTTCCTTCCTAGAAGGGGGAACAAACCTCGCACGCATACACTCTTTCAAATCATTCCAAGAAACCACAGGATGTTTCTTGCGATATATAATGTCCATTACAATTTTATGCCACCATTCTTTGGCATAGCCCAAAAAGGATTAATCCGGTCGGTCATCGGTAGTCGATGACGTCAGCAGCAGATAACCACGTGGACCACTCGCAGGGTGACACGTGGATCAGGTGGCAGAGAAATCAGGGAGGAGATCACCCAGTACGGTGATCGGTGGTCAGTAACCGAGTGGCCACCGACAGATTAGTTCCAAGATAAACACCCGGGGGGAGAATGCGAGAAGCAATAGAGCACCCATCATTCATCGGGTGCATGGTCATCAGGGTTTCGTGTTACACGCAGTTAAACTGGGACTGAGAGTCCCAGCGAGAGCGTTACGCATGGACTTCGCATGATCGTATCTCAGAGAAAGAGGGGCTGCTCGCCGGAAGAATCGTGCACGAGAGTGGCCTGAGAGAGTTAGCAAACCAGTCAGTGATTGGTGACTCTCTTAACCCATTACGTGCATGACATCGTGAAAGGGAAATCGTGTATGCAGAGAGCAATGCTTGGTGAGTGTGCCTAGTCCAGCCACAGCTGGCGTTCTCCTGAGAGTGTGCGATTCACCCAGATGGAAGAAACGCGCTAAGTTACTCTGCAAGGGAATAACTTAGGCGCACAAAGATATGCGCTAGAGCCCTTCAGGTAGTGGCCCGTGTACAGTTAGATGTGAGTTGCATGCCTCTACGTGTCACCATCTGAGAGGGGCGCGACCAAGATAAAGGTGCACTCCGCGTCTTGAAAGGTACACACAGAAAACACAGACACCCACGTCTTTACTGATTGTGGTACGTTTTCGGACAAGAGCTGTTCCGTCCGGTTGACCGGGACGTCTTCGTGCGCGACCTCAACCGTCAGCTAGGGACTCCTTCCCACTGATTGCCTGTGGATTCCTGCTAAAAAGAGGACAGAGAGGCGCCCTAGCGGCCGTTTGCACTCCGACGCTCAAGTCAGCCAGCAAGAAACACCAAAACTGGGCACCTCCATATCTGAGCACCGCGTATGGCACTCTGAAGGTGGTAAAAGATAACTGTGTATTGTGTGTCTGTGTTCTCTCTCTCAAGCAAAAATATTCCCCAGTCCCCTGTTCGTAACCTTAAAGCACGAGCAAGCAACTAGAGAGCTCTGGTAAATTTGCAGAAAGTTCCAACCCCCTTTCCAACATTCTCTGCGCTATTTAAACTACCCAAGCATTTAAAGCGCCTTAAAGCGCTTTTAATCACAAACGTAACGCACTCATTAAAGCGTTTAATTAGAAAACGTAGCGCATTTAAGACGTTGAAACGCTTGGGAGCCATTATAGTACCTGAATGCTCGAAAGGAAAACTGTATTGAATGACTTTAATTACCTGGCACCTGACTAAAGGGTGTTTCTATTCTGGCATGGCTGTCGTACACGTGGAGGTCCTCACGACGCCGTGACCCCATCTGGGGGCGCTTCTGCCCATCTGGGGACGTTTCTACGTGTGAGTCCTCCTGCTTGGGAGTGCTACTGCGCTAGGGGTGACTTTTTGGGTGCCAACTCATGCCCCCAATTATCTAGTCTCTTACTTTGAGAGCGTATCTGCCTTCCTCTTGTACCCTGCACCCGGCTGCCCTGGGCGTGACCTTCCTCTTGAGTCGTATCTGCCCCACAGGCGTCTCTGGGGCGGCAGGAGCACTTCACGAGTCAGGATGCCCTACACTGGTACTATTACTATGGCCTTGAAGCCACCTTTTCCTTCTCATTATCACTGCCCCGGGTTATCGGGACCTGAGGCCTCCCCACGGCGTCGCCCCCTCCATGGTCTTTCCTACCCATGGGTATCGGGGAAGCACACGCCTCGCTTTAGCGCTGTTTGATCTGGCGACGCCCTGGTTGGGCGACGCCATCACCTAGGCGATGCCTTGTCCTGGCGACGCTTCCTCTTGGCGATGCTGGCACTTGGAGTTTCTCCACCTAGGCGACGCCTTGCATTGACTTTGACTCTCCAGTCCAGTCGTTGACTTTGACCTTGACTTAGTCAACGCCCGGATACGGGACGTTACAAGAGCGTAACGAAATTCTGACACACGCCGAGAACAGCGTAACAGAATTCTGTTAGGCACAGACACAGAGAGAGAATCAAAAGGAGATTGAGTGAGATTATTTTTGCCTGTGATTCTGTGACCTAACTTGAGCGTCGGAGTGCAAACGGCCGCTAGAGGCGCCGTCTGTGTGTTTTGCAGGTTGTGTTTGAAGTTCCCGGAGAAGGTTCTAAGAGCATTCTTGCAGATAGCACAGTTGCATAGGCGGGGTAAGGAAGCGACAAAGTAATTCCTCCACGTTAGAGTTGGCAACAGGATCAAGGAAAAAGAAACTAAACTAAGTTTTTGGTCATCTTGGACCTTATACATATGAAAATAATGGTCAACCTTAGTCTTCCATTCTAAGCACATTAGGATCATTATCACCATTAAAACTAGGGACTCGTCGATGCCACCATCGCCTCCGAGAGCGTTCCCTATGCCATTCTCCCCTGAAATCATGCAAACCGTGGTACCTCCAAACCTAGTGGGAGTGAAGGCGTTGTTCACAGGGGTAGAAGATCCAGAAGCGCATTTGACGGCGTTCCACACTCAGATGATGCTGTCTGGGGGCTCAGATGCCGTGTATTGCAAGATATTCATGAGTACACTGAGTGGAATCGCCATGGAATGGTTCGTGAGTCTGCCAGAGGGTCATATCACGTCCTTCCATCAGTTTTCGAAGCTTTTCACTGAGCAGTACATCGTTAACAGAGCACCTTCAGTGGTGTCGTACGATCTGTTCAATGTACGCCAATATCAAGGTGAGTCGCTGAAAGACTACCTCAACCGCTTCGGAGCACAAGTGATTAGATTGCCCAACAAGGACGAGGATATGCTGGTGCATGCGTTTAAGAAGGGAGTGCTGCCTGGTCCCTTCAATGAGTCGCTCATCAGAAGCCATCCCAACACCTTTGCGGAGATTCGGCGATGCGCGGTGGCGCACATAGTGGCAGAGATAGAGGTTTCTGAGAAAAGAGGAAGTGTTGCACCACTAAAGCCGCGTGGAGGACAAGGGAAGCAACAGCAGCACACGAGGGTGCATGAGGCAAAGGAGGGAAAGAAGGTGCAGGGTAAACCTCGTCCTTATGCACCCAGGAAGGACCAGGGTAGGGGGCGCGCAAGGGAGAATAATGCACCCCCAAGATACGATTTCATGGTAGGGTTGGCGGATCTGATCGCCCTTCCTGCCATAGCCGCCAAACTCCGAGTACCAGAGAAGACAGATAAGGTACTTGGGAGGAAAAAGAACGAGTGATGTGAGTTTCACCAAGCCTTTGGCCACACACTCCGCTCCTGCTTGGCGTTGGGACACCAGCTGGCGGAGTTGGTAAAGTCTGGGTTCCTGGCAGATTACCTGCGGGAGGCGCAGGGTGATCGCGCATCGGGGGCCCAGGCAGGAGAACAGCAGCATGAAATCCCTGTGCACGGGGAGGTGCAAACGATTGCGGGGGGCTTCTCCGGTGGGGGATGCACCGCATCACAAAGAAGAAGGTATGCTCGATCGGTTATGGCCGTGGACTCAGTGGACGAGGGCCATTTCCCCGAGGTAGATATCACTTTCAAGAAAGCTGATCTACGGGACGCTGTACCGCACGACAACGATCCTGTGGTCATCTCCCTCATCACAGCAGGAAGGCGAGTGCACAGAGTGCTCGTAGACCAAGGGAGCTCGGCAGACGTCATGTTCTAGCCGACGTTCAACAAGTTGCAGCTGTCTCCCGATCAACTAAGGTCGTATACCGGATGTCTTTACGGCTTTGCAGGGGATCAGGTAGAGGTGCGGGGGTATATTGAGCTGAGGACGACGTTCACCGATGGAACCACAGCCCGCACCGAAAAGATAAGGTACTTGGTTGTGAACGCCCCTTCTGCGTACAACGTCTTGCTGGGAAGGCCAACACTCAATAGGTTGGGTGCGGTGCCATCGACGAGGCACATGAAGCTGAAGCTGCCGTCGATGGAGGAGACCGTAATAACCATCAAGTCAGATCAGGCTGAGGCTAGGCGCTGTTATGTGAACAGCCTCAGGCAGAAAAGGAGCATATGCCATGTCACCTCAACACCACCACCAGGTGTGCTCGAAGAGCGATCGGTGGTTAGGGGAACGCTTGGCGATCAGGAGATGGAGGCTGCTACGCTGGGGGGCTCCCGGGTAGCTCAGGTGGAAGCAGAGGAGGAGGGCATGATCACTCCTCGCGAGTCAGGGATCGCGAGGGCGGTCATCGCCAGCGAGAGAAGACCCCACCCAGCTGAGGGGTGGGTAGAAGTAGATATAACGGGGAAAAAGTTCAAGTTGGGAGGATCGCTCGGCGAAGAAGAGCGAGGGCTGATCGCCGGGGTGATCGAGAAGCACATGGGCGCGTTCGCATGGTCAGCATCTGACATGCCAGGAATCAACCCTGACTTCCTTTGCCATCGCCTGTCGATGGATCCTAAAGTCCGACCTGTGCGTCAGAGGTGAAGGAAATTCAACGAGGAGAAGAGGAAAGTGATCCACGACAAAGCGCAAAAGCTCCTTGCCGCAGGGCACGTCAGGGAGATCCAGTACCCAGAGTGGCTAGCGAACGTGGTACTGGTTCAGAAGCCAAATGGCAAGTGGAGGATGTGCGTGGACTTCACTGACCTCAACAAGGCATGCCCCAAAGATTCCTACCCTCTACCCAGTATAGACGCTCTGGTGGATAGCGCATCAGGGGGGAAGCTACTCAGTTTCTTGGATGCATTCTCAAGATACAACCAGATCAGAATGCACCCAGGGATGAATGCAAGACAACATTCATGACTGAACGGTCTTGCTACTGCTACAAGGTAATGCCTTTCAGGCTGAAGAATGCGGGGGCTACCTATCAGCGACTTATGGATAGGGTGCTCTCGCCCATGCTTGGAAGAAACGTGCATGCATATGTAGATGACATGGTGGTCACATCCCGAGAGAAGGAGCATCATGTGGCCGATCTGGAGGAATTATTCAACACCATCGCCAGGTACAGGTTGAAGCTCAACCCTGAGAAATGTATTTTTGGCGTGGAGGCAGGGAAGTTCTTGGGTTTCCTCCTGACAGAGCGTGGAATCGAAGCTAATCCAGAGAAGTGCGCAGCAATCGTGGCAATGACGGTGAAGGAGGTGCAACAACTCACCGGTCGGCTGGCAGCATTATCCCGATTTATGTCCGCTGGAGGGGAGAAAGGTCATCCGCACTTCCAGTGTCTTAAACGCAACAGCAGATTCCTTTGGACACAGGAGTGCGAGGAGGCCTTCATCAAGTTGAAGGAGTACCTGGCAAGCCCACCGGTCTTGCGTAAACCACAAGTGGGCACCCCTCTTCGTCTATACTTTGCCGTGACGGAGAGAGCAGTCAGTTCAGTCCTGGTGCAAGAGCAAGATCAGGTTCAGAAGCTTGTGTACTTTGTGAGTAAGGTACTGCAAGGCCCTGAAACAAGGTACCAAGCCCTTGAGAAGGCTGCCCTGACGGTAGTATTTTCAGCAAGAAGACTCAGACATTATTTCCACAGCTTCACAATAGTGGTAATGACAGATCTGCCCATCCAAAAGGTGATAAAGAAACCAGACGTAGCGGGAAGGATGGTCAAGTGGGTGGTGGAATTGTCAGAGTTCGACATTCAGTACGAGCCCCGAGGACCGATAAAGGGGCAGGTGTTCGCCGACTTTGTGGTCGAGCTGTCGTCGGTCGCGACACCTTCAGAAGGTTTAGACTTCCGATGGGTATTATCAGTGGATGGCTCATCCAATCAGCAGGGGAGCGGCGCTGGGGTCATTTTGGAAGGCCCGAACGGAGTGCTGATCGAGCAGTCCCTCCGCTTTGCCTTCAAGGCTAGCAACAATCAGGCGGAGTATGAAGCCCTGATCGCAGGAATGTTGCTAGCAAGAGAAATGGGAGCAAGAAGTCTGGTTGCTAAGAGTGACTCTTTTCTAGTCATCGGGCAAGTTACAGGGGAATTCCAGGCGAAAGATCCCCAGATGGCAGCTTACCTGGAATACGTACGGCTCCTGAAGAAGTCCTTCACCGAGTTTGAACTAATTCATGTGCCGAGAGAGTAAAATGCCAGAGCAGACCTGCTTTGCCAAGCTAGCCAGCTCAGGCAAGGGGGGAAAACAGAGGACCGTCATTCAGGAGACCTTGAAGGTACCGCGAGCGTTCGTGTCAGTCAACCAGGTACTTCAAGTGTACAAATCGATGGAGCGTCTGGCGATCGGTCATCGTTCGCTGACTCAAGAGACGTTGAAAGAGGTGATGGAAGTGTGCGCTGTTAGGGAGCCCGACACGTGGATAACACCGTACCAGTTGTACTTAGAAGATGTTGTACTCCCACTTGACCCGACAGAGGCAAAAAGAATAAAGAGGAGCTCGAGTAAGTTTACTTTGATTGATGGAAACCTGTTTAGATTTGGGTTTTCTCATCCTGTGCAGATCTATGTGTATGGCGAGCAATGCACTAGACTTATGTCAGAGCTACACGAGGGGGTATGTGGAAGTCACGTAGGTGGTCGCGCTTTGGCAAGTAGGATCCTCCGCGCGGGGTACTACTGGCCAACGTTGAAGGAAGACTGCGTGAGGTATGTTCAACGTTGCAAACAGTGTCAACTTCACGCAGATTGGCATAAGGCACCTCCCGAGGAGTTGAAGTCCATCCATAGCCCGTGGCCATTTCACACATGGGGAATCGACATCCTAGGACCTTTTCCCCTGGCGATAAGGCAGATGAAGTTCCTCATCGTGGCCATCGAGTATTTCACCAAGTGGGTGGAGGCAGAACCAGTCGCGCACATCACCGCACAGAAAGTCGAGGACTTTGTTTGGAAGAACATTGTCTGTCGTTTCGGAGTACCCAAGAGGCTGGTCTCCGACAATGGCACCCAGTTCACAAGTCATCAGCTAAGGAAGATGTGCGAGGAGTTAAAGATACAACAGGTTTTCGCCTCGGTGGAACACCCACAAACCAATGGGCAGGTGGAGTCAGCCAACCGAGTACTGCTCAGGGGGCTGAAGCGAAGACTAGAGAAAGCTAAAGGAAAATGGGCAGAGGAGGTCCCCAGAATCGTATGGTCCTACCATACCACTCCACAGTCCAGCACCCATGAGACACACTTTAGCCTTGTCTACGGGACAGATGCCATGATTCCCGTGGAGATACAGGAGAGCTCCCCCAGGTTTTTGAATTTCATTGCCGAAGAATCCAACGAAGAGCGAAAGGTGAATCTCGACCTACTGGACGAAGTGCGAGAAGAAGCCAGAGTTAGTGCTGAAGCCGTCAAGAGAAGAGTAGAACGGAGGCACAACTCCAAGGTGAGGCTCAGGTGCTTCCAGGAAGGTGATCTGGTGATGAGAAAGGCGCATCAGAATGAGATGGAAAACAAGTTGTCTCCAAAGTGGACAGGTCCATACAGAGTGGTTGAGGCATTGGAGAATGGAGCTTATCGGCTGGAAACTCTGGAGGGAGGAGCAATCCCCAGAACGTGGAACGCTACCCACTTGAAATTTTATTTCAGTTGAGTTGTAAAGTAGTTGCGTTCTCGCGCTAAAGACACACTCAGTGTATATACTGAAAACAGTTGAACAGATAAGGGGGCACTCTTTTCCCTAAGAAGGGTTTTTAACGAGGCCACCCAATGAAAAGATTATCAGCATATCAAGTGTGCGAGAGTTTTCAAGTTAAAATCCTCCTCGCCCCAGGTGCGAGTCCAGGTGATCGGTTAGGCCTTATTCGCCCTAGGCGCGAGTATGGGCGCTAACCTAAGTCCTCCTCACCCCAGGCGTGAGTGCAGGAGACTAGGGTTCGAAAAGCCAGGGGTGCTAGTAAGACCAAGAGAGGGAAAGGAAGGATTTCGAAAAACGTCCTTACCCACTTGGCATATACCAATATTGGCCCAGTAAAGCTCTTAGTTTAAATCCTTCTCACCCCAGGAGTGAGGAAGGGAAAGAACGACCCGATCCGCCCAAGGTTGATGACCTTGGGGAAGATAAGAGGGGCTATCGAGAAACACTCTTCTTCCCCCAAAACAAGGCATCACCTCTGACAATCGATGTCAAAGTCCTCTATGCACTTAGCGCTAGAGCGACACAGAAGCAAGGTGAAGACCGAAGAACGATGACTGATGAGTTGTCGGTGGATATGCTAGTGCATAGTGCCTTGTCGGAGGAAGCTTTCCCAAACAAGTTCTTACACAACAAGCCGAAGCAGTAAGACTATGCCTAGTCAGTCATCTAGTACGAAGTTATGCATAAGAACTGTTAAAGAAAAAGCTAAGGGGTTGTTAGTCGTGATCATGGTAGAGGCCAAGATCAAAGAGTACAGATCGCGCTAAACCTCAGCTAGTTAACAGTTAGTTGGGTGTAAAAAGAAAGATGAAGCTTAAGAAGATACGAGAGAAGAAACATATAGCTGAAGCAAGTATATATTCACACCAAGGTCTATACAAGTTTCAAGTAAAGGAATTGTGCAGAAATATGAAATTACAAGAAGAAAACTTAAGAAGGAGGAATGAGCTTGCCATCTACCACTTCGTGGTAGATGCTGAACTACGAGTGGTCCACGTCAGGAAGAACGCAACGAATCTGCTCGAATGCCAACTCGAACCCATCAGCAAGGGCGTCAGCACCCACGTTCATAAGTTCGGCGTTGTCAGCTTCGAGCTTTTGCTTTGAAGTCTCCAAGGCGTTCTTCTCAATGGTGAGGGAAGCAATGGAAGAGGCAGCTTCTCCCAGTTTGCCCTTTGCTTCGGCAAGCTCGACCTTCACCGCAGAAAGCTCGCCCACTGCCTTCTCAAGTTTCTTCCCCCCTTCAGTGGCCTCCTCCTTGGTAGACTTGAGATCCCCCGCTAGTTGTGAGTTCAGTTGGCGTAGGGAGGAAGTCTCAACCTCCAAGTTGATTACCTTGCTCCTCAGCTCCACCACTTCGCTGTCCAGAGCGTTGATAACTTGCCCCATCAAGATCTCAGTCTTGATGGTCTCTTGGACCTGCGATAGGTACTCTTTCCTGGACTTTTCCACCATATCCCTCATCAGGTCTACGGAACCTTGGGCAGCCTCAAAGTCACTCTGCAGTGACTCCTTGTCGTGCTCAAGCTCCTTGATCCTCTTCTCCAGGACTAGTTGCTTGCGGTGCTGGGTGGAAAACTCTAGGGAAAGCACTATCTGCTTGGCCAAGTGCATGTCCACCTTCTGCCCACTCCACTCGAGAAGCTCCCGGCTGCGTACGAAATGTCGAACCAAGGCAATGACCCGACTGAAATTTTCATTGCTAGCGCCAGAGCTGCTTGGCTGCGAGCTGGCCTCACCACCTTCAGCAATAGCAGCAGAGGTTGGCGGTGGTGGTGATGCAGGAAGTCTTGAGAAACCCCCCGAGTGGGCAGAATCACTCCCAGCAGGTGGAGTGGGTTGACCAATAGCTTGGCTCGCTGGGGGTGGAAGCGGAAGTGATGCTGGAGACAGAAGTTGAGGCGTCGGAGATGGTAGGCGCTGAGGGGAGGGAGAGGAAGCTGGTGCTGAGGCAGGTTGAGTAGGAGGAGGTGGGGGTGAACCCTCCTCGATCTGTACCACTTCAATTTCCCCAAGCCTAAGAGACGAAGCCCCCCCAACCTCTTGGTGTTTCCTCTTGCGATGTATGAGAGGAGAGCCAGAACTCTCCTCCTCAGTTGAGGGGGTAGGATCAGCAGCGACCGCCACAGTTGCGGGAAAGGCCTTTACTAGCCTTCTTCTCTTCTTCTCTGGCTCGGGGCCTTCAGCTGGCGCGACCGAGAGAGGGGGAGCTGCGATGGGCTCGGTGGTAGAGGAGGAAGAACCAGTCCCCTTGGCTCCCTTGGTCCGGGCAAGCTCCAGTAATGCCCTCCTCCTATCTTTCCCTGAAGTCATGTCTACATCAAGGGTAAAAAGAAGAGTTAGATGGCATAATTATGCAAGTGGATAAAATGTTATGCAAGTATGCATGAGAGTGTGCAAGTATTCTAAGAGGTGCAAGAAGAAGAGCCTACCTATGTATTTATTCAGAGACACCACATCAAACTCGTGTTTGATGAGAAGGGCCGAGTTATATTTTTCCCCTAGGAGCAACCTACACAGCTTGCACTCGTAGGGAGCCATGGCTTCAAGGCCCTGGGGTTTCTTAAACTCGACTCCAGGAACCCAATAAAGGGGAAACCCCTCGAGCAGCGTTGGGCTTTGCTGGGTATCATGTAGAACCTGCCCTTCCAATCTTTAAACGATTGCTGGTACAGGCCCAAGATCACTCGTCCAGCAACTCCATTCAGGCTGACCCAAGACCTATCCCCAGGGTTCTTCGCCTCGAAGAAATGTAGGAAGACGTCTACTGAGGCGTTATGCCCAAAGTAGTTGCAGAGGATCTCGAATGCCCGTATGAAAGCCCAGGCATTCGGGTGGAGTTCGCAAGGGGCGACGTTCAGCTCCATCATAGGTGAAGAGCAAGCGCAACTTCAACCTTTTGAAGATGGCGGAGTATATGAAGGTGAAGGGCACCCCATTGGTAGCCCTATCGTCCATGCAGATTGGCATCCCTCGAGGAGGAATGCGTATACGAACGTTGAAATCGTTCTCCCTGTCGATGGCGCAGGAGGGCTCATCAAGGTCGTTGCTCAGAAGGGTCTTGAGGTGGCCTTTCGGTAGTTGAGTGGAAGTTTCGGCTAGCAATGCCAGGGGAGCCCAATCGTAGACCCTGGCGTAGTCCTGATAGGGAGCTGCATTAGGTGGAGGTGACGCTGGTGCACTTGCTGAAGGCTGTGCACCAGAGGATGAGGCAACGATGCGAGCAGTTTGCTTCAAGCGAGCCATTGCGAGATAACTGCAATGCAGGAAAGCAAAAGGTCATATGAACGGAAGAAGAGGGAATGATGAATGGTTCAGTGAAAAACAGAGGAAGGGAAGAAGAAAGAAAGGTCCAGGCGAAGAAGAGGAAGAGGGAGAAGTAGAAAGCGAAGTGAGAAACGCAAAAAACCCTAGCGCGGGTTGAGAAGAAGAAAAACAGAGAAGATGAATGCATGGTAGTGAAAGAGATGAATGCAATCGGTGAAAAGAACCTAAATGGATCAAGGAAGAAGAAAAGTCATACCTTTGGATGATCGCGGAAGGTCTTGAGGTAGAAAGCTCGAAGAAAGTTGGGCGCGCAGAGAGGAGATTCGAAGCAAGTCTGAGAGTTGGAGTATTGAAGAAGATGATGAAACAGTGAAGGCGCGCGCCTATTTGAATAAGGGAAGCATTAGCGACACTCCACGCTGACCATTGTTGCGTGCACGTGTCGCGAGATTAAGGGAGGAAGTCATAACGTCTAAAGGCAACACATGAGGTGGCACGTGATGTGGCCCCACTTGCCACGTGGACCGAGAGCGCGACCACTTATTCTCTTCGCTGAGAACGAGTTCACAGCTCGAGACTAGGGGGCCTGTGATCCGGTCGGTCATCGGTAGTCGATGACGTCAGCAACAAATAACCACGTGGACCACTCGCAGGGTGACACGTGGATCAGGTGGCAGAGAAATCAGGGATGAGATCACCCAGTACGGTGATCGGTGGTCAGTAACCGAGTGGCCACCAACAGATCAGTTCCAAGATAAACACCCGGGGGGAGAACGCGAGAAGCAATAGAGCACCCATCAGTCATCGGATGCATGGTCATCGGGGTTTCGTGTTACACGCAGTTAAACTGGGACTGAGAGTCCCAGCGAGAGCGTTACGCATGGACTTCGCATGATCGTATCTCAAAAAAAAAGAGGGGCTGCTCGCCGGAAGAATCGTGCACGAGAGTGGCCTGAGAGAGTTAGCAAACCAGTCAGTGATTGGTGACTCTCTTAACCCATTACGTGCATGACATCGTGAAGGAGAAATCGTGTATGCAGAGAGCAATGCTTGGTGAGTGTGCCTAGTCCAGCCACACCTGGCGTTCTCCTGGGAGTGTGCGATTCACCCAGATGGAAGAAACGCGCTAAGTTACTCCGCAAGGGAATAACTTAGGCGCACAAAGAGATGCGCTAGAGCCCTTCAGGTAGTGGCACGTGTACGGTTAGATGTGAGTTGCATGCCTCCACGTGTCACCATCTGAGAAGGGCGCGACCAAGATAAAGGTGCATTCCGCGTCTTGAAAGGTACACACAGAAAACACAGACACACGCGTCTTTACTGATTGTGGTACGTTTTCGGACAAGAGCGTAACGGAATTCTGACACACGCAGAGAACAGCGTAACAGAATTCTGTTAGGCACAGACACAGAGAGAGAATCAAAAGGAGATTGAGTGAGATTATTTTTGTTGGTGATTCTGTGACCTAACTTGAGCGTCGGAGTGCAAACGGCCGCTAGAGGCGCCGTCTGTGTGTTTTGCAGGTTGCGTTTGAAGTTCCCGGAGAAGGTTCTAAGAGCATTCTTGCAGATAGCACAGTTGCATAGGTGGGGTAAGGAAGCGACAAAGCAATTCCTCCACGTTAGAGTTGGCGACAGGATCAAGGATAAAGAAACTAAACTAAGTTTTTGGTCATCTTGGACCTTATACATATGAAAATAATGGTCAACCTTAGTCTCCCATTCTAAATACACATTAGGATCATTATCACCATTAAAACTAGGGACTTGTCCACAAGAAATGTTGAACACTTGGTGATATCTTTGGTCACGGGTATAGCTCTCTTCATGAGAATGATGGTGATGCTTCCTTCTTCTATGTTCCTCTTCACGGCCTAAGGCATTTGAAGAACCTCTTGATGAAGGTCTATGTGAATGATGCCCATCATTGATAGAGTGAGATGGCCTAGCTTGTTGCACCTCCATCTTTTGCAATTTCTCTTCCAAACGCCTAATGGAGCGTTGAGCTTCATGCAATTCACCAAGGACCGAAGCTTTGGAAGGAGAATGCTGCTTGTAGGATGCATCACTTGAAAATCCAGCCATTTGCAAATAAAAAAACAGCAAACACACAAAATAGCAAACAAGTTAAGAAACAAAATTAGCAAAAACAGTGAGTGTTTCAAACAAAATGCCGAAGTGAATTTAGGCAGAAAAATTTAGGTCACTCTCAAAGAAATAATGTCCTTGCACCAATATGATCTTGAGGCCTTGGAATCCTCAAATGAAAGATGTCAAAGCAAGCACACCAATCTCAAAGCCAACCACCACAAAACCAATGAAGCAATAAAGACAAACAAGAAAAAGTATAAGCAAAGAAAGGCTAGAACAAAAGGAAAACTAAATGTTTGACAAACTCAAAGAGTAATGAACAAAAGACAAGCAAGAAAATTAAAGAACTCAATGAGAAAGTAGGCACACAAAAGAATACTTAAGGAAAAGCACTAGAGTAGATGAAGAAAACAAAAAATTAGCTACTGGAAATTTTTTTTTTATGCAAACTGTGCTTGATGTTCACTGATTTAACTGGAATGATATAGAGCGAACTGGATTATGAAATTTAAACCACAGAAACTTAAAGATGTTAAATCAATAATGGCACTGGAATCACTTAAAAACAGTAAGCCAATTAATTGAAATAAATTTTTCAAAATCGTTGCCAGATTACTTACCGTATTCTTTTCGGCAGAATTGTACACTTTTGTTATTTTATTTATCATTTTTTGTGTACTTTTAATTTTTGGTTAATTCTTTTTTCTAATCTTTTCTAACACTTTGAATAACACAAATCCAGAATTTCAGAATTTTCCAGTGAGTAAATCAATTGCAATAAGGAAAAACAGTAAGCACGTTTTCAGAAACAGAGGAATCCTAATAGGAATGAAAAACAGAATTATGAACTAGCAAAGACATAATGGAAAATGATGTATAGGAACTTGTATAGGTCTAGAATACAAGCATGAACTCAAACTAAAACAGAAAATGCACAAAGGATCAATATCAAATTCAGAAAATTATATGACACTAAAGCAAGAAACAATCAAAAGCAATAAAAGTACTACTAGAAGTGATGACAATTATGGAAAAACAAGACTAAGACAAAACTTGTATGGATTCAAAAAGGAAAATACTCAAACATATGATAGGCACAAAAATTAAAACAGCAAGCAATACACAAATAAGCCTAAAACAGAACCTTAAATTGCAAGAAATTAAAAGAGCTCTTGAAATAAAGTGCTACACAACTCAACAATTAAACAAAAACACACCTAAACTCTTGATACCACATGATGTGATTCCAATAGCAAAGAAGAGAATGATTCTTAACATTCTTAGGAATCAACTTGAGTTGGACAATTGTTAGGCACTTTTTCTTAGAATTGGATCATTGTTCTAAGTCAAGAACTCACCAAAACTAGCACCAAATCAGATGAGAATCAAATAAAGAGGGCTTTTATTAAGGGAGGAAGAGGACATCCACCCTCACGTTTGAAGTTCTTCCTTCTAGTCTTCTCAAAATTAAAAGAAGACATAAAATAAGGTAAGGATCAAGCCTAAAGCCAAAGAAGTCTACAAGCCGTCAAAGAATGGGCTTCAAATAAATATCTCTCTTTATAGTTTCTTTTATAAAATGTAGAATGTTTAAATATATAGTTTTTAGGAAGGTGCTTAGAGGGAAACCTTAGATACCTCTTTTGTAAAAGCATCTTTAGGCATTAGTTTAGAATTTTCTAGAAGGTGACTCTTCATGCTTCACTTTAGGTGCTAGAAGTGAGTAGCATGCAAGGGACTTTTGGTTAGCTTGTTTTGTAAGATTCATGACCAGCCCTTGCTCCTATAAAAGGAGGGCTTAGGTCCTTCATAATGCAGATTTGGAATTTGTAGTAAAGAAACAAGAAGGATGACAAAGGATCAATATCAAATTCAGAAAATTATATGACACTAAAGCAAGAAACAATCAGAAGCAATAAAAGTACTACTAGAAGTGATGACAATTATGGAAAAACAAAACTAAGACAAAACTTGTATGGATTCAAAAAGGAAAATACTCAAACATATGATAGGCACAAAAATTAAAACAGCAAGCAATACTCAAATAAGCCTAAAACAGAACCTTAAATTGCAAGAAATTAAAAGAGCTCTTGAAATAAAGTGCTACACAACTCAACAATTAAATAAGACCACACCTAAACTCTTGATACCACATGATGTGATTCCAATAGCAAAGAAGAGAATGATTCTTGACATTCTTAGGAATCAACTTGAGTTGGACAATTGTTAGGCACTTTTTCTTAGAATTGGATCAATGTTCTAAGTCAAGAACTCACCAAAACTGGCACCAAATTTGATGAGAATCAAATAAAGAAGGCTTTTATTGAGGGAGGAAGAGGACATCCACCCTCACGTTTGAAGTTCTTCCTTCTAGTCTTCTCAAAATTAAAAGAAGACATAAAATAAAGTAAGGATCAAGCCTAAAGCCAAAGAAGTCTACAAGCCGTCAAAGAATGGGCTTCAAATAAATATCTCTCTTTATAGTTTCTTTTATAAAATGTAGAATGTTTAAATATATAGCTTTTAGGAAGGTGCTTAGAGGGAAACCTTAGATACCTCTTTTGTAAAAGCATCTTTAGGCATTAGTTTAGAATTTTCTAGAAGGTGACTTTTCATGCTTCACTTTAGGTGCTAGAAGTGAGTAGCATGCAAGGGACTTTTGGTTAGCTTGTTTTGTAAGATTCATGACCAGCCCTTGCTCCTATAAAAGGAGGGCTTAGGTCCTTCATAATGCAGATTTGGAATTTGTAGTAAAGAAACAAGAAGGATGACAAAGGATCAATATCAAATTCAGAAAATTATATGACACTAAAGTAAAAAACAATCAGAAGCAATAAAAGTACTACTAGAAGTGATGACAATTATGGACAAACAAAACTAAGACAAAACTTGTATGGATTCAAAAAGGAAAATACTTAAACATATGATAGGCACAAAAATTAAAGTAGCAAGCAATACTCAAATAAGCCTAAAACAGAACCTTAAATTGCAAGAAATTAAAAGAGCTCTTGAAATAAAGTGCTACACAACTCAACAATTAAATAAGAACACACCTAAACTCTTGATACCACATGATGTGATTCCAATAGCAAAGAAGAGAATGATTCTTGACATTCTTAGGAATCAACTTGAGTTGGACAATTGTTAGGCACTTTTTCTTAGAATTGGATCAATGTTCTAAGTCAAGAACTCACCAAAACTGGCACCAAATCTGATGAGAATCAAATAAAGAAGGCTTTTATTAAGGGAGGAAGAGGACATCCACCCTCACGTTTGAAGTTCTTCCTTCTAGTCTTCTCAAAATTAAAAGAAGACATAAAATAAAGTAAGGATCAAGCCTAAAGCCAAAGAAGTCTACAAGCCGTCAAAGAATGGGCTTCAAATAAATATCTCTCTTTATAGTTTCTTTTATAAAATGTAGAATGTTTAAATATATAGTTTTTAGGAAGGTGCTTAGAGGGAAACCTTAGATACCTCTTTTGTAAAAGCATCTTTAGGCATTAGTTTAGAATTTTCTAGAAGGTTACTCTTCATGCTTCACTTTAGGTGCTAGAAGTGAGTAGCATGCAAGGGACTTTTGGTTAGCTTGTTTTGTAAGATTCATGACCAGCCCTTGCTCCTATAAAAGGAGGGCTTAGGTCCTTCATAATGCAGATTTGGAATTTGTAGTAAAGAAACAAGAAGGATGACAAAGGATCAATATCAAATTCAGAAAATTATATGACACTAAAGCAAGAAACAATCAAAAGCAATAAAAGTACTACTAGAAGTGATGACAATTATGGAAAAACAAGACTAAGACAAAACTTGTATGGATTCAAAAAGGAAAATACTCAAACATATGATAGGCACAAAAATTAAAACAGCAAGCAATACTCAAATAAGCCTAAAACAGAACCTTAAATTGCAAGAAATTAAAAGAGCTCTTGAAATAAAGTGCTACACAACTCAACAATTAAATAAGACCACACCTAAACTCTTGATACCACATGATGTGATTCCAATAGCAAAGAAGAGAATGATTCTTGACATTCTTAGGAATCAACTTGAGTTGGACAATTGTTAGGCACTTTTTCTTAGAATTGGATCAATGTTCTAAGTCAAGAACTCACCAAAACTGGCACCAAATTTGATGAGAATCAAATAAAGAAGGCTTTTATTAAGGGAGGAAGAGGACATCCACCCTCACGTTTGAAGTTCTTCCTTCTAGTCTTCTCAAAATTAAAAGAAGACATAAAATAAAGTAAGGATCAAGCCTAAAGCCAAAGAAGTCTACAAGCCGTCAAAGAATGGGCTTCAAATAAATATCTCTCTTTATAGTTTCTTTTATAAAATGTAGAATGTTTAAATATATAGTTTTTAGGAAGGTGCTTAGAGGGAAACCTTAGATACCTCTTTTGTAAAAGCATCTTTAGGCATTAGTTTAGAATTTTCTAGAAGGTTACTCTTCATGCTTCACTTTAGGTGCTAGAAGTGAGTAGCATGCAAGGGACTTTTGGTTAGCTTGTTTTGTAAGATTCATGACCAGCCCTTGCTCCTATAAAAGGAGGGCTTAGGTCCTTCATAATGCAGATTTGGAATTTGTAGTAAAGAAACAAGAAGGATGACAAAGGATCAATATCAAATTCAGAAAATTATATGACACTAAAGCAAGAAACAATCAAAAGCAATAAAAGTACTACTAGAAGTGATGACAATTATGGAAAAACAAGACTAAGACAAAACTTGTATGGATTCAAAAAGGAAAATACTCAAACATATGATAGGCACAAAAATTAAAACAGCAAGCAATACTCAAATAAGCCTAAAACAGAACCTTAAATTGCAAGAAATTAAAAGAGCTCTTGAAATAAAGTGCTACACAACTCAACGATTAAACAAGAACACACCTAAACTCTTGATACCACATGATGTGATTCCAATAGCAAAGAAGAGAATGATTCTTGACATTCTTAGGAATCAACTTGAGTTGGAGAATTGTTAGGCACTTTTTCTTAGAATTGGATCAATGCTCTAAGTCAAGAACTCACCAAAACTAGCACCAAATCTGATGAGAATCAAATAAAGGAGGCTTTTATTAAGGGAGGAAGAGGACATCCACCCTCACATTTGAAGTTCTTCCTTCTAGTCTGCTCAAAATTAAAAGAAGACATAAAATAAAGTAAGGATCAAGCCTAAAGCCAAAGAAGTCTACAAGCCGTCAAAGAATGGGCTTCAAATAAATATCTCTCTTTATAGTTTCTTTTATAAAATGTAGAATGTTTAAATATATAGTTTTTAGGAAGGTGCTTAGAGGGAAACCTTAGATACCTCTTTTGTAAAAGCATCTTTAGGCATTAGTTTAGAATTTTCTAGAAGGTGACTCTTCATGCTTCACTTTAGGTGCTAGAAGTGTGTAGCATGCAAGGGACTTTTGGTTAGCTTGTTTTGTAAGATTCATGACCAGCCCTTGCTCCTATAAAAGGAGGGCTTAGGTCCTTCATAATGCAGATTTGGAATTTGTAGTAAAGAAACAAGAAGGATGACAAAGGATCAATATCAAATTCAGAAAATTCTATGACACTAAAGCAAGAAACAATCAAAAGCAATAAAAGTACTAATAGAAATGATGACAATTATAGAAAAACAAGACTAAGACAAAACTTGTATGGATTCAAAAAGGAAAATACTCAAACATATGATAGGCACAAAAATTAAAACAGCAAGCAATACTCAAATAAGCCTAAAACAGAACCTTAAATTGCAAGAAATTAAAAGAGCTCTTGAAATAAAGTGCTACACAACTCAACGATTAAACAAGAACACACCTAAACTCTTGATACCACATGATGTGATTCCAATAGCAAAGAAGAGAATGATTCTTGACATTCTTAGGAATCAACTTGAGTTGGAGAATTGTTAGGCACTTTTTCTTAGAATTGGATCAATGCTCTAAGTCAAGAACTCACCAAAACTAGCACCAAATCTGATGAGAATCAAATAAAGGAGGCTTTTATTAAGGGAGGAAGAGGACATCCACCCTCACGTTTGAAGTTCTTCCTTCTAGTCTTCTCAAAATTAAAAGAAGACATAAAATAAAGTAAGGATCAAGCCTAAAGCCAAAGAAGTCTACAAGCCGTCAAAGAATGGGCTTCAAATAAATATCTCTCTTTATAGTTTCTTTTATAAAATGTAGAATGTTTAAATATATAGTTTTTAGGAAGGTGCTTAGAGGGAAACCTTAGATACCTCTTTTGTAAAAGCATCTTTAGGCATTAGTTTAGAATTTTCTAGAAGGTTACTCTTCATGCTTCACTTTAGGTGCTAGAAGTGAGTAGCATGCAAGGGACTTTTGGTTAGCTTGTTTTGTAAGATTCATGACCAGCCCTTGCTCCTATAAAAGGAGGGCTTAGGTCCTTCATAATGCAGATTTGGAATTTGTAGTAAAGAAACAAGAAGGATGACAAAGGATCAATATCAAATTCAGAAAATTATATGACACTAAAGCAAGAAACAATCAAAAGCAATAAAAGTACTACTAGAAGTGATGACAATTATGGAAAAACAAGACTAAGACAAAACTTGTATGGATTCAAAAAGGAAAATACTCAAACATATGATAGGCACAAAAATTAAAACAGCAAGCAATACTCAAATAAGCCTAAAACAGAACCTTAAATTGCAAGAAATTAAAAGAGCTCTTGAAATAAAGTGCTACACAACTCAACGATTAAACAAGAACACACCTAAACTCTTGATACCACATGATGTGATTCCAATAGCAAAGAAGAGAATGATTCTTGACATTCTTAGGAATCAACTTGAGTTGGAGAATTGTTAGGCACTTTTTCTTAGAATTGGATCAATGCTCTAAGTCAAGAACTCACCAAAACTAGCACCAAATCTGATGAGAATCAAATAAAGGAGGCTTTTATTAAGGGAGGAAGAGGACATCCACCCTCACATTTGAAGTTCTTCCTTCTAGTCTGCTCAAAATTAAAAGAAGACATAAAATAAAGTAAGGATCAAGCCTAAAGCCAAAGAAGTCTACAAGCCGTCAAAGAATGGGCTTCAAATAAATATCTCTCTTTATAGTTTCTTTTATAAAATGTAGAATGTTTAAATATATAGTTTTTAGGAAGGTGCTTAGAGGGAAACCTTAGATACCTCTTTTGTAAAAGCATCTTTAGGCATTAGTTTAGAATTTTCTAGAAGGTGACTCTTCATGCTTCACTTTAGGTGCTAGAAGTGTGTAGCATGCAAGGGACTTTTGGTTAGCTTGTTTTGTAAGATTCATGACCAGCCCTTGCTCCTATAAAAGGAGGGCTTAGGTCCTTCATAATGCAGATTTGGAATTTGTAGTAAAGAAACAAGAAGGATGACAAAGGATCAATATCAAATTCAGAAAATTCTATGACACTAAAGCAAGAAACAATCAAAAGCAATAAAAGTACTAATAGAAATGATGACAATTATAGAAAAACAAGACTAAGACAAAACTTGTATGGATTCAAAAAGGAAAATACTCAAACATATGATAGGCACAAAAATTAAAACAGCAAGCAATACTCAAATAAGCCTAAAACAGAACCTTAAATTGCAAGAAATTAAAAGAGCTCTTGAAATAAAGTGCTACACAAATCAACAATTAAACAAGAACACACCTAAACTCTTGATACCACATGATGTGATTGAGTGATTGAGTGAGTGAGATTTGATTTCTCCTCTTCCTAGTCTCATCTTGAGAGCCTTGGTTCCCTCAAGTGGCGGCAATTCACACTTATCTTGGAGCAATCACACTTCAAGTGGCGTGTTCATCAACCAAGTTCTTCATCCACATAAGTTTCCTCTCTTCTCCATTTAGTTCTTCCATTTCCATGTCCATATGAACTCTAAAACAAGTGTAGTTTCTTTTATTCGGTTCATCTTCCTTTTCTTGCACTTTGGTTCGGTTCTTTTCAATTTCTTACTGTTTTAATTCAGTTCAGTAGCTCCTTTTCATTTTTGTTCGGTTCAATTGCTTTCTTTAGAGTTTCAATCGGTTCATTTCCTTTCTTGTTCAATTTAATCGGTTCAATTGGCAAGAAATGGGTCTTCCATGTGAGTTTGGTGTTTGGTGCAAGTTTTAGTGAGTTCTTGAAACATAGAACATTGATCCATTTCTATTAAAAGTGCCTATTCATTCTCCAACTCAAGTTGATTCCATAAAATGTCAAAGAATCATCTATATCTTGCTATTGGAATCATATCTTGCTATTTATTTGAAGCCCATTCTTTGACGGCTTGTAGACTTCTTTGGCTTTAGGCTTGATCCTTACTTTATTTTATGTCTTCTTTTAATTTTGAGAAGACTAGAAGGAAGAACTTCAAATGTGAGGGTGGATGTCCTCTTCCTCCCTTAATAAAAGCCTCCTTTATTTGATTCTCATCAAAATCCAAACTCATATGGAAGTTCCTCATATTGTCAAATTGAACCAATAAAAAAAGGTAAAAATCAAAAGCACCGAATAGAATTGAACAAGAACTAAAATGAACCGAACAAAATGAATTAAAAGGCAAGTGAACTGAAAAGGAGTGCTGGAAACAGAAATGCACCGAACCAAAAACAGAAAAGAAGAAGAACAGCTGCTGGAAACATAAAACAACCGAACCAAAACTCAAGAACACAAGCTAAACTTGAACAATTGAAAGAGAAGGAAGGAAGGAGAAAAGAATGCTCATGAAGATGGATGTAAGGTTGGATGATCACGCCACTAGAAGGATGGTTGCTCCTAGATGAGTGTACTGCCGCCACTTGAGGACACCATGGATCCTTCAAGATAAGACTAGAGAAGAAGGCTCAAAAGCTCTCCAATGCTCTCTCAAAAATTGAGTATAGTTTCTTTTCTCTAAATTCCAATCTGAAAAATACAAAAGGAGCACCTCTATTTATAGCCTAAGGTGCTGAAAAATAGGTGGGAAATTTCAAATAAACTCATTTGAAATTCCCACCAAAAACAAGTCACATGGGAGGTGTGACCTTTTTCTACTATGACACCTCCTAAAAACTACACCTACACCACTCTCCTAAGTCACATGGACAATGTGACTTTATTTTACATTTTCACACTCCTTTATTTAATAACCACACCTCCTAAAACTATACAAGAGTATTTCAAAGCTTGGCCTTGCCCCTCATGGGATGGGCTTGGGCTCTTTGGGCTTTGGCCTTCTTGGGTTTGGGTTTGGGCTTTGGGCTTGGGCCTCATCTTTATTTTATGTCTTCTTTTAATTTTGAGAAGACTAAAAGGAAGAACTTCAAATGTGAAGGTGGATGTCCTCTTCCTCCATTAATAAAAGCCTCCTTTATTTGATTCTCATCACTACCCCTCAGTCCACAACCAAGGAAACGCCATTCAACTTGGTATATTGTTCGGACGCTATGATCCCAGTTGAAATCCAGGAAAACTCACCACGTTTCCAGAACTTCGTGGTCGAGGAGTCGAATGAGGAAAGAAAGGTGAACTTGGACCTACTGGATGAAGTGAGGGAGGAAGCAAGGACTAAAGTTGAAGCCTTGAAAAGGAAGGTGGAGTACAAGTACAGCTCTAAGCTGAGACTTTGGCAGTTCCAGGTCGTTGACCTGGTAATGAGTAAGGCCCACTCGTACCAGTTAGAAAATAAGCTATCTCCCAAGTGGACCGGTCCTTTCAGAGTAACGGAGGCCCTTGGGAATGGAGCATACAGGCTCGAGACATTTGAAGGCGGCGCGATCCCTCGCACTTGGAACGCGACCAACCTGAAGTTTTATTTTAGTTAATCTTGCATTTGTGCATGTTTAAGGGGACACTCTTTTTCCCTTAAGATGGTTTTTTAATGAGGTCACCCGAATAAAATTTATTCAGTTAAATGTGCATTGCAATTAAACGAACCTCTCTCTTGTAGTGATAAGCCAAGAGTAGAACTAGTATGGTCCCCCAAGTGAACCTCCCTCTTGCGTAAGTTCACCAAGCCCGACAATAGTATGGTTCGCTGAAATAAAGGAACCTCTTCCCTTGAAGTGATACACAGAGAAACAGAGGTAGTTTAGTCTTCCCAATAAGCCCCTCTCGTGTAAGTTCACCAAGGCGAAGAATAGTATGGTTTGCTAAACTAAAAGAACCTTTTTCCTTGAAGTGATATGCACAAAGCAGAGGTAGTTTGGTCTTCCCAATAAGCCCCTCTCGTGTAAGTTCACCAAGGAAAAGAGAAGAATGGTTCGTCTTCCTATCGGTTGACTCGCTCCACCGGTTGACTCTAACAACTGCTACCGCACTTCGGTCTTGCCTAAGAAAAGCGCCTTCTTGATCAAGAAACCTCTCACCTACAAAAGACAAAGGGGTGCCCTATCGGCCGTTTGCACTCCGACGCTTAAGTTAGTATTAGGGCAAAGAAAAACTAAGTGTGTATATTAGCTTCAGTCTTAGAAACTGCATACCTTACTAGGGTTCTTAGCACCCTTTATATAGGCTGAAACTAGAGTTTACCTTTGTGCTCTTACCCTTGACTAAGGTTCCTTCGAGAATGCCCTTGCGCCGCTATTCATAGAATATTAACGTATCTGGCGCACGAACTTCCCTTAACTGGAGTGCAACGAATGATAGAGTGGCCGCTTGGGTACCAACTTGTGCACCTATTCTCTAACGCCATCTGCTTCGTGGGTGCCCTAAGTATTCACGTGCCATGCATGCAGCTTCCTTGGAAACCCTAACCTTAATGGGCCTTATCGCCCCCTAGGATTATCCACACGTGTTGCGCCTTCATGCGTCATACACACCACGTGCATGGATCCCTCGTGACTTAGGCTTCCCACACACCTCTTGTCTTTAACTGTTATCTTAACAAAACTCTAGGGCCCACCTTATGTGGTCCTCTACAACGTCCTGACGACCGATGTCCGGTCATTTTCCCCTACTAGTGGGGTTCGATCTTGATCTCCAACATCGGGGTTTAGGATGCAAATATCAAAGACTTCCATTACCAAGTGTGGGTACACGATGTCTGAGGTCGGTCTCTGGGTCGATGATCGAGGACTAGTCGAGACAGTTCGAATACCAAAAACTCACTCCTTGACTCTTGTAGCAAGGTCGAGTTTAACTATCCTTTGATTTTATACAACGAGGGTGAAATCGTGAAAATACCGTTCACTTAGGTTAGAAACATCCGAGGTCGAAGAGCATACAAAATCAGAGGCGCTGTATGGAGAAAGGCAACAGTTAAACAAAAGATAAATACTTATACAGGTACACATGCAAGAAAGTTTGTTCGTCAACAAAAACAAAATTATAAAATGGAGTCATCATCGTGGCACAATTTGCCCGTCAATGACGCATTTGGACTCACAAAAGGGGTTAAGATCCACCTCAGGGTGCGCACAGGCAAACTGAGCAATGGCATCTTGGAACCCCTCACCATAAGCGTCAGCAACATCGTTCGTGAGCTCCACCTCTACCTTTTTGAAGGACTTGATTGTCCTAGCCAGGGACTCGGTTTTCTCAGCCAATTCACCCTCAACCTGCCCCAAAAGGATGTCGCGTTGTGTGGTACTCTCCTCCAGATTGGCCACTTTTCCCTTCAGTTCGGCCACCAAATCCTCGAGCTCGACTGCACAGGTACGGAAAGGCAAGATTTTCGTTTCTAGTTCAACTGCCTCTCGGCCCTTAACATGAAGGGCCTTTTTGTCATCCTTCTCAGATTGGCGAAGGCATGCCAGCTCCAAGTACATAGCGGTTTCGCAATTGGTAAAGGCTTTGGTCTGGGCTATCAGTTCCTCCTCAAGCTTAGCCACCGTAACCTTGAGATCCTTGGCCTCTTTGGTCCTGTTAAGCGCAAGGTTGGAGGCAATCAAAAGGTCCCCAAGGACATCGACCACGCGACCCCGAAGGAGATTGCCACTTGAGCCCTCCACCACCTCTTAACCTTGGAAACGGTTGAATATTTGTTGGAGCAGCAAAGGAAGTGGTGAAGTGGAGGTCATCTCTTGGCCCTCGGGGGCACTCTCCCCTCCACCCTCGGGCACGGCAAGGGGAAGTGTGCATCGAGGAGAGTGGGGTCCCTCTAATTACTCCTAATTTTAAAGAAGTTCTTCTTGAACCCCTTATATGATTGTTGGAAGAGCGTTAAGAGCACCCGCCTCGCCACCCCATTGAAGCTGACCCACAATTTCTTCCCAGGGTCCTTAACTTCGAAGAAGAAAAGAAAGGTTTCTACCGACGGTGTAAGGCCAAGGCTGTAGCAGAGGATGGGGAATGCCCAACTTTTGGGATGTAGTTGGGCAGGGGCTACGTTCACCTCGGTCAGAAGTGTGCGTTTGAAGGGAGTAAGGGGTAAACGAAGCCCCAGTCTTCGGAAGATGGTGGAATAGATAAAGTAGAAGGGGTCGTCAGGGTCAGAAGCTTCATCAGAGGACACTGACTCACCCATGCGACAAGCCACTACCCGCACGAACTTATCATGGTCTTTTCCAAAAATGCGCGAGGGGTGGCAGGTTTGTTTCTTCCTATAAGTCGCTATGCTCCCAAGGGTCATGAAAGTGGATGTTTCCTCTAAGAGGTCCACCGGCGCCCAGCGATATAGGGACTTATAGAATGAGGCAGAGGGAGGAGGAACCGGGGAAGTGGTTGGAATTGGGGATGAAGTCGAAGTGGAATTGGAGTCTGAAGGAGAAGCCTGGTCGAGAACTCGTTTGGCTTGTTTGGTTATCTTGGATGAGAAAGATGAAAAGAAGAAGAAAAAGAGAAACTTTAGAAAGTCGAAAGTGGCTTAACTCGACAGAATCGGAGAAACCCAGAAAACAGAGACTCGAAGCATGAACAGTAGAAATGAATGTGCGGAGAGATACAAAAACATAAACAGTCCCAGGCAGATATGAGCATGTTGCAAACAGCGAAATCATAAATGGCGGAATGACCGGGAAATAAAAATCATACATTCCGGATGAAGAGGTTCGAGGGTTTGAAGTTTTGGAAGAGAGAGAAAAGAGCGTTCTTTCGCAAATGCCAAGTGAAGATTCGCGTAATCAAAGGTGATGAAACAATGGTAAGAGGGTAAGGGTTAAAGTGTTTAAACAGTACACGAAGAAGTTCAAGCGCCAACAAGGCTCAGCCATTGATCTCGACATGTGTACATTCACCAACAAAGAAATGATGAGATGTCACTTCGGTGCACTATTCACACATGTTACCTAGTGCCACATAGGTCGTCCAGTGCGACCACATAGTCTCTTCACTGAAACAAGTTACAACTCGAGACTGAGGGAATTGTGTCCCAACCAGTCCTCGCTCATTGACCCAGAGACTGACCTCAGACATCGTGCATCGGCGTTTGGTAATGGAAGGGGGCCACGTGAGGTGGGCCCCAGACTCAACTACCAGAGAATTCGTTAGTCTTTGATATTTGCATCCTAAACCCCGATGTTGGAGATCGAGATCAAACCCCAGTAGGAGGGGAAGAAGATCGAAGATCGATCGTCAGGACGTTGTAGAGGGCCAAAAAAGGTGGGCCCTGGAATTTTGTTAAGATAACAGTTAAAGACAAGAGGTATGTGGGAAACCTAAGTCACGAGGGATCCATGCATGTGGTGTGTATGACGCATGAAGGCGCAGCACGTGTGGATAATCCTAGGGGTCGTTAAGGGCCATTAGGGTTAGGGTTTCCAAGGAAGTTGAATGCATGGCACGTGAATACTTAGGGCACCCATGAAGCAGATGGCGCTAGAGAATAGGTGCACAAGTTGGTACCCAAGCGGCCACTCTGTCATTCGTTCCACTCCAGTTAAGGGAAGTTCGTGCGCCAGATACGCTAAGATTCTATGAATAGCGGCGCAAGGCATTCTCGAAGGAACCCTAATCAAGGGTAACAACACAAAGGTAAACCCTAGTTTCAGCCCATATAAAGGGTGCTAAGAACCCTAGTAAGGTATGCAGTTTCTAAGACTAAAGCTAATATACACACTTGGTGTTTCTTTGCCCTAATACTGACTTGAGCGTCAGAGTGCAAACGGCCGCTAGGGCGTCCCTTTGTCTTTTGTAGGTGAGAGGTTTCTGGATCAAGAAGGCATTTTTCTCAGGCAAGACCGAAGGGCGGTAGCAGTTGTTAGAGTCAACCGGCGGAGCGAGTCAACCGACAGGAACAAAAATCATAGTTAACAAACAAGTCCTCATAAACTTTGCAATATGAAAGTATAAAGACGAGGTTTTATGTGATGTTGTGCCCATGGGAGCAACACATCTTCTTTTAGGAGGGCCTTGGCAATATGATAAACATGTTTTACATGATGGCCTATCCAATGCAATGTCTTTTTCTTTCCAAGGGCACAAGGTAACTTTAAAACCCCTCTCTCCCCAAGAGGTTCTTGAGGACCAAATAAAAATGAAAACTAAAAGAGAAAATGAAAAAGCAAATGAAGTACATGATAAACCGAGTCATAATACCTTCTCAACTAAATCATGTTTGTTGACTCGTGCTACGCCTACAAGGTATTCTTCTTCTTTGTCTGTTTCATTACCCAAGGTTCCTACTTCCACAAAATATTGGATAATGAATGTTAAGGATGATTTTTTCATATCTCCTATTTTACCAAATAATATCATTCCTAAACAATCTTTTCCAACATGGTCTGCGTATAGAACATCTTTTTTCTGAACTCCCAACATTTCAAAGTGCTAAGTCCAGTTTGCCTATTTCTTCTTCTATTCTCTTATCTAATTGCAATATGACTTTGTATTATGCAGGAGTACTTAATTCGTGGACGAATTCTCTCCAACTTGGGGAGTATGATGAGAATCAAATAGATGTTATTAATAGAAGGAATGGACAAGGGCCAAAACATCTAAAGTTCTTCTTATTAGTCTTTTCAAAAGATGAGGCCCAAGCCCAAGAAGCCCAAGCCCAAAAAGGCCAAGCCAAGAAGCCCAAGCCCAACCATTAGGAGTAAGGCTAGAGCATTGGGTGAAGAACATCATTTGATGAATCTTGTAATTTCTATTGTATAGTTTAGTAGGTGTGAATATTAAATAAAAAGTATGAATAGTTAGGGGGTGTATACGCATTTTAGGAGGTGCTGAAAATAGGAAATGGATCAAACTTACTTCATGACTAGGTGGCGCCAATTTGCATTTGAATTTAGAGGGAACTTTGAGTTTCATTTGTGTTTCATTTCAGCCCTCTTCTATTATAAATAGAGAGGTTGGGCTCTTGTAAATTCAGATTTGGATAATTGATATAGAGAAACTCTACTAATTTTGAGAAAGCATTTTTGTGAGATTTTGATCTCCTTACCATAGTCCCATCTTGTGAGCTTTTGGAGAGCTTCAAGTGGCGGCTTTATTCACTCATCTTGGAACTTTATCACCAAGTGGCGTGATCATTCTCTAATTCCATTCCGGCCTGACTTCAACCATCTAAGTCACTTTCCTTTCATCTTTTTGCTGTTTTCATTCGTGATCTAGAGTTTCTCAAGTGTTCTTCATCTTTTTCACCGATTATTGTGTGTTCTATGTGTTGTCTTAAGATTCTGTTCGGTTCATTTGGTTCCTTGGGTGATTTCAATCGGTGCAATTTGTTCTTTATTCAATTATGTCCAGTTTGATATATTACATGTAGCAATTGTGTTTCTATTTGTGTTCTTGATTTGTTCTTGCTTTCCTTTCAATTCTACCAAGTGTTTGTGATAAGGACCTGGCACTCATTATTCATTGAGTTTGGCTTCTCTCTTGGATGGCATTATCCTCCATTGAGATGACCTTAAGCCTCCGTAATTGTTGTGTATCTTGTTTAGTGTCTATCCAACTCATATCAACCCGAGTCTGCAGGGGGGGATAGGGGGCAGCAGTCTAGGTTGCTGACCTGGTGATGCGAGAAGCCCACCCGTACCAGTTAGAAAACAAGTTGTCTCCCAAGTGGACTGGTCCCTTCCGTGTGATAGAGGCCCTTGGGAATGGAGCATACAGGCTCGAGACTCTAGAAGGTGGAGCAATCCTTCGTACGTGGAATGCAACGAACCTTAAATTTTATTTCAGTTGAGATTATTGCATTGTACACAATTTTAGGGGACACTCTTTTTCCCTTATAAGGGTCTATTAATGAGGTCACCCAATAAAAATTTCAGTTATTCAGTTAAAGAGAAATATTTTGTACATTGTAGTTAATGAACCTCTCTGTTGGGTTAGAAACCTCAAAATTGGGAATAGTATGGTTCTTCATGAGCCTCCCTCTTGAGTAAGAACACCGAGGTCGAGACAGTAAGGTTCTCAGTTAAAATCCTCCCCTACCTTTGTACAGTTAAAGTGAGGTCAGCGAAACGAACCTCTCCCTTGGTTTGATACGCCAAGACTGTGAATAGTATGGTTCTTAGTGAGCCCCCCTCTTGTGTGAGTTCACCAAGGCTGAGAACAATACGGTTCAACAGTTAAAATCCTCCCCTATCTTTGTACATTTAGGGCGAGGTGAGTAAAACGAACCTCTCCTTTGGTTTGATACGACAAGATTGGGAATAGTATGGTTTTTCGTGAGCCTCCCTCTTGTGTGAGTTCGCCAAAGCGAAAGAACAATATGGTTCAACAGTTAAAATCCTCCCCTATCTTTGGACAGTTAGGGTTAGGTCAGTAAAACAAACCTCTCCTTTGGTTTGATACGCCAAGATTAGGAATAGTATGGTTCTTCGTGAGCCTCCTTCTTGTGTGAGTTTGCCAAAGCTGAAGAACAGTATGATTCAACAGTTAAAATCCTCCCCCACCTTCGTACAGTTAGGATGAGGTCAGTAAAACGAACCGCTCCCTTGGATTAGAAACACCAGGACTGGGAGTAGCATGGTTCTTAGTGAGCCTCCCTCTTGTGTGGGAACGCCAAGGTCGAGAACAAAACAGTTTCTAGTTATGTAAGGCCCTTACACGACCAAGGTAAGGTCAGAAAGAAGGACCTTTTCCTTGTATTGTAAGGCAAGGCTAGTATGTGTTCTAGTTACATGTCTCCCTTACCTCTTGATCCTGCCGACAACTCGAACGTGGAGGAATCGCTTTGTAGCACTCTCTGCCCATCTACGCGACTGCGTTCTCTGCAAAATCACCCTCAGAACCTTCTCTTGAATCTCCAAACGTGACCTGCAAAACACACAGACGGCGCCTCTGGCGGCCGTTTGCACTCCGACGATCAAGTTAGACCACAGAACCACCAAATGAGAAAAATAGTAGTGTGTGTGAAAAACTCTTGCTCTCTATCTTTCGTCTCCCCCTCAATCTCTCCCTGATTCTCTTTTATGTCTCTCTCTCTGCTTATGGGCCTAACGAATTCTGTTATGCTTTTCTGGCATGTGTCAGAACCCTGTTATGCTTTTCTGAGACAATGTACCTCCAGAATCAGTAGAGTGTGGGTGTCTGTGCGTGTCCGCGCGTCTCTGCGCTTGGCTGCGCTTGTCTGTACCTTTAGCGGTACGGAGTGCACCTTTATCTGGACCGCACCCCTCTCAGATGATGACACGTGGAGGCATGCGACTCACATCTACCCACACACGTGTCACTTACTGGAAGGGCTCTAGCGCTTCTCTTTGTGTGCTAAGTTATTCCCTTGCGGAGTAACTTAGCATATTTCTTTCATCTGGGAAAATCGCATACTCTCAGGAGAACGCCAGGTGTGGCCGGTCTAGGCACACTCACCAAGCGTTGCTCTCTGCATAGACGGCTTACCCGTCACGCACGTGATGGGTTGAGGGAGTCACCAATCACTGATCGGTTTACTAGCTCTCTCAGGCCACTCTCGTGCGCGATTCCCTGAGATGTGCTCATGCGAGGTCCATGTGTAACGCTCTCGCTGGGAACCTCAGTCCCAGTTTAACTGCGTGTAACACGAGACCCCAATGACAATGCACCCGATGACTGATCAGTGCTCTATTTGCTTCTCGCGTTCTGCCCCCAGGCGTTAGTCTGGGAACTGGTCTGTTGGTGGCCACTTGGCTACTGACCACCGATCACCGTTCTGGGTGATCTGTCCCCTGACCTTTCTGCCGCTGTCGGTGGTCACTTGATTGCTGACCCCCGATCATCGCTCTTAGCGATCGCCTCCCTGATCTATCTGTCACCAGGTCCGCGTGTCACCTCGCGAGCGGTCCACGTGGTTCTCTGCTGCTGACGTCATCGACTACCGATGACCGATCGGATCACCTCTATATGGAAAGGTTGTCTCCCTTACCTCCCTTGTCTTGTAAGGCAAAGTCGAGAACAGTATGGTTCCCAGTCAAAGGTCTCCCTTGTCTTGTAGGGCAAGGTTGAGAGCAGCCTGATACCTAATTAAAGATCTCCCCTGACCTTATGGGTCAAGGTTGAAAGCGGTATCTCCCTTACCTTCGTTTGGCACAGTTTAGGGAAAAGTGAGAGCTTGGGTAAGTATTGCCTCTACGAAGATTAAAGTCAACGAGCAGTAAAGGCGTGTGCTACCTAAGACAGAAAGACCCTAAAGCGTTGTTAGACTATGCAAGCCAGGCAAAACAGTTAACAACGTCAAAGGAAGTAAGATCAAACAAAAGGGGAGATTTCATAAATAAAAGGGTATATATACAAGTTACTGAAATTGTTCATTAAACAGTTAAGTTACAACAAGGAGGGAGTTACTCCTGGGCGTTGATCAGCTGCCCATCAATGACTCTCTTTGTCAATCCCATTTGAGATAGGTCCACCCCAGGATGAATGCAGGAAACTTGGGCCATGGCATCCTCAAACCCAACACCATAAGCCCTAATAACATTGTCGGTAAGCTCCTCCTTGATCTGGTTGAAGAGTTCGTCCTTGCGGACTAGCTCTCCCTCTAGCTGGGCAAGTCACACCTCCTGTTGGGTCGTCCTTTCCTCCAGCCTGGCCATTTTAGCTTGCGACTCCTCGGCTTTCTCACGCAAGTCGATGACCCAGTTTTGGAGAGGCAAAATCTTCGCATGAGAACTTAGGGCCTCCTGAGATTTCTCAAACAGAAGCCTCTTAGTCTCCTTGTCAGTTTTGCGAAGGTCTGCCAACTCCAGGTACAGTGCGGTTTCACGTTGAGTGAGCTTCTTGATCTGGAGAGGGTCTTGACTTGCTGCCTCCCTCAGTTTCAACACCTCAACTCTAAGTTCCTGCACTTGGGTCGTGGCACGACTGGATGTAACGAGGAAAGCCCCAAGGCCTTTAGCTGCATGCCCTTGTAGGGGGTCTTCACTCAGGCTTTCCATCACCTCCCGGTCTTGAAAGGACTGAAAGGCCTCCTGGAGAAAGGCGGGCAGTTCAGTAACGGGAGGAGCACCAGAGTCATCTCCAGGGGCACTCTCCCTCTCCGCCTTCTTGTGCCACCATGTCACGAGGAGAAGAGGCGCTTTGAGGGTTTTCTCTGAAGGAGGGGGCGAGACCATCTGAGGTTGAGTACGCTGGGACCGCGACATCAGCACCCCTTTTCCTCTTGAAGACGAGGCCAAAGCAGGTGTCCTCGTCCTCAGAGGCAGTGGCCTCAACTAACCCCTTCTGCCTAAGATCCGCAGGGGCTAGAGCATAAGAGCTTGGGGCAGAAAGGGGCGCAGGAGGGGCATCAGCAGGGGTCAAGGCATCGACACCAGATAAAGACTTAAGTCACGAGAGGATCATTCATGGGGTGTGTATGGTACATTCGGGTACGACACGAGCAAGTGTTCCTTGGAGGCGCTATGGCCCATTACGGTTAGGGTTTTCAGGGAAAGACTGCATGCATGGCACATGAATACTTAGGGCACCCACAGAATAGATGATTCCGCAGCGCTGGTACGTGAGTAGGTACCTTGGCGGCTACGCTGTTAGGTTTATGCACTCTAGGAAAGGGAAGTCCCATTCGCCAGATTACGCTAAGATTGTGTGATAACGGCGCAAGGACATTCTCCCAGGAACCCTATGCCCACTAAGAGATGTGGGAGCATCATAGAAGTAATCCTAGATAAAACCTATAAACAGGGTGGTAAAAACCATAGCAAGGTACGTCGTTTCTAAGACGGAAACTGCTTTATACACATTATTGTTTCTTTATCCCTTACTGACTTGAGCGTTGGAGTGCAAACGGCTGTAAGGGCGCCCTTTTGTTCAACCTAGGAGGAGACAGGCGGGCCTGAAGCTACGGTTCGAGTCAACCGGCAACCGAGTCTACCGGCGAGAACAATAAGGGTTGAAGTTAGTGCATGCAATGTTAGGACGTTTGAGTTGGCAAGGGAATGAAATTAGCATGAACATAGTCTATGAGATCGAGCAGCCATGTGGAACATTATTGAACTATTCAAGCATGAGACGTTTTGATGATTTTGAGTGCCACTATTTAAGAATGCAAGTGCATAAGATTATGGGAAGTTGAAACGTTAGAATTAGAGGTAGCAATAGTATCCATATTGAAAATGGATGTAAAAAGATTTGTTTTTTTCAACAACAAGAAACAATAAATAATGAATCACTTAAAGGGTGATCCAATCCTTACACAGAAAATAGGAAGAAGAATATAGGACCTCACTCCCTAGCCTATCTCAAACTCCCAAAAAAATTACATACTTCTTACCCCAAAAACAACCAAAGAGACCTGTCATTGGCAACAGTCAGTGTACATCATCACATTAAACTTTAAAATACATACAAACATAATCATCTCTCCAAAAGTAAATGACCTTTTTTTAATCCTCTTTACAAAAAGTACAACTCCTTAAAATTCTACAAACACAACAAATACAAAAAAAAAGTACATAACCTTTGCGCGACGCAATTACTCCTCCAAAGAGACATTATTTTAATGTAAGGAGCAAATGCTCCTATTGCAAAACACACAACTTCTTCCTTCCTAAAACAAGGATTTAGCATTACATACCAAAGTAAAGGAAGCAAAACTATTTAATAGATTTCATAGATACCATGGGTTCTAAATACCAGTCAGAATAAGTGAACTCTGCATCTTTTTCTTTACTAGTAATCCAACCTCAAACTTTTCTTTGTGTAACCGCAAACACCTCTGTATGGTTTACTCTCTCATTCTTAAAGACACACTTTATCCGATGATTCCATATTTCTCCTACTATTGCTACCCAAATCCCCTCAGCATCAATGGAAAGCTTCCTTCATACCTACAGGCTTAAACAACATGAAAATGCATTTTTGCATCAGAATGATACACCGAGTAGAACCTAAGCCACTCAAAACAAAGACCTGATATTCTCCAGGAAATCTTACACTTGAAGAAAAGATGATTTACAGTTTCCTCTTCCTCACCTCATAATGGACAGAGATTACTTACCAGAACAATGCACGTCTCATAAGATTGTCCTTAGTAGCAATTGCATTAGTCAGCACCCTCCAAGCAGTAACTTGTACCGAAGGGAGAGTCTTTAACTTCCAAAACTTTGCAAGGAAATCCCCATTACCACCTTGCTCAACCCCTTTCAAATGATTATAAGTTGTCTTCACCGTGTAAACTGTAGACTTTGCATCCCTCCAAATCCACTTATCAGCCATGCCATTACTCTCTTCCACTATTCTCTTATTATCCAACAACTGCAAAAGTTGTTCAGCTTGACTAGATTCCCAAGCAAAGAGAGCTTTTCTCCACCCCAGATTCCACGACTAACAATTATCGTTCCAAACACCAACTTGTGATAAAGTGTAACCAACATCTACTGAGACTGAAAACAGCCTAGGAAATTTTTGCTTTAAGGATTTGTTATCCACCCACTTATACTCCTGGAACATAATTTATTTTCCATCTCCTACTACTCACCTTCCTTTGTCTTAAAAAATGTTTCCCCAATCCTCTAAGTTCCAAAATTTCCTAAGATCCCTCCACCATAAAGAATCCTTATTGACATGTGATCTTAAATTCCTCCAACCGTCATACCTTGAAATTAAAATCTCCTTCCAGAAACCATTCTCTTGCAACATAAGTGTCCAAATCGACTTTCTCAAAAGAGCATTTTTAAACCTTTTTGTGTCTATAACCCCTAAACCTCATTTTTCTTTCGACTCACACACTTTACTCCATGCCACCCAAGTAATCTTCCTCTGAGCCCCAGCCCCATAAAAAGGTTCTTTTGTATCCTTTCCACTTCCTTCATCACAATTGTCAACTTACAATAGACCAACATGTACAATAACGGTAAGGAGGTAAGGACATATTTTATAAGACATAATCTACTAGCTAGGGAAAGGAATTTACCTTTCCATAAACCCAATTTACTCCGGAACTTACCAAACACCCCTTCCCGAAAAGCACGTCTCTTTTAAAGTCATAACACTCTGAGTATCAACTTTACAAAGAAAGACAGTGTCATCCACATACTGCAACATACTCACATTTATCCTCCTTACCCCAACCGCAACGCCTTTTGTACTGTTCGGTTGACCTGGGACGTCTTCGTGCGCAACCTCAACCGTCAGCTAGGGACTCCTTCCCACTGATTACCTGTGGATTCCTGCAAAGAAGGACAAAAGGGCGCCCTAGCGGCCATTTTGCACTCCGACGCTCAAGTCAGCCAGCAAGAAACACCAAAAACTATGCACCTCCGTATCGGATCACCGCGTATGGCACTCGGAAGGTGGTAAAAAGGAAAACTGTGTCTAGTGTGTATTTTCTCGTTCTGGCAAAGATCTTTCCCCAGTCCCTTGTCCCTCACCTCAAGGCTCGAGCAAGCCCCCCGATACCCATATAGGAAAGACCGTGGAGGGGGGCGACACCACGAGAGGTCTTAGTACCTCCGAACAGTAATAAAGAGAAGAGAAAGGTGGCTTCAAGGCCATATTCTCAGTACCAGTGAGGAGTAACCTGACTTGTGAAGTACCCACGCCACCTCTGGGAGACCCCTGGGACAGATACGACCCATGAGAGGGCCACGCCCAGGGGCGAACCATGTGCGTGGTACGAGAGGAAACACTCCCAGGGCGAGTGACTAGAGGTTGGGGCGCATGAGTTGGCACCCAGAAAGTCACCCCCTTGCGCCATATGCACTTCAAGAAATGAGGGCTTGCACGATGGATTAACCCTAAGTTGGGTTACGGCGCTGAAGGGCCCTCCACGTAGAGTAGCGATCAAGTCAGAAGAACACGTGGCAGTAAGCACTGAAACATCAATGTTTCCCTGAAAGTTTGCTAAGGTATGCTTTAATTTAGTTTACGTTTCGAACGCTTCAAAGCACTTTAAACGCTTTAAATGCTTTGAACATTTTAAACGCGTTGAGCGTTTTTATACGCTTTGAATGCGCTTTAAGACGCTTTAAATGCTTTAGACGTTTAAAATGGGCTTTAGACGTTTGAGACGGGGATCAAATCCAGTTTTCAGTTTTACACACACCGTAGTTGTTAGCTCGCGAACCCACTATACGCACAGGAAATTAGGGAGAAAATCAGTGACTCAGTTATTGGACCACCTTCAGAGCATCCATTCATGGTGTTCCGATACGGAGGTGTGTCCCCTTTGATGTTTCTCGCTAGCTGACTTGATCGTCGGAGTGCAAACGGTCGCGAGGGCGCCCCTTTGTTCACTTCTTTTCAGGTACTCACAGACGGTGCAGAACGAAGGTGCCCTAAGCTCGCGAGGATAAACCGCGCACGAAGACGTCCCTGGTCAACCGGCGAGAACAGTCAATATAAAGAATATGCTATTAAAAGTCTCTTTTTAGTAATACATACCATTTTCACTTAAAAAAGGAAGTTTGCCCTGCAAATTTTTTGAAAACACACCATCAATTTGATGTACATCAAGGTAGATAACCGAGACAACTTTTCTGCATTCGTTTTTATTTCCTTTGGGACCAATTAATGTTACGTACACTTTCACTGGTACAAGGAGAGCGTTTTTTTAATTTAAATATGTCATTTTGCTCCTTTCTTTCCCATCTAAACTAATTTGCCAATAATTGAAGGAGCTAATGAAGGACAAGCCCCTGTTGATTTGATCTTGTATTAACTTTGTTATTTTTTCCTTAGTGGAACTTCACTATCTTCCTCAAAAACCCAGAAAGAAGATATGTATCGATAGTGACCTTGTTTACTATTCAATGCAACTTATAGATTTTTATGCTAAATAATTTTTTATTTAGGCATTATTTGGTCTCTCTCACTCTTGCACTCTCTTTACATATGGTCCCTACCACTCTACAAAAGGGAACAATAATTAATACATGATTAAGGCCTAAAAATAAAGGAGAAAAAGAAGGAAAGGCCTAGTGCAGGTTTAGTATTAGGTTAAATGCATGGCAATTTCATAATCCATAATTGGTAGATTGAGGTTATAGTGGTGGTCAATTCCATATCCCTAAGAACACAGTGCTTGCCTCTTCAGTCTCTAAGCATATTCAGAGACACATATCCAATTCACAATCATTTATATAATTCACTGTTGTTAAGTAAATTATTCTTATTATTGCTTGTATTAAATTTGGTGGGCCTTAAAGAAGATTAATTAACTTCCATAGAATCACGCTTGTATTTCTTGTTAATACAAATAAAATAGAGTTTAATCGCCATATTGTTAAAGCTAAAAAAATTCTATTCAAAATTAATTATTGTTAGATAATTTTATGCTAACTTTTATACATAAAAAAAAATATTACACGCATTGGTTTGTAAAAAACAATTGGATGAAATAAATGTTTTACACTATAAGTATATGACTAACTATTTTGGTTATAAAATAACATTATGAAGAGTTGTCCCATAAGTGATGGAGACTTTATTTTAATTAAATGGATCTTGTGCAATATATTACCTTAATTAATGTTGACCATAAAGGTATCAATCATACACAGCTCCTTAATTAGCACTCAATGCGCCAGAGAGAAAGAGAGCTGGAGAAATAATGCGTGATATATTTATGCATTTACTTTTCAATCAAGCATAAAATATGCTAATTAATCTCATTTTTCTATTCTTATTCACCCACTATGATATGAAGTTTAGTGTTGGATGAGTTCCTTAGATAAGTAATCTGTGAATCCATGAGTGTTTGTGCCAGATAGATCTTTAAAGGCACGATTGTTTTTGTTTACTTTTTAAGAAAATGTTTTTTCTCAAAATCAAAATGTTTAGATAAAATAATGTTTTTTTTTCACGTAACTAGTGTAATATTTTTTTAAATTATGATTTTGGATAAAAAATATTTTTTTTAATGAAAATGGATAAATAGTATATCGGACAATTTTAGAGGGGAAATCATATTATATAGATACAACTTTAAACCAAAACTTTAAGTAAAATCATATTCATCCTATATATGATTGAGTGTAAAATTTAATAGAACTTAAGTAAGTCTTGGTATAAGAAAATCATGAAATACATGAAATACAGATTAATTTTAGAGACAAAAAATAATTAGTTGCTATAATGACTAAATTAGAGACTATTTTAGAGACTAAATTTTTTTTTTGTTTCTAAATTAGTTTTTATTATTGTTAAATAGTTTCTAAATTCTTATATAATTAGCAACCAAGGTTTTTTCTACCAAATTTAGACTCTAAATAATTGGTAGTTAAAACCTTGGTAGCTAATTAGATACCAATTTAGAAACTATTTAACAATAATATAAACTAATTTAGAAACCAATTTTTTTTTTAGTTTCTAAAATTATCTCTAATTTAGTCACTATAGTAACTAATTATATTTTTATTTCTACAATTGATTTCTATTCCATGATTTTCTTGTAATGTTGACTTTCTTTTAAATATATATTATTTGTGAAATTTATTATATTTTTAAATATATTATGATTCATATTGTTTGAAATGAAAAAAAATATTAAAATGCAGTTAATAATAAAAAACACAATATACTTAAAAAAATAATCAACTTTGTTCCGTCCGGTTGACTGGGACGTCTTCGTGCGCGACCTCAACCGTCAGCTAGGGACTCCTTCCCACTGGTTACCTGCGGATTCCTGCAAAAAAGAGGACAAAGAGGCGCCCTAGCGGCCGTTTGCACTCCGACGCTCAAGTCAGCCAGCAAGAAACACCAAAACTGTGCACCTCCGTCTCTGAGCACCGCGTATGGCACTCTAAAGGTGGTAAAAAGAACTGTGTCTTGTGTGTGTGTTTTCTCCCTCTGGCAAAGATCTTTCCCCAGTCCCTTGTACGTAACCTCAAGGCTCGAGCAAGCAACTGGAGAGTTTCTGGTCAATTTGCCAAAAGTTCGAACCCCGTTCCCAACATTCTCAGCGCTATTTAAACTACCCACGCATTTAAAGCGCCTTAAAGCGCTTTTAATCACAAACGTAACGCGCTCAATTAAAGCGTCTAATTAGAAAACGTAGCGCATTTAAGACGTTGAAACGCTTGGGAGCCATTATAGTACCTGAACGCTCGAAACGGAAACTGTATTGAATGACTTTAATTACCTAGCACCTGACTAAAGGGTGTTTCTATTTTGACCTAGCTGTCGTACACGTGGAGGGCCTCACGACGTCATGACCCCATTTGGGGGCGTTTCTGCCCATCTGGGGACGTTTCTACGTGTGAGTCCTCCTGCCTGGGAGTGCTACTGCGCTAGGGGTGACTTTTTGGGTGCCAACTCATGCCCCCAATCATCTAGTCACTCACTTTGAGAGCGTATCTGCCTTCCTCTTGTACCCTGCACCCGGCTACCCTGGGCGTGACCTTCCTCTTGAGTCGTATCTGTCCCAAAGGCGTCTCTGGGGCGGTAGGGGTACTTCACGAGTCAGGCTGCCCTACACTGGTGTTGTTACTATGGCCTTGAAGCCACCTTTCTCTCCTCTTTATTACTGTTCCCTGGTTATCCAGGGTTTGGGGCTTTCCCACGGCGTCGCCCCCTCCATGGTCTTTCCTACCCATGGGTATCGGGGAGCAGCGCTGTGGTCACCTTGCCCTTGTGCCATTCCATCTTGGCGACACCCAGTTGGGCGGCGCCCTACTAGGCGACGCCTTACCTGGGCGACGCCTTACCTTGGCGACGCTTTGCGTTGACTTTGACCTTTACGTTGACTTTGACCTTGACTTTGTCAACGCCCAGATACGGGACGGTACACAAGCCCCCCAGTCTTAAGCTGATGACTTGTCTTCAGCGAAAAGACTAAGGCTTCGCCCACGCCATCCACGTGGCACCTGGTGACGTGTCATTCTTGTTGACATAGCAACCTTGAAACCATTGACGTGACGCTCTCTGAACCCTTGGGGTGCTCTTAATGGTTGATTGGACATCCTTTGAAACGGGGAAAGCAACGCTTTTTGGGGCCACGCTTAATCGCGTGCCACGTGGTTCATCACGCGGTCATCCTTAAGAACCTCTTGCGCTCCCCTTAAGCGCCTAATCCTGCAACACGTGGCATCATCGCACGGTCACCATTTGTTGTCCCTCGCGCTCCTCGTAACGTTTAAGTTACCCAAACCCCGCGCTTGGAACCACTGTTACATCCACTTCCTCTGCCCTTCCTCACTGTTCATCTTCTTCGAATCCCTTCTCTCGCGACCCCTGCCCTTTCGTGCTTCCGCTCTCCACGCCCTTCAACCCCCAAAGGTACGGTTTTTCCTCTCCTTGATGATTCCCTTTACTGCATGAACTGCCTGGGACTGTCCATGTTAATCCATTTCTTTGGATATCGTTTGTATGCTTCTTCGTTCCTCTCGTTCCTCTTTTCTCTCGTGTGGGTAGGGTTCTCCTAGGGTTCCTCCATTTTTTCCCTTTTTCTTCTCCCAACCCTCTTTCTCTGAACCCTTTCTTTTCTCTTTTGATCTTCAGCTCTTGCATCAATGGCGAAAACTAAGACCACTGCGCCTCCCCCGCTCCCTAAGTCTTACTATAAAGGTGAGTATGACAAGCGCGATCCTACCGTCCTAGAAGGCTTTCCCCTATACTAGACGGATAAGCCCATAACCATGAAGGCCCTGGCTTGGGATGAGCTCGCCCCTGCCGATCGGGACGTGTGCAAAGCCTTGGCGGGGCTGGGGGTAGTCTTCGATACCGCCAAACTCATCGCAAACGAATTCAACGCCCATGGGCTCTCTACCTACTTTGGTATCTGCCCTTGATTATTTATACTGCCTTGGCTGTTGTGGTTATACGGATTCACTTGCTTGCTCGAACCCTTGTGGTTATCTGCGTGTGTCTGGCCATAGAACTCCCTTCTGCTTTATCTGAATTAATCTTTGCTCTGCTATTCTTTGCTGCTGCAGGTTCAGTGATGACTTCTTCGAGGCGACTCGCTCTTGCCAAATTTTTGAAGAAGGCAAAATCTGCCAAAGAGGGTGGAGACGTCGTCGCCTCTGACGTGCCCACCGTCGCTTCCCTGCCGACTCCTCCACCGTCTGCTTCTCCTCCTCCCATTGTCGCAGTTCCCTTAGCCATGGCGTCGACCCCTGTCCCAGCACGCCCCAACAAAGGAAAAAGGGTGCTGGTGATAGATTCTGATAGCGGAGACTCGGGCCCTGCCCTGGTTTCCCATAAGAGGAGGGCTACAGGCCTTCCTGCCTCGTCAGCCGCGTCTCCCGGTGGTGGGAGCTCTCTCAGGGACGATCCTCCAAGTGCTACATCACCTCCACCTCCACCAGCCCACGAGGAACGAGGAGAAAGGATTGACTTGGTTCCCGCGCTCTCGCTGTTGCATCGTGACGCAACTGAGGCCTCGAGCTCCGCCCCTCCTGCACCAGTCCCTGCTTCGACTTCCCGCAAACCCCAAATTCCTCGCCCCGTCCATAGGGAGTTGACGCAGGGTTTCACCGAAGGAATGTCGCCAACTGATCCTCAAAAGGGGGGAGGCATGCCTTATTATATGGGGGCATTTCTGGTGGTGGCACTCAAGTGGCGCACCCAGGCTCGAAACGCTATCAAAGGGAGGGAGGCTCTCCGCAAGCTGAGACAAGAGGTGGGGGCGTTGAATGAGGAGAAACAAAACTGGGGGCTCAAGGAGGAAGCTTCCCAATCTTTGCTAAAACTGGCCCACGAGGGTAGGGAGGGGGCTGAGGCGTACGCGCGAGAACTGGAACAGGCGCTTGCCGATCAACTAGCCCAGCTCACCTCCTACCAAATCCAAAACATTGGCCTCCAAGAGGCGGCTCTTGCCTCCGAAGTGCAGCGAAGAAAACTTGAAGAGCTTGATGCTGCTTGGAGGCAGAAGCTAGGTGAGAGAGAGGTCGCCTTGGCTGCGAAGGTTGAAGCCTTGAGCCTTCTCCAAGCCGAGGCTAACAAGCTCCGCGTGGAGAAGGAATTTCTGGAGAAGCAATTGATATCCAAGGACTCTAGGGTTGCGGAACTAGAGGGGGAGGTCCAAGAAGTGACTGGGGAGATGGCGGGCGCGTTTGAAGAGGGCTTCCAAGAGGCTCTGACTCAGGCGTCCTGCGAGAACCCTGGCATCAATATTTCAAACTGCGACCCCACACACCATGTCGTCGACGGGAAGGTCGTGCCTATGGACTTGGATGACTGAATCGCTGTCTCTCACCCGCCACCTTTACCTTTCAAGCTTTTACTCCTTTTACACTTTACCTTCGTTTTTTACTCTCTCTGTTAAACTTGTAATTCTTTGAACTGTCTGCACGCTTGTTACAACTCTGGGTTTTTGTATGATTACTTTCGTGTCCTCGCGACATAGAATTCTGTCTGTGTGATTTTATTCTCATTCTTTGCCTTCGCGTGCTTCGGTTGTTTTGCTCGTATTATACCCGCTTCTTTCACTTCGTTGGGAGGCTTTGTATGCTCGGGAAAGGTCACGCGCCAGTGCCCACGCCCATGGAGTGGCTCACCTAGTGGAGCCATATCGTCCATGGGGTATCTCTAACACCCAAACGGTCCTTTCCTTGACCCTCAACGCCCGACGCCCACGCCTAAGGAGAGGCCTGCTACAGCAGCGCCGTGTCGTCCTCGGGTGTCTAAAACGCCGAGTGTTTTGAAGGGGGGGGGGGTCGTTCCCTCCATGGTCTTTCCTTCCCATAGGTATCGGGGAACGCCCTGTCAGTGGTTCGCTGGCGTTTTGGCGGTCTCATCTCCCTCCACAGTCTTTCCTACCTGTGGGTATCGGGGAGGTGACGCCAGTAACTAACTTTGCCCTCTTCAACTTCATCTCCCTCCACAGTCTTTCCTACCTTTGGGTATCGGGGAGGCAACCTCGCTGATATTTTGGTTGGCGACGCCCGCGACGTCTCACGCTGGCGTCGCCTTGGGCGTCGTCCTTACCTTGACATTGACTTTGACCTTGGCCTTGGTCGACGCCTGGGGACAGCGAAAAGCTCAAGGTTCCCCCCGTGCCATCCACGTGGCGCTTCTTGTATGGCTGATGGGACGTTCAGTCATTCGACTTGATCCACGTGGCGCTCCTTGTATGGCTGATGGGACGTTCAGTCATTCCATTTGATCCTGACTCCTACTATGCCCCTGATCCACTTTCAACGGCGCATCGTACCACTGGGCATTCTGTCGATACGACGTGTTCTGAGTTTAACCAGGGATGCCAGGGCCACCCTTCCATCTGCTGCCGCGTGGCTCGATCGTGCGGTGCATCCATTCGCGTCGTTCAATGCTCTAACTGCCATACTTCTACTTGCGTCGTTTAATGCTCTAACTGCCATACTTCTACTTGCGTCGTTTGGCGCTCTAACCGCTTTATTTAACTCTTAAACTCTGAAACTGTTCTCATCATTTCTGCACTCTTCGTACCCTGCTTACACTCTCTCTTCTTGCACCCTTTCTCTTCTCACGAAGGGTTCTTCCAGCGTTCGCTCCCATCGCTCGACTCTTGCGTTACCGGCGGGCCATACGCCTTTGACAATCCCTGATCTTGTTAAAGAATGTCCTCTCATGCTACTTCCCCCAGGGTCAATCCCAAGGACCTGTACCCTTGGGCTTCGAGTGAGCTTCTCGACGAATGCTCATGCTTACTCGCCACCAGGGCCATAAGGGAACACAAAGGGGATTCATGTTCCTATGATCACCGTGCCTTCGCGAGGAGGCATGATGACGACATTGCTGTGCTCCCTTGCACTCTAGGGGAGCCAGTATGTGGAGACGATCGGGCCAACGAAGGGGTCCCCTTCTTCTACTTTTACCAGGTGGTTTTCAAGACCATCGGCGTGCGCCTGCCCTTCTCCCGGTTCGAGAAGGAACTGCTGACGGAGATCAATGCCACTCCGGCCCAGTTATACCCCAACAGCTGGGCCTTTGTCAAAGCCTTTGACATCCTCTTCGGGTTTCTGGGTTGTGCACCCTCGGTTGACCTCTTTCTTCACTTCTTTGAGGTGAAGAGGCAAAGGCACAACCTCTGGGTAACTCTTAGCAACGTTCCTGGGAGAGTTCTCCTAACCCCCTTCCAAAAATCATTCACCCGGTGGAAAGGCCGGTTCTTCAAGATTTGCTGCACTGACCTCGTTCCCACCGCTCTGGGTGGTTTTCCTCTGTACTGGGTGAGAGAGGCGAGGGCCCTCAAAACCAAACCCTTCAAGAAGCTGGCTCCAAGTGATCAAATAGCTTGCCGGATTCTTGCTGAGGCGGGAAGTTTTGACTCTGCCACTTTGATCAGCTTGGAGTTCAGCGCTGGAACTCTCGAAAAGTATATAGGTATGAGTCACTGCCCTAGAGACTTCCGCCTTTATCGCTTTCTATCTGTGCTTGTTTTGCGTCATGGTGCCTCTGACACATTCATCTCCCTTGGTGCAGGTTCGAAAATAAACCAAGAGAGGAGGACACGACTCACTCAAGCTCTGCGGGCTGGGATCGGGGCTTCGCCTTCCTCCAGTGCTGACTCCGATGGCCACTGAGAAGTGGCTCGTTCGTGTTTTTGCATGATCTGTAATATTTGCCCCATTTGCGCTACTCCCATTGTATCGAACATTGCTTGTAACATCAACTTTTCTATATCATACTTGATTTTTTACAACGCCGCTTTACTTTGCATACGTTTCCAATATTGTGCGCTTTTCCTTCGTCATGTTCCTCAACGGCGCCTGCATTCAGGCGACACCTTCTTTCCAGGCGACGCCTTCTCCCTTGGCGACGCCTTCACCTAGGCGACGCCTTCTTTCTTAGCGATGCCTTCACCTGGGCGACGCCTTCTTTCTTGGCGACGCCTCACATCACTTCAAACGGAGAGAGATAAAGGCTGAAAACCAAGGCACTTCTTTTTCTCAAACTGGTTTTTTCTTTTATTTGGGTGACCTCATTAAAAAACCCCCGAGAGGGAAAAAGAGTGTCCCCTTCAACTAAATTGTTACATGGCTGCTTACATAAGTCAACTAAAATAAAATTTTAAGTTGGCTGCATTCCAGCTGCGTGGGATGAGACCCCCCTCCAAGGTCTCTAAGTTATACGACCCGTTGCCCTTAGCCTCGGTAATTCTGAAGGGTCCGGTCCACTTAGGAGACAGCTTATTCTCCAGCTCGTATGGATGAGCCTTCCTCATAACTAGGTTGCCAATCTGAAACTGTCGCGGCTTTACCTTAGAGCTATATTGTCGCTCTACTCTTCTCTTCACTGCTTCAGCCTTTATTCTGGCTTCCTCCCTGGCTTCGTCCAGTAGGTCTAGGTTCACCCACCTTTCTTCGTTGGATTCTTCCGCCACGAAGTTTTGGAAACGTGGTGAGCTTTCGTGAATCTCAACTGGGATCATCGCGTCCGACCCCATACACCAAGCTGAAAGGCGTCTCCATGGTGGAAGATTGGGGCGTGGTGTGGTATGCCCACACGATCCTTGGCACCTCCTCCGCCCATGCTCCTTTGGCCTTTTCCAGCCTTCTCTTTAGCCCTCTCAGCAAAACTCTGTTTGCTGACTCTACCTGCCCATTAGTCTGGGGGTGTTCAACTGATGCGAACACCTGCTTGATGCCTACTTCAGCACATAGGTTTCTCAACTGTTGACTGGCGAACTGGGTTCCGTTATCGGATATCAGCCGCCTAGGTACGCCGAAACGGCACACAATATTCTTCCACACAAAGTGTTGGACTTTGTGCGCAGTGATCTGCGCCACGGGCTCCGCCTCTATCCACTTGGTGAAGTACTCGATGGCGACAATCAAGTACTTCATCTGCCTTATAGCCAACGGAAACGGGCCTAGGATGTCGATCCCCCAGGTATGGAAAGGCCATGGGCTGTATATGGATCACAGCTCCTCTGGCGGCGCCTTGTGCCAGTCTGCGTGTTTTTGGCATTGCTTACAACGCTGGGCGTGTCGCACGCAATCTTCCTTTACTGTTGGCCAATAAAACCCTGCGCGCACCACCTTAGAAGCTAAGGACCTTCCGCCTACATGGCTCCCACAAACGCCTTCGTGGAGCTCCGCCATTATTCTGGTACACTCGTCGCCGCTTACGCATATTAAGATAGGGTGAGTGAAACCGTGTCTGAACAACACTCCGTCTATCAGGGTGTACCTTGCCGCATTTCTCTTAACCTTCTTACCTTCCTCAGGCTCCACTGGGAGAACCCCATCCGCCAGGTACCGCCTGTATGGCGTCATCCAGGTGTCTCCTTCGGCTAAAACATGTATCAGCGCTCGCCTCCCTCCTTCGGGCGTGTCCGTGTATACACTAATGTGAGGCGCCTTCAACGTATCCTGAGTCAAGGAACGATGACTCCTTGGCCTTCCTCTCGCGGCGCTTACGTGGAGGACATCCACCCTGTTATCCTCTATGAATTTCCTCGGAGCCTTAAGCGTCTCTTGGATTACAGTCCTCTGCCTGCCCCCCTTGCCTGAGCTGGCCAGCTTGGCGAGCAGGTCAGCTCTGGCATTCTGCTCCCTTGGGATATGAACCAGTTCAAGAGCACTGAAGGCTCCCCTCAGCGATTCAACGTACCTTAAATATGCTGCCATCTGCGGGTCTTTCGCCTGAAACTCACCCAACACTTGCCCTGTAACCAGTTGAGAGTCACTCTTCACTAAGAGGTTCCGCGCGCCCATTTCTTTGGCTAAAAGCATTCCTGCAATCAGGGCCTCATACTCAGCTTGATTATTACTGCCTTTGAAAGCGAAGCGCAGGGCCTGCTCGATCAGTACACCGTCTGGTCCTTCAAAGACTATTCCCGCACCACTTCCTTGCTGGTTGGAAGAGCCGTCCACTGAGAGCGACCACTGCGAGCCTGCCTCCACCTCCTGCTCTCCTCCGGGCGAGAGTTCCGCTATAAAATCTGCGTATACCTGCCCTTTTATGGATCCTCTAGGCTCATACTGAATGTCGAATTCTGACAGTTCCACCGCCCAACGCACCATTCTTCCCGCCACGTCAGGCTTCTGCAGCACCTTCTGTATAGGGAGGTTTGTCATCACTACCATCGTGAAGCTGTGGAAGTAATGACGGAGTCTCCTGGCTGAAAACACCACCGCTAACGCTACCTTCTCCAGCGCTTGGTATCTCGTCTCAGCTCCTTGTAATGCCTTGCTCACGAAATAGATGGGCTTTTGACTCTGGTCCTGCTCCTGGACTAACACAGAGCTGATAGCCCGCTCTGTTACGGTAAAATATAGTCGGAGGGGCACGCCTGTTACCGGTTTGCAGAGGACCGGTGGCGTCGCCAGGTACTCCTTTAACTTAATGAAAGCCGCTTCGCATTCGTCAGTCCATGCAAAGCGACTGTTTCTCTTGAGGCACTGGAAATATGGGTGCCCCTTCTCTCCTCCGGCGAAAACAAACCTTGAGAGTGCCGCCATCCGCCCTGTCAGTTGTTGCACCTCCTTTGCCGACGTCGGGCTTCGCATGGCGATAATCGCTGCGCATTTGTCGGGGTTCGCCTCTATCCCCCTCTCTATGAGCATAAAACCCAAGAACTTACCGGCCTCTACCCCGAAGACACACTTTTCAGGGTTTAGCTTGAGGCGGTACTTGGATATAGTGACGAATAATTCCTCCAGGTCTGCCACATGCTGTGCCTTATCCTTCGACGCCACTACCATATCATCCACATAGGCGTATACGTTTCTTCCTAACATAGGTGCTAGGACCTTGTCCATCAGCCTTTGGTAGGTGGCGCCCGCATTCTTCAAGCCGAAAGGCATCATCACCTTGTAACAATAACTGCTGGTTTCCGTCATGAATGCGGTTTTGCTTTCGTCTCTCGGGTGCATTTTAATCTGGTTATACCCCGAGAAAGCATCTAGGAAACTTAGCACCTTGCTGCCGGATGCGCTATCTACCAGCGCGTCAATGCTGGGCAACGGGTACGAGTCCTTTGGGCACGCCTTGTTTAGGTCTGTAAAGTCCACGCACATCATCCACTTCCCATTCGCCTTCTTTACTAGAACGACGTTGGCTAGCCACTCGGGGTATTGGATTTCCCTGATGTGGCCAGCCCTCAACAGCTTCTGCGTTTCTTCGCGTACCACCAACTGCCTCTCTTCATTGAACTTTCTCCTCCTTTGGTGCACGGGGCGAACCGTGGCGTCCATGCTGAGGTGGTGGCATAAGAAATCAGGATCGATGCCAGGCATGTCCGAGGCAGACCACGCAAAGGTGTCCAAATGGCGTGAGATCACCTCTGCCACCGCCTCCTGTTCTTCTTGGCTCAGCAGATGCCCTAGTTTAAACGTCTTGCCGCCAATCTCCCTCTCCACGGCGTTAGCTGCCTGTTGATCTCCGCCATTTCCCTGGATGGGCGCCACATCTTCCACGGGTGCCGTATCGTTAGGTCTCTCCTCCATCAGTGTATCTACCTCGGGCGTCGCCCCCACGGGCGTGGCTTCAACAGGCGTTGACCCGGAGGGCGTTGCCTCTATCATTGTCGCATCGACACTTGGCGGACGTTCAAACACCATGAACACGCTCTTCTTCGATTTTAAGCTATTTTCATAGCACTTCCGCGCTTCCTCCTGATCCGACTTGATAACTATGACCTTGCCGCTAAGGTCCGACAGCTTCATCTTCATATGACGTGTGGAGGATACCGCATTGAGCCTATTCAGCGCCGGTCTCCCTAACAAGATGTTGTAGGCGGAATGAGCGTTCACGACCAAGTATCGTATGCTTTCGGTGCGCGAGGCTTCCCCATCTGTGAATGTCGTCCGCAGTTCCAAGTAGCCTCGGACTTCCACTTGGTTGTCTGCGAACCCATATAGGCAGCCTGTGTAGGGCCTCAGAAGGTCAGGGGACAATCGCAGCTTGTTGAATGTCGACAGGAACATGACGTCTGCTGAACTTCCCTGATCGACCAGAACCCTATGCACCTTTCTTCCGGCAGTGACGACTGAGATGACAACGGGGTCGTTGTCGTGGGGTACCACATCTCGGAGATCTCCTCTCGTGAACACGAGATCCGACTCCCATGGCTCACCCGAGATTCTCTCTTCGATTGAATTGACCCCCCTCGCGTATTTCTTCCGCTGGGAGGCGGTGGGTCCCCCGCCAGAAAAACCTCCAGCAATGGTATAGACCTCGCCAAGCACAGGCATCTCGTGTGCTTGCTCCTCTGTTGGCGTCGGCAGGGTGACGGTCGCGGCGGGTTCTGCGACGTAATCCTTCAGAAACCCGCTCTTCACCAGCTCATCAAGCTGATAACCCAACAAGAGGCAGTTGTCAATGTGATGATCGAAAGCCTCGTGGAACTCGCACCATGAGTCTTTCCGTGGCCCTAACACCTTGTCAGTTTTCGCCGGTCGCCTCAACCTCTCAGCTATATTAGGCACGGCGATTAGGTCCTTCAAATCCACCACAAAACTGTACCCCGCCGGTCTCGCCCTCTCTCTAACTGGGCGATCCCCACCTGCTGGACCCCTGGGCTGGGGTTTCCTGTTCTCATAGGGGCGTCTCCCCTCTGGCTTTTTCCTCCCCGTCGTGGTCTCATTGACCCTGACGGGCTGAGCCCGCGTATGCGCTCTCGGGCGCGAAGGTACCACGCTGGTGCGCTTCTCGCACACCTCTCCTTCGGAGGTGATATGCTCCACCGCCCGACGCCGTATTTCAGCAAAAGTCCTTGGTCGGTTGCGAATAATAGATTCGCAAAAAGGACCAGGGCACACGCCTTTCCTAAAGGCATACACAATCATGGGCTCCTCCGTCGTGCCCACTTTCACCACTTGGGACCCGAACCGGTTGATATACTCCTTCAAACTTTCCCCTTGGTATTGCTTCACATCAAACAAATCGTAAGATATCGGCGGCGGGGCCCTGTTCGCCAGGTATTGCTCTCTAAACAACTAGGACAGCTGTTGGAACGAGGTGATATGGCCGCTAGGAAGGCTGATAAACCAATCCATGGCCATTCCTGTCAAAGTACTCATGAAGAGCTTGCACCTTGCGGCGTCAGACCCGCCCACTAACACCATTTGTGTGTGGAACGCCGTGAGATGCGCCTCGGGGTCCTCCATCCCAGTGAAAATCGACTTAGGTCCTGTGAAGGTGTTGGGGATCGGCGCGTCCAGGATCTCCTGCGAGAAGGGAGTAGAGAACTCCCTTGGTGGAGTGAGATGCTCCACCTCTTCGTTCTCACGCTGCACCTGACTGTCCCTCAGACTCCGACGCAACTCCTCATTCACACGACGGAGTTCGTCGTTTCTCACATGCGAGGCGTCAAGATCCGCCTGCATGCGCTCTTGCTCTATCTTCGAATCCGCCATATCATCCTGCAGCCCCCGCATTATCTCCAGGACCTGCTGCATGGACATTTCTTCTTCCGCAGTGCGTGCGGTATCTCGTCTGGTGGGGGCCATTGTCACTCCAACTTTCTCCAACGTTACTGCAACTTGGTAGATCTTCTCGAACTTGTGATGGGACTGATGTTTTATATCGGCCCCACGGTGGGCGCCAAATGTTCCATCCGGTTGACTGGGACGTCTTCGTGCGCGACCTCAACCGTCAGCTAGGGACTCCTTCCCATTGGTTACCTGTGGATTCCTGCAAAAAGAGGACAAAAGGGCGCCCTAGCGGCCGTTTGCACTCCGACGCTCAAGTCAGCCAGCAAGAAACACCAAAACTGTGCACCTCCGTATCTGAGCACTGCGTATGGCACTCTGAAGGTGGTAAAAAGAACTGTGTATTGTGTGTATATTCTCGCTCTGGCAAACAACCTCTTTTCCTGTCCCTTGTGCGTAGCCTCACGACTTCGAGCAAGCAACTGGAGTGTATTCTGGGAAAATTTTGCCAAAACTTCCAACCCCGTTCCCAACATTCTCAGCGCTATTTAAACTACCCAAGCATTTAAAGCGCCTTAAAGCGCTTTTAATCACAAACGTAATGCACTCAATCAGCGTGTCTAATTAGAAAACGTAGCGCCTTTAAGACGTTGAAACGCTTGGGAGCCTTTATAGTACCTTAAACGCTCGAAACAGAAACTGTACTAAATGACTTTAATTACCTGATACCTGGCTGATCCTGCCTGTTGACCAGAACGTTGGGACTTGCCTCGTCAAACTTGGATCGACGTGTGCACCGCGTCAACCTCCGTCCTTCGTCATGATCCACCTCAAGAACCTGCAAAAGAACAGAGCAGCGCCGCTGCGGCCGATCGCACTCCAACGCCCAAGTCAGTGACTGAACCACCAAATACTTCAAGAGTAACACTCAGGAACTCTCAAGGAACCGTGCAATGTTCTCTCTCATAGTATACTCAAGAACTCGCAAGCGTAAAGAAGACAATCTGAACGTGCGTACCTCAGAAGTTCGTTGGGAAACCCTTATATACCTGGTCACTTTCTCTCTCCTGGCAGTCACACACCTGGACACGTGGCTCGCATCCAGTCGTACACGTGCCATCATCTGGAGCCTCCTTGACTTGGGCGCTGCTTCGGACTCTCTTTTGGCTAAGTTACCTATGCATGGTACTGCCCAGTGCATAGCTAACTTGGAGCGCGATCTTTACTGGGATTGGCGAGTTAGGGTGCCTTCGTACACCTTCCCTGTGGTCTCGCCGGCCGCCTTCATAATCTGTACCGCCTTCATCTTCGGCGATGTGCTCGCTCCGGCGATCTCTAATCACTTGGTCGCCTGAGTTTACATCTGGCGACTTCATCTTTAACCCGGTGACCGCCAGTTCTGGTATGCTGGAGATCGGAGCACGCCAACTTAATAACTGGCGACTTCACGAGCCCCCCGACTTCCTTCCCTTCTGCCAACCTGGCGTCTCGTCAACACGCCTATACTGTAGCTTGATGCCACGTCATCACTTTTGACTACCAGGGCGGTACACTGGCTAAAGGGTGTTTCCATTCTGACCTGGCTGTCGTACTCGTGGAGGGCCTCACAGCGCCATGGCCCCATCCGGGGACGTTTCTACGTGTGAGTCCCCCTGCTTGGGAGTACTACTGCGCAAAGGGGCGACTTTTTGGGTGCCAACTCATGCCCCCAATCATCTAGTCACTCACTTTGAGAGCGTATCTGCCTTCCTCTCGTACCCTGCACCCGGCTACCCTGAGCGTGACCTTCCTCTTGAGTCGTATCTGTCCCAAAGGCGTCTCTGGGGCGGCAGGGGTACTTCACGAGTCAGGCTGCCCTGCATTGGTGTTGTTACTATGGCCTTGAATCCACCTTTCTCTTCTCTTTATCACTCTCCCGGATCATCGGAACCTGAGGCCTTCCCACGTCGTCGCTTCCTCCATGGTCTTTCCTACCCATGGATATCGGGGAACTACACTGTGATTGCCTTGCCTTAGTAATATTTGATCTGGGCGACGCCCTGGTTGGGCGACGCCTTCACCTAGGCAACGTCTTGCCTTGGCGATGCTTCCTCTTGGCGTCACTGGTACGTGGCGCCTTTTTACCCAGGCGACGCCTTGCGTTGACCTTGACTCCTGGTGTTGACTTTGACCTTGACTTGGTTAACGCCCGGATACGGGACGGTACAATAATATTAATAATATTAATAATTACTGTTCGTTTCTAACATTAATTATAATAAAAATAGGCATAAATATTAATTATAGTGACATTCTGAGGGTATGTAATTCCAAATTTTCTTATAGTGACATTCTGTACTAATTCATTTTTATAAAAAATTTCTTACCCAAATCAGTGTCATTCAAAAACCTAAATAACGATCTTTATGTAATTTTTTTTACCAAAATTAAGAAAAAATGATTTTGGAACTTATCATTATTATTAAACGTAAAAATTAGTTGGGTATATAGTACCATAATAATTACACTTTGTTTCCAACATTAATAATAATTATGATAATATATATTGTACTGACCAAACCTCAGGCATCGGCGTTAAAGATCGAGATCAGACCTCGGCACCAGAGGTAGAGATTGGACATCGATGGTCTGAACAACTATAATGGACCATGTAAGCTGGGCCCATAAATAGTACCAGCTACCAGTTAAACACCCAAATATAAGAAAGACCGAAGTCACGAGGGATCCATGCATATGGTGTGTGATCCTGCCGGTTGACCTGAGTGCAAGAGTCTTGCCACGTCAGAGGTTTCTCCTTCTGGATCAGCTTCGCACCACGTTAGCCTCTGTCCTTCACGCCTCAATTCCTCGCAAGAACCTGAAGAAAACAGAGTGGCGCCGCTGCGGCCGATCGCGCTCCGACGCTCAAGTCAGTGACGGAATCACCAAATACTAAGAGAGAAAATCTAAACTCAAGGAACCGTGTGCAGTGAATCTCAATGTACTCGAGAGTATTCTCAAAGCGTACTCAGTGTTCTCAGAAAACGTACCTTAAAATTCTGTTAAGAGTTCCTTATATACCTGAGCGTTTCTCTCTCCTAACGGTTACGCCTCTGGACATGTGGCTCTCATCCAACTGTACACGTGTCACCATCTGGATCCCTCTCCACTTGAGCGTCACTTCTACTCTTCAAGCTATTCGACTAAGTTACCCATGCGAGGAGTAACCTGGTGCACAACTTCCTTGGAGCGCGACCCCTTAAGCGGCGAGTACGGGGTGTCACCATGCACACCTTCTCTGTGGTCTCGCCTGCCGCTATCACGATCTGCTTCACTTGCACATCATGCATGTTCTGGTAAACTGTTCCCTTGCCCCGACCTCTGGCTAGGGAGTGTTTATCTGATAACCTCATCCTTCACTGCTGTGTGACAAGCATATCACTCATTTCCCATACTAGTACCCCTTGGAAACCTTGAATAAGCTTTCCTGACCTTTCGGCGATGTGCCCCTCTTAGGCGGTCTCTAACCACTTGATCGCCTAAAACTCACATACGGCGACTATGACGCAAACCTGGTGACCGCCGGTTATACATACTAGAGATCGGAGAATGCCAACTCAACGATTGGCGACTACACAGACTTCCCGATGTACTTCCCTTCTGTCAGCCAGGTGTCCCGTTCAACACGCCTATATTATCGCTTGCTGCCACGTCATCACTTCCGATTACCTGATCGGTACAGTGTGTATAGCGCATTCGGGCGCGGCACAAGCAAGTATTCCAAGGGAAAAAGCCTAAGACCACCAGTGCTAGGGTTTCCAGGGAAAGTTGCATGCATGGCATGTGAACACTTAGGGCACCTACAGAACAGATGGCCCCGCAGCGTTGGTGCATGAGTTGGTACCTTGGCGGCCATACTGTTAGTCTACGCACTCCAGTAAAGGGAAGTCCTATGCTGAGATTGTGTAATAGCGGCGCAAGGGCATTCTCCCAGGAACCCTAGGTCCTCTAAGAGGCATGTGAACAGAACAAAAGTAACCCTAGATATGACCTATAAAAAGTGTGGTAAGAAGCCTAGCAAGGTACACAATTTCGAAGCTTGAAACTACTTTATTTACTTACTATTTCTTTGCCCTAGTACTGACTTGATCGTCGAAGTGCAATCAACAACTAGGGGACCCTCTGTGTCAACGGAGCCGGTCTCTAAGCATCCATTGGTGAGCACAGGAACCACCACGATTGGAGGAGCCACCGCTTGCCTTGAAGTCAACGACGACTGAGTCAACCGGCAAGAACAATATATAATAATTTTTTATTTCATGAAGATATTCTATAAAAATCACATTCTCGTAAATTTAAAAATTGTACACACTTATATATTATAGTTTAGAAATAACATACTTTGTTGATCCCTATTACGACTCTAAAACTAGGGTTGATGTAAAATTACATAATCAAATTGTTAAGAGTTATTTATTACCGGAACAGTTTTAGTTTTTTCATGTAAATGCATTACAAGAAAATTATCAAATATAAACTAATTTTAGAAACCAAAATAATTAGTTACTATTTGATTAAATTAGAGATCATTTTATAAACTAAAAAAACTATTGATGTTTAAAGTAGTTTCTATTATTAATAAAAATTTATAAAATGGTTTCTAAATTAGTATCTAACCATTAGCTTCCAAGGTTTTAGCTACTTACTACTTTATATTATAAATCAGTCTCTATTAGAGATTAATTTAGAATCTAAAATATTAGTTGCTAAAACTTAGGTAGGTAATTAAGATACAAATTTAGAAACCATTTTATAAATTTTAATAATAATAGAAACCACTTTAGATATAAAAAAATTTTAGTCTCTAAATTAGTCGCTACTTACTACTTTATATTATAAATCAATCTCTATTAGAGATTAATATTAGTCGCTAAAACTTATCTAGCTAATTTAGATACAAATTTAGAAACCATTTTATAAATTTTAATAATAATAGAAACCACTTTAGATATGAATAATTTTTTAGTCTCTAAATTAATATCCAATTTAGTTAATATAGTGAATAATTATTTGTAGTCTCTAAATTTGATTACTATTTGTACCGTCCCATCCCCGGGCGTTGACTAAAGTCAAAGTCAAAGATACGGTGGGACCCCGTGAGGAGCCAGAGGAAGGAGGATGAGGCGTCGCCCAGAAGAAGAGGCGTCGCCAAGATAAGGCGTCGCCAGTATAAGGCGCTGATGGCGTCGCCAATATAAGGCACTGATGGCATCGCACCCCGATGCCCACGGGTAGGAAAGACCGTGGAGGGGACGAAATCGCCAGAAGCCAAGTTAGAGAAAAGAGAAAGATGGCTTTAAGGCCACAGTTATAATACTAATAGAGGTGGCTTCAAGGCCATAGTTCCAATACCAGTGGGGAGTATCCTGGCTCGTGAAGCCCACGCCACCTCAGGGTGATCCCTGGGATAGTTACGACCCAAGAGAGGGTCATACCCAAGGATGAACCAGGTGCGTGGTGCGAGAGGAAGGTAGATACACTCCCAGGGTGAGTGGCTGAAACCTGGGAGGCATGAGTTGGCACCCAGAATGTCACCCCCTGCGCCGGCGGCACTTTGAGAAGGGGGGAACTCACGCGACAGAATGTCCCTAAGATTGGGATACGGCGCCATGAGGCCCTCCACGTGTGATAGTAATCAAGTCAGCGAGAAGTTAGCGAAGGCAGTAAATGAGGGAACATTAATGTTTCCTCATCAGGTATGTTTTTATTGCAGTTATCGTTTCAAACGCTTTAAAAACACTTTAAAAGCCTCTGTTCCGGCCGGTTGACCTGGGACGTCTTTGTGCGCAACCTCGCCCGTCAGCTAGGGACTCCTTCCCACTGGTTACCCGCGGATTTCTGCAAAGAAGGACAAAAGGGCGCCCTAGCGGCCGTTTGCACTCCGACGCTCAAGTCAGCTAGCAAGAAACACCAAAACTCTACACCTCCGTATCGGAGCACCGTGACTGGCACTCTGAAGGTGGTCTAATGAAACTGTGTATTGTGTATCTTTTCTCCCTATGGCAAACAACCTCTCTCTCCCTATTCCCTTGTGCGTAGTCTCAAGACTCGAGCAAGCAACTAGAGTGTACTCTGGGAAAATATGCCTAAAGTTCGAACCCCGTTTCCAACATTCAAGGTGCTATTTAAACTACTCCCGCATTCAAAGCACCTTAAAGCGCATTTAATTATAAAACGTCCAGCGCATTTAAGACGTTCAAACCGCTTGGGAGCATTTATAGTACCTTAAATGCTCGAAATGTAAACTGTGTTAAATAACTTTAATTACCTTGTACCTAACAAAAATGACGTTTCTATTCTGACTTGGTTGCTGTACACGTGGAGGGCCTCACAGCGCCGTGACCCCATCTGGGGTATTTCCTCGTGTGAGTCCTCCTACCTGGGAGTGCATCTGCGCAAGGGGTGACTTTCTGGGTGCCAACTCATGCCCCCAAACCTCTAGTCACTCACTTTGAGAGCGTATCTACCTTCCTCTCGTACCCTGCACCTGGCTGCCCCCGGGCGTGACCCTTCTCATGAGTCGTAACTATCCCAAGGGCGTCTCTGGGGCGGCATGGGCACTTCACGAGTCAGATTGCTCTACACTGGCGCTATTACTGTGGCCTTGAAGCCACCTTTCTCTTCTTTTTATTGCTACCCCGGGATATCGGGGTTTGAGGCCTTCCCACGGTGTCACTCCCTCCATGGTCTTTCCTACCCATGGGTATCGGGGAGCAACATTGTGATTGCCTTGCTTCTGTGACATTTGACCTTGGCGACGCCCTAGCCGGGCGACGCCTTAACTCGACGATGCCTTCACCTAGGCAACGCCTTACCTTGGCGACGCTTTCTCTCGGCAACGCCCCGCCTCGGCGATGCTTGCACTTGGCGTCTCCTAACCTAGGCGATGCCTTATGTTGACATTGACCTTGACTTTGTCAACGCCCGGATACGGGACGGTACACAAGCCCCCCAGTCTTAAGCTGAAGCCTTGTCTTCAGCGCAAAGACTAAAGTCTCGCCCACACCATCCACGTGTCACCCTGGTGACATGTCATTCTTTTGCTGACGTGATACTTCTCGAACTATTGACGTGACATTCTCTGAACCATTGGGGTGCCCTTAATGGCTGATTGGACATCCTCTGAAACGGGGAAAGCAACCCCTTTTAGGGCCACGCTTAATCGCTTGCCACGTGGGGCATCACGCGGTCAGCCCCAAGAGTCTCTTGCGCTCTCGGTGAGCGCCTAATCCCGCGACACGTGGCATCATCGCACGGTCACCATCTGTTGCCCCTCGCGCTCCTCGTAACGTTTAAGTTACCCAAACTCCGCGCTTGAAACCACTGTTTCATCCACTTTCTCTGCCTTCTCGCACTGTTCATCTTCTCTGAATTTCTTCTCTTGCAATCTCTGCTTTTTCGTGCTTCCGCTCACCACACCCTTCGACCCTTAAAGGTACGGTTTTTCCTACCCTTGTTGACTCCCTTTATTGCATGACTATAATGTATGGATGAACTGCCTGGGACTGTTTATGTTTCTGCATTTCTGTATTCTTTCGCTCCTCCCTTCTTCTCCGTTCTCTTCTTCCCCTTTCTGGGTTTCTTCGTGTGGGTGGCATTTTCTAGGGTTTTGTTCCCATTTCTGCCTTGGCATCGCTTGTTATAACCGTTTTCCTTTCTTCTTTCTCCAGCTATTTATCCGCATCATGGTGCGCCTGAAACCAAGGTCCAGTTCTCCCCCCAAGACCGGCTATAAGGCCCTCTATACATGGGCCCCTGACGATCTTTTAAATGAATGCACCACCCTGACGACCTTTCAGGACTTGGAGAACCATCGTGGTGACCCCCATTTGTACAATTTCAATGCCTTCTGCCGCACCCACGATGCCCACATTTTCGTTCGTCCCGGCAGGCCAGGGGAACCTGTTTGTGTGGATGACAGACCCAGGAGAGGGAACCCCTTCTTCTTCATGTATGAAACTGTATTTAAACGCATTGGTGTACGCCTTCCGTTCACACCCTTCGAGAGGGAACTCCTCACGGAGATCAATACGGCCCCTGCCCAATTACATCCCAATAGCTGGGCCTTCGTTCGGGCCTTTCAGATTCTTTGTGGATATCTAGGCGTCCTCCCTTCTGTGGACGTCTTTCTACACTTCTTCGAGGTGAAGAAGCAAGGGAAAAGCTTCTGGGTGAGCTTTTCCGGGATCGCTTGCAGGATCCTCCTTTCCCTCTTCCAAAACTCGTATAAAGGCTGGAAGGGAAAATTCTTCAGGGTGTGCTGTGCCAAACATGACCCCACAGCCTTGGACGGCTTCCCACTATACTGGACAGAACATCCCAAGCTGCTCAAGGCCAAGGCCCTGGATGAACTGTCCTCTGCTGATAGGGGGTGTGCAAGGCCTTGGCTGGCCTGGGGATCGTGTTCGACACGCTGAAGCTCATAGCGTGCGAGTACAACGCACACACCCTGTCCACTTACTTTGGTAGGGAGGCTCCTCTCTTGTTGCCCTTTGTTATCTGTGTTTTACTGCATCATGCTTGCTCTGTTGGCCTCCTCCACCTGTTTTCCTCGGTGCTAAACGCCTTATGTTTCGTTCATCTGTGTGCTTTGTGGATTTGTATAACTGCATTAGCCTTAACTTCTGTTATTTGGTTTGTCTGAATGTAGGATCGGTGATGGATGCTTCCAGGAGGATGGTCTTGGCGAAAGCACTGAAGGCTGCTCGTGCCACCAAGGCTGGCGCCTCCTCCGCCCCAGCTGCTGACCCAAACCTCTTACTAACCTTGCCCTCACCTACACCGACCACTACCGAAGCTCCACTAGGCTCATCTTCACCACCCCCAGCCACTTCAAACACCCAGCTCACCTCCCCACTGGCTGTGGCTTCATTACCTGCTCCAACCCCCCGGGACAAAGGAAAAAGGGTTTTGGAGATCCTCTCTGATGATGAGGACTCTGATGGCGTGGTATCCTTCAAGAGGACGAAGGCTGCGAGGGTTCCCTCCCTTCTAGCAGCATCACTTCCGGGAGGAGATTCCTTCAGGGACAGCCCCCCTAGTGCTACCTCTCCCCCTCCCACTATAGTCCAAGAGGAGAAAGGTGAAGGGGCCGAGTCTGCTCCGCCTCCCCCACCAGCAGAGGTTCCCACCGATCCTGCCTCCGTTTCTGCCGCTCCCGATCTCATTGCTATTCCTCCTCCAATCATGCACCTGATGAGAGGCTTCCATGGGGGATTAATGCCAGAAGGCTTCGACAGGAGAGAAGGAATGCCCTTCTACTTGGGAGCCTTCTTGGCCGTGGTCCTTGACTGGCGCGCCCAAGCTAGAAACGCAAACTTAAACACACAAGCCCTCCAGGCCCTGGAAGCAAGAGTGGCCGCTCTGGAGGAGGAGAAGAAAGCTCTGGGACGCCAAAACGAGGCCTACCAAGCCTCTCTGAAGTTTGCGCAAGAGGCCAGGGAGGAGGCTGAAAGGTAGCTGGGCGAGGCGATGGAGTTTCAGGCCGACTTCTACGCTCGGGAAGTCACTCTCCAAGTTCAAATAACAGGCCTCCAGGACATGGTCGAATCTTCCGAAGAGCTTCAGAAGGACTTGAAGGATCAATGCTGTGGGCAGGCTGAAAAACTGGAGCGGATGGAGTGGGAGATGGCTACCGAGGCCAAGACATTGGGCCTTCTCCAGGTTGACCATGACAAATTGCAGATCGAGGTCAGCTGGCTCCGAGTGAAGAAGGAGGCTCTGGAGAAACAGGTGGCTTCCGGGGACTCCACCATCGAGGAGTTGGAGAAGGCCAAGAAAGCTCTTATCGACGACATGGCTGGCACCTTCAAGGAGGGATTCAAAGAGGCTCTGGCCCAGGCCATCTGCGAGAATCCGGGGATCGACGTTTCTAACTGCGATTCCACCCACCATGTCGTTGATGGACGCGTCGTGCCCCTTGAGTTGGATGATTGAAACGCTGACTCTCAACTGTCTCTTTTACCTTTGACGCTTTATATTTGCTTTTGCCATCTTCTGTTGAACTTGTAAATCTTTCGGAGTATTTACACTTTGTTGGGATAATAGGCTTTGTATAGCCATTTCATACTCGTTCTTCATTTTTACGTGTTCCAATTGCTTTGCCTGTACCTTTACCCGTTTCAAACACTGTGTTCGGCGATCCTGTACGCCCGACACCTTACTTCTAACGTGTGTCTCGAAACCTGTTTCGCCTTCGTGTCTATGAAGCCTCTGCCTCGCGAAGGCGCCGACAACTCCACCATTGCTGCAACGCAAAAGTTGAGACCTACTCTAGGTGATGAGAATCAAATAAAGGAGGCTTTTATTAATGGAGGAAAAGGACATCCACCCTCACATTTGAAGTTCTTCCTTCTAGTCTTCTCAAAATTAAAAGAAGACATAAAATAAAGATGAGGCCCAAGCCCAAAGCCCAAGCCCAAGCCCAAGAAGGCCAAAGCCCAAAGAGCCCAAGTCCATCCCATGAGGGGCAAGGCCAAGCTTTGAAATACTCTTGTATAGTTTTAGGAGGTGTGGTTATTAAATAAAGGTGTGTGAAAATGTAAAATAAAGTCACATTGTCCATGTGACTTAGGAGAGTGGTGTAGGTGTAGTTTTTGGGAGGTGTCATAGTAGAAAAAGGTCACACCTCCCATGTGACTTGTTTTTGGTGGGAATTTCAAATGAGTTTATTTGAAATTTCCCACTTATTTTTCAGCACCTTAGGCTATAAATAGAGGTGCTTCCTTTGTAAAATTCAGATTTGAATTTTATCTAAAGAAACTATACTCAAAATTGGAGTGAGCATTTGGAGAGCTTTGAGCTTCTTCTCTAGTCTTATCTTGAAGGACCATGGTTTCCTCAAGTGGCGGCTTCCACACTCATCTAGGAGCATCCATTCTTCTAGTGGCGTGATCATCCAACCATTCCTCCATCTTCATGAGCATTCTCTTCTCCTTCCTTTCTTCTTCTTCAATTTGTTCATGTTATCTTGTGTTTTGAGTTGTCTAGCTTTCGGTTTTTCTATTTTCAACACCTATATTCTGTTTTGTTTTTAAATTCTGTTCGGCTCTTTTGTTTTAAGTTCAATTCTGTTCGGTTTCTTCTTTTCCTTCTCCTTTGTTGATTCAATTTGACAATATTTGGTTCATCCAAATGAGTTTGAGAATTGGTACTTGTTTTGGTGAGTTCTTGATTTTAGAACCATGATCCAACTTCTAAGAAAGTGCCTCTATATTTTCCAGCTCAAGGTGATTCCTCAAAGTGTCAAGAATCTTGTTCTAAGTGGCTATTGGAATCACATCATGTGGTATCATGAGTCTTAGGTTCATTCTTGTTTAATTGTTGAGTTGTGTGCACTTTATTTCAAGAGCTCTTTAATTTCTTGCAATTTAAGTTTCTGTTTTAGAATTTTAATTGAGTATTCTTGCTGTTTTTTCTTTACACCAAGTGTTTGTGGAAAGGTTTATGGCACTCATAATTCTTATGAGTATGGTTGCTCTTTTGGAATGGCATTATCCTTCCTAGAGTATACCTTAAGCTTCCTTTCACTTGTTACAATTTGTGATGTGTCTTTTAATTTTTGAATCATGTCAAGTTTTGTCTTAGTCATGTTATTCCATATATGTCATTACTTCTAGTAGTACTTTTATTGTTTTGATTGTTTCTTGCTTTGGTGTCATATAATTTTCTGAATTGATGTTGATCCTTTGTGCATTTTCTTTTTAGAATTGAGTTCATACTTGTATTCTAGACCTATACAAGTTCCACTACATCATTTTCTATTATGTCTTTGCTAGTTCATCATCCTGTTTTTTATTCCTATTAGGATTCCTCTGTTTCTGAAAAAAGTGCTTACTGTTTTTCCTTATTGCAACTGATTTACGTACTGTAAAATTCTGAAATTCTGGATTTGAGATATTCAAAGTGTTAGAAAAGAATAGAAAAAAGAATCATTCAAAAATATGAAGTACACAAAAAATGATAAATAAAATAAAAAAAGTGTACATTTCTGCCGAAAAAAATACGGTAATCTGGCAGCGATTTTGAAAAATTTATTTCTCTCAATTGGCTTACTGTTTTTAATTGATTCCAGTGCCATTTTTGAGTTAACATCTTGAAGTTTCTGTGGTATAAATTTCATAATCCAGTTCGCTCTATAACGTTCCAGTTAAATCAGTGAATATCAAACACAGTTTGCATTAAAAAAAAATTTCCAGTAGCTAAATTTTTTTGTTTTCTTCATCTACTCTAGTGCTTTTCCTTAGGTATTCTTTTGTGTGCCTACTTTTCTCATTGAGTTCTTTATTTTCTTGATTGTCTTTCATTCTTACTCTTTGAGTTTGTCTTACATATAGTATTCCTTTTGCAATTACCTTTTCCTTGCTTATACCTTTTCTTGTTTGTCTTTATTGTTTCTTTGGTTTTGTGGTGGTTTGCTCTTAAGATTGGTGTGCTTGCTTTGACATATTTCATTTGAGGATTCCAAGGCCTCAAGATCAGATTGGAGCAAGAACATTATTTCTTTGAGAGTGATATCTTTTTCAGCCTTAGTTCACTTCGGCAGTTTCATTACAGCTCACTGTTTTTGCTAATTTTTAACTTGTTTGCTGTTTTTGTGTGTTTGCTGTTTTTTATTTGCAAAATGGCTGGCTATTCAAGTGGTGCATCTTACAAACAGCATTCTCCTTCCAAAGCTTCAGTCCTTGGTGAAGAAGAACATAGAAGAAGGAGGCATCACCATCATTCTCATGAAGAGAGCTATAATCGTGACCAAAGATATCACCAAGTGTTCAACATTGCTTGTAAAAAAGTCCCTAGTTTTAATGGTGATAGTGATCCTAATGTGTATTTAGAATGGGAGACTAAGGTTGACCATTATTTTCATGTGTATAAGGTCCAAGATGACCAAAAACTTAGATTAGTTTCTTTATCCTTTTTGGGCTATGCCAAAGAATGGTGGCATAAAATTGTAATGGACATTATATATCGCAAGAAACCTCCCGTGGTTTCTTGGAATGCTTTGAAAGAGTGTATGCGCGCGAGGTTTGTTCCTCCTTCTAGGAAGGAACACTTGTTGAAGTTCCAAAGGCTTCCTCAAGGACATAGGATGGTAGATGAATACTTTAAAGATTTTGAAACAACTTTGACTAAAATGAATATGCATGCTAATGAAGAGTCAAAGATTAAATGGTTTGTACGTGGTTTGAAAAGAGATATTAGAGATTTTGTAGAATTAAAAGAATATTCTTCTTTAAAGAGCGTGTTTCGCAAAGCCATCAAGGTAGAATCATATCTTTTGAACAAAACTTTCAAAAATACTCATGATGATGATTTCTACAACTCTTCTAGGAAGGATGCAAACAAAATTTCTCCTTCCAATTTTTCCAAACAAACCATGTTTCCAAACAAAGTTTCTACTACAAATCTTTCTACTCCTAAGTCACCTACCAAAACTTCAAATATCAAATGTTTTAAATGTTTAGGTTTTGGGCACATAGCTCTTCATTGTCCACAAAAGCAAATCTTAAAGATCAACAAGGTAAAACAAGACCTAACTCACCCACCTACCACAAGTAAACAAGAAAAAGACAAAGAAGGCCAAGTTGACATGGGTCTTATCCTTTCACCTCCAAGGTGTTTTCCTTCCTTATCTTTTTCATTACCCAAGGTTCCTATTTCACCACCATCTTGGTTACAAAATGTTAGGGATGATTTGTTCATACCTCCTAATGGTTGTCACCATTTAAGATGTCTTTTTCCAAAACATCACATCATTCCCAAACAAATTTTTCCAACTTGGTCGATTTATAGAACCTCCTTTTTTGAAATCCCATTATTTACAAATGCTAAGTCATGTTTACATTTTTCTTCCACTTTTAATTGTAAAACTAAACTGACTTTGTTATATGCAGGGATTCAGAATTCGTGGACGAATTCTCTCCAACTCGAGGAGTATGATGAGAATCAAATAAAGGAGGCTTTTATTAATGGAGGAAAAGGACATCCACCCTCACATTTGAAGTTCTTCCTTCTAGTCTTCTCAAAATTAAAAGAAGACATAAAATAAAGATGAGGCCCAAGCCCAAAGCCCAAGCCCAAGCCCAAGAAGGCCAAAGCCCAAAGAGCCCAAGTCCATCCCATGAGGGGCAAGGCCAAGCTTTGAAATACTCTTGTATAGTTTTAGGAGGTGTGGTTATTAAATAAAGGTGTGTGAAAATGTAAAATAAAGTCACATTGTCCATGTGACTTAGGAGAGTGGTGTAGGTGTAGTTTTTGGGAGGTGTCATAGTAGAAAAAGGTCACACCTCCCATGTGACTTGTTTTTGGTGGGAATTTCAAATGAGTTTATTTGAAATTTCCCACTTATTTTTCAGCACCTTAGGCTATAAATAGAGGTGCTTCCTTTGTAAAATTCAGATTTGAATTTTATCTAAAGAAACTATACTCAAAATTGGAGTGAGCATTTGGAGAGCTTTGAGCTTCTTCTCTAGTCTTATCTTGAAGGACCATGGTTTCCTCAAGTGGCGGCTTCCACACTCATCTAGGAGCATCCATTCTTCTAGTGGCGTGATCATCCAACCATTCCTCCATCTTCATGAGCATTCTCTTCTCCTTCCTTTCTTCTTCTTCAATTTGTTCATGTTATCTTGTGTTTTGAGTTGTCTAGCTTTCGGTTTTTCTATTTTCAACACCTATATTCTCTTTTGTTTTTAAATTCTGTTCGGCTCTTTTGTTTTAAGTTCAATTCTGTTCGGTTTCTTCTTTTCCTTCTCCTTTGTTGATTCAATTTGACAATATTTGGTTCATCCAAATGAGTTTGAGAATTGGTACTTGTTTTGGTGAGTTCTTGATTTTAGAACCATGATCCAACTTCTAAGAAAGTGCCTCTATATTTTCCAGCTCAAGGTGATTCCTCAAAGTGTCAAGAATCTTGTTCTAAGTGGCTATTGGAATCACATCACTAGGTCTTAAACGCTTGGGACGAGGTCACGTGTCGATGCCCACGCCCATGGAGAGGCCTGTCTAACAGCGCCGTATCGTCCATGGGGTGTCTCAAACACCAAGGCGATCTGTCCCTTGGTTCCTGGTGCCTGGCGCCCACGCCTAAGGAGAGGCCTTATCGCCCTCAGGGTGTCTAGAAACGCCAAACACTGGGAAGGCTCGAAGCCCCCCAGGGGGTCGTTCCCTCCATGGTCTTTCCTTCCATGGGTATCGGGGAACAACCCTGCCAGTGGTTCACTCAGCATTTGGCGATCTCGTCTCCCTCCACAGTCTTTCCTACCAGTGGGTATCGAGGAGGCGATGCCGCTGGTGACCAGCTTTGACTTTCTTCAATTTCGTCTCCCTCCACAGTCTTTCCTGCTTGTGGGTATCAGGGAGACGACGTCGCTGATAACTTATACTGGCGACGCCCTCGGCGTCTCATGCTGGCGGCGCCATCGATTTCTTACACTGGCGACGCCTGGTGCGATCGACCTGTTGACTTCGACCTTGGTGTCGACTTTGACTTCGATTTTGGTCAACGCCTGGGGATAGCGGAGAGCTCAGGGTTTCGCCCGCGCCATCCACGTGGCCTCTCCCGTATGGCTAATGGGACGTTCCCTCACTTGACTTGATCCTGACATTTTCTGAGTTTCTGACAAGATGCTCCCATTCTCGACGGTGCATCGTACCCTTGGGCATTCTGTCGATGTGACGTTCTCTGAAACTCAATCAGAGACGCCGGGATCGTCCTCCCATCGTTTGACGCATGGCCTAATCGCACGGTGCTCCCATTTTCGTCGCTTGGCGCTTTAACCGCAATATTTAGATCTTCAGGAACCCATTCCTGCGTTTATCATCCCTGTGTTTCACACCCTCCTCGCACCGCTACACGCAGTGTTCCTTCTGCATTCCTCCTAGTTGGCGTTTTTACCTCCCGTATTCCTAACGCGCCATTCTTCTTTGAACTCCCTGCTCTTTGCTCACCTCTCGTAGCGCCATGTCTTCCCACGTTCCTCCCCCTAAGGTTAACCCCAAGGACCTGTATGCATAGGCCTCGCGCGAGCTCCTTGACGAGTGCTCATGCTTTCTTTCTACCAGGGCCATAAGGGAACACAAAGGGGATTCGTGTTCCTACGATCATCGTGCCTTCGCTAGGAGGCATGACGACGACATTGTCGTACTCCCTTGCACCTTGGGGGAGCCGGTGTGCGGGGACGAGCGAGCCAACAACGGGGTCCCCTTCTTTTACTTCTATCAAGTGGTATTCAAGAGCATCGACATGCGCCTGCCCTTCTCCAGGTTCGAAAGGGAACTATTGACGGAGATTAATGCTGCTCCGGCCCAGTTGTATCCTAATAGTTGGGCTTTCGTCAAGGCCTTTGACATACTCTTTGGCTTTCTGGGGTGTGCACCCTCGGTTGATATCTTTCTTCACTTCTTTGAGGTGAAGAGGCAAAGGAACAACCTCAGGGTGACCTTCAGTAACGTTCCCGGCAGGGTTCTCCTGACCCCCTTCCAAAACTCCTTCACTAGGTGGAAGGGTAGGTTTTTCAAAGTCTGTTGCTCTGATCTCGTGCCTTCCGCCCTAGATGGTTTTCCACTGTACTGGGTGAGGGAGACGAGAGCCCTAAAGTCCAAACCCTTCAAGAAACTAACCCCGAACGACCAGGTGGTTTGCCGGATCCTGGCAGAGGCGGGGGATTTTGACTCCGCCACTTTGATCAGTTTGGAGTTCAACGCCGGAACCCTAGAGAAGTATATATGTACGAGTGACTGCCTTAGAAACTTCCGCTTTTGATGCTTTCTAAATCTTTGTATGTTTTGCCTTGTGGTGTTTTTACCATGTTCGTTTCCCTTGGTGCAGGTTCGAAGATAAATCAGCAGCGGAGGTCACAGCTTACCCGGGTACTGAGGGCCGAGAGCAGAGCTTGGACCTCCTCCCATCCCAACTCCGGAGGCCACTGAAAAGTGGTCATGTTTGTACTTTTTGTTTGAGCATAGGGCATGTACCTGTTCACCTCATTTATCTCATTGACCTTTATCTCGAACTCTATTTGTAATATTGACTCTTTGGTGTCATGTTTTTTGCTTTCTGCAACACCGCTTCATTTTTGCACACCTTCGCCTGTATTCGCTTCTTTTAACATACTGTCCACGCTCCCCCGTTATGTTTACTAGGCGACGCCCTACCTAGGCGACACTTCCTCTTGGCGACGCCTGCATCTGGCGACGCCTGCTCTGTGGGCGACGCCTATCGCCTATTTCGAATCTGTCTTTCATCTTTTTAGCCATTGGCCTTGCGCTTCGAGTGGAAAGAAGATGAAAACCGAGGCAAATCTTTTCTTGAACTTCTCTTTCTTTTATTTGGGTGACCTCGTTAAAAAACCCCCGAGAGGGGAAAAGAGTGTCCCCTATAATAAAATTGTTAGATGGCTGTTTACATAAGTCAACTAAAATAAAACTTCAAGTTGGCTGCATTCCAGCTGCGCGGAATGGGACCCCCTTCCAAAGTCTCTAGGTTGTACGAACCATTGCCCTTAGCCTCGGTAACTCTGAAGGGTCCGGTCCACTTGGGAGACAGCTTATTTTCTAGCTCATAGGGGTGAGCCTTCCTCATAACTAGGTCGCCAATCTGAAACTGCCGTGACTTCACCTTAGAGCTATATTGTCGCTCTACTCTTCTCTTTACTGCTTCGGCCTTTATCCTGGCTTCCTCCCTGGCTTCGTCTAGTAGGTCCAGGTTCACCCGCCTTTCTTTGTTGGATTCCTCAGCCACGAAATTTTGGAAGTGTGGCGAGCTTTCGTGTATCTCGACCGGGATCATCGCATCCGACCCATACACTAAGCTGAAAGGCGTCTCCATGGTGGAATATTGGGGTGTGGTGTGGTATGCCCATACGATCCTTGGCACTTCCTCCGCCGACGCTCCTTTGGCCTTTTCTAGCCTTCTCTTTAGCCCTCTCAGCAAAACTCTATTCGCTGACTCTACCTGCGCGTTAGTCTGGGGGTGTTCGACTGATGCGAACACTTGCTTGATGCCTACCTCTGCAAACAGGTTTCTCAACTGCTGGCCGGCGAACTGGGTTCCATTGTCGGATACCAACCGCCTAGGTACACCAAAGCGGCACACAATGTTCTTCCAAACAAAGTGTTGCACCTTGTGCGCAGTAATCTGGGCCACGGGGTCCGCCTCTATCCACTTGGTGAAGTATTCGATGGCAACAATCAAGTACTTCATCTGCCTTATCCCCAATGGGAATGGACCTAGGATGTCGATCCCCCACGTATGGAAAGGCCACGGGCTGTATATGGATCGCAGCTCTTCTGGCGGCGCCTTGTGCCAGTCAGCGTGTTTTTGACATTGCTTGCAACGCTGGGCGTGTCGCACGGAATCTTCCTTTACTGTTGGCCAATAGAATCCTGCGCGTACCACCTTAGAGGCTAAGGACCTTCCCCCTACGTGACTCCAACAAATGCCTTCGTGGAGCTCCGCCATTATTCTGGTACACTCGTTGCCGCTTACGCACATTAAGATAGGGTGGGTGAACCCGTGCCTGAACAATACTCCGTCCACCAGAGTGTATCTTGCGGCATTCCTCTTAACCTTCTTACCCTCTTTAGGCTCCGCTGGGAGAGCCCCATCCGCCAGATACTGCCTGTATTGCGTCATCCAGGTGTCTCCCACGGCTAAAGCACATATCTGCGCGTGCCTTCCTCCTTCGGGCGTGTCCGCGTATGTGCTTGATCCGATCGGTCATCGGTAGTCGATGACGTCAGCAGCAAGTTCTTTGCTAGGGAAAGATGCCAAGAAATAGACAACCATCACCTGCGCCATCTGCTGACGAAGGAGCTGTGACAATGGCGCAGGTCCTGGAGATGGTGCGCACGCTGTAGGATAATGCCGCAGCGTCAAAAGCTGAACAAGAAAGGATGCAGACGGAGTTGGCCGCGTCGCAAAGCAGGAACGACGAGCTGAATCGCGTCAATGAAGAGTTGAGGAGGACGTTGCAGGCGCAGAGGGAACACGTGGTTGACGAAAGGATGTCTAGGCAGCCGTCACCTCCGAGAGCGTTCCCCATGCCATTCTCCCCTGAAATCATGGGAACCATGGTGCCTCCCAACCTGGTGGGGGTGAAGGGGTCGTTCAAGGGGGTAGAAGACCCGGAGGCGCATCTGACGGCGTTCCACACCCAGATGATGTTGTCTGGGGGCTCAGACTCTGTGTACTGCAAAATGTTCATGAGCACGCTAAGCGGAATCGCCATGGAGTGGTTCGTAAGCTTACCAGAAGGGCATATCATGTCTTTCTCTCAGTTTTCAAAGCTCTTCACTGAGCAATACATCGTCAACAAAGCACCTGCAGTGGTGTCATATGATTTGTTCGACGTGCGTCAATACCAAGGTGAGTCGCTGAAAGACTACCTCAACCGCTTTGGAGCACAAGTGGTTAGACTGCCCAGCAAAGATGAAGATATGCTGGTGCACGCGTTTAAGAAGGGAGTGCTGCCTGGTCCCTTCAGCGAGTCTCTCATCAGGAGCCATCCCAGCACCTTTGCAGAGATCCGACGACGTGCGGTGGCGCACATAGTGGCAGAAACAGAGGTTTCTGAGAATAGAGGAAGTGCTGCACCACCAAGACCACGTGGAGGGCAAGGGAAACCGCAGCAAGCAAGGGTGCATGAGGCCAAGGAAGGGAAAAAGGTGCGGGAAAAACCTCGTCCCTATGCCCCAGGCAAAGATCAGAGCAGGGGGCGTGCAAGGGAGAACAATGCGCCCCCAAGATACAATTTCATGGTGGGATTGGCGGATCTCATCGCCCTTCCTGCTGTAGCAGCAAGACTACGCGTACCGGAGAAAACTGATAAGGTACTTGGTAGAAAGAAGAATGAGTGGTGTGAGTTTCACCAGGCCTTTGGCCACACACTTCACTCCTGTTTGGCGTTGGGTCATCAACTGGCAGAGTTGGTGAAGTCTGGGTTCCTAGCAGATTACCTGCGTGAGCCGCAGGGTGATCGCGCGTCGGGATCCCAGACCGGAGAACAGCAGCATGAAGTCCCTGTACATGGGGAAGTGCAAACAATCGCGGGAGGCTTCTCTGGTGGGGGGTGCACCGCGTCACAGAGAAGGAGATAGGCTCTGTCGGTGATGGCGGTAGATGCGGTAAATGAGAGTCATTACCCTGAAGTAGATATTGTCTTCAGGAAAGCTGATCTACGAGACGTTGTCCCGCACGACAACGACCCTGTGGTCATTTCCCTCACCACAGCAGGAAGACGAGTGCACAGGGTACTCGTAGATCAAGGAAGCTCGGCAGACGTCATGTTCTGGCCAACATTCAACAAGTTACAGTTGTCCCCTGATCAGCTGAGGCCGTATACCGGGTGTCTCTACGGTTTTGCAGGAGATCAGGTAGAGGTGCGGGGGTACATTGAGCTGAGGACAACGTTCACTGACGAAACGACAGCCCGCACTGAAAGGATAAAGTACTTGGTGGTAAACGCCCCTTCTGCGTACAACGTCTTGTTGGGGAGGCCAACACTTAACAGGTTGGGCGCAATACAATCGACGAGGCACATGAAGTTGAAACTGCCGTCGATGGAGGGAACCGTGATAACCATCAAGTCGGATCAGGCTGAGGCAAGACGCTGTTATGAGAACATCCTGAAACAGAAGAGAAGTGTATGTCACGTCACCACGAAACCACCACCAGGCGTGCGCGAAGAGCGATCGGTGGTCAGGGAGACACAGGGCGCCCAGAGGATGGAGAACGCTGCGGTGGGGGGCTTCCAGGTAGCCCAAATGGAAGAAGAAGAGGAAGGCGCGATCGCTCCTCGCGAGTCAGGGATTGCGAGGGCGGTCATCGCCAGCGAGAGAAGGCCCCACCCAGCTGAAGGATGGGTCGAAGTGGACATCGGGGGGAAAAAGTTCAAATTGGGGGGATCCCTCGTTGAAGAAGAACGAAAGCTGATCGTTGGTGTGATCGAAAAGCACATGGGTGCCTTTGCATGGTCAGCATCCGACATGCCAGGAATCGACCCCGATTTCCTTTGCCATCGTCTGTCGATGGATCCCAAGGTTCGACCTGTGCGACAAAGGCGAAGGAAATTCAACGAGGAGAAGAGGAAGGTGATCCACGATGAAGCACAGAAGCTCCTTGCTGCAGGGCACATCAGAGAAATCCAGTACCCCGAGTGGCTAGCGAATGTGGTACTGGTTCAGAAGGCGAGCGGCAAGTGGAGAATGTGCGTGGATTTCATTGACCTCCACAAGGCGTGCCCCAAAGATTCTTACCCCTTACCCAGTATAGACGCCCTAGTTGATAGCGCATCAGGGGGAAAGTTACTCAGCTTCTTGGACGCTTTCTCGGGGTATAACCAGATCAGGATGCACCCCATGGATGAGTGCAAGACCGCGTTTATGACGGAACGGTCTTGCTATTGCTACAAGGTCATGCCATTCGGGTTAAAGAACGCGGGGGCCACCTACCAGCGGCTCATGGATAGGGTACTCTCGCCCATGCTGGGAAGGAACGTACATGCATATGTAGATGACATGGTGGTTACGTCCCGAGAGAAGAAGCATCATGCAGCTGATCTGGAGGAATTATTCACCACCATTGCCAAGTACAGGCTGAAGCTCAACCCAGAGAAGTGTATTTTTGGTGTGGAGGCTGGGAAGTTCTTGGGTTTCCTCTTAATAGAGCGGGGAATCGAAGCTAACCGAGAGAAGTGTGCAGCAATCATGGCAATGAGGAGCCCAACGACGGTGAAGGAGGTGCAGCAACTCACCGGTCGCTTGGCAGCCTTGTCCCGGTTTATGTCCGCTGGAGGGGAGAAAGGTCATCCATACTTCCAGTGTCTCAAACGCAACAACAGATTCCTTTGGACACAGGAGTGCGAGGAGGCCTTCATCAAACTGAAGGAGTATCTGGCGAGCCCACCAGTCTTGCGAAAACCTCAGGTAGGCATCCCTCTTCGTCTATATTTCGCTGTGACGGAGAGAGCAGTCAGCTCAGTCCTGGTGCAAGACCAAGACCAGACCCAGAGGCCTGTTTACTTCGTGAGTAAGGTGCTGTAAGGCCCTGAAACAAGGTACCAGGCCTTCGAGAAGGCTGCTCTGGCGGTGGTGTTTTCAGCCAGAAGACTCAGGCATTACTTCCACAGCTTCACAGTGGTGGTGATGACAGATCTGCCTATCCAAAACGTGCTGAAGAAACCTGATGTAGCAGGCAGGATGGTCAAGTGGGCGGTGGAATTGTCAGAGTTTGACATTCAGTACGAGCCCCGAGGACCGATCAAGGGGCAGGTGTTCGCGGACTTTGTAGTCGAGCTGTCGTCGATCGCGACACCTGCAGAAGGATTAGATTTCCGATAGGTATTATCGGTGGATGGCTCCTCTAATCAACAGGGGAGCGGCGCTGGAGTCATTCTGGAAGGCCCAAACGGGGTACTGATCGAGCAGTCCCTCCGCTTTGCCTTCAAGGCTGGCAATAATCAGGCGGAGTATGAAGCCCTGATCGCAGGAATGTTGCTGGCAAGAGAAATGGGAGCAAGAAACCTGCTGGCCAAAAGTGACTCTTTGCTGGTCACGGGGCAGGTTACAGGGGAGTTCCAGGCAAAGGATCCCCAGATGGCAGCCTACCTGGAGTATGTACTGCTCCTGAAGACGTCCTTCACCGAGTTTGAATTGGTACACGTGCCAAGAGAGCAAAATGCCAGAGCAGACCTGCTTGCCAAGCTGGCCAGCTCAGGAAAAGGGGGGAAGCAGAGGACCATCATTCAGGAGACCCTGAAGGTACCGCGTGCGTTCGTGTCAGACAACCAGGTGCTTCATGTATACAAGTCATTGGAACGCCTGACGATCGGTCATCGGTCGTTGACCCAAGAAACGCTGAGAGCACCAAGGGTGAGATCGCGACCGTCGAAGACCGATGAGTCAATGGAGGTCCGCGCGGAGAAGGAGCCCGACACCTGGATAACGCCATACCAGTTGTACTTAGAAGATGGTATACTCCCACTCGACGTGGCAGAGGCAAAAAGGATAAAGAGGAGTTCAAGTAAGTTTACTCTAATAGATGGAAACCTCTTTAGATTTGGATTTTCTTACCCTGTGCAGATCTGTGTGCACGACGAGCAATGCACCAGACTCATGTCTGAGTTGCACGAGGGGGTGTGCGGTAGCCACGTAGGTGGTCGCGCTTTGGCAAGTAGGATACTCCGCGCGGGGTACTACTGGCCAAAGCTGAAGGAAGACTGCGTAAGGTTTGCTCAGCGCTGCAAACAGTGTCAACTGCACACAGACTGGCACAAGGCACCTCCTGAGGAGTTGAGGTCCATCCATAGCCCGTGGCCATTCCACACATGGGGGATCGACATCCTAGGACCTTTTCCCCTGGCGATAAGGCAGATGAAGTTCCTCATCGTGGCCATCGAGTACTTCACCAAGTGGGTGGAGGCAGAACCAGTCGCACACATCACCGCACAGAAAGTTGAGCACTTCGTCTAGAAGAACATCGTCTGCCGCTTCGGAATACCAAAGAGGTTGGTCTCCGACAATGGCATCCAGTTCACGAGCCATCAGCTGAGGAAGATGTGTGAGGAGTTAAAAATACAGCAGGTTTTCGCTTCAGTGGAACACCCACAAACCAATGGGCAGGTGGAGTCAGCAAATCGAGTATTGCTCAGGGGGCTGAAGCGAAGACTAGACAAGGCCAAAGGAGGCTGGGCAGAGGAGGTCCCCAGAATTGTATGGTCTTATCATACCACCCCACAGTCCAGCACCCATGAGACACCCTTCAGCCTTGTCTATGGGACAGACGCCATGATTCCCGTGGAGATACAAGAGAGCTCCCCCAGATTCTTGAACTTCATTGCTGAAGAGTCCAATGAAGAACGTAAGGTGAATCTAGACCTGCTGGACGAAGTGCGAGAAGAAGCCAGAGTCAGTGCTGAAGCCGTAAAGAGAAGAGTAGAGCGGAGGCACAACTCTAAAGTGAGGCCCAGGCGCTTCCAGGAAGGTGATCTGGTGATGAGAAAGGCGCATCAGAATGACATGTAGAACAAATTGTCTCCAAAGTGGACAGGCCCGTACAGAGTGGTTGAGACGTTGGGGAACGGAGCCTGTCGCCTAGAGACTTTGGAGGGAGGAGCAATCCCCAGAACGTGGAACGCCACCCATTTAAAATTTTATTTCAGTTAAAGTTGTACAGTAATTGCGTTCTCGCGCTAAAAGATACATGCTTTGTATGTGGTGGAAACAGTTGAACAGACAAGGGGGCACTCTTTTCCCTAAGGAGGGTTTTTAACGAGGCCACCCAATTAAAGAAAAAATTTCCAGCATATCAAGTGTGCTCAAGTATTAAAGTTAAAATCCTCCTTGTCCCAGGTGCAAGTGTAGGTGATTGGTTAGGCCCTACTTGCCCTAGGCGCAAGTACTGGCACCGATCTAAGTCTTCCTCACCCCAGGTGTGAGCGCAAGCAGTTAAGGGTTTGAAAAGCCAGGGGTGCTAGTAAGACCAAGGGAGGGAAAGGAAAGATTTTGAGAAAATGTCCTTACCCACTTGGCACACACCAATATTGGCCCAGTAAGGCTCTTAGTCCGAAACCCTCTTCACCCCAGGAGTGAGGCAGGGAATGAACGACTCAACCCGCCGAAGGGTGATGACCTTGGGGAAAGTAAGAGGGGTTAGCGAGAAACACTTTTCTTTCCCCAAAATGAGGCATCACCTCGAGCGAATGATGTCGAAGTCTTCTACACACTTAGCGCTAAACCGACAGAGAAGCTAAGTGTAGACTAAAGAACGATCACTGATGAGTCGTCAGTGATTGGTTAGTGGTGCAAAGCAGCGCACAAGGACTGTTAAACACCAAGCTAAGGGAATAGCTAGTCGTGATCAAGTAGAGGCCAAGAACAAGGGAGGCAGATCGCGCTAGGCCTAAGCTGGTTAACACTTAGTCGTGTGCAAAGGGAAAGACAAAGCTTAAGATCGCGCTGAACCTAGGCTAGCTAACAGGTAGCCGTGTGCATAAAGAAAAGTGAAGCTCAAGAAAAATACAAGAGAAGAAGTTCATACAAATTGAGAGTTTATGTTCACAACCAATTCTTATACAAATTTTGAGTACTAAGGAAAGTTGTGCAGAAGTTAAAATTTACAAAGAAGAGAAGAGATTAAGGGGCAGGAGGGATGAGCTTTCCATCTACCACTTCGTGATAGATGCTGAACTGCGAAAGGTCCAGGTCTGGGAGAACGCATCGGATTTGCTCGAGTGCTAGCTCGAATCCGTCAGTAACGGCATCAGCACCCACGTTCATCAGATCAGCTTTCTCCGCCTCCAGTCTTTGCTTCGAGGCCTCCGCAGCATCTCTCTCAGTGGTAAGGGTAGCAAGGGAGGAGGCAGCTTCAGACAGCTTGCCCACCACCTCTCAAGCCTCTTCTCTCCAGCAGCAGCTGCTTCTTTGGTGGACTCGAGCTCCCCCACCAGTTGAGAATTCAGTTGGCGTAGGGAGGAGGTCTCGGCCCGTAGTTCCACCACCGCGCAGTCCAAAGAGCTAACAGTCTGCCCCATCAAGATCTCCGTCTTGATGGTTTCTTGGACTTGCGCTAGGTACTCCCTCCTAGCCTTTTCCACCATGCCCCGCATCAGCTCCACAGACCCTTGAGCGGCTTCGAAGCCACTTCGCAGTGACTCCTTGTCGTGCTCAAGCTCCTTCACCCTCTTCTCCAGGGCTATTTGCTTGCGATGCTGGGTGGAAAACTCCAGAGAGAGCACCATCTGCCTGGCCAGGTGCATGTCCACCTCATCACCGCTCCATTCAACCAGCTCCCGGTTGCTAATGAGCTGTCGAACTAAGGTGATGACCCTGCTGAAGTTTTCATGGCTGGCCCCAGAGGCGCTTGGGCGTGAGCTGGATCCACCACATTCAGCAGTTGCAGTGGAGATTGGCATTGGTGGTGGGGGACCCCCAGGTTGAGCAGAAGCACCCCCAGCACGATGAGCAGATGGACCAGGTGATTGGCCTGCTGGGGGGGAGATGGCGGTTGAGAAGTTGGAGGCAACTGTTGGCAGGGAGAAGGGAGGCATGTGGGCTCTGAGGCAGGTTGAGTAGAGGGAGGAGGGGATGAACCTTCCTCTACCTCCACCACCTCGATCTCCCCAGGCTGGAGAGACGAAGCCCCCTCGACCGCTGGCCTTTTCCTCTGGCGGTGCATAAGAGGAGAGCCAGAGCTTTCCTCTTCGGTTGAAGCAGCAGCAACAAGTGAAGTGGGGGCCTTCACTAGTCTTTTCCTTTTCCTTCCTTGCTCGGGGCCTTCAGTTGGCGCGACCGAGAGAGGAGGGGCTGCAATGGGCTCAGTGGTAGAAGAAGAGGAGCCAGTTCCCTTGGCTCCCCGACGCTTGGCAAGCTCCAGCAAGGCTAGCCTCCTATCTTTCCCCGACATTGAATCTACACAGATGAGAAATGGAAGAGTTAGATGCTCAAGTTACGTAGGTAAGTCAAAACACATAAAAGCATGCATGAGAAGGTGCAAGTGTCCTAAGAGGTAGAAGAAGAGCTACCTATGTATTTTTTCAGCGCCACCACATCGAACTCATCCTTGATGAGGCGAGCGGAGTTGTACTTGGCCCCCAGGAACAACCCACATAGCTCGCGCTCGTAGGGGGCCATAGCTTCGAGGTCCCTGGATTTCTTGAATTCAACCCCAGGAACCCAGTAGAGGGGGTACCCCTCTAGCAGATTTGGACTTTGTTGGGTGGCAGATATCATGTAGAATCTGCCCTTCCAGTCTTTGAAGGATTGCTGGTATAGGCCCAGGAGCACCCGTCCAGCAACCCCGTTCAGGCTAACCCAGGACCTGTCCCCAGGATTCTTCGCCTCGAAGAAGTAGAGGAACACATCCACGGAGGCGTTGTGCCCAAAGTAATTGCAGAGGATCTGAAATGCCCGGATGAAGGCCCAGGCATTCGGATGGAGTTGGCAGGGCGCGACGTTCAACTCCATCATCAGCTCCTTTTCGAAAAAGGTGAAGGGGAGGCGCAGCTTCAACCTTTTGAAAATGGCGGAGTAGACGAAGACGAAGGGCACCCCATTGGTGGCCCTATCGTCCGCACAGATGGGCATCCCTCGAGGAGGGATGCGGACTTGGATATTGAAATCATTTTCCCTGTCTATGGCGCACGAGGGTTCATCCGGGTCATGGCTCAGAAGAGAGGTGAGATGACCCTGGGGCAGTAGAGTGGAGGTCTCAGCGAGCAACGCCAGGGGGGCCCAGTCGTAGACCCTGGCATTGTCGTGGTAGGAGGTAGCAACAGGCGGTGGTAGAGCTGGCGCACTCGCGGAAGGCTGTGCACCAGAAGATGGGGCAATAATACGCGCGGTTTGTTTCAAGCGAGCCATCGCGAGATAGCTGCAAATGGAGGAAAAACGAAAGGTCATAATGAATGGAAGAAGAGGGAATGATGAATGGTTCGGTGAAAACAGAGAAGGGAAAGGAGAAAGAGATGCCCAAGTGAAAAAAGGAAGAAGGAG